>NC_092820.1:44669246-49469246 GCF_023375885.2 Dermacentor andersoni | reverse complement strand
TTATTGATGACGGACAAGATATCGCGTCGGGTGTTCATCAAGTTCGCCCAGCTTCTCAACCCACTGGCTTGCACGGGGGCAAATATGAAGGATGATCTATTCCGTTTGCTGTGGCATCCACCCGTGGCCTAATGGTTAGATCATCAAGCTAGGGGTGCAGCATTCAAATCCTGCCGTCGGACAAGTTTATTTAGGTTTATTTATTAACGAAACGGTCTGCTTAGCGACACAACATTAGTTCTCCCAATTGGTTATGTTGCAAATATATTTGCTGGACCGATTATGTATATAGTACAGCCTACAACCTGTTTCTGGGGCTGATGTTAAAGATAGTACAGCGTAAGAAGAGCTCAGTCAGTTAAACACGTCCTTTTAGGGTTAAGGTCTGGTATTGTTTCGTATTTTTATTATTAATAGTCTGAAAAGATTTGAGATAAAACGCACACACTGCAAGTGGTATATTTCACGGCATTTGTTTGTGGGCTGCCATTAAAGAACTTATGAGGCATTATTTTGTCAAGAATGTGAAACCTCGCATGAGAAATTTTAGTGGCTAAATAGTCTGGCAATATATCGCACAAATATAGCAAGTAATATAACAGAAATATACCTAAATATATGCGGCACCTTACGACAACGACAATGACAACGAAAAAGGCAGCAATTCGCTTAGAGTGTCCGTATAATTGCTATAGCAACAGATGATGTCTTTAGCGCTTGGAAGCAAAGGTAAGTTGACACACAAAACACGCGCGCGAGTTGTGAGGCTGTGAAAATGAAAATGCATCTTAACTTGAAGTCATGCTTTACGTTATCTAAATGACCCCTAACGCGAACGTGGCCAGGAGTGTCCTTTCCTTGTCCTTTGACGCATTCGAGAAAGGCGTCAGATCAACTTAATCGCGGATGGCAAGTTAAAAGGCATTTCTGAATACGGGGGAAAAATAATGAATGTGGCCTTACACGTCCACTCTAATTTCTACACTGGACAGAAAGGGTGCTTTGCTCTAACAGTACTACCAAAGGTTGCTTTACTATAGCGTCTCGGCTCTCTGTGTTTATTCGTGGGAACAAAAGTATGCTGTTCATTTCCGTCAATGCGAAGCTCCAGTATGTATTGACAACTTCGACAAACAATTCTTGAATACGTAGCAACAAATAAGCGCGAGTGCGAAACATTCATGGGTGCATGCAAGCAAGCCAGGTTACGTTGGCACAGTACACACCTCTCTGTTCATACCGTGGCGAAGCAGCCACAGCGCAATTTTTAGTGAGAAGGTTATACATCCGTTTTCCACACAATCTAGAAATCAAGAAATACGGTTCACCAAATCTTCCGCGTGCATCATGTACTGGATATACTGAAATATTAACACCTCTTCGAGCTAGTATGCCTTTTCTTACTCTATTGGCGCCTAAGAGGAGTTGAGAAGCCTTGATAATGCATCGTTATTTGCAATAGGAGCTTCGTTCCCATGACACAGTCAGATATTTGAGGGCCGTGGTGTAAGCGCCTACCTAGGTAGCTTGGTTCCCAAATTGAGTCTGGTAGGTTATATGATAACGTATGATAATGCATAATACAATGTACCAAAAGCATGTAGCCGGATATCAAGAGTGCGCAAATCATAGCAAAGGTTTCGACCAGAAATTTTCGACCAGTTTCCTGCGTCATGCTAAGCCATATTACATTAGCTGTATTATTTACATCAAGTTAAACCGAGTATCCATACTGGAAGCTGAAAATACAGATATCTTAGACATTCAAAATGCATGGGGTTATGGCACCCAAAAGAATTAAATTGGTAAGCCTTGCGTTATCAAAGGTGTGATCTCTTTTACCATATGGGCGTAGTTCTATATGTAATCGCGATCACGCCCCGAAAACTGTCAATTACAACGAGAAAATGTCTGTGTGAGGGGCACAGTCTTCGATAACGCGTATTTTCTTACGGCCCAGACCATCGAATGCATTGTCAACCAGGTGTTCTTGATAGCGGATGTGTGTTCGCGTCACTAGGTATATTTCCGATGTGGCCTTGACCTCGGCACTGCTTAGAAGCTTAAACGTGGTGGAGGTGCGCTTTCACGGGTTTGAAGATATTAAGGAGATTACCATATCATCTAGGTAAAAGCGTCTTCGCTACTGTTCAGGGTCGCGGAACCACGCCCCGCCTACTGATAGCATCAGTAACATGCGTCTTGCAATAAGAAAATATACTATTTAAACTTCAAATTATCAGACAGTCAGTAAATGGTTAAAAGCTAATCGTTCAAGTACATACGCAGTTGTCCAGCACCTCGGCGATGCAGAACCATTGTGCAAACGCATTTGCTGCTCTGGCCCACCAGTCTCTCGGTGTAGTGCTGCGTCCATTTTATTATAACTACGCTGCTGCACAGGCCCAATGGTACGGCGCTTTAGCATATGGTTCGCCCACGCGAGTTGCTCCGTCGCAATAACGCGCTAGGAGCTGCTGGTACCATCACTGTTTAAGGAGCTGGTGCGGTATCGCCTATGGCTGCATTTGATGTTGCCGTAACCTTCTCATTCGGTGTACACAATGATCGTTTGCTCATTTTCCCTTTGCCTCTACTTTGACAACTAATTTATTCCTTTGATTTTTACAATGAATCTGTAGATGGCTAGGGTTCCATGCATTTTTCTTCTACGTGAACAAAAACTACCATCATCAATGGTTCCGAGCCCCGTAAGCAAGCAAAAATGCAATTGTAAGGCAGATGCTACAACGACTCAGCAAAGTGAAGCGAACAGTGCTTAAATTTTCTCTAATCACGCATACAAAACAAGGAACAGCATGTCGAAAACTGTCATCATCAGTGGCTCACACCTCGTTAGCAATAGCTTATGTCGCCGTGAACAATGGCTCCTACCCGCGTAAACAAGTAGAAATGAAATTCTTTATATTCCCGTAAGGTTATGGCTATTCCCTTTGCATGAATTCAATGCAATGACACTACCCTGGTTGTCATTGTCGGTCATTCTAATGTTGATATGCCAGTACCGAAAATGGAGTGGTTTATGCGTTCCGTCTTGCAGACATATCCCTTTCGATGCCACACTGATGCGGCCCAACCGCAAACCCAGAGGCGTACGTGCGTCGATTTGACATCATCAAAGAATTTAATTGCAGTGGCGAGTAAAATATTGATCAGCGATCAAGACAGTAAATGACTGTGCGTAACATTTGCAACGATGACCACCCATTAAGAGAAGAAATGAGTTTGTACCTCTATTAAAGATTATGTGCCACCTGTGTGTTCTGTGCTAAGCAGATTCGTTGGTCAACCACCCCCACAGAGTCGAATGGCTCGTGATTTTGTTACATTCTCTTTTGGTTATGCTATAGCGTGATGTAGGCATACTGCGAAATGTCCTATAGAGTTTTAGCCAATTTAATAGCCAATGACACCTCTAATTTCACACTCGTTTTACCTTCAACCCTCAGAAGACGGGTTCGTTGTACGCTGTTCCTATATTTCGTCAAGCCCTGGTAAGCCGGTTCCCAGCACGAAGTTGAGCAGCCGTTGTCAGAGAGTGCAAGTCGACTGTCATATGAGGCTTACAAGCTCGCATTATGAGGATAAATGCATAATTCCGTTGCGGAGTTCTTGCTGTGGACAATAACCGAACAAAGCCAACGACGTATAACTTGCTGTCCATGTTGGCGTTGGTAAGGCATAGTTATGGGTGGTCACAGTGTTAAATCCATACAGAGTGGTGCTAATAAACACTAATTTCTCCCCGTCATGCTTTAGTGTACTTGCTTTGATGTCACAGTCGATATCATCCGGTAAGGTCTTTGCGAATTTCTGTGCAGGCGACAGTCCGCATCAAATTACTGAAGTTGGCGGCACACATAAACTCACCTACGCTCAATATTGTTGTTCGCCTATTGTTACTCACTTCCTCCTCTATTATAGTGGCCTTGGATACTTTATCATAGTCAATTACATGGTCTTCTCATCGGAAAGTGCTTGAAGTACTTCGTCGTAATACTCATGCTCTATGCAGTGGCTATCGAATGCTCCTAGCAGGCACTAGATGGCTGTGTTAACCTTCTTTAGTTCTTCGAGCACTTCCATCTTTTCTTGGTGCTCACTGCATACGGCACGGAGGCCTGAAGTCCTTTGATGGTGAGCGCTTCCGCTGGCGAACAAGCGCTGGGCACCAGTAGAAGCGCTACCGCTGCTGTTTGGTGCCATGGAGCCGTATACCGCCAAAGGTATGCATATCTCTAACGCAGGCTTTGCAACAATGGAAGAACATTTTTTATATAAACTAGAAAATATTATACACAGGACAAAAGTTCAAAGTAATCGGCAAACACGTAGGAACATTGTAAACTTCGGCGCTGTACACACCTCGAGCAGAAGCGTTTGCTGCGGTGGCCCTCCACAAGCCCCGAGCGTATTGCTAGCGTCGTTTCAATGTGAGTACTCTGGTGTCTTAGTCCGTTGGTGTGCTGTGTTTTGAATGAAGGATTGGCCACACTAGTAGCTGCATCACAATTGCGCAGTAAAATCATTTGGCACGAGCAGTCGTCATGTGGAGGTTGTGTCGCCGATCACGAGAACGTGAGCTGACGCGTATGCTCGGCGAGCCCCCTGCAATTAATAAAGATATACTTAAAGGGAGCCGCACAGTTTTCAAACACAAACGACATTACTCTCCATGCGTAAGTGATCACCATTAGTAACAAATGCAGTAAGAGGTTTCTCCTCGCGCTCCATCCGCCGGTACCCTCAGTTTAGGCCAACAACTACTATGAAATGGGAATGTTGAACTCCGAAGACAGTTCCCGTAGATTTGTCGTTGGAAATGCAGCTACCCGAGCGACAGCAGAAGGCGTTCAATAATTGACGCGTATGTTCGTTGGTCCGTTTTCCTTACCAACTCATATGACCGAGAGAACAAATTTACTTTCACAAGAAATATAAGGTCCAATTTTAGAAACACTTTACCTTGCTTACGTTATTTTTTTATTCGCGGTATGTCTGGAACTCTGTAGGAAAATGTAATCTTTCCTTCACATTTTACCTCAAGCTCCATGCGATGCCGATCTTCATAAGTCATTCCAGGTTTTCCAGCAAAAAGCAATGTTTGCGAAATACACTTCAATTTCCGTGCGAACACATTTCCCTAAATGAGTTACCTATTCCTGAAATATTACTACCTCGCTCGCAAAAGCGGGTACTCCTTACAGCGCGTATTGCATTTTAGCAAACTCTTTTTTACTCTTTAGGACTATACAAACCATAAAAGTGCTACTTCTTCCTCTCTCTCAATGACTCAAAAAATACGGCACTTGGTAATTATCTTTGTTGGTCGACCTATATGAAAGAGGGGTTATTTTCTCCTATACAAAATTCATTGATTGAGCTCTCCCACTGCACACTTCAGTATATCTATCGCAGCGTACGGAGCTCGTCAACACCAGCGATACTTCCGAGTAGGTGTAGCTGTTGCAAATATCTGGCAGCTTTATTCTTGCATGGTCGCACAACACAAGGGAGTAGGGCAGCCTGTGCTGTGTAGCCAGCTGGAATTCAGTGAGGCAAGCTGAAGCCTTACTGCTAATCCCTCACAGTCACGGACACCATGACCCTACCCATCAAAATTGGCTACAAAATTAATAATGGCAAGCTCAGCATTTTACATTCAGATAGCCTTATTGAGGCGACGCGTGAGTTATGGAGTGCAATTTCGCGGAACACACTCCACAAGGGTGTGCGTACCGCGAAAAAGTGGAGCTTGTTTCAACTCTTTCCGTCCTTTTTCATTACGGTATACTGACTGTTTTTAACCTATAATTACAACAGTCAAACACACAATTTCTTTCGGGGTGTTGGGAACCCGGCATCATCAGTGATTTTTTATTACTGTGAAGTGCTTTTTTTAAATCTATGTTCCATTACTCAGCCGCACCATTCCTCTCAGAGAGTTCAGGCGGATAAAGCCTTAGCAAACGGCCTAGATGTTTATTCAATAATTTTGCCTTTTAAAATGTAAGGTTGGGACGTTGGTCCGAACAGATCCTTTTGCCTTACCTTTGCAAGACTGAGAGTTTGCACTTAAGTCTTTCATGTGGCCCTCGTAGCAAATCATCGGATTGGCAGTGACTCGGCCTCTTCTAGTAGATATATGTCCTGGGGAAAAAAACGTATGTGTGGCTCAATCCCTGGCGGCTCTTCATCTTCCGTATTATGTCTACCTTCATGGGCTCATATCTGTCCTTTGGTTGCATCATCATCATAATCATATTCATCATCTTCAGCCTATTTTATGTTCACTGCAGGGTGAATGCCTTTTCCTGCGATCTCCAATTACCCCGGTCATGTGCCCGCCGATTCCAACAAGCCAAATTGCAACCCACTAATTTCCTCATTTCGTCACGCCACCTAGCCTTTTGCCGTCCTCTACGGCGCTTCCCTTCTCTTGGTACTCGTTCTCTCACCCTAATGGTCCAACGGTTATCTACTCTACGCAATACATACCCTGCTCAGCACAATTTTTTTTCTTCATCTTAATTGGAATGTCGTCGATACCCGTTTGCCCTGTGATTCAAACAGCTCTTTTTCTGTCTGTTGAAGTTATTCCTAGCATTCTTTGTTTCAACGCTCATTGCCGAATCATTAAGCTGTTCTAAATCTTCTTTGTCAGTCTCCCAGTTTCTGCCCCATATTTCATCACCGGTAAAATGCACTGATTGTATGCCTTCCTTTTCAATATTACCGCTAAGTTTCGAGCCATCAGTTCACAATGTTTGCCGTATGCGATCCATTCTCCTTTGAATTTTCTTCTCATGGTCAGGGTTCCCGGTGATTAGTTGACCTAGGTACACGTACTCCTTCAGAGACTCTAGAGGCTGATTAGCGATCCTAATTTCTTGTTCGCTTGCACGGTTATTCATCATTATCTTTGTCTTCTGCGTTTTAATTTTCAGCCCCATCCTGACACTCTCCCTGTTAAGGTCCTTAATCATTTTTTGTAACTGGTCTGTAGTGTTGCTGACTTCAACAATGTCAACGGCAAACCAAACGTTGTTGAGGTATTCGCCGTCAATTCTTACTCCTAAACCTTCCCAGTTTAATAACTTGAATATTTCTTCCAAGCACGCAGTGAATAGCATTGGAGAGATTGTGTCTCCTTCTATGCTCTGGTTACATGGACGGCATCAAAGAAACTTTTCAGCTGTGATGACTATTTGATCGCCTTGATTCTGGTGACACGTCTCATAATGTGAAGCAAACTTCTCTAGTAGGGCCCAGAAGAAAGAATATTTTGTAGAGAGTTTGGTCTTTCTGGGCAATAAATGTCCACCTCATAACAAATCATGTGCAAGCTTCAGCACCAACTTTTGCTTTTCGCTTCCTAAGAAATCTTTCAAATGTTCATTTACGGAAAGTCAATAATACAAAACCTTGTCCGGCCAAAATTCTCCAGCTTCCCTTATCACGCATCATCCAAGGTGTTGGTCACGCTTTCATTAGCAATCCGTCCAGCTGTAATTTCATCTCTATTATTTTTTTCGGTTGATCTGTTGTAGACTAACTAGCAAGCTGGCTGAATAACCGCGACTACTTCTGTGCCTTACTTTCTCACAGAACCTCATCCATTCCATTGACCCGCCGTTAAGTAATGCTGTATTTTTTTTACGGCAGACCCTCTATCCTCTGCATGAGCTGGACCAAGCAGACAAAATTAATCAGCAAGGTCAATCTCATAGCACCCGACTTTTTTATATATATGATCTGTGTAGCAAGGCTGTTTGAAGTGGTGTTTCCAGATATCGACCAGAAGCCTACTATTCCTGCCACTCACCCGAAGCTGGTGGCAATATCCTTTCACGAATGAACGTCATTTCGCTACGTGCTCCCAGCGCTGGTTTGGTTGTTATGTCGCCGCACATAACGGGGATCTGCAGGACCAACGGTGGATAACGGGGGACCTGCCGGACCTAGCCTTTTATTCCAAAACTATTTGTCAAGACCTCAGCATATTTATCTGGCGGCTGTAATTCTCGTGCATGGCAAGATTCCGTATGCTCTCATTTGGTGCAGCCGACGATTCCTCCTCTCGTTCTTTGCCAACGCTTCAGGTCGATCTCTAGATAAGTGCAAGTGTCCCTGTTCACGACGTACGTGACACTTAAACTTTGTCTCCTTTGGGTTTGACCGTGCTGAGGAACACAGTGGATAGGCTTTTTCAGCCCATTTCATTACCGATTCTTTCGTTCTTGCATGTTCGAATGTCTCCAGCACGTTACCCGCCTCAAACGGTTTAGGCTAACTTCCACATTTAGGATAAAATACATATCTCAATTGTTTTGAGTTTAGACTTGGTTTCCTTGAGTGAACAAAAATAATCCATGTCACCGGTTCTTCTCTGTATGCATATTGAGATTGAACGTATTCGTTAGCCGAATATATTATTACGATATGATCGGTAAATACCCGAGAGACGAGCCGCCGTGAGAACATTGTTTCTTCGCTGGCAACGTAGTGCTCGAACATTAGAGGTCACTACTGCACAGCTGCGGGTGATAGAAAACGAATATTCATTAAAGTAAAAGTCAGTTCACTTTATTGCTGCTGGTTCAGAGTCTTTTCGCTGTCCAACGGCTCTGACAGCGAAGTTTTACTCAAGTGCCACGCCACAGTCACTTCGGGAAGGTGCACGCTGGAACGTTCTCTTACTGAAAAATAGAAAAAAAGACAGTTCGGTTGTTTTACACAACACAAATAAAGTAAGCATGATGCACCGTGATTATCCGAGTCATATATATTTAAACAGTAATATGCTGAAACGCCGCAAAGAAAACAAAAGCATAACTTTTTAACCAAGCAACTGTGAGGAAAATGTTCTCTAAAGTGGTGCTTGCCGACTAAATTAAAAATTCCCGCCGAACCGATATCACCATGAATGTCAATATTGAGCATCAAAGCAATGTATCGATACGTCAGATTGCCAGCACCGAAAATGTGATGCTTCAGGTGTGCCGTCCGCGCCTTCGCAGAGGGCGGAGCAGTATGGGAATGCCAGCGCTGATAACGGCAACGGAGTCACCATGGAAGAAGACGGCGACGACGAACATGCGAGCTGTGGTAGTAGCTCAGTGTAGTGACACCCACTGGAAATTCTACCGGCTCGTCCCGACACGCGAGCTGGGCGGGCAATGACAGGCAGCGCTGCGAAAGCCGGTTGTGGCAGCCACAACCCTATCAGAGACTGTCCCTACGCTGTTAGGAGCGGCACGCGAGGAGGACATTGAGGCAGCGAGCACGCGATTAGGTGGCCTACATGCAAGCTCTGTTTTAGGGTGGTGGAGACCTTTGAAAGAGCACTTGCCCCCGCCTTCTACAGTGCGCAGTTAAACTTCCCGACAAATTATAAAATGTGGGAGACAACTTTGCGAAATGCCACACGAGAAACCGCGTTTACCGCAACTCTTCGTGAAGTGAAGCTGACAATTTTTAAATAAAGTTTTGCTTCGGCAGTCAGAGACATATAGCATGTCAGAGCGCAGTACGCGTCATGTCTACATTTTATTTAAACGCGTTTGTAATCACAATGATTACTGCAACACACATCTTAAAACACCCTTTATATAATACGTACAGAGGGAGGGCAACGACAATACTTACTGCAGTTCAAATTCTTGACGCAGGATAATAAATAATTAATACAGAAATTTTAATGCCAGAAGTATTCTGAACCAAGGGGAAAACTACAAATATTGCTTTTGCCTTACGACCCTCATGTGGTTGCTGTCACTGAGACGTGACTGCATGATGGGGTACACGATGATGAAGTTATTCCACCCGCCTATCAGATACACAGGCGTGATCGAGGCGCGCGCGGCGCAGGAGTTGCTCTTATTTCTAAACTCGATATTGATGTATGTTTGACAAACCAAATTCATGATCACAAAAGTCTGTTTCTGAACGTCACTGTTAATGCTGTTACATTTATACATTGTGTTGTTTTAAAGGACCTGAAATGTCAGAATCATTTATCGAACAACTTTACGACCATCTTCTTCTAACCCACCCAAGACACGTGATTATTAGAGGAGATTTCAACCTTCCAGCTATTAAATGGGATGAATTAGTGTACGGGCAAACTAAATCGAGCGATGTAATTTAAGACGCAATGTTAGCTCTGAACCTTGGTCAAATTGTCCCTCAACCTACGCGCAACAGTGCTGTCTTGGACTTATGCTTTGTAAGTGATATGTTTTTAAATTATGTTATTAGTACTGAACTTGGTTTGTCGGATCACAGCTTATTGTTTTTTTCTTGGTATTATTGAAGATCTGCAGGACTTCCGAGTACTCATTCAGTGTGCATTAATGACTTTGACCGCGCTGATGATACATATATCACATATTGCTTAGGCACTGCACTAATCCACAGTACGCATTATGATGTTCATGCCTAGTGGGCAGAATTTATAAAGGCGGTCATATTCTCCATTGAACAATATGTCCCATTCCGGAAGGCACGTAAGAACCGTATTTATCCATGGATCTCTAGGGATATTATCCATATTAAACGTAGACTCAAGTGACTTCGAAAGCGTATAGACGTAACACCCCAGAATTTTAATGAACTAAAATAAAATTAAACAACTAATGTAAATGAAACGCGGACACATTACTATCAAGTCACTCTCCCTGCATTCATTAGAGATAATCCTACTAAATTTTGGAGATTTCTGCATCAAGGCAATGAAACGGTAAATAAAATTAAACTGAACGGGAAACTTTAAACTGACGGCTTTATAATTTCGGAAGCTTTTAATATTTATTTTCAGAGTGTTTTCCACTCCGTCAAGGGCTTATGTACCCCGACCCGCTATGCTTGATAATATGGACATTCCTATCGTCACAAGGGAAGGTGTCTTATTTATGTTATGGAAGTTAAGCATCAAAAAGAGTATAGGACCAGATTAAATGCCAAATACATTTTTACAGCGCAGTTCCATACATATACGCCATTTCTTTGCACATGTCTTTAATGGATACTTGTGTATTTGCGGACTTCCGGACGAATGGAAAATTGCACGTGTTATCCCCATCTTTAAAGAAGGAGATAGGTCAATAATTTCAAATTATACACCAATTTATTTAACTTCTGTTTGTTGCAACTTACTAGAGCATATTGTCACTCTCAATATCTGGTGCTTTTTAGCGGATAATTTGGTCTTATCTCCGAACCAACATGGCTTTCGGAAGGGAATGCCCACGACGAGACAACTGATAGCAACTATTCACGAGTTTTTAGCAGCTCTAGATCGTTCTGGGTAAATTAACATACTTCTGTTAGATTTTTGTAAAGCGTTTGATAATGTTCCGCACAGTAAGCTGCTTCTAAAATTAAATAAGCTACGATTGCTGCTATATCTTATCAAATGGGTTGAGGCATATTTAACTAATAGAAAGCAGTTTGTTCAAATTAAATCTAGAGTTTCTAGGATGCTCAGTGTTACATTCGGTTTTCCCCGGGGGAGTACTTCGGGGCCATTATTATTTCTTATATGAGAAAATGATTAAGGGCGAGTAATCCCTGACTCAGTGTATATTAAATTTTTGCGGACGATTGTATTGTGTTTAAAGAAATAACCGGCCAGTCAAGATCATAAGGTTTTACAGCCAACTCTTAGCCACATTGAATGCTGGTGCACAGAATGGAACATGGAACCAAACGTTAAGAAAGCTGTTATTACATTTAGCTCCGAAAAGAAATCCTAGCGTGCTTACTTACACTACTAATGGCCCTAACATTCAAGCAGTAACTCAACATAACTATTTAGAGATTGCTCTTTCTAGAGATATGACACTGGGACCGCACATCTCGGTAATTTTCGCAACAACATTTCGGGACACAATGTTCTTTTTTTTTAAAGGAAGTTTGCAAAGGCAACGGTGAATGTTAAACTTCAAGCGTACAATACCATTATCAGATCTAAATTGGACTATGCATCCGTTTTATGGGATTCCCACACAAAAAAAGCTATACTGTGCTTCAAATGCCTGCAGAGGAAAACATTCACATTTATATTTAATAAATATGAAAGGCTGGATTCTCCAACTAAGCTCATGATTGCGCATAACTTCCCCACATTAGCTTTACGCAGAAATACCAGTCGACTAAAATTCATGCGTAATATTTTGTCTGGATCAATAAATATATTTGTACCCTCATATTTAGAGTCCATTACAAGAAGACCAAAGCGCAGCACTAGCAAACACTCCCTACAACCTATGTTTGCCAAACAGACGCAGTTAAACAAAGTTTATTCCCACGCACAATTTTGGATTAGAACAGTCTACTCAAATTTGTTTGTGAGGTTGAAAACTTTGACGAAGCCCTTGATTTTTTGTGTTAAATATCGACCCAGGCAAACTGTTGTATTAATGCTGGAGCAAGTACTGTTGTAAAGTATTTGTGTGCTGTTCTTTTTATGTGTGCGTGATGAATATCGTCCTAGTAAAACCGATGTATCATATAGTCGTGCGAATATTGTTGGAAATTATTTCTTTGCTGTTCATTCACCAATTCATTGTAATTCCACTCCTGCTTGGGCAAGGTTAGCGTGCAGTATTGTGAAATAAATGAATAAATAATAGTACCGCGAGCACACTACCGTATCTTATATCTTGTTGCTGTATACGTGTCTCCCAACATGCAATAAAAGAAACTTGGATGGATTAAAACAAAACCAAAATACCTTTAGTATATTAAAGACGTATGCAAGTTTTGCCTGCGGATTGGTATAAAACTAAATTAAATAAATTTTATAAATGCCGTGCAAAAATGCGTTTGTGAGAGCAAGACGAAAACCAAAAAAGAATACAGAAATGCGCTGCGAATTTTATTATGATTGTGGACCTAAATGCCTACTCACCAAATTTGGCGGTATATAATTGTCGAAATTTCGGTGCCGTCGCAACCTCAAAACAGAGCTTGCATGTAGCTTCCCTACACGGGATTTAGGTCGCTGAATAAAACTAAAAGGTAGTGACACTGCTCATCGCCCGTCCTCTGCTTCTCCTGGCCTTCCCCCAGCTCGCTTTTTCTCTCGCAGCTCGCGCTCGAAGTTTGGTCGTCGCTCGGAAGCTGACCAGTGAGACTACCAAAATAGGTGTTGGGTGTTTGAGGATGAACTTTTGCCGTATATAAGGCTTAGTTATTGTCTGCTGTGCTAGGAGGGGGGATGCAACGCTATGAAACTGGCGGCCAAATATTTGAGAAATTGATAAACAATAAGTAATAATTATCTAATTCGGTAGATTGAAAAAAAAAACATGTATGACGCAATAGTTGTGAGGAAGCCGGCAAGGTGGAGAGAAGTATATAGAAAAGAGAAAATGAGGCAGCCACCCAAACGTACCAAATTGCTGCAAAGGAAACCCATACGAGTTCATTGAAAGAAAAGCCTCGCAGTTGAGAAAAAATTCGTCCTTGTCCAGAACTCGAACCCAGGACCACCGCCTATCAAGGGCAGCCGCTCTACCATCTGAGCTAACCAGGCGGCTAGGAGACGGCAGGGCGAAGCAGAATTTGATGCAAGTTGCGTGAAACTCCTGGCTTTACTTCGAGTTGTTGACAAAGGCGGTTGTCCCAGTTAGAGTCCTGGACAAAGACGAAGTTTCCTTCCCCTGCGAAGCTTTTCCTTCGAGGAAACCGTATTGGTTTCCTTTGTAGCAATTTGCCACGTTTCGATGAATGTCTGATTTCCCTTCATTAAAAAAGGCAGTATGAGTATCTCCAAGCTTCGGCAAACAACATTACGTTTGTTTTGTCGAGCTACACGGCATGTGTATATTTTTATACTCTGACTAAAGTTGGCTGGGACCTACTGTATGGGATGCGGCTCCTAGCAGCTCAGGACAGGGTACGATAATTTACACATGCCTAGTGCCATGTACCCAGTGACCCCAGTTAGCATAAAAGAGGTTCATTCAAGTGCAACGCATAGCCGGTGGTACATACTTAGTAAGCACATGTTCGCATCAAAAAGTTGATTCAGGAGCAGCTTATATACACGCTGGTGTAAAAGAGGTTCGTAGGGGAGTAGCACTTACGTAGTGTCACATGCGCAATCACCTACTGTAGTCCGACGGTTGGTTTAGAACTCGATTGGCTCACTTCAGTCCCAGTTAACCGCTCATTAGATCACTGATTACCTTGTGAATTAAGTTGGAGGAAAAACAGATAGAGATCCACACTGGACATACAGGTTGCCAGCCATAAAGATAGACACCGCAACGCGCGTTATGCAATGATAATGAGACAGTACATGAAAGTATATCCTTGAAACTATACGCAGGTAACAGTACTATAATACCCCTAGCTAGCATGATTGTCTGAAGTGCTCAAACAATCCATGTGAGCCAATCGTTTGGTAAACAGCCCGAGTGGCTTTTATCTTGCAGGGAAAGATGAAGTGCCAGAGCACTTTCAAACAAATTGAGTTTAGTATTTTTTTTTTTTTTGGATTACAACAGTTCAGCAGCCTCACGGTAGACAAAGGGTTTACTACAGGAGCTCTGCGAGGAACACACGCATCGCCAAAAAATGCAATAATAATGGTGAGGAAGGCTCATTCGCGTTAGCACGCACCCAGAAAGCATTAATTCGTTTAGTGAGTCTATGTACAATCAAAAAATCAAATTCTGCTTACTGTACCCTGTGAACTATATTAGGACTATTTCCCTGAAACGTATTTCCATACATTCTTGGGAATTCTCTCAATGTCAGGGAGCCTCAATATTATAAAACCAATGAGTTCAACCCAGCGCAAAAGTAACAATTTATATTTAGCATATAGAATGCCCTCTCCGCCACTAGCTTTCTTGCGATGACATAGTCATGGTGTACTATTTTTCTGGAAACACTTTGGTGGTCCGCAAGTTCTTAGCAAACCGTGAACGCTGGAGAAGCGAATCGAAATTGCAACACCAATTAACTTCCAAATCACCGCACAATTGCAAAGCGATATACAATTCGCAGCAATGCTTCAAATGCCGCTTTCTTAGACAGGAGTAATAGGCACAGTAATATATCCTGTCTATGTTGTACATGGAGCTGCTCCTGCTCCCCTGCTCACAGCTGCTTCTATGTATGGCCAATAGTTTGTTAGGGACCTTCAATTCCATTTCTTTGTTACTGTTATGACACAAAGCTTATATTTTTCCGGTACTTCATTTTAAAAATTCCGTAGTGTTTCTTAAAAAGTCTGTTTCTGATTTTGTGGCGAGCTATTCAATAAAAGTTTTCCTGCAAATTTGTTGTCCTAAAAGAACTCTTTGTGGTTTTGTCTCGAAATATCCGTACTAGAATTCTCCACTCTTTTTTCGCAGGAAGGCCGTATTCATGGCCGTTGATTGTTTTACGAAAATGACGTTATACGTTAATCACATAAGACTAATTATACATATTTGGAAAGAAAGTAAACTATGATAACGTATTGGTGTAGCACGTAAAATATACCATATTTAGTACTCTGCTGTAAACTACTGAGTAAACTGTGGCCAATTCATAAAAGCCTAAGTACAACTTATCCTGGTCTTTGTTACATTTGATGCGGTAGCGAAAGTATAGCAAATGTGACCATATGAATTCACTATCAGTTATGGTAATTGTGTTTTCAAGAACGGCTTTTAAATTAAGGTTTAAGTTTTTTAACACTCACCGTGGTTCTCTAATATTTTTTGCAGTATTGGGAAAAACACCGTCTTGTCTGGACGATCCGATCAACTTATTATGAGAACTTTCTCTGCAGACGGACAGAGTATAATGGTTCTAACGACACTGGTGTCATGCTCACATTCAAATATTTCTGGTCTTACAACAAGTAAGTGATAGAAGTAAAGAAATCTAGAGAAGTTGACATTCAATTGTGAGGAAGAATAGCCCTCGTGTCGTATTTCTTTTTCGTCTCTTGTTAATCGCGCCATTATGTGTCATTACGTAGGTTATAAGACTTTGTGTTTTTTCATTATTCACTTTTTTTCAGGACTAACCAATCGTTTACACACTTTTGGACTTTTAACAAAGACGGTTCATTACTTTTGGATTCCCGACCAAGTGAGTGTGATTTATTAATTTTCCATGCATATGAATCTCACAGAAAATATATTGCGAATAGCCTGCGGGTAAAGGCCTCTTTTATTTATTTGATCTGCTTTTATTTATTAAATATCTATCTGCGTGCCAAAAATTATATTTGAATAACTTCTCCTCTGTAGTTAAAATTTGTTTCAGCTGCGCGCACGTATTTTATGCTCTGGTTGATATTACGGCTTGCTTTCGATGCACCCTTGGAACATGTAAATATGTACAGTGTAAGCGGACTACGCGGTGTGAATACAGAATGATTGCAGTGTCTGTTCCAGAGACTTTCACCATAGGCATGTGACATGGCGTAACGCTTTACCAATATACTAAGCAGTTCAGCTTGCAGGACCCAAAAGGCTAAATATTATTTTTCGGTAAAATTATATTCATGCCATAATTTTTTCATTTTTGTAACGGAAAAATAAGATGTTTTTTTACTAAATGCTCTTCAAAACTAATGCATATCCATGCAAAGAAAGCTGTAAATTGGAAAGTTATTTTCTGGTGACGAGTCTAGACACCAACGCCACGTTGTGTTGAGTTCCCGACTCCCTACGCAGCGCTGTTTTTTGAACGCTTATCTCAAGCGGTTTTTTTTTCAATTTTTTCTTCATTTATTTACCCTAAAGGCCCAGCTTGGACATTACATAGGGGGGGAGAACAATTGCTATACAATATACAATGATGTACAAGATACATTGTGAGTCGAATATCCTTATATTAGGTAGTACATGCTTACAACCTTTACATCACTTCTAATTCGACATCATACGCCAATAGTTATTACATTATACAAACAATAATATAACATCTGAAGAAAGGCAGGAAGAAATGTTAATGTTATTAATTCAAGAATGTTTCATTAAGTGCTTGTTTGAATATAATATGGTCAGTTATTTCGGCTATATTACTTGGGAGATGATTCCATTCCGAAATGGCTAAGTGCAGACACGAAAACTGCAATAGTTTAGTAAGTGCAAATGGTTGTTCGTCCATAAATTCGTGATCAATTCGTGAGAATTTTCTTTTGGCTGGTTCTTTTGACTATGACTTCCTTGGTGGCGGTGTCGCCTGCAGCAATCACGCTCAAAGTGGCATGCATCTGCGCTCGCTCCTGCTCAGCAATGGAAAGGTCGTGGCATAGATATTTCAGGATTTTATTATTCGCCCCTAAGCCACTGATCGATGATGGACGTATATAACTGAGAAGCGACGCTCACTTTCTTTGTGTAATCGAATTTGTAAGGTGTGTTTTCTTTCATGTTGGTTAATTGTAATGCGTGTTTTTTCATCAATATTGAATGTAAGAGTGCTGTTATAAGCAAAACAACTGTAACGGTATATAACGGTACCAAGCATCGATGTTTCTACCGCTGTGCCACAGATTCCGCCTGGGCAAACATGATGTGCTTGTGCCCACTCATACTGTGTGGCGGATAAACGACATTGGATTGATATCGTGCAGTGCTATTAGAACCCAACTCTTAGACGCCGGTTCCTGCGATGAGCGTCGGCATGCCTCGTCGTCAAGCCTCGTAGCCGAGCGAATGAGCACAGCGAGAGATTAAAGCGAACGCGAAGCGCAACGGGAGATGAAAAAAGAGATCGCGAGCAAGGAAAGTGGAGGAGGAGGCTACAGTAAATGCATGAGGTGGAAGGCGGAGCAGGAGCGTAGAGGAGACGCCCTGCGCGTGCTCTGAGTTACTTCTTATTTCTTACAAGTTGGACTTCTCGTATTTACCGACTGACAGCACTATATACTCTCTCACCTGATGAGACTACAATTTCTGGGAGTTGTATCCGGAACCTCACTTGGATAGCAGTACGCAAAACGGTATCTCTTTGATTTCGGAGAAAGATAAAACGCTAGACAACTTGACGCACAAATAGGTGCAGGAGGCCGAGCCCTCCGTGCTTAACTGAAAGAAAGTTGGTACGACTGGTCCTCTCCCAGTTTGACGCCCAAACAAAAACAGCGAAAACGCAGTGCATCTTCTGTTGCACACTGAACAATCGTCATGCGCCATATCCTAGATACAATGAAAACGTTGCGGAAGGAGGCACGCGAAGACATTCATAACAGGCTCCCTTGGCATGGATCTGCTTTCTCCATCGCATTTGACACTTGCTCATTCCAACATTCGCTTGAATCTTGATAAGATTTAAGGGGAACGCCGAGATACGGGGTTAGCAGGCAAGACCATGGTAAACGTCAAAAGTGATCAGGAGTCGTTACCCAGTCGCTATGCCAAAAACCAGAGCTCTTGTCCCAGTTTAATTGATTGATCTCGTTTGATTGCAAAATTATTCAACTATACTGATCACTTCAGTGATACTATCTCTATTCGAAAAGAGAAATGCAATACCATCCGCATAGGCAAGGATTTTGACATGTGTTGACTGCAAACGACAGCCTCAGATTCGGCCACTTTACATAACAGCCAAACAGAGTGGCTCTAGGTATGCCACAAACAGAAGGGGAGAATGTGGGCATCCCTTGCCTTACTGACGAGGGCACTGCCAGCCTCTCTGGGAGGACACCATTTGCAACAATGCGCGTAGTACAGTTCGAATACGCCATGCTGGGGACTTGTATCATCATACGGCCTACATTAGCGTGCTCTGGTATGCAAAAAATACTGTCGTGTGAAACACGATCAAAAGCTTTTACGAGATATAGTTGCGTAATAGCGATGCGGTCCCTCGGCGCATCACAGCCTTCCAAAACAGTTCCTGCGAAGTGTACATTCATGGCACTTCTGCGTCATTTGATACCGCAAGTCAGGTGCAGTCCAACCAACTTCCTTATTACGCCCTCTAATGTCTTCTCTAGGACATTCATGTATATTTGGTAATCAACGTCCGTGAGGCTTTTTGGGCGATAGGACCCCACTAGCAAATGCTTCTCTGAGTCATATGATTTTAGAATCAATACTATGTGTGATGTGGTGAATGACATCGGTATTTGTTTTTGTCAATACGCTTGACCCAACACCCTTAGCAGCAACTGAGAGACCATGGGCTTAAATCTCCTCCAAAACATGGCATATAGTTCTTAAGGTCCTGGCGCATTACCAGTTTGTAGGTGTTCTGCTGTGGATTCAATTTCGTTTTCAATTAAGGGCATCCCAAGAAGCTCCTTTGCATCGCCCTCAAGTCTTGGCAGGAGAGACAATAAATCAGAAGAGAAAGCATCGCACATTTCTCTCGTGTGACAAAGAAGGTCGCCTTTAAATACCCGCTGGATTACATTGTGATCAATTGTAATTCTATCCCTGTTTCTTATTTGGCTAATTTCTTTTTGGCAAACGTACCGCTTTTCATCTGTTAGAGCTCGCTTCGTTTGCGTTTCTCCGGCTCAAGGTCTCCATGCTCTTGCGCGCAGTACTGTTGCTTTATACCTATCAGTGTCTCTGCTTTCAAACTGGCTTTTCACATCCCTTATATTCTTCGTATACTTTCCATGCTTGATGCTTTCCATGTTTATAAAAAATTGCACTTTCTCGCGCGCTGCCTTTTCTTCTTGTTTTTTTTGTGTTGGTTGGAGCAACTTTTTCTCTGGTTTACTTTTAAGCCACTCCTTGAAATGTTGTCACTGAAAGAAATAGCAGCTTCTGTATTTCATCTGCGTTGTCCTTTACGAATGCCTAGTCCTCCAAAAGTTTAGCATTGAATTTCCGGAGACTCAAGATGACGCGCATACTCCTTTCTTTCGCACCATAACTTCCGATCACGGGCAATGATCGCTAAAAGCTACTGGTTCAACTTTCTAACCTGTGCGAAGAAGTACAAGTTTGACGGATCGAGAATACTTATCCAATCTGTTATGGCTATCACGTTGAACCTGTGTGTACTGAGGCCTATTCCCGTAGGTGAATATGCTATTGTCATCAGTTATTGTCATCAACCAGACAATTTACCATATGTGCACTGTTATCATGCACATCATCCTCAGCAGCAGCAGCAGCAGCAGCAGCAGCAGCGGCAGCAGCCTATGTTATTCCACTGTAGGACGAAGGCCTCTTCCTGCGGTCCCCAATTACCCCTATCCTGCGCCAACCGATCCCAACTAGCGCCTGCGAATTTCTTAATTTGATCGCCCCACCTAACCTTCTGCCGTCCTCGACTACGCTTTCCTTCTCTTCGCACCCGTTCTGTAATCCTCATGGTCCACCTGTAACCTAACCTACGCGTAACATTGCCTGCCTAGCTCCATTTCTTTCTGTCAATGTCAATTAGAATATCGGCCATTCCTGTTTCCTCTCTGATCCACACCGCTCTCCTGTCTCTTAGCATTACGCCTAACATTCTTCGTTCCATCGCTCTTTGCGCGGTCCTTAACTTATTCTGAAGCTTCTTTGTCAGTCTCCAAGTTTCTGTCACATATGTCAGCACCAGTAGAATGCATTGATTTTACACCTTGCTGTTTATTGACAATGAAAAGCTTCCAGTCAGCATCCGACAATCTATGCCGAATGCGCTCCAACGCATTTTTATTCTTCTGTAAATTTCTTTCTCATGATCAGGGTCCCCTGTGAGTAATTGACCTTTGTAAACGTACTGCTTGACAGACCCTAGAGGCTGACTGGCGATCCTGAACTCTTGTTCCCTTGCCCTGCTATTGCGTTCTGCACACTAATCTTCAACCCAACTGTTATACTATCTCTGCTCAGGTACTCAATCATTTGTTGTAACTCGTCCACAGTGTCGCTGAACTAGACAGTGTCATCTGCAAATGTAAAGTTGCTGAAATATTCGCCATTCATTCTTATTCCTAAGCCTTGGCAGGTTAATATCTTGAATACTTCTTCCAAGCATGCAGTGAATAACTTTGGAAAGATTGTGTCTCCTTGGCTGACGCCTTTCTTTATATGTATCTTCCAACTTTTCTCATTCCGAAATAAGGTAACTGTAGAATCTCTGCAGAAATTTCCCAAGACATTTACGGAAGCGTCCTGTACTCCTTTCTTAAGTAATGCCTGTATGACTGCTGATATCTTGAGTGAATCCAATGGATTTCGTAATCTATGAAAGCCATATAGAGAGGCTGATTGTATTGTGCGGATTTTTCGATTATCTGATTGATGACACAAGTGTGTTCTATTGTAGAGTATCCCTTCCTGAAACCTGCCTGTGATGTGATTCATTGTAGAGAATCCCTTCCTGAAAGCTGCCTGTGTACTTTGGCTGACTAAGGTCCAATGTTGCTCTTATTTACTGGAGATTCTCTTGGTGAATATTTTATATAATACTCAAAGTAAGCTAAAGGCCCTATAATTTTTCAATTCTTTAACGTCTCCGTTTTTGTCGACTAGTATAATGTTGGCATTCTTTCCATTCTATGGGGCACTTGAAGTCGATAGGCAGTTCTTATAAAGGGCCGCTAGTTTTCAAGCAATGTCTCCACCATCTTTGATTCAATCGACTGGTAGTACTTCTTCTTCTTCCGCTTTTCGCCGTGTTATGTCTTGCAAGATCCTTCTAACTTCATTCCTAGTTATAGAAGGAGCCCCTATAACCTGTTCATTACTACTTTGAATTGAGGTATTGTGGCTGCTTCGGGTACTGTACGGGCCAGTATAGAATTATTTCGCTGCTTTTACAATGTCTTCCAGACATGCGGATGCTTAACTCGATCGGCAAAGGCACACAGAGTTAACATCGCCCACGAGCAGCAACAATTTGTCGCAAATAATGTAAGACTCCGAGCAGTTACAAAAGTCCTGGCGTTCAGAGTCAACGTTTCCTGAATACACGCATAAAATTCACCAACATAACTTCGAAAAGGAAAAGACAGCCACGAGAAGTCGCCCACTTGAAGAGGAAAAAATTGACTCCTCAATAATGCCAAAATTATTGCGGAGAAAAATGACGCACCCGCCGGTGGCGCCAACAGAATGGCAAACGCAGACATTGAAGAATGTACGAAAGCTAGAAACCATACGCTCAGCAGGTTCCTCGCTTTTTAAGTTGGTCTGCTGGACGGCTACGATGTCCAGCTCATTGTCAGCGAGAAGACGATTAACTTTACATTGAGGTCTTCGAGCATTAAGGCCCCTCACCCTGACATTTGCAGTTGCTACACGCGAAGCTGTGCCGAGTTTCACTGCCATACGTTAGGAGAAAGAACCTGTGACATACAGTGCACACAACAGTTGATGCAGCAGCATTTTAAGACGGAGTTCATGCGTAGGCGTTGGGAATAAGTGCTGGGCAGTCCTTCGCCGGCAGTTCGAGACCTGAGCACACTGTGATGGATACTTACTCCCAAAATCGAGGAAAGCAAACACGCTCACACACTCACACACACAAGCAAACACATTGTAAGACGACGGAGGCAGCTTCACCGCCTGCCGTGTCACGACCGCGAAGTTGGGCCGCAGTCTTAAAGTCGAGCGCCGCATTCCCGTGCTTTTTGGCGGCTGCTCGTCACTGCCACAATGTGGCTGTGGTTTCTTGCCGACGCTTTCCTCGTGAGAGCGCCTCCTAGTTGTCAGAGCGACTCCCTCCTGGCGGAAACTTATGGTCTCGGTGTTCTTAGGCTCCATGTTGCTGGGGTATGCGGCCGCAGCAGTCGTCGCGTCATGTGGCGGGCAGCCGGATTCCGGTTGAAGCTTACGCTGCTCTTGTGCGCCCGCCGCAACTGCAGTGGAGGCCGTCGCACTCTCCTTCGTGAGCGGCGTCAACGTAGCCCATCCCATGTCACTGGGATGGGCTACGTCATCCCATGTCATGAGCAGTTCAGAGGTGCATTCACTAGTTTCGAGGCCAGCAATAATCGCATAAATGCGGGCATATTGGCCGTCTTCGTAGTGGAACCGTCTGCAAGTTCCGCAGTGTGGGAAAGCAGACTATTTTCGGATACTGCCCCCATCGCGACCACCAAGGCATAAGGAAGGCCTGCCCTGTACGAAGACAACTGCCAACTCACCGCTAACTTTGAGCCTGTGCGTCAAGTTATCAAGCTGCAAGCCAGTTTTCAACTTCAGTATGTCGAGCATCCTCGCGTAGCCCTTGTCTGACATACCCAGCATACGCCAACGCTCCTGGGTGACTTCCATGACTTTTCCCTATAGCTCAAAGGCAACACGCACTTCTTCGTCCGGTACGTTGTGTGGCAGCCAGTGAGGCGCAGTACCTGGATTCGAACCATGGTCCTCTTGCACGCGAGGCGGATGCTCTACCTCTACGCCACCGCTGCACCGCAGCATAGCATGTATTACTGCAGAATAATCTTAAATGCCAGTCTTCTCTCAAGCACGTTGACAATCGTGACAGGACAGTACATTGACAACTAACTGCAAGTTCTGTATACGTCTTGCCCAAAGTGTACCTGGCCCGATGGCCTGCAATGGTACGTAATATTGTGAGCAGCTTCGAGCATAGCACGTTAACGGAAGATTACTGAGAGACCGTTCGCACAATTATTGTGTTGTGCCTTTTGCCTGAAGGTTCAAAACCAACTTCTCAATGTAGGCATCTTAATAATTAGCACAGCTCGACTGGATAGCAAAATCACTGGGGAAAACTTAACGAAACCGATAGGTCAAAATCAAAAGCAGTCGACGACTGCGCCTCTAGTAGATGTTGTGCGTAGTTAGAGTGCTAAAAATGTTTGCCGACTGAAGAAAACATGCCACGGATTGCTATCGGCAATTTACCTAGCCTCTTTACTGCGCAGTACGAAAAACGTGGTTGCCATTCGCGAAACTTTCCAAAAACAAGAATGAGTCATAGCTCGTCGTCACAAAAGGTTGTTGGGATGATAATTCATTCCCAGACGACTAATGGGTACGCTTGGGTACACTGATAGCGCTAGTGGAACAAGCTTTGTGGTGAATTTCAGTGCGGAGGGATAGCTTCCAATTTTCTTTATTTTCCTTTTGCTGACGTCAACACTACGTCACCAGTACAAGCTTGAAAAGTTAACGTCACTACTCTAGGTGGTATCAGAAGAAGCTAACAAACACTGATACCAAAGACAACATAGGGGAAATTACTTGTGCTCCTTTAATAAATGAAAATAACTTTGAAAAATTTTCATTTATTAAAAAAGCATAAGTAATTTCCCCTATGTTGTCTTTGGTATCAGTGTTTGTTGGCTTCTTCTGATATGACTAATAATAATCGGGCCCCTCGGTTGACCCCCTTCCTACTCTAGGTGGTGGCACTCATGCCAACAAAACCGTGGTGTCCCGAAAAGCTGGATGCGTTGAGCAGGAGCGAGCCAGCCTGCGAGGTGTGACGTAGGCGACGTCACGTCACGTGAGGCGCAGACCTTGTAAAATATATAGGTGTCGGCGTAGTCCGCTATAACATCGGTGTCTCATGTTCCTGGAATAGGTCGGGAAAAAGAATGGAACATACTCCAATACGCATAAATTATATTTATTGTCTGATTATTATTCTCAGGAACCTTGGTTACTGTGGATGTGCCACGGACAGGTACTGCTCGGTCAGCAACGAATTACATATGAGACATAGCTCATTCACACCCAGATTCATCAAAGTTCTAGTTAGTCGGGCTCAGTTTGACTCAAGGGTAGGTGTGAGTTTTAGTTAACCAACTCATCAGCTAGTCTGGCGATTGGCGCACTTAAGGCAAACTTGCACTCTTAGGCGGAGTTTGGCCCATGCTTGCGATTGCCGGTATAATTCATATCTAAGTGCCTGTCTTCTCTTATGCACGCAGATATTCAGTTGAAAGAATACCTGGAATATCAAAACACCACCACGAACTGTTCCGTTGTTAGAATTGAGGAGTGGCTTTATAAAGATGGTAAGCACTTTAAATTTGTTCGTTTTATTGCATGGAAAACTGTACAACTTATAATAAATGACTACCTACAATCTCGCTGCGTGCTCAGCCCACAAACCTCTCAAGAGGACTGCAACTGCGTGGCGTGCATGTGAACCTGCAAAGTTGCTTACCGTAGTACGCAGATATTGAAAGAAAGTCTGCGGTGTTACGTGAAGCAAGTTCGTGAACTAAATAATTTTATCCGTATATATACAAAACATCTCAGTTTAATTGTCAGATATTTAACACAGACAACTTAGATTGTCAGAGACCACAGCATATTTAATTTTAAATGTTGCCTTTTAACTATTTGCCAGAGTAGCGTTCTTTGTTGATCGTAATTCATGTTGAGTTCATAATATGTCTCTTGGCACTAGTAATGGCCACCCTAATTCAATAAATTTGTTATGGACGAGGCGTGTTTATTGGCACATTATGGATGAGATGAATTAGTCCTACAAAAAAAAATATTCCAGCACCTGTTTCTTCCTGTGCTCCGCACCGAAAAGACCCGTCGTTTTCTTCTTTCTTTCACTGCAACCAAGGCTTTACAGTATTTTATTTATATTGCCTTAGAGGTTTAAAAATATTTTGCATGGTTCACTGATTGGTTTTCAAATGAGACTTTTAGAAGAAATGTTCATGGTCGAAGAATAAACAGAAGGGTACTTACCACATTGAAATGCTAACGAAGAACGCCGCAGCTTAAAGAAGAGGAAGAGAAGCGCAAGCAGAAGGATAGCTTAGGGGGAGGGTGGGCTCAAGGGAATAGTTTTTGGTGTGTCGTGTGGTGCTTTCTGTCCATTCAAGGCGCCGCACTTCTGTTACATTTTGGTTGCAGCGGTAATGTTAAGTCGCAGCCAGACGTCCCCTACCTCCCCCCCCCCTCTAGTACAATACCTTCACTAAAATCGTTCCCGCAATATATGCAAGCAAAGTTACGGACACTCAACTGGATCACGCCGTTTGTTCGAGCGACGCCGCCACTACGCAACCGTCACCGCCTATCTCAGGGTTCAGATTCTGGAACGATGCCTAGAAACATTCACCCTGCCAATTCGAATTCCATGCGCCGTCAACCTGCGCCCGACCTAGCGGCTATCGTGGGCGCTTTTCAAGTGCGAGTTTACCAGCGTTTGCTCTCCCTTGAGAACTTATTAGTCCAGCGTATGCGTTCCGCTGATAGTCGCATTGCGGACATCACCATATGCGTTTCCAGCCTCGTGTCGGCTGTTTCCACTGTTCAAGCTCCACCTATTTCGCTATTGCACACACTAAGCCTCCCCATGTGTGTTAGGGCGAACTGATAGTGTGATATCGCATGAGGCGCGTAATGTGCGAGAAGTGAGTAGTGATAGGGCGGGGTCCTGGTCACCTTACACGGGCGACCACATACTTAAATTACTAATGTGCTTAATAGCTGTGGAAGGACAGGTATTCTGAGCCAAGAACTTTTGTTGTAACCCGCGTACGCGCTGAGGGGTCCACAACCACACCAAGTCACGTTTTTCGAAGGAAACCGAGTCGCGGCGGTGATCATACCGCTCTTTGGAGCGATCTTGTGATGCCAGTGTACGCAGACGAGCAATTTGTTGGGCTTCAGCACAGCACGAAGCACAATAATCCCAAAGATGCTCTTTGTACAACACACTGAGAATATTAGATAATCACTCTCGGAGCGAAGAGAGCGCCGTCCCCATCGATCATCGGCTCAGAGGGCAGGCAAAGAACTTTTGTGTTTCCTCAGAGCGTCTGGTTCACGGGAGTCGCATTAGCTGAAGTACTGTTGGTGCACGCGTCTACACATTCTCTCTTCTTTCTATCTATTCATCTTCTTCCTTCCCCTATGGTAGAGTAGCCAACCAGACGCTTGACTGGTTAACACCCCTGCCTTCCTATATTTCTCTCTCACTCTGTTCAGCATGGCAGAAGGTTTCGGCAACCGAGTCCTATGTATGCAGCGTCAATAGAAAATGGTATTGAGACAGCTGCGTGGAGCCCGAGTGTAGATCAGGTAGAAAGGCGTGATCTCCGTGGTTTCTTGCTTCGCTGTGTTGTAGGCGTAGGTGATACAAAGTAAGATTTTATCCCCAGTTCTTCCGATTGGATAGTACATATATAGCCAGCATGTTGGTCAGGGTGTGATTGGTACGTTCGCCAAGGCCATTACTCAGGGGATGATATGGTGTTGAGTGGGAGAACTGCGAAGAGCAGAGTCTAAACAATTTTTGCATGGCATCGGCGACGAATTGGCGACCTGGTTCGCTGATGATTACACGAGGCGGACCATGATGAAGAATTACGTATGCAACAAAAAAGGCAGCGACGCAAGCGGATGTGGAGGAAGTTATCGCAGCGTTTTCTCCGTGTATAGTAACGTGATCGACACAAACGACCACCCAGAGATTATAGTTCGAAGATCGTGAAAACGGTATTAGCAGGTCGATACCGGCTTGCTTGAAAGGTGTAGTAGGCGTCGCTACAGGATAAAGAAGGCCTTAGCGAGCGCCTGTAGGTCGCTTGTGACTTTGGCACTTGTCCCATTTCGTCACGTACTGTTTAATAGAATTCCGCATCTTAGGCCAGTAAAACCGCTCCTGTAATCGATGTAAGGTGCGAACGAACCCAAGATGACCTGACGTCAGCTCATCATGCATGACACGGAGAACGTCACCTTGAAGGTTTCGGGAACAAACACTAATTACAGCGCGCGACTGGCTGAGTAATTTATTCTCTATAACATTCATTCGCGAGGACAAAAGCAACCACTGGCATTGGGACAGCAGACATCGGCAAGCAGGGGGTCGAAACATAAGTAATTGCAATATTCCTGCTGGAAAACGGTGACGTCAGGAAACGTGTGCGAAACAGCAGCAAAACAGGTGTCGAGATTGTCCGTGTTATCCTCCGTTGTGGACATAGGAAGGCGAGAAAGGAAATCAGCGTCGGCATGACGTCTTGTACTTTGGTGGGAAACAATGAAGTCAAATTCTTGCAAGCCGTAGAGCCCAGCGTGCTAGATGATCGAAGGGGTCACGGAGTGTAACAAGCCAACCTAAGGAATAATGGTCGTGTACAATGGTGAATTGGCGCCAATAGAGGCAGCAACAAAAATTTTGACCAGCTAATACAGAAGCTAAGCATTCTTGCTCTGTCACAGTGTAGTTTTGTTCATCCTTGCTTAGAGAACGACTCGCATAGGCACTCCACCTATGCAGATTCCGCTGGCATCACTGTGCACTTTTGTAGGAGCAGATAGATCAAAGTGACAATGAATGTATTCTGAAGTCAGCAGAAATTTGATTTGATAGAATGCCACGTCGCATTCAGGTGCCCACTTGTATGGACTGTCTTTTCGCAAGAGACTCGTCAATGGATAAGCAATGTCCGCGAATCTGCACACCAACCGTCGAAAGTAGGAGCATAAACCGAGAAAGCTGCGGAGTACTCTTATTGTCTGAGGTTGCCTAAAGGCACTGACTGCTTCTGTTTTACAGGGCTCTGGCCTAACACAATCTCTGCCAACCAGGTGACCAAGGACTAATGCTTGTCGTTCGCCAAACCGGCACTTCTGCGAATTCTAAACGAAGCCGGCCTTTTGGACAGTCTGAAACAAGACCTAAACGGGCGTTATCCTCTTCGAAAGTACATCCTAAAGTTACAACGTCATATAGATAGCACAAACGTACTCGCCTTGGAGACCGCTACCAAGTAGCGGGAGAATTGCAAAGCCGAAACGGCATAACATTAAATTGATACAGTCCATCGCGCGTCGCGAATGCATTCTTCTCCTTGCCAGCAGAGTGCATGGGGATCTGCCAATAACCATCTAATCAAGAATATAGGAAGCCGAATCCAGCCAGTTGATGACATCTTCTATCCGAGGCAAGGGATATATATCTTCTTTGGTGAGGGCGCTTAATCGCCTATAATCACCACAAAACTTCCAAGAACTGTCGTTCTTCTTAAACAGAACGACAGGTGCTGTCCAAGGGCGGCATGATTCTTCAATAACGCCCTTCTGCAGCATACATTGAACTTGTTCGGCAATACTGTCCACTACGATGACGTCACTCGGTAAGGTTTTTGCCGGACCGGATGAGCAGAGCTGGTATCGATCCTGTGCTGACCTCGAAAACAAGGGTAAAAATGGTCGCTTCTCCTTTTCGCTGAAGTGAAACACTGAAGCATGTCTTCCCGATAGCAACCAGCCAGGAACTCAGTTGGGAACACCTTTACGGCCAACGAGACAATAACAACGCGAACTCCGCGAGGATGAAGTATTTCCCCGCCGACACCACAAAATCTCGTAAATTCTTGCGAAGAAAACATAAATTTGCGCCCAATACGACCTTTGAAGGAACGAATCACAACAGAAATGGTTGAACCAGTGTCCACTAAAGCCGTCTCACATACTCCATCTATTAAAACGTGTATTTTGACCTTAGGCATCATAACTGGTGGAGGCACCTGAGATAAATCATTTTGTGCGACCTCACCGCCATAGGTCCCGCCGTCTAGTTTATCGGCGTTGGCAGTGATGACAACCACCACGGATGTAGGTGCCAAAGTACGGTCAGAAGCGCGAGAACATTTACGCCGACTTGCAAGTCCAGAGGAGCTCCTTGAATAGGCGGACCAGGGGTCGTTGTTGTGACCATTGTCGGCGCGAGGAAAGGTTGGTGGCGGATCGTATCGTGATGTTTCCCTGCGCCCACGACAGAACCGAGCTATGTGCCCGGTAGCACCACAACAATAACAGGTTGGTGGTAAGCATTGTACTATTGAAAAGCATAATCGCGGCGCTGAGGAACAAACGCATATTCACACCCCTCCTGCTGTGTAGCGGCCTGCTGACAAGGATAGCTGAAGCAGCGTTCGTACCTCGACTCTGGGTAGTGATTGCGCTGTGGCTTCGGTGGCAAGCAAGAACTGTAGCTGTAGTCCTGGAGCCAGTTGCAGCGATAGAAACACAATAAGAGGAGCCCGGGATTGTGGCAGTATCATAAGGTGTCGACTGAGCTCTTCCCGTGCAATATCGCGTATTGTAGACGCCAGATCAAAGGACGTGCAGACGTCGACACTTGCAGTGGCTGTCACATTCTGTAACAGTTCAAATTTAGGCGTAATGCTGCTCAGCCTCAAACTTTTGAATGTACGAAATGGCCGCATGACGTCAGCTACTGTACGAAGGCTCTTTTGCCGGTGAAGAAATGATATACTTCCTCAGAAATTCCTTTCAAGAGGTGAACGACCTTATCTTCTTCTGACATGAGAGGGTTGGTGGTCTTCCAGAGCTTTAATACAGCCACAATATACGTCGTGCACGTCTAGCCTGGGGCTTGAGATCTTTGCAGCAGCGTTTGTTCCGCCGGCTTCCTCTTCGTGACCGAGTCCACTAAACACTCGATTATTGCGGACACGAACAGATCCCACGTCCTGAGGGTGTCCTCATGGTTGTCAAACCATAGAAGTGCCGTGTCCCTTAAAAAAACTCGACGCTGAATAGCTGACTTACCTCATCGCAATGGTAACAGACGCTTACCCGTTTGTAGTGTGTGAGACACTTCGACGCCCTCACCAGATTTGCCTCCGAATGTGTGAGGCTCTGTTAGGTACTGGTGCTGCTAGAGACCAATCGCGGCTGAGGCAGGCACCGAAGGGGCCACTGTAACCAGGGCAGCGGCTGAAGCTGCAGCAAGTGGGACATTGCAGGTTCCGTCTTCACCACGATACGTCTTGACCACAAGCGGCAACCGGCATAGGCCAGCAAGGGGGCGGCTGCGGCGTAGATCAGGTGGTTGCAGAATCATGCTGCTTCATGGAATACCCAGCACTTCCTCCACGAAGCTGTTACGGATGAGGCGTGTTTATTGACAGATGATAAATGACATGGATCTGTTAGGAGAAAGACGGTCGAGCACGGTAGCACCCGTTTTGTTCTGCGCTCCATACCAAAAAGATCCGTCGTCCTCTTCACCGTTTTGCCTCAACAAATGCCTTACAATTTTCTCTTTTCTAGCCTTAGAGTGAGTGAGTAAAAAAGTTTATTTCGAGTCAGAGCAATTAGCGTCCGGCGAGTTAGTGGGCTGGGGTACCCGCCGAGGTGACGGGAAAGAGTTCTTGCCTTTTGGTGGCTTTCTTGGCCCGCTCGTCTGCCCAGAGTTGGTCTTGCAGGTTTCAGCTAAGCAGCGCGGCTTGCCATCGCGCGCGGAGGCTGTCGATGGAGGCTGCGCTGGCATTGTCCTCTATTAGTTCCTGGCATTCCCATAGCATGTGTTGTAGCGTGGCTCTGATGCCAGAAACTTTGCATCTATCTGTTGTGTATATGTCTGGATAAAAAGCGTGCATTAGTATCGGGCTCTAAAAGGCAAGATAGGTCAGATCACGTTGTTGCCTTCGAGGCTTCAATATATTTTGCATGGTTCACTGATTTGTTTTCAAATGAGACTTGTAGAATAAATTTTCACGGTCGAGGAATAAACACAAGGGTACTTACAATATTGAAACCCTAACGAAGAACGCCGCAACTAAAAGAAGAGGAAGAGAAGGGCAATCAGAAGGATAGCGTAGCAGGGGGTCAATGGAATAGTATTGAGAGTGTCGTGGAGATCTTGGAGCCCATTCCAGGCGCCACACTTCTGTTACAATTTGGTGGCAGCGGTTATGTTAAATCAAAGCGAGACCTCCCCCCGCCCCCCCCGGTACAATAATTTCGCTTGTATCGTTGTCCCAATCTATGCCACCACAGAAAACGGACACTCAACTGTACCACGCCATTGGTGCGAGTGGCGCCACCACTATGCAACCATCGCCGCCATCTCAGGGTTCATATGCTGGAACGATACCTTGAAACATTCATGCGGCCGATTAGAATTCCATGCGTCGTCAACCTGCGCCCAACCCAGTGGCTGTCCTGGGCGCTTTTCAAGTGCGAATTTACCAGTCACTGCTCTCCCTTCAGAACTTATTCGTCCAGCGTATGTGTTCAGTGAATAGTCGCATAACGGACATCACCACATGTGTTTCCAGCCTTGTGTCGCCCGTTTCCACAGCTAAAGCTCCACATATATCGCCGCCTCAATCTCCCTTTTCCAATTCCCACACGCAGCATTGTCATAGTTCCTTCACAAGTCCACCTACAATTCACCTACCTTTCACTTGCTTTTGTTTCAGTGTGTTGCTGCTCTCCACTCCTGGTCACCTCATCACGAAGCTCAACTCCGCGTAGCTCACTTTCGCTTTAATGGCGCTGAGTGTGATGAACTCCTGTTGGCATCCCACATCGCCCACTACACAAGTTTCATGTAGGCACTAGAGTCCCGTTATGGTGACTCCCACCTTACATAATTACAGCACGTGCAACAGGGCTACTGCAGCCTGCAAGAGCTCGCAGCGCATGTCGAGCGCCTGTCGTGGAAGGCCCTAGCTGGTTGTCCGAAGTCCACAACCGACTTTGCTGCTAACAAACCCTTCAACGACGCACTCACTGACCTCATCGTTCAACGCTTCATCTACCTCACCCACCCGTCTACAGTTCATGCTGGCTTAGTTCTTGTGTTTCAGACTCACATAGTAGAACGCACCGCTGCAGTGCCTCTCCTCAGCCCTTATCCGAGTCAATAAATGTGATCAGGCTAAGCCAGTCTCTCAGGTGCATACCGTCAGTGGTCTCAAAACATGCGCTGCTTTTAATGCCATAAGATAAGCCAATAGAGCTGACACTGTGTGCATCGAACCCTTTCCTCGGAAAACTTCACCGCGGGCCACGGAGTGCAGGACCCCAGATAAGTCGTCAAGTTCCTCTCCTCTCACTGGGTCCCGCTAAATGTATGTCCACGTTGCAAGTCCAGCTTGGTGAGCCACCGGAAAACGTTGAAGCCCTAGTGGACGCCGGTGCAGCTTTTAATTTCATGACAACTAATTTGCTTCCCATTCAGTACCATCTGAAGAGGCTTATGGTCGAACTATCTTGCGTCCTCCTGGTTGGCGAAACTCGTCCACCATCACTTGGTTAAATCTCGATGACTGTGTCTGCTTTCGGAATGGTGATGATGAAGCAACATTTACTGGGCCCGAAATAAATCGGTGGTGCACGCAGGCACCAGACGGGGTGGTTCCCTAGTAACGGGACCCATATGTTTCCAGCAGCTCCTGGCCCCTGTCCGTCAGTGCGAGCTGAATCGGTAGGGCGGGGCTGGATAACAAGGTCTCCCATCGCTCAAGGGGTTGGGGATTGGGGGTGTTGGTGGGAAGGGGAGGAGGGGGGGTCTTGAGTTCTGTGCACTCTGCCAAGACGTGCGGCAGGGTGCCCTTTTCTCTTCTGCAACATGGACAGAGCATATCGTATTCCGCAGGGTACATGCGGTTCATCAGTACGGGATGCGCATGCGATCCCGCCTGCGCTCGACGCAGGATCGTCTGTTCTTGCCTGGTGAGTTTGGGGTGCGGTTCTGGCAGTCTGCACCTTTCTTCTCGGTACAACTGGGTAATGTCCCGAAAGCTCGTAACCGGGTGCGCTAGCTCTTCCGGCTCGTGCTCGGCCCGGATTGACATTTTTCGGGCATGGTAGTCGGCGATGGTGTTGCCTGCTACCTGCGAGTGAGCCGGGACCCTCATGAGCTCTATGGCGCTTCCTGGAGGCTTGTGCTTGGCTAGAATGGCTCGGGTCGCGGAGGAGATTACCCCCCTGCGGAAGCTTCTGTAGGCTGTCTTTGAGTCGGTGACTACGGTGTCCACGCTCGGCTGTGCGAGTGCGAGGGCCACGGCCGCTTCTTCGGCAACTGCGGCGTCTGTTGTCTTCAGGGACGCACTGACGATCAGCCTGTACTTTCAAGTAACCACCACGGCTGCACGGTCACTGTGTTTTCGGAGCGAGGCGTCCGCGTAGAGGACCCTGGGGTTCTCTTCCAGCTTACGGGCTAGGGCTTTGGCTCGCGCGGTGCGCCTCTCCTCGTCCTTGCCCGGCGTCATGTTCCGGGGAAGGGGTTTTGTCTGAATGATCGTTTTCCAGTCTTCCGGAAGGGCCGTCTTGATGGGTACTGGCTCAATCTGCCATCCTATCTTGCGTTGGACGGCTCGTCCGTGTTCCGTGTCACTGAGCCGGATTCTCTGATTAGAGAGGTGGGCTTCGATGAGCTCCTCCACCGTGTTGTGGGCGCCCATGTGTAGCAGTTTTTGCGTGGACAAATATATGGTCATGCCCAGTGCTTGTTTCGTTGCCTTACGAAGCATCGTCTTTAGGGTGTACTTATTCGCCTTCGTCAGCTGGAGATACGGGGCGGAGTAGGTAACCCGCGACACGACGAACGCGCGTACCAGGCGCATGGCACGTCCTCTTTAAGGCCTCTGTTTCTCTTTGATACCCTCCGAATCATACCAAGTATCTGTTCGGTTGTAGTCTTGATCTTTGTGATGGCGGCCTGTGCCTTTCCGTCGCTCTAAGGTATTAGGTCGAGAATCCTAATCTGCTGTGTTGCCTTGATGGTCGTTCCGGCGATCGTGATAATCACGTTCGGCGGCAGCTCCTTCTTGGTTTTTCACGGTTGCATCATGAGCAGCTCTGATTTCTGGGGAGCGCAGCTCTGTCCGCACGACTTTGTGTACTCGTGCACGGTCGTTGCCGCCCGCTGGAAGACTTCCTCCATCCAGGCATCGGATCCGTCTCGGGCCGTCCACACCGTAATATCGTCGGCGTAGAACGCGTGGTCCACGCCTTCGACTTGCTTGAGTAGATCGGGCAGGAGCAGCAGGGCCAGATTGAAGAGCAGCGGCGACAAGACCGATCCCTGAGGGGTGCCCCTATCGCCGAGCTCGACAGGGTCCGACTTCTCCTCCCCTATCCGGATGGTCGCCGTTCGGTGTGACAGAAAATCTTTTATGTAGCCGAATGTCTTTCGGCCACACCGGGTTTTGTTTAGATTCCGCAACACGCTCCCGTGGGACACGTTGTCAAACGCTCCCTTCAGGTCGAGGGCGAGTATCCCGCGTGCCTCGTTGCCGGCTTGACGACCAGTTCGTGGAGTTGGATCATCACGTCTTGGGTGCTGAGTTGTTGCCTGAGGCCATACATCGTCTCTGGCATCTGATCCGTTTCTTCGAGGTGCTTCTGCAGCCGGCGAAGGACCATGCGCTCGATCACCTTCCCCACGCAGGATGTGAGGGAAATGGGCCGCATGTTGTCTATCGTGAGGGCCTTGCCGGGCTTTGGAATGAAGCGGATCTCGGCGTCCTTCCATTCCTTCGGCAACTGCGAGCTCTCCCAGGTTTTGTTAATGTGCTCTAGGAGGCCGCGGGCCGCTGTACCGCTCATGTTACCGAGTAATTTGTAAGTTATGGCGTCGCTGCCGTGTGCACTTCTCTTGTTACTGTCATCTATCGTTGTCTACAGCTCCGTCATGGTAAACGGTCGGTCCAGTTCTTCGTTGTCGGGTCCTTCGTACCTCTCGGGCACCGGGTACTGGCCCTTCTCTGTCTTTAGGTACTTGGCCTTCAGGTCTTCCAGGAGCCTGCGGCCGTCTGCCTTGTACGTGTTCAATACATTGGCGAGGTTGCGATTGGTCGCAGTTTGGCTACTCAGCGGTTCGATCAGATGCCTCAAGAGACACCATGTCTTCCACGTCGAGAGCTTGCCATGTAGGCCGTCGCAGGTCTTCAGCCAATTTTCCTTACATAGTTTGGTCGCGTACTCGGCGATCTGTTTGTTCAAGACTGCTATGCGCTTGGCCAGCTTTCTGTTGTGTCTCTGACGTTTCACCGCCGCGTCAACGAGTTGGTGGCCGCCCACATGCGGGTCAATCTGGCGTCCACGTACGGTGTCTGCGACGTCGTTGCGATTTCTTGGGTAAATTTAACGAGAGCCTTCTTCTGGTCCCTCGCCCATTCGGTGTAGGTCCTTTGTCTTTCAGCCTCTCCCGTTTCTTCCTCGGATGCCTCTTCTTGTTCTTGGGTAAATTTTCTCATCTTGCCCCAATCCGTGATCCGCGCCGTCCCCAGCACAGCCCCATATTGGGAGCCTCGGATCGTGATGCCGATCACGCTGTGGTCCGACTCCAGGTCCACTTCTTCGCTTCTCCAGGAGACGTCTAGCGTGCCCGATAACCACAACAGGTCTGGCGTCGTGTCCCTAGCGGCACTGTTGCCTCTTCTGATGGTTATGTCCGGCTCGTTCAAGAGGGCCATTCGTGATCCTCCATTGCTTTGGCCAATGCTTTCGGAAATGAGGATGCTTTCGGAAAAAGTGTGAGAGTCTTGTTTCTTCAGGTGCAAAATGTCTTCGCACCGTTAAGCTTGGGCTGCGACTTGTGCTCAATGCTGGGCGTGCGCGGGGTGTATAATATGATCCTTGACGATGCTGCAGCTGACCTGGCAACCAACACAGTCCCAAATAAAGTGCTGTACTCGTGTTTGCGCTGTACTCGGAGCAGGAGCTCGCTCCTTTCTGAGCAAATTTACTTCTTCATTGCGTAATTGCGTCATTACATTTATGTTACATTCCTGCAAGAGTGCGCATCATCTCATCATGAATATGTAGGCTGGCGAGCGTTCTGCTACTAAAGTCGAGCAAAAATTAACATGTTCGCCCACCACCACAGCTTTCATTTCCTGTACTGGCAAGATATACGGTAGGTATACCTTCGCATTCTGCTGTGTGGGTACCAGTTCGATGCGACATTGACTCTTGCTTAGATGCCGATATGTTTGTTGACTGTACTATCTGCCCGGGACCAAACAAACAATTTACTTCTCCCGCTCTTTACTGCGCTTCTCCTCTTGTGCATTTGCTGTCTGATAGCTCAACCTATCAGACAGCGCATTGCACCTATACACTGTGGAATTGTGTTGGCCTCGAGGGAAACGTTTCAGCCTTATTCAGTCAACACAAGAGTGCAACAATCCACTTCTCCAGAGAATGGCGATGACTTCGTAGATTGGAATGTGTTCCATTTCTGGCCAAACCTAATGTCATCGAAGAAGCGCAACATCCACGAATTGCTGGTAAAATTTCGAAGGCGCGTGGTGTTGTCAGCGAGTGAGCTTGGCTCTGCTGCTGTTGTTCCTTTCAAAATCAACACTGGCTCCCGTACGCCCGTTGAGAAGAACCCTCGTCGTGTTTCTGCTCCTGAATGTGCTGACATCACAACTCAAGTAGAAAATATGTCACAACTTCGTGTCATGTGTCTCTCCTTCTTTCCTTGGTCGTTTCCAGTAGTTCTTGTGAGAAAGAAGGAAGGCACTAAGCAATTTGTGCAGCTTACTTCCACCTAAATAGCATTTGAAGACGTATGTATGCCCTCTTCATGGCCTCGACGCGGAGAAGACTGCTTTTACTACACCAGATGGCGTGTACAATTTTAATCGCCTTCCTTTGGGCGCTCTAGTGCACCGCGAACCTTCCCACGACCAATGGACTTGATGTTCTGACACTTGAAGTGGTATCATCCCTGTGCTCACGCGTTTTCAACACCAACGGCGTTTCCCACCTTGCGCGTTCTAGATGAAGATGGGCCTAGCATAAAACCTGAAAGGTAATTCTTCGGCTATTCAGTAGTTACCTTCCGGCATCATGTTGTGTGTGCCCTCAGAATCAGCCCTTGCCCTTCGAAGCTATAAGATTTAGCAAGCATTCCGTCTGCTTCCAGAACATCAGGGCGGCCCTGATGTTCCCGCACCCGCACACTATCCCGCACACTATCAAGAGAAGACTTTAACATCATCCACATGGCGCCAGTGGTCTTGACCTTGGGGAATTTCTACAATGTGACTCCGAGAGGAACGAGAAGCCCATTGCTTAAACCAGTCGTCGTCTTAACGAACCGGAGAGTTGGTACTGCGCTCCAGAACTTCTCCGTCCCATGGTACGCGATGCCATTGACAAGTTTTGATCGGATGTCTATGGCAAGCCTTTTTACTATGTTTGCTAACAATGTTGCATTGTGTTGGCTCTTGTAAAATAAGCCCAAAATGGCAAACATGCTGGTGGGCCCTGAAACTTCAACACTACTGCTTCATGGTCATTCATCGTAGTGGTTCGTGCCACCAAGACGCTTTACCATTCGCGCGTCTCTGCCGTTACTAACTACTCTGCTCAGGCATTTGCAATGCTCGATCTCTGATCTGCAGAATGAAAGGATACCGAAATCTGCGACATGATCCGGTGCCTGTCTGGTGATACTCCAACACGCAAGCGCCGCCTCGAGAGACTTTCAATTTATACACACCTAGATGACAGCCTTTATTATTGACGCACCAGAAGTGGATCGTACCGACCTGCGGTGCCTCTCTTCATGCGACCATCTATAGTTTTCAAGTGCCATGACGCCCCCTCTGCTGGCCTCTTGGGTAAGCAGGAGACTGTGGCTTACGTTAAGAGAAGATTTTAGTGGTGTGGAAAGCGCGCCTATCTGTAGCTGTACTTCTCACCCTGCACCATTTGTCAAGCTCGTAAGGTCGTCGAAAACCCACAACCTGTGCCCTTACAGCCAATCGCCCCCCACCCCCTTCATGAACAGCTTATATTGTGGGCATTGTTCACATGGATCCGTTTGCTCGCAGCAAGCATGGCAACATAAGTGTCATTGTGGATACGGGCTATCTAAGTGCGTATAAGTTCGAGACGTCACTGATTTTGCAGCCGCTCATGTCATGACCTTAAATACCGTGTGCCTTATATTCCGACATACTGTGGTGTAAAAGTTATAAACAAGGATGACGTGCCCCAAAAAGGTTGAGAAAAGGCCGCCTCAGCAAGGTAGAAATACATTCCAGGATGACACGCCAAAGTTACTCATTTCCGACCATGGCACAGCATTTACGTTGCGTGCCTTCATAACTTTCTTGCCTAAACAAAATATACGACACTCTGCAGTGTCCCCTGAGCAACCACAAACTAATTGACAGGTCGAGTGGACCAGCCACATTATAAAAAAACATAATTTCTTCCAACCGCTTTGAGATTGACTGAACGACTGAGATGACTACGTCAATAACGCGGTTTTCGTTTTGCTCTGAACACGTCCCAGAAGGAAGTGACACAACGTCGTTTGAACAACTCTAAGGGAGGACGACAAAGTTACGGCAGGAGCATCTTTTTGACTTCAACACGTCTCCGCAAGAACGTCCCACGAAAGTGTACTCCAGTGAGACCATGCGCCAGGCTCGCCTGCGGCTCAGCTAGCGATACTCACCTTGAATCGCAGTTCCATACTGCTTCTCAGCAAAGTCTTCGTCGCTGCTTCCAAACGGACGAGTAAGTCAAGGTTCTTTGGGCGCTGTGTTTACCTCAGCGATGTGAAATGTCCTAAGCCCTCTTTTTCTGGCCCTTCTCGCGTTGTGAAAGCTCTGGGTTCTGTGACGTTTCCTTTAGCTACATTTGCCAAACATGATGACAATCCTCGCAAACGCAGATTTTCTAGTCATGCTAGTCAGATGAAGCTTTACGTCTATCGTGAACCTTGTACTCAACACCTGTATTACTCCTGTGGGAACTGGACAAGGGCAAGTAGAAGTGGGCCAGGGGAATAGCAGGATATTACCACCATGTTCCTGGCCTATCGCCCACACTGGGTAACTGCCATTAATTCAGGCTTCATCATCATCATTTGGTTTTTGCAACGGCGGAAATCAGGGTGTGTGGTGTACCACTTGCAGCCCGTTCAAGGTACCGGTATCCCGTTATAATATTTAGAGTTGTTGCTTACAACGCGATTGAACATGGTCGCTAGTATATTCACATCACTCTGCTTCTTGAATGTGGAGGCCAGCGGTGATCTCATGAGCTTCACTGAGCAGGTTGTGATATATTTATCGTGTTCTATATGTATTTCTAGGATGCGTCCGGCATTCGTTAGCTCCCATAGCCTATTATATTCCTAAATAGGCAAAAGCGCAACAGCTTTACGATTTTTCGAAGGATGAACATTTGAAAAGTGGCCTGGAGAATAATAATGAACTTTTAGTATGCGATGTCGTACGAACTGTGAATGTGCTCTATCTAGAAAACCGTAAGGCATGCTGCAATTACTCGGTGTGCCTGCAGGCTGCGAAAATTGGTTACCACGATAAAGCGATATTGAAATATAACCTTGGCTGGGCGCTGTCCGCATATAGTGGTCAACGTGTAGGCTGATCTGATATTATTTCCGCCTTCTTTTCCAAAAGTTCTCAAAACTGCTTACGTTGAAGCCAATTAAGTGTAATAGGACACCTTTGCATAAAATGTAATCGTTTGTTTTTTGTGGTATGGAAGGTTTGGTATTTGTTTAGCAGTCGGAGAAATGGACGGGCTTCAGTATTTGTACTTTCTCTGGTGGTCTTGGTAGGTAACTGAATGGCCGCCGTGAGTGTACTACTGCATCTACTTCATGCAAAATTGTCGTTCAATGTTCAGGATTGAAAGAAGTCACGCCTACGCCTTTTCTTGGCTCAGTCATACTGGTATATCTGTTCTATTTGCCATTTTTAATAGTACGCACTACTCCAACTATTGTAGTGAGGGCTGTAACGGTAACGTCCACGTGAATATCCTGAAGATTTTGTCAACTAGATACAGTCAACAGATTATTTTTATGCTGGGTCAGTGATGCAGCTTCACCTACGCGAGCTGCATGGCTTAGTTCACTGGGCCCTAGGTTGTGCAGGACACGAGGACCGGCCTGGTTGCGGCAATAGAGATCGAAAACTTTCTGGTGATGATGAACTGCTAAACCGGGAATGTGGATTGGTGGCATCGGAAGCGTATGGATAAGGCGAGGCGATTAGCGTCTAATCTTGCCTTTAAATTCAGGCTGAGCTTCAGTGCTCCAGTTTTAAGGCGACGATTAGAAACCTTGGCAGTGACGGGTAATGTTCCCAACGCAAGAACAGCCCAAAGACACTGTTAAATATTATGCTTTCAAAAAGGTGAGAAGCCGAAGCTAGAAACGAGCGTGGAACCGAGCGCGCGCCTGCATTTTTTTTAGTTGTTTTTGCAAGCGTCCGATAAAGAAGACGTTCTCTACTTCGGCTCCGCTTCCTGGTTTTCAACTAAAACTCTTGCTTGGGTTAGTTGGTTCGTGTTTGAAGTAGTAAAGGCAAGGCGCAGAAGACCAGTACTCGAGAAGAAGAACACAAACGACAGGACCGGCGCCTTTCAACATATGGTGCCGTGACCAGGATATCAGATGTACAGATGAAGATCACTGACGATGAAGCGAGCTACCTGAAGAGGACGACCGACCGACGCGATCAACGCGACGCCGCTGCGACAAAATCGAGGAACGATTCACGTCATCACGAAGTCACCGATCTCCGACGTGACGACATGGAAAGACTACGACGGAAGCGTGCTACATAATAGGTGCCGTACCGCCCTCAATATTGTACTGAAAAGAGCAGTTTGTGTCCTATGTGAAGCACAAGCTTCCATTACATGCTGTGCAGATAACCAAGCTCAGTTTATTTTGACGTGGTACACAACATTTACTGTAATCTGTTTTTGATTCCGAAGAAGTGCCAAACACCACCTCTTTTTCAAGGACGTCATGGGAATATTTGGCGAGACCTTTTTACAGCCCCTCACAATGGAAGTGTGGCCAGCCAGCTTTGCTTGGATGCATTTGTAGATTTCTGTTCCTGATCATTGTGTGCTATCAAGGTGCTAAAGTCAATGCAAGTGGTGCAAGGCATTACGTTATTCTATAGTCGGATACAACTATAGGAGGCCGCGAAATCTGCGCTTTAAAGGCAGGTGAACACAAGCCTGCACCAATGGGCATGCACTCTAGACTGACGTTGTGCCACTGCGCGCACTAATAGCCGCTCGTTGGATAGGGACTATTTCTTTAGACGTAGCGGCAATCGGCTGCTGCGCTTTGGTCATGTGGGTGGGGCCTCTCCTGTCTTCTGAAGTTGTATCCGACTGTAGAGGATGCCGCTTTTCATACTACACAAAAGGAGACAAGGTGCCCTATCGTTTCGCCTATGAAATGAATACAACAGAAGTGAGCAATGCAAAGGCTTAAGCTGTGTGAAAATTAGTATATGCAAATATACGACATTGTTAAAGAATATGTGGTATCGAACATGCATGTAATGGCACGTTTGAATTGGGGAGTGTTGCAGTCATATGCACAGTCTATAGGTGATGGCAGTATAAGGCTCTTGCTGTTTACTGCCTTTCCTTTGTGAAATACACCCACCGTTTATGTTGTGGCTAACCAACACGCACTGTATTCTTGACATAGAAAGAACAAACAGCACAGTGGCGTGTATGCTGCATTAGTGTATTTTTCATTTACATGGTCCAAGTGTGGCACAGGTTGTCTTACGTTTTTGCCAATCTTGGAGAGACGACAAGTGCATGTTACAAGTGTCCTAATACGAACAGCACAATGTCTACTGCAATTATTTTATTCATGTTCCTAAATAATAAACAAAATAATAAACTGAAAGCTCCTTTATAAGGTGTCTTCTGGGGGCTCGACTGGAGAGCAGTGAGAGCACAGATACTAATGTTGTAGAGCAGCCCTCTGGACCTCTGCCACACTCTCAAGAATACGTGCCACCAGGCGGTTGAGTGCCTCCAGCAGCAGAATGTCTTGCTGCACATAAAGTGGATTATTGGAATGAATCAACGGTATATAAACCATTATATACAAAGAAAAATGCTCGTTCCACTATTGGTACTAAGTGTCCTTAACTGTAGAAGCCTTTAGTGTAGTATGCATATAAAACAATGTGTCGGGACAACATTGCTTTAGTTTCATAACTGGGGTTCTCTTTTTCACAGCCAATTGTCATGTTGATTAGTGTGCCAGCAGCTGTGGTTTCCCCGCACCTTCACGAGTCTCTACTGTCTGCACCACACACCTATTTTTGTTCACTGCAAAACAAATGTCTCTCCCTAGAATCCCGTCTTATACGAGCTGATTGAATCCTATGCCTACAAACATCATATTTTTCTCTCGTTACGCAATTTTCTGCCATCCTAGGCTGCAATTCTCTCTCCTTGACATCCATTCTTTCATGCTTATGTAATCACCTGTTATGAATTGGCATCAAGTGATTGAAGACATGCATGGCCTACCTGCCGATTCCATTTTTTTTCTCAATCTCAACTAGCATATCCCTTGCCACGGTTTACTACGCCACTGTCTTATTGCCCTAATGCTATCTCCAACAATTTTTGTTCGCTTTCGGCACAGTCCTCGACTTCTGAAGTTTCTTTGTTAACCTCCAGGTTTATGTCCCATATTGCATAACCGGTAGAATGCAAAGATTCTAAACTTTTTTCAAGGATATCGGTAACGTGACGATCACGATTCGGTAATGCCCTCCATGCACTGATGAAACCAGGAAATTTCTGTTTAGGTTTCCTGCTTTATATGAGTACCTGCTATCGATATTTCACCTGGATAAAGATACTCTTTCATAGATTCTGTGGGCTTAATGTCACTCATCAATTTCTGTTATCTCAACAAGTTAGTGAAGGTTAGCTACATCTTTTCCATATTTTCGCAGGCCCACGTGCATGTAAAAGCACGAACAGTGATTGGTTCTGAGTGCCTTTCTAAACTGCTGGACATTGAGTTCCTTACTACGAAAGTGACTTAATTCTTGTACTATCATTATGCTAAATATGTAAGAGTAGAAATATGCTTATCTGCAGTTTGTCGATGTCTGCTTCACTGTGTTGGTAGCGAGATCCATCGTCGGCACAACCTCCTTGTCGCATCGTATCTATACAGAATATCTTCCTTTTGCACACACTATCTAATATTCTTGACAATCGCAGTCGCGCAGAGTGGAGGAACTCGGCGTACTCGCAGAAGCAGCACCGGACAAGTTGTTTTTTCAGCATTGCGCCGTGAACAGTAGGCGCGCGTTGCGATCTGTAAAATCGCGGAAGCTATTGGCAGTCTTACAGGGTGTACGGAAAGATTGCTTATGGACGAACAGAACTATCCAAGAAATAGTAGTCATCGTCGAGCCTGATCACTACGTCGCGCACTGATAGCTCGTTGTACGAGTTTGTTTAAACTAGGCCTCTTCTACGTTTAGCCGCCATGCTCGCCCAGTGAATGGATGTGATAACGCCACCACAGCGTTCCCTCGTGGTATCATGCGAAGCGTACTAAATTACAAATTAGTCTAATACACATTCAGTGCACATCTTGTAAGCTTTAAAATGCTTCTAAACCACTATAAAGCAGCTAATAATATTGTACTAAATGCATTTGTTTTATAACTTGCTTGTGCATGTAATGCACTCTGTGGAACGACAACCAAGTGAAAGAAGGCACGACCATGCACCGACAGTATGATTACGTGAGCCCAAATTTGTCGACCACCCAGAAGGCAACGCCCAAGGGATGATAGCCACCCTGAGTGAACCTAGATAAACCAATGAAACTGGAGGCTTGTCGAAAGATAAACTGTGTCACGGTAACATTTGTGCTTTCATCTAGGTGTGTCGCCGGAGCTCGTGGAAATCCCGAGTTTCGCCAAACTAGGCGCATCCAGCATAGCAACCCTAGTCTGGAATATCCACGCCATCCGCCACAGAAAAAATTCCCGGGTTGAGCGGGCGCGAAATACCCACAGGAACCTGTGGCTTCGGCGCCGGTGTGACTCGGCTGATCATTGCGCAGCAACCAAGGCGGCATCGACTTCAAAGTTCCGTTCTTGGTTGACAGAGCGGACTCGAAGTGCAGGCGAACCCACTGCTGGCACTAAAGAAGATAGTACGGAAATAGCGCAATTTTTCACGAAACGACGAAGTACGAACAAAGGCTGATGAAGCTGCGCACATCCTTGACACACTTCGGAACAGGCAAGTGCGTAAAAGCATGGATCTTGCCTGGGTCTGGTTGCACACTGTCCGCGGCAACGAGATGCCCAAGGACGGTAATCTGGCAACGGCCGAATCGGCACTTCGATGCATGGTGTTGCAGACTGGCTCGACGAAAAACGTCCAGGACTGCTGAGAGGCGCTCGAGGTGCGTAACGAACGTTGGGGAGAATACTATAACAGTCGTCCATGTAGCACAGGCACGTGGACCAGTTGAAACCGTGAAGAAGGGAGTCCATCATGCGTTCAGAAGTGGCAGGAGTGTTACGTAGACCGAACGGCATTACTTTGAATTGATAAAGACCGTCGGGTGTTACAAAAGGAGTCTTCTCGCGGTCGAGATCGTCCACGGCAAACTGCCAGTAGCCGGAGCGAAGGTCAATAGAGGAGAAGTAGCTAGCACCGTGGAGGCAGTCAAGGGCGTCATCAATCCGAAGTAGGGGATACAAGTCCTTTTTTGTAACCCTGTTAAGGTGCCGATAATCCACGCAAGAGCACCATGAGCCGTCTTTCTGTTTTACCAGTACAACAGGTGACGCCCATAGACTACATGACGGTTCAATAATGTTCTTGGCAAGCATTTTGCGAACTTTTGCGTCAACGACTTGACGCTCAGCCGGTGACACTCGATACGGGCTGCGATGTATCGGAGGGGCATCACCGGTAGTAATGCGATGTTTAACAGCTGTAGTTTGGGCCAAAGGACGATCGTTAAAGTAAAAAAAAATATCGTGGTAGGAAAACAGAACGCGGGAGAGCTCACGAGCGTCCTCGGATGGCATGTCGGGTGCAATCATTTTCGGTAAGTTGGCGATGGCACAAGTTGCCGCCTGAGATGTTAGAGGAGGTTCGGCTGAATTATCGTCGACTGCAATAGATGCTACTGAGTGATCTTCGAATGAGCAAAGCTGGGCCAGAGACATCCCGCGTGGCAGCACTTGTGTCGTCAAGCCAAAATTGACCACTGGCTGGCAGACGCGATTCGCTGTAATAGATAAAACTTTATGAGGTGCTGTGATCCCGTGTGTAAATAGGACGTCTCGCATAAGAGCCGCGACGTAGTGACCATCGTGCACTGGTGGGGACGACACTAAGTCAACGTAAATCAGTGCCGAAGGTGGCAAGCAAACGAAGTCGACGGAACTGAGGCGACTGGGGTGTGGTTCAGCGGAATCGAGAACAGGCAGGTCAAGCCGGAGAGTACTGGCGGAACAATCGATGAGAGCAGAATGTGCGGAGATGAAGTCTAAGCCAAGGATGATGTCGTGGGGACAGTGGGCGATGACTGTGAATAGCACGATAGTGGAGTGATCGGTGAAGGAGACGCGAGTGACACACATACCAATTTCGGGGGCTGTTCCGGCATCGGCGACATGGCCAACAGGCGTCGTGGCGCGTGTGATTATTTTCTTCAGGCAGTTACGAAGGTCAGCGCTAATTACAGACACATGCGCCCCAGTGTCTATAACAGCAGATACAGAAACACCGTCGACTTGCACGTCAAGTAGGTTCAGATGAGTGGGCAACGTCTGTAGAGGATTTGGCGGCGTAGGGGCTCCTGGATCTAGAGCCCCCGCAAGCCTCGGAGCGACCGGCGGCGGCCGGGAGTTGTCGCTCGCCCATGGCGAGGGCAGGAGACTTCCTTCTATTGGCTCGGGATCGGTCCCCGCGCCTGCGTCTGACGAGGTACGGCGTCTGGCACCTCTGCTTGCACTCCATGGCAGCGGTGAAGTGTCGGCCTCCGCACAGCCTGCACTTGTGTTGTTCGTCCGGGTTGGCGATGCCGCATCCGCTGAACATTGTTTCGTCCGGCGAGGGGCTGACGTCCGCTCGATGCCCGAGGCGGCCACAGGCGTAGCACACCTCCACTTGCTTCCTATATAATGCACACCTGACAAGTGTGCCACCGTACGACACGTAGTTTGACACCTTGTAGCCGTCCAAGACCGCAACCACGGTGCCCGTGCACTTGATTCGTTTGGCTCCCTAGGCCAGCGGGTTCTTTGAGTTGACAATCTTGCGATCGAGCCCCTCCGGGCCTTCACTCGGTGCGATGCCGTGGATGACGCCTTTGCAAGCAGAGCTGGGCGCTGCCTCGTGCGCGTTCACCTCGTGCTGCTGGCCGCCAACAGCGATGCGCTCGACCCTGACGTAGTGGGTTGCATTCTCTCTGCAGGGGGTGCTGATGACCATGATATTTTGTTGGAAATCCGGGCACATCGTGTCCGAGTCCCGCTTCACCTGGCCGAAACCGACTGCGTTCCATATGGCATCCGCCACAACTGTCGGCCCCACCTTGCTGATGTTCAGACCTCCCTTGGGCCTGACGATGATCTTCGGGTCTTCTTTGGGCAACGGAGGCATCCTTCCACCCCGAATAATTTTGGCTTTAGCGCTGATGCGGTCTCGGCGAACCTTTGTGGTCTCGTTGTCATTTGGCTTAGCGCCGGTAGAAATGGCACCAACTCGCTCGACGGGCGCCGATTTGGCTCCGGAGCGCCTGGTAGCAACTGTGTAAATAGCGTGTAAATAGCCTCTTTCGTCTGTATCTTTCCACACGTAACATTCTGGTCAGCATTGCCGGCTGCCAAACTCCTGTCCTCTTCACCGTAATTGCTCATTGCCCCCACGATCTCATTCCCGGCCTCGATTTTCTCTCCGCCCATTCTCCTCTTATGGACTGCTCTTCCAGTACCCTTCGCCTTGAGTTGCCGATGCTCGCAGAACCTTCTGACGCACCCCACTGCCGCTTACGCTCCACCGGCTTTCTTCGCCTGCCGCGAAAGTCCATAGCCTACATTCAACTGTTGTCTTTCCCACCTGTTCCTGATGGCGAGTACCTCGTCACTCCTCTGCCCGACATCCCGATACAGTATGACGTCACCGTGCCTCACAGTATACTTACTATCGCTGCGAACCGCACTAGCATGCCTGTCTGTAACCTTGGATTGGCAAAGCAAATTCTACCGCAAGGTATTTGCCTTGCCCCCATTGATTGTCTCGGCGACCAATACGTGGCAGCGTTATTTGCCTTGCCCCCCTCGCACCAGCCTCAGCCTCGGTCGTTGATCCCAACCTAAAGAAAATGGTTGCGACGGACCTGTCCTCTAGGCAGGCAGAAGACCTTTGGGAAGTATTATAGTCCTACCACGATATTTTTGACTTCGAAGATCGCCCTTTAGACCAGACGCTCGCGGCATCGGATTCTTACTGACGACGCTGCGCCTATTCATCGATGACCGTATTGAGTTTCTGCGTCGGAACGCCGAGTAATTCAAGATGAAGGGAAGAAAATGCTCGATAAATACATCATTGAGCCTTCATCTAGTCTCTGGGCGTCACCTGTGGCCTTGGTTAAGAAGAAGGACGGCACGTGGCGCTTCTGTGTAGACTACCGTCATCTGAACAACATTACAAAGAAGGACGTCTACCCGCTCCCATGTATAGACGACGCCCTTGACTACCTACACGATTCTAGCTATTTTGTCGTCTATTGATCTTCGAGCGGGATACTGGCAGATTGCTGTTGACGATATGGACAGAGAAAAAACCGCGTTCGTCGCACCTGACGGCCTGTACCAATTTAAAGCAATGCCTTTTCGATTATGCAACTCCTTGCTCCAAGGTGCCCACATGCCTCTGCTACCTCGACGATGTCATCGTCTTCTCACCAACGTTCGTCACTCACCTTGAGCGTTTCACAACTATACTAGATGTATTTCGAAAGGCGGAGCTGCAACTTAACTCGTCCAACTGTCGTTTTGTCCACCGACAAATAACTCTTCTGGGCCATCTCGTTGACGCTTCCGGAGTACAGCCTGATCTCGACAAAACTCGCGCTGTCCGAGAGTTTCCGGTTTCGAAGACTGCCGCAGACGTTCGAAGTTTTGTAGGCCTGTGATCGTACTTTCCACGTTTTGTTCCAGATTTTGCGACTATTGCTAGGCCCCTAACTAATCTTTTGAAGAAAGGCGCACAATTCCCGCGGGGCACTGCAGAAGCTGCCGCCTTCTCTCGTCTCGTCACTCTTCTAACCTCACCACCCATTCTCGCCCACTTCGACCCTGATGCCCCTAAACAATTACGTACAGATGCCAGCGGTCATGGCGTAGGTGCCGTCTTAGCTCAGCGTCAGCGTGGCAAGGATCGCATTATTGCTTATGCTAGCCGCCCCCTAGCACCATCGGAGTGCAACTATTCCATTACGGAACGAGAATGTCTTGCTGTTGTCTGGGCGGTTGCGAAGTTGCGTCCTTACCTTTGCGGTCGCCCTTTTTCCGTAGTCAATGACCATAAAGCTCTCTGATGGCTCTCATCGCTAAAGATCCCACAGGCCGGCTTGGTCGTTGGGCTTTGAGGCTACAAGAATTTTGATATTCCGTGGTGTACATGTCTGGCCGCCTGCACAAAGACGCTGACAGTTCGTCGCGTTACCCTGTTGACGACTCTAACTCGTCCAATATTGCCAGTGCTCCTTGCATATTCTCTGTATCCCAGCTGCTTCATTTCGTCGACGAGCAACACCGTGACGCCTACATCAGAGCCCTCATCGGCCGTTTTGAACACTCTCCAGCCGATACTGCCCTACGCCTCTTCGTCCTCCACGACGGTACTCTGTACCGTCGTAACTTTCATCCGGGTGGCTCTGAGTCCCTACTTGTAATACCTAAACACCTCCATTCCACCGTTCTAGAAGTGCTTCACGACGCACCAACGGCAGAGCACCTCAGCGTATCTCGAACCTATGACCGAGTACGGCGCCGTTATTTCTGACCAGGCCTTGCCCGTTCCTTACGACATTACGTCGCCGCTTGTGAACTTTGCCAACGACGCAAAAAGCCTTACCAGCTCCCCGCCGGTTACCTGCAGCCGCTCGACATCCCAGCCGAGCCCTTCCATCGTGTCGGGTTGGACCTTCTCGGCCCATTTCCTGAATCCACATCAGGAAACAAGAGCGTTGCAGTCGCGGCGGACTACGCGTCCCACTACGCCGTAACCCGTGCTCTTCCGGCCATTTGCGCAACTGATGTTGCGGACTACCTCCTACATGATATCATTTTGATGCATGGTGCTCCGCGTCAATTGGTCACAGACCGCGGCCGCACGTTTTTGGCCAAAGTCATTGACGACATCATGCCTGCCTACTCAATAAAGCATAAATTTACCACCTCCTACCACCCCCAAACGAACGGTCTCACTGAGTGTTTGAAACACACCCTTACAGACATGCTATCCAAATACGTTTCAGACGACCACCGTGACCGGGACCTGGCTCTACCTTACATTACCTTTGCATACAACTCTTCCCGTCTCGAAGCTGCTGTCCTTTCCCCGTTTTACCTCTTGTATGGCCCCGAACCGACGCAACCACTGGACGCTGTGCTTCCGTCCTCCACAGCATAAACTAGCGCGTATGCCCGTGATGCTATCGACCATGCTCACAATGCTCGCAAACTTGCGCACGCTCGTCTACAAGTCTCTCAAGGTAAACAAAAGCAATGCTACGACCTCCAACACCATGATGTCCATTTTGTGCCCGGCGCCCTCGTGTTGCTTTGGTCACCATCGTGTAAAGTCGGCCTTTGTGAAAAACTGCTTTCCTGTTACACAGGCCCATATCGCGTGCTCCGCAAAGTGGTTGTAGCCACGCCCACTACGTCCTCCGCTGTGAGAACCAGTGACATTGTCCACGTTGCCCGACTAAAGCCCTACAACGTTCCATGCACCTTGGATATTTCACTGCACCGTGACGGTGCTTTTACCGCCGGGGGATAGTATTACGATATCATCGTGCGACGCAAAAGAGACGAGCCGCCTCGAGAACGACGACGAAGTTCGTCGGTGCCCTTGGCACGAGCGAGTGTCAGCCTGGCTGCCTGGCTCCAGTGTAAATAGCATGTGAATAGCTTCTTTCGTCTGTGTCTTTCCAGAGGTAACAACATCTTGAACACTAAGGTCCTCTTCCTAAGGTAAAGCCCAATACCTGTTCTGTAGCTTGATCCGGAATTCCTCCATTTTCCCTCTTACCGCTAAGTCATCGATCGGCTTCTTCTGTACCAGTTTCTCCGATTCCCTCCTCAAGCCTAGGGTGTTTCGAGTTCTTGCCATGCTATGGTCACTGCAGCGCACTTTGCCGAGCACGTCCACATCTTGTATGATGCCAGGGATAGCGCAGAGTATAAAGTCTACTTCATTTCTAGTCTTGCCATTCTGGCTGCCCCGCGTCCACTTTCAGCTATCCTGCTTGCGGAAGAAGGTACTTATTATCCGCATAATATTCTCCTCTACAAACTGTAATAATAACTCTCGCCTGGTATTCCTAGAGCCTATGCCATATTCCCCCACTGACTTTCCTCAAGCCTGCTTCTTGCCTACCCTGGCATTGAAGTCGCCCATCAATATACTGTATTTTGTTTTGACTTTACCCATCGTCGATTCCACGTCTTAGAAGCTTTCGACTTCTTGGTCATCATGACTGGATGTAGGGGCGTGGAGCTGTACGACCTTAAATTGGTACATCTTATTAAGTTTCACAAGACCTGCCACCCTCTCGTCAATGCTATAGAATTGCTGTATTTATTTATTTATTTTTTTATTTATTTATTTACAGTACCCTCAGAGTAAATATACATTATAGAGGGGAGAGGCTACATAAAGGAAGTAAAAAATAATATACAGGAAAGGCACAGTATAAGTGAAAATAGAAAATTATACTAGCTCACTAATTTACACAAAAATAGTAGTCGCAATTCAACGTACAAATTTCATCATACACTTCAATATACAGGTTGGGAATGATAGGTAAATACATACATAGTTAACTTGAAAAAAATAGTACTTATACAATAACAAGTGACATAATGTATCGAACGCAAGGTTAATGATTTACATGTAGTTAACTAAAGCATTTCTAAATTGAACAGGATTACTTATATTAACAATAGATGCTGGCAGACCGTTCCATTCATTGCATGTTTTAGGTAAAAGTGATTGCGAATGTGTTAGTGTGTTGGAGCGAGGAACATGTACCTTATGCGTATGATCTCTACGTGAGGAGATGAATGGTGCTGGGTTAATCCATGCCGACCGAAGCGCAGCGTTCTGGTAGTAAATCTTATGAAATAAGCGTAGGCGTGATTGTTTCCTGCGGGTTAATAGCGAAGGCAGGTTCAGAGTAGTCTGCATTTGTGTTACGCTTGCTGTACGATGGTAATTAGCTAGTATAAACCGAGCGGAGCGATTCTGGACACTTTCAAGGCAGTTAATTGAGGTGGCATGATGTGGGTCCCATACTGATGATGCATATTCCAACTGTGGACGGACATATGTCGTGTATAACAAATGTTTGAGTGATAATGGTGCGAGCGAGAAGTTTCTACGAAGATATCCAAGTGTGCGATTAGCTTTGCTCGTTATAAAGTCGACGTGGTACTTCCAGGATAAGTTATAGGTTATATGGACGCCCAGATATTTGTAATTTATTACGCTTTCTAAAGGAATGTTATTAAGTAAATAGGCAGGACAAGCTTCATTAGTACGGTATATTCGCATTGATTTACATTTCTTGACGTTAAGCTGCATGCGCCAATTTTATAGTCCAGTTATGCAGTGTGTTTAAATCGTCCTGAAGAGATGAAATATTAGCGTCATTAGTAATTTTACGATACATTACGCAGTCATCTGCAAAAAGACAAATTTTAGACGAAATGTTATCAGGTAGATCATTAATGTAGATTAAAAACAACAGCGGCCCAAGCGCACACCCTTGTGGAACACCTGATGTAACTGGGGTTAGAGTTGAATTAACTTCATTAGCGCTTACAAATTGCATGCGGTGTGTTAGAAATGCTTTTATCCAATTAAGTACATTAGTATCAATGTTTAGTGCACTGAGTTTAGATAGCAGTAATGTGTGGTGTACTTTGTCAAAAGCTTTAGCGAAATCAAGAAAAATACAGTCCGTAAGAAATCCTGCGTCCAAGTTGGAATGCAAGTCGTTAGTAAAGCAAAGAAGCTGGGTATCACAGGTGAGTGTTTTACGAAAACCATGTTGGCTAGAGGTAAAGAAGTTGTTAGATTCAAGGTGATTGATTACCTGAGAATAAATTACGTGCTCCATTATTTTACAGGGCACTGAAGTCAAACTAATGGGCCTATAATTAGAAGGGTTATGCGTATCGCCAGATTTATGAATTGGAACGATCTTAGCCGTTTTCCAATCTAAAGGCAATGTGCCGTTGTGAAGCGACTGCGAAAAAAGTAATTCTAAAATTATCGAGCAGTACTCACTAGTACTGTGTAAAAATTTAATGTTAATTCCATCAACACCACATGACGATTTCAATTCTAATTTATTTATAATCGATTTAATACCGTTACTATTAAATGCTATGGGATCCATGTGGGGGTATCTTTTAGGCCGTATTTCGGGAGGAGGAGTAACACGCGTAGATGGCGAAAAGGCCTGTACGAACGTGTCATTTAGCACGTCAGCGCATGCGTGGTCGGCGATTTCTTTCCCAGTTAGTGAAGTTAGAGTAATCTTTCTAGTGTTATCTCCTTTCATAGAGCTCCAGAATGCCTTACTGTTAGTTTTCAGTAGTTTGGGAAGGGTAACGTTGTAGTAGGAAAATTTTGCAGACCGTAAATTTGAAAAGTACGTGGCGGCAGCAGATTTGTATGAGAACCAGCGTTCAGGATTTAGTGACCGTTTAGCGATACGAAATAGGCGTTTCTTTTTGTTACTTAGTCTGCTAAGGTGTCTGTTATACCACGGTGCGTTACTATTTGAATATATACGTCGGACTGGGATATAACGATTTATTAGATCAGATACTTTGTCTTTAAAGAGGCGCCAATTTGTCTCCACAGAACGATCAAGATGGCAAAGTAGAAACGTGTCAAGAAAGAAAGCAAGTTCGTTGTTTATTGCCGAGAAGTTAGCCTTTTTATAATCTTTTATTTCCTTAAATCGTTTACGTTTCAGTGGTAGTGATATCGTGAGTGTAAAATGTAACGTATCGTGGTCGCTAAGGCCAGGTAAGTGCGTTATCGGGGATATAATATCAGCTGATGATGTCAGCACGAGATCAAGTAATGATGACGTAGTGCCTGTTACACGTGTTGGAATAAGGACCGTTTGTACTAAGGTAAAGTCAGAACAAATAGCGATAAATTGATTAGCCTCACAGGCTGATGAGTTAGAGAAGGGACATGTGCTTGACCAATTTATGTTAGGAAAGTTAAAGTCACCCATAAGAATTATCTTTGCTCCCGGGAATCTTACTGTTAACTGATTTAGACAATCATGCAGGTGATCACAAAACGAACTATCCGAGGGTGGCCGGTAGCAGACGCCTAAGATAATTTTTTTGAAATTAATGGTTAAACAACACCAGATAGATTCAATTTCAGTGATTATCGGTACGTTAAAGCACTCAACGTCTTTACTAACAGCAAGTAATACACCGCCCCCTATTCTGTCAGTACGGTCATTCCGATACACAACGTATCTTTTACGGCAATGAAACAATTCTTCGTTTGTTATTTTGTTAGTCAACCAAGTTTCAGTTATCGCTATTATGTCAGCATCTGTGTCATCGACCAGAGAACACAATTCGTCCCTTTTATTAAATATACTGCGAATATTAGTGAATACTACAGAAATAACATGTTTCGATGAAGTGCAAGCATCTCCCCTTGCGTTTCGCTATCGCGAGTTCTGTAAGACACGGCCTGAGCGCAGAATTCGAGGATCGGAATTTCTGTTTCGTGGCGTTATTTCGTAGACAACATCGTTATCTAGGTCGTAGCCGTAACATTTTTCTCCCATGAATAGTCTTCTGTAACGTAGCCTGTAGGGTACATTTAGTCCCTTGCCAAAATTCCGTTAACTTATGTCTTATATTTCGCGTTGCCTTACAGAAGTCTTCGCTCACAGTCAGGCTGCTTCCTTTTAGAAGAGAGCGCTTACACACAACTTGTTCTTTGGTTTTATAAGAAGAAAACTTAACTATTATCGACCGTGCTTTTTGTTGACTGTAGCGACCAATCCTATGTGCACGCACTATGTGGTCGCAAGTTAAACTAAGTTTTAAAGTGTTATTTATCAAATCCAGGGCTTTTTCCTCTGACTGCATTGAATTTTCTGTTGGAGTATCCGGTACTCCAAAAAAAAACCAGATTGTCGCGACGTGAGCGATCTTCCGCGTCATCAAGTCGTGCACGAAGCGTGTTCGTGTCAGTTACTACACCCTCAATCTTGTCGCGCAATAAGCTGACATCCTGTTTCCATTCATCAAGGATGGCCGTCTGGCTTTCCACGTGCTGCAGTCTTTGATCGATGTCAGATATAGCATCTGAAACGGTTTTTTGCTGTTGTTTCAGCTCATGAATTGTCTCCGACATAGAATTTTGTACAGATTCCATTCTAATAGATCTTTCATTTAGGTCCCTCATGGTTTTAAGTACTTCAGCAAGGACATCGTCCTTGGATGGGCCAGGATTGCTTTCCACGTCACCACACAGTGAAAGAAACAAGGAACAGAACGGGTCAATCAAGGCTTCTGGGCACGGAAGCACGACCATGAAGCGATTACTAGATTTAAAGCAAGGAAGTGGCAGTTTGGAAATGTAACTGACCTGCAGGGTGAAAAAAGACAAGTGTGAGCCTGTCATCTTCTCGGTGCCTCCGTGCCCTCTGACTGCCCAGAGCGTGTTGCTTGGCTTTAAGCGTCTCGCTGCTGGCGCTGTCGATGCTGTCGCGGTTGCGCAGTGATGAGCCGAAGATACAAATGGGGTGTCGTTCCAGATGTAGATTTGATGGCGGCTTTGATCCGGGCGAAGTGTGGCGGGAACAGGCTCACCGAATTTGCCGGCCTCAGAACCATGAACGATAGGTTCGCCATACGAATCCAGTGGAACAGCGCACCGGAAACCGGGGATGAAGGCAGCGAGTAACTGCAGGGTGAAAAAAGACAAGTGTGAGCCTGTCATCTTGTCGGTGCCTCCGTGCCCTCTGACTGCCCAGAGCGTGTTGCTTGGCTTTAAGCGTCTCGCTGCTGGCGCTGTCGATGCTGTCGCGGTTGCGCAGTGATGAGCCGAAGATACAAATGGGGTGTCGTTCCAGATGTAGATTTGATGGCGGCTTTGATCCGGGCGAAGTGTGGCGGGAACAGGCTCACCGAATTTGCCAGCCTCAGAACCATGAACGATAGGTTCGCCATACGAATCCAGTGGAACAGCGCACCGGAAACCGGGGATGAAGGCAGCGAGTAACTGCAGGGTGAAAAAAGACAAGTGTGAGCCTGTCATCTTGTCGGTGCCTCCGTGCCCTCTGACTGCCCAGAGCGTGTTGCTTGGCTTTAAGCGTCTCGCTGCTGGCGCTGTCGATGCTGTCGCGGTTGCGCAGTGATGAGCCGAAGATACAAATGGGGTGTCGTTCCAGATGTAGATTTGATGGCGGCTTTGATCCGGGCGAAGTGTGGCGGGAACAGGCTCACCGAATTTGCCGGCCTCAGAACCATGAACGATAGGTTCGCCATACGAATCCAGTGGAACAGCGCACCGGAAACCGGGGATGAAGGCAGCGAGTAACTGCAGGGTGAAAAAAGACAAGTGAGAGCCTGTCATCTTGTCGGTGCCTCCGTGCCCTCTCTGTATGTATGTTACCAGCTATGTCCTTAATAAACAGGAATCCAACGCCTAGTTCTTGTCTCTCCGCTAAGCCCCAGTAGCGCAGCACGTGCCCGCTTTTGAGCACTGTATATGCTTCTTTTGTCTTCCTAAGTTCACTAAGCCATATTGTAACACCTTTACTGCCCTCTAATTAGATAACTAGATAACGTTCTAGCGTTAAACGTTGCCAGGTTCAGATTCCAATGGCAGCCTGTCTGGAACCAGGGATTCTTAGCACCTTCTGCTGCGTCGCAGGTCTGACTGACGCCTTGGTCAGTTGTTTCGCAGCTGCTGGGGACTGTGCGCCGGGGTTTGATTGTTGTGTTCATATAGAAGGCTGTGGCCAACTAATGCACCAGGGTGGCCAATCCGGCTCTGGTGAGGGAGTGCGTTGCCGGTTCAGCGCACCAGGATCAGGCCGCACTCCAGGCCTGTTTATGCAGTTTTAGCAACACGCGGATTTGCTTTCTTTAATCCGGTGAAAAATGGCATGGTACCTGGATTCAAACCACGGTCCTCTTGCACTCAATACGAATGTTCTACCTCTACGCCACGCAGCACCTTCTGCTGCGTCGCAGGTCTGACCGCCACCGTGATCAGTTGCTTCGCAGCTGCTGGGGACTGAGGGCAGGGGTTTGATGAGGGCCGCCTAAATACACATCTTCAATTCTGCAGTCGGCAGTGCCAGCAAACATATGAAGAAAATCAATACCCGAAATCACGTCATCAGTCGGTCTTGGAAGATTCACAGATTTAATGACCTAGCAATGCTTCTGCAGTACCATTATCAATAGGGAAAAAGAGTTTCCACGCATGCTACAGAATGCTGTCATCATGTACAACAATTTAATTTCAACCAACACAATTCAAACAGTTGTACCGCTGTCAACCAAGGTCATTTTAGTCACAGCATCAATAAGTAAATGTAATTTGTGTTTAACATAGACAGTGGGGGATGTCCCCTGCAGGCAGTCTCTATCAAGCTCGCCTCCCATTGGCTGCGCTGTGTAGTTTTTCCTGGAGTAGTGACAAGGAGAATTGAGGTGGAGAAATAGATCGGTGAAAAGAAGTTGCTGGAGGTGGCCTCAAACTTCGATCGTATAGGGGAGTGGTTCTAAGTTTTCATTCCGGAAGGTGTTGCTGGGACGTGATTAGGTGGACTATCCTGCTTGGAAAGGCAGGCCACCCCGCTGCTTGAACGTAACCCTTGCTGTGTATGGTCGCGGGTAACATAAAGCTTTCGGCAAATTGAAATATCTTTATATGTGACCTATCACATCGAAGTGTAGCACATTGCATCTGGACGAAGTCATAGATATTCTTCGAAGTGTTCTGGTACGTTAGCCTATAAGCGAGAGTTCACTGAGTTGCGAAGTATAACCCCCCGATTGTTGCTAGAATGAACGATCAAAAAGGCAATGATAATCGCAGCTGGATCTGGGAAGGTAGGTTAAACCGAACTGCCACATGCGTCTTGATTCAGCAATATCAGGCGCCAAATTCGCAAGATGGGAGGATGGTGTATTCTTCTGAAAGTTGTTTTCTGAGGTATCTGTTGTGCCAGATAACATTTGTTTCTATCGGAGCGGCCCTTGTTGAAGGGAAATATTTTTTATCGCAGTGGTTGGTATAAGGTAGAGTGCCTGTCATAAATACCGAGGTCCTGCAATTCAATCACATTGATAGGCAGTGCAAGTCTACGCTCAAACCTCCAGGCATGGTAATGTAGAAGAGTTTCATGAAAATTTAGAAGTGTCAATTGTGAAGGTGCAAACTAGGTTCGTTGTATTCAGGGGGGATTTCCCGGCATTGATTGGAAAGAATAACCTGACAAAAATGCTGTTGCGAAACATAAAGAGCACAGAAACAGGACTTGGAAGTGATCAAGCCCTAACGAAGAAACAATAAATTAATTAGATTCGAACTACCTCCTGATTCCAGCAAAGTTCAGGATGTTGAAGAGTGAGGTTGGGTCCAGGGGCAGTGATAATGGGATAGTGACGTCTAGCAGCCATCTCCATTTGACCGTAGAAACTGCAAAGTTAGTGAAGTAGAAAGAAGCCACCCTAGATGTAGGAATGGCAAAAGCATGCTAATTTAGGCTAGTACGTGGAAACAAATACGCAACTTTAGAAAATCAAGGTGAAGAAAGGATACAGGGAATCTATAAATCCGCGTCTAGGTTGATCTCAGAGGAAGCAATTCAAGTAGAACGTAAGGCATCAAACCAACCTGTGGGTGAGCTCTCTCAATTAACGAACGGCCTAATAAATAAATAATGGAGGACAAAAGTGTCCCACTCAAGAAATGGAATCGGATTCGCTGAACATTCAAAGCAGATGAACAAGAAGGAAGTAAGGGACATTGAAATTGATAATGTTGGCAAATTTCTGCAAGCAGTAAAATTGGCATGTTGATTGCAAAACATTACGCATTCCCCAGCCATGGTAGCTTAGTCGCTGTGGTGCTCACGGGCTGCCAAGCACGTGGCCGGGGGAGGAAATTCGGGCCCCGATGGTCACATTAAATGGAGGCGGAATTTTGAAACATCCGGGTACTTAGATATAGCATCGTATTAAACAACGCCGCGTGGTCCAAAATATTTCGGAGTCTTCCACTATGGCTTGCCCCATAATTATACGGTGATATTGGCACGTAAAACACCCTAATATTGCCGATTTATTGGTATCAATTATTATACCTTTTCCATTCGTGGCTGGGTAAGCAAAACTAAAGCACTTCCCGGTTTTGGGTCGGAATCGTATTCCACACACTTCTGTTGCAAGTACACCTACCGAACAAGGAATAATTGCGAAGAAAATGCTAATTATGGTACGAAATGGCTGGCCTGGCATGTATAACGTTTACTTTGACCATTTGAAGCAAGCATGTTTGTTTACAAACTATACCATTCGTTTTAGGAGATGCATCGGTGTGTATGCGTATGTAGCATCGGTGCGTTTTTAATAAGTACACGATCTTATCATTAAAAACCTAAAGTGTACATATTGAAATTTGACACTGAGGTTGTTAGTTTTTTCTTCAGCTCTTTTGTGTTAGGGCAATGCACAAATATTGTAATAGACTGATCATTTACCTTCAAGGTATTGTGCTCAATATCTGCGGTACTTGTGTGATGCTGCTGAAATTGTTGATCTTTTGTAGCCTTAATGGGATGACACTATCTACTAAAAGACATCGATTCATAATATAACAACCTTGTAAAATCATCGCGCCGGACCGCGACACACATAGGTCGGCATGTCAACCATAACATATGCACTGTAGGTAGCAGTACCATGTAGTTTCAACCTCTCAACCTTCTTAGTGCACTGACGTGTCATATCATACATGTTCATTTCCCCATTCAATTGCATATGTACTCGGACTGCAGATATGTTCCTTGCGATCTTTGACATTTTTAAATATAGGATATCTAGGCCAAAGAATATTGCTGCCATGATATGCAGATACATTGTGGTGGATATCTCATTAAGTTAGTGGTCCTACATAGCTGCTTATTAGGATGTTGCTCGAGTAAATGAGCGCGGTTGCAGTACAGGCAAATATAACACGTACTGTATTTATAATCTTGCTCCCCTCTTTCAAACACCTCATGCAAAGCAAGTACAGTATTTCACATTGAGGAGCGCCTCTGTGAGGCTGGTGGAAGGATGCCAAAGAGCATATCGCCAGTGACAATGCATGCAGGATGTGTGACCTATATTGAAGAGTTTTCCATTGTAGCAATTTATGGTAAGTGTTTCAGATGACTTGAGGTTAAGAAAAATAAAACACTAATACAGAGAAATGGAATGTGTCAGCGAAAGATACCTCGTAATTACAATGCAATAGGATAGCAGGTGCGAAGCATATCAAGTCAGAAACAATAACATCAAATAGCTTTATAGAAACCGTTAGGTTAACTCAGTACGTTAAAAACGAATAAAGAATACGAAACTAATTAAATAAATTTTCTTTCTAAACTGTAATTTTCATAAACGCTATATTCTGCAGACCGGTCGCATAACAAGAGCTCCAACATTAGGCTCCCGGCAAGAACGCTATCGAAATGAAGACCGCATGACCAAGAGAAAAAACAGGAAGGTTCGCTCGTTCTCAGTTGCTAGTTCAGCAAGAGGTCCAAGTGGGCAGCGGCCGCCACTGAGATTCGGGCGCGTTGAAAATGCAGTGGTTTTCGCTTCCCCTTTGACCGTAATAACGCAATCACTCGCATTTGCGATATAGCACCCGTCTCTCGCGGCTGAGAATGATGCCCAATACTTCAAGCTATCGCTCGAACGACGGTGAGAATTTGACAGGCAAATACGGCGAGACCTGGTGCAGAAGGAGCGTTTGGCTAACGCTAATATGCCTGAAGAAGACGACTGCTGTGGGCTGCTAACACAACTGGGCGAGAGTATTCCGTCTAAGCTATAATAATAGCGCACAATGAAGTGAACTAATTCATCAGCAATCATTCTAGAGCATCCGCCGCGACTACCGATGTGTACTTCAGGTTTTCGTGATACAACACCGAAACTGACGTCTTCAATTAACATAACGTGATAAAATGCAGTAGCACAAGTACGGTATTACCACAACTGCGCTCTCCGTTTTTCTTCGTCTACGATATGCATCAAACGCGCGATCAGTACACACGATGGCTGTTTCAAACTTAACGCGTTCGTTATCAATAACTAGCAACTCAATGTATTGCAGATAACTTACTAACGGTCTCGCAAAATGTGGCAAATCATTTGCATATTTCAAGCGCTCTTAGTTTCATGGCTGGGGTCGACGCAATGCGTAAAATGTTTCAACATCACGAAAGCTGTGCCTGCCACGATACCACGTCTTGTTGGGTCTCTAATGGCTGCGGAGGAAGCTTACCGCCGTTTCCCATAGAAGCACGACAAAAAAACAGACGTTTGGGACAAAAACTTTGTCCTAGGATAGTTTTGCTGAACTAGACATGTAACCTGTTTTCTGAAAGCGTCGTCTAATTGTAATAAAGATCCAGAACTATTTCACCGGTAATAAATACCTCTAAAGTGTCTCAAAAACTTAAGCATAAACCGTCTCACGGTGACTGTAGACGGTAATGCGTGTAGCACTGAATCAATACAGGGGTACTTCGTACTACCACCATGCGAACTAGTTATGTATGAGCCGCGTACTGCAGCAGAACTCCTCTCGTGGACGCACTGCCACCGCGAAGCCTGCGCTTTTGCCCCCAAAATGCGTGGTGTCTGTCCGTATGAACGCTTTCGAACCGCGTCATGTGGCAACTAGGCTCCTTTCTCCCACAACTTTCTGGACGCTCTGCACCGACTACCGAATCTGCACAATTGTGCCGCGCGCCCGATTGTAACGTGCAGGTATATTAGAACCCGCACAATAAAAAAATACGTTGACACCCATTGTACCGCGCACATGAAGGAACGAAACCTGAGTGGTTGCGAACCGCTTAGAAACAACTTTATGGAACATAACAATGGCACACTGATGCACACGCAGCTGACTTTTATCGGATAATTGCTGACGAAGTGTGAGGCGGGCTACCAAGTACAGACAGTCATCTTCAGTTTCTTCGAATGCAAGAGAAATGCCGCAAGTACAGCAAACTTGAGCATGGCGATTGCAAATTGTGGCATAAACAGCGACATTCGTTCTACAGCATTATATCTAGCTACCTTGCATTAAGCCACTCTGTGTTTTTATAGTAGGAACGAATTAGATTCTTTATATTGAGCAAAATTAGATACGATTGTAGCGCGCATGCTTACTTGAATGGACTTGTTATTCAGAAAAGGTGCACGTTAGAAATGTGCAAGTACGGTATTGGCTCTGCCTGAAAAACCAGCGCGTGGCATCCGAAACGAGAAACGTTGCGCGTCAGTGCGTGGGAACCATGTGAATTGTTCATTCATTTGCCGCAAAATTGGCGGCACGTACTCAGGGACCGAAGATGGCGACACATTCATTCATTACGACATATACAGTTCATTCCTGCAGCATCTCGGTGAAGTGTTGACTTCAAACACGTTCACTGGAAAACGGTACATTCACAGTAGATTTCTGGCACCCCCAGATTAAGCATCGAGTTGTTTAACCTGGCAAACCCCTTTTACGTGAGTGTGATTCCACTTAGAATTGGATAAATTTATGGTATCTGCTTCGCCATTTGAGAGCGCCACGCTCCCGTTAGCATATTATGCTATTGACCCGCGTTTTCATCAAAGAAGTTCACTGCACAACGGGGCTTATCCACTAGCACATACACAGTGACTCAAGTTTGCATCAAATTGGTTCATTCACGACCAGCACAGACAGAATGGCGCGTTCACAAGGCATCGAGTCGGTGTCGAAAAGTTTCATTGAATAGCAGTACCTTTCAGGCACCCAATTGCAGTGACTCATGAAGGCACGAAAAGAGTTCGCTGAAGAGGGACACGTATGTACACATTGTCCCATAGTCAGCGACCCAAATTGGTCCGTTGGCTGGTTTCGAACCCTGTTACTTCAGCACAGCAGCCCGCTCCGCTACCCATTCTTCCATTACCCATATAAGCGGCGAAACTGCTACGTACAAGCAAAGATACACGGATAGACAGCTAGCCATTGGACAGTGCTGGAAGTGCCTTAAAAATGATGATGAATTAAAATTAATTTACTATAACGTATCGCCTAAAGTTACGTATTTAGGACCTTGATTTCTTTTACCAAAAAAAACCTTTTACGCCAACTTTGCTGACTCCATACTTCCCATTGGGTATATGCCGCTCTTAATTCTAGCTGTTTCCCGCCTTTTTGGTGACAGCGTATGTGTCGTTCACGGAGGAAACTATAACGCCAACTTCGGCCACAGGGTTTGGGTCACTGGGTAGAGTCTGCTCTTCAATGGTAAGAACTGCAATGTGTTGCCAGTGCTGGGTGGAATCTAACCCGCTTCCTACGTGCAGCCAATCTTGTCTGCACGTATGTGCACACACGCCTGACACCTGTGTGCACATATTTTTTTACGGCCGCACCGCTCGCTATAAAGAAGCGCGCTATAAAGAAGCGCGGTCGTACAGACGTCTCATGTATGAAGAGTTTGTGCAGTGTCAATACAGCGTGTCACTACGTTGCTTGTACGCTGTGTTTATTATCGTCGACATTAACTGCAAGATGGGCTCTGCCGAAACTCATATTCTCGGAATTATATTATACAGGCATGCATTCTTTGTGTGCATACATGGTTTGCGTGAATAAAATGATAACATGTATGGACGTATGTCTGACGCTCAGTGAAAGCGCACTTCCTTTTTTGAACCATTAGAGAGTGGAACTCTTACAAAAAGTGTTTCATGCTTTTGTAATCTGATGACTAGTTCATTTCTTTCGAATGTTCATAATGACAGTTTACGCGATTTGACATTACTTTATTATTTTTCTTTTAGATGACTTCAAGAGGATATACGGTAAGGAGATGTTCTCTATTGCAAGCCTTTCTAGATGGTGTATTTTGTGTTATTCATAGACAATTTTCCTAGGTTTCACATACTGCAATGTATTGGTCTTAAATTTTTTTATCAAGCATAACTAGGTAATTTGTTTGAGATTGCTCGTTGTTCAGAACCGAATCATTTAAACTTATAAGTACGCATTGAACATACAAGTGAGTGGTACTTATTAGAACTTCACCAAATAAAACAGAACAAATATCCTGAAATATACGACCAAACAACGATCTGTTTTCATACCATTATATGAATCACAACATCTAAAGAATGTTTCTTTGATTCCAAGGTGTTACCTTGTACGGGGAAATATTGTTTCAGGCGTTTAGACAGTAATAACAAGGTTTCTCGAGATCCCCTTTATTGACGGTGCTGTAAAAGAACGTCGAGAACCACGATATATTCGCAAAATAAATATAAACAAGTTCTCTACGACAGACAACACAAAAATGTGGTTTATTATATGTATTTGTTTTCTTTTCATCGCTGGCTGAGTTTCAATAATGATTGAACAATAAACGTAAAGGTACGTGCTGCTCAAGATAGTGTCCTTTACATATATCTGCAACTTCCTTTCGCATTTCTTGCAAATTAACTAAGTGACCTTCAATGATAGATCATCAATTACCTCCTTAAAAATATATGCAGATGTATGCTGTTGGTTTAATTTACTAAACCACAACAGGCTTTTAATTGCTTGTTCCTACAACGCAGTCGAATATAATTAAACGCTGGATAAGATGACCAGAGTTGCCCCGCATACGGGACTTGCATGAATATGGTAATGTTGTGGTGAAGAGAGATAACGCCGATTTTTCGCAATTATTTCGAGTGATTACAAGGACAGGTTCTAACTGCCGGGCGGCTAATTATACCGTATTTCAGGTATATCTTAATGTGCAGCTTTTTCTACTAACCTTTCAGGACTTTCCAAAGTGTGGCGTAACAAAATTATGCCAGAAACATTCCTCGATGATTATCTATTTCTATGCGGACCGTTTTTCTTTTGTATACGCTCATTCGCAGACCATGCACGTGCTAAATGTTTGTAACTGTATGAAATATCTTAGGTCGCATTAGGAAAATGAGCTCTTGAAGAATTATTTACGCTGTCTGTGAAGTAGAACGTACATATTGTGTAAGTGTCTTGACGATTGTCGAGGTTTAACATAAAAGGGTTAAATGTTGTTCATTCGTATACAATCCTAGGGCCCTATAACGTAAAACTATTCCAATATGTTTCTATTCCAATTTCCTGACGTTAAATTTGCGTAACCACCAACGCAAGCACCGGGCGGTCACCCACAGGGTTGTCTGAACAGACCAATCAAACTCTCTCCTCGTTTATAGGAGGTGACTTTTCTTTGCTTGAAAAACGAATAACATTGCCTACACTGAGCGGCTTGTCGTGTCTAATTGGCTGACAAGAGGCGCGGAGAACGCTCAAGTGGAGAGGGATTCACTGGGGCAGAGCCAGTGCGCTGAAAATCGATAACCGGATGAAGAGGGTGGAGCCGGCGTCTGCGATTGGTCGGCTTTCCCTTACTTAGCTTGTCGTGACTGGTCGAAAATCGCGGCGGCATGCAACGGAAGCTTAAGAATGACGCTAAAACAGACCCTCAGCAAAGAAGAGTTGGCAGAATGATGTAGTAAACGTGCCGAAAGTGCTTGAAAACGTTACATGGTCACGCAAGAAGCTTTATTATACGCAAATACACCCATGCTCTCCGGCAGGTGCGAGTAGCCAGCGTCTCAGCGATCGGCCGCAGCCATCTTTTATTCATTTCGGAACGGGGCAGCCTGCGGCTATTCCGAAAAAAATTCAGTTTTGTTCGGCATATTAATGCATCTTTATCGCGTACACGTCACTTTGACGCGGTGAGCTCGTGCGGTTTTGTGACGTCGCGTGACAGGCAGGTAAAGTGGGTGCAGCCCGAAAACTTTTTACCAATAGCCGAGGGCTAATGGCGAAGAGGGTTCGAATCAGAAATAACTGTTTTTCTTTTTTCTATCAAATCATGCATAATACGTGTGTACACATCATATCAGATGGGGAGGTATTTCGGTTTTCGTGACGTCGCGTGACAGACAGGTGAAATGGGGGATGGTCGAAAAAGTTTTTGACCAATCGCGGAGGGCTGATAGCAGAATTGGAATAGAAAAGTTTGGAATAGTTTTACGTTATAGCGCCCCTACTTTGGGTAACTATAATTTAGGAGACGTTACACAGCGTTAGGACAAGGCGAGCACAGAGAACTTATTAAGCACTTCACAATTTCCGGGCATATGAATAAAACTATAAATACAAGTAGAAAATAACATTTTGCAGCCAAGTGGGTGCATAATGCCCAACCTCAGCAAGGCCTGTGGGATACCCTACTTTACATCTACGTCAGGGTATGTGCCCCATTGCAACGTATTAGAGATTAGTGTAGGTGTAGCAAACGAATCTGTGAGGGTGTTGGTGAGTGTCCCTCCAGGCTATGAACGCAGATGCGAAAAACATGACCTATCACCTCTGTCACCTAAAGCCTCAATGTACAAACAGAAAAACAGCAATAAATTTTCGCATAGGACCCTAAAGCATCACTCGGCTGAGGGGAGAATTTATTTCTTCGAAGTTTTCTGAAAAAAAAAAAACTACTGAACAGATATCAGGCAATGGACAGTAATTGAGTATGGCTTTGCTTCAAGGGAAGTGTATTATTATTCGGAGTTGAATGAAAGCAGAAAATAATAGAGTTTGTCGGTAGTAAATACCGAAACCAATTCGTCATTCTGCGCAAACAAGATTATTTGCATGCGTTTTATAAACTTTCTCAAATGGCACGGGTGATTCTTTTTTCGCGGCACCCAATAACACTAAACAATTTGTCGTTGACTTTGCAATTATTCCTCTTTTTATGATGATAGTGGTTTCGATGTCATAGATAATAAGAAGAAACGTGAAAACAACATTAAACAGGAGTGACACGACGTGTTTATGTGTCTATGAAAGAAAGGAAATGAATGAAGCGTAAAAAAAGACGATGTGACTACCCTCACGTGAGCCCAGAATCTCAGCGCCATCGAACAGATTCGGCGATAATCCAGCTGTTCTTAACGATTACCGCTAGGAACTGCGTATTTCATTGAGATTTGTTTCAACAAGGGCCAGAAGTATTGGTATGCCGTAGAAATGAAAAGTTTGATGTTATTTTTGCAACTCGGCCATGTAATAAATAAATAAACTTGCCACTCAAGTATTTTGCCTAGTGATTCACACCCAGCCGCGTTATCGCATCGTCGGATAGCACGTTCTACTCATCGCATACTGCCTCTTCTCCTGGACACAGTAACCACGCGATGACTTTAATAAACATGCGGTCGACATTAGTTATATTTATAAATGAATGAATGAATAAAGCCTTTATTTCAAGGAAGAGGACGGCTCTAGGCCGCTGATGGGGTTAGGGGGGAAGGGAATGTGGGTACCCAGACTGTTGGCTGAAACACTTCTTCACTCAGTCTGGGATCTTCCGCTTTATGCAGGCTCAGGTGCATGTTCAGGTCCGCCGCTCTCAAATGGGCTGGTCGACCCCTTCTACACTACTCGAAACAGGCCACTTTGTCTGCCATATGTCGCAATGGCTTTCTGTGTTTCAGGGTTAGTTTGTATTGCAATTCCTAGTGTTCTAATGTCTCCGTGTAGTAGATGCTGAATGTTGGATCTCCCTTGTGAAAAAGCTGCACAGTTCCAAATGAGGTGTTCCAAGTCTGCTCTGCATGACTCCTGGCAATGTGTACATCGGGTGTAAGTCTTCGCAATCGTAGCTTGTCTGGGTTGGTGCCATTTCTCAAGTATGTGTGGTGTGTATGCAGCGTTGGCCATAACCTTATTCAAGAAAACCTCTTCCGTGCGGGTAAGCCCGCCCTTGTCCTCAAACACATGTACTGGTGTAGCTTCTAATAATCTCCGTTTACTGTCTGCTTTTATTTTAGTACGAATGTAATGCATCAGTGCTCTGCTAGGAGAGCCTGCGGCCAATATCTTTAGGTATGGATTTTGGTCCGCGGGGTTTGGCGAGGAAATGGAGTGTGGGGAGCTGTACGCGTAATCAAGCCCACCCGCTTGCGCGGCAGCTGCGTGAGCAGCTGCGTTTCCCCCATCCGTGCCGGTGTGCCCCGGTGTCCATAGGATTTCAACATTTGTCCCATTGTCCTGTATTCTCTTTAGCTTTTTTCTGGTGTCGTTGGCCACCGCATCATCTGTCGTAGGCCCCGTTAATTCGGCCACTGCTTCGTACGAATCAGTAAGGATCCGATAATTATTTCTCACACTCTGCTCCACAATGTCTCCCATGTCAATGGGAATGGTGTTGACCGCTCCCCATATAGCTAAGAGCTCAGCGTGCAAGGTTGCACCTCCAGGAAGCTGACATGTGTGATAGCCATTGTGTTGGGGTGCAGATGTGCTAACCCAGGCCATGCTTGCTATGTCGTTTGTGATTGCAGCGTCCGTGTAGATGTCAGTGGTGTGCTGCGGCGTGCTTAATCCCAATCTTTTTCAAATATTTTTCTAGCTTCCGCGTTTCGTCTGGCGATAGGGCGCTGTTGCCTCCGTATGCCCAGTGGTGCTTCCCATGGTGGCGTTATGGTCGCTTCCGCGGGCTCTGGCTTCGCATGGACTTGTTTATCCCATGCCATGATCTGTTTTCCTTGGGTCGTGTTTTCCAACCGGGATCGCATTCGAATTCGTGCTTCACTGATTATGTCCCGTATGGGTGGAATCGCTACGAGCTTGAGCAGGTCCTCGTTCCTCGTGTGCTTTGGTAGCCCAGTGATCGTACGGAGGGTGGCCCTGTGTAACTTTTCGATGTCGCCGAGGTCTCGTTCAGAGAATTCGTACAAGGGTGCCCCGTAAAGAATCCTTCCAACGGCGACCGCTTTTGCAAGCGTTTGGCACGCTTTCTGACGCGCTCCGCCATACTTGCTCGATATTCGTCTAACCATGTGCAACAGCGGTCTCCATTTTTGCTTTAGTGTGCGAATCCATAGCTGGGGGCTGTTGCAGCTAGCAATCTGTGCTCCAAGAATCCTAATTTGTCCATTGGCCGACGTAATATCGCTTTGGCCGATGTGTAAAGTGATCTGCTTGTTTACATTGGTTGCTTTCTTTCCGTCTACGCTGATCAATTCTGTCTTCTCTGGCGAGAGTTGCAGTCCGAGGTTATCTAAAGTGTTGCTAAGGCTCAGGATCGCTGCTTGTAGCTCAGTTTGCATGCTCTGTATGTCGGAATAATCCGCCGCTTCCGTCCATATTGTTATATCGTCGGCGTAAATGGTAAAACGGGCTGAAGTGTCTCGCTCAAGACTTTCTGCCACACGTGTCATGGCCAGATGGAGCGATAGTTTTGAGAATTGAACTTGTATTCGCAAGTACAGCAGCTGCTTTCCTTAGCAGTGTTTTATGTACGGCTACCCATCTCTGCCATCACTCAGTGGGTAAGTAGAATAATAAGCCGGTGCATAGAGTATGAAAACTGGAGTCATAGTTCTTTGAAAAAAATAACAGGAACAGAATGGAGGGTGGGATGGTCATTTCGTACTATGAAAGAACGAATAAATCATGGTACAGGTGACGCGTTTCTAAAGAACAGCCGAAAATACTTACGAACGAGAGAAATGTACGCGTATAGGCAGGAGCTGCAAAAGAAGTGTTACAGTTTTTATTGAAACAGTAAGGATGCGTGAAATTGGTCCTAATTATTAATAGAAAAAAGTGTGAGGAGGAGTGAGAAGTGCACCAGGTCTAAGAAACTGTCGTCTAGTAATATGTGTTCACCTAAAAATATAACCGAAAACTGAAAGTACGCAGCCCGCACAGACGCATCATCGGGAAATAATAGAAATAATTAGAATTCCGAGGGCACCTAAGGACTTCTTATGATTTGAGAATGCAAAAGTATTATTGTCCAACTCTACGTCGCTGAGCAGTCCTTCTAGTTAGGAACCGCTAGTGGGCAAGCGAACCTCGTGAGATCTTTTGGCTTGGCCTTACCGAGGCGCAGTTAGAACTTTGACAAGAGCTTCCTCGGACAAGGAACGCGTGTATAACGCAGGCTTCCGGGAGGGAGGGTGACGTGGCATCTCGGTGATGCCCTTTCTCCTCTGGCAATGCCTTGCGTGTTAACCTGCCGCAGGTGTTCCCATTCACCCTTTCTGGTCCGTTGAAGCGCGATCGTTACGATGCGTTGTAGCCAATGGGAGTTTACCTGCTCTTTCGCTGATACAGACTAGCGAAAAAGGGTCCATTTGGCGTTTTAGCATCAATGAGCCGAGAGAAATAGCCACTGACCTCGTTACGAGTAAGCTTCTCTTCATAAAAATTTTAATTCGTTATTAGTAAATTACTAAAGTGGGGTTTGAAGCGATGTAGGCATTTTTGAACAGACCAGAAAGGGAATGAATTATTGAAGGGGAAATTATAATCATTCCACATATAAATATATGTTAAACCGGATAATCATATTTAAAATAGATAGATAAACACTATCCAAGATACTAGTTTGTGATCTGTCATTGGCGTAGCGAATACACTCCTGAGTCTGTTTTCACGCACTCATATCACCATGATAGAGCGTTTTATCCATGTTGATCAGATAAGACTATATTTTCTACTTCTGTCAGAACCAAAGTTTGACTGCAGAATAAAAAAAAATATTTGTCAATATTGCTTCCTGACATGCTGAATGCTGTACCACTGTTTTTGGAAGAATGATCTAAAATAGATTGACTGTCCTGTATCGTCTATCTCTTGCTTCCGGTAGAGCGACGATGTCAACATATAAATGTTGTGTGAACACGTCAATGTAATAATCGTGCGCCAAATCAATGGCAGTGCTTTGAATTTATATGTCATTTTGAAGGAGTTTGCATACCTTACCGTTAGAGCGACAGCAGATTGTTAAGCTCATGGCAGACTGTAAGTCTACCCTTGCGTGCACAAACAAGTTTTTTGTGTATACATTTTCGCAATAAATGAATCATAGCCCCTTCCAGAACACCTTTTCTCAAGCGCTGATTGCTTGATAAATATTGCATAACATTTCCGCAGGATGTAATTTCGGTGTCAAAGCACAACGGTTTAGTTTGGTAGGAATGCTAGCGACTAGTCCCAGGGTTTTGTAAGCTTCTCCACATGATCTTTGTGGAGATTTTAATGTTCGCGATGAAATTTGGGATGGCTAAAACACATGTGCACGAGGAGAAAAGCTCGCAGAGCTTCTCACAAATCTTTCAATTGAGCCTCTAAATGACAGCCCTCTAATATACTTTAGAGCCATATCCACTATCAGTAGCACTGACGTTACCTTCGCAACAAGTTCTGTTCACCGAAACTTTCCTTCGTGTACCGAATCGGAAGCTCGCAAAAGTGACCATTACCCGATTCTTATATCAGCTGGTTATGTGGCAGATGTTACCAAGAAAATTCCTTACAAAATTTACAGATTAGGATACTTACAATTACGCTGCAGGCAGGGGAATAACTGCTGCAACCCAGGACGTGGTATTACACACTACAATGATTCATTGTCTGAGCAAATGCACAAGAATTTCAATTAAAAATACAGCTTACCGCCAAGTGACCAGAAAAGACCCTGCGTCATTCGCAGGCCAACTGAAAGGGAAGTTTTATGCATAATTGCCTTGAAGACGTCCTCGAAGATGTATAAAAGCCGACGCGCTTGACCCGCTGATCAGATTTTCGACGACCGCCGATAGTGTTTCCCGGCTATATCTGTCCTTTCAGCGTAACTTGCTTTTGTGGGCACAAGTTCGCCAAATCAAGTGCTAGTTTCGCTTTTCAACGTTTTGCTTTCTTCACCGTCACTACCACGTGACATCTGGTGGAGGTGCTTGGTCATTTATGTACCAGACGCCCCCGACAGGCCGTCATCCAAGCCCGGACCGAAAAGACAAAACCAACGTCGTCCCGGATCATCGAGCAAACCGTCGACTGCAACAGGTGCCCACAGAGTATGGACTTCTACCTGAAGCGGCCAAGAAGTTCGTGGCCAAGACAACCCCAATGGCTACCCAAGCGTCCCCCATTCTCCTACAACAACCTCGGACCTCTCCAACCTCCCATGGATCAGTGATTGAAGGCCCGGGATTTTGGCTGGAGACCTACAAACGAATCGCGACTGTCAACAACTGGGACTCTGACGACAAGCTGCATCAAGCATATTTCGCCTTAGAATACGCCACGAGAACGTGGTTTGAGAACCGGGAGTCGACCTTGACCAACGTGGGAACTATTCCGTAGCGGCTTCCTGCGGGCCTTTACGAGCGTAGTGCAGAAAGAATGGGTCGAAGCTGTGCTAGAAACCCGAGTGCGGCTACCAAATTAGAATGTTGCCATCTTTACAGAAGAAATGAGCCGCCTATTCCGCAAAGCCAACCCGGAAATTCCGGTCCGAGGAGAAGAAAGTCCGCCTACTCATCCGTGGTGTGAAGGAGGAACGTTTCGCCGCAATGGTACGAACACACCGAAAACCGTCGACGAGTTTCTTCGCAAGGCCAGCTTAATTGAGACGACACTGGGACTGGGGAACGGCATTTCAACCGCCGCCGAACTCAACAAGCCACGCCCGTGTTCAGGCACCTGCGCGAGACTAACGAGCGAACGTGCGGGACGAGCTACAGAAGCTGTTCCTTTCATCACAGCCTCAAATGGCTTCGATTACTGACGTCGTACGTGAGTAGTTCCAACAACCCAGAGTAGCCCCTGAATCGCCGCAGCCTCAGCCGCAAGCGATGAGGTACGCCATGGCATCCCACCGTCACACTCCCCCTCCGTGCCCACTGCAGTGCCTACTGATGGCACAGTTCCGTCGTCCGCCCCCACCCCCACCGCCAGCACGCCAAGCCATCGCCCCGCGCAGCATTCCAATGAAGGCTGACGTTTGGCGCGCTACCGACCACCCTCCACATTGCTATTACTGCGGAGAAGCCGGCCACATCTACAGCCGAGGCTCTTACCGCGTGATGTGGCTGTGAGAATTCGCCATCAATGCACCGCGCCCACAGCAAGGTGAACACCCAGATGACATCGCCTACTATCTCGCTGCCACATAGTGGAGCCCTCGACGACCGTCCTGTTCACCGTCACCAGGCCGCTACCTGTCACCGCAGTGCCATCCCTATACTGGCCCAGCCCGGGGCCGGTCCGTCCGCCCATATCCGGAAAACTAAAGGCAGAACCGATTGAGTTGCTGTTGCTGTTCGTTGAACTGACGAAGATCCTCCGCCACCGAATAAGACGTCGAAAAGACGATCTCGATGTTATATTGTCACCCAGCTATGACAACTAAAACAGTTTAGCACCGACAGATTGAGCAAAAACGTCTGCCTTTAGCGATGGCTGGTCCTCGGAGAGCACGCGCGCAACCACGAACTTCGTCGTTCTCGCCTTAATGGTCCCGTGTCAACACGTGCAAACCTATTTCGCGTCATTGCTCCCCTCTCAAAAGCGACCGGCTCGGTCGCTTCAAGGGCAGCGGGCGCGCACTATGGGCAAGAGTGCCAACATGAAAAGACAAAAAAAAAAACATACAGGAATGTACAGAATGCTGAAGCGGTTTGTGAGGGTTGCTTAGCCCTGGCGTGCGTAGTACGGCTTCATCCGTACTACGTGGACGACTTCAGCACGGGGACGGCGTCGGTTCGAGCCAGGATCAGAGGTTTGAGGCACCACCTCGTAGTTCACATCACTGAGGCGGCGTACAACTTCGTAGGGGCCGAAGTAGCGGCGCAACAATTTCTCTGAGAGCCTGCGAAGTCGGATAGGCGTCCACACCCACACGCGGTCGCCTGGTAAGTACTGGACATTCCGTCGGGTCCGGTTGTAACGGTAGGCGTCGGTATTCTGCTGGGTGCGGATGCGATTCCGAGCAAGCTGGCGAGCTTCCTCGGCTTTCTCGACGAAATCTTCACTGTTGTCATTCCTTGTGGTTCCGTGGTCTACCGGGAGCATGGCGTCTAAGGGGGTTGTAACGCGACGTCCGTAAACAAGCTCGAACGGTGTAAACTCGGTGGTCTCCTGCACAGCGGTATTGTAAGCAAACGTGACGTATGGCAAAATTTCATCCCATATTTTGTGTTCCACATCAATGTACATGGAGAGCATGTCGGCGATTGTTCTGTTTAGGCGCTCTGTTAAGCCGTTAGTTTGGGGATGATAGGCTGTGGTCTTTCGGTGGTCGGTGTGCGTCAGTGTGACGACTTGTTGCAATACTTCCGCTGTAAACGCCGCACCGCGGTCAGTAATAAGTACAGCGGGTGCACCGTGGCGAAGCACGATGTTGTGGACGAAGAAGCTGGCGACTTCAGCAGCAGTTCCCCGCGGCACAGCTTTCGTCTCCGCATAGCGAGTTAAATAGTCAGTTGCCACGATTATCCACTTATTTTTCAAGGAGGACGTGGGGAACGGCCCAAGAAGGTCCATTCCCACTTGCTGGAACGGCGCCGGAGGCGGATCCAAAGGCTGAAGGAGGCCGGCAGGCTTGACGGGTGGAACTTTACGCCTCTGACAGTCACGGCAAGTTCGCACATAGCGCTGAACCGACGAAAATAGGTGTGGCCAATAGTATTTTTGCCGTATGCGCGCTAATGTCCTCGCTAAGCCTAAGTGGCCGGCACAGGGATCGTCGTGACACGCCTGTAAAACTTCCTCGCGCAGTACCACCGGAACGACGAGAAGGAACGTTTCCTGGCTGTTCTCGAAATTTTTCTTGTACAGGACATCGTTTCGCAGGCAGTACGACGTCAGTCCTCGTGAAAGTGGGCGTGGGACAACAACGTCAGCTCCCTCGAGATATCGGATACCTATGTACTATGCTCGGTTGCGGTAGTCCTTTTTTTAACTATGGTGTATCTGCGTTTGACATCCTGTAGTGCACTACATTTGAGGGCTTGGAGCGGCGCCTCACATGGCAAAAGAAGCCGAGAGCGAGTGGGGCTATACTAATACAGGTACGACCAAATTAGGAGGCCCTACTAAGCTTGAACAAAGACAATACCTCCCCAGAATAGGAATTGGCCTCCCTGGTGCAGTATTCGGCCAGAAGCTCTCCAATGATATCTACAATAAACTCACGGTCCTCGGTCCCCAGCAGCTGCGGAGCGCCTGTCCAAGGCGGCGGTCAGACGTGTAATGCAGCAGAGGGTGCTGAGAATCTCTGGGTCCGGACAGCCCGCCAATGGAAACTGACCCTTACAACCTTTCTTGCCGAACTCAGTCGAATGAGGCTAGCTTAGCAGTACTGTTTGAGGAACTGTCAGACATTGCTTGAGATATCATCGACCTTTGTCAGGTTGGAAGAACTGATGAGGCTTATACGTGTCTCAATAACAGCCATGCCCTCTGCTATAGAGATATGCAAGATAAGAAGCAATACGGAGTGGGATTCTTAATCCATAAGGACATAGCGGTCAACATTGAAGAATTCTACAGCATATACAGTAGCAATGGATGATTTCAATGAAAAAATGGGGAAAATGCAAGTGGTTGAACAGGCAAATGGCAACTACGACGTTGATTCTGGAAACGTTAGAGGAGAGGTGCTGGTAGAATTCGTAGAAAGGAAGCAACTCAGAATAATGAACACCTTTTTCAGGAAGCGTAGCAACAGAAAGTGGACCTGGAAAAGCCCTGATGGTGAAGCAAGGCGTGAAAACGCTGTTATACTTTTTGCCGATCCCAGCAGAGTGCAGGATGTACAAGTGATAGGTAGGGTAAAGTGCAGTCATCATAGGTTAGTGAGGGCTAGGATTCAGCTCAATTTGAAGAGAGAAAGAGTGAAATTGGTCATGAAGAAACAGTTCAATTTAGAGGCAGTAAGGGTAAAAGCAGACAACTTTAGGCTGGTACTTGCAAACAAATTTACAGCCTTAGAACAGAGAGATCATGATGATGATGATGATGACATGGAGCTACTGAATGAAAGCGTAACGAGGCCGGCTTCAGAGGCAGCAGCTGAAGTGGGAGGCAAAGCACCAAGGCAACCAGTAGGCAAGCTATCCCAAATAACAAAGGGCCTAATAAAGAAACGACAAATGATGAAAGTATCCAGCTCAAGAGATAAGATACAATTCGCGGAAGTGTTGAAACTGCTCAACAAGGCGAGAAAAAGTGATATTTGAAATTATATCCTGAGAAAGTCTGAGAAAGCCATAAAAAATGGTCGCCGAGTGAAATCAGTGAGAAGAAAAATGGCTGTGGCTTAGCTAAGGTTAAGCCCAGGATGCGAAGCATACTAGCCTTTATTTTAGCTGTTGAACCGCAGCTTAGCCTGCTGAACTGCTGTTGCTTGGCTATATTTGGTTCAGCTAGACGAAGAAACAACTCATGCATTACTCTGCTTCGCCTTCAAGAGTGGAACGCGACAGCGTTCCCGTCGACCCGCCAAAGGGTGTAAGACAATGGGCTACGGCGCAGCGACTACGCGCCCCGCATTGGACGCGGTGAGCGTCGAGCAACGCAGCGTTCGGCGCGGCAATGAAATGTGCGCCTGAGCAAGCGACGCACGCCTGAGCCTTAGAAACAGCTCGTTTCTAAGCGCATTCACTAGAGGCGCTTTTGTACCGCTTTGAAGCATCGTACTCGTGGCTCAGTGGTAGCATCTCCGTCTCACACTCCGGAGACCCTGGTTCGATTCTCACCCAGCCCATCTTGCAAGAGTTGAGCCAAAGCCACCTAGAAACAAGCGCAGCTGCTTATATACCGCCGCGACGCCGCGAGCGACGGCGCGAGTTGGAGCCCCGTTTCTCCTCTGTCGTGACGTCACCGTGTCACGTGGTCAGCCTTGAAGGCGACGCCGCGAGCGACGGCGCGAGTTGGAACCCCGTTTCTCCTCTGTCGTGACGCCACGGTGTCACGCGGTATGGCATGGGGTCACTAAAGGTCATTGAAGGCGATACCTCCGCGCCTGAGGAGCTGGGTTGAGCTCTAGTAATATGCTTCGCATAAAAACTTGTAACAGGAAAAACCAAGATGTATGCACTCGAAGATAAGCAGGATAATATCATGAGCGATCTCGAAGGTATAAAAAATAAAGTGGAAGAATTCTATACTGACCTGTACAACACCCAGTGGACTCAGGAGAACTGCATTCAGAACGATAACGAACATGATACAGAAACTCCTCCTATAAGCAAAGATGAGGTCAGAAGGGCCTTACAACACATGAAACCGGGAAAAGCGGCAGTAGAAGATGGAATAATATTCGATTTATTCAAAGACGGAGGAGACATATTGCTTGAAAAACTGGCCGCTCTCTCTACGAAATGTCTATCAACTGCAAGGGTCATAGAAAACTGGAATAATGGAGGGAGACATTAAAGGGAGACATTAAAGAACTGAAACTCCCAGTATACGATAAACTATATCCAAAATTAATATCCAATAGGATAAGGGCAACACTGGACTTCAATCAACCAAGGGAACAGGCAGGCTTAAGGTAAGGATTCTCTACAACGGTTCACATCCCTGTCATTATTCAGGTTATACAGAAATCCGCAGAGTACACTAGGCCTCTTTATATGACTCTCATATATTACGAAAAAACACGATTCAGTAGAGATAGGAGCAGTCATAGAGGCATTGAGTAATCAATGAGTACAGACCGCTTACGTAAACACCTTGGAAAATATCTACAGAGATTCCACAGCCACCTTAATTCTACACAGGAAAAGTAGGAAGATACATACAAAGAAAGGGGTGAATAGCATCTCTCCGATGCTATTCACTGCGTGTTTGGAAGAAATGTTCAAGCTAATAAACTGACAAGCTTGGGGAGTAAGGATCGACGGCGAATACCTCAGCTACCTTTGGTTTGCAGATGACATTGTTCTATTCAGCAACACTGCAGACGAGTAACAACGAATGATTGAGGACTTTAACAGAGAGAGTGTAAGAGTGGGGCTGAAGATTAATATGCAGAAGACGGAGATAATGATGAATAACCGGGCAAGGAAACAATAATTCAGGATCGCCAGTCAGCATCTTGAGTCTGTGAAAGAGTACGTTTACCTAGGTCAACTAATCAGAGATAACCCTGACCATGGGAAGGTAATTCACAAAAGAATAAAAATGTGTTCGATCGCATACAACAGACATCGTGAGCTCCTGACTGGAAGCTTACCGTTATCATTTAAAAGGGACGTATACAATCAGTGCATTTTATCGGTGCTGACATATGGGGCGGAGACTCAGACACTGACAAAGAAACATTAGGACAATGTAAGGATGGCACAAGGAGCAATGGAGCGAGGAATGCTAGGCATACCTTTAAGAAACAGAAAAAGAGTGGTTTGAGTCACAGAGCACACTGGTACAGACGATAGTCTAATAGACATTAGGAGAAAAAAATGGCGCTCGGCAGGTCATGTAATGCGCAGATTACGTGATCGTTGGACCATTACAGTTTCAGAATGGGAACCAAGCGAAGGGAAGTGCAGTAGATGAGGACAGAAGACTAGATGGTGCGACGAAATCAGGAAATTTGCGGGTGCTACATGGAATCGTCTGGTGAAGGACAGGGGTAATTGGAGATCCCGGGGGGGGAGGCCTTCGTCCTGCAGTGGACATGAAATAGGATGATGATGATGAAACAAGCCAAAAGCACTCTTATTGGCTGCGGCGCAGAACACCCTCAACGACTGCACAGCTTCACGGCGTCAAAGAAGCTGTCCTCTATACACTACGCCGAACGCCTGAACAATAGGCTATTATCACTGACTCTAAAGGAGCACTACAAATACGGTGCAGTCTGTTAATAAACGCCAATCGTTAACCTGTTTCTTTCCACATTGAGTACTTAGACCACTTGGCCATTTAATCCGGCCACCTTTCCGCACTTCCGTGGATACCGGCTTATTGCGGTATTCTGGCTAACGAAAAAGCAGTTGAGGCGGCACACCAAGGTCTTCAGTACCAAAACTATTGGCGGATTGATTTCACTAGGTCTGATGCTTCCCAACAAGCTAAAATATTTGCTTCTGAAGAAGAAGATCGCCTGTGGGGCTTGCCAACCGAACATTACCCTTTCCATTACCCCATCGACCTAAATATCAGATCCAGACTCCCATCCATCATCGTACTTGCCTGAACACCGCCTATGGAAATGGCTTACGTAACCGCTTCGGTCCAGTGACAGGTCCACACTGCAGCAACTGGGGCTGAATATAACCGTGGAGCATATCCTGTTTGAGTGTCGAGCATATGCCGACGAGCGTACGGGCTATGAACATTACATGCATTCACTTACAGAGAAACCTTTGTGATTTGACTGTTTCTTGGGCCCATTAACCCCCTCACACAATAGACGCGCCGGATGAACTTTTTATTAGCATACTTACAAAACATAAATCAATTCGACAAACTACATTTCTGTTCTGTCACCTCCATTCACGTTTCACACACCGAATTCTGTCACCTCATTCTAGGGTACACTGAACTACTTTACCATTGCATGACGTTGCCCATGACTCATAAATATCAATGCCGCATTTTTTTTTTACATACGCCTTTTATTGCACCTTCCACATTCCATATATGTCTCCTCAATTCCCTTCCCCATGCATCTCATGCTGATTTCCTTTAAAATTTCCAGATGTCCTCGTGAGCCTGTTTAAGGCAGTTAGGCTTGTAATATTTTTCGGTATTGTTGATTTCAAACAAATTACCTCGCAAACATGATCACTGTTTTCACAACGAACATAACAAGCATAATCGCTACGTCGCACTTTTTTATTGCTTTTTCTTTTTATTTTATTTCCCATTTTTTTGATTTAGCAGCACTATATCATCGTGATTCAAAAAGCTGTATTCTTGTAGTTAGAGTTTGTATTGCATTATTTCACCGTTTTGTCTACGTGTACACGTGTCTGCGTGTGGTGTAAGTCTGTACTGCGTCTGTAGAAGTCTGTACTGCTCCCACTATTATGCTCTTATGAGGGAATGGGCGATTTTGCAAGAAATTTTGTTGCACAGATACATTGTTAAAGCGTTAGCTTACTTAGTGTACATCACGAGGTTCCCAGAGCCTGCATGCCTGCCTGACTGCCCATCTATCTATCTATCTATCTATCTATCTATCTATCTATCTATCTATCTATCTATCTATCTATCTATCTATCTATCTGTCTATCTCTCTCTCTCTCTCTCTCTCTCTCTCTCTCTATATATATATATATATATATATATATATATATATATCTATATATATATATATAGATATATATATAGATATATATATCACCATCATTATCAGCCTGGTTACCTCCCTGCAGGGTAAACGCCTCTCCCATGCTTCTCCACCTACCCTGGTCCTGTACTGACTGTGGCCATGTTGTCGCTGCAAATTTCTTAAGCGCATCCACCCACCTAACTTTCTGCCACCCCCTGCTACGCTCCCCTTCCCTTGGAATTCAGTCCGTAACCCTTATTGACCATCGGTTATCTTCCCTCCTCATTACATGTCCTGCCCATGTCCATTTCTTTTTCTTGCTATTAACTAAGATGTCATTAACTCGCGTTTGCTCCCTCACCCATTCTGCTCTCTTCTTATCCCCCCTTAACGTTACACCCATCATTCTTCTTTCCGTACATCGTTGCGTCATCTTCAATTTAAGCAGAACCCTTTTCGTAAGCCTCCAGAATGCTGCCCCATAGGTGAGCACTGTTAAGACACAGTTGTTATACACTTTTCTCTTCTGGGATAATGGCAACCTGCTGTTCATTATCTGAAAATGCCTGCCAAACGTATCCCAGCCTATTCTTATTCTTCTGATTACTCAGTCTCATTATCCATATCCGTGGTCACTACCTGCCCTAAGTAGATGTATCCCGTTACCACATCCAGTGCCTCGCTACCTAACGTAAACTGCTGTTCTCTTCTTAGTCTCTTAAACGTACTTTAGTTTTCCGCAGAATAATTATTAGACCCACATTTCTGTCTAATAATCTAAGTCACTGTCTAATAGTCTAAGTCAGTGAGCGTGCATTGCAATTGGTCCCCTGAGTTAATAAGCTACTGTCTATATCTGTATCTATCTGTACATCTAACTATCTATCTATCTATCTAATTATCTAAATATCCATGTTCCTAGCTATGCATGTTTGTATCTGACCGTTTTCCTGTCTACCTGGGTCATTGCATAGTTAGTGGTCGAATGGGTATAGAACCGGGCTGCTCTCGAGGTAAGAGGGCATAAAACCAGCCTTCCGACAAACTTGAGTCACTGGGCATGTGGCAACGTGTGCATGCGTACCACTCCTTTACGAACCCCTTTCGCTCAAATACTGGCCAATCTAGACGCGAGAATGGAGAAAATGTTCGAAGAAAATTTCCGACTTGGCATAACTTGGGTGACTGAGTATGTGCCTGTAATAACGTCCTGGTTTTCATTATTCGCCCTTGACGCCCTCGTGTGGAATTATGTATGTGCCGCTGCGATTTTGCGATTCTGCATTTATGAAACGTATCTCTAAATTTCTCTTATTTTGAGCAGGATCAAACTCACGTCTGGAGAGTTCCTCGAGAATAGCTACATAATGCATGAGCACGCTTCGCCACAAATTCACTGATTATGTGTTGTTTCTCATAAAACACCTTTCCTGCCACTCATGCTGCAAGCTGCACCATAACTCCACAGGGTATACACTGCTCTTTAATGAAGCTCTCGATATCTTGAGTCACTGCTTTTACACCCACTGACGTGCGGCAAGTGAAGGAACAATGCTCAGCTTTTGCAAGCACCGGCACGCCACTATTCTCGATTCGAACGCCCCGCGTGCACTTCTCGGTAGTGCCAATAGATGGCGCAGCGTTTCGAGAAATAGGCGTGAGAGAGTATCCCATTTGCTATATTACGTTTTCCTCAGCGTTCGCACGCATCGCTGCGCCATGCATTTCAGCGGACATGCACAAGATGTCGACGAGGTAACACTGACAGACTGACCATTCATGGACTCGAAGTAAAGGGTAAATTTTCCCTTCAAACGCAGCTGGGGCATTACAGAGTGCAAAACGCATAACCTTAAATTGATGTAGCCCGTAAGATGTAATAAATGCTGTATTTTCGTACTCCAAGTTGTCAAAATAAATCAACCAGTATGCAAAGCGTGGGCATGCAGTCGAGCATTTGGCTCCGTGATGGCAGTGAAGGGCGTGATCTGGGGCCATATTATGAAACGATCCGCTTCGGCGATGCTAGCGCCTCTGTGATAGTTCGCCGTCAGACGCGTGCTGATTGGCAGTTAGGCAAAATCACATGGTGTAGCTAATCTAGTTTTGCTAAAGCAACCAATCAGCGCGCGCTTGACGGCCAACTGTCGCCGAGACGATAGTATCGCCGAAGTGGATCGTTTCAAAATACGACCCCGGTGTGCAACAGTAGCTATACGTCTTCGCAGCCTTACTTGTTCGAAGAGCGATAGTTGACGCACAATATTCAGCCTCCATCGTCCTTCGCTGGAACAACAAGAGAAGCGCATTGGCTGGAGCAAGCTTCTACTATGCCTATTATCCATTTCACGCGGAATGAATTGACGCGAGAGATATGTCGGCGGATCAGACCATCCGCACCAGAATGAATACTGCTAGTCTTCAGCATAGTTTCTCATAATGAATTGTCGTAGAAGTTGAAGATGTTTCTATATGTTGCTAGAAGATCAGCAATGCTGAGCAACTTGGTCGGCCAGATGTTGTGGAATCCGTCGATAAGCAAACTGGAGGAGCTAGATGCAGCAAAGGTTAGCATGAATGTTAGCATGAAAAAACGGATATGCGTCATGCATCAGAGTGCACATACACGTGCCATCAAAATGCCTTGCGGTGTAACTTGACTCGAGAAGCAGTAGGGAATGAGCGGAATGTGTGCCAGGTTTTCGGTGAGAGTCATGAGAGTTTCTGGTGCGGCGACATATCGAGCGAGTAAAACGACACCCATTGTCAACATTGTGTGTTCGTCGTCCTGAACGGATGGGAACGCGAACAAGGAGACACCTGTTAAAGCTCGTGACTGCAACTGCAGGCAATCTATTGCGCGCAAGTGAATCGGCCTTACAACTGGAATACCGGCAAGACGAAGAATCTCTAGTGGAAGTACGCTGGTTGCAGAGTCGATGAGGACTGAAGGTCCAGACAAAAATACTAACAAAGAATAAAGACACCACGGAAATGCTCGAGGACTGCAAATATCACAGTAGTACCAGGACCGGCCATTGTTTCACTAGTTTTGTGCATCGACAAGGCTGCCAGACTTGTTCCGCCGGCGACACGGATAAACCTAAAAGTAACAGGCAGCAATATTTCTTTGAGGCTTCTAGTAGAGCACAAAATAAACATGCTGGTGATGATGATGGTTCATAGGGTTGCAGATTACGCAGAAGGCTAAACCCAACTTCGTGAGTTCCTGCCGTAGATGATCTGAACGTAGAGAAATGAAGGCGTAGAAGAAATGCCGAGACCTAATAGCCACAGGCGAGATCACTTCCATTTCTCGACGCACGATCCGCACAAGCCCATCTTCAGGCGAGAGCCGTCTTTGTACTAGGAGGCCTCAGAGCAGCTCAGTGACTGGGATAATGATATTTCATTAGAGTGGCTCTTGACCTGCTCAAAGTGTCGACATTGCTGAAGGAAGATGTCCACGATGAGCACATCAAGCGAATAAAGGGGTCAACTGCGATGCCCTGCAAGGCGTGTCTAACCTTGCCATAATCGAATATATCAGTATCAGCTTTCCAACGTAGTACAAAGACATCAAGAACGTAGCATATATGAGGTTCGGTGAATTTCTCAGGAAGGCCCTTTGTGATCGATTTGTGCAGTTTTTTTTTTCTTGCACGCATCTAAGTTTCCAAGTTCTACCTCGTTGTTGTGAAATCATACCTTTGCAGCAACTTTGTGGCAAAATAGCCTGGTCGCAAGCATGAGTATCCGCTCCATGAAGGGCTGCAGACTCACATTTTCATTCAGCAACATTGGAGATAAATTGCAGCACATCATTGAGGGCCTTAACAGAATGGCTGCGCCTCGAACAATTCGCCTCGCGCGGCCAGTCACGCGGCAACTTTGCGTGTATTCGTCGGCTGCTTTCACGCTCGGAAGAACACTTTTACTAAGCGCGTATCGAGGAGCAGGAAATTGAATCAGCTCTAAAATTTTCTCATTGAATCTTTTTATCTAAGTGTAACGTTTAAAGTACTAATAATTGATACTAATTACGTAAATTGGCGGATTGTAAAAAATTTTCATAGCATCTCCAAGCGACTGCAAACAACATTACCTTGGTTTGGTTCAGATACACAGAATTTTCATATTTTTAAATCTTGGTGCGTGATACATAGAACATCCTGAGTAAGAAAAATGCGAAGCGTCTCTTCGCGGTAGCCTCTAATATATTTTCTCGTGAGTTTCGAACCTTCTTGAAAGCATACAGTGAATTCTCGTGGCATTCTCTTTATCTATTTAACTAAAGAGATAAAGAGATGGTTGCGAGAATATACTGCATCTCTTGCAAAAGGTTGGTCCACCGACCGGAACTGTTGTGGTATATGTCATTGATGTTTCCTTCCGTCCTCATCCGCTTAGCGCTGTAACCTTTGTTTTTTGAAAAATGCTGTGGAAACAAACCAAAGATAGACGTGGAATTGTGCTTCTCATATTTCTAAATACTATGGGTGGGTGAGTGAGGAAACTTTGTTGTGAACGCCTGCAGAACGGTTAGCCTTCCCCTGTTAGGGAGGCGTTACCGTGACGCGGCGATGACGTCTTCGCGGCGTGTGGCGCCTCTACTTCGGCCGCGGCCGCACTATTCCTTTTGGTCGACCGCGCCTGCCCCTCTTTTGGGGTGGCAACCTCCCTCCGGTTTCGCTCGGTCATTGCCTTTCGAGGGCCGCCGAGATCTGCTGGACGGCCTGGGTTTGGACATCTTGGTCATAGCATCTCGTTGCGGCCTCGAGCCGCGGCGGGATCGTTGTTATTGTTGCAGCTTCATGCGGATTCTTAGCCCAGTCCCAAAGGATGTGAGCTGCAGTGGCTCTTTCCTTTCGGCACACACAACACAGATCACTTTCATAAACACTTGGACACACGTGTCTCATCAGCACCGGGGTGAATAATGACCCCGTTTGAAGTTGTCGATATAAAACCGCCTCCTTACGGGTTCGTTTTTATTGGGGTTCGTAGCGACCGTCGGTTCTAGAATGCACCGAGCAGCTCCCGAGCTCGAGCCTCTGCTGCATGCTTCATGCTGCCGATGCTGCTGACTCTGTGCGCTCGTTCGTTATCTTCCTTACAATGGCCCCGCGGAAAGAAAGGAGCCATCCTGGCAACTTAGTTTTGTGGAAGGACGGTAGAATGGTGATACGGCTTGATACACTGAACGTAAACGACTTCGCGGTTACGACGTCGCATGTCGGACGGCGGCGTGAGCGGGTCAACCAGGTAATTAACGGGCGATGTTCTCTCGCGAACGCGGTTTGGCCCGTCGTACTTCGGAATGAGTTTTGAAGCGAGCCCAGGCGTGCGGTGTAGCACTAACAACTAACAAAAGTGGGAGCTTGAACGGCTGATCGTGACCGGCTTTTTGACGGTTCTGGGCGTCCGAGGAGAATCGGCGGGCCAGCTGGCAACATTCCTCGGCGTGTCTGGCGGCTTCCGATGTCGGCAGGCATCCGGATGGGTCCGGCCGGTAGGGCAGAATGGTGTCAATTGTGTGGGAAGGATGACAGCCGTAAGGAAGGTAAAAGGGTGAGAATCCGGTACTGGCTTTATTCGCGGTTTTGTAGTCGCAGGAGACAAACGGAAGAACTAGGTCCCAATTAGAGTGATCAGGGGAGACATACATGGCTAGCATGTCAACCAAGTGTTTGATTAAGGCGTTTCGTGGTACCGTTAATCTGTTGGTGATAAGCAGTGCATTTACGATGAACAATAGCGCATTCAGCAAGCATTTGTTCGATGACTTCAGATAAGAAGGTGTGGCCTCTGTCACTTAACATTCACGTGGACCTCCATGACGAAGGAGAAAACGGCGAAGTATAAAATTGTCGCCCTCCTGCGCTATAGCATTTGGTAGAGCAGCAGTCGCCGCATAATGGGTTAAGTGGTCTGCCACAACGATTATCCGCCTGTTGCCGGTAGGAGTCAACGGATGTAGCCCGTAGAGATCTATGCCCACGCGATCAAAGGGTCGGTATGGGCATTGTAAATGCTGGAGTTCACCGGCGGAGTTGTGCGGTGGGGCTTTGCGGCGTTGGCACTCATGGCAAGAGCGGACGAAATTTCGAACGAAATTGTACATTCCCCGCCAGTAATAGCGGTGTCGAAGTCTTTCTTAGGTCTTGAAGACTCCCGCGTGGCCACACTGAGGGCCGACGTGGAACGAGGAGCAGAGCTCTGATCGCAAGATTCAAGGAATGACGAGTAACCAGCTGCGTCCCTCTGGGGCATAGTTGCGCCGATATAGTAGCTGGTCTCAAATCGCAAAATGACGAACTTGGTGCCCAAGTATACGTGATGGCGCAACTTTCGACGTATACGAGAAGGTCCAGCAGAGATAAGTTCCAGGTATCATTACGCTGTGCAGCAGCGATAGTGTCAACGTCCAGAGAGGATAATGTGCACTCGCAGTAGGAGTCGTGACTGGCCTTCGGGGGAAGCGGCGATCGGGATAGCACGTCGGCGTCGGAGTGCTTTCGCGCGGAACGGTAAACCACGCGGATGTCATAATCTTGGATTCGCAATGCCCAGCGGGCAAGGCGGCCAGATGGATCTTTGAGCTTCGACAGCCAACATAGTGCGTGGTGGTCGGTCACTACGTGAAACAATTGGCCGTGTAAATATGGCCGAAACGTCCCAAGCGCCCACACTATGGCCAAACACTCCCTTTCTGTAACGCTGTAAATGGTCTCCGCCTTGGTTAACATGCGACTCGCGTATGCGACGACGTATTCGGCGTGGCCAGGTTGATGCTGTGCGAACACAGCGCCAAGAGCTACCCACTTGCATCGGTGTGAGTTTCGTTTGGCGCTTGAGGGTCAAAATGGCGAAGGATGGGTGGCGTCGTGAGAAGACGGTGCAAGGTTGTGAAGGCGCCGATACATGCTGGAGACCATGATGAGAGATCTCTAGCGCCATCAAGGAGCTGGTGAGAGGCGATATATTTGACGCAATCTTTCGAATGAATCGCCGGAAGTAAGAGCAGAGGCCGATAAAACTGCGTAGCTCTTTCATAGTGGTAGGTTTTGGGAACGCAGTAACAGCACGTAGCTTCTCGGGATCCAAGCGAATGCCCTCCTTTGACACCAAATGGCCTAAAATTGTGAGCTGACAAACAAAAAATTCCCACTTCTTCAGGTTAAGTTGCAACCCGGCGTTGGTCAAGCAAGTGAGTACGCGCTGGAGGAGGAGCAGGTGCGTTGCGAAATCAGGGGTGGACACCACAATGTCGTCAAGATTGCAGAGACAGATTTTCCATTTGAGGTAACGCAGAACATTATCGATCATTCTTTCGAACGTAGCAGGTGCGTTGCAAAGTCCGAAAGGCATGACGGTGATTTCATACAAGCAGTCCGGTGCAACAAAGGTAGTTTTTGGGCGATCGGCCTCTCTCATCGGAACCAGCAAGTAGCTGGACCGCAAATTCAGCGAAGAAAAGAACTCTGCTCCCAGCAAACTGTCCAGAGCATCATCGATGCGTGCAATGGGTAGACGTCATCCTGCGTGATCTTGTTAAACCGTCGAAAATTAACACAGAAGTGGATGGAACCGTCCTTTTTTGTGAAGAGGACCACGGGAGAGGCCCATGGGCTTTGGGAAGGTTGAATGACGCCTCGACGGAGCATCTCATCGAGCTGGTCTGCAATGACGCGACGCTCCGTAGCGGACGCGCGATATGGTCTTTGTCCCAGCGGTGAATGAGAGCCAGTGTTTATGTAATGCTCGACCGTCGATGCACGGCCAATAGATGTTTGCGCAAGGCCGAAAGAACGGCGGAAGTGCTGAAGGACTGCGACAAGTTGAGGTCACTGCGAATGAGTCACATCTTCGACAATGAATAGGCTGAACGCGCCAGTCCATATTGAGTCGGGTACGGATAGGGCACTCAGTATATGGACGGCAGTAGAAGGCACTTCGTCGAGGACGGAGACAATTCGTGTTGAATTGACCGACTCGATGTAAGCAAGGCATTCGCGGCGAAGCAGTGATAGCAGCGATGAAAGATGATTGTAATTGGGCACCGTGCTGACACCGGCGGCAAGGTTAAGACCTGCAAAGGGCAAAGGAAGAGCTTTTCGTGTAACAAAGTGATGAGAGGGCACGAAGAAGGCCGTCCCGTCGGATATGGTACTACAGAAGACTGGTACAAATGCTGAAGAGCACGGGGGAATACAGGTGTCTTCTTTCACGATAATTTTAGCGGCAGGCTGAGCATCGACGGAGGCCAGGTCACCAAGGCGGAAAAGTTCAATCTCAGCCCGAGCGCACTTGATGATGGCATTGTGGCGTCAGAGAAAATCCCGTCCTAGAATGAAAGCACGATGAAAGAACTATGAATTCAATCGTGTACAAAATGTCCTGTATGGTCACACGGGCAGTACAAGCAGCGGAAGGGCAAATGGGTTGAGCACTCGGCGTTCGAAGCGAAAATCCAGACAGAGACGTCACTTTACGAAGTGAACGGCAAAACCTGGCTCCATAACTGAAATAGCGGCACCGGTATCGACGAGGGTCACTGTAGCGATATTTTCGATAAACACATCAATGGCATTGGCAGGTAAAGGAGGAGGACATCGGCATGTCGACACTTGCGCAGTTCTTGCCTCAGGAACTGCGTAGTCTAGTTTCCCTCTTCGTTAGCGACGGGTCGTCGACGCATTGAGGAAAGCGGTCGGCGACGTGGAGAGGGTGATCGGAGGCGTTCGAAGCGAGGTGGGCGATCAGTCGGGGAGCGAGCTGGTGATGGGTTGAAGGGTCCATAAGGCGGTTTTGAATCCGCGGCACATAGGGCGCTCGGCGATCATCATCGAACGCCTCCGATCGGCGGCGGCAGAACCTTGCGATATGTCTGGGACACCTACATGCGAAGCGTATAGGGCGATTGTCCGGCGTACGCCACGAGTTAGCGACGGCAGGGGTGGTCCAGGGGAAGGGAGGGGGAGGGCGGTGCACAGGCTGCTGGAAGTGACGCTCGGGCACAGTGCGAGGGGCCATTGTAGCAACCGTAGCACAAGTGACTGGTGTAGTCACGACATCCTGCTGGTGTACAGCCGGCAGCGCTTCCGCGACCTCTTCATGAATCCCGTTATGGAGAGGAGACGTCAAAGTGCTGGCAGACTACTGTGTGACGGACACCAGAGATGGCTGTCGTGCGACTTCTTCGTGGACGAAATCCTTGATTTGGGTTATCAGGGAAGCTTGTTCTGTGCTAGTGGTCAGGCTGCAGGGTAACACCGCATTTGGAGTGGGATGTCGACTTGCCAGAGCTTGCTGCTTACGTAATTCATCATAGCTCTGGTACAAGCTGATGACGTCGCCAACAGTGCGCGGGTCCTTGGCCAGAAGCATCTGGAATGCGTCATCATCGATTGCCTTCATGACGTGCTTGATCTTTCCCGTTTCCGTCATGACAGCGTTCCCGCGCCTGCACAAATATAGAGCGTCTTCTATACAGCTGGTGAATGTCTCACCCGTGTCCTGTGTGCATGTACGCAAACGCTGCTCGGCTGGGAGTTTCCTGAAGGCGGGTTATTCAAATACTTCTGTAATCGACATCTTGAGCTCCGACCACCTTTGGATATCGCTCTCATGATTTCTGAACAAGAGACTGGCCACGTCCTTGAGGTAGAAGGATACGTAAGCCGATTTGTCCGAGTCATTCCATTTGTTGTGAACGCTCACCCGTTCGTAGGACGACAGCCACTCTTCAACGTCGTTGTCGTCGGTTCCGCTGAAGATAGGAGGCTCCCGCTGGCGAACGGTGCCAGCGCAAGGGACGGGTGGCGATGGAAGAGTCTGCTGGTCGGCGTCCAGCATGGCGGAGGGTAGCGTCCGAGAACGGAGTTCCAGGATAATAGAATGGAACGTTACCCAGCAAGGCTCCACCACTTATAAACGAGATTTATTGCGGTTCGTAGAGAGCGTCGGTTCCAGAATGCACCGAGCAGTGCCCTTGCTCGAGCCTCTGCTGGGCACTTGATGCTGCCGATGCTGCTGACTCTATGCGCACGTTCGTTATGTTCCTTACAATACGCTTTGTCATTGAAAAATTCAGTCGCTGCATAAACGGTGTGTGCCAGCTAACTTTAGCCAGAGTTTAAAATTGGCCAATGCTCCGTAGCTCGATAGAACAAATGTAATTTTGTTTTCCTCGCTTAGAGATACAGAAATATTTTTTTTCCTCCCGGTTATTAGATATATAGGATCAAATAATTATTCAAATTCACAAATGTTATAATTAGGAGAAAAGTGTCAAGGAAAGAATTCGAAAGCGACATTAAATACTCCAGCTACAGTTTTCTGTTGCTCAATACGTGCTCCATGAAAGTGTTTTTCCGGGCGTGCAAGAATGTCGCAAACACATGCAAAGGGTCTGGAGCGGTCAGTCGCGCGGCAATTTTGCATACACCTTCGGGCTGCTCCCACTAGTTCCCATAGCGTCGTGCCTCATAATAAGATCGTGGGTTGGATACGTAAAAAGCGAATTATTTATTGTATTATATATATTTATATTAAAGGCGAAGAGACCTCGAGTATCGCACTGCCCACTTCGCTGCTGAGAATAAAGCCGCAGCGTAGGAGCTTGCGCTCCACTAAAACTGCTAGGGTGTCTTGTAGGGGACCTTACGTTTCTGGACTTCCTATTAACGGTCAATACATCCCGAACATTTTATATATATATATATATATATATATATATATATATATATATATATATATATATATATATATATATATATATATATATATATATGTATGTATATATACATACTCTTTGTTGTCTCCAGTGGAACCCTTCTACAACTGCGTGGAAGTGTTCCACTGAAGACAACAAAGAGTGTATATATATATATATATATATATATATATATATATATATATATATATATATATATATATATATATATATATACACACTCTTTCTTGTCTTCAGTGGAACACTTCCACACAGTTGTAACCTTGCTTGAACGATGTTATTACAGATTTCCCAGTATTTCTCAATGTGTACATGTGTCTTCCCTCAGTTTTGAGGTGCCATTCTTTTCTTGAAATTTCATTTCATTGTGTCCTTCTTTTATTTCAAAGGTCCCTACCTGTGCTATGTACTGCTCTGTTTGGTGTAGCTTGCACACCCCCATCTATAATGCCGTGAGACCCTGAGAGTACAAGAAATGAAACTAAACGAAACGTCAACTTTAGATTTGTGAGCCATTCCTTAGCGAAATTTTCAACTCAGACAAAAGTGTTAGATTCATTCAAACTATTTGTGCTATATGCCCTATGTAAATTCTGTTCCGAAGAATAAAATAGAGATGAATAACATATTGCCTTTCATTTTCAGACGAAGTATGCAAAGAGGGCAACTATACGGGTGAGTTGATATTGCATGATTTTCAATGTCATTTACCTTACAATGTGTTTCTAGTGGGCAAGTTGCTTCTGTGCGCAATGTTCTCCCTCTATGAGTTTCTTAATATCAATATTTGACGGTTCAATTTCCAAACAGAGTTCTGCGTGAAAATAAACTGAGGAGGAAAGCTGTGCATGCTATATTTATATGGACTTGGGCTAGATGGAAGCTAATTCAAGTAAAAATCATGAGCCATTCCAATATGGGATGGTGCATGGCCAGCGAAGGTATGTTACAAAGTACACAAATCTGACACAGAATTTTGAAGAAAGTTATGAGCTCTTTAACCGTCACTTATATATATATATATACACATATATATATATACACACACACACACACACACATATATATATATATATATATATATATATATATATATATATATATATATATATATATATATATACATTGTTACGCGCGAAGGTGGGCGCAAGAGCGGCCAGCTGGTTAATCAACTGAGCGTCGTCCCCTTTTTCCTTCCTCTCCTCGGCACCGCAAACACGTTCACTGGTCTTCGTTTTCTTCATGCGTAACATTCCTCTCGTCGCAGACGAAGCCCGCCGGGCGAGTCACTCCATGTGTCTTGACGTGAACAATTTCAAGCGGGCGACATGGACCACTTGTGTCTTGGCAGCTCGTCTACGAGTCGCCGTGAGGCGAGCTATGTTATACGTGACTTCCGTGAGTCTGTTAATAATAACAAACGGTCCATCGTAGGTGGCCAAAAGCTTTTGGCATAACCCGCGTTTCCGTACTGGAGTCCACAGCCAGAGTAATTCACCAGGGCGATAGGTTACCGGACGGTGGCGAATGTCGTAGCGTGCTTTTGATCTGTCCTGCGATGCCAAAGTGCGCAAACGAGTGATACGACGAGCTTCTTCGGCGAGGCAGAGAGTCTCGGCGACAGTGGGATTTTCGTAACTGCAGAAGGCGAAAACAGTGTCGATTGTGTATCGGGGTGGCCATGCGTACAGCAGTAAGAAAGGGCTATAGCCGGTGGTCTCGTGATTGGCGGTGTTGAACGCGTACGTGATAAAAGGCAGTACATCATCCCAGTTCTTGTGGTCGGATGAAACATACATAGATAGCATGTTTACAATTGTTCGGTTGGTGCGCTCCGTAAGCCCATTCGTTTGTGGATGGTATGGTGTCGAGTGACGCAAGTTGGATTCACACAAACGAAGCAGCTCCTCTACAACGTCCGCTGTGAATTGTCGCCCACGGTCGCTGATGATCACGCGAGGCGGACCATGTCGCAAGATCACATATTGCAGCAGGAATGTTGAAACGTCAGTGGCAGTTGCGGAGGGCACGGCCGCCGTCTCACAGTAGCGTGTGAGGTAGTCTACACAAACAACTATCCAACGGTTTCCCTTGGCTGATTTCGGAAATGAGCCTACGAAGTCAAGCCCACTTGTTGGAAAGGCGTGCTTGGAGGCGGGATCGGCTGCAGGAGACCAGCTGGAGCAGTAGATGGCCGTTTGTGGCGCGGACACTGCATGCAGCTGACCACATACGTCTCAACAGAGTGTCGCATTCCAGGCCAATAAAAGCGTTCCCGAATCCGGTAGAGCGTCCTCGCCGAACCTAAATGGCCAGACGTAGGGTCGTCGTGCATAGCACTCAGAATCGCTGTGCGAAGGCTCTCCGGTACCACTAGGAGAAAACGTGCGCCAGTGCCGGAAAGTTCCTCTTATACAGGAGTCCATCACGTACACAGAAATGGTTTGCTGTCGTCGATGCGAAGAGCGGTGTTAATTTATCGTCTTTTCGCTGTTCGGCTTTGAAGCAGTTGAAGTCTGGAAAACGCGGCGACACAGAAGCCACGAGGTGATCGAAGTCGTCGGCGTCACAGTCCATAGATCTAAGTGGCATGCGCGAGAGGAAGTCCGCATCAGCGTGTCGTCGACCGCTCTTAAAAGAGACGGTGAAGCTGTATTCTTGCAGTCGGCGTGCCCAGCGCGCAAGGCGGCCACAAGGGTCACGAAGATTCACAAGCCAACACAATGAGTGGTGCTCGGTGACCACTGTAAATGGGCGTCCATACAGGTAAGAACGAAACCACTGAACCGCAAATATTACCGCGAGGCATTCTTGTTCCGTGACAGTGTAATTCTGGTCGGGCCTACTTAATGAGCGGCTTGCATATGCGATCACGTGTTAGCGGTCACCGTAGCGTTGAACTAGGACGGCACCAATTCCTATGCCACTGGCATCCGTATGGAGTTCCGTCGGAGCTGAAGGACTGAAGTGTTGAAGAACCGGTCGTGACGTCAGCAGGAACTTCAACTGACGAAAAGAAGAGTCGCACTCCGGAGTCCACCAAGGGGGCGTTCTCTCGTAGCAGGCATGTCAGCGGATACGCGACGTCGGCGAATTTAGGAATAAATCGACGGAAATAGGAACAAAGCCCCAGAAAACTTCGAAGCTCCTTGACAGAGTGCGGTGCACTGAACGCTTCAACGGCTGCTGTTTTCTGGGGATCAGGGCGGATGCTATCCTTGTCGACTAGGTGCGCAAGCACAAGGGTTTGGCGTTCACCGAAGTGGCATTTCTTAGAGTTAAAAACTAGACCAGCGTTTCTGATGCAGTTCAGGAGAATATTCAGACACGAGTTGTGTTCGCTGAAGGTGCGGCCAAAGATGACGACGTCGTCGAGGTAGCACATGCAGATGTTCCACTTCAAGCCGCGCAGAACAGTGTCCATAAATCTCTCGAAAGTTGCCGGAGCGTTGCACAATCCAAATGGCATCACATTAAATTCGAAGAGCCCGTCAGGGGTTACAAAGGCAGTATTCTTCTTGTCGTCAGGATGCATCGGAATTTGCCTATAGCCGGATCGTAAATCTACTGAGGAAAAGTAAGAGGCGGAATTAAGGCAGTCTATTGCGTCATCAATACGTGGGAGTGGGTACACGTCCTTTTTTGTTACAGCATTCAAACGGCGATAGTCGACGCAAAATCTCCAAGATCCATCTTTTTTTTTTACCAAGAATTACTAAAGCTGCCCAGGGACTCGCTGACTCTTGTACGACTCCCCTTTTCATCATTTCGTGCACCTGTTCGTTGATAATCTGGCGCTCTGATGGCGAAACACGATATGGCTTTTGTCTAATCGGATTTGCCGAACCCGTGTTGATGGTACGGCGCGTTCGAGACGCAGGGATTGCAGGTATTTTGTCCTTCTGCGCAAAGTCGAAAACCGAAATGTGCTTCGAAAGCACACCCACTAACGTTCGGCGTTCACTCGTGCTGAGCGATTTGTTTACCATCGACAAAAGGGCCGTTTCCGAACAGTGGCCATCTGGTTCTTCCGGCACATCTGTAAGTTTAGCCACTGATAAGGATGCGTGTTTTCTGGCGAAGGCTAATTTCATGCCGTCTGGTAGTATAACAGGCTCCTTAGAACAGTTTACGGTCCATAAGCCAGTGCGTCCGCCTTTGATCGACACCACACAATGCGGCACCAACACATTCTTCTTCACACAGTTAAAGTGTATCGGTTCTACGGTAGCTTCGAAGCTGTCAGAATCGGCGCCGCAAAAGACAACGTGAATGCAAACGGTAGATGATGTAGGCATGGCCGTATCACCACAAACACACAGTGTAGCTTCGCGATCTACAGGGTTCTCCAGGAGTCCTGATGGAATCCTACCACTTATAAAAACCTTCCCTCTGTGGCAGTCGACAGTAGCACCACACTCCCGCAAGAAGTCCATGCCAAGAATAACATCATGGGTCGACCGAGGAATAATTACAAACTCTGTCGTAATAACATGGCCTCCCAAAAACACGTCAGCACTACACACACCAATTGGTCGCAACGGCTCGCCGCTCACTCCACACAACTTTGAATCTTCGTCCCATTTAAACAAAACTTTTCGCCCTAACACGTGTTTAAAAGAGACACTCATGACCCAAATTCTTGCGCCTGTGTCCACCAGAGCCATCACAGGGACATTATCTACAAAAACACGCACTTTGTTTTTCAGCATCAACACAGTAGGTATTTCTGTCAGTAGCACGTCTCCAGTGACCTCACCTCCATCGGCCACGCTAGCTAGTTTTCCGGTGACGAAGGGGACGTGGTGCGACGCCGCGGTGAGGGAGAACGGGGAGCACGACGTTGCGGGGGGTTGTCAAACTCCTGTCAGATGCCGAGGAGCGATTCCGGGAGCTTCTCGGTCAATACTCGTCGCCAGACGATACGTGTGCTGGCCACGGGGCACCGTGTGGCCGTTCGGAGGGCCGAGAAATCTCTGAGGGCTGGTCATACCAGGTGGTCATACGCTGGTTACAAAACCGCGATATATGAACCGAGACACCGCAGGAATAACACACCGGTAGAGGTATAAACCTTGGCTGTTCGTCGATGAAGCGGGTATTATCATTTTCCCGCGTGTAGTGGGTTGGTTCGTGGCGTGTGTCACGACGATACATCGGGCGTCGAGACGGCGTGCGCTGAGCGCGTTGGTCATAGCGCGTAGTCGGAGGGCGTGTTGTCATCCTCGACTGTGGGGCTGCGCTGTATTCTGCGGCCGCTGCGGTAACCATCGATTGCCAAGGGGCCGAATGTGGCGCCGTCATGGCCTCACGTGACGTGTACACACCATGGTGGTCAGCAGTTGAATGTAACAACTTTTCGCAGCGGGAAAGTTCCTCGCGGACAATCTGTCGGATCGTCGAAGGAAGGTCGAGGCAAGGACTCGTGTACACACTGGCAACCGTCGTAACGTTTGCCAACCGACCAAAATTTGGCGCAATCCGACGCATCTTGAGCGTTTCAAAAGTTCTACAGTGCCGGATGACGTCGGACACAGACCTGAGGCTCTCCTTTCCAATTAGAAAATTGTACACATCCTCAGCCACTCCTTTCAGCAAATGTGCAAGTTTATCTTCCTCCGACATGCGAGCACTGACTACCTTGCACATCTTTAACACTTCTTCGATGTATGTTGTGCATGTCTCACCTGGTTACTGCGCCCGTTGCGACAGTGTCTGCTCCGCACGCTTCTTTTTGCCGTCTGAGTCCCCAAAACACGCCTTTAACTCGTCAACAAGATGTTCCCATGTTGTAAGCGCGCCCTCGTGGTTCTCGTACCACGCGCTATCGGTCAGGGAGAGTACCACATTGGTGAGCTGAGCGGTTGCATCCCACCCGTTGGACTTGCTCACTCGTTTCTAGTGGACGAGCCACTCGTCGGCATCTTCCCCCGTTTTGCCTCCGAAGGTGGGTGGAACTCGGTAGTATGGCAGTGGACTGCTAGGCGCTGCCCTCGGAGCGTCTATTTCTTCTGGCATCTCGAAGATGGTCACGGCTGATGGCGGGAGGCCGGCAAGTCAACGGCTTCGACGAAGCTGCGGCAGTGACGGTTCAGTTGTTGTGAGCGATACCCCGCACCTCCACCACTTTGTTACGCGCGAAGGAGACCGCTTATAACCCTTACGGATGAAGGGGACCATTTACTTTAGGTCGCGAAGGTGAGCGCAAGAGCGGTCAGCTGGTTAGTCAACTGAGCGTCGTCCTCTTCTTCCTTCCTCTACTCAGGACCGCAAACACGTTCACTGGTCTTCGTTTTCTTCATGCGTAACAATATATTGCTATAGAATGAGCTGGGCGAGGAGGAAGCCGTTAGCTGGCGCAGCCTCGGGACGCCATCTTTACTTTGCCATCAACCTCGACCTTTAAATAAAGCCGGTTCAACATTAACCGTTACAGTTTTGTGGTGGAGGCGCTGGGTACTTCCACTAAGGCGATGGAGATGCTACAGCAAGTGACACGCCAGAGCCAACGCCTCGCTCTACTGCCTCCGACGCCACTTGAGATCCCGTTGTCCGACAACGGCGACCGACAGCCTTCTCTGGCCGCTCCAGTGCGAACAACCGGCGCCTGGATGCCCCAGATGGAACCCTACACTTTCTCAGAAAAATTCGGCCAGGACGTGTAGGAATGGCTCACCCACTACAAGCGTGTGAGGGAGTACAACGGCTGGAACTCCACGGATCAGCTCGACAATGTCGTCCTGTTCCTCACAGACACTGCGCTATTGTTGCTCGAAAACCATGAAAATACCTTCACAGCGTGGGACAGCTTCATTACTGACCTCACAGATTTCTTTGGCGATTCCGCCACGAAAACGAAGCGGGCAGAGCAGACATTGATTCAGCGCACTCAAGTAGAGGCGATCCTGAAGCTTTGCAAAACGGTCAATTCTGGAATGGCCGAAGAGGACAAAGTTGGACACCTTCTAAAAGACATAGCCGAGGATGTTTACAATTATTTAATAATAAAGGAAAGCCTCGCCTCGGTCGCCGACTTCATCAAGCAGTGCCGCACATTTGAGGCCTTGAAACTGCGCCGTTGACACCGCAGTTCGGCAGGTTAGCGAATGTGACAACGGTAGCGAGCGTTGACGATAACGACAACTACAGTTTTAAATTTGACCTTGCAGCAAGTATAAGGGAAATTGTTCGCGAAGAACGCATTGCTCATTTTTATCGCCGGCATCGACAGGCAACAACATATGGCCCATCACCAACTTGGCCTAATGTTGAAGGTGACACTTTTGACGACCGTTGGCCGACAGACCCTGATACTGCCAACACCACAGGCGCGCCACCCCGGAATACCTCCCATCAATATAGTAGAAGAAGTGGTTCGCCAGCTTAAAAACAGCAGTCTGACGCCAACAATCAGTCGTCCACGCCGTTCACTGTCACCAAAGCTACGTGCTACGTCACCACCGCCGTCGGGAAACTAGCCGGTGCGGCCGATGGAGGTAAGGTTGCCGGACAGTCTGCGTCTCTACGAAATACTCCTCTGCCTATTATGATGGTGAAGAACAAAATGCGTCCGTTAACTGATAGTATACCTGCAACAGTATTAGTGGATACTGGTGCTACCGTTTCCGTCAAGAATGTGACTTTCAAAGAGAGGCTGGGTCGGAATGTTATGTTCTCGTGGAATGATGTTGTGACGTTTCGTGATTTCAGTGGAGAGGGCGTAGTTCCCCTTGGTATTTGCGTTGCAAGTTATTTATTCGTAGGAAAAAAAAAACAGAATTTCTCCTACTACCGCCGTGCACTCATGATGTTTTACTCGCGATTGACTTTCTTCAGGATTTTGGTGCATCCGTTAACTGTGGCACAGGCGAAATTAATTTGAATAACGCGTTTCTGGCCACCCTTGCCTGCACATCCTTACTAGAGAAAAACTATTATGTTCTCTCGAACAATTTGCTGCTACCGCCTTGGTCGCTGTCACATATCACAAATTTTATTGCTGCCGACCTTTCATCTTTTGCCCCTCAAGTCCAGCCACTTACGTCGAGCTGCGCAAGGAAAGATGCAGTTGCACCACGCTCTCTCGTGAGAGTAGTGAATGGCGTCTAAAATTTGTGGGCTTTCAATCGTTCCTGCATCCCTGCTGTTCTCCCGCGTGATATGAAACTCGCTGAATTTGACGAGATTACTTACAGCTTCATTACATTCCTAAGCAAGGAGGAGCAGTCTCATACTAGCAATCCCTACCGAAGCACTTCTGAAGAGCAGATCCTACGGATGATCAACAAGGCGCTGCCCAACATGAGTGCCACGCTCTCACGCAGGTTTTGTGGGCACATCTTTCTGCCTTCGATTTAACACAAGGCGACAAGCAGGCTTGACTCCCGTGTTCTCGTTATCGCTTCAGAATTGACAACGGATCTGTGCTTCCCATTCAGCAAAAGACTTACCGCGTTTCTTCAACAGAGAGGACAGTTATCGCTGAACAGGTGAAAGACATGCTACGGAAAATTGTTGTTCAAGAGTTCTCTAGTCCGTGGGCAGCACCAGTAATCTTAGAAAAGAAGGATGGATCGTGGAGGTTCCGCGTGGATTACAGGAAACTGAACGTGATCACCAAAAAGGATGTGTATCCGCTTCCTAGAATTCACAATGTCATCTATTGTCTGCATTCCGCTGCCTAGTTTTCAAACCTGGATATGCGATCAGGGTATGGGTATGCACGCAGGCGATAAGGAGAAAACGGCCATCGGTCTTTATGAATTTAAGGTTATGCCGTTCGGCCTTTGTAATGTGCCAGCAACATTCGAACGATTCATGGACACTATTCTCCGAGGACTTAAATGGGAAATTTGTTTGTGCTACCTCGATGATGTGGTGATTTTGACTGCACATTGAGTGAGCATAATAGCTATCTCAGTCTTGTAGTAGATTGGGCAAAGGAAACCGACTTGACCCTTAATTGCAAGAAATGTCGTTTTTGGGAAACCAACACGTTAGTACTTGGGCATTGCCTCGACAAAAATGCTGTGAGGCCAGATCCACGGAAGATTAAGGCAGTCAGCAACTTCGAAGAACCGAAATCAGTGCGGGAGTTGAGTTTCTTGGGCCTGTGGTCGTATTTTCGTTACTTCGGCCCAAGATTCGCCGACGTGGTGTACCCCCTAAGATGTCTTCTCCAAACAGCCATCCCGTTCATGTGCATATCGGCTTGCGACGACGCAGCCCACCAGTTAAATTTCAACTAACGTTAGGGCCAATATCGCGCGACTTCGATACATCCTCACCTACGGAGGTGCACACTGATGCCAGTGGCATCGGCATCGGTGCCGTACTAGTGCAATGTCATCAAGGAGCTGAACACGTTGTGGCTGATGCCAGTCGCTCTTTGACTAAGGCGGAACGCGATTACACTGTGACCGAGCAAGAATGCTTGGCAGCTGTTTTCCCAGTCCACAATTATCGGTGCTATATCTACGGACGCCTGTTCACTATCGTTACTGACCACCACGCGTTATGCTGGTAGGTGAATCTCCGTGACCCTAGTGGACGAGTGGCACGTTGGGCTCTTCGACTGCAGGAGTACGACTTCGTTATTCTCTACAAGCCTGGGCGTCGTCACGCAGATGCGGACTCTCTCTCCCACTTCCTCTGACGACGACAGAGTGTGACAAAGGCAATGTTGATGACTGTTTCGCTCTCATTTCTTCTACATTTCCAGACCCAATGACTTTCAAGGCATGCACGAAAATGACGTTAGTTTGAAATCCCTATTTGTAGCCGCATCGCGTCCTGGATCCACCGGTCGATTTTGTGTTCGTGACGGCCTGCATACATCCTCTCGCTTTGGAAAACCGAGAGGATGCATTAGGCAAGACAAGGTTACTGAAGGCATTTGTAACATCTCGTTGCCGCATTTTCCAAACAGCAATTACTCATTGTGTATCCCTGGTGGAAGAAGCACCGGTCATAACGAGGTCTGGTAATCGCGTTTGAATGTCGGAGCATTGCGAGTACTTAAATATTTAGAAAGAGGCAGTAAGAGTGATTCACAACATCATCATCATCATCATCAGCCTGGTTACGTCCACTGCGGGGAAATGGCCTCTCCCATACTTCTCCAACTACCCCGGTCATGTACTAATTGTGGCCACGTTGTCCCTGCAATATTCTTACTGTCATCTGCCCACCTAACCTTCTGCCGCCCCCTGCTAAGCTTCCCTTCCCTTGGAATCCAGTCCGTAACCCTTATTGACCATCGGTTATCTTCCCTCCTCATTACATGTCCTGCCCATGTCCATTTCTTTTTCTTCATTTCAACTAAGATGTCATTAACTCGCGTTTGTTCCATCACCCAATCTGCTCTTTTCTTATCCCTTAACGTTACACCCATCACTCTTCTTTCCATAGCTCATTGCGTCGTCTTCAATTTAAGCAGAACTCTTTTCCTCAGCCTCCAGGTTTCTGCCCCATACATGAGTACTGGTAAGACACAGCTGTTATACACTTTTCTCTTGAGGGATAGTGGCAACCTGCTGTTCATGATTTCAGAATGCCTGCCAAACGCACCCCAGCCCAATCTTATTCTTCTGGTTATTTCGGTCTCATGATTTGCGATTACGTTAGTAAATACTCTGTAGGCAGCGGACAGTAAGCTCTTACGCTTGCTGAATAATTTGGAAAGTTCTGCCAGTTCTATTGTAGCTGTAGGGTAGAGGCTTTCATATAATCGCGTTTCTTAGTCAGATCTTTCGTCTCCTGCGATAGCTTACTGGTATCCTGTGTAGCGGAGTTACCACCGACTTATATTGCACACGCCTTAATGATGCCCATAATATTGTCGTTCATTGCTTCAACACTCTTCTCCTCTTCCTGAGTTAAAGCCGAGTACCTGTTCTGTAGCTTGATTCGGACTCCCTCTAGTTTCCCTCTTACCGCTGGCTCATTGATTGGCTTCTGATGTACCAGTCTCTTCCATTCCCTCCTCAGGTCTAGGCTAATATGAGTTCTTACCATCCTATGGTCACGGCAGCGCACCTTGCCGAGAACATTCACATCTTGTATGATGCCAGGGTTAGCGCAGAATTTGAGGTTTATTTCATTTCTAGGCTCACGATTCCACGTCCACTTTCTGTTATCCCGCTTGGGCAAGAATGTATTCATTACCCGTAAATTATTCCGTTCCACAAGCTCTACTAAAGCTCTGCCCTGCTATTCCTATAACGTATACCATATTCATCCACTGACTTGTCTCCAGCCTGCGTCTCTCCTACCCTGGCATTGAAGCCACCCATCAGTGTAGTGTATTTTGTTTTTACTTTACCCATCGCTGATTCCACGTCTTCATAGAAGTTTTCGACTTCCTGGTCAGCATGACTGAATGCGGGCACCTAGACCTGTACAACCTTCAATTTGTACCTCTTAATAAGTTTCACAACAAAAGATCGCACCCTCTCGTTAACGCTATAGAGTTCCTGCATTTTACCAGCTATATCCTATATCCTATTAGTCAGGAATCCGATTCCTAGCTCTCGTCTCTCCGCTAAGCCACTGTAGCACAGGACGTGGCCGCTTTTTAGCACTGTATGTGCCTCATTTGTCCTCCTAACCTCCCTGAGCGCTATTATATCGCATTTCTTGCCCGGTAATTCCTCCAACAGCACTGCTAGACTCGTCTCACTAGATAACGCTCTAACGTTAAACATTGCCAGGTTCAGGTCCCAATGCCAGCCTGTCCGGATCCAGAGGTTCTTAGCACCCTCTGCTGCATCACAGGTTTGACCACCGTCATGGTGAGTTGCTTCGCAGCCGCTGAGGACTGGGGGTCGGGGTTTTAATGTTGTATTCATATAGTATGTTGTGGCCAATTACTGGACCAGGGTGGCCAATCCTGCTCTGGTGTGCGAGTGCGTTACCGGTTATGGTCACCGGGATCAGGCGGCTCTCCAGAGCTGTTCACGAAATTTTATCAAGACGCGCATTTTTTGTTTCTTAATCCGGTGGAAAATTCCGCGGCACCACGATTTGAACCACACTCCTCTTCCAGGCGAGGCGGATGATCTACCTCTACGCCATCACTGCATCTATCTATGTATCTACTATACTTTTATGCCGTCATAGTGACCAAAGTTGTTTATTTGCTTGACTCATTAGGTATGCGCTGCTCGTCATGATGCCATCATGGTCATTGTCTTGACTCCGGTTATGTTATCTAGCCTTCCCCTTGCCCTCATAGTCATCACGCCTGCAACATGAGCCAGTGGCCCAAACTTACATATAACTTGTGCCGCTACCTATTTCTGCGCAGTCGTGAGGCCGTCGTGGTCGTTGCATCGCCGTCATTCCAGATTTGTCTTCCGACCATCTTCATGTCATAGTCGCCACGCCATCGTCGTCATGCAGTCATGATGCATGCGTTGTCACGTCGCCAGTGTTATGCCATCGTGGTCATGGAATCGTCGTTCACTATCGTCACAACTTCAGTATTGTCAGCGTTGTCATTGGATTGTAACGTTATGTTACATTGTTGGTATAGCTTCGTCCTACTCTCGCCAGGCCATCGTCGTCACGCAGTGGTGGTCATATCATTGTTTTCCCTCCACCCTTGTGAGAGTGTTGTTTTACCGTCATCATCAATTCTCAAGCGCTTTCCTGTTGTCGTCAGGGCACATTTGTTTATCCATCGACATCATTTATTGCTCGTCATTCTTTTGTAGCCGGGCTATTGTCGTTCATTCGTGACTAAGTCGCCATTGTCAGGGTATTTCCATCATTTCATAGTCCTGAAATACCCGTTATCAGGTGTCCGTTGTCGTCCGTCACGCTGGTGCCGTAATACCGCCTTGGTCATTTGATTGTCGTCATCCCCGCTTCATATGGCTGCTGTCACGCCATCGTCATACAGACGTAGTCATCTTATTATCTATATATACTCATCGCCGCGTTATCATCGTTAAGTCATTGCCACAATTGAATAATCCACATTGTACTGTCCTTAAACCGTCGACGTTCTATGCCTTTGCCACTGCATCGATATAATTTTTTTTCTCGTCATTTCATCGTCACTGCTTCTGTGTAGTCGAGTGGCCAGTATGCCCCAATACTCACGAGTGACCATGTAGCAAAATCGCACAATATCGTAGTACATGTCATGTAGCCGAATCGACAAAAATATCAGTGCTACCTTTAGTCGCGTTAAAGAATTTGAACATCAGGAATATGGTCTGTAAATATTTCACTCTATTGCTGTTCTCATTACCGTTGGCAGCCATCGTGAGGTGAGTTCTGCCGTAATTATTTTTTTCATTTATGCATCCTTTGGCCCTAAATAATATTTATAGGGATTAATATACTTAAGAAAATAGGAAGTTAATTGTTGCGAAATCATCACTGATTTATTTATTTATTTGTAAAATACCTTACAAGGCCCCTAAATGCGGATTGAGTAAAGGGGTCATACAATCAAGTGCATATAATCTAGTAACAACAATAATAAAAGAAAATAGCAGCCAAGTGCGCAACCTAAAAGTCACATAAACATATTACCTGCATAAAGCTGCATATGAGTGCAATAAAAAGGAACTCTATAAGTTTGTAACAAACGTTTAACAGTGCAAGAAAAAGGTAGAAAAACTATACACAGAACAGTGTACACTGCCACAATGCCAACATGGAGTGTGATATTAATGCTGAACAAGGGTTAAGCGAGTTCAGTGAGTGCTTCAATTTTTCACGGTCAGTTTCCGCAACTATGTTGTCGGGAAGGTTGCTCCAGAGCTGAATGTCACGTGGGATTGCAGACGAGTTAAGTGCTTCTGTTTTACAATAGGTGCGTCTGAAGCTATGATGATTGTATAATCTGTGCGATGTGTGCGATGACGTTTCTAGGTGTAGGGAATGTTTGTTAGTGCGGTGGGCGTATTTATGAAATATTGAGAAAAGAGCTATGTGGCAAAGATTTCTTAGCAGCTCAAGTGAAAGGTCAATCTTTATTTGAGTTACGCAGGAACGGTAGTCATAATTCCGGGAAATGAAACGTGCGGCTCTATTTTGGATTGATTCCAGCATGGTAATTCGGTAACTTTGGTGGGGAGACTAGAGCGAGCGGCGAACTCAAGTCGAGGGCGAACAAATGTTTGAAATGCCAGTTTCCTGATAAGTTGAGGTGAGTTCCGAAGGTTACGTCGCAGGTAACCCAGTGATCGAGAAGCACTGGCACAGATGGTAATATGAGAAGCCCAGGAGAGGTTTGTTGTAAGGCTTACGCCTAGATATTTAAATAATGAGGTCCGAGATAATGGGACATTTTTAATACAGAAAGAATAGTCCAAGTTAGTGCGTTTGCGGGTGAAGGACATCGCTTTACATTCTGGTGAATTGAGAGTCATTAGCCAGGTTAGCCACTGTTACATTGTTACGACACACGTGCCGTGTCTTACTGTATGCGACAGCACGCCGTTCGAAGGTGGTAACATGAATCTTTATTGCTTCCGTCTCGGAGTGTATATATACGAAACAGAGAGGGGGAAATGGGAAAGGGAAACAACGGAAGAGAGAACAAGGGAAGCGCTTGCAAGGCAGTCTGATTGCGGCTGACGTCACTTTACAACATCTCGTCCCCCCTAATACTGAAGTCGATGTACTGGTTTTCTTTGACGTGTAGAGCGCCGCAAGGCTTCGGGTGATCTGACGAGTTCAGCGTTGTTCCCTGCGAGTTCCGGCTGAAGTTCATGCTCAGGTTCTGTTATGCCCCCTTGTTCGGCTGGCGTTCTCGGCGACAGTGGGTAGTCGCGAGGAATACCTGTTCTTGATTCTAGTTTTGGTGCTTCTTGGCCTTTACCAAGCGGTGGCGTCGCATTTTCCCGGTTCCGCACCTGGTCAACATGTCGTCTTACTGATCCGGCTGGTGTTCTATTGCTCACCATCCGAGAGCCTGTTCTGAAGTTGCAGGCGTACACGCTAGCTTCAGGCAATGGCGGTGGCCACTCGTCTGCTTCGTTGGCTGGCCCTGCGTGTACAGGAGGGAAACATGGATCTAAACGGGATCGAATTTTATATCCGAAGAGCAGCTCTGACGGTGATTTTCCAGAGTGGTTAGGTGTCGTTCTTTAATTGAAAAGCAGCCTGTTTATATTATCTTCCGACCGCCCCTCACCAATCTTCTTGAGGCTCTCCTTAATTGTTTTGACAGCCCTTTATGCTAGTCGGTTCGATTGAGGGTGATATACAGCTGTACGCAGATGCGTTATGTTGTTCCTCTTGACAAAAGTAACGAACTCGTCAGCGGTAAACTTCGTTCCATTCTCAGATACGATGGTTCGTGGCATTCCAAATCTGCAGAAGATACCACGCAGGCAGTTGATTGTGCATGAAGCGTTTGCTTGTCGGCGTGGCAGAGCTTCAATCCACTTGCTCTATGCGTCCATGACAACGAGTATCATGTTCCCTGCTATAGGTCCCGCAAAATCGATATGCACCCTTGCCCATTTTTCAACAGTAGCGGGCCATCATTTTGGCGTTGCTGTAGCTGGCATGGGAAGGTTTTGAACACAACTCTGACCTGACGCTGTCACTGCCTCAATTTCGCGATCTAACCCTGGCCACCAGAATGACGATCTAGCCACCGCCTTCATAGCGGACGATCCTTGGTGCGTCTCATGCAAAAGGTATAATATGCGACGTCGCGCCTCCATCGGAACGACTACTCGTCGGCCCCAGTATAACAACCCGTGGGCCAAAGAAAGCTTCAATTTCTTCTCAAAAAAAAGGTGCGACACTCGTGTTAAAGCCTTTTGCGCAGGGCGGCCAACCGTTCTTAATGAATCGCATAACTTGACTGAGAGCAGGGTCACCAGCAGTCAACTGCTTTAGCTTCTCAACTGACACAGTTCCCTCAGCGAACACACTCAAGGCCAGCAAATAGTCTGGTGGGTCCGCTTCTAGTGGCTTCGGCTCAGACGTCCGTTGTGGCAGTGTACTAAGGGCGTCAGCGTTGAGCAGTTGTTTACCAGAAGAGTAGTGAAGCTGATAGCGAAATCCGCCTAAGTACAGCGCCCAGCACTGTATTCTGGCGGCTGCCAATGCTGGAGGTGGTCGATCCGCCTTCAACAGGCCCACGAGTGGCTGGTGGTCGGTGACCAATACGAATTCTCGGCCGACGAGATAATCACGGAATTTGGACACTCCAAACACAAGATCAAAGGCTTCCCTCTCAAGCTGGGAATAATTTTTCTCAGCCCTTGTTAGCGTTCTAGAACGTAACCCGACAGGTTTGTTTATCTTTCCGAATGTATGGAAAATCACGGCACCCATTGCGTCCTGTGAAGCGTCACACTCTAGCTTGATGGATCTCTCGGGATCATAGTGAGCCAGCATAGCCGCTTCCCGAAGGCATTAAATTGCTTCACGAAAAGCTGCTTCTTGCGCATGTCTCCAGAACCAACGTGTGTTGTTCTCCAACAACTTTTACAGCGGTGCAAGTACGGAAGACATGTTGGGCACGAACTTCGAATAAAATGTAATCATGCCCAGAAACGACCTCAACGGCTGAACATTTTCTGGGTTGGGGGCTTGCGCGATTGTTCAACGTGCTTCTCTATTGGATGCAAACCTTCACGATCAATTTTATTACACAAATAGGACACTGCCTCTTGGCGAAAGCTGCATTTCTCAAGTCTGACCTTCCCTCCGTGTTCACGAAAATGCTGCAGTACCTGTCGTAACCTGTCGGTGCTACATAGTTTTTCTGATACCAAAACGTCGTCAAGGTAAGCCTAAACACCTGTCAGGCCCTGCAGAACGTTTTCTATTTTCCGCTGGAAGACGGCAGGCGCGGAAGCTACGCCGAACGGCAGTCGGTTGTAGCAAAACAACCCACGGTGTGTATTGATTACGCACATCTTCCTTGAGTCCTCATCAAGGGGAACTTGGTTAGACGCGTCTCTTAAATCCAGCGTGCTGAAGCAGTCCCCGCCATTCAGGCATGCGAAAATGCCATCAATAGCTCGCAACGGGTACTGCTCCAGTTCACGGACGGGATTCAAGGTCACCTTATAAACAACGCTGATTCTAGCCGCGCCGTTCTTCATTACGGGTACAATGGGAGTAGCCCACGCGGCGTGCGTTACAGGTGACAGTACTCCAAGCGTTCCCAGCCTATCAATCTCTTTCGAAACTTTGTCGCGTAAAACAAATGCAAGGGAACGAGCCTTACAAGTTTTCTGCATGGCGCCTTCGTTGAGCTTCAGATGGACAGGGTGTCCATCAAATAGACCCAGCTCGGGGCTGAAGACGTCTTTGAAACCAGACAGGACGGCATGAATGGCGGGGGTACGGCCGCTTCCTGCACCAGAGCTTCGCTGCACTGAAACGTTCAACACCGAGGATCCTGCGTCATTGAACTTGGAAATCAACTCTCGTCCGCAAAGAATCGGACCTGAAGACTTCAGGACAATCAAGGAACTCTTGACCTCTTTGTCGTTGTAGGACACTGACATACTCAGTTTCCCTAATACAAGACGTTCTCCAAGATAGCCGGACAGTTTATTGAATGCGGTTTCTAATTGCAGCCTATGTTCGCGGTTTTTCTCAAAAAGTTCTTGGGACACAATACAGACGGGTGAGCTGGTGTCCACAATCATAGGTAAGTCAATGCCACACCATATGAAAGTACGAATAGGTGGTGGTAGCCGGCCATTGGAGGGTGCGGTTAGTGTCCAAATGTGCGCATCGTCTGCATTTTCCTCAGTGACATCCGCTATTACTCCAAACGCTTCTCCTCGCCTGCATTGTGAACGAGCTTTTGGGCGTCCTATCCGCACGTCGCTTTGGCACATCTTCGCCAGATGGCCGTATACACCACAGAGGTAACACCTCGCTTTCGCCCAGCCGCAGGCGTTTCTGTTGTGTTTCTGACTTCCGCAACGCCCACATGCTGACACCAGTTCATCAGCTTGTCGTGCGTTGACCTTGAGCACGGGTTCAATGTCAGATGACATCTTCTTTGCATCTTTTTCCGCCGCTTCTGCTGATATGGCAATCGTTTCAGCCTCCCTCAACGTCAAATCTGTTTTCGCTAATAGCTGCTTCTGAACAGCGTTTGACCTCACTCCATAGACGATCCTGTCGCCAAGCATCCGGTCTAGCATGCCACCGAAATTACAACCATCCGCAATCCGACGAACTTCAACGATGAACTGTTGAATGGGCTCGCTTTCCAACTGGCAGCGATTGAAGAACCGATAGCTCTCCATTATTTCATGATGCTTGGGGTCGAAGTAGTCATCCAAAGCTTTGACTGCTTCCTCGTACGTAAACGAGTTTGGCTTCCTTGGTGCAACCTGTCATGAGAGCACTTGTACGGTGCGCGTACTCCAGGTGCGCATGTTGCTACCACGGTGCACGGTGCACGGTGCGCATGCTGCTACCAGCAGCGCCCTCTTCGTTCCCGAGTCGCTGACGCCAGTTGCCTCAAAATAAGCTTCTGCCTTTGTGATGTAAGCCTTCCAGTTGTCGGACTGGTCATCGTACTCCGGTAGTTGACGATCAGCCATGGTCGGTATTTGCGTGGCCGCTGTTTCCAGCTTAACTGCCTGGCCTAATTCATTTTTCAACTCGAGGGTTCTGTCTGGCCTCGTCGTCACTGTTACAATGAATAATTTGGTTAAGATTATTTTGGAGGATCAGGTGGTCATCAGACATGTTAATAGAACGATGGATAATGCAGTCGTCAGTGAAAATGCCCATGCATATGGATAAGTCATTGGGTATGTCATTAATGTATATCAGAAAGAGTAAGGGACCAAGAATGCTTTCTTGTGGTACACCGGATGAAACATCTGAAAGGGGCGAGGAGTAGCTGTTAGCAACTGTAAAGTGACTCTTAGAAAGAAAATTTCGAAGCCAGGATAGAATTAGTAAATCAAGTTTTAATGACCAAAACTTCAAAAACAGGCGACAATGAGCTACGCGGTCAAAAGCTTTAGAAAAATCCAGAAAGATGCTGTCAGTTTGAATGTTTGAGTCCATGTGAAAATGTAAATCTGTCGTAAATTCAAGCAGTTGTAACTTGGTCCTACTCTCGCCAGGCCGTTGTCCTCATGCCATCGTCCTCAGACAAGTAAGATGATGAAAATGCTCAACGCGCTAAGCACCCCTAAGTAACTTTATGCAAGAAAGCTGGAGAGACACAAAAATAATACGGAATTTGTAATAAACGCAGGAATAAAATTGGCAGAAATGCATCAATAAACACGACAAGAGTTTCCAGGAACCTGGTGTCACTAAGAAGAGAAGAGCTGTGACCTTACATTTTACACATGTCATTACTGGTAAAGTCAAGCTCACACTACATCAATATTTCTTCTTGGGCGAGTTGGTGCACTTTGAAACATGTGGGTAACACCGCAAACAGATTACCACCAGAAGGGAGACACGTACACACAAGTGCTTTTGTATACGTGTTTCCTTTCTTGTGGTCGTCCCTTTGCTCTGTTACCCACATGTTTCAAGCTCACTATTTCGTTTTTTCTGTAACCCGATTTCCAGAAAGCCGTCGCCTGTCTTTTTTTAGTTTCCACATCGTCCCGGCGAGGAGAATAAAGTGATTAAATACATCTTGTACCCCCAAGATGTCATCTTTATCATCATCAACAGCTTGTTTTATGTCCGCTGCAGCACGAAGGCCTCTGCCTGCTATCTCCAATTACCTCTGTCCTTAGAGATTCTTAGCACCGTCGGTGGCGTTAGGGGCCTGTCCACCACCTTTGTCAGGTGCTCTACAGCTTCTGGTGACTGAGAGCCATGGGTTAATCGCAGGAATCATTCCGGAAATAGTTGCCGAATGCTACACCATGGCGGCCAATTCCTGTATAGGCGGGGGAGTGTCTTAGCCTAATTTGATTGTACCTGGATTAGTGCAGCCCCCATCACTCACGACACCTTGTTCCGGTGCCAGGGGTCACTACAAGCCTGCAGGTGTAACATTTTAACTGGGCGTCAGACCATGTGACTTGTTGCAAGACGCCTGGAGAAGTTACTAACTGCACTATTTCCCTGTGAAAACAACAAATTCGCGCGCACAAGTTTCTGAAACACCAATAAAGTATGCTCTTTGTGCATTTACCTGAGGCCGCGGAAGTGAATCTGCGACGAAGCTTGGGCTGGGCCTAGTGCAATGATCTAAGCTGTATTGGCTATGCGCGTTGATATCTGTGCGGGGAATTTCCATGCTAAGTAGATTCTTGAACACAGCAAGTCATTAAAACTAAGAATAAGTTCTCTATTGTAGTATCATACCCGGCATGCTGATTACTCGCGTTGCCAGCAGAACATCCGCCATATATGAAGAGAACCTCATGGTGCTCATGGGCCTGCTGTTGATGACGGCCTCAACCTCGCATAAAATCGCCATCTGGATACCTGAACCTAGGCCAATGCACACTTCACACTGCTACTGTGGTCTTCAAAGGGCCTACAAACTTTGTGCATACCATAGCAATGCATTGGTTATGCGCGAGTTCACCCCTGTCTTCGGAACACCTCGCCGTGGAACAAACCGACGAAAGGCAAGAAAGGCCAAGGCGGCCCCATAGAAATAAGGCCGCCCTGACCGGGATTTGATCCCGTGGCCTCGTACTTTGTGATGTCACATTCAACGAAAAGAAAAGAATAAACTAATTACTTTAATGCTTTTTAATTAAGTAGTCAAAACGTTGCATGATACACAGGCTGGTCTGTTGATTAAGTGTTGGGCACCGAGCGCGTGAACTCTGTTCTCGAGCGTGGCGTTGACGATGCGCCTTACGCACACGCCTTTCTTTTTCGCTACAACTTCCCTCCAGAGAGGAGGGTGCCATCCTGGTGACTCAAGGGGAGGAGAGGGCAGCCGGTTCGCACTAAGGTTTGAGTCGCTGCAGGTGCACCGTCTCAATTCCACGGCGCCTTAAGTCAGCGAACAGCGTGAGAGGCTCGACAAGGAGACGTCTGTTGCACGACGCCATTGGGACCATGGTACTTTGCCAGGAGTTTAGTGGAAAGACCATGGGTGGTGGAAGGTATCCAGAGCCAGACTGAAGTATCCGGCATATATGAGTTGGTGGGTCGGTCATCATCGCGACGGAGCTTTTGCTACCATTGCTCTTCAGTCGTAAAAGAGCGGGCTAGCTGGCGGTATTCATTGGTGTATCTGGAAGCTTCAGACAGTTTCGTGCACTTCCGTGGGTCAGGTCGGTAGGGGAGAATCGTGTTGAAGGTGCAGGAAGGTTCACGGCCGTATACGACGAAGAATGGGAAAAAGCCTGTGGTGACTTTTGAGGCGGTGTTGTATGCGTAGGTCACATATTGTAAAACGAGATCTCAGTTGGTGTGGTTGGACGCAATTACATGGATAACATATCGCCAACAGTCCAATTGAATCGCTCAGTCATGCCGTTAGTCTGCGGATGATAGGCAGTTGGGGTGAGATGGACAGTACAGCATGGAGTAAGCAGTGTGTTAACTACCTCGAAAAGTAAGACACGACCTCTCTGACTCCGAAGTTCCCGGGGAGCACCATGACGAATTACGAAGTGTTGAAACAGGAAGGACAGAACGTTGCGGAGTGTGGTGGTGGGAAGAGCAGCTGTTACGGCAAAACGTGTAAGGTGATCTACGGCAACAACAATGCAGCGATTTCCAGCAGATGTGTAGTGTAGAGGGTCATAGAGGTCGATGCCGACGGGTTCGAATGGTCTAGGGCGGCACGAGATTGTCTACAAGGGACCACAAGGACGGCGAGCAGGAGATTTGCGGTGCTTGTATTCTGAACACGAGTGGTATACATTTGCAGAACCTGCACATCTCACTCCAATAACAGTGAAGCGGAGCCTGTTGTGTGTTTTGAAGACGCCGGCCTGGTTGTCTTGTGGATCGGAATGGAAAGTGGAGCATACCTCTGCGCAGAGGTGGCGAAAGACGACGAACCCCTTGCGACTATCTGAAGCGTAGTTGCGGCGATATGCAGTCCATCCCGCACTGTGAATTGAGAAGCTTCACGGTGGAGAGCGCGGGAAGGCCGAGTTACCAGGGAGACAGATAGGCAACCCAGAGGAGCCGCAATCCACGGATATTTGCGCTGCTCCGCCGCCATATAGATGAGCGCTGCTGACTAAAACAGCGAGTCGATAGCAGAAAGGCAAGTCGTGTCACTTAACGTGCAGGAGCGAGAGAGAGCGTTCGCTTCGGTGTGTTTACGGCAAGACCGATAAACATCGCGCATGTAAGCCTTTTGACCGGAGGGCCTAGCGGGCGGGTCCGCCTGATGGGTCTTTCAATATCGACATGCAACATATGGCGTGATGATCGGTAACGACATCGAAGAGACGGCCGTGCAGGTATGGTCGAAATTTTCCAATGGTCCAAATTATAGCTATACTCTCCTTTTCAATTACGGATTAATTGAATTCGGCCTCTGTTAGTGTCCTGCTGGCATAGGCTACCGCGTATTGGCCGTATCCAGTGTTGCGCATAGGGAGGACAGCACCAAGTTCTACGACGCTGACGTGGGAAGTTCCGTGGGAACTTCTGTGGGAGCCAGGGGGTTGAAATGGCACAGTACGGGCGGTGATGTGAGCAGACGGCGCAGTGTTGTAAACGCTTCGTCAAAGGCTTGGGACCAGGTAGAAAGGCCCTTGTCGCTTCGCAGAAATTGGATTATTAGAGAAATGATAGAAGCAAAATTCTTGATGAAACGACGGAAATATGAGCAGAGCACGATGTAGCTTCGCATTTCTTTCCGGGTCATTGGTTTCGGTAAGTCGGCGATAGCACGATGTTTAGAAGCACCGGGTAAAATGCCCTCTTTGGGCACCACGTGTCCGAGTATCGTAAGTTACTTGTAGCGAAAGCGAGATTTCTTCATATTGAGTTGAATGCCTGGCTTAGTTAATCACTGCAAGACCTGCTCGAAACGGCAGAGATGAGAGGCGAAATTGGGAGAAGAGACGACCATGTCAGCAAGGTCACCTGAGCCTGCCTTCCATTTTGAACCACTGAGGAGACTGTCCATCATGCGTTCAAAAGTAGCAGAAGCATTGCAAAGACCAAACGGCATAGCGTTAAATTAATAGAGGCCGTCTGGTGTACAAAAGCTGTTTTTGAGCAATCGGCAGGTACCATGGGCACTTGCCAATAGCCGGAACTTAAGTCGAGCGAGGAAAAATGCTCTGTGTCTTGTAAATAATCGACGGCGTCGTCAATGCGCGTCAAAGGATAACGTCTCTGTGAGTTATCTTGTTTTTATGGCAATAGTGCACGCAAAATCGAATGAGCCCATCCTTTTTCTTCACAAGGACTACAGGGGACGCCCAGGGACTGTTAGCAGGTTGAACAAATCCGCGCTTAAGCATATCGCTGACTTGGTCTTCAATAGCACGGTGCTCTCGGGGTGACACGCGATGGGGTCGCTGGCGCAGCGTAGCGTGAGCGCCGATATCGGTCTCGTGATACACCGTCGATGCTCGGCACAGTGTCGCTTCTTGACATTCGAATTAAGGGGTACATGCGGAGCGGGTTAAGAAGCTGGGAACGTTGTGCTGGCCTCAGGTCCATAGAACTGTCCAAAACGTCTGGCGGAGACAGGGCTGAAGCAGCGCAACAAGTCAATGTGGTGATCTCGGAGCAGGTGCCATCCAAACGGGGACAGAAGATGGCCGTAGAGTCGATACGCTCTAGTCGTCGAAGGCATTGAACACGATGCAAAGTAGGGGGCGAGGCGTAGTCGTTGACAGGGAGTACAGCGAAAAGACAATAACATCGTCGATTACAAAAAAATATGCGACGGTGTAAAAATAGCAGTGGTATCGGTAACATCCGTTGGAACAGCCAGTTGCAATCACAGATGAGTGCGGATGTATCGTAGGGTCGGCAGCAACAAGCAGCTTGGCGCCCTGATCATCCGAATCATCAAGTTTGGCTTCAGGAAGCGTATCAACGACTGACAAAGATCAGCGACTTCGACAACGGTCTGTGGGTTTTTCGATAGGAGCATATGAAAGACGTCGTCGTCAATGCTCTTCAAAAATGACGGATCTTATCGGATTCGGTCATCGATGCATTGACGCGCATGCAAGAGTAGATAACGTCGTCTGTGTGGTTGGTGAAGTTCTCACCGGCCTGCTGGAAACGGTTGCGCAAGCGCTCTTCGGAACGAAGGTTTCGCAGCGCGGGCCGACCAAACATTTCCGTGAAGCTCGTCTTGAAGTCTGACCAGGTGCGAAGGTCAGATTCGTGGTTGCGAAACCACACGTTCGTGACGCCCGTGAACTAGAAAACCGCGTTCTTGAACTTATGGGCATCGTTCCATTTGTTGTGGGCACTCACGCGTTCGTAGGATGAGAGCCGGTCTTCGAAGTAGTCTTCGGCGGAGCCGCTGAAAATGGCGGCATCCCGTTGGTGCAGCGAGTCGGAAGGGAGAAGGGTGGGCGATGCCGGTGGTGGTGTTTGGTTTGCGTAGTCAAGCATGATGCGCGGCAACTTCCGACTGCGGAGATATATGGATGGTAATTCACTGCCCAGAACGTTGCACGATACACATGCAGGTCTGTCAGTCAACCATCCAGCACAGAGGGCACGACCTCTGTTCTCGAGCGAGGCGCTGACGATGCGCCTGAAGCACACGTCTGTCTTCTTCGCTACATTGCATACAAACTTGCCTGCCCATACAGCGGCATTAGGATTGAAATAATGTTCGGCAGCACGTTACACGCCTGTAGCACGTGAAGGCGAAAGCCTGCTGCATACTTGGCAATGCAATAGGGTATAGGATCGGAGGAGTGAGACTACATGCAAGGCACAGCGAGCCGCAGTGCGAAGTAAGCGTGAGGCAAACCGTTACCTACGAGCTTCGGCCTGCTCTATACGTTGCCGTCTCACTTGTTCGCATTGCTGCCTTTGCAGTTAACCTGATTCGGCTCGTCTTCGACGCTTAAGTACGACTTCGCGCGCTCGTATAGCGGCGTAAGGCTCGCGCGAATGAAGTTTCCCTTCGACTTTGAGTTGCATCTTCTCTGCAAGGGAAAGCAGCACTCGCGGTTAGACACCTTCCTACCGGCGCTTTGCACGACTCACCTCGTTTCTCCCCTGGCCAGCATCCTTCGTCTTAGTGCACTTCCCATGGCGCTATCTAATGCTTTACTGATAGTTGGAATGTTTGTTTTGAGTTTGTTCCTTTTTGAAACACATGCTTTTCTTTGTATTGTAAGGGTGTTCTCTTCACTTTGTTGAGCGCTTGTGGCCTCTGCCTTAAGGGGTTTGAGCCATTGCAGTTTTCGCTTACTTACGGTGGTACGCGCCGTTGCAGTTATTGCTTACTTACGGTGGTACGCGCCATTGCATCTTTGCTTGCTTACGGGGGTAAGAGGCATTAGTGATTACGTTATTTTAGTACCACTCGACCTTACGCAGCGTTTTTTAGGTAAGAGCCATTAAAATGTGCCACTTAAGGCTATCGCCTTAAAGAAAACTTACGTAGGCTGTGGCCACAAGCTAGCTCACATTTTTGTCCTCGTGAATAGCAAGACGCACATTCACACATGCAAAAATCAATGAAAAAAAAAAACAGGAATACAAACTTGCGCAAGCAGGGTCCCATCTTTGTTGCGCTGTAATTTTGTGACCGCTGTTTAACGTTCGAATCATTTACGCTTAATGAACTATGCAGTACGAATTATTTTTATGCCGACCACGACGTCTGAATTTAGTAGCAGGCGAAATGCAAAAACGCCTGTTTCGCATAAATGTAACGTCATCGCTACCTGTTTTCCGCAGCCGATGAGAATAATGTTGGCGTCCTACCACACAGACATGCAGTGCGCGATCCTGACAATCGCCGGGCCACCAATCATGGATCACGTCAGACGCCACCTAAGCTCCGTGTTCACTGCTAATTCTTGCATTACTTTTTTTTTCATTTAGGGTCTACTGACGAACGCGCCAGCTTGTAGTCACGTTATAACACCACGGCATGTGCGAGCAAGATTCTATTGATGTTTTTTCCCTTTACTTTTGACATGAGTAAATGTACGCGTTCGTATTCATGATGCCACCAAATCTAGGCGTGCTCTTGTGCACAGGCTACGTACCTCATTTTTTTAAGTTCACGATGCCGCTATATGTACGATCAATTTGCACACATGATTTCTTTGCGTTCTTTGTTGATTTTAATGTGAGTGAATGTAACTGTTGCAGCTCATGATGCCACCGGTGTAGGTGTACTTGTGTTCATAGGCTGCCTGTTTTTTTTTTCTTCATTTAGTTACCTCGTACGGCAACGGAGCGAATGTATAAATGGAGCTCTGTGTGATTGGAAACCTACCCTTGATAGAGGGCCGACCCTGGCCCTATATATATATATATATATATATATATATATATATATATATATATATATATATATATATATATATATATATATATATATATTGTTACGAAGAGTTGCGAAGAGATGGTTTTATTTGCAGGAGATGAACGATGATCGTAGCGTGATCGTAGCGCAGCCCGGCCTCTCAAACTCCTCGTTCTCCTCGTCTTCTCCCTTCTTGTGCGCGCCTTTCGTATGCGTTACATTTCTCCGCAAGCAGACGAAGCCCGTGGGGCGAGTCAGGATGGACAACCAGGGTAAAAAGGCTTCAGGCGAGCAATATGAGTCACCTGAGCTCTGCTTGATCACCGAACATTGCACAGGAGGCGAACTATGACGTAAGTGAGTTCGCTCAGGCGGTCCACAACTACAAATGGGCCTGAATATTGTGACAAGAACATTTGGCACAATCCACGTGTGCGTTGCGGTGTCCAAAGAAGGACCAAGTCACCTTTTTCAAACGATACATGTACGTGACCGTCGTCCTATCGCTCTTTCGAGCGACTTTGCGAGGCCAGAGTCCGAAGAGGAGCTATTCGACGGGCTTCTTAGGCGAGACACAATGTCTTCGATACAGAATCGTCACTGTGCAGTACGAAGGGTAAGAAAGTGTCCAGAAGGCTTCGCGGTAACCTTGCATACATGAGATGAAATGGGCTATAGTTCATGGTTTCGTGTTTCGCCGTGTTGTATGCGTAAGTGATGAACGGAAGCACGTCATCCCAGTTCTTATGATTGGAGGAGACGTACATGGCAAGCATGTCGGTCAGCGTTCTGTTCGTCCTTTCAACGAGGCCATTGGTCTGTGGATCATACGGCGTAGAATGACGGAACTGTGAAGTGCACAAACGAAGTAACTCTTCAATGTCATCAGCAGTGAACTGGCGACCATGGTCGCTGATGATGACACGTGGTGGGCCATGACGAAGGACCACGGAACGCAACAGGAAGACTGCCACGCAAGCAGCGGTGGAAGACGGTATGGCTGCAGTTTCTGCATACCGTGTAAGATGGTCTACGCAGACAATTATCGAACGGTTCTTGTTATTTGATAACGGGAATGGACCCAAAAGGACAATGCCTACTTGCTCGAACGGCGTACTGAGCGGTGTCAATGGCCGATGGGGACCCGGGGTTGCGGTGGTCGGTCACTTGGGACGTTGGCACGTTTCGCAACTAGCGCCATAACGCTTGTTTGTTTCGTACATCTTGGGCCAGTAAAAGCGCTCCTGCGTGCGTTGCAGCGTTCGTACGAAGCCGAAATGGCCGGATGTCACATCGTCATGCATGGAGCGTAGAACGTCGGAGCGGAGACCCTCGGGGGACAACAAGCAGAAAACGCGCTCCATGCCCGGAGTAATTAGTTTTGTAGAGCAATTTGTCACGGACAGTAAAGCGACCGCTGCCTTTAGATGTACGGGCGGCGACAAAAAGCGGGTCGAGGGTAACATCATTCCGTTGTTCTCGCTGAAAGTCTGCCGCGTCAGGGAACGTAGATGTAACAGCAGCGAGACAGTCGTCAAAATTCTCAGCATTGCAGTCGGTAGTCGCAAGACGAATCCGAGAGAGGCAGTCTGCGTCAGCGTGACGACGGCCACTCTTGTACAATACCACAAAGTCGTATTCCTGGAAGCGCAGCGCCGAACGTGCGAGGCGACCAGAGGGATCACGCAAACCGACCAGCCAGCATAAAGAATGATGGTCGGTGATAATCTTGAATGGTCTGCCATAAAGATAACACCGAAACTTCTGTATGGCGAAAACAGCTGCCAGGCATTCCTGTTCCGTAACCGTATAATTGCGTTCAGATTTGGTCAAGCAACGGCTGGCACGAAACATGTTCTGCGCCACTGTGACGTTGTTCAAGCACCGCTCCTATGCCGATTCCACTATAGCATCAGTATGAACTTCAGTCGGGCGAGATCGATCGAAGGGACGCAAGAGGGTTGCTAACGATAGTATAAACTTCATTTGAGAGAATGATGTGTCACACTCTGGTGTCCAATTGAAGGACGCATTTTGTCGCAATATACTTGTCAACGGGTAAACGATGTCGGCAAACCGGGGAACAAAACGACGAAAATACGAACATAGGCCAATGAATGAGCGGAGTTCTCGTGCTGACTGCGGTGATTTGAAGGAGCTCCCCGCTTCAATCTTACGAGGATCGGGTCTGACGTCATCCTTGTCGACTAAGTGTCCCAGGACCATTGTTTGACGTTCGCCGAACCGACACTTTTTGGAGTTTAGGACCAGTCCAGCATTCTTAATGCAGTCGAGAACGAGGCTGAGGCGTTCGTTATGTTCTTCAAACGTGCGGCCAAAGATTACAACATCATCGAGGTAACACATGCATATCTCCCACTTTAGACCACGTAGTACGTTGTCGATGAATCTTTCAAAGGTGGTAGGAGCATTGCAAAGGCCAAAAGGCATAACTATAAATTCGAATAGGCCATCTGGAGTCACGAAAGCAGTCTTTTCCTTGTCGGCAGGGACCATAGGTATTTGCCAATGCCCCGATCGCAAATCAAGTGTTGAGAAATAAAAAGCAGCGTGTAAGCAATCAATGACGTCATCGATTCGCGGTAGTGGATAGACATCCTTCTTCGTCACTGCGTTTAGACGTCTGTAATCCACGCAGAATCTCCAGGAGCCATCTTTTTTTCGGATCAGGACTACTGGGGCTGCCCATGGACTAGACGACTCTTGAACGACACCTTTGTTCATCATCTCCTTGACTTGCTCTGCAATAACTTTGCGCTCGGTTGATGACACTCGGTAGGGCTTCTGGCGGATAGGGTGTGCTGAGCCGGTATCTATTCTGTGACGAGCGTGGGACGACGGTAAATGAAGGGTAGCATCCCCATGCGTGAAGTCGAATGCTGCCTCATGTCTGACAAGGACCTGGACTAGTGCTTGCCGTTCCGATGTACCGAGTGCCTTGCTGATCATGCCAAGCATTAGCTCTTCAGAATGGCGATTATCGCAAGGAGCGCAAGCTGTAGAGACGTGCGTAGTCAGTACCGCTATTGAGCTACATGCGGCGTTATCGAAGAGAGCGATTTTCATACCGCGAGGAAGGACAACCGGCGTGGCGGAACAGCTCAGCGCCCACAATGTGGCGACTCCTTTCGTCATGCACACGACAGAGCGTTTCACGACAGAACGGGCGTCAGGCACCACGATGGTGCAATCACTTCATCAAGAACACTGAGTGTGTCTGTGTTCTTGTCTTCACCACCCGAGCTTTGTTCGGAATGTGCTGATATAAATAACTTGTTCAATGATATTTCGCCACTACCACTGTCCACGGAAGCGCCACAGTGTTCAAGAAAATCTATACCAAGAATAACTTCGTGCGAACAACGAGAAAAAACAAGAAATTCCGACACAAACACTTTCCCAGACAACAAAACACTCACAGCACAAACACCAAGGGGATGAAGCCACTCGCTGCCTACTCCACGAAAGGTGATACCGTCTTTCCAAGAAAACATAACTTTGTGGCCTAGACGGTTTTTCTGTTCAGAACGACGGGTTCTGTCCAGAACCTTCAAATCATTAAATACCGGCCTACAAAGGCAGGCTTTAGAGTGCGGTGAAATATGCGCAGTGAAGTCCTTCTTCGGGTTATTAGCATTGTTCCTCATTTGGTCACAGACGCAGCGGGCTTTTTATCCTATAGATGACCTTCCACAAGAAAGGGGGACTTCATAAATCATCTCGGTGGCGCAACACGGGTAGCGTTTGACATGATTTACCAGGCAGCCTTTCTTCGAGCCGCTCTTTACGCAGGGACATTTATGTCAGCTTATGACAGCAGGCACTGCGCACCTCTTTGCCCTTTTTATACAAATTGTGGTTCATCTCATGCACACACGGCATTAGTTCCGGACCTAGGCTATTCCGTTTACCGGCTCTTGCCCCATTCATGGAGTGCCCGCTTTTAGCTTGTGTTGGAGGGATTCAGCCACTCGTGTCATCCCCAAACGAGGGTAGCCGGCTATTGAAAGCCTAATGAACTGCTTGTCAAAACTTCCGTGCATCTTTGTTCAGGGAACCTCTTGCGTGCTGACCCTAGGCACAGTGAAGCTATAACTCTTTTGACATGCTTAGTATGCCCGTAGCCGTAAGTTAGAGGTTATTTTCTTTGTTCGCGGTGAATAATACTAGTAAACATTGTCCCTTGAGAATGTTATGCTTAAATATAAGAACCGGAAGGTATTGTCTATGGAGAGTTCAAAGGTGTATGACAGGCCTTTCACGTGATGGTTGAAATCATCTGAAATGCTGTAACATGTAAACAGACCAAAGTAATTCTTTGGGCTATCGCAACCTAAAAATATTCAACGTATTTAGAAACTTTATAAGCTCGCGAACCGTGAAGGCTGTTTTCAAGAGTTTTGAATATTTCCGACAGGAATATGTCACACAGTACAGGTGCTACGCGCAATCCTATGCATACGCCCTTCTCTGGCAAAAACAACCGGTTGTCTAGCGAGGTAAAACTATTCTTCAAGTGCAGAGTACGGTAACGTAGACAGTCATCTACGTCACGCATTACGTGAGAAAGCCGTGAATTACTGTGTCCATTTCGAACGCTATCTGCTTCTGAGCATCGATAGGAAGCCCTCCGAATGGCAACATTGTTGCCGAGAGGAATGTGATGCCGCGATTTGGAAACAATCTTGTCATACTTGTGGACAGGCTCTTCGAATGCCAACTTGTGGGTATAGTTTAGATGCACTAAATCGCCAACTTCAACTTGCTACAAACAAGCATATGTGTCAGCCATGGAATGGCTTTGTGGGCAAAGGTGGAGGATTTGGTTCTGATAGCGTAGCGTGAGGGTGTCAAGGTACAGAGACAAGTTAAAGAGACCGGCATTCTCCAAGCGAAGAAGTATGTTGCTCTTCATGCGTTGTAGAGGATTTGCCTGTACTTACTTTGTGATTTTTCCAATCTGCATCTTTAAAATAAGCAAAATAGAGTTTTGGTAAATGACGAAACTTGGTGAGCATTGATGCACGAATGTCTCATTCCTTGTAGGTGAAGAGCCACCCATACTGCCTCGCTGATTCAAGGAATTGTGGCTCACGTATCAAGAATAAAGCTGACAAGATACCCCATTTTGAATGCATCAAATTTAACTAACAGAGGTTTGGGTCACCTGTCTCGTTTCCCTAGTTGGTAGCGAGGGCAGAAATGCTTGCGCGTCTTAGAGATTCATTGTGCCAATGCATTCGTCAAAATAAACAACCCACTGCGCTGTGTCTGTACGCGGGCGCGGGACTTCGTATCGATTTATTATGTGGACGCTGATCGGCATTGCCGCTTGCTGCGTTAATCTACATGTTTTCATATGGTATACCACGCTGGGACTAAACTCGTTTCAGCGCAACTGAAAGCCACGTGCATGGCATAGGTGGGTTTCTCCCAGAAAGAACCATCTCCATATTGGTCGGAAGACGGTCGATGAGCCCTGATATAAGGTGCACGTCCTTTAGGTCGGTAAAGCGTCACAGATATTTTTTTTTTCATTGTACTAGTGCTTCAGGCTGTGTCCAGGTTTCAGCCGACAATTGACGGACAACTGGTGGAAATGATCCGCTTTCAGCCGACAACTGACGAAAAGGATCCACGAAGGCGCTTGTAAAGTGCTGCGTCACGCATAAATTGAAGTTTTACCAAAATACGCCAGTGTCAACACCTTGGTATGGCACCATCGGAAGGACTCAACTGCAAAGTAATCATAGAAATGGTCTGCCTTGTCTCCTTCCGTCCATGCAGCGGCCGCCCTCTTCACCCCCAAGAGCCTGCGCCAGCCGTGAAAGGGGGCGTTCTCGGGTGCTCCTGAGAACTTCGGGATGTTGAGCGCGTTCTTGGATGATCTCATGGTATATGTCACTGTGGATCGAGTCAACTAGTGTAACGCAGGAGACATGGCGGTTCTGCGTGCGAAGCGCATCGTCCTTGTGCAGTTCCTCCTATACACATATATATATATATATATATATATAATGCAACGAAAAGTGCTTCCGATCAGCGTCATAGGTCGTTGAACAAACGAAGGGGCCCTGTGATGAAACTTCAATGTTTAATCTTTTAATGTTTCGGATATAGCACGGTCTTCGTCAGAATAAACACAGGTACAAGCACACAGCCACTTTTATGGGCATGCGCAAGTTGGCATAATCAGCAGTACATACACGTGTACATTTGCAAGTAGTAAAGGAAAAAGTTGCACCAGCACGTACCAGTTAAGCAGGAAAAATAATATGTATGAAATATCATTACGGTGTCACGATGATTGTACGTGAAGTTCCAGAACGATATCAATTGCAACATGGCAAAACTAGGAATATTTTGATTTGACATGCTTTGTCAATTCTGTACGAGAATATACACATCAAGGTATGGCAGAAAGGCGCGATATTTTTCCTACGCTCTCGTCGATAGCGGATGACGCAGTGTTAAATTTATGAATTAGGAAGGATTCTCGTACTTATCGATCACGGGGTGATTTGAAACCTGATTGCATTACTGTTACATCAATGTTCTCAAACGTATGACCGGGCAGTCGAACATGTTTAGATAATAGCAAGTACGGCAAGCTGTTAACGTTTGCTCTGGAGTTGTTGAATCGGTTAAGAAACGATGTTTCGGTCTGACCGATATACTTCGTATGTAACACTGAACATTCAAGCAGATAGATGATTTTAGTACTGTCGCATGTGAATTAGCCGTTGATTTTAACAGAAAAATTGTATGCTGTGCTTCTCTCTCACTCTTCTCTTCTTTCTCTTCTCTCACTCTTTGTTGTGGTCATATGTGTACAAACTTTAGAACTGGCTTATTGCAGAGATTGCAACCAGTAGGAGCAATCGCTTTAGTTTTAGGTGAGGTTCATAGGTCACGCAGTAGGTCCCAGTTATGCTAACATTTTTATGGGCATTCTAAAAAAAAGAATTTCCTCGCTACTCGTGACCTCAAACCATTCTATTACAAACGCATAATCCATAACATATCGATAATTTGGCACCATGGCCTAGTTGCATTACTTTCCTTCCTTACTGGTTTTAACAACACCGCACCGCCAACTTCCTTTTCCCATTCCTATTCATCACTCAGCAGAAACTTCCTTGAGGTCTCGGTATCTTTGTGCAATGGTAACTTGACGACAAACCTTTACAGAAAGCGCACTGACTTACAGCAATATGGGCATTTCACTCGCATCCATGCTAAACATTGCAAAACGAGCATTCCCTACAGCCAAGATATCCGAATCAAAAAACTTTGTTCGGACGACAGTGAATTCACTCGCAACTGTAACCAGCTTCGTAACGCACTAACCGTACAGAAATACCCCTCACATTTAATTGACGATACCCTTAAACGTGCCGACTGTCCCGACCGGAACGAACTCATATGCAGGCACAAGCGATCGGCGCAAAATTCATGAAATAAGCTTATCCTAATACACCCTGCATCTATTCTTAACGTGTCGCACATTCTCAGGAATCCTTATAATTCACTGACAGAGAGCGGCCGTCTTGAACACATTTTCACGGAATCGCCAAGAGTGGTCTGTCGTCGCTCTAGTATTCTGCATGACCTAGTAACCACTTCCAAAACTAAAGCGAAATCTCCTGCTGGTTGTAATCTCTGCAATAAGGCCCTCGTAAAGTTTAGACACATATGACTAATTCAAAGACTGCTAGAAGCACAGCGTACAATTTTTCTGTTAAAATCAAAAGCGACTTCACATGCCACAGTACTAACGTCAACTATCGGCTTGAATGTTCTGTGTTTCATATGCAGTATACTGACCAGACCGAAACATCTTTTTGTATCAGATTCAGTAATCACACAGCACACGTTAGCCGTTGCAGCACCTGCCAATATCTAAACAAGTTCGACTGCCAGGTCATACGTTTGACAACATCAATGTAACAGTAATACAATCAGGTTTCAAATCGCACCATGATCGAGAAGTACGATAATTCATCCTCATTCATAAATTTAACACTGTGTCATCCGGTATAAACGAGAGCGAAGGAAAGATGTCGTGCGATTCTTTCATATATTGATGCGTATGCTATTGTTCAGAATTTACAAAGCATGCCAAATCGATTTGTTCCTAGTTTTGCCATGTCGCAGTTTATATCATTCTGTAACTTCATGTACAATCATCGTGATAGCATAACGATCTTTAATGCATATGATTTATCGTGCTTAAGTTGTACTTATTGCTGCAACTTTTTCTTTTATTATTTGCAAGTGTACCAGTTCATGTACTGCTGATTATGGCTACGTGGGCATACCTATAAAAGCGGCCGCGTGCTTGTATCTGTGTGTATTCTGACGAAGGACGTCCTACAGCCGAAACGTTAAAACATTGAGCATGCGATTTTCGTAATTGTGCCCCTTCGTTTCCCCAACTATATATATATAAATATATATACACTTGTTTCATTGAAGGACATGCCCAACACTTAGGCATTGTCAGAAAGTGGAATCACAGCAATTATTACTGATTTTAGAGTTCAATTTGAACATAATAAGTCATTTATTTCTTGAAAATATGACTGGTTTTCATTCCAAAATTGTGTACGAATAACAATACAGCAGAAACTAATTTTACTTCCCTGTTTTTTGTTTAGGCTGTAACTCTACCAGCAGTGGAGGTAAGTAGATATTTTTCTCGAAATTTTCTGTAGATGCTATATGTTTGAGTATTATTATTTAGCGCTATGTTTGTGGCTTTGTACGATGGTTGTGTTCCCGGGATGTACCTTCATAGCACTTATCTCCCAACGCTATCACCGTCATTTGTAGTCAAAAGACTTAACCTGAAAAAAAGTATTACAATGTGCACGTACATATAGCATGTACATGTAAACGTACATGTAGCACTCATTTCTGATAAATTGGGCTAGGAAAAAAAAAACACATTATTTCTAATGAAAGATATTTTCTGACTTTCATCATGCCATTACATGAAAGACAGAGACCATCTTCAGCAATGCCCTTGGGTATCGCTGAAGGAACCCTATGGGGCAATTGCAGATCGTTTCTCGTGCAGTTGCCATAGCGACGATTGCGTTACGCGACGCACCTGCGCGTCCGTCTACCAAACTGCCGAGAGAGCCAAAAAGAAAGATATCACTTTTAGAACGGTAAATATAGCATTGAATTTGGTTGACGACGGTTTGGTTAGGATTGTTCTGGTAGGTGATAGAACAAAAACACAAGTATTCGTAAGCAGACAGAAGAAAGCTGGAATTCCGTAAACGTTTCAATATCAAAAATAATTCGACGGATTGCTGCCGCGCATGCGCAAAGAACATGTGCAAACTCAAAAGAAAAAAAAAAAGGCTTATGGAAAAAACTTACGATATTGAAGCCGCTCAATTTTTCCAGTAAATGTGGTCAGTTACCGCGTCCTATTTTACTGCCTCATTTCGTAGGCAACTGTGAAGCCCTCTGAAAGGCAACGTAAGGGGGCAGCTCGTGCCCTCTGAACCTCACAACCCTGTGGCTTCTTATAACTTTGTCGTTTGAAGACGATGATGCTGGTTGTTGAACAAGTTCAGTTCACATGCCTTGTGTTGCATGGAGTGTCACTTGTGCGTGCAGAGGCCCATGCGCAGGCGTAATGTGGTGGCGCAAAGTCGTTTACAGTCCACAGCATGACCTGTGAAAAAAAAGAGGAGCTTGTTTATCGTGACTTCGCCCATGCCCTCAAATGTTGTGCAAAATCGTACCGCAAACGTAAAAAAGTTTGCGCAATTTCTGTTCTGCATATGCATTGTCTGCAGCTTCACTTTTTCCGCAGCACGTGCTAAACATTGGAAAGGAAATGTCACTGCACTCAAAAGCCAAGTTTAACGCATCAGAACGTAGTCTAAAATTATGTAGTTTTATGACTTGCTTCAACATAATACTGTGAGCGAACCATAATACATTGCGTATATATGAAGCTTATGAAAAGATTGAGACACTTTTTTTCTAGGGCTTAATCTAGGTACAGGGTTACGTACGCGGTGTATAATTATCAATCTTGTAGTGTGCACCACCTTTACTTGGGCGAGTTTTTTCTGGCATCCTCGAATACTAGTGGAAATAAGCCACTTTAAACGGCTGTGTTCATAATTTTTAACAAATCAGTCTTTAACAATTCGAAATTCTTTCTTAGATCAACAACGCCAACACATGAACTCTCGGGAAAACTATTTGAATAAATAAACATAAGAATTGTACAAACTTCGTCTTACAAAATAGCAACGATGCCCGAATGCACGGTGCTGCTCCGCAATACACCCGCGTCTGATAGCTGAATCTCAACACCTGCTACCCTAGAAAAAATATTCTTCAGCTACGCTTTTATCGCTACTGCGAACCATCGTAAGAAAGGATGGCCCATTATTGGTGACTAAGACTAACTTTTCCGAGTGGCAAGGGATATATTTGAGAACTTTAACCAAAAGTGAGTGTGTTTACCCGATCATGTCAATGCATTTCCTGCATTCCTAGCCTCTTTATATTTTAACCTTAGCAGCACGCAACGAGAGGCACGCTTGGTTTGGCCTCATACGGAGTTATTATATATTTAATTTCGGCGGCAATTTTTAGAGACCACCACTTTAGTTATAATTTATGCTGCTGAAGTTTACAAGTTCGAGTCGCTTGTCAACATTTATTTTGGCTTGCATAGGGTGATCGTGGCGCTAACATGGCCCACACCCACATGAGCTGAAAAGTAAATGAAGCGAGTGATCTCGGTTCGAATGCATTACAGAAAATACAACAGGCCAGCAATACATACTATCTCAATCGACAGTTGCATGTCAGTGTCAATTTGTGTGACTAGAGCTAACCACGGAAAATACGGGGAATGCGGGAGATGGAAATTCAAGACGGTGAGCAAGACGAGAACAAGGTGAAATGAAGGAGCCAGCGTTTCGACAAGTGGACTTGTCTTCAAGGCGACATATGCTTTCCTCGCCTCAGTATATATAGGTGGGGATCTCCAAAAGGGGAGAGTGTGTAAGGCGGGTGGGGGGGGGGGGGGCATCGAGCGAGGGTGTGTTAGCATGTCCAATTGAGAATAAAGGAGCGCTGTGCAAAAGGCCAGTGACCCGGCCGTCTGTCCATCAAGTGTCAACGCCCGCGCGTTAGCCGGCGTGTCGACGGCGTTTCACACGCCGGCAGGAAGAAAAAAAGGAAAAGGAGAAAAGAAAGCTAAGAAAACAATCTAAGTGTGGTTTTCTATATATTGAAATTTAGCATAGAGAATAGATTCTAACGCACCCTTTGAACCGTTTATGCCTACTGGTTGCAATGTCTTGGACTTCTGGATAAGGTATGATTTTGGTGGTGGTCGTAACAACTTTATTGTCAATCCGGCAAATTCGTGGCCTGGGCCTAGGCCGCACCAATAGAGTTCCGGAGATCCTGTCTCCTCGCCACCTCATGGGCTTGCTGGAAGGCCCATATTTGGTTTTGGAGGTTTGAGCTGTGCAACGCGGCCGTCCATCGCGACGCAGCTTCATCTGGGGAAACTGCATTTTCTCTGCATATAACCTCACATTCAGAGAGAGTGCGTCTAAGAGATGCGTGAGCCCTGCCGCATAGTTAGCAGTTATCGTCTAAGTAGATGTCTGGATATATCCTCCTGAGATGGACAGGGTTGGGAAAGGTCCTTGTTTGGAACTGCCTCCAGTCAACCACTTGGGCCCGGCCGAGTTTGGGGTTAGGGGATGGATAAACACGCCTGGAGTTTTGATAGAATTTTGTAATATCAGAGTACCTGGTCATTTTGTTCTTCTCTGTCAGTGCCTCCGTTGGATTTCCAACCCCGAGAGGATCCTTCTACGCGAGCGCGGAATGTGAGACCTAGCGCTACGCGGTGGACCTCCTCGTTGACGTTGGGCACAGGGGTGTCGGGGGACGTGTGAGCCTGGAACCATATAATATGTCGTTCCTCCGTCTCTTCGGAGGTGACAAAGTTCGCGTTGGCTTTGAGTATAACCTCAGCCTTCGGCGAAATTCTGCCTTATGCATAGTTTCTCACCGCCGTCTTCGTTTCACTGAGTATGTATCTACAACTGGGGTTAACGATGGCTAGGGCTATCGCCACCTCTTCCGCAACCTCGGGGTTTTTGCCCCGTATAATACAAGAACTGACCAATTGTTTGTCGGTATTGGGGATGGCCACTTCCGAAGCACGTTGATCCTCGTATTCTGCAGCGTCTACAAACAGCGCTTCCTTGTCCCTACCGAAGGCTTCGATTAAAGCCTTGGCTCTACTCTTTCTTTGATCCTGATTGAATTCAGGGCTCATGTTCTTGGGTAGATTAGCCATCTGCAGCTTTTCCCTGATCGCGCTTCGAAGGGCTGTCTTGTCGCCGTGCTGCTTGTGATAACTTATCCCCAGTTTGTCCAGGATGCTCCTGCCCGTTCGCGCCTTCGCTAATCTCTCTAGTTGTGAGATTTGGTGTGCCTCAATTAAATCTTCGAGCGTGTTGTGGATGCCTAGCTGTAGCAGAAGTTCCGTGCTTGTGCTGTCTCGAAGGCCCAGTGCCATCTTGTGAGTTCCAATGAGGGTGTTCAGTTTGGCATATTCGGCCGCGTACCAGTTGTGGTAGGCGGCCACATAGGTAATCTGGCTAATAACGAAGGAGTGTATTAGTCTGAAGATGCTGGCCTTCCTCATACCCTGATGTCTGTTGGGGATTCTTCTGATGAGCCTCATCGTGTTCGTGATCTTACTCTACAAATTCCTGACCGTTTCTCGTTGTCGCCGTTCGATTCTATGATGAGTCCGAGCAACTTAACCTGCTTGACACTAGGTATTTCTTGTCCGTTTTTGGTGTGTGTGCAAATTTCTTCGTATGCAGCATGCTGGATATAAGCCTTGGGGGGCCCTTACCCTAAGCGTCGGGCGGTAGAGGAGGAGCTCCGATTTTTCTGGCGAGCAGACAAGACCGGTTCCGACGGGGTACTCTTCCGCCACCTCGACCGCGGTCTGTAATCGCTGTTCGATTTCTCCGTCGCTTCCCTCGCACACCCAGACCGTAATGTCGTCCGCTTATATTGTGTGATGCACTCCCCCGATGGCGGTGAGGCGCTCGGGGAGGCCGATCATGATGGGATTAAAGAGCATCGGCGAGATGACCGAGCCTTGCCGGGTGCCGACGCTGCCCACGTTTCTGTGTTCGGATGCGAGTTTGCCCAGCGTTAAGGAGAGTTTCCTGTTTGTGAGGAAATCCTGAACATAGCTGTATGCTCGGTTTCCTAGATTGAGTGCGGCAATGCTACGTAGTACAGCTGCGTGAGCTGCGTTGTCGATGGCTTTCTTGAGGTCTAATTCTAGAATGGCCCTGGTACCTCTTGTCTTGTTTTCGAGTATTTGGTGTTTGATTTGCAACATTGCATCCTGCGTGGAGAGATCAGCTCGAAACCCCAGCATGATGTCCGGATATGCTTGCACGTCATTCAAGTGTGCGTTGATCCTGGTGAGGAAGGCGTGCTCCATCAACTTGCTGAAGCATGATGTAAGATATGGGTCAAAGGTTGGCGAGATCTGGGGGGTTTCCATGGTTTGGGTATGAGCATCATATTTGCCCTTTTCCACTGGTCGGGGATGCATCCTCGGGTCCAGCAATCGTTAATGTATTTGGTCAGTTCGGAGATGGTCTCCTTGTCCAAGTTACGAAGGGCCTTATTACTTACGCCGTCCAGTCCCGAGGCCAAGTGCTAATGAGCTCTTGCAAAGCGGTCCGGATTTCCGCCCCGCCAGTCTCTGTCCAGAGGGAAATTGTGTTTTTTCGTGTATTCCCCGTGTTGAATAGTCAGGCTCTGCGGGGCGTATCTGTCGCAGAGTTCGGAAAAGATTTCTTCCTCGTCCTTGGCGTGTGTGTGTATTAGCTTGCGCATGGTTTCTCTATGTGTTGCCTTGGTCTTGGCCGGGTCTAGCAGGTGTCGGAGCAAGCGCCATGTGGGACCGGTGCAAATCCGTCCGTCCATCGCATTGCAGATCTCATCCCATTGTTGTTTACTAAGAGTTCTTCAGTGTTCTTCTATTTGTTTGTTGAGTAACTCTATGTGTTTCCTCAACTTCCTATTGTGTCGTTGTTTACGCCACCTGGCTTGAAGGGATCGTTTGACCTCTCACATGTGCACCAGGCGGCTGTCGATCTTCTCCACGGGAAGTTAAGGCGTCACGGTGTTTGTTAAATTATTTACGTCAGCCATCACTTTTTCGGCCCATTGTTGAATGTCTGTGATGGGCTCGTGCGTCATTGCGGCTCGATTGTTACGGATCTGGTCCCAGTACGTCCATTTTAAGGTTTGGTCGGGTTCGATCTTTAAATTCTTCGATAATTTCGTTTCGAGAAATCTGTGGTCAATACCATGGTCTTCGAACGTGTTATTCCAACTCGCTCCTCTCGTGTTCTTCACTAATGTTAGATCGGGCGTGGCGTCTCTTGTCAGCCCGGTTCCCATTCTAATGAGGGAGCTGGGGTCGGTGATGAGGGTCAGGCCTGTCTCCTGTATGTCCTGTCATAAAGCCTTGCCTTTGGCTCTCGTATAGGCGTAGCCCCACGCTCCGTGCAGGGCGTTAAATATCCCCCGATTAGTAGGGGATGGGAGCCCGCAATGTCGGTGGCCCTCCTGAAAAGGGTTAGGAAGCGCTATCGTATGTGCGCGGGGTTGCTGTACACATTGAGGATAAACGTGCTGGATTGGCTCTTGCTTTTGGGTATAATTTCTACGAATACTTGTTCAATCTGCGCTACCTTATAGTCGTGACGAATGACCACTAAGCCATTCCTGAATAAAGTAGTTACCCCGCAGTTCTCCTAGAATGGGGGACCGATGGCTTTGTAACCGGGTAGTATTGCTAATTCGTCTGTGTCTTGTAGCATTAGTACATCGGGTTTCGATTGGCATTTAAGGTGTTGTTGCAGGACCGCTTTTTTTGCGGCGTAACTCCTGCAATTCCACTGCCATATCGTTAGCGCGCCTCCATTACCGCGTTTGCCTATTCTGGTCTGGTCGCGCAGTGGCGGTCTGAAGGACCCCAGGTGCTGCTGCGGTGTTTGCGGCGGTGTCGTGGAATTGATTAGATTCAGCTGCAGTTTGGCTACATTAAGACTGAGGTTGGCCACGTTGTTTTGGAATTTGTCAAGTCTCCACATTACGGTCGAGACCGCCAGCGTGAGGTTGCTGACGGCTTCCGCTTGTTCTTTGATTACATTTTGCAGTTCCGTTAATTTCTGCCCTTGGTCTGCCAGTTGTGATCTGGTTTGGCTGCTTACGGCTGGAGCCTTTCTATTAGGTTGCGGAGGGTTGTCTTACTCCTCCATGCGATTATCAGAGCTTACTGCAGCTGCACCTGTACTATAAGTACTGAGACGGGGACATATCTCCACCGTTCGAATATTCTTAACATCCTGTAGTTCTCTCGTGACGTGTGAGAATATTTCTCTCCATTGCGCATTTTCCCGTCTCATTTCTGGTATTTCCCTAGAAGCTGTAGTCTCCTCAGTTCCGCCGCGGCGCGACGAGCCTTTGACCGAGTCTGCCCAGCTCACCTTGTTGGTGGCCTCTTCTACCGCCGACACGCCTCCGCTGCGGCGGGACCGCGAACGCGTACGGCTCCTAGATCTGGTTCGGGCCGGTCAGGGTACGCGGCTCTGTGATCTGGACTTTCTGGTTCTCGAGTGCGCCCTCGAGCGTGAACTGGGTAGTGTCTCCCCGGAAGGGCGTCCAACTGATTCCCTCGTAGCCTCCGATGCTATGAATTCTTCTTGCTGTTCTCGTTGGCTTTCCCAACGCCGTCTCTTGACTATATATGGTGTCTTGAAGCGAGGCTTCAATTCTTATCGGCTGTTAAGTGCTCACCCCCGCAAAGATGGCAAAGGGGGTGGCACTGGTGGTCGAGACCTGGGTTGGCCGCGCCGCAGCATCTACAGATGCGGTCCTGCGGACTGGGGCGCACGTCCATGTGGTGGCCCAGTCTGCCGCATTGGAAGCACAGGTCGAGTTGTTTTCGGTACAATGCGCACCTCATGAGTGCCCCTCCGTAGTGGACGAATGAGGGAACTTTCAGTCCGGAAAACAGCACGATAATCGTGGTGGTATTGCTGAGTCGTTTCGCAGCGATCACCGTAGGATTCTTGGGGGCAGCGACCTTGGCGGTGATGTGCCGCGGTGAATCTCCGAGAGGTATACCTTTGATGACTCCTTTGGAAGTTAACTGGGGTGCCGATTCGTATGCATTGGTCTCATAGGCCTGGCCATTGACCACGAGGCGCACCACTCTTTGGTATCAGTCTGCGCTGGCTTCACTGGGTGTACTCACTACGGTAATGTTCTGCTGTACGTTGAGGCACACGGTATCGTCTTCCCTGTGCTCTCCGGCTATGCCAGCAGCTTGGCAGTTGCAGTAGTCTACTCGGGCCGCTCATAATTCCTCAGTCTAGAGGCCTCCTTTTGGGCAAATGATGATCTTGAAATCACCATTCGGTAGATATGGCTTGCGGCTGGCCGTGATTAACTGCTGTTTCAGCTTCTGCTCGCACTTCTGCTTCCTTCTGCCGGTGGCGAGGTGGGCGTCGAAACTGCTCGTGTCGGATCTCTCCACAGCTTGCTTTTTCGAGCCGACGGTACTCCAGCCCGTGCCGGCCTCGTATTCTTCTTGGAAAATGTTCTCCCCTTGCACGAGAACCTCCATTTCTTCCGTCTGCGAGCGAGCGTGGGGGCGCGCCACGTCTGCTCTCTTTAGCAGGTGCGCCGATAGGCCTAGGCTCGCGGTTGCCGCGGTTGCCGGTGTGGCACAGACGAACATTTGATGTATAAGTTCGAAAAATGGGATTCCCACCTTGAAGTTGGTATCAGCAGGAACTTCATAACTTGCCGCGTGAAATGGTAGCAATAACTCGGGTATTTTCGGTGATTTGCTGCGAAATCATTAAACGAAGACGGAGCCGACGTGTAGGGCATCTGCTTTCTTCGGCCACGTTTTCTTCTTCCGGTATGATTCTCTGTATTTACTTTATCGTTCAGAACGGAAATTTGACTGTAAGATGTAGAGTTTAAGTTCTTGAAAGTTATGACCTGCTTGGTATAAATGCTCGGCGACGGCTTTGGGAAGCTTTTTAGCTGTGTCCGCGCAATGTCCGTTTAACCTCACGTTGATTTATTGTCCTGTGTCACCGACATATTGTTTCTTATAGAAGCAACATTCAAGGATATAAATCACATCCGAACTTGTACAAGTGAAACTAGATTTGACTTCATGTGTATAACTATTTACTGTGCTTTTTTTTAATGTCACTTTGAAGGTGCCAGCAGCTTTTGCACCTGGGGCGACAACATGCTTTTATTACGGGGGAATGCTCTTGGCTGACTTTTGCGTGCACTAACGTGCCCTGCAGGTTCGGATGTGGTTTATATGCCTGAATAGTATTTCTGTAAGAAAAAGTATCTGTGAAACAGAGCAATCAATAAATGTCAGATTAAACGGACATCGCGCGGACACAGCTAAAAAGCTTCCCAAAGCCGTCGCCGAGCATTTCAACCTACCAGGTCATAACTTTGATGAACCTAAACTCTACATCTTGCAGTCGAATTTCCGTTCTGAACGAGAAAGAAAATACAGAAAATCATACCTTATCCATAAGTTCAACACATTGCTACCAATAGGCATTAACCTTTCAAAGGAAGCTTTAGAATATATTTGTTATGCTAAATTGCAAGCAAAACACAAAAACATTTAGTTTTCTTTCTTAGCTTTTTTTCCAGCCGGCGTGTGAGACGACGTCGACACGCCGGTTAACACGTGAGCGTTGGCACGTGATTGAAAGAAGGCCGGCTCACTGGCCTTTTGCGCAGCGCTCCTTTATTCTCAATTCGGCGCATTAAGACACCTTCGCTCGTGGCCGCACCCACCTGCCTTACACCCTCTCTCCTTTAATAGAACCCCACTTATATATACTGTGGCAAGGAAGCATATGTCTCCTTGAAGAAGGCGTAACAACAGTTAGTTCAGTCGGACGCAATGAAAAGTCAAGCTGTGGAAGCAAATGACTTTGTGAAAGTTATAGACGTGGTTTTTGCGCTAACAAACAACAGACATACACATACTATTGATGGATGTAAGCAGCACACATTCCTCTAATGTCGACATGCAAAGAATAACAGTGACAGATTACATTCAGACAGGCTAATAACCCTAACCAGCCACCTATGTGCTTTCTAATACCAGTTTAAATGCGTGGGTATAAAAAGTCCTCGGACTCCTACCATATTGGGGGTCGTTATTTCAGGCTGACACTGCAAAAGAACTTATAACTGGTCAAAAGAAAACTTTGACTTGAAAACAATATAAAAAAGTATGATGCCTCTAGGATAACCAAACTACCAGTTTTTTACTCAGTGAAAGGGGTGCGCTAAGGAAGTTGTAATATCCATCTCCAGACAAGAACGCTATAGCATAAAAATGTTGCACTCTCTTTTTATTATAATCTCCTGTTGTCGAATTTACATAATTAGCAACACAAGCATCGGGCGGTGACCAGAAGCAATGTTTCGATCGTCCAACCAAACGTTATCCTCGTTTGGAGTAGGTTGGTGGGTTGAGATGGCGCTGTGAACGTAGATAACCGGATGGGAAGGGTAGTTTCTGCGTCCGCAGTAGGTCCACTTCCCGTTGACTAGCTTGTGGTGGCTGGGCGTGCAACGGGAGGCTCGAATTGTTGGTAAACGCATCTTCAGAGATTCAACGTTCGCCGAAGCGGTCTCTTATATGTGTCGAAAAAGCTTGACAACGTAATTGCGCCGCGCAACAGAAGTTTATATCACGCAGAGGAGCCCATTCTCCACGGCTTCTAGGAGCAGCCAGTGCCAAATTAATCAACGCGCCGCGATTTTTTACTCATTTCGGAGTGCATAAAATCTATTACAACGTATGTTTTGCTTGGCATATTGTGCATCTTGAGTGCATACCAGTCACTCTGACGTGGGGAGCGTTGGCCGTTTAGTGACTCAGACTGATAAAAAGGCGAGGTGGGAGCTGACCGATCAATTCTTAATAATAGCGCCATGCCAAAGGCCAAATAATCTCAAAATAGAACATACTTCTTTGGAGCATACTTGGCCTAATTATGCATAATCAGAGAAGACAAGTCATGTCAGATGGGGAGTTTTCGCGGATTTTGTGAAGTCGCAACAAAGACAGGCGAAGTGGAATGCAGTACAACATGTTCTTGTGCAAGTTGGCTGATATGTATTCAAGTCACTGTAGTTTAAACAAACATGCACAAAGGAGAGGAAAGGACACTACGGGCACTATATAACTGGTGCTATAACTATAGCCTACAGCTACAGCACCCTCCGTGTCCTGCCCTCGTCTCTGTCCGCTTTTTTAGCTACAGTGCCTTTATTACGTGAACTCGACGTGGCGCATAAGTCATCAACCGTACAGCGCTAGCGGCCGTACGTAACAAATGACGGATGTGTAATTCTTTGAACAACGACATAAAGGCATAACATAAAGAATATATATATATATATATATATATATATATATATATATATAATCTAAACACAAGCTTACATATGTGACAGTTGTCCGACAAATCTACATATGGAAGAAGAATATTGAGCCGCTGTTAAGAAGCTTACTGCAGAGTAATAAAAAACAAATATGTAAACGGCAAAACGAAGCGGAGGATTTTCACGATCTCGCAGAGACACAACATGCCCTTAAGGCTTGCTGCTATGTTGACTGGATAACCTTAAAAGGAAAGTCTGTATGATTGCTCGCCGTCATTGGAGATTGCTAACTCCTTTAAGCATGCCTTGGAGCTATCACAAATGAAACTTTTACAGTAGTTTTCTGGCATGCCTATTTGAAAGTTCCTTTCATAGGTCAGGCGATTTCAAATTTGGGTATTCAACTGTCGAATAACACAAATGAGCTGTGGCAATAAATAACTGAAATCCATAAACAAGTCATGCACGTTATCAAAGAACGAGAGCGGGAAACGTAAATACGCTGTTTTTAACCCACAGCATGTGTTTTTTTGATCTTGAATTAATGTTTTGAAACAGGCGTAATTCCGCAAGGTTCAAAAATATTAGTAATTGGGCCAATTCATAAGAAACATACTAAACTGGACAATAACTACAGGCACATTGTGACAGTTTACAAACTTACACATTCATTGAAGGAATTTTTTTAGGTGCGCGTGACGCCATTTTGCGATAAGTTTGGCATTCAAATTGACTTCCAGTATGGTTTTAGCCGTAGTCTAATTGCAATAGATTGCATTGAAAATGTAACGATTATGTGAGGAGATATACCCAGTTGAAAAACACAACCGAAAATTTTAGTCTGATGTATTTTCGGACGTCCTGTTGTCTGACGTCCTGTAGTCAGACGTGCTGTAGTTCTTTAGCAATATTTATCTGAAAACTGCCCGAGCCTTCTTTAAGGCTACGTGAATATGTTAGTGGAAAAAGCAAAAAAAAAAGGTTACCGCCCGGGATTCAAACTCGCGACCTCACAATTTTGAACCCAGTATCTTATTGCGGCACCGCGTTTAACGTGGTCCCACGTGTAAATTTTGGCCATGTCAAAAGTAAGAATCTCTGTCTGCGCTAACGTTAACATTTGCATGTGGAGAGCCAAGGTGCGCTTTCACACCGCAAAGTCAGCAGGCGCCTCTCCAGAAGAGAGAAAGTGTTGTTACCGTCGACAAGTACTTCGTAAAGTGCTAAAACATCGATTCTGCTTGAGAATATTTATATCAAAAGTAACAAATAGACAACCGTGACCGGGGTAACCATTAGGGTTGTTATTGTTACTTTCAATCGCTGTCTCTGGCTCTTTACATTTTGAGCGCGTATATAATCTGTTTGTTTATTGCAAAAGAGCTACATAGACATCCGTGTCTAATTGCTCATTTAGACAGCGTACCGATTTTTCATCACAGTGCTGTGCCATAATACTGACACTCCAGCAAGGTATTTTCGCGCAACGTCGTTCAACGACCCAATTTTTTTCCGCTTGGCAAATGCTTAAGCAGTGATTCTGTGAAATTAATTACTGTGCCAGTGTAACAGCACGTGCAAGTCCACAGGCCTGTGTGCCACATCTTACCAAATGAAACAACGGAACGCAGCCATTCCCGCCGATGCCATGATTTAGATGAGCGGCCGATTTTCAGGAGGCTGCTCATCGATTGGTGGCGATTCATCGAATGGTGGCGATTGGTGGCGATTGGTGGCGCTCATCGGCGATTGGAACTGCCTCGTCCTCACGGCGCAGTACAGACGAGTGGCCACGTGGACAGTAATACCGGTGTGGGTGCTATCAGTACTGATAATTCACAAAAGGCACCGTTTAATACCGCGCAAGCGAAAAGTACAGTGTATACCGCCGATGGGAACATGACAGACAATTCTACAGCGTCGCTTCTGTCGCGGCGTCAGTTCTTATGTCGTTTCGATAGAAAGTGGAACATTTCTAACGCCACGAACGAAGGTGTCTCTCATCGCGAAAGAGTTCCTGTTCCGACGTACGAATGGCTGTCGCAATGGAAAGTTGTTGCGATTGCATAACTTTTGTTGTCGCGCCAGAACGTTTTCGTTGGGGCTTCTTAACTCTTGGTTATCGTCACACAATGTTTCTGTTCCGACGTCAGAATTTCTGTCGTAACGTCAAAAATGTATCTACCGATTACGGAAACGTCAGGAACTTTTGTTGTGCGACAGAAATTTCTGAAATTCCCGGCCACGGCGGCCGCACTTCAATGGGGGGAGATGCGAAAACACTCGTGTATATAGATTTAGGTGCACATGAAAGAACCCCACGTGCTCGAAATTTCTGGAGTCCTCCACTAAGGCGTGCCTCATAATCGGAAAGTGGTTTTGGCACGTAAAACCCCATAATTTAAAAAAATTTCTCCAGTCGCAAGACAAACTTCTGTATTTGCGACTGAAATTTCTATTGCTTTATCAACTGGGTATCGAACAATATATTATTGTGCTTGGTTCTTTGTTATGTTTCGGAAGATATTTTGAAACCGGGAGAGTAAAAAATATGTCACACCTATGAGAAAGTATTGGTGGCCACGGCCCTCAAAAGAAATTTTTTCCAAATATTTTACAAATCAATTGCACGTAGTCTCAACAAAAACATATATATCTTGGTATTACGTAAGTCATACAGGTACACCTCAAGGGTCGGTTCTCGTAAACTTTAGTAACATTAGTAACACAGATGTGTCTATTCATTTACGTGGTTGTGAGTGGTTTTGCTGGCTATGCACGTATTACGTTATCCCCTTCCGTTAGGTACCTTGAACTTTATATTCATCGCCATATGTTGTGGCATTTTTATTTTTACTAGGTAATCAGATGTTCACGAGCAGTGGCAGTGCAGTTACAAACACCTAAATTTAATAGCCCTGGTCATTTGTGTAGGTTAGCTTTAAATGCCATGGGCGAGTCTGTACTCTCATATGGTAATTTAGTTTTCTGTGCCGGCGCACAAAGGAATGTAGATCCAGTGCATGAGCTGTTGCATAGGATATCTGCAAACCAAGTATGCATGCTGCTTTTCATTGCTCAGACGCTAACGCTGAATTATTGGAGGTGTTCAATCTTTACCACTCTGTTTGTATGAGCAATACTTCGCGATATTGTCTCGCATAACTACAAAAAAAAAAAAACAACCACACACACAGACAGAGATAACCTACAGTTCTAAAAAAAACATAGCTTGATAAGTTACCAAGTATATATACGAACTACGGTGCAAGTGTCGAAATTGTTATGTTTCATATTTGTTATCGCGCTCCTTAGTAATAATAAGAGTATATTGTAAAGCATTATGCTTGAAAATAATCTCCTATTATTGTGCAGCAAAATAAATCATGGTTGCTTTTGCGTTAAAATAGATCTTTTTATATTGTGTTCTGTTTAGGTTGTTGCTATTATTATTTATTCACTTCTGTCCTATAAAAACACACATATTGTGTTATATTCTAATTTTACCAGTTTCCGTCATTAATACCGCGACAGCATAGAAGAAAAAAAATGAAATCAATGTTTATTTGGTGAAATATTTAATGGTATCGTTATGTTGAAGCAGTTCTTACATGTTTAATATAAATTGTAGTCCTGTCTTGCGTGTGTGTGTGTGTGTGTGTGACTGACATTCGGTGTTAAGGTGTACACTTGTGTATTTCTTGTCAATGTTTTTTGATAGACTTATTGCCTTCCTTGGTAATGTTATATGAGTAAAAATGAATTGCACATCCCAACGAAACCACATAGCACGCTTTCGTTCAGAAGGTGGCGAAAGAAGAAAGACGGCAAATCTGAAAGTGGCTCAGAAAAAAATGTGATAAGAAGAGCGTGGGGGAGTTTAACGGCTGGAGCTAATCGAGGGAGCAGTGTGTATTTCCGTGTTCTTGTGAGGCTGGGCAGACGGTCTGGCAAGCAGTTTAGTCAATGCTTAACGTACGCTTCAAACGGGATGACAAGCGCCAAGGTGAAAGATGGTTTTCATTACATTCTTTACCAACCTTAACAAAACATATTAGTTTAATTAGCTAGGTCAAAACTAAACAAACATACGTATTTTATTGTGCTGCATAGCTTCTGCTTTCTATGGATGCGAGTGCGTGCGCGAATATTTACCGCTGCGATGACCTCTCCGTGAAAAAAGAAAGCTAACTATCGTGACGTGTTCTCATTACTCTTTCCGCCGTGAAAATGTTAGGTGCAAGCTCAGCGCCTGATCAAACATATATATATATATATATATATATATATATATATATATATATAAATATATATATATATATATATATATATATATATATATATATATAGTTTCCCTCAGATTTTTGCGCTGCCAGAGCTAGCACGACGTCTCTTGCTTCCGATAGCAATGTAATTTGTGAAAATCATGGTAGCCACGCGCAAATTCGACTCGCCCAATGAGGGCCCACAAGGTGGCGTCGCGGCGTTGCTTACTGACCATGTTCTCAAATTTGGGAGATCGAGAAAACATATTCGGCAGCTCCCGTGTAATCGATATTTTACCATGTACACGCCTTCACGCGCGCGCAAGTTCACGCCTTCGCACGTTACCCCTACCTCACCTATTGAGGAATGCCGGTTTTTACATGTGCATGTGCTCACTCTGCTCCTTCATAGACGCCTTGGCTGACAACGTTTCTTTTTCCCATTCAAAACACTTTAACTTGTTTGAATATTTGTAAACGTCGCTCTTTTATGACTGCAGCTGTCAGAATAGAGCAAATAGAACAAAAAAAGCACTATCTCGCTTGACAAAAATTTGTTTCACTTGGAATTGATTGTACCACGCCGTAGATGCGAGGCTAGGTGAAGCGACGCGAGGGCAACCCAAGGGCGGCATATCATAGACATGGTGGTCGCCCATCGCGCCACGATTCGACCAGTACTAAAGTGCCAAGTTAAAACAAACACATTTTCGCGACCCTAGCCCGTAGGAGATACTTTTTAACCTCTGCGCATATTTGGTTGCGCATACTCGAGATTTAGCGCGTCTGAAAGCGTACATGTAGTTTGGCCTTAAGGGGACAAACGGTCGGCGTCAGTGTGCAGGCGCCTAACGTGTAGGGCTCAGTAAAGTATACTCCTGGAGCCGCAAAATCTATCGTACAAGCCACCCTGTGGGCCGTTTCAATGAGGAAGGACATCAGAAAGAATCTTTCCATCGTGTGCGATAGTTTCATCCCACATTACTTTGAATGGTATTAAAATTGCATTTGTTATCTTCCTCTTACACACTATACGTGTAACGTGTACATAGTTTGTTGATGGTGATATCGGAAATATCTAATATTCAATATGCATAAGAAAGCAGCTTTCTATCGTGTGTCATAATTTCATCCCACCGTACCTTGTATGCTATGAAAACTGCATTTGTTATAGTCCTCTTTCCCGCTATATGTGTAACGTGTACATAGTCTATTTATGGTCATTTTCGAATTATGTAATATTCAACCTGCATAATCTTTCTGTACATACCTGAAGATGTCTCGCATTGATAATGAAGTAGGCCAAAATAATTATGAAAATAATGGTGACGATTGAAAAAAAACCGGTCAAATAGTTAAGGAGTGCAATTTAGAAGCACCCAGACAAGAACCTGACACCTTCGCTCGGTAATGAAGTTCCGGTACAAAGGAGCCAGAAGACGGCTGCCGTCCGCTTAAACAAGGACATGAGCGCGCTTGACTTGCACCTGAACAGCATCAATTTATTGGCTACTATCATTGGTGCTGAACTCTGTAGGTGACGAAGCGTCGAAATACCTACAAATAGATGAGGTGAGGATATTTGCATTAGAAAAGAGAAGCCATCGGCCTTGAATGAACACCAAGAAAAGAAGTTAACCTTTATTAGAAAGGTCTGCCAGAGGCAAAGTGTTTAACAAACGAATGAAGCTAGGGCAAATGCCAACGAAGTTGCCGGCAACTTTTAGTAACGTCGTAACAAGAAAGTCTTATACTGCAGTAACTTTCCCTGCGTCACGTTAGATTAGAGATACGTCGACAATAATACCAAGCACAGTTCGGGACAGTGGCCTAAGTAGAATATTTTAGTTAACTGGTAGTACAGTCTTGCACCAAACACAAATAGTGTCTCATCATCATCATCGTCATCATCATCAGCCTGGTTACGCCTACTGTAGGGTAAAGGCCTCGCCCATACTTCTCCAGCCACCCCGGCCATGTACTAATTGTGGCCATGTTGTCCCTGCAAACTTCTTAATCTCATCCGCCCACTTAACTTACTGCGGCTCCCTGCTACGCTTCCTTTCCCTTGGCTTCGACTGAATCAAATGCTGTCTCGTAATCAATGAAAGCTATATGTAAGGGTTGGTTATATTCCGCACATTTCTCAATCACCTAATTTATGATGGGAATATGGTCCATTGTTTAGTAGCCTTTACGGAATCCTGCCTGGTCCTTTGCTTGACAGAAGTCTAAAGTGTTCCTGATTCTATTTGCGATTACCTTAGTAAATAATTTGTAGACAACTGACAGTGAGCTGATCGGTCTATAATTTTTCAAGTCTTTGGCGTCCCCTTTCTTATGGATTAGGATTACGTTAGCGTTCTTCCAAGATTCCGGTACACTCGAGGTCATGAGGCGTTGCGTATACAGGGTGGCCAGTCTCTTTAGAACAATCTGCCCACCATCATTCAACAAATCTGCTGTTACCTGATCTTCCCCCGCTGGCTTCCCCCTTTGCATAGCTCCCAAGGCTTTCTTTACTTTTTCCGGCGTTACCTGTGGGATTTCGAATTCCTCTAGACTATTCTCTCTTCCGTTATCGTCGTGGGTGTCACTGGTACTGTATAAATCTCTATAGAACTCCTCAGCCACTTGAACTATCGCATACATATTAGTAATGATATTACCGGCTTTGTCCCTTAACGCAAACATCTCATTCTTGCCTGTTCCTAGTTTCTTCTTCACCGCTTTTAGGATTCCTGCGTTCCTGAGAGCATGTTCAATTCCATCCACATTATACTTGCTTATGTCAGCTGCTACGCTTGTTGATTAACTTGGAAAGTTCTGCCAGTTCTATACTACCTATAGGGTTAGAGCCTTTCATACATTAGCGTTTCTTAATCAGATCTTTCGTCTTCTGCGATAGCTTGCCGGTATCCCGTCTAACGGAGTAATAATGCCCAAAAGCTTGTCGTTCATTGCTTCAACACTAAGATCCTCTTCCTGAGTTAAAACCGAATACCTGTTCTGTAGCTTGATCCGGAATTCATCTATTTTCCGTCTTACCGCTAACTCATTGATCGGCTTCTTATGTACGAGTTTCTTCCGTTCCCTCCTCAGGTCTAGTCTAATTTGAGTTCTTACCTTCCTATGGTCACTGCAGCGCACCTTGCTGAGTAAGTCCACATCTAGTATGATGCCAGCGTTAGCGCAGAGTATCAAGTTTATTTTGTTCCTAGTCTCGCCATCCGGGCTCCTTAAAGTCCACTTTCTTCAATCCCGCTTGCGGAACAAGGTATTCAATAGCCGCATATTATTCTCCTCTGCGAACTCTACTAATAACTCTCGCCTGCTATTCCTAGAGTCTATGCTATATGGACTCCTCCACTGACTTGTCTCCAGCCTGCTTCTTGCCTACCCTGGCATTGAAGTAGCCCATCAGTATACTGTATTTTGTTTTGATTTTACGCATCGCCGATTCCACGTCTTCATAGAAGCTTTCGACTTCCTGGTCATCATGACTGGATGTGGGAGCGTGGACCTGTACGACCTTCAATTTGTGAATCTTATTAAGTTTTACAAGACCATCCACCCTCTCGTCAATGCTATAGAATTTCTGTATGTTACCAGCTATATCCTTATTAATCAGGAATCCGACTCCTCGTTCTCGTCTCTCCGCTAAGCCCCGGTAGCAGCACAGGACGTGCCCACTTTTAGCACTGTATATGCTTCTTTCGTCCTCCTAACTTACCTGAGCCCTATTATATCCCATTCACTGCCATATAATTCCTCCAATTGGACTGCTAGACTCGCCTCACTAAATAACGTTCTAGCGTTAAACGTTGCCAGGTTCAGATTCCAATAGCGGCCTTTCCGGAGCCAAGGGTTCTTAGCACCTTCTGCTGCGTCGCAGGTCTGACTGCCACCGTGGTCAGTTGCTTCGCAGCTGCTGGGGACTGATTGTCGGGGAGGGATGAGGGCCGCCTAAATACACGTCTTCAATTCTACAGTCAGCAAACTTATGAAGAAAATTAATTCCAAAAATCACGTCATCGGTGGGTCATGGAAGAGTCACAAATTTAGTGACCTAGCCATGCTTCTGCAGTACCAACATCAATAGGGAAAAAGAGTTCCCACGCATGCTACTGAATGCTGTCACTATGTACAGCAATTTCATTTCAACCAACATAATTCAAACAGTAGTAACGCTGTCAACTAGTGTCATTTTAGTCATAGCATCAATAAGCACATGTTTTTGTTTTTAACATGGACACTGGGTGGGAGATGTACCCCTGCAGGCAGTCTCCATCAACCTCGCCTCCATTGGCCGCGCTGTGTAGTTTTCCCTGGAGTAGTGACAAGGAGAATTGAGGTGGCAAAATATATCGGTGAAAAGAAGTTGCTGGTGGCAGCCTCACTCTTCGATCATATATGGAGTGGTTCTAAGTTTTCGTTCCAGAAGCTGTTAATAGCACTGCTGCACTCGCCTCTCTAGATAACGTTCTAGCATTGTCAGGTTCAGATTCAAATGGCTCCAGGGATACTTAGCATCCTCTGCTGCGTCACAGGTCTGACCGCCACCGTGGTCAGTTGCTTCGCAGCTGCTGGGGACTGAGGGCGGGGGTTTGATTGTTGTATTCATATAGGAGGTTGTGGCCAAGTACTGCACCACGGTGGCCTATCCTGCTCTGGTGAGGGAGTGCGTTACCGGTTCTGTTCACCGGGATCAGGCCGCACTCCAGGCCTTGTTTATGCAATTTTATCACCACGCGGACTTTTATTGCGAAGCAATACTACTTTAGGTCGCACTTCAGCCCGTTCCGTGGCGAGGCGGTGGACGGCACCATTGACCTTTAGCGTGACCTCGCTGCGTGACGTCACACCACGTGACCTAGAGTGACGTCACACCAGCTGTGTAAAAACGGGGCCCCATCTCACGCCGTCGCGAGGCGAGGCGGTAGCCACCAACGGCGGCCTAACTCCCGCTCCTCTCACCAGGGGCGCGGCGCGGCGCCCGAGTCATCCTCGCGTGTCGCGACATCAGCATCGGCCTCCTCGCAGCCGCCGACGTTCGGCGGGTGTCGAGCATCGAGAACGTCGTCATGCGCTACTTGGACCTCTCGTCCTTCTGCTCGATACGGGCGTTCGCCAACGGCGTGCTCAAGTCCGAGGTGCACCTGGACGTGCTGGTGCTTAGATGATTCACGGTAAGCCGTAACACTAGCATAACCCAAGACTACCACCAGCCATACTACCAGCTGATCCGAGAATAACACACTATTGCTTCGCAATCACCAGGCTTAACCAAGCTAAGCCACGGCCGTTTTTTTTAATCCGGTGGAAATTTTCGCGGCACCGGGATTCGAACCACGGTCCTCTTGCACGCGAGGCGGATGCTCTACCTCTACGCCACCGCTGCAGTGGCAGTGGCACATGCACAGTGACCGAAGCTGTACCCGGCAGGGACCCAGTGATACATGGCCAATTTCGCGTCAACGAGTTTATTTGAAGAGGTTCAAATAGCCAGAAGCGCTTTTCCACGTAAATGGCACAAATTTTTAGGATTCAGAACCTTCGGAATTTGCCTGACTTTTCGCCCCTCCCGCTTCACTGGGATCGACCAAGAATTTTCGGTGCAATAGCTGGAAAGCTACATACGGTAGCTATTGAAGCTAGCAAGCTGCCAACTGTCGACCTGAGTGATAGCTAGAAAGTGCAGCCAGTTTCTGTTTGAACTGGTGAGCGAGCTGATGACCGCATTTTCAAGTGCGCTAAACCGAAAGCGTGGGGTTCCCTATTTCAAGCAAATGACATCGGCTAACAAGCCGTTCTTCAACATCATATGAACAAGGCCACAAAATATGCCTAGGTAAACGGATAAGTAAGGGCAACGCAGTAAGTAACCGACGATGCAGGCGCAGACAAGCTATCGCCTCCGAGACGCAATGTCAAAAGCTGGACGTGGCGACCCCTGCAGAGCTTCATTGCGAAGGTGACTTGTGGCACAGCACTTCCACTAATTGTTACCCTTAGAAAAACCTTTCCAGGGTCTATTTACCGATACATCACGTCGATTGAGACGCAACAGATTCCAGCTAGGCTTAGTTGAATGCTTATCGTCTTTATTTTAAACCTACGCGCGAATGACCGCTAAATCTAAGATGAAACTGGATCTTGATGTTTGCGTGTATGTAAGCACAATGAAGTGTACGGATGGTTACTCGAGTAGTATTGCGCAACAAAAATGACAAGGACGTAAGAGCAGAAGACATACCAAGCGCAAACTTTCAACCAAGTTTGGTGTACCACGGAACCTCTTTTATACGTGTGAAGCAGTGTAGACTGCGCACGCGCTTACATGTAAACGAACTGCTCATTCGAGTAATATAGATACGAATCATGTGATACCGCCTGCAAAAAAAAAAATAGTTCTTTTTCTGTGAGAGCCAGTGAAGGGACACTAACACATGTATCACCCAATTTTGCAATCATCTGTGCTTCAGTTATTTCTCAGATGAGCTGCGTCCGGCCACGGGACACAATCGTGCAATCGTCACCGATTGGTTTGCAGCCATGATAGCGACAATGAATTGCCAAGAACCCACCTGTGTCATTTTTTATCTTGTTGCGTTGTGCGTGGATCGGATAACTGAGGCAATGCCCAGTTTGCCCGATATATTGCTTCCCATATGAAACCCGGAGGTCGGAAACCACCCGGTGGACACACTCGACGAACTTTTTGAGGTGATGCTTTCTGCATCTATCAGACGGGACCGCATTTGGATCCATCCACCTGCAAAGCTTGACGAGCTTGTTGGGAGCAGAAAAAACTCTTACATTCGCCCGTTGGGCCATCTTCTTCAAGTTATGAGATATTTCATGCATGTCAGGTAGAACACTTACTTTAGGGCGTTTGCCAGGACGGCCATCGGCAACTGACTTCTGCAAGCTGGATCGCGCAGCTCTCAAAATGCGCTCCGCGACAGACACTTGCACCTCCTTAGGATATCCAGCCAAGGACAAACATCGAGCTTGCTTTTCAAGACGTACGCCCACTACATGGCAGCAAGACTTGCTAAGGGATTTCACGAAGCAAAAACTGATAATGGCCCGCTTAACAAGCTTAGAACGTGGTGACATATATGGCAGAAGTGGCTTGTTGGCTCGCGGCTCATATGACCAACACGCGTGGCTGTCCTGAAAGTTCAGGCGAAGATCGAGAAAGCGAAGAGACCGATCTACGGGCAACTCATAAGTAGTTTCAAGGGGAACGAAGCGGTTCTGAAACGTTTCTAACGCTTTCTTTGTTTCCAGAATGAAGGTGTCAGAAAGCAGCCAATGAAAATTAACAAAGTCACCAACGTATCTAAATATTTTAAAAACTGCAGTGCTTTGCACTTCTAGTGAAATGTCCCGGCTACACGTACAAGGCACTGCACTTGTAGCCGTGTTAAGCTTGTTAAGCAGGCCATTATCAATTTGTGCTTCAAGAATGACCTTAACAAGCCTTGCTGCCATGCTGTGGATGCAAGTTTTGAAAAGCAAACTCGACATTTGTCCTTGGCTGGATATCCCAAGGAGGTGCAAGTGTCTGTCGCGGAACGCATTCGATTCAGCTTGCAAAAGTCAGTTGTCGAGTGCCCTCCTGGCAAACGCCCTAAAGTAAGTGTTGTATCATACATGCACATACCTTAAAAAAGATTGCCCAAAGGGCGAATGTATGAGTTGTTTTATCTGCTCCCAACAAGCTCGGCAAGCTTTGCAGGTTGACGGATCCAAATGCCATCCCGTCCAATAAGTGCAGAAAGCATAACCGCAAAAACTTCGCCGAGTGTGTCCGCCGGGTGGTTTACAACCTCCCGCTTCCATGTGGAAAGAAATATATCGGGCAAACTGGGCGTTGCCTCAATGATCGGCTCCACGAACAGCGCAACAACGTGAAAAATGGAGCCGGTGGGTTCTTGGAGATACATTGTCACAATCATGGCTGCAAACAACCCTAGGACGATTGCACGATCATGCCCTGTGTCCGGACGAAGCTCATCCGAGAAATAACCGTAGCTCAGATGATTGCGAAATTGGGCGATACGTGCGTTAATGCCCCTTCACTGCCTCACAAAAGAATAACTAAGTTTTTTGGAGGCGGCATCACATCACTCCTAACTATGTTACACAAATGCGCAGTTCGTTTTCATGTAAGCGCATGCGGTGTCTACACTGCTTCACAAGTATAAAACCGGTTCATTGGTACAATGAACTTAGATGAAAGTTTGCTCTTGGTGTGTCTTCTACTCTTACATCCGTGTTGTTTTTTGTTGCGCAATATTACTTGAGTAACGGATTACCAACTTGCCCGGAGTGCTGCTTTCATTATGTATAAATGGCGCTCGCAATATATATATATAAACCAAAAAAGAGTGTATGCGTGTTTTTAATGACCCACATTAAAAACATGGTTTGATTCTTTAGTGTCAAAGTCACAAAGCAACCTTGGGTGCTATCAGGTACGCTGAAGTGGATGTCCCAGGAAAGGTTTGACTGAATAGGGTTTAACAGTGTTCAACACAAAACAGGGCAAATTAAAAAAAAAGCCATTTTACAAGCAAGGGTGTTCGCGCATTGCAAATTCTTTTTTTAATTTGCCAGTCGAAAAAAGATTTATTTCCTTGGAAAGGGAGGTTGATCGTTTCTACGACCTATGTTCTCTAGTAGAAAATTCTTTAACAAGTACATTCGAAAGTTAAACGTTGCTTCTTCGTTGCTTCTCTTGTAGATAAGCAAAAGCCTTGGCTCATCTTTTGTAAGTATACCCTCTTTTTTTACATGTTGAGACAACGAAGCAATTCTTTCTGAATAATTACTAAATATCCTAATAGATCCCTGACAATTTAGGTGAAATAATGTGTCAATGTCTCTGTAGAGGGCACCATAAGTGCGTCATATTGTCTTCATGAAACATTATCCACTAGTCATCACGAAATCCCACTTTACGTTCAACCGTATTTTAGAGGACGTGACAAGTTTCAGGCGAATAGATAAAGGAAAATAATGTCAGCACTGATCTCTCTCGTTCCCACTAACACCAAAATACAGGGCCAACAAACATCATCTTTTTTTTTATATCTGCCATTATATAAATACAATTATATCATGAATTGCCCTTTGATTACATATACATGAACAGGGCTAGTTCATGCATGTTGGTGCCAGGAGTGGAATCACTTTGGACCAGTGGCGCCTTCATGCGGATTAAGCGGAAATCTATCGGCATGCGACAACCGGGCACGCCGAAACAGGTACAGACGCTAGCTGCGATCGTTGAGTATGTTCAGTCGCTTCGTCAGTTTTTGTTGAACAAATCCCATGTAGACCTACATCCTGAAAAACATATTGCGTATTTTCGGTGCATGGTCAAAATCTCAATCATAAATGAAGTTGGTGTGGCCAGTCAGCTCCATGGCCTTTCATCGCGGCCTCACCAGATCGAACGCCTAAATAAGAGAATGTCAGCGGTCGGTAAGTTGTGGTATGTACATTTCTGACGCTGCTTTCTTTTTGTCGATTTCATCATCATCATCATCATCATCATCATCACCCGAGTTTATGTCCACTGCAGAACGAAGGGATCTGCCTGCGCTCTCAAATACCCTGTCCTGCGGAAACCGATTACAACTAGCACCTGCCAATTTTCAATTTCGTCGCACCACCTAGTTTTCTGCCGTTCTCTACAGCACTTGCTTCTCTTGGTACCCATACAGTCGCCCTAGTGGTCCAACGGTTATCTAACCTGCGCATTACCTGACCAGCCCAGCGCAATTTTTTTCTCTTATTGTCAATTAAAATATTGTCTATACCCGTTCTCTCTCTGATCCAAACCGCTACCTTTCTATCTGCTAAAGTTATGCCTAGAATTATTCGTTCCATCGCTCATTGTGGGGTCCTTAACTTGTTCTCAAGCTTCTTTGTCAGTCTCCAAGTCTCTGCCCCATATGTCAGCACCGGTAAAAGGCACTGATTGTATACCTTCCTTTTTAACGATAACGGTAAGCTTCTAGTCCGGAGGTCACGATGTGTGCCGTATGCGATCCAACACATTTTTATTCTTCTTTGTACGTTCTTCTCATGGTGAGGGGTCCCTGTGATTGGTGGACCTAGGGAAATGCACTCCTTCACAGACTATAGATGCTGACTAGCGATCCTGAACTCTTGTTCGCTTGCCCGGCTACTCATAATTATCTTTATCGTGTGCATATTAATCTTCAACCCAACTTTATCACTCTCGCTAATAAGCTCCTCAATCATTTGTTGTAACTCGTCTGCAGTGTTGCTGAATAGAAAAATGTCATCGGCAAACCGAAGGCTGCTGTGATATTCGCCGTCGATCCTCACAGCTAACACTACCCAGTCTAACAGCTTGAATACTTCTTCCAAGCACGCAGGGAATAGCATTGGAGAGATTATGTCTCCTTCTCTGACGCCTTTCTTTATTCATATCTTCCTACTTTTCTTGTATACTATTAAGGTGGCTGTGGAATCTCTGTAGACATTTTCCAAGGTATTTAAGTCAGCGTTCTGTACTCTTTGATTACACAGTGCCTCCATGACTGCTGGTATCTCTACTGAATCAAATGCATTTTCGTAATTTAATAAATCCATATAGAGAGGCTAATTGGACTCTGTGGATTTTTCGATTACCTGATTGATGACATGGATGTGGTCCATGGAAGAGTATCCCTTCCTTACCTGGATGTTCTCTTGGTTGACTGAAGTGAAGTGTTGCCCTTATTTCAGGGGAGATTATTTTTACAAATATTTTATATAATACTGTGAGTAAGCTAATGCGCCTATAATTTTTCAGTTCTTTAACGTCTCCCTTTTTGTGAACTAGTATAATGTTTGCATTCTTCCAGTTTTCTGGGACCTTTGCAGTCGAAAGACACTTCGTATGGGGAGCCGCCAGTTATTCAAGCGTTATGTCTCCTCCATCTTTCAGTAAATCGACTGTTATTCTATCCCCTCCTGCCACTTTTCGTTGTTTAAAGTCTTGCAAGCCTTTATGACCTCATTTCTAGCTATAGGCGGAATTTCTGTAACCTCTTCATCATTGTTTCGAATGGAGTTCTCCGGAGGCCTCTGGGTGCTGTACAGTTCATTATAGAATTATTCCGCTGCTTTTATTATACCTTAGAGATTGCTGATTATATCACCTTGCTTACCTTTCAGTACATACATCTTGGTTTCGCCTATGCTAAGTTTCATTCTTGCTGATTTCACGCTGCGTCCAATTTCGAATATCACTTATTTTCGCTTTGTTGATTAGCTTTGACAGTTCCGCGAATTCTATCTTATCTCTTGAGTTGGACACATTGATTATTTGAGGTTTCTTTATTAGGTCCTTTGTTACTTGAGAGAGCTTCCCTACCGGTTGCCTTTGTGCGTTGCCTCACACTTCGGTTGCTGCCTCTGAAGCCAGCCTATTCACGGTTCTGTTCATCACCTCTATGTCGTCATCATCATCGCGCTGTTCTAATGCTGCATATATGTTTGCAAACGCCAGCCCAAATTTGTCGGCTTTTAAACTTACTCCTTCTAAGTTGACCTGTTCTTTCTTGACCAATCTTACTATGTCTCTCTTAGAATTTAGGTGAGTCCTAGCACTCACTAACCTACGATCACTGCACTTTACCCTACCTAGCCCTTCTACATCCTGCTCTATGCAGGGAAGGGCAGAAAGCATGAAATCAATTTCATTTCTTGTTTATTTATTTTTTTGAAATACTCCTAGTCTCAGTGAGACCAAAGCAGGGGGGCACACTTTTACAAAAAGAAACAAACAGGTCATTATACATGGTACAGTAAACGAAAAAATAGAACGAGAAAACGCTTCCTTAACTACTGTAGAAATCACCAATGACGATGTGAAGTACAATACTTTTGGTTGGTACAACAATATGGCCATAACAATATAGTTGGTACAACAATATAATATTACTAGAATTTATATAAAAATTGGCGAATAAATGACCCATGTAAGATTACAGAAGCTATAAAGCTAACAGATAACCGCGCAGAAGCGGCCAGTTTGGGGGATGAAATGCAGACGTTCCACGCGCAGAAGTATTACAGTTTAATATACGTGGATGCGTTAAGTGGCGTCTTCTCTGTTGAATGTGCCTAGTAGGTTGCTATATGATGAAAGTGACGGAGAGGAAACTATGTCTGAGTGGAGGAGATACCATTCTTGGATAGCACGTGGGAAAAGTGAAAACTTGAACGTGTCATTGCTAACACTGCACTGGTTTAGTGTAAATGGATGATTTTTTCGCGATAGACGTGATGTAGACAAAGTAATGTACTTAGCTCGGTCTATCTTATAACTGCCATGCATTAGTTGGCAGATGAATTTTAAGCGGGCTTCTGTGGCCCTAACAGATAGTGTATTAAGACCTGCGTTAGCTAACAGGTTTGTTGGGAAGTCATAGGGCCCGTATTTATTAAAAATGAACCACACAGCTTTTCTTAGCACCTTTTCTAGTTTTGACAGCTTTGACATTTTCAGGCTATGTCTTTCGTCTTCGCGCTTCTCAGCTCTGGGTGCGCCACTTAACCGATTCTGCCTGCTCTCCATCGACAACGAACGCCAACGCATTGAGTGGCTGGCTCACAGTCGCGGGGAATGGCAGTCTTACGCCTGCACCGGCCTGGACTGAATATTTGGCGAGATATTGATGCATTAAACTGAGGATACCCCAGAATGGGCAAGAAAAGTGGGTGCGCACCGACACATTTGTGATTGGCGAACAGTCCGAAAAGCAAAAAGAAACGAGCATTACCTCTCTTTTTGTATGTGGTTTTTGTGCTCCTTCGCCAGTCATTATGAATGTTCACGCATAGAGCAAACAACATCGGCAAAATAACTTCTCGAGTTGCACGTTTGAGTTTGCCGAACTGAGGTTTGTTTGCGGGGTGCGTTTGCATGGTAGTTTGCGCTCATTATCGGCTTCATATGCCACCTGATACCGTGAATCTACCTTGTGTCATATCAGTGGGTAAGTTTTTCATAAACAGGCGCACGAAAACGATTTTTATGGCTAGTCAGGCATTATGAACTGCACACGAAATCACTGAAAGGTTGCGCCTTGGTCTCATCACCTGCATGGCACTGCTCCTAGTGGCGCTGTTCACGGTACTCTTTGCCAGCGTGCTGCTGGCACCTTAAGATTAGCGCCCTGTTTAGGTGACGTAATTAGCTTTTTTTCCCCGCATGTCTAGAAATGTTAAATATTTGTACAGAGATTTTCTTGCTACGTCTGAAGAGAAAACGCAGGCTAACTCCTTTTTCGTTAAATATATAGTGCATGGTGTATTCTAGCGAAAGACAGCAAATCAATATATTACTCAAGCGGCCCCTAATATTTCATCCATAATACTACAAAGTCACTGAATAGAATAATTCCGTGATTTCCTTCGTGCACAAGGCAACAACATGCCTCAAGTCGCATTTTTGTGTAGCACACTTCATTATTTTATAACTTGGCTATGCTTATTTAGTAGACCCTATAAGAAAATTTACACAAAGTTTGCGATCTTGTGCCAGTGAGACGCCCCTAAATTTGTGACTCATATTGCCACGGCTAATAAAAAAGGAGGATCTTGGATCGGCGGCCTGCTCTGCTGTGTTATCTTTATATGTTTATTTCCTTATATTCGTTTCCCAATGTCGGTGCTGAATGCATCTGATAGCAGTGAATATCACAAATAAAACAAAGTTGGTGCACTGGTGGATAAGTAAGGGCTAGTGTTACAAAGTACGCATAAATATAAGTGAACAAATATATTCGATAATATTTATCACACGATACGGTAAAAAAAGAAAGTAAACTCTACACAAAAACAATTTGCGTGATAACATCAGAGAACACAAAACGACCTGAAGCTTCAAAGAACATGCTGGCCGTTTATGATTCGAAATCTCGTTGGGCTTCCATATCCAAGTTTACTTTCTCTGTGAAGAAAATTTGTTCACGCAGTCATTACGCGTTATTGGAGGAGGTATGCATATGCTGTGCCGGCATCTTGTGCCTCTAGAGCTCTCATGTGAAACTAGAGGGTGTACCTAAAAAATTAAGCTCCAAATTATAGATTTGCAGCGAACAGCCATCGCCCACATTGTCTAAATGCCACAGGAGATCGCTTAGCCGTTCATTTTGAAGGTCTGCGTGTCTTCATAAGGCAAAAGCCTTGAGTGACTATTGGGTTCAAAAATTTGTTCCGCGGTGTTACGAAAAATATTGGCAGTCCGGCGTTATGGCGCCGAAATTCAATTACCCACGACCATTGGTGGTTCTCGATTCCACGACCTCCGATGAGAGTTCAACCCACGAGCGTAGGTGGGGTTTGAACTAATGACCTTTCGTATGGTAAGGCAAATTTAGGCACTCCAACCCTCGGTTTTTGCTAGAAATCAAACCCCTTCCTTTTGTTGAGACCGAAATTCAATGGCATCAAAATTAGTGGTGCCACCATTGACGGTCGAACCCTCGACCTTTAGTGGGAGTTGACCCCGCAACCTTTGGTGGTAATTATTTCAAACTTATTTACGCACCATTATTTATAGGGTAAATGGTGTTCTCGTGCCCGCAAATATAAGTGGGAGTCGAACCCACGACCTTCAAGGTTAATTAAAGCAAAGTTCAATAAGTTACTCGAACCCACAACCTTTGGTTAAAGTGGAAGCCCCGATATTTCGTTTGACCAAAATTCAATGACAGCAAAATTGATGATGCCACCATTGATGGTGGAACTCACGATCTTTCGAGGGACTCGTACACAGGCCCTTTAGCGGAAATCAAATCAACATCCTGTGGTGTTAATTTAGGGGCAGGTATTTATGGCAGCGTAATTTAGCGTAATTAATAGTTGAGCGCGGTAATTTCTATAAATGTGCTCGAACCCTCAACCACTGGTGGGAGTCGAGCCTTCGACCTTGATGAGAGTGGAACCAAGGACCATCGGGGTTCAATACGGCGAAGGTAATTATGGTAAGTTAAGGTAGAGTTGAGGCACTCGAACCCACGATCATTGGTGGATGTCGAATTCGCCACCTTTCATGTTAATTATACAAGTTAAGACACAGTAACTAAGGTAGAGGTAAATAAAGCACTCCAACACACCCCCTTTAGTGGGAGATAACAAGTAAATGCAAGTCACGACGCATCCAGTGAGAATGTCAGTAATATTAAAGATTGTCTCGTAAGCCCAGGTTTGCTCCTTCATCCTCTTGAGGACATGGTAAAGTGACTGTCAACTTTCTGCACTTTGCTTGACGCCGGTAGATCTGTGAACAGCGATGTCTTCAAATTTATATGCGTTAAGCCCTAACGCCCTGATAAATTCAAGCCCTGCACGAAAGGCAAGGGAGGGAGAGCACACGAAACGCCCTTATATCGTGTAGTAGTGTCGCGACCCGAGGGTTTGCAGCGGAGCGCCATAACTGGATCACCAGCGCAGCAGGCTCTTCGAACAGACTAGCACGTGTCATGCTCGCGCCACGAGCACGCGCCTGCGAACTTTATATTCATCGTCTTTTGTACTGCCGACCGAGAGCGCCAACATTTGGCTTCCGCGCGTAGCGGCGTGGGTGGGTGCTACAGGGCCCCCCGTCCAAACGGAACAGCGAAATGCACTCGTCGACGAAGTGGACATGGCGGTGTCTTGGTTACATGCAGATCTGCAGATACGACGGCGACATTCGCGGGGAGACCCGTGGGAGGCGCCTCGAGATTGGGTAGCTTGACGCGGTCTAAGGAGACTACCTCTTCGCGACCGTTCATTATTATGGTGACGGACGTCGGGCTCTTGTCGAGGACGCGGTATGGCCCATCATAGGGAAGGTGTAAGAGGTGCCTTTACAGCGTTTCGTCTGAGAAAAACGTGTGTCGAATGCGCAAGGTTTGCAGGCACAAAGATGCTATCGTTCCAAAATCGAGGCGGGACGGGGCACAGTTGCTTAATGGAGTCCTGTAGGCACGGAACCTGCTACAACGGTTGGGGCGAAAGGTCCGAAGGAACAAATCCTCCAAGAAGCCGCTGGGGTGCAGCATGGGAACAGCCAAGGTTGCGACGTAGGACAGCGCGTAGGCTGAGAAGCACCATAGGAAGATGGTCAACGCAGTGCTCCCAGCCAGGCGCACAGTGAGGGCAGCCTTCAGCTCGTGGTGGAGCCGCTAAAACGTGATGTTGGCACAGGGATGACATGCACTTGTATGGCAGTTTGGCATCACACAGGCTTTTGAGAGAAGTGAAGAGGGTGCAGTCCAATTGCCGGCCGCGATCAGTGGTCACGATGCTGGGGCAGCCAAAGCGACAAACCCATGCTGAACAGAAGGCTTTGGCGACCATTTCCGCAGCGATGTCCAGAATGGGCACGGCTTCGGGCCAACGATTGAAGTGGTCATTGTTATAATGCACCGGCAAGCATGAGAGGATGCAAGTGGTCCAACCAAATCCAGAAAGAAGTGGTCAAAGCAAAAACCACGTGGAAAGGAAGACTGCGTGCGAGTCTTCGGGCGGTGGGTCACTTTGGTGGTCTGGCCCGTGAGGTACGAACGTGCCCACTGGCGAAGATTGGTGTTAATAGAGAGGTACAGCTCAGCGAGCCAACGGGCCCGCGTAGAGGCCACTGCGCATGCGCAGTGCAGCATACACCATGGCACCTATGTTGGCCCGCTGGGCCCGCTGGCTTGCTGTACTGTCTCTCCAATGCTTGGACAGGTTTAGTGCTGCGTCACGAGCCGTTGTGTGGCTCGGATGCTGGGATGTCAGGTGTGAAATTATTGGAGCACCGCACGACGGAAGGCAGCCGCAAATCACAATGAAGAGACTAGCTGCAGCCGTTGGCATGTCACACAAGAATGAACCAGGCTCAATCGGGTAAGGAAAGAGTAGAAGAGGTTCAGAAAGTGCATGCTAGATAACTAGTGGTCTGTTGGAGGCAGAGACCCACCCCATCCGTTCCTGTAAAGGCAAAGCAATCAAAGGTTGGTGTGAAGGTGCTACGCCTAGTATCTGACCCAAACGGACAAGTTTTAATAGCCGCTCGCGTTAGCATTATAGACGCAAAGACTAATAGTTTATCCAAGACGAGTCGTTTATGTGTGTGATGTGTGGCGAAGTCACTTCGCTTTCTATTTGAAGTGTCATCTGACGTCAAAATTCATGACATTACGTGGTGCAAGATATAATGAAGAGAAACTATGGATTTCCTTGAACATAAATCAATAATAGGCAGCTTCCGTTAACCTGCATTCGCAAATTTAGCCCCGTCCACTGGATTTTTATTTATCAAGCATATAGACTCTACTTCTAAGCATTCACTAAGGCAACGTGGCCATCAGACTTTTTGGAAACCTTAAATCATAAAACTGCACCTACGTCATGCGCAAACTCTCCTTACAGTATTGTTAGATGCGGGGCCTTTCCTTGAACCTCCTTCAAGTTCACCAGACCACATCGAATCGCGCATCAGCTAATTAAGGAGCGCAGCAGTACGTATACCACATTCCTGAGGCGCGGCACGTGCAAGCAAGTCGGCGGCCCCCACCTCCTACGCCGCATCTGGAGCTATTCACTGCTTGACTCTTCCCGAAAGCAAAGCGAGAGCCTGGTACTGTTCCAGGTAACGCGGGTCCAAGAGGCAAGACGGGTTTAATGCACCGTGAAGCCCTCGCAGCAATGCCCCCGTCCGCCTTTGTCACGGTAGTTGCAGACCGGGAAGGCAAGACCGCTAAGAAAAGTAAGCACTCGGACAATTGGGGACCAAGGAGTGACCCTCTCCGCCGGGTGGGACACAATCGCACGGGCGCCTACCATTGGTCGAAAATGACGACACCTGAGCGGGCTCGCCGAGTTGCCTAAAATGGCGTCACTTGAGCGCGCTCGCCGATTCGCCGAACGTGACGTGACTTCGAGACACCGAAGGGCTTAAAAGCCAGAGACCGAGAGCATTCATTCATTCATCTCTTTCGAGCTTCTTGCCACGGGCCGCAGCGTCCGAGTTGCTGCAGGCCCATAATGATTTTATGACTGTTAATTTCTTTGTACTCCCACTGTACGTATTGTTAATAAACCTACAATTTTTTATCCCGACGTCCTCCTCAACTCTTACAGTATACAGCCGACACTTGTCCAAACTTTGTGATTTTGTGCAGTTGTTTTATTGTATCAAAGCACTTCTCCACCTACCAGGGAAGGAAAGATACCGGTATTGCATGTGGTATATCGCAAAGGCGCACAATGACAACTTTTTACGCATTTTACCGCAAACTTGTAGTCTTTTATGAGAAGGCATATCCCAATTTATATAACATTTGCTGCACCTTTGCATTTTTTATTTTTCGGGCGAGTATGAGCTAAGTTTTTTGTGTTGGCTGATTTGACGTCCTCGTCGTATTTGGCTTATCTGTTCCATTCGAGATTTTCACAGAGCTTTATTTCACTCCAAACTGTCCTGTTGTTGGTAAGGTCTTTCATGCTTCAGTTCTTTATATACCACGTCGAATTCAACTATAAGTTTTTAATTAATTATTGCTATTATTTAGTTGGATATTTTACACTTTTTCTATTTATAATTATTTATTGGAAGTGTCATATTTGTTCTTGAGCGTCAGGTTTCTGTGTACCTGAAAACCATTCTTCTCTACGAATTCATGTAACCATATGCCTGAATATCCAGGGGACATTAGGTTTATTAACGCCCCTGAAACTTGCATAAAAGGAGGTACCAGTACATGAAGGGAAGGAAATTCCATATGGTGTTATCTATACTTTTATATCTTCACTGTGCAATGTATATTCTAAGGCAAATGCCGGCTAATCTTCAGATACAATTTCTTGCAGCGAGCTCTTCGATAACTTCAGGTTGTCTTTTTTGGCCATTTGAAACCTCTGAATATATTTAGTGGTTTTAATGCAAACAAGTGGGCTCGAACTAGTATATTGTTAAATTTACAAGCGCTTGCAGTTGCAAGCACTTAAGGTAATTAAGCTTAATTGCTGCGGAAATTCAATACACTGAATACAAAATTTAGTAGTTTATTTACACTTCCAGATACTCGCTACATGGTGATGCATGGGCACGATATGAAACTGTGATCACGAATTTACCTGCATTTAGTCTATTCATTTTCACACCCACCTAAGGTCATATTACGACTACATAAAGAAATATTTCGCCTAGACTGACTGATTATTACTTTTTTTTCAGGGGACACGAATTTTGATGTGCTTGTCGATGATACTCACAAGGAAAATGCGTCCCAAGATTGTATAGAATATTATCAAAACCAAACAAATCTGTTTAAGATAACTCGTGACTACAAGCCCTACACAGACAAATGTAGAAACATCACCACCAGCGAATAGTCAATGAAATGTCGGTTTAATACCATTGATATTAGTTTTTTTTAGCGTGATAATGGGGCTGTAGAAGATCTTTATAAAGGTTATTTTAAGAAATGGATCATACAGCTACCATAATAAATTGTTGTATTAAAGATGTAGTTTGGAATTGTCTCTGTGTTATTAACATTAATCTTTTTTTCCTAATTGAGAATCTCAAGCAAATCCGTGGAAATGTGCACTCAGGAGAAATCTCTAAATGTGAAATTCTCCTTTAAATCTTCACTGACGCAATCATCAGAAATAAAAGTCATAGTAATAATAATTCGCATATATTCGCTATGTAATGTAAAACTACAAATATCGCCACAAAAATAATGTTTATGCACGGAAAAAGAATATCTCATACAATAGAGGCGTTCCAAAATAAAATGGGGCATTTGCATGCCGGAATCACGGCATGTCTGGATTTTTTAGGAGCGAATAATTTCGAGTTCCTCTTTCTCTGCGCTTTTCTTGTTAGATACTGCTTAATATTAAGAGGAAGTTTCTTCGTTGCATAACGTCGCCAATATCCGAAAACATTTCAACTCTAAAAAGAAAGTCGAGAAAAAGTAAGTGACGTTTCATAGGTGGATGATCAACGAGGAAATAGGGCATGGGAGCGGATTGCCAATAAACTGGTTTTGACTTATGCCACGACTGCTTCGTTATTGTAAGCCAGCAACCTGTCCAAGTGCACCAGCGAAGAAGACGATGTCCCTCTGTACAAGGACTTCGCCTGTTTAATAAAAAACTGGCCATTACGACATCCTCGGAGCGATATAGCATGCACCTCATAAGCAAGCAAATGGAAAATGAGGCGTTCCTCTACTACCTGATCGATATTTCGACGCACTTGCTTGTGGGAAGGCATACAAGAAATGATGTTAGAGCGCGTTGCTATGACCACCAGATACCCATTCCTTCAGAGCGCACACTGGTGGCAGAACAAATGGCAACTAAACAAAAACTACTATGAAGAAGAGACGCGCCTTGGCCACCTCACTGAACTCAAGGACGCTCATATAGCATCAAGTTTAACCGACGGTGCGGTTGAGAAAATTGAAGTGCATCTCACTGGATTATACGCCTGCGAATCCGCTTACTACCGCACTTCAAGCAGAATTGTCTTTCCTAAGCTATGCTTTTCAGTGCTCCTCAAGGCGAGAAATGGTCTTAAGGCAGCCTCGCCCTACCCTACCACGGAATTGTGTGGGGTCTACGCGCACTCTTCGCACTGATTCCCGGCGGTGTGCATTGGCTGGTTTCCCAAACCAGCTTCCCTGGCACAATGACTGGCCTCGTCGTGGAGTTTTTCTCTGTTGTTGCTGAAGAACAAGGAAACAAGGACGCCTACCCAAAGCTGTGGTAATACGGTTCAGTGCACTGGTGAGTGACACTTAGCGAACGCAACTGCACATAGAGGAGCAACTATCACCTGCATCTGCGACGTTGTGCTTATAGCTCTTAAGCTGCCCTTCCGCCCCCCCCCCCCCCCCCCCCAATTATTGAAACATCCATGCCTCAGTCTCCTCAAGTAAATAAACTTTTCTTTACGAACAAATTCAGTTCGACATATGAAAAGAAGGTAGTCCTAGCACACGTTCTCCAGGGCAGAAAGACGAAGGTCTGGCTAGGCCTGAACAATGCCTCTTTTTTAATCTTTATTTGAACATGAACACCATGACGTTGCCTCAAGTCAACGAAGTTCTTCACACCTCCTCCGCATGCTAAAATATAGCTCTCAGTGCGGACGACTCCCCGCTACAGTTCATTGACGTTGCGCACACTGTGGCTCTTCAGGAAATAGCTTTGAGCGATGTGCACCGCACTTACGCGAACATTTTTTTTTCATATTCTTGAATGTAGTTCGCATGTATTGCGAATTAGGAGCATCACATCGTTCTTCACAACATTCCGGTTTTGAGACCGCCGTATCACTGCTCGCGGGCAGCCAAAGCAGTTATCATCATGCAGGTGCAATTCTTCCTAAATCAAGCCATAGCGCAACCCTCTTTCTGGGCGTACGCGACAGTTCTTATTCTTACAAAGAAATGTGCAGGGCGCACTCGGTTATGAATTTATTCCTATAGGCTGAATCCTGTCTCTGTGACAGGCTACCCGACTATTATACGCATCGATGACGTGCTTGAATATCTGGGAATATAATGTATCTGTGAGCATTAAACATTCCATCATACTATTTGCAATTAAAAATGCACCCAACCCCCACCAAAGACATTCAGAAAACGGCTGTTGTCACGTCAAACGGCCATTGCGAATGGCTCATGACGAATTTCGGCATGATGAATACCGTAGCTATATTTGAATGAACTACGAAGTCCACGATAAGAAAACAAACCCTGAAGAATATCGTTACCTACTGTGAGGACACCGCAGTGCCCTCCTATACATTTTCGGAAGACACTCTCCGCTGCAATTGCGATGCCTGAAAAATGAGAATGTCAAAATAAAGCTGCAAAACACAATTTCGCCAAATTTCTAGTGACTATCTGGGTCACAGAGTGTCACACGGCACCTTGTAACAAAACGGAAGCAATGCAGAAGGGGTATAGCGAATTTGAAAACAAAGGTGTGCCAAAAAAACTGCAGTGCACTTTGGGTACCATCCCTATTATCCGGGAATGCCATCTTCATTTGAGTGACATATTTTTCACCCTTACAAAATTACTGAAGAAGCACATACCATGGGATTGCCATTTTGAGTACCAACAAAACTTGGAAGAAATGTTGAATTGTCTTAGTGAAGAACTCATCCTCGCAATATATTCTTGTAAGAAAGCTTGTATACATTATTGCGACGGCTCGAACGTATCAGAGGCGCAGTCCTAAAAGAAAGACATCGTGCAGGCACATGATATCCGGTTGCTTACCGCTGGCGCAAATTGCTGAAGCACGAATTGATCTCTGTCTTAATGGAGCTTGAATACCTTGTCACACAAGATGCTGTTGATAAGTGGCGCTGCTCGCTCCATGGCAAATCTATTACTATCGTTTCCAACCACGCGGCCCTATAGCCGATCAAAAACAATAAATACCAACAAGGTCCCATGTTTCGTCGAACCTTGTAGCTTTCCATGTATGATGTCAACATTAAACACCTCAACATCACCGAGAACATCGAAGCAGACGCATGTTCTCAAAGCCCAGTGATTCAACGCTTCTCTTTACCAGAACCTCAAAGCCCCTAGAAGGACGTCATACATGTCAGACACTTGTACACTACTGAAAACGTCATCCCTTTATCACATAGAAAGTAATTTCGCAAAATTTACTTTCCACTCAATCCTTCACTGGACATTTGTAGGAAGCACTCAACAAGTTCGGATAAGCTGGGGTAAAGACATTTCTGAGGCTGTTGTCACTTCATTCATAATAGCCAGAATTCATCAACTGCGTTTCATCTTACAACCTGCACTTCAAGATATTCCAAAGCTGCAAGAAACCCACTGCCAAGAGATTCAGATCGCTGCAATTGCCACAATCCTAAGAGCAGCCCTTCGACGTTCCTGCAATGGACACTATAGGTTTCTTGTCTGGGTACGCCTCCTCAAAGAGATTTATTTACTTAGCGAGAGATCTTGCGGGGCTAACTGTATGGACACTTGCCCATAAAAGCGAAATTTCTAAGGCATACATCTTTGTCACCACACCACTCTCGGTGTAGGGAAGCTTAAGAAATTCGTCGCCGATCGTGGAGCAGCACTCACTGGAGGCAAGCTCAAGCAGCTCCAAACAAAAATATCCACCAGCTATTTACATCCTCCCAACACCCTGGCGCAAAGGCATGAATGAACGCATGAATCAAACAATTGTCACCTGAATCAAATGAATAATGAATGAAGAACCACAGATATCCTGGGAAAAACATCCTTCGGATGTTCTTCTGAAGTACAGCAGACCCTCACACGAGGCGACCAGGTATCCACCATCATATCGAAGGTATCGGCTACGCTCTTACACACCGTTGTTAGATGCCACCTGGAAAGCGTGGTGGAAGCAAGGAAGATAGGTTTACGAAATACCTTGGCACCCAAAGGAAAGCTATGTTTCATTATAAAAGGACCCCAAACAATGGTTAGCAGAGCGCCTTCAGTGAAATTCAAGCGTGATCGATGTGTGACATCGTTAAGCACAACTACTAATATTGTGCACGTTAGCAAACTCCGCCAGTACTATTGTGGCAACAAGTTGTATCTGTCTAAGAGAGAGGGAGTGTCATGGTTTGTTATGGAAAGCAACTTAAAATAGTATCAATATCCACGCTTTCTATTCAAGTGAAGGATGAGGGCGTTTGATTTCAGAAGCGAAGGAAGAATGTATATTTAGGTATAGAAAGTGGAAAGAAAACACACATAAACAAAGGAAATAAAAAACAAAAATAAAGAACACTATACGCTGCTTATAAGAAACACAATTCTTATTATTCAAAGTCACCGCTACTCTACTCCTACAGTTGTTAGGTGCGTCCCAATACCCAAGGACAATAGATGGATAGCGGAGTGTGGCTCACCAACAATGATGGGTAATAGTCGCTTAGGTCAAGAGCGCCATGCCGTCGTCGATGAAAGGCACTGGTCGCTCCTTGAACGACCTCCAGGTTGTCACGCGATGAGACCTTATACTGGCTCAGGAAGTGAGGCAGCCCAGGTTCTGCCTGTGGGAACCTGGAAGCTCGAGCCCTTGGCCGGACAACTCTCTCAAGTCACGCGGTTGGACCATGTCCTAGCTCCAAAGGCTAGGCAGTCCTGGTTCTGCCAGTAGGAGTCTAGAAGCTGGGGCCCACGGCCCGGCGGCTTACTCCCGCTCTCAGCACACTCTGCGTTCTTCGGCGCTCACTTGTGTCCGAACACCACCATGCCATTCTAGGGTCTCGTCCTCATCTCTTCTTCAGTCATTTTCTTCTGCGTCACCCATCGTATACAGACCCTAATGGTTCCTTTCTACTAAGTATTTTGTTTTGACGGCGCGTTAGATATCACGCACGTCACTTCGTCTTCGAATTCTTGCACCCACACATTCGGTCTCGAGGTTAAGTCGTCTTTGCCGCACTGCCTCCTTTATATACGACACACTGGCTTCGCGCACTGTCACACACTAACACACAACAGGGAGAAAGCATGTGCCGATTCACGAAAGTGTGAGGGAAAATAATAATCGCGAATTATACATCAACTGTTGTTCTGATAGACGCCATGACTCACTCGTTGCAAATTTACAAGTTTATGGAGATTTGCATTGGGGCATGGCATTTGCGGAGAGAAAAGAGGCAATCTCAGGACCATACAGATGAGACCAGAAAGCAATGTCTCCTGGTCAATGCATATTTTAGGTATTGAAGACGTCATGACATTGTATTAGTGATAAACTAAAGAGACTGCCATTTCGCCGCGGTCGGCAGTGACGCCATCTGCCTGCACAGCGGCTGAAGCTAGCGCTGCTGCGCCACCCGAACAGAAGGGACCGTCGACCGGTGACCCCAAATGTCTCATCCGACGTGGCGACGCCTTCACATCAAATTCAGCGCCTCGCAAAACGCGATCAACACAACAACCAGCCAGACGGCAGCACCAGCCCCTAAAAAGGGGCGAGCCTCTCTCGATAGCTCCCAATCAGACAAAACTCCCGTCATGGCGCTTGGAAAGGGCCCGTGATCTAATCTTCGTTTATTAAACACACAGCACTAAACACAGTTATCATATTAGATACACAAATATTACAATGGAATGTTATAGGTCTTTTTCATAACTTCAGCGACATTACAGAACGATTTGTCAACAAAGCTGGCAATATCGCTACTAATATGGATAATACAGTTCAAGTGGCTTAGGAGTTCTACAGAGATTCGTACAGTACCAATGGCACCCACGACGATAATGGAAGAGGGACTAGTCTAGAGAAATTTTACATCCCGCAAGTAACGCCGGAAGACGCAAAAGAAGCCTTGGGAGCTATGTAAGGGTAAAGGCAGCTGGAGAGGATCAGGTAACAGCAGGTTTGTTGAAGGATGGAGGGCAGATTGTTCTAGAAAAACTGGCCACCCTGTATACTCAATGTCTCATGACTTCGAGCCTACTAGAATCTTCGTAGAATGCCCACATAATCTTAATCCATAAGAAAGGGAATGCCAAAGACTTGAAAAATTATAGGCCGATCAGCTTACTGTCTGGTGCCCACAAACTATTTCCTAAGGTGATCGCAAATAGAATCAGAAACACCGTAGACTTCTGTACACCAAAGGGCCAGGCTGGATTTTGTATAGGCTACTCAACAATTGACCATATTTACACTATCAATAAGGTGATTGAGGAATATGCGAAATCTAACCAACCTTTATTTTTTCGTTCACATGCCCTAGGGGCCCTTTACGGGCATTACACAGGCGGTTAAAAGAACCTAGTAAAGTGATAATATTGCATAACGCAGTGAAAAATCAGAAAAGCATAAATAAACATGCACTTAGGAAATCAGAGAACATATCTCTATAAAAGAAGTGTTTTAGAAGATGCACACACGTGGTCCACAATGCTCAAGACAATGTGAAAAAGTCTGCACTTTTGATAATAATCTATTAAGCACCTGCTCAGAGTAAGCACTTCAGTTTGTTCGGAAATCCGTCGTAATTATTTTCGGAATCGATTTCTGCAGGTAGTTTATTCCAATGAAAAATGGCAAGGAACAATGGCGAATGACGCATAAGTTTGGTGTGGGCTATCATGGGTTGCACTTTGAGGCAGTGCTCTAATTGGGGCAAAATGCGATGTGCTGGTTTGATATTAGATTATGTGAACAGTGAGGGATTGTGATAGAGCTTGTGAAAGTGACATAGCAGGGTGACAAGTCTTCGCTTTTCAAGTGCGCTTAAATCTAGAGATGATAAATTATCTGTGATGCTGGAGTAGCGAGCGTATTTCTTTGTGATATACCTAGAAGCTTTATTTTGAAGTGATTCCAGTTTATCGCAAGATAAGCTTGATGCGGGTTCCAGATGAAACCGGCATATCCTAGTTGTGATCTGACTAAAGTTGTGTATGCTAAGAGTTTCGTGGCCTGATTTGCAAAGTACAAGTTACGCGTAATGAAACCGTGGATTTTGGATGCTTTGGTGGTTATATATTCAATGTGTTTGTCCCATGTCAAATCAGAAGAAATGTGAACACCTAAGTATTTGATTGCAGGAAATTTTTCAAAGGCCACGTTACCGATAGAATAAAAGATGGGTTGACTGACTCTAAAAAAATTAAATAAATATATGGGGTTTTACGTGCGAAAACCACTTCCTGATTAGGAGGCACGCCGTAGTGGGGAACTCCTGAAATTTTGACCACCTGGGGTTCTGTAACGTGCAACTAAATCTAAGTACATGGGTGTTTTCGCATTTCGGCCGCATCGAAATGCGGCCGCTGTGGCCCGGGACTGTATCCCGTGACGTCGTGCTCAGCAGCCCAACACCATAACCACAGAGTAACCACGGCGGGTTGTCAGTGACTCTATCCGTCGTAACTGTTACAAGTTTCCTTTTCGAAACGCTTATTTCCATATATCATTGTTCGCACCACTTAGCAATTTAGTCAAGATCCCATTGCACAACATTAGTGTCACGAGGGTAAGTTATTTTTCTGTATATAACACAATCGCCCGCGAATAGCCTAATTGCAGAAGTGAGGTTGCTGCTTATGTCATTAGTGTAAATAAGGAAGAGGATCGACCCGAGCACCGGACCTTGAGGCACACCAGACTTTTACGTGGGTTAGTGCGGAGCAAAATTCATTCACAGACACGAACTGCTGTCTGTTAGTTGAAAAGTTCACAATTCAGTTCAAGACACTGATGTTTATGTTTACATTTCCAAGTTTAAATATAAGACGATTGTGAGCAACTTTCTCGAACGCTTTTGCAAAATTGATGAAGACGGCATCAATTCTCATTAAATTGTGTATAGCGTAGTGCATGTCGGCCACGAGTTCAAATAACTGTGACTCGCAGGAACGGCCACGCAAAAATCCGTGTTGGTATCCAAAAAAAGTTCTGCAAACTGAGGTACTTCATTATTGCTGATTATATGATGGTTTCCAGAATTTAGCAAGGTATACTCGTCAGTGAGACGGGCCTGTAATCTGAAAGGACCGAAGAATCTACAGATTTAAATATAGGTATAATGCGTGTGATTTTCCAAGCGTCAGGTACAATTCCTGCATGAATGGGTAGCTGAAAAATTGGGACGAGTATGCGAGCTATCACTGGTTTCGTTAACTTGTGCAATGTTGGACATATGCCACCGCGTCCGGCGGCTAAATTACTCGACAAACGATCAATAGCTTGCTCAATGTCTTCCCGCGTAATTAGGATGTCATTCATGTCCGCGTTTGTACTTATAGCATTAAAACCTATGGAAAGTGGTGTTTCGTTAGTAAACCCGGAACTAACACATAGGTTCTATACGGTAAAAATTAAATTATGGGGTTTTACGTGCCAAAACCACTTTTTGATTATGAGGCACGCCGTAGTGGAGGACTCCGGAAATTTCGACCACCTGGGGTTCTTTAACGTGCACCTAAATCTAAGTACACGGGTGTTTTCGCATTTCGCCCCCATCGAAATGCGGCCGCCGTGGCCGGGATTCGATCCCGCGACCTCGTGCTCAGCAGCCTAACACCATAGCCACTGAGCAACCACGGCGGGTGTTCTATACGGTGGCAACCTCAGACGGCTGAATAAAATCACCGTCGTTTACTATTGTTATCAGACTAGATGAAGGAGGCTTAGGATTGACTACTTTCCAAAACTTTTAAGTATTGGTTTTAAGCAAAGTTGATATGCCATGATTAAAAAATTTATCTTTGGCTCTCGCAATTTCTGGTTGGCGTATTCTGGTGGTGGATCTTGTGGGGAAGGAGGAAAGGCTAGCACTATCTTCTGCAACCCATGCGGGAGCACGGCTCAGCGCCTGCAGGTTCGGGGAGCTGGATTAAAAGAGAGATAGGGTAGGAGGGAGAAAGGTATCTGCCGGTGTGCCAATAGTAGCCGACAAGTATTTCGCTTGCCGAACCGTCGCGCTTCAGACGCCCCTCGAGGCAGTGTCAGTTTGGGCCATTTTTTTCATAAATTACTAACTGTGTGTTGCATTTATATTCCCGGAACCATCACCTCGAGAAAGCGGTCCTGTACAACCTCACTGATCCGTTTCCCTAGCCTTACATTTTCGCGGGACATTTTAACGCTCATTGCACAATTTGGGGAGACTCACCATGCAACGCGTGAAGACGACTCATTGAAAACTTTCTTTTAAACTCCGGGCGCGGCTCTCCGATAAGAAGGAGCCAACTTACGATCATCTTCATCATAATCCATACTCTTCAATAGACCTGCGATCGGCTCCCCTACTGTGTTCCACGATCTAGAATGGTATGTAAATAAAAATCCTTTCGGAATTTATCACCTTCCATTAACTCTAAGCAAATAAAACCACATGACTCCCCTCCCCATGTACCTCGCTGGAAACTGGCGTCAGCAGATTTGGAAGCTTTAAAGAAACACAGCTACTTGTCAACAGATTTTATAAATAAATATACTCTACATCATGCTGTATCATATTTTACAGCCTTTACTATTGACGCATCAGACAAATTGATCCCTCAAACAAAAGGTCATTCACGTCGAAGACGAGTTCACTTGTGGAATGATGCCTACAGACAAACGCGGAAAAATCAAAACAAAGCCTGGGACTATCTGCGCCGATACCCAAGTGCAGAAAACCTGGTCAGATTCTAATCAGTTCAAAACATAGCAACCGATAGGCATAAACGTTTTAAAGGAAGCTTTAGAATCTATTCGCTATGCTAAATTTCAAGCTATAAGCAACGAAACTTAGTTTCGTCTCTTAGAATTTCCCTCTTTTCTTTCTTTCTTTAACTTTTCTTTCGCTTTCTTTTCTATTCTTCTCTTTTCCGTTTATTCTCCTTTATTTATTTAATTATAGCATTTCACTATTTTCGTCCTTTTTTACGAGCACCGGTTTCTCCCGCTCCTTCTACTATCTGTTCCAGATACACGATAGCCTACAAACACCGGTGAAACATGCAATAGAGGGCTGCTGTGCATGCCGTTGACACGCCGGCCGACACACGGGCGTTGACACGTGATTGACAGAGGGTCGATTGACATACCTTCGCTCGTTGCCGGTCCCATTCACCTTACGCCATCTCCCCTTTAGGAGACCCCCACCTATATATACTGCGGCGAGGAAAGCATATGTCGTCCTGAAGAATAGTCCGCCTGTCGAAACGTTGGCTCCTGCTTTCACCTTGTTCTCATTTTGCTCATTGTCTTGAATTTCCATCTCCCGCTTTCCCCGTGTTTTCCCTGGATTTCTACTGAAGGAAGCTGAAGCAACAACGTGAGCGCCCTCTGCTTTCCTTGTCCCACGTAGCACTAATTGGAGACATTCACTACAAGTATATGCAAGAACACTTCGCACCAGGCCAACACTCAGTGCAGATTAGCTTTAAGAGCGGCGCTACAACACACACTATCCGACAACTCATTGCGGCAGCACCACAGCACATCACACATTTCGTCATTCACTGCGGGACTAATGGCCTTAACCACGACACTGGTGACAACACAGTTAAGGCCATGAAAACGCTGATAAACGATTTGCACAAACAAACAATACGCAGAAATTACCCTGAAAGCAGTACTACCAGGGATTGCAAAGAAACGCAGGACAGTTGCTCAACAATCACAAAAACTCCTAGCTCACGCACTAGTGAAATGTAAGCTCAATGATTTTCTTCTGGTAATTGGAATCCAACACGAGAACGTCGGCATCATGTACCACGCTGAAATACACCGAGACCCCAACATTCTGCTCGCCGAAGACGGACTACACCGCAATTTTTTTGGCGTCAAGGTATTGGCTAACAACATCAAGTAGAGGCTCATAAACTCTTTTAAATTGACGCAACCAACAACACCATTAAATCCTGCGTCTCAGTAGGCTTCAACACAGAAACACCCGCTTGAAATTTTCAACGCCAGCTCGCACACACGTTCCACCAAAGCTAGAATGCAAGAAGCATCTACACAGACGGTGGACGCGGAACCAACAACACCCGCTCAACGGAAGCCCACAACCACCCGCGAAGCCCTCACGCAAGCAGCCACGTACGCTAATAAGCAGAGCGATACACACACAGGCAGACATCGGTGCAGGCCTCGACAAAAAAATAAGCGTAAAAAGGCACCACCTGATGATTTTTCGCCCCGGAGGTCGGCCCGAACCAAATAGAAGTGACTACCACGCACCACGGATAGCACGGACAACAACAAATCTCTCCCTTTCCTCCAATCCCGCAAACTCGCCGCCAAACAAACAAATTACAGATTTCAACTAAAATTTACACTAGCTGCATTAAACAGAGGAAAATCCCGAAAGGTCTCAGAATTAAGGTTAGATGTGCCCTCGGTTCCTTACCCTCCAGGCTATTAATGAAGTGGAATGCTGTCCTAGAAAATGCATCGCTCTCTCTTATTGATATTCTCGAAGAACACTGCAAGGAACAACTTATGATAATTGCTGATCAATTCAACAGCATAAATTTATCTGAACCGGAAAGACGAGAAATTAAAGAATTCGTCCAAACTAAGGTGGAAAAATTACTAGATAAATAACTAGCGCAATCCTATTAGAGCTACTCATCCACTCAAAAAAACTAATGAAACTCCAGCAACATGTAGCTTTAACGATAGTCCTACAGGCGAGCATCCAGAGCGCTGCATTAATGTAGTAGACATATCCCAGAGTCTAAGCTACGAGGAAGTTGATCTCCTGAAACATGGTCTAACGTTTTGTACGACGAAGAACGCAGTTAGCGAATACGAACTCCACAAAGATATACCAGAGTTTTCAACAGGCATGCGCATCACAGAGTTCTTTTTCGCTAAGCCAGACGTAGGAAAACAAGATAGAGACTCTCTTCGACCACCTAGCACGTGGACACCGGAAACCGAACAGTGCCCAGACCTCGATTTATACTTAAAACTGATATCAAAGGAAATTCTAGAGTCAGCGCGGCATTGCCGGAAACGAAAAAATGTGTCCCCCGCACAACACCAAACCCTTAAAGCACTTGCGAAAAGGAATGCTATCGTAATAAAACCAGCAGACAAAGGCGGCAGTATCGTAATCTGGCCTATTTAAAAGTGCAAGAATGAGGCCTCCAAACAACTCAGCAACCACACCCATTAGAAAAAACTCGACTCTAACGCAACTTCAGATTACAGCAATATTGTGAGAAACACAATACCGGAGCTCCTGCACAGAGAACTAAACACGCAATCTGAATATTGCTTCATGACGCGCAAGAACAAAAAAGCAGGCCGCTTTTATCTTCTTCCTAAAATACATAAACTTCCGGTCGAAGAAATATTTACAGCAGAAATCTCAGGTCGGCATACTGTGCCTTATAACTACACACCTGCATAGTCACTGTCTAAATTCTTAAATCAGCACCTGTCAAATATTCCCACCACCCTCCCATCTTTTGTTCAAGACACGCCGCAATTCCTTGGAATTACCGACGGCATCAACGCCAACCAAATGTTTTCCGACTGTACTATTCTAGTCGCTTGGGATGTTTCTGCCCTTTACACCAACATACCCATGAGCGAAGAAATTGAATCCGTTTCTAAATCCCTCGCAAGTCATCTCCAAGCGCACGGCCTTGAAGTTTACGTGTCGCTCCGTAGTGTAGTTCTCCCGCTCAACTATTTCAAATTCGATTCTATTCACTACCTGCAAACTTTCGACACTAGCATGGGAACACCATTCGCACCCACTTATGCCAATATTTTCATGGGACAGCTTTAAGCAGAAATCCTATCCATTAAAACCCCACACCTATCTTCGTTACATTTACGACATATTTATAATATGGGAACACGGCAAAAGCGCGTTAACAGATTTAGCTAACCATTTCAATCGCTTTCACCCGTGTATTAAATTACGTGCTCACTACTCTCCTAGTCAGATCAATTCCATGGACACGACGGTCTACATAGAAGACGCAAACCTGAGATCTGATTTTTGTGTAAGCTTCTTGAAAAAAATGATGAATCGTAGACTCATACGTTTTCCTGAACTCAGCAATGTGCTCGATCCCTATTAGTGTGGCTTCAGAGAAGGGCAGTCCACCACCGACCATCTTGTGCGCAATCAAGGATATATCCGCAATGCACTTATACATCAAGAGTTTTTCTTATCGATATTCCTCGATATCGAGAAGGCATACGACACAGCTTGGCGTTTGGGGATCCTGCAAGATTTATAGGGAATTGGCATACGTGGAAATATGCAAAACGTAATAGCAAGCTATTTGTCGAATCGTATCTTCCACGTGAAAAACGGCAACGTATTGTCGATACCTTTTATACAAGAAACTGGTGAACCCCAGGGAGGCGTACTCAGCGACACACTCTTTATCATTACGATGAACACACTTCGTGCTTCACTACCACCGGCCATTTTTTTTTATTTCCGTCTACGTGGACGACCTTCAAATAGGCTCCAAATCCTGCAACCTTGCAGTATGCGAGAGACAGGAGCAGCAGGGCTTGAACAAGGTGTCGAAGTGGGCAGATATAAATAGATATCAAACCCCAGAAAACTTCTTGTGTTCTTTTTCAAGAAAGAGATGGCTGGTTCCAGATCCGCGTGTAGAATTATGTGGACAACAAATACCTAACAAAGGGCATAAATTTCTAGGTGTAATGCTTGACTCCAGGCTTACTTTCATTCCACACATTAAATATCCTGAAGAAAATGTCTAAACACAATGAACTTACTGAAAATCCTACCCCACACAGCATGGGGTAGAGATATGAAGCGTTTATTGAATCCTTACAGGAGCCTAGTTCTATCACGATTGGACTATGGTGCCGTCGTATATCACTCTGCCGCGCCAGCGCGCTAAAGAGGTTAGACTCCGTTCACCATCCGGTTATCCGCTTGGCCACTGGCGCATTTAGAACAAGCCCTGTCGAAAGTCTATACGTGGAGTCAGATGAGTGGTCACTCATATTTTCAGAGAACATACATCAGCTTCACATATTTTCTCAACGTGCACTCTAATATGGAACATCCGTGTTTCACAACTGCTAACGACTTCACGTGTGAAGCAATTTTTCGTAATACACCCACTATGAGATTTTCTTTATCACATCGTGCAGGAGAACTGAGCGAAGAAATAGATGTCCCAATTCTCGAACATCGCCTAATGCGTCCAGGTAATGCGTCCAGGTAAGCGTCCAGCCTGGGAGTGGCATGTGATAGATTGTAATGTATATTTTGTAGAGGTCACAAAGCACGCTCCTGACTTCGAAATCGCTATTCATTTCCGTGAACTTCAATCGAAGTACTCCTGTTCCGAATGCTACACAGAAGCGTCAAAATCACATGATGGCGTATCTTATGCTGCTGTTGTCGCTTTTTTTTTTTTCTAAATCTGGCGTATTGAACATCCTAACAATTTTGTTCACTGCAGAAGCCTATGCAGTGCTGTGTGCAGTTAAACATATAGATAAATTAAAACTTGTCAGAGGAATAATGTTCACAGACACGTTAGGTCTTGTAAACGCGTTCATTTCTTTACAGAAGCATAAAAATACTGTTTTCATTGAATTTTACGCGCTCTTATGCAACGTTTCTATATCACACAGAGATGTAGTATTATGCTGGATACCTGGCCATAGAGCCATCGAGGATAATGAGCTAGCTGACGAAATGGCCACATCATTCACATCACTAGCCATTATTCGTACGGCTGCTATCTCTGTCACAGATCTGAAGCCTTTCTTACGTAAGAAACGGCGAAACGACTGGCAACGGATGTGGGACGCAGAAATAAATTATAAACTGCACGTTATAAAGCCACAGTTAGGTTTTTGGCCCTCCGCAACAAAATCACAGAGAACAGATGTCCTATTCTGTCGTCTCAAAATAGGGCACACATTTGGCACCCAAAATTCGAGATGTGGTGAGAGGCTGACCATTCTCCACGTTCTTCTGAAGTGTCTGAAAGCCGAAGCTTAGAGTAAGAATTATTTTCCTCTTGCATGCCAATACTGCGCCCCTCTGTACCCATGTATGTTTCATGGTAACGAACCGTTTTTAACACCAAAGCAGTCCTCGATTTCTCGAATTATTTTGTCTTACTAGTTATAAGCCCATTAAATTCATAACGCATCCTCTTTACAGATGATGCCCTTGTGATAGTTGGTTTGCATTGCATATGCCTCCCGGTCCCTGTGTCTCAAGAGGAGTGCCGCTCTAGTGAACTTTATCATCTGACATATGTTGTATACTGTATAATTCTTTCGCAGTGCACCTTAATGCTCATAGTACACGTCAGTTGTGCTTGACATAATCTTATTACACATAGACTTTTTGCACATTAGAGCGACCATATTCAAGGCCCCTTTACAGCCACATCACATCAATTTCATGAAACTCTTACCTACACTGCGAACTCATTACCACGTGCATGGCCCTCTTTGGCTACACCTGGTTCTTTCGCCATTAAACATCAAACATTCACGTGCCCTTCTTTTATAGTATTACAGGTGATGCTGCACTGTCTAGCAATTTAATAGATTTAGCTTCTAGGGAATGACAATGAATGCTGTGAACGAAAAAAACAGTCAAAAACACAAAGGACCAGAGGAGAGGTCGTTGTGGTGTGAGCCTCTCCTCTTGTCATTTGTGTTTTTAACTGCTTTTTTCGTTCAAGTATGTACCAAGTGGCCCAGATTGCAACCCTTCTGCAATGATTGCCGTAATAGAGCGGGAACCATAGCCAGCCAAGATGAATAGTTACACTTGCACTGTGCTTCTTATTAGGGCCAGGAATGCAGACCAGATATGCTGAAACTTTATAGGAGCAAATATATATAGTGCTCTACAAAGTTATCTGTTCTGGAAAAAATGAAAAAACCAAACTAATCTTTTTACCAACGACATTTGCAGAAACTACAAAAACGCTTGAAATATGCAGTGTGTAACCTTGAGAGAAATAAAAACAAAGTCAATTAAAAAAAAGTTGTTTCACTTTTGAAATGCTTTTTTTACTCATCTCAATTAACATTTTTGTGGAGCTAACCCTGGTGCGTAAATGCACAAAGACATGTATCATTTCAGCTAACCAAATATTCTTAATATGTAAGACCGAACCAGACAACTTTATCGAAACTCACTGAGTAACAGCCATATTACCGCGCAAGAAATTCTTTCTAAGCAGTAGCAGTAGGCATGTCAGTTGCCTGTGAAAAAAAAACACATTTAAATGTGCATTCGATCATTTCAAGCGATGGCCACATGTATCTCTATCAAGCACATTTTGAAAATAACTGGTCAAATGGTTTCATCACGCGCTGAATTTTACCTGCACATCAATGAGGTTAATTAGTGCAGTGTTGCACATCAGTGCGAATGCTGCGCAACCGGCGCATCATCCGTAATGTTGATTCATGAGACCTATAATTATTATTAGTTCCTATATTATATAACTCCCAGAGTCGCAAGCTAATCGGCTCTGAAAACACCTGTACAGTTAAGCAGGATTTCCAAACGTTATTCCTACAAATGGCCTAATACATCTAAAAAGCGTTAAATTTGCATAGGTATCATTCAAAGTCTGACTTCTATTTCTTTGTAATATATTCAAGTGAATTTATTTGTGTCCCCTAGGACATTACGAGCGTCTTGTAAAGTGAATACTAAGACGCTGCAAACAAGCACAAAAGAATTATTTAAACATATTTTAACCATTTAGCACGAGTATTGACATGTCCTTGGTATACATTAAATAAGAACTCTGTAACCAAGTGTTCTGACAGGACAATGCCAAAAATAGCGGATAGCAGCCGTCTATGACATTCGACGAAGAAATGTATCAAATTTTACCAAGTGCTGTAATGCGTTCAAAAATATATCTGTTTTCATGCTAATGCCACTGGCCACATTTTGGCAATGTTATCGCCAAAATTGGTCACGGTAGCAGTGTAATACTTATCTGGTTGTTCGGCAAACGCTCACAATGGTACCGCACTTCTGAATGCACAATTTGCAAGAAATACTGTAATTAGTCGAAATAATTTTATATTAGTTATCCTATTTGTACTGAATATAAAGAGGGCCTGCCCTTGCCACAGGAGATACAGAGGGTAACCTACCTTGCCACTTGTATACTGCGTGAAAATATAGGGATGTATTTGCGAAACTCTTAGGTCATTTCAAAAATTTTTATCACATATCGCAATTCACATATCACATATCACATATCGAATATCGCACATATCTCAATTAATTAAAAAAGAAGCACGATTTCAAGAGTCGTTTTCATAGGGACAGTCGAAAATAACGAATAACCTCGACTGAACACTTTCAGTCATGCGAGTAAAAACGCATCCACACCAGCCCTTTCGGCCCTGAATTTTTCAGTTTAGGTCAATATTTTTTTGAGTCGCGTATTTAGTGTGGAGCAGGTGTTAGTGGCATGATACAAAAAGAATGAAAAATTATTTGATATTTGTACAACATTGCAGGTATGGTGTCAAATGACCATCAGGGCTCAAAGGTTGTGAATCAACACGTATTATGTGGATCGAAAGCATAGAGTTTTGTTTTATTTCATATTGCTGGAGCTTGTAAAGCAGGGTTCTATGTGCGCCGAACGTAATATAGGTTCTTGTATTATTGAAACAAGAAAACAGCACTCTACCAAAATAAAATAAAGTGGGCACAGATGCTGAGACCTTCGGTTCTAAGCAGCAGTTTACGCTGAGTTCTTGATATTTCTAGGCGAAGCTCGTCGAAGCTATCTTCAATTTTTTCTTAATCTTGTCAAGTGGTTGGGCACCCGAGTTCAATGATTCTCCTTAGTTTTCATTTGGTTTATAAACGAATAACATACACGCAGCTAAAAGTCCTATAGACCTTTAAAAAATGTTTAGCTAGATAACTATCCTCAAACAGTCAATATGCCGGAAAACGACATCAATTTCCAATTATATTCTATAAACTTCTTCGGGAAACATGCGAAACAAAACAAATTGGCTACTCCCAATCTTCACTTTACAACCACTGTGCCCTGGTCGCATCATTTTCGCCTACCGCCCAGTGGGTTATTATAAGAGTCGTGAATATCACTTAGCTGGTAATTATTTCTTCAACTGCTACTCAAGCTATAGGTATCGTAGAGTAATAATATCAAGCCAGACGGTCAAGTGTTTGGCGCTGACGACGTCCCAACTTGAAACAAAGATCGTTACTGGTACTTCTTGTTTTCGTAGATTTTGCCGCAGAACAATGGTTGTCTTGCACTATTTGACCTGAACATCTGCATATTGTATCAAAACTATGCTGGCGTTATATCGAGATCTGGACGTTTTTTTTTTTATTTACATCGTTTGATTAGTTGTGTGGGACGTTTTCTGTGACGTCTTCACTTGACACAACCTGGGTCGAAAGAGCAGCGGCACACATACATTGGCGGCACGCCGGCCTCCACAACAGCAGAACGACTGCCTCGCGAGAGGTGTCGGATATACACGGCAGTTTGGATGTGCCCTGCCTGCAGCATTATCTACGGGCCTGTCGACGACCGGGAAGCTACATGCCCTCATCTCCAGGATGCCTCCGTGTCTGGTGACACAAACATCGGCTGGATTTTCTATTCAATGGAAAATAATTTCCGCTAGATAAATGCAGAGCTAAATAGCACTATTTATGAAAAGCAATGCCCAATGTCTCAAGCATTAAATGCCAAGGAGATTTCCGGTCCCTGTAAAGCTCTGCTGTAGCGCACGGCTCCCAACAGGGCTCGACAAGCTTGACCGACTCGGCTGTGCTCGCATCGCAGCCGATGACGCGGCTAGCATTATCGTATTTTCCTGTTTTTACCAATTATTGTGAGGAGCGTCAACGACGGTACAAAATATTGCGCTTTGTGACAGTTGCTTATTCGCTCCCATGTGCCGCCACCTTTAGCTACGAAGTGAACCAGAAATAGTCAAGCAACGTATGCGGCACCACCGAGCGATCAGCGGCAATGGCAGAGTGATAACTCCGCTGTCGCTAATTGCCCACTTCGCTGTACACCAACCGCACAACTGGTGCCGGTATCATCCTCTGTATGGCCGGGAAGTATCGCCAGTCGCGAGGAAAACCGCCGTTAAAAGTGCCCGTCCAACGGCAAACGGCGTGCGGCGTGTTGCCGCGTTACGCGTCTTTGTACCGTTCTTCAATGCCTCTTAATAACTCGCGCTCTAAACTTCATTCCGATTTGCACTGTATAAAGTTACTTTTATTGCTGCAAATTTAATTCTGCCGCACGATGCCTTCTTCCAGAGCGTTGGGCACATTTCTTATGCTGTTTCTGCTGTTCTTATACTGTGTCTATTCTGTGATTTATTCATGTTTGAAACTACGCTCCAAAATAAAATTGTAGAGTAATAACAACTATTGTATATATTACATTGTATTTTGTTACAAAAGATCCAAGAACTATAAATCCTCGAGCATACCAAAAAGCCTCAAAACGTCATACGCAATTTTATGCAACATGTCTACGGCCAGTTTTACTTTCACTACCAGGGTGCGTCTGTGTCACGACAAAGAAACGGGATGAGTTGTAACGTCGAAGCAGGCTAACGCGACGCTAAAGACAATCCAAGCACGAGCAACCTAGTTTCCCAATCGTGCCCAACACGGTGGTACCAGTCAGCGCTGGTCCATTGTACATGTTTCGTTGACTAATTACAATAAAATATGGGCATTATAAGCATGCAAAGAAGAAATACGTTTTTCAGTGACCATTCCGCTAATTTATTTCGCATCTTCTGCATTTAAATTTCTTGAACCGAAGTCACCTCATCATTCAGCCATTCCACTCATGTTTTACTTGACACTTCACATCATCCACGGTATTGGTGCACGAATCTCCTTAAATAATATATAAGGATGTTTTTATGGCATTGGCGTCAAGCTAATTTGCTTGGTTTACGTAATATACGGTGTATGCCAGCTAACGTTAGCCAGGCTATTTCAGAAAAGCAAAGACAAGGAAAGAAACATATGGCGTTCTGTCAACAGATGTGCGATTACCGAGCACTGCAGGACCTATGAATGCTTCTTTCACCGTATTTTTTAATATGTTTTTTTTTGCTGAACAGCTTTGCTAAAGCTGGCTGGGGTGCCCTACATAGTCAGAATGTCACCTCGTTGCTTATATACGCTGCTTGGCCATGAAATGACCAGAATATGGTCATTTGAAGTCTCGTAATATATTGCCTTGTAATAATGAGTTTCTTCGCTCAATGTAAGAAACTTTGACAGAAAGTTTAGTACTGGAAAAGTTTTTCCTCAATTCTCGTTCATTCCTGAATAACTATTTTGTCTAATAACTGAATAACATTATCAAATTGTACACACGTGGTGTTTCAGGAAACCACCACACACGCGGCAGCGAAACAAAGGTGAGTGCTGTTAGTGCGGTTGTGCTGCTTCACGGAAGCTTCTAGAGCAAGCTTCATGCAGTTTGAGGGGTGACACACGCGTGTATAGAGTTTCACATTGCTTAAAAGACACCCAGCTAAAGTATAGCATTCGTAACTACATAGCGCGGGAAATCTCTGTATGCTAACCTACATTTCCTTCTTACTCATGCTCTCAACATTGTATTCCAAAAAGATGTTCATTGTCGCATACCATGACTACATGTGTTGGAGGGTATATCGCTTGTACAGGTAAATAAAAACATTGAATATTCTTTTTGTGACCTAATGGTGGTGATTCTGTAGCATTCGTTAATTGGAACTGTACGTGCTTGTGCCGTAATTTTATTGTCATACTTGGGAAACTCTATTTAACCGTTTTGCCGCCAATGTGAGTCGGTAATTTTCTATGATCAGTTCGGCAAAATACAGGACTGTTGCCATGACAGAACAGCTAAACCTACCATTGGACAAGGTTGGGTAACTAGGGCGTTCGTCTTTTCAATGAAAGCCTTTCAAGCTTACTTGAGTCCCTTTCTATATACCACGGGGTATCAGACTCATCTATGAACCTGTCTCATGTGAACTTCGATCACTAGGTGTGCACCGCCCCTTGAACCCCTTTGAGGACAACTTAGTTATGTGCCGCTCCAAAATGATAACGAAACGCTAAAACCTGATCTGGTTTGACGCAGATTAGAATCAGCGTCATATACTTAGCTAACTGTGTACTTAGTATGCCGGCTGTCTTTCGAAGTGATGAATTTCCTATAGTTCGCCTATGGCCAATTTAATTCTTGTCATTGAGCTGAAATACTCAATGAGGGGGACTATCCCTGCATAAGAAATCGAAATGCTTGTTCGAGTAATTCACAATTGTCAATCAATTAGTATTTATAGCGTTAGCATCCTTAGGCAACTTCAGGCACCTCCCGGGGCTATGCATCTATCTTTGTATGTTTTTATCTATGTATGTATATCTATGTGTCTATGTATCTATATATCGTATCTCTGTATATATTCGAAAACGAAGACTGGTGAACGTGCATGGCGCGCCCGAGGGGAAAGAACAAGCAGAGAATGACGCTGAGTTCATCAACCAGCTGACCACTCTTGGACTCACCTTCGCAACCTCAACTAAACGGCCCCTTCTTCCATAAGGGTGATAAGCGGTCTCCTTTGCGCGTAACAAAGTGATGAAGGGACGGGGTAGCCCTCCCAGCAACGGAACCGTTGCTGCTGCAACTCCGTCGAAGCCGTCCACTTGTCAACACCTCGCCTTCAGCCGTGACCGTCGTTGACATGCCAGAAGAAGGAGCCGCTCCGAGGGCAGCGCCTAACAGTCCACTGCCATACAATTTAGTTCCACCCACCTTCGGAGGTAAAGCGGGCGAAGATGACGACGAGTGTCCCGTCCACTAGAAACGAGTGAGCTAGTGCAACGGCTGGGATGCAACCGGTCAGATCACCAATGTGGTGTTCGTCCTGACCGATACAGCACTAGTGTGTACGAGAACCACGATGATGCGCTTATGACGTGGGAACTTTTTGCTGATGAGTTAAAGGCGTGTTTTGGGCACTCAGTCGCCAAAAAGAAGCGTCCGGAGCCGACACTGTCGCAACTGGCGCAGCTACCAGGTGAGACATGCACCAGATATATCGAAGTGTCAAAGCTGTGCAAGGTGGGCCGTGCTTACATGTCGGAAGAAGATAAATTTGGGCATTTCTTGAAAGGAGTGGCTGAGGATGTGTATAAATTTCTAATTGGAAAGGAAAGCCTCAGTTCTGCGTCCGACGCCATTCGGTATTGTAGAACTTTTGAAATGCTCAAGATGCGTCGAATTACGTCAAACTTTGGTCAATTGGCAAACGTTGCGACAGTTACTAGCCCTTGCTTCGACCTTCGTTCGACCAACCGACAGATTCTCCTCGAGGAACTTTCCCGCCACGAAGAGATGTTGCATTCAACTGATGACCACCAGGACGTGTACACGTCACGTGCGGCTATGACTGCGCCACATTCGGCCCCTTGGAAAGCGGTGGTTAGCGCAGCGGCCGTGGAGTACAGCGCCGCCCCCAGTCGTAGATGACAACGCGCCCTCCGACTTCGCGCTATGATCAACGCGCTCTGCACGCCTTCTCGACGCCCAATTTATCGTCGTGACAAACGCCGCGAACCAACGCATTACACGAGGGAAAATGATAATATCCAGTTCATCGACGAACAACCAAGGTTTCGACGTCTCTCGGTGTGTTACTCTCGAAGAGTCCCGGGTCATATATCGCGGTTTTGCAACGAGCGTATGAACACGTGGTATGGCCAGCGCTCAGTTTTCAAGGCCCTCCGAACGGCCCCACGGTGCACCGTGGCCAGCACACGTATCATCTGGTGACGAGTATTGGCCGAGCAGCTCCTGGAATTGCTCCCCGGCATCTGACAGGAATTGACGCCCCCACATCAACGTCATGCTCCCCGTTCTCCCTCACCGCTGCGTCACACCACATCCCCTTGGTCACCGGAAAACTAGCTAGCGCGGCCGATAGAGGTGAGGTTGCTGGAGACGTGCTACTGACACAAGTACCTCCTATGTTGATGCTTAAAAACAAAGTACACATTATTGTAGATAATGTGCCTGTGATGGCTCTGGTGGATACAGGTGCAACAATTTCGGTCATTAGTGTCTCTTTTAAAGGCGTGTTAGGGCGAAATGTCTTGTATAAAAAGGGCGAAGTTTCACAGTTTTGTGGAGTGAGTGGCGAGCCGTTGCGACCTATTTGTGTGTGTAGCACTGACGCGTTTTTGGGGTGCCATTTTATCACGACATAATTTGTAATTGTTCCTCGGTCGACCCGTGATGTAATTTTTGGCATGGATTTCTTGCGGGAGTGTGGTGCTACTTCGACTGCTGCACAGAGAAGGTATTCATAAGTGGTAGAATTCCATCAAGACTGCTGGAGAACGCTGTAGATCGTGAAACTACGCTGTGTGTTTATTACCGATACGGTCCTACCTGCGTCATCTACCGTTTGTGTTCCCGTTGTCTGTTGCGATGCCGATTCCGGCAGCTTCGATGCTACCGTAGAACCGATGCACATTAACTGTGTGATTTACAACGTGTTGGTGCCACATTGTATTGTGTCGATCAAAGGCGGACGCACTGGCTTACGGACCGTCAACTGTTCTAAGCAGCCCATCTTACCAGACGGCTGAAAATTACCCTTCGCCAGGGAACACGCGTCCTTATCAGTGGCTAAACACACAGATCAGCCCGAAGAACCTGATGGTCACAGTTTGTAAACGGCCCTTTTTTCAATGATAAATAAATTGCTCAGCACGAGTGAACACCGAACGTTAGTGGGTGTGCTTTCGAAGCACGTTTTGTCATTAGACTTTGCGTAGAAGAACAAAATACCTGCAATCCCTACGTCTTGAACACGCCATTCCATCAACACGGGTTCGGCACATTCGAATAGACAAAATCCATATCGCGTTTCACCATCAGAGCGCGAGATTTTTACCGAACAAGTCCACGAAATGATAAAAAAGGGAGTCGTACAAGAGCCAGCGAGTCCGTGGAATGCTCTAGTGATTTTTGTTAAAAAGAAATATGGATCTTGGAAAATTTGCGTCGACTAACGCTGTTTGGATTCTGTAACAAAAAAAGATGTGTACCCATACCCACGTATTGATGACGCAATAGATTGCCTTCATCTCGCCTATTACTTTTCCTCAGTACATTTACGATCCGGCTACTGGCAAATTCCAACGCATCCTGAGGACAAGGAAAATACTGCCTTTGTAACCTCTGACGGGCTTCTTGAATTTAGTGTGATGCCATTTGAAATGTACCGCACTGTGGCAGTTTTCGAGCGATTGATGGACACTATTCTGTGCGGATTGAAGGGGAACATATGAATGTGCTACCTCGATGACTTCGTCAACTTTGGCCGCATCTTCAGCGAAAACAACTCGAGTCTGATTATTGTCCTTAACTGCATCAAAAACGCTGGCCTAGTTTTAAACTCCAAGAAATTCCACTTCGGAGACCACCAAAACCTTGTGCTTGGGCACCTCGTTGATTAGGATGGCATCCGCTTTGATCCCCCGAAAACAGCAGCCGTTGAAGCGTTAAGTGCGCTGCGCACTGTCAAGAGACTCCTTAGTTTTCCTGGGCTTTGTTCCCATTTCCGCCGCTTGATTCCTAAATTCACCGACGTCGCGTATGCGCTAACGTGTCTGCTACGAAAGGACACCCCCCTTGAGTGGACTCCTGAGTGCGACTCTTCGTTTCGTCAGTTCAAGTTATCTGCTGACGTCATGACCAGTTTTTCAACACTACAGTCGTTCAGCTCCGACGGAACTACATACGGATGCCAGTGGCACAGGTATTGGTGCCGTCCTAGTTCAACGCTATGGTGACCGCGAACATTTGATCAAATATGCAAGTCGCTTATTAAGTAGGCCCGGGTAGACTTACACTTTCATGGAACAATAATGCCTCGCGATAATGTTTGCGGTTCAGCGGTTTCGTTCTCACCTGTATGGGCGCCCTTTTACAGTTGTCACCGACCAACCATTCATTGTGTTGGCTTATAAATCTTCGTGATAATTATGGCCGCGTTACGCGCTCGGCGCTCCGACTGCAAGACTACAGTTTCGCCTTCTCTTATAAGAGCGGCCGAGGAAACGCTGATGCGGACTGCCTCTCGTGTATTCCACTTAGCACTACGGACTATGACGCCAACGACTTCTATAACCTCGTGGCTCCTGTGTCGCCGCGTTTTCCAGACTTCGTTTGTTGCAAAGTCGTACAACGAAATGATGCCAAAAAAACCGCTCTTCACCGCTACGACCGCTTTGGTGACAGCAAATCATTTCTGTGTACGTGATGAACTCCTGTATAAGAGGAACGTTTCCAGCACTGGCGTACGTTTTCTCCTAGTGGTACCGGAGAGCCTTCGCACAGCGATTCTGAGTGCTATGCACGACTACCCGACGTCTGGCTATTTAGGTTCGGCGAGGACGCTCTACCTGATTTATGAACGCTCTGATTGGCCTTGAATGCAACAGTCTGTTGAGAAGTATGTGGCCAGCTGCATGAAGCGTCATCACCACAATCTGCCATCTTCTGCCCCAGCTGGTCCGATTTTGCCTCCAAGCATGTCTTTCCAACTAGTGTTCCTGTATATGCTCCCGCAGGGAGCAGAGTTGCGCATACCTTTTCCGGCGCCGCTCGCACCGCTATTGGCCGAGCGCGAAAAATGACGTCAAATGATCCGCGCCGCTGCGAAGCCAACTTTGCGGGCGCATCGCCGACTCATGCGAACTCGTCGTTTCCGTCAGTAGCATCGCCATTGCAATCAGTGGACCGTCGATCGTGCGTTCAGAGGAGCAGCTAGAAGCTCTTGCATCTTGAATCTTTTTCTATTTGCAGATTTGCTGCTACTAAATAGTAAGCACTACTAAATAGTAAGTACTACTAAATAGTAATAGTAAATAAAAGTAAGCTTTGCTTAAAATGTGCACATGTCAATATTTGAAATGCGCTTAAATCTGTGTCTGCACCGCATGTATCGAAAACGTGCAGCTGTTGTGAACGATGGTTAGTGATAAATGGCGCTCTGTTAACGGTCACTGACACAACTGCAGGCACGATAGCTCTCTTGGCGACGGTCATTAATCGGCTGGTTTCGGCAGCCAAAATGCGCTAAGTGTCCACCTTACGTGTGTGATGTTTTAAACACTCTTTAAAACATTTCTTGCTTTCTGGCCATGATAAGACAACTTCATATGCATGCTGAAAATCATTGCACCGCTGTTTGTGGCAACGTACTGCGCGTTTGCGAGCGAACTTTGGAGCTGTTTGAGCCACGGGAGTATATTATTTTGGGGAATCGAAGGCGATCCCACCCCATATTTGTACGTTCATGTGTGTGTTTGTATATGCGTGTTTACATAGGTACATACAAAGTTTCGGTTGGTTGGAAGCCCACCCCCTCCGGCTGCACGAATGACTCGTTCGAGCGTAGCATGTATTAACAAGTGCCCTTTGCTAAGCGCCTGCGAACAATTGGCGCTTGTAGCTCGCGACCACCAGAGAAAAAGGCGGAACACCACGCGGCATTTGGCTCCTGCGCGCGCGAGGAGTGGCTTCGCTGCAGAGCTGGATCACGGCGGCGGAACTATGCGCAACTCTGCTCCCTGCGGGAGCATATACAGGAACACTATTTCCAACAAGTCAGCATTCACTTGGTGAGCCCTTTGTCAAAATCAGCCAAGGGAAATCGTTGGATAGTTGTTTGCCTCGACTTGCCTCACACGCTAGTGCGAGATGGCGGCCGTGTCCTCCTCAACTGCCAGTGACGTTTCAACATTCCTGCTGCCTTATGTCATCCTGCGACATGATCCGCCTCGCGTGATTATCAGCGACCGTGGACGATAATTCACAGTGGATGTCGTAGAGGAGCTGCTTCGTATGTGTTAATCCCACTTGCGTCATTCGACGCCAAACCACCTACAAATGAATAGGCTTACGGAGCGCACCAACCGAACAATTGTAAACATGCTATCCATGTATCTTTGATCCTACCACAAGAACTGTGATGCCGTACTGCCTTTTAACACGTACGCGTTCAACACCGTCAAGCACGACTCTACCGGCTATAGTCCTTTTTTCCTGCTGTACACACTTCCACCCCGGTGCACAATCGACACTGTTTTCTCTTTCTGTAGTCACGAAAATCCCACTGCCGCCGAGAATCTCAGCCTTGCCGAAGAAGCTTGTCGCACTGCTGGTTTGCGCACTTGGGCATCGCAGGACAAATCAAAAGCACGCTACGATATCTGCCACCATCCGGCAACCTATAGCCCAGGTGATTTATTCTGCCGGTGAACTCTAGTACGGAAACGCGGGTTATTCCAAAAGCTTTTGACCACCTACGATGCACCATTTATTATTACCCTACTCAAGGAAGTCACCTATAACATAGCTCTCCTCACAGCCAGTGGTAGAAGAGCTGCCAAGACCCAAGTGGCCCATGTCGCCCACTTGAAATTGTTCACTTAAAAGACAACTGGATTGACTCACCCGGCGGGCTTCGTCTGCGACGAGAGGAATGTTACGCGTGAGGATAACGAACACCGATGAACGTGCTTGCGGGACCGAGGAGAAAGAAAAAGGAAGAGGACGACGCTGTGTTCATGACCCAGCTTACCGCCCTTGCCCTAACCTTCGCGACCTAAAGTCCAAGCATCCTTCACCCGTAAGGATGATAAGCGGTCTCCTTTGCGCGTAACAATATCTATGTTCGTGTGTAGCCGTTTCCGCCTACTAGGGACACTATCTAGTCCGTGGTCGAATGGTTAGCGCATTTGGCTGCTCTGCTGAGTTAACAAGCTTCGAAACTAACCATTGGATCAACTTGTGTCATTGAATATGTGGCACAGTGTGCATGCGTGCCACTCTTCAATTAAGCACTTCCACGCCGACATGGACCATGCGAGATGCGGAATCGGGTGGGCACCACTGTGCAAAGGAACTCGTTGGCGCCGACTTGGAACATTCAGAATGTGCCACGACACCTGTGGTGGCCTTCAGAAAAACCAATTTAATGTCAGCTTGGGTCACTGGGTAGGTGTCAGTAGGTGTGTGCCGCTATTCAAAGAACGTCTTTGACGTCAACATCCACAACTATGTACGTCACACTGAAAATGTGCCGAATTTCCTGAATGACACCAGTTCCGAGATACTATCTCCCGAAGTGTTAGATGAAGTACATGGCCGTTCCAGTTACTTGGTATTTCAATGCATGACAGAGCATTTTTCTAAAAAAGTAATGGGACCTACAGTTGCTTTTTACTGCGATATTGATGTCGCATATTCAAACTGGTGTCATATTGAAAATTCTTTCCAAGTAGATGCACCTCATAAACGCACCAGCTACAAGTCGTAAATTGCTATAGGTGGCGGAAAGTTATTGTTCGGAAGAACATTATGAAATTTGGGGACATTTACATATATATTTTGCATTTTCTGCAAGTAATGTCTCCTTCTCTGAGCAATCGATCTGAATGACTACATTTATGTCAACTGCACTAGAAGAAATTAAAAAAATTCCATAAAGCAGAAAAATTATTCCCCCGTATAGAATCATCTGAACCAATGCATATAGTGTTTACCTCAATATAGTTCCTGTGGTTTCATTGAGGACCCCAATATCGTTATGACACACGGAATAGTGGGGGCTCCGGAACAATTTTGAACAGATGAAGCTCTCTACAGAAGCATCGAAGCAATGCTCCTCAGCGGGGCTTTTGACTCAAAGGCGTCAAATGGCCCATTCATCGACAAATACTTTTGTCGTCTGTAGCAGCGAAATGACACCTGAGCTGACGTCGCCACTGGCTGCGACGCCACGTAATGAGCATGCGAAAGGGAACACCTACGCCTAGTCCCGCTTGCGCTTCCCTCGGAAGCGTATGTTATCCGTGTGTTCCTTGTCCGGACAAGCATTCGGCTGCGTTTTCCCTGCGGCTCGGTGAGGCCGAATCAAAACGCGACAAGCACAACTCGAAGGACCGCTCAGCCGCCTTCAATTGCACAGTAATGATTTCGCATTCACAAGTCATAGGAAGCCTTTAGGTGTCCTAATGTCTTTTTTTTTTGCATTTTCCCCCTCTAAGCTGGGCCATCGTGGCCGGGATGTCATCCCGTACTCTCGAACTTAGCAGCCCCATGATAAAGCCACCACGCCACAACATTATCTACTTTGCCGCCAGAAGAATAGTTTGAATTATTTTTGTTAGCTCTTCCTGTCCGTGTTGCTTTTTGAAAATACATTTTAACGAGAAGCGTTAAGGGACCTGTGTCGCACAAAATTCAGCGCCGGCGTCCGGCGTCCCTCGTCCAACGCCGGAAGTCGCTTTGGCAAAAAGAATTTCAGACCACGAATACCAAGAGACGCAGGCCCTCCGTTTGATGCAAAGAAATTATTGAGCTAATTGAATTTTTCACGGTCAAATATGTCGAAAAATTGTAAAATAGAACTTTAACACAACCTACAGACAAGATAGCGTCGCATTGTAATTACCATATACCAGAAAACGTAATTCTGTCACCCGGGAACTCAAACAAAACCCATTTTTAAAAACACCGCGTTTTCCAGCTGCCGTTTGAGGTCCGCTATAGTAGAAGCGGCGCTGGCCCCTCGGTTCCTTTGCACACCATCACAAAAAGAACCACAAAGCTCGCCTTCGTGCAAAGCGTTCGCCGCCAGCGTTTCCCAGTGAACATTATGGTTACATAAGCTGCCATTGCCGGGAAGTGTGAAAGCATTCGGGGATCTTTGCATGCTATCTCGTTGCACTCTTAAAAACAAACTTTGAATGTCCTCCAAGTTTCTGCGCTTGTATTACTTGTGTTCGTTCAATACCAATAATTACTGTCATTCAAATGATGTGCGCGCATTTTTCATTGCAATAACACTTGTTTCAGTGGTCTGGTTACAGCTTTTTCTATCGCAGTGGTGCAAGTTTCTTTAGGAATCATAAGCTTTGGAGGAAACCACGCATTCTCCGGTTAGATTTATCCAGTATCTCCTATGTTCCGATGAAAGTATCATTCTTATCTGTTTGAACCTAGGTGAAACTCCTTTGGCCTAGTGTAAACTCATGGCATGAAAGAAGAGAATGCCCTGGTTTTGACTGCCTTTTTACAGGCGCCCTGGAAGCTCTCACCCAAGCGACACACCGAATAGCTTTCTGTCAGCAGACACGGTGTGGTGAAGTACCGTGATAAGTTTAAATAGCGACGTTTTTGACAAATTTGTTATATTCGTGAGCAAAATCGGATGACTTACTACTTCAACTGGCATTTTAAACCTGAAAATTACGCTTTACACTTGATAAGCGTACATTTACAGCAATAGAATACTGCAGTAAGAACATTACAAGTGATTTTGCATGTAGTAAAAAATTCGGCGGAGGAATATTTGTTACCACCGCAAGCTGCTGCTGCTTCCTTGCTAGGGCAGCACGTGCCGCTACTCAGTCTCAAGCATCTACACCGTCGGCGGCCACAGCCACGGCAGAAGCGAAACTTGGCCGTCCACACTGGTACGCCGCAGACCAACTAAGGGAGTTAAAGAACTACACCCAATAAGACATCGTCGGCTTGTCTCTTCACAGAGACGTTAGCGAATGCAGTGCGTGAAAATAAATTCCCTTGATTTCTAAACATTATCGTCCAAATGACTTCGTTCTACAGTCAACATGCTGACGATGAAGCTGCAAAAAATGAAAATAACCCGCACTAGCTTATTCGCAAAACTCGATAACATAGGCCGTAGGAAAAAGAGAAAGTGGTATTCACATCGCAGAACTCGAAGGATGGATCAGAAGCGTTCAGTTTAATTATAATGCGTTAGCATTCACAATTCATAAGAAGTACTTAGATTTTCTCGGTTTTTTTTTTAAACGCAGGCAGAATACGTTGCCGATGACCTTCTATTTCATAGATGAATACACAATAAATGCGACAACACAAGAACAGTGTACCACAATTTACAGCTCTGGCCCACCTAATTTTTTTTTTTAAGTCAAACAGGATGCTTCCTATAGTCCTCTATAGAGAAATTCACTATCGCTTGCAGCTTGCACCAGATGTGTTTGCATCACACGATTCACATGCTGGAGCTAGCGATGACGTTTGCTGCCGCCATATGTACGTGACCCTGAGCAATTCTGGCAGTAGCAACCACCAAAGGGCAATCCTGCCTCATAAATATACAGAAATTGGACAGTTCTTTCTCGTGGGGGTAAATCAGGCACAGATGTTTTAAAAACTTATACAAAGCTCTCGCAATCTCGTGTAACAATCTATGAAGATTTGTTGCATTTATTTATGGCGTAAAAGAGTACGTGAGGCTTATTTATCCATACAGTTAATACTACAATTTTTCTTTATCCCCCCTGTTGTACATAGCCATAGATAGGTTTTTTGTGAGCCCTTTTGTGAATTCGCAAATTGGTATCAGTCTTAAAGTGGCTGGTGGCTTTATCAATCACATCAAAAATAATTACTTCCTGAAGAAAACGAGTAACAGCGCTGAACAACGAGAGGTGACTGAGACAGACGAAGCGCTGATTTTCAACCAATATTATATTGTGCACACCGCAATATGTACAAATGGTTGAACAGGCAGGAAACAGATGAGAAAATACGTTGTGTCCTACTAGGAATACATTGTCAGGAGAAGACAGCCACGATGTAAAATCTAAAAGCAGCACAACTAAATGGTCGACATCACCCCCGTGCGAGATGCGGGTTCCTTCGTGAGGAGCGATAACGAAGGCACACTCATGCACATATCGCCTTTGTTGTCGATGCAAAAGGCCTAGTACATTTCAGGTACATGGTGGCCACTATAGCGCCTTAGTATTTTGCATTTGTCAAACAGCGTGCGATAACCAGTAAGCGAGCTATGCACGGCTAGGTGGCTGCCAACGCACCCCTTCATTTAATTGCAGTGTTCTCTGAGCTGGTCGTTAATACCATGCTCTTGAGCGCTTGAGCGTTTTCTTCAGACATGTACCAACCAGCACAATTTCACACTTTAGTGCAGTTACGTACGTATCAAACCAAAATTGGTTCATAATTTCAAACACTTCGTTAGCGGGAAGTAAAATCACGCACGCGTTGCAAAGAAAGCCATGAAGAAAATTTCCCAAAACAAAGGTATCAAACGTAGTCCCTCTTACTCGTGTACTCAACGCCCCTTGACGTCACCAGTAGCAGGGTGTGAACATATACTTTAAGGCCAAGCGTAGCTGCACCGTACGGGAAGCTGGTGAGATAATGTCAGAGGCCACAGAGCTGGGAGAGGGAAGCCAGCGCCAGAGGAGGGCGTCTGGAGGTGCAGAGGAATGATGATGATGATGATAAGGATATGTGATGGTTTGCGACATAAGGGCCAGTCGTGGCCAAAGAACGCCAATCAATGATGGTCTGTGCTCAATGATGCAGATAATAACAAAGGGTAAGGTGGCTCATTATGATGTTATAAGGTGGCTGTATAGAAGCATAAGACTAGATGCAATATATGAACATGGTAAGAGAATGACAAATGCTTGTGAAATGTGCTATCAACCTAAAATATATACTATGAAGAGTGAAATACTAAAAATTTATATTGTCACGTGTCTACTAAAAGGACTGGCAACGTTTAATGGGGAGAGCTGGCTTCTGAAAGACAATAGCTACGGGATCAGGCTATCGAGTGGGCCAGGGGTAGCACGCGCACTTCTTCTGTCTTGGCCTTCCTGTCTCTTCAGTTGCACTGTCCCCACTACTTCAGGTGGCAATTATACCAAGAGCACTACTGTCACAATAAGTTCCTTAAGTGAAAGGGCCTGGAGACAAGTGCTGTACAAAGTGCTACTATCGCAGCAGGAGCATCTGACGAGAGGCAGTGATACGAAACTTGTGGGCCTAGAAATCGTCATGCGTCAACATCCTGTAAAAAATTTAACTCTGAGTTTCTGTTAAAAAAAACGGCCGTGGCTTAGCTTGGTTAAGCCTGGTGATTGCGAAGCAATAGTGTGTCGCCGAGCTGCATACTGGGCACGCCACTTAGAAAGTCGTTCTTCTCGTTCTTCTTCCGTCTCCGTAGCTCGCTGATGCTTCCTCTTTGCATTCTGCCGAGCTGCCTTGTTCGGGAGTTAGGCCGCCTTCAAGAGTGGAAGGCGATAGCGTTATCGCACCCCGTTCGCACCGCCTACTCAAACGAGCTACGCCAGCCAAACGTCGCGATCGGCAAAGATAGCCGGGCCCCGACGCGCCATGAAGGCGGACGCGATCATGGGGCGAGTGGTGCGCCACGTGTCGGGGCAGCTCCGTACATTGCGAGGAGGGTGTCTCCCATGTTTGCCCCAAGATGGCTCTGCGTGTGCGCAGAGCGCACAAGAAATGTAGTGGAAAGGTACTTCGCTACTCGTGAAACTGCGACTTCTTTAAGTTGCGTGGTCATAATTACCGATATATACCGCAGTATAACTTTCTACGGCACGTTTCTAAGGCAACACCGCCTTCACTAGAGGCGATTTTGTCCCGTTTTGAAGTAGCGAAGCGTCTCTGTTTCACACTTCGGAGACCCTGGTTCGATTCCCACCAGCCCAGCTTACAAGATGTTTTTTATTTTTGAAATGACGTTATTTATCTGACGTCACTCTAGGTCACGTGGTGTGACGTCATGCAGCGAGGTCACGCTAAAGGTCAATGGTGCCTACCACCACCTCGCCACGGAACGGGCAGGAGTGCGACCTAAAGTAGTATTGCTTCGCAATAAAAGTGAGTTAGCACAAAGGAACCTACCCGCATGAAAACGCATATGATGTCGGTAGGCTAGAGGAAAGTGTTATTTTTCAGATTCCGCTTCCCGACACTCCAACAAGACGCGGAAAATGGTCAATGTCTGGCCGCATTTACAGCTGATGGGAGGTTCGCTACCAGTGAACAGATAGAGTGTGTGCCGGAAGTATGGCATATTCAAATGCGGCCGAAAATGTCTTCAGTTCGCCGTATTTTCGTTATTCGTGCATAATTTCCGAAGTGTGGCTTGATTAAATGAAGTTTGTTTGACGTTGCATTGTCTCAACATCTATTGCCAACGCCTTCTAAGTTTTTGCGCAAACATGACTTTAGGTATAAGGTTTAGATTTCTACAGAAGGTTGCCAGTTTTAGTTGACATGGCTGTGGCAATTTCATCTGCACTCATGTTGCCCTCTTTATCTTTGTGCCCAGACACCCAACATACAATGATATGCTGACTATGCTTTGGAGAGGACTGAATATAGCTCAGTGAGTTGAATGTTTTTTTCTGATTTTTCATGGATGTGAGAAATTTTAAAACAGATATCGAGCATGCGAATGCAATGGGTTTCTGTGGCTTTGTTTTCTTGGTTTGTAGACAATTTTGAGTAAGCCTCTGTGGTGAAAACGCTTGCTTCTGGGTTCAGAACATCAGATTTCGAAAACGATGGACTTACAGCTGCATACTGAATACGAAACGCCAGCATTTGACTTCGAGGAATCAGTGTCAAATTTTGTGTACGGGTGTTAGGACTGTATATTAAAGAAATGCATTCTAAGATGTGCCTTTGGAGCGCGTTTTCTGACCTCTACGAATGATGTGTCGCATTTTATAAGCTGTCATTGCCAGGGCGGCAATGGTTTCTCTGGGACCATGAGGTTTTCAATGAGAAATAGAACTTCCATTTCCTCAGAATGTTTTCTTACGTACAGATATTATGGTTCTCTAACTGCAGGTTGATTATGAAAGAGATTTGCAAATTTCAGATCATTTATGGTTACGTAAAAGGGATGGTCGCGGTTCGCTTTAACTTTTAGGGAGTAAACAAAACTAGAGTACAAGCTTTGAAGATGAAGCGACGAAGAGTTGGCTTCAACGTAAAGACTATCTGCAGGACTCGTCCTGAAAATATCGGTAGCCCAGAGGATACCTAGATCACGGATAGGGTCAAGGCTCTTTAAGGCGCATGGAATGCCGGACTGGTAAAACACGGCCGTGCAGTCTAGGCGTGTACATATAAGGCCTTTGTACTCATTCATTAGGTATTTCCCACCATTGCCCCACGTTGCCTGCGACGAATTTTCGGAATGTTCAACGTTTTAAGATTGTGCCAATATTGCCCACCAATTTGTGTTTTGTGTTTACAGGTATACGCTGTTCATTTAGCTCTGTGTTGGGATCTGCGGTCAGTACTATATTTCGTGTGAATAGGACACGTGAGCTTTTATTGCAATTTTGTTTAAAGCCATTTTCACTGGTACAACTTGTTGAGTTCAATTTGGATGTGTCTTTCACAGATTGCGAGCTTACACGACTTGAAACCAACCTTTACATCATTTACAGATAGAGAATAAAATATGCTGTGCGGTATTGCTGAGGGCTACTTCATTTATATGATAAAAAGCGTACAGCTGAGTAGGCCTCCCTGCGGCACCCCAGTTTCCTGAGTAAATGATCTGGACTGAACGTTACTACCTCTAACGCGGAACGTGCGATTTGATATGTAGCTTTCAATTAAGTTAAGGATTTTCCTATGAATACAAATTTCTGAAATCTCTAGCAAGATTTTATACCGCACGTAGTGTCATATGCTTTTTCCATGTCGATGATGACAGACGTAAATAACTGTCTATAGAAGTATCGCGAACTCTGTGTTATAAAACTGCCATCTCTAAAACCGCACTGATACGGATCCAGCAGTTTGTTTACTTCAAGGAGATGTAAAAGACTGTGTTTATCGTGATGATGATGTGTTGTGTTTTATGGCGCAAGGGCTAGGTATGGCCAAAGAGTGCCAAGGCAATGGTAATGATTTCAAAGTGAGGCGTTAATTTACATGCAATTATTGTCACAGGGATGTAGAGGGGACTAAAAGACGGTCACTGCAAAATGTCTAATAGCTACATGTAATAAAACTATGCCTACGATTATGTTGCGTGGCAAGGACGCGAAAGAAGGATTGTAAAAAACCTACATCGTGATAAAATTGGTCATCTCGATAAAAAATTTGAAAAAGCACTACTGCCCTAACAGAGTCCTTGAAGCGCAAGGACCTGAAGGTGTGTGCTGTCCAGAACTACTATCATAGCAGCACCATCTCGAAAGAGGATGTGCTACGATACTTTGGGCTATTAACATGCAGAACCACATCATTCAAGAAACCTAGGACAGCTGTGATGGTAGAAAGGGGTTCCTTACCAAGAAACATACCGGGATGGAGAGGGATACAATACCGGTATACTAGTGGAAAATGTTTCCTTCTTTCTCTTTCGGCTTCCCGACACTTCACGAGGACGTGGAGGACGGTGAGCCGTTCACCTCATTTACCACAGGTAGGAGGTTCGTTGCCAGTAAGCAGAAAACTGTGAGTGCCATATGTGTGTCCTATTCTGAGTCTACAGTATAGGACATCGTTCCGTCTTGTTTTTGTAACGGGGGGCCAGAAACCTATCGTTGGCTTAATCAAATGGAGCTTATTATTTGTTTCATTGTCCCACATGCGTTGCCTGTAACTTCGCAGTTTCGTTCGCAAGAAAGCTGTGAGGTCTGTGGCAGGAATAGCAGTTGTCATATTACCAGCTTGAGGTGTAACTGATGTGGCCATTTGGTCGGCCAGCACATTACCTTAAATGCATCTATGACCAGAAACCAAGCATATTGTCACATGTCTACGAGACGAATAAATATTGCACAAGATACAGTAAAACTCAATGAAAACATCATTTTTGTGTTTTCTTATTGACATTAGTGCTTTTACAACACTCAACGAGTCCGTGAATATTATCGCTTTCTCTAGCTTTATTTTTGTTTATGTGTTTCACCTCAGACAGTACTGCGTACGCTTCTGCAGTAAAGATGCTTGTATGGGGGTTCAGTACACCTGTTTCAGAGAAAGAGGGTCACACAGCCGCGTAAGACACACCGACAGGCGATTTCGACGCATCGGTGTAGAATTCCGGACAACAGTACTTCAATTGGAGTTCATGGAAATGCATTCGTATTTCGAGTTCTGGTGCGTATTTCGTAACTCTTACAAAAGAGATATCACATTCTATCACTTGCCAGCACCAAGGCGGTAGCTGCTTCGCTGGAGGTATCAAGCGGTGTTCAAAGAGTGGAACATCCATTTTCACACTAAGCTCCCTCCAACGGAGTGAGAAAGGCTGTCTCACAGAGGGTCGATTACGGAAGAGTGCAGTACATGTCGCATCCTTAATAGTTTCCTAACACGGATGTTCAGGATTAGAGTACACTTTAAGGAAATATGTGAAGCTGGTGTAAGATATCTGCAGATTGAGTGGCCACTCATTCGATTCTACATACAAGCTTTGAATGGGGCTAGCTCTGAATGCGCCTGTGGCCAGACGGATACCCAGGTGGTGGACGGGATCCAGCATCTTTAGTGCAGTCGGGACGGTAGAGTTGTACACTATGGCGCCATAGTCTAACCGTGATTGAATGAGGCTCTCATAAATAGCCATTATACACTTCCTGTCGCTACGCCATGTTGTGTGTGATAGTATCTTTAGTAAGTTCATAGTTTTTAGACATTTAGCTTTGAGATATGTTATGTGCGCGATGAAAGTAAGCTTAGAGTGAAGTATTAGACCTAGAAATTTCTGTTCTTTGTTGACAGGTATTTGTTGTCCACCCAGTTCCATGCACAGGTCAGGAACCAAGCCTCTCTTTCTTGTAAAGAGAACACATGAACTTTTGTGGGGGTTGACTTTAAATCCATTTTCGTCTGCCCGCTTATATCTTGTTCAAACTCTGCTGTGCTTGTCTTTCGCGCACTGCAAGGTTACAGGATTTAAAACCTATTTGTACGTCATCTACGTACACGGAATAAGATATAGCTGGTGGTAATGAAGCGCGGAGTGTGTTCATTTTAAGTATAAAGAACGTGCAGCTGAGCACACCTCTCTGGGGTACACCAATCTCCTGTATAAATGGACGTGAGAGTACATTCCCGACTTTCACGCGGAAGGTACGGTTGGGCAGGTAACTTTCTATCAGTTTAACATATTGCCACGGATGCCCATTCTCGACAAGTCTCGCAAGATCTCGTACCGTCACGTTGTGTCGTACGCCTTCTCCATATCAAGAAATATTGATAGGAAAAACTGTTTGTGTACGAAAGCGTCGCGAATATGTCCTACAATACGTACAAGATGATCGGTTGTGGACCGCCCTTTTCTAAAGCCACACTGATAGGGATCTAGCACTTTGCTCAGTTCTAGGAAGTGAATGAGTCGCCGAATAATCATTTTTTTTCAAATACCTCGCAAAGGCAAATTGTGAGGGCTATCGGGCGGTAGCTTGCCACTGAGGAAGGATCTTTGCCTTGTTTCAAAACAGGGACCACAATTGCTTCCCTCCCTGCAGTTGGAAGGTGTCCTGCAGCCCAAATTGTTTTCAAAAGTGCCAGAAGTGTAACTTGGGTGTCATTGTGTAATTTTTTATCATTTCATACATGATTCTGTCAGATCCCGGTGCGGAGCTTTTGCATGCGCTCAAGGCAGCTCTCAACTCGGCAATACTAAAAGAATGGTTGTAAGGCTCATTCACTCGACTTTTTCTTGTGAATGGCTAACGTTCTTCTATTTGTTTATATTTGAGAAAAGATTGTGAATAATTGTTTGAACTTGACGCACTCTCTAAACGCTCCCCAAGTGAATCTGCCTGATCTTGCAGGGTATCGCCTTGTCTGCTTACCAAAGGGAGGGAGTATGTTTGTCGCCCTCTTATCCTATTAACCCTGTTCCAGATTTTCGCCTCATCTGTGTATGAGCTGATGCCCAATAAAAACCTCTGCCAACTCTCACTTCTAGCCTGTCGGCGCATTCTCCTGCGTTAGGATTTTACTTGCTCAAAGTTAATCAGATTTTCCGCAGTGGGAGAGGCGCGTAGCAACCTACACGCTTTGTTCTGTTTCTTACGAGCGATCCTACAGCCGTCATTCCACCACGGGACACACCGTTTGCATGCCAAGCCATTTACTTGTGATATGCATTTAGATGCGGCATCTATTATAAAGGCTGTGAACTACTCCACAACAGCATGAATTCTAAACGAGGACATGTCATGCCATGAGATACTAGAGAGAGTTCGGAATTTCTCCCAGTCAGCTGTATCAATCTTCCACCCTGGTGCCTATGGTGGATATTCGTTTTCTTTAGGTGTTCGTAGACGTATGGGGAAGTGGTCGCTTCCGTAAGGATCTTTTGTAACTTCCCATTCAAGTTCAAGCAGAATAGAAGGAGAAACTATGCTGAGATCAATTGAAGAAAAGGTTCTGTTTGCAAGACAGTAATATGTGGGTGCCTTCTTGTTCAGCAGACACGCACCAGAAGAGAAAAGGAACTGTTGAACAAGACGACCTCGCGCATCTATACGAGAGTAGCGCCACAGGCAGTTGTGTGCATTGAAATCCCCAAGGATAACGTACGGTTCTGGCAATTCATCTATGAAGGACTGAAATTCATGTTTAAATTATTTGTAATGTGGGGGTATGTAGAGCGGGCAGACAGTGATAAGTTTATTTAGGAGAACAGCATGAACCGCCACTGGCTCAAGGGGCGTTTGTAGCTGTAAAAGTTGACACGCAATGCTCTTATGGATAACAATGACGACACCGCCCGATGATGCGACAGCATCATCGCGATCTTTTCGAAAAGTTATATACTGTCGGAGAAAGCTTGTGTGCATTGATTTTAAGTGTGTTCCCTGTAAAACACAGCACTTTTGTATTGTGTTTGTGGATGAGTTCTTGTACATCATCAAGGTTTCTAAGAAGACCTCTGACGTTCCATTGAATTATCTGTGTATCCATATTTGAAGTAAATAAGTGCCGTGTGCACGGAAACAGAAGTATTAATTACAGAGATTTCGAAGATTAGGCTGGTAATCTTCAGCCTTGCTCTGGAGCAAGGCCTCCCAGGCTTCTCCACTGTCAATGTTTTCCTTGGTCCCTGGGGAGCCAGCACACTCCCATATTATATGGTCTAGCGTACCTTTTTGCTTACAAATTTTGCAGAGGGCGTCGTTGTAGTCCCTCGTCTGTGTTAAGCTGATCCAATGTGGAGATGTATAATTGTTTCCCTGGAGGCGCCGCCAAATGCAAGCGTACTCCATCCCAGCAGCCTTCAAACACTGTTTTCATGCGAGGAAGAGACTTATTTTAGGAGAAAATGCGTTCTGAACTGTCCGCGTTTCAATCGCCCGCCCTCCGATTGAGGAGTGGTGACGTCATGGTCTGATAGTGACGTTGCGCTGATGCGGATGTAGAATCTTTCCGCCTCCGCATCGGCACAACGTCCCTATGAGACCATGACGTAGCCACTCCTCAATGGGAGGGCGGGCGATTTGAACTGTGCTAGCGGTACGCGGATACTTCAGAACGCATTTTCTCCTAAAATAAGTCTCTCCTTCACATGAACCCAGCGTTTTGAGGTTTCTGAGATGGTATTTCAACAGTCCACGTTGACTTAATATTAACCCTTAGTGACCCTTTAATCACGCTTTGAATTCCGTAAGACTAAATGGACGATTGTAAGGTTCATTTTGACTACACTTTCTATTCCACATCTTGCTTTCTGCTGATTGCTTTAGTTTAAGGAGTCACTCTATAATATTGTTCGGAGCTGGACACACGCTCGAAATGCTGTCCAAGGGCGTTAGCCTGGTATTCAAGGTTATTGCCTTGGACATGCATGAAAGCCAGAAAGTAAGGTTGTTGGCCTACAAATATTTTTCAGCCGATTCCATACTTCTAATTCTTGTTTGTAGGTATTACTGCTGGAGACGTTTTTTTCCCAGGTTTCTCTTCTAGAAATGCGCCGTGTTGGTCTTCCCTAGAACGTTTGTTTGAAGTTAATGATGTTCTCCGTTGTTGGAGACTGGCACAGCCTGCTCAAAGCCATACTCTTTTTTTTTCACGCGTTCTTGTAATACTCGTTTCACCAGGTTACTCGCCTTTTCATGGGAGCTCCATTAGTTGGTGGGATGCATTCGAATGCGGCGTCAAAGATAAAAGCCGTAAAATGAGCAACATCATAATTTCTGTTAAAGCCATTAAGAGCGTTTCGAGGAGTATGTATTATCGTTTTAAATTTTTTCCAGGCTTCAGAGGCAATCTACCATAGGGGCGCACGTGGGGGAGGATCTTGTTCTTTTGTGGAGTTAAGGCACGAGTGTTACTCCCATAATTACTCCCATAAGGGTTTTGATTACTCCCATAAGGGTCCTGAACAACATTCCATTCTAAAAAGGGTACTAAGGTTAAGGATGCTACGCTTAAGCCTATGGAACTGCATGTGTCATGTGCAAGTCGGTGAAATCTTGGTTGTACCATATTTATCACCCTGGTGCCTGAAGAAAACAGGATTTGTTCTATTATTCAGCTTCTTGCATCGAATCAAAAATTACGTGCATTGAAATCTCCAACTAACATGTAACAATTTGGCAAGACATTTATTATTCACTCAACTTCGGTTTTACGGAGCCGAAAATTAGAAAACAAATGCTATCTAGTTTTCCAAACAGTAAAGCCTGAAAAACAACTGTCTCAAGTGGTGTTCGAAGTGCTAGAGCACGGCATGCAACGCACTTATCAACTATTATTGGAACACCGCCGAACGATGTGTTCGCTTCGTCCTGGTCCTGTGGAAAATGGCAAAGTGCGAAGGAGAGCGTGACTGTGTTAGCTTTATGTGTGTTGTGCATGCAACATTTTGAGATTATATTTAGGCAATAGCTATTTGACGTCATCGACGTTCCGTAGGAGACCACTAACGTTGTATTGTAATATTTGAGTATCCATGTTGATAATATTCTGTGCTGTGGGTATAAGACAGAAACTACGTTAGGCCACATGGCCTTTCCCAGAGCCGGTTTTGCGGGTTTTGCCTTTTCTGGCAATGTCATGACAGCTGCGCCGATACTTCGCCGTCTGACACGTCACCTCACTTTGCGGTGTGTCCACTGCCTCCGCCGAGGTGCTGCAGACCCTCTCGTGGTGTCCGCTCGCGGGAGTTTCGGCCTTCGCGGCGTGAGCAGAGGCCGAAACTGTGGGGGGGGGGGGGGCGAGTAGCAATGCCGCTAGTCCACTCTCGGTGGTCCGAGAGTGGACGAGGGTCATTTGGGTTACTGAGGGGATTCCAAGAGAAGGGAAGCGTAGCAGGGGACGGCAGAAAGTTCGGTGGGCGGATGAGATTAAGCATTTTGCAGTGACAACATGGCCACAATTAGAATATGACTGGGGTTTCGGAGAAGTATAGGAGATGCCTTTGCTTTGCAGTGGGTGTATTCAGGCTGATGATGATGATCACGATGAATGTATTGGGTTTATCTGGCGATCGAGAGGCCGAGTGCCGAGCAACAAGGACTGAGCAGCAACGCAAGCGGTGGCCGCCTGAGTGCGAGTCGGCCAAACCCCAAGTCGTCGGCAAGCGTCGGGCACAAGCTGAACAAGACTGGAAAAAGGAACGAGATAGGCGTGCCCAGGAGACTCCCGAAGAAAGTGCTAGGTGGCTTGCGACAATGCGGGTCAATGCACAAATGTTGATAGCACGCATACGCTTGTGCGTATTCTGCGTTCACGAAGTGAAACACAAGTGTAGTTGTTTACATGACGCCATGATGCATTATTTTCTTCGGTATTTCAATATTTGTTACCGCAGCAGTATAACAAAATTTAGTCGATCAAAAGTACATATACGTTTTCATTTGTTCGCACTACTAGAAAAGGCTGAAAATGTTTTTGTCGCACGCTTTTACGAGGACCGTTCGATAAGTATGGCAAAAATCCAAGAGATCGTGCTACAATACGTTTTCTTCTAGCTGACGCGCGAAAAGCACCCTTCATATAACAGCACAACTTGTTTACGCTGGTACCGATAGTTACTAAACTTCTGAAAGGCTCTGTCACTGAGCTCTTTGGTTATTCCCCCCAAAATAGAATAAACTAAATTTTGAGCGGTGATAAAACATTTTTATTTTCAACATTTGACGGTTGTTCTTATTAAAGCGCTGTTGAGTGAAGTTTATGGAGACTCTTCACCATAACTGTAGACCAATTACAACTGGATAAATAGTGTTCAGTGGACGTCACCATGGCAGAAATGGTGTAGAAAATTCATGGTATTTCATGGAAGACCGGCGAGTGAAGATACGTGGGACAGCTGAAATTGTAAACATCTCGGTACGGAGGGTTCCCAATATTCTTCATGAGAAATTTCCGATGAGAAAGGTCTGTGCACGTTGAGCGCCGCGTCTGCCGGCAATCGACCGAAACCGTATGAGAGCAGACATCTTGAAGGAGTGTTTTTGCGTACTTGATTGCAATTCGCGGGAATGAGGGCGACTGTCTTTTAAAATTGACGAGGTATAATCTCTGTAGACCACTTAATAAATATCAAAACGATCACAAGACCACAACATGGAACACTCCTAGGTAAACTGAAGAAACTATTGCGCACTAAGCCACTTGAGTTAGCACAGAAGAGATTACTCGTTCACGAAGAGAATTGTCCGCCCCCTAGAACGCTTGTTGCAAATGCCAAATTGCACCAGTTTAGCTCCGAGGTTGTGCCTCAATCACCCTATTCTTCGGATGTGGCCCCATGTGACTTTTTGTTCTCTTCAAACTTGAGTAATTGGCTGGGTGGAAATAAATTTTTCGCAGATGAAGAGGTTGTCTCAGTGTGAAATCACTACATCAAAGGCCTCAAGCCATGCTTTTTTCTGAAGGAATATAAAATTGGAGCACCGCTGGAAGAAGTGTGTGGAGCTAGAAGCAAACTATGCTTAAAAATAAAGTATTGTTTTCTGCAAACATGGAATCAAAACTTGCTTTTTGACACACTCAACAAACGACCCTCGTACAGAAAGTGATTTGAACACGCATAGAAGGAGCCCAATTTTTAATACAGTAGAATGACGTCTAAAATATTTGGAGTGTTCACACAATAGTGAAATATACTGTATTTGGCAACGGGGGTTAGTTTAGTTTGCCCACCAAGCAGGCAAAACCGTTTTAACATATGTTCCCCATAACATTTGAAAAAGTCCGTAATTATTTCACGGATGGTCTACCTACCTCATTGTCACTTTTCCATTAAGAATTCAATCATAACCCAAGAGGAAGACAGGAATAAATATGCAACAAATAATTATGCAAATTTTGACTTTTCGATGGGATGCCACTTAAAAGGTGAAACTAACAGATCATTTCAGACAAATCTGTCATTTACGTTACCCGACTTGTTAGCACTTTTGGCCATGTCTATGTTTCCCTAAGGTGACGCTGCCATCACCGCCATCAGTATAGCAGTGCATGGTGCTCTTTGGCCATATTGACCCTGGCAACACAAAGCTCCATATATCGCCATGTGAAGCAGTGAGTAATTCGTTTTAATCGCAAAACGCAATTCCCAATTTCACAAAAACGCCGGCAAACCCTGTTTCGAGAATCACGTAATGAGAAACAATACCCCCCCTCCCCCTACTTAACGCATGAAAAACAAGCTGTCACGAAAAACAGGGTCCATCGCCTCAGTTTCATCGATTGATGGTGTCACGAATTTCCTCTGGAGAACCCTCTGACCGAAAGAATGGACTAGGCGACAGGTGTACCAACACAGACGCACATTTAATACAACCTACGCGACACAAACACTACCACACAAACAAAACAAAACTAACACAAAAAACAAAGCCTATCAGTGCAAACGACCCGGTAACAGTGCTACTAGCGTTCTACTGTTAGTGGTTGGCATTCGTGCTCACGTCTGGTTCAGTACAAAGGTGCCGTGGTATGGGTCCCGTAGTCGGCGTCGGAGTGGCGTTCAACGTTCTAGAGCTGGCGTCGCTGGCGGCGTCGTTGGCTGCGTCGTGCACGCTCCCGGTCCAAACGCCCGTGGAGGCGTTACCGATGATGTTGGCGTTGGGCACCACCCAGAAGAGTGGCAACAGCGCTGGAGATACCCCTGGCCGTAGCAGGTGGTAGCAGCCTCCGTGGACTCGGCGGAACGGGCTCAGGAACGGCAGGAAACCTGCGGTGCGAAGCAGTAGAACGCGAGCTCACGGGAGCAGTAGCCGGCGACGCTCTCTTCCGGCCGAACCGTTCCCGACCCGATGAGCCGCCGCTGCTTTGTTCTTCTCCCCGTGCCTCGCCCTTCCTCACCCTTTTAATACCTTGATGTTCGTCCACGTAATCCTTCTCTTCGTCTTCTTCTCTTCTTCACGAATCATATCTTGCCGCCTAACTGAGTACTTCTTCTTTATCTTCTTTCGTCTTCGCTTAATCCCCGTCATCCTTACGCCATCCTCGTCGTCTTCTTGAAACCTTTCTTCATTTATAATTTTATTTTAGTCTCCCTGTCATATGTGACAAGGGCCCCCTTTTTTAAGAGTTTTCCATGAAAAGCTGCTCACGTCATCCTCCTCTTCGAGCCATCCAGTCAACCGACTATCTTCTGTGGCGATTCTGGACCCAGCACACAACACAACACACCGAAGATGACCAGCACACACTAAAAGCACACCACTAACAAATCCCACCAAAGTGCGTTTTGGGAGCACCAACACTTCACTGCCGTTGTCCTTATGGTGTCCTTAATAAACATGTTAATGTCGACAACACACTCCTTTGTATAATCACGTAGCAACCCCAACACCACCAACAACACGATACATCCCTGAAATACATAGCACAGCAGGAACAACAAGATACGTCCCACAGATACCTAGAGCTGTTCAGTTGGCTCTACTCACGGAGTCCGCTCCAACGTTATCTCAGCCTTTAGTATATTCCAGCTGAAATCAGTATTCTTGTAAGGCCAAACTGAACTCCATGCTCCGCTTGTCCTTGCTATGCTTTTCTTTGCTTTCGTGCTTGTCCTTGTTGTGGTGTTTCTCCTTGCTTTGTTGCTTTTCTTTACTTTGCTTATTCTTGCTGTGTTTCACCTTGCTGCTCTTTCCCGTGCTCGACTTCTCCTTACTGCCTTTGTCCGCCTTCTCCTTGCTTCCTTTGTTCACCTTCTCCTTGCTGGACTTTGTCACGATCCACCCCGGGTCGTGAACAAGGGAGGGCTCCTGGCACCCTCCGATAGACGGACGCCCCGCAGCGTGGTGGTGCTGAATGATTACTGACCGGCGAGCTGCCGTGCTCGTCGGTGTTTATTGTAGTGCGGGTGACCACTGTTGCCTGCCGAGCTATAGTAGGCCGCCGAGCTTGGCGGCTGAACCAAGATTATGTCCGAGGGGGCGTCACCTACTTGCTACAACCCCTCACCCCCAGTTTGTTTGTTAAATAAAAAACAAATCCAAGTTCAAGCAAATGTCCAAGTTCAACAAACGTCCAAGTTCAAGTCAAACTCATCAAACAAACGTCCAAGTTCACACTACGAGGCTCTGCCTCTACCCTAGCTGGGTCGACGGTGCCTGCTACCCAGGCGAGTAACGGTCTGGTGGCCTCCGCCGTCGAGTACTCCACCTGGGCACCGGTGTTGACGGGTCGGCTGTGGCAACGCCGGGTGCTGCCTGGGCCAGCCTCGCTCCATCCGGAGGGTCCGTAGTGGTCGGCCTCGTGAGTGGTGCCGAGCTCGACACCGGTCCAACGGGTGCCGCACCACTGGCTACGGTTGCCGCCTCCGAGGTAGGTGGTACTCCGCTAGAAGCGACTGGTGCTGCCGCTAGTCCTCCTGCAGGCTGGAACTCAGTGGCAGTCGAGGGTGCTGGCCAGGTCCCGAGGCGAGGTCTGACATGGTCGGCGTGTCTATGCCACATGGCCCCATCTGGCATGCGGACGAGCAGCGATGAGGCGCTGGCTGGAGACACCACCTGTCCGGCAGACCAGGGTGAGCCAGGACGGAAGTTCCTGGCGAAAACTGGAGCTCCCGGCTCTGGCAAAGGCCCGGGACGGCATCCTTGGTCAGCATGTATGGCGGCACAGACAACGGTACAAAGCCTGTGTTCCACATGTCGAAAATCGGCGGGTCCTCGGCCACGACGTGGAGCCTGGCCGAGGAAGAACTTGAGCTTGCTGCCGCATGCCTCCGCCGCGTACCCTTGCGACGGCTACCCTGGCCGCGGGCTTGTGTTGTACCTGGGCTTGAATCAGGCTGCTGCTTGCTGTTCGTCCTCCCACTTCGGCATACATGTGCCAGGTGCCCAGTTTTCCCGCACGTAAAGCATTGTGCTTGAGAGAACTGGCACTGTGAAGGGGAGTGGGCACCACCACAGCGACCGCAGGTACTGCCCTTTGTCGCGAACTTGTTGACCGCCGCTTCCGCCGACGGTGAGCCAGTCGCACGGGAAATCTCGCCGGCGTCCTTGGGGGCAGCTTCCATTGCCAGCGCTGCCTTCACGGTGTCGTCCAGCGACGGGTCGGGAAGCTCCAGGAGTCGCGTCTGCATGGCGGGGTTGTTGATTCCGCAGACGAAACGGTCCCGGAGCAGCGAGTCCAGTTGGTCCCCGAAGGCGCAGGCACTCGCTAACCCTCGTAGCGCAGCAACGAATCGCCCGAGGGTCTCTCCTTCCCGGCGGCTCCGGTTGTTGAAGCGGAAACGCTCCATTACCGTGGACGGTGCTGGGTTAAAATGCGAGCGCAGTATGGCAAGCAGCTCACCCAGCGTCTTAACGTGCGGCGTGGCTGGCTTGAGAAGGTCGAGCAGGAGGCTGAAGACGCGGGTCCCGCAGCTGGCCAGGAAAATGTCCCGCTGTTTGGCCTAGGGTGTGTCGTTTGCCCGGAAGAACACGTGGACTTGCTCCTCGTAAATTTGCCAGGCAGACCCATCTCCCTCGAATGGCTCGAGCCTTCCGTACAGCGGCATGGCGACAGCAACGGGGGGCGGTGTTTCGCCGCTCGCGGCGGCGTGGGACGCTCCGTAGGTACTCGTCGCCAGCTTCGTCGCCAGAGTCACGAGGATCCCATCCTCGTCGCCAGTGTCACGATCCACCCCGGGTCGTGAACAAGGGAGGGCTCCTGGCACCCTCCGATAGACGGACGCCCCGCAGCGTGGTGGTGCTGAATGATTACTGACCGGCGAGCTGCCGTGCTCGTCGGTGTTTATTGTGGTGCGGGTGACCACTGTTGCCTGCCGAGCTATAGTAGGCCGCCGAGCTTGGCGGGTGAACCAAGATTATGTCCGAGGGGGCGTCACCTACTTGCTACAAACTTAGCCTTGCCGGCCTTCTCTTTGCGTCTGGATCGCAAGCTGCCTTCCTTAAAGGTGCCTTTCTTGGCCTTCTTGGACTTGTGCTTGCCGGCCTCCGTCGTCTTGGCCTCGCTGCGGCTCATCGCCTCCTTTGGAGTGGATTCGTTGCTCTTGCCTCCCCCTTTCTCTTTGGTGGTCTTGCTGCTCTTGCTCCTTTTGCTGCTTAGCCAGGGACAGAAACATTTTTTTTGCTTCTTCTGTTTACTAAACTTCCTTTTGATTTTCTTTTGCATCTGCCCTTGCTCTTGTCTTTGGTCTTCTCCTTACCCTCTTTCTTTTTTTTTCAGACGCTGCGTTGCTGTGGCGGTCGCTTGAGCTCTTGTCTACACTGCCGAGGAGAAACTGACTGCCCCACCACCCGCCTGAGCTGTCGTGGGCCTCTCCTCCTTTGGATTTTCTTCAACGTCGAGCATCCTCCAATCGGGATCGGGGTCCTCGGCACTTCCTGCACCCGTAATATTTCGCAAGATGAGGTCGTAGATGGTTTGCTCTACGCATTCTGTCACTACCTGTCCAGTATAATATGGTGTGGACACTAGAATCCTGGCTTCAGGAAGGTACCTTACTGTGCTATCTACAAGAGTGACGGCCGACGTTTCCCCTGTAAGATCCTCGTCCTTCACCAGGCTTCCAAGGACCAAAACTATGTTGGCCCCGTTGTCCCTAAGCACCAAGACAGAACGGCGCCTTATTTGCCCAACCAACACTGGCTTTGCTGCTTTTGACTTGGGTGCTCCACTCACCACCTCAATTCCCTGCAGCGTTTCTTCACCTTTCAGCTGTGGAACTTCAGGTGGTGTGACAAGTTCTGCCCAAGAGTCGGCAACGCATGCAGCTCGGTCTTGCGTTCTATACCGGCATTCAACCACTGTTTGTCCTCTCCCCTTACAACCCTGACACACAGCCTGTTTCTTTTAGCAACGTTACTGGTCCGACAGTCAACTGCACAGTGCCCCACCTTGCCCCAGAGAAAACACCTTACTGGCGCCTTACATGCACCGCCATATGCTCTTGGTTTTGTCGCATCTGGTTTTGAGACCTTCTGTGTCTTCTCCCTCCCCTTACTCATATTTCTCAGCCCCTGAGCCTCAAGGAATTGGTCTGCAGTGCCAGCAAACTCTTATAATGAACACAACTTCCTTTCTTTCGAGAATTGCGCCACCTTTGAGCTGCAACATGCTAAGGCTTTCTCTGTGACCAGCTTCTAACGCACCCCTTCAAAACTCTTTGCTGTGTTAGACATATCGATCCACCTATCGAAATAGTTGGTCAGCCTGCAGGAAAACTGCTTAGCGGTTTCAGAATCCTCGGGATTCCCGGTGCGAAATCTCTCCCGAAAAGCTTCTGCCGTAAGCCTGAATGTTTGCAGGAGTGTCTTCTTAACTTTCTCGTAGTCCATGGACTCAGCAGGCGGCATCCTTCCAAACACATTCAGCGCCTCTGCGACTTAGCACATACTCAATGTCGTGCCCCATTCACTATGCTCCCTGCCTTGCCCCAAAGCTATTCGCTCGAATCGTTGCAGATACGCGTCCAAATCATCTATTTTGACATCAAAAGGAGCCATCAACTTTCTTGGACAAACTCTGGCCGGTCTAGGAGATTAGGTACCCGCTAAGGAACGGTGATCATCGTCCGTAATCGCCTCATAGCCTCCTGCGATACGCGCCTGTTTCCACAAAAGGAACTCCTTCTCCCATTCTATCCTTCTTTTCTCCTGTTCTTCTGCTTCGTGAGCTTTTCTAGCCTATCGCTCTTCTGCCTCGCGAGCTCTTCTAGCCTCTCGCTCTTCTACTTCGCGAGCGTCTGCGCATGCTTGCACCCTTTCCTCTCTCTGCCTTTTCGCCTCTTCTTTCTTCGCGTGACAGAGACGTATCGCCTCTTGCTTGCTTAAGCCTAGCTTGAGCGCAAGTTCTAGTGTTTTTGCCAAACCTATACTTTCTGCCGTCGAGAGATCGGAAAGATCCAAGACAAAGCAAAACGAAACAAGGACATGAATCCTCGCAGGCTCGCCACTTTGTCACGGATCTCCTCCGGAAAACACTCTGACCGAAAGAATGGACTAGGCAACAGGTGTACCCACACAGACGCACTTTTAATACAACCTACGCGACACAAACACTTGCACACAAACCAAACAAAACTAACACAAAATACAAAGGCTATCACTACACACGACCCGGTAACAGTGCTACTTACGTTCTACTGTTAGTGGCTGGCGTTCGTGCTCACGTCTGGTTCGGTGCGGATGTGGCGTGTTATGGGTCCCATAGTCGCCGTCAGAGTGGCGTTGAACGTTCTAGAGCTTGCGTCGCTGGCAGCGTCATTGGCGGCATCGTTGGCTGCGTCGTACACGCTCCCGGTCCGAACGCCCGTGGTGGTGTTGCCGATGATGTTGGCATTGGGGCACCACCCGGAAGAGTGGCAACAGCGCTGGAGACACCCCTGGCCGTAGCAGGTGGCAGTGTCCTCCATGGACTCCCCGGAACGGGCTCAGGAACGGCAGGAAATCTGCGGTGCGAAGCCATAGAACGCGAGCTCACCGGAGCAGTAGCCGGCGACGCTCTCTTCCGGCCGAACCGTTCCTGACCCGCCGAGCCTCCGCTGCTTTGTTCTCCCCGTGCCTCGCCCTTCCACACCCTTTTATAGCCTTCACGTTCGTCCATGTAATCCTTCCCTTCGTCTTCTTCTTCTCTTCTCCACCAGTCATCTCTTGCCGCCTCACTGAGTACTTCTTTATCTTCTTTCGTATTCGTTAATCCACGTCATCCTTAACTCCATCCTCGTCGTCTTCTTGAAATCTTTCTTCGTTTGTAATTTTATTTTAGTCTCCCTCTTATATGTGACAGATTGCCAAGAGCCTTAAAAATACTAACACTTCTACCCTATACGAAAACGGCAGTGCCCGCAATGCTGATGCATGCTCCGCCAACACGGCCTTCCACCGTGTATGCTAGCAATTATTCTCTGTCTGGAAATTCTTGTTGGGAGCTCGGTTCAGCGAATGCAAGTAATGCACTTTTTCGACAAGCTGGGAAGGAGGACTAGACTGGCCTTATTTCACAGTAAAGCAGGTTTGCCGAGGCGGTAGTGGTGGCACCCCGGTGGCGCAGCCACCTCAGGTCCCAAGACAGGGCAGGGGCGATGACCCGCACGTGGAGGCCAGGCGAGATGACAATTTCAAAGAAGCGGAGGGCAAATCACAGTGAGAGGTGGTTGCTACAAGGGCACCTCCCCTGGAATACCGGAGGCTTAGGTGTGAATGGCGGAAGGAATGAAGCGTAAATGTTCACAATAGGCGGGTTGTACGCCATTGCAGGACGCTCTGTATACCGTGTGCGTCAATATTCAAGGTTTTCTCTGAACGTGAAACGACACGAAAGGGGATTTGATAGAAAGGACTCAATGATGGAATGATCAAGCAGCGCCACAGAAAGACGTGTCTGCTAGCTTCCATTAACAGAAAACCAAACACACCCTGCCCGCGGGCAACACATCAGGTGTAGGTCGAAGCTGGTCAAGCCAAGAGTGCAGCCTCTATAAGCGCTGGGTGGCCGCTGGCGGATTGCCTTGCTGGGTCCCGAAAAACTGGCCTAGAACGCGGATTGCTGATCGATAGTGCACCGCGCGGCGGTGACTCCGAAGTCGTTCTTGGTTGTTGTCCGCAGCCCCAGTAGTACTATAGGTATCCATTCGACCTAGTGCTGTCTGCCGAGCGTGGTGGTCAATGATGCCTTCAGTTGTCGGTTGAGATGCTCGACCACGCCGTTTCTCTTTGGGTGTTATACAGCCGACGTGTTGTGCAGGTGCGTGACGGGAATTCTCTACAGTGCAGAAAAAAAGCGAGCTTTGGAATCGCCGGCCTCGTTCAGCAGTTTTTCGCAAAAGACAACCGTACCGTGATACCCACGTAGCAACAAATGCTGACCGTGATGTTTTGTAGAGGTGTGGCCTCAGGCCAGCTTGAGTACCGGTCGACACACGTGAGAAGGTACCTGAAATCTCGGCAGGGCGCAAGAGGCTCCACAAAGTCTAAATGCACGTGATCCAAACGACTATTTGGTTGTCGAAACGGCTGCACCGCTGGACGTGTATACCGCATAACTTTCACAGCTTCAAAGATATGGTAGCTGTTCGCGCAGCTTCGAACATCTTTGTTGATCCCTGGCCAGCCGAAGCTCTCTGTGATAACCATCTGCGTTGCTCTGATGGCGGGATTGCTCATCCCTTGCAGGGAACAGAATATTGGCAGCCGAAACTGATGGGGCACGATCGGGCAAAGAGCTGACTGTGGTGTCCCACGTTACCAATCTTGTGTAATCAAGCGGCACCTCTGCAAGCTGGAGCAATGGGCCTTTTTCTCGCAGTTGGCGCATCTCGGCGTCGTTTTGCTGGATGGTATCTAGAGCTCGGAAATCCAGAGCACCAGTAGGCAGGGTGCGGATTCGCGACAGTACGTCGGATGCCTGATTTTCGCTGCCAGAGGTATGGCGGATGTCCGTATAAAATTCGGAGATAAAGGAAGGTCGCCGAAGCTAACATCCTGACTATGAGGAACTGCGGCTCTTGAAAGTGAAGGTTAATGGCTCGTGGTCGTTGATAATGTAAAAGCGATAGCTTTAAGGAAAAAAATAACTGAAATGCTTGACAGCACAACAGATGGCCAACATCTCTCTCTCGCAAGTGCTATAGCGAATTTCTATGGGTTTAGGGCGCCTTCAGAAGAAGCCCAGTGGCCTTCAGTCGGTGCCATCGTGCTGCCGTGGTCGACGCGTCTATGATAGGGTGAGTTCGGCGTCAAGAAACAGCTGAATCAGCAACAATGCAGTAGCCAACCGCGTTTTAGGTTCCTGGAAGGAGTGTTCGTGCTCCGAGGACCAGTGCAAGTAGGGTATTTTTTTTAGAGTCACGACGCAGCAGGTCGGCAAGCGGCTGTAGAACTTGCGCACATGATTTTCTGAAGCAACTGTGAAAATGTATCAACCCCAGAAACTTCCGCGAATTTGTGAAGGAGATTGGAGAGTGGAAGTCCTCGATTGCCCACGCCCGCGATTACAGTAGCCTAATGCTTTAGGGTGCAATGCGATGGCGAAGCAAACGCATGCCTTCAACTCCGACAATGCATTTATGGGGCTTTAGGACTAGTCCGTGTTCGGCGAAGGTGCTCTTCCTGCTATTCGTCTGTGCGACTTCGAACGAGAATGTCGTCAAGGTAGACAAAAATGAACGGGAATTTGTGCGTAAACTTGCACAGAAACCTTCGAAAAGTTGAAATGGAATAGTGGTTGCTGTCTTCGGGATGTTCTAGGTTTGACAGTAATTTGATGGTGTGCGCTCATCAAATCGATCTTGCTGTATGTTTTTGTGTCTGCGAGACGACCGCTGAAGTCCTGTATGTGGGGAAGGGGATATTTATCCGGAGTAGTGTCGGCATTCAAAGCTCGGTAACACGCGGCAGTGCCGCCAGTAGCCACTTTCCTGCTTTGGAACCAGATGGCGAGGAGAAGTGCAATATTAGGAGGAAACACAAATAACGATGAGCTGAGAATCTGTTCAAACTGATAGTGGGCAACTTGCAACCTCCGTGCAACGAGCCTCCATGGCGGTGGGGTGACAGGCGTGCCGGTGGTTGTGATACGAGGCGTCAACTTGTGTTTCATGGGCAGCGCATCGTTTCGAGGCTTTGTGAGTTGCGGATACTCAGCACGTATCTAGTCGTACATTGAGACCAGCTGAAAGGTATGGATACCAGATGAGTTGAGGTTCTACTGCAGGCCAGGTACAGCGAGGGATGTGGCGTTATCCTTTAGGCGAAGATCTTAAACACTCACATCTAGGGTGTAATGGCTGAGGTAGACCGCTCCCACTACGGCAAAGCTGACGTCGGCGATCACAATCACCCATCTATGGAAGCGCCGGAGTCCGAGGTCTATCGTTATTGACCGAAGCCCATACGATGCGATAGCAGTGTTGTTCACCGCGTGGAGCGTGGGTGTGGACTTGCCGCGTTGGGAATCTGCGGCCGTGGCGGGAGCGATAGGCAACTCGACTCTGGTGTGGATGAGGAGGCAGGTGCCGGTGATTCGCTCGACTCCAAAGAATAGGCGGCTTGCGTGAGGGCCGATGTCGCATGCAGCCGTTAGCGACTGGCCGGTGCGTCTCCCGTTCACGAACATGGCTGGGTGCAAAGACTTGCTTGTTCGTGAAAGCGATGGTGGCACCAGCACAACTGGTGTGGCGAGTCTCTATGTGCGCTGAGAGACTGTGTAGAAAAACGGCTGCGTTGAAGTTTGTCGCCAATGTTGCCATCCGTCGTCAGCTTCTCCAGTGCACTGTTAAAGCGGGCGACTGTTTCCTCACGGCGTGAAACTCGGTATGCTTGCTTTGAGTCTGTTGTAGCGATCATAAATACCTGTTTCGCAGACGAGCAGTCGCAAATGTGGTCAACGAGTGCAGCTAGCCGATCGACATTTGTCTCGTCGGAACCTGGGAGCACAATGCGTGCGGACTGTAGTAGGCTCTGCAAGAAGAGCTCGCACGAAATTGGAAGCTGGCTGTCGTTTAGGAAGTGGTCACCCAGCAGCTGACGCAACCGGTGCTGGACTTGTGACGGTCGTTGCTCCTGGAGTTCCTCGGAGAGGAGCCATTGAAGCCTACTCTCTCTTTCGATCGCTCGAGGCACTGCAGAAACGTGCGCTTTAGGTCATCGTATGCTGTCGCCAAAGGCGTACTCGCTAGCAAGTCGTTTATGGCGTCGGTGATATCGGAAATTAGCGCAGCGACGACTCTCAGGTACCTTGCTGTCTGTGAGGTGATACGCCGGGGCTGAAAATGGGCCTTACTTGCCTAAACCAAACTCGGGGATTCTTGAGCCAAAAGCTGCGAAGTTAAGCTCGGCGGCGATCACAGGAGACGTAATCATGGCGCATTCTCTGTCAGCAGGGGTAGACCAGCATCGCCCATAGCAGTGTTCGAAAAAAAAGCGGAAATGTACTGGATGACCAGGTTTTGGGAGCTAGGTTTAGCGGAAGCAAGTGCTACCAGTTTTGCCATGTTGAGAATGACGAGTAAACTGACTTTATTACATAGTGAAAAAGATTTAACGAAAATTGTAACTGGGCTAGTTGGTTCATGCTTAACAAGTGAACACTGGTAAGCGGAATTCCACGAAGGGACAGAGGATAAAGACACAAGCGCTTCTCCTGTTCTCATGTGTCTATCTTCTGTCCCGTCTTGGAATCTCGCTTACCAGTATTCACTAGTTAAAAGAGGTTTGCTGAGTGGCAGTGGTGACGCCCCTGTCGGGCATCCAGCTCAGATCTCAAGAAAGAGCAGAGGCAATGGCGCCCACGTCGAGGCTAGGCAAGGTAAATAGATTTCACAGAAGCGGGGGACAAATCACAATGACAGACGGTCGCTGCATCCGCAAGCTAACACAACTTGGAGATGTGTACGTAAAGCGTGTCATGGGAATTTCACAACACATGCAACGCAACGTTCGTGGCGGCCCAATCGAGCGCCACGAAATGAGTGCTACCCACACTGGCTGCTCAAGACAGAATCCGCTTAGTGGCTGCTCAGTATCAAGGTAAAACGTTGTGTATTTTTAGGGCAAATTAAATATGACTCTAAAATAAACAAGCGTGAGCGATCGCTTGCCGTAACACATTTCATATAGTAGAAGCGAGAACGAGAGCGCGTGATCACACCATGTAAACGACAATTCAACACTATTCCCCAGTAGCCTACGCTACATGCAGCCTGTTCGAACTACGAAATACGCTAACTTAATCCTAGGCTATTGACGGAAAACATCTTTGATAAATCTTACCGTTCATTGTAGTTGACGTGTGATTCCACAACGACACGAATATACAGACACCAAGGTACAGGAGGACACCACACAGCGCTTAAAAAGCATTTACGTGTCTGGTGCCGTCGTTGGGGTTTCAAATTGATTCTTTGGTCTCGGCGACATTCTTTCGTGCAGCGTTAGGCTCTCCATCTATGCTGACGACATTTGTATTTGGACGTCGGGTGTGACGCGACGGCAGCTTCGCGCGCCGCTTCAGAAGGCAGCCACTTTAACATCATCCCACCTTCGAGAACAAGGACTTCGTTTACCATCGGAAATGTGCACAGTGGTGGTGTTTACCAGGAAATCAATGTCTCCGAACGGGATATCCGTCAACGCGCAGCTTATCTTGTGCAGCACAAGTCACATATTTTTGGGGGTGGTCATTGACAGAAATCTCTCCTGGACTCCTTATGTGAATTATGGGAGAAAACACCTGACAGGAGTTTGCGATATGTTTAAGTTTCTAGCAGGAAAGACCTGGGCAGTGCCAATACCATGTATGCTGCAACTGTACAGGGTCTTCTTTATTGGAATCCGGTGGTACAGCCTACCGGTCATGTCCAGCACCTGCAGAAGTAACTTGAATATAATCCAAAACAGCCAAGTCCAAGACCTCAGAATACGCCTTCGTCTACCAAGGATGGCGTCAACGACAGATGTTATTGCAGTCGCTCAAGATTAGACTATTATAAAGCACATTACTATTGAAACAAGGCGTATGTGCGTAAGACACTCCACTCGGATGCCTACCCACCACCTTGCAGGTATCCCAGTAGAAAGGCTCCACACGATATTCAGTGCGACTGCCTTCGCACACCCTGCCTCTCTCAGGTCAGGTTACGCACCTGCGACAAGACTTTCAATTCCTCCATGGCGTGTGTGCCGTACTCAAGTAAATCTTACAATCTCAGGACTTCAGAAAAAGTCGGACTTGCCGTCATCAGTACTCAACTAACTTTACTTCTCTTGTATGAGAAGTACACCGACTCCACACACGTCTATACTGATGGATCGGCTACATCAGCCAGTAGCGGTGGCGCTGTAGTAATACCAACAATGAGAATAACCTTCGAAACTTCTGCGATTCACGGCCACCCTTGCAATGTGTCCAGTCGTTTCTCCTATAAGTAACTCACGAGCAGCTCACGTGTGAAATTGTTGAATTTGTCCATCACTCGAGAGAAAAAAGACCAGGGTATTTCTTTTCAATGGCTACCAGGTCATTACGGTATCAGTGGGAATGATGACGCAGATAAGGCAGCTGGGAAGTCAATTCAAGAAGACCGCTGCGTACCCATTCCTTTCTGAAGGACCGACGCTGCGAGACTACTTCGCATTCTAGTATGCACGCTTTCCTTAGCACAGTGGAATACCGCGCATACAAGGCGCAGAATTAAGACTGTACAGGCAAAAGCCTTCACTGCAATTCAGGCCTCCGGCCGAACTGCACCGACACGAAGCGTCCCTTCTGGGTCGGTTGTGGCTTGGAGTTGCCTTCACGAATGCCTACTCAGCATCAATTGGAATGGCTGATTGTTGTGCATGTAAAGTTTGCAGATGTGAGGAGAACATTGACCACTTATTGTGCCCCTGTCCTCAGTTTCAAGCACAAAGATAACCTTCTTGAGATGTAGCCCGAAAATGTATCGAGTCAACCTCCCAAGTTCGTCTATTACTCGGTGCTTCAGTTGCAGGATAGCGTCTTGTGTAGACAGGTTTCTTCGGCATCCTATCATTGTGTTTACGAGTAATTGTCTTTATGTAGTTGGTGAGCCTCGCGAGGAAGGCATGCTTCATTAGTTTGTCCACGCAGGAAGTTAAAGATATGGGTCTTAGATTACCGAGTTGCAGTTGTTTGACAGGCTTTGGTATTAGGATGACCTTCATTTCATTACATTTATTTACCTTAAAGACCCCACTAAGGGTTGTTATATAATGGGTGGATGTATATAAAGAATAAATAAAACACTGATTTGTGACAACAGATACTAGCTCACATTGGCAGAAAAATATGATAAACAGGTGAAAGCGACAATATTGCGATGAAGGCCGTTCCATTCTTTGGCTGCACGAGGAGAGAAAGATTCTGACAAATTAACAGTTCTCACACGTGTACGGGAAACGAAGTTGGCGAGCCGTGCAAGAAGATATGAATGGGGGTGGTGTGATGTAAGGAGCACTGTTAAGTGATGAATAGTAAAGCTTATCGAATAGACCAAGTGTTGCTATGCGTCGGTGGAGGGACAAAGTTTGCAACCCAGATTCCGCTTTGAGGGCAATAACACTGACCTCGTGAGAATAAGATGGGTGAAGGAATCTGGCGGCACGATTTTGTACCGCTTCAAGGTCATCTACGAAGCATATTTGATGCGGGGACCGTATGGCTGACGCATACTCTAGTTTTGATGGGATAAGTGACCTATAGGCTAGTAATGTAACGTGTTGGGGCGTGTTACGAAGTTGACGTTTCAGAAAACCGACAGTTTTATTTGCCGATGTTAGGAAGATTGTAGTATGGTGCATGCCATGACATCATTGGACAAGGTAACGCCTAAGTATATGAACGATGCTGCTGCTGGTATGGGTTTGATAGCAAGTGTGTACAGGAATGCAACGGGGCGCTTTTGGCGGGTAATGCAAAGAAATTTACATTTAGTAGGGTTAAGGGTCATTAGCCACCGGTCGCACCACTCCTTGACACGATCTAGATCATGCTGAAGTTCTGCTGCATCGCAATGGTAAGAAACTGATCAGTAAATTACACAGTCGTCAGCAAACATTCGGATTTGGCGAGATAAGTGTTGAGCCAAGTCGTTAATATATATTAGAAATAGGAGAGGACGGACAACAGACAACAGAACACAAGGACGGGTTGAGATCGGTTAGACGAGAATTCCTTGATCCAAATCAGAACGTTGTGGTCCATGCCTGTTTGGTTAAGTTTTAAGAGCAATCGTTCATGTGGCACTTTATCAAAAGGTTTTCCGTAATTGAAGAAAATGGCATAAGTTTTTATGTTAGTGTCGAGGTTAACATGCAAGTCATGAATGAAGGTGGCCAGTTGGGTCTCCCATGAGAAGCCCTTCTGAAAGCCATGCTGGGATGGTTGAAAAAAAAGTTATTTTTATCGAGAATTGCCACCATATCAGAATAAATGACATGCTCCATGACTTTTCCACGGGACACTTGGCAATTATATGGGGCGGTAATTTAGTGGAGAATCTCTTTTACCAGATTTGTAGACAGGAACATCCTTCCTCACTTTCCAATGAGTTGGCATGTGACCTACAGAGAGTGAATGAGCAAAGAAAATACAGAGCTTAGGAGTAATGGTATGTCTGGCATTATTTAAAAGCTTCGAATTTGGCGACGCCTGTCGATGATGAAAACTTAATGTAATCTAACAAAGATAAAATTCCATCATGAGTTATAGTGATAGCAGGCATTGTAGACTGAGTTCTAGCCGATGTTGTAGGCATAGATGTGATGGCTTCTTTGGTCAAAACTGTGCTAAAATCAATGTTAAAGGTGTGAGCGCATTCGAGGAGCCGGATGGTTCATCCCAATTCATTGGTCAGAGTGATAACGCGTGATTCGATAAAGTTGATGACCGTCCAAAATTTTCTCGGGTTATCATTTACCAATTTTGTCAAATCGTTGTTGGAAAGTTTGTACTTAGCATTTCGCATAGCAATCAAGTAGACATTCTTAGCAGTGTAGTACTGTTTCCACGCATTAGACGAGGCTCTCACCCTAGCAGCAAGAAAAAAAACGCTTTTTTCTGCATTCTAATGTTTTTAGTGTGTTAGCGAACCATGGCTTTTGGTGATTTTCACGGAAAGTAATTTTAGGAATTAATTTGTTGGCCCAGTCCTGTATTTTGCGTTTCAATACCACCCAGCTCTTCTGGAGAGGCATGCTGCAAAATTGGGCTTCGAATAAAGGTAAATATCTTTCAGCTCGTTGTTAATAGCGTAGTAGTTACCTTCTTCATTAAGAAGGATTGTTTTCTTACCTTTTTGCGTTGTTCAAGGCAAAGCGAAAAGTTGGCGTGCGTAACTTTGTGATCAGTAATTTCTTGAAGGTAAGCGATATGTGATGAGCACTCACGATTCGTAGTTAATATAAGGTTCAAATTATTAGCACTGTCGCCAGGATCACACATTGGTTCCCTTACTAACTGTGGGAGATTGGCATTAAAACATACTTCTATAAAATCCTTCAATTCTCTGTGGTTCGCACCTGAGGGAGCTATTTTCTGCCAGTCGATACCGGGGTAATTGAAATATCCGAATAACAATATATGTGAATTTAGATGTGCACTACCCAGATGTTCAGTCACTACCAGACTATTGTTCAGCTCACTTGAAAAGTTATGTGAAGTATGCGTAGCCCTGTAGCAAACGCCAAGTAAAACGGATTGTGCCGATGAGCAAAAAATTAACCATAACATTTCTAGATAAGAGACGATGTCAATTGGTGTGCACGATAAAATAGGGCCCACAGCAATCAAGACAACGCCCTCTGGAGTGCGTTTGCGGTCATGTGATTAGGCTTTTTGCCCACGACTGTGCATTGTTTAATGATATTAGGTCTTCTGAAGATCAAGTCATCCTTAATTCTAACTTTCGGAACATTCATTCTAGGTGCAATCGATGGGACATGAAGCTTAACAATGACAAAAGAGCCTTCACGAAAGTCACCAATAAAAAGAGTAGCCTATCATTTTCATACAACCTTCCATCTCACCCGCTCGAGGAAGTTAACGAATACACTTACCTCGGTGTTACTACAAACAATAATCTTAGTTGGAATAAACATATATCAAACATATGCACGTCAGCTTTTAAGACACTTTGCCTGCTCAGGCATAAATTAAAAGCTGCCCCTACTAGCGTAAACTCATAGCCTACACCTCTATCATCAGACCTAAACCCGAGTACGCATGCACCGTCCGGGACCCTTACACAAAACATAACATTGATGCGTTGGAAATAATCCAGAGAAAATATGTTAGATTTATCTTCAACAAATACCGCTCTCCTGACTCCCCTACCACTCTCATGGCACAACATAACATACAGACAGTGGAAATACGAAGAAAAATTCAAGGGTTGAAGTTACTTTTCTTAATAAAAAATAACAAACACTCCATGAGTTCTGCTCCATTTATTAGCCTCACCACAACACTCCCAACGAGAAATTATCACGTGGAATCCCTAACAACGAACAACGCTAGAGTCAATGTTTTTAAATACTCTTTCTTTCCGCGCACAATAACTCAATGGAATTTACTCCCGAGTGATCTACTAACCAGTACGGATGCCTTTGACAAAATTACTTATTGACAGTTGCAGAATTATTGTTTTCTGTTCCAGCTATGTGTCATTGTTTATGTATTCTTTACTGCAACGATTTTACGCTATGCTTTTTGCAGTTGTTATTGTCATTCTCTTTTTATTTTGCCCCTCCTGTTAGGAGCCATTTAGGGTCTGCAGTATGCTGTAAATAAATAAATAAATAAAAGATATCTGAAAACTTGAACACCTGCCGAATAAGCAAGTACTACTGTGTCAGTGACATCAGGGGTAAGCCACGTTTCTCTTAGTATTAGTATGTTGCTGTTTGAAGAACTCATAATATTAGAGGCGAGTTCACGCTCAGGTAGGAAACTGCGAATGTTTGTGAATATGACAGATATTCAGACTTGTGCCGGCTTTCAGTGCTGCGGAATCTTTCTTTGTTTTCAGCACTCATTGATATATTCTGTTAGTTTCACAATGGACGCATTGTCCAGGTTTCTGAGTGTCTTGTTTGTAACGGTATCTGGGCCCGGTGCCGATTTCGTGTTGTGTTTGTGCAGGACTGCTGTTATTCCTGCTTCGCTAAACTCTTCATCTAGATCGGAGTTCTGTTCCCCTTCATATTCGGGATGAATACACGGCGATGCCTGCGATATGCATTTCAGTTCGACCTCTTTCAAAAATTCTTGCTCCGTTCCTTTATACGCGTATGAGATCTTGCGTACGTTTTGCCTGCGCACCGGTTTTGTTTCGTCTGGGATAAGGATATTTGAGTCACCTCCACGTCTTGCTCCTGCTAAGTTGCTGATCCTCTCCATGCATAGCTCCTCCTATTGTCGTCTTTGGAGCAGTTGGGCATATTATTCTTTCTTTGTTTAGTAAGGCTATCTTCTTCCTTAACCTCTTGTTATGTTTCTGCGTTTTCCAGCGTTTCTGCAGCCCTTGTTTAGCCCCCCACATGTGCGAGAGCCAGCTGTCGATCGCTTCTAGCTGAGCCTCTTGTGGGATCACCTTCGTTGATTTGGAGATGTCTTCCTTTAGGTTGGCTGTGTACTGGTCAAAGTCTGTAATGGTTTCTGTGTTCCTCTCCTTCCTTATGCTCCTAAATTTCAGCCTTATCAACTAATTTGAGCTGATCACACGTGCGTTTATTGGGGCCTCTACTGATTCTTCCTGAGTATTTAGCCATCTTATGGATTCTATATCCTTAGCGAAATTGAGGTCTGGTGTTGAGTTGTCCCAGCCGCTGTTACCTTGGCTTTTGGGCGTTGCAGGGTGCATGACGAGGGTTAGACCTTCTTGTTGGGAGTCGAGCCATAGATTTTTGCCTTTGGTGTGGATGTACCTGTACCGCCACGTGGTGTGGGCAGCGTTAAAGTCTCCACCTATTATCACCTTTCTGTCACCTCCTATGTTGAGCGGGCGTTTGAATAGTGTTAAGGACCTGTGCCTCCCGAATTTGGGACTGCTGTATACGCTTAGAATGAATATAATATTATTTGTCTTGCTCGATGGTATAATATGGTACAACCTCTGCCTCCGCGCACTTCCCCTGATCGCGCTTGCCCAGCTAACGATTGGTGTTGGCGTGGTGCCGCCAGAACTCAGGGTTTCCTTGGCGTTGGACCTGGCTCTGCTCCTGGACCTGGACCTGCTCGACCTAGTTGTGGACCTCAACCTGCCTGTCATGCTGGACTTGGATCTGCTATGCCATTCTTTCGAAGGTTTAGAAGGGGATTCCTACCGATTCTTGAGGATGCTTAGGCGATGCGACTCATCTTGCGTCGTGCTGTTTTGTTCTTCTTTGTCTATTTCTTGCTTAATTCTTTCACAGCAACGATTCTTCACCAGGAAGCGGATATTTTATCTTGCTTTGCATTCTATATCTGCTGTAGGGTGATCCATGTAGCATAGCTGACACTTAGCCTTGCATTCATGGTTTCTGGAGAGCCTGCCAACCCGCACCTTTGGCAAACGTTGTCGTCGGGGTTATGATACACGTCCGCTCTGTGCCCTTATCGTCCACATTGGCAGCACATGCCCAGTTGTTCCTTGTATAGCGTGCTCCGCAACGAGGCAGCACCGTATCTCATGTAGCTCGGGACCTTGTATCCGTCGAACAATACAATCACGTTTGTTGTGTTGCTCATTCTCTCGGCGGTGTCTGCTGCAGGATTTCTTGGAGTTATTACTTTTCTGACGATGTCTTGTGCGCTGTCTTCCAGTCCTACACCTCAGATCACTCCTTTGGATGTATTGTCCGGGTGCTCGCTTCATATAACTGTGTATTCGTCCTGATGCAGACGATCTTTTTCTACTTGTCAGCTTGTTCTTGTGTATGAGTACTGATCACTATTGTGTTCTGTTGACAGTTCATACATATCGTGCCTTTCTCTTGTGCCTCTTCGGGTAGCCTGGCCGCATTGACGATGCTTTGAGATGTATGACATGTATCTTTCATCCGCATTTGCAACTGGATATATATCGTAATTTGCTGGTGTCTTGACAACATTTTCTTTCTTTCATGGTTGAACAGCAGGTCTTACACGGCCAGTACCAGAAATTCTAGGTAAGTATCAAGCAAAAATGAAGCAAATGAAGACAACTGACGCCAAATGGTCTAAGAGAATAAGCCTTAGTACACTGCTTACGCTCAAAAAACAACTCAGTAATAAGCATGCCTGATCAGGCTCTCCTCTGACTGCATATATCCTGCCTGACGCCGTTTGTTATACAATTACAGCGAACGAGGAAAACTGTTCCACTTCGCCTTAAGCGTCCGCAACTGCAAATAAAAAACAGATTTTCATCCGAACCGCAAGCACAGACTTGGCAAACTATGCGTCTAGGCCGCAGTAAGAAGGCGTTCTGAAGTCTGGACGAAAAGTGTCAGCTTTCGCCAGCGTCTTCGCTTTCCTGCCGCCCCATTTAGCAAAGCAAAACTCTAGTTCACAACCTGTCACGCTCTCGCTTCCATTACCCCCCCCCCCTTTTCTATGTGTTCGCGTGCGAGTAACTTCCGACAATGTAGCCGTAAACAGACGCCATGGTGCCAGCAGCCACTGACGTTGTGTGATTGTTAATTAGTTACCGCAGGTTTGCCACAATTTATACTGCCGATAACACCACATTATTTTCCTAGTATAGCTACCTGGTAGTTTGTTATCACGATCACCGCTTCGCGTTTCTGGCGAAAGCGCGACTTTAGAAGTGAACGATACGATATTTCCGTGTAAACAATCTCACTTATTCTAAAGCGGGCTTTCAGGGCAGAAAGCAAGCTTCTTTGCTTTTAACAAAAAAGAGCAAATCTACGGATACCTAAAAGACTAAGGAATCAAGCAGCCCCGTAACCTCATTACGCTTGAGCGCTGTGCGCGGTAGCGGGCTAGGCTTTCCTGGTAATATACACGACCAGCTAGCAGAAGGGCGCTTCAAGCACGGGCCGCCGCTACCGCAGCCATGCTGGTGCAATTTGCAAAACTGCCCTGATATAAAACAGAAACTATAGGAAAGCCGACTTCTGGCTCAGGCGAACCATGGCCGCTTAAATAAAGAGTGGTACTAATGCTGGTCTCAAGAAAAACAAGTCTCTAGGCGGGAAGATCCGGATCCAGCTTCTTGCGGCCGTCACGTCTGTAAGAAGAGCGTGGTGCTAACAAAGAAAAGGCGAAGAACGAAAAGTAATACGAATGTACAACTACATTGCGCAAGTTCTTTACAGCGATCGTGTAGAGTCGTCCATTCTGAAACATGAAGACGTAATATAAGAACACTTTGGCCCACCGCCACAGTAGACTGGCACGAAGCATGATCATAAATGTATATTAAAGAGGGCTGCTGCCAATACAAAATGAACAAAGCGTAATGAGCGCCACAGCGAGTCACCTGCAGGCGGCCGCCTCATTTTGCTTAGTTAAATACCTCAGCCTGGTGAAAGTTAAAGCTAAGTTTACATGATCAAGGAAAGAAGTGGGTCAGGATGTTGTTGAACGCGCTTTTATGACGTGCTCGTCTATTCATTCTCAAAGTAGTATTTAAAAATCTTCAGCTGGAAAGTTCAAAGCGTCCTAGCTCAATTTGCTTCCAAGTGAGCTCTGAGTAACAAATATAATGTATCACTTTGTCTGAGTGAGCTCTGTTCATTTTTGCCGCCCTATGGCCGAGCGGCTAAAAAGCAAGGCCGTGTGGCACGCCTTGAAAATAGAAATATAACTTGACAATCAGGGTTGTAAATTGTAATCGCTTGGCAAACAAACAGTTTATTTGAAATTGTAGAAAACAGAAGGTAAGAGAAGGATGGTAGCTTTTGCAGGGCGAGAGAGGCCATGTAATTTTTATAGCCGAAGACGAGCGCGAAGACGGGCGGTCGAACTTGTTACTGTGAGTGTCAGTGCTGGGCCGTATCGAAAATACATGTATCTTAGATACTATTTTAGATACTCTTTGTGTATATTCTATCTGTATCATAATACATCCGGCAAAACGTGCATCAGTATCTGTATTTTCCATACATTAAAGAATATGTCATGTCCTTTAAAGTACAAGATTTTGCTATCGCAACATCACTGGGCGAAACTATTAACGTTGGCGGAACTCCGCTTTTCAAACTGATATAGCTGCCTGCCACTAATTCACCTGAATAAATTAATATGTCGATAATAAACGCTGTACGCCGGCAGACAAGTACAAAATTAAAGGTCATTTCAGCTTTATGTGCTCTTGTAAACACAATACGTGACAAAGACTTCTTACTGACGTTCTCGTAATTAGAAGGCGGCCCGCCAACTGGTCCGCTAGCACAGTAGCGACTCCCATCAATAATGAAAGAGATAAGCAAAAACGCGGATGGCGCAAAGTATGAAAAGTTATCATGTTAAGCAGCTAAAGGAACACCAACAAATTGCCTCGGAATGAAAATAATATACCTTGAGCAAGAAAGACAAATATTTTGGAATACTAACAGACATTTCATTCAAATAAAAGAATGTTTGTCAGAGTGAAGAAAATTTCCAAGCAAACATTTTTGTGCATACGCGTTTGCTCCTATGTTAAATGTCTAAATCTATATAAGAAAGTTGCGAATGTATCTAAATATCTTAAAATACATATAGAAAGCACAGTATCCGATACAATTATTGCGGTAGTACCTTGCATTTGTATTTCAAATACTTGTTGCTCGAGTATCTTGTATCGTATCATGTTACGATTGCATAATATATCTGCCCTGCCCTGGTGAGGGTGATGGGAGGGCAGTTCTTGCGTCGTGACGGTGTTATCGCCCTTGTACTTTATAGGGAACGTGGTGGCCATGATGGCGTTAAAAATGCGCTGGGAGTATCTATATATTTCCCATCACACATTTGCCATTTTTTTTGCACTTTTGTTACCTCTACTTTGCAGCATCGCCAGTGGTATGTGCTTAAGGGAGGCTAGCACACCAGGTAATCATGCCTCAAGGTACCTATCACTTGTCATACAATTGTATTGCAGATATTTGCTGGCTGAAAGTGAGAGCCCATGAATGCAGAGTTTGACATGGGAATAGGTACACAAATAATGTGATACTCAGCCAGGTCTTCCTCATCTGAGATGTGATTGACAGGAAAATCACCACTCTCATATGCAAATACCTTGTCCCCAGTAGCCCAGACACACTTTCAGTTCACTTTTCTTTTTCTGAATCGCAGTCGTAAGCGGCACCGTCTTCTTTGGTATTAATTGCATGCTTATTTACAAAGAGCGCATTTCTTTTTGCAGTTCAAGGCATTGAGCTGTCCAACATATTTATTTTTTCTACATTGTGATAACAGCACTGAACTTGCTTATTATGAAGCACACAATAAGGTTTTGATGTTACAATGGAATTATGCCGCTCTTCTAATCTTCTTAATGTAGTAAATAGAGTTGTTATTTTATGCTCACTGGAAATATACCCTTCTGTTTTTGCTGCAGTTGATGCAGTTGAAAAGACCACTGCAGCTGCCACTAACGTTGCTCATGATGGGACCCCTGCAGGTAGCCTGGGTGCTTCAAGATTGGAGCACTCACCTCAAGTTCTGTACTCACATCCTCTCTATTTCACTTTCGTAAGCTGGTATCACATTGCTAGAAAGGCCTCATTCGCATCGCTGTTATTTGCTTTGTCACAGCATGGTCGCCGGATTAAAGACGTGTGAGATCTGCAACATAGTACCATTTGAATAGGCGGGTGTGGCGACGGTGCCGGTATCTGCAACAGTTTTCTACAGCGTTATCCAACTAATTTTACTTTTCACTAGAATTCGAATAGTGTGGTCTAGTTTTTGTAAAGATGACGCAGAGAGGTTTTTTCTGTTAGTTTACATAAACCTGCATTCGAGAATATTCCTTAATTGTGTTAAGCATATTATACAAAAATTTTCAATGTGGCCCACAGGAACTGAACTGTGAACTGGCCACACACTCTGCTTGTGCTTGTCGATACAATGGCAAGCCACAGTATAATAGTAGATCTTACATATACAAGCCGTACATGACAAGCTTGGAGAGTAGGTACTTATTTTCATAACCTGACTTCAGCTGCACCACGCTATGTGGCACGTTGTTTAAAATATTCTCACTTCGTGTTTAACAAAGTTGCAGGCAGAGCGAAAGGACGCAGACAAAGGGCAGAGATGCAGACAGTACAAGTTCTGTGCAACCAATTAAAGTTTATTGAAGCAACATATACCAAGAAATCCATTAGGTTGTGAACTTTGCATCTATTAAGAAAGGGACTCTAGTTATAATATTCCTTCTGCTCGGCCTTGCATGGTTTATGCTTTAACCCATCGGTAGTGTAGCGCAGGCTGATAGGCACCTTGCTTTGCTCAGTGAATGTGGCACATAATCATGAACTCTAGTGACACTCTACTGAATTCTAGTTCCAGTGATTCTAGCGTCCATAAAGTGACGTATCTTTCTCCCTATAAGGGTTAAAGGAACCTTGTCTTTGCTGTGTTGTCAAAACCCCTAAACATAATGACAGCAGTAACCTTACAACACTTTTCTGAAGTCGTGATGCTAACCCTTGCTTTAACTCTAGTCATGTGACTCACTCTTGCCATTGCTTTGGATGTGCCAACTCTAGGTGCAATATCTTTAATAGCAAGGAAACTTATTGACAATGCTGCCAATTGCAGGAAGCCTTGCTGAACACTGTGCATTGTTTGCGTAATCGTAAATTGCACAGAAAGCATGAAAGTACTATGTTATCAGAAGTGGACCTGGCTACAATTGCACTGGTATAAGACCCTGCTAATAAACAGATTCCGCCCAGTCCTCCAATTCCATAGGTACATAAATTGTCCTGTGTTAAGAAAGCTTTTACTTTATCTTGTGTTGCTTGGGTCTTTGGAAAGCGGTGTTAACTCCACCTGCCATCCGCATATCAGTCCGTACACCCACCGCTGTCGCGGGTATTGTGTTTTCTCATTCTATGCTGTGTAGTAACCTTAGTTGTTCATAGTGATGCAAAAAGCTTGTCCTCGGCAACTTTTGCAATGGGCATTCATTTGACCCACTTCAAGCTTTAACGAGCTGCTCGTAAACCATCAAATCCTGCTTTAAAGCCGTTCTAAAGAGGCAGCAGTGCTGCTCCAGGAGCTGATCTAAAGTACCCTGAGCTACTTCCCACCCTACAACCTTGCTTATGCCTTTTGGAGAGTCACATTGATATTCTCCTTTTAGTCTGGATAATTTCTTTGTGCTTGGTACTTTGGAATATCTAATACCAAACTTTCTTCTTGGCAGCCCGCGTTGAAGATTGCTGGCTCCCACTTGTTGGCAGTGACAACCGGTTCCTGTTATAGCCATCTAAATCTGAACTGATAATTTTTCTCAAATAAGCTTGATGTACGAGAGCGGTTCTCATTGTATGTAACTTGAAAGAACGAACCAAATGGATTGCAGTACTTAATCGTGTCATGAACATACTGGATATATATATATATATATATATATATATATATATATATATATATATATATATATATAGTAACCAACAGTTACGACGGCTGTTTCTATGAAAACTAACTTATTCTGGGCGAACCTGTGCCCGTCAACAAAAACGTCCCTTGAGCTTCGCTTCTTCTAACGTCGCTCTCTTCTTTGTCGCCTCCTGTCGCGTGCCAGTCCGATTCTCGTGCACGAGCCGCCGGTCTGTCAGCACCGGCCCAGCGTTGCCTTGCGGTGCTTCTCTTGACGCTTGCGGTGTGGCGGCTCTTTGAAACGCAATTGGGATGTGGCGGTCGTCTTGTGTTCTCGCAATGCTGGCGGCATTACCCCCTCCGAAGAAGCATCGTCCCGATGCGTAGAAAAGGTCTGTAGAGAAGCCAACTGCTTTAAAACGACAGTGGTCAGAGGATGGCTGGTGCTAGGCTTGATGGTACGTGCAAATTCTGGTAGTCAATGCCTTTCATGGTAAGGCTTCATTCGTACTAGGTGTACGACCTCTGGGCGAGTCCTGCGTCGTGTGGAGCAGACTTGGCCTTCAGGAGTTACCTCGTAATTTAAGGGACTTAGCTGGCGAAGTACTCTGTTGGGGCCAAAGTAACGGCGCAGTAGCTTCTCCGAAAGACCGGGCGTACGTATAGGCGTACATACCCACACTTTGTCTCCGGGGTTGTACTGTACCTCTCTTCGCCCTAGGTTGTACCGGTTTGCGTCGACGTTTTGCTGTTGTACGATACGCTGCCTTACCAATTGCCATGCTTCTTCTGCCCTTTCTATGTACTCACTAACGTTAGGGTCGTCTTCACTGCTGTTGTTTACAGGTAACATCGCGTCTAGCGTCGTTGTTACTGCCCGACCGTAAACAAGTTCAAATGGCGTGAAATGTGTCGTCTCTTGTAGTGCAGTATTATACGCAATGATTGCATATGGTAGAATACTGTCCCATGTCCGATGCTCGATGTCCACGTACATTGAGATCATGTCAGCGAGCGTTCTATTGAGCCGTTCAGTCAGGCCGTTGGTTTGCGGATGGTACGCTGTGGTTTTTCTAGGAGCAGTATGTGTTAGTTTCATAACAGACTACATCAAACGGGCAACAAAAGCTGTTCCTTTGTCTGTTATGAGTACTTTAGGTGCGCCATGTCGTAACACTATGTGCGTGACAAAAAACTGAGCCACTTCAATGGCGGTTCCTTTTGTAAGAGAAGATGTCTCAGCATACCGAGTCAGATAATCGGTTGCTACCACAATCCACCGCTGTCCTGAGGTTGATACGGGAAATGGTCCAAGTAAATCCACTCCTATTTGTTCAAAGGGTGCCGCTGGTGGCTGTATCGGTTGCAGAAAACCTGCTGGCTTGAGTGGCGGTGTTTTGCGTCTTTGACAATCTCGGCATGATTTGACATAGTGCTGCACTGAATGCATCAACTTCGGCCAGTAATATTTCTGGCAGATTCTAACCAGAGTACTACTAACGCCTAAGTGGCCAGCTGCAGGATCATCATGGCAAGCTTCGAAGATCTCAGCTCGCAGCGATGATGGTACAAGAAGTAGAAACGTCTCACCGCTGTGCTCGAAGTTTCGTTTGTAGAGGACGTTGTTCCGGGTGACATACGAACACAATCCGCGGACGAAAACTCCAGTCACTTTCACTTGTCGACCCTCCAGGTACTCGATGAGCAGGAGTAATTCCGGATCTGTACGCTGGTGAGGAGCCATTTCCGTCGTATTTACAGCCCCAAGAAATGGGAAATCTTGCTCGTATTCAGGTGACGTAGATTCGATTGGTGCACGTGATAAGCGATCAGCATCGTTGTGTTTGAGACCGGACTTTTAAACGACCGTGATGTCATACTCCTGTAGACGCAAACTCTATCAAGCGAGTCTTCCAGAAGGGTCCTTGAGGTTCGCCAGCCAGCACAATGAATGATGGTCGCTGATGGCTCGAAACGGTCTGCCAAGTAAGTATGGCCGGAACTTACTGATGGCCTATATAACCGCCAGGCATTCCTTTTCTGTAGCTGAGTAATTTGTCTCCGCTTTTGATAAGGTACGGCTTGCATAGGCAATAACTTTTTCTTCTCCATTCTGCCGCTGAATAAGTATGGCACCGAGACCAACGTTACTCGCATCGGTGTGGATGTCCGTTTCGGCATTTTCATCAATATGGGCAAGTATGGGAGGACTCTGCAAACGTCGTAGTAGCTGAGAGAAGGCGTCTTCTTGGTCTTTCTCCCACACAATAGGGACATCATCTTTTGTCAGTCACGTGAGTGGTTCGGCAATTTTAGAAACATTTTCTACGAAACGCCTGTAGTAGGCACACAGTCCCAGGAAACGTCTAATAGCTTTATTGTCTCTTGGCTTCCGAAACATTTCTATTGCAGTGATCTTCCCAGGATCGGGGCGGACGCCTTCAGCACTGACAATGTGTCCGAGAAAGCGGGGCTCGCGAAAGCCGAAGTGGCATTTTTCGGGTTTTATGGTCAATCCCGCCGTGCGAATAGCATCCAGAACTGCTCTCAGTCACTGCATATGCTGCTCGAATGTAGTGGAGAAGACCACCACATCATCAAGGCAGACGAGGCAAGACTGCCATTTCAGTCCGGAGAGAACAGTGTCCATCATCCGTTGGAAGGTGGCGGGCGCAGAACACAGACCAAATGGAAGCACCTTAAACTCGTACACAGCATCCGGTGTTAGAAATGCCGTTTTTTCGCGATCTCGCTCGTCCACTTTTATCTGCCAGTATCCGCTTTTGAGATCCAAAGAAGAGAAGTAAGCATTGCGTAGTTTCTCCAAGGTGTCGTCGATGCGTGGGAGTGGATAAACATCTCGCTTTGTGACGAGGTTGAGTTTCGTGACGAGTTGAGCTGCCAATTGAGGTTCATGTTGCTGGGGGTTTCGAATAGTTTGGCGCGTGGACAAAAATGCTTCAATTTCATCAGGGCGCTCACCGTTTCGAGGGCAAGGTGCCTTCACAGAGAAACCACGCAGTCCTACTCGGCGATACTGGCATTCCCGGTATAGGTGACCAGCCTCTCCACAGTGGAAGCAAACGCCGTCTGCTGTGGACGCCGGTCTGCAGTGCGCCATACGTCGCTTTTACGTCGCCTTCCTTCTGCCATGGGCGGCACATTGCGAGAATGTACCTGGGGTATTGTGGCCGTTCGTCCAAAGTCGGTGCGTCCTAGGCCCTACCGTAAAGCTTGGGCGTACGATATCCGCCGCTGACGCTCTGGCTGTGCGCGGGGCTGTACCTGAGGCTCTGGCTCACATATTACTTGCCGGACTTCTTCGCGTATGACATCGGCAAGTGAGGACACTGGAGGAGGTCTTTGAGCCAGCTGCAGTTTCTGCAGCTCTTCCCTTACGACGGACATCACCATTTCGCGTAGGGTGCCCATGTTGCCTCGCCCGCTGCTGCAGCGTCTTCTCCATCGTCGTCGCCTCTGATCGAAATTCGGCTACAGTGCGGGGCGGATTACAAACCAGGCCGGCAAAAAGCTCCTGTGTCACACCGCGCATTAGGTGCCGCAATTTCTTGTCCTCAGCCATGTTTGGATCGGCTCGGCGGAAGAGGTGGGTCATATCCTCAATGTACATGGTCACACTTTCGTTGTTTCGCTTGTTCCTCGCCTGAAGAGCGGCTTCTGCCCTCTCTCTGCGGTCCGTGCTCGGGTACGTAGCAAGCAGCTCTCGTCGGAAGTCGTTCCAAGATGATAACGACGCTTCATGGTTTTGAAACCACGTGTGCGCAGATTCCTCCAGCGCGAAATACACATACCGGAGTTTCTTTGTTTCGTCCCAACCGTTACATCTGGCAACACACTCGAAGTTTTTGAGCCAGTCCTCGGCATCCTCGAATGTATCCGTGAAAGGATTCTGGCGTCCGGGGTGAATCAACGACCACGTGAGGAGACATTACTTGAGTAGCCATCGCACTGGTACCTAGGCTGACTGCTGCCGCTGCCCTTGGTGAATCGGCGAGAGGACCAAACTCGGGGGCCTGACCTCGTATGCGGCGGCTCGTGCGTTGATGGACAGGCGTTAATTCCGTTGGCTCCAAACTTCGGGGATCCGGGCTACTTTCCTGGCGCATGTGGGGCTTGAAATCAAACCCCGCACCTCCACCAGATATGTAACCAACAGTTACGACGGCCGTTTCTATGAAAACTAATTTATTCTGGGCCAACCTGTGCCCGTCAACAAAAACTTCACTTGAGCTCCGCTTCTTCTAACGTTGTTCTCTTCCTTGTCGCCTCCTGTCGCGTGCCAGTCCGATTCTCGCGCACGAGCCACCGGTCTGTCAGCACCGGCCCAGCGTTGCCTTGGGGTGCTTTTCTTGGCGCTTGCGGTGAGGCGGCTCTTTGAAACGCAGTTGGGATGTGGCAGTCGTCTTGTGTTCTCGCAATGCTGGCGGCAATATATATATATGGACCCCCCATAGGATGGAAAAAATTTTATATTTTATTACTTTCAATTTATAATGCGCTCTACCTTCTTGTAGAGAGCTGTCGATTTCTGGGTTCTTAAACAGCAATTTAAAGGATTATAATTACTGTGATTGGGAGCATCGCGAATGTAACATACTTGAACACTGTGATACCATCAGCGGCAGCATATGGCAATACTTGATTCAAGAGGGTCACAGAGGGCCACGAGCCTTTGGTAGTCAGTGAGGTTGCAGCCTGTGGTGCGCTGATTGCCTTGGAGGTGATGCACCCACTGTTTATGATGAAGCTACTACGTTGTAGGTGCCACTAGGGTCTCGCTTTTTTGGGGTGACTATCGCCACTGCGTGGATTTTCATCTGCTTTCTCAGTGCATCCATCTTTGTTACGAACAGCATGACAGAAAAGCGCCATAGAAGCCTCTCTGGCTGGCATGTTATGGAGATAGGGACATGTTCATTTGTTCCTGTTAGCTCTTCCACTCTGTGAACCATAGATTGCGATTAGTATTGCAAATTGCTGTGAAAGATGACGTTGGCGAGATATATAACAAGAAAATTACCGCAAGCAATTTTTTTTTGCATTGAATGAATTCACCCCCATGTTCCCAATGAATATTATTAGAAAATGTGCATTATTCGTGTTAGTAAGTGCAGCATCTGGGGTTTTATCGACTCCTGTGAGCTACTCATGAGCCCCATACATCGCAGTTTTCTTCATTTGTTTTATGCTTGTTAGGGGAAAGTACAGTTATCATGTTAATTTCATGCTGTTTGCAATTGAGCGGGACCATTTTGAAGACGGTTTTCAATTCACTTTTGCACTCAGTTTAATACATAACCCAATTGCGAATTTTCTGTGGAAGAAATAATTGTGATAAGAGATAAGAAAGACATTATAACGCAAGTTCAAAAGAAGTGCGTCATACAGACCCAGATTGAGCTGCGCTGCTTGATGTACATATCTGCGTAATCTGTTGCCGCCCTACAAGTATTATTTCAGTAATTTTTGTTTTGCAGCTCTCGGGAAAGACGCCCGAAGAATTGACCTCACCGTTGGCACCATCAACGAGGCTAGAGTTGGAGGTGAACTTCTTGCCTAAAAAAGCGTGGAAATTGAAAAATAATTACGGCACTTAAAGGGAAAATATGATGTGCTGCTGGATGAAATTGAGACACTCACACAACTCATTAGTAAGCAGCTTTCTTGTCACTTTGCGGAAGGACAAGCAATACTGAGACAGTAGCATTGCTTAGCGTTTCACACAATCTCGTAATTTATTGATTGCTTGGTTATGAAGTTCCTTTTTTTCTATTTCTAGTAACACTAGCAGATTAGAAGCTGCCAGCATTTCAGTGGTGGCAAAATGTAAAAATACTTGTGTGGTTGCGTTGTAGCTGTGTACGTCAAGGGCCCAAGTTGATGACAATTTTTCAGCAGCCCTCCATCATTGTACCTCTGATACCCCATGTACAGATTTGGGACAATAAACCTCACCAATCAATCAAGTACATTGCAGTCATGACCTCATCGTCCTCATGGCTTTTACATTTGTATCCTATATAACTATCAATTTCACCCAAGTAATTCACATTTTAAGCTAGACACCAGCCAAAATAGTTACTGGTGAAAGTGTATTCACCTAGGCAAAAGTTTATTGACGTAAGTCCCTAAAGCACTCCTTATCAGAAAAATGAAGGTTGAATTATTGGAAGTTTATTGAGATTACTGGGCTGTCTTGGTTGCCGTAGTTCCAACCAGACGGTGTTAAACCTAGCGATCTTATGCTTCCTGATTTGTATAAGAAGCCACTTGCCACCTACTCGTTGACCAGTATATTTGACGACACGACTTAGAATTGCCATAGGTATTAAGAAGCTTATTCTATTTGTCTAGGCACATTACTTCATCTACAATAACCCCGCGGTGAGCTCATGATGAGTGAGAACCCTAAAAAGTATATTATGGGCAGTGAAAAATCACGCTGCCAAGTCAATATTCTATCTTTCTATGCACGGTCTCAATAGGCGCCACTCCAAAGTAACGGGTTGGCTTGCTCCCGAAATCCCTGTGCACCCAAAGCATGTCTGGTTGGGAATTTATGTGGGCGAGCCACCCTTAGTGTATCTTCCTTGTTCTGAATATCTAAACATGTACGCTTCTACGTATCGTAGGTATCACTGAGAGGGAAACTAACCTGCAGCCAGACACTAATAAAAACTCAATAAAATCTGTTATTGTGGTAGCACTGTCCAAAATCAACATGCATTATCAGATGTGGGCATGCAGCTATTATCGTAGCTGAATTCAGTCAATAATTGAGGCGCAATACGATTTTCTTGAACAGTCTTACAAGAACACCGCAAAATAAGCACCAAGTTATTAACATATGTACAAAAATTTGCCTAAATATAATGCTATTAGTGAAGCCGTCATTGTGTCCTCATATACCTTGTGCACGTGGTATGCTCAAGGTCTTCATTTTAATATTGCTTTCCTATGTTGCCGCATACCAGTATAAAGCATTATGTTTGCAGGTGCGCCTTGGCCATGAAAATTACATGAACAAGGTCACATGGTAACGGCTACTAGCTCTCCCTGCGGACTCTGCCTTCTGCAAACAGTTGGCAGTGTGCCTCTGGGTGAGTGAAATCCTTGATTGGTGGAGTCTGACAGGCTCACTTTCCAATCGGGTCATATCTAAATGGATGACAAGATTTCAAAAGATTCAAAAGTAGCTTTCATGTGTATTGATATATGTTGTTTAACTTCACTTTTTGCATTGTGGGAACACGCTTAAAAGAAAGAAACTAAAAATTAACTTGGAGTCAATAGTCATTAAAAATTTGCTTGCAAAATATAACACACAATACAAATGTTCATTCTACCTTCATTCGTATTGATAATGCGCGAATGATTCTGCCAAACTCTGCTTCTACGCCCATGGCAAACACCTCGTAACAGGTTTCTTTTTCGATTCATTTTGGTGAAACTGACACACCTTTTCCATCAAAGCCGATGATAAGATATTTGCACCACCTGAGTGCAGGGCCTGCTAGTGACATACCTATAATGATTGAACAGCTCACATTTTACTCCTGTATTTAAGAAAATACTTTCTATTGATGCCATATGCTTTCTTTTTTTAGCTTTGAATGAACCATCAGCAGACATGGGGCAGCTGATGACAATGTGACCTGCTGCGAACAGGTCACATTGTCAGATAACCAGCAGGTCACAATAAATTACTTTTCACTGTGGAGTTGCAATACTTTTTCTCCGCCTTTCTGTCTAACATTTAGTGCAACTTTCTTTTGACGAACCTCTGTTAGATTGCATGGTGCAATTTTGATCGCCCATGCGTGCCACCTACGAAAACACAATACACTTTTCAGTGCTAAACAAGCAAGTACAACAGCAAATACGCAAAGCCACTGCTTACACTGCTGAGTAAACATGCATTTCAGCTAAGCGATTCTGCTACAGACTACACTTGTGACAGGTGGGGTGCTACAATCATATAGAACCGAAGTTAGGGCTGTAGAGCAGCGAAAGACAACAGAGCCACAACAAAGCCACAACAGAACAACGGCAGACTACAGAGTCACGAGAGGCAACAGAGCTGCGACAGACAACAGAGTCGCAACAGCCAAAGAGCCACGACAGCCTACAGAGCAGTGACAGTCTACACAGCTATGAAAGACAACAAAGTAACGACAGGACTACAGAGCTGCGACAAACTACAGAACCGCGACAGTCTACAGACCTACGACAAGACTATAGACCAGAGTCCCAAAATACGACAAGACGTCAAGATTTCTGTCGTGATATCCTGTTGTAATTCTCAGCTCGGTAACAACTTGCACGTGAAATATGGCCAACTTTTTAAGAGAAAATAAATTACATAGTGTGCATATAGAAATTCATGTAGCAACATATGGCATTACTTCCCCTTTCCTATACTAATATCTACTTTATTCATGCTTCAATGGTGTTAATAAGGTTAATATGTACTGGATATTGAGCTTTATGGTTATCCCAACTCTCAGACAAAAGTAGCTGTCAGGTAAAGACGAGCCCGATCGGGGGAAAGTTGCAAGACATGGATATAGGCTGCCGCTTAAGAACAAAGCTGACGCTCTAAACAAATAGTTGTGAACAGCCGAAACGTTAAAGGTCTCTTTTCATTAAAATAATTTAGCAGCTTTATTTGAATTCGACGTGGTGCCCTAAGAACTGAAGCTTCTACCAAGTTCGCGAAGAGCAGCAAAACAATTTTTATTCAAGTAAGTTTTTACTTTCACATGCTTTAACGAGATCAATTAGGAAGTTTTTGATAATTTTAACAGTAGTTGCAAACCACCAAGAAATTATATTGATACTGTTTCATTTATAATAAAACACCCTATATTTGTACCAAACTTGTTCATCTTGCGCCGAAAGGCCTGACAGGACACAACTTATGATAATATTCATTCGAATGTATAATTACATGAACTTGTTTTTGTTTCCGAAGCCACCTAAATAGCTAACCGTGCATTACTTTTTTGTACACGTCACCAATAGTAAACTGAAAAGAGAGAGAGAAGAAACTATATTAATGAATGGTCCGGCAGTTTCGTTGTGGTGGCCTCAGTGGTGGCTCGATGTCCTTGGAGTCGGGCGGAATCTTCGGCTTGCCGGACGACCCAGGGCTGGTCTGCTAACTCTGCAATGTTGAGAGCCGCCTCCCTGCGGCGGCGACGCCGATGGAGAGGGTCCCCGGCGGCCCCGGCGGCCGGGGCAGCGTCGGGAAGAAGCGAGCGCGAGGCTTCCCGTACTGTGGTAACGGCCACGATTACGGACGCGTCGCGAACGGAGGTGGTCTCATTATCGTGGTTGCCGGCACATTCCCAGAGCATTAGATAATCGTTCGTATTTCGCAAGTCATGCGCCTCGATTAACTCGTCAAGTGAGTTGTGAAGTCCGAGCTCTAGAAGCTTTTCGGTGCTCGCGTTTGGTGGAACGCCGACCGCCCTCTTGAAAGCCTTTCGTATCACGCATTCAACCTTGTTTTTTTCGTACCCAATCCACTTCAGGTAGGGGGCAACAAACGTTATGCGGCTTATCGCGTACGCCTGCTCAAAAACATTAACCCTTACTTCACTTCAAGCTGCACCATTTCCAAAAAATTGCTGTCTCTTGCGAAGGACATTCTCCACCGAATGAGCTTATTCTTAACTAAGTTCAACATTGTGAATTCTACAGCCTTCTAGAAGCATACGAGGACGTATTCTCTGGATTTTCAGAGAAATTGAACTTGTTGCATTGCCGCATTGAGAAAACAACAGAATACATTGACGCCCGATCGCTACTACATGGTCTAGAAGGAGGTGGTCAATATGCTAAGGCTTGACAATAGTCAATCTTGCCATTCACCATACTACTCTCTTATCCTATCCGTCAAGAAACCTTAATTTATCTGGCTTGTAATAATTTTTGAAGTACCAATAATGTGATATATTGTTATGCAGACTGACCACCAAGGAGAAATATGGTGTTTGCAGGGGATAAAAGCGTTAGTCAAAAATTATTATTTCCTGGTATCCTCCAAAAAAAGTTGCCCAGCTAAAGAGGCGTCCTCGCGCAATCCGCATAATACCACTACTTCATAATACATTCGAAATAATGTCTGTGTCTGAAATCTTTACCCAAGTGAAGCGATGACTGCTGATTAGCCTTATGACAATAATGTCGAACGAGCACATGTAGACATCACGATGACTCTTCGATCGAATCGGGCCATTGGACGGCAAGAGAAAGCCGTGTAAATGTGATACCGTAATCGCGAAAGTCATGATGTTCTAATATGTTCTTGTAATTATGAGTTCCAAATTTTGCATGTCACAGCGCAAGAATTATCCAAGCTGCCCCTTACCCCCTCCCCAGGGGAGGCATCTGCGTAAGGAGGCGTTTGGTGTGGCGCGACATCACGTACCCGACCACAAGAGAGTTGGAAACTTTCGCTTGTAGCCGTGTGTAGCTTAGCCTTGTCCGGGGAAAAGGGGATCCTGGGACTGGAGCCCACGCCTGGTGTTCTGACCATTATGGCCACACGGCCCATGTAACACATCTCTGGCCTCGGCATAACGTAGACGGCACCACGGACTAACCCACGTGGGTGAACATGGTTGTTGCCTTGTGCTGCCCTGCTCTCAAATCTCTATCTTTCACTCTTACTTTCAACTTTTCCTGTCTTTTCTTCGTTTATCCTTTCTTCCAACCTTGAAGGTGGTGAAGGTTACCTTGTTTGGGTAGCCTACCTTGGTATATCATGTATGGTTATCGCTGAAATATACAGCTGCAATTTGTGTGGTTTACACGTCATACGGCGTCCCCATGTTCGACTGCACGGTGGGTAGCTGGCATTACGGGAAAAAAATGACCATTCGCGTGGCTTGTTATTTTCGCGCGTATTCTGATCGCGCGCAATAGAGGGGGCGTATCGAAGAACTTTCATTTCTTCGGCAGACAGACAAACTTCCACGCTACCACGTGATGCATAGTGGGAAATCCGAAAAGATAGTGAGAACGATCTCACACTTTATAGCTGCAAAGACATTGAAAACGAACGCATAACCAGGATGGAAGGCCAGAAAGGTGGCCGACGTTGACCTGTTATTGGAACTGCGCCATCAGGAATAGCTTGATCAAGTACATAATTTTGTGTCGTTTCAACATTTTCCTCTCACTGTGACCCCGAACCGTACCATGAACAACCCCCGCAATGTCATTTCTAATGACGACAGGTTGGAGCTGACTGAGTATACACATCTAGAAGGAATTAAGGAACAAATTATTTTTAATGCGAAACGAATACAGATGAGGCGCTATAGTGAAAATATTAAAAAGAAACACAACTCTCATTTTTGGTTTAAGCGTTCAACTGGAGAGCACTGAGGCTGCTTACATCGAAATTCACGTCAAGCCGTTCGCCCTCAACCCGTTCCAGTGCTTCAAGTGCGAAAAAGTGGGACACACTTCAGATAATTATTAAACTATTAAAGTGAAACAAAATGTTTGATTTAAAGAGGCACGAAGGCGGGTGTCAAACCTGCCAAAGATCAAGTTTGTTCAAGTGGCGCTTAAAGGGGCCGCACCACACTGCCCCTAGCGGCTGCCAGCCACAACAACATCGAGCCAGCAGTAATGCCATACCTCCTCGTTGGCGACTGCGTCCAGTGCTGATACGCCATCTCAGAACACAGGCCATTGACCTCCGGCCTGATGGCAGCAAGGGTTTCGTCCATCGAGACGAAGCCATCCGTTCAAACAGAGTTAGCGTGTGTCTAACGCCCCGCAAGAGGCGACTGACACAACATTGAGCGTGACCAGCGAGGCCATCGCCTAAGGAGCGGCGCAATTCTATCAAATGCTCCAAAGAAGGCAAACTTCTTTTCATGCTGCCTATACCGCGCCCCGTGAGCTTATTTTTGTATCTCCAACAAGCAGGACTAAAAGTTACTTTATTGTGCAAATACAAATGCTAGAATGTTAGTGCAATTCTCCATATCCTGGACGATATCAGAGATTTCCTGCATATATACAATGCGAAGGTGCTGTGTGCACAAGAGGCGCACACGATGGTTACACATAAAAGCTTTCTCTGAGAATACACCATTTATTAAAAAGTTTAGAGCATGCTCACGTCTTGTCTATTGGTGAACGGAACATAGTTGATAAGTATGTAGCATGTCGTTCTTTTCAACTTCGGACTCCTCTTGAGGCCGTTGCCACACAAGCAGTCTCAGTTACCAAGTCAGTTACAATCTTTTCCTTAGACTTTCCATCTAATTAACGACTGAACAAACGCAGATTTCTATTTCTTTGTGAATGTAATTCCTGAACCCTATATGATGATAGCTGATGTCAATGCCCACAACAGCCTGTGGAGAAGTGCCCGGTTGAAGCTAGAGGCAAACTCGCCGACAAATTTATTGTAAGCTCTGGTGCATGCCTTCTCTATAAAAATCAGATTTAAACTACACGCATACCCGATACCCGTTCCTTTTCCTGGCCATGGCTGTGGTTCACTAATTACCTACCTGAAATGCAATGTAATCGAAAATATACTACGGAGTGACAACTTACCTGCAATATATTAGTAAAGCAACAAGACGTTCACGCCACATGCTCAAATGGAAGCTATTTTAGAGCTGTTTTATTATCGACACCGCAGAAAGCTTAATTCCAAAAACGAATTGTCGTTCACCTAAACTGCGCATTCCATCGTGGAATGACGAATGCAGGCATGTGCGAAAAAAAAATATTACGGACCGAGCCCACTGCCTCGTTCATGGTGAATTTCGTGAATGGTGAATTTCATGGTGAATTTCGCACAATTGAAAACCACATATTCGCATGGACGGCGGACGAGGTGACAGGCCTGCAGAATGAGCTGAAAAAGATTTTTTTCAAGGATTTATTCCTGCACGCACGAAGCGAAAGTATGAAATGGGCCTAGGAAGATTGAAAGGCAGCTGGAACAGTAATTACCTCTTGTCGATGGTCAAGCAAATACTTAGGACGAACAGTCAGACGCCTTTGGGGAACACCTTCGAGAGCGTGTCTAGTTCTATCATATATTTTAGGTAATTCGTTTGACATAAACAAATAGCATAACGTAAAACACTATATCGGAAATGCGGACGAAGGACACCTTTAACCGTCCTTTCAGCGCTACCGAGCTGAAGGCCACATTTAACGCATGTCAGAGCTCTGCACCGGGAGCTGACACGATCGGATATGGTATGTTCAACAACTTGCAGGATGAAACTTCTTGCATTTTATGGCATTATTTTGGATTTCTTATACCCTCCTTCAACATGGAGAAAGGCTGTTGTAGTACCTATATTGAAACACGGAAAAGATTTATCTTTCGCTCAAAGTGCAATAGTGCTTACAGGTTGTCTTTGCAAGCTATTTGAAAATATTAAAAACGCCGTTTAGCATACTTTCTCGAATCGAACACAATGCTTGATCCGTATAGGTGCAGTTTCCGTGAAGGTCGCTCTACAGCCGACCATCAAGTACGCGGAGTTCCACATCCATTGTGCTTTTGTTCACAAGCAACACTTTGTCCATTTATATCGGAATGGAAAGGCGTACGCGAGGACATAGCGCTACGGGAAATTGAGATATTTTTTGAAGAAGAGTTATGAGAAAACTTGCCGAATGTTACATCAATACTATCGAAAAGAAATGTGAACGATATTGTACGTGAAATTTTGTATGCGGTTATTGTTTCGGAGGCTGTACGATTTCTTGTACACGTGTGTAGGATATTTAGTACATGTCAACGAACACCACTCTCGTCGCCAGTCGTCGTTTCGTGTCACTAGTCACGATGCAGCCGACCTTGTTCACGGAACGCACGCTTGAGTGAAGCACGATGCGGCTGAGCAAGCCATCCGTCACGTGACGCTGCTCATATTTCGCGGGCTTTCTCCGCAAGGAGAAAACAAGGGCTACGCAAAACGTATCCTATAGGAAAGAACTTTATCGGTGGTTTCTGAAGTTTCACAACAGATCTGCTTCAGATACTTAAGTTCCTTACCCAATACTTAAAAAGTTGGCCATGTAAACCTAATGACTAAGTTAGGGGGAAAAGTTCCCTGAAGTAATTAGTAAAGGCTAATGAGATTGGTGTGCGTTTGGTTCTATTCCCTTCAAGACCCTACTTTCATTGTGTAAATCGTGGCTCAAGTTACACGCTGTATACCACTTCACATTGACCACTGCATTGTCTTGCCCTCTTTGACCCTTCCTGCTAGGGTGGCAGTCAGTAATTTGCGGTTGGTTTTCACTTTGTGGTCACATTTCCTCGCCATCCTGACCCTCTGCCCAATGGCGCAGCCACTCGCTACAGCTGTGCGCGTCTGGTTCAAGATAAATGAGAGCTTGAATGGCAAGCAGCGCGACATACAGATGAGGTCAATGCTATCCGAACGCGCCGGCCGCTCTCTTCGTCCCCACCCCGCCACCCCGAAGGGCGGGGAGCATGGAACATCGCGAAGAATCGCAGCAGAAGTAGGTGGAAGCACTCCGGCGACGCGGTCAAACATAGTCAACTGCGAACTGAGGCGGTGCCTACGGAACAAGGATTCGAAGTTATGAAATCAAAGTTCCGAGCCCGACGACTAGTACCATTGTGGCACGTAATAGGGTGCTGCAGGCTTTGAAGAGCAATAATCCAGGACGCCGAAAAACTGCAGGGAGTATTCTTTTAGATAATTTGCCGCAGAACGTACAATGCCCCTCACCACGCTTAGTTGCATGCGGAAATGGCTAAACGATATTGGATACCAACCTGAACTTGTATGCGCCTGTCGTTTAAGGCTATAGCAGCGGGTTGCTGTGCAATGGACGGCTGTTCGACTCCCGCATCAGACAGTTTAATATATATATATATATATATATATATATATAGTTTTGTGCCGAGTTTTGGGAGCGCACGAAAAGGGACGACAGACCGTGGCAAGAGGCGAACACAGCGCTAACTTCCAACAATTGTTTTATTCCACGAAGCGGTACATATATATATATATATATATATATATATATATGTATGTAGGTAACACACACCACCGTACGCATGCGCATATGGACTGATTTCTAGTCAAATGACACAGCAACGAGATATGTGGAATGGAAACTTAAGATGATATCAAAGGTGAAAGAACGACCATGCATAGCCAAAAAAAAAACTTTTTTTCGATATTGGATTTTAGAAAAAATCTTGCAATGACAAAAAAAAAATTTTTTGGCTATGCATGGTCGTTCTTTCATACCATCTTAACTTTCCATTACACATGTCTCGTTGCTGTCTCATTTGACTAGAAATCAGTACATATGCGCATGCGTACGGTGGTGTGTGTTACCTATATATATGTGTACCGCTTCGTGGAATAAAACAATAGTTGGAAGTTAGCACTGTGTCCGCGTCTTGCCACTGTCTGTCGTCCCTTTACGTACGCTAAAAAACCTCAGTTATGGAATACAAACACGCCCTAACCTACGCTCTTTCAAGTTTTGTGCTGTTTGAGTTGTGGTTAAAAGTAGTCGACATGTGTGTAGCATATGGATAAACAAATACATTACGCAACCCTCAGAATGCTTCAGTTTATGATTAATACCCTGCGTTGCGGTACCTTTAAAGTAATTTGTACTTATTGTCCTTATTTTGTATTTGTGTGTTTTCACATTATTTGTTGCCCCCACTTTCGTTCATCCCTTCGTAAAACTCGTTGCTTCGCACATTTATTGTGTAAGCTATCTCAAAATGTACACCTTTTTGCAAAACCTATATTATCTTGTTCTGTGCTGCAATCAGTCTTCTGCAATACTGTTAGTGCGCAAGTTCTTTGTATTTTTTGACATTTATACAAATGGCACAAGATACTAGGGGACCAGGCACCTGTCACATATTGTCACCTTTGGCCTCAGCGCAAGGACAATGATGTATTCATGTATCTTTATATCAGCTCAATGGGGTTACCGTATTGGATATCGGCCGAAATGTTTAGGCTGCTCTAATTTCGCTAATCTAATCTAATGTTCTAGTCCTTAGCGGAGTGATCATTGCGACAAGATTTTCCAGTTCCCATTGGAAATTGCAAGACAGGTTGCTCTGCGTTGATTAAAAAGCCACCATTGTCAAAATAGTTCACAACACACACAGATGCCTCCGCTGATGACGCGTGTCGCTTCTGGAGATTAGAAAAGTTTCCGGACACTGCAGTTACCGCCGCACCCAGCGGCTCCACAGTGGTTCTTTCATAACCTCGTATGAACAGACATAACGTAAGTTAGACGCACAATATCGTTCATAATTTCACGATGGGGTGCCTGAATTTGACTTCATCCAGTGCACTAGAACTCGGCCAAAGACGCGGAGAGCGTGTGGGGCTATAGTAATCACAGTACAATCACATTAGGAAGGGCCACTAAGTTTCTGCGAAGACACTCCCTCATGACATCAGGAATTGCCCTCCCTGGAGCAGCATTCGGCCACTTCACCCTCATGATTCCTACAATTAAACCATGGCCCTCAGTCCCCAGCAGCTGCGGAACAGCTGACTAAGGCGTTGGTCAGACCAGCAACGTAGCAGATGGTGCTAAGAATGTCTGCAACCGGAGACGCTGTCAATGAAAACTGACCCTGGAAACCATTAAAACCAAAACTCTGTCGAGTGAGGCAAGCTTAGGAGGATTCTTTGAGGAGCTATGAGATATTGTTGGGATACTATGGGCCTTAGTGAGATTAGAAGAACTGGGGAGGCCTATACAGGGCTGACTATACGCCATGCTCTCTGCTATAGTGGTCTCCCAGATAAGAAGCAATACGGGGTAGGATCCTTAATTCATAAAGGCATAGAGAGCAACATTGACGATTTCTTCACGTAGAATGAGACGGTATCAGTAATCGCAATAAAACTTAATAAGATGTATAAATTAGATGTAGTTCATTCCTGTGCTCCAACATTCAGTCACGATGATGATAAAGTAGATAAGTTTAATGAGGATGCTGAATTATCGATGATAAAAGTGCAAACTCAGTGTACTGTAGTAATTGACGAATTCAAAGCAAAAGTGTGGAAAAAGCAGGCTGGTGAACGAGCAACTGGCAATGAGACGTCGATTCTAGGAATGCCAGAGGATCGATGCTGGTGGAATTTGCAGACAGGATTAAGCTGAGAATAATGAGCACCATATTCAGGAAGCGTAGTAACAGAAAGTGGACCCAGAAATGCCCTAATTGAGAAACAAGAAATGAAATTCATTTCATGCTTCCTCCCGATTCTAGCATAGTACAGGAAGTATAACTGATAAGTAGGGTAAAGTGCAGTGATCATAGGTTAGTGAGGGTTAGGCTTCACCTCAATTTGAAGAGAGAAAGACTAAAATCCGTCAAGAAGAATCAGGTAGACCTAGAGGCAGTAACGTTAAAAGCAGACAAATTCAGTAGAGAACTCGCAAACAAACATGCAGCCTTAGAACAACGCACCGTGGTTGCCCAGTGGCTATGGTGTTAGGCTGCTGAGCACGACGTCGCGGATTCCAATCCCGACCATGGCGGACGCATTTCGATGGGGGAGACATGCGAAAACACTCGTGTACTTATATTTAGGTGCACGTTAAAAAACGCCACGCGGTCAAAATTTTTGGAGTCCCCCACTACGGCGTCCCTCCTAATCAGAAAGTGGTTTTGGCAAGTAAAACCCCATAATTAAAGAAAAGCCTTATATCAGATACATGAAGATGACGTTGAGGTAATAATTGAAACTGTAACTAGGCTGGGGTTTCAGAGGCCGCAGTTAAAGTGGTAGACACGACACCAAGGTAACCAGTAGGCAAGCTCTGCCAAATAACAAAGGACCTAATAAAGAAACGACAATGAATAAAAATGAGAGAGATAAGATAGAGATTAGACAGAATTCGTGGAACTGTCAAATTTGATCAACGCGGCGAAAAGAAGTGACATTGAAAATTGTAACGTGAGTAAGACTGAAGAAGCTGTAAGAAATGCACGCAACCTGAAATCAGGGAGAAGGAGAAGTAGTATGCACTGAAAGATAAACAGGGTAATATCATCAGCAATCTGGAAGATATAGTAAACACAGCGGAAGGATTCTGTAATGACCTGTGAAGTACCCCGAGGAGTCAGAATACCTCAAATAGAAACACTAATGAACAGGAAACAGAAACGCCTCCTATAACGAGCGATGAGGAGAGAAGGGGCTTGCAAGACATGAAACGAGGAAGAGCGGCAGGAGAAGATCGAATACCCGTCTATTTAATCAATAATAGAGGAGACGTAATGCTTGGAAAACTTGCGGCTCTTTATACGAAGTGTCCATTGACTGCAAGGGTCCCAGTAAACTGGAAGAGTGCAAACATTATTCTAATCCACGAAAAGAGAGATAATAAAGAATTGAAAAATTACAGGCCCATTAGCTTACTTCCAGTATTATACAAAACAGCTACCCAAATAATATTCAATAGAATAAGGGAACATCCAAGGGAACAGGCAGGTTAAAAAGAGATACTCTACAATGGATCACATTCATATCATCAATCAGGTAATCGAGGAATCTGCAGAAGGCAATCAGCCTCTCTATATGAATTTATTATATTACGAAAAGGCATTTGAATAAGTACCGATACCAGCATTCATAGAGGCGTTACGTAATCAAGGAGTAACGACCACTTGCGTAAATACCTTGGAAAATATCTACTGAGGGTCCACAGCTACCTTAATTCTACACAAGAAATGCAGGAATATACCAATAAAGAAAGTGGTCACACAGGAGAGAGACTCTCTTCAATGTTATTGAATGATTGCTCAGAAGAAATATTCAAGGCATTAAACTGGAAATGCTTAGGAGTAATGATCGACGCAACCTCAGCGATATCTCAGCAGCATTCGGTTTACAGACAACAGTATTCTTTTCCGCAACAATGCAGATGAATTACAACAAAGAGATTTTGAATGTGGCGTTGAAGAATAATATGCAGAAGACAGATAATGATGAATCGCAGGGCAAGGGAACAACAGTTCAAGATCGCCAGTCAGCCTCTAGTGTCCGTAGAAGAGTACGTTTACTTAGGGAAATTAATCACAGGGAACCCTGATCATGAGAAGGAAATTCGTAGAAGTAAACACGGGTTGGATCGCATGCGGCAGACGTTGTCAGCTCCTGTCTTGAAGCTTACCATAATTATTGAAAAAAAGCTGTACAATCAGAAAATTTTACCAGTGCTGACATATAGGCCAGATACGTGGGGACTAAGAAGGTTGACAACAATCTAAGGACCGCGCAAAGGGCGATAAAACGAAGATTGCTAGGCATAACTGTAAGAGACACAAAGAGATCGGTTTGGATCAGAAAGCAACGGGCAAAGCCGATATCTTAATTGAAAATAAGAGACAGAAATGAAGCTGGCACGATTCTGTTGTGCGCCAGTTGGATAACCGTCGACCATAAACGTTACAGAATGGGCACCAAGAGAAGGAAAACACAGACGAGGACAGCAGAAAACAAAGTGGAGCCATGAAATTGGGAAATTGGGGGGTGCTAGTTGGAATCCGTTGGCGCTGGACAGGGGTGATTGGAGATCGCAGAGGGAGTTCTTCGTCCTTGCAGTGGACATAAAACAGGATGATCATAATGATGATGATGGTAATGTACTGTGTGCACGATCCTTTGTGCGGATCTTACTTCAGTGCAGTGTTGCGGTATTGGTTTGCTCACAATTATAGAGTAAAGTGTAATTTCATTGCGCATGAATATTTGAGCTGATGTAATCGCTTATACCTATTAATAACACGTTATATGTTACGCAGGTTTCTCTGCACCCCTATACAAGGTTTTATTAGTAGCGAAATCCTCAGATTTTAAGCAAGAGCAAGCCATACATCTCACAAGGTGTGTTTACTGGATCTCCTAATGGTGCTTCTATACTGCTGAAGAATTTTGTCAGAAATAAGTTGACGCCTACAATGCTTCTGACTCCTACAGGTAGAATAACCTGCCACATTACCGGGATACTGAATCAGGTGTTGTGACAGTAATAAATAAAGATAAACAAACCATTACGTTAACAATTAATACTTCTATTGAGCAACCAAAATTAGCAAATCCAAATTTTACATTTAAAAGCAGCACGAACCAGGTCGAGCTAACTTAATTATACACTTCTGCCAAGAAAGTAAGAACTGTGGTGGCGGGGAGGTTTTTGACATTGTACTCAACCCGAATGGCGCTGGATAAAATGCCGGCAACAGCGCCCGCATTGCTATGGTGCTTAAAGACAAAAACAGAGTGCATTGGGCACACGTTAAAGAACCGCGGTTGTTCAAAACCAATCCGGAGTCCCCCGCTGCAGCATCCCTCATAATCATTTTGCGGTTTTGGCAGATAAATCCCCATAAATTCTAATATCTAAAGCAAATAGTATGTGCACAAGGACAAATGCTTATACAATATCATCTGACAGTAGCTACATTTGACAAAAACCTGACACTTTCCGAATGAAGAAATCGTCGGACAGTTGGAGGAAAAGTATATGCATGCCAAAATGATCGCCATTTGTTTTACATGGAACCTTGTGCCTTAATTTGTTTCAAACTTAATAATATGCGCTCTGCCGATGCTCACGACCTCTAAACAATTCACCTTCGTCCATATTCCCCATGTCATTTCACAGGACAGCACAATATTTCGATTTTTATATTATGCAAGCGATTTTCGATTTTCTTGACATCGCGGGCTCCTGGAGGAGATCTCTGGTCACACTATTGTTCCCGTGGTCTTGCCTAGAGACGCCAAAGGCCAGTAATTTCCAGCCTCCCCATGCCGCTGCGTGGTGGGACGTCAACAAGTTGCCACGTCGATACCCCTCCGCAGATTCATTGTTTCAAAAAATGGCTGGTAAAGAGATAGTCGACGCGGTATTGCCCGAGAAATAAATCTTACGCCTCAGTAAGAAAGAAAGAAGTCGTCCTTGTTAAATATTAGACAAATTGGTATTTTAACTTATAACTTCGAGAACGGTATTAAAGAAATCCTCCCACAAGAACGCTCTAAGGGTTGTTACTGCCAATTTTATAGCCGCTTCTTGTTTTTCGCCCAAGGGAAATGTTAAATTTCTTAGTTCAATAATTCGTATCAATCTACTGGTCTGTGTAGTCGCATATCTCCGTCAGAGGAGCCTCAGTTAGTGCGGTTGGCAGCATTCGGCGACAGCACATGTAAGCATGAGTATAACGTGTCGCATGGACACTCATCGTTTCTTGTTCGACAATAATTGAGATTAGGAGCAAAGGTAAACAAATCCAGAGAAAGCCCTTTATTCTCACCTTTGGCTGAGTGGGTGGACCGAGACCTTCGAAACTGGGTACGTCAAGAACCGGGTCGGACCGTATGTATCGAACCCTCGGCGATACTTTCGGTGCCAGTGTGTCCGCCAAGGTTCAAAGAATTTTCCAACCCGAAACACTTATGCAAAATTGTAGTGCAAATGAACCCCTTGTTGAATCGTGCGAAAACACTCTCCACAGTCTGAATTGTGATGGGAAGCACGCAGCATAATCCCAGTCCTGCATGCAACCGTAACGCTCAAGGTGAATGACAAGTCATTCTTTCAAATCATGCTTTTTTCGTGGTCTTGCATTGACCGGCTGACAGGCTCTTCTAAACCCACAAAAGCATGCTGTGAACGATACCCCCGCAGACTCCGTAACGTCTTGCTCCCCCAACACCCTCCATTTGCTTCGAAACGAAGAATTATTGCTACTAAGTGTAACTTGTGCCTCGCAGATACTGAAATCCAACAAATGAGTTGTCATCAATAGCTAGGAATGTCTTGACTCGTCATTACACCAGGCTCCGCGTATTAAACAAATAACTCGAAATAGTTTTTGCTTGTTATACCTCATTAAAGGTACGCAAATATTTCCATCCTCAAACATTAAGTATAATTTATTTCAGTTTTTTTCATTGCCAAGTAACATACTGCATAGAATCTTCGGGTTTCACCTACGCTTCGTACATCGATCGTTGAATTAAAATTCAGAAACCTGCTGTCATAATGATTGCATCGGCCACAAAGAGCGCACCCTATGCCCAGCTGGTGGCAGAGCTATATATAAAGCCACTTATTCAAAATCGTGACTATAGCACAGCTATACTAATCCACAGAATACTAACCACGAACAAGACAGACCTTTCAAAAATATTTCTCACACTCACAACGGACAGTAGACAAGCTGAGCCTAATAAATATAACTTGCCAAAATCAAAACGTGTACGGTGAACGTTACCTATCAATTAGTGGTGCAAGAATCTGTGATGAAATACCCAGCTTTATAAGAAAACTCCGATTCAATCCCATGTCCCCAATGATGTATACAAGGCAACTGTCTTTTGCTTTTTGCTTTGGGTAGCAATTTAGGCTGGCGTTTTTGGTATGCATCCAAAACAAGCCACATAGGCTAAGGATCCAGATGATAATGTCAGTCATATTGTATTGCATTATGCGGGAAGAGATACATTGTTTTTTTTATTTCAATGCTTTTCTTATTTATCTTTTTCTCTTGCTCTTCTTTTTCCTCTCCGCCTACACTCTCTTCCGTTCTTGTCCCTTCATCTTAGAAACCACGCCTGGACATGTCAGGCGACAGTGCTTATTTTCTTTGCAGTCTACCCTTTACAGCCAGATACCACTGACAACGACTACTCTGGACGTAACTCTACAGACCCTATAGAACCAAGTTGCCGAGGATAAAGAGGCCGCCTTTGATGAAAATGGGTCCTCGTATCGAAATGCTGGCCAGCCTTTCGAATGCACTTTAACCCTACTGATCACTTTTATACCACAATGTTATTCAAGGGGGCGCGCAGGTGGTCGTCATACCTGCCAAACAGCTTTGGCGAAGTGGCGCGTCATGGGCAGAGCCACACCGGCTTCCGCCAACTGTCCGGCCCATACGCAGTGAGCTGGACAGTGTCAAATTTAAACATTTTGCGGCTAAAGTTCTGACAGGACAGAACTTACCTTGTAATATTTCTAATCTATGAATAAAATATATTTTTTTATTCAGAAGCCATCTCAACAGCAAGCGCAGTACTATTTTTTCGTGCGCATCACAGTGGGCAAACTCAACCCAACAATACCCCCTAGTTTACTGAATGCTGCAACATTTTTCAAGAATGTGCCGACTTTTCCGAAGGACTTTCTCCACCGTGTTAGCTAATTTCAATTAAGTTCAACATCGTGGGTGCTAAAACCTTTTAGTAGTATAGCAACACACGCGCTCTGAATTGCCATAGAAAGCGAACTTGTTGCATTCCCTCTTGAGAAAACGACAACAAATTAAATTGGGGCGCTGCTAGATTTGGTGCCCGATTAAAACCATATAGTGGAGTAGGAGGCAGCCTTAATATTCAGGCTAAACATATTGAATCTTTCCATTCACCGTACAAATCTCCTATCGTACCCGTCCAGAAACCTAGATATATCTGGCTTGCATTTATTTGCGATACATCAACAATGTGATGTATTGTGACGCAGATTGAACACGAAGGAGATAAATGTTGTTTGCAGAGGGTAAAAACCACAGTCGAAAAATAGCATTTGCTGGCACCCTCCGAAGAAAGTTCTGCAATTAAGCATGCGTCCCCAAACAATCAGAAAAATACTGCTTATATGCATCACATTGGGAATAAAGACGGTGTCAAAAAACATGGACACGAGTCAGGCGTTGACATCTCAGTGGCCTGGTGACAGTGACATAGAACGAGAATATGTGGACGCTACAATGACTTCGCACCTATACTTCGCACCATCCAAGGGGCGAAGGTTAACCTCGTCTGGGTAGCCTACATTAATATACCCTATTTGGTTCTAGCGGAAATGTACGCCTAGAGTTTGTGAGGCTTCCGTTTGCATGTCACAAAGCATCCCCATGTTGGACTACGTACTGGGTGGATGGCGTTCGTGCCCAAAGAATAACATACGTATGATTTGTTCTTTTCCCGCGTTTTGCGAACGCGTCGCAAAGAGTTCGTGCATTGAAGAATTATGTCATTTGTTACTTGATTGGTGAATTGATTTAAGGTGTGTCTACTACTCCCCCCGATGTAATACCCTGGGGCTTTTAGGGCACATGAATATATATATATATATATATATATATATATATATATATATATGTATGAAAAACTAAATTTATATTGCTGATCGACAGACAGATATTTCCAGGCTACCACGTGATGCATAGTGAGATAAACGAAAAGGGGGTGAGATGGATCTCCTCCTTCATAGTTGCAATGACTTTCAAAGAGATCATCGGACCAGGTTACAAGAAGACGAAGGTGGCTAGCATTGATCTGTTATTGGAACAGCGCCATTAGGAACAGCTTGATAAAGTAAATAATCTTGTTTCATTTGAACATTTTCCTCTCACTGTGACCGCGAACCGTGCGATGAACACCGCCCACTCGGTCATTTCTGATGACGACATATTGTAGCTGACAGAGGATGCACTGTAGGAAGGAATTAGGGACCGACATATTTTGAATGTAAAACGAATCATGATTAGATGTGGAGATAATGATATTCATAAAAACACATAAATACTTTCGGTTTAGGCGTTGTAGCCCAGTCGATTGGGGCAGGGAACATCAAAATGCGTGTCCGGCCGCATATTTATAACCCACTCCGATGTTTCAAGTCCCATAGATTCGGCCACAGTTGACGAAGTGGTTGAAGCCGACTGATATGGGCAAAGTAATGTCATCATCATCATCATCATCAACCTGGCTATGACCACTGCAGGGCAAAGGCCTCTCCCACACTTCTCCAACAACCCCAGTCATGCACTAATTGTGGGCATATTGTGCCTGCAAACTTCTTAATCTCCTCCGCCCACCAAACTCTCTGCCGCCCTCTGCTACGCTTCCCTTGTTCTGGAATCTATTACGTAGCCCTTAATGGACCATCGGTTACGTTCCCTGCCATTTACATGCCGTGCCCATGCCCATTTCGTTTTCTTGATTTCAACTAAGATGTCATTAACATGCGTTTGCTCCCTCACCCAATCTGTTTCTCCTCATTCAATAACGTTACACACATCATTCTTCCTTCCATAGCTCGTTGCGTCGCCATCAATTTAAGTAGAACCCTTTCACTAAGCCTTCAGGTTTCTGCGCCGTAGGTGAGTACTGGTAAGACACAGCTAATACAAATTTTTTTCTTGAGGGATAATGGCAACCTGCTGTTCATTACCTCAGAAAGCCTGCCAAACGCAACCCTGCCCATTCTTATTCGTCTGATTATCTGTCTCATTATCTGGATCCACAGTCACTACCTGCCTTAAGTAGATGTATTCATTTACCACATCCAGAGTCTCGCTACCTATCGTAAACTGCTGTGCTCTTCCGAGACTGTTAAATATTATTCTGTTTTCTGCTAATTTATTTTTAGGCCCGCCCTTCTATTTGGCCTCTCCAGGTCAGTGAGCATGCATTTCACTTGGTCCCCTGATTTACTAAGCAAGGCAATATCATCAGTGAATCGCAAGTTACTAAGGTATTCTGCATTAACACTTATCCCCAATTCTTCCCAATCCAAGTGTATGAATACCTCCCGTAAGCACGCTGTGAATAGCATCCAAGAGATCGTATCTCCCTGCCTGACGCTCTTCTTTATTGGGATTTTGTTGCTTTCTTTATGGAGGACTATGGGGGCCGTGCAGCCCCTATAGATATGTTTCAGTATTTTTACATACGACTCGTCTACACCCCGATTCCGTAATGCCTCCATGAATGCTGAGGTTTCGACTGAATCAAACGCTTTCTATTAATCTATAAAAGCTATATATAAGGGTTGGTTATTTTCCGCTCATTTCTCTATCATCTAATTGATAGTGTGAATATGGTCTACTGTTGATGCCTTTACGAAATCCTACCTGGTCCATTGTTTCACAGAAGTCTGAGGTGTCCCGGATTTTATTTGCGATTACTGTAGAAAATACTTTGTAGGCAACCGACAGTAAGCTTATTAGTCTATAATTTTTCAAGTCTTTGGTATGCCGTTTCCAATGAATAAAGAATATGTTGACGTTCTTCAAAGATTCCGGTGCACTCGAGGTAATGAGGCATTGCGTAACGGCATTGCGGAGCATGCAGTGCAGGAGGCGAAAAAACTGCTAACGAAGTGTCCTTTCGCAACTATGGAATTTTACAGCGCCCTGCTGGAGTGGCGAAACATGCCAAGGGACGAGCAACTGAAGTCGCCCGTTCAAAGGTTGATGGGTCGCCAAAGAAGGACGCAGTTGCCGGTTCTTCCCCAGCACCTCGAACCGCAGACTGTGCCACCACAAGCCGTTCGCAATCGCCTCCAGGAAATAAGAGAAAAGCAGCGGGTCTTCTACAACCGGACGGCCAAGCGTCTAGCCGATCATCGTAGTGGGTCTCCAGTATCAGTGTACGACACCATACGCAGAACCTGGTCGCCAGCTGTGGTTGTAGGCCCTACAGGCACACCTCGGTCGTACAACCTACACACAGACAGCGGAGAAGAGCTGCGGCGCACCAGGGAGCATCTAAGTTCCAAAGAAATGCAACCTACGTCTGACCCTGAAGCTACAGTTTCTGCGGAGTCAGTATCCCAGCCTAACCAGGTGGTGGAGCTACAACCTGAAGACACCCTTCGTAGAAGTAACCGTCTGCGTAGACCGCCACAACGTTACCCCCTGCCAGAGAGACAGCAGCATTAGGTCCATGACATGCGAATTTGTAAATTCTTTGTTCTCATTTTTGTTTTCTCTTCGAAAAAAAGGAAGATGTAAGTATGCGCACGGTCACGTTAACACGTGCCCTTACGGTACGAAGTGCGCATGCTCATATTTGTATATGTCCCTATATATGCAGCCTCTTGTCTGATAATAAACACACTTTGTTCCCTGCCTCCCAACCGTTCACAATCTGTTCGCCGTGATTTTGTTGCAGTGGATCAAGAACTTAACTGTGGCTTTAACACATGCAGTTCGTTATTTATTTCTGCGTCCCACATGCGTTGCCAGTTGTTTGGCAGTTTCTTTCGTATGTAAGGTTTCAGATCTGTGAGAGGAACCAAAGCATTATTATTAACAGCAGGGGATGCAATTGACGCAGCCATCTGGTCAGACAGAAGGTTACCTTCGATTCCCCTGTGGCCAGGTACCCAGGATTTAATGACATGCTGGTTAGATAGATAAGCTTTGCATAGATCGGAATAGACCTCAGTAAGTACAAAATTTTTAGGCTTCTAGGGTGACGTTAAGGCCTTCACCAGACGTAGCGAGTCTGTATATATAACGGCTTTTTGGAGTTTTGATTTGTTTATATGCTTTACAGCCGACAATATAGCGTAGGCCTCTGCCGTAAAGATACTTGTTTTTTGATGTAGCACATCGGATTCCGAAAAAGGTGGACCGACGGCTGCATAGGACACTCTCGCAGGTGACTTGAAAGCGTGTGTGTAGAACTCTGTGCACGAGTGCTTGTACTGAAATTCTAGAAAATGCATTCAAATTTCGAGCTCTGGAGCATGCTTTGAAACTTTTAGAAAGGATACGTGACATTCTGTCACCTGCCAGTCCCAAAGAGCTAATAGCTTGGTTAAGCGCATTAAGCGATGCTCGAGGAGTGGGACATGCATTCCATCGCTAAGCTCCTTCGCATGCAGCGAGAAAGGCTGTCTTATAGTAGGACGATTGCGGAAATGTGTAACACACGTCATATTGGTAACGGTATTAAAACATGCATGTTCAGGATTACAGTGTACTTTAAGGAAATATGTAAAGCTCATATATCATCTCAGCAATTGGAGCGACCACTCATTCGATTCGGCATATAAGCTTTCAATCGGGCTTGTTCTGAATGCGCCAGTGGCTAAGCAGATACCTAGATGGCGGACAGGATGCAGCATCATTAGCGCGCTCGTGGCGGCAGAGTTATACACTGCGGCACCATCATCCAATCATGACCGAACTAGGCTCTTGTAGAGCTATTAGACGCTTTATGTCAGTGCCCCGCGTCGTCTGGGATAGAAGTTTCATTATGTTCATTGTTTTTAGATATTTTTATTTCGGATATTTAATGTGTGGAATGAAAGCGAGTCTATAGTCAAGTATAATACCTAGGAATTTGTGCTCTTTGTTGAGAGGTATTTGTTGTCCACACAGTTCTAAGCAAGGATCTGGGACCAGGCCTCTCTTTCTTATAAAAAAAAACACAAATAATTTTGTTAGGATTGATTTTATACCCATTTTTCTCTGCCCATTTTGATACTTTGTTCCAGCCATGCTGTACCTGTCTCTCGCAAACTGCACGGTTACAGGATTTAAAAGCTATTGGAATGTCGTCCACATAGACAGAGTGAAAAATGGCCGGTGGTAATGAAGCACGAAGCGTGTTCACCTTCACGATAAAGAGCACGCAGCTGAGCACACCTGGGGTACACCACTTTCTTGTGTAAAAGGACGTGACAGTACACTGCCGACTTTTACCCGGAAGATACGATTAGACAAATAGCTTTCTATTAGGTTTAGCATATTACCATGAATGCCCATTTCTGATAAGTCTCTAAAGATTCCATAGCGTCACGTTGTGTCGTACCCTTCTCCGTATCGAGGAATATGGATAGGAAATACTGTTTGTATACAAATGCGTCGCGGATGTTTCCTTCAATGCGTAGAAGATGATCAGTTGTGCAGCCCCCTTCTCTAAAGCCACACTGATAGGAATCAAGCATGTTGCTCAGCTTAATGAAATGAATGAGTCACAGATTAATCATTTTTTTCAAATACCTTAGAAAGGCAACTTGTGAGGGCTATCGGGTGGTAACTTGCCACTGAGGAAGGGTCTTGCCTTGTTTCAGAACAGGGACCACAATGGCTTCTTTCCATGCGGTTGGAAGGCACCCTGCATCCCAGATAGTGTTGAAAAGTGTGTGTAGTGTAACTTGCGTATCATTGTGTAAGTTTTTGACCATTTCATACATGATTCTATCAGATACCGGTGAAGAGCTCTTGCAGGCGCTCAAGACAGCTCTCAACTCCGCAATACTAAAAGGACGGTTGAACGGTTCATTCTGCCGACACTTTCTTATGAGTGGCTTACATTCTTCTATTTGTTTATATTTGAGAAATGGTTTTGAATAATTGGTGGAACTTGACACGCTCTCAATGTGCTCCCCAAGTGAGTCTGCCTGATCAAGCAGGGTATCGCCTTCTGTGTTTACCAGAGGGAGTGAATATGTTTGTCGTCCCTTTATCCTATTCACCCGGTTCCGGACTTTCGCCTCATCTGTATAAGAGTTATTACCGGATAAAAACTTCTGCCAACTCTCTCTTCTGGCCTGTCGGTGCGTTCTCCTGGCTTGGGACTTTACTTTCTTCAAGTTAATAAGATTCTCTGCACTGGGAGAGGCGCGTACCGATCCCCACGCCTTGTTCTTTTTCCTACGGGCGATGCTACATTCGTTGTTCCACCACGGTACACGTCGTTTGCGTGCCAAACCACTTACTTCGGATATGCATTTTGATGAGGCATCTATTGTGAATGCTGTAAAATACTCCACAGCAGCATCAATTTCTAAAGAAGGCATATCACCCCATGAGATGCTAGCAGAGTTCGAAATTTCTCCCATTCGGCTGTATCTATCTTCCACCTTGGAGCTTGTGGAGGATTTTCAGTTTCCTTAGATGTTCTAAGTAGTATGGGAAAGTGGTCGCTCCCATAAGGATTGTTCGTAACTTCCCATTCTAGTTCGGGCAGTATAGACTGGATAACTATACTAAGGTCTATTCAAGAAAAGGTTTTGTTTGCAAGCGAGTAATATGTGGGTTCCTTCCTATTCAGCAGGCACGCGCAAGAAGAAAAAAGGAACTGTTCAACAAGATGCATCCATACTAGAGTCGCCCCACAGGCAGCTGTGCGCATTGAAATCGCCAAGAAGAACATAAGGTTCTGGCAATTCATCTATAAAGGACTGAAGTTCATGTTTGTTTAATTTGTAGTGTGGGGGTACGTAAAGCGAGCGAATGGTGACAAATTTAATTAGGAGAACAACTCGAACCGCCACAGCTTCAAGGGCCGTTTGTAGGCGTAAAAGTTGACATGCTATATTTTTATGAGTGACAATGGCAACACCACGCGATGATGCGACGGCATCATCGCGATCTTTGCGAAACGTAACATACTTTCGGGGAAAGTTTGTGTGTTTGGATTTTAAGTTTGTTTCCTGTAAACACAGCACTTTTGGATTGAGTGTGTGGATGAGTTCTTGCACATCATCAAGGTTTCTAAGAAGACCTCTAACGTTCCATTGAAGGATTTATGTATCCGTATTGAAAGTAAATTGGTGCTGTGTATACAGAAACAGCAGTGATGCCTTAGCTTGCAGAGCTCTTTCCAGGCCATGTAACGGGGATTTTGCCCGTTTTGGAGCGTTGGAGAGAACCTCGCCGCCCCTTAGGCGCTTGGTGCGCCATGAGGATAGGTGAGGTCTATTGCCTCTTGTGAGGCGCCGGACATGCGCTCTTGCGAGCGAGAAGTTTCCTAAGAGTGCCTCGCCTCGGAGGGCAAGGCCCCTTCGCCCACCAGCCTGGATGCCCATGGGGCTGCCTGTGAGATTGGGCTACGCCGGCTATTGCCAGCGCTGGAAGGAGCCTGGGAGGTTGAGGCAGCCTCGCCTGTGACCACCTTCGGGGTCAATGGTCCCTTCTGGGTGGACGGAGCAGCGCTAGCTGCAACCGCCGCGGGGGCAGATGGCGTTACTGCCGACTCACTGCTTGTGGGTCAGACAGCCGCTGGAAGCATCTGTGTCGTGCCCCCTCACGCGTCACATCGCCAAAGATTTTCTTGGGCAGGTGTGAAAACCGCCTGCGTGCCTGCTTGAATGATATATTCTCTTTTACTTTGATTGCTACAATTTCTCTTTGTTTCTTCAGGGATGGGCACGGCCGCGAATACACGGCGTGCTCCCCATCACAGTTTACACAGTGGAGAGAATTCCCACAAGAGTCTGAGGTTTGTTCATGGGCACTGCATTTCGCGCAAGTCTGACGGCCTCGGCAGCTCTGCGAACTGTGGCCGAAACGCTGGCACTTGAAACATTGCAGGGAATTTGGCACGTATGGCCTAACACGGAGCTTTATGTACCCGGGCTCGATTGACTCGGGCACGACACTTGAACCAAAGGTGATTGTTAGGTGCTTCGTTTGAATTTATTTGCCATCCCTTCTCATCCTAATTCTTCTGACATTGACAACATTCTGCTCACTGAAGACCTCCAAGAGCTCAGCCTCTGTCAGCTGGAGCAAATCATCATCAGAGACAACGCCGCGGGTGGTGATCAGATTGCGGTGTGGAATTACTGTCAATGGGACATCCCCAAATGACACTAGACTGGGCAACTCTTCCTATTGTTTCTCACCATGCTGCACTAACAAGAGATCACCACTTGCCAGCCTTGATACCTTGTAGCATGGACCAGGAAATCAGTTAAGGACTTCGAAATTAGAAAAGGGGAGATATTTCGTACTTGCTTAACGAAGTTTTCTGAGTGGATGACATGGTACCGTGGGAAGTTCGGTCTTTGACGTCCAAAAAACTGGAAAACATCTTCGGTGCGCCCTCTTTTCTGAGGGTGATCGGGAAGGCGAGGAAAGGAACTAGCCATAGACAAATTTATTTTCGGCAATAACAACAGCCACCCACCGCGGACCCCTACAAGGGGACGCTACAATGTCTGAAAAACAAGTCCCGCAAACGCCAGCTGTAGGTTATCAGTATAACCAAATATGACAAAACCTACATTGGCTATTCACACAAGCTTAACCCTTGTTGCCTGAAAAAAATTGGAAGTAAGCGGAAGCTAGGACAAGACAGGAAAGATGAAAAGTGACAAAAAAGACGAAAGCTGTAGGGAGAGAGAGATAGGAAAAGGCAACTACCCATTTCCCCCGGGTGGGCCAGTCCGGGGGTGCCGTCAATGTGAAACAGAGGCCAAAGAGGTGTGTTGCCTCCGCCAAGGGGCCTTAAAGGTCCAAACACCCAGCATCGGCTCAACCTCCAGGATTCCCCGTTCCCCAGACGCGGCTAAGCCGCGCACGGCTACGCTCAGGAGGGTCCATCCCTCGTGTGCTCGGGTACGTGGTGTCGCCACACACCAAACACCTGCTGACGCAGACGCACCTGCGGGAAACGGCATCCGTAGGACAGCCCTGCAAGTAGCCGATCTTAATTCTCGGTTACTATTTTTTCAGTACTGAGAAGTAGGACTGCTTTCATAAGGACCAGCAGTACTCCTCCGTTCTCATTTGTGTATGATCACATCGATAAATGGTGTATGCCCCATCGATACATTCATTGTCGCCGATATTAGGGTGCAGCCAATTGTCTGCTGATGTTACGAAGTCCGAACGGCTGTCATCTAGGAATGACGAAACCAGGTTACATTAGGCAGAAGACTTCCTATATTAGTGAATGATACTGACAGCGAAAGATTGATCGCGGCTTTAAGGGCAGTGGACGGTCATCGTGTAGATAAAACGAGTTATCTGAGGAGTCAAAAACGTATGTCGCTCTGTGAATTAGAATCAGAATCGGTTTTAATTGAGGTTATTAGAAAGAGAAATAGGTGCCGAAGTAATAGACTGCGTTTGGACCTCCTTTACAAAGTAAACGTCATAAAACAAAAAAACAGCACCTTCAACAAATCGTGAACTTGGAAGAATGACAGGTTTTAGTAAGAATATCGTGATTGAAGAAATACATCTGCGTAAATGTCATGAAAAAAGCACTGTAACATAATCTCGTTGACAACTAATAAAGTAACAGAGTAGGTGACGTGACGAACACAGTATAATTTGCTAACTTCAATGTACATGTAAGGTAGAAACAACCCTAATGGTATGACAATGAAAATGAAATGAAGACACCCATAAAGAATGGTTGCGAGTATGAAATAAGCATTAGTATTCGATAGAATGTATTTTTCATTTGTTGCTTAAATTCGTGAATTTTAAGTGTTTTTTTATTTAATGGTAGTGTGTTCTAGAATGCGATAGATGAAGAATGGACGCTCTGCTTGCCATAATTAGCATGTATTTTGGGCAGAATGAAGTTCACATTTATTGGAAACCTAGTGACACCAGTATTTATTACAGGAGATTGTGGTATCAAGGTATCGCATCGTGTATAATTGTTGTGAAGGACCAAAAAGGTGCCTCGGGTATATTTAACGAGTTGTGTGACTGAAATACCGTGATTAGTTCGTAACAGGTATCAGGCGTTGTTGTTATATGGTCGAAATGTAATTATCCTAATAGCCGGATTCTGTAGGATGCGCAATGAGTTTAAGTGGGCTACGTAAGTGTTTCCCCAGAAAGTAACGTCATAGTTCATGTGGGTATAAAGAAATGAAAAGTGTAATGATAGTAATATTTGATGGTTAAATATGTTTTGTGCTTTTCCAGGTACATGAATCCCGTAGGTAATCTCTTTTACTTCCGTTAAATGTTAAATAAATTTAAGATTTCTGTCTACTTCTATGCCAAGATAATCACATGGAAAACATGCAGGGATAGAACTTGCGCCTAGAAAAAATAGGAGGAATGGAGTGAAGTGTTTGTTGGTGGGAAGTGAATACAACAAATTTTGTTTTCGGCTGGTTTATCGGTAGCTGGTTAGTATGGCACTCCTCGAGCAGGCTGTGTAAATCACCTTTAAGGTAAGCTGCTAAGGCTGTAAGACGTTTATCGGAGTTAATGATAGTAGTATCATCTGCATAAAGTATACATTTCGAAGACGAGAGGCAGTTAGGCAGATTATTGCCGTATAATAAAAATAAAAGTGGACCTAATATAGACCCCTGGGTCACGCCAGTATTACTGAACATGGTTTTAGAATGGGCGCCTGAAATTGTTACTACCTGCATTCTGTCTGTTATTTTTTTAGTGACAAAAGTGCTGGGCCGGTAATTCCTAACGATTCGTGCTAAGGAAATAAGATGTGATGATTTATTTTCTCAAACGCTTTGCTTAAATCTACAAATACTGAAGCTGCATAATTGCCTTCATCGATAGCGAGCTTTAGTTGATCGGTTAGAGCAACAAGAGCATGTTCGGTCTACTAACCCGAGCGAAAACCGTATTGGAATGGTGACAGAGTGTTAAATTTTTTGAGGTAATTAGTAAAACAGTTTTCTAAACAGATAGGGCGATAATTGCAAATTATAGAGCGGTCACCTTTCTTAAAAACTGGGGTGATCTTGCCTTGTTTTAGTTCTTGTTGGAAACTGCCTGATTTAAGCATGATGTTGATTGAGTGTGCAAGGACATCAGGTATTAAAGAGCAATGCATTTTATATGAGAATGGTGCAATTTATTGATGCTGGCGCCAGTTATTTTCATGTTTATAATGTTTAAAATTTCCTGGGCTGTAGTCGGAAATAAAACGAAAGCCTGTGGCAGGCGCTGGGGCGCAGCAATGTCATGCGCAGGTCTCTGTAGTTCGCTGCTAAGGTACAAATCAGCAAACTCATCAGTTATTTCTTTGGCGGTCTTGTACACCTTACCCTGAAAGCAATTTCTGGTATAGTTTCGCGATTGTTTGCCCTATTTAAGAATGAGTTAACGATTTTTCATTTCTTTTTTACATTGTGACCACATTCTAAAATTTTTCTTTCGTACCATGTTTATTTTATTTTCAATGTGGCAGAAAGCTGGTTAGAAAACTTCTTGTACACAATGGCTAAATTCTGCGTTAAATGGTTGTCGCTTGATTTCCTTGTAAAGATTATCCTTCTTGCGCATTAAAGCTAGGAGCTTATCGTTATCCATGGATTCTGAGGCAGCGCGAATTTCTTTTTGCATTTAACTTGATGGGAATGACGATCAAAACAGGCCTTAAGCATAGAGATAAACAGCGCAAATGCTTTTTATTGATCATTTGTAGAAAAGATGGGGGACCAGTCAAGATGCAACAGCGCTTCAATGAATATTGTTTGTCTAGGATAAACTTCGTGTACGTGATTTTTTCGGGGCCATGAGTTTAGTGGGAGTTCAAAAATATAGGATAGTGCTCAGTTACGTCGGTCATTAGAATACCTGCGTCTGGTGGATATGCCAAATTTGATAATGCACGGTCAATAATTGTACCTATGGGGTGATTAGCACATCATGTCGGTATTTTATTTAAAGATTCAAAACCAAATCTCCTAAAATAATAAGAATAATGTAATGCATTAGTTGACGCACTATCAACGAGGATAATATTGATGACGCCTATAATTATTAGATTTTTGTTTTCATATACCGGCAGTCCCATGACGGTATCGAGAGCAGCACAGTAATCAATTGCCGATGACTAGGGTGAACAATATATGCAACCAATTATTAGGTCTTTGTTGTCATTGCTGAGGAAGACATTTTTAAGTTCAATCCAAACCTCTTCATAATTAGTTACATTAAGCAAAAGATGGTTCCTTCGGTTGTATGCAATATCTGAATAGATATGCAGCGTTGCAACGCCATGGTTGCGCAAAGGACGATTGGAGTGTTCAGGAACAAAACAAGAAAAACAGAAAACGTGTTTATCGTGGCCGTTCAGAGAAATCAGATCAGAGAATTCGTCGAAGTGCTTGCGCAGACTGCGCGCATTGAAATGCAAGGTAGATCGCTGATGATTTGAAAGATTGTTTAACTGTTTAGCTGTGAGATAGGACGAAATTGTGAGATCCGCCTAGGTGACAGGCGCGGCGCAAAGGTGGATTAAAGTTATCATTGAAAGGTCAGAATCAGTTGTGATGCTAAAGATGCGGCTTTCGGTTGCTTTCCGAGTTTTGATTTCACAGTTTTCTGTCCAGAGAAATGTCCAGTTTTTCGTTTTATCGGACACAAATCTTTAGAAAAGAGAGCTTTATTTTCAAGTGTTAACTGTTCGTTAACGAAGACAGGGTTCTCTTTTGCTGTTTCGAGGCTGATATCACTCAGGCAGAGTGTGGCTTTCCCTGCTATCGCGGCGAGCTCAGTTATTAAAGTGCAATGCATTTTATATGAGAATGGTGTAATTTATCGATGCTGGCGCCAGTTACTTTCATGTTTATAACGTTTAGAATTTCCTGGTTTGTAGTTGGAAATAAAAAGAAAGCCTGCGGCAGGCGCTGGGGCTTCCTTTTGCTGTTTCGAGGCTGATATCACTTAGGCAGAGCGTAGCTTTCCCTGCTATCGCGGCGAGCTCAGCTTTCTTCGTTCTCGAGCAGAAGCAAGCGGTGATAGTTTTATCTTCAGTTTTAGTAGGAACACGATGAACAACGTCGAGGTCGATGGCCGTTACTGGGCAACCAATTTCGTTGCCAATAGTTTTGTATGACCATCGCACAGTTGTCGCATTGTTTGCATGGAATGTCCCGAATGTTGACGTTGTTTTGCCGAGAATACTGCTCGAGTTCGCAAATTTTCTTTGTGAGAGTGTTGTTGTTGGCTTATTAAGCTTTGTTTTCAGCTTTTAACACATTGTTTCCGGTCCTCAGCGCTTTGACGAGTTTGCTTACAAATTCCACGATGGTTTCCAAATATCAGTTTTTTCTTAAGCTTGTGGGGATCGCACGCGCATCCCGATATCTCCGGAGCGGCCGCGCGGTTATCACGCGATAATCACGTGCTCGCTCGCGGAGGGTAGCGGGGAGAGGGCACCTTCGCCGCTCCCGCTGCTCTTCGCGCCTGGCCGCGACGCTGCAGCCAAGGCACCCCGTTCCCTCCTTTCCCTTTCTTGGAACCGGGGAGACTCCCTCTCCGCCGCTCGGGGAGAAGCGCTATTCCCCCGATGCACCGTTGTCTTTCGGCTGAGGAGCTTGCGACAGGCCGCATCTCAATTCAGCCGCTGAGACCGCCGCACGCCGTCCCCCTGCTGCTCTCGGCCTTTGTGAGCGACTCACCGCCCCAGGGCCCGAGCGCGGATCCACTCTGGGTGAGCTGAACTCTCATCAGCCTCTTTTGTGGTTCCCACATTGTGCGGTTATCTTGCCCCAGACGCGCGGAATGCTCCGCCGCTGTGGTTTTGTTTTGTGTTGTATTTGTATGTGTTGTGGCTGTTGTTGCCAGTTGGTACACATGTACTCTAAGGTGAATAAACACCTTAGGTCGAGACTCACCCTGTCCCCCCTGGCCTGAACCCGCCGTGGTCGCAACTCACTGCGAACCGCGGGTTAGGGGTCACAGCTCTGACTGCTAGGGCTGCTGCGAAAGTGCTAGCGAGCGACTGCCGCTCCATCGGCGCTGTGCGATCCAGAGAAGGGTCAGGTGCGCACGCGCGAGCCTGAGTGATACCCCTATATTTGGCGCCCAACGTGGGGCCAGAGGTGTGACGGGTTGAGTCTGTTTGTGTGAGTGATTGCCACCACACGAACGAACCATGGCAGCATACGGGGCTGACTTACAGCCGTTGTATACGCTGTCGCAGGTTTCTACCAACAGGCAACAATTCGAAGCGGCGGTAGCTGCTACCGCTCAGTCATGCCCTGCGGCGAACATTAGCCCTGGGAATTTGATAAGCTTCGAAGAGGGTAGCGCTACACATGAGGCACTCTCTCCAGCAGGATGTACCCTTGAAGGCGTGAGGCACATTACGCCGAACCCTTCACCAGAGTTTGCGGAGAGCATGGAGCCACAGCGGCACACTTGCTCAACGCGTCCCGCTCCTGTGCCAGGCATTACTGGCCAGAGCGAGCCTCAGCAGGCACTGTTGCACGATGCGATGCGCTTGATTGAGAGGTTGACAGGTGCCGTGCAGAACACTCTGCTGACATCTGCCGCCGCAGCTGCTAGACCGAGAGTGAGGGTGGACTTACCCACCTACAGCGGGTATCATGATTCAGTTAGCGTCAACGAATACCTCGATCGCGTGCTGACTTACCAGCGCGCAACGGGGCTGTCCGATGGCGAGATACTGGAACGCGTCGTACCAGTGTCGTTAACTGATCACGCTGCCCGCTGGTTCCGGCTTACTGGCCACCGGTCTAGCACGCTGGCCGAGTTCCGAGCGACCTTACGCGAGGAATTCCTGCCCGCAGATTACGAGCGTCGTCTGCGGCGCGAGTTGGAGCTACGCACTCAGCATCCGGACGAATCCTTGCTCGAGTACGTAAGGGCGATGGACGAACTCTATCGTACCGCTGACCCTACTGCTCCGAACTGCGATAAGGTGGAGAGAGTCACGCGACAAGCTCATCCAACCTTCGCAGCGTACCTAAGAGGCAGCAAGTTCAGGGATTTGGATGAGCTGGCCTCGGAGGCAAAGCGCATACAGGCGGACATACTCGCCTCGCGCTCATACCGACCTCCACCCCCAGCGTCGAGGGCACTTGAGCCGCGATGCGCGTGGAACGGGGACACTTTCCGCACTCGTTCCGGTGGAGATGGTGCGGTTGCCTTCAGTGACGGGCAACTGAGAAACGGTTGGGACTTATCTGACCGGGCTCTCGACCCGTACACTTATGCCATGCGTGCAGCATGCGCTGCCGATGGCCGAGGTATGCAGAATCGTGGTCGACATGCCGGCTCGATGATGCCAGAGCAGAGCGTGCCTGCAAGGGAGCAGTCGATAGAGAGGAACAACGGTCAAACGGCGCGAGGCACTGGACGCCAAGCCCGAAAACGGCCGGCTCTCCTCTGTTATCGGTGCAACCAGCCAGGGCACTTCGCCCGGGATTGCAGACAGCCTGCGAACCGAGAGCACGCGCTTTCGGGAAACGAGCGGGGCCGCCGGTGAGCAACGCTGCATGGCCGGCGGCGGTTACAGCGGTGCGAAGTGAGACACATGAACTCCTTGCCCCGCTGGCTTGTCGTTTTAGATTACCCAGCGACACGCCAGCGCCGCTCATAGAGGTTACAGTCGCCCGACGCAGGTTTTTTGCGCTGTTAGACACAGGAGCAAGCGCTTCACTATTTGGCGACGAGGTGTGTGAACATCTCCGTCGGAACGCTATCCGACTGAGAGAGAGTAATGTGACCTTCCGACTGGCCAGCGGCACGGCACACGTGAGCTGTGCTGCCAGGCTTGTGGTGCGGTGGGAGAAACGGGTTAGGCGACAGCGCCTCGCTCACCTTCCCGGCCTGTCGGTTCCTGTAATGCTTGGTAGAGACTTCCTCGCCATGACGGGCATTGTTATTGACGTCTGCAATGGAGGATATAGGGAGCGAGCATGTGGCACCCTGAAACCTTTCGTTTCATTTCAAAAAGCGTCAGAGACAACTTCGTTCGATGATGCTTCGCGCGCAGACCGACCAAACGATTGCCCGAAAAGGTCCCTCAGAACGGTTGCGGCCGGGTCGATATGCCGTCCGGCAAACCGCGCTGAGAAAAGAGGCGCGGAGGGGAACTGCTCCCCTCCCGCAAAGCCCATAACCCCCGCTGCGGTGGCAGACTGTGCCGCAGTGAGGGGCGAACGATACCACCCGCTGCTGGACGACTCAAGCAGTTTGTCGGGGGAAGAAAAGGCTCGCCTCTCATCGCTTCTGACTGAATATGACGCCGTATTCATAGAGCGGCCTGGTTGCACTACGCTATACAGGCACAAAATTGAGACAGGCGACGCCTCTCCGTGGAAGTGCAATCCTCGGCCGGTGAGTTTGGCTAAAAGGAAAGCACTAGACAGCGCTCTGGACGAACTGCTCGATACAGGCGTTGTTGAAAGGTCGGACAGCCCATGGGGTTTTCCTGTGGTGTTGGTTCCGAAAAAGAATGGGACGCCCCGCCTTTGTGTTGACTATCGCCGCCTGAACGAGGTGACACGCAAGGACGCATATCCGCTTCCTAGCATTCCCTCGATCGTATCCAACGTTGGCGGAGCGAAGTACTTCACTACGCTCGATGCAAGCAGAGGATACTTTCAGGTGGAGGTAGATCCCTGTGACCGAGAGAAGACTGCCTTCACTTGTCACAGGGGACTTTTCCAGTTTACCCGTATGCCATTCGGACTTGTCGGTGCGCCTGCGACTTACCAGCGCCTGATGGACCGTGTCTTGGGTGACGCAAGGTGGCACCACGCTCTTGCTTACCTGGACGATGTTGTGGTATACTCGCGTACCTTTGATGGGCACTTACGCCATCTCAGGGACGTGTTGGAGCGTCTGAGGTCTGCGGGGATAACGCTAAACCCGACCAAGACCCAGATCGCAGCAACCCGAGTAACGCTACTGGGTTTTAAACTTGATAACGGACGCCTTCTACCGTGTGATGACAAGGTTCAGGCATTATTGAACTACCCGTCACCGGCAGACATAGGCGGACTGAGACGCTTTTTGGGGCTGGCGAACTTCTATCGACAGTTCATCCCAAACTGCGCTGCACTGCAAGCCCCCATGACAATGCTGTTGAGGAAAGGTGAGCAGTGGAGGTGGGGTCCCGAGCAAGAGGAGGCACTGTGCAACCTCGTAAACGCGCTCGTGGAAACCACCGAGTTAAGGCTACCAGACTTGAACAAAGAATTTGTCATACATACGGACGCCAGCGACCTTGGCCTAGGAGCGGTTTTGCTCCAACAGCACGAAGGTAGTTTGCGCCCGGTAGCTTTTGCGAGCCGCTCTTTGACTCCCGCAGAGAAAAATTACTCCGTGACCGAAAAGGAATGTCTGGCGATCATTTTCGCTCTCAAAAAGTTCGACTACTATATTGATGGAGTCCCATTCATAATTGAGACCGATCATATGGCACTAACTTGGCTTAGGCGCTTAGGAGAGCCGAGCGGCCGGCTCGCGCGATGGGCACTTCTCCTGCAGCGATACGATTTTACCGTTCGCTACAGGAGAGGAAAGAACAACGTTGTGGCGGACGCACTTTCGCGCGCGCCCGTTGACTGTGAGAAGAGTAACATTACTACTCAACTCACCTCGCCCGAAACTGAGCTTGAGAGCGGACTAACCGCTGCGACGATTGAGGTCGTCAGGAGGGGTAACATTAATACCCATCGGGACCCCTCAGTGACTCAGCCTAAGAGCAGAGTAACTGCTACAATGCTCGACGGCGCTGGTCCCGAAGGAAGGGCAGACGAACCCCCTTCGCAGGACGAAAGCGTGCACCACTTGGACTGCGTCAGTTCAGTGGGGAGCGTGTTCGGCAGAAAGGAGCTGTTAGAGGCACAGCGGGAGGATCCGTTTTGTAAGAAAGTGTTTGAGGGGCTCCGGGAGCCCGGCGGCGCGGCCGCGGCGCACATGGACGCAGCTGGTATTGCTGTGGGTGCGCGGCGCTCCGAAACAGCTGGTAATGCTGTGAGCGCGTTGGATTCCTACCTGCTAGACTCTGACGGCGTCCTGCTGAGATACATTCCCGCGGAGAAGGATACACACGAGTCCTTCAAAGCGGTGATTCCACGCACGCTGAGAGGAGCACTTTTACGCTACTTTCACGATACGTGCATCGCCGGGCATGCAAGTGGCCCTAAGACTTATCTGAAGTTGTGCCGCTTTGCTACCTGGCCTGGAATGAAGCGGGATGTGATGCGCTACGCCCGCTCTTGCAACGTGTGCCAACGCGTGAAGCCGCGTGGTGGACGCCCACCCGGGCTCATGCAGCCGATCAATAGCCGAACACCGTGGCAAATTGCGGCATGTGACGTCATGGGGCCTTACCCCAGGACAGCGAGCGGGAACCGATTCCTTCTCGTAGTCACAGACCATTTCAGCAAGTGGGTGGAACTGTTCCCCCTACGGAAGCTGACAGCACGCGTGATCATGGGAAAGCTGATCGAGGTGTTTACACGATTCGGCTATCCTGAGCAGCTGATAACGGACAATGCGTCCTACTTCACTGCCAAACTCTTCGTGGACTCTTGTGCAGCTCTCGGCATTAAGCACAGGAGAACAACCACGTACCATGCCCAGGCGAATCCCACTGAGCGTGTGAACCGCAACATCAAGCACATGCTAGTTGCATTTGCGGGGACGCACAATGAGTGGGACGCTTGTCTTCCTGAAATTGGTTTTGCTATCAGGTCGACAGTGAATCGATCGACTGGGTATGCACCCGCCACCCTCAACCTTGGGAGGGAGCTGTTGAATCCGGTAGAACTTACTCTACAGGAACGAAGCAGCACGGAACTGGTTGTTTCGTCGGCACGCGCCGATTATGCGACTGGGCTGCGCGCGAAGGTAACGGAGGCTTTACGAAAAGCGCGACGGAACCTGAGCACTGCACGTGCCGAGCAGAAAGCGCAGTACGACCGCTCTCATCGGGAAGTTCACTACAAAGTGGGCGACCTGGTGTTGAGACGGAATCACGTCCTGAGCGACGCCAGTAAGAAATTCTCAGCTTCTCTGGCGCCGAAATGGACAGGACCGTACCGGGTGCGAGAGACTGTCTCTTCGCTCGTGTACAGGCTGGCGGACTTGAAGTTAAGACCGATCAGCCGACCGGTGCATGTCTGTGATCTCAAACCCTACTACAACAGAGGGAACGAGTGGCCCGAGGAGAACGCTCTCCCGCGCCCGCAGGCAGCGGCATCGGGTGGCACAGCTCGACGTTCGAGCCCAGTGCGGCGTTATAACTTGCGATCTCGGCAGAACTAACTCTGTCCGGTTCGCTAAGGCTATTTTATTATGCGCGATATTGGACGGAATGCTCCTCCGATGTCTAGCATGCAGGCTTCCAGAGCGAGCACGCGCTTTCTCTTCGGAAGAAGCGAGAGGGCTAACAGAATTGTCGCAGCAGCAGACCGCCCGTCGGGAGCCATGCAACAACCATCAAGCAAAAAGGAAAGACCGTCTCCGCTGCCGGTGCGTACGAGCAGGCCATAAGCAGTGAGCAGCGCAGTGCAGGCTACAGCCGGCGAGAAAAGATCCTCCGGCGGCTAACAGCGAGGTGAGAGGTGCAGCGGGCGACTTCCGGTCCGGAATGGTCGCAGCGGCGCAGAATTCGCCGAACCGCACCGCACGGCTCCGCGACCGAGTTGCGAGCCCCGCAACCAAGCATCCAGCCTCAAGGCCGAGCGAAAGACTTCACCCGCAAGGAGAGAGTGGCCTCCCGCTGCGCAACGGGTCACAACCCGCCATTCGTAATGGCTCGGCGAGCCTTTGACTCTGCATCCCCAGAGTTTCTGTACACCAAAAAGGCGGGGCGATGGGGGCGACTGGGCCTGGCAATACCTAAACGAACCAGTGGCCCATTCGCCGTCGTCTCGTCAAGACCCAAAAGATCTTCCGTGCTCGCCGAAAATGTCCCACCACAGTGATTCCCGCTGCAGCAACGCGAAGAGGCGCTGGTCGGACCCGCGTAACCGCTCCAGAGGGCCCAACCACTCCGGAAACAAGCGGCCAAAACAACAACACCGGACTCCGGCCGCTCCTGAGATTTCCGTGCCCGGCGGCCGGGGCAGCGAGGGGGTGACGAAAAGCCACCACGATACCCCCTACCACGCTGTACCCACAGGCCAACATCACTCGGCCGCACCGGGCGCTAAACGAGAAAATCGCTCGGTGGTGACGTGGACATTCCAGGCCGGCACGGAGCCGCCCGTATCGTACTTTTCGGCGGCACCGTGGAAAAAGCAGGAGCGGGCATACACGTCCAAAAGGAACGACCGGCTCTTCGCACCCTGCCAGGGCCGTACAATCTCGGAGCTGTATCGCCGGTCGAACGGCGCCTGTCTTCCCCCGGGTCCGGCCTCCGTGTTCTGCGAGTGCGGCGGGCTGGTCATCCACGAGAGCCAAGAAAGATCGCGTCTCCATCGGCAGCGGATCGCGGCCATCGGAAACGGAGTGCCTTCAGGCAACGCCCCCGAGCCGCAGATGAACGCGGCCACAGTGGACGTCATACGGCGGGCAAGGGCTGACCCGCAGTTTGCGCAGTGGTTGCTGGAGGCAGCTGCGGGAACCATGCCGAAGGACCCTGCGGCACCATCATCTGCCTCAAGCTCACCGCATCAAACGCCATCACCCGGTACCTCAACCTGGCCTGCGGAGGCCGGCACTCCCGCGACACCGGCGGCTGACGGCGGAGGCTGCTCGCTCATTGACGTGGACTTCGCGACCTTGATGGCGGAGTAGCTGGCCCCTCTCGCAGGAAAGCCTCAGGTGACGGCGGCCTCTTAGCGGCTAAAGGGTTATTTTAAGGAGGGGGGGATGTGGGGATCGCACGCGCATCCCGATATCTCCGGAGCGGCCGCGCGGTTATCACGCGATAATCACGTGCTCGCTCGCGGAGGGTAGCGGGGAGAGGGCACCTTCGCCGCTCCCGCTGCTCTTCGCGCCTGGCCGCGACGCTGCAGCCAAGGCACCCCGTTCCCTCCTTTCCCTTTCTTGGAACCGGGGAGACTCCCTCTCCGCCGCTCGGGGAGAAGCGCTATTCCCCCGATGCACCGTTGTCTTTCGGCTGAGGAGCTTGCGACAGGCCGCATCTCAATTCAGCCGCTGAGACCGCCGCACGCCGTCCCCCTGCTGCTCTCGGCCTTTGTGAGCGACTCACCGCCCCAGGGCCCGAGCGCGGATCCACTCTGGGTGAGCTGAACTCTCATCAGCCTCTTTTGTGGTTCCCACATTGTGCGGTTATCTTGCCCCAGACGCGCGGAATGCTCCGCCGCTGTGGTTTTGTTTTGTGTTGTATTTGTATGTGTTGTGGCTGTTGTTGCCAGTTGGTACACATGTACTCTAAGGTGAATAAACACCTTAGGTCGAGACTCACCCTGTCCCCCCTGGCCTGAACCCGCCGTGGTCGCAACTCACTGCGAACCGCGGGTTAGGGGTCACAGCTCTGACTGCTAGGGCTGCTGCGAAAGTGCTAGCGAGCGACTGCCGCTCCATCGGCGCTGTGCGATCCAGAGAAGGGTCAGGTGCGCACGCGCGAGCCTGAGTAATACCCCTATAAGCTCTACGACGTCTATGCTTCAATTGCTCGCCCTCAGCAGGAATTTCCGAAAACTTTCATCGAGAAGTCTTTCACTTACGTTTCTAAGCTTGTAGTCAATGTCATCAATTCTTTTGGCCGAGCTCCGCATTTGTAGGCATTGTTCACCGATCAGAGCCTTAAGGCCGCGCGAGACGACGTCATCTTGGCAGTACAAGTTACCGCAAGTTCAGCAGCAGTATTTGGTAGCGGCTGTCGCAATATTGGAAATAATAATGACAAAGATACTGCACGTATATGACTAGCCAGCAGATGCAAAGAGCGTTGGTCACTGCGTGTTCCTATTGCCACAACTACTGCGAGAATAAGGTACCGGTGTCGCTGCGCCTCGTTTTAACATCATCCCACTGCAGGCTGGTGGCGCAACCCGGTCAAGAAATCCGTCAGGGCTGTCTTGATGGACTTGTAGAATACCTAAAGATCAGTCAGGAATTCCTACAAGCACTCTCCCAATACCAATATGACTCTTAAAGGTCAGTAAGGGATTCCTACAGACGCTCTCCCAATACTAACAGGATTCTTAAAGGTCAGTCAGTGATTCCTACAGGCACTCTCCCAATGCCAACAGGATTCTTGAAAGTCAGTCAGGGATTCCTACAGGCACTCTCCCAATACCAAGAGGATTCTTAAAGTTCCGTCAGGAATTCCTACAGGCACTCCCCCAATACCAATAATATCCTTAAAGGTCTGTCAAGAGTGTCTATATGCACCCTCCCATTACAAACAGGCCTCTTAAAAGTCATGTAAAGACTCTTACAGGCAACCTTCCAATGCCAATAAGAGTATTGTCGTTTATTGGAGGTCCTCTACATATAGCTTTCGAACACCAATAGGGCACTCAAAGGAAATAGATAAATTTCTACGGGCATCATGACCGTCCAAAACGGAAACGTCCACGCAGCCGATTAACTGAGCTGAACGTTGAAGTTGCAGTAATCAAAACCGATCAGTCTTTGTTTAGTCCTTTTGCTTTTATTTACTCTTTGTGTTGCCGAAGTTGGCAGATGCATGAGGCAACTCGCAACCGAGTGGCTTTCCTAGTACATAGGCAAAGGATTTCTTCACCTCATGTTAAATACGGTTACAATAACATGAGTTCCGCTACCTTAACAGTGTGGAGGAAAGCAGAAACTAATTGCCGCCGTTTTGGCACAGTTACCACGTGAGTATGTTATGTATATATAGTAGATATAAGCGACATTACAAACTTGGGCCAGTTAGAAGCAGAATGAAGGCTGCGCTACAAACTTAATTTTTTCGGTGACTTGTCAACTCATAAGCTCATCGGGTGAATAAGATCTCGTACTCAAATTTTGTGGTTGCTGAGCAATACATCATGCATCTATGCGTTCTGACTGCGCTTCTCACATACGCACTGCCGTATGTTGCGTGCGGCCCAATTCGATTACAAACGGAAAATCATATATCTGCATGTACTTAACTGGACTATATATGCTATCGCCGATTATTACTGTAGCGTATGCGATAGCTCTGCATGCATGCACGTTAAATGCTGCATGAAGAAACTTCCATTGCACGCCTTTCATTCTGAAGCGAGTTAACAAAATTTCTATGCGCACAGCAATTAATTTAACAGCTAAGAAATTTTCATTAGCATATACAGCGATTGGATACGGTTCTCATATTGTGACACGTTGATGAAGAAGATGTTTTAATCCTGGTCGGAAGAAGACGACGCTCTGAACTTCGCGCGCTGTCTACCATGTTGTCATCTGCTACAATTATTGTAAATAACTTGTAAGTATATGTCTGACTGTTTTTAACCTCGTAACATTTTTGGCGGAGGTTGCGGGATCATTATCAAGACGGATTTACGCAGCGGGTGCTCCTTGGCTGCATCTACAATGCCAGCTCAAGGCGAGGATGCTTCGGGCCCGTCGGCACCCACGCCCACCGTCATTCTAGCACAACCCCGCGACCCAGGAATCTTTTCTGGCACTGACGACACTGATGTTGAAGACTGGCTTCAACTATATGAGCGCGTGAGCGCCAGCAACCACTGGGACCACACCATCATGGTCGCTAATGTGATGTTTTACCTCGTGGGCACGGCACGCGTCTGGTTTCAGACCCACGAGGAGGAACTAACCAGCTGGGACCTTTGTAAACAGAAGCTCAAATATTTGTTTGGCAAGCCTGTTGGACGTCAGCGCGGCGCCCAAAAATACCTCGCTTCGCGTGTCTAGACGTGCACTGAGTCCTACCTCACTTACATCCAGGACGTGCTCGCTCTCTGGCGCAAAGTGGATCCGAAGATGTCCGAACCTGATAAGGTAGCACATGTCATTAAGGGCATAGCAGATGATGCCTTCCATCTCCTTGTGTTCAAGAATTCTACCACCGTGCAAGCCATCATTACCGAATGCCGGCGGTTTGAAGAAGCCAAGAGTCGCCGCATTGCACAGCCATTTCCCCGCCTTCCAACACGGCTGCTACGTCCATCTGCGAAGGCCCACATCCGCTCTGATGATGCGAAGGCCCACATCCGCTCAGTCCGCCCACACCCAATCGCTCTGATGACATCCTCCATGTCATCCGACGTGAAATAGAAGCCGCATCTCCTGTCACGACCCCAACCCACGGCCCCGACAATTACCAGGCGACCGTCTCATTGATACAGTCCGTCGTGCGCCAAGAATTGGCCAACGTTGGCTTGACCAACGTCTTCTCAGTTAATCCGCTTACTACACTCCGTCCGGCAGTGTCATAGGCACCCGCAACCTGTATGCTCCAACGGGGTATCGCAACCCGGCCGAATGGCGTACTCCAGACGAACGGCCTATATTCTTCGCTTGTGGCCGTATCGCCCCTTCTCCACGTCACTGCCGGTCTTCCTGGAATTCGAACCCCTGGACCTACCACGCATGCCACGGCCCTCATGCTGCTCCTCGGTTCGCCCCGCAAACGCAGCCAGCAAGTTCTGGCGACACTTCTCTTCCTACCCGCTCTAGCCACTCTCCTTCGCCACGTCGCCGCTTCTGCTGATCGCCCCCATCTCGCCGATCACCGTCGCCTAGCTATTTCCGGCGCACCCTTCCGGAAAACTAAAGGGTGGAGCACCTGGAGGTTATGGTGCAAAACCGACCCGACGCAAAAATCTTCTTCCGACCTTGCCCACACCGCAACCTCATTACCGTGAACGTGGATGGGGTACCTGTTACGGCTCTGATTGACACTGGCACGCATGTATCTGTGATGAATGCTCAGCTTCGGAATCGTCTCAAGAAAGTCCTCCCTCCTGCTCCGTCGCCTGTGGTCCAAGTCACCGACGGTGGAACACCAGCCGTTATTGGCATGTGTCCGGGTGGTGTGAGTGTCGCCGGACATCATACTTCTGTTTTATTTTATATTCTGGAGCACTGCCCCCCCGACCCCATCCTGGGCCTTGACTTTCTGTCTACACATGCCGCTTTGATAGACTGTTCTGCTGGTGTTGTGAAACTCGCTCTACCTGCTGCTATTGACCCTCCAGATAGTGCTCCGATAAGGCTATTTTCCACAGAGCATATTCGCCTCCCTCACCATGCCGTTACCTAAATAGGTGTCTCCCCCGTTCCAACTGTACCAGACGGTGACTACATCGTATCCCTTAACTCGGATGTCATGCTCTCGCATAACGTCGCTTTTTCTCACACCGTCATTACCATCTCGGACAACACGTCCTGCCTTCCGCTTGTGAACTTCGGACTCTGTACACAGGTACTCCCGCGCGGAATATCCCTGGCGCAAATAACGCCAGCCAGAGACTACCACATTTCGGGTTTAACTTGTGACAGCTCCTCGTGTTCAACTCTTGCTTCGCCTCCTGTCCCTTCAGACTGGAATGCCCTAACAAAAATGATTGCTCCCGATCTTCCGCCCCAGCGTGCTCAAGAACTACGTTGCCTCCTTGCCTCATACTGGGACATATTCGACCTTGGAGAGCGCCCCCTAGGACAAACATCTCTCGTAAAACATCGAATAAACACCGGTGATGCGAGCCCGATCCATCGGTGACCCTACCGCGTCTCGCCTACTGAGCGACATGTCATCCAACATAAAACTGACAAGATGCTTTCTCGAGACATCATCGAACCTTCTTGCAGCCCATGGGCATCGCCTGTTGTACTAGTTAAAAAGAAGGACAACAGTTGGCGATTTTGCGTCGATTATCGACACCTCAACAAGGTAACAAAGAAAGACGTCTGTCCGCTACCACGCATTGACGATGCCCTGAATTGCCTGCATGGAGCCCAATATTTTTCGTCCATAGGCCTTCGCTCCGGCTGCTGGCAAATTGCCGTTAATGACATGGACCGCGAGAAGATAGATTTTATTACTCCCGATGGCCTGTATCAGTTCAAAGTGATGCCTTTCGGTTTATGTAATGCCCCGGCCACATTTAAACGAAGGATGGACGCCCTCCTACACGGTTCCAAGTGGTCCATCTGCCTTTGTTACCTGGACGACGTGACCGTTCTTTTGCCTACTTTTGCGACACACCTCGAACGCTTATCGACGATCCTATCTGTATTCCGTTACGTGGGGCTACAACTAAATTCGTCCAAGTGCCACTTCGGTCATCAATAAATTTCTGTGCTCGGGCATCTTGTCCATTCTTCTGGTGTACGCCCTGATCACGATAAAATACGGGCAGTGAAAGACTTTCCCGTGCCAACATGTGCCAAGGAGTTTCGCAGCTTCTTGGCCCTTTGCTCCTACTTTCGTCGGTTTGTCCGAAATTTTGCAAACGTTGCGCGCCCTCTCAGTCACCTCCTCAAGAAAGACGCTGCATTCATTTGGGACCCTGAGCAAGCTGGTGCTTTCACCTAGCTGATTGGGCTGCTTACGTCCCCGCACATCCTTGCTCACTTTGATGCGTCAGCCCCAACAGAAGTCCGTACCGGTGCCAGTGGCCACGGTACTGGCTTTATCTTGGCACAGAAACAACAAGGACGAGAACGTGTTATGGCCTACGCCAGCCGCCTTTTTTCCTCTGCTGAGCGCAATTATTCTACCACCGAACGCGAGTGTCTGGCCCTCATTTGGTCAGTGGGTAAATTCCGCCCCTTTGTGTACGGCCGCCAATTCACAGTCATCAGTGATCACCACGCTCTTTGTTGGCTTTCATTCCTTAAAGATCGTTCAGGGCGCCTCGGCCGCTGGGCTCTGCGCCTTCAAGAATACAACTATTCAGTTGTATACAAGACCGGCCGCTTGCAACAAGATGCGGACTGCTTGTCGCGCCATCCTATCGACCCCCCTGACGTTTCTGCGGCTGGCATACCTGTCACCGTTCTCTCTCTGGCTGCTTTTCGCGATATTGGAGCCGAACAACGTCGGGACGCCTCCTTGCAAGACCTTCTTCAACGGCTCACTTCAACGACGCCCGATCCTTTCCTTCGCATGTTCGAACTCCAAGATGGTATATTGTACCGATCTAACATGCGCCCGGACGGCCCTGCCCGACTCTTCGTTGTGCCTGGGGATCTGCGTCAGACTGTTCTCGCCCAGCTTCATGATGTACCGAGTGCAGGTCACCTTGGCGTGTCACAGACTTATGACGGCGTTCGTCGGCGCTTCTTTTGGCCTGGTCTATACCTTGACGTCTGCCGCTATGTCGCTACGTGTGACCTTTGTCAACGACGCAAAATCCACCGCACTCCCTGCTGGTTGCCTTCAACCACTTGACGTACCGTCAGAACCATTCTTCCGTGTAGGTGTTGATCTTTTAGGCCCTTTTCCTACGTCTGCTTCGGGAAATAAGTGGATTGCTGTATCAACAGACTACGCCACCCGATATGCAATCAGAATGGCGCTTCCGACAAGCTGTGCAACCGATGTCGCCGACTTCCTCCTGAGAACGTCATGCTTCACCACGGCGCCCCTCGACAGCTCCTCACCAACCGAGGCCGTTACGTTCTTTCTAAAGTTGTCAATGACATTCTACACTTGTGCGCGACCAACTAAACACAAACTTGGTACTGCTTACCATCCACAAACGAATGGTATAACTGAACCCCTTAATCGTACCCTTACTGACATGCTGTCCATGTATGTCTCCGCTGACCATCGCGACTGGGACGTTGCGCTGCCGTTCGTTACTTTCGCCTATAATTTTTCTCGCCATGATACCGCAGGCTTCTCTTCATTCTTCCTCTTGTTTGGCGGCGACCCTACGCTACCCTTCGACACCGTTCTGCCTGCTAGTCTGAATTCCACATCCGAGTACGCCCGTGAAGCCATACTCAAAGCACAAGAATCACGCCATATTGCCCGACGTCGCCTTGTGGAGTCGCAGGACAGTCAGCGGCGCTTATATGACGCCCGCCATCGTGACGTCCATTACGCACCGGGCGCCCTGGTTCTCTTTTGGTCGCCGACGCGACGCGTTGGCCTCTCGTAAAAGTTACTTTCACGCTACTCTGGCCCTTACCGTGTCTTGCACCAAGTAACTGACGTCACGTACGAAATCGCCCCTCTTGAGCCAACCGTGGCTCAGCAACGCTCCAACGTGGTCCACGTCGCGCGTCTCAAGTTGTATCATTCGCCCACCTCCTAACAAGCACCGAACCGGCGCTTCAGCCGCCGGGGGTCATGTGACACGCTGACGAAGAAGATGTTTTAATCCTGGTCGGAAGAAGACGACGCTCTCAACTTCGCCCGCTGTCTACCATGTTGTAAGGTGCTACAATTATTGTAAATATCTTGTAAATATACGTCTGACTGTTTTTAACCCCGTAACAATATCGTTGCTGTGGGTGCACTGAGCTATCCTCAGGCAGAAGGCGAAATGTTCCTGCAGACATTGTGTGTTTAAGTCTACCTTTGAGTCAGTGTATCAATTGATTATTTATTTATTTTATTTATTTCAGATACGATCAATCCCAGTGGGATTTTTACACGTTGGGCATATATTATATACTCACAAATAGCGATAAAAACAGGTTTACATGATTACAACAATGATATTTGCAATCGACACGAAGCAGATATACACATGGTAGGAAATAAAGCAAGAAGGGTAGATTTCATTTGGCAAAAGGGGATGACATTACATAGGCAAATACAATGCTCATACATGGGCCGTATTCTGTAGCGGTTCCTTTGGGAACCGGTTCCTTTGGGCTGTTGCCATTGGTCGGCGTTGTTGTCGTCATCCCTGGTGGGCGGGACGACAAATTTTGATGACGTCACACAGGTTGCCAATCTTCTGGAAAGGAACCGGTTCCCTGCTAGGAGAGGAACCGCGGAGAAGTGGTTCTCTCGAGGGTCGCGCGCGGGGGCGAGCATGATGTCGAGGGTTGCTAGGGCAACCGTGGCTGCCAGCTAACCTCGCGCCAGCTGACGAGCCGGCACCTAGACGAGACGAGACAGAGACGGCAATGGCGGCTCCTTTGGTTGTGTTGCTGGGGAGTGCCGAAAGACAACGACGCGACGAGAGGCAACGACGCGACCCGTTCGGCATGGCCGAAGAAGAGTTTCGAAGGCATTTTAGGCTCTCCAAAGACATAGTGTGACGTCTTTGCGATGAGCTGGAAGGACATCTCGGACCTCAAAGATTTCGTGGTGTCGACATTACGGTGAAAGTGCTGTGCGCGCTGCGGTTTTTTGCCACCGGGAGCTTTCAACAGTGCGTCGGGAATGAAGAAGCGATTGCACTGTCGCAGCCTTCGATCAGCCGGATCATTACAGCCGTCGCCAAGGCCATTACGGTTGTGGGCAAAGAAAAAGGATGGGTTAGATTCCCATCCACGGCGCAACAGAAAGCCGCCGTCAAGGAAGGCTTTCTTAGCCGTGGAAAAATTCCAGGAGTTCTAGGATGTGTGGACGGGAGTCTGATAGCCATCGTTCGCCCTAAGAAGCTCGGCCCCGGCGAAACAGAATCGTACTGGAGCCGTAAAGGGTATTACGCCCTCAACTGCATGGTCGTGAATATTGTTCATTGACAAATATTTTCGATATGTGATTGCGCGAGTGCACGTTGTAAAAAACTTCGTTTCGTTATTTTTCATCAATTGCCGGTAATACTTGCGTTCCTATTCGAGAAAGTAGCGTTTGTGTTGTATGTGTAATGACGACTTTGATCTTGGCAAGAGAACCCGGCCGCACTTTTTCAGTGCTCTCTAATCACAGTTGAATAGCCTTTTCGATGCTACAATGTAAACGCATTACGCGCGACTTAAACCGGAATAGACGCCGTAGCAGTGACGGGAGTCTTCGTCTGCGAGCGATCCTAACAGAAGACGAGCCCTTGTGATTCTTATTCGACGTAAAACTAAAGCATTGTGGCCAACAGACTGTAAACGTGAAAAGGAGCATCCCATCAATGAAAATGGTGTGAGGGAGAATGAGAATGTGTGGACACCCATTTGCTCTAGCTGTTAATACGGCACATGCTGCCACTTCCGCGTTCTTTCGCTTGTAATAGGCACTTTGTCTGGAAAAACAAGAAAAAAACACAGGTGGCACTCTCTAGCAGAATCTTGTACAATATGGACGGAAGAAACCAAAGGAATTATTTTGCACATTGTGTTGTGACCGCACGCCATACATGAGCACATGTACACATGCCAACATTGCATTTGTAGATAACATTGTTATCATGCTGATGATTAGTTCAACTGCCTACTGCGTATGTTGATATCTACTTTTCTGTAATTGTGTTGGCTGACTGAACAGTAACTGATTGGCAAGTAGTGTTGTAAGCAAAAGTTTGTGCCAGATATTTGTTGCAGTGGCATTGACACCTTCTCTTTGCTTTCTCTTACGAGGTGTGTGATGCAAAGCTGAATATCCTGGCAATTGACCCACGGTTTCCGGGATCGTGCCACGATTATTTCGTTTGGAGGCATTCTGCATTTCGCCGCCGCCTCACTCGTGGCCTGTTACTTCATGGAGAAGTCTTGCTTGGTAAGTGCACCTAAAGTAGCAGTGCTTCTTCCACATGTAAAACATACACAGTCAAATAGTTTTGCATCCTAGCAAGCTTTAAGAAAGCGTGATTTGCTAGAAATGTGTTGTGAATGTAGCAGTACCTAATGAACCTGCAGCGACTATCGAGAGAAACATGTCTCTCTTAGAAGGCAGATATTTTTACCAGCATGTATACAACAGCTGACATGTTATTCTGTTTATTTACTTATTAATTTCAATACACTGAATGCCACGTAGAGCGTTACAGGCAGGGGTGTAATTCTACAGAACACGTCGAAATGGCAGTTTTCAAGTATGATGGAAAAGGGTTGGTGACAATGGACTCGGGTAGCTGGTTCCTGGTCACTGTCCTTGGAACGAAGGAATAAGCGTGTGCGTGAAACTTTCGGCATCGACGTTAGTGATCGGTGTAGTATATATTGTAGAATAGTGCAAGTTGCGCTATTTTTCTTTGTGTCACAATGTCTGCAATTTTTTTTGTTGCAGCGACATGTGGTGCTGGAGTGATTATAAAGGATCAAACGGGTGGCTCGAGTTCGGGTACCTTCACGAGAAGAGGTACGAAAAGTAGAGTAAGGATCCCAGATACTGGCAGCATATTCGAGAGTAGACCTTAGAAGTGTTTTATAAAATAACACTTCTGAAGAGAGAAGAGCTAATTAGTTTTAGTGGAGGATGTACATTTAGGGAGAAGCAAATGGGATGAGCGGAGCAGAAAACCACCAGTATGAAATAAATATTACATGTCCAACTTGACCCGAGGATGAGATTTGCAGCCGAGACAACAGGTGAAATTGGCCTTTTCTTTAAAATGAGTCGAACTTTCTTTACAACTTTCTGGGAAGGTCAATGTTCGATAGATATTGCAACAATAAATCCAAGACCCGCTGCTGTTGTAAAAGGGCCCTGGCGTAGACTGTGTTCTTGCATTGTGCCTTAATGTATCCACGTTCGTTCACTGACGTGCGACACTTTACAGGGGACTCTGGGTACCCGCTAGAGCCATGGATCATGACTCCTGTGTCTGGTCACCCAAATCACCTCACGGCAGAGGGGCGCTATAATGAGGCACACGCATCAATGCGAAATGCCGTTGAGCGGTGCATAGGAGTCGTCAAGAGCCGCTTCCGATGCCTGCAGAGGTATCGGGTGCTCCACTACTCGCCTCAGAAAGCAGCCACTATTGTTGCAGCTTGTGCAGCGCTGCATAACCTCTGCCGTGCAGCAAACGTGCCTCTGCCAGACGACCCAGGTGACGACGGTGCACATGACGACAGCGCACAGGAGCCAGCCCAGGCACAAGTGCCGCTTCAAGTACAGGTGCCACCGCAGGCGCACCCTGTACAGCCTTCTCGAGCTTTGTTTCAAAGAGGCCGTGCGGTGCGTGAATCCATAGTTGGTGTGTTTCGGCTGCCCAGAAATTTGCGCATTGCCTACCTGCAAAGTGTGTGCCGGCGCATTCGCTGGCAAATGAGGTGGAGACATGTGCTGGTGTAACATGTTTTATTTTTATTATCATAAAAGTAAATAGGCCGTGCACTTCAACATAACACATTGCGTGTGCTCACATGTGGCTAATCATAGTATGCTGCATACTGCAGTAGTGGAAAGCACATGATTTGTCTATGTTGAGCATGACAGATACACATGCAGTGACAAATAACCATGTGCCATTATGTTACTCCTTTGCTTTGTTCACTGTGCTTTTGAATATTGTCTCGCCAGGGAATTTTCTTTAAATAAAGGTTATTTCCAAGGTGAATGGCAACCAATCTTGCATTGTTGAATATTGCTTTGCAATGCCTATTTTACTGTGCAGTATGCATTGTTCCAAAGCTGAAGATGTCTGTTCATGTGTGACACGAAGAGCAGCATGAGTTACACAGCAACTGAAATGTCGTCAGCAATCTGTATAGCACATATTGAAACGTATAGCAACAAACGAAACATGTCAAGCACTTATTGGAGCAGGATTTCGTTAAATAGCAGACACTCATGCTTACTACTGCTTTGTTTAAACTCAAGAGTTGCTTCAACATTGCATTTCTTGCACAAATGATTTCACATAATGCTCGTAATTGCTGCTTAACAAGGTGCAACAATATAAACAAAATCATGACAATGAAACATTTCTTTATTTATTCATTTTATTCATTGGGTACCTGTTTCGCCATTCAGGCATTACAGCAGGGAGGGTACAACTCATATAAATGAACACTCAGAATTACACTCATAAAGCATGGAAGAAATCATCATTTGAACAAATACAGACAGTGTCAGGTGGTAGAGTATTCCAGTCTCTTATAGTACGAACATAGAAAGAGTAGCGGAAAGCGTCACTTTTAACCCTCTATTGCATGGCGTCCCATATTTGGCACATACCGGTTACCATTCTTTTTCGCATGTGTGAGATTCCCAGTTGGGAATGTGATACCGTCAGAGTAAATCTCGTAGTTATGCGCACTTATTATGGGCAAGTGCTGCCATCTCTTGAGTGATACGCAAAACAGAGGTGAAGTAGATTTTGGGATGCGACGTGAAACTCGGAGGGGGCAAACACGAGCAATTGGTTTTTTTTTTCTCTGAAAAGTTCGACCGCAGAAACGTAGAAAAATTATTTTGGCATATTTTTTGGCCTCGCCAATTCAAGGCAGTTACTAGTTTTCTCAATTTTGCCTGCAACTACAGCAGAGAAACCGAAATCGGTGTGTGCCATATTTGGCACAGTATGAACTTGAAATACAACATATGGTAACGTGCTGCCATCTGTTGAATAGCCCGAAGCTGCAGGTCACTCTATCACAAGATGTAATTTTGACGATCGGTTCGGTGAGGGCGAATTGTCTACCAAACAGCCGCCTGAAAAGTGAAAAGGAACTGAAATGTAAAGGAAGTGGTGCTTCAGAGGCACTCACAAGCGCGATAGATGACGTAGAGTTATCGTGTGTGCGTTGATACGACAACCGCGCCGTGACATTTCTGTCGAGCTTTGATGGGAGAGATCCAGTCCAAAAGACTCAGCGCTGGTTTACCTCCGCCAAGGTGTTTCGCGAAATTGATTGCCCCAGCGTAGTAAAGGTCCATAACAGGCACATGGGTGGTGTCGACCTGCTGGACTCTCTGTTTGGACTTTACTGTATACATATCAGATGTCGAAGAAATGGCACTTTCGAATTTTTACGCCTATGCTAGACTTATCGGTACTAACAGCATGGGTATTGTACAGGAGGGTGCAGGAGCAGCTTAGGAGGAGACAAGTACTACCGCTGGCTCAATTAAAAGCAGAAATTGCAGAATGCCTTACCTCGCATAACAAGTGCCTACCCAACTAGCGACCAGGAAGGACTTCTAGTCAGGACATCGAATTCCATGTTCAAGTCAAAAAAGCACAGGGACCAGCGGCCGCAATGCCACCCAAAGACGACCGATCTGACCAAGTCAGCCACTGGCCAGAATTTGACGAGAAGAAACAAAGATGTAAGCGGCCACCTTGCACAAACAAGTCGTTGGTAAGATAGAAGAAGTGAAACATTCATCTGTGCCTGAACGCAGCAAACAACTGTTTCATTTCATTCCCCACATCACATTAAAAGGCCACCATCCGTGAAGCTTTGTTTTCCGCCCATGGCAGCAAGAGCGCTCAGCCATCTTCATGGTGTGCCATATTTGGCACAAAGCTTTATCTTTATTATTACAGTCATGTTTGTTCATTCAATCAATAATGAAAGCTGAAAAAATGACTTTCATAATTCATGCAATAGAGGGTCAAAAGGAATCTCACATATTTTTAATTTGTGATTTCGCCTTTTAGAAACATATGTGGGCGGCTGAAAATACAATTACCTGGCTATCCCCGTATTAGAGTGGTATATGTTATGAAGAAATTTTAATCTGAGATTTCGGCGACGGTGTTCAAGAAGATGCCAATTTAATGCTTTTTTGCTTTCTGTCATGCTAAGCATCCTGTCATAATTGCCAAGGACAAACCGAACTGCCCTGTTCTGCACTTTTTCTAGTTTATCTACAAGTTCTGTAGCATATGGATCCCAGCAAACACACGCATACACCAGTGTACTGCGCACATGTGTGAAATACAGTTGCTCCCTAAGTTTCTGTGGCAAGCTACTAAAGTTACGTTTCAAAAAATCTAATGCTCCGACAGCCTTGTTCGTAACATGAGTAACGTGTCTGTTCCACCTTAGATCAGCAGAAAAAAATACATCTAAGTATTTATATTCTGACACTTGTTCAAGAGTAGCATTATTTATAGTGTTACGATTGCTGTCGTATGAGCTCTTCCAGGTAAAGGTGACGTGGACACTCTTTTTCTCATTCAGTGACATTTTCCATTTTTCACACCATATGGCAATCAAATCCAAATCGTGTTGTAGTGCTTGTTGGTCAGATTCGCTGTTGATGACCCTATATACTATACAGTCATCTGCAAACATTGTAAATATTTATTTATTTTTTTACATGTACCTTACAGGCCTTCGAGAAGGTATAGTGTAAATGGGGAAATACGGTAACATATTAGTATGGAATCGGGAAAGAAATAAACTGAAGCATAATGAAAGGAGTACGCACAGAACATGGAAAATTATTACATTAGCAAATACAATATGTAGAGCAATAACAATAAATGGTAAACAACAACATAATAGCATAATAACATTGTAAACATTTTTGCATGTTATACAGTAGTAAGTATTGTAAAGAAATTGGGACCACTGAAATTCTTTAACTTGTAGAAAAAATGCAAGAAAATTACAAAAGACATGACGTGTTTAGACGGTTGAAACGGCATATTGATCGTTTAGCAGATTGCGAAATGCAGTGTGTTTATATTGGCATGCAATGGTATCTGGTAGTGCGTTCCATAAACGGACCGCACGGGGCAAAGTTGAAAAATTAAAAGCGTGTGTGTTGCCATAAATCGCGACAGCGCGTCGACTTGGCGTTGACCTATTGAAACCCATGCGCTGATGTTCACCTCTTCGTCGGGCTCGAAGAACGGCGGGCAGACTCCGATGGCGCTCGCCCTTCCAACTAGGGAGAGGACGCGCCCTCGCGGTCCGGGCAGGCTGCCTCCTCCGGTTCCTCTGTGATTAACTGTTTGTTAGAATATGGTGCGCAAAAGCTCCGTCAACGAGTGTGCTTACCTGCTTTCGGCGTGCAAGGCGGCTGCATCACGGCGGGCGTTATACACATCTTTCTTCCACACGCCGCGCCATTGGGCTGCAGTTTTCACTGCCGGGCCCTCAGCATTCAGCAAGGCAGTCACTGGCTGCCAGAGCTCCTCCTTGCGCGCCGCCGTCAGCTGTTGACCCAGCACACACGACGCCTTCGCAAGGTAGGGGTGCTCTTCAACAAATGACACGAGTATATCGCGCGGCCTCGCTCAAACATGAGGACCCAGTTTCGGATTCGGCGCGCAAACTGGCAAGTCCAAAACGTAAACAACGCGAGGCAACTTGTTTGCATAACGTATGGCACACCACCTAGCGACTAAATAAGAAAACAAAACAAATAAAATTACAACTCCCAGTAGCGGTCTGCGCCGCAAGCTCACATTTATTACTGAAAATATATTTGCAAGTGTTCTATACAAACCAATGTTTTTTTATCAAACCAGCAACATCCTTCAATTGCTATACCGTCCCCTAAGTACAAACAAAAATGATGACGTGATCTTCCGGCAGACCGCCGCTCGTTGATTGGTTCCCCTCACGCCGCCCCGTTCCACTCTTTCTCCGAGTGACGTAATCCAGAAGTAACAGCCAAAGGGAACCGGTTCCCAAAGGAACCGCTACAGAATACGGCCCCTTATTTCATTTTATACAATGACGTGAGTGGTGTTATTTCCGGCTAACATAATCTAATTATTGCGCAACAGCTCTTCTACAAGGGTTATAAATTTCGGCAACGATGTGTTAGTCGTTGTGAAGGGGCCAGGCTATTCCATTCTCTTATTGCAAGAGGAAAGAACGAATATCTAAAACAGTTAGTGCGAAATGCATATTCTTTAAGTGTTAATAAATGCTTATGGCGGGAAGGTCTGGTGTCAGCTAGGGATATATACAACGAAGTATTTATTCGTAATGCATTGTGTATTAATTGGAACAATAATTTTAGTCTTGCTAGTTTGGCGCGGTTTCGCAGAGTAGGAATACCGGCTTGTTTTAGCAGTTGGGTAGGTGAATCGCTATTCTTGTATTTGTTAAAGATGAATCTAATTGCCTTTCGCTGCACTCCTTCTAGTTTGTTAATAAGCTGTTGTGTATAAGGAAACCAAATTGTGTTACCATATTCGAGAACTGGGCGAATAAATGCGTTGTATGATAGCAGTTTATTTTCCGGGGGCGCAGCTCGAAGTCTTCTTCTGAGGAAGAACAGCCGTTTTAAACCAGATGATATGATACTGTTAATATGAGATTCCCATCTTAGGTGATGTGAAATGATCAAGCCAAGATATTTAAGCCCATGAACTCGGGTGAGTGGTATGTTATTGATAGTGTATTCGAAGTCAGACCTATGTTTTTTGCGGGTTATAGATAAAAAGGCAGTTTATTTAATGCTCAGCTCCATCTGCCACTTTTTACACCACTTCACTACATCGTTAAGGGCGCTGTTTAAATCAACGTGGTCATTTATAGAGTTATTTCGTTATAAAGAATGCAGTCGTCGGCAAAAAGCTTCATTTTAACGTGGATGTTAGAGGGCAAATCATTAATAAAAATAAGGAATAAAGTGGGAGCAAGGACGCACCCTTGAGGCACCCCCGATGTAACTGGTACAATGGAAGAAATTTCATTGTTAACAACGACATACTGAAACCGGTTGGTTAAGTAATCTTCAATCCAATTGACAATAGAACCATCGCCTAAAGTTGTTTTCAGTTTGCTGATTAGTTTTTGATGGGTTACTCTATCAAACGCCTTCGAAAAATATAATGCTATTAAGTCAACTTGTTTTTGATTATCAATGCTTTGGGATAAGTCATGCGTTAATTCAAGTAATTGGGTTATTGTTGAAAGTCCCCACCGGAAACCATGCTGGATAGGCGATAATATTTCTGCTTGCTCTGGATAGCTCGTGATATGCTTTAATATGATATGCTCTAATAATTTCCCTACTGTGGACGTTAGCGATACTGGTCTGTAATTACCAACACCACTTTTGCTTCCTGCTTTATGAACGGGGATTACTTTGGCTATTTTCCATTCCTTTGCAAGGCTACATGTTGATAAGGATTTGTTAAATATTAGATGTGGATATTTCGCGTTGACTTCGGCATATCTTTGAAGAAAAGTGTTGGTAATATTGTCCGGGCCGTTTCCTTTTTTGTGTCTATTGATAGTAATAAGTTGAGGACTCCTGACTCAGTGTATCGTTGGCATGCCTAGCGGTCTCTGGTTGTAGTGATTCACCTCCGGAATATAGGTCTATAAAGCATAGGACACAAAGGATAGGAAGTTTATGTACTTGAGCATCCTTGGTTTTATTAAAGGCAAGCTTTATTATTTTATTTATCCCTTAGGCCCTGAAGTCATGTGCGATTTTCATTTCCTTATTTCTTGAATAATTTTTAACTTCAGTTTGTTTGTTTTAAGGTTTATTAAAATGTACACTCGATAGGGTAAATACTCTGCTGACTGCGACTGGTTCCATTTTCATACCAGCCTTTTTATTTCTATAACAGGGTGCTAGTTATTTGTTCTATGCGATATGTTATTTATTCCCAGGAATTCTATTATGCCAATTACTTTGTTCTTACTTACACTGTTTGTACTTTGTGCGTTGGAAACCTCATTTTGTTGTGCAGGCGATCTTCATTGTGAGGAGGTTGGAGATTTTGAGCATGCCCCCTCAGAGTTAGTGATAGGCTCCAGAAGGGATGACGGAAAGGTAATCACACCTTTGTCACAAATGTTGTAACAAAGTGATAAATTGAGCTGCAGCTTGAATGAGCTGAATTTATTCTGTGGCAGCTCGCAGGCATGCATTTGGAAGTCCTACAATATGTAAAGCACCAGTATTATTTTATTTTTCTGTTTACTAACATAGCATTTTGGTGTTCATTCAGAAATCAATAAAGGTGTGCACTATGTTAAGCAGCCCCAACGCCCCACCCCCCTTCATGCTAGCCAATTCATACTAGCATACTTTTACTGGCCGCTGACCAGGCCCTAAGAAAAGTATAGTTGTTTTTAAGTACAGGTAGCACACTGTTAGCATGTCCAGCCTGTTGTCTTGAAACATGAACTGACACAGTTTTTTTCTACCTCTGTTTTTTATTCACTGTTGGATATCTGCTGGTTCTATAATGGTAGGATGCCCCAATTTCTTGAAAATGCAACAACTTATTACAAGATCTTTTAATGGAGCCATTACAAAACGCACCAAAATTTATTTTTGTAGGGTTTCTTTACAACTGATTTGTGGGTGTCGCTGAAATTGGGGACTTAGGGTTGGTCAAAAAGTATTACTGATGCATGGGTCAGTGCAGTATTTGAAGCCACGTTGTGATCACTTCGTTGAAAGCGTTAAACTGGATATTAGGGGCGAGAAGGGCAAAGGACACTATACATTCTAACAGAAGCCACAGCCGATGCCCGATATTGAGCCATAAGCTTAGAAGACAGCAATAGAAGTGTGCCAAGCTTATTATGGTATTTTGAATGCGGAGAAGCACATCGCGAAAAAGGAAGGGATAGTGTATGTGATCTGTATCTGCCTTTCGGCAAGACAGTCGTTGGGCGAAAATCAACCACTACACAGCCTGGCTCAGTGGTTGCAAGCGACGCAGGAAACAGTGTGCTGGTCAGCCAGACCAGCACATGCATTAGCAGGTTGCGACCACTATGTCCAATTTTCGTAATTTTCAATTTTTGTGACATAACTTTTAACGAAACTCTATGGCCATGAAGCCACACTCTCCATTTTCTGTACATAAGTGATCTTTTTTGCATTCAAGGAAATCTGGCACGACACTGTAGGTATGGAGTTGACAGCTAGCCCTCTGATAAAACAAAAAGAAATAAAAAGTGATATAGGCCTGTGAGTGCTTCTAATTTGTGAGTGATTATTTCTTTGTGTAATGCAGGTATATGCAGGCAGTGGCTTCTGGTTGGACCAGAAAGCCTGGAACAGTTTGTTTAGTGCCTCCAGAGATTCAATGTTCTGCAGAAGCGCTGCTACCGTGTTTTGAACTGCAGACCAATTAAAGACGAGGAGTGTCACAGGAACACTTTCAAGCAAGGCACGTTCGCTCGCTTACACCGAGGCAAAGCCGCCGCTCACGGTGGAAAAAATCTCGTCTCTAAAGGGTATATATTTTTTTCCTGTGGGCTTTTGAAAGTTTACATATTGATCTTGTTCATGTTTTTTTTTTATTATAATGTTGTTTATTTTACCTAAAACTGGCACATAAATTTTGATTATTCGCCTTGTGTTAAGTTCTACCATTGAATGATGGAAACAAAAAAAATATTTTAGCTCTGTTATTTGTGCATGTGATGCTGAATTCAGTATTTTTGCAGCAAATAGAAAATTGAAGGCTTCTGTAATAGAGTTATTGCTACCATGGTCTTTCAGCAGATAGTACTTGTCTGGCAACTGTTTGCCATATTTTCCTATTATGTGCTAGATTTCTGACTACAATTTTGCACAAGACCGCAAGCTGCCATCACCGGTGCATTACTGAAGTTAGTGCAGCAACTTGCTGCACTCGGATAGTTAGCCATATCTTTATTTCTCATCACTGTAGGTATACTAAGATGCTCAATATGGTCAGGTGTTAACAAGTGCTCATGCATTGCAAGTCATATGGAACATACCGTGGTACTATCGGCGTCAAATAAAGCGTGAACAGCGTAGAGCATAACTGAAGGTTAAGTGTGCACCGTCCGGTCATCACCACCGGCAGGCGTGCCCATGCGGTTTGAATACACTGCATGATGATGCTCCCCCTTTTCGTTTCTGTTCTGGCTCCCTTTTATTTGAATGTGACAGAAGAAAAATATAAGAACACAGAAGCAAAAATATCACAGTGCAGGGTGAGTATTATTTCCCAGTGCGGCGAAACCATATATGCTATTGCTGTCAAATGAAACGTAGTGGTACAGTTTGCGCTGTCGTCATTACTCCACCATTCCCTTTCGCTTTCAAATAAAAGACAACCAGAACAGAAACTAAGATATTGCAGTGTAGAGGGAAAATCATTGCGCAGTACGGCTAAACCGGAAGTATCTGCACGTCAATGGTGACGACTGCACGGGCGCAGACTTTACCTTCAGGTAGGAGCTCCGTTCGCATTTCATATTGATAGTATCTCACTAGTAGTAGGTGTAATAGCTTTTATACATGGATGCTTCATAGCTTCATATTAAATAGGAAGTAATCAAGCACACCACTGTTACACATGACCGTGCAGAACAATAATAGCGCACTTACTTTTTTAAGGAAATTAATTCTTGCGTTCACAAGCAGTAGTGGCTTCCCTTGCAAACTAAATTTACCTTTGCCTACATACTGCGCTTCAGTGACTTCTGAATGTACCCATGGAGTAATAAAGAAATGTGCTTAGCTCTGTGTTTCCTTTATGATGTTAATAGTTTCACTTTCTATGCAGCGTTGCTTGCCATCTACATGGGCGGACAATGGCAGACAAGCGGATGAAAAGAGTCCACAAACATTTGTCACAAAAGCTTGGCGACGTGCAGCGGCGTTGAATTGTGTGTAAGATCAGCCACGGACATCAACGTCTTGAATAAGTGTATCAGTCGGAGCCTTCAGGTTCCCAGATGTCACATAAATCCATACTCTCATGCCATGGAGGAAGAGGAGATTTTAATGAATAGAAAAGAGGAGAGGTCGGCCTAGAGAGCCTGTCTCCAGCCTGCTACTCCTGCCTGAGGAAAGTGGAAATGATAAATACATGGAAGAGCAGGTGGCGTCTGATTATGTTATAGTACAATGAGCTACCATATACACATCCACTATGCGGAGGAGCACTGTAGACGCAATACACGCAAGAGTAATCTTGTCCACACAATAAGTGATCATACAAACCCATTTTGCACTGTCTGCATGTCTCACAAAATCTAGAGGCGATCGTCTAAACCAGACTCATCTAGAAAGTTCAACAGTGACTTTATGGCACGTCGGGCACAATCAACTCTTCACCACGGGCCCAGAATCTTTTCTTCCAAAAAGGGGCGATAGCCCAAGCAGTCATCACTAGACTTAAGTGTTCTTCGTTCACCCGCTTAGTGAAGGCACACACAAAGTACTTGAGCTATTGCCTCGGCAAGTGTGACATACGCTACAGTGCTGAACTTGAAGGCTGTGATGTGGAATTTTGTTGCCTTTAACCCTCCTGTTGCATGTCACCAAGAAAGGGTAATAGAGCACTAACAAGCTGACATAGAATGGGACACACTCAAACACAAGTGTGGGTTGCCCACTGTGTCCTTGTTTTGTTCTTGCCCTTTTACTCTTCCGTCTGTGCTGTTTTGTTGCAACTGTTACATCCGTTATACAAATAAAACGGACTGTGCTAAAGCTGCACCAACCAGAGGTGTGGTCAATACAAGTGTGGGAAGGACTTATTCATTTTTATTTATTTATTTATTTACTTATTTATTTATTACCGAAGGATACTGTTGCATCTCTTCTAACTCGTCACAACTGATTGTGGTATAGAAGTTCCTGAACAGGAATAATGTGCCTCGGAAAGGCAACCTATTTTTCGGCAAGCAGGTGGAAATTAACAAATTGGCCTGTTACAAGTTTTTTTTTTCAGGCTGCCTCACTATATGTATGTTTTTGTGGTCTCCTCTGTTATCTGCCGCACTTTTGTTAAATTCGGCTACTATATAGTACAGCCCTATTTGTTATCTGACAGTTTTTATGCTATATAGCTTTTGAAATCTATATTCTGGCTTCTGTGTACCTGTAAAATTCATCCATCCAGTAAATTCATTCATCCAGTAATAATATATTCGGGTCAGTTGTCATTTTTTGTTTTCTGCATCCTGAGGCAGGTAATCGTGCTATGACAACCAAGTACTTATATAATAATCACAGTGGTAAGATCTTTGAAGCAAGAGCAGTCATCTGTGCTGCCACCCTACTACAATATGGCATTTTAGAGGAACATTGCACCGAGCCTGGGCCAAAGAGAGCAGAAGAATGAAAGCTTCATTCCATTCATGCTGTCTTTGGTTAGTACAGGAAGCATTTTTAACAGCCGTTAATTCGTCAGTTGTTCAGGTCACTTTCTCGTTATTGACTGCGACTCATTTATGATGAAGCATTTAGTACAATTTTGTCATTTGAATTATCTGTAATACTGTAAGCCTGTATTCTTGCCCACATATAATATGTTTTTCCCTACGTTTCCGTAAAAGTACCCTTTCTGTAATAAATATGAATGGTGTATATTTTTCAATAAGACAGTATATTCTGCATTTCATGATTTTCTCTTCCCATCTGCTTCAAAAGGGGAGGCAACTGTTCCAGAATTTTCTTCAAGACAGTTGGTCTTTTGCACCACTGATTTCGTCAATGTAACAACAAAACCAAATTGCTCACGTCGAATGCAAATATAGCTTCATTTTCCTGAATTTTGTTTGTCCTGTTAAAAATGGAGCGTGGAATGTGCACATGCTTGCCTACTGACTGGAATATAAGATGGTTGAGACACACAAAAAATGTTAGTCCTTCAGCCTACGTAGCAGCTGTGCCAATATGTCTCAAAATTGATGCAATCATGCTTTTCTGCGGTTAACCGACAAACTAGTAGGGACCGATAGACTGGTAGACCGATAGACTGGTAGACCGACAGACTGGTAGACCGATAGACAGGTAGACCGACAGACTGGTAGACCTACAGACAGGTAGACCAACAGATTGGTAGACCGACAGACTGGTAGACCGATAGAGTGGTAGACCAACAGACTGGTAGACCTTCAAGGTCCGAAATTACGTAGAGCCAACAGACATGTAGGCCAATAGCTTGATGGAATTTTTGGCTGGTTATTGTCCTTGGTGTCAGTGTGTGTGGGCTTGTTATGAAGTAAGTAACGAAAATCGGGCACCTCGTTTATCCCCCTTTCTTCGCGTTCATTTCATAATGAGGGTCTCAAATCCGGCAACAATGATGCCTTCACGAAGCATGTGTGGGTTTATTTACCGGTTGCCTTCACCCAAAAAGATGACGCTCTCGTGACGCCTGCGGCAGAAAGAATGTTCCACATCCGCCGCCAAGGTTTGTGAGTGGTGGCGCTGGCTAACACTCCCAGGGCTCTACAAGCAAACATAAATACCCAGGTAGGCTCATGGGGAAATGGTGCCGGTAGCTCAATTGGTAGAGCATCGCACGCGAAATGCAAAGGTTGTGGGATCGTTCCTCACCTGCGGCAAGTTTTATTTTCATCCACTTCTATTTCCATTCAATTATCGTTTCTTTACGTGGTTCATCAGGCACATGTAATTTCCCCTATGTTGCCTTACTGTCAGTATTTGATGGCTTCTATTGATATATATATATATATATATATATATATATATATATATATATATATATATATATATATATATATATATATATATATATATATATATATACTGTGCCAATACAGAGTGTTCCAGAATGTGTGTGTCTGTCTGCGTGAATGAACAGCTACATGATCTAAAATAAAGGATATGCAACTTAACCTACGTGTCTTCATTCAACTTCAACGTTGAAGAAATACATTCCTAAATAAGCAATCAAATCATATTTGCATAGCATCGGGTCGCTCAGAATCTCTTGGGTGCGTTCCGTGGTCGTTGGTTTGGACTTTCTCTTTTTTCCGTTTGCATTGGGAGAAAGTTTCACCTTCAACCATCTTTCTTTAGGAAAGGGGCTTTGATTTTTTCGTACCTGTAGTCTTGGGGCGTCAGCTAGGCTACGAAGCGGTGAGGGTTTATTTCCCACCACCTTCAAGCACCCATTGGTTCCCTGAAAGTGTCCCTAAGCCAAACCCTGGCCCAGTGCTTGGCTTCCTTCAAGTGGTACAAGCTACGGAGCGAAGTATGTGGCTTAAGTTCTATTGTGACACACATTCCTGGTGGGTCTCATGGTGCCAAGTTTCGAATAAGGTGTCCACCAAAGCATCTGGAAGTGCCATAGTTCCTGATAACCAGGCTAGAATTAGCTTTCTACCTATTTTACTGGTGGCCACCCAGAGGGAATATTCGTCTATCTTCTACAGCATGGAGGGGTGCTCGACTCTTTAACCAATGTTTTGTTCAGGGAAAAGGGCACCCGAACTTTAGTCAAATATTGTCAAAACCTTAGAGCACTTTTTAAGATAAGTAGCCATATACCAACCGTTCGCCAAGTCTTGGTACATTTATATTCATCAGGAAAACCAGTAGGTTTCTGGGTGCACCTCACTTCGACCCCAGTAGCTACCACATACCAGGCAGAGGCTCTAAGATCGCAACATTGCTATGATGCCGACGATCAAAAAAAAAAAAAACCAATTGCGAAGTTGGCGAGTGTCATTTCTTGACTCGTTTTATGAGGCTAACTTGTGCACAGCGCCCTCTCAGTATGCTAACTAGGAAAGACTTAGCATAGAGAATTGTACGAGAAAGCACCCTTATTGGGCATCACATTGATGCATCACTTGAGTCCGAGCCCAGAAGGTCCCAGGTACCACTTGTGCAGGCAATAACCTTGTCCAAAAAATTTCCTTCAAAGGAGCCTGCGGGCTTTGCCAAGCTTCTGTCAAGCGAGCACTCCTGAAGGAAGCCGAAGTGCCAGCCTTAGACTAAATCTAGGCCATGACTGCGGTACTGCTAAGTAGGCATGACCTCACAGCTACTGGGCTTGAATTTAGCAGTTACATATATACCCTAACGAGAATAAGCGAAACGGTAATCAACGCATTTTAAGTACTCAACAGTTATACACTTAAAATTATGAAAATGTATTCAAGGTAGGCGCCGCCTTGGCGGGTACATATTCGCAAATATAGCTAGGCATAAATTTGACATCTTTAATAGACGGCATATCGTGCGAAGATACACCTTCGAAATCAAAATTTTTAGTCAAAGCTGTATTTGGAACGTACCGTTATGGTTAGGCGCTCGTCCTGGTCGACTCATTGTGTTATCCGCTGATAGCGCGTAACTGTGCTTCCATGGCTAAACACTTGTGGCTAAACTACATGCGTTAACGTTGGGAGTTCTTTTCAATATTCCCCACATTTACAGAGCTGTAACTTGATGCTAAAGCGTGTAGCCCATCAACGTTATTGTACATATAAACGTCATTGTGGTATAGGAAAATATACATATATTCTGCTTCTATTCTATTACGTCCTTGAAATAAAATGTAATAATTATGGATAAATTCACTAACTCTGAGCCTTGATGCGTTTGCACTAGTTGGAAAATTGTAGGGCTCCCGTATGGAAACTAGCTTTACTATGTTAGAGTGCGGAAATCGCATGTTCATGAGTTCACCTCAAAGTGCCAGCAATCACAATTTTTTTAATTGTTACCGCCAGATGCAATAATGCTGATTTGACTAAATGTAATATCGCCAGTGCGGATTGTTCCAACAACTATTCCCCTAGCACCAAATATTTGTAGAGAAAATTTTGATCGTACATCTGTTAGATAGACTGTATGGCCTTATAGGCTGTTGCCCACCAACCATCGCCGTTATGCCCTTTGTTCTTGCTCGTGAATGTTCTCAGGCACTTTTGAGGAGAATCATTTCAGCCCTGCCAACTTAATCTCCCGCGTCCTTCGCTGCAATCTCCAAAGGATACAATGACACCCTCGATCTTTTTATTTGAACAACTGCACCATGTGTCAGTGGAAGAGCGGTTTCTTCTTCTATATTTTGGTACTCAGAGAACAGTGTTTCACAAGCGCTCAAACTTTCTGCAAACCTTTCAGGTGTAGCTTTACACACTACTAAGCACCTGCTCGACGGTAAACCGAGGAAGGAAACTCTCCTTTTGGTTATTTGAGTCAAATGAGAAATGTATACCGAAATAACCACACACATGCCCAAGTTTCTGCAGAAAACTTCTGACCACGAACATTCTCGTCAGTGTGATTACCATTGACATAACGTCACACCACATTGTATTGCCACCGTCATACGCGTTATGTATGAGATGTGTCTGCAATCAGTCTCCTCTCTGAGGCTTCCCTCTATCTAGCATCTAGCGCCGTCGTTGCGAAGTCAGCGCGTGGTGTAAGTGTGAGCAAATATTGAAACAAGACAGAATATATATGACGGGGATTTGATTCCACAGACGACCAAAGAGGCTCAATTAATTGTTTTGTGAATGTAGAGCGGCACCTATGCAAGTTAGATCAGGAGCCAAGTTAAATTGGCGAAGGCCAGGGCCAATGAATCACAGAGTCAGGAGAGCACGATGCCTCAAGAGATAAGTGCTTCCTGTGAACAGCGTTCATATGGCGTAATGAAGTCCGGTATCTAGAGCCCAGAAGTCGTAAGCAAAAAATAACTCACGCGAACATAAAAAACTGGAACGGTGCACGTCTTACGATTACAAGCGACCTCTTTCCGGCGCAGGGAAATCGACGCAACACCGTACTCAGTGACCTAAAGGGGGGTGGGGCTCGAAACGGCGAAATAGTTTTAGGTGAGATCGCAGCGTTGTTAGCAGCGACGACAGGACGCAAGGAAGAATTTCTGTAAGAGCGATGTTCATCCATGCTACGCTCGGGACACTCGACTAAAATAGGCCCCTCCATTGTCCTTCAATATCACAAACGAAATTGTTTTGAAGACTTAGTGCTGCTTTCAAGCACAAGTTTTACTTTTTTAAGTTTGTTGCACATTCGTTTGAGATCCAAGAATTGAACAGTTCAACTCTAATTCATAATCAAATCGTCATCCGACACTATTAGTCAGGGTTCATTTCGTATATCGTTTCACGTATTGTTAATTGTGTACGCCTTTATATTCGTATACGAAGGTTAAACGTGTCCTGTTTTCTAGGATGTGTATTTGTGTCATCTGATTCGCTGTAGGAACGCAAGGTGAAAAAATGAATGATGGTGATCCTGCGAGAATATTATTCTCATTATTGTTTTGTTCGGGAATCAAAATCAAAAAGCTCAAACAGATGGACATCAAAAAGCTCACCTTGACGGCGTGAAGCTACCATTTCGACAAAAATACATTACGTCTTTATGAAAAGAAGAAAATCACAGAATTCAAATGGCGTTCCCGGTGAGGACAACCCACCATAGTAAAATGGCATGCAAAGCGCTGGCGAGGGCAACTGAGGAGAGTTATAGAGAAATGGAAGTTCCAACAAGCGAAACTGTTGCATCTTTGCAACATTGTTCCGCAAGGTTGCACCCTTCAGTTGCTTCCACGGCTGTTGCGCTTTAGAACACAGCTTATCTTCGGAAGGTATAAAACTGCGCCCAACAAAATTTGTGCGACATGATTAATAGTATGATTGGATGAAAAAAAAATTACTACTTAGAGACATCAATGCAAATATCGCAGGGTATAACCTTCGGTCTAGGAATGTAGTGGAGTACGTGCAAAAGCAACGAGTCTCTGTTTCGTCGCAGAAGCACTGTGTATTTTCGGATATATGATTTTGTCAGAATGAAAAGGTTATGGCAAAGTAAAAATAAATATCTTCCGAAGTTTCGGTTAAAAAAGAGGAAGTTCTAGAAAGGTTCCAATGACAATATAAGCCTAATGACGAGGATACTAGACAGCCATTTGAGGTTTCATTGTAGACTCACTTTAATTGGAGGGTGGATATGTCTGAGGCCGAAAAAAAAACGCAATCGAGAGAAAGAGCCTCTTGACGGACGAAAAGGTTCATTGCGCGATGGTGCTTACGGGAAGCGAAATACGGCTCCATTCTTCTGGAGAATTTTCACGCAGCGGGTCTGTGTCGGCAGGCGTTTGGCGCGGTGTGACATCACCGACTCTCGCCCATATGATTTGTCCGTCGCGCGTTTAACTATGGGTGCCTTAGCCGTGTCCGCGGAAAATAAGATCCTCGGGATTGAATGATGCCGAGTGTTTCGACCTTTGAGGCCCTCGGTCGAGGAGACTTCCCCTTTGACCTCGGCCTTAGGTGGCCGCCACTCCGGATTGATCCATCCGGGGGAAATCAGTAGTGGCCTTTTCCTGTCGTCCTCTACGACCTTCGTCTTTCTCTCTTACTTTCATTCTTTCATTTCATCGTCTCACACATATTTACTTCCGATCTTCCCAGGAGGAAGGGATGACCTTCTGCTGTTCAGCCCAACGTTACTCGACTAGCTTCAGTTGTAAAACTCCGCGCGCCTACAGCCGCTGTCGCCACTTCTGTGACAGCCGCCAGATGGCAGCACCGTTCTATCGAGCTCCACTGCAGACGCCTCTCCGAGGCCTTGGGTTCGTGCGGACGGGCAGTTTGCGCCTGTTTTACGCTCGCCGACTTTCTCCCTTGTCCGAATTAGTAATACCATGAGAAAGCGGTATCCACCTACAGCAATAAGATTTTTCGGGCCAGTTGGTTCATACTGAAAGAAGGGTAAGCGGCACGAAAAGAAAAAACTCATACAGCGAAGCGCAGAAGCTGTGTTTGTTCCTGTCGTCTTAATGTTTCGCGCAGTTTAGGCTCAGGAGCTTGAAGATCTTGTCAAAGTGCGTGATTGTAGGATGATCTTCATCCCCACCGAAGTTTCTCACCACGCCAAAGAAGCGCTACAAAAAGAAAGATGAGGTCACTGTTTGGACACACAAGCCAAAGACACTCAAAAAAAAAGAAAAAAAAGATCGTTGGCTTTTCCACTCCGTGAAGATTGTTCACTAGCGAATCTGAAATCTGCGGCCCCTGTGTTTATGACTGGGTTAATCGCGAGGGTTCATTAAAGTATTTCTCAATTAAGAGGTTACACACAGAATCGGCTGGGACAGAGAACGACGTCACTGACGGTATGCCCGCAGTCCGCCGTTGTCGCTTTCGTTCAATGTCTCGAGTTTGCTCGGTGGCGTGGTTAGCAGCCTTCGCCTGCGATTTGCCGCTTGTGATTCTTCGAAATTCAATTTCTTCAAAATTAAACCTGTCCGTTACGTAAGACAATGAGTGGCTCATACTCCCTTAAGCAATGGCGCATACCCCCATAAACGCGGCCTCCACATTACGACGACAGAAGTGAAGTGAAATTCTACGCTGGAATGATGAACGGCAACGCAGCCAGCTGTGGAAGACGACGACGAACGCGCGAGCAGTGGAACGAGCGCGCGTCGTGGATTTCGCAGAGAGTTCCCGTAGGCACGAGGAATCGCTCTGTTTCACGCCAAGCGAAGCGTCGCATTGCTGGGAGTACAGAAAAAGTGGTGCGCCGAATTGTCGACGTCGTTCCGATAGCCGCCTATGCAGCCAGGTACAGTCGCGATCAACTTGAAGGTGATCGCTCGAGCGGTGACCGAAATTAGGAGCAGTGCCACATTACGTCATCGCCGTCAGTCGAGAGGGAAGCATCAGATAGCTCCCCTCTCTCTCTTTTGCGGTTCCCTCAGCAGCTGTCACTCCCGTCACCCTTCACTGGACAACCTGCAAATTCATTTCGATTACCTTATGAGCTTTTGCACAAAGGCCTCATTGTTAGCCAAGGTATGCATGAGACATCGACGCACACATATCATTGCCATGAAAGGGAAACAAACAAAATGTGGCGTGTTAGTCTTGGGGGTGACTGTTGCAGCCTGGAAGAGCATAAAAGTGGAAGAAGGCAGCGAATTTTTATCTTCGCCGTTCCGAAATCGGCCGCTATGCTGCTTGGAAGGCCCGCCGGTAGATGCTCGCGCGATCACCTTCAAATTGATCGCGACTGTACGCAGCACGTCGGCATCGACTGCGGATATTCTTAACAAACTCGGCGAAGGCTACAGTTTCGCGGATGACATGCTTGCTGAAATTCGCCGTCACCAACGAACCACAGAATACACCAACGGTGCACCACGTGCTTAGTCCGGCCTGCCCGCGTAGCCGGCTAGTGATGAAGTGAAGCTGGGCGCGACTGCAGTGCCACGAAGGCGCGGGCGGGTGGCGGTTCCGCGCAACGGCGCCGAGTTTTAAAACTGAAGCTAGTCTAGTAACGTTGGTTCAGCCAACCTTGGTTATCCATATTTGGTTGTAGCAGTAACGTGCTGCTGGTGCTTGTAGGGCGTGATTCACATTTTCGGCAGGTCCCCTTGTATAGCTCACTGGTACGTGGCGGGTCCTGCTGCCGAAACCTCAAGATCCTTTATGAAAATTGCTTTTCCTAATATTGCTCATGGTCCTGACAAATTAGGTGCACCAAAAGTATTGCAATTTTTGCCCCAACCGAGAGAACTTTCTCCCGTATTATGTCATACACTGTAAAAACCAGAAAGGAACGTGCGAGTCATCTCAGCTTTTCTTGTTGATAACTGTATCAGTGATGCCTTAGGTCCCGGTTACAAGTCTACTAAACTGCCTAGTGGTGACCTTTTCTTAGAAGTGCATTATAAGAAGCAATATGAAAAGCTCGCGACCCATGTTTCTTTTGTGAACTTTTCATTTACCTTGACACCACATGGAACTAAGAACACAATCCGCAGCGTTGTTTTTAATGCCGATCTGATGGAACGTGCCTAGGCCGAACCTTTAGAATGCTGCATAGAGCACACTGTCATTAGCAAAAAAAAAAAAAAAAAATACGATGCTAAGGCGAAAAGGAAAATAAATCAACGTAAAGCACCTCATTATCAGTTTTGGATAGAGTGGGTTGACCGCGACAATCCAGGCTTGGCAGGTTGTGATCCGGGTCAGACCGTATGTCGCGAACCCAAGGGTTGAGGTCACCGTTCACAGAACTGCTGAGGCTGCCAAAGTTGTGAAAAATGCAGTACAAATGAGCACCTCGCTGAATCATGATAAAACACTCTCCACTGCCTCAACTGGGATGGGAAGTACACAGCATAGCTGCGCTTCTGCCAATCAGGCAAAAAAGAAAAAAACGTAAAACTCAATGTAAAAGAAAAACAAGTCATTCTTTCAACTCATGTCTTTTTGTTATTTGCGCACTTACCGGCTGACCGGGTCTTCAACAGGCCCAAAAATCATGCCGCCAGCGACACCTCTGAAGGGTCCCCTCACTGCTCGCTCCCCCCCACCCTCCTATGCCCTTCTTTTTCGTTCTTTTCTTGCTCTTTTCATTATATCCGCCTTCTCATCCCCCGGTCTTGTCCCGTCTCCTTAGAAGCCAGGCCTAGACACGTCAGGCGACATTGCTCATTGTGATTGCAGTCCCTGCCTTTACAGCCAGCGGCCACCGACAACCACTGCATGTCACGTCGCTCTACTGAACCGTTAAAACTAACCTGCTGATAATGACAAGGCGGGATTTGCCGAAGAAAGGTTCTCGTATCGAAGTGCTTGCCAGCCTATCTGAGGCACATTAACCCTGCTTATAAGCTTTATACCACCGTATTATTCAAGGATGTGTACGTGCGTGTCGTATACCACCAAACAGGCTTTAACGCAGAGGTGTATTAGGGGCAGCGCCACAACGGCTCCTGGGGACTGTCTAGCCCTCACGCCTTGAGCCACGGATTGAGCCAGTCATGCCATCAGGCCTCCCGGCGGCCGCAGCTATCGCTGCTGAGTCGCCCCGGCAGAAGGAGCCATCGACGTCAGCGCCGGTGTCCCCAAAGGTCTCGGCGGATGTGTCGAGGCCATCAGGTCAAACATAGCTCTCGCAAGAGTGTGTGTCCATCGCCTTGCAAGAGACGATGGGCTTAGAAACAAGCCAGATGGCGCAGTCAGCGCCTAAGGAGCGGCGAGATTCTCGCGACTGCTCCAACAAAAAGAGAAAACTCGTGTCATGGCGGCTAGAAAGGCGTCATGAGCTAATCTTCGCCTCTTAAACACACAGGACAGGACCCTTCTCTCAAACTGGAGATAAAGTATTACAATTTATTCGCAGAGCACTTCCTCCTAAACTCCAATACCTTACAGAACTCCTACACAAACATAATCCAAAGTGCTGTGTGTTCAGGCGATACATCTGAAACCTACACACACAAACGCTCTTCGTCACAACATCATCTATCGTAAAGACCGGGACGACGCCAACACCTCATCTGGTGGTGTAGCAAATAATGCCGACAAGTCAGTAGCTTGTGAACCGGACGCCCTTCCGACGCCCCTTGGAGCAGTGTCAGTTCGGACATTTCTTTTGAGCAAGTCGATAAATATAAGTTTTAAGCATGCACCCTCGAATCATTGTCTCGCGAAAACAGCATTCTATAACCTTGATAATCAGTGTCCCGAGCCCTACATACTTTCCCGCGCCCTACCTACTCCATACAACGCCCACTGCAAGGTGTAGGGAGTTTCCCGATGCTACGAGAGAGGCCGACTCATAGAAAAAAATTTCTTATAACCTCTGGTACATGCCTCTTCAATAAGAAAGTGCCCACGTATGATAATCTTCAACACAAATCATATTCATCAATAGACTTGTCGATAGGCTGTTTCCTTGTTAATCGACTAAGAAAAAAATGTGATCAAGAAGCCATTCGTAGCTGACCACTTTCCTTTACTGCTTTTGCTATTGTCGCAGCAGAGATATGCATTCGGAAAACAACTTCTCGCTCATTCAAACGACAAGTGTCTTGGTGGATTGAAGCCTGCAAGCACGCGCAGAAAAAAAAGATAAGGTATGAGGCATACTCAACAGTCGCTAACTGCTAATATTCTGATCGAGTTCATACAAATTAAATCGCAGGGAAGGCGCACGCGACTGGAAGCTAGGAGAACGATCTGAGAGCTGTTTTTTTTTCAGCATGCATTCCTACACAGAGGAGGCATACGTTTGGAATGTGCTCATAAGGCTTTATGCGCAGCAAACCCATCCATTACTCCTTGACGACGAACGAACGAACAGCTTGAAAGAGCATCTGGAGGGCCTTGGGGAACACTTTGAGCGCGTAATTAGCTCATTGATTTATTCTAACTCGTTCTTTACATATGATAAAACAGCGGAACGTAAGGCAGCGCATTCGAAGTTTAAACGCTATAAATCTTATAACCGTCCTTTTTTGACTGTCGAGCTGAGAGCGTCATTGTACACATGTCATAAGACTGCTTCGGGAGCTTCTACAATCGCGTATGACATAATCACACACTTTAGCAAAGGGACACAAATAACTACACTATTACTTTTTATCACCTTTTGGGCTTCCCAATACCTGATTAAACACGGAAAAAGCCTATTGCCGCTCCTTTATTCAAACAAGGTGAAGATCTGTTTGTCGCTCAGTTTAGTCGAGGCAAGGAATGCACGTTCTGCCAGCTTGAGAACGAAGAGTTGACTGGCTTTAATAAAAAGTAAACTCAGGTTAGCTGAGTGGCTGCGGTGGCGCCCCAGTGGGTCAGTCGCCTGGTATACAAGGAAAGAAAAGGGCATTGACCCCCACGGCGAAGCAAACCAAATTTCCGGAGCAAGTGGCAATGACCCCCACGACGGGGACAAGGAAGGGAAGGACAACCGCCATGGTTGCTTAGTGGCTATGGTGTTGGGCTGCTAAGCACGAGGTCACGAGATGAAATTCCGGCCACGGTGGCCGCAATTCGAAGGGGGCGAAAGGCGCGAACGCCCGTGTACTTAGATTTCAGTGTGCGATAAAGAACCCCAGGTGGTAAAAATTTGCCGGGTCTCGCACTACGCCATGCCTCACAATCAGATCGAGGTTTGGGTACGTAAAAGCTAATATATTTTTTTACGTAAAGGACCGTCGCTAGAAGGCCTCCCGCCCCCCCCCCTCCCCTGGGTGGCCGGTAACTTAGGTGTGAATGGCCGAAAGAATCTAGATGTAATATTCCAAATAGGCTAGATCCATTTGGTCGCATGACACTGTCCCTTTTCTGCGGCCAACGTCAATCTTCAAGGTTTTCTATTAATGCAAAACCATACGAAAGGTGCCTTCGTAGGAAGGAGTCAATGGTGCATCGATAGAGTTGGGTCGCAGAAAGACGTGCGTGGTTGTGTAAGTTGTTCAGAAAATAAGCATTGGCTGCCCACGGGCGATACATGGAGGAGCGGGTCTAAGCAGATGGAGCGCAGGGTGCCGAAAAACTGGCCTGGAACGCAGATTGCTGAAGCATAGAGCATGTCGGCTACGATGACTCCGAGGTCATCCTTGATTGTGGTTTGCAGTGCCAGTAGTGAGAGGGGTAGCCTCTGCACCCAGTTCTGTCTCTCCCGCGTGGAGGCCAGTGTCGCCTTTATGGTTGGAGACGCTAAACCATATCATTGTTAAGCGGGTGCAGAACCATGGTGTTATGAAGGCACGTGCCGAGTAGCCTCGCCAGAGCACAAAAAAAACGAGCTTCTTATTTCCGGCCTCGGTCAGTAGTCATACCCTCATGACAACTGTACTACGACGCCCACGTAGCAAGAAATACTTCGTCACAGTTTCGGTCGTGATGCCTTGTAGAAGTGTCGCCTTTTGCCCCCTCGAGTATCGGTCGACACACATGAGGAGGTAGCCGAAACCTTGGCAGAGCGCAAGAGGCGCCACCAAGTCGCGCCCGTGCTAGAAACAGCTCACTGTCGGTCAAAACGGCTGCATCGCTGAACTCGTATGACGGGTCACTGTCACGGCTTGCAAGGCTCGGCAGCTTCTTGCCCAGTTTCGAACATTATTGTTTAACCCTGGCCGGACGAGGCGGTCTCTCATAAGCCTCTGTGTCGCCCTGAAGCCGGAATGGCTCACCCTGTACAGTGAATTCAATATTGGACGCCGAAACTGGTGGGGCACCAACGGGTGAGAAGCAGCTGGCAATGTGTCTTACGTGACCAATGTTGTTCTGTAGGGAAGCGGCACCTCCGCAAGCTAGAGCGACGGGCCTCTTTTCCCGCAAATGGCACCGCTCGGGATCATTTTGATGGGTGGAGGCTACAGCTTGGAAATCCACACGGCCAACAGTCACAACGCCGACCCGCGACAGTGTATCAGCTGCCTGATTTTCGGTTCCAGAAATATGGCGGATGTCCGTAGAAAATTCGCAGACAAAGGAAAGTTTCTGAAGCCCACCTTCTGAGTACGATGAAGTCTTGTTCGTGAAAACAAAGGTTAAGGACTTCTGCTCAGTCAGAATGTAAAAGCTGCAGCCTTCAAGAAAAAAAAGGGAAAGGCTTGAGAGCGCAATGTATGAACGATAAGTCCATCTCGAAGGTGATATAGTGAGCTATTGTTCATTTTAGGCCGTTTGAGAAGCCCAGCGGGCTCCAGTATGTGCCATTGTGCTACTGCAGCACTGCAGCGACTGCCATGGTTGACGCGTCCACTGTAAGGCGATTAGGGGCGCCAGGCAACGCAAGAATCAGCAACACCCCAGTAGCCAAAAAAGTTTTGGCTTCCTGGAAAGAAGGACAGTGCTCCCAGGGCAAGTGAAAGGTAGGCGTTTTTTTTTTCAGTTGCGAAGCGGCAGGTCGGTAAGCGACTGAGGAACGCGCGCGTCTAAAGCATGTGAAAATTTATGAGCCCCAGAAACGGAAGGACGTTGGAGAGTGGAAGCCTTCTATTACCAGCGCCCATGATTCTAGTTAACACGAAATGAGAGCGAGTACCGCTGTAAAACGCTTGCGTCAAATGAACCTGCACCAAGCCTACATGGGCAAAACCTTTTGATATGCAGTCTAGCAAAGATGGTGATATGTTTACATTAGCATGAATGGTGTGACCTCCGAAGCCGCATATCTGACTTTGATGTTGCAATAAGTTACTTTCCCCACAGAGTAAGTTAAAATATTTGTAGAAGCTTTGTAATTCACATTTTTTTACATTTTGCTCCAGACGTGCCAAAAGGATCAGGCAAGTTCCAGGTGAACGACGTTTATTAACCCATGCTCGTAGTTTAATGGCTCCGGCCAGAAAGGCACCGATAGCGAGCGGCACTCTGCTTTTAACACTTACTGGAGCATGCACACTTCGCAGAGTGCTTTTATCAACATGAGCGCCAGGCGATAGAACACCACCTCCCTTTTTTATTAACGCACACAGTCATTCGGAGTCCATCTTGGAATATATCTGGTGTGCGGCGATCGCGCATGGGGTGACGTCTTGCCTCGGTGAGTGCTGGGGTTTCCTGTCGCGTAACCGGAGTTACCCTTGACAGTTGTGGACTGGATGGAACATGTGCGCCACCAGTCTCAAGATAAACCAGGAATTCGCTGGTCTTCACCTCGCCAGCTGTTCGATGCCTAGGGGTGTCGTCCTCTGCAGGCTTCTGCAGCAGCTGATCCTGGTGGCGACGCCAGGTGAAGGTGCCTGTCGGGGTGGTTGCACGTACTTGGAAAGAGACAGGTCCTGTTTCAACAACAAGCACAGCAGGAGCCCACTTTGGTTTTCCAGAATAATTACGTGATAACACGTTGCTGCCTACCAAGAAATGACGTTCGTGACACGGACGACTTACCCCGGTATTCTTAACCACGCCTTCAGTCAACGCTTCCCCTCGACTCAGCCAAATCGAGGCGACGGGCCTTCTTTCACTCAAGGCGCCGTTGCGTTTCATGAACATTACTTCATCCCTCCTTCGCCGAGGAAAACCTTAAAAATCCGCCCTCGACTCAGTGAAGTAGACCGACCATGAAAAGTTTCCGATAGCGAGAGTATTCCTAAATATGCTTGCCAAAGTTACAATTATTTCAAACAAATATGTGTTTCGGCTAATTCGTCTTCTTAATCAAACGACTACATGGCTCAATGCACAAATTTAGCTTAGTAACGCTGCCACTGTGAGCATTCGAACGATAGATCAAGCGGGAACTGTATTTCATGTCTGGCACAAATCGCACCCCAACAGCTGGGAGCATGGCGCATGGCTGAAAACCAACAAAATTTGCGTCGGGATTTGCCCGCTGTTCTTTATTTCCTAGTGCTTCATTGGTGACTGACGTTGCGTTTGTTAATCGCGGTTATCATGCGTGATTTTGTCGGTATGTAAAGTGACCGAGCCGGATTGACTTCGAAGAGAGCCACAAACGGAACTGCCCATGTGCAGCATTGTTTACCTTCAAGACCGAGTGGTGCTGAACGTTTGCAGAAAGCAACAAGAGGACCGAAAATATGGGTGAATATGGCTATTTTTGACTGCAAGAACATATGCCAATGCGGTTTTCCTGAGGTGGTGGAGACGCTCTCGATAAAATGTTTCCAATATGATCAGCCATGCCTGACTCCATTTGTTTATGCTGCGGGCATGAGCACCTGAAGCATATTGGAGGCAGCATAAGCTTTCGCAAAACATTCATTCGTTGTTTTTTTTCTAACTGGAGCTTGTGGGAGATTTGGCACGACAATCTGTTATGGATTGCGCTTTTTCAAACAAAAATGTTGAGTGTACCGAACGCCGCCTTTGTCCAATGATCACTCCCGTATTACGTATGAAATCTTTCAGTAGAGTAGAAACAGTCATAGGATACACGTGATAGCATGCATATGGTTGAGTGCGTAGCACCGGCATGTTGAAGAAACGCGTTTTTCAGTCGTGTGCTTTATTTTAGAAGCCGTGTTGGTTAGTCGGTTTGTTCAAAGTGTAGCACATATGCTTAATGACCCAGCACTGGTGCCAGCATTTCGAGTGCTTCCTCATTTCACATGTACACTATGCAATGTTGTAATCTGATGAAAATTCACCTGTCAGTAGTTCATCACCAGCACTACTGTTTTTCACTTTACCTTTTTCAATGTGCTATGTGGCAATATATGATGCACGTTCCGTAAACTGTACTTTCAAGTTCACGCCATATTTTTTGATTTGACCTATGTCTTTTCATTTCCGCTGCTTATGTGCATTGAATTTACTTAGCGCGCGACCGCCCTCTGCACATAATATTTTTGCCATTCTGGTGCAAAATGTAGGCCTTGGAAGGACCAGTTTATAATAAGCTCAATGCTTGTGTTGCACACTTATGCTTGAGGCAGACAAGAAAGCATCGATATATATTAGGCCTACATGTTGAAAGTGTACTAAGTTCGCTTCCCTGAAAGAACCTAGTTGCTGAATAAGTACTTGACTAACCTACCCGGTAATTAGCCTGTGCTTATTTTCGTAAACTTTGCACTAATTGGGGTGTTACATCTCCCTATATTGACAAAATGGCAAAATGGACATCTTGTTATTTAGAACCACAAACATGAAGAACTTATACTATAATGAAATCAAATGCATATTTTATTCCTCTTCAACTGCTGTGTAAGCTTGTTTTGGAGAGCACATATTCATTATTACGATGTGCGAAGTCATCAGTTGCCTATTATGCGATATTGACGGAAGCTTTTTACTGCACACAATTTCTGATGTAGCAGTTTCGTAGTATTTGTAGCCAGTATATGGTGTTTTGTGGTATGCTGAAGCCACTTTAGCATGAGCAATAGTGCATTAAGAAATATGCCATAATTTTGATGGTTGATCCCAGCTTGTTTAAAGTGACGGTAGTGATAAACTGTATACGTATTTTTCGCCATCTTCATTGTGACAGTATGCGTCACCACTTGGCCAAATTTGGGATACCAAAAGGGACGTTGCTAGCTTGGGTATTGTTCCTCGGTGAATTTCTGAAGTTCTGCAAGCCCCATGAAAGGCAGCTGTAGTCTGCACCCGATGGAAGAAATTCATTGTTCCGGCGCTCATAATTTATCTTAAGCTAAAGCTAGAACCAGCGCTGAAAGCGCATATGTTGTGCAGGTATTGACCACGACTTTTGTCAGGTGCCTACACCTGATAGGCTACTCACTAGAATACAGATGTTGTGTTCTAGAGTACATTTGTAAGCAGTACTACTGCTTCTGTTTATAGGATTGGAGTTCACGCTGTATTTGCATACTTTCAAAGTACAAAAAGACAAGTATAATGTTATTTTGTTGTTTCACAAGAAATTGGCACTTGGATTGAAGCAGAAATTATTAAGGGTATTTACTGATTTAATTAATACGGCTGAAGAAAAGAAGCCTGGATGAAAAATACAATGGCTTCAGCTACAACGTGTCTACGACGCCATATGCATGCAGTACAACTGCTTTTAATCGTCATGTTTGAGCTGATAGAATGTCAGATACGGTAGGATAGACGTCTTAGCCAGAATAGGTGACAACTATTGTAGTGGAGCAAAACACAATAACTGGAGCTCTTCTCCATTTGCAAACCAATTCAATCGCATCACACACAGCACATTTGGAAAGGCAGTTGCTCTGCGTGCCTCTGTTGGCAGCCTGGTTCCTGCATAAGACAAGGTGTCGGTGGTAAGCACACAATGATGTGAAGGCCCATGAAAAGAAGCTTAGGTAGTGTATTCGGTTTATTTAGCTTAGTTTTCACGCTAATTGCATTCGTTAAATATTTTTGTGTTCTAGAACGCAATTTTTTTTTACATAAATGAGTTCATAATGTTTTATTTTTTATTTGCAAGGAAACATCTCTTAGCTGGTAGGGCGCTCCTGCAGTTAGACAGACATACAACGATCTCACACATACGTTATGAACTCTCTAGAGAGCGGGAATGTTCTCAGCAAAGCTGCGCGAGATATATCTGCTAGTACTTCCTAGCAATGTCTGTATTAGGAGCTGTCACTGCACTGTTACAGCTTTTTTTATCACAATAAAGAATGATGTGATATGCAAATACTGCACTTTGTAGTATTCTTATTCTGTGGTTTTTATTCAAACAAAACATTTCGTTCACCTGTGTATACGTGCAGGTATAATTTTGAATGCCGTTTCATGGTTGGTCACATTATCGTTGGGCTCGGATGTTCATTGGCATGATAAGCTTATTATACTTAACATTTGGAAGCAAGGCTTGCGTAATGCTAATGAAGTTAAATTTCACCAACTGCATACGGTCCTTGTAAAATTGCAGTACATTATTTTGTTTTCCGTAGCGCAACTAACTGCATGAAATCAAGCAAAATTTAAAAAGTTAAAGTGAACGCACCTGCTCGTTTATAGAGACGAAGGCCTTGCTATGGTGTCCTTCGCCATCCTGGGATTAGCGTAGTCAGTGACTACCTACCCTAGTGCAAAACGCGCTTACAGGGCGACTGCCGGCGCTTGCACAAACAATACACGCACTAATGGCAGGTGTCTTCGTAGTTTGCTTTTGATAGGGTAGAATTCCGCAACAGTTATGTATCGCACCATGCTTGAACTGATACGATTTAGTACGATCAGCCACGAGAAACACGTGAATGCACTGGAATCAATAGTAAACTTGCAGCACTGGCACGAAGAATACCCGTATGCAGATCAACAACTGGCTCGTGTATGGAGCATGACGGTCGATCTGTTTCGGCGCCGCAGTAGCATATTCCCGTTGCAGAAGCGCTCCAGAGGATTGTATCGGTCACAGAAGTGAAGCCCTTGAACATGCGCAACTTGGTTAACCAAAGACAAGCTACGGAGGCAACTAACGTTCATCCGAAAATGCCATTGAGACGAGCGACACATCACAAGGCAGCCATGTTCACGCACTAAGTTCACTCGAGGAGCGATTCAAGGTAGCTGCGAGGCTACCTTGAGATTCGAGTAAAGCGCTCGAGCTTTGCTTCACTCAAGGCACGTTTCAAGTGGAGGGCGATTTGTGAAATGAGAAATGGCCCTCAAGTTGCATTTCGAGTGGAGGGTCGAGGCGAAGTGCGTTTGTGAAAACGGAGGTTAGTGCGTGAGTGCACAGTCTGCGCGCTACTCTTTCCGCCACGGAAGGCGTTACGGCATCTTGCCGACTGCATAAGCGTCGTGCCAGGAGCAATGCCGCTGTTGATTCATGAGTCGGTTCATGCGGCATGTTGTGATACGCCAGGAAAACTTATGCAGCTTTACCTCTAGTGTTTCTCCTCAGCCGTCCTTGCGGAGCGCTTTCTTTAGTATCTGAATGCAACGCTCTCCCAGCCCATTGGAGCTGGCGCTGTAGGGAGCCATGAGGCCGTGCCGCACAGCCATTGCCTGCACGATGTGCTTGAATTCCAGCGAAACAAATTGAGGTCCTTTCTCAGAAACAACTGTTTCAGGTAAACCAAAACGTTCGAAGAGCTCAGTCAAACAACGAATCGTGCTTTCTGTATTTGTCGATCGCATTTAGAAAACCTCTGGCCGTTTAGAATGTGTGCCGACCACAACTAAAAGGACGGTATTCTGAAAAAGTCCCGCAAAGTCTACGTGGGAACGCTGCCATGGTGTAGTCAGCCAAGACCACGGGTGAAGAGGTGCGTTGATTGAAGCGTTTCGTTGCTCTTGACAACTTCCGCAGCTTCTGATGCGCAAGTTGCGCTACTTGCGCACAATGCCCGGATGGCCGTCATGGAGTTCGCCCAGAAGGAACCTGCGCAGCTTTACAGGGACGACGTCTCTTGCGCCCAACGTGACGTATCCCTGATGCAGCGTAAGTTGGTTGCACCTCCGAAGAAAGCCTTTAACTCCAAATGGACTTCTTTTTGGGCAAGTTGGTGCTTAGATTTCCTAGGTATACTTTGTGAAGCAAAATACATTTCTTCAAAAGGGACAGAAGAAAGGAAGATAGTGAAACGCCAAAGTCGCTTCACCGCCTTCGTTTCTTCTGTACCTTTTCAAGAAATGTATTTTGCGCCACAAAGTATACCTATGAAGCATTTAACTGCTCATCCGTGATCGACGAGGGCTATCCCACATTTGTGAATTCTTTCGCTTGACAAAGAAATCGGTCTTTATTTGTGGCAGCCGCAATATCTCGACTAGAAACTGGCAACGAGTTCAATCGCAATGAATAAAATGCTTATTCTATTTCTTTGGTTTCCTCTTCAGCATCTGGCAGTGGCAGACGCGTGCAGAAATCGGCTTCCGCGTTCTCGCTCGGTTTCTTGAAGAAAATATTGTACGAGTACGCTTCCACCGTATCGGCCCAGCGTTGCAAACGAACAGCTGCGATGATGGGAATCCCGGTTGTCGGGCCCAATACTGTTTGAAGAGGCCTATGTTCTGTGACCACAGTGAATGGGCCCCCATAAATATAGAACTGGAAGTTCTTTTACACCAAAAACAATGTGTAGCGCTTCCTTCTCCGGTTGACTTTTTTTTTCCGCTTCAGATACCGTTCTTCAAGCGTAAGCGTTGGGCCGTGCCCTTCCGTCATCGTAGACATGAAATAAGACTGCTCTTACACCATACTGCGACGCGTCGCATGACAGCCTAAGCTGTCTTACAGAGTCATAGTGTGCGAGCGCAGGTGGTTGTGCCAATAGAGCTTTCACTTGGTTAAACGCTTTTCTAGCATGCTCTTCCGAGTGACACGCGCTACCTTTTCTTGCAGAATACTGAAAAATGGTTGAGCTATTTTCGCTAACTGGGGCACGAACTTGATGTAGTATTTGACAACGGCCAACAAAGATTAACGCTGCGTCTTTGATTTCGGCTCTGGTGCCTGCAGAAGTGCGTCAAACATATCTGACAATGGGGGTATGCCTTCGGCGCTGATCTTGTGGCCAATGCAGTGAAATTCGCTTTGAAAAATGAGCAATTCTCTATCTTTACCCTGACGCTTCGGGTTCGAGGACGTTCTAGCAGCGCTTCCAGATTAACTTACTGGTCTTCTACTCCTTTCCCAGTTACCGAAATATCATGTAGGTATCAACAAGCACCCTTGAGGCCCTTCAACATCGTGTCCTTCATCTTTTGGAAAACCGTGGGTGCGGAAGCGGTTCCAAAATGTAATCTGTTGACAACAAACAGTCCCTCGTGCGTATTCAAGGTTAGGTAGTGCTTTTAGGCATCAGACACGATCGCTGAGAAGCGCAGTTAAGGTCGATCCTTGAGAAATGTCTGCCTAGAGACAGAGCCGCGAAAGTCATCGACCTTCGGCAACGGATAATGTGTGACGTCCAAGGCACGAATTCACTGTCACCTTATAATCACCACAGAGGCATATGCCACCGTCTGTCTTGAGAACAGGTACCACTGGCGTTGTATAATCTGATGTGGAAACGGCCGTGATGATGCCCATTTTTTTCCATCTTCGAAAGCTCAGCCTCAACCGCCTTTGGCAGTACGAATGGCACGTTTTTTGCTTTGAGAAACTTCGGTACCTGATTAGGCTTGAAATACAGCTTGGCCCTTTCTTCTGTTATCATGCCCAACTCATCTTTCTGAAAGAGAGTCGTAGTTTGTGATCAAAGCGTGCCGCCTTTGCTTTAAACGAGAAGGGCAGCTCTGACCTAGGCAATGGTGGACGTTCCAGCTTTTGCTCCACTCAAGCCGAATTGCCTGAAGCCATTCCCGGCACAGCAATGGCGGCCCCTCCTGGTTGACGACATATAGAGGAAGGTTCGCCATGTTGCCGCCGTGTGGCACCTTGAACTGTAGGATGATCTTTGGGATCACGAGGGCTCCTGTATAGGGGCGGAGCTTGACTTCTGCCGGCCGGAGCCTTGCTGATTAAAAAAAAAAATGGCGGTATTGTTTGAAAGGCATGACTGTGACGGCGGTACCTGTATCTAGCTTCATAGAGACTGTCACATCTTTTACTTTCACCGGTACCATGATAGGCTCAATACCGCGAGCAGATACGCCCTTTACGGCTACCACTTCCGAGTGGGATACCATCGATAACATTTGTACAATGTCCTTGATGGGGCGCTTCCCACACGGCGTGCCAGAGGCGCTATGGCAAACTCGTTGTAGGTGCCCCCTTTTGTTGCACTTCTAACCTTTGTAATTTTCGTGGGGACACGCTTTACCGGAATGTTTCGGCGACCCGCAGCGAGAACATGCCTGCGACTGGACACGCGAAGTCGCCGGTACGTTATGCATGGGATTGGCTGCAGACACATACGTGTGGGCTTGTGCAGTAGTTTCGTTGCCGCCTCCATTCGCTGAATATCCAGTCGAACACCAGTCGCTGAATATCCTTCCTTTACAAGCCGCGCACGAAGCGATCCCGGAGGGATTCTGCTCGCAGCTCGGCTGCTGCTTTCTGTAGAACTTTGCTCGCTCGCCAATGACCGACGATTTCGGCAGCAGATGGTCGCCCAGGGTCTCCTTTAATACCTCGAAGCTCTTGGATTAGGGCAGCTCCGGGGCAACCAGCGATTTCAGAAGACCGTAGGTACTGGGGCCGATGATGCTGAGGAATGCACGTACTCTGTCACCTTCGGGAACACGGTTTACAATTAGAAACAACGTCATAAACGATATAACGTTAGAAACGATATATATATATATATATATATATATATATATATATATATATATATTGTGACCGTTATTCATACCCCTCATATTCTGATCTGTACATACTCATCACCACCGTTTTGGGGCCTGGTGGTGGGGCGCTCACTCGAGAGCATAAAGAAGAGGCTGGATTCCTAAACCTCGTCTCACAAGTGGTGGAGTGGGCTGCCCGGTTTCTTCGCCCTCTCGCTCCCGATCTCTCTCCAGCTTCACCTAAGCTACATTCCTGGAGCTCCGCTCGGGTCGCCGCCTCTAGCACCTGCACTCAACCATGTCGCAAGAACAGCAGACCAATACCACGACATCCACCTTGCCAACTCGTGCGGGAACCCCTTGTTGGACAGTCACCACCCCTCGGAGGGATCCACTGATTTTTGATGGGCTTCCCGGTGACGACGTTGAAGACTGGTTGGAGCTATACGAGCGCGTGAGTGACTTTAACCACTTGAACGAATCAGCAAAACTTGCTCACGTCGCCTTCTACCTAACCGGCGTTGCGAAAACTTTTTTTTTTAGATCATGAGCTCGATTTCGTCAACTGGAGCACATTTAAACACTATCGACGCCAGATTTTCGCGAACTCGTTTGTCCGCTCAGATATCGTCAAGAAGCTTGCTGAGCGTGTTCAACACTCAGGCGAGTCTTACACTTCGTACATAGAGGACATCCTCGCCCTCTGCCGTCGCGTGAACGCCTCGATGGCAGAGAGTGACCGCGTATGCCACCTGCTAAAGGGTATTGGCACTGCGGCATTCAATGCTCTTGTAGTGCTGAATCCCACTACCGTCGCAGACATCATCAGTACGTGTCAGCGTCTTGCTGAGCTTCATATGCTCCGCTTACACCCTGACACAAGTGATTTCAAGGCGCCCAACGACAGCGAGCTACGTGCCTTGATTCGCTCCATCATCCGCGAGGAACTGCACGCCCAAGCTTCGTCAAACCCTCATGATGTCCATCTGACGCCTCCTGGTACCGGCCTACGCCATATCGTGAGGGAAGAAATAGCTGGCGTGACCTGCCCGCAAGTCCTGAGCCCACACTCTATCCCTATGCGAACTTACGCTCAGATTGCCTCTATAGTGCCACCCTCCCAGCAAACACAGCAACAGGCACCGGCACCGCACCTGTCTATGAATCCCATCACTACAAGACCACCACCTGTTCCGTCTTACAACGCATGGAGCCCACCTCGACCGGTTTGTTACTGCTGCAGCATGGCCACATTTCAAGGTTTTGCCGACGCCGTCAGCAAGATGAAAGACGTGACTATGAGGAGTTTGAAAGGGATGAGTTTTCTGGTGCTGTACCACGACGTCGGCGTTCTGACTACGATGATTTCCCACGACGATCCCTCTGCTGGCAATTTGGGATTCCACAAAACATACCACCGCGTTAGGAGCCGTTTTTGTTTGGCCAGGCATGTCTACCTTTGTGTCCAAGTACGTCACTTCTTGCGTCCTGTGTCAACGGTGGAAACGACAGACTTCGCCTCCTGCTGGGCTTTTACAGCCCATCCCGATTCCCGAGACACCGTTTGCCATCGTTGGGATAGACCTAGTCGGCCCTCTGCCTATAACGCCCGCAGGTCATCGATGGATCGTGACAGCTTTTGATCAGCTCACACGTTACCCAGAGACCGCTCCTCTACGCTCCAGTTCGGCCTCCGACGTTGCCACCTTCTTTCTGGATGCCATTGTGCTGCGTCATGGTGCACCTCGTGTACTGTTAAGCGACCGCGGAAAGACTTTTATGTGAACAATGATCGCAGAAGTACTCAGAGCTTGTGGCAGAGTTCATAAGACAAAATCCACATAATTCCCACAAACAAATGGCTTAACCGAGCGATTTCGTCGCACACTAATAGATATGATATCAATGTATATCGGGCCAAACCACGACAACTGGGACAAACTTTTACCATTCGTGACTTTTGCTCACAACACCGCTATCCAACAAACTACCCGGTTCTCGCAATTCTACCAAGTTTACGGCCGTTCACCAACATTCACCATCGACGCCGCTTTCTTCAATGCCCTAAACAACACCTCGGCCAGTATACCCGAACAGTTTGTCTTGAGAGTTGATGAATGCCGTCAACGTGCTCGCATCAACACAGAAGTCAGCCAGCTAGATCGCAAGCAACGTTACATCTCTAGTCGCGACGTCTCCTTTCGTCCTGAGAGGAAAAGGCTCCTTTGGAGGCCTATTTGCACACTCGGTTTGTGTGAGAAGTTTGAACCCTGCTTCCTTGAACCCTACATTATTAATGAAGAAACATCCCCCATGTACTATCACGTTACTCCCGTAGACGTTTCTTCGGACGATCGTTATCGTGGTTCTGAGATCGTTCACGTTTCGCGCCTAAAATGATTCGTTCAGCGTTTCCCTCGTGGCTAAGTCGCGGCCTGGTTGGCCACTGGCCCGCGCGGGGAAATTAGTGTGAGCATCATTCATACGCTTTATATTCTCATCTGGACATACTCATCATCACCGTTGTGCGGCCTTGTGGTGGGGCTCTCACCCGAGAGAATAAAGAAGAGGCTGGCTGCCTAAACCTCGTCTCACCACATGTATATATATATATATATATATATATATATATATATATATATATATATATATATTATTATATATATACAAACGTACATAAAGCTGTCCGATGCAGCAGTCAAACAGAGGTCAAGTTGCACAGCACACGCGCACAGACGAGGAGGCAGAATATACTTCGACATCTCCCGCGTGCAAGCACTGGTGTTAAGGGGTATGTCGTTTTCTGTGGCAAATCCCATACATGAACACTCCCTGCACATTTGGACTTCGTCTATTATTAGTCGTAAAAGTGTGACAACATCACTACGTGCCACTACGGTCAACAAAGACGACGAGGACACGGCAAGCTCGCTGATGGTGCGCGATCAGTGGAATCGGCGGAATCAGGTGTCCACCTGATTGAGTGAACTCATCTAAAAAAATATGATTTCTGGACACCAGGCACCAGCGTTTCTCTGGTTTTTCTTCACCTTCAAGTTGGTGACCCCGAACTTCACGTCATCGCTCTGAGCTCCCGGTGCCTCATCCGCTTCCCTCGGCCTACAGCCGCAATGAGCTCAAGCACCCCTGTCTTCGTACTCCGCCTTCTATCTTGTTAGTCATGGCCTAATTGAAACACTTTGCCAATTGAAACATTTAGCAGGAGGTAGTTGTTCATCTTCACCAAAATGCGACAATAGCTTACAGCAAAAAATTTTGCTACCAACAATTATATCACTACCAGCCAGCGAACATAACATGCGACCTCTATATGTGCGTCGGCATGTCGCCGTAGGACCTAATCTTGATGGGTAAGTTTATTTGCGCATAAACCTTAATCCACCACAAATAAACGAGAACGTATCGTCGCATCCCTTAAAGGAATCCAGAATAAATGAATATAGCACGAGAAACATCGGCGACTAAGTGATATACATTGGTAGAAATAAATTCTTATGTCGTGCGTTCTGTTTTAAAACAAACATAGCACTTTACCCCTGTGACGAAATGGCAAAATCTGATTAACCCGGGCGTATCGCGAAAAAGATGCAATGCCGCACCGTTTGGACGTAGCGCTATCTGCTACAATAAAAGTAGGGAAGAGTGAGGGCTGATCCCAGAGATGGTGCACTCTAACGAATTGGCCAAAGTGGAGGCCTTGCGAAAACGGAAGGCGAGCTAGTGCTAATCTAAATCATCTCAATAAGCGTGTCAGCTTTCGCATCACCCGAGTATGTGTGCTGTGTTGGCACAGTGGTTAGAGCAACTGATGGTCTGCTTAAAGCAGACGTTCGATTCTGCTGTTTACCAAACATTCTTATTTAAAATATTCCATGTCTTGTGACACAGAAAAAGAAGTGTTTTAAGATCCCAAGGATGAGGTAAAGAATGCTTCGCCTCCGAAATTATAACAAGGTTAAATATTTGTGAGATATATTTGATAAACTAATCTGCGTGTTATATTCTCCTTGCGAAGATGGTTTGAAACCGCAGAAAAAAGCAATAACATGCGCTGAGGATATACGTTGTATGTAAAAATGCACAGTTGCAGCTGTGCATGAAATCGATTTGTTAGTGTAGTGGTATGGGAAAATTCTGCAATTTTTCGCATTACTTTTTAAATGGAAACAAGTGCTTCTATGTAAATACACCTTTCGATAGCTCAAATGTCATACCATGTGTGATGTCCAACTGCAAGTTCTGGGAAGTTGGAAAGTGAAATGGATCGTTTAATGCCGTAGTTGACGTTGACATCGTTGTCGTGGGTACCGCAGTGAAAAACACGCGGAGCGACCTTAAAATTCTTGAGAATATTTGATGTGTATAAAGGTTTCTAAGTAATTTGCAGAGTTTTTTTTACGTCTTTAAAGAACCAAGAGCCAAAACTATGTTTATTATACCACCAAGAGTTTCATTTTCCTTTTCGCGGATCATAATTTTCAGACAATGCTGTCACAGCCATGCCCCTCCTGGCTTTGCAGATAAACTACGCGGCTAACAACGCATTGCTTGTCTCTTGACAAAAGTACACGAAACGAATATTTAGATCTCTAACATAAACATATAGCAGGCGTTGTTGTTAATGTACAAAAATTTTGCCACGACCATTTTTTTCCATCCTTGGGAGCATGTGTGATATGCGACGTTTATATGCGTCGGCATGTCGCTGTAGGAAACGATCTTGAAGGGTTAATTATGGTTGCGCCTAAACCGAATAAACGAAAATACTTATCGAAAAAACAAAATTACTTCGCCTTATCCTTCATTTAAGCCAGAAAAGCTAAATCTTAGCCTGAGAAGCGCGGATGTGACGTGATTGGCCACAATGCATTACACAATTGTACAAACTCAAGTTTGCGTCACACGGTGTATGTAAAAACAACTGCACCAAATGTACTCCTACATCGAAATGATCAAACCTGATTAACCCGGGCTAATCATGAAACTGATGCAATACCGCACCACTTCGATGCAGCGTTATCTGCTACGATAGCAGTTCGGAATAAAGCGGGCTGATCCCACGTACAGCGCAGCCAAATGAATCGGCCGGAGCGGCAGTTTCTAGAAGACAGAAGACCAGAAAGTGACACGAGGAACACGTGCGGATAATCCCAATTAGGTTGTCGGTTTTCGCATGACCGGAGTTAGTGTGGATTGTTGCCACAGTCGTTTGAGCATTAGACTGCACTGCTCGAAGGTTGGTATTCGATTGTATTGTTTATCAAGCTTCTTTATTAAAATATTGCGTATGCAGTGAAACTGACAAGAATTTTACCTGTCCATCTAACGAACTACCATGAATCACCTGAAAGGAGGCAAATATATGCTCACATAATGACCCCTAGAAGCTGAACCATTTGTCCTATGCTTCTGATAAAGGAATCTATTTTATCTATTCTCCTGGAAAAAGTGGTTTGAAGAGAGAGAAAAAGCGTGAACACGCGCTGAGGATGCGTCAGAAGTAAAATATCCGAGCTGCTAATTGTTCCTGGGAATACACGTCATAGGTGAGTGCATTCTGACAGCGAAATTCTCGAAATTCTTTTTGGTATTTTTTTTTCAGAATGGCAGCGGATGCTTCGACGTAAATGTCCCTATCGATGGCGCTAGTCTCGAGCCGCCTCAGAAGTGAAAGGGTAAATTCTGGGCAGCTGCAAAGTCGAATGAATCGCTTATACATGAGGTGACCTTTAGGTCGTTGTCGTAGGCACTTCACTGAAAAAACATGGACGGAGCGACATTAAAATGCTTGAGAACGTTTGACGTCTATTAAGGTCTCTAAACGACCTATGATGTTTCTGATTGTGTCGTTTAAGAAAAACAAGAGCCAGACCTCCGTTTGTTGAAATACTAGGGATTTCTTTTTTTTTTTTTTACGGAGCATATTCACAACAGCCCTGTCAAACCTAGATCCATCCCCCGTTTGCCTGGAAACTACGTGGCCAGAAGGACATTATTGGGAAGAAAATGGAGACTGTGGTTTCGCGAATCATCTGCAAAATAGTAAAAACGATTGAGCTTTCTCTGTTGAGGGCACGCGTCGAGATTGGAAGCAAAGAACTGGGGAGTAGTGAAGTCGATTCTGAGCAGAGGACGTAACATTGGCAGTAGTTTCGATATATACGACCCTAAAATGTACTACGTAATACAATGTTGTATACGTTAAAATTCCCCCAAAATGCGGGTATAGCATTGCTGGAGAATGGGACATGGGAAGCCTAAGTATTTTTTAGTTCAACGTGTTAATGTATATCTCGAATACTCGGCTACCAGATGCTGATAAAATTAACCATGTAGAGGCATCGTAAATCACAGATTTCATACCTGAGACAAATCGCCCATTCAACCACCACCACTACCTGTTTCTTTTGTCGACGGCACGAATTTAAGAGGAAAGTTGAAGACATGCTTCGACAGGAGGGAATTGAATCATCAAGTACTCCATAGTCATCTACAACAGTGAACGTTTAAAAGACAGATAGATCCATTCGACTTTTCCTTTGACTATCGACGGTGGAACAATGGCACTAATATCTACGCATATCCCTTACCTACTTTGCCTGCCTGCGTCTGTCGGACAATACCCTTGATCGTATGCCTGGAGTTGAATTTCTCCACTATGGACCTTATGTCTGACAACCGGATAGCTGAACTTGAATAAAGTGCCGCCGCGGCTTTGCGCCAGAACGTCCACCTTGACAGTGGGAGGGCGAGAGTTTGATTCACATCATCTCTGGCGATGGGTATCAATAGAAGTCAGTGGTAACTCCGTTAGACAGCTTACTGGTAAGCTGTCACAGGAGACGTAACATCTGATCAAGAAATGCCAATGTACGAAAGCCTCTAGCGCTACGGCTAGAATAGAACTGGCAGAACTTTCGGAGCTAATCAAGAAGCGTAAGGCAGCTGACATAAGGAAGTATAATATGGATAGAATATAACATGCTCTCAGGAACGGAGGGAGCCTAAAGGAAGTGAAGAAACTAGGAATAGGCAAGAATCAGATGTATGCGTTAAGACACAAACCCAGCAATATCATTACTAATATGAATAAGATAGTTCAAGTGGCTGAGGGGTTCTGTAGAGATTTATACAGTACTAGTGGCCCCCACGAGAATAATGGAAGAGAAAATAGTCTAGAGGAATTCGAAATCCCACAGGTAAGGCCGGAAGAAGTAAAGAAAGCCCTGGCAGCTATGCAAAGGGGGAAGGCAGCTGGGGAGGATCCGGTAACAGCAGATTTGTTGAAGTATGGTGGGTGGATTGTTATAGAAAAACTGGCCACACTGTATGCGCAATTCCTCATGACATCGGGCGTATTGGAATCTTGGAAGAACGCTAACATAATCCTAATCCATAAGAAAGGGGACGCCAAAGACTTGAACAATTATAGACCGACCAGCTTACTGTCCATTGCCTACGAAGTATTTACTAAGGTAATTGCAAATAGAATCAGGAACACCTTAGGCTTCCGTCAACCAAAGGACCAGGCAGGATTCCGTAAAGGCTACTCAACAATAGACCATATTCACACGATCAATCACGTGATAGAGAAAGGTGCGGAATATAACCATCCTTATATATAGCTCTCATTTATTACGAGAAAGCGTTTGATTAAGTCGAAACCCCAACAGTCATGGATGCATTACGGAATCAGGGTGCAGACGAGCCGTGTGTAAAAATACTGAAAGATGTCTATAGCGGCTCCACAGGCAATGTAGTCCTCCATAAAAAAAGCAACAATATTCCAATAAAGAAAGGCGTCAGGCAGGGAGATACGATCTCTCCAATGCTGTTCACAGCGTGTTTACAGGAGGTATTCAGAGACCTGGATTGGGAAGAATTGGGAATAAGAGTTAATGGGGAATGCCTTAGTAACTTCCGATTCGCTGATGATATTGCCTTGCTTAGTAAATCAGGGGACCAACTGCAACTCATGCTCACTGACCTGGAGAGGCAAAGCAGAAGGGTGGGTCAAAACATTAATCTGCAGAAATCTAAAGTAATGTCTAGGAAGAGACCAGAAGTTTAGCATATGTGGCGAGACACTGGATGTATAAGGGAATAAATTTACTTAGGACAGGTAGTGACCGCGGATCCGGATAATGAGACTGAAATAGTCAGAAGAATAAGAATGTGCTAGGGTGCGTTTGGTAGGCATTCTCGGATCATGAACAGCAGGTTGCCATTATTCCTCAGAGAAAAGCGTATAACAGCTGTGTCTCACCAGTACTCACGTACGGGCAGAAACCTGGTGGATTACAAAAGGGGCTCTACTTAAATTGAGGACGACGCAACGAGCTATGGAAAGAAGAATGATAGGTGTAACGTCAAGGGATAAGAAAAGAGCAGATTGGATGAGGGAATAAACACGAGTTAATGACAGCTTAGTTAAAATCAAGAAAAAGAAATAGGCATGGGCAGGACATGTACTGACGAGGGAAGATAACCGATGGTCATTCAGGGTGACGGACTGCATTCTAAGAGAAGGCATGCGTAGCAGGGGACGGCAGAAATTTAGGTGGGTGGATGAGATTAAAAAGTTTACAGGGACAACATGGCCACAATTAGTACATGACCGGGGTAGTTGGAGAAGTATGGTAGGGGGCTTTGTCCCGCAGTGTGCGTAACCAGGCTCATGATATCTATATATATATGTAAGAAGCCAACGAACACTGACACCAAGGACAACATAGGGGAAATTGCATGTGCTTAATGAATGAAATAAAGTAACGATAAATAATGGAAATTAAAGTGGATGAAAAAACTACTTGCCGCAGGTGGGAACCGAACCCACAAACTTCGCATGTCGCGTGCGATGCTCTACCAATTGATCTACCGCAGCGGCGTTTCCCCATCCACTTTCTTGGGTATTTATGTGTACTAGTAGAACCCTGGGAGTGTTAGCCAGCGCCACCACTCACAGACCTTGGCGGCGGACGTGGAACGTCTTTTTTGCCGCAGGCGTCACGAGAACGTGATCTCTTGAGGTGAAGGCAACTGGTCAATAAACCCACATATGCTACTTTATTTCATTTATTAAGCACATGCAGTTTCCCCTATGTTGTCCTTGGTGTCAGTATTTGTTGGCTTCTCATGATATGACTAATAAAATCGGGTCCCTCGGTCAACCCCCGGTCTTCTCGTTTATATATATATATATATATATATATATATATATATATATATATATATATATATATATATGTTACTTCTTTTTGAGTCAGTCAAGCTGTTTCAGTGGATTGATTCTGTCGAAACCCGTGCTGGAAGTCACGGAGCAGGTACTTTTTTCGGAGTTCGTGCTGTGCCAGTTGACAAAAGATCGCTCATGACGTTTGCGAATCTCGTGCAGTGGCAAAACCGCGATTTTATACACATGTTTAGTACGAAAACTCGTTTAATATACGAGAAATCGAAGTGTGAAAGAATTCGTGAAAATTACGCGAATTGTTAGTCTTCGACTAATAATTGGGTACAAATTTTTCAGCATCTTTACAATGACCATATTTTCAGTCTTTGAAAAACAAATTAATTTTTATTTTCACAGCCCACTAAATAGATAACAAAGTACTAATTAAAACCACACGCTGCAATTGGCACACCCAATACAAAAATGCCCCTTATTTCTAGCGTGAGCTCCAAAGTTTTTTCCTGATTTCTCTGACTCTCCCAATGGACATTGTCCGCTTATACAGCTTCATTCTAATTACGCCAATAAAACAAGCTTTAAGACCTTCTAGAAGGCTATCAGGACGTGTTCTATGTTTTCGCGTAGAAAACGAACTTGTATTGCTGGCTGTATATAAGAGAACCTATTAACAAACCTGAATACTGGGTTTCTTTCCTATGCCATAGGAATGGAGAGGCGTTTGCCCTGCAGTGGACCTAAAATAGGTTGTTGTTGTTGTTGTTGTTGTTGTTGATGATGATGATGATGATGATGTTGATGACGACGATGACGACGACGACGACAATGATGACGATGATGTCCAAGAAGGAGGCGGCCGATATGCTGAGCCTTCGGAATGTTGAATTTTTCCCTTCGCCATACAGCTCTCCTGTCGCACCTGATGAGAAACAGATATATATGGTTCGTATCATTTTTAAAGGATAAACAATCTGATGTTTTTTTACGCAGAATGAATAGCAAGGAGATGTGTGGTGCTTGGACAGGCTAAAAATCACAGTCGAAAATTCACGTTTTGCAGATAACGTCAGAAGCGATTTCCCTACCCATTAAAGTGCCGTTAAAAAAATCTAGATAATAACGCTTACATTTATAACATCCAGAATAAAGACGGCTTAAATAATTTGGGGCCCACTGAGGCGATGACTGCTGAGTGCCGTGACGACAGTGACATGGAACGAGCATACGCAGACGCTACAATGACTGTTCGACACTATTCGGTCATTGGGACTCATCATAAAGCCGCCAAAATATGATACAAGATACGCAATAGCCATGTTTTTGGAACATGCCTCAGCTGTTAGAAGTCTCAAGCTGTGGAACAAAACAATCCATGCTCCAAAGGTCCAGACAAAGATGCAAGTGAGCTCGTTCTTAACAACCGACACCCGTCGTCCAATCGTTGTCGTTCCAGCTTGACCATATCCCACTCGTCAGTCGGTTCTCTTCACGCCTTCCACTCCTACCCAGTCCTTCATGTTGGGTTGTAGCTAAGGTCCTCACGGAAGCGTTCGATGTCGCGATGTTACTAGTCCTCATTCCAGCTTTGTAGTCCGACCCTCGTCACGTCGTCGTCGTCAATACATCGTCGTTTAACAGTCGTCTTCGTGCCGCCTTCTTCATCGCATCGACAAAAACCTTTCTTCACCATTCAATTACAACCACGCTGTTGTCATTGTATCATAAGTACGGTTCTCTTTTGAGATCGCAATCGCCACAAAGTCGCTGTCAGGCTTCCATTGGCAAACGGTCATCGTAACGCTGTCGTAGCAGTGCCATCATCGTCATTTCAGCTATATTGCCCTACTCTACTCATGCCGTCGTCATGCTTGTTTCTTGATGCAGTCATCGTCAGGCCAATGTCAGCATACACCAATCGTCATCTCATTGCCGTGAAACAGAGACTATCACCATCCGTTGTCATACCGTCATCGCCTTGCTATCTTGCTATCGTTCTCACTTCCGCTTTGTCATACGATTGTCGTCATACCGTCGTAGTCACTCTACCGTTCTCGTACAGTCGACAACATCTCAGTGACCCATTGTGTTGGACTCCACGCTGTGGTCAATATACCGTCGTTATTATTTAAGAATTATTGTCGGAAGGCCGTCATACCGTCATTGTTGTATGCCTTTGTAGTTCTATCGATATCATTACTTCTTCGTCATCATGTCGTTACTTCATCGTCGTCATACGGTCGTCGTCATACATCCGTGCTCGGTGGCGAAAAGGGAACCTGAAAGACATATGAAAGCGCGTGGCCGAAGCTACGAAATTCTCAGACTTACGATACATGGTAATTAAACGCGACTTGTAGAATATACTCTGTCGCTACATTTCTGGACTGCTATTTGTATTACTATGTGCAGTAATAATGGAATCAGTCCTGCTACTTTTTTAGTAAATGCATTTTTGGTGCAGTCTATAGCTACCGTGACCTGTCATCCTTATTTTCTCTGATAATCTAATACGCTGCTGTCATTGCTAGTGTTTCAATCATCAAGCAATAGCCAAAAATTTTTCAACTCAGCCCATGTCAGGAATGATCACTCCTCATTCTTTGCCTCCAAAGGTTGATTCGCTTACTTGCGTACAAACTTGACGTTGCATAAAAGTCGCTGCAGGCGCCTCGAAGGATTAGGTTCTTTATCTTGTTAGTGCATATTCATTTGACACGAGGTCTGATGACGCCTACAAGAACGCAAGTGTGATATGTCAAAACTAAGAAGAAAAAACTGAGCAAAACATCGCTAATGAGCCTAAGAAGGATATATAAGCTGGTGCTTTCGGAATTTATAGCAGAGCTTCTGTGGCTTGAAATCGACAAATGGCTTGTGTGCCTAGAATTGCAGTGGTTGTTTTGGCTATTATTGCAGCGGGACAATCGCAAACTCCATGCCCAGACAACGAGAATCCCTGGAAAACGGTAAGATATTTAGCGAAAGCAGCTACAACAAAGCGGTAATGCTGAATGTATCAAGTTTCTGTTTTCCATGTGCGCATATTGCTGATTAATTAAAATTTGACGTATAAATGGAGTAAGCACTGAAGAATTGAGCTGTCGATATACAAAGCCCTTCAGATTGTATATGGACCAAAATAAATCCAAATAACCTATAGTTAAGGTTATATCTGCTTCTTGTTTTCTAGACAAATTTCTAGTGTTTTCGGCAAATTTTGAAACAAAAATAATGTATGCTCGGCATTGAATGTTTCATTTTTTTTCAGTGGCCGTAATTGGATAGCTTTAAAAACCCGCACAAATTCAAGAACACTACATTATCCCATCTTGGAACCCGCTTTTTAGAAAACCTTTTCTTAACTGGATGGAGCGGCAAACATCAAAATATGTATCATAACGTACATTAGCCACAATATCAGCTGGGGCCCTAAACGTAAAACTATACCAATGTGTTTTTATTCTAACCTCAGGATATGAAATTTGCGGAACCGCCGACGCAAGCATCGGGCGGTGACCTGCAGCGTTGCCTCAACAGCCGAATCAAACGCCCTCTTAGATTAGAGCAGGTCACTTTGCGTTCAAAACGAACACCATTGCACAGATTGAGCAGTTTTTCGGTTGTAATTGGCTTCCAGGAGTCAAGAAGCACGATCAAGTGGACAGGGCTCTATGGGGCCGAGCCAGTGCACTGAAATTAGACAACCGAATGAAGAGGGTGGTGCCGCCGTCTACGATTAGTCCGCTTTCCCTTACTTAGCTTGTGGTGGCTAGCGGAAAATCGCGACGACATGCAATAGAATTTAAAGAATGCCGCTGAAACAGATTTTCATTTAGGAAGAGTTGGCATAGAGAGGTAGTAAACGTACAGATAGGATTCGCAACGTTACACATCCATGCAAACAGTTTGGTTATACGCAAATAACCCCATGCTTTCCGGTATGTGCGAGCAGCCAATGCCTGAGCGATGGGCGGCAGCAATCTTTTATTCCTTTAGGAACAAGGCAGCCTGCGGCTATTCAGAAAAGATCAGTTTTTTTTCAGCATATTAATCTATCTTTAACGCGTACACGTCACATGGCGCGGTGAGTTTTTATGATTTTGTGACGTCGTGTCACAGGCAGGTGAAATCGCTGCAGCCTGAAAACATTTTGCCGATAGGCGTGGGCTAATGGTGAAAAGGCATTGAATGAGAAATAACAATTTTTCTTTTCTTCGGTCCAATCACGCATAATGAGCGCAACACGTCATATCATACGGGGAGCTAACGCGGTTTCGGTGACGCTGCGTGACAGACACGCGAGGTGGGTGTTGGTTCAAAAAAAGTTTTTCACTTTTTCACCGATCGCGGAGGGCTGATTGCAGAATTGGAACAGAACTGTTCGGAATAGCTTTACGTTATAGCGCCCCAAGTTTGCACATAGAAGGGTGGCTCTGGGGACGTCAGAATATTTAAAGTGTAAAGCACCAACGAAAAGCCGTTGCACATTTGCCGTCTGTCCCAGCTATCGTTAGAAAACTGTGTAAACAATAAATTTAAGAAATGCCCGATCCAAATATGACTAGAAGGCCTACATACTCTGTGGTAAAAGGTCTAATGAAGAAATAGCCGTGGTCATATATTCGTATACTGCATCGTGCACCTCTAACCTTTTCTTTTTATTTATACATACTGCAGCCCCTTTATGGGGCTATTACACGAGTGGGTTAGACAAAAAGAAGTCACGCAAAAAACAAGTAAACAATAACAATAATATTGTGATGCCCAAATATGGGGTCAAAGGTTCGTGTACTCAATGGTTCTGATGGTTCTCTTAGGCGGAGCCTCCGAGAACACAATTGAGGACAAAGCCGTTGGTTTGGAACACACACACAAATACTTTTACTCAAACTAGAAGCATAAAATAAGTGATAGAAAGAAATAGAAAGACTAAAATAAGCACTCAAATAGACATCACGGTGGTAAGACACATTTGGGGCTAGTGTGAAGCTAACTAGCGAGTCCGGGCTTGCCACGACGGCAGGGACGCATAACAGTCTCGATGCGGAGACACGGCGACAAGTTGGCGAAATGAGTTGCGCCGGTCTCACCAAAGGTCGTGGTGTAAGTTGGCTGACCGGGCGACCGGAGAGCGCCAGCTCTGGCTAGGAGAGGTAAAGCAGGCGGCTTGGTGGCACGAGCAGACGGCGGCGGCGTTCTGGCCGGGCAGCTGGGTGTAGAGCTCGGGCCCGTAGCCCGACTGCTCTTGTCCTGCCCACGGGCACAGAAGCTCGAACGCCGGCCTCGGGCAGCAGGCGGCACGACAGACGGCGGCGGCGTTCTGGCCGGGCAACTGGCGTAGAACTCGGGTCCGTGGCCCGACTGTTCTCGTCCTGCCCACGGGCGCAGAAGCTCACCGACCTTGAGGAGCTGACGGCACGCTCGGGTAGACGGGCGACGCACAGGAATGGGCTGGCAGGAGGCCCTGGTCGGGTGAAGTCCTGGTGGCTTGGGTGCGGAACCCGACGGCCCGTCTTCAACTCCCGGTGGTTGACCTCCTCCTGGCGTCGCTTCCTGGAACTCTCCCGGCGTCTGTCCGTCGTCTCCTCTGCGTCTCTCCTGTTCTGCCAGCACACCACGCTTTTTCTTCTCTCTGGCCGATTAGGCATTCTCCTATTGGCTGCCTGACGCCCCGTGGTCTTTCCTAATTGGTATGCTTTTCTTCTTTTAGTTGTTTTTCTTGCGCCGCGCGTTCACGTGCCGGATGCTCTTCGGCGTTGTCTCCAGCACGGAATTTCCCTCGACGCGCGCACTTCTTGTCGTCTGCTCTTGTTCTTCCCGGTCACCGCACTATGTCGCGCACCACACATCACAAATATATTAAAAATTAACAAGAAATAAGGCAGATGACACAAATTAAACTCAATATAAGAGCAACACTGAGAGTCAGTACAAAATGAGAATGAGTCAATAGACTGTAACAACGAGAAAATACATAAAATCAGGTACAGTTATCTTTGAACATGAAATCCTTTAGTCGCATTGACCTAATTGTTCCGAGAATTAAGTTCCAGAATTCAATAGCACGTGGAAAAAAGCTGTATTCAAATTTATTAGTTCGAGCAAAGTAGGGCTTAATATTACGTCTATGGTGACTCCTACTTGACCGAAGAATGTCTGAAGGAATATATATGGGATGTGAGACACGATAAGAAAAATTGACGATACCATGCACAGTTTTCAATGACTCATTGTGAAGGCCTGTGGATAAAGGCGTTAGGTTCAAAGAAGACAAGGCACGAGATGGTGGAAAATAGTGATCATAGCGACGATATATGAACCTAATAGGATTTCGTTGTATGCTCTCAATGGAGTTCATGCCGCACTGCTTATGAGGGTCCCAGACAGGAGAAGCATAATCTAGGATTGGGCGAAATAGTTTTATACATTAGTAACTTTGTTTCCTTTGGAGAATTGTTGAAATTGCGCCTCAAATACCCGAACTTCCGGATTGCTTTAGTGTAAATGAAATTATTCTGTTTTGACCAGGACATGTTTGTGGTACATATGACGCCAAGATACTTGTATTCCAAGACCCTGTGCAAGGATAAGTCGTTTAAAGTGTTACTGATCAATGAAGGAGAGGCAATATTAGAAAATGACATTATCACAGTTTTAGTAAAATTCATTTTTATTTGCCAAGTGTTGCACCAGGTGCAGAAGCTGACAAATGAGGAATTTAGTTCAAGATGATCTTCTGGTGTGTTTATCACGCGATACAAAACACAGTCATCCGCATAAAGGCTTATGTGTGAAGTGACGTCTCGATTTAAGTCATTAATGTATAGTACAAATAGTAAAAGGCCAAGAACCGACACTTGGGGTACACCAGATGACCCGTCAAGAGAAGAAGAATTAGTTTAATTATAACATAAGAATTGTGACCGATGACAAAGGAAACTGGCAATCCAGCTAACCAAATGAGAATTTTTCAAGATCATGTTAAGTTTTATTAAGAGATTAGAATGCAGTACAGTATCGAAAGCCTTCGAAAAATCTATATATATAGTGTCGACCTGTGTACCGATATCAAGAGCGCAGAGAATGTCGTGTGAGAATTCAACTAGTTGTGTTAAGGTGCCGAAAGCTTTCCTAAGACCTGTGGGAACTCGATAATAATGCTTTTGGGAAGATGCTGCAACAAATTCTGGAACGCTACGCTATTCTGGAACGCAACAAATTCTGAAACAGATGCTGCAAACAAATTCTGGAATGCTACGCACTGTCAAGACAAGTAAAATATGTATTTTGTCATAAAATACCATATTCTTTTGTCCTAAAATTGTGCAAGAAATAAGTGATTTCGTTGCTTCCATGTTGTTTGTCTATTTATTAAGAAAGAAAATATCACACGAACTTCAAAACTATATCAGTGCGAAACCATCAAATCAGTGCATGCCGTTGATATCATAAATGTAAAGGCCGTGAAATAAACGAGTTGAGGACAAATATTTTAATGATACTTTAACATTCGAAAGTGTTGTTTACATTGTTGTACGTGTGCAACGGCCATGGAAAAATATGAGTGACGCTGTCCTTCGTTCCGATGTACTGAGCAAGAGCAGCTGCCACCGGTTGCGTATTGTATTTGCACCGAAATCGTAGTCGCAACAGACATCACATATAAAAAGCAGCAGTTTGGCAAAATACAAATTAAAAATTGGAAGTACAATGGAATACACAACTGCGAAGACAAAGCTTGACAAAAAGCAAAAATAGTGTCTCTGCAAACAAAGTTCATTGCATGTATCCACAAGACCTCTCAACAAGATATTTAAATATACGTATCAATAACCACTAAATCTACGTATCTAAGCAAAAGTCACATTATACAGGGTGTTTCACCTACTTTTAGCCACAGTTTAAAAATATGTCGATACACTCTAAGACGCGCGACCACGTGCATGTTGCTCACTTTCGTGCGTAGTGCGTCACGCTATATTTTGTATTTTGCTTAATTAATTTCTTGGTCAAGATTAAAAAACTAGCATCTCAAGTAATAAACCTATGAAAAAAATTCCATTATAAAATTGCAGAGCGGTTTGCAATACGGCCGAATAAACAAGTTCTGTCTTTCTATATAAAAATTAAGTATTAGTGTATTTCAGCTTACTGATGATGCCCGCGAAATAGAAAACATGCGACATGCCCGCTTGCGCGTCGTGATTGCACTGCTCCCCAACGTTCCGCGCACAAACAGCCATAGGCGCCCTACCACTTAAAACGCGACAGGGCAACCACGTAGGCGTTGGCGGTGCCATTTACGCCAGCGATGGGCTCCCCTCGCGAAAGTTCGTTATAGCAATAAGCAGGCGCAGCGGTTATCGCTTGTGCTGTCGGAACCAACAGGTCCGTTATTTCACGATAGCTGCAAGCAAATTGAACATTCCCAAATAAAAAAAAGAACTCAGTTTTCAGAAGGCTGCAAATGGTGGAATGAGAGTATCATTAATGACCAGACGCAGTCTTTCACTGAATTTACGTTTATTTTTCATTAGCTTTCACAGCAAGCGCTCGAAGAGGTAACCTTCTGCAGCAATACAACTCTGGGATCTTCTGAGAACACTTGTTGCAGCTGCCTTAAGCACCGTCGGTGAAATTCTGTGGCAGACTTCTGTTATCCCCTCCTGTGAGGTTTCTGGAGTTGTCGTTTCCGTCGTGTATACGTGGCCTTTATTATAGCCCCACAAGAAAAAAGTCGTGAGCGTTGAGGTCGGGTGACCTTGCCGGCCATAGAATAGGCCTATTTCTCCCTGTCCATTGCCCTCAGAAGGTACCATCAAGTATTAGTCGTGCTTGACTGCCGGTGTGGGGTGGGGCCCCGTCATGCTGACACTACAATGCGTCTAGCTCGGCTAGTGGCATGTTGCAGCAGAAGTTTTCAACCTGCCCTTTGAGGAACTGACATGCCTCTTGACGGTCGGAGTGTTCTTAAAAAAACTGGGCCAATGACTGTGCTGTCATATATTCCGCACCAAACGTTAAAAGACCTTTGATATTGGTGGAGGGAACTTCCTAGCCAGTCGTATTTCGCTCACTTCTATAGTGAGCGTTGTGGATATTTACTTGGCAATTTCAGGTAATGTTCACCTCGTCAGTCCGGATACCTTGTTGAGGAACTCAGAATCCTGAATCAAAATCCAATTCGCAAAGTCGAGTCTCTTTTGAAGATCCCTTGACTCCAGGAATTGATGAAACTACACGTGATAATGGTGCAGTCCAGCGGTTTGCAAAATCATCCAGGCAGTTGAGTTCGACACACCGAGCTGTGCACTCATCCTGCGCGTGCTAGCGTGTGGATTCGCCGCTATGAAAGACAAAACGTTGGAGTGAACCTCACTATTTATGACTGAAGCTCTCTGTTTCTTTCTTGTGAAGCTGCCTGTTTGCTTCAGCGACTCGTAGGTGTTGAATATTCTCATCAGGCCCAGTGGCGTACCCGGGGGCCAGATTCGGAATATTCTAGCAGCCTGCCGTCTTTGTCTGCCTGCAGCTACTAGGGCAATGATCATGTTTGATTTTGCCTCGTTGGAAAGATGCATCACGAAATTGGTCGCGCTTTAGCAGCCGATGCAGGATAGCCTGTTGGTCGCCGTCTGGAATTATCACCTACCACTACCATCACGTCCACCAGTTGCTTTACCAAGCGCAGGAGATAACGGTTGCTAGCTGAAATCGAACAGCCAAGGCTTGCGCCGCTGTTTTGTTGCTCTTTAAGTGGCAGCTAGTGCACCTATGGCTGTTTGTGCGCGCAAAGCTTGTCACCAGTGCAATCACGACGCGCAAGCGGGCATGTCACGCTGTGTTTTTTTGCATTTCGCGGGAATCCACAGTGAGCTGAAAAACACTAATATTTAATAGAAAGGCAGGAACTGTTTACTCGGACGTTTCGCAAACCGCTCTGCAACTTTCCAATTGGAATTTTTTCCTAGCTCAGTTGCTTCAGAGCTCAGTGCATTATTCTTATGTAATTATCTAATTAAACAAAATACAAAAGTAGCTACACAATGCGTAAAAAAGTGACCAGCATGCATTTCGTCGCGCCGTCTTTAAACACTGGCTAAAGCTGTCTAAAACACCCTGCGTAATGCGTCAAACATGGCATATAGACATGTTGCGCAATCAGAGAATCACAGATCACAGAATCCTAACGCCCGCCCGCCCTCCTCCCTCCACTCCCCCGACGCATCACGCGCGACGCTTTCACTGGCACATACAGACAGCGGCGCGCGCTGACGCTGTCTGCCCTTAGACTTCATACGGAACATGTCTTCTACGACCAGAATGCGCCGTGAGTGTCCACCTAATTGCTATCGCAATAATACCGTAAGAGTATCTGCCAAGTAAAGAGTCCCATGACCCAATATGTTCCAAAAGTAGTCACAAAATTGAACTTTCAGCATGCGATAATTCGCTGCACCACAACAATGTCTGTTTGTGTGTGTGTGTGTGGGGGGGGGGGGGGGGAGAAGGGTGGCACCAAAATGAAGAAACGCGAATGAAAGCATATTGGCCACAATCTAATGCCTACTTCGGGCAGCTAATGTAGCTACCTAAGGAATATCCAAGAAGACGTGAGGCGCTTGGTCCACAGGCAACCATATGTATGCTGCTCGTTATCCTACACAGTTGAAATAAGACTTTCCGTAGACGTTGCGATAACATCGAAACAATGGTCATGCCCTCAAGCGAACGCGTTGCAATATGTCGAGTCCCCGCAATGGTGACGGTGAGCGACCATTGCTTCTTTTTCTCGTCTGCTAATCAGAAAGCGTCAAAAACTATCCGAGGAAATAATCCGCTTGGCCAGAGAAAAACGAACGCGCACCGCATTGCGCCGCGCGATTGTCAGGGCAACACGTGGAGGGCAACACGGTTGTCAGGGCAACACGCTCTGGTAGCCCGCGGGTAGCGACAACAAATTAGATGGAGAGGTTCAATGTGTACTCGCGAATAGGCAGTTACTTTTGCCGGCTTTAGTGTCTTGACATGGACGCTTTGGCGCACGTGAAAAAGATGTTGATAATGTTTTTTGTGACATGATGGCACAAAGGAACTATCACAACGCTTCGTCTCAACGGAGTTCACAACGTGCTCTGTCAACTTGTCTGAGAGTGCATTGATTTAGCTTGCTTCGGTGTACGGTCCGATGTACGACCTTAGAAAATTCAATGCAGCTTTGGCATCAAATGTTTATGAGAACATTAAATGCACAAAGATCTAGAATTGAAAATGTAAAGCATGGCTTTGGAATCTGTATGCCTATAAAGTTCCTGAACTGAAACCCATGCGCTCCGTAAGTGCTGCGGCTTCTGCGAGATGCCGCGACGAGTCTGTTTGGCATTAAAGCGCCCTTGAAACTTTGTGCTCGGAAGGGGATCGTTGTGTTATGTGAATCCAGTGCATTCGCGTTACGACAAAATTCAGGCCCAGTTCACAATCTTCGCGCCCAATTGAGTTTTCGGGGGGGAAAGACACATTCTAGAGAAAATTCAGAATGATTTCCGGTACCGTGGGTTGTTTTGGTTGGCGGTGCATCACAGCACGACAAAATTTCGGGGGGGGCGGGGTCTGGAGCTCTATAACCCCCACCCTGGCTACGCCCCAGCCTGCAATAGGCAGCATTTGGCTCACAGACCACGCAATCCTGCTTAATAGCGAACCCCAAACCACAAACCGATCTGCTTCCGATGCCACCGCATTGCTCCTGTATCCGCCACCTCCGCACCACCTGGATACGGCCGTACTGGTGATCATTTCATGCTCCTCGTCCATACCCCGCTGCTCATCGTTATTTACCTCGCCGTCTGTACCCTACTTGTAATGCCCCTGATAGCCGCTCCTCCGTGCGATCGCCGTCGCCCCAACGCCGTCGCTCCCGTCACCATAGCCTCGCCGCTTTTCCTCGCCAAACAGACGGACGGAAAACTAGGCCATGCAGCTCTTGGAGGTAGTGCTGCATCACGTTCGTCCTGTCCAAATCCTTCGGTGACGCTCCTCACCAACACGAACCTAATTGCGGTAGACGTAGATGGTGTTCCGTTGACGACATTAATTGATACTGGAACCCGAATGTCCATAATGCCGCTAACCTATGTCGTCGCCTCAAAAAAGTTCTTACGCCTGCCATCACTCAAGCCGTACGCGTCGCCAATGGCGCGCGCCACTGTTGCCGTCAGGGCTATGTGCACTGCTCGCATAGGAATTGCTGGCCGCCAAGTTCCAGTCCTGTTCACCGTGCTGACCAGTTGCCGTCTTGACCTAATCTTCGGGCTCGACTTTCTGACAACGCATTCCACCCTCATCAATTGTGCCACCAGTACGGTTTACCTCGAGCTTCAACTTCTTTCAGACGTTTGCCCCGGAGAGAGAGAGAGAAAAAAAAACATTTATTTGAACCATCGAGGTGGTTGCTATGAGGTCGAGTGGGTGGTGTCCTCATTCCTGGACTCCACTGGCCATGGCTGCTCGACGTACTTGCTGGACGAGAGCTTCTTGTCCCGCCAGGGTATCGCCGGTCAGCTGTACCTCCCACCGCTCAAAGGACGTGCTAGGCGTCTTTAAGTGTTGAGGTTTGCCCCCGCAAAAACGAACACCATCTGCACTACAGCGTTTGTTCCCTTGCCTTGGTCTCAACGGCAGCGGCAATTGGTCTCAACGGCAACCATGCGTGATGGCGACTATGTCGTCGCACCTCTTCGTGATGTCCTCCTGGCGCGCGATACCTTTGTGCCACACTGCATCGTAACCCTTGCCGCTAATTGGCTGTGTCTCCCCATTATCAATTTTCGCTTGACGAAGCAAGTGTTACCGAAGGCATAGCAAGAGCCACGCTCCGGTCAGTGACAGAAGACCACATCGCTACTTTTGTAGTCGACGCGTCTCCAGATCTTCCTGACTACCCGCATGATGCCTTGAAACTCGACGGCCCATTACGTCCCATGGTCGCTCCGGACCTCGCTGCTGAGCAAGCAGCTGCCCTATAACGCCTGTTGCTTTCCTACCGCGACATATTTGGCACCGACTATCGACCCCTTTGTCAGACGTCGCTTGTTAAGCATCGGATAAAAATTGGTGATGCTGTTCCCACTCACCGCCAACCGTATCGCTTGTGTATGGCAGAGCGGCAAGTTATTCAGCAGCACGTAAACAAGATATTCGCCAGAGGCATTGTTGAGCCTTCGTCGAGTCCTTGGGCGTCGCCGTTCGTGCTCGTCAAGAAGAAAGATGGCACGTGGCGTTCCTGCGTTGATTACCGGTACCTGAACCGAATTACTTAAAAGGACGTTTATCCTTTACCACGAATGGTCGGCCCTCTTGATTGTCTTCATGGTGCCAAGTAATTTTCGTCCATCGACTTTCAATCTGGTTATTGGCAGATTTCCTTCGATGAGCAAGACCAAGAAAAGACTATTCGTCACTCCAGATGGCCTCTACGAATTAAAGTTTATGCCGTTCGGTTTACGCAATGCCCCCGCCATGCTCGAAGGGATGATCTACTCTGTGCTTAAAGGTTTCAATCGGTCAACTTGCCTTTGTTACCTCGACGACGTCCTTGTGTTCTGTCCTACATTTTAGACGCACCTTGAGCGCGTCGCAGCTATCGTTGACGTCTTCCGCAACGCTGGGCTATAATTAAACTCATCCAAGTGTCACTTCGGGTGCAGACAGATTACAGTGCTAGGGCATCTCGTCGGTGCTTGCGGAGTGCAACTCGACACGGATAAGGTTCGAGTCGTAACGGTTTTTCCTGTAGCTCAGTCTGTCAAAAACATCCGGAGTTTTGTGGGACTCAGTTCTTATTTCCAAGGGTTCGTGAATGATTTTGCAGCAATCGCTCGACGACTCACTGAACTTCTGAAGAAAGACGTGCCTTTGAGGTGGAGTTCCGCTCAGGCTGCCGCATTTTCACGCCTTATCAGGATTCTCACTAATCCACCAGTGTTAGCCCACTTTGACCCGTCCGCACCTACAGAGGTCCGAACCGATAGCGTACGCTAGTCGGCTCCTGACAACTGCAGAGCGCAAGCTTTTGATTACCGCGCGCGAATGTCTTACTCTCGTCTGGGCTGTTTCTGTTCCACGCTTACATATATATATATATATATATATATATATATATATATATATATATATACGGCATGCCCTTCTGAGTAATCACAGACCATCATGCGCTGTGTGGGTTTTCGCCGGTCAAGGATCCTACTGGCCGGCTAGGTCGTTGGGCCCTCCGAGAACAAGAATGTACCAACACAGTGACTTACAAGTCGGGACGCCCACACCAGGCCGCAGATTGGTTCTCTGACTACGCCGTCAACGACGCAACCTCTACCTATGATACTGACACTGACGCCTGTATTCTCTCTGTTTTCCACTGCTCCATGTCGCCGACGAGCAGGCCGGGACCCGTCCTTGCGTATCATCATCATTGACTTCCTGGAATCGCCAAACGCGGACAGTTCCCTTCGCTTATTCACACTTCAAGATGGCGTACTCTACCACCAGAACGTTCACCCCGACGGCCCCGCATTACCCCTTGTCATCCCTAAATGCCTTCGCTCGGCTGTTCTCCACGAACTTCACGACATCCCCACTGCCGGCCACCTGGGTGTGTAACGTACCTACGAGAGGATACGCCGAAGCTTCTTTTGACCAGGGCTTGCTCTCTCCGTTTGAAGATACGTAGCTGCGTGTGAAAAGTGCCAGCGACGCAAGACACCATCCACGCTCCCTGCTGGGTACCTTCAACCACTCGACATTTCCGTGGAACCATTGTTTCGGGTTGGTTTGGACTTACTTGGCATTTTCCTCTTTCTACCTCTGGGAACAGGTGGATCGCTCGGGCCACGGATTACGCCACACTTTACGCCATCACCCGAGCTCTTCCTACAAGCCGCGCCACAGATGTCGCCAATTTTATTCTGCGTGACGTGATTTTATTACATGGAGGTCCGCGACAATTTCTCACAGACCGTGGCCGGACATTCCTATCAAAACTTATCGCGGTCATCCTGTAGTCCTCTGCCACGTGGCACAAGCTATCCACCTCATACCATCCGCAAACAAGTGGCCTCACGGAGCGTCTCAATCGCACTCTCACAGAGACACTGGCGAAATACGTCTCTTCAAACCACACTGACTGGGACCTCGCTTTACTGTTGGTCACATTTCCTTTTAATTCCTCGCGGCACGACACAGCCGGTTAATCCCCATTTTTTTATGTGTTCCGCCTAGATCTAGCACTGCCCCTCGACACAAACATCCCTGTTCACGCGGCACCGACCAGTGAATATGCACTTGAGGCCATCGCCCGCTGTACCCACGCAAATAAAATTGCCCGTGACTGCCTTCTGAAATCCCAAGCGAGTCAAACGCGTTTGTATGACCGGCAACACCGGGAGGTGCACTTCCCGCCTGGCTTTTTGGTGCTTCTATGGCCTCTGTCACGTCAGGTCGGCCTGCCAGTAAAATTGACGGCTCGTTACACAGCCCCTTACCGAGTGCTTTGTGCCGTGACTCCCGTCTCCTACGAAATCGCCCCTGACACCCCGTCTGCTTTCTAGTCCAGTGATATCGTGCACGTTACACGACTGAAGCAGTATCACCCTCCCAGTGATGACAGTTACACGCTCCGAGACGTCGCCTCTGTCGCCGGGGGAATATGCTACACGCGTGTGGTATTTGAGTGTTCCAAGGAGGCGCGTAGGCGTCATCACTCGAGAAAAGAGGAGGAATAAAGGACTGGGCTCGGGCTGTGAATCTAACCGGTAAGCGATGCAACAGCTGTTGTAAATATAGCCTGTAAATAGTTGCTCGTCTTACTGACTCGTCCTTCGCGTAACAATATTTTCGAGAGGGGGCTGTCCATTGCCACATTAGGGTGGGACACTTCAGAGACTACAGTGGCTCAAACTGCAGGCCACTCCAACGGCGCAATTTCATAAGACAAACTCGTAAGCACCGTTTGTCAGAACACAAAACTTTCCGCACACTGCGCCGAGCCCCGTGCTGCTGGCCCCAGTGTAGCTATGGTTCCCAAGTGCTCCTTTCTCCTCAGGTCCTATGACGCTTGCTCGAAGGACTGTCCCTATTTTAGGAATGAAATGGTGGTCTTGAAGCACATAGTGAAAGACTGTTTTCCTTGTCAGGAAGCTGTTGATGCCGTTAGAAAATGACGTTCCCATCGCCATAGAGCTTCAAGAAACGTCAATGCTGCTATTAATTGCGTGCTACACACACCGATTCCTGCTTCTCTGCCCCCTAGGCGTGCAGTAATTGAGTATAACTCTGACAGCAAGGCATTACCTGGAAAAAAATACTGAATTTTGACCCCGTTAGGAAACCTACGAAAACAGTTAGCCTATGCCACAGATAAATTCACAGCCGGTACCCTAATAGCTTCAAGCGATACAGCGCACCACGACAGAGTTTGCAGCGCCGACTTCCGACAGCACACATAGGCGTGATTCCTTCCTCCCTAATTGCAATTTAAATTTGCTGGCGTCCGGGCTCAAGCAAAATGTTCTACAATGATGTTTATGAGTTCGAAACCGCCGTAAAGTGTTCTCGCATTCAGCAGCTACGGTCATCTAAAAAGGACGGGGAACGCTGACCTATTGAACTTTTCCGCTTCCTAATACATTTGCTTAGTAACAACGCATGGTTCCATCGACGATGCGCTGTTGTTCCAGTTGCCCTTGCATAAGCTGCCAGCTAGCGTGCAAGGGCAACTGGGACCCTGGCCTTAGCTTCCGCTGTGGATCTAAAGCAGGACTTGCCTCGCTGATCCGCAAGATTGGAAGAATCTACTTCAAGCATCCGAACCGCCACACTATCTTGAGCAGGCAATTTACCCGCGGAGCTTAAGCTTTCCTGATCTGCGCCAGCACAATCTTCTCTCTGCTCTCTTTATGAACGTTTTGATATTATTTTCTACACATTGCAACGCCATCGCAGGATATGTTGTCATGCGCACAGTTCCTAAAGGTCCGGACGCTTAGACGCGATTCCAACGACCACCCCAACGTCTGGCTTTTGTTTCTATCACAACCATTTCAGAAACCATGTGGTAGTGTATGTGCACTCAACCTACAAGCCACCATTTCAACCGAACGGGCACAGTATGGAGGTGGCATTAAATCGTCCTAGGCATGTGTCTTGACCAACAGTCCGACAGTAAATCGGCGCTTGTGTATTTATTGCAAGCTATCAAGGACGCCATATTTCCATTGCTCTACTCAAACCCCATCATTATCAGCCTTGGCCATCAACGAACATTCGTATCATTTTTTCTGTGGTAGCCGATATCCAATGTGCCTTCACTGGAGCAGACTCCCTGCAAAACTATGGACCCGTTGTTTTTAGGTTCGGCTACATGCTCACGGTGGCCACAATGTGTGCGTCTGCTTCGCGCTTTACAACTTCAAGGTTTTGTGTACGTCGCGCTTAGCCTCGACCTTCTCTTCCAACAGCACCACTTTGGGGCGCCTCAGGCGTTGAAGTGCAGCGTGCGTCGCACAAGCAGCGCTTCTGCACTGAACTAACGAAGCTGCCTTTGCGCGTACGCACGCCCACTTTTTCTTCACTATGAGTAGCGTTTCGCTCCAACTTATCGGCCTTCATCCTTGCAACAAGCGGGGGCATGTTTGTGTGATGTGAGGGACGCGAAGTTTCACTAGGGATAGCACGCATCACGAGGTATAATTGTAGCCACCATACCTTGGCTGCTACGTGCGGGAAAACGATGACGGAAGCCGACATTGTCTGCATCGTCTGCGTAGGTTGTGTAACAGTCTGTTACAGCAGGCAATGTTGTCTCACCGGAGGTTGAATAATGCAGCTGCTTCTGCGCACCAGTCTGTGCTATTGAAACATGAACGCCTAGACATATTTCGCCATCTGACGCTCAAATTCTGGTGCAGATTAAAAGTGTGCGGTTAATGACAACAATGATAATCAGAAAACATAAACATAGGGGAATCAATAATATTGTGTGCAGGGGGAATGTGCAATATAAATCTTTAACGGTAGAAGCATTACAAGGAACAGAAACAGATAGTAGATCAGACGTATACTAAGGTACACAAAACGAGGGGACGATTCACAATAGTTCGCGGAACGAAATATGCCCTATCGGAATGAATGGTGACATACACAATGCAAAGGTACATTATTTACTACCGTAATATTTTACAAAAGTAATGCAAAGGCACATCCATTGACACTGCCAACTACAGAAGTTAGCGAGAAGCGGGTACATAATAAAGAGAAAATACTGAAACTAATTGGTAACGAAAGAATAGTGGTTACTTTATGACGAAACATAGCAGGGTCATGAATTTCGACACGTTTCAGTGAGTCTATTCCATAGTTCAATGAAGTGAAGGCGTTTGTGTGCCCGAAGATACGTTTCAAGGAGTGGTTGTTGTGCAAATGGCTAAGCGTTCATAACGGTTTGGAGAGAGGGAGGGCAGTTTCGTGGCTACATTTTGTTTTCTTATAAAAGGACCAGATTAGAGCAATATTTCTGCGGGATTATAAGGCTGATAAGGAGATAGAAGATTTCATATTAGTATCACTGAAATGGCGGCTGTAGACTTTGGTTTGAAGTGCGCGGTGCGATTCTGAACACGTTCAAGAGCGTTGACTAGATAGGTTTGATGAGGTGACCAAATTGATGAGGTTTATTCAAGTTGAGGAAGGACGAATGTTAGATATGCAAATGATTTGGTCCAAGTAGGAGCGTCGTGAAGGTTACGTTTAAGATAGCCGGGAGCACGAGGTGCCTGCCCTGTGATTTTATCTATGGGAGTTGTCCATGAAACTTCGGGTGAAGGATGCAGGCCAAAGCAAGACGCTGTGTGTTCTACGTGGCAGTTGTTAGGAGCTTAGTTAGATGCTGAAGATGATCTCTTGCGGGAGAATGTCACTGGTTTATATTTACCGGTATTAAGAGAAATTTGCCAGCTTGAGCACCGAATTGTTACGAGATCCAGGTCCTGTTGAAGAGGAAGTTGATCAGCTGAAGACATATTACGGTAGATTACGCAATCGTCTGCGAAAAGTCGCATGTTAGAGGAGATACCCCTTGGCAGATAACTGATGTTAAATAAAAATAATAATGGCCCGAAAACATTACCCTGGAAGGTGTCGGAGGTAACATCACTAAGAGTAGATTAGAATAAATTGTTAACTGTGCATTCCTTACGGAAGGAAAGAGCGTTTCTCACCCTGGATAAACATAAGGAATCTAAATGGAGGAAAGAAAGTAAGGATATTAGAGGACAATGCGGAATCCGATTGAAACCTTTAGCAAAATTGATGAATATGCAGTAGATGTCTAGGATGTCTAGCATGAGTAAATCATTCGTAAATTGTAAGAGTATTGTGTCACATCAGAAACCTTTCCTAAAACCCAATTCGTTGAAGGAAAAAAATGTCGCTTCTAGGCGCTGAGTGATCTTGGAAGCAATGACTTGTTAAAGTAATTTGCATTGGACAATCTTTAAAAACATCGGGTGATAATCACTCATATTATATTTCTTGCTGAAATGAATATTGGTATGATTTTTTGGATTTTACATTCGTGCGGAATTTCAATCGTTGATATTGATTGTTGAAAGATGTGAACAAAGATGTGGATGTGGATTTTGAAATTATTATCATCAGTTCCACGACATTATTATCATCAAGTTTATAGGAGGCATTCGGAGACCAGGATTGGGAACAATTCGGGATATGAGTTAATGGAGAATACCTTAGTAACTTGAGATTCGCTGATGTTATTGCCTTGCTTAGTAACTCCGGGGACCAATTGCAAGGCATGCTCACTGACCTGGAGAGGCAGAGCAGAAGGTTAGGTCTAAAAATTTAATCTGCAGAAAACTAATGTTTAACAGTCTCGGAAGAGAACAGCAGTTTACGATAGGTAGCACTGGAAGTGGTAAGGGAATACATCAACTTAGGGTAGGCAGTGAACGCAGATCCGTATCATGAGACTGAAATAATCAGAAGAATAAGAATGGACTGGGGTGCGCTTGGCAGGCATTATCAGATCATGAGCAGCAGGTTTTATTTATCCCTCAAGAGAAAAGTGTATAACAGATGTGTGTTACCAGTGGAGGCTTACGAAAAGGGTTCTACTTAAATTGAGGACGACGCAACGAGGTGTAGCGTTAAGGGATAAGAAAAGATCAGATAGGTTGAGGGAAGAAACGCGGGTGAATGACATCTTAGTTGAAATTAAGAAAAAGAAATGGCCATGGGCAGGACGTGTAATGAGGAGGGAAGATAACCGACGGTCATTAAGGGGGTCGGATTGGATTCCAAGGGAAGGGAAGCGTAGCAGGGGGTGGCAGAAAGTTATGTGGGTGGATGAGATTTAGATGTTTGCAGGGAAGACATGCCCACAATTTGTACATGACCGAGGTAGTTGGAGAAGTATAGGAGAGGCCTTTGCCCTGCAGTGGGCTTAACCAGGCTGATGATGACCAACATCAATTCCTGCGCATGTTCATATTTCGTTGTTTTGAATGAATGCTGCATTCTGGTAGTAGTTGTGACTATGGGATTCGTAATCTGCGTCTGATCTGCGTCTAATCTGGTTGGCTATATGACAACGCATTACAATGCATTATACAATTCACCAAATAGCCTGTAGCCCGATATCAAGAGTGCCCAAATGGTAGCACAGGTTTCTCCAGAAATTGTCGATCAGTTTCCTGCGTCATGTTAAGCCATGTTACATTAGCCGTATTATGTACATCAAGTTAAAGCGTGGCATAGTGGCAGCATAAAATACAGACTCCTTAGACATTCAACATGGCACTGCGTGTATGGCGCCCAAAGAATCGATTTGGTACGCATTGCTTTATCAAAGGTGTGAGCGCGTTTACCACATCGGCGTAGTTTGATATATAATCTCGATCATGCCCCGAAAACTGCCGATTACAACGAGAAAATGTCTGTGTGAGGGGCACAGTCTTCGATAACGCGTATTTTCCTATGGCCCAGTCCATCGAATGCATTGTTAACCAGGTGTTCTAGATAGCGGATGTGTCCACGTCACGTGGTATATTTCCGACCAGGCCTTGACTTCGACACTGCTTAGAAGCTTAACCATGGTGGAGGTGCGCTTTCACGGGTTGGAAGATATATAGGAGATTACAATATCCTCTAGGTAGAAGCGTCTTCACTTCTGTTCAGTATCGCGGAACCACGCCCCGACAATTGATTGCACCAGTAACACGCGCCTTGCAATAATAAAATGTATTATTTAAACTTTAAATTATCAGACACTCAGTTAACTGTTAAAAGCAAATCGTGCAAGTACAAAGTACTTGACATTGTACTGACATAGTACATAGTACAATTCCAGCACCTCGGCGATGCAAAACCATTATGCAAACGCATTTGCGGCTCGGACCCACCAGTCTCTCGGTGTAAGGCTACATACCCTTTAATATAACTACTCTGCTGCACAGGCGCGATCGTACGGCGCGTTTGCTGATGTTTCGGCCACACGAGTTGCTCCGTCTCACTTAGGCGCTAACAGCTGCTGGTACTGACACTGTTTAAGGTGCTGGTGTGGTGTCGCCTACGCGGCATTCTATGTTGCCGTAACTTTCTCATTCGGTGTAGGCAATGATCGTTTGCTCATTGCCACATTGCGTCTACTTTTGCAACTAACTTATTCCATTGATTTTTACAACGAAGCTGTGTATGGCTAGGGTTCCATGAATTTTTCTGATACCTGAACAAAAACTGTCATCATTAAAGGGACACTAAAGGTTACTATTAAGTCAACGTGGACTGTTGAAATACCATCACAGAAACCTCGAAACGCTTGTTTCGTGCCAAGGAGGGACTTATTTTAAGAGAAAATGCGTTCTGAAGCGTCCGCGTACCTCTAGCGCAGTTCAAATCGCCCGCCCTCCGATCGAGGAGCACTGACATCATGGTCTCATAGTGACGTTGCGCCATCGGTGAGTAGAACGGCGTCCGCAGACGGCGCTACGGCTTTTCTGCGCAAAACGCAAACGCGCGGCCAGAAACAGAGCCAAGACAGAGCCGACAGCAGAGCGAAAGCGCGAGTATGGTGGCTAGCGGAAGGAGAAACGAATTACGTCCCACATTACGTCCCACGGCACACGGAGAGTTCGTTTTCGTTAAACTATAGGCTGCGGCGAGCTCGCAGCGTGGTCGGCGTGGTCTGTGAGAAGTGACGAGCCTTTTCGCACTCGCAACAGGGCATAACAAAGTGTGAATCGACGCAAAACTCGGCCTAGAAACGTGCTTCGCCACAACCAGGGCTCAATACGACCCAAGCTGGCACGACCCAGATGTCGTTTCCCGCACCGCCACCAGGCGCCGCTACTATACCTCAAACTCCAGTGCAAGACGCCCATAAGCTGGTACTTCAGTCTATCACGCAAACTTCGACGCTCGTCGCAATGGACCCTGACACCGACAGATTGGCTCGCGATGGTGGGCTCAACTTCAGCGATTTGAGCACCGACGAGCGTGACCTGCTGCTGAGGGCTCGCACTGCCGGCGTCGTTGCATACTACGACGGCGGCCTCGACACCGGCTCTCCGGAACGGGAACGCAGAGGGCTTCCCACGACATCACATGGACGTGGCATTCTCGCTGCTTGTTCCAAATGAAAGTTTCGCGAGCCAGCAGAACCCTCACAGCACGACGCGATAACGAAACTACTGAAACTCCAAAGCGTGCGCGGCGCAGAGTCGAGCGCGCAGAGTCGAGCGAAAACGAAACCTTTCGAACACCCATATTACTGAAGGGTAACGTCAGAATGTTATTTTTTCTTAGAATCGAATAGACGTAGACAAGTAGCATTTTTTTCCGTCTTATAATCGAATGAAATGATATTTTTAATACGAGTAGTTGAGTATTAGTAACACAAATTATGAGGAGTGCTTTCGTCATCGGGCTAGTACCGGAATGTCGCTGGGGGGTCTCAAATCGTGTCATGCATTTACCTCAATTTCTCGGTTACTAAAGCTCTGTTCGCGATTATATTGACGCCTTAGACGTTCTAGAACATTGCTCTACCACTTTAACTTGAGTTTTTGGTAACCTTTAGTGTCCCTTTAAAGGGACACTAAAGGTTACTATTAAGTCAACGTGGACTGTTGAAATACCATCACAGAAACCTCGAAACGCTTGTTTCGTGCCAAGGAGGGACTTATTTTAAGAGAAAATGCGTTCTGAAGCGTCCGCGTACCTCTAGCGCAGTTCAAATCGCCCGCCCTCCGATCGAGGAGTACTGACATCATGGTCTCATAGTGACGTTGCGCCATCGGTGAGCGGCGTCCGCAGACGGCGCTACGGCTTTTCTGCGCAAAACGCAAACGCGCGGCCAGAAACAGAGCCAAGACAGAGCCGACAGCAGAGCGAAAGCGCGAGTATGGTGGCTAGCGGAAGGAGAAACGAATTACGTCCCACATTACGTCCCACGGCACACGGAGAGTTCGTTTTCGTTAAACTATAGGCTGCGGCGAGCTCGCAGCGTGGTCGGCGTGGTCTGTGAGAAGTGACGAGCCTTTTCGCACTCGCAACAGGGCATAACAAAGTGTGAATCGACGCAAAACTCGGCCTAGAAACGTGCTTCGCCACAACCAGGGCTCAATACGACCCCAGCTGGCACGACCCAGATGTCGTTTCCCGCACCGCCACCAGGCGCCGCTACTATACCTCAAACTCCAGTGCAAGACGCCCATAAGCTGGTACTTCATTCTATGACGCAAACTTCGACGCTCGTCGCAATGGACCCTGACACCGACAGATTGGCTCGCGATGGTGGGCTCAACTTCAGCGATTTGAGCACCGACGAGCGTGACCTGCTGCTGAGGGCTCGCACTGCCGGCGTCGTTGCGTACTACGACGGCGGCCTCGACACCGGCTCTCCGGAACGGGAACGCAGAGGGCTTCCCACGACATCACATGGACGTGGCATTCTCGCTGCTTGTTCCAAATGAAAGTTTCGCGAGCCAGCAGAACCCTCACAGCACGACGCGATAACGAAACTACTGAAACTCCAAAGCGTGCGCGGCGCAGAGTCGAGCGCGCAGAGTCGAGCGAAAACGAAACCTTTCGAACACCCATATTACTGAAGGGTAACGTCAAAATGTTATTTTTTCTTAGAATCGAATAGACGTAGACAAGTAGCATTTTTTTCCGTCTTATAATCGAATGAAATGATATTTTTAATACGAGTAGTTGAGTATTAGTAACACAAATTATGAGGAGTGCTTTCGTCATCGGGCTAGTACCGGAATGTCGCTGGGGGGTCTCAAATCGTGTCATGCATTTACCTCAATTTCTCGGTTACTAAAGCTCTGTTCGCGATTATATTGACGCCTTAGACGTTCTAGAACATTGCTCTACCACTTTAACTTGAGTTTTTGGTAACCTTTAGTGTCCCTTTAATGGTTCCGACCCCGTAAGCATTTATGCTGCCGTAAACAAGCAAAAAATGTAATCGTAAGGCAGAGGCTACGAGGACTCAGCTAAGTGAAGCGAACAGTGCTTAAATTCTGTCTAATGACGCATACAACACAAAGAAGAGCCTGTCAAAAACTGTGGTAATCAATGGTTCAGACCCCCTTAGCAATGGCTCTAACCGCGTAAACAAGTAGAAATTCAATTGCCTATATTCCCGTAAGGTTCCTGGCTACTCACTTAGCATGGACTCACTGCAATGACACTACCCTGGTTTTGATTGTCGGTCATTTCAATGTAGATCTGCCAGTAACAAAATGGAGTGGTTTACGCGTTCCGTCTTGCAGACATATCCCTTTCGATGCCCCAGCTATGCGGCCCAACGGACAACCCAGAGGTGTACATGAGTCGATTTGATATTACCAATGAATGTGATTGCAGTGGCGAGTAAAATATTGACCATCCATCAAGACAATAAATGAGCGTGCGTAACATTTGTCACGATGGCCACCCATTAAGAAAGAAATCAGTTTGTACCTGTGTTCAAAATTATGTCCCACCTCCGTGGCCGGTGCTAAATAGCTTTGTAGTTCAACCACCTCCCCAGCATGGAATCGCACATAATTCTGTTACATTTTCTTTTGGTTAGGCTGTAGCGCGGTGTAGGCATACTGCCAAATGGCCTATAATCTTTCAACCAATTTGATAGCCAAAGACACCGCTAATTTGACGCTCGTTTGAACTTCCAACCCTGAAAATACGGGTTGGTTAAACGCTGTTCCTATATTTACTCAAGCCTTGGCAAGCCGATTCCCAGCACGAAGTTGAGCAACCGTTCTCAGAGAAAGCAAGTAGACTGTCATGTGAGGCTTGCAAGCTGGCATTATGAGTAGAAATGCATTATTCCGTTGCGGAGTTTTTACTGTGGACAATAACCGAAACAAAGCCAACGACGTATCACTTGCTGTTCACGTTGACGTTGCTAACAAAGTTGGTAAGGCGTAGTTATGGGTGGTGACAGTGTTAAATCCATAAAAAAATGATGGTAATAAACACAAATTTATCCTCGTCATGGTTTAGTATACTTGCTTTGATCTGGCAGTCGATATCATCAGGTAAGATCTTTGCGAAATTGTGTGCAGGCGACAGTCCGCATCAAATTACTGAAGTTGGCGGCACGCAAAAACTCACTTACGCTCAATATTGTTATTCCCCTATTGTCGCTCACTTTTTTTCCTTTATTATAGCGGCCTTGGATACGTTATCATAGTCAATTACATGGTCTTCTCGTCGCAAAGTCCTTCAAGTACTTCTTCGTAATCCTCATGCTCTATGAAGTGGCTCTCAAATGCTTCTAGCAGGCACTGGATGGCTGTGTTAACCTTGGTTAGTTCTTCGAGCACTTCCATATTTTCTTGGTACTCCCTGCATACGGCGCTGAAGACTGAAGTCTTTTGATGGCGAGCGCTTGCGCTGGCGAACAAGCGTTGGACACCAGTAGAAGCGCCATCGCTGCTGTTTGGTGTCATGGAGCCGTATACCGCCAATGGTATGCATACCTGTAACGCAGGCTTTGCAACAATGAAAGAACATTTTTTGAAAATAAACTTGAAATACTATACACTGGACAAAAGTTCAAAGTAATCGTCAAGCACATAGGAACATTGTACAATTCGACACTGTACACAACTCGAGCAGAAGCGTTTTCTGCGGTGGTCCTCCACAAGCGCCCAGCGTATTGCTAGCGCCGTTTGAATATGAGTACTCCGTTGTGGTAGCCCGTTGGTGTGCTGTCTTTTGAATGACGGATTGGCCACACTAGTAGCTGCATCACAATAGCGCTGTAAAATGTTTTGGCACGCGCAGTCAATGACATGTGGAGGTTCTGTCATCGATCACGAGAACGTGATCTGACGCGTAGGCTGGGCGAGCACCCAGCAATTAAAAACGATATACTTAAAGGGAGCCGCACACTCTTCCAGCACACACAGCGTTACCTTGCATGTGTAAGTGATCACCATTAGTAACAAATGTAGTGAGAGGTTTCTCCTGACGCTCCATCTGACGATACCCTCATTTTAGGTCAACAACTGCTATGAAATGTGAATGGTGAACTCTAAAGATAGCTCTCGTAGATTTGTCGTTGGAAATGCAGCTATCCGAGGGACAGCGGAAGGCGTTCAATATTTGACACGCATATTCATTCGTCCGTTCTCCTTACCGACTCACATGACTGAGAGCAACTTTACTTGGACAAGAAATATAAGGCCCAACGTAAGGAACACTTTACCTCATTTACGTCATTTTTTATCTCTCGTAGGTCTGGAACTCTGTGGGAAAATGTAATCTTTCCTTTACATTTTGCCTCAAGCTCGATGCGATGCCGATCTTCTTAAGTCATTCCAAGTTTTCCATCAAAAAGCAATGTTTCCGAAATACCACCTCCATTTCCGTGCGAGCATATTGCCCTTAATGAGTTACCTATTCCTAGCATTCCTCGCTCGCAAAAGTGGATACTACCTTTGAGCGCGTATTGCAGTTCAACAAACTCTTTGTTATTCTTTGGGACTATACAACCCATAAAAGTGCTACTTCTTCCTCTCTCTGAGTTACACAAAAAATACGGCACTCGGTAATCATCTTGGTTTGGGGACCTGTATGAAACACGAGGTATTTTCTCGTATCCTAAATTCATTGGTATGATCTCTCCTACTGTACACTTCAGTATATTTATCCCAGAGTACGGAGCTCGTCAACATCCGCGATACTTCCGAGTAGGTGTAGCTGTGGCAAATATCTCACAGGTTTATCCTTACATGGCCGCACAAGACAAGGGAGTAGGGGAACCTGTACTGTGTAGCCAGCATAAATTCATTGAGACAAGCTGAAGCCTTACTGCATATCCCCGACAGTCACAGACACGATGAACCTACTTCAAAATTGGCTGCAAACTTAATGACGGCTCGCTCAGCATTCTACATTCCAATAGCCTTAATGAGGCAACCCGTGAATAATAGAGCGCAATTTCGTAATACGCACACCGTGTGGTCTGCGTACAGCGAAAGGGTGGAGCTTGCTTCAACTTTTCAGTCCTTTTTAACTACTGTATAATGATTATTTTTAAGACATAATTACTGCAGTCAAACACACCATATTTTAGGTGTGTGGGGAACTCGGCGGCATCAGTGAATTCTCATCATTGCGTTGTACTTTTTTTAAAATCTATGTTCCATTACTCAACGGCACCATTCCTCTGAGTGCGTTCAGGCGGATAGAGCCTTAGCAAATGGCCTAGATGTTTATTCAATAAGTTTGCCTTTTAAAATGTAAGGTTGGGGCGTTCGTCCGAACAGAACCTTTTTCCGGTACCCCTCTAAGACTTCGAGTTTCCACTAAAGTCTTTCATGTGGCCCTCACAGCAAATCATCGGAGTGGCAGTGACTCGGCCCATTGTAGTAAATATATGTCCTGGGGAAAAAAAAAAAAAAAAAAACGTGTGTGTTGCTGAATTCCTGATGGCCTGTCAATAGTCCGTATAATGTCTACATTTATGGGCTCAAATGTGTCCTCTGACTATATCGTCATCATCATCAGCAGCCTATTTTATGTCCACTGCAGGACTCAGGCCTCTCCCCGCGATCTCCAATTACCCCGGTCCTGCGCGAGCCGATTCGAACTAGCACCCACGTATTTCCTCATCTCCTCGTACCACCTACATTTTTGTCATCAACTCCTGTGTTTCCCTTCCATTGGTACCCATTCTGTCACCCTAATGGTCCAACGATTACCTACTCGATACAATACATGACATGCCCAGCACCATTTTTTTTCTCTTCATGTCACTTCGAATGTCGTTTATAGCCGTTTGCTCACTGATCCATACCGCTCTCTTTCTGTCTCTTGAAGTTATGCCTAGCATTCTTCGTTCCGCCGCTCCTTGCGCAGTCATTAAGTTGTTCTCAATCTTTTTTGTCCGTCTCCAAGTCTCTGCCCCACATGTCATCCCCGGTGAAATGCACTGATTGTATACATTCCTTTTCAATGTTAACGGTAAGTTTCCAGTCATGAGTTCACGACGTCTGCCGCATGCGATCCAACCCATTTTTTTCTCCTGTGAATTTCTTTCTCATGGTCAGGGTTCCCTGTGATTAGTTGACCTAGGTAAGCTTACTCCTTCACAGACTCTAGAGGCTGAGTGGCGATTCTGAAATCTTGTTCCCTTGGCCGGTTATTCATCATTATCTTTGTGTTCTGCATAATAATCTTCAACCCCACTTTCACACTCTCCCTGTTAAGGTCCTCAATGATTTTTTAACAAGTCTGCAGTGTTGCTGACTAGAACAATGTCATCGGCAAACCAAACGTTGTTGAGGTATTTCCCGTCGATCCTTACTCCTAAGCCTTCCCAGCTTAATAGCTTGAATATTTCTTACAAGCACGCATAAATAGCATTGGAGACATTGTGTCTCCTTCTCCGCTCTGGTTACATGGACGGCAATAAAGAAACTTTTCACCTGTGATGACAATCTGATCGGCTTGATTTTGGTGACACGTCTCATAATGTGAAGCAAATTTCATCTCTAGTAGGGCCCACAACAACGAATACTTTGAAGATATTTTTTTTTCTTGCTCGACAATAAATGTGCTCCTGAAAACAAATCATGTGCAAGCTTCAGCACCAACTATTGCTTTTCTCTTCCTAAGAAATGTTTGAAACATTCATTTGAGGTAACTCAATAACACAAAAGCTTGTCCGGCCCAAATATTCCAGCTTCCCGTGTCTCGCATCATCGAAGGTATTGGTCACGCTTGCGTTAGCAATCGGTCCAGATGGAATTTCATCTCTCTGAATTTTATCGGTTGTTCTGTCGTAGACTAACTAGCAAGCTGGCTGAATAACCGCGATTACTTCGGTGCATTACTTTCTCGCAGAACCTCATTTTTTAATCGGCCCGCTGGAAAGAAATCCTGTATTTTCGTATGGCAGACACACTATCCTCTGCATGAGCTGGAGCATGCAGACAAAATTAATCATCAAGGTCAATCTCATAGCGCCCGGCTTATTTATATCTATGATCTGTGTAGCTAGGTTGTTTGAAATGGTGTTTCCAGATATCGACCAAAAGTTTACTGTTCCACACCACTCACTCGAAGTTGGTGGCAATATCTTCTCATGGATGAAAGTCATTTCGCTACATGTGTTCCCAGATGGTTTGGTTGTTATCTCCCCGCACATAAGCGGGATAATATCCCGCTTTGGCCTGCCTGACCTAGCGTTTTATTCCAAAACTGCTTGTCAACAGCTCAACATATTTGTCTGGTGGCTGCTATTCAAATGTATGGCAATATTCCGTATGCTCTCTTTTGGTGCAGCCGACGATTCCACCTCCTAATCCTTACCTAACGCTTCAGGTCGATCTCTAGTTAAGTACAAGTTCCCCTGTTCACGACGTACGTGAAACTTCAAATTTGTGTCCTTTGGTTCTACCGGGTTGAGGGAAGCAGTGGATATGTTTCGCAGTCCACTTCGTTACTCATTGTTTCCTTCTTGCATGTTCGAATGTCTCGAGCACTTTACCCACATCATACGGTTTAGGATAACTTCCACACTTATGATAAAGAACATATCTCAATTGTTTTGAGTTTAGACTTGCTTTCGTTGCGTGAACGACAATAGTTCATGTCACCGGTTCTTCTCTGTATGCATATTGAGATTGAACGTATTCGGCAGCTGAACATGTCAAACGTTGTTCCTTCGCTGGCAACATTGTGCTCGAGCTATATATGTCACTATTGTGGAGCTGAGAACGATAGAAAACGAATCTTCGTTAAAGTAAAAGTCAGTTCACTGTATTGCTGTTGGTTCAGAGTCTTTTTTTCTGTCCAAGGGCTCTAACAGGGAAGTTTTACTCAAGTGCCACGCTACAGTCACTTCGGGAAGGTCCACGCTGGAACGTTGTCTTACTGAATAATAGGAAAAAAACAGTTCGGTTGTTTTACACAAGACAAAAGTAAATTTCCATGATGCATCGTGATTATCCGAGTCATATATATTTAAATAGTAAAATGCTGAAACGTCACAAAGAAAACAAAAGCATAAGCATTTAACCACACTGTGAAGCCTGTCTCACATGCTGCGTCTGGAATGACGAAAATCGGTGCAGTCGCATGCGTCGCAATGCCATTTTTAGAGGACCCATTTCCGCATGATTGCGATTGAAAGAATGCGACTGCTGCGACGCCCAGGGTTGCTCACTTCCAGGTTTCATGGCATACGCTTCATAATTCTTTTATTGTACTGAATAAAGCATTTACATTATAATATTACTGACTTTCTTGATTAGGAGCAAATAATATGCGCATTTAGTAATTTAAAAACGTGTTGGTTACGACACGGCTTCTGGTTAAGATTTGTTTTGTAGTGCGCAACAGCGGTTTCTGAAGTTCAGTGCGACATGGCGCACGTAAAAATCTGTTCGCAGGTGGCTCAGCGCTATGTTGTCTCCTCTACTTTCTATGACCGTTTCGTTCGGCCTGCGCTACAACAATCTACATGATGACCTATCGACAAGTTCATATAGCTACCCTCACGGCATATGCTTCGCACGCCTATCACGGTTAATATTAATGTTATGAGATATTATAGTTTCTTCACTGTAATTTATAGCAGTCATCCAGATTTCTTAAGCTAGTCATGCATTTAACCCGTACTAGATCAACATTGTTATCTCATGCTTATGGGAGGTGTTTCAAACTAGATTGCTCAGTCAGAGAAGGTACAATTGAAAGACTCAATATTTATTCCAATTTATTATCCCTAAACAGATTATACCGGCAGAACTTTAGCCTGGTGCAATATCTGCAATTCAATGTTCAGAGGCGGAAAAACTGATTTGTTTTCTTGCTGTCAAAAGGCTGCCTTAATTTCAATAGCAAGCTATAACTATTCATTTCGAAAGTGTTAAGCAATGACTATATCTCTATGCTTAGCAATGCGTTTTTGTTCCACAAACACAATTAAGTTTTCTTTCTCCCTCTCATTGACAGCCATTGAATAAAACTGTTAGCTTTCATAAGTATCAGGATGCAAACATTCTGGAGTTGCATGTTTGCATGTTGCATGTTGCATGTTTGCAGTTGCATGTTGCATGTATCTACAGTGTGCATGTTTGTAACAAGTTCTGGTGTTACGATGGCAGTGATCTACGCATATTTTTATATTGCAACAAACAAATTTATTGAACATTGTTTTCAAATCTACAATGTTTCCATGCAGTAACGACCACATTAATAATTCTCCGTCCGTCATGTGAAACGAATGCAATGGTTCATACGCCCACACTAGGGTTTTTGTGATCTGAGCACGAGTGTTTCGCCTAGGCATATACAGCTTCACCGTAAAAAGAATAAACAGCTTTCTGCTAAAGACCAAGAAGATCATGAGGCGTACATAGATATTAAAGTTTATTGAATATGCCGAGTAAATGCTGGTTGACAAGCAATAAATCGAAGTTACACAAAAAGCAAGCGTAAAAACTGGTGTGTGTCTTTACAGATGCCAACAGGAAACGCATCCATCTTTGAAAGTGTAACAGAAGCCATGCTGACACAAGGTTCTCCCAGTGTCTTTGTATCTACAATATATTACGACCACTTCCCTCAAACTAATTTCTATACATACTTGGGAATTCTCTCAGTGTCAGGGAGTCTCAATATTTGTAAAACCAATGAATGCAACACTGCGCGAAAGTAACAATTTATATTTAGCATATAGAATGCGTTCTCCGCCACTATCTTTGTTGAGAGCATAGAGTCGTGGTGTGTTGTTTTTCAGGAAAAAGTTTCACGGTCCGCAATTTCTTTACAAAACGCGATGTTTCAAAAGCAAAGCGATCTAGCAACACCATTAAACTTTCATATCGCCGCACTATTGCAAAGCGATAGATAATTCGCAGAAATGTTTCAAATACCGCTTTCATAGGCAAGAGTGGTAGGCACAGAAATATATCATAGCTAGGTTGTACAGGGAACTCCTCCTGCTCACCAGCTCATGCTTGCTTCTATGTTTAGCCAATAGTTTGTTAGGGACCTTTCATTTCATTTATTTGTTGCTGTCATGACACGTAGGGTATACTTTTCTGGTACATAATTTCAAGAATTCCATAGTATTTTATAAAAAAGTCTGTTTCTGGTTTTGTTCCAAACTTTTCAATGAAGGCTTTTCTGCAAATTTGTTGACATTAATTAAAAGCTATTTGCAATTTTGTCTCGAAATATCCGTACTAGAATGTTTCACTCTTTTTTCGCAGGAAGGCCACATTCATGGCCGTCGATTGTTTACGAAAATGACGTTATACGTTGAGCACATAAGACTAATTATACATATTTGCAAAAAAAGTAAACTGTGATAACGTATTGGTGTAGCACGTAATATGTACCATATTTAGTACTCCGCTGTAAACTATTGAGTAAACTGTGGCCAAATGATAAAAGCCTAAGTACAACATATTCTAGTCTTTGTTACATTAGATATGGCAGTGAATATATAGCAAATGTGACCATATGAATGCACTATCAGTTATGGTAAGTATGTTTTCAAGGAATGTTTTTAAACTACGTTTTACCTTAATTAACACAACACAATTGGTTCTCTAATATTTTTGCAGTTTTGGAAAGAACATCATCTTGTATGGACGTCCCGGAAAACTGATATTATAAGGGTTCCATGCAAACGGCAAGAGAATAAATATTCTAATGACACTGGTATCACGCTCACACTGAAATATATCAGTGCTGGAAAAATGTAAGTTGCACAAGTAAAGTATTCTGCACAAATTGGCATTCACTTCTGAAGAAGAATAACCCTCGTGTCGTGTTTCGTTTTCGTTCGCTATTAATAGCGCTTTTATGTGTCAGTACGTAAGTTATAAAACTTTTAGTTTGTTGTTGGATTATAATTCGCTTTTTGTTTCATTTTCAGCACATCGCGCGACTACTTTTGGATTTTTGACACAGACGGTTCAATATTTACTGTAATAAAAACCTGTGAGTGTGATTTATTAATTTCCCATCAATATGAATCTCACAACATATATTTTTCAAATGGTTTGTCGGTGAAGCTATCTTTTTATCTTTGATAAGCTTTTATTCAATAAATCTATATGCCAAAATTTAGCTTGATTAACCCCTCCTCGGTAGTTTAAATTTGTTTTACCAGTGCGCACTTATTTTAGGCACTGGTTGATACTGCGGCTTGCTTGGGATACATTCTTGAAGTATGTAAACATGTAGAGTTTCGATGGACTACGTGGTGGGATTGCAGAATAATGGCGGTGTGTGTTCAAGAGACTTTCACCATAGGCATGCAACCTGGTGTAAAGCTTTACCAATATACCAAGGAGTTCAGCTTACAGGACCCAAAAGTCTAAATATAATTTTTCGGTATTACTGTATGTAAACTATATTCATGCCATAATTTTTCCGTTTTTTGTAACGGAACAATATTATGTTTTTTTGTGCTAAATACCCTTCAAAACCATTACATATTCATGCAAAAAAAAGCTGTAAATTCGAAAGTTATTTTCTGGTGACGAGTCCACACACGAATGTCACGTTGTGTTGAGCGCGCGGCTCCCTGCCCAGCGCTGTTTTTTAACACTGATCTAAAGCTTGTTTTCTCTTCACTCTGACTTCCTTGGTGGAGATGTCGCCTGCAGCAATGACGCTCAAAGTGGCACGCATATGCCCTCGCTCCTTCTCAGCAATGCATAGGCTGGGGCATAGATATTTCAGGATTTCACAACATGCCCCTAAGCCAGTAATAGCTGGGGCCCATATATAACTGAGAACAGAGGCTTATGTTCTATTTGTAATGGAATTTGTAAGGTGGTGTTTTCTTTGATTTGGGCGTTAGATATAGGTAATGCGTGTTTTTTTATCAATAATGAATGTAAGAGTGGTGTTAGAAGCAAAACAACCGTAACGTTATACAACCTTACCAAGCATCGTTGTTTCTGCCGCTGTGCCACAGATTACGCCTGGGCAAACTTGATATGCCTGTGCCCACGCATACCCTGTGGCGGATAAATGACATTGGATTGATATCGTGCCGTGCTTTTAGAACCCAACCCTTAGGCGCCCGTTTCTGCGATTAGCGTCGGTGTGCGTCGTCGTCAAGCCTCGTAGCCTAGCAAACGGGCACATCGAGAGATGAAAGGGAACACGAAGCGCATCGGGAGATGAAAAAAGAGAGCGCGAGGAGGAGGAGGCTACAGTGGAGGAGGAGGCTACAGTGAAAGCATGAGGTAGAAGGCGGAGCAGGAGCGTAGAGAATACGGCCTCCGCATGTGCTGAGTTGCCGACGGCCAAGGCATCAGTAGCTCCATGGACGATCTCATCTACGTATGCGATGGGTTGCAGGGACATGGTGGCATGAGGTGGGGAAGGCTATGCGCCTCTCCCGTGTTAGGTGCTGGACTAAGTCCGCGGTACCAGCGTGCATGACGAGGATTACTGATCTTCTCCAGCAATGTATGATGGCAAGCTGCTACGAGTAAGGCTTGAAGTGGCAATCCCTTGGGTGTTGTCACCGCTAACCCTGGTGGCACGATTTCCAGGCGACGAAGGGACGCTCTCGTTGTTGGTGGAACGAGGGTGTGCGAAGAAATGCGTACTGCCGTGCAGGAACGGCTGTGCGACGACGGTGGCTACGATATGGTGCCAGACTAGCGTGCGTCGCCTGTATGGAAACAAGGCACTGCAGGAGCGGATGTCTCTTTGTGGCGGCTGCTGTGAAGCGCACCCACGCGTGAGCCGTGCACTGCGTCTCGCGATCTCCCGATTAGCGAGGCAGTGGCGGCACACGTCCCTCCATTTGCTATGTGCAGCAGGCGACAGATTGTCCGCGCCAGCCACGTTGCTCACAGGGTTCTCTTCCTCATATAACTCGTGTACCTATATAACCACAATTCAAAATATTGACACGCGAAAAAAAACACGCATAGAGCTGTGCTCGAATTTCCCATAAAGAAGTATCGTAATCGCAGTTGCAAAGATGTTTTGAGGTTAGGTCATTATATGGATGGACAAGCACCTCTGTCAGTATTCCTGCCATCTTCGCACCATTAAAATTTTTTTTGCTGGTGACAATAAATGTGGACTGCAACGCAGCCGCGCATGTGGGCAACGCGAAAAGATTTTACACCCCGTCTCTGCCACTTCACCTACAGCTCAAGCAAATCAACCACATCATCAACCACCACATCAACCGACACAGCTCCTGTCTTTCTTTTCCTTATTAGGAATTCTTTATAGAAAAAAGTAGAAATGAACAAATCATCAGCCTACATCGGCTGACGCTGAAGGGATTAAAATCTTCCCAAAACAACCAAATCGTCTAGAACATCAATTCATTCAGGAGCTTGATTGTGCGCAACATACACTTACCTTGGGCTCACAACACTTTCAATAAAGTTTTCGCGCTCATCGGGCATTAACTTCAGCACGTCGCACTTGCATGCGTGTCTTGCAGAAGTTGTGGAGGCCCAAAAGCATAGATAAATGATATGGTACTCCCGCTTCCGTTGCAATTGGTAAAATGAGGTAAAAGAGAAATAGTAATCGGCAGTGCATTGTTCACAAGATTACCATATCACAATTTCACGACGCACGTGTAGACGGACGTTACATTTTACGACGCACGTGTAGTAGCCGGAAGGAAAGTACAACTGATCGTATTTACCCATTGACAGCACCAGACATACTCTCACCTGATGAGACTACAATTTCTCAGAGTTGTATCCGCAACCTCACTTGGATAGCAGTACGCAAAAAAGTATCTCTTTGATCTGGGAAAAAGATAAAACTCTAAACAACATGACGCAGAAATACACGCATGAGACCCAGCCCTCCTTTTAACTTGAAGAAAGAAAGTTGGTATAACTGGTTCTCTCCCAGTTTCATGCCCAAACAAAAGCAGCGAAAACGCAGAGTAATTTCTGAATACTGGCCTGTGTTTCACACAGAACAATCCTCATGCGCCATATCCTAGATTCAATGAAAACGTTGCGGAAGGAGGCACGCGAAAACATTGATAACAGGCTCCCTTGGCATGCATCTGCTTTCTCCATCGCCTTTGACACTTGCTCATTCCGACATTCGCTTGGATCTTGATAAGATTCAAGGGGAACGCCCAGATACTGCGTTGGCAGGCAAGACCATGTTAAAAGGCCAAACTGATCCGGCATCGTTTCCCAGTCGCTCTACCAAAAACCAGAGCTCTTGCCCCAGCTTATAAGACTTCCCATTTGCTTGCAAAATTTTTCAACTATACTGATCACTTCAGTGATACTATCTATTGACACGTGTACTTATATTTATCGGGCGACCACGTTTCGCCGCCTAACAAATCTTATCGCACAGCGCGGGACGCGCTTGCATGTATCCGAAGTTTCTGGAAAGTTATCGATGCTTCTATCCGCAGTCTGTTGCCGCCGAACCTTCTGTTATCTGATTTATTCGCCTGACGCGAATGGTGCAGAACTTTGTGGAAGGCACGCGGGTCCCAACGATTAGTCTGGAACATTCGACGATTCTGTATAAAAGCCGACGCGCTTGACCCGCTGATCAGATTTTCGACGATCGCCGACTGTGTTCGCCGCTTTCGTTGTGCTATAAGTGTAGCCTGTTTTGTGGGCAGAGGATCGCCCAATAAAAATCTAGTTTTGACTTTCGCAGTATTGCTACTGTGTTCTTAACGTCACCACCACGTGACACTATATTCGAAAAAAAAGGCAATAAGGTCCGCATAAGCAAGGATTTTAGCATGTGCTGACTACAAACGAAAGCCTAAGATTCGGTCACTTTACATAATAGCCAAACAGAGAGGCTCTAAGTATGCCGCAAAGAGAAAGGGTGACAGTAGGTATCCCAGCCTTACTGACTAGGGCACTACCAGCCTTTGTTGGAGGTAACCACTGGCAATATTGCACGTAGCACAGTTTGAATACGCAATTCTGGGACCTTCTATGATCATACAGCCTACATTAGCGTGCTCTAGTATGCAAAATGTAATGTCGGGTCAAACACGATCAAAAACTTTGTGAGATATAGTTGCATCGTAGCGATGCGGTCCCGCGGCACAGCACAGCCTTCCAAAACAGAACCTGCAATTTGTAGATTCGTGGTACTGCTGCGTCCTTTGATTCCACAAGTCTGCTGCAGTCCAACCAACTTCGCTATTTTGCCCTGTAATGTCTTCGCTTGGACATTCATGTATATTTTGTAATCACCGTCGGTCAGGCTTTTTGGGCGAGAGGACCCCACCAGCAAATGCTTCTCTGGGTCATATGATTTTAGGATCAATACTATGTGCGTTGTGGTGAATGAGAGCGGTACTTGTTTTCGTCCATACACCTACGCCAGCACTCTTACCAGCAACTGAAAGACCATGGGCTTAAATGTCCTCTAAAACTTGGCGCATAGTTCTTTAGGTCCTGGCGCTTTACCAGTTTGTAGGTCTTCTGCTGTTGATTCAATATCGTTTTCAGTTATGGGCAACCGAAGACGCTCCTTTGCATCGTGCTCAAGTCTTGGCAGGAGAGACAAAAAATCAGAAGAGAAAGCATCACACATTTCTCTCGCATGACCAAGAAGGTCGTCTGAAATACCTGCTGCATTACATCATGATCTCTTGTAATTATTACATCATGATCGCTTGTAATTCCATCACCGTTTCTTTTTTGCCTAATTTCTTTTTGGCAAGCGTACCGCTTTTCATCTGTTGGAGCTCGCTTCGTTGGCGTTTCACCAGCCCAAAGTCTCCATGGTCTTGCGCGTATTACTGCTGCTTTATATTTATCATTTCCTCTACTTTCAAGCTGGCTTTTCACATCCCTTATATCCTCCGCATACTTTCCAGGCTCGGTGTTTTCCATGCTTGTTAAAAACTGCAGTTTCTTTCGCGCTGTTATTTATTCTCGTTTTTTTTGTTGTTGGTTGGAGTAACTTTTTCTATGGTTTATTTTTTAGCCACTCCTTCAAATGTTCTCACTGAACGGCAAAAAGATTGGACCGCTCCTCGAGCAGCTTCTGTATTTCTTCTGCGTTGTCCTTTACGAATCCCTAGTCCTCCAAGAGTTTAGCACTGAATTTCCTGAGACTCCAGTTGAAGCGCATGCTCCTGTCTTTCACACCAAAACTTCGAACCAAAACTTCGAACCCGTCGGCAGAGTTGCTGAACTGGACAATGTATTCTGCAAATCTAACGTTGCTGAGATATTCGCTATTGATCCTTACTCCTAAGCCTTCTCAGGTTACTAGCTTAATGCTTCTTCCAAGTTTGCGGTGAATAGCATTGGAGAGATTGTGTCTCTTTGTCTGAAACCTTTCTTTATAGGTATCTTCCGTCTTTTCTTGTTCAGTATTAAGGTAACTGTAGAATATCTGCAGATACTTCCCAAGATATTTACGGAAGCGTCCTGCACTCCTTCCTTAAGTAATGCCTGTATGACTGCTGCTATCTTGACTGAATCAAATGCATATTGTAATCTATGAAAGCCATACGGAGAGGTTGTTGTGCTGTGCAAATTTCTCGATTATCTGATCGATGACATAGGTGTGATCCATTGTAGAGTATCCCTTCCTGAAACCTGCCTGAGATGTGATCCATTGTGGAGAATCCCTCCGTGACACCTGCCTGTTCCTTTGGTTGACTAAAGTCCGATGTTGCTCTTATTCTATCGGAGATTATCTTGGTGAATATTTTGTATAATATTCGAAATAAAGCTAATGGGCCTATAATTTTTCAATTCTTAGACGTCTCCCTTTTTGTCCACTAGTATAATGTTGGCATTCTTTCAGTTCTCTGGGGCCCTTGAAGTCGATAGGCAGTGCGTAGAGGGCCGCTAGTATCCAAGCAATATGTCTCCACCATCTTTGATTCAATCGACTGGTAATATATCTTTTCCTTCCGCTTTTCGCTGTTTTATGTCTTGCGAAACCCTCCTATCATCATCCCTAGTTATAGAAGGGGCCCCTCTAACCTGTTCAGAACTACTTTGAATTGGGGTATCATGGCTGTTTTGGGTACTGTACCTGGTCAGTATCGAATTCTTTCACTTCTTTTACAATATCTTCCAGACATGCTGGCGCTTAACTCGATAGGCAGGGGCACGCACACAGTTTTCTATCAGGCAAGGGCACGGACACTTTTCCCTATCGCTGAAAGGCAGGACGCACTTCTTCGTCCGGTACGTTCTGTAGCAGCCAGTGAACCTTTAGTTGCTGGACCTGGTTAACTGGGTAAATCACCAGGCAGCGGCTTTGTTTCTGAAGCAGCTCACTGACGCTGATAATCTTCGTTGCTGCTTCGGAATGCTTGAAAGCGACGGCCCAGACTTGGCTCAGGCGATACACCCCCAGGGCGATAACGTCGTGAAGCAGCTCATGCTGAGCTAACGCGTCTCTGAAATCCTCGATTCCGTACCGGCGATCCTGATATCGGCATGCAAAAAAACGTATTTACAACGAAAAGCCCTGCAGGTAATCCTGGCGAAACCGCCGGGTAAGTACTTTCCTCTTCAGTAGCCTTGTTACCACGGCCAGGCACGGCCGCTAAAGCCGTTCCAACGGAGCCCGGCATCGCATGTCCGCGCGCTGCGGTGTCTAACAGGCCAATCAGCCACTGTCGATTCATCATGCGGGCCCCAGGGAGAAAGAAATGCAGGCCCTTTAAAGGAAGATTTTATATACACTAAGACGTAGACGCAGCGCATGGCCTGAGCCAATCGCAGGCATCCCCTTCCTTTGGAGAAGGGAAAGGGAGTGATCGTGCTTTCGCTCGTCTCGCGCCCAGCGTTTCCCGCTAGTTCACGACCGGCAGTCAGATGGGAAGGGCGCGTTTGGTTCGTTCCGCCGTATAGTAGGCTACGTTGAATGAACGGCAGCGGGAGCTGACCGCGCATCGTAGGCTCGGCCAAAGAAAAGTAGGTGTTTGAGGAGCGCCGCTGGGAACTCGCCTGAGAAAGGGCTCGCCGTCGACGTGCTGACCTCACCGTGAGAGAGCGCGAAGCCAAGATTTTACGATAACGAAGAGCCGCGGATCCCGAGATTCGCTTGCACCACTCTTCCCAGTAGCGGAAGGGTGGTCAATATTTTTCTTTGTTGTTCTTCTTTAAGAGTACAATTTCATGTTCTCGGCTAATTGAGGATCTGTGTGCTCTATAAGACGTTTAGGATAGGGAAGGATACGGGTTAACTGAGAAGTAACAGTCTTAAAATATAGGTTACCAGAGATTAGATGAATGTGCGAGTCTTGAGTTTTGTGTCATTCTGTAAGCGTGTCTGTGCGCTGTCAGTGGGGATATTATTTGTTTTATTTAGTGCGTATGGTTCCTCGAAACAAAGTATAAGACATAATCATCTGTCCCGTTGTACACACAGAAAGGGATAGCAAGAGCCAGAAACAATTCTTTGCGCTTGAAACATTTTTCTTGACCACGCTAACTATAACAGCTGCACCGCAAACACAACAGAGCATTGTCAGGAATGGGTACACGCCCTCACGCATAGGAAATGAATAAATTACTGCGCTGGAGAGCGCGCGATGTTAACCTTCCTGCAGTTTTGCATACTCATCGGGAATTATTGCCGCACTCCCAAAAAATTTCAATTCTGACTGCGAATACTTCCAAGGTTTGATTTTTGTGCGTGCTTGATTTACTAACAAACAATAAATAAAGAGAAGTTCAATTAGTCGGCACACTTACAAAAAGAAAGCTGATTACGCCTATAATGTCACAGGCATGAGCCGTGTTACGTTGCGTCAACGTGGTTTTATGCCGTGACGTATAGGAAACCTGTCTTGGCTTCTCACATTTCATTTCAAGGTAGCAAGAGGTGCACCCTGACACTTAAACCAGAATAAGCTACTGAGCACGGTCTCGTTTCTGATCTAGATAAGGCACATACCTTGTGCGGGAAGAGCCATGACTTTCACGAATTTCTAACACGAACAGCTGTTTAGGCACGCTAAAGCTGATACACAAATCCTGGGATAGTTTGCAAAGATCGTATATGAACACTGCCAAAATAGATGTTTGGACGAGCTGGTACGGCATACCAGTTGTTCCGTTTTTCCCGCTATAGAAATTTCAGCTACTTCATATGTAAAACATTTTATCTTGCAAAAACAAAGGTGTTACATTGGTCAATAATTCAGTCGATTAGTATTTGGTGTAATTCTAACAAGTCTGTGTAGTTTAGAGATATTAACATCCCATTTGACAGCGTAGTTGCTTTTCAAAATTCAGCCGGTTTATCCGTTCAGGGCTTTCTATATTTACTTAGTTGGTACCTTCACTCAACGTACGCAGAATGGAATGAGGAAATATTCACTGAAAAGCAGGGTGTCTGCATCAGTTCATATTTGGCGCCTACACTAAGCGACATTTTCCTAGCCCACCATAATCAAAACCTGTCGCGTACCTTGTCGGAGCACAAGGTGGTTGAAATTGTCAGGTATGTTGGCGAGTACCTAGTCCTTTTCGAACCAGTTTCGAACGAAGTTTTTTCTGCAGGCCTTAACCCACTTACTCTCACACTTTAAGAGCCCACTGATAATGTGCTGGGGTTCCTAGATATTCAGTTCCAGTTTATGGATCGGCACGCGTGTTGACAGTATAAACCTAGGGCTATTAATCCTCTGTTGCCGTATCTGTCCGCCCATTCGCAGCTCATCAAGAGGAGCATTGCAAACTTGTGCTTTTGAAATGCATTAAAGAAATCCTGCCACCATAAGTTCTATACGAGTCTTATGGATCAGTCGGGAAGATTGTCAGCAGCAGGGTTTCCGGAGTCAGTGCTGGTTTCGGTCGTAGAGGGGTTGCTAAAAAGATGCGGGTCAGACAGCACAACTCCAGTGGAAGATCAACGGACGGAACGCAGAGGGAATGTAGCTGTAGTGCGTTATGTCCATATAATGGCACATAGTCTGAATAATATGGCTAGCCAAGTGGACACAACAGTGGTCTTTTCAGCGCCAGAAAAACTCGCCTAAATATGTCGGTTAACAGAGCCGTACCGTAAGCCAAACCGGCCTGGAGTGCGGCCTGATCCCGGTGACCAAAACCGGTAACGCACTCTCTCACCAGAGCAGGATTGGCCACCCTGGTGCAGTACTTGGCCACAACCTCCTATATGAATACAACAATCGAACCCCGGCCCTCAGTCCCCAGCAGCCGCGAAGCAACTGACCACGGCGGCGGTCAGATCTGTGACGCTGCAGAGGGTGCTAAGAATACCTGGCTCCGGACAGGCCGCCATTGGAATCTGAACCTGGCAACGTTTAACGTTAGAACGCTATCTAGTGAGGCGAGTCTAGCAGTGTTATTGGAGGAATTAGAGGGTAGTAAATGGGATATAATAGGGCTCAGTGAGGTTAGGAGGACAAAAGAAGCATATACAGTGCTAAAAAGCGGGCATGTACTGTGTTACCGGGGCTTAGCGGAGAGACGAGAACTAGGAGTCGGATTCCTGATTAATAAGGAAATAGCTGGTAACATACAGGAATTCTATAACATTAACGAGAGGGTGGCATGTCTTGTTGTGAAACTTAATCAGAGGTACAAAATGAAGGTTGTACAGGTCTACGCTCCTACATCTAGTCATGATGACCAGGAAGTCGAAAGCTTTTATGAAGACGTAGAATCGGCGATGGGTAAAGTCAAAACAAAATACACTATACTGATGGGCGACTTCAATGCCAGGGTAGGCAAGAAGCAGGCTGGAGACAAGTCAGTGGGGGAATATGGCATAGGCTCTAGGAATAGCAGAGGAGAATTATTAGTAGAGCTTGCAGAACAGAATAATATGCGGATAATGAATACCTTTTTCGGCAAGCGGGTTAGTCGAAAATGGACGTGGAGGAGCCCGAATGGTGAGACTAGAAATGAAATCGACTTCATACTCTGCGCGAACCCTGGCATCATTCAAGATGTAGACGTGCTCGGCAAGGTACGCTGCAGTGACCACAGGATGGTAAGAACTCGAATTAGCCTAGACTTGAGGAGGGAACGAAAAAAACTGGTACACAAGAAGCCAATCAATGAGTTAGCGGTAAGAGGGAAAAAAGAGGAATTACGGATCAAACTACAGAACAGGTATTCGGCTTTAACTCAGGAAGAGGACCTTAGTGTTGAAGCAATGAACGACAATCTCATGAGCATCATTAAGGTGTGCGCAATAGAAGTCGGTGGTAACGCCGTTAGACAGGAAACCAGTAAGCTATCGCAGGAGACGAAAGATCTGATCAAGAAACGCCAATGTATGAAAGCCTCTAATCCTACAGCTAGAATAGAACTGGCAGAACTTTCTAAGTTAATCAACAAGCGTAAGACAGCGGACATCAGGAACTATAATATGTATAGAATTGAACAGGCTCTCAGGAACGGAGGAAGCCTAAAAACAGTGAAGAAGAAACTAGGAATAGGCAAGAATCAGATGTGCGCGTTAAGAGACAAAGCCGGCAATATCGTTACTAATATGGATGAGATAGTTCAAGTGGCTGAGGAGTTCTATAGAGATTTATACAGTACCAGTGGCACCCACGACGATAGTGGAAGAGAGAATAGCCTAGAGGAATTCGAAATCCCACAGGTAACGCCAGAAGAAGTAAAGAAAGCCTTAGGAGCTATGCAAAGGGGGAAGGCAGCTGGGGAGGATCAGGTAACAGCAGATTTGTTGAAGGATGGTGGTCAGATTGTTCTAGAGAAACTGGCCACCCTGTATACGCAATGCCTCATAACCTCGAGCGTACCGGAATCTTGGAAGAACGCTAACATAATCCTAATCCATATGAAAGGGGACGCCAAAGACTTGAAAAATTATAGACCGATCAGCTTACTGTCCGTTGCCTACAAAGTATTTACTAAGGTAATCGCAAATAGAATCAGGAACACCTTAGACTTCTGTCAACCAAAGGACCAGGCAGGATTCCGTAAAGGCTACTCAACAATAGACCATATTCACACTATCAATCAAGTGATAGAGAAATGTGCAGAATATAACCAACCCTTATATATAGCTTTCATTGATTACGAGAAAGCGTTTGATTCAGTCGAAACCTCAGCAGTCATGGAGGCATTACGGAATCAGGGTGTAGATGAGCCATATGTAAAAATACTGGAAGATATCTATAGCGGCTCCACAGCCACCGTAGTCCTCCACAAAGAAAGCAACAAAATCCCTATAAAGAAAGGCGGCAGACAGGGAGATACGATATCTCCAATGCTATTCACAGCATGTTTACAGGAGGTATTCAGAGGCGTGGAGTGGGAAGAATTGGGGATAAAAGTTCATGGAGAATACCTTAGCAACTTGCGATTCGCTGATGATATTGCCTTGCTTAGTAACTCAGGAGACCAATTGCAATGCATGCTCACTGACCTGGAGAGGCAAAGCAGAAGGGTGGGTCTGAAAATTAATCTGCAGAAAACTAAAGTATTGTTTAACAGTCTCGGAAGAGAACAGCAGTTTACGATAGGTAGCGAAACACTGGAAGTGGTAAAGCAATACATCTACTTAGGGCAGGTAGTGACCACGGATCCGGATCATGAGACTGAAATAACCAGAAGAATAAGAATGGGTTGGGGTGCGTTTGGCAGGCATTCTCAAATCATGAACAGCAGGTTGCCACTATCCCTCAAAAGGAAAGTGTACAACAGCTGTGTGTTACCAGTACTCACATATGGGGCAGAAACCTGGAGGCTTACGAAAAGGGTTCTGCTGAAATTGAGGACGACGCAACGATCTATGGAAAGAAGAATGATGGGTGTAACGTTAAGGGATAAGAAAAGAGCAGATTGGGTGAGGCAACAAACGCGGGTAAACGACATCTTAGTTGAAATCAAGAAAAAGAAATGGGCATGGGCCGGACATGTAATGAGGAGGGAAGATAACCGATGGTCACTAAGAGTTACGGACTGGATTCCAAGGGAAGGGAAGCGTAGCAGGGGGCGGCAGAAAGTTAGGTTGGCGGATGATATTAAGACGTTTGCAGGGACAACATGGCCACAATTAGTACATGACCGGGGTAGTTAGAGAAGTATGGGAGAGGCCTTTGCCCTGCAGTGGGCGTAACTAGGCTGATGATGATGATGATGACCGTAAGCCAGGCGTCAGATGCTCTTTGCGTCATCGTAAAGCTGTTGCTCTTGAGCTTCCGCTGTTCTGTGCGAAAAATACATCGGGCAGACCAGAAGGTGTCTTAACGACCGGTTACGAGAACGTAGTCTACACGTTAGAAATAAGCAATACGGTCATCTGTCAACTCACTGTCAGGAATGCGGCTGCGCGCCGGTGTATGCTTCCTGCCGCGTGAAACGTGTGTTAGCGCCCCTTCGGTTTACTTGTTAGATAAGGAAACGGCTTTCTTGAATGGTTCAGTTTTGGATGGGGTGGCGCCACTTGTGCATGGGTTAAGTAGGAGGGTGTCTCCAGAAAATGAAGTTGCTGAACTAAACGCATTGTGCTGTCGTCTCCCTTTTGTCCTTGTTCGCTGGCGCTAAATATGCTTTTAGTCAGTTTACCAACACGCCCAAGAAATGGCAGTGAGGTGAGACATGAATTATTTCGAAGGCATATTCGTAAGGATCCACTTATGATCATTAGTCTGTGATGGTAACATATTGTGAGCTTGTGGCTATTTGAACTGGAACGCCGAACAGTCAAGTAATTGAGCAGCGCGGTGCGTAATCTGAAGTGACAGCGAACCACTTGTTGCTAGAAAGTGCTACAGGAAAGGGCCATCTAAGCCCAGGCCATGGGGAACGAAACTTTCATGAAGCAAAACAGCGCCCTCCCTGGCGTCTCAATCAAATCGATGGTAATAATGTGAAGAGGAACATGTCTTCTTCGCTTAGGAAGATTTGATCACGAGGAAAATGCGAAAGTCAGAGTTTTCATGCTTCAAGTCAGGGCGCTGCAGTAACTTTACGTCCGTTTCCTTTGCTCAGACATTCCACGCGAAGAGCTGAGTTTTCGACAAAGTGCATATGGATGTACCGGCTATGAACTCCTACGCCCGGCAATCCTCGTTTTCGGTAGATTTAAACTGTTCATTTGGAGTATTGCATTCTTTCATGAATTCTTCTCAAAACGGATAGTAAGCACTTGGGTGTGACTTGTGCAGTTCGGTCCCACACTTGACCACATGGATGCCCGTCGTCGGCAAGGAAACTTCTCGCTGGCTAAAGCACTGTAGGACATTGTACGTCTTTTTGATAGCTTTTAGGAGCGGCGATATGGCTCTATTGTGCCTGTGGTCACTTTTAGGTCCCTGTCATGGTCGCTAGTTTTATCCTGGCAAAGAAGCTCCACTATAGTGAAGGTGGCAAAACTGGTCGGAGATGGCTGTGTTTTTACTACTACAGGTTTTATACTATACAGACAAATGGTGGCGTTCTTAATTGGTGGCTGCCGACCGGCATAAATATGTTTGTAAATCAGTTGTGGCTGTGGTGCACGGGCCATCAAAGAGGTCTGGTGATTTCGCTGTAAGACTTTGAGGAATGCACAGCAGCTATATGAGTTTGCATTATGGCCATTTGCTTGTCCGCCTACATGACGCGCTTAAGTTTCCGCAAGCGATCCTCCCCTGTCATGGATGGATAAATTCTTGCGCACGGCTCTACTATATTGCAGAAGTACTGCTCGGTTTGCATTAATGGCCAGTGCGGCAAATTTACCGGTTTCCAATCGAATCTACTTTTATTGTCCAAAACGTTCTACTATAAACACTTGGCCTAATACCTACCATCAGTAGTTTCGCAAAGGCCCGGGGTCATAGATATTGTCACGTGATAGTGACGTACTAATAACACCATAGCAATACTCTTGAAGATGAAACTAACTTCTATTGGGCGAACCTGTGCCCACAAATACAGGCTACACTTACACACTCGGCGAACGTGAAAATCTGCTCAGCGGGTCAAGCGCGGCGGCTTCTATAGTTCAGTCGTCGAATTTTCCAGAATAATCGCTGGGACCGGCGTACCTTCCACAAAGTTCTACACCATTCGCGTCGCGCATACACGCAATCAGATTACAGAAGTTTCGACAACAGACTACGGATAGAAGCATCGATAAAATTCTTGATACTTCCGATACATGTAGCCACGTCCTGCGCTGAGCCATAACATTTCTTGGACGGTAAGGGCACTCACCCGTAAAAGATTTATTTATTATTTAATTATTTATTTATTTCACGATACTGCAGGCCATGACAGGCCCAAGCAGGACTGTGAAAGCAAAACATCATTAGTATAAATTGCGATTACAAATTAATAACGCCATTACCAATCAAACAGTATTAAATCACTACAGATATAATACGCACTTGGTAACAAGCAAAAAAGAAAACTAAAACAACAATTTTTCCAGTGCCGTTTCAAATCAGTCACCTCAAAATTGGTTTTAGGAAGGGGCTCCAGTTAGAAATTGTCCGGGGAAAGAAACTGTGTTTGAATACTTTGGTTTTAGCAAATATCGGTTTCAATGCATGGTCATGATTGTGTCGAGTTTTTCTACTGTCTAATGATTTTACATATAAAATTTGCCTTTCAACATGTTATGCAACAACGCTAACCGAGCGTACTTCCGACGCATCTGTAATGTTGTAATCCCGTGTTCTTGCATAAGTTTAGTAGGGGAGTCACAACTTCTATATTTACCAAAAATGAATCTGATTGCTTTTCTTTGCCACATGTCAAGTTTATATATATCCTGCTTACTTTAGGGATCCCAAATTAAGGAAGCATTTTCGATTTTTAACCTTGTGTTAGTACTGTTCGCTAGTGGCTTTAACTTTGCTGGAGCTTTGTTTAATTTCCTTCTTTGAAAACACAACTTCTTAAATGTTGATGCACATATATCTGAAACGTGACGTGACCAGGATACTTTAGAAGTATAAGTCTAAATACAGCTTATGACCTTTGCTATTTCTTGGTTGCAAAGAGCGTAGGAATGAGAACTAGGCTGCAATTTACATGTGAGTGTTAATAAGGATGTGTTTCGCGCGTTAATTTCCAAATCCCAAGTTCGACACCACTGCTCAATCTGGAACAATTGGTCCTGCCATACAACGGGATCTCTCTAACACAATACCTTCTTTTATATAGTACAGTCAAAAGCATGAAGTTTTATGCACATTGTATCAGACAAAAATTCAATGAGATCATTCACATAAACTAAGAAAAGCAAGGGTCCGAGCAGACTGCTCTGAAGCACACCAGAAGGAACAGGGAGCATATCAGACGCACACTTATCAATTACAACAAATAGTTTTCGGCTGAGCAAGTATGCTTCAACCCATTTCACTAAGTAGCAGGGAAGGCCGGTTAATCCCAGCTTCTGTATTAGTTCTTTATGCGACACCTTGTCAAACGCCTTGCTAATGTATATAAAGAATGCATCTATTTGCCCCGAGTGGTCAAATGTCACTATAAAGTCATGTACAGTGGTGTGTAACTGAGTCGCAGTAGATCTTGCCTTGGTAAATACGTGTTGACAAGGAGACAAAGCTTTATTATTAGACAAGAAAGACGTTATATATGCAGCTATGACGTGTTTCATAAATTTCGAACAAGTATATATAATCGACACGGGCCTATAATCTGTTACGTTAAGCTTGTCGCCTTTCCTAAATATCGGCACAATGCGTGCTATCTTCCAGTCATCTGGAAGCCCGCCAGTGGTTAATGAAAGTTTAAAAAGATTTGCCGAGTAGTCTGAAATCTGCGCTGCAAATCGTTTCAAGAATGCTGTAGGGATGCCATTCTTACCCGCACTTATTTTCTCGTTCAATTTCTGTAGCAGAGACAGAAGCCCCTCGCTTGTTATTTATTTATTTATTCAAAGTACCTTACAGGCCCCAAGAATGGGCATTGGGTAAGGGAAAAAAATTTCCACAGTGTAAAGAGCGAACAATTATATAAAACTATACAATTATACAATGCTGTGTTAATATTGTTACAACGAAGAGTCAAGTTTACACAAACTCTACAATTATAAATAAGAAAAAGAAAGCCTTGAAGAAGCAACGCAGACAAGAAGTTTTTTTTAAAGTAAGAAATGAATGTTTATCTCCTGACGGAATTTTTCTTTGTTAGCTTCAGCTACCAGGATATCGGGAAGGTCGTTCCACAAGCGAAGGACACGTGGACGTGCAGATGAGTTAAAAGTGTCTGTTTTGCCGTAGATGCGCGTGAAAGAAATATGGTTATGCAATCTTCGTGAGGTGATTTGAAAAACTTGCAATGCTATTGGTGATGGCTTCGGTCCGTGAACGTACTTGTGAAACAGCAATATAAGTGCTACATCACGACGAGTGTTGAAAGAAGGAATTGATAGATTGTTTTTAATTTGCGTTATATTTTAGTTCCATTTGTAATTTTGTAAAATGAATCGAGCGGCTCTATTCTGAACTGATTCTAGCATAGTGGTTAAATAAATGTAATGAGAGGACCATATTAAAGAAGAAAATTCAAGTTTAGGGCGAACAAATGTAAGATAGGCATATTTACGGACATTTGCCGGCGTCTTACGGAGCTTCCGGCGTAAATATCCCGAGGATCGGAAGGCATTTCCGCATATGTTGTTGATATGTGTAGTCCGGGAAATCTTTGCTCTCATGGCTACGCCTAGGTATTTGAAAAGTATAAATACAGGCACGGGATTGTTAATAATATAGTATGAGAAGTTGGAAAGGAAATTTTTGCGAGTGCAAGACATTACTTTGCATTTATCTGGATTAAGCGACATTAGCCAGGTGCTACACCAACTGCTAATAAGGCCAAGGTCATTTTGAATTTTTACGTTGTCATCAGTACTAGCAATTTCTCGGTTAAAAACGCAATCGTCAGCAAAGATCCGCACATGAGAAGAAATGTTATTCGACGAGTCGTTAATATATATCAGGAAAAGTAGTGGACCGAGGACACTGCCCTGTGGCACACCAAAGGAAACGTAAGAGAGCCGGGAGGAAAAATTATTAGCCACTCACTGGTACACCCATCTTCGAAAGTTCCTTATGTATGCTTAAGTTGTAATTAGGGGAAAATAGATTGAATAGATTCACTTGTATTTCTGAGGTAGCGCCAAAATTTTGATGTATCAGTTCGAAGAAATTCTGGAAGTGAAAGAAAGGAAGTAATTATGCTTTGCATGTTGCACCTTAATTACAAATTTATTCCTCAGTTCATTGAGTGTCTTCTCACAAATATTTTGTTTCTTTCTCAATCACCATAGTTTACGTTTAATGTGGACGATTTCACGACTACCCACGGATCCTTGCGATATTTAGTAGCCCTCCTAATGGGTACGAAGTTCTTAGTAGGAATGACAATACTTATTTATTTATTTTTTACTTATTGACAGTACCCTATTTATTTATTTATTTACTTCTTTAAGATGATACAATAGTTCATCAAAGTTCCCTGATTGAGCATCAATAACTAGTGCTTTCTCTACATAATCAATAACTGAGGTATCATTACTTCATTACAAGTCTGATTTCTCGCACAAGACCAATTGTATCTGGCGTCCCTGGGAAACGACCAGGTGAAAAACAACCATTTATCATCTCAAACACCCGGCTCAACAGGAATAGTACATTTAGAGAAAAGTTCACGTACAAAAAAGGTGCAAAAGGGCTTGCTCTCTAGTAAAATCACATACAATTTGTTCTACATTCAAAACAAGCGTTAATCAAGAATAGCATCCGTATTAGCGCATTCACGGTACGCCAAATGTTTCCAGTTTATGGATGGCAGGTGGAAGTCTCCTGTTAATATGATATTTCTTTTGCAAAACTTAACCAGCTGATTACATAGTCTAGTAAGAAAAGGCACATGAGCATCAGCTGCCCTGTACACCGCTCAGAGTACAAACGACAACACATTCCTTGTGATGTTTAGAAACAAGCTCTCATGATCTTCGATCTTCTGCAGGACATGAACATCTATACCAGACTTAACAATAACTGCAATTACCCCACCGCGTGAACCACGATCGCGTCGATATATGCAAAAATCAGGCGGAGTAATTTCACTATCACAAATGTTTTCATTTAACCAGGTTTCATTCAAAACTACCAAGTGAGGCCGTAAGTTAGTAACAAAATTTAAATTTATGTATTTTGTTGACAATGCTTCTGGCATTCAAAAAAAGGATGCGCGAAAATTTGTCAGAGATCTGTGATTGCTATGATTCGGATACCTTGTTGTCAGCAGCTAGAACAGGAACACGTGTGGAAGATGCATCATACCATACGTAAAACGTTTTTTCTAATATGAAGTTTCTAATTTGTGAGGGACACTTTTTTCTCGCTTTCTCGTGTTTCGTAGTTTGCCATAGCTGTTTTTGTTTTCTTAAGGTTTCCAAAGAGTAATCATTTTGAATAAATATGTTCGTGCCTTTTAACATTCTAGATTTGCTGAGCACATTCTGTTTCTCAAGATAGTCCTGAAAATAAAGAATAACCGGGTGGTTTGACGAGGTTTTCCCGAGCCGGTGAATTCTAGCTACGAATTCGCAATATATTCCAAATCTATCACAAAAAACTTAACTTATAACTTTGCGCCGAAGTATCTCTTCAGATTCATTCGGCCCCACCGTAATTCCAAAGACAACCAAGTTATTGTGACGATTTCGGTCCTCCAGTGCAGTAAGCTTACTTTGTTGCTGCGTGATGGTGTTTTGAAGTCTTATTACATGATCATTTAGACTATTATTGGCACCAGCTTTTACGCTCACTTCCTTCAGTTTATTCTCGACTTTCTCTAAACGCACACCGAAGTTGTTCAAATCTTTTGAGTTTCAATAAGTTTCAAATTCACTTCCTTGAAGTCGCTACGGATAGCCTCTTCACCTGTGAACAGTTTTTGCAGCACCTCAGCGCAGCCAGGACCAGGATATTCTTCAACATCACTACGCAATAATGATGTGCAGGCATGAATACAATCACATACGATGGAGAGCAGTGTGCGTCGGCTTGGTAGAACAAATAAACACCTATCATCGTCTCCACAGGTGCAAGGTTAACTAACCTGAAATATGTTAGCAGAGCGCCTTGTGAACATCCCGTTGTTCCACCAAGCTCACTGCAGATTCGGTCACAGGGCGTTCTTCTTATAGCTGTACACTCCGATGAGATGACGTTACGCACGGGTATGGCATGCGCAGCGAAGTGCATGTTAACAGGGTTGGTAGAACGATGGTCAATCTTGCTTGTTGATACTCCGTTCATTAGCACTCTTTAACAATTCACTCACGCGGGCGTGCTCACTCCTGTGACCAGGAGCAGAGTAGCAGATGCAAGCAGAGTACATTGTGAACGTCCCGTTTTTGTTGGTTCCATCAAGCCCACTCAGATAAACGAGTTCACGGGTCAATGCCACCCTCTCAAAGGCATCGTCCCAATGCTACAAACACAACAAGAGAGTGAAACACAAAAGGACACTTATTAAACAAAGTATCAAAACAGCAAAGAAACAAAGCCCAACGTGACGCAGTCCAAGAAAAATCTAAATTCCAGCTATGCGAGGGCCCCAAATTTCATTAGCGCAGGTGAAACGGCTTAAGTTGCCCGACATGAACTACTTCTGGTCGTGAGCAGCGCCTCTTTGATAGTGAAATGCCGTCTGGCACGACCGCATAGTCGAGTGCGCCATTGCGTCAGATGATCTGGTATGGTCCGAAATAGTGGCGTAAAAGCTTCTCGCTAAGTCCTCGTCGGCGTATAGCGGTCCAAACCCAAGCACGGTTGCTGGGCTGCTACTCGGCGTAGCGTCGTCGAAGCTTGTAGTGTCGGCTGTCGGTCCTCTGCTGCCTCGTGATCCGCAGGCGGGCGAGCTGTCGGGCTTCTTCAGCGCGCTGGAGATAAGTGGCGACGCATAGATTCTCTTCTTCACAGACGTGCGGCAGCATGGCGTCCAGAGTAGTCGTCGGATTCCTGCCGTAAACCAGCTTGAACCGCGTGGTCTGTGTTCTTCCTTGCAACGCCGTGTTGTAAGCAAAGGTTCGTACCGGAGGACGGCATCTCAGGTCTTCTGTTTGACGTCGACGTACATGGCTAGCAAGTCGGCGATGCTTTCATTCAGGCGCTTAGTGAGACCATTCGTCTGTGGGTGGTAGGCTGTTGTCCTCCTATGGCTTGTCTGGCTGTACTGTGGAACGGCTTGAGTTATCTCTGCTCTAAAGGCCGTTCCCGTATTGGTGATGATGACTTCTGGGGCACCATGTCCCAGCAGGATGTTCTGAACGAAAAATTTTGCCACTTCGCTGGCGCTACCTTTCGGCATAGATTAAGTTTCAGCGAAGCGGGTGAAGTAGTCCGTCTCTACGACGATCCACTTATTTCCGGATGTTGACGTCGGAAACGGTCCCAACAAATCCATCCCGATCTGCTGAAAAGGTTGGTAAAGAGGCTTGACCGGCTGTAGTAATCCAGCTGGCCTTATCGGCGGTGTCTTGCGTCGTTTACAGTCTCAGCGGTCTTGGTGTAATGGGCGACGTCAGCGGTCAGGCATGTCCAGTGGTGCGTTTCCTCTATCCTCGATAGCGTCCGGAAGAATACGAGGTGCCCAGCTGTCGAATCGTCGTGTAGGGCGTGCTGTACTTCTGGACCCAGCACATCCACGAGATGTCACGTGGTAGTCACTTGCAAAGAACACAGTGGAATAATGTGTACGATTAAACTAGCTTTTATTGGGCGAACCAGTGCCCACAAAAACAAGATACACTTAATAAACGGCGATTGCGGCGAATAAAGTTGGTGATCATCCAAATCTGCTCAGCGGGACAAGCGCGTCGGCTTTAAAGATCAGTTGTCGAATATTCCAAGGCTATCGCTGGGACCCGCGTGCCTTCCACAAGATTTTACACCAAGCGCGTCGCACATACAAGCAATAAAATTACGCAAGTTTCTGCGACAACAGACAGTGGATAGAAGCATCGATAACATTATAGAAACTTCCTATATATGTAGGCGTGTCTTGCGCTGAGCGATAAAATTTCTTAGGCGGTAAAAGCGCTCACCCGTAAAAGATGAGCGAGTTCACGCGTCAATATTGTCATCTTAAACAAATGGCTTCTCAATCCAGTTTCTCTGATGCCCCTAATGTCCCCTTATGTCATTTCTATGCAAGGAGGTTATATACTTCTTCAGTGACAGTCCTAGCCGCCATCTAGGGCAGCGAGTGAAGCGGCCGCCGGCGATATTGCTTGATAAAAAAGAACAAGCGACTGCAGCAAAAGTGCCCGCTTTACACAGCGGCACTCCCTGCGTTTTTTGTTCCGCGATGAAAAATAAAATGAAACTGCTTTAAGAAGGATATCAGTCCGCGGATGTGTGTCGCTGATGTAAAAATAAAAAAAAATACCACTGCGTCAATTTATTGCCGCAGGTTTTGAGAACATTATTGGCGGGATGGTTTGCCAATTGCACTTCCTCGCCTGGATATATAACGAACAGTCACTCCATACAACCTAAATCTGTGATGTGAGTGCCTAACGAACAATGACCGCTTTTTACCCACTAATTGACGCGAATGATTATCAGACACCTTCCATAAAGACTGAATACACTGCCCATTCTTCAACGGTTGACTAAATGGTGCTACCATTATTTAGTCACTCGCGAGTGCTGTCAAGCATGAGCGCTGGGAAAACTGTATTGAAAATTTCCTATGCATTGCTGGCATGTCTAAAAGGCATTCGCGCATGCAGGCCTTGCTCAAATCGCAATATTACATTACCGTATTTACGTGAACATAAGAGGAGATTTTTTACGCGGTTTTGGGCGTCACAACGCGCCTCATGGTTTATTCGGATTCATAACACAAATATAACGCGGCTTTCGTTCCTTTTCTTAATATTATCGCCTGCTCTCTATGCAATGCAGTAGGATTACACTGCCGATGACCTTCCTTAACGCTGAAGTAAAAAAAATCACTTCATTTGAATCTTCCAATGTAGTTCCCCCTTTTGTTTTATAGCGAGGAGGGCTACCTGTCCTACGCCGTAGAAAAAAAAAATTGAGCGAGACTTATAAATACGAATGCAATCCTGATATTAGCCCAACAAGTTCCTCTGCACAATGCAGCTTGCACCACAGATCCACTACACTTTCACGTTTTCCACAGTTTCTGCTGTGGTAAAGAATGAATCGGTGAACATATGTGAGATCGCCAGCGTGACACAGGAAACTCTGCCATAGAAGTTGGAACAGAGCCCACTCCTATTTTATGCATTTGATACATGTTGCAATTAAGGCAACAAATTTCCGAAATATGACGGCTTATGTATAGCATTATTTTTGGCCTGCTAATATCAGCCTTCTGGCAGCCGCCAAAGTTATTGTTTCATATAACACTATAATACATTAATTTGGACAGATTTCATTATTCTACTGTAAATTTGTTTTGTATGAACTGTATGTTATTGTTTCACTACACTGAAAATGCTACTACTGCTTGGATGAGAGACTTCTGGAAGATCAACGGAAAAGTAAAACATGCAGCATTCTCCAAACTCGAATGATTTGCTGCCGTAAAAAAAAGAAATAACCAACGCGTTACTGCGTCTTGTATTGCGCATCCATTTATAGGGTTGAGAGTCTGATGGCCACCTTTTTTGCAATATATAAAAGTGCAATTGTCGGTGACAGAGAGGTGATGAACGACAAGAACACGAGTATGTTTTACTATAGTTGTTTCGTGTAGGTTTAAATACGAAAGCAAGACTCCAGCCTCACCACATGAACGTTGATGCAAGGCGCAACTAGGTCAACTGACAAGAACAACCGGTTCTCGAGATGAGTAGGTCATCGAGCCGTGGTGGCACAAAAAAAAAATTGTCCTGCTGTTGCGAGGATAAGTGCGTACGAATGAGCTCGCTTGTGTGGTCAGTCAGGGCACGTCACCACGATCATGCAGTCTTCTTCCAGGTCGCGATCTAAAACCGAAAGTACCTTCAGAGGACATACAGTATGCTGCTGTCGACAAAAAAAAACGACGAAATGAATAACAAATGGTGTAGAGGGAATAGTGGCACGCGAATGTCTCCAAAATCTCCAAAATGAGGGCAAAGTTCCTATCATGGTGATCAGCGAAAATGTTTATCGACAGCATATCGACAAGCGTGTAATTAATACTTCATTAAGGTATATGGTTGACTGTTTTGTGTCTAGGACAAATAAGTAGCATAAGCGATGGAATGGAAGAGAAGGTGGTAAGCTAAGTTCATGAAAAGTACTCGAGGATCACTGAGCATCTACGCCTATTTGAAGAACGTGTGTGTGGCTTCGGTATCTCAGGATGCAAGGAAGGGTTAACTGGCTTATTTGGTACCCGCAGAAATAGACGCAAATTTTGCGAAAGTAAACAGGAGGAAAAAGCCTAATGAGTTGAAAATAAGAATAATGAAAGAAATCGTATGGTATAAAAAGAGACTGAGCAAGAAAGTCAGGCTAGGTGAACGGCTTTTCAAGCTTTGGCAGATTTATTAGGTGGCGACGTAAAGACGCACAAAATGATATATGCCGATCCAAATGGATCGGCGGGGTTATACTTGTGTGGGACGCCGTGGTGGCCTGCCGCCAGGGCGTCATAGAGTTGCGCATGATTGTTTATGTTGTGTGCTCGAGGATAACAACTAACGTATCAGATAAATCAGGGTGTCATTTTGTCGATACAAGGTGACAACGTAAAAAAATATTATTAGGCTTGCGAATAGAGGCTTAAGAAAATGAGCACTACGGCTATTGTGGGCCTTGTTCAGGATGACGTAGGCATTTAACTCAGCTTTTAGCTCGGAGAAAATGAGTTCAAGTTATGTTTATTTGCATCGCAATGGTGGGCGTGTTCAGCAAGACATAAAGCATTTCATTTAAGGGTGTCCGAGAATTCTGTGTACTATATGTGCGACAATGATAGCAAGAATACAACTATAATAAACGAAACGAATTTGAAGACAGTTACCTTCAAATACAGTGTGGTAAAAGGGAAGCACCTTCACAGTGTAGTTGTGGAGGATGCAAAAAATGAACAAGATGAAAATACACGGTGTTGTATATGTGCAGTAAACATGACAGACCATTGGCGTCTTGGAAAAAAGGTACGGTTGCTTCTGAAGGCCGAAAACCTAGCGACCCAGGCGACCAAGTTGGCTCTTGCAATGATGAAATCGCGGAAAGGACGCGATGACACCTTGACGAGAGGCGACTATACACCAAGAAAGAAAGACAATTGTTTTACACTGTAAATCTACGTATATGTTTAGGAATCGCACTCATTAATGGAATAGTTCAACTGAAGTATGAAAAGGCAGCTGCTCTGTGCACAGTAAACGATTTTTAAACGGCTTCAATCCCATGGCCGTTACATCATTGTGGACATCCGTGGTATCATAAACATGAAACTGGGTTACAATTCATAGTGAATTCAGGAGGCTGATAAATGGCAAGAAGGCAGAAACTTGCAGACGGCCTCATGCAAATGATATGACTTTTATAGCAGTACGGTCAGCTGGCGCACTATTGTTAGGATGTCTTTTGACAATCCCCAAAAATATGAACAGAGGCGTACAAAAAGAATGCAGTAACTCCACTAAAGTTGTAGCTGTATCCATAAGCATACGCCTGAATTTCAGCTAGCATACCCGACAAATTTAACTTGGAACACTTTCAAGTTTGAAATGCACAGTTCACCCACCCCTTAATTTCAAGCTGGCCCGTCCAACTTTTAGGGTTGCCCACGCACAAACTTCGAGTTGGCTCACCCCAAAATATCACTACGCCCACTCCTTAATTTCAAAACGACGTATCACCGAAATTGAGTTAGCCCACAACCGCCGTGGTTGCTCAGTGGCAATGGTGTTGGGCTGCTGAGCACGAGGTCGCGGGATCAAATCCCGGCCACGGCGGCCGCATTTAGATGGGGGCGAAATGCCAAAACACCCGTGTACTTAGATTTAGGTGCAGGTTAAACAACCCCAGGTGGTCGAAATTTCCGGAGTCCCCTACTACGGCGTGCCTCATAATCAGAAAATGGTTTTGGCACGTAAAACCCCACAATGTAATTTTTTTTAGTTAGCCCTCCCCTAAGCTTCAAGTTGACGTAATTCCGAATTTCAGTTTGAGCACCCGAATATTTGAAGTTGACGCACAGCCACATTTGTTGGCCTACCCGAAATTTCAAGTTGACCTACCCCCAAGGTTGAGTTGGGCCACCCCCAAATTTTGGTTGGCCCACAACCAAATTTGAAGCTGCACCACTCACAAATTTAAATCTGCTCACCGCCCAATTTTCGCTGTTCTACCTCAATATTTCAGTTGGACCACCCGAAAATTTAGCTTACTCACCCTACTATACGCTTTTCCAAGCATTTCCTATGGATCCCTGTGCATCCCGAAGGATATGCACAAATATCATGATATGGGTATTTTATATTATCAATTCTTTTTTTAATTGTTCATTGTTGCTTTAAATGCTGCAAATCATCTGTATTCACACTACTCCAACATTTAAATGTCTTAATTTCGCAAATAAAACATTTTCGTGCAGATACAAGACATTACACATTTTCAGTGACATATTTTGCTTGCGTACCCGCCAAAGAATGCTTAACAATTAACATGCGGGCATCTTGGCAAATGTGAAACCACTGGAAGTGTCAGGATAGCATTGCAGCATAAGATATACTTTAAGGATAAAACAACCATAACGTTCACAGGGTGGCCAAATTTCTAGTTATATACATTGGCTGTAGGGCTAGTTCAGATGATACCTAATTGCGCGAAATAAGTGAGGATTGTTGGCTAGTGTTGAAGAAAGGTCCGGTAAGTCATGTCACCAGCGCCAGCGCCTGAGAAGCCTCCTGCGACTGCCCATATAAGCGAGCTGCGTGGTCTTCAGTCGTTACGTGGGGAGTTGCGTCTGAAATTTGGGTGGCCCACTCAATCACATTAAATACAATGCACTCTGCAGTCTCACGCTTCGAAGGCTGGTACCGATTTTCGCTCAGTGAGGATGTGACCATATTGTCTCATGCGCCAACTGTCGTGTTCCTCAAATTGCAAACATTCCTAATGATGTTCTTGACAGTCACACAACTCTTGAACACAGGTAAGTTTGAGGAGTTGCGCGCGAAGCATTTGCGTATGGGGGCAGCTAATTTGGCACTCGATGTCTGCTATTTACATTCAGGCTATACTATAAAGACCTTTGTAGACGATATGGGGAACAGAAAATTACCGCGAGTATAACCACAGAATAATATTCAATAGCAGTCTTCTCTCACGCACGGTGGCGACTCTGACAGGACAGTACTTTGACAAGTAACTGCAAGTACTGTATATGTCATGCTCAAAGTGTACCTGTCCCTATGGACAGTAATTGGAAAGTAATCTCGTGAGCAGGCTTCGACCATAGCATGTTAACGGAAGACTACTGAGAGACAGTTTGCACAATTCTTGTCGTGCGCTTTTTGCCAGGAGGTGCTAACCCAAGTTATCCATGTATCTATCTGAATATCTAAGCACATCTCGATCGCATAGCAAAATAACTACGGCAATAAGTGGGGGCACCTTAAAAACGAATAGGTCAAAATCAAAAGCAGTCCACCACGGCACCTCTCGTAGATGGTGCGCGTAGGTCGGGTGCTAAGAATATTTGCCGACTGAAGAAAACATGCCCCGGAGTGCTATCGACAATGATCCGAGCCCCTTTACTGCGCAGTATGAAAAAACGTGGTTGCCCTTCGCGAAGCTTCTAAATATAGTTAAATGAATCATCGCTCGTCGTCAAAAAAGGTTCTTTGGATGATAAGTCATTCCCAGACGACGAATGGCTATGCTTTGTCAAGAACACTGATAGCGCTGTCGGAACAAGCTTTGTGGTGAATTTCAGTACGGAGGCATAGCTTCCAATTTTTCTTTATTTCTATTTTGCTGACATCAACACTAAGTCACCAGCACAAGTTTGAAAAGTTTAAGGTCACTACTCTACGTGGTGGCACTTTTGCGAACAAAACCGTGTTGTCCAGAACAGAGGGATACGTTGAGCAGGGGCGAGCAAGCCCGCGAGGTGTGACGTAGGCGACGTCGCGTCACGTGAGGTGCAGACCCTGTCAAATATATAGCGTGGTGGCGTAGTGCGCTTTAACATCGGTGCCTCATGTTCCTAGAATAGGTCGACAAATTGAATGGAACACACTAAGATATATATAAATTATATTTTACGTCTGATTATTATTCTAAGGAACCTGGTTTACTGTGTATGTGCCACGGACAGGTCCTGCTCGGTCAGCAGCGAAATACGTAAGAGACGTAGCTCATTCACACCCAGATTCATCAAAATTCTAGTTACTCGGGCTCAATGTGACTCAAGGGTATGTCTTACTTTTAGTTAACCAACTCATCAGCTAGTCTGGCGATCGACGTACTAAGGGCAAGCGTGCACTCTTAGGCGTAATCTGGCCCATGCTTGTGATTGCCGGTAGAATTCATATCTCAATGCCTGTCTACTTTTATGCACACAGTACTTCAAGTGAAAGAAAAGCTGGAATATCAAAACACCACCACGAACTGTTCCGTTGTTAGGATTGAGGAGTGGTATTATCACACTGGTAAGCACTTTAAGTTTGTTCGTTTTATTGCATGGAAAACTGTACAAATTATTATAGATGACTGCCTACCAGCTCACTGTGTGCTCAGCCTCCAAATCGCTAAAGAGCACTGCAACTGCGTGGCTTGCATGTGAACCTGCAAAGTTGCTTACCATTGTACGCTGATATTGAAAGAAAGTCTGCGGTGTTACGTGAAGCAATTTCTTGAACTACATAATTATATCCGTATATATACAAAATATCTCAGTCTAATTATCACATTTATAGTTTAGAAGAAGTTTCTGTTGGGCGAGTTGGTGCATATTAGCGAACATTGCTTAACTGCGCGAATAAGCGGACCACAGATACAGCATGGGACAAGGATGGGCGCAAGGGACAAGGAAGTCGGCGCCCGTCCTTGTCCCATGCGGTCTCTGGGGTCCGTTTATTCGCGCAGTTAGACAATGTTCCCTAATTATCACATATTTAACCCACACAACTTACATTGTCAGAGACCGCAGCATATTTAATTTTAAATGTTGGCTTTTGAATATTTTCAGAAATAGCTTTCTTTCTTGATCGCAATTCACGTTGAATTCTTCATATGTCTCTTGGCACTAGTAATGGCCACCCTAATTGAATAATATTATTATGGAGGAGACGTGCTTATTGAGACATGATGGATAAGATGAACGAGTCCTGGAAAAAACAGTCCAGCACCGGTTTCGTTCTACGCTCCACACCAAAAAGATCCGTCGATTTCTTCTTCTTCATTTAGCTTCAACCAAGGCTTTACAATATTCTATTTATATTGCCTTAGAGGCTTAAAATATTTTGCACGGTTCACTGTTTTGTTCTCAAATTAGACTTCTAGAAGAAATGTTCACGGTCGAAGAAAAAACACAAGGGTACTTACAATATTGAAATGCTAACGAAGAACGCCGCAGCTCAAAGAAGACGAAGACAAGCGGAAGCAGAAGGACAGCGTAGGGGGAGGTGGGGCTCAAGGGAATAGTTTTCGGTGTGTTGTGTGGTGCGTTGAGCCCATTGAAGACGCCAACCTTCTGTTACAATTTGGTGGCAGCGGTCATGTTAAGTCGCAGCAAGACGTCCCTCCTCCCCCCAGTACGATACCTTCACTGGTATCGTTGCCGCAATCTATGCCACCACAGTTAACGGACACTCAACTGGACCACGCCATTTGTGCGAGCGGCACCACCACTACGCAACCGTCGCCGCCATTCTCAGGGTTCAGATTCTTGAACGATACCTCGAAACATTCACCTTGCCAATTCAAATTCCATGCACCGTCAACCAGAGCCCGACCTAGCGGCTCTCGTGGGCGCTTTTCAAGTGCGACTTTACCAACGACTGCTCTCTCTTGAGAGCTTATTAGTCCAGCGTAAGCATAATGAGGACAGTCGCATCGCGGACATCACCATACGTGTTTCCATGCTCATGTCGCCTGTTTCCACTGCTCAAGCTCCACATATTTCCCTATTGCACATACGAAGCCCCCAGTGGGTATTAGGGCGGACTGATAGCGTGATATCGCTTGAAGCGCATAATGTGCTAGAATTGAGTAGTGCTAGAACGGCGTCCTGGTCACTTTATACGGACAACTACATACTTAAATCACTAAGGTTCTCAATCGCTGTGGAGGGACCGGCATACTGAGCCAAGAACTCTTGCCATAACCCGCGTCTGCGCTGAGGGGTCCACAACCACATCAAGTCACGTTTTTCGTAGGAAGCCCAGACGTGGGGGCAATCATACCGCTCTTTGGAGCGATCTTGTGATGCCAGTGTACGCAAACGAACAATTTGTTGGGCTTCAGCACAGCACAAAGCACAATAAGCACAATGATGATCTTTGTCCAAGACACTGAGAAAATTAGAAGCTCATCCTTCAAGTGAAAGGAGCACCGTCCCTATCGATCATCGGCTCAGAGGGCAGAGAAAGCACGTTTGCGTTTTCTCAAAACGTCTGGTTCGCGCGAGTGGCGTTAACTGAAGTACTGTTCATGCACGTCCGTACACCTTCTTTCTTCCTTCTCTCTCTTCACCTTCTTCCCCATCAAAGGGAAAATGGTATCGAGACAGCTGCGCGGAGCCCGAGCATAGAGCAGGTAGAAAGGCGTGAACTCCATGGTTTCATGTATCGCTGTATTCTAGGCGTAGTTGATACACAGTAAGGTGTTATCCCAGTTATTTTGATTCAATGATACATATATAACCAGCATGTTGGTCAGGGTGCGGTTGTTACGTTCGTGAAGGCCATTGCTCAGGGGATGATATGGTGTTGAGTGGGAGAACTGCGAAGTGCAGAGTCTAAGCATTTCGCTCATGGCATCGGCGACGAATTTGCGACCTGGTTCGCTGATGATTACACGAGGCGGACCGTGATGAAGAATTACGTATGTAACAAGAAGGCGGCGACGCAAGCGGATGTGGAGGAAGTTATCGCAGCGTTTTCTGCGTGTATAGTAACGTGATCGACACACACGATGACCCAGCGATAATCGTTTGAAGATCGTGGAAAGGATCCTAGTAGTTCAATACCGACTTGCTCTAAAGGTGTAGTAGGCATCGCTACAGCATGAAGAAGGCCTTACGGAGCGCCTCTAGGTAGCTTGTGACGCTGGCACTTGTCGCCGCTCGACACGTACTTCTTAATAGAATGCCGCATCTTAGGTCAGTAACACCGCTCCTGTGATCCATGTAAGGTGCGAACGAATCCAAGAGGACCTGACGTCGGATCATCATGTATGAGACGAAGAACGTCTGATTGCAGGTTTCGGGAACAACCAGTAATTACCGCGCGCAACTTGCTGAGTAATGCAGAAGGCCAGCGGATTGGGCGAGTTGGTGTTGCATGGTAACTATAAAATTCAAACAGCGCTAAACGACAGGACCAGAATGAGGAGGAGACAAACACGGCGATGAAACTCGAGTAATTTATTTTCTATAACACTCATTCGCGAAGACAAAAGTGACCACTGGCATTGGGACTGCAGATATCGGCGAACGGGTGGTCGAAGCATAAGTAATTGCAATGTTCCCGCTGGAAAACGGTGGCGTCAAGACACGTGCGCGAAACAGCAGTAAATCAGGTGTCGAGATTGTCCGCGTTATCCTCCGTTGTGGACAGAAGAAGGTGAGAAAGGCAATCAGTGTAGCCATGACGTCTTCTACTTTGGTGGATAACAATGAAGTCAAATTCTTTCAGCCGTAAAGCCCAGCGTGCTAGATGACCGGAGGGTTCACGGAGAGTAACAAGCCAACATAAGGAATAATGGTCGTGTACAATGGTGAATTGGCGCGAACAGAGGTAGCAACGAAAATTCTGAGCAGCAAATAGAGAAGCTAAGCATTCTTTCTCTGTCACAGTGCAGTTCGTTCATCCTTGCTGAGAGAACGACTCGCATAGGCTCTCCACCTATGCCGACTCGGCTGGCGTCACTGTGCCCTTCTGTAGGAGCAGACAGATCGAAGTGACGAAGAATGGATTCTGGAGTCAGCAGAAACTTGACTTCATAGAGTGCCGCGTCACATTCAGGTGCCTACTTAGATGAACTGTCTTTTCGCAAGAGACTTGTCAATGGATAAGCAATGCCCGCCAATCTGCACACCAACCGTCGAAAGTAGAAGCATTAACCGAAAAAGCTGCGGAGTACTTTCAGTGTCTGAGGTAGCTTGAAGGCACCAACTCCTTCTATTTTCCAGAACTCTGGTCGGACACCATATCTGTCAAACAGGCGACCAAGGACTAATGCTTGTCGTTCAACAAACCGGCACTTCTTAGAATTCAAAACGAAGCCGGCCTTTTCGACACTCTAAAAGAAGACTTAAATTGGCATTATCCTCTTCGAAAGTACGACCGAAAATGACAACGTCATATAAATAGCACAAACATACTCCCCTTTGAAACTGCGAACAACTAAGCCCATATATCTTTCGAAAGTAGCGGGAGCATTGCAAAGCCGAAATGGCATAATAATAGATCGATACAGTGCATCGCGCGTCACGAATGCATTCTTCTCCTTGTCAGCAGTGTGCATCGGGATATGCCAATGCTTATCTAGTGAAGAATATAGGAAGCCGAATCCAGGCAGTCGATGACATCGCCTATCCGAGGCAATAGATATAAATCTTCTTTGGTGTTTAATTAGGTATAATCCCCACAGCACTTCTAAGAACCCTCTTTCTTCTTAAACAGAAAGACATGTGCTGTCCATGGAATGCGCGATTCGTCAATAACGCCCTTCTGCAGCATATATTGAGATTGTTCGGCGACAGCTTATCGCTTCGATGACGACATTGGGTACAGTTTTTGCCGGACCGGATGAGCAGAACTTGTATCAATCCTGTGCTGACCTCGAGAACAGGGTAAAGATGGTCGCTTCTCCTTTTCGGAGAAGTAGAACACACAAGCATGTATTCTTAATAGCTCGGCCAACCAGAAACTCAGTTAGGAACACCTCTACGGTAAACGAGACGTTAACAACGCAAACTTCGCGAGCATGACGTATTTCCCCGCGGACACCCCGAAATCTCGATGATTCACGCCAAGAAAACACAAATTTGCGGCCAATGCGACCATTGAAGGAAAGTATCATAACAGAAATGGTTGAACCAGCGTCCACTAAAGCCGTTGCACATACTCCATTTATTAAAACGTGTATTTTTTCCTTAAACATCGTAACAGGCGGAGGCATCAGAAATAAATCATTTTGTCTGACCTCACCGCCATCGGTGCCAACGGCTAGTTTATCGGCGGTGGCGGTGATGAGAGGTGCCATGGATGCCGGCGTCAATGTAATGTCAGAAGCTGGAGAACTATTACGCCGACTCGCAAGTCCTGATGAGATCCTCGAATAGGCGAATCAGGGATTGTTATTGTGACCATTGTCGCCGCCGAAGAAAGGTTAGGTGGCGGATTGTATCGTGATGTTTCGCTGCGACCACGACAGAACAGAGCTCTGTGCCCGGTAGCACCACAACAACAACACACAGTAGGTTGGCGGTACGCATTGTACTACTGAAAAGCATAGTCGCGGCGCTGGGCAACAAACGCATATACATACCGCTCCCTTTGTGTAACGGCCTGCTGACGAGGATAGGGGAAGCAGCGTTCGTACGTCGACTCTGGGTAGTGATCGAGCTGTGGCCTCGGTGGTAAGCAAGAACTGCAGTTGTAGTCCTCGACACCAGTTACAGCGATAGAAACACAATCAGAGGGGCGCGGGATCGGCACAGTATCATAAGGTGTCGACTGCGCGTTTCGGGTGAACTCTTCCCGTTCAATATCGCGTATTGTAGACGCCAGATGAAAGATGTAGTCCAGATCTTTTTGGTGCGGAGAGCAGAACAAAAGCGGTGCTACCGTGCTGGACTGTTTTTCTCCTATACTGATCCATCTCATTTACCATCTGTCAATAAACACGCCTCAACCGCAACAGTTTCGGGGTGGAAGTGCTGGGTACGCAATCAAGCAGCATGGTTCTGCAACCACCTGATCTACGCCGCAGCCGCCCCCTTGCTGGGCTACCCCGGTTGCCACTGGTGGTCAAGATGTATCGCTATCGCGTCTGGTTTCAAATGGTCTTGGTTCATTCATGGCTGCGTTCGATGCAATGCGTAAAATGTTTCACAGACATCGTGGAAGCTGTGCCTGCCACGATAGCACGATATGTTGGCTCTCTAAAGGCTGCGGCGGAAGCTTGCCGCAGTTGCCCCTAGAAGCACAAAAAAAAGTGACGTTTCGGGCCAGAACATTGTCCTAGGATAGTTTTGATAACTTATACACGTAACCTGTTTTCTGAAAGCGTTGTCTAATTGCAATACAGAGCCAGACCTATTTCACCGGTAAATTGTCTTAAACAACTTAAGCATAAACCGTTTTACGATGACAGTAGACGGTAATGCGTGTCGAATTGAATCAATACAAGAGAACTTACTGCTGCCACCGCGTGGAAAAATGTTGCTACGGAAGAGTAAGTGCGATCACGAAAAGGCGAGCAATGTGAAGACGACGACGACGATTAGAAGCTAACGCGGGCTGTTGCCTCTTGGCGAAGCGCAGCGCATTTTCTTGTAAATATACTTGTACATAGCCTTTCGTCTGCGGCTTCCTACGTAACATATCTGGTGCAGGTGGACGTTCCCTGTACCTCGTCACGGAGCTTCGCAGTGGACGGTACGTCGAGCCTTCCTTCATGGCTCCCGGCGACGACAACCCGACTCCGCCGGCTCCGACACCTGCTGCCACTTCGACGACCTACATCACTCTCCTCGCTCCCCGTGATCCTGGCGTATTCTCGGGCAAAGATGGGGAAGACGTCGATGACTGGATTAGCTTGTATGAACACGTCAGCCGCAATAACTGGTGGGACGCTACTATTATGCTCGCCAACGTAGTCTTTTACCTCACTGGCACACCTCGAGTTTGTATCGCACGCACGAAGATGTGCTCACCCGTTGGGATTCACTTAAGACGGAGCTTCGAGACTTGTTCGGCAACCCCTACGGTCGCCAACTTGCCACGCAGAAGGCGCTTTCCGGCCGTGTGCAGACGTCAACAGAGCCCTATGTCACGTACATTCAGGACGTCTTGGCTCCATGCCACAAAGTTGACATCCAGATGACTGAGTCAGAAAAGGTTGCCCACATCCTCAAAGGCATTGCCGATGACGCCTTCAGCTTGCTCGTTTGCAACAACGTAGCGACGGTGGATGCTGTTATAAAGGAGTGCCGCCGCTTGGAACTCGCTAAAAGCCGACCTATTGACCAGCAGTTTGCCCGTCTGCCCAACTCCCCAGCGACATCTTCCTGTGCCGACACTCCTCGTCCCGACAACACTGCCGATGTTACCAGGATAGTCCAGCGTGAGATAGAGGCCGCCTATCCGGCTGCCTTCGACTCCAGTCCCACCAACACATCTGCAGTCACGGTCTCACTGATCCAGGCAGTTGTCCGCCAAGAGTTCGAAAACATGGGTCTTCACACCATCTGCTCGGCCCATCGTCCTGATACCCGCCCGGCTTCTTCGATTCCGCACCGTCCCGCATCTTCTTACCCACCACGTTTCCGCAACCCATCTGAATGGCGCACCGCTGACGACTAGCCCATTTCTTTCCACTGCCATCGAATCGGGCACATTTCTCGGCATTGTCGCAGTCGCTGGAGTTCCCCTACCCGGTCTACTTATACTCCCTACTCTCGCCCCCCAGGTGGCCCTTCTCGTCCCTATGCCGCACGCTCCGATAACGCCGCCGCTGATTCTCCTGCACCGAACCGCTCCTATTCTCGTTCGCCTTCGCCCCAACGACGACAATCTCGCTCTCCCCAGCCCAGTCACTCCTATTCGCCGACTCCCTTCGGACGCCGCTCCCGGCCGGAAAAGTAGACGATGCAGCGCCTCGAGGTGCCGCTGCATTGCTCCCTACGCCGCCAAATCCTCTACTGACGTTGCCCACTCTTCTGAACCTTCTTGACGTGCAAGTCGACGGTGTTTCTTTGTCTGCACTCATAAACACTTCGGCGCATTTGTCGGTAATGAGCGCTGACCTTCGTAACCAGCTCAAAAAATTATCACGCCCGCCACGATGCCTTTTGTCCGTGTCGCCGATGGCGGAACAGCACCCGTAATTGGTATGTGTACCGCCCGCGTCTCCTTCGCCGATGGCTCAACAATCGTGCTATTCACAGTCGTCGCCCACTGTCCCCACGACATCATCCTCGGCTTAGACTTCCTCTCCGCACATTCTGCTCTCATCGATTGTTCCGCCAGTACTCTCCGCCTTGACCTGCCTGTTCTGGATCCTGCTGAACCACACCCCAGTCGCTTCAGTTCCGTCGACTTCGTTCGCTTGCCACCTTCGGCACTGACCTACGCTGACCTAGTGTCATCTCCACCAGTCTGCGACGGTCACTACATCGCGACTCCTATGCTAGACGTCCTCCTTACACACGCGATCACAGTTCCTCATACAGTTTTATCTATTACGGCGAATAGCGTCTGCCTGCCAGTGGTCAACTTTGGCTTGACGACACAAGTGCTGCCACGCGGGATGTCTCTGGCCCAGCTTTGCTCATTCGAGGGTCACTCAGTAGCATCCATTGCAGTAGACGACACTTCATCCGATACTCTACCATCGCAGTCGGCAAATTGTACCATCGCTGACTTACAGGAAATGATTGCGCCCGACTTGCCGTCCGAGCACGCTCGTGAACTCTACCGCGTTCTGTTTTCGTACCACCATATTTTTTACTTTAACGATCGACCTTTGGCCCAAACTACAGCTGTCAAACATCGCTATAATACCAGCGATGTCCCTCGTATTCATCGCCGCCTGTATCGAGTGTCACCGGCTGAGCGTCAAGGTATTCACGCAGAAGTTCGCAAAATGCTTGCCAAGAACATTATTGAACCATCATATCCATGGGCGTCCCCTGTTGTTCTGGTCAAAAAGAGGGATGGCTCATGTCGCTTTTGCGTGGACTATCGGCACCTTAGCAGGGTTACCAAAAAGGACGTGTATCCCCTACCTCGGATTGATGACGCCTTTGACTGCCTCTACGGTGCTCGCTATTTCTCCTCTACTCACCTTCGCTCCGGCTACTGGCAGATTGCCGTGGACGATTTTGACCGCGAGAAGACTGCTTTTGTAACTCCGGACGGTCTTTATTAATTCGAAGTGATGCCGTTCGGTCTATGTAACGCTCCTGCCACTTTTGAACGCATGATGGACTCCCTTCTTCACGGTTTCAAATGGTCCACATGCCTGTGCTACTTGAACGACGTTATAGTATTCTCCCCAACCTTCGCTACGCACCTCGAGCGCCTCTCGGCAGTCCTGGACGTCTTTCGTCGCGCCGGTCTGCAACTGAACGCATCGAAGTGCCACTTCGGCCGTCGCCAGATTACCGTCCTTGGGCATCTCGTTGACGCGAATGGAGTGCAACCGGACCCAGGCAAGATCCATGCTGTTACGCACTTCCCTATTCCGAAGTGGGTCAAGGATGTGCACTGCTTCATCGGCCTTTGTTCCTACTTCCGCCGTTTCGTGAAAAATTTCGCGGCCACAGCACGACCACTAACCGAGCTTTTGAAGAAAGACGCCCCTTTCCAGTGGGGCGATAACGAGGCCTCTGCATTCTCACATCTTATCGACATTCTCACAACGCCGCCCGTTTTGGGCCATTTCGATCCTTTTGCGCCTACCGAAGTCCGTACTGATGCGAGCGGTCAAGGAATTGGCACAGTACTGGCACAACGCCAGCGTGGCCGCGACCGTGTTATCGCTTACGCCAGCAGGCTCCTCTCACCCGCGGAGCGCAACTATTCCATCACTGAGCGTGAGTGTCTGGCCCTAGTTTGGGCGGTTGCGAAATTCCGGCCATACTTATATGGCCGACACTTTTCCGTTGTCACAGACCATCACGCACTTTGCTGGTTATGCTCACTGAAAGATCCTACAGGAAGACGTGGTCGCTAGGCCTTACGCCTCCACGAATATTCGTATACTGTCACCTATAAATCTGGCCGACTACACAAGGACACTGACTGCCTGTCTCGCTGCCCGGTCGACGAGCCTGACGACGCCGACAGTAGTAGCGCCAGCGGCATTTTCTCTGTGTCTGCCTTCACTAACATCGCCGATGAGCAGTACTTGTAAATATACTTGTACATTATTTTTCGTCTGCGTCTTCCTACGTAACAATATGTACACCTACCGACGCATCCGTTCGCCGATATGTCCTCCAGGGCGGCATTCTGTATCGAAGGAACTTCCTCCCTGACGGCTCTGATCTTCATCTTGTCGTGCCAAAACAGCTACGACAGACTGTGCTCTTTGAGATGCATGACGCACCCACTGCAGGACATCTTGGGGTAACCCGCACGTACGACCGCGTCCGCAGCCGCTTCTATTGGCCTGGTCTCGCTCGCTCCGTTCGACGCTATGTTGCTGCATGTGATCCCTGCCAGCGCCGGAAAACACCTCAGGTGCTACCTGCCGGTCATCTCCAGCCGATCGCCGTACCTGTGGAACCGTTCTTTCGTGTTGGATTAGACCTGCTTGGTCCCTTTCCCACGTCATCCTCTGGGAACAAATGGGTATCCGTCGCGACTGATTACGCCACCCGGTACGCTATCACTCGGGCTCTCCCTACCAATTGCGCCACTGACGTCGCGGACTTTATCTTGCGTGACATTATCTTGCTTCATGGCGCCCCGCAACAGCTCCTTACTGACCGTGGTCGAAACTTCCTCTCGAAAGTTATCGCTGACATTGTGCGTTCCTGCTCCATTCAACACAAGCTGACTACCTCATGGCCTGACAGAGCGGTTAAACCGTACTCTTACCGATCTGCTGTCGAAGTACATTTCCAAAGAGCACCACGACTGGGACATTGCCGTTCCTTACGTAACATTTGCGTACAATTCTTCCCGGCACGACACCGCCGGATTTTCTCCATTTTACCTACTGTACGGTCGCGAACCTACCTTGCCCCTAGACACGGCACTTCCTCCTGCTGCAATCTCAACAAGCGAGTATGCGCGCGACGCCATCGCCCTCGCCGACCATGCACACCAGCTTGCCCGTGCTCAACTGACGGCCTCACAAACCACTCAGCAGTGTCAGTAGAACGTTTTCGCCTGGTGCACTCGTGCTCCTGTGGTCGCCCTCTCGTCACGTCGGACTTTGCGAGAAGCTCCTTTCGCGATACTCAGGGCCCTACCGCGTGCTGCGCCAGATGACGCCTGCGACTTCCGAAATTGCTCCGGTGGGTTCAACCTCGTCCTCTCCTCTGGCATCCAGTGATGTCGTGCATGTCAGTAGGCTCAAGGCCTACTACACTGCTTCCGAGTCCGATCTTTAATCGCTCCGGGACGGCGCTTTTGCAGCCGGGGGTAGTGCTACGGAACAATATGTGCGATCACGAAAAGGCGAGCAGTGTGAAGACGACGACGACGATTAGAAGCTAGCGCGGGCTGTTGCCTCTTGGCCAAGCGCAGCCTATTTTCTTGTAAATATACTTGTACATAGCTTTTCGTCTGCGTCTTCCTACGTAACAATATGTATAACGCGTGTACTGCAGCATGACTCCTCTCGTGCACTTCCGTAAGAACCGTCGGCGCCATCATGCCCTGCCATCACGAAGCATGTGCGTTGCCTCGGGAATTCATGGCGTGTCTGTGAGTGTGAACGCTTTCGAAACGCGTCATGCGTCAACTAGGCTCCATTAACGCACAGCTCTTTGGACGCGCTGCACCAACTAGCCAATTTGTACAATTCTACCGCGTCCCCGATTGTAAAATGCAGGTGTATAACCGCCCAAACTATTAAAAAAATGTATTGGCGCTGATTATTCTGCGCACATGAACTAACGAAACCTGAGTAAATGCGTACCGATTAGAAGCAACTTCATGGAACATATAATGCCACACCAACGCACACACAGCTGAATCATGGCGGATAGTTTTTATCACAGTGTGACGCCCGCTACCGACTGCAGAAAGTCATCTTCAGTTCCATCTAATGCATGAAAAATGCCGAGGTACAGTGAACTGGAAAGGGGGGGACTGCGAACTAAGGCATAAAAAACGTCCGTTTTATGGCATTGCGTCTAGCTACCTTGCATTGAGCCGCTCTGTGTAGGTTTATTTAGTAGGAAGCAATTAGTTTTTTTTTATACTGAGTACAATTAGGTACTATCGTAACGTGCATGCTTATTTGTGTGCAATTTTATTCAGAAAGGCTGCGCGTTAGAATCGCGGAAACACGGTATTGGCGCCGCCTGAAATAACCGATCGGGGCATCCGACACCAGAAGCGTTGCGCGTCGTTGCCTGAGACGATGAGAGTGGTTCACTAATTTGCAGCTCAATCGGCGGCTCATACTAAGTGACCGAAGATGGCGGCACATTCGTTGAAGAGCGACGCGTACACAGCTCATTCCTGGCGCAGCTCGCTAAAGTGTTGGCGTCAAGCATGTTCACTGAAGAACGACCCATTCACAGTGGATTTCTCGCATCCCTTCATCAACGATCGAGTTCTTGTGCATGACAAACCCCTTTGACGACCATGTGATTCAACTTAGTATTGGATAAATATTGGTATTTGCTTTATAATTTTCAATCGCCACACTTCCAGTAGCATATTATGGTATGGTCCGACGTTTTCATCAATGAAGCTCACTGTTAAATGGCATTCGTCCACTGCCAGATAACCAGCGACCCAAGTGTCCATGAAATCGACTCATTGAAGTGCAGCACAAACCTAACGGCACACTCACAGGGCTCCGAATTGGTGTCGAAGAGTTTCATCGAATAGCGGCACCTTCCAAGCTCCCGTATACAGGGACTCATGAAGGCGCGAAAAGGGTTTGCTGAAAATCGACACGTATGTACGCACTGCCATATAGTCGGCGACCCAAATCGCTCCGATAGCTGGTTTCAAACCCTGTTACTTCAGCACAGTGGCCCACCCATATAGGCGCGGAAACCGTTACGTACAAACGAGGATATTTGGACAGACAACTGGCCACTGGAGAGTGCGTAAAATGTCTTAAGAATGATAACGAATATAAAATTAGTTTGCTATTGCATATCGCTTAAACTTACGTCTTTAGTACCTTGATTTGTTTTTTGCTTCATTGGCAATGATGCTGTTTCGCGCTAAATTTGCTCACTGGGTACCTGTCACTAGGTATGTGCCGCTCTTAATTGTAGCTGGTTCCTGCAACTTTGGGTGACTGCGTACGCGTCGTTCACGAATGATACTATAACGCCGATTTCAGCCATTGAGTTTATGTCACTGTGCAGAGTCCGCTATTCGATGGTAAGAATTGCAATGTGTTGCCAATGCTTGCTGGGAACTAATCTGCTTCCTATATTCAGCCAACCTTGTCTAAAGATATCTGTACAGACGCATCATGCGTGTCTGCACATATTTTTCTCGCCGGCATGCGATAGAAAAGCGCTGCCACACAAACGCCTCACGTATGAAGAGCTTGTACAGTGGTAAAACGTCGTGTCGCTACGTTGCTTGCACACTATCTTTATAATCGTCCACATTAATTCCAATATGCGTTCTGTCGGAATTCATACACTCCAAATTATATTACTTAGACGGCCATGCATTCTTTGTGTACATGAATGATTTGCATGAATAAGTTAATAACTGGTTAAGGACGGGGTGCATTTATACGCTCACGCTTAATGAAAGTTCAATTCCTCCTTTGCTTCATTTGAGGGGGGAGGACTATTACAAAGAAGGTGTGATGGTTTTGTAATTTGATGTCTAGTTCATTTCTTTCGAAAGTTCAAAATGACGGTGTACACGACCTTACATTACTTCTTATTTTTCTTTCAGAGGAAAGCAAGAATGAATACCGTAAGCATATGTTTTTTATTAGAAGGCGTTCTAGATTATGTATTCTATGTGATTTATTGAGAATGCTCCTAGCTTTAAAGTTCTGCAATATATAGTCCTTCGAATTTCTGTTTCGGAAATATAAGTGGGTAATTCGTACAATATTCATCGCTGTTCAGAACGGAATCATTTAAACTGATAAGCACGCCTAGAAAATACAAATAAATGGTATTTATTGGATCTTCACCAAAGAAAAAAAATAATATTCTGAAGTATACGACCCCAAAAACGATCTGTTTTAGTACCAATATATGAATTACAATATCTAAATAATGTTTATTTGATTGCAAGGTGTTACCTTGTATGGGGAAGTATTGTTTCCGGCGTTTCAACAGTAATAAAAATGTTTCTAGAGGTCACCATTATTGACCGTGTCATAAAAAAACCTCGAGAACCACGTCCTATTTGGCAAACTTAGCACAAACAAATTCTCTTGCGAAAGGCAACACATAAATGCAGTGTATTATATGTTTTTATTTTATTTTCATCGCTGGCTGACTTTTAGTAATGATTGAACAAGAAATATAAAGGTACGTGCTGCTCAAGACAGTTTCCTTTACACAGATCTCCAACTTCCTTTCGCATTTCTTGCAATTTAACTAAGTGATCTTGAATGTTAGATCATCATTAACCGTCTCAAAATATATATGCAAACTTCTGTTGTTTGTTTCATTTACTGAAACAGAACAGGCTTTTAAATGCTTGCTCCTACAACGCAGTCAATCATATTAAAACGCTGGATACGATGACTAGAGTGACCCCGCATACGGGACTTGCATGAATCTGATAATGTTGCGGTGAAGAGAGATAACGCCGATTTTTCGCGATCATTTTGAGTGATTACAAAGACAGGTTCTAACTGCTGGGCGGCTAGTTATACCGTATTTCAGGTACATTTTAAATTGCAGCTTTCTCTACTAACCTTTCAGGACTTTCCTTAGCGGAGCGTTACAAAATTACAGCAGAAACACTCCTCGATGATCGTATATTTCTATGTGAAGCGTTTCTCCTGTGTAAACGCTCACCCGCAGACCATGCATGTGCTAAATGTTTGTAACTGTATGAAATTATTGTGCCGCATTAGGAAAGTGAGCTCTTGAAGCAGTATTTACGCGTTAAGCGAAGTAGCGCGTACATATTGCGTAAGTGCCTTGACGATCATCGAGGTTTAATATGAAAGTGTTATGTCGAATTCTCGCGTGGTGTTGGACGGAAATGTCGTTCGTTCGTATACAATTCTACTTTCGGTAAATATAATTGAGGCGAGGTTACCCAGCGTTAGGGCAGGGCGAGCATATAGAAATTATTATGGACTTAAAAAATTTCCGGCCATACGACTAAAACTTTAAATATGAGTATGAAAAGACAATTTGCTGCCAAGTGGGCCATAAGCCGTAACCTCAGCAAGGCACATGTGATGTTTTACTATAGAGCTACGTCGGGGTATGTGCCCCATTACAACCTATTAGAGATTTGTGTACGGGTAGGAAACCTACCCGTGAGAGTGTTAGTGAGTGTCCCTCCAGGCTATGAACGCAGATCCGAAAAATATGACCTATCACCTCTGTCACCTAAATCCTGAATGTACAAACAGAAAACAGCAATAAACTTTCGCATGGGGCTCTAAAGCATTAATCGGCTTAGGGGATAGGTTATTTCTTAGTAGCATTTTAAACAAAGCATGTAAACAGACATGAGGAAATAGACAGTAAGTGAGCAAGGTTTAGTTTCAAGGGAAGGGTATCATTATTATTCCGAGTTAAATGAAAGCAGAAAGTAATTGAGTTTGTCGGCAGTAGCTACCGACACCAACTCTTCATTCTGCGCAAACAAGATTGTTTGCATGCGTTTTATACACTTTCTGAAATGGAACGAGTGATTCTTTTTTCGCGGCACCCAATAATACTAAACAATTTAACGTTTGCTTTGTAATTATTTCACTATTTGTGATGATAGTAGTTTGGAAGTCATCGATTACACGAAGAGACATTAAAATAACATTCAGCAGCATTGACACCACGTGTTGATGTCTCAATGAAAGAAAGGAAATGAATGAAGCGTAAAAAAGACCGTGTGATTACACTCACGTGAGCACAGCATGTCCACGCCATTGAACGAATTCGACCATTATGCAGCTGTTCTTAAAGATTACCTCTAGGAACTGCGCATTTTATTGAGATTTGTTTCACCAAGTGCCAGAAGTATCGGTGTGCCGTAGAAATGACAAGTTTGATGTTATTTTTGCAGCTCGGCCCTGTAACAAATAAACAAATTAACTTGCCACTCAAGTACTCTGCCTAGTGATCCCCATCCAGCCGCGTTATACCTACACTACCTAGCCGCGTTATACCTAGACCTAGAATACCTAGACGCGTTTAAGACCGCGTGCATTCTTGAGATTCGGGGCGCAAGATGCTCGGATCACGAAGAATGGACACTATATTGTGCAACCTAGCAAAAACCGCAACAGGCAGACAAATCAGCGGATCTCTTAGGCTCGTAGGGCCCTCTGGGCCGCACATCTAGGTGACAAGGTAGCCTAGCCGCCTGCGGCATTACCTTACTGAGCTATGTCTTATGCTCGGTTGCGGTAGACGGAAGTTCAAATCCTGTCCCCTCCTGTTGTTTTCTTTTTTAAGATGGTGTATGTACGTATGACTTCCTCCAGTGCACTACATCTGCGGGCTTGTAGTGGCACCTGACACCAGCGAAAGATCCCGAGTGCGAGTGTGGCTATAATTATACCGGTACAACCAAATTAGGAAGGCCTACTAAGTTTGAACACAGACACTCTCTCACCATGGAGGCCACCATGTGGCCTCCCTGGTACAGTATTCGGCCACAACCTGCCCAATGATATCAACAATTACCTCACGGCCCTTAGTCCCCAGCAGCTGTGGAGCACATGTCCAAGGCGGCGGTCAGACCAGTAACGCAGCAGAGGATGCTAAGAATATCTGGGTCGGGACAGGGCGCCAATGCAATCTCACCCTGACAACCTTTCTCTGCCGAACCCTGTCGAGTGAGGCTAGCTTAGCAGTACTTTTAGAGGAACTATTACACATAGTTTGGGATATCATAGACCTTACTGAGGTTAGAAGAACTGGTGAGGCTTATACGTGCCTAATAAGAGTTGGAGAAGTGTGTGAGAGGCCTTTGCCCTGCAGTGGTTGTAACCACGATGATGATTATGGTGATGATGATGACGATGATCATGATGATGAATAACAGCCATGTCATCTGCTATATAGATCTCTCAGATAAAAAGCAATATAGAGTCAGATTCTTAATCCATAAGGGCATAGGGAGCAACACGGACGATTTCTACAGCAATTATGAGAGGGTAGCCATAGTCGTAATCAAACTTAACAAAAAGTATAGAATAAAGATGATTAAAGGTAATAGAAGCCTACGCTCTAACATCCAGCCATGACGATGAGGAAGTAGATCAGTTTTATGAAGATGTTAAATTAGCGATGAGAGAAGTGCAAACTCAATATGCAGTAGTAATGGGTGACTTCAATGGAAAAGTGTGGGAAACGCAGGCGGGTGAACAGGTAATTTGCAACTATGACGTCGATCCTAGGAACGCCATAGGAGAAGTGCAAATAGAATTCGCATAAAGGAATAAGCTCAGAATAATAAACAGCTATTTCAGGATGAGTAGCAACAGAAAATGGACCTGGAAAAGCCCTAATGGTGAAAGAAGGAGTGAAATTGATTTCATACTTAATGCCCATCCCAGCATAAGGCAGGATGTAGAAGTGATAGGTAGGGTAACGTGCAGTAATATTGGGTTAGTGAGAGCTAGGATTCACCTAAGTTTGAAGAGAGAAAGAGTAAAATTGGTCAAGAAGAAACAGGTAAACTTAGAGGCAGTAAGGGTAAAAGCAGACAAATTTAGGCTGGTACTTCCAAACAATTTTGCAGCCTTAGAACAGAGGGATTAGGATAATGACATAAAACTAATGAATGAAAGCGTAAAGAGGCTGGCTTCAGAGGCAGCAACTGAAGTGGGATGCAAGGCACCAAGGCAAGCAGTAGGCAAGCTCTCCCGTGTAACAAAGGACCTATTAATAAAGAAACGAGAAAAAATGAAAGTGTCCGACTGAAGAAATAAGATAGAATTCGCGAAAGTGTCAAAACTGGTCAACAAGGCGAAAATAAGTGATATTAGAAATTATAACGTGAGAAATACTTAGGAAGCCGTAAAAAATGGTCGCAGCCTGAAATCAGTGAGAAGGAAACTTGGAATAGGACAAACCAAGATGTATGCACTGAAAGATAAGCAGGGTAATATCATGAGCAATGCCGAAGTTATAATGAAGGAAGCGGAAGAATTCTACAGCGTGTGACACAAAAAAAAAAAAGCAAGACTGGTCCAATAACTTATTGTACTTACTGAATCAGTTCTCTGTGGCATTATCACCTTCAAAGTAGTCCCCTTCAGCATTCACGCACTTCTGCATTCGGTGCTGCCATTGCTGGTAAGAGTTCTGGAACGAGGTTTTTGGAAGGCCCTTCAGGAGATTCTCCGTTTTTGCCTGAACCTCTTCAACTGAGGTAAAATGGGTTCCCTTTAAGCAAGATTTACCTTCAGAAAACAAAAAAAAGTCGCGTGGAGCCAAATCAGGTGAATATGGAGGATGCGCCATCACAGTAATGTTTTTGCTGGTCAGAAACGGCTTGACAGATAGGGTCATGTGAGCGGGTGCATTGTCCTGGTGCAACAGCCATCCATCACACAACCTTCGCACAAATCTTCCTCATGTCCAATTCGTCCGTTAAAATGCGCCGAACAGCTTCCCTATCCAAGTTAACCAGCTGCGCCACTGCACAAAAACTTCATCTTCGGTCACCATGGATCACATCACGAACTTTGGCAATGTTTTGGTCTGTAATCGCTGACCTTGGGCGCCCAGCACGTTCATCATCTTCCACACTGCCCCTTCCCCCTGAAAACCGCTTATGCCATTCAAACACACGCGCACGAGACAAAGTTTCATCTCCATATGCCTCGGTTAACATTTGAAATGTTTCCGTGGCTGATTTCTTAAGTTATACAAGAAACTTGATGTTGATTCGCTGTTCGATTTTTCCATCAGACATTTTTCCGGCAGAAGGCAGTTGTACGTGTTCACTCAATGACGCAGCACTTCCAACTGGCGTGAATGGTTCCGTCGAAACTGGCCGCATGAAAAGAGGAGGTGTGTGGGATGACGTCAGCAAAACAGTTGTTGCCAACTCCAATCTTTTTCAAGCTACATGCTTACTCTCGTTTCTTTTGTGTCACACCTCGTAGATTAGCCTGTACAGTACCCAGAGGACTCAGGATAACCCCATTCGGAACGACAATGAACAGGATACAAAAACTCCTACTGCAACTAAGGATGAGGTCAGAAGGGCCTTGCAAGACATGAAACGGGGAAACGAGGCAGGAGGAGATGGAATAAAGTTGATTTAATCAAAGATGGAGGAGACATAATGCTTGAAAAACTTCCCGCTCTCTATACGATATGCCTATCAACTGCAAGGGTCCCAGACACCTGAAAGAATGCAAGAATTATACTAATCCACATAAAGGGAGACATTGATGAACTAAAAAATTATAGCCCTATTAGCTTATTCCCAGTATAATATGAAAGATTTCCCAAAATAATATATAATAGGATAAGGGCAACGCTGCACTTTAATCAGCCAAGGGAACAGGTGGGCTTCAGGAAAGAATTCTCCACAAGGGATCACATTCATGTGTATAATCAGGTTATCGAGAAATCCGCATAGTACAATAAGCCTCTTTATATGGCTTTCATAGATTGCGAAAAGCATTTGATTCAGCAGAGCTAAGAACAGTCATAGAGTCATTGCGTAATCAGAGTACAGACCGCTTCCGTAAATACCTTGAAAATATCTACAGAGATTCTAGAACCTCCTTATTTCTACACAGGAAAAGTAGGAAAATACTTTCAAAAAGGAGTCAGACAAGGAGACATAATCTCTCCAATGCCATTCACTGCGTGTTTGGGAGAAATGTTCAAGCTATTAAACTGACAAGGATTGAGAGTAAGGATCGACAGTGAATACCTCAGCAACGTCTGGTTTCCCGATGACATTCTTTTATTCAGCAACACTGCGGAAAAGTTGCAACAAATGATTGTGACCTTAAAAGGGAGAGTGTAAGAGTGGGGCTGAATATTATTATGAAGAAGGCAAACATAATGACAAAAAACGGGGAAGGGAACCGGATTTCAAGATCGCAAGTAAGCCTTTAGAGACTGTCAAGGAGTATGTTTACCTAAGTCAACTAATCACAGGGAACGCTGACCATGAGAAGGTAATTCACTGAAGAAAAAAAAATTGGTTCGGTTGCATACAACAGACATTGTGAGCTCCTGACTGGAAGCTTACGGTTATCTCTGAAAAGGAAGGTACAGAATCAGTGCATTTTACTGGTGCTGACATAAGGGGCAGAGACTCGGAGACTGACAAAGAAACTTGAGAACAAATTAAGGAATTAAGAAAACGGGTACAGACGATATTCTAATAGCATTAGGAGAAAAAAAATGGCTCTGGGCAGGTCATGTAATGCGCAGATTAGATAATCGTTGGACCATTAGGGTAACAGAATGGGTACCAAGAGAAGGGAAGTGCAGTAGAGGACGACAGAAAACTAGGTGGTGCGAGGAAAATTAGGAAATCAGGAGTTGCAATCAGATGGCGCAGGACAGGGGTAATTGGAGATTGCTGGGGGAGGCGTTCATCGTGCAGGGGACATAAAATAGGCTGATGACGATGGCGACGACGACGATGATGATGATGTTGATGTTGATGATGAAATAAGACCGAAGCCCTCTTATCGGCTGCCGTGGAAAACATCCTCAACGACTGCAGAGCTTCATGGCGTCAAAGAAGCTGTCCTCTATACACTGCGCCGAGAGCCTGAACAATGGGCGATTTTCACTGACTCTAAAGGAGCACTACAAACACCATACAGTCCGTTAATAAAGGCCAATCGTTAGCCCGTTTCTTTCGACAGTGCGTACTTAGAGCACTTGGCAATTAATTCAGGCCACCTTATCGCACTTCCGTTGATACCGGCACATTGTGGTATTCTGGCCAACGAAAAAGCAGATGAGGTGGCACGCAAAGGTCTTCAGTATGAAAACTATAGCCGGATTTATTTCACTAGGTCTGATGCTTCCGAAGTAGCTAAAAGATTTGCTTCTGAAGAAGAGGTTTGGCTGTGGAGCTTGACAACCCAACATTGTCCTTTCCTTTACTCAATCGACCCAAATATCAGATCCAGACTCCCATCCAGCATTTCTCACCGTTTGGACTCTATATCATCGTCTTCGCCTCAATACGGCCTATGGACATCGTTTACGGTATCGCTTCGGTCCAGTGAAAGGTCCACACTGCAACAGCTGGGGCTGAATTGAAACCGTGGAGCATATCATGTTTGAGGGTCGAGCGTGTGCGGGCGAGCGTACGTGCTATCAATATTACATGCATTCACTTACACAGGGATCTTTGGGATTTGACTGTTTCTTAGGCCCTTTAGCCTCCTCACACAGAAGACCCGCGGGATGAATATTTATTCTCATACTTAGAAAGCATAAATCAATTCGACAAACTTTTTTACTGTTCTGTTACCTTTACTCACATTTCACGCGCCGAATTCTGCCACCACAATGTAGGATACACTGAAAGAATTTACCATTGCATGCCGCTTGCCATGACTCAGAAATCTCAGTGCCCAAATTTTTTACTTATTCCTTTTTTTGCGCCTCTCTCATTCTCTATATCTCTTCTGAATTCTGTTCCCCACGCATCTCATGCTGATTTCCTTTACAGTTTCCATATGCCCTCATAAGCCTGTTTAAGGCAGTTAGGCGTGTAATATATTCATGGTATTGTGGCTTTTAAATAATTTAGGTGGCAAACATCATCACTGTCATCACTACGGACATAACAAGCATAATTGCTACGTCGCACTATAGCGGAACTATTTTGCGGCACTATATAATCGGGATTTATTAAGCTGTATTTTTGTAGATGGAGCTTTTATTGCATTATTTCACCGTTGTTTCTGTGAGTACATGTGTTTGCTTCTGGTATAAGCATGTACTGCGTCTGTAGAAGTCTGTACTGCTACCACTATCAGGCTGTCATGAGGGAATGCGCAATTTTGTAAGAAATTTTGTTGCACAGGTACTTTTTTAAAGCGTTAGCATTCTTAGGGTACATAACGAGCTTCCCGCCTGCCTGCCTGCCTGCCTGCCTGCCTGCCTGCCTGCCTGCCTGCCTGTCTGTCTGTCTGTCTGTCTGTCTGTCTATCTATCTATCTATCTATCTATCTATCTATCTATCTATCTATCTATCTATCTATCTATCTATCTATCTATCTACGTATTATCATTATCATTATCAGCCTGGTTACGCCCTCTGCAGGGAAAAGACCTCTCCCATACTTCTCCCACTACCCCGGCCATGTACTAATTGTGGCCATGTTGTTCCTGCAAACTTAATCTCATCCGCCCACCTAATTTTCTGCCGCCCCCTGCTACGCTTCCCTTCCCTTGGAATCCAGTCCGTAAGCGTCAATGACCATCGGTTATCTTCCCTCTTTAATACATATCCTGCTCATTTCTTTTTCTTGTTTTGAACTAAGATGTTATTAACTCACTTTTGTTCCCTCACCCAATCTGCTCTTTTCTTATCCCTTAACGTTACACCCATCATTCTTCTTTCCATGACTCGTTGGGCCATCCTCAATTTAAACAGAACCTATACTGTATTAAACTGGAATGTTTGGCGACTTGGTATACATTCACAATGGGAACAGCGCGAACAAGACGACGACGGAGTGAAAAGACGCAGAACGAGCGCTGACTCACAACTGCGTTTAGTGAAACACACGTCAGGTATATAAGCGGAACAGACGATCACACGGTCAATCGAGGAACGCACAACCGGGCCACGTGTATACAGGGCACCTCTTACCGTATTGAGTTATCAAGGTACGTTAATTCCTGCTGAGAAAGTGCGATCGAAGGATGGTTAATGCACCACGTGCCCTTTCGCTCAATGTGGTCTGACTCCACGACTAATCTGGTGGATGCACAGTATGTTTAAACAAAATCTTTGAGCAGATGCTTACACTTACATTGCCGGCAATAGGCAGAGACATGTGCATAATCATTGTGGTCCAAGGACACTACATGCTCTCTAAGTCTTACATTTATGTACCGGTCGGTTTGCCGTATATACACTCGCCCACACTTGAGCCATGTACCACATTGGTGGTGCTGACTACATACTAGTTAACATGCTTCACTTTGCACCTTACGTTAGGATTACGCTCCGCTCCACTTTCTGGCCTTTCGACCGCCAGACAAATAGCACTGAATGTTACAGGAGTCCTTGAACAAGAATGTTTCGGCGCATGTCTCTGCCCATTGTCGGCAATGTAAATGTAAGCCTCTCCTCAAAGAGACAAAAATTTTGTTTAAACATACTGATTTCTCTTGAGGGATAGTGGCAACCTGCTGTTCACGATCTGGGAATGCCTCCCGACACACTCCAGCCCATTCTTATCATGATTACTTCTGTCTCATGATACGGCTCCGCGGTCACTGCCTGCCCTAAGTATATGTATTCCCTTACTACTTCCAGTGCCTTGCTACCTATCGTAAACTGCTGTTCTTTTCCGAGAGTGTTAAAGATTACGTTAGTTTTCTGCAGATTAATTTTTGGACCCACCCTTCTGCTTTACCTCTGCAGGTCAGTGAGCATGCATTTCAATAGTTACTGAGGTACTAAGGTACTATCTATCTATCTATCTATCTATCTATCTATCTATCTATCTATCTATCTATCTATCTATCTATCTATCTATCTATCTGTCTGTCTGTCTGTCTGTCTGTCTGTCTGTCTGTCTGTCTGTCTGTCTGTCTGTCTGTCTGTCTGTCTGTCTGTCTGTCTGTCTGCCTGCCTGTCTGCCTGTCTGTCTGTCTGTCTGTCTGTCTGTCTGTCTGTCTGTCTGTCTGTCTGTCTGTCTGTCTGTCTGTCTGTCTGTCTGTCTGTCTGTCTGTCTGTCTGTCTGTCTGTCTGTCTGTCTGTCTTTCTGTCTGTCTGTCTGTCTGTCTGTCTGTCTGTCTGTCTGTCTGTCTGTCTGTCTGTCTGTCTGTCTGTCTGTCTGTCTGTCTGTCTGTCTGTCTGTCTGTCTGTCTGTCTGTCTGTCTGTCTGTCTGTCTGTCTGTCTGTCTGTCTGTCTGTCTGTCTGTCTGTCTGTCTGTCTGTCTGTCTGTCTGTCTGTCTGTCTGTCTGTCTGTCTGTCTGTCTGTCTGTCTGTCTGTCTGTCTGTCTGTCTGTCTGTCTGTCTGTCTGTCTGTCTGTCTGTCTGTCTGTCTGTCTGTCTGTCTGTCTGTCTGTCTGTCTGTCTGTCTGTCTGTCTGTCTGTCTGTCTGTCTGTCTGTCTGTCTGTCTGTCTGTCTGTCTGTCTGTCTGTCCATGATCGTAGCTATGAAGGTTTGTATCTTACCGTTTTCCCGTCTACCTGGGTCATCGCGTAGTCCGTGGTCGAATAGGTTTAAAACCGGGCTACTCTCGAGGTAAGACGGCATAAAACCAACTGTCCGACAAACTCTGAGTCACTGAGCATGCGAAACGCATGCATGCGTACCACTCTAACGAAACCCTGTCGCTCGAATATGGGTCAATGTAGACGCGGGACGAAGAAAATGTTCGAAGAGACTTTGTTGCCGACTTGGAGTACTGGATATGTGTCACATGGTCTGGGTTGGTCTTCGCTGAAGGCAACTTGGGTCACTGAGTATGTGCCTGTAGGCGCGTTCTGGTTTTCAATAATCGCACTTGATGCCCACGTGTGTAACTATGTATGTGCCACTGGGATATTGCTGTTCTACAATTATGAAAAAGATATTTAAATGCTCATGCTAAGAAGGATCAAACCCACGTCTCAAGAGTTCCTCGAGAATAGCTACAAAATGCATGAGCACGCTGCGCCACAATTTCACTGATTATGTGTTGGTTCTCATAAAACGCCTTTCCTGCCATCGCTTCTGCAAGCTGCACCATAAATCCACAGGGTATACAATTCTCTTCACTTAGGCTCTCGATAACTGGAGTCACTGCTCATGTGCCACTGAGTGTGCGGCAAATGAAGGAACAATGCTCAGTTTTTTCAGGCACCGGCGCGCCACAGTTTTCGTTTCGAAGGCTCCGCGTGCACTTCTCGGTAGTGCCAATAGATGGCGCAGCGTTTGCTATTTGCTATAGTACGTTTTCCTCAGCGTTCGCACGCATCGGCGCTCCATGCATTTCAGAGGACATGCACAAGATGTTGACGAGGTAACGAATGCAGACTGACCATTCATAGACTCGAAGTAAAGGGTAAATTATCCCTTCAAACGCAGCTGGGGCACAACAGAGTGCAAAAAGCATGACCTTATATTTATGTAGCCCGTCAGATGTAATAAACGCTGTCTTTTTGCACTCCATGTTGTCAAAATCAACCTACCACTTTGCAAAGCATAGGCATGCTATCAAGCATCTGGTTCCGCGATGGCAGTGAAGGGAGTGATCTGGGGCCGTATTCTGAAACGATCCACTTCGGCGATGCTATCGCCTCGGTGATAGTTCGCCGTCAGGCGCGTGCTGATTGGCTGGTTGGGTAAAATCACATGACGTAGTTAATCCAGTTTTGCTAAAACAACCAATCAGCGCGCGCTTGACGGCTAAGTGTCGCCGAGACGAGAGTGTCGCCGAAGTGGATCGTTTCAACATATGGCCCAAGTGTGCAACAGTAGCTATACGTCTTTGCAGCCTCACTTGTTCGAAGAGTGATAGTTGACGCTCAATATTCAGCCTCCATCACTCTTCCGAGGAATAACAAGAAAAGCACATCGGCTGGAGCTATCTTCTACTACGCATTTTACCCTTATGACACAGAATGAATTGATGTTCAACAGAAAAGGCGCGAGAGGCATGTTGGCGCATCAGACCATCCGCACTGGTATGAATACGACGATTCTTCAGCATACCTTCTCCTAATGAATGGTCGTAGATTCGAAGATGTTTCTGTATGATGCTAGAAGGTCAGCCGCCCTGAACAACTTGGTCGGTCAGAAGTTGAGGAATGCGTTGGTAATCAAACTAGAGCAGCTACAAGCTGCAAAGGTGAATGAATGTCAGCATGAAAAACGGATATGCGTCATGCATCAGAGTACATATACACTTGCCATCAAAATACCTTGTAGTAGAATTTGACTCGAGAAGCTGTAGGTGATGAACGGAATGTTTGCCTGGTTTTCGGTGAGGGTCATGAGAATGTCTGGTGCGGGGACAAATCGAGAGAGTAAAACGACGCCAATTGTCGACACTGTGTGTTCATCGTCCTGAACGGTTGGTGACTCGTGGCTGTAACTGCAGACAATCAATTGGGCGCAAGTGAATGGGCCTTACAACTGGAATACCGGCAATACGAAGAAGCTCAAGTTGAAATACGCTGATTGGTGAGCCGATGAGGGCTGAAGGTTCTGACCAAAATACTATTAAAGAATATCGACGCCAGGAAAATGCTCGAAGACGGAAAATATCACAGTAGTTTTGGGACCGGTCATTGTTTCACGCGTTGCGTACACCGACAAGGCTGCAAGACTTGTTCCGTCCGCGACACGGACAAAACTAAAAGTAACAGGTGTCAATACCTTGTTGAGGTGTCTACTAGCGCACAAAATGAACACGCTGGTGATGATGACGGTTCATAGAGTTGCAGATTGCGCAGAAGGCGAAACCCATCTTCGTGAGTTCCTGCCGCCGATGACCTGAACGTGGAGAAATGAAGGTGCAGTTGAAGTACCGAGACCTAATAGCAACAGGCGCGATCACTTCCATTTCTCGACGCTCGATCCGTGCAAACCCATCTTCAGGCGAGAGCCGTCATTGTACTAGTGGGCCTCAGAGGAGTTCAGGGACCGGGAGAATTACATTACATTAGAGTGGCTCTCGACCTGCTCAAAGCGTCGACAATGCTCAAGGATGATGTCCACGACCGAACACATCAAGAGAATAAAGGCGTCAACTGCTATGCCCTCGAAGGCGTGTCTAACCTTGTCCTAATCGAATATATCAGTATCAACTTTTCAACATAGTGCAAAGACATCCAGAAAGTAGCATATATGCGATTCGGTGAATTTCTAAGCATGACCCTTTGTGATAGATTTGTGTCATTTTTTTCTTGCCGGCATCTCAGCTTCCCAGTTCGACCTCACTGTGGTTAAATTAAGCCTTCGCCGCTCCTTAGCGGTAAAAGAGCGTACTCACAAGCATGAGTATCCGCTCCAAAAAGTGTTGCAGACTCACAGGTTCATTCAGCAACATTGGAGATAAATTGCAACACATCATTGAGGGCCTTAACAGAATGGCTGTGCCACGAACATTGTGCCTCTAGCGACCAGTCACGTGGTAAACTTGCGTGTATTCGTCAGCTGCTTTCACGCTCGGGAAAACAATTTTAATAAGCGCGTATCGAGGAACAGAAAATTGTATCAGGAGTTTTTCATCTTGCTCTACAATTTTCTCACTGACACTTTTTATCTAGCTGTAACTTTTAGAGTACTAATAATTAATACTAATTACGTGAATTGGCGGTTTGTAAAAAATATTCATACCATCTCCAAGTGACGCCAAACAACATTACGTTGGTTCGATCCAGATACACGGCATTTTCATATTTTTATACCTTGGTGCGTGATACCTAGAACATCCTGTGTAAGAAAAATGAGAAGCGTTTACCCCTAATTTATTTACTCATGAGTTTCGGTCGCTGAAGTGACCTTCATGAAAGCACACAGTAAATTTTCGTGGCATTCTCTTCATTTATTTAAATAAAGAGATAAAGAAATGGTCGCGAGAATTTACTGCATCTCTTGCAAAAGTTTGGTCCATTAACCGGAACTGTTGGGGTATATGTCACTGGTGTCTCCTTCTGTCCTCATCCGACTAGCGTTGTAACCTACGTTTTTATAGAAATGTTGGGGTAAAGAAACCAAGGATAGCCGCGGAGTCGTGCTTTTCATATTTCTAAATACGCTTTGCCATTGAAAAATTCTGTCGCTGCATAAACGGTGTGTGCCAGCAAAATTTAGCCAGAGTTTAAAGATAGACCAATGCCCCGCATATGGACAGAACAAAGGTAATTTTGTTTGCCCTCGCTTTGAGATACTCAAGTACTTTCTTTTCATCCCGTTTATTAAATATTTAGGCTTAAGTAATTAATCCACTTCAGAAATGTTATAACTAGGAGAAAATTGTCAAGGATACAATTGGAAAGCGACATGAAATACTCCTGCTACAATTTTCTGTTGCTCAATACGTGCTCCAAGAAATTGTTTTTTCGAGCGTGAAAGAAGGTCGCAAATACATGCAAAGTGCCTCGAGCGGTCAGTCGCGCGGGAATCTTGCGTGCACATTCGGGCGTCTCCCACTAGTTCCCACTACGCCATGCCTCATAATCAGATCGTGGGGTTGATACGTAAAAAGCCAATAATGTGTTCTATTATACATATATATATATATATATATATATATATATATATATATATATATATATATATATATATATATATATATATTGGTTGTGTAGACTTCAATGGAACACTCCAAGAAGAACTCGCGGTACCAGAAGGCGCTGCTGTCTATTAACAGAACGTTGAATTCCGAGCTAGAAGACAAGCAACATTTTTCCTCCTGCTTTATTTTAAATAACTCTTTTTCACGCCGCGAACGTATCATGAATGGATCTTTCAATCTTCCCTCAGTTAATACCGTAAGATTATCTCTGTCTGTTTCATAAGCTATACCACCTGAATCAACATGTTCGTTCTCTCCTTATTGCTGCGCCCATTTTTGCATCACAGCGACTTTACCATGTGCCTTAAGTTCATACTCCTCAATATAAAACATATCATGAGAAGCGAATTGAATTAAAAAATACCTTGCAATACATTTACATGGAATACATTTGAATGCATGCAGTGCTGCATTTTATTTCATTTTTTATCAATTGTCTACAGCGAATGGAATGACTCTGCAAATGGCACCGTAACCATCAATGATAAGTCACTGTTTAGGCAAACTATCAGAAATATTCTTAGTTTCCTGAAGCCTTAGTGTTATTTGTAGTTTGACATCACTGATGGGCCTGGCTCATGAGTGAGTACTTCTGCTGAACTTTGTTTCTTTGTCTCCTTTTTCAAACAGTTGCAACCTTGCTTCAATGCTGTTATTACAGAATTCCTACTATTTCTCATTCCGTACTTATGTCTTCCCTTGGTTTTGAGGTTCCACCCTTTTCTTGAAATTTCGTTTCATTTTGTCTTTTGCTTATTTCAAAAGTGCCTACCTGTGCTATCTACTTATTTGTATTGTGTAGCTTGCACGCCCCCTTCTATAATGCCTTGAGACCCTTAAAGTACAATAAGTGAAACTAAACAAAACGTCAAGTTTAGAGTTGTTGACCATTTCACAGCGAAATTTTCACCTCAGACAAAAGTGTTTGATTTATTCAAACTATGACTTGTGCCATAAGCCTTTTTGTAAATTCCGTTCAGATTAATAAAATAGAGATAACTAATACATTGTCTTTCTTTCCTTTTCAGACAACAAATGCAATAGACACAACCTTACGTGTAAGTTGATATTGCATGATTATCAATAATATTTAATTAACAATAAATTTCTAGTGGGCTTGTTGCTATTGTGCGCAATCTTCTCCGTCTGTGAGTTTCTTAAAATCAATATTTCATGGTTAAATTTCCAAACACATTGCTACGTGCAAATAAACCAAGTTGGAACTCTTTTCATACTACATTTACAAGCACTTGGACTAGATAGAAACTAATTCATGTGAACATCATGAGCCATTCCACTATGGGATGGTGGATGACCAGCGAAGCTATTTTGCGAAGTACGCAAATGTGACAAAGAATATTGAACAAAGTCATGAGCTCTTGAACCGTCATTTACATATATATATATATATATATATATATATATATATATATATATATATATATATATACGGCATGAGCCGGGCCAGGAGGAGAAGTGGAAAACGTTAGTTGGCGCAGCCTCGGGTCGCCACCTTTACCTCAACATCAACCTCATCCTGTCAATGAAGACGGTTAAACATTAACCGTAACAATTTTGTGGTGGAGGCGCTGGGTACTTCGACCAAGACGACGGAGCGGCTGCAGCAAGTGCCACGCCGGAGCCGACGCCTCGCTCTACTACCTGCAACACCTCTTGAGATCCTGGTGTCCCACGGCGGCGACCAACAGCTTTCTCTGGCTGCTCCACTGCAAACAACGGACGCCTGGATGCATCAGACAGAACCCCACCCTTTCTCAGGAAAATTCGGCGAGGACGTGGAAAAATGGCTCACCGACTACAAGCGTGTCAGCAAATACAACGGCTGTATCTCCACGGCTCAGGTCGACAATGTCGTTCTGTTCCTCACAGACACGGCGCTAGTGTGGTTCGAGAACCAAAAATAAACGTTCACAAGGTGGGACAGCTTCGTTAGTGACCTCACAGATTGCTTTGGTGATTCCAGCCCGAAAAGAAAGCAGGAGGAGCAGACATTGCTTCAGCGCGCTCAGGTCCCAGGTGATACCTGCACTACGTACATAGAGGCGATCCTGAAGCTTTGCAAAACGGTCAATCCTCGAATGTGCGAAGTGGACAAAGTTGGACACCTTCTCAAAGGCAGAGCCGAGGATGTTTACAATTATTGAATCGGAAAGGAGAGTCTCGTCTCGGTCGCCGACCTAATCAAGCATTGCCGCACATTTGAGGCATTCAAGCTGCGCCGTATCAGGCCGAAGTTCGGGAGGTTAGCGAATGTCACAACGGTGGCAAGCGTTGACGATAACGACAAATAGTTTTCAATTTGACCTTGCGGCAACTATAAAGCAAATTGTCTGCGAAGAACTTGAATTACACACCAAAGGGGCGGATGTCTAACAACTTGGTTGCGCTTCAAACCAGCCTCAAGAAATTGCATCCGCTGTGTCCGCATTGCCTGCCATGCCAGGAGTTCCAGACTGTCGAATCGATCAGCTGCGACAGCACCGACATTCCTTTCCCGACGACATGACGCATGATCAACGCACTCGTCGAGCTACCACCACGAATCGGAATTCGGAAGGTCGTCTTTATTATTCGCAGCGTCCCAGGAATGACCCCGTGGCTTACAACGTCGGTCGCGCATCGCCTCTGTGTTACAGCCGTGGCGCCTCAGGACACATTGCTCGTTTTTGTCACAGGCGCCGACAGACAACAACATACGGCCAAACACCAACTTGGCCTAATTTTGAACGTGACAGTTATGACGACTACGTCCCACAGAGCGTGCTACTGCAAGCACCACAAGCGCGCCGCTCCAGAATACCTTCCTCTAATATAGCAGAAGTCGGGGCTCACCAGCTTCAAACCGCAGCCTGGCGCCCCCAACCAGTCGCCAACGCCTTTCGCCGTCGGCACGGCGACGTGCAACGTCACCACCGCTGTCGGGAAACTAGCCGGCGCGGCAGATGGAGATAAGGTCCCTGGACAGTCTGCGTCTCTGCGAAATACTCTTCTGTCTATTATGATGGTGAAGAACAAAGTGTGTGCGCTAATTGATAGTATAGCTGCAACAGCATTAGTGGATACTGGTGGTACCATTTCCGTCATGAGTGTGACTTTCGAACAGGCTGAGTCGGAATGTTATGTTCCTTGTGAATGATGTCGTGACGTTTGGTGGTGTCAGTGGAGAGTGCCTAGTTCCCCTTGGTATTTGTGTTGCGAGTGTTTTATTCCGAGGAGAAGTTCTTAAAGCATAATTTCTCCTACTACCGCGGTGCACTCATGATGCGATTCTCGGGATTGACTTTCTTTAGGATTGTGGTGCATACCTTAACTGTGGCACAGGCTCAATTACTTTGAATAGCGCGCTTCTCGCCACCCTTGCAGACACATCCTTGCCAGAGAAAAACTATTGTGTTTTTTGAACGATTTGCTGCTACCACCTTGGTTGCTGTCACGTATCCCTATCAATTTCGCTGCTGCCGACATTTCATTGTTTGACGCGCAAGTCCAGCCTCCTACGTCGAGCTGCGCAAAGAGAGATGTACTTGTACCACGCTCTCTCGTTAGAGTAGTGAATGACGCCTCAAATTTGTGGGCTTTCAACTCTTGCATCCTTGCTGTTCTCCAACGTGATATGAAGCTCGCTGAATTTGCAAAGATTACTTACAGCTTGATTACAGTTCTAATCGAGGAGGAGCAGTCTCATACTAGCGATCCCCACCGAAGCACTTCTGAAGAGCAGAACCTACGGATGATCAACAAGGCGATGCCCTCACATGAGTGCCACGCTCTCGCACAAGTTTTTTGGGCACATCTTTCCGCGTTCGATTGCACAAAAGGCGACAAGCAGGCTTTACTCCCGTGTTCTCGTTATCGCCGCAGAATTCACACCGGATCTGCGCACCCCATTCGGCAAAAGCCTTACCGCGTTTCTTCAACAGCGAGGACAGTTATCGCTGAACAGGTGAAATACATGGCACGGAAAAGTGTTGTTCAAGAGTCCTCTAGTCTGTGGGCAGCACAAGTAACCTTAGTAATGAAGAAGGGTGGATCGTGGCGGTTCTTCGTGGATTACAGGAAACTAAACGCAGTCACCAAAAAGCATGTGTATCCGCTTCCTAGAATTTACGATGTCATCAATTGCCTACATTCCGCTGCCTACTATTCATCCCTGGATTAGCGATTGGGGTAATGGCAGATACCCCTGCACCAAGCGCTAAGGAGAAAACGGCCTTCGTCACACCAGACGGTCTTTACGAATTTCACGTTTACCGTTGGGCATTTGTAACACACCAGCAATATTCGATTGATTCATGGACACTTTTCTCCGTGGACTTAAATGGGAAATTCGTTTGTGCTACCTCGATGATGTGATGATTTTTGACAGCACATTGAGTGAGCATAACATCCATCTCCATCTTGTTCTGGATTGTGTCAAGCAAGCCGGTTTGATACTAAATTCCAAGAAATGTCATTTCGGGGAAAACGAGACGTTAGTACTTGGGCATCTGGCCGACAAAAACGGTGTGAGGCCAAATCGAGCTCCTTGGAAGCACCGAAATCAGTGCGGGAGTTGAGTTTCCTGGGCCTGTGCCCATATTTTTGTTACTTCGCCCCAAGATTTGCCGACGTGGTGTACCCCCTAACAGTTCTCCTCCAAAAAGCCGTCCCTTTCATGTGCACATCGGCTTGCAATGACGCAGTCCGCCAGTTAAATTTCTACTAACCTCAGGGCCAATATTGCGCGACTTCGACCCATCCTCACCTACGGAAGTGCACGCTGATGCCAGTGGCATCGGCATCGGTTCCGTACTAGAGCAACGTCATCAAGGAGCCTAACACGTTGTGGCTTATGATAGTCGCTCTTTCACTCAGGCGGAACGCATTTACACTGTGACCGAGCAAGAATGCTTGGCAGCTGTTTTCGCTGTCCACAGATTTGGTCCTATATCTGCAGACGCCTCTTCACTATCGTTACTCACCACCAAGCGTTATGCTGGTTGGTGAATCTCCGTCACCCGAGTGGACGAATGGAACGTGCGCTCTTCGATTGCAGGTGTACGACTTCGTCATTTCCTACAAGACTGGGTGTCACCCCGCAGATGCGGACTGTCTCGCCTGCCTACACCTGACGACGACGGAGTGTGACGAAGACAATTTTGATCACTGTATTGCCGTAATTTCTTCTGCATTCTCAGACACGATGAATTTCAAGGCAGAGCAGGAAAATTATATTACTTTAAAACCTCTGCTTGTAGCCGCGTGGCATCCTGGAGCCGCCGATCGATTTTGTGTCCATGACGGCCTGCTTTACGAGGCCAATTATTCGGCTAAAGGCGCACGTTTCTGTCTGGTGGTGCCGAAGAGTCTGCGTGCTGACATACTGAGAGCCATGCACTACAATGCGACCTCTGACCATCTAATATTCCTCAGAACATTGAACCGGACACAGGAGCGTTTTTTACTGGCCCAGAATGCGGTAGACAGTCAAGCACTGCGTCCCTGGTTGCCAACAATGTCCACGCTGCAAGCGCCCTACGACCGCACCACCAGGTCTCCAAACATTGCCGCCGCCTCGCTTGCAATTTGAACAAGTGAACATCGATCTTCTGGGCCCATTTACCCGATAAGCTAACGACAACCGATGGGTGATTGTGTGGGTCGATCATGTGACCCGTTACGCAGAAACGGCGGTCATGCCATCTCCAACAGCTGCGTCCGTTGGAACGTTTTTGCTTCGATTCATTATTATCGGCGTGGTCCCCACCGTGTCATCATTAGCGATCCGGTCGTCAGTTTGTTGCGGACGACATAGAAGAAATGCTTGGTATCTGCAGTTCGCAGTTCCGACGTTCAGCGCCTTATCCCCTTCAGACAAATGCATTTGTAGAACGTGCGAACAGAACTCTAACATGCTGGCCATGTACGTATCTTCCGATCACACAGACTAGGAAGACGTACTCCCCTTCCTCACGTATGTTTGTAATACTTCAAATCATGAGACGACTGATTACAGTCCTTTTTATCTCCTATACGAACGTCCACCGCTAAGCTACAATGACACTATACTACCGTTTGACTTTCACAGCGAGTACTCTGTTGCCAAGACGCTTTGTCTTTGCAAAGAAGCCCGAGTATTGCATACCTTCCATACTATGGCATCGCAACAATGATCGAAAGGACAAGCTAAAGGACAATTTGTATGGTTGTGGACTCCGGAACGTAAAGGTGGCTTATGCGAAATGTTTCTACCGCAGTACACGGGCCCATTCGTCATTGTAGATCGCTTGAGTGACTTCACGTACGTAGTGGCACGCTTGACGTCCGCTGGTCGTCGGTCTAGCCGGACCCAGTTAATACATGTTGCTCGTCTTAAGCGGTTTCACCATACGCTTTCCGAGTGATTTGAACTTGCCCAGCAGGCTTCGTCTGGCAACCGGGGATTGCGACGGCATGAGGCGGGCGAGTAGAAGAGGAGGCAGTCGTAAGCTGGCGCAGCCTCGGGACGCCATCTTTACTTCACCATCAACCTCGTCCTTTACATAAAGCCTGTTCAATGTATATATATATACATATACATATATATATATATATATATATATATATATATATATATATATATATGTGTGTGTGTCTAGGTACACATATTATAAAGTACGAAGTAAAATACACTCATTTATTTGCAGGTATCCATCTTGATCACTTCTTTTTCTGCCTCTCTCCTCCTGTTCTTGTCTCTTCTGTCTTGTTCTTCTTCGCCGGAACATCACATCCTCCCGGACTTCGGTTTTCATACCTCTTGGGATGATAGGGTATGACATTTCTCACTGGTGCTATTTCAGTTTTTCCTTCCGGTCCCAAATAGTGTAGTGATTTCAAAATTTCTTGTTGCTTGATGGTCTTCATCACTGTGTAGGGCCCATATAATCTGGACTATGGTCCGTCTAAACTCCTCCGGACTAAAACTGTATCTCCAGGCTCTATTACAGGCATCTTCGAGCAATGTCGCAGATCGAAGTGTCTCTTCTTGGTTGATCTGTAGCGTTCAAGCTCCCCTTCTGTCTTGCGGCTTTCCTGCAGATCTACTTTCCCAACGATACCAAGGTCGTAGTCTGCCGGTAGCCAAGTTGCTTCGCCTAATGCAGCAAAATTAGGCGTGCGTCCTAATCCCATGGTATGAGAATGATTGTGGTGCCTGACTGCTGTTTCCAAGGCACACTTCCATCCTCCATGGAAATCATGGCAAATTGCGATGAATGTTTTCAAATCCCGAATGAGCCTCTCAGCTAGGCCGTTTCCTTCTGGATGGTAGGGTGTTGCAAATCTCAGGGCAATTCCTCTATCATGGGCCCATTCTTGAAGCTTCTTACTACGGAAAGCTGGCCCGTTGTCGAACACCACTACCTTGGTGTTCTTGAACATATTCCTCTCCAGTAACGTCAAAACAGAATTGGCGTCTTCCTTTCCTGGCTTTGCAGCTGCCATGCGTGTGCATTCATCTATTGCGACAAGGAATGCTTCGGTCTTACTGACTCCCTCTCCGCGCTTCTTTATTTCGGCAAAATGTAGATGAATTATTTCAAATGGTACTTGGGAATGATTAGCGATGACCATTTGATTCCCTCTTGGACGGTACTTGGCCTTGTTAATTTGGCACTGGTGACAGGTTTGCACGTAGTTCTTGATATCTTCCTTCATATTTTTCCAGATGAATCGACTTTTTATCTTCCAATAAGTTTTCCAGAATCCATCATGCCCTCCTGACTCAGGCCTGTCATGGTACAGCTTCAAAGCCTTTTTCACCAAAGTTACTGGCACGCAAAATTTGCCATTATTGCAAGTAAGGTCTTCGGTGCCTTCCCACAAGCTGTAAACATGTTCATGATCAGATGTTCTCACTTCTGTGATGTGAAGCCTGGAAAGAGCATCTGCGTCAGGAAGCTTATCACCAGGTGGATGGCTTACATTGAAAGTGAACTGTTGTATTTCACTGATCCAACGTGCCACCCTACCCTTAGGCTGGGTTAATCCCAAGAGGTAGGTTAACGCTCGGTTGTCAGTGAAAAGCCGGAAATGACGACCCTCTATGTAGCTTCTGAAATACCGGAGTGCCATCAAAACAGCCAGAGCCTTTTTTTCTGTGGTCGTATAATGCTCTTGAGCTTTTGAGAACGTAGAAGAATAATAGCCAATCACCTTGAGTTGGCGTCCTTGCTGTTCCTTTGCCTCTCGTTGATATAGAACGGCCCCTCTACCATAATTTAAAACGTCCGTGCACAGCTCGAAAGGCTTGTTCAAGTCAGGTAGCACAAGCACAGGATCCGACGATATAGCTTCAACAAGGTACTCGTACGCTATCTCGCACTCTTCACTCCAGATAAATGGCACATCCTTTTCCGTCAGCTTGGTGAGGCATCGTGTCTTTGCGGTGTAATCCTTAATGAACGCACGAAAATGACCGGCGAGTCCGACGAAAACACGGAGTGAGTGTAGGTCATATGGCTTGACGAGCTTCTTCATCCTTTGTATAGACTCCTCTATTGTTGTTTTAGTTTTGCCGTCAAAAACTCTTCCTAGAAAGACAACATTCGTCTGAAAAATTCACTCTTGTTCTTGTTAATCTTTAACTTTGACTTGCTGAGGACTTCTAACACGCACGAAAGGTGTTTTTCGTGTTCTTCTCTTGTACGTGAGTATATGATGATGTCATCAATGTATACGTTACAAAACTTTCCCAGGAACTCATCAAGAATGCCATTAATCATTTTCTGAAACCAAGCTACAGAATTCTTCCAACCGAATGGTAAGCGGTTGCACTCGTACACATCGAAAGGTGTTACAAAAGCAGTGTACTGCTTGTAATCTTCTTGTAGTGGCACCTGCCAGTATCCTTTACAGAGGTCGATCCGAGAGAAAAAATTTGATCCTCCAGTTTCATTGATGATCTCGTCTATTCGGGGCATTGGAAAAGGAAACAAATCAGTCTGGCCGTTTCTCTGCCGGTAATCTGTGCAAAGGCGAAATGAGCCATTGTCTTTTTGTACTATGGTGATTGGTGACGCGAAAGTTGATGTTGATGGCCTTATAATACCGGCATTTAGCATTTGCTGCAGTTCCGCCTTTAGCCAGGTCTTTTTCTCGTGGGAGAGACTGTACGGCTTTTTACGCACTATTGTGACGTCACGAAGCTTCAACGGTACCTCGAAGACATCTGCTGCTGGCGGGTACGTCTCAACACAAATAAGTTCGGGAAAATTTATCAGTATCTAATCAGCATTTCTAACTCTTCGATGTGAATTTTCAATTCCACACAAATAAGGCTTAAATGATCCGTTAATAGTCACTTCTTCTCTCCAAGAACTATTTATCTTCAATCGCTTCATATCAGCTCTAGATAAAATGAACAGGAAGTCAACACCCTGCATGGCAAGGGCATCTACTTTGAGGTGATGTCCACCAAATTCAAATTCTACTTCTGCCCAGTGTTGCAACCTTCTAGTTATTCCATCATAGCTTTGAACACTAACTATTCTTCCGTCATACACCTTGCTCGGTGGGACAATTTCCTGATTTAGCAGGCTTACGGATGCTCCAGTATCAACCAGGGAGTCCAGACTTTTTCCATTTACCATCATTTTAACAAATAAGAGATTTGACTTCAGAAGGTATACATTTTCCATCGTTTCACATTGGTCGGACTCGGTATTAAAATATTCTACCGTTTCGCCATGTGCGTCTATGCTCAGTGGTAGAGTAATATGCCTTTTGATGGGACCGTCAATCAGAAAATCACTGGACACATACTTAAGGCAAGCAAGTAAGTCATCTGAGGAGGTTGGACGGTGTACACAAACCTCTCTTTGTGATTCATTAGTCATGCCTTGAATTATCAGAGGAAGGATTGCAGAGTCCGGTAGATTAGGGTCGGCAATGTAGAGTAAACGCCTCTTCTCGAAAAAAATAATCCATGGCTGTCCCTTCTATGTGTCTGAAAGCTATTGCGTCGTCCCATTTGTCAACCGGATTTCGCTCAAAAGCAGAAAGAAAACTATCTTTCCACTTGTGCCATGAATCACGGCATTGACTTGCGATTCGCATATCCCACCATTTCCTGGCATTGCTAGATAAAAAACAGCGCATGTTACACACTTTGTCGTCCGAATGACGTCCACTGGTTTTGCGCACATGCGTATTTATAAAATCTGAGCCACAAGTTGGCGGCGTTGGACACCCCATCGAAACTATCCGGCTTAACTTCTTCTTGATGTGGTTTATGTGCTCTTAGTGAGTCGCTAACTGCTTCGAAAATCAGTCGCTTTTGCTCATACTGCGTGGTCTGCTGCTGAAACAGCACTTGCAACAAGGCGTTATTCGTGTGCTCATTCTCGTTCTTGGAATCTGTCCTTGAATGTCCCGGAAACATAACCTCAAATTCAGACATAGAAGATTCTTACCACACCTTTCGCAACGAAGGCCGCTTCATTCAGTTGACTTTTCTCAGTGATGATGCGAAGCAGTTCCGATGAAGTCGCGGATTCCTGAAGAAGCACTGCATCTTCGCCATCAAGCTGGTAGGTCTTCACGGTCGTCTGCCCATCTGCTCTTGCCAACGTCACTTCAAGCCACATGGTCGCCTGCGCCAAATATAAAGTACGAGTTCAAATACACCCATTTATTTACAGGTATCCATCTTGATCACTTCTCTCCTCCTGCTCTTGTCTCTTCTCTCTTCTTCTTCTTCGCGGCAACATCACATATATATATATTTATATATATATATATATATATATATATATATATACATATATATATATACATACATCAATAAACCACCCACAAACACACACACACACACACACACACACACACACACACACATATATATATATATATATATATATATATATATATATATATATATATGTGTGTGTGTGTGTGTGTGTGTGTTTGTGTGTGTTTTATTGCTTTATTTATATATTTATGCATACCGTTCAAGCAAGGGGTGGCAAAGCGCGGTGGTCCTTGTTTTGTCTCAAGCTCAGCTCTACAGCTCTGTTTAAGCTACTCCAGCGTGTGTGCATATATATATATATATATATATATATATATATATATATATATATATATATATATATATATATATATATATATATATATATATATATATATATACCCTGTAAAAATAGTGTGTGCTAAAGAATTCATTGCATCACTCATTGTTATATGCTATCAACGGTCAGTGTAGCTTTATGGTCGCTATAGTATACACTGATCGGCATACTCACAACTGCAAACTCGTTCTTGCAAAATGGCAATTCGATGCTCGTGAGCCAATGCGTGGTCGGTTGTGCCGGATCAGTGTGTCATCGCAAGCGATATGTCTGCAACACGAAACGAATAAACCACTCCCTTTTCGCTGCCGACACATCTACGTCAAAATCTAGGACAACCACAACAGGCGTTTGTCATCGCAACTAGCCCAGGTATAATGAGAAGCCATTAAATGTTTGGGGCTATGAGCCATTGCATTTTTGCTTGCTTAGGGAGGCATGAACCCTTGATGATGTGTTTTAATCATGTTATTTTGTATGTTGTATATGTGATTAGAAAGAATGTAAGCCCGGTTAGCTTCATGTGGCTAAGTGCTCGTTGCCCTCACTTTGCGGTAATGTGAGGGATTCCAGTTTTTGTTTAAGGGGGTTTCAGTACTTACGGGGATATGAGCTATTGATTATGATAGCTTTTGTTGACGGAAAACAAAAATGCACGGAACCCTAGTAATACACACCTTCGCTATAAAACTAAAGGCATGTCGTTGTCTTCATCCAGAAACCGCTCTCTTTTACACTGACCGTTAAGTGGTACAAGCACTAGGATGCAGAAGCGGCATCTAATTGTGTCTGAGGAGCTGCACTTGAGGAAGGGCCGTAAACTTTGGGCAATGAAACGTAGACGACATCTCGGGGCAACCACTCAGAAGACGTAGCAGACTGGCGGGTTCGACATCGTTCGCTACGTCAGTAACTTCTCGAATGACGCCCATCGAGAAGTTACTCAACCAGCGCATCAACCAGCGCATCAACCAGCGCATCGAGAATGCAGCCTTAAAAAAGCCCCACGTGAAGGGACTGTTGTTTGATCTTTGCAGCCAAGAAGCTACGAATTAAATAAAGGGAAGAGATGGCGCTTGCACGGTGCCGTACGTGGCGCTACTCTGCATACCTGGCAGCCGGCGCTTTTAGTTACTCCCCTGCGGTTGGGAAAACCGAGACGATGCATTATGCCACACAACGTTACTGAAAGACTTTGTAACACATCGTTGACGCACTTGCCAAACAGCAATTACCCATCGTGTTTGCGCGGTGGATGAAGCCCTGGTCACAACGTGGTCTGGTTATCAAGTTTGAATGTCTGAGCATTGTGAGCACTTACAAAGTTAGAAAGAGGCAATAAAGGTGATTCACAACATACATTTACACAAAATTCAAAATAAATGATTCAGAGAACATTTTCCTTGACATTGCGTGCAAGCGCTCAAATTAAACTCTCCATATACAGTTCACTGTTTTTCTCAGTAATAAACAACAATAGACAATCTTCTCAGACTCAAAACCATAATTGCAAAGGCCTTTCACGCAAATCATAAATTAAGCAACTAAATCTTCGGCGAAGACAGATCATACCTCTGCCACATGGTATCTAATGCTGGACATGTGATAGCATTTCATTGGCTTTCATTTTTTAGTGTGACGTCTTTAAACGCGATAGCCTTGAGGGCCCCGTGCCGCAAAACATCCGGTGTCCGCGTACGGCATCGGCGCCGGCCACTCGTGAGTGAAAATTGCCGTATATATTTACGTATATTCACGTACCATACCTTGATATATAACGTGGGCTATATGCGGGCTATATTGCCACATCAACCTATAACTCAAGTTGCTGATACCCTGTCTTACATTCTTGACAATGTTATTGCTCGGAAGTTGGATGATAGCCCACAAGCAAACGCCTTGAAACAAAACACCAGCAGCGCATGCATTTTATGGTAAATCTTCTCAGCCGGATATATTAAAAGCACAAAAAATAACAGGAAACTGCAAATTATGTAAATATCTTGGCGCGGCTGTGCACTATCTCCGGTATCGGCGAACAGAAGAGGTTGCTTCATGCTTCGCCTTCATGCTTCGCCTTCGTAGCCCGCCTTTCTCGGTAAACATCACTGTTACATTAGCTGCAGCAGCCGGGAAGCATGAGGAACGATCAACGAGCATTGAATGCGGTCGCGTTTCAATGTTAAAGGCGAAGCTTAAGCGACTTTCAATTTTTTTGCCTACTTCAGCTATTTTCTATCTATCTATCTATCTATCTATCTATCTATCTATCTATCTATCTATCTATCTATCTATCTATCTATCTATTTATCTGTCTATCTATCTATCTATCTATCTATCTATCTATCTATCTATCTATCTATCTATCTGTCTTTCTTTCTATCTATCTATCTATCTATCTATCTATCTATCTACCTATCTATCTATCTATCTATCTATCTATCTATCTATCTATCTATCTATCTATCTATCTATCTATCTATCTATCTATCTATCTCTATCTATCTATCTATCTATCTATCTATCTCTATCTATCTACCTATCTATCTATCTTTCTATCTATCTATCTATCTATCTATCTATCTATCTATCTCGTCGTCATCATCATTAGCCTGTCTACGCCCACTGCAGAGAAAAGGCTTCTCCCATACTTCTCCAACTACACGGATCATGTGTTAATTGCGGCCTTGTCCCTGCAACTTAATCTCATCCTTTCATACCAATGTGCAATTTTCAGCCACACATTGGTACGGTTTCCTTCTCTTGGAATCGAGGTTTCGATTGGCTCAAACGCTACCTCGTAATCAATGAAAGTAATAGATAAGGCGTGGTTATATTCCACACATTTCTTTATCACCTGTTTGATAGGGTGAATATGGTCTATGGTTGATGAGCCTTTACGGAATCCTGCCTGGTCCTTTGGTTGACAGAAGTCTAAGGGGATCCTGATTCTATTTGTGAATATCTTAGTAAATAGTTTGTTGGCAACGGACAGTAAGCTAATCACTCTATAATTTTTCAAGTGTTTGGCGTCCCCTTTCTTATGGATTAGGATTGCGTTAGGGTTCTTCCACGATTCAGGTACCCTCGAGGTCAGGACGCATTGCGTTGGCCAGTTTTCTAGAACAATATGCCCACCATCCTTCCAGAAATGTGCTGTTACCTGATCCACCCCAGCTGCCTTCCCCATTTGCATAGCTCTCAAGGCTTTCTTTTCTTCGTCCGGCGTGACTTGTGGGATGTCAAATTCCTCTAGATTATTCTCTCTTCCTTAGTCGTCATGTGGGCCACTGGTACTACATAAATCTCTGTAGAACTTCTCAGCCTTTTGAACTACCTTATCCATAATAGTAATGACATTGGCGTTTTGTCTCTTACCGCATACATCTGATCCTTGCCTATTCATAGTTTTTTCTTCACTGCTATTAGGCTTCCTCCGTTCCTGAGAGCGTGCACAATTTTATTCATATTATACTTCCTTGTGCCAGCTATCTTACGCTTGTTGATTACCTTGGAAAGTTCTGTCAGTTCTATTGTAGCTGTAGGGTTAGAGGATTTCATAATATTGGCTCTTCTTAATCAGCTATTTTGTCTCCTGTGATAGCTTACCGGTATCCTGTCTAACGAAGTCACCACAGACTTCTATTGCACACATCCTAATGATGCCCATAAGATTGTCGTTCATTGCTTCAACACCGTGGTCCTCTTCGTGAGTTAAAGCCGAATACCTGTTCTGTAGCTTGACACGAAATTCTTCTATTTTCCCTCTTATAGCTAACTCATTGTTCAGCTTTTTATGTACCAGTTTCTTCCGCTCACTCCTAAAGTCTAGGCTAATTCGACATCTTACCATCCTATGGCCACTGCAGTGCACCTTGCCGAGAACATTCACATCTTTTATGATGCCAGGGTTAGCGCAGAGTTTGAGGTTTATTTCATTTCTAGTCTCACCAATTAGGCTCCTCCACGTCCACTTTCGGTTATCCCGCTTGCGGATGAACGTATGCATTATCCGAAAACTAATCCGTTCTGCAAGTTCTGCTAATCACTCTCCCCTGCTATTCCTATAACCTATGCAATATTTCTCCACTGAATTGTCTCCAGCCTGCTTCATGCCTACCCTGGCATTGAAGTCGCCCATCAGTATAGTCTATTTTGTCTTGACCTTACCCATCGCCGATTCCATGTCTTCATAGAAGCTTTCAACTTCCTGGTCATCATGACTAGATGTGGGCGCATAGACGTGTAGGACCTTCAATTTAACCCCTTAATAATTTCACAGCAAAGCCTGCCACCCTCTCATCAACGCTATAGAGTTCCAGCATGTTACCCTCTATATACTTATTAATCAGGAATCCGACTCCTAGCTCTCGCTTCCAGTAGAACAGGACGTGGCCGCTTTTTAGCACCGTATATGCCTAATTTGTCCTCCTAACCTCACGGAGCACAATTGTATCCCATTTATTGCCCGGTGATTCCTCCAACAGCACTGCTAAACTCGCCTCACTAGATAACGTTCTAGCGTTAAACATTTCCAGGTTCAGCTTCCAATGGCGGCCTGTCCGCATCCAGAGTTTCTTAGCATCCTCTGCTGCATCACAGGTCTCACCGCAGCTGTGGTGAGTTGCTTCCCAGCCGCTGGGGACTGAGGGTCGGGGTTTAAATTCATATAGGAAGTTGTGGCCAATTGCTGCACCAGGTTGTCCAATCCTGCTCGGGTGAGGGAGTGCATTACCGGTTTTGGTCACCGGTGTCAGACCGCACTCCAGGCCTGTTCATGCAATTATATCAACACGCAGATTTTTTCCTTAATCCGGTGGAAAATTGCGCGGCACGCGGATTCGAACAACGGTCTTCTTGGATGCGAGGCGGATGCTGTACCTCTACGCCATCGCTGCATCTATCTATCTATCTATCTATCTATCTATCTATCTATCTATCTATCTATCTATCTATCTATCTATCTATCTATCTATCTATCTATCTATCTATCTATCTATCTATCTATCTATTATCTATCTATCTATCTGTCTATCTATCTATCTATTAATCTATCTATCTATCTATCTATCTATCTATCTATCTATCTATCTATCTATCTATCTATCTATCTATGAATGAATGTTTGATGCTTTATGGCGCAAGGGCCAAGTATGGGCAAAGAGCGCCATGTATGTATGTATGTATGTATGTATGTATACGTTTATGCCGTAATAGTGACCCAAGCTGCTCACCTGTTTGACTCATTAGGTTTGTGCTGCTCGCCATGTTGCCGTCATGGTCATTCCATTGTCTTCACTCTGGTTTTGTGATCTAACCTTCCGCTTGCCATCGCAGTGATCACGCCTGTAACATGAGCCAGTGGCCCTATTTTACTAATAACTTGGGTCACTATGTATTTGTGCCTAGTCGTGACGCTGTCGTGCTTGCTCTATCACCGTCATTCCACATTTCTCATCCTACAATCGTCCTGTCATAGTCGCCACGCCATCGTCGTCATGCTGTCGTGATGCATACGTTGTCACACCGTCATTGTTATGCCGTCGGGATCGTGCAATCGTCGTGATTCCACCTTCAAGATCTAACTTTGGTGACGCTGTAGTCATCAAGCCTGTTAATACTACCCAGTGGTTCAAGTTCTCATACCGTGTGCGACTACGTTTCTTTTCTGGGTCGCCATAGCATCGTAGTCGTTCCATCGTCGTAATTCCAGCTTTGTCATCCGACTCTCATCACGCCATCGTCATCACACAGTCGTGAGCATATCATCGTCATCAAACTGAGGCTTCACCATTCTCACCACTTTAGCACTTGATCGCATTGTAGTCATGCTGTCATTGTCATGCGCGTTTGTCGTTCCATTGACGTCAATCTTTCTTCGTCAGTGTATCGTAATCATACAGCCGCCATTTAACAGTGATGATGGCGTCCTTTCTTGGGGTAATTGTCAGTCGCTATTATGCCTCCATTGTGACAACGCCAACCTAATGCCACCAGGGTCCTACCATTACCATCACTCCACCTTCCTGATTCGGTACGTTGGATACGATAGTCATCACATCACCGTCATCATATATGTTCGTGACACAGTCGTCGCTTGAGTCATCAAGTGAATCGGTGGCGAAGCTTGGGCTGGGTGCTAGTGCAATGTTCTGAGCTTTATTGGCTATGCGCGTTAATATTAGAGACTTTTAGCGTGTCTGGTATTCCGGCAAGTGCGGGCGGTTTGCCGGTTTAGCGGGGCTTAAACCTGAGCGACCAGATTCGTGGTGCCAGCTGGTGGCGCAACGATCAACCACACAAACACAAAGCTAATTACTATATTCTGCTTAGCTGCTGGTGAGAATTTTCGACAGTGGCGTAATCGTGTTCACAATTACACCGCTGCCGAAAATTTGCACCTGTCGTGAAGGAGGATATAGTGGGTTACTGCAGTTTTAGCTCTGTGTTTGTCTGGTTTAATTCTACGCTACCAGGCGGCTGCACCGCTCTGGCTGCTCGCGTTTGCGCCCCCGCAAATATGGCTTTCCAGCCAAACCGGGACATTACCCGCATGCACCGAGAGGACAGGTGCAGACTGCCAGAACCACACGCCAAACTAACCACTACCGGAATAGTGGAGAGGCTAAGAGTCCCTATTAGTGCAGCAACATCAAACTGGTTTTCCGGAAAAAGCGTTTATCCGTTTAGTCGATTCACCAGATTTTCGTATTTCAAAAGCGGATAACCGGAGTGATTGATTATTTGATTGGTTAACCGGTTATTATTGACTGGATATACGGATAGCCGGATACTCGAATACCTTGGCATTTCTGCATCTGTACTTCTGCACAAATTACCTCTGTTTCTCTTTTCTATTAGCTTTTTGTAGTTCGTTTTTGCAGCCCCTCGCGCAAGCCAGATTTCCTCTCTCGTTAACCTCCTGACATTTCATTGTTTAAGTTTATCTTTCCGAACTGCTGTGTTCCCTAAATGTGTTCCCCCCAGGTTTTCCCCTGAGCTTATTCCAAGCACCGGCTATTTTTATGCGAAGTGTAAGTCAATTTACCCCCGCGCCAAATAATTTATTCTACGCGCCACCTATTTTAATCCTAACGCCAGTGAAATTAATCAAAAATAAAGATGCATTTTGCGGAGGTGTTATAGCAGTTGAAAAACAATGGCGAAATGTTACCATTTTTGCGCCGACCAAGCAGAACTCAAGAGGTTTCTTGTAGAGCACTGCCATGGGACTGACGAAATGCCGGTCCCGCGGGATATATAATCGAAATATGGCACTGACATGAACATTATATTACTCCGTTACTCCGTTATATTACTCCGCTAGGTCATGAAAAACGGAGGTATTTGATGGCTTTGCTGACGTGCATCAAAACAAAGAGGCATCAAGCAACAAACTGTTGATTCGTAATCTTCAGAGCAATGGAAAGGCACACACCGCCATCACAAAGATCAAGACTTCAACCGAGCAGATACTTCGTATGATTCGGAGGGTATCTAACAGAAACACAGGCCTTAAAGAGGACGGTGCCATGCGCCTTGTACGCGCGTTCGTCGTGTCGCGGGTTACCTACTCTGCCCCGTATCTCCAGCTGACGAAGGCGAATAGGGACACCCTAAACACCATGCTTCGTAAGGCAACATGGGCGCCCACAACACGGTGGAGGAGCTCATCGAAGCCCACCTCTCTAATCAGAGAATCCGGCTCAGTCACACAGAACGTAGACGAGTCGTCCTACGCAAGATAGGATGGCAGATCGAGTCAGCACCCATCAAGACGGCCCTTCCAGAGGACGGGAAGACGACCATTCAGACCAAACCCCTTCCCAGGAACATGTCGCCGGGCAAGCACGACGAGAGGCGCACTGCGTGAACCAAGGACTTAGCCCGGAAGCTGCAAGAGAACACCAGGGTTCTCTACGCGGACGCGTCGCTCTGAAAACACAGGGACCATGCAGCGGTGGTGGTTACGTCAAAAGACAGGCTGATCGTCAACGTGTTTCTGAAGACAGCAGACCACGCAGTTGCCGAAGAAGTGGCCGTGGCCCTCGCGCTCGCACAGCCGAGCGTGGACACCGCAGTCACCGACTAAAAGACAGCCTACAGAAGCTTCTGAAGGGGGGTAATCTCCTGCGCGGCCCGAGCCATTTTATTCAAGCGCAAACCTCCGGGAAGAGCCATAGAGCTCGTGTTGGTCCCGGCTCACACGCAGGTAGCACGCAAAACCATCGCCGACTACCATGCCCAAGAAATGTCAATCCGTGCCGCGCACGAGCCGGAAGAGCTACCGCACCCCGGTTATCAGCGTTCAGGACATTACCCGCATGTACCGAGAGGACAGGTGCAGACTGCTAGAACCGCACGCCAAACTCACCAGGCAACAACAGACGACGCTGCGTCGAGCGCAGGCGGGATTGCTTGCGCATCCCGTTTCTTTCATTTCTTCTATCAGTACCACTAGGTTTTATCGGTAAACTCCTCTCCCTGTGAGACCTACGTCAATCGCTTCAGCAGTCATTTCAATGCTGAATTACGTAAAGTACGTGACGCGCTTTTCACCTCTGTTTTTGTGGTGTTGCGGGGCAAAAGAGGCACTGGTTGTTTAACTTCCGTGCATTTAGTACACATGTTATTATAGTTCACTGTGTGCGGCTGTGAAATAAATGGATGCCAGGCACCTGAGACAACGTGCCTGATCATCACGATCCTCAGCATGAAAATATTTTCCATTGGGGGTGTGCGACGGGATTATGCACCAGTTCAAATACCACTCTGCTTCGTCCCATGCTCTCTCCCTCTATGCCAGGGAGTGGGATCGCTTCGAATTCCTCTGTGTGGGTTGGCTAGTTGGTTGACCGGTGTGTTGACGCGACGTGGCCTATGCTCTCCACCACTACACCAGTGAGTTGTATTTCCCCGTATTCCTCTGTGTGGATTGTCAGTCAGTGGTTCTTCTCCGTTATCCTGCGTTTTCCGTGTCTCTGGCATTTGTTTATTTCGTATTTTCTTTTCTATTTCTTCGCTTCCTATCTTCTTCTCCTCTTCTCTTTTCATTCCCTCCTACAGAAGGAGTAGGCAGGCGCTGTGCCTCTCTCAGTCGCAGTTGTCAGCTTGCTTCCGTCCTGTTTCTTTTGTCTGTCTGTATTTTTCCACAACAAATAATAATGATCTTAAAAATGTGTGGGCTGACCAGCGTGCTGACACGGCCCTCTACCAGGGAGAAAGAGAGAGTGAATTTGCCGGGAGGGTGTAGCGTATAAGAAGGTAAACGAAATGCCTCGAATAGATCTTCTATGTCCATGCGTGCAGGAGCATGCATGCAGAACGTTCGCTCACCCGTAATGATGTATTAAACTTCTGATCTGTATTTTTACATCATATCGTCTTTCCTGGCGGACCCTCTGCGACGCTCATTCTGGTTCGAACTCCAAGCAGCCGTTGTTGAAGGTCACCGAAACACTGTCCACGTGACGTATTTGTCTGTGAATCAGCGGTCCCGTGAGAGTACCTGACAATCTTTATCACCTGGTCTGACGTGCTCTTTGTGGGTACAATTGCAGAGCGTCTTTGAAGCCAGGTATTATATATATTCGTGTGAATGGAAGTCAAATAAATGAAAACTATGACTGAAAAGCACCCATGGGCTCGCGAAAGTTATGTGGGGTCACATGATACCCTTCGCCAACTGGTCTGAGGTTCCTAACGTTGGTACCACAGCAGAGCTTTTGACTTTCCCGTTTATTTGATATCTATGTCGGCATCGCTGGTAATTACCCATGCTCTGGCTAAAGTTACGTGACGTAACATGATTCTGTTCCGCGAGATTTGAAGTGCGCGAAGTGCGTACCATAGGAAACTTTGTTCGAAACCCGATCGTTTGATTTCCATGTCAGTATGGTTAGGAATCACGCATGGGATAGCGAAAGGTGCGTGAGGTTACGGGACACCCTTTACCACGTGATTTGACTTTAACTTCGTGCACCCCATCCCATGGCTTTTGATTTCCCCGTTCATCTGATATCTATGTCGGCATGGTTGGTAATTACCCATGGTCTGGCTAAAGTTAAGTGATGTCACGTGAATATTTCCACGTGGTCTGAAGTACGCGAAGTGCGTACCATCGGAAACCTTGTTCGAAGCCCGATCGTTTGATTTCCATCTCAGTATGGTTCGGGATCATGCATGGGCTATCGAAAGATATGTGAGGTCGCGTGACACTCTTTACCACACGATTTCACGTTAACTACGTATACACCATCGCGGGTGCAGCGGTGGCGTAGAGGTAGGGAATCCGCCTCGCGTACAAGAGGACCGTTGTTCGAATGCCGGTGCCGCGCAATTTTCCACTGGAATAACAAGTTCTGCGTGTTGATAAAATTGCACAAACCGGCCTGGAGTCCGGCCTAGTCCCGGTGACCAGAACCGCTAACGCACTCCCTCACCAAAGCAGGATTGGCCACCTTGGGGCAGCACTTCGGCACAACCTCCTATATGAATACAACAATGAAACCCCGCCCCTAAGTCGCCAGCGGCAGCTAAGCAACTGACCACGGCGGCGGTCAAACCTGTGACGCAGCAGAGGGTGCTAAGAATACCTGAGTCCGAACAGGCTGCCATTGGAATTTGTACCTGACAACGTTTAACGCTAGAATGCTATCTATTGAGGCGAGTCTAGAAGTGCTATTGGAGGAATTAGAGGGCAGTAAATGGGATATAATAGGGCTCAGTGACGTTAGGAGGACAAAAGAAGCATATACAGTGCTAAAAACCGGGCATAATCGTTGAGAGTGAGTACAGCGAAGAGAAGATAACATCGTCGATTACCAAAAATATGCGACTGTGTAAAAATAATAGTGGTATCGGTAACATCCGTTGGAGCAGCCGGTTGTAATCACAGATGAGTGCGGATGTATCGTAGTGTCGGCAGCGACGAGCAGCTTGGCGCCAGAATCATTAGAATCATCAAGTTGGGCTTCAGGAAGCGGCGACAGTTTGGCTTCGGCGGGAGAAGAGTCAATGACGGCCTTGTGATCGGAAAGGAATTCCCACCTCAAGATGATGTCGTATGAGCAACAGGACAGAACAAGAAATTCGACTATGTGCATGAGTCTGAATGGTGATGCGGGTAGTGCATGCAGGAACCGTAGTAATGTGCTGTGCGCTAGCTGTACGGAGCGACAGGGCAGGCAAGGGTGTCATTACTTTTCTCAGTGAGCAATAAAGTTATTTGGTATTTACAGAAACCGGTGGCTCTGTGTCGACTTGTGCAAGTGCAAGAATTGAATTCACAGATACTTCAAAAACGTTCGCCGTAGAAAACGAGGCGTTGTGCTGTTCGACACAGACGCAGCTCTTGCCTCAGGAACCGCGGCAACTAGTTTTACTGTGCGGTAGAAGTCGGACGCATTGGCGAAAGCGAACGGCGTCGGGGAGATGGCGAGTGGCGCTCGTCTGGCCTATCTAGGTTTTGCCGCATGTCAGGGAAATCTGATAAATAACGCCAACTTGGCAATCTACATCGGCGTTCTTGTGTTTCACGCCACACCTACCTGGCTTCATTCTGGCGTAAAGCCTACCAATGCGGGCGAAAAGGCGACTCAGCTTGCAGGTAGCCGAGAAAACGAGTGGGACACCGTGATTGGTTGCTTTCTGCTTGAGATTGTGTGCTGTTCTATGACCATAAGGGATTACGACTGGCTTTGAAGCTTTGTTGGCAACATCAGTGTTTACTTTTTGAGGCGCTTTGAGCCTCTTTTTGAGTGTTTCAAAAGCTGCCAGCACAACCACATCGGGGAAGCCAGCCTCTTTCAGCCTAGAAATTTGCATGTCGAAGCTGGCCTGCATGGCATGTGTACATGACTTTTTCAGAGATTGCTCGATAATGTGTTTAGCAATGGCCGTTTTGGTGATTTCAGGATGAGCTGAATCATAGGGTAACCGATGCTTTTGTGTGCGTGGGTAGAAACAGCAACAAACGTGCTCGTTAGAAAAGGTAAGTTTGAGTTCAAGGAACTGCAGAATATTATTGACAGGGAGCTCATGTGTAATGGTTAGACCTAACGTATTACGCTCAGAGAGATTTAAAATGTCTGCAATGGGGGGCATCGTCACACATAGAATCAATTCGTTCCTTCAGAAGCAATAGAAAATTGTCAGCATACATAAAACATGTACTACTTTGTCTTTTTCAAGTACACAAAACAAGGTGCGGCCATTGCTCGGTAAAAAGATATTGCATAAAACTTGTGCTACGCACGACCCGGTGCAAAACTCCCTGTTACTGCAAAAAAGGTTTGGTTGTCAAAAGAGATGAAAGTAGCATTAAGATAAAATTCAAAAAGAGCCACGAAACTGTCTAACGAGAAGACTACGGGGTTTTGAAACCTATGACGTCGTTAGCTTGAATGCAGCTGCGAACTGATTCAAAGAGTGGCTGGTGAGGTATGAAGTAGAACAAATCTTCTACGTCAACGGAGAATGTTGCTCTTGATGCCTTGTAGAAGGTGTGCCTGTACTTTTTTCGTGATTTTATCGATCTGCATCTTTAGATTAAGTGAAATAACGTTTTGGTAAATGATGAAACTTGTTGAACATTGATGCATGAATGTTTCATTTTTTTTAGGTGAAGAGCCACCCATACTGCATTGCTGATTCAAGTAATCGTGGATCACGTATAGGGCTGACAGGATCCCCGATTCTGAATGTATCAAATTGAACTAACAGAACTTTAGGTCGCCCTTCTGGTCTCCCTAATTGGTAGCGAGGGCAGAAATACTAGCGGGTCTTGGAGATTCATTGTGCCAGTGCATTCCTCGAATAACCCACCCAATGCGCTGTATCTGTAGTCATCTCTGCAATAAGCCCGTTGTAAAGTTTCTACACGTATGATCACTTTAAAGACTGCTAGAAACACAACGTACAATTTTTCTGTTAAAATCAACGGCGACTTCACATGCGACAGTACTAACATCATCTATCGGCTTGAATGTTCAGCATTTCATATGCAGTATATTGACCAGACCGAAACATCTTTAGTATCCGATTCAGCAACCACGGAGCACATGTTAACAGCTTGCCGCCCCTGCCAATATCTAAATATGATCGACTTCCAGGTCATACATTTAACAACGTCAATGTGACAGTAATGCAATCATGTTTCAAATTGTACCATGATCGAGAAGTACAAGAATTCATCCCCATTCATAAATTTAACACTGTGCCATTCGGCATCAACGAGAGCGTAGGAAAGAGGTGCCTTTCTCTCATATCTTGATGTGTGTGTTCTTGTACAGAACTGACAAAGCATGCCAAATCAATTTGTTCCAAGATTTGCGATGTCACAATTTATATCATTCTGTAACTTCATGCACAGTCATCGTAACGCCATACTGATATTTCACGCATATGATTTATCACGCCTAAGTTGTACTTGCTGTTGCACCTTTTTCTTTTATTATCTGTAAGTGTACGCGTGCAGTACTGCTCATTATGCCTAGGTGGGCATGCCTATAAAAGCAGCCGCGTGCTTGTATATGTGTTTATTCTGACGAAGGCCGTACCACGGCTTAAACGTTAAAACATTAAGCATGCGATTTTGTACTTGTGCCCCTTCGTTTCATCAAATATATATATATATATATATATATATATATATATATATACATATGTGTGTGTGTGTGTGTGTGTGTGTGCGTGCGTGCGCGTTTCATTATTCATTGCTTATGTACATGTTCAAAACCTCACTTGTTCCATTGAAGGATGCTACAATTAGGCATTGCGATAAAGTGGAATTAAAGCATTTATTACCGATCCTAGAGTTAAACTTTAGTATAAGAATTCATTTATTCCGTGAAAATATGAGTGGTTCTCATTCGAAAATTATTTATGATTAACAATATAGCAGAAAATAATTTCACTTCCCCGTTGTTTGTTTAGGGTGTAACTCTACCCGCAGTGGAGGTAAGTAGATATTTTTTTCGAAATTATCTGTAGATGCTATATGTTTCAGTGTTATTATTTAGCGCTATGTTTGTGGTTTTGGGCGATGGTTGTGTGCCCGGGACGTACCTTCATTGCACATATCTCCCAGCGCTATCACCGTCATTTGTAGTCAAAACACGTAACCTGAAAAAAAGTATTAAAATGTGCACGTGTTTGTACAACGTAGATGTAGCACTCATTTGTGATAAATCGGGCTAGGAAAAAAACATTTCTAATGAAAGATATTGTCTGCCTTTCATCATACCATTACATGAAAGACAGACACCATATTCACTATCGCCCTTGGGTACCGCACATAACCGACAATTCATTTTCTACGGAACCCTATGGGGGAATCGCAGATCGTATCTCGTGCAGTTGCCATAGCAACGATTGCGCTACGCGACTCACCTGCGAGTCCGTCTACCAAACTGCCGAGAAGGCGAAAAAGAAATATATGACTATTAGAACGGTAAATATAGCACTGAATACGGTTGATGAAGGTTAGGTTAGGATTGTTCTGGCAGGTGATAGAACACAAGGACAAGTATTAGTAAGCAGACCGAAGAAAGCTGGAGTTCCATAAACGTTTTTAATGTCAAAAACAAATCGACGGATCGCTGCCGTGCATGCGCAAGAAAACTTGCGAACTGAAAAAGAAAAAAAGAAGGCTTACGAAAAAAATTGGCGCGATTGAAGCCCCACATATTCTCCAGCAAATGTGGTCATTTACCATGTCCTATTGTACTGCCTCATTCCGTAGGCAACTGTGAAGCCCACTGAAAGCTCGTTCCTAGCTCGTTCCCCTCTGAAGCTCGCAACTCTGCGGCTTCTTATATCTTTGGCGTTTGAAGGCGGTGATGCTGGCTGTTGGACAAGTTCAGTGCGCATGCCCTGTTTTGTGTAGAGCGTCACGTGTGCTGGCAGAGGCCCATGCGCAGCCGTGATGCACGAGGCGTAATGTGGTGGCACAAAGTCGTTTACAGTCCACAGCATGACCTGTGAAAAAAAGAGAGGAGCTTGTTCATCATGACGTCCCCTATGCTCTCAAATGTAGCGCAAAATCGTCCGGGCAAACGTAAAAAAAGATTGCGAAATTTCCGTTCTGCATGTGCATGGTCTGTAGCTTCTCTTGTTTTGCAGCACGTGCTAAACATTGAAAAGGAAATGTCACTGAACTCAAAAGCGAAGTTTAGCGCATCAGAACGTAGTCCAAAAAGCTGTAGTTTTATGAATTGCTACAATATAATACTGTGAGGGAACCATAGTACATTGCCTATATAGGACGCTTATGAAAAGATTAACACACTTTTCTTGTAGGATTTGATCTAGGTACAGGGTTAGCATAAGCGGTGTATAATTCTCAATCTTGTAGCGTACACCACCTTTACTTGGACGAGTTTTTTTCTGGCATTTCTAAATATTAGTGGAAATATGCCACTTCAAAAGGCTGTTTTCTTAATTTTTAACAAATCTAGCTTTAACAATTCCAAATCCTTTCTTAGATCAACAACGCCAAACGACACATGAACTCTCGGGAACACTATTAGTATAAGTGAAAAAAAAATAATTGTGCTAACTTTGCATTCTTATAGAAAATGGTCGATGGCCGAAAGCCACGGTCCTGCTCTGCAAAGCGCCCGCATCTGATAGCTGAATCTGAGCACCTGCTGCCCTAGAAAAATATTTTCCTCTTTAGCTATGCTTTTATCACCACTCCGAAACATTGTAAGCAAGTATGGCTCAACGTTGGTGACTACGACCAACTTTTCCGAGTGTGACGTTGTACATTTGAGAACTTGGGCCAAAAGTGAATATATTTACCCGATCATATCAACCCATCTACTCCATTTCTAGCCTTTTCATATCTTAACCTTAGCGCCTCGCAACGAGAGGCACGCTTAGATTGCTCTCCTAATAAACTTATACTTGTTTCATTTCGACGAGTATTTTTTAGACATCCACTTGAGTTATAATTTATGCTGCTGAAATTTACAAGTTCGAGTCGCTTGTGCACTTTTATTGTGGTTTGCTAAGGATGATCGCGACGCTAAGGTGCCCCACACCCACGTGAGCTGAAAAATAAGTGAAGCGAGTGATCGAGGTATGAATGCATTGCAGAAAATACATACAATCCCAATCGGCAGTTGCATGTCAGCGTCAACTTGTGTGACTAGACGTAAGTACGGAAAGCGCAGGGAAGGCGGGAGACGGAAATTCAAGACGGTGGAGCAAGGTGAGAACAAGGTGAAAGGGAGGAGCTAACATATCGACAAGTGGACTTGTCTTTTTCAAGGCGACATATGCTTTCCTCGCCGCGGTATATATAGGTGGGGTTCTTCTACATTGGAGAGGGTTTAATGTGGGTCGGTGAGGTAAAGAGCGAATGTGTGTTAGCATGTCGAATTGAGAATAAAGGAGCTCTGTGCAAAAGGACAGTGACCCGGTTGTCTGTCAATCATGTACCAACGCTCGTGTGTTAGCCGGCGTGTCAACGGTGTCTCACACGCCGGATGGAAGAAAAAAAAGAAGGAAAAGGAGAAAAGAAAGCTACGAAATCAAACTAAGTGGGGTTATCTACAGCTTGAAATTTAGCATAACGAATAGATTCTAAATCTCCCATTGAAATGTTTATGCCTATTGGTTGCAATGTCTTTTACTTATGGATAAGATATGATTCTCAGCATTTTTTTTCCCGTGCAGAACAGAAATGTGACTGTAAGATGGAGAGTTTATGTTCATCAAAGTTATGACCTGGCTGGTCTAAATGCTCGGCGACGGCTTGGAAATATTTCTGGTTGTGTCCGCGCAATGTCCGTCTAATCTGACGTTCATTGATTGTCCTGCTTCACCGATATATTGTTTCTTACAGAAGGAACATTCAAGCATATAAATCACATGCGAAGTTATGCAAGTGCGTGCACTAACGTGGACATTCTGGGCACGTTAGTGCACGCAATAGTTAGTTCTAGTAATAGCGCCAATCCAATGAAAAATAATCTCAAAATAGAAAATGCTTTTTTTATTATGTTTAGCCTAATCATGCATTATCAATCAAGGCACGTCATATCAAATGGGGAGTTTTCGCGGTTTTGGGGAAGTCGCAGCATAGACACCCGAAATGGAATACAGTACAACATGTTCTTCTACAAGTTGACTGATGTGTATTGAAACCATTGTATTTTAAACAAACACGCACGAAGAAGAGGGAAGGACACTACGGCCGCTATGTAGCCTAGAGCTATAACTATAGCCTACAACTACAGCACCCGCGGTGTCCTGCCCTCGTCTTTGCTCGTTTTTTTAGCTACAGTGCCTCTATTACGTGAACAAGACGTGGCGCGAAAAGTAAGTTACCAACCGTAGAGGGCTAGCCGCAGAAGTGGAATAGAAAAAGATTGCATCAGCTTTGCATCCAAGCTCTCCTGGTAGCCAAAACGTACGTAACAAATTATGGATGTATAATTCTTTGAATTACCACAGAAAAAAAATCTATATATTATTGTAACACAAGCTTATATATCGGGAAGTTGTCCGACAAACCTAGATGTAGATGAAGAATATGGAGTCGCAGGTAATAAGCTTACTGCACAGTAAAAAAACGAATAAGTAAAACGGCAAAACTAAGCGGACCATTTTCACGATGTCGCAGAGACACCACAAGCCCTCAAGGCTTGCTGATAAGTTTACTGGATTGCCTTAAGAGAAAAGTCTGTCAGATTTCTCGCCGAAAACGTTTGTGCCAGCAGAGTCATTGACATTACTGACTCCTTTAAGCATGCCTTGGAGCTTTCGCCAATAAACCTTGTACAGAAGTTTTGCGGCACGCCTAATTTCAAATTTCATTCCATAGGTCAGGCGATTCCAAATTCGGGTATTCAAAGTTCAAATAACACAAGTGAGCCATGCAAACAAAATAATGTAATTTCATAAGCAAGGCAGGCACGTTATCAAAGTATGGGAACGCGAGACGTAAATACGATGTTTTAACCCGCAGCATGTGCTTTTGTTGAGCTTGAATTAATGTTTTGAAAAAGGCGTAACCCCACAAGACTCAGAAATATTTGTAATTGGACCAATTCACAAGACATGTAGTAAACTAGATAACTATAGGCACATTGCGACAGTTAACATACTTACAAATTCAATGAAGGAACTTTCTTACGTGCGCATGACTTCATTTTGCGATAAGTTCGGCATTAGGATTGACTTCCAGTACGGTTTTAGACGTAGTCCATTTGCAATAGATCTAGGTGAATATGCAACGATTACGTGAGGAAAGATACCGAGTTGAAGAAGACAACAGAACATTTCAGTCTGTCGCATCTTGTGAAGTCCTGTAGTCAGACGTGCAGTAGTTCTTTAGCAATATTTAACTAAAAACTTGCCGAGACTTCTTTAAGGCTACGTGAATTTGTTAGTGGAAAAGGCCAAAAAAGTTACGAACTTGCAACCTCACAATTTTCAACCCAGTATCTTATGACGCCATCGCGTTTAACCTGGTTGCACATGTAAATTTTGGTCGTGTCAAAAGTAAGAACCTCTGTCTGCGCTAACGTTTAGATTTGCATGTTGAGAGCCAAGGTGCGCTTTCACACCGCAATGTCAACAGGCGCCACTCTAGAAGAGCAAACGTGTTGTTACCGTCGACAAGTACTTCGTGAAATGCTAAAACGTCGATCCTGCTTGAGGATATTTACATCAAAATTAACAGATAGACGACGGTGACTGGAGTCATCATTAGCGTTATAACTGTTACTTTAAATCACTGTATCTGGCTATTTACATTTTAAACGCGCATATAATTCGTGTGTTTATTGCAAAAGAGGTACATAAACATTCGTGTATACGCTCACTCAGACAGCATACCGATTTTTCATGGCAGTGCTGTGGCAGAATACTGACACTCCAGCGAGAGATTTTCGCTCAGCATTGTGCAACGACCCCATTTTTTTCCGCTTGGCAACTGCTTACGCAATGATTCTGTAAAATTAGCTACTGTGCCAGTGTAAATGCACGTGCAAGTCCACAAGCCTCTCTGCCACCATCTTACCTAATAAGACAAAATGCATACGCAGCCATTCCCCCAGATGCCATGATCTAGATGAGCGACCTATTTTGAAGAGGCCGGTAGGGCGATTGGTGATGCCTCGTCGTCACGGCAGAGTAACGACCAGTGGTCACGTGAACTTCAATACCGGTGTCGGCGCTATGAGTACTGATAATTCGCAGAACGCGCCGTTTAATACCGCGCAAGCGAAAAGCACAGTGTATACCGCCGATGGGAACGTGACATACAATTTTCTAGCATCGCGACGAAAAGCGCTTCTGTCGAGGCGTCACATCTTATGTCGCTGCGATAGAAAGTGGAACATTTCTAATGCGACGTGCGAAGGTGCCTGTCATAGCGAAGGAGTTCCTGTTCCGACGTCCGCATCGCTGTCGCAATGGAAAGTTGTCGCGATTGCAGAACTCTTGCCGCGACAGAACGTTTCCGTTGGGGCTTCTTAACTCTTGGTTGTCGCAACAGAATGTTTCTGTTTTGAAGTCAGAATTTCTGTTGTAACGTGAGAAATGGATCTGTCAACTACAGAAACATCAGGAACTTTTGTTGTGTGAGAAAAATTTCTCTAATCACAACAGAAATTTTTGTATTTGCGAAATAAATTTCTGTTGTCTTTATCAACTGGGTATCGATCAACATATTATTGTGCTTGGCTTTTTGTTACGTTTCAGAAAAGATTTTGAAACCGTGAGGCCCAATAAAAGTATGTTACACATATGAGAAAGTATTGGTTCCCGAGGTCCTCACTAGAAATTTTTTGCAAATATTTTTTTAAAATCAAGTGCACCTAGTCTCTACAAAAAAGATAAATATCTTGCTATTACGTAAGTTATACAGGTGTACCTCGAGGGTCGGTTCTGATAAACCCTCATAACAATAGTAACCTAGATGTGTCCCTACATTGACATGGTTGTCAGTGGTTTTGCCGCTTATGCGCGTATAACGTTATCCCCTTCCGTTAAGTACCTTGAACTTTATTTTCATCGCCATATGGTGTGGCATATTTACATTTACTTCGTAATTATACGTTTACGAACGGTAGCAGTGCAGTTACAAACATTTAAATTTAAGAGCGCTGGTCAGTTGTGTAGGTTAGCTTTAAATGCCCTGGGCCAGTCTGTACTCTGATATGGTAATTTAGTTTTCTGTGCCTGCTCACAAAGGAAAGTAGAACGAGTCTATAAGCTGTTGCGTAGAATACCTGCAAACCAACTTGGCATGCTGCTTTTGATTGCTCAGGCGCTAACGCCTTAATTATTATTGCTCGTTTTTAATCTTTACCACTGTGTTTAAATAATACCTCGCGATATTGTCTCGCATCAACAGACACACAAAAAAAATTAATTATGGGGTTTTACGTGCCAAAACCACTTTCTGATTATGAGGCACGCCGTAGTGGGGGACTCCGAAAATTTGGACCACCTGGGGTTCTTTAACGTGCACCTAAATCTAAGTACACGGGTGTTTTTGCATTTCGCCCGCATCGAAATGCGGCCGCCGTGGCCGGGATTCGATCCCGCGAGCTCGTGCTTAGCAGCCCAACACCATAGCCACTAAGCAACCACGGCGGGTTCAACAGACACACAAGAAAACACGGACAGAGATAACCTGCAGTTCTAAGAACAACATACCATTAGAAGTTACCGTGTATTTGTACAAACTACGGTACAAGTGTCGGGATTGTTATGTTCCGTATTTTTTATCTCGTCCCTGAACATTAATAACAGTATATTGACACGTGTGCTTATCTTTATCGGCCGACCACGTTTCGCCGCTTAACAACTGTAATCGCACAGCGAGGGACGCGCCTGCATGTATCCGACGTTTCTGGAAAGTTATCGATGCTTCTACCCGGCTGTCTGTTGTCGCCGAACCTTGTGTTATCTGATTTCATCGTGTGACTCGAATGTTGTAGAACTTTGTGGAAGGCATGCGGGTCCCAACGATTAGTCTGGAACATTCGATGACTGCTCTATAAAAGCCGACGCGCTTGACCCGCTGATCAGATTTCCGACGATCGCCGACTGTGTTCGCCGCTTTCGTTGTGCTATAAGTGTAGCCTGTTTTGTGGGCACAAGTTCGCCCAATAAAAGTTAGTTTTCTCGTTCACAGTATTGCTACTGTGTTCTTCTACGTCACCACCACGTGACATCTGGTGGAGGTGCTGGGTGTACGTCGACGTTGAGCACAAGACGTGGGACGCGGTCCTGCCGTATGTAACCTTCGCTTACAACACGGCGGTGCAAGAAACAACACAGATCACGCCGTTTAAGCTGGTTTACGGCAGGAACCCGACGACGACGCTCGACGCCATGCTGCCCCACGTCATTGACGAAGAGAATGTTGACGTCGCTAGCTATCTCCAGCGCGCCGAAGAAGCCCGACAGCTCGCCCGCCTCCGGATCAAGAACCAACATTGGACCGACAGCCGACACTACAACCTCCGACGACGCTTCGTCGAGTACCAGCCCGGCGACCGTGTTTGGGTATGGACCCCGATACGCCGACGAGGACTCAGTGAGAAACTACTCCGACGCTATTTCGGACCCTACAAGGTCATCCGACGTATTGGCGCTCTGGACTATGAGGTCGTGCCAGACGGCATTTCGCATTCACAGCGGCGCCGCGCACGATCTGAAGTGGTGCACGTCGTGCGCCTTAAACCCTTTTACGGACGCTGACGAACTTCGTTATTTTATTTGTTCTTTTCTTTGCTACGAGTGCTTTTGTTTATTAACTTCGTTTGTTTGCAGCATCGGGTCGATGCTTTTTAAGAGGGGGGTATTGACACGTGTGCTTATCTTTATCGGCCGACCACGTTTCGCCGCTTAACAACTGTAATCGCACAGCGAGGGACGCGCCTGCATGTATCCGACGTTTCTGGAAAGTTATCGATGCTTCTACCCGGCTGTCTGTTGTCGCCGAACCTTGTGTTATCTGATTTCATCGTGTGACTCGAATGTTGTAGAGCTTTGTGGAAGGCATGCGGGTCCCAACGATTAGTCTGGAACATTCGATGACTGCTCTATAAAAGCCGACGCGCTTGACCCGCTGATCAGATTTCCGACGATCGCCGACTGTGTTCGCCGCTTTCGTTGTGCTATAAGTGTAGCCTGTTTTGTGGGCACAAGTTCGCCCAATAAAAGTTAGTTTTCTCGTTCACAGTATTGCTACTGTGTTCTTCTACGTCACCACCACGTGACAATATTGTCTAGCATTATGCTTGACAATCATATTCTATTATTGTAGACAAAAATATATCATTGTCGCTATTGCGTTAAAATATGTGTTTTTGCATTGTGTTCTCTTTAATTTATTGCTATTATTATTTATTGACTACTGTCCGGTAAACAACACATATATTGTGTTGTATTTAAATTTTACTGGTTTCTGCAATAAACACCGCGACAGCATAGAAGAAAAAAAATGAAGTCAATGTTTATTTTGTTGTAATATTTATTGGTATTGTTCTCTTGAAGTAGTGGTTATATGTTTGAAATAAATTGGATGCCTCTCTTGTATGCCGTGAGGTGGCACATCATGTCAGCGAGACCAATCTACAAGCGACTCGCGCTTGTACGAGCACGAATGTGAATAAGGTACGAGCCGCTGAAATTAAGATGTATGTACGTCTAAAAGTATATGTATGTGTGCGTGTGTGTGTGTGACTGACATTCGGTGTTAAGCTGTACACTTACGAATTCCTTGTGCATGTTTGGTGATAGACTTGCCACCCCCCCCACTTATTGCCTTCCTTCGTAATGTAATGATATGAGTAAAAATTAATTTTACATCGCAACGACAACCCACAGCAAACTTGCGTCAGAAGGTGGCGAAAGAAGAAAGACGGTAAATCTGAAAGTGGTTCCGAAAAAATGTGATAAGAAGAGCACGGGGGAGTTTACCGGCTGTAGCTAATCGAGGGAACAGCGTGTATTTCTGTGTTCTTCTGAGGCTGGGCAGACGGAATGACAAGCAGTTTACTCAATGCCTAACGTACGCTTCAAATTGGACGACAAGCTCCAAGGTGAAAGGTAGTTTTCTTTAGATTCTTTAGCAACCTTAACAAAATGTATTACATTTAATTAGATAGGTAAAAACTTAACAAATATATGGCTTTTATCATGCTGCATTTTTTCTGCTTTCTATGAATGCGAGTGTGTGCGCAAATATTTACCACTGTTATGTCCTCTACATGTAAAAAAAAAAAAGATAATTTTGTGACGCTTTCAATCGTGAAAATGTTAGATGCAAGCTCAGCGCATGATAAAGAAATATATAAATTGAACCTAACCACTTGCGAAGGAATTTTTCACGAAGACTGATCCACAGCCGAAACAATAAGTTTTGGTCAAAATGAAAACATCATCGTTTTCAAACGTGCTACAAAATAAATTATGAGGTTTTACGTGCCAAAACAACGATCTCATTATGAGGCACGCCGTATTGGGAGAGGCTCCAGATAATATTTGACTACCTGGGGCTCTTTAACGTGCACCAAAATATAAGTACACTGGTGTTCTCGCATTTCGCCCACATCGCAATGCGGCCGCCGTGGCCGCGATTTAATCCCGCGATCTCGTTCTTTGCAGCCCAACACTAAAGCCTCTAAGCAACCACGGTGGATTTCAAACAGGTTATCCGTCGCTCGAGACATAATGCAACAGCGCAGTTTTTCTCAATTTTGTGCGCTGCCAGAGCTAGCACAACGTTTCTTGGTATCGACGCCAAAGTAATTTGTGACAATCATGGTAGCCACGCACAAATTCGGCTCGCCCAATGAGGGCCCACAAGGTGGCGTCGCAGTGTTGCTTACTCGCCATGTTCTCAAATTTGAGAGATGTAGAAAACACATTCGGCAGCTCCTGTGTCAAGGATCTTTCACCACGCACACGCTTTTACGCGCGCGCAAGTTCACGTTTGCGCATGTAGCGCCTTCCTCACCTCTTGAGGAACGCCGGTTTTTATATGTGCGCGCGCTAACTCTAACTCTGCTCATTCATAGACGCCTTGGCTGACACCATTTCTCTTTCTCATTCAAAACACTTTAAAATGTTTGCATATTTATAAACGTCGCTGTTTTATTACTGCACCTGTCAGAATAGCGCAAATAGAACAAAAATTGGCAGGTTGATGGTTGCAAATGCCGTCCCATCCGATCAGTGCAGAAAGAATCACCGCAAAACAATAGATAGGGCAAACCGGAAACAAGAGATCGGGAAAACTGGGCGTTGCCTCAATAATCGGCTCCACGAACACCGCAGCAACGTAAAAAATAGCACCGGTGAGTTCTTGGCGATTCATTGCCGCGATCATGGCTGCAAACCAATCTAGGACGATTGCACGATTGTGTCCGGCGGCAGGAAGCAGCTTATCCGAGAAATAATTGAATCACAGAAGATTAGAAAATTGGGCGACAAGTGTGTCAATGTCCCTTCACTGGCTCTCACAGAAAAAGAACAAAGTTTTTGGGAGGCGGCATCACATGACTTTTAACTACGTTACACGAATGCGCAGTTCGTTTTCATGTAAGCGCCTCCGTAGTCTACACTGGTTCACATGTATAAAACCGATTCAGTGGTACAATAAACAGAGTTGAATGTTTGCGCTTGGTGTGTCTTCTACCCTTACGCTCCTGATGTTTTTTTGTTTCGCAATATTACTTGAGTGATGGATTACTAACTTGCCCGGAATGCTGCTCTCATTATGTATGAATGGCGCTCGCAATGTATATAAACCAAAAGAGACTTTATGTGTTTTTTCAACGACCCACATTGAAAAAAATGGTTTGATTCTTTAGTTTGAAAGTCACAAAGCAACCCTGAGTGCTAGAAGCAACCCTAGACGCTGAAGTGGATGTCCCAGGAAATGTTTGACCAAACGGGGTTTAACAGTGTTCAACACAAAACAGGGCAAATTTCAAAGAAAAGAAAACATTTCACAATCAAGGGTAGTCGGGCATTGCAAATTGGGTTTTTAATTTGCCAGTAGTAAAAAGATTAATTTCCTAAAAGAGGGAGGTTGATCGTTTCTACGACCTCGGTTTTCTAGAGGAAAACTTTTTAACAAGTATAATCGAAAATGAAGCGTCGCTTCTTCCTTGCTTCTCTTGTAGATCGGGAAAGACCTTGGCTCTGCCTTAGTAAGTATATCCTCTTTTCAAATGTTGAGACAACGAGGTGATTCTTTTTCGATAATTATCAAATGTCTTAATAGACTTGCGACAACTTAGGTCAAATAATGTATCAATGTCTCTGTAGAGGGCACCATATTTGCGTCATATTGTCTTCATGAAACGCTCTCCACTAGACATCACCACAAAATCCCATTTCACGTTTATCCGGTTTTTTTTTGAGGACGTGACGACCTTTAGACGAATAAATCATTTAAATAATGACAGCACTGATATATGTAGTTCCCACTAACATCAAAATATATGGCCAACAAACATGATCTTTCCAAATATCTGTCATTATATAAATACAATTATATCATGAATTGCCCTTTGATTACATGCACATGAACCGAACTAGTACATGCATGTTGGTGCAGGGTACGGGATGAGTTTGGACCAGTGAGGCTTTCATCCGGTTGTTGAGCAAATGTATTGGCATGTGACGTACGGGCACAGCGAAGCAGGTACAGCCGCTAGCTACGTTGGTTGAATACGTTCCGTCATCTGTACTGTTTTTCATTGAACGAATCTCATGTGAAACTACATCAGCACAAGCATAGTTCGTACTTTCGGTGCATGGGCAAAATCTCAATCATAACTGACGCTGGTGAGGCCAGTCAGTTCCATAGCCTTTCATCGCGGCCTCACAAGATCGAACACCAAAATAACAGAATGTCAGCGATGAGTAAGTTGTGGTATCTACATTTCGGACGCTGTTTTGCTTTTCTCAACTTCTTCTTCATTATCATCATCATCTTCTTCTTCCTCTTCTTCTTCTTCTTTATCCGATTGTATGTCCACTGCAGGACGAAGGCTTCTGCCTGCGATCTCCAATTACCCCTGCCCTGCGGCAACCGATTACAACTAGCACCTGCAAATTTAAAATTTGGTCGCAACACCAAGTCTTCTGTTCTCTACTGCACTTGCCTTCTCTTGGTACCCATACTGTCACCCTAGAGGTCCAGCGGTTGTCTAATCTGCGCATTACATGACGAGCCTAGCGCCATATTTTTCTCTTATTGTCAATTAGAGTATTGTCTATATTCGTTTCCTCTCTGACCCAAACCACCATATTTCTATATCTTAAAGATATGCCTAGCATTCTTCCTTCCATCGCTCTTTGTGCGGTCCTTAACTTGTTCTCAAGCCTCTCTGTCAGTCTCCAAGTCTCTGCCCCATGTGTCAGCACCGGTAAAATGCACTGATTGTATACCTTCTTTTTAACGATAATGGTAAGCTTCCAGTCAGGAGCTCATGTTGTCTGCCATATGCGATCCAATCCATTTTTATTCTTCTTTGAATTTCCTTCTCATGATTAGAGTTCGCTGTGATCCGTTGACCTAGGAAAACGTAATCCTTCACAGACTCTAGATGCTGACAGGCGATCCTGAACTCTTGTTCGCTTGCCCGGCTCTTCATCATTATCTTTGTCGTGTGCAAATTAATCTTCAACCCCACTTTAACACTCTCGCTGTTAAGGTCCTCAATCATTTGTTGTAACTCGTATGCAGTGTTGCTGAATAGAACAATGTCATCGGCAAAGCAAAGGTTGCTGAGATATTCGCCGTCGATCCTTACTCCTATGCCTTCCCAGTCTACTAGCTTGAATACTTCTTCCGAGCACACAGTGAATAGCTTTGGAGAGATTATGTCTCCTTGTCTGACCCCTTTCTTTATTCCTATCTTCCTACTTTTCTTGTATGGAAGCAAGGTGGCTGTGCAATCTCTGTGGATATTTTCCAAAGTAGTTAGGTAGGCGGTCTGTACTCCTTGATTACGCAATGCCTCCATGACTGCTGGTATCTGTACTGAATCAAATGCCTTTTCGCAATCTAATAAATCTATATAGAGAGGCTGATTGGACTCTGCGGATTTCTCGATTACCTGATTTATGATATGGATGTGGTCCACTGTAGAGCATCCCTTCCTAACCTGCATGTTCTCTTGGTTGACTGAAGTGAAGTGTTGCCCTTAGGGTATTGGAGATTATTTTGCTTATTTTTTATATAATACACGGAGTAAGCTAATGGGTCTATAATTTTTCAGTTTTTTTAACGTCTCCCTTTTTGATAATAAGCATAATGTTTGCATTTTTCCAGTTTTCTGGGACCGTTGCAGTCAAAAGACACTTCGTATGAGGAGCCGCCAGTTAGTCAAGCATTATGCCTCCTCCATCTTTCATTAAATCAACTGTTATTCCACCTCCTCCTGCCGTTTTTCCTTGTTCTATGTCTTGCAAGGCCCTTATGATCTCTCCTCCAGTTAAGGAGGAGTTTCTGTATCCTGTTCATCATTGTTTTGAAAGGAGTTCTCCTGAGCCCTCTCGGTTCTGTGCCGTTCAGCATAGAATTCTACCGCTGCTTTTATTATACCTTCGAGATTGCTGATATCAGCTTGCTTCTCTTTCAGTGCATATATCTTGGTTTCCCCTATGCTAAGTTTTCAGGCTGCGCCGACATTTTTACGACTTATTTTGTCTTTCTCGCGTTATAATATCGAATATAACTTGTTTTCGCTTTGTTGATCAGTTTTTACAGTTCCGCGAATTCTATCTTATCTTTTGAGTTGGACACATTCCTTCTTTCTCGTTTCTTTATTACGTCCTTTGTTACTTGGGAGAGCTTGCCTACCGTTGCCTTTGTGCCTTGCCTCCCACTTCAATTGCTGTCTCTGAAGCCAGCCTCTGCACTGTTCTGTTCATTACCCCTATTCATCATCGTCATCATCATCATCATCATAATCATCATCATCATCTCGCTGTTCTTGGGCTGCATATTTGTTTGCAAGTGCCAGCCTAAATTTGTCGGCTTTTAATTTTACTGCTTCTAAGTTGACCCGTTTTTTCTTGACCAATGTTACTCTTTCTCTGTTTAAATTTAAATAGTTTCTGTTGCTATGTTTTCTGAAAAAGGTGTTCATTATTCAAAGCTTATTCGTTTCTGGCAAAATAATAAATAAAAAAGAAAAAACTGATAGAGGGTAAAATGAAAAAAAAATATATCAGTATACAATTAATAAAAGTACCAAAAAATCGTCAAAAATGAGTTTCATTTTGGTATACGTCTTTTATTTTCAATCAAGATATTTGCCATCAACATATTTACCACGTCATCCATCTTCACAGAGTAAAATGGCTTTGGACTTTTTAGGCTATATATGTATTTCTACTTTGCGCTTCTCAGCTTTGGGTGCGCCACTTAACCGATTCTGCCTGCTCTCCATCGACGACGAACGCCAAAGCATTGAGTGGCGCACTCTCAGTCGCGGGAAGCGCCAGTCTTACGCCTGCACCGGCCTGGACGGCATATTGGGCGCGATAGTGATACCTCAAAATGGGGACAAAAAGTGGGCGCGCACCAACACATTTGCGATTAGCGAACAGTACGAAAAGCAAAAAGAAAAGAGCGTTACGTGTATTTTCGTATCTGGTTTTTGTGCTGCTTCGCCAGTCATTATTGAAAATATGCGACAATGTTCACGCGTACAGCACAACAACATCGGCAAAATAACTTCTCAAGTTACCGCTTGAGCTTTGTTTGCGGACTGCCGTTGCATCAAAGTTGCGCTCATTATTTGCTTCATATGCCACCTGATACCGTGAATCTACTTCTGTCATATCAGCGGATACGTTTTTCGAAAACAGGCACACGAGAATGATTTTTATGACTAGGCAGGCATTATGAACTGCACACAAAATCACTGAAAGGGCCGTGGGCGCCTTGGCCTCACCGCATGCATCGCACTGCTCCTAGTTTTGCTGTTCACGGTACTCTTTACCAGCTTCCTCCTGGTACCTTAAGATTGGAACCCTGTTTATATGCCGTAAATTGCTTTTTTCCTCGCGTGTCTAGAAGATTTATATATTTCTACAGATTTTCTTGTCATGTATGAAGAGAAAACGCAGGCTAACTTCTTTTTCGCTAAACATATAGCACATGGTGTATTCTAGTAAAACTTAGCAAATCAATATATTACTCAAACGGCTCATAATATTGCTACGGAACAGTATTTGCGATGACAAAGAGGCGAGCAGGGTGAAGACGACGACGACCATTAGAGGCTAGCGCGGGCTGTTGCCTCTTAGCCAAGTGCACCATATTGCCTTGTAAGTATACTTGTATATAGCTTTTCGTCGGCGTCTTCCTTCGTAACAATATTTCTTTCGTAATAGTACAGAATCACTGAATACAAAATTCCGTGATTTCCTTCGTGTGTAAGGCAACAAAATACTTCAAGTCGCATTTTTGTGTAGCGTACTTCAATATTCTATAACTTGGCTACGCTTATCTAGATGACCATATTCGACAACTTACACAAAGCTGGAGATCCTGTGCCAGTGAGACGCCCTTATATTTTTTACTCATCTTGTGACGGCTAATAAAAGAAAATTTCATTGACGCAGTCATTACACGTTATTGGAGGGGGTATGCATACGCTGTGCCAGTATCTTGTGCCTCTAGATGTCTGATTTGAAACTAGAGGGTGTACTTAAAATCTTAGGCACCAAATTATTTATTTGCAGCAAAGTGGCATCTCCCACATTGTCTAAATGCCGCAGGAGATCGCTTAGCCCTTCATTTTGTAGGTCTGCTCGTCTTAATAAGGCGAAAGCCTCAAATGGCTCATGGGTAGAAAAATTTGTTCTCCGGTGTTGTCAAAGAAATTGACCGTCTGGTGTTATGGCACTAAAATTCTATTGCACGAAAATTGATGGTGCCACCCACAACCATTGCTGGTACTCGATTTAACTACCTTGGATGAGAGTTCAGCCCACGAGCACAGGTGGGGTTTGAACTAATGTCCTTTTGTGGTGTAAGGCAAAGTTAAGGCACTCCAACCATCGACTGTTGCTTGAAATCAAAGCCCCTGCTTTTCTTGGGGATGAAATTCAATGGCTTGAAAATTACTGGTGCCATCAATGACGGTTCAACCCTCGACCTTTAGTGGGAGTCGACCCCGCAACCTGTGGCGGTGATTATTTCAAAGTTATTTAGGCGCCAATAATTTAAAGCGTTAAATAGGGCTCCTGAACCCACAACTTTAGGTGTGAGTCGAACTCATGATCTTCAAGAATAATTGAGGCAACGTTCTTTAAGGTACTCGAACCCACGACCTTTGGTAAGAGTCGAAGCCTCGATATTTGGTGTGACCAAAATTCAAGTACAACAAAATTGATGATGTCACAATTGATGGTCGAACTCACGATCTTTCGTGGGAGTCATACCCTTGGCCTTTAGTGGAAGTCAAACCCATCTCCTCTGATGTTAATTTAGAGGAAGGTATTTAGGGCAGCATAATTATTATCGCGTAATTTAGCGTAATTTATAGGTCAGTGCGTTATTTTTTGTAAACCCGCTCGAACCCTCAACCACTGGTGGGAGTCGAGCCTTCGACCTTCGATGATGGTCGAACGGAGGACCGTTGGGGTTAAATACGGCGAAGTTAATTATGATAATTAAGATAGTGTTATTAAGGCACTCTAATCCACGATCATTGGTGGGAGTCCAATGCACTACTTTTGACGGGAATTAGGAATATAAGACACAGTTACTAAAGTAGAGGTAATAATGGATTCCAACACACCACCTTTAGTGGGAGATAACAAGTAATTGGAAGTCACGACGCATACAGTGAGAATGTTAGGTGCTTTTACGAAGTCTCGTAAGCCCAGCCTTTCTCCTTCATCCTCTTGAGGATATGGTAAACTGACTGTCACCTTCTGCACTTTGCTCCACGCCAGTACAGCTGTGAACAGCGAAGTCTTCAAATTTTAGACGCCTTAAGCACTAGCGCCGCGATAAACCCAAGCAGTCCGCGAAACGCGAGTGTGGGAGAGCACACGAAACGCCGTATATCGTGAGATACTGCCTCTACACGAAGGGTTGCAACGGAGCACCAGAACCGGAGCACCAGCGTAGGAGGCTCCTAGAACAGACCAACGCGTGCCATGCTTGCTCCATGAGCACGCGCGCCGAACTTTATGTTCATCGTCTTTTGTACAGCTGACCGATAGCGCCAACTTTTAGCTTCAGCGCATAGCGGCGTCGGTGGGCGCTACAGGACCCCTCGTCCAAACGGAACCGTGAAATGTACTCGTCGGCCAAGTGGACATAGTGCTGTCTTAGTTACATGCAAATCAAGACATTCGGCGGCGACATACCAGGCGAGCTCCGAGGGATGCGCCTCGAGGTATGGTATCTTGACGCTGTCCAAGGAGACTACCTCTTCGTGGCCGTTCAATAGTATGGTGATGGAGTTCGGTCTCTTGTCGAGGACGCGGTATGGCCCATCGTTGGAAGGTGCAAGAGATGCCTTCGCAGCGTTTCGCAGCCACTGTAGTACCTTCAGTGCCTTCGCAGGTACTGAAGGTACTACAGTGGCTGGACCGAGGGGTCCGAATGAACGAAGTCTCCAAGATGCTGCAGTGGTGCACCATAGGTGCGTTCGGCATGGGAACAGCCAAGGTCGTGACGTAGGACAACGTGTAGGCCGAGTAGCAACATAGAAAAATGGTCAACCCAGTGCTCACAACCAGGCGCACAGTGAGGGCAGCCTTCAGGTCGAGGTGGAGCCGCTAAACCGTGCTGTTGGCACAGGGATGACATGCACTGCTACGGCAGTTTGTCCTGACACAGGCTGTTGAGAGAAGTGAAGAGTGCGCAGTTTAATTGCCGGCCAGGATGAGTGGTCACGATTCTGGGGCAGCCAAAGCAGAAAACCCATGCTGAAACGAAGGCTTTTGCGACCGTTTCCGCAGTGATATAAACAAAGGGTAAGGCTTCGGGCCAAGGATTGAAGTGGTCATTGTTATAATGTACGGGCAGTCGTGAGAGCGTGCAAGTGGTCCAACCAAATATATATAGACGTGGTCAAAGCGAAGACCACGTGGAAAGGAAGACTGCGTCTGAGTCTTCGTGTGGTGGGTCATTTTGGTGGTCTGGCACGTGAGGCACGCACTTGCCCACTGGCGAACGTTGGTGTTAATAGAGAGGCAAAGCTCAGCGAGCCAACGTGCTCTCATAGAGGCCACTGCGCATGCGTAGTGCAACAAGCACAGTGGCGCCTACGATGCTGTACAATGCTTGGACAGGTTTACCGCTGCGTCACGAGGCGTTGTGTGACTCGGATGCTGTGATGACAGATGTCGAGAAAGGATGAGAGCACAGCAAGACGGAAGGCTGTGACAAAGCCACAATGAAGGGGCGAGCTGCAGCTGTTGGCATGTCACACAAGAATGAGCCAGGCACAATCGGGTAAGGAACGAGTGTCCGGTAGAAGAGGTGCAGAAATTGCATGCTATTTAAGTAGTGGTCTGTTCGAGGCAGAGACCCACCCTATTCGTTCCTGTAAAGACAAAGCAATCAAAGGGTGGTGTGAAGGTGCTACGCCTAGTATCTGACCCAAATAAACAAGTTTCATTAGCGGCTCGCGTTAGCATTACGAAAGCAAAGACTAATGGTTTATGCAAAACGAGTCTGTTATGTGTGTGATGTGTGGCGAAGTCACTTCGCATTCAATTTCAAGTGTGATCTGACACCAAAATCCATGAACTTACGTGGCACAAGACATGATGAAGAGAAACTATGGTTTTCCTTCAACATAATTCAATAATAGGCAGTTTCCGCTAACCTGCTTTCGCAAATTTAGCCCCGTCCACTGGATTTTTTTTTATTTATCAAGCATATACACTGTCGTTCTAAGCATCCACTAAGGCAATGTGGCCACCAGACTTTTTGTAAGCCTAAGCCATGAAACTGCACCTTTGTCATGCGCAAACTCTCCTTACAGTATACAGCCGAGACTTATCCGCACTTTGTGATCTTGTGGAATCCTTTTTAGTGTATCAGAGCCCTTCTCAACCTACCAAGGAAGGAAAGATACCAGTACTGCTTGGTGCCCCGCGAAGATGCATAATCACAATTTTTTTCCGCATTTTATCGCATACTTGTAGTCTTTTATGAGAAGGCATAGCCCAGTTTAGATCACATTTGCTGCATCTTTGCACTTTTTCGGGCGAGTATGAGGTAAGTTCTCCTTTTTGGCTGATTTGATGTGCTCGTCGTATTTTGACTTATCTGTTCCATTCGAGATTTTCAAAAAGGTTTATTTCACTGCGAACTGTCCGGTTGCTCATGAGATCTTTCAAGCCTCAATTCTTATTACACCTCGTCGAATTCAATTTTAGCTAGTTAATTAATTACTTCTAATATTTAATGGTATAGTTCACACTTGTCATATTTACAATTATTTATTGAAAGTGTCGTATTTGTTCTGGAGCGGCAGGTTTCTGTTTACCTGACAACCATTTTTCTGTGAAGATTCAGGTAACCATATTCCTGAATATCAAGGGGACGTTAGGTTAATTATCTCCCCTGAAATATGCATAAAAGTTACCGTACATGAAGGGAACAAAACTCTATATGGTGCTAGTTATACCTTAATATCTTCACTGTGGAATTTTCTTTCTAAGGAAAATGCCGGCTAATTTCCCCATGCAATTTCTTGCAGCAAGCTCTTTGATAAATTAGGTTTGTCTTTTTTTGACCATGGTGGCTTTAATGCAAGCTGGACTCGAGCTAGTATTTTGCTAAATTCACATGCACTTGTAGCACTTAACGTAAATAACCCTTATTGCTGAGAAAATTCAACACACAGAACACCAAATTTAACAGTTTAATAACATTTACCATTAGCTCGCTCCGTGGTGAGACTTGGGCATGATAAGAAACTGTGATCAGGAATTTATCTTCATTTAGTCCATTCATTTTCAGACCCACCTGAGGGCATTTTAAAACTATATAAAAATATTTTGCCAAGACTTACCGATCATTACTTTTTTTCAGATAACCCGAATTTCGAGGTGCGTGTTGATGATACTCACAAGGAAAATGTGTCGCAAGATTGTAAAGACTATTATGATGAACAAAGACAACTGTTTCAAAGACCTGACTACAAAGTCTACGAAAACAACTGTAGAAACATCCCCCAAGCGAATAGGGACTGAAATGTTGTCTGTTTAATAACATAGCTGTTAGTTGTTTTAGTATGATTAGGTGACTGTAGAAGATCTTTTTTAAAGGTGTTTTTAAGAAATGGATCATATAGCTACCATAATAAAGAGATGAATTAAACCCGTAGTTTGCAATTGCCTCTGTGTTGTGAACATTGATTTTTTTTTCCTAATTAAGAATGTCAAGCAAATCTGTGGAAATGTGCACTCAGGAGAAATCTCTCAATATGAAATTCTCCTTTAAAACCTCCATTGACGCTGTCTTTAGAAATAAAAGTCAGTAATAATCATTCCCATATATTCGCAATTTCATGTCAAAGTACAAATATCATCATAAAAATGTTTATGTACGGAAAAACAATATATCTTACAATAGAAGTGCTCCAAATTGAATAGCGCATTTGCCATTTGAGTGCCCGAATCATGGAATGTCTGCATTCTTTAGGGGTGAATCATTAAGAGTTGCAGTATCTCTGCGCTTTTGTTAGTAGATACTACAAAGTATTAAGGGGACTTTTTATGGTGGCATAGCGTCGTCAATGTTCGAAAACGTTTTAAATCTAAAAATAATGTTGAGGAAAAAATATGCGACGTTTCATAGGTTGATGGTGAACGAGGAAGTAGAGCGTGGAAGCGGATTGCAAATAAACTCGTTTCTGTTTTATGCCACGACTGCTTCGTTATAGTATGCCAGCAGGATGAGCATCTCTAAAAGACGATTAACCTGTCCAAGTGCATCAGAGAAGGACACGGTGTCCCTGTGCACAAGGACTTCGACTGTTTGATACGAAACTGGCCATCGCGACATCGACCGAGCGAGATCGCTTGAACCTCGCCACCAAGCATAAAAGAACTCTGGTTAGAGCGCGTTGCTATGACCATCGGATACTCATTCCTTCTGTGCGCAGATTGGTGGCTGAACAAAGAGCAACAAATCAAGAACTACTATGAAGGAGAGACGCGCCTCGGTTGCCTCATTGAACTCAAGGATGCTCATAAGCATGAAGTTTAACCGACGGTGTGGATCAGAGAATTGAAATGCGTCTCACTGGATTCTACGCCTGCGAATCCGTTTTATGCTGCGCTTCAAATAGAATTGTCTTTCCAAAGCTATGTTTTCCAGTGCTCCTCACGGCGAGAAATGGTGCTAAGGCAGCATCGCCCTACGCGATCAGGGAATTGTACAGGATCTACGCTCACTCTTCGCACTGATTGCCAACGGTGTGCATTGGCTGGTTTCCCAAACTAGCTTCCCCGGCACAAAGACTGCCCTCGTCGTGGAGTTCTTTCTGTCCTTACTGAGGAACACGGAAACTAGAAAGGCGACCCAAAGCTGCGGTAATCCGGTTGGGTGCACCAGTGAATGCACACTTAGTCAACGCAGCTGCACAAAGAGGAGCAACTATCACCTGTTTCTGTGACGTTGTGTTTATAGCTCTATAAGCTGCGCCCCCCCCCCCCCCCCAATTACTGAAAATTGCATGCGTCAATCTCCTTAAGTAAGCTCAAGAGAATAAAATTTTTTTTCACGTACAAATGCAGTTGCAGGTATGAACAGAAGGCAGTCCTAGCACGCGTTCCCCAAGGAAGAAAGACGAAGGTATCGTTAGGCCTGGACGATGCCTGCGTTTAAATCTTTCTTTGAACATGAACACCACGACGTTTCTTCAAGTCAATGAAGTTCTTCACACCTCCTCCGCATGGTGAAATATCCCTCTCAGTGCGGAAGACTCCCCGCTACAATTCATTGACGTTACGCACATTTCGGCTCTGCAATAAATAGCTTTGAGCGACGTGCATCGCAGTAACGAGGACACTTTTTCATAGTCTCAAATGGAATTCTCATGTATTGCGAATTAGGAGCATCATATCATTCTTCACAATAACATTTACAGACCGCCGTATCACTGCCCGCCAGCAGACAACGCGGTAACCTTCATGCAGGTGCGATTTTTCCTAAAGCAAGCCATAGTGCTGTCCTCTTTCTCGGCGTATGCGACACCTGTTATTCTTAGAGAGAACTGTGCAGGGCTTACTCGGTTATAAATTTATTACTACAGGCTCAATCCTGTCACGGTGGAAGACTCCTCGACTATTATACGCATCGATGATGTGCTAAACTATCTGGGAATATTAAAATATCTTTGAATATTTTATATATTTCATCATACTATTTGCACATAAAAAGGAACCCTCACCTCTGACGACATTCCGAAAACAGCGTTTTTTACGCCAAACGGCCATTGCGAATGGCTTATGACGTATTTCAGCATGATAAATGGCGTAGCTACATTTAAAAGACCTGGCATGTCAGCGAAAAGAAAACAAAACTTGAAGAATGTGGTTTATTACTGTGAGGACACCGTAGTGTTCTCCTAAACATTTTCTGAACACACTCTCTGCTTTTATCGCAATCCCTGGAAAATGAGAATGTCGAACTAAAGCTGCAAAACTGTCAATTTCGCCAAAATGCTATTGACTATCTGGGTCACAGAGTGTCACACGGCACCGTGTCACATAACGGAAGCAATGCAGAAGGGGTATTGCGAATTTATAAACAAAGGTGTGCTAAAAATGCTGCAGTGCCCCCCCCCCCCCCCCTTTGTGTACCATCACTATTATCCGAGAATGCATTCTTCATTTCGGTTACATATTTTTTTATCCTTACGCAATTACTCAAGAAACACATAACATGGGATGGCGGATTTGAGTACCAACAAAATTTGGAGGAAATGTAGAAACGTCGTAGTGAAGAACTCATCCTCATAATATATTCTTGTAAGAAACCCTGTATAGAATATTGCGACGGGTCGAACGTATAGGCGGCGCAGTCCTGAAAGACAGACATCATGCAGGCACATAATATCCGGTTGCTTACCGCGGACGCAAATTGCTGAAACACAAATTGATCTCTGCCTTAATTGAGCTTGAATACCTTGTCATAGAAAATGCCGTTGATAAGTAGCAGTGCTCCCTCCATGGGAAACCGTTTACTATCGTGTCCACAGACGCGGTCCTCTAGCCGATGAAAAACTGAAAATACCAACAGGATCACATTTTCCGAAGAACCCTATAGCTTTCCATATATGACGTCAACATTCAACACCTCAAGACCTCCGAGAACATCGAAGCAGAGGCATGTTCTCAAAGCCCAGTGATTCAACTCTTCTCTTTACCAAAGCCTCAAAGCCACTAGAATGATGCCACACAACTCAAACACTTGTACACTACTGAAAACGCCGTCACTTTATCGCACAAAAAGGAATTCGCAAAATTTACGTACTTCCCAATATTTCACTGGACCTTTGCAGGAAGCACACCATCAGTTAGGATATGTTGGGGTAAAGACATTTCTTAGGTTGTTGTCACCTCATCCATAATGGCCAGAATTCATCAACTGCGTTTCATCTTACATCCTGCACTGCGAAATATGCCAAAGCTGCAAGAAACCCAGAGCCAAGAGATTGAGATCGCTGGAATTACCACCATCCACAGAGCAGCCCTTCTACGTTCCTGCAATGGACACAATAAGTTTTCTTTCTGGGTACGGCTCTTGAAAGAGATTTATTGACGAGGAATGTTGCGGGGCTTTCTGTATGGACACTTTGCCATAGAAACGAAGCTTCTGACGCATACATCTTTGTCACAACAACACCCTTGGTTCATAGAAGCCAACCATACTGGTCGCCGATTGTGGAGCAGCACTCAATGGAGGCAAGCTCTAGCAGCTCCAAACAAAATATCCACTAGCTCTTCACATTACCCCAACACCCCGGTGCAAATGCATAGATGAACGCATGAATCAAACAATTTCCACCCGAACCAAGTGCATAATAATGGAGAACCACAGAAGTCCTGGCTAAAACGTCCTTCGGATTTTCCTCAGAAGCACTGCAGAACCTCACACAAGGTGATCAGGTATTGACCATCATATCGAACGCGTGCGATAGGTTCTTACACAGCGTTGTTAGATAACACCTGGAAAGCGTGGATGAAGCAAGGAAGACTGGAGTACGAAATACTTTGGCACCCAAAAGCAAGCTATGTTTGATTATTGAAGGACCCCAAACAGTTGATCGCAGAACGCCTTAAGTGAAATTCGAGTGTGATTGATGTGTGGCATCGTTAAGCAGAACTACTAATATTGTGCACGTTAGCAGACTCTGCCGGTACTAATGTGTCAACAAGTTGTCTCTCTCTAAGAGAAAGGGAGCATCATTGGTTTGTTATGGAAAACAACTTAAAATAATATCGCTATGCACGTTGAGTATTCAAATGAAGGATGAGGGCGTTTGATTTCGGAAGTGAAAGTAGAATGCATACTTACATATTGCAAGTGGAAAGAAAACACACATAAACAAAGGATAGATAAAAAAATATAAAGAACCCTCTACACTGCTTATAACAGGCACAGTTCTCATTATTCAAAGTCACCGCTATTCTAATCATATAGTTAGTTTTGTCCCAATACGCAAAGACAATAGACTGAGAGTGGGGTGCGGCTCACCAACAGTTCTGGATAATGGTCGCTTAGGTGAAGAGCGCCGTGCCATCGTCGACGGAAGGCACTGGTCATTCCTTGAGCTAACTCCAGATTGTCACGTGATCGGACCTTCTACTGGCTCAGGAGGTGAGGAAGCCCAGGTTCTGCCTGTGAGAATCTGGAATCTCGAGCCCGTGGAATGATAGCTTACTTTAGTCGCGCGGTGGGACCTTCTCCTAGGTCCGTAAGCTAGGCAGTCCAGGTTCTGCCGGTAGGAGTCTGGAAGCTGAGGCCGACGGCCCGGCGGCGTACTCCCGCTCCCGGTGGACGCTTTCTTCGGTGCTCACTTGTGTACGAACACCACCACGCCACTCTAGGGCCTCGTCCTAATCTCTTCTTCCGCCATTTTCTACTGCGTGACCCATCGTGTACGGCCCATGACCGCTCCTTTCTACTTAGTATTTTGTTTTGACGGCACGTCAGATATCACGCGAGTCCCTTCTTCTTCGTCGGATTCTTGCACCCACCCATTCGTTCACGAGGTTAAGTTGCCTTCGCCGCACCGCTCCCTTCATCTACGATACACTGGCTTCGCACACTGTCATACACTAACACACAACAGGGAGAAAGCATGTGCCGATTCACGAAAGCATGAGGGAAGATAATTGGTGGGGATTGCAAATAAACGGCTGTTCTGACAGACGCCATGACTGATACGTCACAAATTTACAACTTTATAGAAAGCTGAATTGGAGTATGGCATTTGCGAAGAAAAAAGAGGGAATATTAGGACCATACAAATGAGACGAGAAAGCAATGTCTCCAGGTCAATGCATATTTTAGGAATTGAAGACGTGATGAAATTGTATTATTTATGAATTACAGAGACGCTAACATTTCGCCCACACACAGTAAGTCGGCAGCGACGCCTTCTGCCCTCCCCCCACCAGCGGCTGCAGCTAGCGCTGCTCCGCCACACGAAAAGAAGGGACCCTTGACCTCCGGCTCGGTGGCCTCAAAGGCCTCGTCCGACGTAGCGACGCCTTTACGTCAAATTCAGTGCTCAGAAGAGCGCGAGTCCAGCGTGTGGCAAAAGGCCATGCACACAACAACCAGCCAGACGGCGTCACCAGCGCCTAAGAAGCCGCGAGCCTTTCTCGATAGCTCCCAAAAAGACAAAACTCGCTTCACGGCACCTAGAAAAGGCCCATGAGCTAAGATTCGTCTCTTAAACACTCAGCACTAAACACATTTATCTTACTGTATACACAAATACTACAAGGGAATGTTAGAGGTCTTTTTCATCACCTCAACGACATTACAGAACGAATTACCGACAAAGCTGGCAATATCACTAATTATACGGATAAGTTAGTTCAAGTGGCTTAAGAGTTCTACAGATATTTATACAGTACCAGTGGCACCCACGACGTTAATGAAAGAGGCAATTATCTATAGGAATTTTACATCCCACAAGCAACGTTGGAAGAAGTAAGGAAAGCGTTGGGAGCTATGCAAAAGGGCAAGGCAGCTGGGGAGGATGAGGTAACAACACATTTGTTGAAGAATGGTGGGCAGATTGTACTAGGAAAACTGGCCACCCTTTATACACAATGCCTCATGACTTCGAACATACTAGAATTTCGGAAGAATGCCAATATAATCTGTATCTAAAGAAAGGGGACGCCAAAGACTTGAAAAAATTTATACCGATCAGTTTTCAGCCCGTTGCCTACAAGCTATTTACAAAGGTGATCGCAAATAGAATCAGGAACACCTTAGACTTCCATCAACCAAAGGACCAGGCAGGATTTTGTAAAGGCTACTCAAGCATAGACCATATGTACACTATCAATCAGGGGATAGAGAAATGTGCGGAATATAGCCAACCCTTATATACAACTTTCGTTGATTACGAGAAAGCATTTGATTAAGTCAAAACCTCAGCAGTTATGCAGGCGTTACGGAATCATTGTGTAGTCGAGCCGTATGTAAAAATACTGAAAGATATCTATAGCAGCTCCACATCCACGGTAGTTCACCCTAAAGAAACTAACAAAATCCCAATAAAGAAGGGCGTCAGGCACGGAGATACGATCTCTCCAATGCTATTCACAGCGTGTTTATAGGAGTCGTTCAGAGACCTGGATTGGGAAGAATTGGGGATAAGAGTTCATGGAGAAGACCTTAGTAAGTTGCGATTCGCTGATCATATCACCTTGCTGGGTAGCTCAGGGGATGAAGTGCAATGCATGCTCACCGACTTCGACAGGCAAAGCAGAAGGGTCGGTCTAAAAATTATTCTGCAGAAAACTAACGTATAGCAGTCCCGGAAGAGAACCGCACTTTGCGATAGGTAGCGAGGCACTGGAAGTGGTGAAGGAATACATCTATTTATGGCATGTTGTCACGGTCTCAGTGTGGTAAACACGACGCAAGGAACGTTTGAGTTAGGAAAAGCCTTTATGGACCGTGGGCATGAGAAAAAATACATATATCCAGAAACCACGCGTTGCCAACGCAATGACATAACACTAGCATACGAGAAACTATATACAGAGCTAGTTAATTGAACATATTGTCTTAAGTCCTCGCACACGATGTATTACGAAGTTGAAAGTATTTAAATAAAGTCTATCGACGTGGCCACGTCACCTCGTCATCGCTCCTTCCGACGACACGTCTTTGGGCCCGCCAATGCGTCGTAGACTCGACGTCGCTGTCTCGGACGTTCGGTCCGTGGTTGGCCTGGTCAGGGGGTCAGGAGGGTGGAGTGACCTAGGCGCTTGGATCGCCCGGTCAACTCCGCAAGCTGCGGATCGTAGCTATAGGCAATTCGGGATGCAGCACCGTCAGCCTCTAGCGGCGGCTTTTGGTGGGAGGTCCACTCAGCTCGCGGGTCGTGGCCGCGGCAGCTGAAGAACTTATTCCATTGGGTTACCGCCGCCTCCGCGATCCACCCGTCCTGGGGTGCTATGCAGGATGCGCCGAGTTTCTCGTTCACCCGAGTTTTACCCGAGTTTGCTCGGCGGCAGTCAGTGAACGGAGATAGCGTGAAACGCGCAAAGGCTGCAGGGAAAAAAATATGTAGACAAAAAGCCGCGTATGACAACATGAGCGCATCCTGCGCGGCACGCTGCTTCCACGTTTCAACCGCAGACGGCTGCACAACGAAACTCGCCAACGCCGCGTATTGTTATCAACGGATTATCGCAACTTAGCAATACCGTGACTGTCCCGCTGTCTGTCTGCAGACTTGCCGTGAGCCGCTTGCCACGCCTTTCCCGGGCGCGTCAAGGGCGTGCCTCCTCTTTCGGCAACTATCTTTACATCCTCGATCGAATGCGAACAGGGTACATGCGGCGCATTCTTGCACCGCATACGTTAAATACGTTCAAATGCAACAAATAAAATAACGAACATTTTTATTTCTTTAAGTGTCTGTTTTTCGTTTTGAATGCTAGAAATTTCTGATGACAAACAGAGATCGAGCAAATTATTAAATTTTGCACTTCTTGCCGCGAGTGGCGACAGTGAGGCGAAAGCTTAAAAGCGGATACATTGAAGCGGGTCACGCGCACGAGTCAGTTCATACGGTGAGAAGTCGCCTAGGGGCGCTACAGTGCTATTCTCAATAATGTCAGTGATCACCACTCTTTCTATATTAGGGGAATAGAAACGCAGCGCCGTTGTACGGCTGTTCATCGCAGGCGCCTTAAGGCCCCCGTTTTACCGACTAAAAACAATACACTAGTCATAAATACGAGAGCAACGGCTGTCGCTGCAAAATAGTGGTCCGTAGTGACCATAGTGACGCAGTTTAGAGAAAATGTACCATTTTATCTTTGTGCGCGAAGCCTCGGCGATGTATTGCGAAGAAGTGCGTGCTTCCCATCGACACAATTCATCGCTTGTCATCGCTTGCCCAGTGAAAGTGCCTCTGAGCGCATGTACGCAGTATTTGAGTGTTTTGTGCGAATCAAGGTGTTTGCAGATTACTTATGCTGGAGCCAGCAGCGATCGCAGAAGGATATCGTAAAGACGCCGCAGCAATCGCATTTTGGCAGGTGAGGGCTCTTGTGTGCGGTTAGGAAATGAGACTTCGAACTGAGGAAGGTGGTGGAACTGTTGAGTGCGCAGTGCTCGTGATGAAGAAATGCCATTGCACTGGGTCTAGAAGAGCGAGCGATTCTCGGACGCTGATCGTGTTTACGACGTTGTGGCTCCGATATATCACCGATGACAGAGCAGCCATCTCAAACAACTGCTGCTATACGCACTCCTCAGCATCGTCGTCACCGTCGGCGCATCGACGCCTTGCAAGCAGCTACAGTGACGTGCCGATAATTATTTACTGTGCGCTACGTCCCCAGAATGCAGGCAATGAAACCGTGCTGTGGGGCCATCTCAGCCCGAGAAGCCAGCGACATTCAACGCTTTGTTTTTGATAGTAGTGCGCAGTACATCACCGATGACAGTGTGTTGTGCGTGTTTTATGTCGGTGGTGAATATTGTTAATGCCTCTCAGCTCGGCACCGCGTCGCTGTTGCCGAAAGATAAGTTGGGCGTGGCCCAACCGTGGTGGGTGCGCGCACAAGAGTTACATGCCTCGCGCGGGGCGTGACCTCTGGCTTTGATTGACAGGCCAACTCGTGCTAAACTCGTACATCTGGAAACCCCCTCCGAGTTCAACTCGGGAACATGGCGGCGGCAGCAGCAGCCTGTGTTATTGCAGCCAGCGGCAGCAAGCGTCAGTATGACCGTCTGGACCCGTTCGCGTACATGACCGCCATGGAGTTTCAGCGTCATTTTGGCCTGTCGAAGACATCAGTGTGCTGGCTGTGTGACGAGCTAGGCGAAGACTCTCGTCTGTGGAGACAGCGTGGCGGGCTTCATTCGCTCACCGTTGGAGAGCAAGTCCTCTGCGCCCTCCGTTTCTACGGGACTGGGAGTTTTCAGGGAAGCGTCGGCGCCGAGCGTTACATTGGACGTCATCAAACTATTGTGAGCCTCTGTGTCAGAGATGTCTGATGCGCTTATTGATGCGGCAGTGCGGAAGCGGTGGCTGGCTTTCCCGAAGACTGCGGCTGAGCGGGCATTTATAAAAAAACGCTTCTTACTTCGCGGAAACATTACGAACGTAGTCGGGTGTGTCGACGCAACGTACGTAGGAATTAAGGTGCCTTCAATGTCAGCGTTACTGTGATTAGCATTGAAGCAATGTCTATTCGCACCATATTGCCAAATTTGTCACTTCTCTGTAGCCGACTTAACTTTTGTGTTTCCGACGTCACACATGCGGCAGCCTATGGTACTGACTTTTTCGCTGGTTGCTGACTTTTTACCGATTGTTCTACTTCTCTATCAGGGTGCCTTCGAAATGGCTCACTTTTTGGGGGGAAGAGGGTAATGAAGTATAAATAGATAAATGGATATCACAAATTGTGTGAAGTACCCTGTGAATGCTAATCTCATAAAGAACTTGTTTTTTTTATGGGATTACTTAGTGCTTAGTACAAGTGACTAAGTATGCATAATGCTGAATTTTGGGCATGTGTCATCTATCGGCCACACTATGAAACAGCAAGGCATTGCACAATTTGTTGCAGTGCGAGATGCGGATGTCGCGCCAAGCCGGTTGTGCCTATGCATTTATGGCAAAATGAAAATGCATTGAGAAACTTATTGTGCTGGCTTGCATGAAGAAAATACTTCAGAGTGTTTGCTGTGTTCACTGTTGGTGCATGTGCCAGTGGTTCAGTGTATTTCTTTTGGGGTTGGGGGCAGCGTTATTCTGTATGGACAAATCGTATATTTTCGTCTCATAATAGGGCTCTAATTCTTAATTCTTCAGCAGTAGAACAATGCAGATCCAATGCTCTGCAGAACTCGGTGTGCGTGAAGATGTCGTGAACCACCAAGGCAAAATTACATATCGGGAGAAATGTGGTGCAGATGCCAATGAAAAGTGGGTCTTTAACCCGCCATGATAAAAATAAAGTTTGCAGAGCGAATAGACCTTTTGTACAGCTTTAGAGCAATGATTACACAAACTGCGACATGCTCAAACGTGTAAAAGCTTGCCGCAATGCCAAAGTAGGATGAGCGATATGCAGCATATTTTGGCATTGAACATGTCTTGTAAATGCAATTTTTATTGTAAGCCTCAAGCCTCGCTGCCACGCCTTTCCCTCCGGCACTCCCTTTACTGAAACGCAGCACTGTCTTTCTATTGGTGTCATGATGATGATGGTAACGGCAGCAGTAAGGCTGGTTAATGCTTGCCCCTTTGATTCCTGCGAGTTTAGTGGTACAGAATATGGCACGTGCATACACCTGTGCAGCAAAATTTTATGCTTGCGGTGATTTCTTGGAGAGCTAATTCGTGTTGAGACATTTCAAAGATGTGCGCCATTGTGGCTTAATAACTAGATCATTGGTGAGGTTTGTGGGGCTTCGGGCTAACGTGCCCGGACCCGGCTAGCTAAGGTCTAAGGAGACACGTAGCTCGTCCCCACTCCGCAGCGCACGCAAAGGGGCGCCGCGGCGGGTTCGCTGACTCACCGGCAAGGCGTAGAGACGACTCCAGCTGTGGCACCAACGAATGGGGGTTTATTTCCTGCTATGTACAAAATGCGAGTACAATACAGGAATACGGCACTGGGGTGGCAGTCGCAGACTACGGGTGAAAGCTCCCGGGAAGTCTGCTCCGCCACGCGGGCTCTTCCGAGCAGGTTCGCCACACCAAAGGGGGCCGCCTTGCTAAGAGGGGCGCGGGTCCAAGGGGGTCCGCACGTCCGACAGCCATGAGCACCGAAAGTCAATCCGTCCGGGCGAAAGCGCCCGCGCACCTCCGATGCTGAAGGAGAGAGAAGCCGAAGAGAGGGCGAGAGGGGCCCGCTCCTCAGGCACTGTTCTTACGCGCGGCGCGCGGCGTAACGTGAGCCGCGCGCGCCAGCAGCAGGCTCCGCGTCGCACCGGCGCCCGCGGCCGCGGGGAATGTACGCTATCCAAAATGAGGCTTGGAACTGCGTGTACCCAGCGATCGCGCGGCCGAATGGCCCAAGTCGCGCGTGCACAGGAGACAGGGGTCCTAAAAGGGGTCCCCACATCCCCCCCCTCCTGAAGACTCGGGCCGGCCCATGAGGAAGCCGACCGGAATCAAAGGCAAAGCTGACGTCTGACCTGTCTTATTTTCTCAAGCGAAAATGTCGAAGTCGAGACTCTCGCTCGCGGGGTCGGTGCCTCCGGCTTCCGGAGAAAGGACAGAGTTGTGGAGGGGCGCCAGCGCCGTCGCCTGCTGCACAGCTGCCGCGATGGTCGCCGCGAACACAGGGTCCGAAGCGAGAGCGCCGACAACGGAACGCAGCCGGGCCGGGTTGACGTCCGGGTCCGTGTTCGGCAGCACCTGTGGGGCTGGATCCGTCCCGGGCTCCTCGGCAGCTGGCTCCGTCCCCTTCACGTGAAGCCTGTGCACCGCGCTGGAGTTATGGGCAGCACACAGCCGCAGCACACCGCACACGCCGCAGTACACTGCCGAAGGGTCCGAGGCCATGAGGGCTCCACCCGAGGCCTCGACCATGGCTGATAGCGTGCGGCCGCGGAAAATGCGTGGTATCTCTTGCCCGCTCATGTGGTTTTCCACCTTTCCTTGCTCCTTCCACCGTTTCGTCGACACGAAGCAAAGTGGTGCTTCGGAACCGGATTGGAAGGCCCAGGTAGCGACATGGCGGCGTGGAGGCAAACGGGCAGCTGGCTGTGGAGACACCGGCAACGACCGCACCTGGAAGGATGCGGAGGTGGTAACAGCGCCAGCTTGCACCACGGGTCGTGCTGTGGTCTCAGGAGCGAGTGCGACCGCAGTGGCTTCTCGAACGGCTTGCGACTGGAGGCGCCCGCGGCGGCGGCGACGGCTCCCGCGAGACCTGGGCGAGTCGGTCGTCGTCCTCGAGGCGTGTTGCGACGGCTTCATTGTTGGCGTCCGTCTGGCACCACACTGACAATCAACACTTCACACAACTAATCGCACTCCGATTATAATAACAACACTACAAGCAAATCTCTCAATCCGACGACAATGTTCACACACAGAACACGAAGCTCACACTGCATCCGTCAGCTTGCCAATCACGCATCGTTCTGGCGCATTCACCTTTGCAGGCGGCTGCCAGAGGGAAGGAGGATGCTCACGGAAAGGGGCATATTGGGCTTATGGTAGCCTCATGCATCCCTCCGGCCAGCGCTGAAACGCTAGCCGTGCCTTTCATAGCACTCGAGCGACACTGGAGGATAAAGTTCCCCGGGCGCGAGCAGTAAGGCAACGGCTAGGTCGGCTTTCACAGCTCACGCCGGCGGGCTCGCGGATCACTTGGGTTCACCACGGCCCTCAGCAGAAGCTGCGCACTACGAAAAAGCGTCTTATTCGGCTAATGAGTGCCTTTTTTCCGCTTTAACGCGTGCATTCACGATATAGTCACACTTCTCCGCTTGCCAGCTCGGCGGGGCATAAGGTCCCTCTGCCTACCAGCGAGAAGCGACGACTAAGAGCGTTTTCGCAAGTTATACCGGCGAGTGCGCAGATTGAGATCCGCCGTCTTGCTCGGTTGCGCTTGCTGTGTCTCTTCCTCTTCCCAGTTGCTGCTTCTGGCAACGAAAGGTTTGAGGTCAGAAACGTTCACTGGACCGCCGGATGGTCTACCGTTTGAGTCCACCAGCTTATACACAAGAGGCGGCATTTTGGTCTCCACTCGGTATGGGCCCGACCACTTGGCCGACAGAGAGGCTGAGATGCCCTTTGTTGCGTCACTCAGCACATGATTGCGCCTGAGGACTAGGTCACCTACTTGATAATGTACCTCTCTATGCGACCTGTCGTATTGTGCTTTTTCTCCAGCGCGTGCTTTCGCCAGGTTGGTGCGAGCATGAGAAAGGGCCTGGCTCATCCTAGCGCGCACTTGCACCGCTTAGTCCGAGAGACCCGACGCAACGGCGCTCGCCCCGCTGCCGGTTCGCAGAACGCGATCCATAGGGTTTGGCAGCTCTCTCCCGAAATTGAGGAAAGCGGGCGTGTACCCAGTGGAACGGTTCACCGATGTGCGCAAAGAGAAACCATAACTCACGGGGACAGGCGTCCCAGTCCCTTTGTTGCCGGGCGAAGGCCGCGAGCAAGGGCTTCACATTTCGGTTCATCCGCTCGGTGGGATTGGCCTGAGGGTGATAAGTCGTTGTTTTGCGGTGCTTTATGCCAAAGGCTGCACATACATCGACGAACACCTTGGCCGTGAAATAGGATGCGTTGTCAGTGATCAACTCCGCCGGAAAGTCAAAGCGGGTGAATACCTCGAGCAGCTTGTTCCATATGACGCGTGCCGTTAGCTTCCGAAGGGGAAATAGTTCCACCCACTTCGTGAAATGATCTGTGACGGCCAGCAGGAATGTGTGACCTTGCCGGCTTCTTGGGAAGGGTCCCATAACGTCACAGGCCGCGATTTGCCAGGGTAGCTGGCTGTCGATCGGCTGCATGAGGCCGGGGGGTTTGCCACCACGGCGCTTCACACTCTGACACACGCGGCACGAGCGGGAATAATGAAGTACATCACGCTTCATGCCTGGCCAGGTTGCGGAGCGGCACAACTTAAGACAGTGTTAAGAAGATATACAGTGTTAAGAAGCGGGCACGTCCTGTGCTACCGGGGCTTAGTGGAGAGACGAGAACTAGGAGTCGGATTCCTGATTAATAAGAGTATAGCTGGTAACATACAGGAATTCTATAGCATTAACGAGAGGGTGGCATGTCTTGTTGTGAAACTTAATAAGAGGTACAAAATGAAGGTTGTACAGGTCTACGCCCCTACATCCAGTCATGATGACCAGGAAGTCGAAAGCTTCTATGAAGACGTGGAATCGGCGATGGGTAGAGTGAAAACAAAATACACTATACTGATGGGCGATTTCAATGCCAAGGTAGGCAAGAAGCATGCTGGAGACAAGGCAGTGGGGGAATATGGCATAGGCACTAGGAATAGCAGGGGAGAGTTATTAGTAGAGTTTGCAGAACAGAATAATATGCGGATAATGAATACCTTCTTCCGCAAGCGGTATAGCCGAAAGTGGACATGGAGGAGCCCGAACGGCGAGACTAGAAATGAAATAGATTTCATACTCTGCGCTAACCCTGGCATCATACAAGATGTGGACGTGCTCGGTAAGGTGCGCTGCAGTGACCACAGGATGGTAAGAACTCGGATTAGCCTAGACCTGAGGAGGGAACGGAAGAAACTGGTACATAAGAAGCCGATCAATGAGTTAGCGCTAAGAGGGAAAATAGAGGAATTCCAGATCAAGCTACAGAACAGGTATTCGGCTTTAAGTCACGAAGAGGACCTTAGTGTTGAAGCAATGAACGACAATCTTGTGGGCATCATTAAGGAGTGTGCAATAGAAGTCGGTGGTAACTCCGTTAGACAGGATACCAGTAAGCTATCGCAGGAGACGAAAGATCTGATCAAGAAACGCCAATGTATGAAAGCCTCTAACCCTACAGCTAGAATAGAACTGGCAGAACTTTCGAAGTTAATCAACAAGCGTAAGACAGCTGACATAAGGAAGCATAACATGGATAGAATTGAACAAGCTCTCAGGAACGGAGGAAGCCTAAAAGCAGTGAAGAAGAAACTAGGAATTGGCAAGAATCAGATGTATGCGTTAAGAGACAAAGCCGGCAATATCATTACTAATATGGATGAGATAGTTCAAGTGGCTGAGGAGTTCTATAGAGATTTATACAGTACGAGTGGCACCCACGATGATAATGGAGGAGAGAATAATCTAGAGGAATTCGATATCCCAGAAGTAACGCCGGAAGAAGTAAAGAAAGCCTTGGGAGCTATGCAAAGGGGGAAGGCAGCTGGGGAGGATCAGGTAACAGCAGATTTGCTGAAGGATGGTGGGCAGATTGTCCTAGAAAAACTGGCCACCCTGTATACACAATGCCTCAAGACCTCGAGCGTACCGGAATCTTGGAAGAACGCTAACATAATCCTAATCCATAAGAAAGGCGACGCCAAAGACTTGAAAAATTATAGACCGATCAGCTTACTGTCTGTTGCCTACAAAGTATTTACTAAGGTAATTGCAAATAGAATCCGGAACACCTTAGACTTCCGTCAACCAAAAGACCAGGCAGGATTCCGTAAAGGCTTCTCAACAATAGATCATATTCACACTATCAATCAGGTGATAGAGAAATGTGCGGAATATAACCAACCATTATATATAGCTTTCATTGATTACGAGAAAGCGTTTGATTCAGTCGAAACCTCAGCAGTAATGGAGGCATTGCGGAATCAGGGTGTAGACGAGCCGTATGTAAAAATACTGAAAGATATCTATAGCGGTTCCACAGCCACTGTACTCCTCCATAAAGAAAGCAACAAAATCCCAATAAAGAAAGGCGTCAGGCAGGGAGATACGATCTCTCCAATGCTATTCACAGCGTGTTTACAGGAGGTATTCAGAGACCTGGATTGGGAAGAATTGGGGATAAGAGTAAATGGAGAATACCTTAGTAACTTGCGCTTCGCTGATGATATTGCTTTGCTTAGTAACTCAGGGGACCAACTGCAATGCATGCTCACTGATCTGGAGAGGCAGAGCAGAAGGGTGGGACTAAAAATGAATCTGCAGAAAACTAAAGTAATGTTTAACAGTCTTGGAAGGGAACAGCAGTTTACGATAGGTAGCGAGGCACTGGAAGTGGTAAGAGAATACATCTACTTAGGACAGTTAGTGACTGCTGATCCAGATCATGAGAGTGAAATAATCAGAAGAATAAGAATGGGCTGGGGTGCGTTTGGCAGGCATTCGCAGATCATGAACAGCAGGTTGCCATTATCCCTCAAGAGAAAAGTGTATAACAGCTGTGTCTTACCAGTACTCACGTACGGGGCAGAAACCTGGAGGCTTACGAAAAGGGTTCTACTTAAATTGAGGACGACGCAACGAGCTATGGAAAGAAGAATGATAGGTGTAACGTTAAGGGATAAGAAAAGAGCAGATTGGGTGAGGGAACAAACGCGCGTTAATGACATCTTAGTTGAAATCAAGAAAAAGAAATGGGCATGGGCAGGACATGTAATGAGGAGGGAAGATAACCGATGGTCATTAAGGGTTACCGACTGGATTCCGAGGAAAGGGAAGCGTAGCAGGGGGCGACAGAAAGTTAGGTGGGCAGATGAGATTAGGAAGTTTGGAGGATTAACATGGCCACAATTAGTACATGACCGGGGTAGTTGGAGGAGTATGGGAGAGGCCTTTGCCCTGCAGTGGGCGTAATCAGGCTGATGATGATGATGATGATGACAACTTAAGATAAGTCTTACGGCCACTAGCGTGTCCGGCCAACCGCGAGTCATGGAAATAGCTCAACGTGGCCCTCCGTAGACCGCGGGGGATCACCACCTTAAAGGACTCATTAGGAGCCTCTTCAGATGGGATATAGCGCAGGAGCACTCCATCAGCATCCAGCAGATACGAATCAAACGTGCCTGCAGCAATACCAGCTGCGTCGCACCCGGCGCCAACAGCAATACCAGCTGCCAATTTGCGCCCATCGGCGTTGCCGCCTCGCTCCCTTTCGGAGCCGTGCTCTTTTTCGAGCTCGTCAGCGATTTGCTGACAAAATGGGTCTTTCCGCTGAGCTTCCAGCAGCTCCCGTCTGCTGAATGCGATACCCATGGACGTTACAGGGTCCAGCAGGTACGCACTTTCGCCCGGCGACGGCGGCTTATAGGCCGCACAGCCGCCTGAACTCGCTCCTTCCGTGCCATTGGAGACAAGGGCTCCGGCTTCGTTCGGAAGCGTTGTCGCGGAGGGGTGCCGGTCAAAGGTCTCCGGGTCTGAAACGGGGGCGCGCGACAAAGCGTCAGCCACCACGTTTGTGCTCCCCTTCCGATAGCGAACAACAAAGTTGTAGCGCTGTAATATCAATGCCCAGCGCGCGAGGCGGCCTGAGGGCTCGCGCAAGCGCTTCAGCCAGGTGAGCGCCATGTGATCCGTTTCAACAACAAACGGCACTCCGTCGACGTAGGGATCGAACTTACGCAGAACGAACAATATCGCTACACACTCACGTTCGGTCACGGAATAGTTACGCTCTGCGGGCGTCAACGACCGGCTGGCAAAGGCCACTGGCCGAAGAACGTCCTCATGTTCTTGGAGCAGCACCGCACCTATAACCAGGTCGCTCGCGTCAGCTTGGACTACGAACTCCCTGTTCAGGTCGGGCAGATTCAGCTAGGCTGTGTCCACAAGAGCTTTAGAGAGAGCCCTGAAGGCATCATCTTGCTCCGGACCCCAGCTCCAGCTTCTAGACTTCCTCAACAACGAGGTCAAGGGAGCCTGTAGAGCGGCGCAGTTGGGCACAAATTGGCGGTAGTAATTCACCATGCCCAAAAAGCGTCTGAGGGCCTGTATGTTAGCCGGCGTTGGGTACTCGAGGATAGCTCGGACCTTGTCCTCGCTCGGCAAAACACGGCCTCACTCTATTGTAAAGCCCAGCAGTGAGACACGCGTCTCTGCGATCTGAGCTTTCTTCGGGTTCAGAGTGATCCCGGCAGCGTGCAGCCTTCCGAGGATGTCCTCAAAGTTGCGGAGGTGTTCCTCAAAGGTGCGAGAGAAGAGGACAATATCGTCTAGGTAGGCTAGGGCGTATTGCCATTTTGCCCTTCCGAGAACTCTGTCCATCCATCTCTGGAAAGTCGCTGCAGCGCCCAAGCAGCCAAAGGGCATGCGAGTGAACTCGTACAAGCCTCTATGTGAGGTGAAAGCGGTTTTCTCCGCGTCCCTTGGCTCCATCTGCACTTGCAGGTAACCGCGGCTAGCATCTAGAGTGGTAAAATAATGTGCACCACCTAGGCTCGCCACGATTGAGTCAATGCTCGGCATAGGGTAAGCATCCTTCCGAGTGACTTCATTGAGTCGGCAGTAGTCCACGCAAAGACGAGAGGAGCCGTCTTTTTTCGGGACCAGCACTACCGGAGAACCCCACGGACTATTAGATCGGCGGATTACGCCAGTCTCGATCATTTCGTCCATTGCGAGGTCGATAGCTTTCCTTCTGGCCACACTCACGGGCCTGGGATTGCATTTCCACGGTAGCGCGTCGCCTGTGTCGATCCGGTGTCGCACAAGAGTGGTGCGTCCCGGCCGATCTGTAAACATCGCGTGAAATTGGTTCAGCAGCGATGACAGGCGCGCCTTCTCACGTTCCGACAAACTGCCAGGCAAAGGGGGCAGCGAGCGGTTCGTTTCGCCGCGCGCGCTTGCGATCGTAGGATTACATGAAATCCGATCCGCTAGCGCTGCGCTCGGCTCGGGAGAATGAGTCTCGCAACGAGCTCTGCCCGCTTCGCTGGCCGACGAGGGGCCGCGTACAGCGGGTTTTGTGACAGCCGGAGCCTGGGGGGTCATGGGACTCGCCCCTCCTCCTGCCGTGGTGCCGCGCCTGGGGCTCTAGGTGCCACCGAAGCAACAGGGAAATGCGCAAAAGGTTTCAGGGGCGCACCAGGGCCCTGCCTGTATCCTTTGTTCGCAACGTCTATCAAGATCCCAGTGCGGGCCAGAAAGTCTCGGCCTACTATCACGGGTACGGACAGACCAGGGAGGTACACGAACGTGTGACGGCGTACACGCTCCTCCCAGCGCACAACCAATCTCGCCGAGCCATACAAGGTAGCCGCACCGCTCGCGAGATGGAAGGCGGTGTTGCAGGCTCGCAGCCGGACTGAGTGCCGGCGTAAGTGAGCCAAAACTTCCTCCCCGAACAGCGAGGCTGTGGCGCCACTGTCCAGTAGCGCTGCAAACGTTCGACCAGCGATCGTCTAGATCGACCAGCCCGGCTAGCTCAGTCGGTAGAGCATGAGACTCTTAATCTCAGGGTCGTGGGTTCGGGCCCCACGTTGGGCGCCAGATATGTGGGGCTTCGGGCTAACGTGCCCGGACCCGGCTAGCTAAGGTCTAAGGAGACACGTAGCTCGTACCCACTCCGCAGCGCGCGCAAAGGGGCGCCGCGGCGGGTTCGCTGACTCACCGGCAAGGCGTAGAGACGACTCCAGCCGTGGCACCAACGAATGGGGGTTTATTTCCTGCTATGTACAAAATGCGAGTACAATACAGGAATACGGCACTGGGGTGGCAGTCGCAGGCTACGGGTGAAAGCTCCCGGGAAGTGTGCTCCGCCACGCTGGCTCTTCCGAGCAGGTTCGCCACACCAAAGGGGGCCGCCTTGCTCAGAGGGGCGCGGGACCAAGGGGGTCCGCACGTCCGACAGCCATGAGCACCGAAAGTCAATCCGTCCGGGCGAAAGCGCCCGCGCACCTCCGATGCTGAAGGAGAGAGAAGCCGAAGAGAGGGCGAGAGGGGCCCGCTCCTCAGGCACTGTTCTTACGCGCGGCGCACGGCGTAACGTGAGCCGCGCGCGCAAGCAGCAGGCTCCGCGTCGCGCCGCGCCCGCGGCCGAGGGGAATGTACGCTATCCAAAATGAGGCTTGGAACTGCGTGTCCCCAGCGATCGCGCGGCCGAATGGCCCAAGTCACGCGTGCACAGGAGACAGGGGTCCCAAAAGGAGTCCCCACAGGTTGAAGACTGGGTGTATTAGTATAGAAGCTTGAAGTTGAATTGCGCAACAATTTGACGGGATACAAAGAAGAGAAATACACACAGCAGAACGCTTTGCTGTGTGTGTTACTCTTATTTGTGTGCCGTCGAATTATTGCGCAGTCGAACTTCAAGTAGAGCATTGGGCCTCTTTGGTGTAGGACTGAGGAAGAGAAATACACACAGCAGAACGCACTGCTGTGTGTGTTACTCTTCTTTGTGTGCCGTCGAATCGTTGTGCGATCCAACTTCAAATAGAGTATTGGGCCTCTTTGGTGCAGGACCGAGTCTATTCGACACCATGCCAGTGCCTTGCCACACAATTATGGAAGTCTGAAGGTTTGCAAACAAAGCTTTGCTTTCAAATCCACCTGCTCATGTAATACAAGCACTGATTGAAAGAACCATCATACAAAAATAATGGTGATATGAATGGCCTTTGAAAATTTGTATGTTGACACTAATGACATAATAGGTGCCACAGCAAACTCGACAGTTGTACTGGACAGAGCACTTTGTTTCCTATGTGAAGCACAAGCTTTCATTACATGCTGTGCAGATAACCAAGCTCAGTTTGTTTTAACGTGGTACACAACATTCACTGTAATCTGTTTTTGATTCTAAAGTGCCAAACACCACCTCTTTTTCAAGGATGTCATGGGAATATTTGGTGAGAACTGTTTACAGCCCCTCATAATGGAAGTGTGGCGAGCCAGCTTTGCTTGGGTGCCTTTATAGATTTCTGTTCCTGATCATTGAGTGCTATCAAGTTGCTAAAGTCTATGCAACCAGTGCAAGGCATTACGTGATTCTATAGTCAGATACAACTTTAGGAGGCCGCAGAATCTGCACTTCAACGGCAGATGAACACAAGCCTGCACCAATGGGCACACACTCTACACTGACGTCGTGCCGCTGGACGCCCTAATACCCGCTCATTGGAGAGGGACTATTTCTTTAGACGTGGAGGCAATCGGCTGCTGCGCTTTGGTCATCTGGGCGGGGCCTCTCCTGTCTTGTGAAGTTGTATCCGACTAGAGGATGCTGCTTTTCATACAACACCAAAGGACAAAGTGTACAATTATTTGGCCTATGAAATGGATACATCACAAGTGAACTATGCATGCGCTTAAGCTGTGTGAAAATTAGTACATGCAAATATATGACATTGTTAAAGATTATGTGGTATCGAACATGCATGTAACGGCACGTTTAAATCGGGGAGTGTTGCATTCATGTGCACAGTCTATAGGTGATAGCATTATTCAGGTCATACCGTTTCCTGTCTTTTCATTGTGAAATACACACACCGTTCTTCTTGTGTCTAATCAACACCCACTGTATTCTTGCACATAGAAAGAACAAACAGCACAATGACGTATATGCTGCATTAGTGTCTTTTTCATTTACACGGTCCAGGTTGTCTTATGTGTTTGCCCATTTTGAAGAGACATCAAGCGCATGTTACAAGTGTCCCAATATGCGCAGCACAATGTTTACTGCAATAATTTTATTCATGCTCTTGAATAATAAACAAAATAATAAACTGAAAGCTCCTTTATAAGGTGTGTTCTGGGGGCTCGACTGGAAAGCAGTGAGTGCACTGATCCTACTGTTGCAGAGCAGCCCTCTGGACCTTGCCACACTCTCAAGAGCATGTGCCTGGTGCTCGCCTACTGCCACCTGGCGGTTGAGTGCCTCTAGCAGAAGGATGTTTTGCTGCAAAAAAGTTGATTGTTGGGATGAATCAAACGCATATAAGCCATTATTTACAAATAAAAATGCTCATTGCACTATTGGTACTAACTGCCCTTGACTGTGGAAACCTTTACTGTATGCATAATAAAACAATTTGTCGGGACAACATTGCTTTATTTTTCATAACGGGTTGTATTTTTCAGAGCCAATTGTAATGTTTATTAGTGTACCAACAGCTGACGTGTCCTCGAACCTTCATGAGTCTCTACTGTCAGCACCACAAACCTATTCTTGTTCACTGCAAAATCAATGGCGCTTCCCAACAATCCCGTCTTATGCGAGCTGATTGCATCCTATGCCTACAAAGATCATATTTTTGTCCCATTACGCAATTTTCTACCATCCTCGGCTGCAGTTCTCTCTCCTTGACATCCATGCTGTCACGCTTATGTAATCACCTGTTATAAATTGGCAACAAATGATTGAAGATGTGCATGGCCTGCCCACCGATTCCATATTTTTTCTTAATATCAAATCTCAACTAGCATATAAGTTGCCACGGTTTACTACGCCACTGTCTTCCTGCCTTAATGCTATCTCCAACAATTTTTGTTACTTCGCTTTCTGCACAGTCCTCGACTTCTCAAGTTTCTTTGTTAGCCTCCAGGTTTATGTCCCATATAGCATAACTGGTAGAATGCAACGATTCTAAACATTTTTCAAGAATATCGGTAACGTGGCGATCACGATTCGGTAATGCCTCCCATGTGCTGTTCAACCGATGAAATTTTTGTATAAGTTTCCAGCTTTATATCAGTACCTGCTATTGATATTTCACCTGGATAAAGATACTCTTTCATAAATTCTGCGGGCTGAATGTCACTGATGAACTTCTGTTATATCACAAAGTTAGTGAAGGTTACCTTTATCTTTTCCATATTTTCGCGGGCCCACGTACATGTAAAAGCACGAACACTCATTGGCTGTCCATGCCTTTTTTAAACTGCAGGACATTCAGTTCGTTACTACGAAAGTGACTTAACACCTGCACTATAATTATGCTAAATATGAAACAGTAGAAATATACTTATCTGCAGTTTTTCGATGCCTCCGTCACTGTGTTGGTTGCGAGATCCATCGTCGGCACCACCTCCTTGTCGCATCGTAGCTATATCGGCTGTCTTCCTTTTGCACACACTATGCAATATTCGTGACGCTCGCAGTCACGCAGAGTGTAGGAACTCAGCGCACTCACAGAAGCAACACCGGATAAGTTGTTTGTTCAGGATTGTGCCGTGAACAGTAAGTACGCGTTGCGATCTGTAAAATCGCCTAAGCTATTCGCAGTCTTTCGAGGTGCACGGAAAGATTGCTCATGGAGGAACAGAACTATCCAAGATATAGTGGTCATCGTCGAGCCTGATCACTACGTCGCGCACTGCAAGCTCGTTGTACGGGTTTGTTTACACTGGGCCTCTTCGATGTTTAGCCGCCATGCTCGCCCGATGAATGTATGTGATGACGCCACCACAGCGTTCCCTCGTGTTATAATGCGAAGCGTACGAAATTACAAATTAGTCGAATACACATTCAGTGTACATCTTGTAAGCTTTAAAATGCTTTTAAACCACGTTAAACTAACTAATACTATCGTGTATTAAATGCATTTGTTTTATAACTCGCTCGTGCGTGTAATGCACTCGGTGGAACGACAAACAAGTGAAAGAAGGCGCGACCATGAACCGACGGTATGATCACGTGAGCCCCAGTTTGTCGACCGCCCAGAAGGCAACGCCCAAGGAATGATAGCCACCCAGAGTGAATCTAGATAAACCAATGAAACTGGAGGCTTCTCGAAAGATAAACTGTTTCTCGGTACCATTTGTGCTTTCATCTTGGGGTGTCGCCAGAGCTCGTGAAGATCCCGAGTTTCGCCAAACTCAGCGGATCCTGCATAGCACCCCTGTTCGGCATTCAGCCCCTTCTCCCCGCCTTCATCCCAGAGCGTAGCTGGGCCGCTATGTTCGGCTACGTGTCCCTTCTCTCATTGTTCACGTAGTTGCACGTGCACTTGTGCGCTTCTTCTTCTGCTTTGATATTGTATTCTTTTTATTCGTACGCACTTATTTTCGATCTTCTCTTCTTTCTATATTTCTGCCATCGACTCCCGTTTCTTCTTACTTTCTTCGTATCTTCTGCTTTCTGTTCTTTCTTTCTTTCTTTCTTTCTTTCTTTCTTTCTTTCTCTCTTTCTTTCTTTCTTTATTGGATCATAACACACGTAGTGACCGCGGATCCGGATCATGAGACTGCAATAATCAGAAGCATAAGAATGGGCTGGGGTGCGTTTGGCAAACATTCGCAATTCGTGAACAGCAGGTTGCCATCATCCCTCAAGAGAAAAGCGTTTAACACATGTGTCTTACCAGTACTCACCTACGGGGCAGAAAACTGAAGGCTTACGAATAGCGTTCCACTTAAATTGAGGACGCTGAAATGAGCTATGGAAAGAAGAATGATGGGTGTAACTTTATTGGCTAACAAAAGAGCAGATTGGGTGAGGGAACAAACGCGAGGTAATGAAATCTTACTTGAAATCCATAAAAATAAATGGGCATGGGCAGGGCATGTAAGGAGGAGGGAAGATAACCGATGGCCATTAAGGGTTATGGACTGGATTCGAAGAGAAAGGAAGCGTAGCAGCGGGCGGCAGAAAGTTAGGTGGACGGATGAGATTAATAAATTTGCATGGACAACATGGTCCCAGTTAGCGCATGAGCGGGGTAGTTGGAGAAGTGCGGGAGAGGCCTTTGCCCTGCAGTGTGCGTAGCCAGGCTGATGATGATGACACAAACACAATACAAAGTTGATGTGCGTTCAAGAGACACATCTGAAACCTACAAACACTTATTCTCTTCGTAAGTACGACATCTTTCGGAAATACCATGGCCAGGCAAACGCTCTGCCGGTGTAGCAATAGTAGCCGTGAAGTCTCTCGCTTGCCGACCCGTCGCCCTTCAGACGCTCCTTGAGGCAGGGTCAGTTCGGGCCATTCTTTTTAATAAATTACTAAATGTGTGTTCCACTTATATACCCCGGAACCATCATCTCGAGGAAGCGGTCCTCTACAACCTCATTGATCAGCTTCCCTAGCCATACATTTTCGTGGAAGATTTCACCGCTCATAACACGATGTGGGGAGACTCGCGTACGAAGCAAGAAGACAACTCATTGAAAACTTCCTTTTAAACTCCGGTGTGTGCTTCTTCAATAAGAAGGAACCAACGCGCTATCATCTCCACCATAATTAATGCTCTTCAATATACCTGGCGGTCGCCTCCATGATCTAGAATCATGTCTGGTAAAAATCCTTTCGGTAGTTATCACAATCTAGTAACTCCAAACCTAATAAAACAACATGACCCCCTCCGCATGTAGCTCGCTGGAAAGTGGCCTCAGCTGACTTGGAAGCTTTAAATGAATGCAGCTACTTGTCACGAGATTTTTTTAAATATTTATATTCTGCATCATGCCGTGTCATATTTTACCGCTTTTACTTTTGACGCATCTGAAAAGTTGGTCCCTCAAACAAAGGGTCATTCACGTCGAAGACCAGTTCCCTGGTAGAACGATGCCAGCAGACAAGCGCGGAAAAAGCAAAACAAAGCATGGGACATTGTGCGCCGATACCCAACTGAAGAAAACCTTGCTCAATTCCAATAAGTTGAAGACATTGCAACCAGTAGTCAGAAACGCTTCAAAGGGAGCTTTAGAATGTATTCGCTATGCTAACTTTCAAGCTATAGGCAACAACACTTAGTTTCGTCTCTTACCGTTTTCTTCCTTTTTTCCTGTTTTCTTTTTTTTGTCTTTTTACGCCTTTTCTTTCTCTTTTGTTCCTTTTTCTTCTTCCCATTTTTTCCTTCTCGCCTGGTACGGGGTGCTGTACAACTTGTGAAAACAGTGGGGGATAAAATGTGATTCTGGTCCCTTAAAGAGCCGACCGGTCTTGGCCGATATGAAGTAGTCGTAGTTTCCGGCACACGTCAGTTCTTCCACACGCCACCGCGCAAAAAGCTTTTCCACCTTCCGTGCAGTATGTGTAGTTTGGTGGGCTGCACCCCATCATACTGGAACACAAGTGTCAATATGATGTGTTGCACATCACTTCACCAAACTCCTTAACTTAATGTCAGCGAATACCGTCCCTGCCACCCGGAGCCGATTAATACAACGCACGCTCGACAGTCCGCCGATTGTAGTGTTGATGACACTGCCGGAAACGAGTCGGCGTCGCGCCCGTAAAGTTGGCTGTGCAGGGGCACAGTTGAACATCTGACATCCTTTTGCACCACGTGGTAGCGCTCGGCGAACAGCGGGGCGAGCAGCGCCGGACAAGTTACGCGCAATTCTGCTCCGTGCGGTAGCAAGTACAGTAACAGTATGGATGTATGGGATGGGTAGGTGTTACGAGCGTACCCTTTGGAACAGGGCAGTGGCTTGCGCCACCAAGCTCTTGCTATTATACTGCCTAATGTCCTACCTAGATTATAAAAAAAAAAAACACGATGAGCTCGCACAACAAAATTTTCAGATCCCTTATTGCGAACTTTGCTTTTGTACGTCTCTGTTTTTTCTCGTTTCCCCACATTTCTTCCATCAATCTTCCAATCGCCTCTTACTAATCTCTATTGCAGACATGTTTACTTTTCCACAGCCCTCGCTCAGCCCAAGTGCTTCAACGAGGCCAGTGGTGCCTAAGCTGCCTGCTGGGCAGACGTGTTTACATTCTAATAAAACGCGCTCCATCATTTCCCTAGCTTTGCCGCAGCAAGCACATGCTTCTTCTTCCGTCTTATACATCACTTTATAGGGGCGTGTTCTGTGGCCTCCCGATCTCGCTTCGAAAAGTAATCAGCTTCCCTTCCAGTTATCATAATTTGTTTCTTTCCTGATTTCATTTTTTTTCCTCTGAAAGAGTTACTCATGTCAGGTTTCTTTTTCATTGCCACCACCCATGAGATTATTTCAGCCTCTCTGACAGCTTGACGCTTGACGTTCTTTGTTGCCGTGTTGCCCATCCTACAGGTCGCATATTTGGTGGTAAGCTTCCTAGTTCTTTTCCTCCACTGTGAATCAATGTTTTTCCTGTGCAGATACATGAACACTCTCTCAGCCCATTTACTTTCTTTCATAATCGTCTGCCGTTCTTCATAATCAACTTTACTGCGAGATTCCATCATTTCAAAGCTAGTCCAGCCTACATCAGCCTGCAGAGCTTCATTTGTAGTCTTCCCGTGAGCGCCCAGTGCGAGGCGTGCCCCTGACCATTGCTTCCCATCGAGTCCTGATTGTACCCGTGATTTAAAGCCAACAACCGCACTTCCAAATGTAGGTCCTGGAATCATTACACCTTTCCACATACCCCGGAGCACTTCGTACCAATTGAATCCGCTTAGCCCCATGGAAGCGCGCTTTCGAGCGACATCTGGTGGAGCTCCAAGGAATCAAGTGGCGTACGCGGCGCGCGCCTCCCCTGTGATTGGTTGAAATTCTGCCCACGAACAGCCCCGATGCATTGCGGGCTTTGCTTTGCTGCAAAAAATAAAAATATAAAAAATGAGCAGCAAGCTCTCCTTAGCCCATAGTGCTGGCCGGAAGCGCATTGCGGAATAGATAGTGTTTGGATAAGATGTAGTTGCAAAGAGGCGCCAACAGTAGCCTAAGAAAGAACGGGTGGCTTACCTACGCTTTACTTTGTTAAAAAGTACCCGCCTAGCAAGTGAATTTATATGTATTCTGATCGCGCTATTGAAAGGCCATGCGCAGTTATGAGTCCCGAAGAGCAGCGCGAATACCAAAGGAACAGCGACGTCAATATGCACAACGGTGTTGTGCGCAGACTCGCAGGACGCAATTCAAGGCTGCGTCATATTAGTCATTCGGATCAGGTGATACCACAGCTTCGCTGGCAAGCCAACTGCGTAGCGTAGGTGGGAGCCCATTTTTCTTCTGTAACAAAGCCTATATTTTGAGAACTATGGTGCTCGTAGCCTATGACATCGATGCCTCCAATGCCTGTTAGCCTGTTTATGGTGCATAGATTGAAATGAGCGCCAATACACTTTAGACAAGCAAGAAGCAAGCGCTTTGCCCCCTTCGTGCGTTAGGTAAAACAAATGCTTCCACATTATCTGTCTACTCCAGATGCCGCATTCGTTGCGACTGTTGTGTACGCATATTTTTAACGTGAAAAGACTATGAGTACCGTTTCCTTCCCTCTTTCCTTACCGTAGCGTATACTGTCGACGAACGCAGGCTAGTTTTGCCATGTGATAAACAGCCAGGAAATTGATTCTTTAGAGCTTTTAGTCAAGGTTTCGAGAACCCAAGTTCTATAAACCTGCTCTTATATGTATAGTGTATTGCAAGTAACTGTAGCAAGGAGGACAATACCAAGTCCTTTTAAACGATTCATGTGACGTTGCTTGCAGCAGACCGCTGCATACGCAGCATCTGAGCACTGCTCCAGGCCTGGGATGTAGCACGTCGATGGGGGCAAAATGCAAAAAACAAAGACAGACGTACTTGTGCTTTAATTTACTGGAAGGTTATAGAACCCTTGGCGGTCAGTGTTTTGAAGCCTCCTACGCCACTGTGGAGCTCGCCCTAGCCCATATGTTTAGTGTGTTAAACACAATAGTTCCTATTGTATTTAAATCCTTCCTACCACAAGACAATCAATCTATGTACTTGGATCTCCTTCGCCGGCAATTATCGTCTCTGGACATGTTCGTGATTACCTAGAACAATGCATAAAATGCCATCGAAGTATAGCAATTTCGCATAACTCTCAGAACAGTTGAAATCTCTTAATTTTTGTTCATGGGTTGGGCGTTGTACTTTCATTGATGTTATTGAACATTTAGTCTGATCATGCGACAAGGCTTGATATTCCACTTTCATTGAAGATTTGAGCAAGCGGCATATAGTTTTCCACATTTGCCTGTTTTTGGATACGACTTCAAGCGTACACACTAAAATGGTTTTCTTCCGTTCAATGCTTTTACCTAATGTCACAGCATGAGTTATACTGAACTGTAGCAAAACACTTCATTATTTTACATTCGCCTGCATTTGTGTGCGTGTATATGATTTCCCATATTTTTACACACATGAAGGGAAATCAAGGACAATGCAACTTATGATGCATTGCTTCTGCATTTTTCTCAGTGAAGTGTGATGTCGAGTTATAGGCCAGCTCCAACGCATGGTGCACTGCAACATTTGAGAAAAATAGTGGACGTTTTTGTCTCGTCGAGACGGCAGCGTATTCTTTCTTCATTTTCACTGGCTGGGCGTACCAGGCGATATCCACAGATACGTCAGATCACGTGACACCTGTCAACGGATTTCAGTGAAATGAAAGGTTGATAAAGAACCTCTAGGACGCATGCCCTTCATCAATAAGCCATTTTAACGTGGTGCCGCTTAGTGTGAAAGGCTCATTAAAATCCACCTTAGCTAGAATTCGAAGATACATACTCACACTTGTGAACCTAGCAAAACGCTACCCTGATCTGTGCCTCTAACTGTGATCGACTCCGCTTACGATTCAGAAGTTCTCCTCGAGTTGCTTTGTCGTCTGGCTTCGCACGGTAAGTTCACTGCGATTAAGCAACCTGTTCCGCATTCTACTTCATAAAAGAGGTGAACAAGCTCTCGCTTATCAAGCATCATAGTTGCACTCCATATTATGCTGTGCGTAACGGTATGATGGAGAGCCTCAAGAAAACCTTAAAACCCATGTCGCTGAAGCTCATTCATTAAAAATCGAAATCTCACGATCACCAAAATATTTCTGTTTGTTTCAGCCTTGTAAACGCCCGTTTACAGGAAAGGGTTTTTAATTAGAAAATACTCGTGGAACACCCAGTTCTTTATTATAAAACCTGATATTACAGATACAAAGATCAAGGCTACAGTATATGATAAATAAACATTATCAGGTTGCTATAGAATGGCTACATATATTATGGGGTTTTACGTGCCAAAACCATTTTCTGATTATGAGGCACGCCGTAGTGGAGGACTTCGGAAATTTTGACCCCCCCGGGGTTCTTTAACGTGCACCTAAAGCTAAGCACGCTGGTGTTTTCGCATTTCGCCCCCACCGAAATGCGGCCATCGTGGCCGGGATTCGATCCCGCGACCTCGTACTCAGTAGCCTAACACCAACACATTGGCTATACTTAAAACGCCCATTACGTGCACTCTAATGAGGTAGTTGGAATGATTAGATCCGGTCATCTAGGCAGCATCGCACTTTCTCCGAACAGCGGTTAAAAAGCAAGCTTCCCACGAATGTTGACTTCAAACGGCTGAGAATACTGCGCTGATTCCGCATAGGCAGATATCTGCGAAATGCTTGTATTATCAGTGACCCAATCTTTCAAATACTATCACTCTATGCTTAAATGCATTCAAGGAGTTTTCCTCTGACCATGAGCTTCAGGTAGCCCAATTTACCAGCTGCATTTCCTTATCGACGTGAATATTGCTTAGCTGTAGCTTATTACATAGTAGGATTCACGGCGGTTCCAGGGCATGTCATAATAAAAAAAAATACCGGCACAGACCAAACCGGTAGATTTAGTTTCATTAGCTACTGGTGAATTCAGCAGGAATCTATCAAAAAACAGAAAACACACATCCTTCTTAAATACGATATCAGCTCTGGATTGCCACCGGCTGCACCTGAGCGATAAAAAACTGCCGCTACTGCAAATTTCACAACAGCAACGACCACGCACCTACTCCCCCTCCTGCGTATGAGTGATCCCGTCTGAATCAACTACACCCGCCGCCCCCCCCAACCCCCCCCCCCCCCCCCCCGAGCATATCAGAACGCTACGCCTCTCTCTCAGCTAAATCAACGACGAACAAACGCGAACAACGAGAGGGTCGGTGTTTCTTGGAACATTAATCGTCGTGCACTTATTCGAAAGATAGATCGTAACCTTTTTGTTCAACGAAAAGAAACTTCAAAAAATTGACAGCCGCAACACATGCCACCACAGCCTGCATAATGTCGGAGCGAGCAGTTGCCAACCTTGATGTTCCCGCTGTATTCACGCTACTTCGTCTCCTTTACCAGCTGTCATCGTTTCGTGTCTGTTGTTTGTTTTCTACAAATCCGCGAACGCAGCTCAGCGTTGGAGGCGCCGCTGCACGGCGTCGCATTGAGACCTTTGTCATTTCATCGTGTTCGCACAATCGTGGTGGATTATTTCGCGTGTCAAATGTTTCGCAGAAGTTACTCACATACAAGTGAAAAGGTCGTACACGTTGAGCGACACCCGCCGCGGTTGCTCGGTGGTTATGGTGTTAGGCTGCTGAGCACAAGGTCGCGGGATCGAATCCCGGCCACGGCGGCCGCATTTAGAGGGGGGCGAAATGCGGAAACACCCGTGTGCTTAGATTTAGGTGCACGTTAAAGAACCCCAGGTGGTCAAAAATTTCCGGAGTCCTCCACTACGGCGTGCCTCATAATCAGAAAGTGGTTTTGGCACGTAAAACCCCATAATTTAAGTCCAGTGCGCCAATACGTCGGATGATCTTGTACGGTCCGAAATAGCGACGCAATAGCTTCTCGCTCAGTCCTCGTCGGCGTATAGGGGTTCAAACGCAAACACGGTCACCGGGCTGGTACTCGACGAAGCGTCGTCGGAGGTTGTAGTGTCGGCTGTCGGTCCTCTGCTGGTTCTTGATTCGCAGGCGGGCGAGCTGTCCGGCTTCTTCGGCGCGCTGGAGATTCGCGTCGGGTGATGAAATCAGATAACATAAGGTTCGACGACAACAGACAGTGGATAGAAGCATCGATAACTTTCCAGAAACTTCAGATACATGCAGGCGCGTCCCACGCTGTGCGATTACATTTGTTAGGCGAGGAAACGTGGTCACCCGATAATGATAAGTACACGTGTCAATATGCATTGTCAATACACTCTTCCTATACTCCCATCATCCCCGTAACGTATTGGTGAGAGGTGCGGGGTACCAAGGCTGCAACGGAGCTCCGCAGTGGACGTCGCATCACCGTCCGCACCACTAATGAAGGTCAGCCCGCGGGATCAACGTCGTTGCCACTTCCTGCATCACCGTCGTCATCTACGTTACTGTAACCTTCAGGTTTTGTTGTGCAACCCAAAAATCCTGAAACTTACTGCGGTACCGATGGCGCCGACGTTGAAGAGTGGGTGGCCATGTACGAACGCGTGAGTGGAATCAACAGATGGGACCCTGCGCTTATGCTAGCTAACCTGTTGTTCTACCTAAGAGGCACGGCAAAGGAATAGTACGAAAACCACGAAGGGGAGCTATCCAGTTGGGACCGATACAAAGAGAAGTTGACAGAGTGGTTGGCAAACCAGCTGGCCGTAAAATTGCCACAAAGCAAGTACTTGCCTCCCGTGCCCCATCCCCCACGGTGTCCTATGTCTCGGTGTCCCACGGTGTCCTATGTCTAAGCCGTTTCAATGAAAATATCCGCAATGTTTCGCCTACCTTCGAGTCTAACAGCGCTGACAACTGTGCTAGGAATACGTGGTAGAGTCGCTCACCATCGCCGCGTGGACACGAGATTTGTTCACCGCGAACGCCTAGCCAACGCCTCGCCAATCTTCCCGTTCGCCGCAGCCACGTCGCCTTTCATCCCCTGTGGCTTCTGGCCGCACCCTTTTGGAAAACTAAGAAATGCGGCCCTCGGAGGTGGTGCTACATTGCTTAATACTGCAGCAAATCCTCTGTCTGTGCCCACAAAGAGAAGTGTAATTACCGTTAAAATAGACGGCGTACCAATCCAACCACTCTTCGACACTGGAGCCCAAATTCTGTGATGAGTGCTAGCCTACGTAGACGTTTAAAGAAGGTCCTCACCCCAGCAGCTTCTCGAGTGCTTCGTGTGGCCGACGGCGGCGTGCTAATTCTTGGAATGTGTACGGCGCGTTTAAGTATAGCCCGCTGCCCTACTTATGTTCTGTTTGCTGTGATCGACAACTGCCCTCACGACGTTATCCTTGGATTGTACTTTTGTATCCAGTCATTCTGCTCTCACCTACTGCACAACCAGCGTACTTCGGTTGGAACTGCCTGAAGTCGCCGATGCTCCGAGCACCGCTACCCCGCACTGTGCATCTGTCACCTCAGGCAGTCACTTACGTCGCTTTGACCGCCCAGCAACAGATTCCTGGCGGTGAATATGTCCTTCGCCCTATCGTGGACGTGCTAATTGGAACCTTGTTCTTCCGCATACGCTGGTGACGATTACTAACAACGGCGCTGTTCTCCCGCTTTTGAATTTCAGCCTGTGCCCTCAAGTACTTCCTGCCGGCATGTTCTTGGCCAGCGTTTCTCATACTGCCGAATTTGACATTCAAAGTCTGGATGCCGAGAGTGTTTTCTTAGTTCCAATTTCAGCTGACAGCTCTTTTTCCCTAACGAATGACTTGGCGAAGATGGTTGCACCTGACCTGACCTCTGCGCAGGCCACGGACATATGTCTCCTCCTCAAATCGTACCGTGACATCTTTGATTTCGGCGACAGGCCTGTAGGACAAACATCTGCTGTTCACCACCGTATCAACACTGCAGACACGAATGCTATTGGTCGGCGTCCCTATCGTGTGTCGCATGCTGAACGTATTCGTATTCGCATCCGTATTCGCATCCAATCAGAAGTGGACAAAATGCTCCGCAAAGGGGTCACCGAACAAACAGCCACCGTTGGGCTTCGCTTGTCGTCCTTGTGAAATAGAAAAGGTAGTACCTGGCGTTTTTGCGTCGATTATCGCCATTAAAACACGATCAACCGAAAATACATGTACCCGCTACCACGCATAGATGACGCCTTGGTTTGCTTACACACAGATAAATACTTCTCGTCCTCTATCTTCGGTCCGGCTACTGGCAGATTTCAGCTGATGAAATGGAGTGCGAGAAGACGGCCTTCATCACGCTAGTTGGTTTATATAAGTTCAAAGTCATGCCCTTTGGCCTATGGAATGCTCCTGCAACATTTGAACGTATGATGGACTCTCTTCTGCGGGGCTACAAATGGGGCACATGTCTCTGTTTCCTTGACGACGTTATTGTTTTTTCTCCCACGTTCGGCAGCCACTTTACCAGACTCGCTGCAATTCTTGCGGTCTTCCAAAAAGGCGGCCATCAACGGAACTCCACGAAGTGTCAATTCGGGTTTCGTCAGATTGCCATGTTGGGACACCTCGTTGCCGCAACCGATGTACAACCAGACCTGAAAAAGGTCGTGTCGTACGCAGTTTCATTGTGCCACGTGCTGCTTGTGACGTGTGCTGCTTTGTCGGCCTGGGTTCTTAGTTGCGTTGTTTCGTCAAAAATAAAACACAGTTCTCATGGAGCCCTGAGCAAGCTCACGCGTTCGCCGCTCTCATCGCACTTCTAACCACCCCTCCCATACTTGCCCACTTTGATCATTCTGCACCAACCGAAGTCCACAATGACGCAAGCGGCCACGGCATAGGCATTGCTCTCGCCCGAAAACATCATGGTACCGAGTAAGTGATAGCTTACGGCAGACGCCTGCTGTCACCTCCCGAGAGATATTACTCCATCGCCGAGCGGGAGTGCTTGGCTTTGGTTTGGGCTGTCGCCAAGTTCGGGCCATATTTGTACAGCCGCACGTTTGCGGTCGTTAGAGACCACCACGCACTCAGTTGTCTGTCTGCCCTCCCGGACCCGATAGGACTGCTTGGTCACTGCGCTTTGCAGCTCCACGAATTATTGTTTGTTGTCAATTACAAGACTGGACGCCCCCTCAAGGATGCTGACTGCCTCTTTCCTCACCCCGTGGTTCGCGCTGATCCTGCTGCGCAGGATCCGGTGACCTGCGTGGTGGATTTTACTGACATCACCCACAAGCGCTCTGAACAACAACGCGATGAGTCCTTACAATTCATCATCACCGGAGTGCAATCCGGCAGCACTGACGGCACGTGCCACATGTTCGTGCTGCACGAAAGCATCCTCTACCAACCCGTTATCACACCTGACAACCCTGAGTTGGTACTTCTCCTTCCTTGTCATCTGCGATGCGCCACTCTCGAACAAACATGATGCACCGACGGCGGGATACCTTAGAGTTATGCGTACCTACGACCGCGTACGAGGCCCGTTCTTCTGGCAGGTTCTCTACCGCTCTGTGCGTCGTTATGTCGCAACTTTCGAATTGTGTCAGCGCCGGAAGAAACCTCCTCTGCACCTGTCGGACGACTCCATCCAATTGAAGTTCCCTCTTAACCATTCTTTCGCGTAGGCCTTGTCTTGCTTGGCCCTTTTCCGACGGTGTCTAGAGGGAATAAGTGGATTGCCGTCACTACTGATTACGCGACACGCCACGCAATAACAAAGGCCTTGTCGAATACTTGCGCAATAGACGTCGTCGATTTTTTCCTCCACGACGTCATCCTCCACCACGGTGCACCTCGACAGATATAACAGGCCGCGGCAGCTCGTTCTTGTCTCGAGTTATCTAGGACATCCTCCGCTCCTGTGCCACTGAGCACAAGCTGTCCACCGCCTACCACCCACAAATGAACGCTGACAGCACGCCTGAACCGAACAATCGCAGAGAAGCTGTCGATGTACGTCTCCAACGATCACCGCGACTGGGACGCCAAGCTGGCCTTCATGAGGTCCGCGTACAACTCGTCCCGACATGACACCGCAGGATATTCACCCTTTGATCTTTTTTATGGTCGCAAGCCCTCATTGCCGCTTGACACCATCCTCCCTTCTCTACCACGTGTTACAAATGAGTACGCTCGCGATGTCGTCGATCGTATTCACATGGCACCTCAAGCCACCCGATCTCGTTAAGTAGCCCTGCAGCATATACAAAAAGAGCGTTATGACCAGTACCTAACTTCTTGTCGCCCCCTGCTACGCTTCCCTTCCCTCGGAATCCAGTCCGTAACCCTTAATCCCCATTGTTTATCTTCCCTCCTCATTACATGTCCTGCCCATGCCCATTTCTTTTCCTTGATTTCAACTAAGATGTCATTAACGCCCCTTTGTTCTCTCACCCATTCTGCTCTTTTCTTATCCCTTAACGTTACACCTATCATTCTTCTTTCCAAAGCTCGTTGCGTCGTCCTCAATATAAGTAGAACCCTTTTCGCAAGCCTCCAGGTTTCTGCCCCGTACGTGAGTACTGGTAAGACACAGCTGTTATACTTTTCTCTTGAGGGATAATGGCAACATGCTGTTCATGATCTGTGAATGCCTGCCAAACGCACCCTAGCCCATTCATATTCTTCTGACTATTTCACTCTCATTATCCGGATCAGCAGTCACTACCTGTCCTAAGTAGATGTATTCCCTTACCACTTCCAGTGCCTCGCTACCTATCGTAAACTGCTGTTCCCTTCCGATACTGTTAAACATTACTTTAGTTTTCTGCAGAATAATTTTTAGCCCCACCCTTCTGCTCTGCCTCTCCAGGTCAGTGAGCATGCATTGCAGTTGGTCCCCTGAGCTACTCAGCTAGGCAATATAGTCAGCGACGCGCAAGTTACTAAGGTATTCTCCATTTACTCTTATCCCCAATTCTTCCCAATCCAGGCCTCTGAATGCCTCCTGTAAACAGGCTGTGAATAGCATTAGAGAGATAGTATCTCCCTGCCTGACGCCTTTCTTTATTGGCATTTTGTTGCGTTCTTTATGGAGAACTACAGTGGCTGTGGAGCCGCTATAGATGTCTTTCAGTATTTTTACGTACGGCTCGTCTACACCCTGATTCCACAATGTCTCCATGACTGCTGAGGTTTCAACTGAATCAAACGCTTTCTCGTAATCATTGAAAGCTATATATAATGGTTGGTTATATTCCCCACTTTTCTCTATCCCCTGCGTGATAGTGTGAATATGATCAATTCTTGAGTAGTCCTTACGGAATCCTTCCTGGTCCTTTGGTTGACGGTAGCCTAAGGTGTACCTGATTCAATCAATAAGGTGAATTACTAAGGTGATTTACTAAAGTGATTCCAGTCAGCTTAGTAAATACATTGTAGGCAATGCACAGTAAGCTGATCGGTCTATAATATTTCGAGTCTTTGGCGTCCCCTTTCTAATGAATTAGGATTTTGTTAGCGTTCTTCCAAGATTCTGGTACGCTCGAGGTCATGAGACATTGTGTGTCCAGGGTGGCCAGTTTTTCTAGAACAATCTGGCCACCGTCGTTCAACAAATCTGCTGTTACCTGATCCTCCCCAGCTGCCTTCCGCCTTTGCATAGCTCCCAAGGCTTTCTTTACTTCTTCCGGCGTTACTTGTGGGATTTTGAATTCCTTTAGACTATTCTCTCTTCCATTATCATCGTGGGTGCCACTCGTACTGTACAAATCTCTGTAGAACTCCTCAGCCACTTGAACAATCTCATCCATATCAGTAATAATATTGCCGGCTTTGTCTCTTAACGCATACATCTGATTCTTGCCAATTCCTAGTTTCTTCTTCACTGCTTTTAGGCTTCCTCCGTTCCTGAGAGGTTGTTCAATTCTATCCATATTATACTTCCTTATGTCAGCTGTCTTACGCTTGTTCATTAACTTCGAAAGGTCTGCCAGTTCTATTCTTGCTGTAGGGTTAGAGGCTTTCATACACTGAGGTTTCTTGATCTCATGTTTCGTCGCCTACGATAGCTTACTGGCATCCTGTCTAACGGAGTTACCGCCGCATTCTATTGCACACTCCTTAATGTTGCCAGCAAGATTGTCGTTCATTGCTTCAGCACTAAGGTCCTCTTCCTGAGTTAAAGCAGAATACCTGTTCTGTAGCTTGATTCGGAATTCCTCTATTTTCCCTCTTACCGCTAACTCATTGATCGGCTTCTTATGTACCAGTTTCTTCCATTCCCTCGTCAGGTCTAGGCTAATTCGAGTTCTTACCATCCTGTGGTCACTGCAGCGCACCTTACTGAGCACGTCCACATCTTGTATAATGCCAGGGTTAGCGCAGAGTATGAGGTCAATTTCATTTCTAGTCTCGCCATTCGGGCTCCTCCACGTCCACTTTCGGCTATCCCGCTTGCGGAAGAAGGTATTCATTGTCCGCATATTATTCTGTTCCGCAAACTCTACTAATAACTCTCCCCTGCTATTCCTAGTGCCTTTGCCATATTCCCCCACTGCCTTGTCTCCAGCCTGCTTCTTGCCTACCTTGGCATTGAAGCCGCCCATCAGTATATTGTACTTTGTTTTGACTTTACCCATCGCCGATTCCACGTCTTCATAAAGGCTTTCGACTTCCTGGACATCCAGACTGGATGTAGGGGCGTAGACCTGTACAACCTTCATTTTGTACCTCTTATTAAGTTTCACAACAAGACATGCCACCCTCTCGTTAATGCTATAGAATTCCTGTATGTTACCAGCTATATTTTTTTTTAATCAGGAGTCCGACTCCTAGTTCTCGTCTCTCCGCTAAGCCTCAGTAGCACAGGACGTGCCCGCTTCCTAGCACTGTATATGCTTCATTTGGCCTCCTAACTTCACTGAGCCCTATTATATCCCTTTTACTGCCATCTAATTCTTCCAATAGCACTGGTAGACTCGCCTCACTAGATAACGTTCTAGCGTTAAACGTTGCCAGGTTCATACTCCAATTGCGCCCTGTCCGGCTGAAGCCATACTTCGCTCGAAATTCTTCACCTACGATGTGCCTAGACGGCGCTTCACCACCCGAGGGTCCTGTTGCGGAAGGGTGAAAGAAGAGATAGGAAGAAGATCGTGAGACGCTCGCTGCTGCCTGTTGTTGCTGGTCAGCCATCTTAGCTACTATGACATATTTTGTATATATATTATGTGTATATGTGTTCAAATCCCAACATCCCCTTAACAATATGTACTGCTTGGCTGCCTGAGAACGCTAGCTATATTTTTATAATCCAAATGACAGAATATTGCGGTGGTGGCAGTGCTTGAGAGACACAAAATAACATGACAAATCTGAAAGCAAAACTGTGGGATGCTCTTTTTGTAGATTTTGGACGCAGCTTTCGGCACGCACCCGACATACCCGACATGGCCAAAGTAAAAATACAGCCTGTCCGGACATGACAACTCGAAATGGATTATCAACAGAAAACTGACGGCTCCCAGTTATTTCTTGTGAAAAATTGTCTGACATATTTATCAAAAGTAGTGCTTTCTCATTGGGCAGCGTACATAAAGTTTTATTGCTTGTTATAGCGAACTTCACAAGGAGGACGGAAACATGAATGGTATGCGGCACTGCAGTTCTTTTTTTTTCATTTTCTTTCTGAATACATTCTGTAAATCTGAGTAGAGGGAGCCGTATGGGGTCGATATGTTTATTTGTTTGAAGCGGCAAGCAGGACGTTTACATGTGATTTTGTCGTCGTTGTTTTGCTAGACGTAGACTTCAGAAACTATATGTGCAAAAATAAATACGAGGGATACGTACTGCTTAAATAAAAAGAAAAATATTTGTTCTCCAAAGGGAACTCTACAATGACATAGCAAAATGAAAGTCGACACTGCGGCCGCACTGTCACTGAGCGGCATCAAAATTAGTACAATGAAATAAAACAGAGAATGAAAGGTATGTATTTCTAAGGCATAAGTACGTGTGGTATCCAATTATAAAAATCATTTTAGGGTCTGATCGCAAACAGTAGCGCGCGAAGCAGTACGAACGACCCCGCCGATCAGGATCGCCAGCAGTCGCCAATGGCGCGACCTTTATGCGGCCCAATCCACTTCCGTCGCAGCGCCACCGCAGTATTTTTCTCGTGGCGCGCCTCAGGGCAAAACATGCGCTGCCTAAAGCGGCTCGTTCCACTCAACCATATTCTAGTACACTCTAGTCCCGGTTTGCAGCAGAACCACAAGGCGGAAAGTGGAGGTGGACAGTGTGAGAAAAGCTTAGTGCCGCGCAAGATGCGCCCGGTGGTGACGACCGGTTAGAGGTGGCGACAGAGTAGCGCGCCGTCGTTTGTTCAGAAATGACATGTGGCGAGCTTGTCGACCAATACCATATATGGTAACAGAGCGCACCTAGTGTTCCTGTATATGCTCCCGCAGATGCCAGAGTTGCGCATAACTTTTCCGGCGCCGCTAGCACCGCTATTCTCCGAGCGCTATCAAGTGGTACAAAAATAACGTCAAATGATCAACTGCGCCGCAGCGAAGCCAACCTCACGGGCATGGCGCCGGCTGGTTTCTGTCAGTTCCATCGAAATTGCAATCAGCAGACCATCAAGTGTGCGTTGCACCGATCGGCCCCGGGTTGCAGGTACCGTATTCGATGACATTAAATAATAACTTTGCTGAAGTGGTAAGAAACACATCATTTTCAAACTTATATTCCAGTATGACGGGGTGCAGCGCACCAAACTGCACAAATCGCACGGAAGGTGGCAAAGCTTTTTACGCAGTGCCGTGCGAATGGACCAGACCGGCCAGCTCTCAGAGGCACCAGGATTTGCAAGGTGCGTTCGCCTTGTTTACAGAGGTGTGTACCGCATGTTTACATTAAAGCAACATTTATCTCGACTAACACTCCTGTACGCGCTGAAATGCGTATGTCTTGCATGAGAGGTTGCTCACTTGTGCAATTTCTGGAGTATATGTACAGTGCGACACAGACGCGAGACAAAGATTGGACGACGTGTCTGTGTATCGCAGCACATATACGCCGACAATGTTAACTTATCAACTAGCCCAATTTGCTGTGTAGCTTGTACGATTGTTCTGACTACGCGGCTCTATACCAGTTGTTCAAAACAAAGTAAATACTAGCAGATATGATTTGCCCGCTTCATCCTGGCTTTTCTCTACTGTTCTTTTTTGTCGGCGTTCTCACTTTTCATGTAAGGTCGATTAATGTACTCGCGTTCATTGTTTTGTAGTATGCCAAAACATCGTGCGCTCCCACTGATGGGAAAGCTGTGAGAGCTTTTCAGCATTTACCGACCGCAATATGTTCTTGTTCGATCAGCCTTAAACGACGTGAGGATGTGAAATTATTTTTCTACCTTTATTAAGTGTTGTATTATAGTATATTAACCTGGGTAGTATGAAGATATAAAGAAAAATGGGTTGTCATATTACAGTTTCGAATGTGTGAATAATTACTTTACAAGTTCGTCATCTTATGTGATTATAGTAAGCGCTGAAAACATTTTCCACTTTCTTACTTTTTTCACCCACGTTTCTTTTAAGTGCTGTTCAAATTCACGGAAAATATATCGAGTACCTAGTCGCGTTCGTGGCCACATAGATTCGTGTTCGCGTTCGTGGCCACGTGAGATTCCAGAACGACGATCTTGGGAACACTGAGAATTGACCCTATACTGGGCAACCTATGGCGAGAAACCACCGATGGCAGATAAATCAACGCATCTCTTAGGAATGTAAGGCCATCTGGGCCGGGATTTTCCGGTATAAGGTAGCCTCGACGACTACGGGTTTATCTGACTGGGCTATGTCGGATGATAGGTTGCATTAGTCGGAAGTTAGAATCTTCGTATGAAAAGGATTTTTTTTTGTTTTCGCTCTCAAGATTGTTAGCCCGAATTTCACTTCCTCTTGTGCACTAAATCTCCAGGTTGGTAGTGACGCCTGACACCGGCAAAAGATGCCGAGTGCAAGTGGGCTATATAAGTCAGGTACAACCGAATTAGGAAAGCCCACTAAGCTCCGACAAAGACACCCCCTCATCATAATAGGAATGGACCTGCCTGAGGTACTATTCGACCACTCCATCCCTCGTGATTCCTATAAATAACCCGTGGCCCCCAGTCCCCAGCAACTGCGGAGCTCATGACCAAGGCAGTAGTCAGACCTGCAACGCAGCTAGGAATGCTAAGGGTGCTACGAATCTCTGGGTCCGGACAGGTGGCCAATGGAAACTGACCCTTGCAACGTTTAACACGCGAACCCTCTCGAGTGAGGCGAGCTTAGCATGACTCTTCCACGAACTATCAGACATTGTTTGTGATATCATTGGCCTTAGAGAGATTAGAAGAACTAGTGAGGCTTATACAGTGCTAACGGACATGTCATCTGCTATACAGGTTTCCCAGATAAGAAGCAATACGGGGTGGAATTTCTAATCTATAAGGAATTAACGGGCAACATTGACGAATTCTACAGCATTAATGAGAGGGTAGCAGAAGTAGTAGTCAAACTTAACAAAATGTATACATTAAAGGTAGTACAAGCCTACGTTCCTACATCTAGTCACAATGATTAATAAGTACATCAGTTTTATGAAGATCTTGAATTAGTGATGAGAAAAGTGCAAACTCAGTATCTGCAGTAATGGGCGACCTCAATGCAGAAGTAGGGAAAAAGCAGACTAGTGAACAAGGAATTGGCAACAATGGCGTCGATTCTGGAAACGCTGGAGGAAAAATGCTGGTAGAATTCGGAGACGGGAATAAGCTGTCAATAATGAACATTTTCAGGAAGCGTAGCAACAGAAAGTGAACCTGGAGAAGCCCTAATGTTGAAACAAGAAATGAAACTGATTTGATACTTTCTGCCGACCCCCGCATAGTTCCGGATATAGAAGTGTTAGGTAAGGTTCGGTGCAGTGGTCATAGGTGATTGAGGGCAAGTATTCACTTCAATGTGAAGAGAAAAAGTGTAAAATTGGTCAAGAAGAAACAGGCTAACGAAGAGGCAGTAAGGGCAATAGAAGACAAATTTAGGCTTCAACTTGCAAACAAATATTCAGCCTTAGAACAGAGAGATGAAGATGGCATAGAGGTAATGAATGAAACGCAACTAGGCTGGCTTCAGAGGTAGCAACTGAAGTGGGAGGCAAAGCACCAAGACAACCATTAAGCATGCTCTCCCAAGTAACAAAGGAGCTAAATATAAACGACAGAGAGCGAAAGCGTCCAACTGAAGAGATCAGATATCATTTGCAGAACTGTCAAAACTCATTCACAAGGCGAAAATAAGGTATATTCGAAATTATAGCGTAATAAAGACTTAAGAAGCCGTAAAAATGGACGCAGCCTGAAATCAGTGGGAGCGAAACAGCATAGGAGAAACCATCATCACTGCAGTGTAAGATAAAGAGGGTAATATCATCAGTAATATTGAAGGTATAGGAAGATCAGTAGAAATAATCTATATTGACCTGTGAAGTACCCAGAGAAGCCATGATAGCTCCATTCAAAGCCGTAATGAACAATTTGCAGAAACTCCTCCTACACCTAGCGACGAGAAAACTCCTGCGACGAGAAGGCGAAACCTGATGAACCTGGGCTTATCACGAAAGCAATGCAACGTCGCCCCTGTTTCGACGTAGCGTTAGCCACTACGAGAATAGCAGCAAATAATTTGAACCGACCCTTGACTTACCCCCGTATTCAGAAACGCAACTTAAGAGGAAGATTTAGCTCGGGTGCTCCTTTCTAAATACATGTAAAATGAGAATTCATTGTTCTGGGCAACCACTGCACCAAATTTGACGAGGTTTGTTGAATTTAAAAGAAAAACTTAACATATAGTAACTGTTGGTTTAAAATTTTTGATTTAGAATGTAAATATTTTATTAAAAATTGGCAAATGTGAAACATTTTGGGGAGACGTAACTATGATGTTAACAACTCTCTACCTCAGCAAGGAAAAACGATATCACAATTCTATGAATTGCATCTAATAGTACATCTAAAGCGGAAAGAATTCATATGTTACGCATGAATCTAAAAAATGTAGTAATATGGAAGTACAGCTTTGCAGAACCCTTGTACATAACGTAAAAAATTCAGGCAAGATATAAATTGACAAATCGAATTTGTCGACTTTGAATGGTCTAATGGATGCCGTGTGAATAACCGCGATATCTGGTTTTTTTGCAGAGTTATTAGTTTCTAAACTTCGTTATTCTATACTATTCAAAATTTTGAATCTTTTAAAATAATATTCATGCCCTCAATCGAAAATGCGCTTCCAACAGTCACTAGAATTTAGCCTTTTCTCTCAAATACAACAAATTTCATTAAAATCGGTCCTGTGGCTATCTCAGAAAAGCGTTTATTTTTTTTTCGTTTTACATGTATTTGAATAGGCAGCGCTGGAGTCGGTCCTGAGCTAAAGATTCCTCTTAAGTCGAAGCCCATGCTTGACTTGATTTAAGCGACCCGTGGCATTTACACGAGTCCAAAGACCCTCACTGCGTTTTCTTCGCTGCGTTCAGGATAGGGGTCACTTTGATCAAGTAAAGCGTGGGCTTCAACTTACCATGCATTTCTGAATACGGGGGTCAGTCTAGTAAAACGTATCAGCCAAGCCATGATCGTTGCGAAGGCAGAAGACAAGAAAGTGACACGAGGATCGCGCGTGGATCATGTCAATGAGCTTGTCGACTTTGGTATGGTAGCAGTATGTGTGCAGCGATGGCACTGTAGGATGTGCATTGCTGGCACTGTCCATTGGGCTGCTGGACTCGGAGGCAGACATCCTATTGTACTGTAGCGTGAAAAATTTGTTATAAAGACGTTCTAAGCATTCTGAGCGAAAAATCGCATTGGCCACCAACCTAACAAACTAAAGAATTAGAAGTATAAACAAGTGCACTATTTGGCTGACGCTTCTCATAAAAACAACTTCATTGTATACTTTACTGGAAAAATTTATTTGAAGCGATAGAAAAAGCATGAACAGGCGCTGATGACATATCGTTTGTAAAATAATTTGCGTCAGTACTGTGCGATAGTAAAATTTTCATAATTCTTTCTGCTATTATATTTTTTCACTGGCAATGCGTTTTTCTGGGGAGATACGTTTATCCATGCCTGTAATTTAGTGTTGTGTATGATTTACCAGTGAAAATATAAGTACGTTGAAACGTAAAATAACTTGCTAAATGCCTTAGGTGTCGTTCACCTCTTTGTCGTAGTTATCAGAGTAAGAAAATTTGTGGAGTGACAATAAAATGCCTGCAAAATTTGGGCCGCCATAAAATTTGTACATGTTCTCAAGCGTATGTTGATGATGACTTTCGAGAAAATAAGAACCAGAGTGATATACCAGAGGTTTTATTTTTGCGGAGCCTATATTTTAACACAAAACTGTTACATCTGGGCCCCTGCTGCAATTCCTGACAAATTATGTGCTTAGATGTACATTTTCAGGAAGAAAATTCACACTGTTCTTTTGGTAGATATTTGCAAAGTGATAGTAACACTTCTCTTATTAAAGTTTGTGGTACTTGGGGATGTTGCAAAACAAGAGTTTAGGAATATTGATTTTGTTTCTTAGGAGGCGACCTAAGTCGAGCAGCACTTTCGACATCTACTTCGCTATAATGTACTACGTAAGACAATGGCGTTTAAGTTCATAGTTGTCCAGGAACCAGCTTATTGCACTGTAGAAGAATGATAAATGAGACACCGAAATATTTTAAGAGGAGATGTAGAAGCATATCTCGAATACGATGCCATCATCATAAACTTGGTTGTACAAATATCGTCAGTGGCAGATGTTATACTTGAGACCGCTCGCTCATTTATCTGCAGCCGGGACATTATTCTCTTGTCGAGCGTCGGCAAATTGCGAAGCAAGTTGACGACATTCTTTACTTGGGCGTTACGGAACCTTCAAGTAGTTCATGGTCATTTTACCTTGAGTTCTCAAAAAAGTAAGCTCGACGTATATCCCTAATCTTCCAAGCCCGCGCCTCAAGCCCGCGGCTTGGCGGTCCTAAGTACGTCCTAAGCGTCCGATTTTGCGTCCTTATTTGGAAGAACAGCTTGAGACGGTGTCTACCCTACACTTAGTACATGGCAGGAGCATATGTTTGCCGTAGGGTTGCGCTCGGCGCCTTTTGCAGATTATAGAGTCGACGACCAAACGAAAGGATCACTGTACAAGAAAATAAGGTCACTGGGTGCGCACCGTTGCATCTTTTGAGTATGAGCGGAGAAGGTCGGAGACACCACTTTTCCAGGTAGCGATGTTGATTGAGACTCGAGGGAGATTGCAGGGTTAGGAAAGATCCTTCGAACCGAGACGCCATGAACAAAGCCGAAGACCTGGCTGGGGTACGCTTGTGTCCTTTTTGTATTCCTGTGGTTTTCCGGAGATGGGGGCGTTTCGAATAAAACACCTCCCGCAACATAACGTTATGGCGAAACGCTCTACATTTTCGACTCACGCGGTTTCCCCTTGTAAGGCGACAATTGTGCTGATCTGCTTAAAAATTCGTGGCGAATTTTTATGGGGAAATATTAGCTGTGTCGTTTGATGTCCCCCACATTTACTTGGCACTAACTGAAATGCAACATATATAGGTAAGAGAAAGCTTCAGATTTATTCCTAGCTTAACCTGCGTATAGGTACCCGACAAGGCAGCGCATACCTTCGATACTTTTTTACACTTTCAACTACATTATCGTTTATTACGTAAAGTATCCTAAATACCATTTTATTTACTCAAGTTAGGGTACATATGTAACAGCTAACTTGAACCCGAGTAGTTGTGAAGTCATGCCTGCGTAGCAGTACCAGATCCATGGCCTAGTTGTTAGGGAAGCGCTTCGACCTTTTTCAGGGGTACTCACTTGGGAGATGCTCGGCTACACTCACAGTCCCCTTCCAGAGATTAGTTTCGAACAAGTCACTGCCTGCAAAGGCGATATCCCAGACCTTCTTGGCTCAGACTCAAATGATGCATCAGTGCGATACCCAGCGAGTCTGCTTTCTTGTACACTTGTCGTTTCATAGGCGTCACAGCTGTCTTGCGTGCAAAGGGCCCCGAACGCCACGATATGGTATTTACACGTCCCTTCTACGTAGTAGGTTTCGGGCACACGCCGCAGCATGCACGCCCTTGTTTCATAACGACATTTCACTGCAACGCTTGAATCTTCTCTAAGTAGCATACTGAGAGGGCGCCGTGCATAACTTAACCTCATAAAACTAGCATCACAGCGCCATTGCACCAACTTCCCAACCGGTGGTTTTTCGTTCAATCGTTTCCATCATAGCAACGGTGCAATTGTGGAGCTTCCGTTTCGTGTGCGTTAGCTACTAGGGCAGACTCTAGGTGCAACCGGAAACCCACTGGTTGTCCTAATGAGTATAGATTTACCAAGGCCTGGTACTCGGTTGTTATATGGGTTCTTATCTCGAAGAAGTGCTATCAAGTTCGAGAGAGCCTCTGGGCGTCACTTGTCCTCACCACAGATTTAGTGAAAGAATCGAGCGCCCGTCGCTGCTGTGGAAGACAGACGAGTGTTCGTACCCGGTACCTACGAGTAAAAGAAGTACAAGCTTGCTACCAGACTTCGCTATTAAAACTTGGTGGCATGAGATCTACCAGTGATGAGCGTTGCAACGGAAAATTAAACGGAAGGCTCCTTTCCGTAGCATGCTCGACCTGAAGGAGGCCACGCGTCCGGCAGGGATACCGCTTTTCGCCGTTTTTAAAGAACCTGCGAGTGCCCGGAGGCAGTGGGATTAAACCCTGATCCTTCCGTCGCCGACGTGACACTCAGCCACAAGGCCACGGTTCAGAATAACCGAATATCCTTTACCGGTGGGTCAACATGAGGTACCAAGTGGAGAAGTTCAACTGGAAGCGTATGAGCTACAGCATCGTCCACCGAAGCAGGGCATGGGTATTAGGTAGGGGATATGCGTCGATCTTAGTGATATCGCTCCGCCGTCTATATTCGTCACAAAAGTAAATGCATCCATTCTATTTTTTCGAACACAAAAGGAGATGACCGTGGGCTACTTGATGATTTTGTTGCGTTCCAGTGATGCACTCCAGCAACTTGTTTCCTACTCTCCTGCGGTGGGCAAAAGAAGCATGTTGCGGCTGCCATTCGATGGACGCGTAGCCTCAAGTATGAAATATGTGACTGACGACGTCTGTACATCATTAACTTGATCAGTATCTGGTAGCCCCGTATCTAAAAATCCAGTCCTATGACCCACTAAAATATACTTGGGCGCCACATTTACCATTCTCCTGCAATGCAATGCGCTCGTTTTTGTGAACCAATTACATTAAACACCTATGTATACGTAGTACATTTAAGGTCGCATATGTCGAAAGTGATGCCAGTCTTGGGTCACCTGCTAGGAAACTATTTTACTACTTCCCCAAAATTTTGTTTCAATCTCAACACGTGCCCTTAACAGACAATGCTCTTTGCCACTTTTCAGACAATACTTGAAAATACCGTCTCCATTTTCTTGCTGATATTGCCTATCTAGGCAGGATGGTCCTGGTGGTGAAAGCCTTATTTTCGAAAAATATGCTTCGAAAAAAAAGCAACTCTCACATAATTATAAAGGCAGGATAGGCTCTAGTTTCCTTAATGGACATAATGAAAAACACTATTGATCATGTAGGAGCCATTATACCCGTCAAACGTTCTTCAGTATTTTAAGGTTACTCCGCGTGTTTTTTTTTTGTCACAATGGTTCCTACGACAACGACGTGAACGTCCCCTAGGGTGTTCAAGGATACATTTTGCTTTGCAGCTTCCTAGAATTTCCGGTTGTATATCAGACACGGCATCATATTAGATGTGTCGATAGACGTATTTACGTGGAAGCACTCATTGCCATTCTAAATAATTTCGAAAATTTTGGTGTGGCACTACTCTAACCCATCGCGTGTATGTCCAGGAACAATCGACAGCTTGAATACCTTACCTATGACGCAGCCTCAACGCATGTTCGCGCATTTTCTCTTCCTTCAGTCCATTTCCTCAAGGAGAATATGTAATACAGATTCCCTTATGAAAAGTATGGGAAAATTGTCGACCTTGCACAGTTTCTTATGCAAACATTATTTGACTGAATTTAGATACTTTGCGTAGTTCATTAGGCAGGTAGGTAACATATTTCAGTCGCACTACAATTTGAGCATTTTAATAAAGTAGCTTGATAAACAATACAATCGAACCTTTACTTTCGAGCAGATGAGCCCAATGCTCGAACCACTGCGCCAAAACTGCACACACATTCGGTTCATGCCAAAGCTGACAAGCTGATTGAGATGATCCGCACGTGTTCCTCGTGTCGCTTTCTCGTCTACTGTTCGCGACACCACCGCTTCGGCCAATTAATTTGGCTGCAGTATCTATGGAATTGGCACGCATACTGTTCTCGCATTAGATAACGACAATTCAAAATGGTGCAGCTTTGCATCGCTTTCATAATAAGCCTAAGTTCACCAGACTTTATCATTTTGTCGCAGCAGTACAAATGCTTACGTTGGGTTAGCATACATCGCATGACGTAAAGGTGGGTTTGTGCGATTGTATGATATTTCGTCGCTGATAACGTAACAATCCGGGTCTCTCCCGCAAAAGATTCAACTTTTCCGGCTAAATTTAAGGAATGTGGGAAAGGATTTTGATTTATTCGTGTAATAATTATGTCCGAGTGCAGTCATATTTACGCTTCAAGATTATGTCCCAAGGCTACGTGCAGACGGTTATGAACGGTGCTCAGCATGACTACAACGAAGGCGCCAAATAAAACAACAGATGAAGGAAGGCCTCACGGGACAACCACTGGATAACCAACTCGCCCACCAGCACGTGCTCGGTGCTTAGCATTCTTGCTCGCAATGGGTTATATAGATGCCTGTGTAAAAATTTTGCTACATGAATAATGGTTCCGTTTTAACAACTAACCTCTGCTAAATGTTGGAGTACGCAAACCAAAAAAATAATTTCGAATATTTCTATGAAGATGCACAAGCAAGATTTAATTCGAAATCATTTGTCACCGAATCTTCCTTGCGCCTTCGACCTATACCTGTCTTAGGGTATATTCCATAGCGTATATTGCTCGGTGCTTACATTCGAGTATCATTCGCAACAAACGCCGTGCACGTTCAACGTAATCCCAACCACGGCGGCCGCATTTCGATGGGGGCATAATGCGAAAACAGCCGTCTACTTAGATTTAGGTGGACGTTAAAGAACCCGAGGTGGTCAAAATTTCCGGAGTCTTCCACTACGGCGTACCTCATAAGCAGACAGTGGTTTCGGCACGTAAAACCCCATAATTTAATTTGAATTTAACGTTAAAGGTGATGAGGAAGACCAGTATTGGTACAGGATGGGCTGTACTTTTGAAACAATTTCAGATGGTGCACATTATTTTTGTTTGAATTGACGATGGAATAACTGAGATAGTGTGATGCAAACAGACATCGCGAAGTTGCAAGTATGGAGTGCATGGCAAAGCAGTCTCCAATAAGAGCGTCGTTCTTATTCTACAAAGATACCCATGACAGCATAAAAAAGACTTACAAATTCAAGCACCAAACTAAAGAATAACAAGTAACGTTCTGCACAAACCGTCAGTCGCAGTATGAATTGTAATTCATCCATGTATGATGCCACACCAGCTCTACAAACTCCTCGGACGCCAGATCGCAGTTCCATTAATTAAGCAGTTGGAATATGGTGAAAGGCACTGCATAACGTGTGACGGTGTCGGCATTTTTCGACGTAATAAGCACTCCTGGTAGTCAAGCACGCCAATAATATTTAATCTATATCCTCGAAAGTGTATCGCAGAAGCTGATGGGCACAGGCGTTGCATTGTCTTCAAAATGATTCAGAACTGACCACCGTCTAAATGTCAGGTGGCAGGTAACCGAAATAATGTGATGCAAACAAATATCAAGAAGAGGCACGCAGAGTAGGCATGGCAAAGCCATCTCCATTGAGCGCAATATAGAATGTAAAAAATACAATGAACGAACTAAACAATAATAAATACATTTCTGCAAGAATCGCAGCACGCAAAACGAGGAAGAGCTGAGTTCCCACATCGTGCTGCACTATCTGTACTACCCTGTCTGACACCGCATCATAGTCTCACAGACGAAGGCTTCGGTGTATCGTGTATGACACTAGGTAACGTATGAGACTGTCGGCATTTTTTATGTAATTGGCGATGCCGGCTTTCACGTAGGCCAATTATTGTCCTCTGTATCCTCGGCAGTGGATGGGAAGATCTTGCGTGCACTGGCGTTAGTTGTCAGTGAGACGTTTCAGAACTGACCACGGTCGAGATGACACGAGAAGAAGGTAATGCCCATGGATTGTTCCAAGGTTCTGTGTTTTTGTTACGACGTCTATTTAAAAGGACAAGGAAGATTATGCATGCATGAGCAGCCTTTGAAGTAAAGCTAGCCAAAGCATGAATAGACGACATTTCCATTCCTAAAGCAAAAAGCCGGTGACCTTCATAAACAGTATTGTCCGGATTCAGGCAAATGCACATTATCTAAAATTTGTTTTTAATTAGGTATTTTCGTGAAAACGACATAACTCGCACAAGTTCTATTTGGCAAAACTCAATCATTCACTTTATATTTGCTGCTTTAAAACAGGCTGCACTAAAATAATTACCAAAATATATTTCGTGGCACGAACACAGTCCCTTGAATTTTCTCTTATTACACATCCAGAATGTATTTCCTGCAGGCACAGCGCTAATCACAGTACTCTGTTAAAGCACTGCGAGCAACCGTATCGCCCGTATTCTGAAGACTTTTCTAAGGAGCCAAATTTTTAGGAGCGTTTGGGTGATGAGTAACTTCTATGTTTGAAATAGGTGACAAATGCTTTCGGGCCATTTTGTTAAAAACAAAACCTTACAAGTGGGACTTACAAAACGCGCCAAGAATGTTGCGCTCTGTCGCATGGCATTTCAAATAATTATGAATATATACCATAACGTTCCTTCAGTGCACCCACGGCAACCAAAAAAATGCCGACATCGATAAATTGAAGCCCTCAAGCGCCATAGTGTAGGTTGAAACCTCTTCAACAATATTTTGAATGGTAAAGAAAGGCCGTGTTCTTCTGTTCTTCCAGTATATCAGCAAAACGGGGCGGTAAAAAGAAAAAATCAAATCAGACACACATGTAATTGTGAGCCTCAAAGAATAAGAGCAATGACACTGGCTTCGAGGGCGCAGGGACACGTACCCAACGGTCTCAAACTTACGCTTTTTAAAAGGCTAAAATTGAAATACGGAAGGGCAAATATATTGCATCGCCCAAACATACTGTGTGGCTCTTCCTCTGGTGCAAAATGTGAGAAATTTTCACCCGTAAGAAATGAACGCTTAACATATATCGCCGCAAGTGCAAACAGAAAACGAATGGGGGTGAAAAAAGCACAAAAGGGAAAGAGGCAAAAATGTTGAAGGACACTTAAGGTTCTCCATTAAGAGCGGAACGGGATAGCACTCAAAGATCCGTGACTTCTCAATCGTTTTATTGCCATCGTGAAGAGAAACCTTCGTTGGTCCCGTCAACGAGCCAGCCTCAAAATCAGTCCAATTTCTTTAAAATAGTGAATTTATATAACATAAATGTGCAGTTTATTAAGTGCTAAACTACATAACAATACTGCATATTGACTTAAAAATTTTGTTAACGATATACCATAATGCAAGCAAAATGTTCGTGCCGTCATTGTTTGCTTCTTTAATGTTCAGATGCGTCCCCGCCAATTGACGCATGTAGTATGGCATTAGAAGACACATAGAATAACCAGACTGTACTTCAACGACCTTTTCAATTTCCCTTTCAGAAGGCACCCACCAAGACAAATTCCATGAAACCTTTTCCAAAAACGTGACTATCGCGACACCACTATCACACTTTAGTGGCTTTCTCTTGATAGCCAATGACTGAAGCGTATCAAATCGTCCTTTCAGTGTCGACATCTACTCCTTCCACGTCATTGTCATCAAGCCACTCTGAAGTCATCGCATCACTCAGAACCAAATTTCTGATGCCATTTTTATCCCAAGCGTCATACATATAAGCAGTATTATTCTAAATGTTTGAGGACGTGTTTATAGATATGGAACTTAATTGGGTGCCTGCTAATATTACTTTTTGACTGTGGGTTTACCTTCTGCAAATAACATATCCGCCTTCGTGTTCATTCTCCATGATAATACATCATATTATCTATCTTTCGCACATAAATACAAGCCAGATATATCTAGGTTTCTTGACGAGTACGACGGCCGAGTAGTATGGTGAATGTCAAAATTCAATATGGTCAAGCCTGAGAATGTCGGCCAACTCCTTCTCGATCATACGGCATTAATGGGGTACCGAGTGTAGCGGAGCGGCAATGTATTTTGTTGTGGTTTTCTCAAGATGGCAATGCAACAACTTTGCTTTCTTTGCCAATGCAGCGTGCACGTCTTGGAGTGCTTGTAGAATGTTTCAGAGCCAACGACATTTGATCAAATTAAAATTAAGCTAATTCGATATAGAACGTTCTTTGAAAGAGTCGGCACTATCTTAAGAAATGCTGCAGCTTGCAGTAAAGCAAGGGTTGATATTGTTTTCAGTTTACCAAGAGGACGTGCAGAAAAATGTAGTACAGGGTTAACTTTTTAGGTCGCTTCAGAAACAAAAAACAAATTCTTTTATTCATAGATTCGAATTATTATTAATGTAACTAGTGTCCTGTTACAACTTCCAGCCCAAAATGTTAAAACTTCACACACATATATGGTGTTTTATTGTAAACAAAACTGAAACATTTTAATTTCATTGACAGTCTACAATTACCGTAAAATTATTAAGAGATTTCTAAATTATGTCGGCAAAGCATGAGAAAGTAAACACTTCATTATCCATTGTTTTGCAGCCCTTTGCGAGCTCGCTGGAACCCACTATTAGCGCCTAGTCTAAAACTTGTAGCAATACGGCTTGGCTTGAGGCGAACGAGTCGAAAAGAGCGTATAATTGCAGGTTTTTGGTATGTGTGGGATAGCACCTTATAAATACATACGCTGAAACAAAAGTGGAGGGTTGCATTCCCCATAATACGTGTGCTCTCAATAAGCGCACGTCTGGTTAACGTATCCAAGCAGTTCTCTCAGCAATGCCCCCTCATGCTTTACAGTGTTGAGCCAACTGCTCAATAATTGCGCAACTCCATTAGTACCATGTGCAAGCTTTATGTACTTTCGTGATCTCAGAAGATTCTTTATTGCAGAGTAAAATTAATGAGGTATTTCATTATTTTGAGGGATTACGGAAGACACATGAGTGGTGCTCAGCCAAAAGTGGTTGTTGAGTAGCACATGCCTGAAAACTGGTGCTTGCCTAGTGTTACAGTTAACTTTTTCCTGACCGGTGGCCGTAGTTTCAAGCTGTCCTAAAGTAAATTCTGATCCAGAGCTGATACATAGCCAATTCTCCTTGTCAGCCAATACTGCAGATACACGCCTACTCTGTTTTTATTTATATTCCCAAGCACATCCTGAAAATCGTCCCTAAGCCCTCAAAATGAAGGAACTGATCAAAGTCGCCGTATCTTGATACGATATTATTTGGCGATCAGTGGTCACATGCCTGTCACGTTATTTTCGCAACCACTCACACCCCGCCACTGACAGTATTCGTCACTTGGATTAGTAATCTGGTCGCACGGGTACATATACCTTCACATCCGTACACAATGAGTACCATAAACTTACACTGATATATTAAGAGGCTCAAATTACCGTTTGAACTCGTACCCATTTGGCGACAGTCCCTTGCATTCTTTGTTGCGTAACTAAGTGAGCGTAATTCGCTTTCCTACTCGTATTGATTTACATTCAACTCTGGTTATTCAAGCTCCTTATCACGTGAAATGACTCCCGTGCTCACTGTTTAAAATTCTATCCTCAAAGACATTTCTAGCAATTCACTCAGACCGCCGCAGTGAGTGCTATTGTGATTCGTTGTACTGCGGACGGATTATAATTATTCCACAGAACATGAACACAGCTGTAAAATAGGAACAGTTATGGTCAACTACCCTCGAAGTTTAAGCCTCCTGTAATAATATCTTGGAAAAATAGTCTTACAGAAGGCACAATGTAATCAAGAACCTTAAGCACAAATATTTTGATTTATTATACACGCGATATCGCACTTATGCATGTACCAATTAATGTTCAATGTTTTGCGAATGACACAGCTCTCATTTCAAAACTCACTTCAAATCATGCGGCAATAGCATCGCAGGTAGTGTACGGAGCTGAAGAACACATACAACTTCTGGCTTGAACTCGGGCTGACTTACTCAGACATACAGTCTGAGTATAATAATAAGTGAGTTTCTCGACATGTCGAGGTGATAGTGTGCTTATCAGAGTGTAAAACTATAACTCTGCTACAAAAACAAATTCTATCACATGCCCAAACGCCCCCAAATATTTCCTGCTACACATGTTTTCCACACGCTTAGAACAATCTGTATCACCGTCCATCAGTTCGTTGTCCTTGCCTTGGGGGTGACTACCCCTTGCTTCGAAAATCCAGTTTGCAACGCCATGGGGGTCATTGACCCCTGCAAAGCCGAAGCGGTTGTCCAACTGGGACACCACCACGGCCACTCGGCAAAGCTGGATGTACTTTTCAACAAAGCCAGTCGATTCTACGTTGTCATGCTGTGGAAACGTTTATCCCTCTCCTCCGAATAACCGAGCTCCCAACAAGTGGTGACCCAGGACATTTAAGTTTTTTCTTCAAAAACTAGCCATTGACAACGCAGCTCCTTCTCCTTCTGCGAGAGATGACGCCACGATTACGTCCTCTGTCATCGCCTCGGAGCTTCATTTTCCCAGATTTTGGCCCAGGAATACTTCGGTTTCGTTTATGGAAGCAGAGGGCTGCTTTGAACTCCGACGCATTACGTCACAGACTGCAAAGTACCTGCCCGTCGTCGCCGCAGTACATTCCAACATAGCCGACGCCGTAGACGACTTGCTAGCGGCAACGCCTTCGGCCATAGCAGACGACGACTTGCACGGTTCTACAGCGCCTCTACATTGCAACAGAGTAGGCTCCAAAAGCTCCCTTCAGAGGAACTCGGCTGTCAACGACTGTCATAAATCTTGCGCCGGTTGGGTCAGTTACTGGGTTAGCACTCCGCAAATAATAGCCAGCTTTTAGTTTTGCGCGAGCTGTTCTAGAAATGCCTGCACCAGTCCGCGCGAATGCTACTGGCGTGTTGCGAGGAGACGAGTGCCCATCGGCTAGCTGCATTTTCTGACCGCATATGTGACTGATTGTCTGCGGTACAGCTACCTATCACCGCTGCGAGAGTGTCAGAGCCAGGAAACCAGCTTTCGCGCCTGGAGAAAATAGTCGACCACCTTGGTATTGCATTGTAAAAAATCACGACAGGTGGTGACTTTAGCGACCAACTTCGGCTGAACCATTGGCCTTCACAGTATCGCAGGGCACCTAGAGACTCGCCGCGGCAGTTGTGCTGATACCACCATCGCATTCGTCGGCAAGCAAGTCGCTGTACTAAGCCCTGTTCGTGGACAGGAAACGCACCGGGCTGTCGCCTATGGCCGCATGCGACATCGACCCTCGTCGACCGCATCACCGATCCCAGCCTCCTCGTCGACACAGGAGCTCAGCTGTCTATCGTTCCTGCCACGACCTCAGATCGCCAACGCTGCAAGTCCACACCCACACTGTGTAGAACACTGTCATCGCGTCGTATGGGCTACAGTCAGTAACGCTAGAAATCGGACTCCGGCGCTTGTACATATTGGTGTTTGCGATCGCCGGCGTCAGGTTTTCCTTACTAGGAGCGGACATCTCCAACCATTGCAACCTAGACGTAAATATTGGCTATCGGCGGTTAGAGTATCACGTCACATCCTTTGATGTGCTCTTATGTTCCGGCATCCGTGCGTTTCAGCCAGTCTCAACGGACGACAAAATGCTTGCTGCAAGATACACAAGGTGATGCATTGTATCACCACAACCGGACCACCTGTCGCCGCGCGCCCACTGAGGTTCGATGGATGGAGGTAGAAAGGCGCCCACCATGACTTCCAACACTGCTTCAGCTCGGCGTTATTCGTCCTTCCTCCCGCAATTGAACTTCAGCTCTCCATCTGATTCCAAAGCAGCACAGTGGCGAATGGATACCTTGTAGCGATCACGGAGCCTTGAACGCCGTCACTACTCCAGATCAATATCCCCTTCCCCACATACGATGCCGTACATGTCTTCGGCTCTCGTCACGCAAGAACCAAAATATACAGCAGGATAGATTTGATGAGCGCGTGTCACCAAATTGTTGTGAGCCCAGTGACATTACGAAGAAAAATATCACAACTCCATTGCGCCCATTTGAGTTTGGCTATATGCTTTATTGCTTGAAGAATGCGGTGCAAACTATTCAAACGTTGAAAAGGTGAACTTACGCTCGGGACTCCCGTTCACTTTCATTTCCCTTTAGGACATTGTCGTTGCAAGTCGGACAGACAAAGGAAACAAAGATCACCTACGTATTCTGTTTGAGCGACTGGATGAAGACGACCTGGTTCTTAAAACCCAAAAATTCATTATCGCAGTTGAAGGCCTTGATTTTCTCTGCCATCCAATTTCAACGCAAGACATCAATCCAATAAAACCACGGGTCCTGGTAATCGAGGACTCCGACTCTCCTACCTCCTCCCGAATATTGCGCGAGATTCTGAGACTCATATTTTTTTCCAGGCGCTTCATACCATCGTGTGCGCAAGTTCTTCAGCCGCTTAACGACCCTCTGTGTAAGGACTCAAAAAAGAGAAAGAAAAGACACCTACCTTGTACTGGTCTTCGGAGTACGAACACTCCTTCCTGGAAGCAAAACGTGGTTCGTGATTGCAGTGTTGCTGATTCATGCGTTATCCGACGCGCATGCTCACCTTATGGTAGACGCGCTGACCACGGCAGTGAGTGCAATACTGAAACAGCACGATGACACAGATTGGATGCTGCTGGAATTCCTTTCAGAGCACCCTAAATATAAAGAAGCCCGTTACAGCACCTTCGGGAGGGAGATGTTTGCCATGAATTGCGGAGTCAGGTATTACCATTTTTTTGAGACTAGGAGGAAATGTTCTTCGCACTCACAACGTGATCTTGGACAACTTTGCTTTATCTGCAAAGTTTATACTGACATCCGCCATATATCTGGTCCAAAAATCAGGCAAATGACGCACTGTCGCGGATCCGCATTTCTAAGCTCTACCCTCCACCCAGCAAAATAACCCCGAGCGACGCAACTTGCGGATAAACTTCCCACTCCAACTTTGAGAAGTTTCATTTCGCTGCACAACAACACTGATCACGTGAGACGCATAGCAGGCAGCTCTTCGCCTGTTCAACAGCTAATATTCAACTCTCCGCACGTGCTAAGCCTTGCCGGCATCACATCAACACAGGCTTTTCATAGACCGCTGAGTCCGGCCATGGATCAGCAAAGATGTTCGAAGCTGTTCAATAATCTTCCAGGGCTGTGAAACCGTTAGTGATCCGGCGCACACGTTCTGTGGTGCAGCCGTTTCGACTTCCAATGAGCTATTTCGATCCCGTGAAATTCTACTTGGTGCAGCCTTTTCTGCCCTGCCAAGGTTTCCCGTATGCCTCCTCACGTGTGTCGAACGGTACTCAAGAGGGCCTGAGGCGACGGCTCTACAAGGAATCACGGTCGAAACAGTGGCGGAAGCATTGGTTGCTACGTGGGTGTCGCGTTACGGTTGCCCTTTGCGCATAACTACTCACCATGACGGCAATTCCAAACCTCGCTTTTTCTGTCTGGAGACTCTGCTCGGCATGCGCCTCCATAACACCGCGGCTTTCCACCCACACGTCTACGGCATGGTCTAGCGCCTCCACCAGAAACTGAACGCGTCATTGACAGCAACGCTCCACAGACAGAACTGGCTGGAAAGGCAACTCCTTTTGCTGCTTGGGTTGTGAACAAAAGTAAAAAAAAAACCTAGGAGTCAACGTATCCCAGATGCTGTACGGGTCAGTAATTCGCACTTCAGGCCACCTTTTCGGCACACAGCAAGTAAGTCCACGAGCGGCCCCGCAGCACTTAGGCTACAGTCCTGGGTGAACCAGCTTCGACCTACACACCCATAAATTGACCACGGGCAGCCTGTTTAGTTTCTCGAGAAGGGACACAACTACGCAAGCCAACTTGTGGCGCGGCTATATGAAGCCACCATTGAATCCTTCCTATGAAGACCCCTTTCGTCTTGTTTCGCGTTCAGCGAAAGCCATGAAGATTGACGTTCTCGGCAAAGAAGAGACAGTGATATGCAACCGGGCAAACCAGCCTATCTTGAACATTATCTACTCATTTCTTCCGCCATTCACACGGAAGCCTTCGGCATAATTGAGGAGTGGGGGTACCTTTGTAGCGACGTCCTTCCCTTCGTAGTGCCACCATGGGTGTCATTGTGCCGTGTGCCGGAAATCTATTTTGCCTCGTGTAGGGGTCGTTGCCCCACGGCGAGCGAGTCATTGCTCGAACCGCGCGACTGTCCGACAGGGGCACCACCACATGCACTCCGCAAACTTGCGTTTACTTTCAAATAAAGCCAGTCGACTCTCCGTTCTCACTCTGTGAAAACGTGTGTTCCTTGCTTCCGCTAAACCGAGCTGTCAACAAATCAATCAGATGGTATGGTCATTACAAGCGTTGTCGATGATATTGACGCCATCGTCCCACGCGGCTATTCGTGGTATGCTGAGGCGTACAAGAATATTCGCTTGGCAGATTGCCTCATGTAGAATGTTTCATAGCAACATCAGGTGCTACAATTTGTGCACTGTACAATGATCATTCAAGTAGAAGACGTCGCTGGATACATTTTGAAATGTCTATTAGAATATCCGCTATTCTCGTTTGCTCTCTGATCAAAACCGCTCTCTTACTGTCTCCTAAAGTTATGCCTAGCATTCTTCCTTCCATCGATCTTTCTGCGGTCTTTAACTTGATCTCAAGCTTCTTTTTCAGTCTCCAAGTCTATGCGCCATGTGCCAGCACCAGCAAAATGCACTGATTGTATACTTTCCTTTTCAATGATAACGCTAAGCTCCCAGTCAGGACCGATCCAACCCATCTTTATTCTGGGAATTTCATTCACATGGTCCGGGTTCCCTGTGATTAGTTGAGCTAGGTAAGCGTACTCCTTCACAGACTCTAGAGGCTGACTTGGGTTCTTGAACTCTTGTTGCCTTGCCCGGTTATTTATCAATATTTATCAATCCTCAGCCCTACTCTTACCTCTCTTTGTTAAAACCCTCAATCATTTGTTTTAACTCGTCATCTGTGTTGCTGAATAGAACAATGTCGTCAGCAAACCGAAGATTGCTGAGGTATTCGCCGTCGAGCATTGCTCCTAAACCTCAGTTTAATAGCTTGAACACTTCTTCCAAGCACGCAGTGAATAGCATTGGAGAGATTGTGTCTCCTTGTTTGACCCCTTTCTTCAGAGGTATCTTCCTACACATGTTTTGTAGAATTAAGGTGGCTGCGGAATCTGTAGATATTTTCCCGGTATTTACGTAAGCGTTCTATACTCCTTGATTACGGAATGTGTCTATGACCGCTGGCATCCCTACTGAATCAAATGCTTTTTCGTAATCCATGAAAGCAATATGGAGAGGCTCATTGTACTCTGCGGATTTCTCGATAACCGGATTATTGACATGGATGTGATCCATTGAAGACTGTCCTTTCCTGAAGCCAGCCTGCTCCCTTGGTTGACAAAGTACAGTGTTGCCCTTATTCTATTTAACATTATTTCGTAAGTATTTTATATAACACTGGTAGTAAGCTAATGGGCCTATAGTTTTTCAGTTCTTTAATGTCGACATTTATTGTGGATTATTATTATGTTTGCATTCTTCCAGTTTTCTGGGACCCTCGCAGTCGATAAACACTTCGTATATAGAGCCGCCAGTTTTCCTAGCATTATGTCTTCTCCATCATTGATTAAATTGACTGTTATTCCATCCTCTGCTGCCGCTTTTGCCCGTTTCATGCTTTGCAAGGCCTTTCTTACCTCATCTCTAGTTGTAGGAGGAGTTTCTGTATACTGTTTATTATTGTTTCGTGTAGAGTATTCCTGAGTAATGGGGTAATGTGCAGTTCAGTATAGAATTCTTCCGCGGCTTTTATTATACCTTGGATATTGCTAATGATATTACCCTGCTTATCTTTCAGTGCATACATCTTGGTTTGTTCTATGCTAAATTTCAATCTCACTGATTTCAGGCTGCGTCCATTTTTTACGGCTTCTTCGGTCTTTCTGACGTTATAATTTCTATTAACGCTTATTTTCGCTTTGATGGTCAGTTTTGACAGTTCCGCGAATTTTTTTCTTATCTCTTGAGTTGCACACTTCCATTCCTTGTCCTTTCTTTATTATGTCCTTGGTTACTTGGGAGAAATTGCCTACTGATTGCCTTGGTGCCTTGCCTCCCACTTAATTGCTCCCTCTGAAGCCAGCCTCGTTACAGTTTCATTCATTACCTCTGTGTCATCATCATCATTTCTTTGTTCTAAGGCTACATATTTGCTTGCAACTACCAGCCTAAATTTGTCTGCTTTTACCCTTACGACCACTAAGTTGACCTTTTTTTTCTTGACCAATTTTACGCTTTTTCTTCTCAAATTGAGGTGAATTCTGGCCCTCACTAACCTATGATAACTGCACTTTACCCTACATATCACTTCTAAATCCTGCACTAAGCTGGGATCAGCAGAAATTATGAAATCAATTTGATTTCTTGTTTCACCATTAGGGCTTTTCCAGGTCCATTTTCTGTTGCTACATTTACTGGAAAAGATGTTCATTATTCTCAGCTTATTGCTTTCTGCGAATTCTACCAGCATCTCTCCTCTAGCGTTTCTATAATCGACACCACAGTTGCAAGTTGCCTGTTCACCCACCTGCTTTTCCCCCACTTTTGCATTGCAGTCCCCTATTATTCTTGTATACCACGTTTGCACTTTTCTCATGGCTAATTCACATCTTCATAAAACTGATCTACTTCCTCATCTTAGTGACTGTACGTTGGAGCGTAGGTTTGCACTACCTTTAATCTATACGTCTCATTGAGTTTGATTACGACAACTGCGACCCTCGTGTTGATGCTGTAGAATTTGTCAATGTTGCCCGCTGTGTCCTTACGGATTAGGAATCCTACCCCGTATTGCTTCCTATCCGGGAGACCTCTATAGCAGAGGACATCACACTTATTCAGCAATGTATAAGCCTCACCAGTTCTTACAATCTCACTAAGGCCGATAATATCCCAAACAATGTCTGATAGTTCTTCGAAGAGTGCTGCTAAGCTAGCCTCACTCGAGAGGGTTTGGGTGTTAAACGTTGCAAGGGTGAGTTTTCATTGGCAGCCTGTCCGGACGCAGAGATTTATAGCACCCTCTGCTGCGTTGCAAGTCTGACGGCCGCCTTAGTCAGGTGCTCCGCAGCCGCTGCGGACTGAGGGCCATTGCTTAATTGAAGATATCGTTAGGGAGGTTGTGGCCGACTACTGCACTAGGGGTGCCAATTCCTGTTCTGGTGAGGGAGTGTCTTTGTTCAAGCTTAGAGGGCCTTCAAAATTTGGTTGTACCTGGATTAGTATAGCCCTACTGGCTCTCGGCATCTTTCGCCGGTGCCAGGCGGCACTCCAAACCTGCAGATGTAGGGGACTGGATAATGTAAAAAATAACCTGGGGGGGGGATTTCAACCTCCGACTACCGTAACGGAGCATTCGGCATAATTCAATAAGATAATCCCGCAGGCAGCAAGGCTACCTTGTCGCAGATAAGTACGGTCCAGAGGGCCCCACATGCCTGAGAGATCCGCAAATTTGTCCGCCTTTGGCGGGTTTTGTTGATCGGTATAAGTTGCGCGACATAGTGTCAATTCTCGGTTGCCCTAACCTCTTGTTTCCCGAATCTCACGCATACACGCGGTCTTGAGTGCGCCTAGGTACACGATATATTTTCGCTGAATTTGAACAACACTTAACACTTGTGCGTAAAAATGAAAAAGTCAACAGTTTTTCAGCGCTTACCGAGTGGCGCCGAGTTGCGTATGATCCGCTCGTCGCGTCTGCTTGTCCCTTGGCGTCAGAAAACTAGCGCTCAGGGGTAGCTATTCAGAATGGTCAGTCGCACCGCTGTCTTGATTCCACTCTGAGATTCGCACAAAGGAGGCGATCTTGACTGCTCCCACTGGTGTCTTCATCCTTTCTACAGCTTTGGACAGAGGTTAAACTAGAGCTAATGAGAAGGAGGAAATGGGGATGGGAGTAACTGAGTCGGCATTGCCGTTGTCGTCGCCTTGAGGTTCCGTATAAAATGCAAGTGCTATAAAATCGTCGCCTCGCACCGTATGCTGTATGTGCGAGTGAAATTTTGCAAGGGTGAACCGGTGAACGAGACTCAATTTCATGTGCACGAGCGAGGAAGGCGGGCCGGAAGCGCGCTCTCCAGCTGCTCGCGAGACACAGTGTTGAGTCGAGGGAGGTGCGGTATCCTTCTCTGACGGCTACTGCTTACGAAGTGGCCGCGCGTGTGGTGTGTCTTAAATGTGATCTGCGATGTGGCCAAAGTACGAGGTCCGCACGGGCCGCATCTGCGATGTTTGCAAGATACCCCTAGTGCCGTTAGATGCTCTGTGCTTTTCAAGTTTAGTTTCCGTTAAAGAGAGAAAAGCGCGGTTGCAAATACACTCGCTATAGCTTCCGCGATTCCTCACTCCACCGTTCTGACAGCAAGCTTCCGCGGTAATCAAGCGAGATGTGTTCATGTTTACCTGCGCAGGCGTCACAACGTGCATAGTAAGAGAAGGTTTACAAGTGTATATCGCTGGAAAAACTGCTATCCTTACTTCTCGGTATATCTACTAAATTGATATCGCAATTGGCGCTTCACCTTTCGGAGGAGATTGCAGCATCTTTATGTTTGTTTTGCAGCCTCAGTAGTGTAATGCAGGAGCCGCTACCAACTGTGACGTCGTCATGTTAATTACCAGAAAACGCTTGTTTTCCGCATCTCCGCCCCTACAGCGGCTACCAATAACAAAGAAAACACAACAGTGTATAAAGTTGGCTATAAAAGATAATTCCCTTCTCGTTTCAGGTCTTCAATTACCTGCCATAACGTAAACAAGGAGTTTCGAATGTCGCGTGTCCCTCTTCTGGTAGTTAATAGTTAAAGCTAGAAATATGGCAGAAATACCTTCAGAGAAATATTAGTTTTACAGCATTAATGCGAAACAAGAAAATGGGAAACTGCGCAATTCGAATAAAAGAGAAATTGAATTTCGGAAAGGAAGCAACTTGTCATAATATCATCATACACTGTAAACAGGTTTGACCCTTTTAGGGAGTTTTAGCCTCGTTGCATAACTCAAGCCCTTAAGGGAGGACAATATCCTCCTTCGAACGGAGTTTTTTTTCACACCCTTGTGTTTGGTGGTTTTATGGGGAATTATGCGAGATTTTTAATTCTCCTTTGCACACCAACCCCTGAGCGGTTGCAGGAGTCTTTATGGGGAACGTTGGGAGTTTTTTATTCCCCTTTGAACACCAGCACTATGGAAGTATTTATGAGGAGCTTTGGGAGCTTTTACAAGTTGACATGGGTATTTTATATTGCTGCTTATGGGAATTTATAGGAGAAGCGATGGGAGTTCTTACGTACATTTTCGGACACGTTTGGCTTCTTAAGTTGAGTGTTGAAGGAGACTTTTGGGAAATTATTTTGCCTCCTTGTAGGAGTGCTTAGGTGTAAACATGGGAGCAACTGTTCCCATATTTTGGGAGCTTTGCTTAAGGGAGCAATTATGGTTAATTTTGAGAGTTGAATTTTTGCTTTTTATGGGAATATATAAGAGAATGTTTGGGAGTTAATTTTTACAGCTTTAGGGAGCTGTTCTATTAAGGGAGTTTTAAACTGATGTTTTGGGAGTGCATTTTAGCTCTTTACTAGAGCTTTTACAGCTTGGTCTGGGAGTTTATTATGCGCCTTTTGGGAACTTTACGAGGCTGAAGGGAGTTTTTTTCTGTGTGTCTAGTAGATTGTGTCTAACGAGGTGCAAAAATTATGACACAGCAATAAATGTCTGGAAAATTATTGCAGTTCCAAAATCAAAAGTGCCAGCATGACAGTACAATCAAAGACTATTAGCATAATGAAAGTGGAATAATTTAATAAGTTGGATAGAATCAAGCAAACCAGTTTGACAGGAAATTCAAGCATTTTGCAAGCTTCAGTACAGTTGAAAATCCACAATTGCAGCCAAGACTGAAATTGAGTGGCTCAAAACATAATGAGCTATTGGGCAGTCCTTGCATGTATAGAACAGGCCACATTTGTTTTCGCACGTAAACGAGCATGCAACAAGGAATGATGCAAGAAGGCCAGACAGTACCAATGACCTAGAACATTATAAAAGTACCTTTGAATATGTACGCTATTTCTAATTGGCATCTACGTACAACTTATGTTCTCATGTAACACGCAGCTGCAAAGAAAAAGCCGAGGTAGTACCACCCACTCTGAATCAATTTCCTTAGCACTGTGCAGTACCTGAAATTCAAGCTTGCCAGCTAGAGAACATGACAAGTTCACACCAAAATGGGCATAATGTGATAACAGTAGTCCAACAGGTGATATCTCAAGCTGAAGTAAATTCAACAAGTGGGCTTGTCGTCGTCAGGGAAAGAAAATCCAAGCAGACAATTTCAGCTCGCACTTACATGCATACACAGATGTCACTACGTAGGTTCTTGTTGTGATGCCTCATGACCTAAGTCAGCATCAAAGAGGTTCATTAAAGAGTTGCACATATGCAGTGGCACACACCCACTGTACATGCACAAGTTTGCGTCAAAAAAGTTCATTGAAGAGCTGCATCTACCCAGTGGCCCCAAGTGCTTATAACCAATGGCCACAGTGACACATACCTATGGTAGCCCCAGGGGCACATACTGAATTTCCACAACTATAAGGAGATTTTTCAAAATTTCTGGCCTCAGAAGACGCCTCGCATTATATAACCGACATAGGCACAAACAACATCACTAATAGAAATCGGTGTCAGCAACCTGCCAAACTCCCCTACTTCTACCAACCTTGCTATCCGGACTAAATCCCCATGTTGAACATTTAAACTTGCCTCACCCACCCTTCGCACTCAGTCATTTTGCTGGATATCTATGAAGTGGAGAAAAGTGAACTATATAAATACCGCCAAGGAAAACAGTTGTTACCATAACGAAGAAGTCCCCTTCTCAAAAAAATTTCTCCACCTGATTTAACACTTGTTCGACCTCTGCTGATCACCTTCAGCTGAATATTGCATATCACACAAAGCAGCAATTCAACTATAATTTTTAGTTTTATAATGAAACAAAAATTTCTAATACAGGAATCCTTAAGAGGAGCCTGTAAGTAATAACAATAATACAGGAACCCTTAACAGTATCCATAAGTGTGAAATTTTTGCACAGGCAAAGAGGCCAACATTTAGCCACCAGGGCACACACAAAGCATTATTACAAACATTCTCTGCAAAAAGCCCTAGCACCCCGACGGCCGGTGGTGTTTTGCGTGGAGCCATGCACGCATTTCAACAAATAGGCATTTTGTATTTTCTTCTTCCGCAAGATCAAGGCAGGCAGGCTGTGATGCTGTGCAAGCAGTGGTGGCCTTCAAAAGGGAAGGAATCCACACAAAAAGCCATGGTACTGTTGAGATGGCAGGGCATGATAGGGAGCATCCTGAATAACCAAACGTAAATATATTATGTACTATTGTATTGCAAACTGACACCACATGAATATTTGAACATAGCATCACGAATTATTCAACAGTGCTGGGCCATTCAATGCTACCACGCCAAGTGCATCTTGGCCACCTCAGATTTTAGCAAAATTACAGCCCATTGTACACAAGAACGACAGAAAGCTGAGCTAGTTGCTAAGGATTCATTATGCAAAAAAGGAGACGTGTGCAGACAGGACACAAGAGTAGAGAAATGGACAACATGAACACATTGTACAGTTGCAGACTAGATGAAGTCGAGAGTATGAAAAAAGCCCGTCTGGTCAGGATGATGCATACTAAAAGGAAGAGGTCAAGACACCGACCAAAATGGCTTAAAATAGTTATTTACGTTGTGGCTCCCCCACGGGAGCCTTGTGAACATAACTCCCAGGGGGAGCCAATATGCAAATAACTATTTTAAACCATTTTGGCCAGTGTTTGGACCTCTTCCTTTTAAGTTGCAGAACGCACACACAGAATACCTCGTTAAAATTTCACATCATGTGAGCATCGTTATCTTCTAGACTAAGGCTGAAACATCACGGCACTGACAAAGCTACAAACAAGTGTTTCTATGGATGACCACAAGGCTTTCCAGAATGTTTCATTAATTGAGATGGACCATTAATGTTTTGTATCTGCAAAGAGTATCTTCTCATTCCGACTTGATTAAATATAATAGACCTTCGAGCAATTTCTGAAAAGTATTTTCATCCATCTAGGGTGGTTTATAGGTATAACCAATTGAGGAACTCCTATTTTGTATTAAAGGAAGAGCTTATCATTAAAAGAACCTATAGCTGCATGATTAAAAGTTTCTGAAATTTTGAATCAACTCTATATCTGCAGAAGCTCTTTAATTAGATATTAGGGTGCCTAGCAGCACTGACAATGAAAGGAAATCATGACAACACATTACAAAAACTAACAAAATGAATGTGTTCTTGATGATATAATGCGTTGTTAAATACAGGTCAACATCATAAAGCAACACAGGCACTGGGGTTTTTCTTTCACATTGGCCTAAAAAACCAATCACATGAGCATTCAGCGACCTTATAAACAGCACCTGCTTGCATGAATTCAAAGAATTCAAAATTGTTTAGGAGCTTTTAAACAATGGGCATGACACTACTATTATGATTAATTTGTTGCCTGTAAAAGTGGTAAATCAGGTGAAGTGCTAGTTGTCCTTCTGGTGAAGGATATTGCAGAAAATATGAGGACAAAAACATTATAGGAGCAATTTGGAACCTATGAATGTTAAGAAAGAAGACAATATGCAATGTTACCATGCTGACAGACAGTCAGATAAAAGATGATACAAAGAAAAAGTTATATATAGATTACACAGATGCAAGCATTCTGCTTCTTTATTGCTGCAAAACTCGGTAGTTACAGAAGTGCTTCATCCCCTGAAAAACATTTTTAGCAATGCGTTCACTATGGAGTTCTATTGAGGATGCATCAGATTTGCATGCTTCAAGTGGTTTGGGCTGCTCAGAGACAGACATCTGGCTTGTAAACGCAAGAGCATGACGAAATACTGCAAGTGCTCCAGAAAAAGGCTTACATGGTAAGGGAAATGACAAAAACAAGAACGTGGACGAAAAGACCAAACTGCTCCAAAGTAATTTCAGCAATGTAAGGTATTATGAAACATAATTACAGTTCTAAGACAAAACAAAATACCAACCTGATATGCAGAGAATGGGTGGTGGAAACGAAATGACCTCACTAAACAATGACTACATATATAAAAACGACACATTCGCACGAAATTTCACAATACACGACATATAAGCTATGTGAGTCATGATGCACCTATGTCATACATCATATAGCTCAAGTAACCTACTTCTTTATTCAAGACTGCTGTAGAAGGTTTGTTAATGCAGTTATTGGTTTCTTGGATGGAAAAGGCCTAGTAAGCAAATCTGCACTTCCCTGCCTTATACTTACAAAGTGCATGTGTAGAGTCAAATTTCGGCACAGTTTGGCATCTTTTGCAATGGTTTGTGAGATATCCAGATGCTGTTACCACCTACATCTGTGCACGATGCTCCTGCTGCCTGCCATTACCACAAATCCTGGTCTATCCTACGTAACACTTGCTGCTTAAGGCATTAAAGGCACTCAAAGGTGCCTCAAAGACAGGCTGAGCATTCTGCGCAGGTTAGCGTGTTAGCAAGGCCTGAAAAACTTGCTAGACATTGTAAAAGATGTCAATACATGGCAAAATACAACAGCACAAAATACTCAGAAAATGTAAAGCTAAAAGTGCACACTGATATATAAGGGCCTTCCCAGGCAAACCGATAAATCCCATAGCACACCTTTTATTGAAATCTCGAATAGAAAAATTGATTACTTGAAAAAGATATATGGTACATGCAAAATAGGATGAGTGATGTATCTTATATGTCACGTATAGTCAAATTTTGCTGCAAATGTGAGCCTTTCATGCATGCATACATTCGCACTCCATGTACTAGAACAAGTTCATGTGCAGTGCTCATCCTCTGCATTTCATGTGTTTCATATTATAGTGTAGTAACTGTTTCCTAATGCCAGTAACCAACTCTCCCAGCTTTCAGCAATAGTATGCAAGATTATTTATTCTTAGAAGTATGATAGCATGAAAGAACAAGGATAAAGACCTATCAGCAGGACTAGCATCAACTACAAGCTGATTTTGCTCCTGGATGGAAACTAGTATTGGTAACCGTAATCATTATCAATGTTTCAATGAGGGAGTGGGTGAACCCAGAACTTGCATGAAGAATAACTACGGTAGCCATCTGGCTGCACATATGAGCCATGGGTGTTTCCTTATCTTCCATCACGAGGTTAGTTGCAATGAGCCCTGACAGAGCTGAGAAGGATGTGATTGACGTTTACCACATTAGCAGACAAAGATCGACATGTGTCGGAAAATAATCACCATCTCTCGCCAAGAATGTAATTTTTTATAGAGCATTTACCCTCGATTCATTACACACATTGCGTTAGGTGACTACAGTATTTATTCGAATCTAGGCCGACCCCGATTCTAGCCGACCCCCTAAAGTCTGAAGCCAACAAAAAATATATTTCCTGGAATGTAGGCCGAACAATAAAAGCGAGGACAGCGTTCACAAAATGAAAACAGCATTTATTGAATCTGAACGTGCAGAGTTCATTCAACGTCGTCATCACTGCTAGACTCATCGCTGTGTTCCTTGTCCCTGTCACCTTCAAACAGTGCACTATCTTCAGTACCGTCAAGCGCATTAAATATGCTGCACTTTTTAAAGGCGTGCACGATCAATGTACCTGGGATGTCGCCCCAGCCTGAGCTACCCAGCCCGACAGCTGCGATAGCGATGTACGTTTGATGCGGCCGTTGCCATTAGCATGGGGTCATCGTCAGTCAACCAGTCCGTGTAATATTTCCGTAGACGGTCCTTGAAAGGTTTGTTAACGCAGAAATCAAGTGGCTGCAACTGGCCCATCATGCCGCCCGGTATGACAGCGACGTCCGTGTTCGCTTTTGCGAGTGCAACCTTCACGTTGTCGGTCAAGTGCCCACGGTAAGAGTCGACAACAAGGAGCAAGTTCTTTGTCAAAAGGGCTCCTGGACGCTATCCCCACACAGTCTTAACCCACTCTTCCGCAATCGCACCCGTCATCCATCCCTTCTCATTTACCTGCAAAATGACATTTCTTGGGAAAGTTTCTCGAGCAGGCACGGTCTTCTTTTTAAATATCATATAAGGAGGGAGTTTATGTCCATCAGCTGTGCAGCACAGTATCACAGTTGCGCACTGCTTGTTGTAGTCCGCAGAGCGCACCTTCACCTCCTTGGCACCCTTTTCATTCACGGTGTACGCCATGGCATATCAAAATACCCAGCCGTCTGGTCAACGTTGCCGATTTACCCAAGGTTGTAGCCTGCCGCTACTCTCTTTCGCAGCACATAGCGCTGAAAAACTATCAGCTTTTCTTCGAAATCGCTTGGCAGCTTCTGGGTGACTGAAGTGCGACGTCGAAAGTTGAAGCCAAAGCGCTTCATGAATTTCTGAAGCCAGCTCCGGCTGGCTGTGAAATCCTTTGGCATTAGGCCTCGCAACCTCGAAAGCTCCCTAGCTTTCGCATGGAGCGCTTCTGTTGTGATTGGAAGGGCAGCTGCTCTCTTTGTCCTAACAAAGTTGGCCAAAACTGTCTCCACTTCATGGCAATGACCTTTTTTTGGTCCGCTAAATGCCATACTCGTTGCGACGCACACAAAGAGCTGCTGTCATTGTGCCCAAGATAGGGGAACTTACTTCAGGTTAAATGAAATAACGAAACGATAAATTAATAGTAATGAAAGTGGATAAAAAAACAACTTGCCGCAGGTGGGGAACGGTCGCACAAGTTACGGAAAGTAGTTTTTTCATCCACTTTCATTTCAAATAATTTATCGTTTCCTTATTTCATTTATTAAGCTCAAGTAATTTCCCCTATGTTTTCCTGGGTGTCAGTGTTTGTTGGCGTCTTATGATACGACTAATAAAAATTGGGCCCCTCGGTTAAGCCCCTTTCTTCTCATTTATTACATAATGAGGATCTCAAATCCGGCAACATTGATGCCATCAGGTACCATGTGTGGGCTTCTTGGCCGGTTGCCTTCACCCAAAAAAGATCACGTTTTCGTGACGCCTGCGGCAGAAAGGGTGTTTCACGTACGCCGCCAAGATCTGTGAGTGGTGGCGCGGGATAACACTCCCAGGGTTCTACAAGAAAACATAAATACCCATGAAAGTGGAAGGGAAACGGCGCCACAGTAGTTTTATTGGGAGAGAATCGCATGCGAAATGTGAAGGTTGTGGGATTGTTCCCCACCTGCGGCAAGTTGTTTTTTCGTCCACTTTCCTTTCTATTAATTTATTGTTTCGTTATTTCATTTAACCTGGAGAATGTTCTCCTATGTTGTTCTTGGTGCAAGTGTTTGTTGGCTTCTTATATGTTATTGCAGGTGCGGCACGATAAGTAAACCGCAGAGTAGTAAGCAAAAAAAAGTGTTTTTTTTTTTCTAAACAGGTCGCCAGGGGCCCAAATATTCCTCCCAATCATTAGTATTAGGTTGAAGCTCCAAGCATGAGTTGTTAGCTTTCCAGCTTCAATTCTTTACTTCAGATGAACAAATACATGAAATATTTTCATATAATATGGGATTCTTGCACTGGACAGGCAACCTTTGTCACTGCAGCCACCTCATTTTGCACGGTCATTTTTAAAACCCAGGGAAACCAACTTCTGCACAATTCCTGCTCACTGCACCCTCAGATATCATTTTGCTCAGAAACTGACGTCAATCACACCAAACTGATGAAAACATTGCCGCTTGTATATGGCACTGAGTAGGTAAAGTGAAATCACTGGACCAGTCAGACTCATCACTATACCAAAATGAGTGAATGTGGTTATAATTGCACTCCTTCCAAGAATAAAATCGGGTGGTACTTGGTGCGAGCACTTTCAATGCGTTTCTTTGTGCCCATTTCATCGTGCTATACGTTTACTAGTATGTCTGACTTAATAGCTGGCAAGTGGAGAACTGGCAAGTGACCAGCCATGACATGGCCACTGTGGGGGCATAGTGGCTGTGGTGCGGCGCTACTAAGCCCAAGGGCTTGAATCCCTGCCACAGCCGCCACATTTTAATGGGGGCGAAATGCAAAAATACCTGTGTACCGTGCATTGGGTACATGTTAAGGAACCCCAGCTGGTCAAAATTAATCTGTAGTCCCTAACTACAGCATGTCTTAAGATCAAATTGTAGTTATGGCATACAAAACCCTTGAATTTAATTTTTATTTCTAAGCCATGACGTGAGTAGCTCCCCGCAGGGGCGTCTGCGTCAGCAGGCGTTTGGTGTGTTGCGACACCACGTACCCGAGCACACGAGGGCTGGACCCTCCCGCGTGTAGCCGTGCGCGGCTTAGCCGTGTCCGGGGAAAGGGGGATCCTGGAGGTTGAGCCGATGCCGGGTGTTCGGACCTTTAAGGCCCCCCGGCGGAGGCAACACACCTCTTTGCCCTCTGCTTCACGTAGACGGCACCCCCGGACTGACCCACCCGGGGGAAATCGGTAGTTGCCTTTTCCTGTCCTCCTCTCTAATCTTCGTCTTTCTCTTGCTTTCGGTCTTTCCTGTCTCCTCCTAGCTTCCTTTTTATTTCCACTTTTCCCGGGCAGCAAGGGTTAACCTTGTGTGGTATAGCCAACCTTGGTTATAACAGATTTGGTTATAGTAGTGTCGTACAGCTGGCGCATGCAGGCCATGTCTTTTCACGGTCCGGCAGCGTCCCCTTGTTGGGCTCCATGGTGGGTGGCTGGCGGTGCTGCCGAATTTCCACATATGTCTATGGCAAGTTCTTTTCCACCCCTTCCTGATCGCCCTCATAAACGAGGGCGCACCGAAGAAGTATTTAAGTTCTATGGTCATCATAATGAAAACTTTCCCAAATTTCATGTCATCCACTCGGAGAAAACCGCAAAGTCTGCGAGAATGATCTCTCCTTTTCTAGTGCCTAAATCAATAACCGACATTCTTGGCCAAGGCTTTAAGGTAACCAAACTTGTAAGTGGAGATCTCCTCTTGGAGCTCCGAGATAAAAATCAGTTCGAGAAGCTTCCGAATCTTGTCTCTTTTGGGAACGTTCCAGTGAATGTGACACCGCATCGCACCATGAACACCAGCCGTGGTGTTGTATCAGATAGTGACCTGATTGATCTGACAGAGGCTGAATTACTTGAAGGCTGGAGTGACCAGAATGTTATCAGTGTAAAAAGAATCAAAATGAGGCGCGATGGTAAAGAAATTCAGACTAAGCATCTTATTCTAACATTTGGTTCAAGTGTCCTGCCCGAAACAATCGAGGCAGGCTATGTGAAGATCAGGGTGAGGCCGTATATCCCAAATCCCCTCCGATGTTTTAAGTGTCAAAGGTTTGGCCACAGTTCCCAGAACTGCCTTGGCCGACTAACCTGTGCCAAATGTAGCGGCCATGAACATCCGTCCGAGTCATGCCAGAACACTCCACACTGTGTAAATTGTGAAGGGGAGCACCCTGCGTACTCGCGGTCTTGCCCACATTGGAAAAAAGAAAAGGAAATAGTGGCACTCAAAACCAAAGAGAACATTTCGTTTAAGGAGGCACGCAGGCGCGTATCCTTCTTGCCGAAGAATAGCTTTGCCGAAGTGGCGCGTCAGGGGGCAGCGCCACAACGGCCTCCCGCGGCTGTCCGACCCACACCTAGTGAGCCGGAAGTGACGTCACCTGCCCCCTCGGCGGTTGCGGCTAGCGCTGCTCCGTCATCCGAGAAGGGGCCGTCGACCTCCGGGCTGGTGGCCTCAAGGGCCTCATCCTTTGAGCAGAGGCTTTCTCAACAAACAAATCGCTCACAAGAGCGGGTGTCCAGCGCTTCGCAGGAGGCGATGGACACGACACCAAGTCAAAGGGCGCCACTAGCGCCTAAGGAGCGGCGAGAATCGCTCGACCGCTCAAAAAAAGAGAAACATCGCATTACAGGACCGGAAAAGGGTCCGGAAACCTAAATTCTCTTTCTAGACACACAACACTAACCTCGTTCCCGTAATGGATACCCAAATAATACAATGGAACGTGAGAGGACTTCTTCACAATCTTGATGATGTTAAAGAACTCCTTCGCAAATTCACTCCAAAGGTGCTGTGTGTCCAAGAAACACACCTAAAAGTAACACAGACCAACTTTCTAAGGCAATATGCCACTTTCCGCAGAGACCGCGAAGATGCACTCACCTCCTCAGGGGGTGTAGCCGTAATAGTCAATAAGGGCGTTGCATGTCAGCAAATCAAACTCCGAACTCTCCTTGAGGCAGTTGCAGTCAGAGCTGTGCTGTTTGGTAAGTTAATCACAGTTTGTTCAATATACGTCTCCCCCTCCTGTCAATTTTCTAAAGCAGAGTTTGAAAGCCTTATCGATGAACTTCCTCCACCATACATAGTCGTTGGTGATTTAAACGCGCATAGCCCCATGTGGGGCCACTCGCGTTCCGATGCGCGTGGGCGCCTGATAGAAAATTTTCTGTTTTCTTCAGGTGCATGTTTATTGAACAAAAAAGAACCAACGTATTACAATGTTACACATAACATATACTCGGCCATAAACTTGAGCATCGTTTCGAGTTCACTATTTCCTTACCTGCAGTGGTCTGTTCTCAAGAACCCCTATGGGAGTGACCACTTCCCAATTACATTAAACCTAACCAAACCAGATGCATGCTCGCCACATTTCCCTCGATGGAACCTCGAATCAGCAAACTGGGAACTGTTTCGAGAACTCACGTGTTTAGAATGGGACGACATTTCTGATTTTAATATAGACGATGCTGTGGCATACCTAACTGGTTTTATTATTGACGCTGCAACAAAGTGCATTAAACAGTTTAACGGATTGGCAAGGAAACGTCGCATCCCATGGTGGAATGACGAATGTCGAAATACACGCAAAAATCAAAACAAAGCTTGGGGATTGCTTCGTAATTCTCCAACAGCTGAAAACCTTATAAATATCAAACAAGTCAAATCTCAAGGCAGGCGAATACGTCGACGTGCGAAGAGAGAGAGCTGGGAGCGGTACATATCTAGAATAAATTCTTACAAAGACGAGGCAAAAGTGTGGAATAGGGTGAATAAACTAAAAGGCCGAGAGACGAACCCCCTGCCCTTAGTAAGTACCCATGGAGATGGCCTGGAAGACCAGGCAGACTGTCTGGGACAACACTTTGAGTATATCTCCAGTGCATCGCATTACTCACAGTCATTCCTGAAGTTCAAAGAACGCGCAGAGCGACAGCGCCTTGATCGGAAATGTGCCCAACATGAAGATTACAACCGCCCGTTCAGTTTAGCTGAGCTCAAAACTTCTCTTGCTAGTTGCAACAGCTCAGCACCAGGTGGTGACCGTATCATTTATGAAATGATCAAATACCTGCATCCTGAAACACAGAAAACACTCCTCTCACTTTTTAATGTAGTGTGGGCCGCTGGGTATATTCCATCTTCTTGGAAAGAAGCTGTAATAATACCCATACTCAAACAGGGCAAGGACCCGTCCTTACCTAGTAGTTACAGGCCTATCGCTTTGGCAAGCTGTTTCACCAAGCTTTTTGAAAAGGTGATAAACCGGCGCCTAATCTATATCCTTGAGAGCAATAGACCACTAGATCCTTACCAGTGTGGTTACAGAGAAGGCAGGTCGACCGCAGACCACCTTGTTCGCATCGAGGCAAATATAAGGGATGCCTTCATGCACAAACAGTTTTATCTCTCCGTATTTCTTGATTTGGAAAAAGCATACGACACCACATGGCGCTTCGGTATTATTCGAGACCTTTCCGCTATAGGTGTCCGCGGGAGTATGTTAAGTATCATTGAAAGTTACCTTTCAAACCGCACATTTCGTGTCAGGGTGGGCCATGCCTTGTCAAGGTCTTTCACCCAGGAAACTGGTGTTCCACAAGGTGGTGTGCTAAGCTGCACACTCTTTATTGTGAAAATGAATTCTTTGGGCATGGCTATCCCACGAACGATCTCATACTCTGTATATGTAGATGATGTTCAGCTTGGTTTTAAATCATGCAACTTAACCATCTGCGAACGACAGGTCCAGCATGCCTTAAATAAAGTGGCAAAACGGGCTGACGAAAATGGTTTCAGGTTGAGCCCACAGAAAAGTACCTGCGTTCTTTTCACGAATAAGAGAGGAATAGTACCACGTCCTGCTATTGAGCTCTCTGGTAGCAGATTACCTGTAAGTGCCGAGCACAAGTTTCTCGGCATCATACTGGATTTGAAACTGACATTCATCCCGCATATCAAATACTTGAAGGCTAAATGCCTCAAAACAATGAACTTATTGAAGCTTCTATCAAGTACAACATGGGGCAGTGACAGGAAATGTCTTTTGAACTTGTACAGGTGTCTTGTCGGCTCACGTCTTCACTATGGCGCTATAATATATCAGTCCGCTACACCAAGTGCTTTAAAGATGTTGGATCCTGTCCATCATTTAGGAATCCGCCTCGCGACTGGAGCCTTCAGGACAAGCCCCGTACAAAGCCTTTATGCAGAAGCAAATGTATGGTCACTCCATTTTCAGAGATCATATAACGCTTTTACATATTTCCTCAAAGTAAATTCTAACCGCGAACACCCCTCTTATTCATGCATAAACGATATGACCGATGCCATACTCTTCAATAACCGACCTGCAGCGAGAAGACCGTTCTCTTTGCGCGCAAGGAACCTCAGTGAGGAAATGGGTGTTCCGGTGCTTGAACATTGTCTTATGGCTCCAGCGAAACTGTTAGCGCCATGGCAGTGGCAGATGATAGAGTGTGACACATCCTTTGTAGAGGTCACTAAACATGCGCCAGAGACACATATCAAAATGCCTTTCTTGGAGCTCAAGTACAAGTACTCGTGTACAGAGTTCTACACAGACGCTTCTAAGTCGCATGCCGGGGTGTCCTACACATCCATTGGTCCATCCTTCTCGGAATCCGGTGTGCTGCACCCTGAAACAAGTATATTTACGGCTGAGGCCCATGCACTGTTGTCGGCTGTGAAATATATCAGAAAATCAAATCTTCAAAAATCAATTATATTTACAGACTCCTTAAGCGTAGTAAAAGCCTTGAAGCCACTCTGTAAACACAAAAACCCTGTACTTACTGAGCTCTATTCCATTCTCTGTAGAACGTATACTTCTAACCAGCACGTAATTATATGCTGGGTACCTGGCCATAGAGGCATCGAGGGGAATGTACTAGCTTACGAAATGGCTACAGCAATCACCTCGCAAGCTATTATTCCTACGGCTGCTGTCCCTGTCACAGATCTGAAGCCTCTCTTACGGAAGAATCTGCGAAGCCACTGGCAACGCTTGTGGGACATGGAAGCTACGAATAAGCTTCACTTGATTAGGCCAAAGTTAGGTTTCTGGCCCCCGAAAACGAAAACACGACGAACTGATTTCCTGTTCTGTCGACTCAGGACAGGACACACCTATGACACCCACAATTTTTTACTGACTGGAAATGAACCTCCAACGTGTGGTAGATATGGTGAGAGGCTGACCGTTCTCCACGTCCTCGTGGAGTGTCGGGAAGCCGAAGCTGAGAGAAAGAGACATTTTCCCCTTGTTTATCGCCAGCACACCCCTCTACATCCAGCAATGTTTCTTGGTGAAGAACCGTTCTTTGACACCAAATCAGTTCTAAATTTCTTGAACGATCTCAACTTGCAAGTTTTTAGCCCCAGATATTCATAGCACATCCTCTTTCTAGAGGATGCCGCTGTGATGGTAGTCTAGCATAGTACATGCCTACAGGCCCTTGCATCCCAAGGACTCTGTAAGGCAGTAGTGCTTATTGGAAAAAGTATATTTGTGAATGTATCACTAAATCATCATTACTTCACAATGTGTATTTCGTGTCCATTGTACAGCCCATTAACCATCGGCATAATTTTATCTTGTGTAGGTTTTATGCATTTTAGACCGACTGTTTTTAGGCCCCTTTACAGCCACCGTAACATCTGCCCTTCGTTATTCATACCTCCATTGCGAACGCACTACCACCGGCCTGGCGCTCTTTGGCCACATTTGGCCCTTGCGCCACAAAACGCCACATTCATCATCATCACGTGAGTAGCTAGGGATTTGCATTCTTTGTTTTTTGAGGTTGACTCCGGGAGTTCTCAATCACAGCTTCTACAAGATGATGACATCATTTTGAAAAGTTGGCTGCCAGTACAGAAACATACTGCCCTGTGGTATCATCTGTCATGCATTAAAAAGAAGTGTATAGTGGAGCCAGACCTATGGACCGTGAAGCAGAACTTTGTGGTTTTACTTCTGATGGACCCAGCGCAGCCTCAGTTGTACAGGCTCAAATTTCAATGACAAGCCTTGATCATCCTCAGTAGGAAAATAGTTAAGTGCATTTCGCTTCCTAGTTTCAAGTTCTGCAACTACAATATACAATTATGTTCACTTTCCTTTTTTGTGGCGGGGGAAAAACGGAGCACAGTTAACTAATCACTTATCTATCATGCAAGTGATGTTTGCCTTTCTCAGTAGTCAATCTAAAGACAGAAAACTAGGCTCAGGTGTTTTTATTTCTAAAAGAAAAGACAAGCTTTCATACGGCAACCTATCAACTTGAAGCCTACAGTAGTAGTTCAGCTTCTATGCCATCTAGCTGTTGAGCATGAGTCAAATAAAAATTAATGCAAAAGTATTAGTGTTCCATGCTTTTAATGCACGGTAAAGGGACTCTAAAGGAAAATAATGAGCTAAGTTAGATTGAAGGTTAGCTTTTCGTAATAACAAATTCATCATTTGTAGCAAGAACAGAGCTTTTATAAGCAAGAAAATAAGAGAACTGAAAAATCAAAGAGCACCAACTAATAAATGGAACCAAATTCTGTAGTTTTATGTGCCAAAACCACAATATGATTAGGAGGCATGACGTACGAGGGAATCTGGATTAATTTTGACTCCCTTGGTTACTCTACTGGGCATACAATGCACAGCACACATGCATTTTTGCAGTTAACACCTATCAAAATGCAGCTGCCACACCTACAATTCCATCATCCACCTTCAGGCTTAAAAGCGCAACATCAAACAGCCCAACTCAGAGCCCATGCTTGTCAGCAACCTTCTGCAGTGAGTGCGCCATTTGGTGCTCATGAGGCAGTACTTCCAGCTGCTTCAGCTGCTTTTAAGTGTGTGCACTGCTGCCTTTTGCTGTTTCACAGCCCTTAAAGCCCAACTACAACAAAAGTTAGGGCTGCGTAAAAAAATGATTCAGACAGTGTAAATACAAATCAGCCTTCTAGCATTCTTGATAGCGAGACTGAAATGAATGCCACAATTACCAGTAACTGGCAGTGAGGCATGACTCAGATTGCAGGGCTCCTTAGTGCGGCCTACGAGATAAGGGACCACCTGCAGCTGCCTGCAGTGGGATAAAAAACCTGGAGGCGATGTGGACTCTCGTCATAGCCACTAACCACCAGGTTCATGCGTCATCTGCTAATACACTATTAAAAGAATACCAAAAAGAAAATTAGACAGTTACCAGCCCCGCAGCTTTGCGAAGATCACTACAGTAGTATTTACTACTCATTTATTACCAATTTAGCCAAAGTGAAATTTCATTGCATTTAGCATTTGAGCTTTTGCGGTAGGGGTATTGAGATGTGATAATTACAATGCTCTTGTGCTTTGTGACATTACATCACTACATATTTGACAATGCCGTGGCTCTAAGTGTTTTTAGATACATCGATATCTTAATTCTTTTACAACCTAACTCTAATATGACACATGAGAATACAGTAGATTACATTTGAAATCTTTTTAACGGGCATGGAAAAGGACTAGCCTTTACACATAAGACACGCATGGCGAAAGCATTGTTAGCAAGGCTCCCACATGTTTTTAAATAATTTTTCACCTTGGTCAGTGTCAATTCTGTTTTTCCCTTGACTGTTCCTAACCGGACAAGACTTTGTCAGACTCAACTTCATTAACCCATTGACAATGCGCTGCATATCTTAGGTAAACATTTGGTGGTCACTTTAAAGCATGTTTCCCGAAGTTATCAACAAGAGCAAAGAATGGTTAGCTACTCTATGAACCAGCCTACACCCATGTTAAACCCACTATTGCCCCAATATGCCGTGAATAGGCTCTAAAAATGTGTATTTACACAATGCGCAATAGCTTTTGTGCTCAGGTTGGCAGGTTCATAGCAGCTGGCCTCTCTCACTCTCACCATTGGAATCTAAGAATCCCTACTGCAAAAACTTCAGGAGCTGAAAGCAGCAAGTTAAAAGCGCGCAGTTCGAAGCAGCCAGAGGCACTGCCTCATGAGCACAGCAGTTGCACTGACTGAAGAAGTTTGATGACAAATATGGGGCCCCATTTGTGCCGTTGGTCCGAAGAAGCCAGCTAAGCTTTGTTGTCATGCTTGAGTGCAAAAATACAGCTGCTTTTAACAAAAGGCATGTAACACCGTTCGTGAACTGTGCCAATGGAATGGTTTACCAAATAACCTCTTACTTATGGTAAGCTCTGCACGAGCCAAATTGGACGCTGTACTGGTGAAAGGGGAAGAGAACATTTGCAGAATATAAAAACAAAGGAAGACCAATGTAGGTGAGCATTGTAACACGTGCACTTGTCATCCCTAACTTGAAATATATTCTTGGGAGGAGTGGAAACACGAATGCACAACTGATATCATAGGCTTTTTTAATATCAAAGAGTGGGAGTGACTGTGTAATTATTAATTGTCTCATTTTTTTTCTATTTCTCACAAGTATGTTCATGAATGTTTTTTTCCTTTCAGTGTACACAGGTTGCTACACCTCAATTTGTTTGACCTTGTTCCCTTATTTGCAATCCTTCATCCCTCCCCCTGTTTTATGAACTTCCGGAGAGATTATATAAATAGGTCCTGCTTTCTTAGAAAACATGGCACACTGGATTGCCAGTGCCTACCACTGCATGTAAATTCTTTTGTGTTTCTGGTTTTTATCTCAACTCCTGAAAAAACCCAACATGAGTAGCCCCTTTCCTCTCCCCTTCTACCACAACTCAAAACCTTACTTTGTCAGTCCTTTCCATTTACAGTCTATCTTTTTCTTTTCTTATTTGACATCCACTACTCTACACAACAAACTGGCTTATACGGATTTTTGCTCATTTTATGTCGTATTGATTTTTACCAAAAAAATTTCTGTTCTCATATGTATTGAAGGATGAGGTGGCGCAAGCATATCCAGAAATTTCGGACATTGCACCTTCCGCTATTTGTCTATCTTCACTGCTATGTGTCATGATCAAGTGACGAGCATACAACCCTTTTTTTAACTGACAACTGTATAATATGTTACATATGCAACAAATGCAAGGCTACATGCCGGCTTTGCTCGCATGGCCTAGGCTGCTCTCCCAGAGGCATCGTTCCACATCTCACATGATGGTGTACGTAGCGCCATCTCGTTGCGGTGGCGCACACACCTCCCTTTCTTTAATGTGGCCCCAGTAATAAGTTGAGCCGACTTGGAGCTCTTACTTCTCACGTCCTCTTCGAACTCTTACGTCCACTTCTTAGGCATGCTCCAGGTTGCAACGGCTGTAAATGCTTACTTGTGCATTGAGTGAGACCACTAGCTGTGCTCACCACATATGAACGTTAAGTGTGAGCTGGCCCAACTACTGTCCCTGTTGCAGCACCGGACAGGATACGGACAGCAGTCTGTGGTTGAATAGGGTCTTTTTCCAAAGTCCTGTGTTGCCAGTCGTATTACTTGCGCTGCTTGACCGTATATGCTTCATTTCTATTCTTGAATGTCCCGGTGTTTCCCGGTGGCTTCAGCATTCTTGGTGCCACGGTCACATCGGTTCTGAGGCATCTTCCTATGAGTTCAGCAAGTGTGAGCCCTTCTTTGCCTGGAGGTCATGATAAGCAAGCAGAGCCTTGTCAATGTTGGATGACTTCTTGAGCAACTGCTTAGCCATCTGTACAGTTCTTTCTGCAGCGCCGTTGCTCTGGTGTGAGTAGGTGCTACTGGTTACACCCCATGATTCCCATTGCTTGACAAACATGGTGAATTCTGCCAAAGCGAACTGAGGACCGTTCTGCCGTCTTATAATAGCTGGTGTCTCAAAGAGAGCGAAGATCTGGCTCAGTGCTTGAGTTATGTTCTGTGTGGTAGTACGCCTCAACTTCATGTGTTCAAAGAAGCTCGAGTAATAGTCCACCACTACCAGGTAATTCTCTCCATTCTCACAGAAGAGATCAATTCCAATCACTTCCCATGGGTGTTCTGAAAGTGTGGTGTGTATCACGGGCTGTGTATGGTTTACAGTGCTATTGACAGACAGGACATTTTGACACATAACTGTGGATGTGTTGGTTAATATCTGGCCACCAGACTGACTGATTGGCTCAAGCCTTACATCTTCCAACACCCTGATAACCAGTATCCAAGCGCTGAAGCACATCACTTTGCATATTCAGTGGGATGATAGCGTAACTGCCTTTGAGTAAAATGACATCCACCAGTGTCAGTTCGTGGGCAAATTCTGCATACCTCTGCACTTCTGGGGAAGCAACTTGTTTGGGCCACGACGTACAGTAGTCTCTGACCCTTGCTAAAACGGAATCATTCATTTGCGCGGCCTTTATCCTCTCTAGCAATTCTTGGGAGGCAGGTGGCAGCTCCATCGTAAGAATTTCGTGTTCTATGATGGCCTCGCTGAGGGTCCCTGGGCTGCTATTGTCTGTTTCTTTCTGCAGTTTCCTTGAGAGCACGTCAGCGGGGCATATTTCCTTGCCAAAGATGTCGGAAATGGGGTAATCCAGCAGTCTCATTCGGACCCGTTGCAGATGTGGACTCAGTTCACCCAGCAATTTTGGTGACAGCAGCGGCACTAGCTGCTTATGGTCTCTTTCTACATGAAACTGCAGACCTACCAGGTAGCAGCGGAAATGCTTGCAGGCCCATGTAACTGCCAGTGCTTCTTTCTCAAGGTTGACGACTGGGCGTGTTGGTATAGCATATTAGAGGTTGGATTGCGCAACATTTTGACGAGACACACAGAAGAGACACACACCACAGAGCGCTACTTGCAACTATCGTTTTATTCCCTTGTCAGTGGAAAATACAGGAAGATACTCAGGGGGAGGGCGGTAGCGACAAAAAATTTAACAAGAAATAAAAACAGTTTTGACAAACATTGCCATCTACCAATGCCAAGCCGGCTTTTTCACATGATCGTTTTTGCTGCACGCGACATCACAAAAAGACCAGGATACGAAATTTAACATTAGCGCGTGAGGAAATCTAATTCCTTTGCACTAAGGGATACTGAAGTCGTGCTCACGCACATACTTCCCAAGCGCGCAATCTCAGCGGCTTCGATTATCTCCCTTGTTATTTGGCTGCCATCTTTGCTCACAATTTTACAACTCTGAAAGAATGGCCGACACCCGCAATCTCTACAATGTATCCCAAGGTGTCCGGCGACTGTTCTTGAAACGTTATAATCATGTTCCTTTATTCTTTCGTTTAAACATCGTCCAGTCTGTCCGATGTACTTTCTGCCGCACTGAAGTGGAGTGGAATATACCACTCCCTCAGTGCAGTCGACAAACTTCTTTCTGTGTTGTGTTTCACAGCCTCGTTTCTGTGTGGCACCTGGGTTAACCTTTGCACAAATGCTCAGCAATTTATCTGGTGCGGAAAACACCACTTTTACCTCGCATTTTTTACCAATTTTCTTTACTCGGTGCGCGATCGAATGAATGTATGGCATCACCACTATTTTTTCTCGTGTGCTTGGACCGCTAGGCTCCTTCCCAGATAACGGTGCACTGGTTCCGATTTCCTTTAGCAAACATTGTGCCACAGATACTAATAGATAGGAAGGATATCCTGCCTCCGTGAGCCTGCCCGTTTGCTCCCGAAAGCTGTCAGCAATGCTATGATGGCACGATTTTCGCAACGCACTTCTGTAACATGACTTAACTATGCCTCGTTTTACGATTTTGGAATGCGCAGATTCGAAGGGCAAAAGAGGCTTATTTGCGCACGGTTCGTATTGCCAACAACAATGACTGGATCCCAGACCTAATTTTAAGTCAAGAAACCTTATTTGCTCCACCGTCTCGCTCTTCACTTGTGATCACCAATGGCTCTAGCCCCTCTCTGAAAATTCTTTCAAGGTGTGTCATCAGCGACAGATTCTTGTTTTCAACGTTGTCCACTAAAACTAAATAATCGTCAACAAACCTGAACACACGAGCAACCCGTGAATTCATGAGGCGTGCGGCTAGGGTTCTGTCAATGTTGGCTAGGAACAGGTCACTCAGAATCGGTGCGATAGATGAACATATACGTATTCCTTGTGTTTGAAGGAAAATGTCTCCATTCCAAGACACGTAGGTGGATGTTAAATACGTGGACAACAACTCTAAAAAGGCTTCAACATGCATCTCTGAATCATTTTGAAAGGCAACGTTTCCGTATTTGTCAATACATTCTTCAATGCACAGCCAGAGCTCTTTGTGAGGAATAGAGTAAAATAAGTCTTTGACGTCAAAAGAGTAAGCCAAATACCCCTTGTCAGAGTGTTCTCTTAGGAATGCAATAGCTTGTTCAGAGTTTTTTATTAAAAAGGGTTCGTCAACTTCCAGTAATTTTAACCTGCTCTGCAGGAACGAGGCTACCGGCAACTGCCAGGTGTCTTTAGCAGTGACAATTACCCTCAACGGGCAGTCCACCTTGTGGGCCTTTGCTGTGAAGAACATCTGTAAGCTTAGTTTTCTCTTTTTATCAAGAGACTTGTTCAGATTATCCAGTTTCCATTTGGCGCACAACTTCCGAGCTTCATTTTTTACTTTAGACAAGCAAACACTGGTGCGGCAATCAAAAGTCCCTCTGATGGCTTCTGCTGCTTTATATAAATAGAATTCATTAGGTAACACCAAGAAGCCTCCTTCTTTATCCGCGGGAACTAAAGCCAACGAACGCTCCTTTAGGAAGGACACTGCTTTTTTGACAGGAACAACGTTCTTAGGTGTCTTGCATCTCAACAAAACGTCGATGCCTTCGGACAAACAGCAGTCAGTTTCACTTTCCGGAGCCAACTTGGAGACGCGCTTGACGATACCCAGAAGAGCTGGCGGTGAGAGCTTAGGTTGGACGGCAAACTTTGGCCCCTTTGAGAGAACGTCCTTGATGGGTTCCGGTAGCACCACATCGCCTCGTAGGTGGATGGGACCCATTGAATAGGCGGTCTTTCGCTTCATCGACGCTCGTAGCTGCGAAAGCGTCTGCATCCACATGAATTCAGCTGTCGCATCGGCCAGGTTCCTAAAACTACGCTAGTCACGAATGCCTCTTTGTGAACCCGACCCATGCACACGTAAGAAGAGGCAGTCCCTGAAGAAACGTGCTTGCATGTGGCATTCGGAGTGCAGAAGCTTGCATACCCGCATTCCCTTTGACTGCGACAGTGCAGAGCCTCCGAAGAGAAGTAGTACTTCTGGAGGTAGCTCGTTCATTCGTATGTGGAAGGCCAGGCTTCGTGCTCGGCAGATGGCGACGGCAATGAATGTCACGAGAAGGGTAGGGTGAACAGAAAGACAATTAAAAGGGCCCATTGAAGTGGAGATGAAACTTGCCAAGGTTGACGACTGGGCGTGTTGGTATAGCATATTAGAGGTTGGATTACGCAACATTTTGACGAGACACACAGAAGAGACACACACCACAGAACGCTACTTGCAACTATCCAGGCAGGATATCCTTCCTATCTATTAGTATCTGTGGCACAATGTTTGCTCAAGGAAATCGGAACCAGTGCACCGTTATCTGGGAAGGAGCCTAGCGGTCCAAGCACACGAGAAAAAATAGTGGTGATGCCATACATTCATTCGATCGCGCACCGAGTAAAGAAAATTGGTAAAAGATGCGAGGTAAAAGTGGTGTTTCCCGCACCAGATAAATTGCTGAGCATTTCTGCAAAGGTTAACCCAGGTGCCACACAGAAACGAGGCTGTGAAACACAACACAGAAAGAAGTTCGTCGACTGCACTGAGGGAGTGGTATATTCCATTCCACTTCAGTGTGGCAGAAAGTACATCGGACAGACTGGACGATGTTTAAACGAAAGATTAAATGAACATGATTATAACGGTTCAAGAACAGTCGCCGGACACCTTGGGATACATTGTTCGAGATTGCAGATGTCGGCCATTTTTTCAGAGTTGTTAAATTGTGAGCAAAGATGGCAGCCAAATAACACGGGAGATAATCGAAGCCGCTGAGATTGCGCGTTTGGGAAGTATGCGCGTGAGCACGCCTTCAGTATCCCTTAGTGCAAAGGAATGAGATTTCCTCACGTGCTAGTCTTAAATTTCGTATCCTGGTCTTTTTGTGATGTCTAGTACAGCAAAAACGATCACGTGACAAAGCCGGCTTGGCATTGGTAGATATCAATGTTTGTCAAAACTATTTTTGTTTCTTGTTTAATTTTTTGTCGCTACCGCCCTCCCCCCTGAGTATCTTCCAGTATTTATTCCACTGACAGGGGAATAAAACGATAGTTGCAAGTAGCGCTCTGTGGTGTGTGTCTCTTCTGTGTGTCTCGTGAAAATGTTGCGCGATCCAACCTCTAATATGCTTCTTTCTCTATACAAGCATATTATGCCTCTATGTCAGAGAGGGACCTCGAGGCACAGTCAACTGCAAGCCTACGACCTTCTGTCTCTTGTAGGACTGCCCCAAGACTGTACGATGATGCATATGCAGACACAGTGAGAAGACTGACGGTTGTACTGGGTGAGCACCGGTAACGTCGTCAATGGTTTTTTGATGGATTCAGCATCACTGTGAAGCAGATCACGTAATGGTTTTGTGAGTTGTGAGAGCCTTGGAAAAAAATAGACCATGTGGCGGGCCATCCCAAGAAGGACCTCACTTCTACATCCTTCGTCTGTTGGCTCTGCTACCTGGCACAGCACACTGACCTTTTCAGGATCAGCCCTGATACCGTTTGCCAATACAATATGTCGATGGAATTTCACCGACTGCTGTTGAATGACAAGGGGATTAACCAAGGGGCCTAATTTTTTGTAATAATAAGAAGACAACGAAGCCAACAAGGACAACACAGGGATAATCATTTATACTTACTAACTGAAATAAATTATAAATTAATGGAATTGAAAGTGGATGAAAAAACAGCTTGCCGCAGGTGGGGAACGATCTCACGTCTATGCATTACGCATGCGATGCTCCACCAATTGAGCTACAGCAGCGCCATCTTCTCATCCATTTTCTGGGGTATTTATGTGTTACTACTACAACTAAACCTAGGAGTGTTACCCAGCACCACTACTCACAAACCTTCGTGATGGATGTGGAACATCCTTTCTGCTGCAGGCGTCACAAGTACGTGATCTTTTTTTGGGGAAGGGAACTGGTCAGTAAAGCCCCACATGCCAACTGAAGGTATCAATGTTGCCGGATTCGAGACCCTTGTTATGTAATGAACAAGAAGAAAGCAGGTTAACGGAGGGGCCCAATTATTATTAATCATATCATAAGACGCCAACAAACAAAGACACCAAGGACAACACAGGGGAAATTACTTGTACTTACTAATTGAAATATAGAAATTATAAATTAATGGAATTGAAAGTGGATGGAGAAACAACTTCCCGCAGTTCGGGAACGATTCCACATCTTCATATTACGCGTGTGATGCTGTCCCGATTGAGCTACCATGGCACCGTCTTCCCATCCATTTTCTGGGGTATTTATGTTACTACTAGAACTAACCCTGAGATTGTTAGCCAGTGCCACCACTCACAAACCTTGGCGGGGGATGTAGAGCATCCTTTCTGCCGCAGGCATCACGAGTATGTGATCTTTTTGTGTGAAGGCAACTGGTCAATAAACCCACACATGCTACCTGAAGGCACCAATGTTGCCAGATTCGAGACCGTCATTATGTAATGAACAAGGGGGTTAACGAAGGGGTCCGATTTTTTTACTGCTGGTGTAGTACACACTCTGCTGCGTTTAGGGTGATACCAGCTTCTTGCAGGCGCTGAAGTACTTTGTGCAGTCATGCGTCATGTTCTGCCTTCGTGCGGCCAAACACTATTATATAGTCTTGCAGATATTCTTGGCCGTCCAGGCCTTCTAGCGGTCTTAGCATTTCCCTGTGGAAAAATGCAGTTGCTGTGGAAATTCCTAAGGGCAATCGGAGGAACTTAAATGGCCAATCGGCGTCAGGAAAGTGTTGTACCTCTAGGACACAGGTAACCAGTACCGAATGACCGGCCCTTGCATCAAGTTTGCTAAATCAGGCAGCTCCGGTTAGTTTGGCCAGACAATCATCGACGGTGGGCACTAAGATTCGTTCTCACAGAATGTTCTATTTCAACCTTCCAAAGTCACTGCTGATTTAAAGCTCGCCTCCTTTATTTTTCGCAACTACCATAGGTGCACGCCACTCTGTGGTCTCTTCGACCTTTGTAATGACCCTCAAGCACTCCATTCTCTCCAACTCACATTGGACACTCGGCAACATGGGCAGAGGTACTCGCCTCGAGTACATAATAGCACACTGCTTGGCATCAAGGAGTAGCGATAATTTGTAATCAGTCTTGAGAAGGCCCAGGTCTGTAGCCAGGTAGAGGTAGCGGCATAAAATGTTGGCTGGGTCACTGACCTTGCCTGCTGACTCTGCTACTTCTAGGAGACTTGGAGGACATTGAAGGATTTGATAGCGGGACGTACAAAAGTGCGTCATGCAGCTAGTCTATAACATAAATTTCTTCTTGACACAACCAGCCATTTCAGCACAGGGTCGCAGTGAAGAGTCTAACCGTTGCTATTTTGGCCCTGCCGGGTCCGAGCAGCTGTTCATTTGCTTGCTTCAGGTTGCCCATGACTTGTTCGTCGTAGAGGCTTGTTGTCATGGCAGTTACATTTGCACCAGTGTCTACCTTGAACTTCATTCACAAGCCATTGACCATCACATTGATTTCCCATGGCCCACGATCCTGTTGGTCGGTTAATTGTCCAAGTAAACCTCTTCCAAAACAGCTTGGTATGTCCTTTTTGTTCTGCTTTTTGAAAGCAGAAAAGCATAAGGCAGCAGTGTTCCTTTTTACTGCAGGCACTGCATGTTTTGCCATTCGCTGGGCACATTGTGTGTGATGGTGAACCATAGCTGTTCTGTTGAACCATACCACTTGCATGTCGGTGCAGTTTGGTCACGCTGGTTTTTTCGATAATTATTTGACTTTCCTTTGCTCTTTGAAAAGCTGTGCATGGTGTCTGCAGCTTCAAGTTACTGTAGCTGTGGCCGTAGGTCCTTTTGCTGCTGTTTGACTGTCACCATGTTGTGAGCAGCGTTGACAGCGGCTTCCAGAGTAAGCTCAGCGTTAAGTTGCAGCTTCTCACTTACCTGCGTGTCTGTGGGACCGACCACGAGTCTATCACAGATCAGTTCCTCTTTCAGGGCACTGTACTCAGAGGCTTCAGCTAGTCTGAAGAGTTCGGTGATGAACATATCGGCTGTCTCGGGTGCGTCCTGCTTCCGGCTGTTGAACTTTGCAGAGTCGTATAAAACGTTCATCCGTGGCAGGAAATTTTTTTTATGAACACTTGCATTACTGTGTTGTAGTCTAGTTTCTCAGCATCACAGAACCTGAGCAAGGCTGGGACGTCTTCGGCTTCACGATCCATGGCATAAATGAGTGTGTTCACCTGCGTCTCGTCGTATTGCTTCTTTAGTCTGGAGATGGCTCTATAGCACTCCCATCTCGTGAACCACTGTTTCCACTCCTCGGGTCGCCAAAAATCAAATTGTTCTGGCAGCTCAACGACGAGCGAGTTGAGCAGAGCTGCGTGCTGGGCTGTGGAAACAGTAGGCGAAGCCATGGGTAGCAAAGTTTCATATTCACAGCACTGCGCTGCATGTGTAGACTTCTACTTGCATGGTGCATTTCTCACAGCGTTGTCGAGTATCCCACCGCTGCCTCCATGTCGTGGCCGGATGACGAGCATACGTGATTGACAAAACATAAGTGTTAACTGAGGAATGTTTGCTAGGTAGCATATGCAAAACACGCACGGCTACATGCAGGCTCGGCTTACACGGTCTGGTCCACTCTCCCTGAGGCATTGTTCTGCATCTTACATGACTGTGTACGAAGCCCCATCTCGCTGCAGTAGCTCGCACGACACAGTGCACCAGTGTAACTCAATGGGCAGCAACTTCAAAAGAAGTATACTTCGGAAGGCTGCTCAAGTTTAAACAACTCTCACTTAACAACATCAAGACGATTTGCCCTCTCATTATTACGCACATTTACGCCACTAGACCGTAACCTCTTCGCTACATTATAGCACAGTTTTGGTCCGAAGTAAAACACTGATATAACACAGCAGAGAAGTTACGAATAAGAGCCATAAATACGCAGAATATTAGAAAGGCGTGCACTCTCATTCTACCTAACTGATCATTTGTTGAAATTGCAGCAGTCTTCTGAATTATAATTTTTAAACGTGCTGTCCATTAAGTTACGATAATGCATTGCGGTGAAATTAAATAGATGGCCACAGAGCGCATTCAAGATTTCAGTTTCAACCACAGCTAGTTACCCCTACGCTTTTCTTGGCTTCAGTGTCTTCATTCTTTGTTCAGAGATACCCCGCATTGCCCGGAGGCGTGCAAGCAGGGGGGTTACAACTCCGAAAAAAAACACATCTTCATTCGCACAGCACACTTGGTGACGAGATAATCGACTCCACTCTATTACAGTTCGGGCAAAAAATGATAGCATACAAGTTCGTTCTAGTTCGGTATTCTTGAATTTTAAAGTCATGATTTGTTCTCTTAGATACATGGTGCGGTGGTTTAAAATACGTGTCTCTGTTAATTCCGGTTTTGTTATTATATATGCTAAATAGCAATTTTAGTCGCAGTTTCCTTCGGCGAGACGAGAGCACTTCCCATCCGAGCTCACTTTTCATTGCAGTGCAGCTCTCCTCTCGCTTGTATCGCCCATGAACGAACCTTCCCGCTCTGTTTTGTATTCTTTCGATTTGGTCGATCAAGGTTTTCTGGCGAGGGTCTCAAACACAACACGCATACTCCAAGATCGGACGAACGAGTGAAATATAAGCAATAATTTTTAATGCAAAGGTGAAGATTTAAAATTTCGCTGAATAAAATTTAGCGCTCTGGCAGCATTTGCAACTACATTACTCACATGTGCGTTCCAAGAACAATCACTTGAAAACATCACGCACAAATATTTATACATATATTGCTGGTCAATAATATCAGTGTTAAAAAAATAACGGGTTTCACTAATTTCTTTTTCTTGAAAAAGCGATGAACACATTTTTTTGTATTTAGTTGGATTTTCCACTTCTCACACCCTGAGACAATGTTAGTAAGATCAACCTGCTCATCGATGGAGTCCTGTTCATTTTTTTATTTTTCTATACACCACGCAGTCGTCGGCAAACAAGCGTAAATGCGAAGATATCCCGGCAGGAATATCGTTAATATAAACTAAGAACAATTGCGGCCCTAAAACAGACCCTTGAGGAACTCCCGATGTGACCTCGACCCAAGAAGAAGTAGCACCATTCAGTATTACACATTGCCGATGCTGCGACAAGTAATTGGCAATCCAGTTACACACTTAACATTTGCCTCATGAAGTTTTTGAAGGAGCAATTAGTGACAAACCGCGTCAATTGCCTCTCAAAAATCTAAGAAGACACAATCTATTTGCCCGTTCTCATCCACCTGAGCCACTGAGTCGTGATAGAATTCAATTAGCTGTGTTGTACAGGACAGTCCCTTGCGAAAACCATTTTGATTATCAATTAATAATCTGTGTTGTAATAAATGTTTCATTATTTTTTTGTACAAAATATGCTGTAATATTTGAGAGGAAATGGATGTTAAAGAGATAGGCCTATAATTGTTTACATATTTTTTGGACCACTTTTATAAACCGTAACTACATGTGCTATTTTCCAATCGTCCGACAGCACTCCAGTAGAAAGAGATTTAGTGTAGATTAGGTAGAGGTAGGATGTGATTGGCCAGGCACAGCACTTCAATATGTGGGGAGAAATACCATCTGGGCCGGGGGCATTAGTTTCATCTATACTTTGTAACGATGATTCCATACACCAACACTGAATTCAACAGGTTGCATTGATGGCTCAGCTCTCACATGAAATTTTCCAAAGGTTGTTTTGGGCAAGAATGCAGAATGAAAAAATCATTAAAGCAAGCTGCCTTAGCTGTATCATCGGATAGGACCTTATTATGGTGAACAATTTCATTTACTCCCGTTGAGTCAGATCCGCATCCTTTTACGTATTTCCAAAAAAAGCTTTGGATTTGTTTTCATATTATCATTAGGTCGATTGAATACTGACCCTTTCCAATGTGAACTTTAGTTTTATATTCATTAGTTACTTCGACCTACTTCTTAAACTGATAACTGTTTTGTGTTCTTTTGAATTCGTTATATACTCTTCTTTTCCTTATTAACCTCAGAATACTAGGCCTCAGCCATGGTTTCTTAGTTTTCCAGCCCAACTGAATGGAGACTCGGTACATACTTTTCCGTCAGTTCGCTAACTTTTGTTTTAGAAAGAGACCACATTTGTACATCAAAATTCTCACAAATATAGTCAAAAACAGACAAATGAGCAAATAATTCCTGTGAAATGGCAGAATAATCACCTTTATCAAAGAAAAGCCTGCTGGCTTTATATGGTCGTGAGGGTCTGAAACCTCATGCCTTGATGCCTTAAGATAGCATGCATGGGTTTATTAGCCACATGCCTGCTCTCTTCAGTTCAGGTGTTACACGACACCATCATGCAAAAAAGGATGTTCCACATCTGCCCACCACGGCTCTAAATGGCGCTGGCTAACACTCCCAGGGCTACGTATACCACACATAAATACCCAAGTTAGCACAATTGGTAGCGCATCGCGTTTGTACTGCAAAGGTTCTGGGTTCAGTGACCACCAGAGATAAGGTCTTTTTGTCTGCTTTTATTACTTGTTTTCAATATTTTCTACATTTCAAATCCAACCACAGCTAATTACACCAATGCTTTCCTTGGTTTAATTGCCTGCGACCTTTATATAACCAGCAAAAATAAGGTAACAAGAAAATGAAAAGAAATAAGTGGAGGACAGGGTCATCGGTGTTCAAAGAAGCACCTTCCTTTTTGTATCTTTAACCAACACGTGCGCCCAATGAGTAACTCCTCTGTCTGCACATCAAATGACAATGCAAGAGATGCAGCTGGAACCGACAGTCAAATATATGTACAACATACCAATGCATCTCCTCCGAAGGTAGTCAAGAGCACAGGTGCCTGTAGAGCTGCGTGCCACGGTTCCTCTTGCCAACCCATGGAAAGGAGCATAAGTGATGCTGTAGAGCTTGCCGCTTCAAGCAGCGTTCAGGTAGCCATTCATTATCCTGCACGTAGTATCCAATGTACTGTAGATATCAAGGCAGCTTCAGTCCTGCAGCAAATAAAGTGATCAGTTCTAACCAAAATGTTGAGATGCAGGCACTTTGGCAGACGGATGCTAACATGTTGAAGTTTCTGGGATGCCAGTCATAATTTTGGTAAACATTATCTGGGCCACTCATACAGGGATGGAAGCAGTCAAAGAAGTTTTGGAGCAGCTCTGGCAGCAGCAAATTTGACACACTGGAGCATGAATTGCCCGTTTTGAAGCAGTAAATGCACGTTTACATGAGTAGCTTGGTAAAGGTCAATGAGTCAAATACAGTCATATGAAGAAAAGATGTTACTTATTTTACTTTACAGAGCACTATTTGATTATGGCAGGTCAGTTCTGCGGAAGCCTGCAAGGCAAGTAAAATTCATGACAGGTAAAATTTTCACCCACCCTACTTTAGCATGAAGCTACGAAGGAAACCTGTACAGGTTTCTCAGAAACCACCATTAAATTACATACTGGATGTGACAACTAACTGTGGCCAAGGAAAAAATAAATGAGTGCTTTCCGTGAACATCGCCCACTCTATGTTGATAGGCTTATGTTAGTGCTACTCAAGTTTCTTTGTTTTTCCTTGTGAACAAGCAGTTCATATGTAATTGTAATGAATGTTTATTTCCTTACTTATCCAACATGGTGCCAATGCAAAGGTTGTGAAATACGCCGAGAAATGACCGATAACAGCGTTACAACGACCTAGGTGTAGTGTGGTCTTTCTTTTTCTAACAAAAAAATACAAAACAGGCAAATTTTTCTTTAAAAATTCACGTGACAATGCGCCCTGCATCAGCAATATAAGTTGTCTCAGACGGAAGCATTGTCATCAGCGCACTGCATATATTACGAATGTGCAAACCTGGGGCACAGTCTTGTAAAGGTTCCCAAAGTGTACGGTTACCAAGATCGCGCTACTTCGCGTTTCTTAGGGACTGTACTTGCAGGCCAAAAACTGCTGACATGTCGAGAAAACACTGCAGCTGCTAATTCCCAGTGCCCCTATTTGGCAAAGTTTGCGTAAAGATTGATGCAATATTTGGTGCGCTGAAGCGTTGTCATGGTCAGGACAGTTTATTTTCACCTTTTAGTTATTTCACGAGCTTTTTCTCGTTAAAGGAAGTCTTCACAAATCCTAGGCTGTTTTAAATGCTGTTACCGGCCATTTGTAACCACCATACAAAACATTTTCGCGGACATCTCATCGATTAGGTAAATTGAAAAATTTAGCTAATGAAACATATTCGTGCACAATGAATGAGAAATATTTGCAGTTGCTGCCATGAACAACACTCATCAAGGTACAGTGAACACCATTCGAGTAGTACCCTCTGGTAATTTTTAATTCTTGGCAACCTGCAGTTGAGATAGCAGAGTATCGCAGAATAAATGTGAAGTGACGTACTGGTCATTGCATGTTTGCCAGTATTTTACACAAGTTTTGACACACTTGTTGGAAAAAGTCATGAACAGGCATGTTGATTGCACTTGAGCTGTGGTACAGAAGTTTCCTTTGTCGTGCAAGGCATCTACATTAGACAGACGGGAAGGGGTATCAATGATTGCTTGGGCGAGCATAGTTACAGCCTTCATAAAAGCTAACGAAGTAGGTCCCTTGCCATGCATTGCAAGACTTGTGGATGCAAACTAGTTTTTCTAAAGAATGTGTCATCATAGGATGCAGTCGCACTCAACTGATGCGCGAGATTATTGAGGCTAATGCCATTGCCAAATACGTTAGGATGTGTTTGAGCACACCCTCCTATCTTTATCAGACAAAGAACTTTACTTTCTAAGTTGGTCGGCACATTTTCAGTGAACTGCAGCCGTATGGTTCTTGTAAAGTTGTTGTTTCAATTGTTTTTCTCATGTGTGCTATCAGTGGCGCATATAATGTGCAGTAAGGTCATGGAATAAAACCAGTTGGAAGTTAGCGCTCGTCCTCCTGTCACCTGTAAATTTTTTTTCATGCTCAAACTGAGTTATGCTAAACCAAGACAAGAATCCATTCAGTCAGTTTGTGCCTTCGAGCAGTTCAGTGTCCACAGTGCACGATGATGCTAAATAAAGGGACATTGAAAATATTGTTTATTTTCTTTGAATAAATAAAGTTTAGTATTAAGTTTCACACTGCATTTTGCAAGTTCTAATTACCCTAGTATAAATTTGTATTCTAGAATGTGAAGGATGAAAACAAGCATTTCCAACCTTACACATTTCCAATGACATGCAATCACTACAACTGAGAGGAAAGGCGCTACGACTCAAACAGCCGCAGCTTCTATCCACAGTGTTTCTATATAAATGCATTACGCACCGAGAGAATATGATCAAATCTTAAAGCTAAAACTAAGGTAAAGGCTTGTACTAACACGCGTAAACAAGGGAGAACATATCAAGACACATAGTGCAGATGTAAAAAAAAATAAGGCATGGAGTTTTACCTTTTAAAACCACGATCTGATTATGAGGCACGCCATAATGGGGGGACTCAGAAATAATTTTGACCACCTGGGCTTCTTTAACGTGAACCTAAATCAAACTACACCGCTATTTCGGCATTCCGCCCCTATCAAAATGCAGCCGCCGTGGCCGGGATTCGATCATACCACCTCGCGCGTAGCAGCCCAACACCATAGCCACTATAAGAAACCACTGTGGGTATAGTGAAGAGCTGTGAAAATTTTTTCTATACCAGAAATATATTTTTGGCCAGGGGCTCAATAACCGGGGAATCGCGCCCTGTCTGGCGCTGCTCACAGTGCCCCCTCAGCAAACCGGGACATTTCCACGCGAGTACGAGAGCACCAAGTCCGGCCATGGCTGGTAAACCATATGACAATACATTAACAAAATATACAGTAACTAAAGCAAAAGGACGAGTAAAAACGAGACGTATCCTTTTTATTTAACTGACATATTATCTTCGCGTCTTTTCCCCCCTGTACGATATAGAGGTTACACAGTTCTGCTTATTCCATATCAGTGGTATCGTCTTACATCATGCATGCGCACTGAGCACATCAATACGTTCTGGATATCGCAGAAGCCGTAGCTCACGACGTGAGACTCACGATAGCGAAGTCAAATGCGAGCCTTTTAGAAATAAAAAAAAGATTGTTTGCCTACGACAAACTTTGCAAACAAGAAATAAAATATAAGCTTACCAAAATGCTTCGTCCAGGTTGGTGGTGGAGTTCGTTGGCGTTCACCATTGCGCATTATGCTGTGTAGTTAATCACGCCGCCCCCGCTTGTAGACGTGAGAAGAGCATCAAACTATTAGTATTTTCTGTCAAATAGTGCTGCCTCGTAAGTACAAACGAAAAATTTTGAGCTGTCTAGCCTGCCCCGGCGTACCGGCACACAGCAACTTCCCGCGCTCAAATCTCGCCGTGGATTCGAATGCGCGCCGCGTGCATTTCGATGAGCTGTTGTGGCGCCACCTAGAAGAGTTTAAATATGGACGGAATGAAACAAAGTTCTAACATATGTCCGTCTAGATTTCTTTATATCTATATATTTAAGATTTAAGGCACATGCTTTTTAGAAAATATTCACGGCAAACAATGTTTTAGTCTAGTTTCCCTGGCCCCTGCGATTTATGTCCATTGTCAGCTGGCCTGCGGCCTTTAAACGATATTCCTTACATATTGTGGCTCAATATTGAGGACACTGAACCTGGTTGAATGGGGTTTAAATAGAGGCACAATATTTTGGAGCGAGTATTAGGCTGCTTCTCGTCGTCAAAAGGAGCCGGACGAGCAAATCACGAAATGCAAGAAAACGAAGGGCTTCCATGATTACTAGTACAGTCATGGTACAGTCTCGCTTGGTTGACCAGTGAGAAACAGCCTAATTAACAACCTAACAAATACAATGAGCAGCCGCCAAATCATTGGTCAATTAGACATGTTAATGATGAGACAGATTGGACGTGATTCTTTCGTGTTCGTCTGTTTGTAAACGTGTTGTGCAAAGCTTCGTTTATTCAATGTTGTGCCCCATTTGCACCAGAAAAAGAAAAGCGGCGTGTTCCTGTTGACGCGGCACGCGCACGGATTTACGGGCAAGCCGCACGTGTCACGTTCACACATATCGCTCAATAAAGCACCCCGGCGTTATCGACATACCGGCCGCACCACTGGTGGTAACGTCTAGTGGTACCGGTGGTAAGGGGAGCCAAAAGGACCTAGAACCTCAGGGCAGTACTAGAATATATTTCATGGTTTCACACCTGCTTACTGCATTAAGTGTACAAAGTACATGCATGGTATAGCACTGTACTCGTAATGCAAAAATAAACTAATTAAAATAATTTGTAAACTAAGAGACCAAGGTGAACCTTCAATATTCACGAACAAGTAGGTTCACATTCAACTGACTCATGAAACAGTATGATAGCTGTGTCAAGAATTTTAATTAGTCGAGCAATTAAGGGTGGTGACTGTCATGCGCAACGCCTTGGGGAAATGCACGCAGAAGTAGGACAATATATATGATGTTGCCCTGTCTTTGCTCATTCCCTATCAGCTGATTAATCCCTTATTCATTTTTTTTTCACATACTGCAGCCCAATTGGGCTATCACAGGAGAGGGTTTCTACACTGCATATAACAAGTATTCTTCTGCACAAATCAACTTCAGCACCTTAAGAAACATGATAACTTCAAAATAAAATATATATTCAGTATAAAAAACACAGCATGAATCAAGTTAATTTATACAAAAATTTCTGTAAAGGCAGTGACCTAGTTTCTCCTGGGAGTAATTAGGTTCCATTTTTCAATTGTATGAGGAAAGAAGCTACACCTAAATAGGTTAGTATGAGGTTGAAATGGTGCAAGGTTAAGTTTGTGGCTATTCCTAGTAGGTTTCAATTTATCGGGAGACAGATAGTTGTTCTTTAATGAGTAGCGTGGGGTGTTAATTAGATTATGCAACAATTTAAGGCATTCACAATCACGCTGCTCAAACAGAGGTTGTAAACAGAGTTGTTATTTATTTAAGTCATTATTCCTAAAATTGGAGAGTTGGAATTTCTCCTCACAAGGCACTACTGGCAATAAAATCACCTTCAGTGCTTGTCCAACGGGTGCCACAGTGTTACAGTTGACCTGCAAGGGCGGGGCCGAGCCCTGGCTCAGAAAATGGAAGAGAGGCCGGACTCTCTCGAGCCCCGGCTAACTTTGAGCACTGACTGTGTTGATCGGTATACTATATATTCTACTACCACACAGTACAACGACGTATATTAATAGTTAATACAGTAATAATATGTATATTTAATAATGATAATAATTCAGATCTGCATCTCCTTCCGTCTTGCCACAGAAAATTTCTATGGAATTCTTGCTGTCAAATCAATAATATACTTCAGAGCATTGTCGCGTTGTCGTGATCACTTCAAAGCATTAACTCTTTATTGGTCAAACCTGTGCCGGAAAAAAAAAAAAACCATGTGGCACTCAAAGCACAACAACCTAGCGGTGAGCATGGTGTGTCAAGCGCGTCACATGACTTGTCAAAGGTCGTAACGTATTCACTGGTGCTATATATATATATAAATATATATATATATATGTACCTTCCGCAAAGTACAACACTATTTTCATCTCGCGTTGACTGATATCTTTCAGTTGTGAGTAGGTGAAATGCAATCCACAGAAAAAGGATAAACAATTGTATGCATATGTGTCAGTATAATCACGCATTATCAGGCTGGGCATCAACCAAACTAATTCTTAATATCTGTAACTGTGGCGAGGAAAGCATATGTCGCCTTGGAGAAGACAAGCCCACTTGTTGAAACGTTGGCTCCTGCGTTCACCTTGTTCTTGTTTTGCTCATCGTCTTGAATTTCCATCTCCCGCCTTCCCCATGTTTTCCCTGGATTTGTATACATGGTATTTTAACACGCAGCCTAAACGATAGCAGATTCTTCATCTATATGCATAGTTGGTATATAATTGTGAATCAGCAACACACTAAAAAACTTTTCTTCTAGCATAACACTGAAGCGTACAGAGCTGAAAATTTATTGTGCCTACCTAGGCGTCATTTCACATATTTAAGATGTGAATCATTTTCCTTTGTGTACATGTGCATTGGGCTAGCTCCCACATCAAACTATATGTCATCAATCGGCACAGTTGGCACAGTAGGAATTCACAAGACAAATTTTAGCACTGTGCCTTGTTTACACTTTTCTACATTTCTGTATGCAAGATAGAACACTACGATTTCCACTGAAGATACTGTACTTGTAGTGCAGGCCATGTTTTAATGCTAATGGATGTCACCTGTAAAATCATGTAAGACTATGTAATGAATCATATGAATAATATGAATCATGTAAGACACAGCAGCACCTTCTGTTATTTTGTATGTATATTTCTGACCAGCAACACAACCAAGCAGAGGTATTTTGTGCTGTAGACGAAACAGGTGGCCACTTCGGTTTGGCAGCTCTATATAGGCACATCGCACCTAGTCGTTCCTCACCCCACTTTAACATTTACATTTCACCAATGGGTAAAGGACAATGTTGGATTCTGTAAAATATCCAATTTCACATGCACTATGGATGACTGACTTTTGAAAGAACAATGATGTGATGCCTGGAACCCTATGCACCAACTTTCTTCCCATATTAGTTACTAATGCCTTGCAATGTGCCTCAAAATTCTTCATAGAATGCGCCTGAATTTGGTGCTAGAGTGAAGAGGAGTGCAGCAGTTTGACTTTGCCTGGGGTGGCAAAATGCCTCACAACAATGCTGCATCAAAGTAGCAGTGTTGCAGTGCTCAATGGTGCCCTTGAAGGCATTCAGTTGAGCGCATCACATAACAGGGGAGGGAGGAGTACAAACATAAATGCGATTACAAAGTAGTAGTTACAATAAATAAAAGGACAAAGTACAGAACAAAAGTATGCTAACATTGCTTAGCTATTAGGAAACAGAATGTAAGAAATCACGAGAATTGCAAAACGAAAGTTATTCACACAGCACAGTCAAATGTTGATAATATGCATGCGCACATGAACTACGGTAGTAATACAGGTATTTATTGGTAACTCACAAAAACAACTAAACAAGAATGTAATAAAAAAGGCAACGAATTAACAGTGCGTAGCACGTCGTAATATTTTAGTGTCAGATTCTGTGGCAATATCAGAGAGACAGCAGTTTCATCCAGTGATGGTGCAGCGTGTAAAAGAGCATGCATATTGTAACGTGTGACATGGTGTTCATTTGAATTTGAGGTTGTGATCCTGGCATAAAAAGACGACAGGTGGTGACTGAAAGAAATGATTGTGAAGAGAAGTATGATTATAAACTTTGTCAAGCAGGCAAAGACGCATTGATTTGTGGCAAAGGGATAGTGCTTGTAAATCAGTACGTGCTTTTAATGATGACACGCAAGTGTAAGATGAATAGTTGGAAAATATGAAGGCGAGCACCCTTGTTTTGAACAAATGCAATCTCGTGAACAATGTATACCTGTCAGAGTACTATATTAGCGATGCGTATTCGAGCTTTGTGTGGATTAGTGTAGTGTAAGCAAGTTTATGTATGTTGACAAGAGCATGCTTTAGGTTTCATTTGATGAGGCCAAGAGAGTGACCAACTGCTGCAAAGATGGAGTAAATGTGGTGGTTTGATGTTAAGTCTTAATGTAAATGAAAACCTGTGATGGTAGTTGAATGTTCAACTGGGATCTTCAAAATAGTCGATGACGTGTGAATAATTAATGTGTTCCATAAGTTTGCAAATTGTACTGGTTGATGATCTTCATTGGTAGTTAAGGGGTGAGAAACAGTTGCCGGATTTATAGAATGCGATGACTTTAGCCACTCACCAGTCTTAGGAATGGACCCAGGGGGGTGTGTCGAGACACTGTGACACATTCTTGAGTAGCTTGTTATTAAGTTCGCTGTGACCTGATGTAAATGAATCTTTTAATCTGTTTAGTAAGGTAAAAATGCTCGACTCATTATTAACAACTTCAGACATGTCAGATTGCATGGGGAAGTCAGGGCATGCAGTGATGTCTTCGCAGCTAGGTGGACACTCAACAAAACATGTCATTTAATGACTGCACACACTAGAACTCGGGAACTACGTCACCACCGGAATTAGGATTATGTCAGGCTGTGAATAGGGGTTTATTACATGCCATAATCACTGTTATTCATGAATAATAATAGCTGTAAATCTGCTGACGTGTGGATTTTAGTAGCATCTGGCATTCTTTGTCACATAATATGTATCTTTGCCATGCCATGTTTTCTTTTTTGTTAAAGAGAAGTTAAGCAGACGTACTATAACTGCAATATCAGACAGCTCGTGCAGGTGAGTAATGCCGGAACAGATTAGAGGATCGCTTGTCGAGACGAGAAGGAGGAATAAACATTTAATTTTGAAACAGTATCCCGGGTTAAATCCCAGTTCTACTCTCGGTGGGAGGTCTCCTCATTCCAGGAACCCTCTGGCCTTCGCTGCCTCCTTGGCCCTGCCGACGAGGTGTCATTGTTGTTCCCGGCCCTCAGAGACGAGCTTGGCCTCCCACGTTTCAATGAGGTCTTCGCTTTCTTGTCTGGCGTTATATTCTTTCGGTGAAGGTGATGCGTCTGTATCTAGATGCCATGGACACTCGAGGATGAGGTGCGCCAAGGTGTCTGGTAAATCGCACATTGGGCAGTGGCATCCTTGTAGCATTGGGCATAGTCTGTGTATGAGTATTCCGTGGGTATGTTACTCTGTAGTCTTCGGAGTGTGGTACTTTCTTCTTTGGTGAACTTTGGGTGAGGTGGTGGGTACACCATGCTTTCCAGCTTGTGATGTTGAAGGATCGCTGAGTAGGTGACGGGTACGGTCTATGCCCCTGCTGACGCAGACCGGGCATCTTGAGAGTAGGAAGGGTTGGCCCGACAGGTGTGGCCTCGGGCTGCTCCATGTGCTGCTTCGTTCCCCTCCAGCCCGTCATGCCCAGGAACCCAGGTCACGCAGGTGTAGGGGATCGGAGTGCTGTCGTGCTTCAATATCTTTAGTGCTTCTGTCGACATGTGACCCTTAGCGTAGTTCCTGACAGCTGCTTCAGAATCAGAAAAAACGACAGTTGCATCCTTGCACGTGGTAGTTGCTAGGGTGATTGCAGTCTCTTCTGCAGTCTCAGAGTTTTGTGCATGGACTGTGGTAGATGCTAGCTCTCTGACCTGAGAATCTACGATGTTCAGGGCGCAAACATTTCTTTGCGGGTATTTGGCTGCGTCGATGTATCTGGCGTCCGGATCTTGCCTGTGTCTTCGCCGTAGGGCATCCACTCGGGTTGGTCTGCTTTTCTTGTGATCTCCTGGTGGGCGTGAGGTAAAGTCATTCTAACTTACTGGCTTTATGAGCTTGCTAATTCTTGCCGGGGGTTGTGTACGCCCATCTTGAGAAGTCTCGTAGTCGAAGCCGTAGATGGTAGGCCCAGGGCGATTTTGATGGCTTTGCATATTTGAATGTTAATTTTTCTACCTCTGATGAGATCTAGAATATTGGCCAATGTACATGATGAACAGGTTGGAAGAGTAATGAGTTGAGGTAACGGGAGGTGTAGACAGGAATGAAGGAGAACATGCTATTGAGCGTGAGCAGCTGTGACAGATTCTCTTGTCCAGTTAATAACGGAGAAATTAAAATTGCCATAAATGATCAGAGTAGAATGCCAATATAGCATATGCACTTAATTAGAATGTTTCGAAACTCACATGAAAATGCTTAATTTACATCCGGAGGGCAGTAGTATGCGCTTATTATAAAATTCTGCTAGAGAATTGAAGTGAAATGAAAATGTGCTCTAGGAATGAACGAATGCCAGTTGGAACTGCAAGAAATTATTTTTTTAAAGCTATGAGCATACCACCTTCTATGCAGTTGCATCATTCACATTAAAAAGTGTTGTATGCAGATGTGGAAAGAAACATTTTATTGGAGATGGTATTCTTCAGCCACGACTTGGTTAGTACAACAGATGTCGCGCATCCATCAATGAGTGATGGAAGTGACATATTTTGAGATCACACTTCAACCTTGTGTGTATAAGAATGACAGGTTTGTGCAAGTGTTATGGTTGTGTGGTTGCATAAACTGTCAGTTTCCACACTTGCAGAAGATGGAGGTTTGGCTTGTCATTCCAAAGAATGCTGAGACAGATGCACTGCACAGATTACTTCCGAGTCCCAAATATATGTGTCGTCATTGACCAAGAGCTTGTTAAAAAGCAAGCAAGCTAAGTGTGAGCTGTCTCATACTGAATACAAATTAAAAAAATAATAAGGAAATTAATATATCTGTCATCCTGATCGCTGATTTGCTGTTCCTAAGTGATGGAGTAGTGCAAAAGAGACAAATATTTTATTTGTATATAGTGTACTCAACCCACCACAAAAGTAAAAGAAGGAAAGAAAGGAAGGAAAATGTAATTATGTGAAATTATACAGATGGAGCATCCTTTTTTTTCATGCTGAAGTAAGCAATCAATGTATGCACATTTGAATACGATATATGTGCATGCATTAGAATAACTTTCACCAGACATATTATGTCAGCAAGACTGCAAGGTGGGCGAATTGATTAGGACTTATCTTAGTTTTGGTAACAGCTAGCGCAAAGGTACGATGAGTAGAATGTGTTATTAAATACACGAGCTGGGCTGCTAGTGCTTTGTGAACACTTTACTGTAACGCTATGTGTCATATTGTCGCAGCCTAGTAGGAGACGGGAAAGCCGGCGTAGAGGACGTGTAAAAACACTTTTATGAGAGCAGTCAACGCGACGTCGTTGTCGTCTCTGTTTTTCCACTCGCGCGCCACTTCAGCGTCGTTCTCATCGCCTGGCACATACCCGCGGCGACCATATAGGATGTGGCATTTGCCCCCCCTTTGGAAAAAAAAAGGCATCGTCCCGATGCACCGACCGCCGAAGGCTGTGCACAGACGGTGCAAAGTTGAGGTCACGAGGAAATGTAGGGCTTCATACGAAGCACGTGCACAACCTCGGGCAGATGCCGCCGGCGTTTGGAGCAGTTATGGCTGTCGGGGACAACTTCATAATTCACATCGCTGATGCGGCGCAGAACTGTGTATGGGCCGAAGTATCTTCGCAGGAGCTTCTCAGACAGCCCCCGCCGACGAATCGGATTCCAGACCCACACCTGGTCACCGACGTTGTATGTGACGGGTCTGTGCCGAAGATTGTAGTGTCGGGCATCGTATTCCTGTCGTTCTTGGATTCGCAAACGCGCAAGCTGCCTGGCTTCCTCTGCGCGTTGCGTAAACTCCTCGGCACCAGTCTCGTCGTCACCGCACTCGTGTGGCAGCATTGCGTCCAACATTGTTGTCACTTCGCGTCCGTAAACGAGGTTGAAAGGCGTCACGCGTGTTGTCTCTTGGCGAGCCGTGTTATACGCAAATGTAACGTATGGTAAAATCTCGTCCCAGTTCTTGTGGTCGACGTCGATGTACATACTCATCATGTCTGCCAGTGTCTTATTCATACGTTCTGTCAGCCCATTGGTTTGGGGATGATAAGCCGTGGTCTTTCGGTGAGTGGTACCACTTAGTCGCAACACGGTATCCAGAAGCGCAGCCGTGAACGCAGATCCTCTGTCTCTTATGACATCTGCGGGAGCGCCATGCCTTAGGACGACGGCTTCCACGAAGAATCGCGCCGCTTCGGCTGCTGTTCCACGTTGGATAGCACCTGTTTCGGCGTATCGCGTAAGATAATCCGTGACGACGATTATCCATCTATTTCCGGCAATAGACAGTGGAAACGGACCTAAAAGGTCCATGCCAATTTGTTCGAACGGCGCTTGCGGTATCTGAACAGGATGCAGTAGTCCAGCTGGCTTGCCGGGTAGGGCTTTGCGGCGCTGGCAATCTAGGCATGGCTGTGTGTAACGTTTCACGATCGACGCAAGTCTTGGCCAATAATACTTTAGCCTAATTCTTACAAATGTGCGGGTGTATTCGAAGTGACCAGCGGTCGGCTCGTTGTGACAGGCATGTAGGACTTCGTCGCGAAGAGATGCGGGAATGACGAGTAGGTAGCTGCTGCCAGTAGGTGAAAAGTTCTTTTTATAGAGAACGTCATGGCGTAAGCAAAACGAAGGCAGCCCTCTCGCGAATAACCTCGGCACGCTGCTTGTTTTTCCCTCTAAGTAATTGAAAAGAGGAACCAGTTCTGCGTCCTCGCGTTGGTGGCGTGAAACGTCGACAGTATCTAGCACGCCTAGAAAACCCGGGTCATCATCGTCGTGGACTGCAGTCTCAACAGGAGACCGAGAGAGGCAGTCGGCGTCGGTGTGTCGTTTCCGCGATTTGTACACAACCGTGAAGTCGAACTCTTGGAGCCGAAGACTCCAGCGCGCAAGCCGACCAGCTGGATCTTTTAAATTAGTCAGCCAGCAAAGTGCATGATGATCACTGACAACGGTGAAACTCCGACCATACAAATATGGCCGAAATTTCAGGACGGCCCACACCAGAGCGAGACATTCTTTTTCTGTAGTGGAGTAGTTAGCCTCCGTCCTTGATAGCGTCCTGCTGGCGTAAGCAATCACTCTTTCGGTGCCGTCCTGCCGCTGTACAAGCACTGCGCCGAGGCCGACATTACTAGCGTCGGTATGAAGAATCGTAGGAGCGTCTTCATCAAAGTGCGCGAGGACGGGAGGCGCCTGCAGCCGTTGCCGTAGGTCATCAAAAGCCCGTTGCTGGTCTTCACCCCACATAAAGGGTACATCTTCTCTGGTAAGATGGGTCAATGGCCATGCGACGCGCGAAAATTCCGCAATAAACCGTCGGTAGTAGGCGCAAAGGCCCAGAAAACGTCGCACGGCCTTTTTATCTGATGGCGTCGGGAAATTAGCAAGGGCAGATATTTTATCAGGGTCAGGTCGGACACCTTCACGACTAACAACGTGACCGAGAAATTGAAGTTCTTCAAAGCCAAAATAGCACTTTTCAGGTTTTAAAGTTAGACCAGCTGAGCGTATTGCTTCAAAGACCGTCTTTAGTCTCCGTAAGTGTTCCTCGAACGTTACGGAGAAAACAATCACGTCGTCGAGGTAGACTAGACAGGTTTGCCATTTGAGGCCTGAGAGCACAGTGTCCATTAGTCGTTGAAACGTTGCCGGCGCAGAGCACAAACCGAAGGGGAGCACCTGAAATTCATAAAGTCCGTCGGGCGTAACAAAAGCGGTCTTCTCACGGTCTCTCTCATCAACTTCTATTTGCCAGTAGCCGCTTTTCAAATCCATCGACGAAAAGTAACGTGCGTTTCGTAGCCTGTCCAGTGAATCGTCGAATCGCGGTAGCGGATAAACGTCTTTCTTTGTGATCAGGTTGAGTTTTCGGTAGTCGACGCAGAAGCGCAGGCTACCATCCTTCTTTTTCACCAATACGACAGGCGATGCCCAAGGACTCTTAGATGGCCTTATGACGCCGTCGTCAAGCATCGTCTTCACTTGTGTCTGGATTGCCTCGCGCTCTTTCGGTGCTACACGATAAGGATTCTGCCGAATTGGTCTGGCGTCGGCTTCGGTGACAATACGGTGCTTAGTGAGCGGCGTCTGGCTAACTCGTGACGTGGATGAGAAGCAGCTCTTAAACTCATCGATGAGCTCAAGAAGGCTGCTGCGTTCGACGGGCGATAAGGTAGGACTGATATCGACCACAGGGGCAGGCACAGCCACAGTGAACGTCGCGTGCTCCACTGAGAGGCAGTCCTGTATTGATGTAAATTCGTCGAAGTAAGCAACAGCCGTGCCTTTAACAATGTGTCGACGTTCCCAGGTAAAATTCGTCAGCAGGAGTTCAGCACGTCCGTCGTGTATGGTAATTACGGCCCTGGCGATGGAAACGTCTTGACTAAGTACCAGTGCGTCGATGTGTTCAGCGACGCCAGTCCCAGTGTTCAAGTTGTCGCAGATTACAGGCACGAGGGAACAGCTTCGCGGCGGAAGCGTGACGTCGTCGTCGGCGATACGTAAGCGGGGTCGCTGGTGTTCTGCGGGGTCGACGTCGTCTGAACTCGTAGAAAATGTGACGACGAGGTCACGGACAATAATCACTGCACCATACTCTCTCAAAAAATCCATCCCCAATATAGGTTCTTTACAACACTCAAAGAGAATGACGAGGGTGGCGACGAAGGTGGCGCCGGCGATTACTATTCTGGCTGTGCATTTGCCAATCGGCCTCATTAACTGGCCACCGGCAGTTCTGATGTTGGGCCCGGTCCACGGCGTCTTCACTTTTCGCAGCCTGTCGGCCAGCTTTTGACTGATTATCGAAAAATGCGAACCAGTATCGACGAGAGCGGCCACTTGGTGGCCGTCAATGCAAACGACAAGATCGGCGCTGACGGCGTCTGTTACAGGAGGTGTGGTTGGAGTCGTCGGAGTTGTAGAGTCGTCGATCGTCGGAGATGGGGGCTCTTGGGTAGCTAGCCGGTTTGCAACCTCACCCCCGGGGGTCGCTGCGTCTAGTTTCCCCGGCGCGGGCTAGGGGACCTGCCCCTATAGGCGTCAGAAAAATCGCGACGGGTCGGTGGGGTGTAACGAGCCGGAGATGGGGAACGCGATCGAGGCGTCGTTGAACCTTCTGGCCGCAAGTTTGTAGAATTTCCGTCGCGGCTACGTGCAGCATCATACACAGGGTAATTGCAGCTGGGAAATTTTGGGTACCCAGCCGCGCGGTAATGGCACGCGCGGTAAACGTGTCCTGCTTCGCCGCAATGAAAGCATAGCGGCCGGCGGTCAGCGGTGCGCCACAAATCGGTCTTTGGAAGCGGGTAGCCGGCTGAGGATTCACTGTAAAAACGAGGCGCAGCGATCGACTGGAGGCGATACGGCATAGTTGGCGGCGGCTGCGACTGTCGAAAATAGGGCGTCGGGGGTGGCGGTGATGGCTGCGTCGTAGTGGTCGACGGTGTCAGCAGCATCGAAGTGGCAGGAGGTGGACGGCAGACAGCTTCCGCGTAGGTCAATCGTCGCGGCACCGCCTGCCAGTCGGGCGACGAAAAGGCCTCTCGAACTTCCTCCCGAACGATATCAGCGACAGAAGCCGCCGCTGGTACCATGGGAGAGATCCCGAGCTGCCGGATCTCCTCTCGCACAATCTCTCGGATGACTTCACGTAGAGATGTGCTGCAGCTCTCAGGTAGAATGGAAGCATTCACCGGCGAGCTCTTGCGATCATATTGGCGGTACCGTTGCTGTAGTGCCCGTTCTATAGCGGTAGCCTCCTTGGCAAATTCGGCCACTGTCATCGGTGGGTTCCTCACGAGCCCGGCAAACAGTTCCTCCTTCACTCCGCGCAAGAGATAGCGCAACTTCTTTTCTTCGGCCATCTCAGGGTCTGCTCTGCGGAAAAGGCGCGCCATATCTTCTGCAAACATGGCAACGCTCTCGTTTGGTTTTTGAATGCGGGATTCGAGTAGGCGCTGCGCGTTGTCTCTTCTGTCGCTACTAGTGAACGTGTCTAGTAGCTGGGTGCGGAAGGCATCCCACGTGGTCAAATTTGTCTCCCGGTTCACAAACCACGTCCGCGCACTGTCTTGAAGCGCAAAATAGACATTAGACAGCTTTTGCTGGGAGCCCCAGTCATTATAACTGGCGACACGCTCAAATTGGTCAAGCCAATCTTGGACATCCTCAAAAGCGTCGCCGTGGAAAATTTCTGGTATCTTAGGATTCTGAAGCGTCACCTGCGATGGAGTTGCAGTAGCCATGGCGGAAGTAGGTTGACGCGTTCCAGCAGGGTCCTGCAAAGGGTTGAACTCGGGCGTCAGGCCTACCAGGCGGCGACTGTACCGGTGAACAGGAGTTTCGATGAACGAAGGTGACTCCGCTTTCGAGGTATGGCTCCGCGAAGGGGTGCCGAGCATGAGGCAATCCTACCCAGCACCTCCACCAGTGTCGCAGCCCAGTAGGAGACGGGAAAGCCGGCGTAGAGGACGTGTAAAAACACTTTTATGAGAGCAGTCAACGCGACGTCGTTGTCGTCTCTGTTTTTCCACTCGCGCGCCACTTCAGCGTCGTTCTCATCGCCTGGCACATACCCGCGGCGACCATATAGGATGTGGCAATATCCGCGACCACGGCGACTAGGCCGGTATGGACAAGTGTAGGTTATGATCAAGCTCTTCCTTGTCATTTCACGTGCTGATAACCACGACTTATTACAATACCGCACTTTCTTGCCGTTTGCTAATCCGGCTTGGGCAAAGCTTCCATCGTTGTGTACCGCCTCACGTCCGCCGTACGCCATGCCAGCCGGGCAATATTAGATTGACTTTTGGATGGTATGCTCGCTGCGTGAGGGAACCCCGCAGGTGAAGGGCATGGGAAAATAGCCTATTCTTACGACGCGGGGTTCGATATATGACCTGTGATTAGCCCGAGGGTTTTTAGATTAACTGCGTAGACGTTGCGCGGCCCAATGCTTCGCGCTGCCCGATTGTAGACGGTGGATATTGTAAATTTGTAGTCGAAATGAACATATTTAAATTTCGCTTGCGTTTCGCTCGAGCAAGAACTTTCAGCGACTCGCTGACTTCCCGGCTGTCGCCAGTGAATGTTCCCCGCCAAACGCTCCTAGGTCCAAGCCCGGCCCGGGCCCGAGTCAGCAATTGCTTGGCCGCCCCTATCGTCCTCGGACTGAGTATGGCATATGCGACAGACCGGCACCTCGGCACCGGCACCTCGGCACCGGCACCTCGATCCGGCAGGCCGGATCGAGGTGCCGTACTCGCTAGGGCGTTTCCTTGCGGTGCTGCGCGTACGCTATCACCGATAGGTCGTTTATATGGACGGTAGGTAATAATAACAACAGTAACCCCGAGAGAGGAATCCATGTGATATACTGGCTCTGAAGATAGATTCGTGTTTGCCGAATCGCACCGTATGTATGTATGACTCGGTCAAATTGGCACGTACATTTGAGAGGCTCTCATGGGATATATATTGCTCGCCGACAACATGCCGATGAAATAATGTCTAGTATTTTTCTCGCACACAACTATAAACGAACTTCCTATTAGCGCGTAGACGATTGATGAGCGCGGCATATATGTACAGTACCGTACATATTGCATATGTGCAAAACATATGTGCATAAGGTGCAGGAGTTGGCTCTGTCTGAAACCCACTGATGTCTCCATTATAAACGTAAGCAGCAGTGCTTGTGTCATGCCCTGCTGCTTAATTTCAGAAAGGCTAAGAGATGAATGAAAGGCATAGATAGAAACGTTGAGATGAGCATTATTTATGATCTATGGCAATATCATGCTGCACTTACCACAAATTATAACCACTGCATTAATGACTGCAATAGTTGTCTCTAGCTTGCTCATTTTAATAACAGTTCCATTCACAGTCTCAACTGAACAGCATTACACAACATATTAACTTATTGTACTAAAGTCTGAAAGTGTCTTGGTTAGGCATGCATTTACGTATACTGGATGAGTGAGAGGCATATGAACACACTCAGTGCTATTTTCCAACTGAGATTATTCAATCCAATGAGCAACCTGACTTTAAGCCTTCGCAGGTGACTGTTCAAGTCAATTATAGCACATATATTTGCCCACATCTACTGTTTGTTTTATATTGATTTCTCTCTTACGAGTAAGCACGGTGGATTATATGGGATATTAGAATTTTAAACATTGAAGGCCATAATAATGACAAATATATAGCCTTTGCAAACAATATCATAGACAGGCCATCAACATGACAGCAAAAATAACGAATAAATTATTTGCTTGTTTAAAGAAAGCCTAATAAGCTCGAAACCCAGCATGGAGGAGATACTACCTGTGGTATCCACAATTTAGCTAGTGGGGAGGCGTGAATGGTCGGCTCAACAAAGAACGCCACTGGCCAGGTATTTTGGAGGCTATACTACACAAAACTACCAAATTTTCACAGCTGTACTGATGATGAAATGCTTGTACGCAGTTTTAATGTGACAATTCCATCTGTCTGAGAAAATCGACGATTTAATCACCCATGACATGCCTCTTTGCTCTTGAAAGTTGAGCTCCAAGACTGGTATGCTGTGTATATAACCGACCGTAAGCACCAGACTAGCAATACCAGAGTAGCAGGGGAATAACCCATTGCAATCACCTCTGAAAATTTAGTCAATGGAGTTAGAGAGCTCTTCTGAATCACCTTTCTAACAGCGGAGTAACACTGTACCATTTTGGAACAATACATTTGTGTTTCTCTGACATGACCCAAATACCTCAAATGGATCCCGGCACATATGGGAGAAGTAACCATGAATGGCCCTCCCAACCTCACGAGTAGGCCCATCGAGCCGCGCGAGAACTAACCCCTGCAGCTCGGACAGTGACGGCCCAATACCCCGCAACCCCCGGGGAAAGAGGAAGGACTCTGGGGAGGCGACGACAACAAATTAGCAATACGAGACAACAGGGAGAGACTGGTCAGGTGCCACAACATACTGACACACTGTACGAAACAAAGAGAAACATACCCACAACCCTGCAAACAACTCGACAGGTCTCAAGAAACAGATTGGAGAAGGTTGCAAACCAGAACATTCCGAATCCCAGTACATTTAAACAGAGTAAATTCAACACAATACTCAGACACGAGCTGCAAGCTCTGCAAGCACAAACAAGCAGACATGGCACACATCTTATGGAAGTGCACATAGATCAGATCAGTATATGTAAAGGACAAGATAGAACCGGGCCTTCTCGAGGAGCGATGGCTAAGCGCTCTGACTAGCTCGGAACTACACGAACAACTATGGGCTATCCAGTGGGCCCTGGCAGCGGGGGAAAGGCTATGCCTCACCGCACATATTGCCTGGGTGGCCTGAGTGCAGGCTGGCAACCTTGCAGATCCTTTTCTCACTAAAGTTTTTTTCCGTATGTAACTCCCTGGTTAAGAAAAACTTACCTTCCTAAACACCACGGGCATATTTAGAAGCATGACTTATAGAGACACATTGGCAATTTAATCTCTCCACAATGGATGCTAAAAGTCTCAAACAGCAAAATTCTACTTGCTAATAGACGCTCCATTTCAAAGAACATTTGCCCTTTTTACACACAATGCTTTGTTTAAGGTCACATTCAAAGCAAGTGAAAAGCACAATTAGGCCTATAATTCCCTGCCTGCAATGATGCTTTGTGCAAACAAGCTGTGAAATAGTATTGCATGAAGCTACACTGACTCTCTACAACTGCAGAAGATCACTCTCTTCATTCAGGCAGCAGTGACATTTCTTTTCATTCATAATAGGTGAGACAAAATGCCTGCGCTCACATTAATAAAATTACGTATTTCCTGATGATAAATTGCAGTTAAGAATACTGTGTGCTTGACAGTGCTGGCAAAATTGATGCAGCAAAGGCTTTCGAACTTGAGCGTAAAAGCATGCGTCGCATCGGAGCAAACTTTCCGGGGTAGAAAGACGGTAAGTGAGCCTGGCACAAGAAATGCGGGTAGATACATGTCGTTGATGTTGTTGTGTGCTTTGTTATATGCCATGGCATTGAAAAGGCCAGGGATGTGTCCCTGTACCTAGTGTAAGCAAGCATTAAAAGTGAGTAGTTGTGAAGCTTGTGTATCTTCTGACAAAGCTATGTGGCTTTACTGTCTTGCTTCAGCTGTTAAGTGGCACTCAAGAAATTGGTGTGTGTCTCTATTTGGGCGATGTTTGATAAAAATGAGGCTGCCTAATTGGTGTGATGTGTGACTTTACCGTGTACCAGCCCTGTTCTGCAGACTCTTGTCATGTATGGTATGAAGCTCAAGCAGAGTTGCAGACATCCATTGTATATTCCTTATTTTTATAAAGAGGGAAATACTTAAGGCTGACTCATACTATGCTTCTATCTCCTGTAATAGCAGCGTCTGTACAAAATACATTGGTCCTAAGGAACATCAGTGTACAGCAGTGGCATAGCCTTAAGTCTGTTCTTTCACCCAAGCAATCAGAAGTGACTGCAACATGCAACCTCTTTAATTCACATGCTCATTCCCATTCAATTAGCAACGCTGCCATGGTGTTCACCTGGGCATGTTCTTGAACGAACAGAGAGAGAGAGCAGCTATTGCCCTCATCATATTCTGAATAATGATCTCAATCTGGTCCTTCTGCTTCGGTGAGAGCCAGTAAAACTGAGCCTGATAAATAATATGTGGCTGGAGTACAGACCAAACAACATTACTGGCTACTTCGGTACATGCCCCTCCATATTTTGAAGCAATCCTTCATATCAGCTGGAAGGTTGACATTGGTGTCTTCTTTACTTTGCCTAGCCAATTTTATCGTGTTACAGATTGGCGAACATCGAGACCAAGGATCTGTACTTCTATTTCTTGTAACAAGGACCAGTGCCGTAGCCAGGAATATTTTTGTACGTGTGTTGGGAGGGGGGGGGGGGGGCGAGGAGGGCAGGGGGCAGGTGAGCATTGTCTGCACATCGTCTTATGCCAGGTAAACAGAAATTTTGGGTTCGGGGGCAAGAAGTTACGTTCCCGGTGTCGAGCATGCTGTAAGGCAATGCCGGTCTAGTCTGGTGTGGTTGGAAACGCCTCTCAAACTAATTGCCAAGAATTGTTAGAAAGCTATATTGTGGCTCCTTTTCCCTGCAGCAAGGTATGTATTGTCCAAAATGAGTGATGCACGAATGATCGATGTCGCTGCACCTATTGCTGCCTGCAAATATGAGCCACCATTCAGGAGCACAGCAGTACTGGGAGGTAATGCTAGTAAATTGACATAAGTTGCAAGGCTTCATTATGCGTGCACTGGAGTTAAACGTCATTTTTGATTAAAATGGCTGTGACATATGAGTAGGCTTTCTTTTTTTTGTGGCTATTATCTGCCTTTCGTGTACCCCCTGCATGAGCTGTATTATTCTTGCATCGCTCTGACAATAAACATGTGCTTGTGAGTACTTCTTGCTACCTTCATTTTTGATTTTTTTTTTCTTGATACTCAGATACCCGTCTTTGCAATGTGGCCTCTGGCTGTTTAACTTCTTACGAATGCAGACTTGTATGATGTTAACATACCTGAAAAGAAGCAGTATACACACTGAATACTAGGATTATAGAAAGCCACTGCTGTACAATTAACGGTTAGTCTTAAAAAGGGTCAGCTGAATTGGCCACAATCAATAATTTACTTAAGCTATAAAAGCTGCTTGCCTGAATAAATTTTGCAAGACAAATACAGCAATATGTGTGTCATGTTTGACTAGAATTCACAATTATCCGAAACATACTTGCTTTGAGAATTTCTCCCAGGTGCCAGAAGCACACTTATTGCAGAAGCTTAAAAGCAATACAATGACAGCCACACACCTCTACCACGTGGAATAAAAAAAAAAAAACAGACGGTAACAAACTACTCAGCGGGATAAAAAAACAAACACATGTTGTCATTTATTGAAATTGCTTTTTATTTTTAAAAGTTCAATTCAGAACAAGTTGCTGCAGAGTGTATTAATGTTTACGTCGGTTTCCATATTACATGCCCCTCTGTGGCAACAAAATGTTGCACATACACAATCAATCATGCATGCCCTCCAACAAAGAGTGCATTTTCTAGATGGAAACTGAGTGAATCAAGCGACATGTGGCTCATATGTAATTGCACGTAAACTTGATGGCTGATAGCACTAAGGGCAAGTAATAGTAGTATAAACTTTATTTCTCTTACTGGTTTGGGCGGTCGGTGCGTCCCTGTGTTCAGGGCTCCACTGGTCTCTGTGGTTTGCTGGGCTTAATCGAGAAGAGCTCTCTGGCTCTCTGCATCTTCACTGGCAAGCCAAACATCCCAGTGTCTGTTACTTGGCACTTGCGCCGTAAGGGGCGAATTGGAATTTGGAGGCTGTAGTTTATACATTCATGTTACGCGGGCAAGAGTTGGCAGCTCCCAGCACCAAGAACATGTACTTTCATAGAATGCAGGGTGTATCTTACTGAGTATTTGTAGGTAAAGATATGTGTTAGTCTGTACACAGCGCTAATCCCTGGCCTGTTCTCCCATAAGGTTGGGGTGCGCGTGGCTGTATTGTTGTCTCTCTTTTTCCTGGTTTTCGATGGTGTGGCCTGGGTCAATGGGGGTTCATTAAAAGGACCGACTAGTGCTCGGGTGCTTATTGCCCGAGCAGTTCGGTCTGCCCTCTCATTTCCCTCGAGTCCAGAATGCGCTGTGCACCAAATTACCACCTGGTGCAATTCTGTGAATTTTGTCTGAGACGGTACCCGTCATAACGAACAGCATGCTGCCTTAGAGTACATCATGGCCAATGCAGATTGTTTCTTTTGCTTCTGCAACTCGAAAGGCCAGTGCTATGGCTGCTGCATCCACGGTGCAGGTTGAAGGGTTCCGAATGGAGGTTGTCATCACTGTGAACCGATTGAAGACCACTATTGTGAATTTGTCTGTTGCCACTATACACGCATCTGTGTCGTATATGTCTGGATTTCTTTCATATTTCTTTTGTAAAGCCTTTGATTGCGCTTTTGTGCTTTGTTGGTCTTCCGTGCTCATATTCTTTGGGATTGGTGAAACTAGAATTTTCTCTCTTGTTTGTCTGGGTAGCGAAACTGTTTATTCCAAGCCATACTGCGCTCTCAGCGGATATCCCACCTTTTGCAATAGGGCCTTTCCTTGTTTTGTCGAATTCAGACGTTCTGTCTGAGGCGTGACCACTGCTGTGGCATGTTCTTCGTATGTGTTGTGAATACCAAGAGCCTCCAGATTTTTAGCACTTGTGTTTTTTGGAGCCCTAACTGCCCTGATGATGGAGCTCACTTTAGACATTTCAGCCTTATTTAGTTTTTGAAAGGGGAGGCTATAGGTCACCCTGCTAATAATGAATGCTTGCACAAGTCTGACTGCCTCCGCTTCTTTGAAGCATCTTTGTTGTTTTGTGAATCTGTGGATCATTTGTGCGACATTCCTTGTTTTTCGTTTTAATGTTTCTAGCATGTGTGGTGCCCTGCCGTTGTCTTGGTACAAAAACTCAGAATACATTCAGGTATGTGGACACCAAGGGCAAGAAACAAGAAAAATCATTGAGATTGGCTAGGTGCTTTCTTTTAATGCAGTGAAACGTAATTAAAGTCCAAGTGTGCATTCACACGACATCTGCACATGAACATATGTTAATAAAATACGCCAAAGCCTGACCAAGCAGAAAAATTTGCAGGCTTCTTTGAATTTATTCCCTTTATCCTTTTCAGCACTGGTCAAACATGCAATACATGACTATAAAAACGCAGTTGGCGTCTGCACACAGAAAAAGAAATTGTATGCTGTAACTGCCTGAAATTTATTTCTAATGCACAAACTGTTGTGCATAGACAATTTGGTACAAGAAAGTGCTGGTACGGATTTCCCAGTGAAAATACATGCAGTTTGAAGCTTATTTCACAAAACTGATAAAATTAACATAATTGTGTGCACACACTGCGTGCCTCCAGTTAACACAGAAACAGGCTGGCTGTTTGCATTGTTCATGCTGCATAACAGTAATTTGCCGCCTTAAAAATAATGTTGCTGTGACACAAATGGCTGTCACAACCCATATCGACACTTAGGGAATGGTTATCAAACACACCTCATGACGAAAATACAACACTCTTTGACCCGCCGTGGTTGCTATAAGTGTCCTTGGCGTTGTCCTTAGTATTAAACACGAGGTAGCAGGATCAAATCCTGGCCGCGGCGGCCGCACTTCGATGCGGTGGCGTGCAAGAACGCCCGCGTGCCGTGCATTAAAGAACTGTGCACGGCAAAGAACCCCAGGAGGTCAATATTAAAACGAAGTCCCCAACTGCATGAGGCGTGCCTCGTAATCAGATCGTGGTTCCGGTACGTAAAATGTGAGAAATTGAAAAAAAAAACAATTGCTCTTTTTTGTGCGGCACTAGCTCCTTGAGTTTTCTTAAACGGACCGACGGGTCTCAACACCGCAACAGAAAAGGTGTGAGCATTATGTGCATTACGCAATGGGTCCGCGCCGTACTCACCATCGCAACTGAATATATAAAGCCGCGTGAAACATGAGGCAACTGGGCAAGCGCTAATCCGAAACGCGCCGTTTCGAAAGCAGTCGACACCGTACGCGCTCCGATTTCGTGAGGACTGTGGGTGAGGTTTCACTAGCCGCTTTCATATCGTGGCGCAATAGGGAATGCCCGAGCACGGCCGCGCGGACCACAAAAATGTATTGTAGTACACAGATCACAAGGCGATGGCTACGAGGCGGCCGATCACTGCCGTGCTGCGCAGTGGGGCAGGTAGTTTTTTTTGAGGTTCCACACTACACGAAATAATCTCCGACGGCCGCCATAATTCTCCCGTAAGAACGCACATAGACACATAGACACACGCGGAACTACGAAGAGCAAAACAAGTGCCGTCACCGGCGCCGATGACAGTTGCGCTTCGAGGGCTTTGTCTTCAGTTTCACTTTTAGTTGATGGGAAAACAAACAGAAGCCAGGACATTCTACGGCCGAAGCCGTCGAAGTTTTGCATGGTCCTGCTTCCGAAGTCAGGTCGTCAGGTGCAGACCGCGGGTTCTGGCAGCGCGACAGGACATTGTGGTCGACGAGACGAACAAATCGTCTATTATATCGCCCTAAATAACCTGGCTTGCACTCTGGAAATGTATAAATTTGCAGAAATAAAAAGAAAGAAAAAGAACCACTTGGACAATATATCTCTCCTTTCTCGTCTCCTTCTCACAGATGTGTATAATAAAATAAACTAAAGCATAAAATAAGAAACAGAGAACTCCGTTTACGCTATAGGGAGGCCTCTATCTTCTAAGCTCCCTCTTAAAAGGATGTAGAATTGAGGTACTTTCTCCTTCGTTCATCCTCATTTTGCGAGGGAGCGAAATGAAGGACATTGAACATTTCTACACCACTGTAAGGGAGCACGGTTTTCAGGCACGTAGTCTCAAGGGAGGTCACATCCCTTAATATGCTCTTTTCGGCTCATTTCCGTTGACAGTACAGAGGCATGAGACGGAGGGCGACCTACAAACACACACGTTCAATTTAATAAAATAAAGTCATGTCCGAGACATAATGGAAGAAGAAAGAACGTACACGCTACAAGTAGTGAGGCCTAGTTTGCGGAAGGCGTGCGGGTCACACAACACACGCCCTGACGCCACTCACGCGACACAAAACCTACCACGTTAGAACTCCAAACACTCGCGAAATAACAAAAAATACGCGGCACAAATGAAAAATACACGCGACAATAACCGCGGCAAACACTACAGTAACCGAACATACAAGAATTAACACGCGATGAATAAAAAAAATTAAAGATTAAACGCGATTACACAAATACAGTCCGGCGGGAAGTTCTGAGAGGGCGCCAGAACACGAGGCTTATCTGTGGCGTGCTTGCCGAGATCCCGATCTAAAGAGCGTCGGGCTGCTGGTACCTCGCTGCCGAAGATCTTGACGGACTTGCACCGTCTGTCGATCGAACAGCGAAGACTTCGGCCTGGAAGTTTAAGCCTGCCGACCACATCTTCAGCTGTCTGCCGGTGCACGACCACGCTGCTCCGTCTTCCAAACCACTCTGCCACTCGCCGAGCCGCCTCGTCGCTCAGTCACCATCAGGCGACCCACGTGACCAAACGGTCAGGCGGGCTCGGGTACAATGGGGAGCGCTCTCCCCCATCGCCGTGCAAGTGGCGCTGTAGCTGCGGCGGCAATGGCGGCCATCTCGAGAGGGATGCGGGCATGCACTCTGTGACACGGTCCCAGCTGGTTAGCTCCTCTTGGTGGTTTTCGTACTATTCCTTTGCCGTGCCTCTTAGGTAGAACAACGGGTTAGCTAGCATAAGCGCAGCGTCCCATCTGTTGATTCCACTCACGCGTTCGTACATGACCACAGACTCTTCAACGTCGGCGCCATCGGTACCGCAGTAAGTTCCAGGACCCTTGGGTTGCACAACAAAAACTGAAGGTTACAGTGACGTAGATGGCGACGGTGATGTAGGAAGTGGTAACGACGTTGATCCCGCGTGCTCACCGTCATTAGTGGTGCGGATGGTGATGCGACGTTCATTGCGGAGCTCCGTTGCAGCCGTGGTACCCCGCCCCTCTCACTAATATGTTACGGGCATGATGGGAGTGTAGAAAGAGTGTATTAACAACGCATATATACAAAATAAGTCAGAGTAGTTAAGATGGCTAACCACCAACAACACGCAGCAGAAAACGCCTCACGATCTTCTTCTTCCTCTATCTTCTTTCATCCTTCCGTAAAAATATCAGAACATAAATATCAATATCAATATCAGTATCCGAACAATAAAAAGAGAACAGTTGTCACAATAGATTCATCGAATACAGCTGAAACGAAAATAAGGTAATGTTACTGTGCGGAATATGTTAGTGTGCAAGAAACCTATGAACAGAAACTTGTAGCCGCGCCACTTTAAATTTCCCTCTTTTGCTCCACGTGACGTGATAAGTTTGTCCCCGGCTAGAACTTTGGGGTCGTAATCACTTAGAAATAAGATAAGCGAGTGTGGGCATAAATTAAGAGGATACTTTCGGGCAATATTGGCGCGTAAAACGGCTCATGTAACGAAACTACTCTTAAGTGATCAATGATGAATATGTCAGTGGTGGTGCGGTTTGGGGCAAACAATTCAAAAATAAATGTTGGAGCATCACATCTCTCCGCGGCTAGTAAGCTATTTCAAGACGAAATTTGAGCTTGAATTTAGGCTTTCTAATAAACGAAACTGAATATTTGCGCTCCGAAATAAAACCACAAAATCTTGTTACGTCACGTCGATCAGCTAAGAGATCGAGAAAAATGATTTGGCTCTATTCTTGCTCAGTTGGCACGTAGGTGCTTGCGCTTTCATGCAACAAAATAATGAAGGGGACATGCCTGTCACGAATAACAAGTACATACAACCCTACGATTAAACCAATTAAGGTTAGAATTAGCCACCATCAAGCCAGTTAGTTTTTAGGCCTTCATGATGCCTTGAACATGACGAAATATACAGCGCAACACAGCTGTCTGCTTTCGGAAACTATTACCGCTTCGATTTACTTACTCTATGTTGTAAAAGTAAATGGGTTAGTTTTCCCAAAACCGTACGTTAGACCGGCCGCAATATACTAGGTCAACCTAAAACAATCTTCACGCTGATTTAGCACCGACACTATGCGCTAACTGCCTCAGTTCACGTTTTCCGCTGGAAATCTACATCGTCATAAAAGACGCTGTATATTTCACATTAGATATTGCACGGTTTGCTCCGGAGCTCAAGAGGAAAGAGAAAGGTATTTGCAACCTACGTACCTGTAATCTGCATGTCGACAACCCGACGACGCTTCCGAGAACGGGGCACACCGCGACAGCTCTTTTCAGGGCTTCAAAACAGCCGTCGCTAAACGTGTACGACCTTATCACTTGGACGTGAGTAACGTCTGCGCAACATGTGACACGCGAAATAATCCACCACGATTGTGCGAACACCACAAAATGACACAGGCGCAATGCGACGCCGTGCAGCCATGCCTCCAACGCTGAGCTGCGGTGGCGGATTTGTAGAAAACAAACAGACGCGAAACGACGACAGCTGTTAACGGAGACGAAGCGGCGTGAATACAGCGGGAACATCAAGGTTGGCAACTGTTCGCTCCGACATTATGCAGGGTGTGGTGGCATGTGTTGCGGCTGTTCAATTTTTTCAAGTTCCTTTTCGTTGAACAAAAAGGTTACGATCTATTGTTTGTTCGCCTCTTCAGTATGTCGCCTGGCGATAGATTGCGGTCTTTTTGCTCGAATAAGTGGACGACGAGTAATGCTCCAAGAAACACCTACCGTGGCGCTGTTCGCGTTTGTTCGTCGTTGATTTAGCTGAGAGAGAGGCATAGCGTTCTCATTTGCTCGGAGGGGGGGGGGGGAGGGGGTATTTGATTCAGACGGAATCGCTCATCGACAGGAGGGGGAGTAGGTGCGTGTTCGTTGCTATTGCAAAATTTGCAGTAGCGCAGTTTTTTATCGCACGGGTGCACTCGGTGGCAAGCCAGATCTGATCACTTGTTTAGGAGGGATGTGTCGCTTTTGTTTTTGATAGATTCCTGCACAATTCACCTATACCTGATGGAACTAAAGCTTCCTGTTTGGTCTGTGCCAGTATTTATTTTATTTTGACTTGCCCTGGAACCGCCATGAATCCTTTGTAATAAGCTACAGCACAGCAATATTTATGTCGAAAAAGAAATGCAGCTGGTAAATTGGGCTACCTGAAGCTCACGGTCAGAGGGAAACTGCTTGAATGCATTTAAGCATAGAGTGATAGTAGTGGAAAGATTGTGTCACTGATAATACAAGCATTTCGCAGATACGTGGTTATGCGAAATCAGCGCAATAATGTCAGCCGTTTGAAGTCAACACTCGTGGGAAGCTTGCTTTTGAACCACTGTTCGGAGAAAGTGCGCTGCTGCCTAGATGACGGGATTTATTCATTTGAACTACCTGATTGGGGTCACGTAATGGGCGTCTTAGGTATAGCCAATGTATAGCAACCTGCTAATGTTTATTTATCACATACTGTATCCTTGATCGTTTGTATCTGTAATTTTAGGTTTGATTATGAAGAACTGGGTGTTCCACGAGTATTTTCTAATTGTAAATCCTTTGCTGTAAAAGGGCGTTTACAGCGCTGAAACAAACAGAAACATTTGGCGATTGTAAGATTTCGTCTGTTAATGAATGAGCTTCAGCGACATGTGCTTTAAGGTTTTCTTGAGCCTCGCGATCATCTTCTTACGCACAGGATAATAAGGACTGCAACTATGATACTTAATAGGCGAAAGCTCGTTCACCTCTTTTATGAAGTAGAATGCGGTACAGGATGCTTAATAGCAGTGAACTTACCGTGCGAAGCCAGACGACAAAGCAACTCGAGAAGAACTCCCGAACCTTAAGGGGAGTCGATCACAGTTAGAGGCAGAGCTGAGGGTTGCGTTTTGCTAAGTTCACAAGTGTGAGTATGTATCTTCGACTTCTACCTAAGGGGGATTTTATTGGGCCTTTCACACTAAGTGGCAACACGCTAAAATGGCGTATCGATGAAGGGCATGTGTCCTAGAGGTTCTTTATCAACCTTTCATTTCACTAAAGTCCGTTGACAGGTGTCACATGACCTGACGTATCTGTGGATATCGCCTTGTACGCCAAGCCAGTGAAAATGAATAAAGAATACGCTGACGTCACGACGAGACAAAAACGTCCACCATATTTCTCGAATGTTGCAGTGTACCAAGCGTTGGAGCTGGCCTATAACTCGACATCACACTTCACTGAGAAATATGCAGAAGCAATGCATCATCAGTTGCATTGTCCTGGATTTCCCTTCATGTGTGTAAAAATATCGGAAATCATATACACGCACACAAATGCAGGCGAATGAAAAATAATGAAGTAGTTTGCTACAGTTCAGTATAACTCATGCTCTGACATTAGGTGAAAGAATTCAACAGAAGAAAACCATTTTAGTGTGTACGCTTGAAGTAGTATCCAAATACAGGCAAGAGTGGAAAACTAGATGCGACTTGCTCAAATCGTCAATGAAAGTGGAATCTCAAGCCTTGTCGCATGGTCAGACTAAATTTTCAGGAACGTCAATGAAAGTACAACGCCCGCCCCATAAACCACAATTAAGAGATTTCAACGGTTCTGCCAGCTATGCGAGATTGCTATACTTCGATGGCATTTCATACATTGTTTTAGGTACTCACGAACATGTCCAGAGACGATAAGTACTGTGAAGGACATCCAAATACATAGATTGATTGTGTTATGGTGGCAAGGTTTTAAATATAATAGGAATCATTGTGTTTAACACACTAAACATATGGGCTATGATGTGCTCCACAGTGGCGTAGGAGGCTTCAAAACACTGACCACCGAGGGTTCTAACCTCGTGCCGTAAATCACAGCACAAGTACGTCTGTCTTTGTTTTTGCATTTTGCCCCCCCCCCCCCTCGACGTACTACATCCGAGGCCTGGAGCTGTGCTCAGATGCTGCGTCCGATGCGGTCTGCTGCAAGCAGCGTCACATGAATCGTTTAAAAGAACTTGGTATTGTCCTGCTTGCTACAGTTACTTGCAATACACTATACATATAAGAGCAGGTTTATAGAACCTGGGTTCTCGAAACCTTGACTAAAAGCTCTAAAGAATCAATTTCCTGGCTATTTATCACATGGCAAAACTAGCTTGCGTTCGTCGACAGTATACGTTAGGGTAAGGAAAGAGGGAAGGAAACGGTACTCATAGTCTTTTCACGTTAAAAATATGCGTACACCACAGTCGCAACGAACGCGGCATCTGGGGTGCTATGCAGGATGCGTCGAGTTTGGCGAAACTCGGGATCTTCACGAGCTCTGGCGACACCCCAAGATGAAAGAACAAATGGTACCGAGACACAGTTTATCTTTCGACAAGCCTCCAGTTTCATTGGTTTATCTGGATTCACTCTGGGTGGCTATCATTCCTTGGGCGTTGCCTTCTGGGCGGTCGACAAACTGGGGCTCACGTGATCATACCGTCGGTGCATGGTCGCGCCTTGTTTCACTTGTTTGTCGTTCCACCGAGTGCATTACACGCACAAGCGAGTTATAAAACAAATGCATTTAATACAATATTATTTGTTAGTTTAACGTGGTTTAAAAGCATTTTAAAGCTTACAAGATGTACACTGAATGTGTATTCGACTAATTTGTAATTTAGTACGCTTCGCATTATGCCACGAGGGAATGCTGTGGTGGCGCCATCACATATATTCATCGGGCGAGCATGGCGGCTAAACATCGAAGAGGCCCAGTGTAAACAAACTCGTACAACGAGCTTGCAGTGCGCGACATAGTGATCGGGCTCGACGATGACCACTATTTCTTGGATAGTTCTGTACTTCCGTGAGCAATCTTTCCGTGCACCCCGAAAGACTGCAAATAGCTTAGGCGATTTTACAGATCGCAACGCGTAGCTACTGTTCACGGCACAATCCTGAACAAACAACTTATCCGGTGCTGCTTCTGTGAGTGCGCCGAGTTCCTCCACTCTGCGTGACTGCAAGCGCCACGAATATTGCATAGTGTGTGCAAAAGGAAGACAGCCGATATAGCTACGATACGACAAGGAGGTGGTGCCGACGATGGATCTCGCAACCAACACAGTGACGGAGGCATCGACAAACTGCACATAAGTATATTCCTACAGTTTCATATTTAGCATAATAATAGTGCACGGATTAAGTCACTTTCGTAGTAACGAACTGAATGTCCAGCAGTTTAAAAAAGGCATTGAGAGCCAATAATTGCTCGTCCTTTTACGTGTACGTGGGCCCGCGAAAATATGGAAAAGATAAAGGTAACCTTCACTAACTTCGTGATATAACAGAAATTCATCAGTGACGTTCAGCCCGCAGAATCTATGGAAGAGTATCTTTATCCAGGTGAAATATCAATAGCAGGTACTGATATAAAGCAGGCAACTTATTCAAAAATTTCGTGGGTTGAACAGCACATGGGAGGCATTCCCGAATCGTGATCGCAACGTTACCGATATCCTTGAAAAATGTTTAGAATCGTTGCATTCTACCGGTTATGCAATATGGGACATAAACCTGGAGGTTAACAAAGAAACTTGAGAAGTCGAGGACTGTGCAGAAAGCGAAGTAACAAAAATTCTTGGAGATAGCATTAAGGCAGGAAGACAGTGGCGTAGTAAACCGTGGCAACTGATATGCTAGTTGAGATTAAGAAAAGAAAATGGAATCGGTGGGCAGGCCATGCACGTCTTCAATCACTTGTTGCCAATTTATAACAGGTGATTACATAAGCGTGACAGAATGGATGTCAAGGAGAGAGAACTGCAGCCGAGGATGGTAGAAAATTGCCTAATGGGACAAAACTATGATGTTTGTATGCATAGGATGGAATCGGCTCGCATAAGACGGGATTGTAGGGAGCGCCATTGATATTGCAGTGAACAAAAATAGGTTTGTGGTGCAGGCAGTAGAGACTCGTGAAGGTTCGAGGACACGTCAGCTGTTGGCACACTAATAAACATTACAATTGGCTCTGAAAAAAACAACCCGCTATGAAAAATAAAGCAATGTTGTCCTTACAAATTGTTTTGTTATGCATACACTAAAGGCTTCCACAGTTAAGGGCAGTTAGTACCAATAGTGCAATGAGCATTTTTATTTGTAAATAATGGTTTATATGCGGTTGATTCATTCCAACAATCCACTTTTTTTGCAGCAACACATTATGCTGCTGGAGGCACTCAACCGCCTGGTGGCAGTAGGCGAGCGCCAGGCACATGCTCTTGAGAGTGTGGCAAGGTCCAGAGGGCTGCTCTGCAACAGTAGGATCAGTGCACTCACTGCTTTCCAGTCGAGCGCCCAGAACACACCTTATAAAGGAGCTTTCAGTTTATTATTCAAGAGCATGAATAAAATTATTGCAGTAAACATTGTGCTGTGCATATTTGGACACTTGTAACATGCACTTGATGTCTCTTCAAAATGAGCAAACACGTAAGACAACCTGGACCGTGTAAATGAAAAAGACACTAGTGCAGCATATACGTCATTGTGCTGTTTGTTCTTTCTATGTGCAAGAATACAGTGGGTGTTGATTAGCCACAAGATGAACGGTGTGTGTATTTCACAATGAAAAGACCGGAAACAGCATGACCTTAATAATGCTATCACCTATAGACTGTGCAAATGAATGCAACACTCCCCGATTTAAACGTGCCATTACATGCATGTTCGATACCACATATTCTTTAACAATGTCATATATTTGCATGTACTAATTTTCACACAGCTTAAGCCCATGCATAGCTCACTTGTGATGTATCCATTTCATAGGCCAAATAATTGTACACTTTGTCCTTTTGTGTTGTATGAAAAGCAGCATCCTCTAGTCGGATACAACTTCACAAGACAGGAGAGGCTCTGCCCAGATGACCAAAGCGCAGCAGCCGATTGCCTCCACGTCTAAAGAAATAGTCCCTCTCCAATGAGCGGGTATTAGTGCATCCAGCGGCACGACGTCAGTGTAGAGTGTGTGCCCATTGGTGCAGGCTTGTGTTCACCTGGCGTATAAGTGCAGATTCTGCGGCCTCCTAAAGTTGTATCCAACTATAGAATCACGTATTGCCTTGCACTGGTTGCATAGACTTTAGCAGCTTGATAGCACACAATGATCAGGAACAGAAATCTATAAAGGCACCCAAGCAAAGCTGGCTGGCCACACTTCCATTATGAGAGGCTGTAAACAGTTCTCGCCAAATATTCCCATGACATCCTTGAAAAAGAGGTGGTGTTTGGCACTTTAGAATCAAAAACAGATTACAGTGAATGTTGTGTACCTCGTTAAAACAAACAGCTTGGTTATCTGCACAGCATGTAATGAAAGCTTGTGCTTCACATAGGAAACAAAGTGCTCTGTCCAGTACAATTGTCGAGTTCGCTGTGGCACGTATTATGTCATTAGTGTCAACATACAAATTTTCAAAGGCCATTCATTTCACCATTATTTTTGTATGATGGTTCTTTCAATCAGTGCTTGTATTACATGAGCAGGTGGATTTGAAAGCAAAGCTTTGTTTGCAAACCTTCAGACTTCCATAATTGTGTGGCAAGGCACTGGCATGCTGTCGAATAGCTCACACTTCCTCGGTCCTGCACCAAAGAGGCCCAATGCTCTATTTGAAGTTGGATCGCGCAACAATTCAACGGCACACAAAGAGTAACACACACAGCAGAGCGTTCTGCTGTGTGTATTTCTCTTCCTCGGTCCTGCACCAAAGAGGCCCAATGCTCTATTTAAAGTTGGATCGCGCAACAATTCGACGGCACACAAAGAAGAGTAACACACACAGCAGAGCGTTCTGCTGTGTGTATTTCTCTTCTTTGTGTCCCGTCAAATTGTGGTGCAATTCAGCTTCAAGCTTCTATACCGATACAGTGAGTCTTCAACCTCACCAATGATCTAGTTATTAAGCCACAATGGCACACATCCTTGAAATGTCCCAACACGAATTAGCTCTCCAACAAATCGCCGCAAGCATAAAATTTTGCTGCACAGGTGTATGCACGTGCCATATTCTGTACCACTAAACTCGCAGGAATCAAAGGGGCAAGCATTAACCAGCCTTACTGCTGCCGTTACCATCATCATCATGACACCAATAGAAAGACAGTGCTCCGTTTCAGTAAAGGGTGTGCCCGAGGGAAAGGCGTGACAGCGAGGCTTGAGGCTTACAATAAAAATAGCATTTACAAGACATGTTCAATGCCAAAATATGCTGCATATCGCTCATCCTACTTTGGCATTGCGGCAAGCTTTTACACGTTTCAGCATGTCACAGTTTGTGTAATCATCGCTCTAAAGCTGTACAAAAGGTCTATTCGCTCTGCAATCTGTACTTTTATCAGGGCGGGCTAAAGACCCACTTTTCATTGGCATCTGCAACACATTTCTCCCGATATGTAATTTTGCCTTGGTGGTTCACAACATCTTCACGCACACCGAGTTCTGCAGAGCATTGGATCTGCATTGTTTTACTGCTGAAGAATTAGAGCCCCATTATGAGACGAAAATATACGATTTGTCCATACAGAATAACGCTGCCCCCCCCCCCCCCGCAAAAGAAAATACACTGAACCACTGGCACATGCACCAACAGTGAACACAGCGAACACTCTGAAGTATTTTCTTCATGCAAGCCAGCACACTAAGATTCTCAATGCATTTTCATTTTCCCATAAATGCACAGGCACAACAGGCTTGGCGCGACATCCGCATCTCGCACTGCAACGAATTGTGCAAAGCCTTGCTGTTTCATAGTGCGGCTGATAAATGACGCATGACCAAAACTCAGCATTATGCATACTAAGTAACTTGTACTAAGTACTAAGTAATCTCATAAAAAACCCCAAGTTCTTTATGAGATTAGCATTCACGGTTACTTCACACAATTTGCGATATCCATTTATCTATTTTTACTTCATTAACCTCTTTCCCAAAAAGTGAACCATTTGGAAGGCACCCTCATAGACAAGTAGAACAATCGGTAAAAAGTCAGCAACCAGCGAAAAAGTCAGTATCATAGGCTGCCGCATGTGTGACGTCGGAAACACAAAATTTAAGTCGGCTACAGAGAAGTGACAAATTTGGCAATATGGTGCGAATAGACATTGCTTCAATGCTAATCACAGTAACGCTGACATTGAAGGCACCTTAATTCCTACGTACGTTGCGTCGACACACCCGACTACGTTCGTAATGTTTCCGCGAAGTAAGAAGCGTTCTTTTATAAATGCCCGCTCAGCCGCAGTCTTCGGGAAAGCCAGCCACCGCTTCCGCACTGCCGCATCAATAAGCGCATCAGACATCTCTGACACAGAGGCTCACAGTAGTTTGATGACGTCCAATGTAACGCTCGGCGCCGACGCTTCCCTGAAAATTCCCAGTCCCGTAGAAACGGAGGGCGCAGAGAACTTGCTCTTCAAGGGTGAGCGAATGAAGCCCGCCACGCTGTCTCCACAGACGAGAGTCTTCACCTAGCTCGTCACACAGCCAGCGCACTGATGTCTTCGACAGGCCAAAATGACGCTGAAACTCCACGGCGGCCATGTACGCGAGCGGGTCCAGACGGTCATACTGACGCTCGCTGCCGCTGGCTGCAATAACACAGGCTGCTGCTGCCGCCGCCATGTTGCCGAGTTGAACTCGGAGGGGGTTTCGCGATGTACGAGTTTAGCACGAGTTCGCCTGTCAATCAAAGCCAGAGGTCACGCCCCGCGCGAGGCATGTAACTCTTGTGCGCGCACCCACCACAGTTGGGCCACGCCCAACTTATCTTTCGGCAACAGCGACGTGGTGCCGAGCTGAGAGGCATCAACAATAGTCACCACCGACATAAAACACGCACAACACACTGTCATCGGTGATGTACTGCGCACTACTATCAAAAACAAAGCGTTGACTGTCGCTGGCTTATGCATATATCTTCTCGGGCTGAGATGGCCCCACAGCACGGTTTCATTGCCTGCATTGTGGCGACGTAGCGCACAGTAAATAATTATCGGCACGTCACTGTAGCTGCTTGCAATGCGTCGATGCGCCGAGGGTGACGACGATGCTGAGGAGTGCGTATCGCAGCAGTCGTTTGAGATGGCTGCTCTGTCATGGGTGATGTATCGGAGTCACAACGTCGTAAACACGATCAGCGTCCGAGAATCGCTCGCTCTTCTAGACCCAGTGCAATGGCATTTCTTCATCACAAGCACTGCGCACTCAACAGTTCCAACACCTTCCTCAGTTCGAAGCCTCATTTCATAACCGCACACAAGAGCCCTCACCTGCCAAAATGCGATTGCTGCGGTGTCGTTACGATATCCTTCTGCGATCGCTGCTGGCTCCGTAATCCGCAAGCACCTTGGCGCGCACAAAACACTCAAATACTGCGTACATGCGCTCAGAGGCACTTTCACTGGGCAAGCGATGACAAGCGATGAATCGTGTCGATGGGAAGCACGCACTTCTACGCAATGCATCGCCGAGGCTTCGCGCACAATGATAAACTGGTACATTTTCACTAAACTGCGTCACTACGGGCACTACGGACCGCCATATTGCAGCGACAGCCGTTGCTCCCGTATTTATGACTAGAGTGTCGTTTTTAGTTGGTAAAGTGGGGGCCTTAAGGCGCTTGCGATGAACAGCCGTACCACGGCGCTGCGTTTCTATTCCCCTAATGGAGAAAGAGTGGTGATCACTGACATTATTGAGAATAGCACTGTAGCGCCCCAAGACGACTTCTCACCGTATGAACTGCCTCGTGCGTGCGACCTGGTTCAATGTATCCGCTTCTAAGCTTTCGCCTCACTGTCGCCACTCGCGGCAAGAAGTGCAAAATTTAATAATTTGCTCGATCTCCGTTTGTCATCAGAAATTTCTAGCATTCAAAACGGAAAACAGACACTTAAAGAAATAAAAATGTTCGTTGTTTTATTTGTTGTGTTTTAACGTATTCGTTTGAGCGAAAGCGTAGGTGCAAGAATGCGTCGCATGTACCCTGTTCGCATTCGATGGAGGATAGAAAGATAGTTGCCGAAAGAAGAGGCACGCCCTTGACGCGCCCGGGAAAGGCGTGGCAAGCGGCTCACGGCAAGTGTGCAGACAGGCAGCAGAACAGTCACGGTATTGCTAAGTTGCGATAATCCGTTGATAACGATACGCGGCGCTGGCGCGTTTCGTTGTGCAGCCGTCTGCGCTTGAAACGTGGAAGCAGCGTGCCGCGCAGGGTGCGCTCATGTTGTCATACGCGGCTTTTTGTCTACACATCTTTTTGCCTGCAGCTTTTGCGCTTTGCACGCTATCTCTGTTCACTGACTGCCGTCGAGCAAACTCGGGTAAAACTCGGGTGAACGAGAAACTCGACGCATCCTGCATAGCACCCTGGAATAGACAGATAAAGTGGAAGCAATAGTTTTACCTTACGCACGAAGGGGGCAAAACGCTTGGTTCTTCCGTGTCTAAAGTGTGTTGGCGCTCATTTCAATCTATCCACCATAAACAGGCTGACAGGCGTTGGAGGCATCGATCTCATAGGCTACGAGCACCATAGTTCTCAATATATAGCTTTGTTATAAAAAAAAAATTGGCTCCAACCCACGCTACGCAGGTGGCTTACCAGCAAAGCTGTGGTATCACCTGATGTGAGAGACTAATATGATGTTACCTCGAATTTGGTGCTGCGAGTCTGCGCACTACACCGTTGTGCATATTGACATCGCTGTTCCTTTCGTATTCGCGCTGCTCTTCGGGACTCCTAACTACGCATGGCCTTTCATTAGCGCTATCAGAATACATATAAATTCACTTGCTAGGCGGGTACTTCTTTAACATAGGAAAGCGTAGGTACGCCACCGGTTCTTTCTTAGGCTACTGTTGGCGCTTCTTCGCAACTACATCTTATCCAACCATTATCTATTCCGCAATGCGCTTCCGGCCAGCACTATGGGCTAAGACAAACTTGCTGCTCATTTTTTATTTTCATTTTTTTTGCAGCGAAGCTCTTTACCGATTTTCCGCAATGCATCCGTGGTGTTCGTGGGCAAAAGCTCAACCAATCACAGGGGAGGCGCGTACCGCGCAAGCCACTTGATTACCTGCAGCTCCACCAGATGTCGCTCGAAAGCGCGCTTCCATGGCGCTAAGCGGATACAATAGGTACGAGGTGTTCCGGGGTCTGTGGAAATGTGTAATGCTTCCATGACCTACATTTGGAAGTGCGGTTGTTGGCTTTAAATTAGGGGTACAATCAGGACTCGATGGAAAGCAAAGGTCAGGGGGACGACTCGCATTGGGCGCTCACGGGAAGACTACAATTGAAGCTGTGCAGGCTGATTGGCTGGACTAGTTATGAAATTATAGAATCTCGCAGCAAATTTGATCATGAAGAATGGCTACGAATATGAAAGAAAGTAAATGGGCTGGGAGAGTGTTCATCTATCTGCACAGGAAAAACATTGATTCACAATGGAGGAAAAGAACTAGGAAGCTTACCAGCAAATATGCGACCTGTAGGGTGGGCAACACAGCAACAAAGAATGTCAAGCGGAACGTCAGAGAGGCTGAAATAATCTCATGCGTGGTGGCAATGAAAAAAAAACCAGACATGAGCAACTATTTGAGAGGAAAAAAATACGCAATCAGGAAAGAAACAAATTATGATAACTGAAAGAGAAGCTCATTACTTTTCAATGCGATATCAGGAAGCCTTAGAACACGTCCCTATAAAGCGAGGTATAAGAAGGAAGAAGTATGTGCTTGCTGCGGCAAAGCTAGGGAAACGATGGAGCGCGTTTGATTAGAATGTGAATACGTCTGCCCAGCAGGCAGTTTAGGCACCACTGGCCTCCTTGAAACCCTTGGGTTCAGCGAGGGCAGTGGAAAAGTAAACATGTCCGCAATAGAGATTAGAAAGACGTGAATGGAAGATTGATGGAAGAAAAGTGGGGAAACGAGAAAAAACAGAGATGCACACAAGCAAAGTTCGCAATAGGGGATTAGAAAATCTTGTTGTGGGAGTTCATCATGCTTTTCTTTCTTTTATTTCATCTAGGTAGGACATTAGGCGGTATAATAGCAAGAGCTTGGTGGCGCAAGCCACCATGGAAGCAGGCAGCTCCCTTCGGACAACATCGTCATTGTCATCATTTTGACAATATTCATGTCAGCATGTTGACTGTAGAACGTAATCATTTGGACGATATTCTTTTGTGAAATCAAATGCATTTATTTTCACGTACTGCGTTCGCTGACGTCTCTGGGAAGAGTCAAGCTGACGATGTCTTCGTGGGTGTAGTTCTTTCGCCTCCCTTAGTTCGTGTGTGGCGTACCAGTGTGGACGGCCAAGTTTCGCTTCTGCCGCGGCTGTGGCCGCCGACGATGTAGATGCTTGATACTGCAGTATTGTGATGCTGGTAAAGGTTTGTTTAGGAAGTGTAAAGCATAATTTGCAGGCTTCAAAATGTGAGGTGAACTAATGAGTCGTTGGTTTTGCTCACGAACATGTCTGATTTCGCAAGAACGTTGCTATGTAAGCTTTTCCCGGTACTTCGCCACACGGAGTGGGCTGAAAGAAAACTATTGGATGTGTCACTTGGATGAGAGCTTGCAGGGCGCCTGTGAAAAGGTAATCCAAACCAACGCATTCTCTTCTTTCATTCTATGAGTTTCCACTATGCCAAAGGAGTTTGACCTAGGTTCAAACAGATAAGAATTAAAATTTCTTCAGAAGATAGGAGATACTGGATAAATCGAATCGTAGAATAGGTGGTTTGCTCTAACGCTTACGGTTCCTTAAGAAACATGCACCACTGTGATAAAAAAAGCTGTAACCAGACCACTGAAAGAAGTGTGATTGCAATGAAAAATGCGTGCACATCATTTGAACGACAGTAATTACAAGTATTGAACGAACACAAAAAATAGTAGCCGAAAAACTCGGAGGACGTTTAAACTTTGTTTTTAAGAGTGCAACGACATAGTATTCAAAGATCCCCGAGTGCTTCTCACGCTTCCCGCAACGACAGCTTACGTAACCGTAATGTTCACTGGGAAACGCTGGCGGTGAAAGCTTTGCACGAAGGGGGCGAGCTTGGTGGTTCTTCTTGTGATGGTGCTCAATGAACCGAGGGGGAAGCTCCGTTTCTACTACAGTGGACCTCAAACGGCAGCTGGAAAACGCGATATCATGAAAAGTGGTTTTTGTTAGATTTTTCGTGTAAGAGAATTATATATTCGGGTATAGTTAAATTACAATCCGACGCTATCATGCCGGTAGGTTGCGTAAAAGTTGTATTTTACCATTTGTCTATGTGTTTTACCTTGAGAAATTCAATTATTTCAGTAATTTCTTTGCGCCACATGGAAGATCTGCGTGTCTGGGTATGCGTTGTTTGAAATGCTTTTTGCCAGAGCGACTTCCGGCGCTGGACGAGGGACGCCGGACGCCGGCGCCGTATGTTATGCGACACAGGTCCCTTAAAGTTATCTCGTTGAAATGTATTTTTAAGAAGCAGCAGGGACAGGAAGAGCTAACAAAAATAATGCAAACTATTCTTCTGGGGGCAAAGTAGATAATGTTGTGGCGTGTTGGCTTTGTCGTTGGGCTGCTAAGTTCGAGAGTACGGGATGACATCCCGGCCACAATGACCCAACTTAGAGAGGGAAAATGCAAAAAAAAAAAAAAAAAAAACATTAGGACACGTAAAGACTTCTTATGAGTTGTTAATGCGAAAGCATTACTGTCTAGTTGAACGCCGCTGAGCGGTCTTTCGAAATATGCTTGCCGCGTTTTGATTTGGCCTCACCGAGGCGCAGTGAAAACGCAGCCAAGAGCTTGCGCGGACAAGAAATACACGGATAACATAGGCTTCCAAGAGCAAGCAAGCGCGTGACTAGGCGTCGCGGCGACGGCCTCACCCCTCATGCAACACCTGTCACGCTATTTCGGCCGCCGGTCTTCCCTTTCGCATGCTCATTACGTGGCGTCGCAGCCAGTGGCGATGCGATTTCAGGTGTCATTTCGCTTCTACAGACCACATACGTCGTATTTATCGATGAATAAACCATGCGGTGCCTTTGCGTCAAAAGGCCCCGCTAAGGAGCATTGCTTCGATGCTTCCATAGGGAGCCTCAGCTGTTCAAAATTGTTCCGGAGCCGCCAATATTGCATGGGCCATAACGATATTGAGGTCCTCAAAAAAACCACAGGAACTATCTTGAGGCAAACACTATATGCATAGGTTTAGATGATTGCATACGAGGGAATAATTTTTCTGCTTTATGGAATTTTTAAAAATCTTCTAGTGCAGTTGACATAATTGTAGTCATTCAGATCGATTGCTCGAATAAGGAGACATTATTGAACAAAAAGCAAAATATATATGCAAATGTCCCCAAATTTGGTAATGTTCTTCTAAACAATAACTTTCCGCCACCTATAGCAATTTACGACTTGTAGCTGGTGCGTTTATGAGGCGCATCCACTTGGAAAGAATTTCCAATATGACACCAGTTTGAATATGCGCCATCAATATCGCAGTAAAAAGCCACTGTTGGTGCCCTTTCATTTTTAGGAAAATGCTCTGTCATGCATTGAAACACAAAGTAACTGGAACGGCCACGCACTTCATCTAACACTTCGAGAAATAGTATCTCCGGATGGGGCGGGGGGTGTCATCCAGGAAATTCGGCACATTGTCAGTGCGACGTACCTAGTTGTGGATGTTGACGTCAAAGACGTTCATTGAATAGTGGCACACACCTACTGACACCTACCCAGTGACCCAACCTGGCATCAAAGTGGTTTACTGAAGGCCACCATAGGTGTCGCGGCAAATACTCAATGCTCCAAGTCAGCGCCAGCGAGTTTCTTCGAACCGTGGTGCCCGCCCGATTCCGCATCTAGCGTGGCCCATGTCGGTGTGAAAGTGCTTAGTTGAAGAGTGGCATGCATGCGCACAGTGCTACATATTCAATGAAACAAGTTCATCGAATGGTTTGTTTCGAAGCTTGTTCCCTCTGGAGAGAAGCCAAATACGCTAACCATCCGACTACGGGCAAGACAGTGTCCCTAGTAGGCGGAAACGGTTACACAGAAACATAGATATTGTTACGCGCAAAGGAGACCGTTTATCATCCTTACGCGTGAAGGAGCCTTGCACTTTAGGTCTCGAAGATGAGGGCAAGGGCGGTCAGCTGGATGACGAACACAGAGTCATCCTCTTCCTTTTTCTTTCCCCTCGGTCCCGCCAGCACGTTCATCGGTGTTCGTTATCCTCCCGCGTAACATTCCTCTCGGCGCAGACAAAGCCCACCGGCTGAGTCAATCCACTCGTCTTGAAGTGAACAATTTCAAGCGGGCGACATGGACCACTGGAGTCTTGGCAGCTCTTCTACCACTGCCCGTGAGGTGAGCTATGTTATAGGTGACTTCCATGAGTATGTTAATAAAAAATGGCGCATCGTAGGTGGCCACAAGCTTTTGGAATAAGCCGTGTTTCCGTACAAGAGTTCACCGGCAGACAAAATCACCAGGGCTATAGGTTACCGGATGGTGGCAAATGTCGTAGCGTGTTTTTGATTTGTCCTCCAATGCCCAAGTGCGCAAACCAGCAGTACGATGAGCTTTTTAGGCAAGGCTGAGAGCCTCGGCGACAGTGGGATTTTCGTGACTACAGAAAGAGAAAACAGTGTTAAATGTGCACCGGGCTGGACGTGCGTGCAGCAGGAAGAAAGAGCTATAGCCGGTAGTCTGGTGCTTAGCGGTGTTGAACGCGTACGTGTTAAAAGGCGGTACGTCATGCCAGTTCTTGTGGTGGGATCAAACATACATGGATAGCATGTTTACAATTGTTCAGTTGGTGCGCTCCGTAAGCCCATTCATTTGTAGGTTGTTTGGCGTCGAATGGCGCAAGTAGGATTCACACATACGCAGCAGCTCCTCTACGACATCCACTGTGAATTATTATCCACGGTCACGGATGATCACGCGAGGCAGATCATGTCTCAGGATGACATAATGTAGCAGGAATGTTGAAACGTCACTTGAAGTTGCGGAGCGTACGGCCGCCGTCTCGCAGTAGCGTGTGAGGCAAGTTGACGCAACCAACTATCCAACGATTTCCCTTGGGTGATATTGAAAAAGGGCTCACGAAGTCAGTGCTGACTTGTTGGAAAGGAATGCTTGGAGGTGGAATGGGAGCAGCTGGAGCAGTAGATGGCAGTTTGTGGCACTGACGCTGCATGCAGCTTGCCACATACTTCTCAACAGGCTTTCGCATTCAAGTCCAGTAAGAGCATTCGTGAAACGGGCAGAGCTTCTTCGCCGAACCTAAATGGCCAGATGTCGGGTCGTCGCGCATTGCACTCAGAATAGCTGTGCGAAGGCTCTCCGGTACATCTAGGAGAAAACGTGCGCCAGTGCTAAAAACGTTCTTTTTATAAAACGTTTTCTTTAGAACTGATTTGTTGTCATCGAGGCGGTCAAAGCGGTGAAGAGCGGTGTTAATTTAGCGTCTTTTCGCAGTACGGCTTTGAAACAGTGGAAGGCTGGAAAACGCGGCGACACAGGAGCATCGCCGTTATCGAAGTCGTCGGCGTCATAGTCCGCAGCGCTAAGTGGCATACGCAAGAGGCAGTCCGCATCAGCATGTCCTCGGCCGCTCTTATAAGAGACAGTAAAGCTGTGGTCTCGCATTCGGAGTGCCGAGCGCGAAACGCGGCCATAAGGATCACGAAGATTCACAAGCCAACCCAAAGAGTGGTGGTTGGTGACAACTGTAAAAGGGCGCCCATACAGGTAAGAACGAAACCGCTGAACCACAAACATTCATCATCACCATCATCAACCTGGTTATGCCCACTGGAGGGCAAAGGCCTCTCCCATACTTCTCCAACAGCACTGGTCATGTACTAATTGTGGCCATGTCGTCCCTGCAAACTTCTCGATCTGATCTGCCCACCTAACTTTCTACCGCCACCTGCTACGCTTCCCTTCCTTTAGAATCCAGTCCGTAACCCTTAATGACCATCGGTTATCGTCCCTCCTCATTACATGTACTGCTCATGCCCATTTCTTTTTCTTGATTTCAACTAAGATGTCATAACTCGCGTTTGTTCCCTCACCCAATCTGCTCTTTTCTTATCCCTTAACGTTACACCCATCATTCTTCTTTCCATAGATCGTTGCGTCGTCCTCAATTTAAGTAGACCCCTTTTCCGAGGCCTACAGGCTTCTGCCCCGTAGGCGAGTACTGGTAAGACACAGCGATTATACACTTTTCTCTTGATGGATAACGGCAACCTGCGGTTCATGATCTGAGAATGCACGCCAAACGCACCCCAGCCCATTCTTATTCTGCTGATTATTTCCTTCTCATGATACGGATACACCATCACTACCTGCCCTAAGTAGATGTATTCCCTTACCACTTCCAGTACCTCGCTACCTATTGTAAATTGCTGTTCTCTTCCGAGACTGTTAAACATTACTTTAGTTTTCTGCAGATTAATTTTTAGACCCACTCTTCTCCTTCGCCTCTCCAGGTCAGTGAGCACGCATTGCAATTGGTCCCCTGAGTTATTAAGCAAGGCCATATCATCAGCCAATCAAACGTTACTAAGGCATTCTCCATTAACTTTTGTCGCCAATTCTTCCCAATACAGATCTCTGAATACCTCTTGTAAACACGCAGTGAATGGCATTGGAGAGATCGTATCTCCTTGCCAGACGCCTTTCTTTATAGGGATTTTGTCGCTTTCTTAATGGAGGACTACGGTGGCTGTGGAGCCACTATGGATATCTTTCAGTATTTTTACATACGGCTCGTCTACACCCTGATTCCGTAATGCCTCCATGACTGCTGAGGTTTCGACAGAATCAAACGCTTTCTCGTAATCAATGAAAGCTCTATATAAGGGTTGGTTATATTCCCCACATTTTTCTATCACCTGATTGATAGTGTGAATATGGTCTATTGTGGAGTAGTCTTTACAGAATTCTGCCTTGTCCTTTGCTTGACAGAAGTCTAAGGTGTTCCTGATTATATTTGCAATTACATTAGTAACTAGTTCGTAGACCCTTTCTTATGGATTAGGAGTATGTTAGCGTTCTTCCAAGATTCCGGTACACTCGAGGTCATGAGGCATTGCGTATACAGGGTGGCCGATTTGTCTAGAAAAATCTGCCGACCATCCTTCAACAAATCTGCTGTTACCTGATCCTCCCCAGCTGGCTTCCCCCTTTGCATAGCTCTCAAGGTTTTCTTTACTTCTTCCGGCGTTACCTGTGGGATTTCGGATTCCTCTAGACTATTCTCTCTTCCATTATCGTCGTAGATGCCACTGGTGCTGTATAAATCTCTATAGAACTCCTCAGCCACTTGAACTATCTCATTCATATTAGGAATGATATTGCCGGCTTTGTATCTTAAAGCATACATATGATTCTTGCCAGTTAATAGTTTCTTCTTCACTGCTTTGAGGCTTCCTCCTTTCCTGAGAGCATGTTCAATTCTATCCATATTATACTTCCTTATGTCAGCTGTCTTACCTTTGTTGATTAACTTCGAAAGTTCTGCCAGTTCTATTCTAGCTGTAGGGTTAGAGGCTTTCATACATTGGCGTTTCTTCATCAGATCTTTCGTCTCCTGCGATAGGTTAGTGGTATCCTGTCTAACGGAGTTACCACCGACTTCTATTGCACACTCCCGTTGTTCATCACGTTGAACACGTTGTTGAACACGTTGTTCATAACGCAGTTAATGTGCATCGGTTCTACGGTTGCATCAAAGCTGTGGGAATCGGCCCCGCAACAGACAACGGGAACACAAACGGTAGATGATGCAGGTAGGACCGTATCGCAATAAACACACACTGTAGTTTCGCGATCTACAACGTTCGCCAGCAGTCTTGACGGAATTCTACCATTTATGAATACCTTCTCTCTGCAGCAGTCGACAGTAGCACCACACTCCCGTAAGAAGTTCATGCCAAGAATAGCATCATGGGTCTGCCGAGGAATAATTACAAACTGTGTCGTAATAACATGGTATCCCAAAAATTTGTCAGTACTACACACACCAATAGGTAGCAACGGCTCGCCACTCCCTCCACTGAACTTTGAATCTTCGTCCTTTTTCAACAAGACCTTTCGCCCTAACACGCGTTTAAAAGAGACACTAATGACCGAAATTGTTGCACCTGTTTCCACCAGAGCCATCACAGGCGCGCTATCTACAAGAACGTGCACATTGTTTTTAAGCATCAACACAGGAGGTACTTACGTAAGTAGCACGTCTCCAGCAACCTCACCTCCATCGGCCGCACTAGGTAGTTTTCCGGTGACCAAGGGGATCTGGTGCGACGCAGCGGTGAAGGAGAACGGGGAGCATGACGTTGATGTGGGGGTGTAAAACTACTGTCAGATGCCGGGGAGCGATTCCAGGAGCTGCTCGGCCAATACTCGTCACCAAATGATACGTGTGCAGGGCACGGCGCACCATGGGGCCGTTCTGAGGGCCGTGAAAACTGTGAGGGCTGACCATACCACGTGGCCACGTGCTTCATGCAAAACTGCGATATATGACCCGGGACGCCGCAAGAGTAACACACCGAGAGAGGTCGAAACCTTTGTTGTTCGTCGGTGAAATGGTTAGTATCATTTTCCCTCGTGTAATGCGTTGGTTCGAGGCGTGTGTCACGATGATACATCAGGCATCGAGAAGGCGGGCACTGAGCGCGTCGATCATAGCGCGCAGTCAGAGGGCGCGTTGTCATCCTCGACTGTGGGGCTGCGCTGTACTCTACGGCCGCTTCGATAAACTTCGGTTTCCAACAGGCCGAATGTGGCGCAGTCATAGCCTCACGTGACGTGTACACGCCTTGCTGGCCATCAGTTGAATGCAACATCTCTTTGCGGCAGGAAAGTTCCTCGCGGAGAATATGTCTGTTCGTCGAGGGAACGTCGAGGCAAGGGCTGGTAACAGTCGCAACGTTTGCCAATCGACTTTGACGTAATTCAACGCATCTTGAGCGTTTAAAAAGTTCTGCAATGCCGAATGACGTCAGACACAGAACTGAGGCTTTCCTTTCCAATTAGAAATTTTTACGCATCCTCTGCCACTCCTTTCAGCAAATGTCCAAATTTATCTTCTTCCGACATATGAGCACGACCCATCTTGCACAGCTTTGACACTTCGATATATCTGGTGCATGTCTCTCCTGGTAGCTGCGCCCGTTGCGACAGTGTCTGCTCCGGAGGCTTCTTTTTGGTGACTGTGTCCCCAAAACACGCCTCTGACCCATCTACAAAAAGTTCTCACGTCGTAAGCACGTCCTCGTGGTTCTCGTACCACACTAGTGTGGTACCGGTCAGGGAGAACACTACATTGGTGAGCTTAGCGGATGCATACCAGCCGTTGGACTAGCTCACTCGTTTGTAGTGGACGAGGCACTCGTCTGCATCTTTCCCGCTTTACCTCCGAAGGTGGGTGGAACTAGGTAATACGACAGTGGACTGTTAGGCGCTGCCCTCAGAGCGGCTCCTTCTTCTGGCATGTCGCCGACAGTCACGGCTGATGGCGAGGTGCCGGCAAGTCGACGGCTTCGACGGAGCTGCAGCAGCGACGGTTCCGTTGCTCTGAAGGCTACTCCGTCACTTCACCACATTGTTACGCGCAAAGGAGACCGCTTATCACCCTTATGGATGAAGGGGCCGCTTAGTTGAGGTCGCGAAGGTGAGTGCAAGAGTGGTCAGGTGGTTGATGAACTCAGCGTCATTCTTTGCTTGTGCTTTCCCCTCGGGCGCGCCAAGCACGTTCGCCGGTCTTCGTATATATATATATATATATATATATATATATATATATATATATATATATATATAGATTTATATATATATATATATATATATATATATATATATATATATATATATATATATATATAGATATATATATATATATACGTAGATACATTGATATAAGTACATAGATACAAATATACAAAAATAGATGCTGGCCGCGGGATTTGCCTGAAGTTGCCTAAGGATGCTAACGCATTAAATAACAATTGATTAGCAATTGTGAATTACTCGAACAAGCATTTCGATTTTTTATGCAGGGATAGTCCCCCTCATTGAGTACTTCAGCTCAATGACTAGAATTAATTTGGCCATAGGCGAACTATAGCAAATATAAATGTTCGAAAGGCAGCCGGCATTATAAGTACAAAGTTAGCTAAGTATATTTGACACTGATTCTAATCTGCGTCGAACCAGATCACGTTTTAGCGTTTCTTTATCATTGAAGAGCGGCACATAACCAAGTTGCCCTCAAAGTAGTTCAATAAGGTGCGGTACACACCTAGTGATCGAAGTTTGCATCAGACAGGTTCATAGATGAGAGACGGATACCATGTGGTACATAGAAAGGGACTCCAGTCAGCTTGAAATGCTTTATTGAAAAGCGGAACGTACCTATTTACCCAACATTGTCCGATGGTAGGTTTCACTGCTCTGTCAGGGCAACAGTCCTGTATTGTGCCCAACTGACCGTAGAATATGACCGACTCACATTGGCGGCAAAACGGTTAAACAAAGTTTCCCAAGTATGACAATAAAATTACGGCACAAGCACCTCCAGTTCCAATTAACGAATGCTACAGAATCACCACCATTAGGTCACAAAAAGAAGATTCTATGTTTATATTTACCCCTACAAGCGGTATATCCTCCAACACATGCAGTCATGGTATGCGACGATGAACATCTCTTTGGAATACAATGTTGAGAGCATGAGTGAGTAGGAAATGTAGCTTAGCATACGGAGATTTCCCACGCTATGTAATTACGAATGTTATACTTTAGCTGTGCGTCTTTTAAGCAATGTGAAACTCTATACAAGCGTGTGTCACCCCTCAGACTGCATGAAGTTTGCTCTAGAAGCTTCTGTGAAGCAGCATAACCGCACTAACAGCTCTCACCTTTGTTTCGCTTCCGCATATGTGGTGGTTTCATGAAACACGACGTGTGTACAATGTGATAATGTTATTGAGTTATTAGAGAAAACAATTATTGAGGAATGAACGAAAATTGAGGAGAAACTTGACCTGTACTACATTTTCTGTCAAAGTTTCTTACATTGAGCGAGGAAACTGATTATTACAAGGCAATATATTACGAGATTTCAAATGACCATATCCTGGTCATTTATTGGCCAATCAGCGTTTATAAGCAACGAGGTATCGTTCTGACTATGTAGGGCAACCCACCTAGTTTTAGCAAAGCTGTTCAACAAGAAACAATATTTTAAAAAAATACGGTGAAAGAAGCATTCATAGGTCCTGCAGTGTTCTGTTATCGCACATCTGTTGACAGAACGCCATGTTTCTTTCCTTGTCTTTGCTTTTCTGAAATAGCCTGGCTAACGTTAGCCGGCATACACCGTATATTACGCAAACCAAGCAAATTAGCTTGACGCCAATGCCATAAAAAGATCCTTATATATTACTTCAGGAGATTCGTGCACCAATACCGTTGATGATGTGAAGTGTCAAGTAAAACATGAGTGGAATGGCGGAATGATGAGGCGACTTTGGTGCAGGAAATGGAAATGTCGAGGATGCGAAATAAATTAGCGGAATGGCCACTGCAAAACGTATTTCTTCTTTGCATGGTTATTATGCCCGTATTTTGTAGTAATTAGCCAACGAAACATGTACAATAGACTAGCGCTGACTGGTACCACCGTGTTCGGCACGATTCCATTCTTTATAAACTAGGTTGCTCGTGCTTGGATTGTCTTTAGCGTCGCGTTAGCCTGCTTCGACGCTACAACTTACCCCGTTTCTTTGTCGTGACAGAGACGCACCCTGGTAGTGAAAGTAAAACTGGCAGTAGACATGTTGAATAAAATTGCGTATGATGTTTTGAGGCTTTCTGGTATGCTCGAGCATTTATATTTCTTGGATGTTTGGTAACACAATACAATGTAATATATATAATAGCTGTTATTACTCTACAATTTTATTTTGGAGCGTAGTTTCAAACATGAATAAATCACAGAATAGACACAGTGAAACTTTGAAATGGATATTATAAACAGCATAGGAAGTGTGCCCAAGGCTCTGGAAGAAGGCTTCGTGCGGCAGAATTAAATTTGCAGCAATAAAAGTAACTTTATACAGTGCAAATCGGAGTGAAGTTTACAGTGCGAGTTATTAAAATGCATTGAAGAACGGTCCAAAGACGCGTAACGCGGCAACACGCCGCACGCCGTTTGCCGTTGGACGGGCACTTTTAACGGCGGTTTTCCTCGTGAATGGCGATACTTCCCGGCCATACAGAGGATGATACCGGCACCAATTGTGCGGTCGGCGTACAGCAAAGTGGGCAATTAGCGACCGCGGAGTTATCACTCTGCCATTGCCGCTGATTGCTCGGTAGTTCCGCATACGTTGCTTGACTATTTCTGGTTCACTTCGAAGCTAAAGGTGGCGGCACATGGGAAAGAATAAGCAACTGTAACAAAGCGCAATATTCTGTACCGTCGTTGACGCTCCTCACAATAATTGGTAAAAACAGGAGAATACATAATGCTAGCCACGTCATCGGCTGCGATGCGAGCACAGCCGAGTCGGTCAAGCTTGTCGAGCCCTGTTGGGAGCCATGCGCTACAGCAGAGCTTTACAGGGACCAGAAATCTCCTTGGCGTTTAATGCTTGAGACATTGGGCATTACTTCTCATAAATAGCGCTATTTAGCTGTGAATTTATCTAGCGGAAATTATTTTCCATTGAATAGGAAATCCAGCCGATGTTTGTGTCACCGGACACGGAGGCATCCTGGAGATGACGGCATGTAGCTTCCCGGTCGTCGACAGGTCCGTAGATAATGCTGCAGGCAGGGCACATCCAAACTGCCGTGTATATCCGACACCTCTCGCGCGGCTGTCGTTCTGCTGCTGTGGAGGCCGGCGTGCCGCCAATGTATGTTTGCCGCTGCTCTTTCGACCCAGGTTGCGTCAAGTGAAGACGTCACAAAAAACTTCCCACACAACTAATCAAACGATGTAAATAAGAAAACGTCCAGATCTCGATGTAAAGCCAGCATAATTTTGATGCAATATCCAGATGTTCAGGTCAAATAGTGCAAGACAACCATTGTTCCGCGGAAAAATCTACGAAAACAAATAGTAGCAGTAACACTCTTTGTTTCAATTTGGGACGTCATGTGCGCCAAACACTTCAGCGTCTGGCTTGATAATATTACTGTACAATACGTATAGCTTGAGTAGCAGTTCAAGAAACAATTAACAGCTAAGGGATATTCACGACTCTTATAATAGCCCACTGGGCGGTAGGCGAAAATGATGCGACCAGGGCACAGTGGTTTTAAAGTGAAGATTGGAAGTAGCCAATTTGTTTTATTTCGCATGTTTCCCGAAGAAGTTCATAGAATATAATAGGAAATTGATGTTGTTTTCCGGCATATTGACTGTTTGAGGATAGTTATCTAGCTAAAAAAATTTTAAAGGTCTATAGGACTTTTAGCTGCGTGTATGTTATTCGTTTAAGAAACAAAATGAAAACTAAGGATAATCATTGAACTCGGGTGCCCAACCACTTGACAAGATTAAAAAGAAATTGAAGATAGCTTCGACGAGCTTCGCCTAGAAATATCAAGAACTCAGCGTAAACTGCTGCTTAGAACCGAAGGTCTCAGCATCTGAGACAACTTTATTTTATTTTGGTAGAGTGCTGTTTTCTTGTTTCAATATTACATGAACCATTATTACGTTCGGCGCACATAGAACCCTGCTTTACAAGCTCCGGCAATATGAAATCAAACAAAACTCTGTGCTTTCAATCCACATAATACGTGTTGATTCACAACCTTTGAGCCCTGATGGTCATTTGACACCATACATGCAATCTTGTACAAATATCAAATAATTTTTCTTTCTTTTTCTGTCATGCCTCTAACACCTGCTTCACACTAAATACGCGACTCAAAAAAATATCGACCTAAACTGAAAAATTCAGTGCCGAAAGGGCTGGTGTGGACGCGTCTTTACTCGCATGACTGAGTGTTCAGTCGACGTTATTCGCGTTTTTCTACTGTCTCTATGAAAACGACTCTTCAAATCGTGCTTCTTTTTCAATGAAGGAATGGTTACTTAAATTTCGATATGTGATAAAAATGTTTGAAATGACCTAAGAGTTTCGCAAATACATCTCTATATTTTCACGCACTATACAAGTGGCGCGGTAGGTTACCCTCTGTATCTCCTGTGGCAAGGGCAGGCCCTCTTTATATTCAGTACAAATAGGATAAGTAATTTAAAATTATTTCGACTAATTACAGTATTTCTTGCAAATTGTGCATTCAGAAGTGCGGTACCATTGTGAGCGTTTGCCGAACAACCAGATAAGTATTACACTGCTACCGTGAAAAATTTTGGCGATAATATTGCCTAAATATGGCCAGTGGCATTAGCACGAAAACAGATATATGTGTGAACACATTACAGCAATTGGTAAAATTTCATAAATTTCTTCGTCGAATGTGATAGACGCCCGCTATCGGCTATTGTTGGCATTGTCCTGTCAGAACTCTTGGTTACAGAGTTCTTTTTAATGTATACCAAGGACATATCAGTACTTGCGGTAAATGGGTAAAATTTGTTAAAATAATTCTTTTGTGCTTGTTTGCGTCGTCTTAATATTCACTTTACAAGGCGCTCGTAATGTCCTAGGGGACACAAATAAATTGACTTGAATATATTACAAAGAAATAGAAGTCAGACTTTGAATGATACCTATGCAAATTTAACGCTTTTTGGATGTATTAGGCCATTTGTAGGACTAAAGTTTGGAAATCCTGCTTAACTGTACAGGTGTATTCAGAGCGGATTAGCTTGCGGCTCTGGGAGTACTATATTATAGGAACTAATAATAATTATAGCTCTCATGAATCACCATTACGGGTGATACGCCTGTTGCGCAGCATTCGCCCTGATGTGCAACACTGCAGTAATTAACCTCATTGATGTGCAGGTAAAATGCAGCGCGTGATGAAACCATTTGACCAGTTATTTTCAAAATGTGCTTGATAGAGATACGTGTGGCCATCGCTTGATATGATCGAATGCACATTTAAATGTTCTTTTTTTTTTCACAGGCAACTGATTTGCCTACTGCTACTGCTTGGAAAAAAAAATGCTTGCGCGGTAATATGGCTGTTACTCAGTGAGTTCCGACAAAGTTGGTCTCGCTCGGTTTTACAAATTAAGAATGATTGGTTAGCTCAAATGATACATGTCTGTGTGCATTTACGTATCAGGGTTAGCTCCACAAAAATGTTATTTGAGTTGAGTAAAAAAAGTATTAAGCGAAATGGCTTTTATTTACATTTCCCTTTGCTTTTCTTCCTCTCAAAGTTACCCACTGCATATTTTAAGCGTTTTTGTAGTATTCTGGAAATGTCGTTGGTAAAAAAATTAGTTTTTCTTCTTTTTTAGCAAGAGATAACTTTGTAGAGCACTCTATATATTTGCTCCTATAAAGTTTCAGCATATCTGGTCTGCATTCCTGGCCGTAATAAGAAGCATAGTGCAAGTGTAGCTATTCATCTTGGCTGGCTATGGTTCCCACTCTATTACGGCATTCATTGCAGAAGGGTTGAAATCTGGGCCAGTTGGTACATACTTGAACGAAAAAACCAGTTAAAAACACAAAGGACAAGAGGAGAGGCTCACACCACAGCGACCTCTCCTCTTGTCCTTTGTGTTTTTGACTGTTTTTTTGGTTCACGGCATTCATTGTCATTCCCTGGAAGCTAATTCTATTAAAGTGCTAGACAGTGCAGCATCACCTGCAATACTATGAAAGAAGGGCACGTGAATGTTTGATGTTTAATGGTGAAAGGACCAGGTATAGCCAAAGAGCGCCATGCACGTGGTAATGAGTTCGCAGTGTAGGTAAGAGCTTTATGAAATTGATGTGACGTGGCTGTAAAGGGGCCTTAAAATGGTCGCTCTAAAGTGCAAAAGGTCTATGTGTAATAAGATTATGGCAAGCACAAGTGACGTGTACTATGAGCATTAAGGTGCACTGCGAAAGAATGATACAGTATAGAACATATGTCAGATGCTAAAATTGACTAGAGCACCACTCCCCTTGAGACACAGGGACCTGGAGGCATATGCAATGCAAACTAACTATCACAGCGGCATCCTCTGTAAAGAGGATGCGTTATGAATTTAGTGGGCTTATAACTAGTAAGACAACATAATTCGAGAAATCGAGGACTGCTTTGCTGTTAAAAAACGGTTCCTTACCATGGAACATACATGGGTACAGAGGGACGCAATATTGGTATGCAGCAGGAAAATATTTCTTACTCTGAGCTTCGGCTTTCAGACACTTCAGAAGGACGTGGAGGATGGTCAGCCTCTCACCACACCTCAAATTGTGGGTGCCAAATGTGTGCCCTATTCTGAGACGACAGAATAGGCCATCTGTTCGCCGTGATTTTGTTGCGGAGGGCCAAAAACCTAACTGTGGCCTTATAACGTGCAGTTTATAATTTATTTCTGCGTCCCACATCCGTTGCCCGTCGTTTCGCAGTTTCTTACGTAAGAAAGGCTTCAGATCTGTGACAGAGATAGCAGCCGTACGAGTAATGGCTAGTGATGTGAATGATGTGGCCATTTCGTCAGCTAGTTCATTATCCTCGATGGCTCTATTGCCAGGTATCCAGCATAATACTACATCTCTGCATGATATAGAAACGTTGCATAAGAGCGCGTAAATTAAATGAAAACAGTATTTGTATAATTTTGTGAAGAAATGAACGCTTTTACAAGACCTAACGAGTCTGTGAATATTATTCCTGTGTCAAGTTTTAATTTATCTACATGTTTAACTGCACACAGCACTGCGTAGGCTTCTGCAGTGAACAAAATTGTTAGGATGTTCAATACGTCAGATTTAGAAAAAAAAAAGAGACAACAGCAGCAAAGATACGCCATCATGTGATTTTGACGCGTCTGTGTAGCATTCGGAACAGGAGTACTTCGATTGAAGTTTACGGAAATGCATAGCGATTTCGAAGTCAGGAGCGTGCTTTGTGACCTCTTCAAAGTATACAGCACAATCTATCACGCGCCACTCCCAGGGCAATAATAGCTTACCTGGACGCATTAGGCGATGTTCGAGAATCGGGACATCTATTTCTTCGCTCACTTCTCTTGCACGCTGTGATAATGGAAGTCCCATAGAGGGTGTATTATGAAAAATTGCGTCACACGGGAAGTCGTTAACGGTTGTGAAACGCGGATGTTACTTATTAGTGCACGTTGAGAAAATATGTGAAGCTGATGTATGTTCTCTGAATATATGAGTGACCACTCATCTGACTCTACGTATACACTTTCGACAGCGCTTGTTCTAAATGCGCCAGTGGCCAAGCGGATAACCAGATGGTGAACGGAGTCGAACATCTTTAGCGCGCTCGCGCGGCATAGTGATATACGACGGCACCATAGTCCAATCGTGATAGAACTAGGCTCCGGTAAGGATTCAATAAACACTTCCTATCTCTACCCCATGTTGTGTGGGGCAGGATTTTCAGTAAGTTCATTGTGTTTAGACATTTTTTTAGGATATTTAATGTGTGGAATGAAAGTAAGCCTGGAGTCAAGCATTACACCTAGAAATTTATGCCCTTTGTTAGGTATTTGTTGCCCACATAATTCTACACGCGGATCTGGAACCAGGCATCTCTTTCTTGAAAAAGAACACAAGAACTTTTCTGGGGTTTGATTTTATATCTATTTATATCTGCCCACTTCGACACCTTTTCAAGCCCTGCTGCACCAGTTTCTCGCATACTCCAAGGTTGCAGGATTTGGAGCCTATTTGAAGGTCGTCCACGCAGACGCAAATAAAAAAATGGCCGGCGGTAGTGAAGCACCGAAGTGTGTTCATCGTAACGATAAAGAGTGTGTAACTGAGTACGCCTCCCTGGGGTTCACCAGTTTCTTGTATAAAAGGTATCGACAATACGTTGCCGATTTTGACGTGGAAGATACGATTCGACAAATAGCTTGCTAGTACGTTTTGCATATTTCCACGTATGCCTATTCCCGATAAATCTTGCAGGATCCAGAAACGCCACGCTGTGTAGTATGCCTTCTCGATATCGAGGAATGTCGATAAGAAAAACTCTTGATGTATAAGTGCATTGCGGATATATTCTTGATTGCGCACAAGATCGTCGGTGGTGGACTGCCCTTCTCTGAAGCCACACTGTTAGGGATCGAGCACATTGCTGAGTTCAGGAAAACGCATGAGTCTACGATTCATCATTTTTTTAAGAAGCTTACACAAGCAATTTGCAAGAACAATCGGACGATAACATGCTCCCAAGAAAGGGTCTTTACCCTGCATCAGGACAGGGACCACAGTCCCTTATTTGCATGTGAATAAAAGGTATCCCGCAGGCAAAATAATGTTGAAAAGTGCGAGTAGTGTAGCTTGTGTGTCAGTGTATAAGTTTCTGATCATGTCATACATGGCTCTGTCAGGTCCGAGCGCAGAGCTCTTGCATGCGCTCAAGGCAGCTGTCAACTCAGCAATACTGAAAGGCCGGTTATGGGGTTCATTCTGTCGGCATTTAAGTACGACTGGGTTAATCTTTTCTATTTCTTTGTGTGTAAGGAAAGATTGAGAATAGTGGATTGAGCTTGACGCACGCTCAAAGTGCTCCCCAAGAAAGTCTGCTTGGTCTGGCGAGGTATTCTCTCGGTCGCTCACTAGAGTCAACTGATCAATTTGCGGCCCTTTCAGCTTTCTGAGCGGCTTCCACACGTTTGTTTCCTGGGTATACGAGTTGATTCCCAAAAGAAACTTCTCCGAGCTTTCTCTCTTAGCCTGTCGTCGCGTGCACCTTCACTGCACTTTAAACTTTTTGAAATGGACAAGACGATTGGCAAAACAAGAACGAGGTGAAAGCAGGAGCCAACGTTTCGCGAAGTGGACTTGTCTTCTTCAAGGCGACATACGCTTTTCTCGCCACAGTATATATAGGTGGGGTTCTTCGAAAGGGTAGAGGGTGTAAGGCGGGTCGGTGCGGCAATGAGCGAAGGAGTGTTATCGTGTCGAATCGATAATAAAGGAGTGGGGCGCACAAGGCCAGGGACACGGCCGTCTGTCAATCACGTGTCAACACCCGTGTGTCAGCCGGCATGTCAATGGCGTGCACAGCAGCCCTCTACCATCTGTTTCACTGGTGGTCGTAGGCTATCGTGTCTCTGGAAGAGATAATAGAAAGAGCGGCAATAACCAGTGCTGGTAAAAAAAAGAGGAAATACTGAACTGGTATAAATAAATCAATAAGAGAAAAAAAAAGAAACGGAAATAAGAAAAATAAAGAGAAAGAAAAAAAGAAAAAAGAAGAAAAGAGAAAAAGAAAAGAAGAAAGAACGCTGGGACACCAAGCTGACTGTTGTTGCCTATAGCTTTAAATTTAGCGCAGCGAATAGAGTATAAAGCTCCCGTTAAAACATTTATGCCTATTGGGTGCAATGTCTTGAACTTATGGATAAGGTAGGATGCTCTGTATTTTCTCTCTCTTTCAGAACGGAAATTTGACTGCAACATGTAGAGTTTAAGTTGATCAAAGTTATGACCTGCTTGGTTGAAATTGCCGGCGACAGCTTTGGGAACATGTGTAGATGTGTGCGCGTAATGTCCATTTAATCTCATTTTGATTGATTGTCCTGTTTCACCGATACATTGCTTCTTACAGAAGGAACACTCAAACTCTTAAATCACATCCAAACTTGTACAAGTGAAGCTAGATTTGACTTCGTGTGTATAACTATTTGCGGTGCTTTCAATTTTAATGTCACTTTTAAGGTGCCTGCAGGTATCGCACCGGGGGCAACAACATGCTTTTATTACGGGAGAATACTGTTAGCTGTCTTTGGCGTGTACCGACACGTCCTTAAAGTTCCTGTTGCGGCGATTGTTAATCATAGGCACACCCGGGAACGCTTTTCTCAGACGCTTGTTACTTGATAATATTGGGTGGTATTTTCGTAGGGTTGTTGTTTCTCTTTGTGAGTGCATTGGAATATTTAGTTATAAAGGCCTGCGGTCTGTCAGATTCTGGTGTAGGCTGTTTCTTCGCCAATTCCAACTGTCTCTCAAATCTGGACGCGACATCATAAGCTCTACCGAGAGCAACTTGCGGATAGTTCCTTTCTGCTAGCGTTTTTTTAGGACCATTTAGGTGATGAATATAATCGTGGTCTTCACTGCAGATTCTTCTTAATTGTTTCGCTTGACCGATAAATATTCCTTGCTTGCAGTGTCATGGGTGATGACTGTTGTAGTCTAAATATTGCTTGCTATCCGTAGGCTTCCGGTAAAATGTTGTTCTCAGGTTTCCGTCTTCTATGTAGACCGTCGTGTCCATGAAGTTGATCTGACTAGGCGAGTGGTGAGCAGGTAATTTAATACACGGGTGAAAGCAATTCAAATGGTTAATTAAGTCGGTTAACGCGCTTTTGCCGTGTTCCCATATTATAAATATGTGGTAAATGTAACAGATAGGTGTGGAGTTTTAATGGATAGGATTTCTGTTTAAAGCTGTCCCATGAAAATATTGGCATAAGTGGGTGCGAATGGTGTTCCCATGCTAGTGCCGAAAGTTTGCAGGAAGTGAATAGAATCGAATTTGAAATAGTTGAGCAGGAGAACTATACTAAGGAGCGACACGTAAACTTCAGGAGCGTGCGCTTGGGGATGACTTGCGAGGGATTTAGAAACGGATTCAATTTCTTCGCTCATGGGTATGTTGGTGTAAAGGGCAGAAACATCCACAGTGACTAGAATAGTACTGTCGGAAAGCATTTGGTTGGCGTTGATGCCGTCGGTAATTTGAAGGAATTGCGGCGTGTCTTGAAGAAAAGATGGGAGGGTGGTGGGAATATTTGACAGGTGCTGATTTAAGAATGTAGAGGGTGACTATGTAGGTGTGTAGTTATAAGGCACAGTATGTCGACCTGGGATTTCTGCTGTAAATATTTCTTCGACCGGAAGTTTATGTATTTTAGGAAGAAGATAAAAGCGGCCTCCTTTTTTGTTCTTGCGCGTCATGAAGCAATATTCAGATTGCGTGTTTAGTTCTCTGTGCAGGTGCTCCGGTATTGTGTTTCTCACAATGTTGCAATAATCCGAAGTTGCGTTAGAGTCGAGTTTTCTCTAATGGGCGTGGTTGCTGAGTTGTTTGGAGGCCTCATTCTTGTACTTTTAAATAGGCCAGATTACGATACTGCCGCCTTTGTCTGCTGGTTTTATTACAATATCATTCCTTTTCGCAAGTACTTTAAGGATTTGGTGTTGTGCGGCGGACAAATTTTTTCGTTTCCGGCAATGCCGCGTTGACTCTAGAATTTCCTTTGATATCAGTTTTAAGTATAAATCGAGGTCTGGACACTGTTCGGTTTCTGGTGTCCACGTGCTAGGTAGTCTAAGAGAGTCTCTATCTCGTTTTTCTACGTCTGGCTTACCGAAAAAGGACTCTGCGATGCGCATGCGTCTTGAAAACTCTGGTATATGTCTGTGGTGTTCGCATTCGCTAACTGCGTTCTTCGTCATACAAAACATTAGACCATGTTTCAGGAGATCAACTTCCTCGGGGCTTAGACTCTGGGATATGTCTACTACATTGTTGCAGTGCTCTGGATGCTCGCCTGTAGGACTATCGTTGAAGCTACATGCTGCAGGAGTTTCATTAGATATTTGAGTGGATGAGCAGCTCTAATAAGTTCGCGCTAGTTATTTATCTAGTAATTTTTCCACCTCGGTTTGGACGAATTGTTTATTTCTCTTCTTTCCGGTTCAGATAAATTTATGCTTTTGAGTTGATCAGCAATTATCATAAGTTGTTCCTTGCAGTGTTCTTCGAGAATATCAATAAGGGAGAGCGATGCATTTTCTAGGACAGCATTCCACTTCAATAATAGCCTGGAGGGTAAGGAACCGAGGGCACATCTAACCTTAATTCTGAGACCTTTCGGGATTTTTCTCTGTTTAATGCAGCTAATGGCGGTGAGTTTGCGGGATTGGAGGAAAGGACGAGATTTGTTGTGTGGTACGGGTAGTGCGTGGTAGTCACTTCTGTTTGGTTCGGGCAGACCTCCGGGGCGAAAAATCATCAGGTGGTGCCTTTTTACGGTTATTTTCTTGTCCAGGCCTGCACCGATGTGTGCCTGTGTATCGGTCTGCTTATTAGTGTACGTGGCTGCTTGCGTGAAGGCTTCGCGGGTGGTTGTGGGCTTCCGTATGAGTGGGTGTTGTCGGTTCCGCGTCCACCGTCTGTGTAGATGGTTCTTGGGTTCTAGCTTTGGTGGAACGTGCGTGCGAGCTGGCGTTGAAAATTTCAAGCGGGTGTTTCTGTGTTGAAGCCAACTGGGACGCAGGATTTATTGGTGTTGGTGGTTGCGTCAATTTAAAAGAGTTTATGAGCCTCTACTTGACGTTGTTAGCCAATACCTTGACGCCATAAAAAGTGCGGTGTAGTCCGTCTCGGGCGAGAAGAATGTTGGGGTCCCGGTGTATTTCAGCGTGGTCAATGATACCGACGTTCTCGTGTTGGATTGCAATTACCAGAAGAAAATCATTGAGCTTACATTTCGCTAGTGCGTGAGCTAGGAGTTTTTGTGATTGTTGGACAAGTGTCCTGCGTTTGTTTGCAGCCCGGGTAGGTCTGCTGTCAGGGTAATTTCTGCGTATGGTCTGTTGGTGTGCAAATCGTTTATCAGCGTTTTCATGGCCTTAACTGTGTTGTCACCGGTGTCGTGGTTAAGGTCAATTGTTCCTTAGTGAATGACGAAATGTATGATGTGCTGTGGTGCTGCCGCAATGAGGTGTCGGATAGTGTGTGTTGTGGCGCTGCTCTTAAAGCTAATCTGCGCTGAGTGTTGGCCTGGTGGGAAGTGTTCTTGCATATACTTGTAGTGAATGTCTCCAATTAGTGCTACGTGTGACAAGGAAAGCAGAGGGTGCTCACCTTGTTCCTTCAGCTTCCTTCGGTAGAAATCCAGGGAAAACACGGGGAAAGCGGGAGATGAAAATTCAAGACAATGAGCAAAATGAGAACAAGGTGAAAGCAGGAGCCAACGTTTCCACAATCGAACTTTTCTTCAGGACGACATATGCTTTCCTTGCCGCAGTGTCTATCGGTGGGGTTCTTCTAAAGGGGAGATGGCGTAAGGTGGGTGGGTGCGGCAACGAGCGAAGGTATGTCAATCGACCTTCCGTCAAATCACGTGTCAACGCCCGTATGTCGACCGGCGTGTCAACGGCGTGCACAGCAGCCCTCTATTGCATGTGTTACTGGTGGTCGTAGGCTATCGTGTATCTGGAACAGATAATACAAGGAGCGGGAGAAACCGGTGCTCGTAAAAAGGACGAAAATACTGAAATGCTATAAATAAATAAATAAATAAATAAAGGAGAAAAAAACGGAAAGGAGAAGAAGGGAAAAGAAAGAGAAAGAAAAGGTAAAAAAAGAAAGAGAAGAGGTAAACGCTAAGAGCCGAAACTAAGTTTCGTTGCTTATAGCTTGAAATTTAGCCTAGCGAATAGATTCTAAAGCTCCCTTTGAAACGTTTATGCCTATTGGTTGCTATGTTTTGAACTGATTGGAATGTGACAAGGTTTTCTGCACGTGGGTATCGGCGCAGATAGTCCCAGGCTTTGTTTTGAATTTTCCACGCTTGTCTGTAGGCATTGTTCCACCAGTGAACTCGTCTTCGACGTCCATGACCTTTTTTTTTGAGGAATCAATTTTTCTGATGCGTCAATATTAAAGGCTGTAAAATATGATACGGCATGATGTAGAGCATAATTATTTATAAAACCTGGTGACAAGTAGCTGTGTTTCTTTAAAGCTTCCAAATCTGCTGACGCCAGTTTCCAGCAAGGCACATGCGGAGAGGAGTCACGTGGTTTTACTTGCTTAGAGTTACTGGAAGGTGATAAATTCCGAAAAGATTTTTAACGACATACCATTCTAGATTGTGGAACACAGTAGGGGAGCCGATCGACAGGTCTATTGAAGAGTATGGATTATGATGAAGATGATAGTACGTTGGTTCCTTCTTATTGGAGAGGCGCAGCCGGAGGTTAAAAGAAAGTTTACAATGAGTCGTCTTCAGGCGTTGCATCGTGAGTCTCCCCAAATGGTGTAATGAGCGTTAAAATCTCCCACAAAAATGTAAGGCTAGGGAAACGGATCAATGAGGTTGTAGAAGACCGCTTTCTCGAGGTGATAGTTCGGGGAATATAATGGAAGACACAGTTACTAATTTATGAAAAAAAAAGGCCCAAACTGACAGTGCCTCAAGGGGAGTCTGAAGCGCGACGGTTCGGCAAGCGAAATACTTGTCGGCTACTATTGCTACACCGGCAGATACCTTTCTCCCTCCTACCCTCTCTCTCTTTTAATCCATTGCCCCGACCATGCAGGTGCTGAGCCGTGCTCCCGCATGGGTCGCAGAAGATAGTGCTAGCCTTTCCTTCTTCCCCACAAGAACCACCACCAGAATGCGCGAAGCAGAAATCGTGAGAGCCAAAGATAAATTTTTAATCATGGCATATCAAGTTTGCTTAAAACCAACACTTAAAGTTTTGGAAAGTAGTCAATCCTAAGCCTCCTTCATCTAGTCTGATAACAATAGTAAACGACGGTGATCTTATTCAGCCATCTGAGGTTGCCACCCAATTGAACCTATGTGTTAGTTTCGTGTTTACTGACGAAACACCACTTCCCACAGGTTTTAATGCTATTAGTACAAACGCGGACATGAATGATATTCTATTTACGCGGGAAGGCATTGAGCAACCTATTGATCGTTTTCCGAGTAATTCAGCCGCCGGACGCGATGGCATATGTCAAAATTGTTCAAGTTAATACTCGCATACTCTTCATAATTTTTCAGCAACCCATTGATAGAGGAATTGTACCTGACGCTTGGAAAATCGCAAGCATTATACCTATATTTAAATCTGGAGATTCTTCTGTCCTTTCAGATTGCAGGCCCGTCATATTCACGGGTATAGCTTGCAAAATTCTGGAACACATCAAATAATCAGCAATAATGAAGTACCTCAGTCAGCAGAACTTTTTTTGGATACCAACACGGATTCTTGCATGGCCGTTCCTGCGAGTCACAGTTATTTGAACTCGTGGCCGACATGCACTATGCTATACACAATTTAATGAGAATTGATGCCGTATTCATTGATTTTGCAAAAGCGTTGGAGAAAGGTGCTCACAGTCGTCTTATATTTAAACTTGGAAATGTAAACATAAACATCAATGTCTTGAACTGGATTGTGAACTTTTTAACTAACAGACAGCAGTTCGTGTCTGCCAACGAATTTTGCTCCGCACTAACCCGCGTAAAGTCTGGTGTTCCTCAAGGTTCGGTGCTCGGGCCGATCCTCTCCCTAATTCACTTTAATGACATAAGCAGCAACCTCACTTCTGCAATTAGGCTATTTGCGGGCGACTGTGTTATTTACAGAAAAATTACTGACCCTCATGACACTAATGCTGTGCAATGGGATCTTTACTGTTTAAGGCTAGTAGCGCCGCTCAGGACGAGCAAAAAAGGACAGAGGTAGGGGTAATCAAAGGGAGCGGAAAACAGGGTGAGCGCTATCTTTACTAAATTGCTAAGTGGTACAAACAATGGCATATGCAAACAAACGTTTCGAAAAGGAAACTTGTAACATTTACGATGGCTAGAGTCACTGACAACCCGCCGTGGTTGCTCTCTGGATATGGTGTTGGGCTGCTGAGCACGACGTAGCGGGATCAAGTCCCGGGCCACGGCGGCCGCATTTCGATGCGGGCGAAATGCGAAAACACCCGTGTACTTAGATTTAGGTGCACGTTAAAGAACCCCAGGTGGTCAAAATTTCAGGAGTCCCCCAATACGGCGTGCCTCATAATCAGAAAGTGGTTTTCGCACGTAAAACCCCATATATTTATTGAAATTTTTTAGAGTCAGTGAACCCAACTTTTATTCTATTGGTAACATGGCCATTGAAAAATTTTCTGCAGTCAAATACTTAGGTGTCCACATTTCTTCTGTCTTGACATGGCACAAACACATTAAACATATAACCACCAAAGCATCCAAAATCGACGGTTTCATTAGGCGTAACTATACTGTGCAAATCAGGCCACGAAACTCTTAGCATACACAACTTTAGTCAGATCACAACTAGAATATGCCGGTTTCATCTGGAACCCGCATCAAGCTTATCTTGCGATAAACTGGAATCACTTCAAAATATAAAGCTTCTAGGTATATCACAAGGAAATATGCTCGCTACTCCAGCATCACAGATATTTTATCATCTCTAAATTTAAGCGCACTTGAAAAGCGAAGACTTGTCACCCTGCTATGTCACTTTCACAAGCTCTATCACAGTGCTTCACCGTTCACATAATCTCATATCAAACCAGCACATCGCATTTTCCCTCGATTAGACCACTGCCTCAAAGTGCAACCCATGATAGCTCACACCAAACTTATGCGTCATTCGCCATTGTTCCTTGCCATTTATCATTGGAATAAACTACCTGCAGAAATCGATTCCGAAAATAATTACGACGCATTTGTGAACAAACTTAAGTGCTTACTCTGTGCTGGTCCTTAATAGATTATTATCAAAAGTGCATACTTTTTCACATTGTCTTGAGCATCGTGCACCACGTGTGTGCATGTTCTCAAACACTTCTTTTATAGAGATATGTTCCCTGATTTCCTAAGCGCATGTTTATATATGCCTTTCTGATTTTTCACTGTGTTATGCAATATGATCACTTTACTGGGTTCTTTTAACCACCTGTGTAATGCCCGTAAAGGGCCCCTAAGGTATGTGAATCAAAAAATAAGGGTTGGTTAGATTTCGCATATTTCTCGATCACCTTATTGATAGTGTAAATATGGTCAATGGTTGAGTAGCCTTTACAAAATCATGCCTGGTCCTTTGGTTGACAGAAGTCTACGGTGTTTCTGATTCTATTTGCGATCAACTTAGGAAATAGTTTGTGGGCACCAGACAGTAAGCTGATCGGTCTATAATTTTTCAAGTCTTTGGCGTTCCCTTTCTTATTGATTAAGATTATGTAGGCGTTCTTCGAAGATTCCAGTATGCTCGAAGTCATGAGACAATGAGTATACAGGGTGGCCAGTTTTTCTAGAACAGTCTGCCCTCAATTTTTTAACCAACCTGCTGTTACCTGATCCTTTCTAGCTGCCTTTACCCTTACATAGCTCCCAAGGCTTCTTTTGCGTCTTCCGGCGTTACTTGTGGGATGTAAAATTCCTCTAGACTAGTCCCTCTTCGATTATCGTCGTGGGTGCCATTGGTACTGTATGAATCTCTGTAGAACTCCTAAGCCACAGGAACTGTATTATCCATATTAGTAGCGATATTGCCAGCTTTGTTGGTAATTCGTTCTGTAATGTCGTTGAAGTTATGAAGAAGGCCTATAACATTCCATTGTAATATTTATGTATCCAATATGATAACTGTGTTTAGTGCTGTGTGGTTAAGAAACGAACATTATATCACGGGCCCTTTCCAGGCGCCATGACGCGAGTTTTGTCTGCTTGGGAGCTATCGAGAGAGGCTCGCCCCTCTTTAGGGGCTGGTGCTGCCGTCTGGCTGGTTGTTGTGTTCATCGCGTTTTGCGAGGCGCTGAATTTGATGTGAAGGCGTCGCCACGTCGGATGAGACCTTTGAGGTCACCGGCCCCCAGGTCGACGGTCCCTTCTGTTTGGGTGGCGCAGCAGCGCTAGCTTCAGCCGCTGTGCGGGCAGATGGGGTCAGTGCCCACTGCAGCGAAATGGCAGTCTCTTTAGCACTAATACAATGTCATGACGTCTTCAATACCTCAAATATGCATTGACCAGGAGACATTGCTTTCTGCTCTCATTTGTATGGTCCTGAGATTGCTCTTTTTCTCCGCAAATGCGATGCCCCAATTCAAATCTTGTAAATCTTCTAATTTGTAAAATCTTGTAAATTTGCGACGAATGAGTCATGGCGTCTATCAGAACAACAGTTTATGTACAATTCGCGCTTATTATTTTCCCTCATACTTTCGTGAATCGGCACATGCTTTCTACCTGTTGTGTGTTAGTGTGTGACAGTGCGCGAAACCAGTGTGTCGTACATAAAGGGAGTGGTGCGGCGAAGACGAATTAACCTCGAGAGCGAATGGCTGGGTGCAAGAATTCGACGACGAAGTGACGCGCGTGATATCTGACGCGCCGTCAAAACAAAATACTAAGTAGACAGGCACCATTAAGGGCTGTACACGATGGGTGACGCAGAAGAAAATGACTGAAGAAGAGATGAGGACGAGACCCTAGAATGGCATGGTGGTGTTCGGACACAAGTGAGTGCCGAAGAACGCAGAGTCTGCTGAGAGCTATAAGCACAACGTCGCAGATGCAGGTGATAGTTACTCCTCTATGTGCAGTTGCGTTCGCCAAGTGTCCAATCACCAGTGCACCGAACCGTATTACCACAGCTTTGGGTCAGCGTTCTCGTGTCCTTGTTCTTCAGCAACAACAGAGAAAAACTCCACGACGAGGCCAGTCATTGTGCCAGGGAAGCTGGTTTGCGAAACCAGCCAGTGCACACCATCAGCAATCAGTGCGAAGAGTGCGCGTAGACCCTGCACAGTTTCCTGGTCGGGTAGGGCGAGGCTGCCTTAAGACCATTTCTCGCCTTGAGGAGCACTGAAAAGCATAGCTTTGGAAAGACAATTCTGCTTGAAGTGCGGCAGTAAGCGGATTCGCAGGCGTATAATCCAGTGAGAGGCACTTCAATTTCCTCAATGGCACCGTCGGTTAAACTTGATGCTATATGTTGATGCTGCAGACTATGGCAACGGCCGTATGGCCCTAGCTGTAGCGAGCGCTCAAACTAAATTGATAGCCAGTGGCACAGTTCCAACGGATTGCTCTCAGATTGGAGAAGAATCTGCCATAGCACTTGCAATTGCATGTACTTCAGCCAAAATTATAGTCAGCGACTCTAAGGTTACGGTGATGAACTTTGCCAGAGGTAGAATTTCTCCCGAGGCGAACAGAATCCTGCAGACCTGCAGAGATAGCAGGAAAAATGAAATAATCTGGGCACCTGCGCACGCCTCCCTCGCTGGGAACGAGGCGGCCCACGAATTAGCTCGAGGACTTACATTCCGAGCTGGTGGGCTAGCCGAAGGCTTCACGGGGCGAGACCGCTTAGTGTGGTACAGAAAGATCACACAACACTACAGACTAGGGCGGGTTAAATATCCTCCAGCTGATGCATCCTTAAACAAGAGCCAGGCCTCCACTTGGCGTCACCTGCAAACCAACTCGTTTCCAAGCCCGGTGTCCTGCAGCCTCTACTACCCGGGTCAGTACTCCAGCCAGTGTAAGCTATGTAAAGCCAGGGCTAATCTCAATCACAATCTGTGGGAATGCCCACAGGCTCCCTCTGAGGGAAGAATAAAGTCTTTAGAACAATGGGAGACCTTATTGCTCAGCTCCGATCCGGAGATTCAACTGAAGACCGTCCAACTGGCCGAAACCGCCGCTAGAGTCCAAGGACTCCTGGCCGTCATCTAGGCGGGAAGGCTTAAAGCCTTCCCTACATCTGTTGGACAAATAAAGTTTTACAATCCAATCCAAAAATTGATGCTATATGACCGTCCTTGGGTTCAGTGAGGCGGCCAAGGCGCGTCTATTCTTCATAGTAGTTTTTGTTTAGTTGTCATTTTTGCTGCCACCAGTGTGCGCACTGAAGGAATGGGTATCTGGTGGTCAGAGCAACGCGCTCTAACATCATTTCTTTTATGCCTTCCCACAAGCAAGTGCGTCGAATTATCGATCAGGTAGTAGAGGAACGCCTCATTTTCCATATGCTTGCTGATGAGGTTCATGCTATATCGCTCCGACAATGTCGTGATGGCCAGTTTTTTATTAAACAGGCGAAGTCCTTGTACACAGGGACATCGTCTTCTTCGCTTGGACAGGACAGGTTGCTGGCTTACAATAACGAAGCAGTCGTGGCATAAGTCAAAACCAGTTTATTGGCAATCCGCTCCCATGCCCTATTTTCTCGTTGATCCTCCACCTATGAAGCGTCACTTACTTTTTTCTAGACATTCTTTTTAGAGTTGAAACGTTTTCCGATATTGACGACGTTATGCAACGAAGAAATTTCCTCCTAATATTAAGCAGTATCTACCAAGAAAAGCGCAGAAAAAGAGGAACTCGAAATCATTCGCTCTTAAAAAATCCAGACATGCCATGATTCGGGCACGCAAATGCCCTATTTTATTTTGGAACGCCTCTATTGTATGAGATATTCTTTTTCCGTACATCAACATTATTTTCTTGGTGATATTTGTTGTTTTACATTACATAGCGAATATATGCGAATTATTATTACTATGACTTTTATTTCTGAAGATTGCGTCAGTGAAGATTTTAAGGGAGAATTTCACATTTATAGAGTTCTCCTGAGTGCACATTTCCACAGATTTGCTTGAGATTCTTAATTACGAAAAAGAAAATGAATGTTCACAACACAGAGACAATAGCAAACTGCATCTTTAATACATCACTTTATTATGGTATCTGTATGATCCATTTCCTAAAATAACATTTAAAAAGATTTACTAAAGCCCCATAATCGCGCTAAAGAACTAATATCAATGGTATAAAACCGACGACATTTTATTGACTATTCGATGGTGGTGATGTTTCTACACATGTCTGTGTAGGGGTGGTAGTCACGAGTTATGTTATACAGAATTGTTTGGTTTTTATAATATTCTATACAATCTTGGGAGGCATTTTTGTTGCGAGGATCATCGACACGCACATCAAGATACTCGTCCCCTGAAAAAAAGTAATGATCGGTCAGTCATGGCGAAATAATTCTTTATGTAGCCGTAATATGTCCTCAGGTGGGTGTGAAAATGAATAGACTAAATGCAGGTAAATTCGTGATCACAGTTTCATATCATGCCCAAGCATCACCATGTAGCGAGTATCTGGAAGTGTAATTAAACTACTAAATTTTGTATTCTGTGTATTGAATTTCCTCAGTAATTAGGCTTAATTACGTTAAGTGCAAGTTCTTGTAAATTTAACAAAATACTAGTTCGAGCCCAGTTGTTTGCATTAAAACCACTAAATATATTCAGAGTTTTCAAATGGCCAAAAAAGACAACCTGAAGTTATCGAAGAGCTCGCTGCAAGAAATTGCATCTGAAGATTACCCAGCATTTGCCTTAGAAAATACATTGCACAGTGAAGATATAAAAGTATAGATAACACGATATAGAATTTCGTTCCCTTCATGTACTGGTACCTCGTTTTATGCATGTTTCAGGGGAGTTAATAAACCTAATGTCCCCTAGATATTCAGGCATATGGTTACCTGAATTCGTCAGGTACACAGAAACCTGACGCTCAAGAACAAATATGACACTTCCAATAAATAACTGTAAATAGGAAAAGCGTAAAATATCCAACTAAATAATAGCAATAATTAATTAAAAACTTATAGTTGAATTCGACGTGGTGTATAAAGAACTGAAGCTTGTGAGACCTTACGAGCAACAGGACAGTTTGGAGTGAAATAAAGCGCTACGAAAATCTCGAATGGAACAGATAAGCCAAAATACGACGAGCACGTCAAATCAGCCAACAAAAAGAACTTAGCTCATACTCGCCCGAAAAATAAAAAATGCTAAGGTGGAGCAAATGTTATATAAATTGGGATATGCCTTCTCATAAAAGGCTACAAGTTTGCGGTAAAATGCGTAAAAAAGTTGTCATTGTGTACCTTTGCGATATAGCACATGCAGTACCGGTATCTTTCCTTCCTTGGTAGGTGGAGAAGTGCTTTGATACTCTAAAACGACTGCACAAAATCACAAAGTTTGGACAAGTGTCGGCTGTATTCTGTAAGAGTTGAGGAGGACGTCGAGATGAAAAACTGTAGGTTTATTTACATTATTTACGGTGGGAGTACAAAGAAATTAACAGTCATAAAATCATTACGGGCCGGCAGCAACTCAGACGCTACGGCCCGTGGCAAGAAGCTCGAAAGAGATGAATGAATGAATGCTCTCGGTCTCTGGCTTTTAAGCCCTTCGGCGTCTCGAAGTCACGTGACGTTCGGCCAATCGGCGAGCCCGCTCAGGTGATGCCATTTTCGGCCAATCGGCGAGCCCGCTCAGGTGTCGTCATTTTCGGCCAATGGTAGGCGCCCGTGCTATTGTGTCACACCCGATGGAGAGGGTCGCTCCTTGGTCCCCAATTGTCCGAGTGCTTACTTCTCTCTGCGGTTGTGCCTTCCCGGTCTGCAACTACCGGGACAAAGGCGGGCGGGGGGGATTGCTGCCAGGGCTTCATGGTGCATTACACCCGTCTTGCCTCTAGGACCCACGTTATCTGGAACAGTGCCAGGTTCTCGCTTCACTTTCGGGAAGAGTCAAGCAGTGAATAGCTCCAGATGCGGCGTACGAGGCGGGGGCCGCCAACTTGCTTGCACGTGCCGCGCTTCGGGAATGTAGTATACGTGCTTCTGCGCTCCTTAATTAGCTGTGACGCGATTCGATGTGGTCTGGTGAACTTGAAGGAGGCTCAGGAAAAGTTCCCGTATCTAACAAAACTCCAAGGAGAGTTTGCGCATGACGCAGGTGCAATTTTATGGCTTAGGCTTTCAAAAAATCTGACGGCCACGTTGCATTAGTGGATGCTTAGAAGTAGAGTCTATACGCTTGATAAATAAAAATCCAGTGGGCGGGGCTAGATTTGCGAATGCAGGTTAACGGAAGCTGCCTAGTATTGATTTATGTTGAAGGAAATCATAGTTTCTCTTCATTATGTCTTGCGCCACGTGATGTCATGAATTTTGGCGTCAGATGACACTTCAAATGGAAAGCGAAGTGACTTCGCCACACACCATAGACATAACAGACTCGTCTTGGATAAACTATTAGACTTTGCGTCCATAATGCTAACGCGAGCAGCCAGTAAAACTTGTCCGTTTGGGTCAGATACGAGGCGTAGCACCATCACACCAACATTTGATTCCTTTGTCTTTAGAGGAACGGATGGGGTGGCCTCCAACAGACCACTTGTTATCGATCACTCACTTTCTGAACCTCTTCTACTCTTTCCTTACACAATTGAGCCTGGCTCATTCTTGGGTGACATGCCAACGGCTCCAGCTCGCCCCTTTATTGTGATTTGCGGCTGCCTTCCCTCGTGCGCTGCTCCAATGTTTTCACGACATCTGTCATCCCAGCGTCCGAGCCACACAACGGCTCGTAACGCAGCACTCATCATCATCATCATCAGCCTGGTTATGCCTACTGCAGGGCAAAGGCCTCTCCCATACTTCTCCAACTACCCCGGTCATGTACTAATTGTGGCCATGTTGTCCCTGCAAACTTCTTAATCTCATCCGCCCACCTAACTTTCTGCCGCCCTCTACTACGCTTTCGTTCCCTTGGAATCCATTCCGTAACTCTTAATGACCATCGGTTATCTTCCCTCCTCATTACGTGTCCTGCCCATGCCCATTTCTTTCCCTTGATTTCAACTAAGATATCATTAACTCGCGTTTGTTCCCTCACCCACTCTGCTCTTTTCTTATCGCTTAACGTTACACCTATCATTCTTCTTTCCATAGCTCATTGTGTCGTCCTCAATTTAAGTAGAACCCTTTTGGTAAGCCTCCAGGTTTCTGCCCCGTACGTGAGTACTGGTAAGACACAGCTGCTACAAACTTTTCTCTTGAGGGATAATGGCAACCTGCTGTTCATGATCTGAGAATGCCTGCCAAACGCACCCCAGCCCATTCTTATTCTTCTGATTGTTTCAGTCTCATGATCCGGATCCGCAGTCACTACCTGTCCTAAGCAGATGTATTCCCTTACCACTTCCAGTGTCTCACTACCTATTGTAAACTGCTGTTCCCTTCCGAGACTGTTAAACATTACTTCAGTTTTCTGCAGATTAATTTTTAGACCCACCCTTCGGCTTTGCCTCTCCAGGTCAGTGAGCATGCATTGCAGTTGGTCCCCTGAGTTATTACTAAGCAAGGCAATATCATCAGCGAATCGCAAGTTACTAAGGTATTCTCCATTAACTCTTATCCCCAATTCTTCCCAATCCAGGTCTCTGAATACCTCCTGTAAACACGCTGTGAATAGCATCGGAGAGATCGTATCTCCCTGCCTGACGCCTTTCTTTATTGGGATTTTGTTGCTTTCTTTATGAAGGACTGCGGTGGCTGTGGAGCCGCTATAGATATCTTTCAGTATCTTTACATACGCCTCGTCTACACCCTGATTCCGCAATGCCTCCATGACTGCTGAGGTTTCGCAGCACTAAACCTGTCCAAGCATTGGAGAGTTGCAGTACAGCAAGCCAGTGGGCCCAGCGGGCCAACATTGGTGCCATAGTGCATGTTGCACTGCGCATGCGCAGTGGCCTCTGCATGGGCCCGTTGGCTCGCTGAGCTGTACCTCTCTATTAACACCAATTTTTGCCAGCGGACACGTTCGTACCTCACGTGCCAGACCACCAAAGTGACCCACCACCCGAAGACTCGCACGCAGTCTTCCTTTCCACGTGGTTTTTGCTTTGACCGCGTCTTTCTGGATTTGGTTGGACCACTTGCATCCTCTCATGCCTGCGGTACATTATATCAATGACCACTTCAATCGTTGGCCCGAATCAGTGCCCATTCTAGACATCACTGCGGAAACGGTCACCAAAGCCTTCGTTTCAGCATGGGTTTTACGCTTTGGCTGCCCCAGCATCGTGACCGCTGATCGGGGCCGGCAATTCGACTGCACCCTCCTCACTTCTCTCAACAGCTTGTGTGATGCCAAACTGCCATACCAGTACATGTCATCCCTGTGCGAACGTCAAGTTTTAGCGGCTCCACCACGAGCTGAAGGTTGACCTCACTGTGCGCCTGGTTGGGAGCACTGGGTTGACCATCTTCCTATGGTGCTTCTCGGCCTACACGCTGTCCTACACGATCTTGGCTGTTCCCATGTCGAACTCACCTATGGAGCACCCCTGCGGCTTCTTGGAGACTTCGTTCCTTCGGACCCCTCGCCCCAGCCGCTGTAGTACCTTCAGTGCCTACAGGACTCCATTAAGTAACTGCGCACCGTCCCGCCTTGATTTTGGAACGATAGCACTTTTGTGCATGCAAACCTTGCGCATTCGACACATGTTTTTCTCAGACGACGCTGTAAAGGCACCTCGTACACCTTCCCTACGATGGGCCATACCACCTGCTCGACAAGAGACCGATGTCCGTCACCATAATAATGAATGGTCGCGAAAAGGTGGTCTCCTTAGACCGCGTCAAGCTACCCTATCTCGAGGCGCCTCCCACGTGTCTCCCCGTGAATGTCGCCGTCGTATCTGCGGATCTGCATGTAACCAAGACAGCACCATGTCCACTTCGTCGACGAGTGCATTTTGCTGTTCCGTTTAGACGGAGGGCCCTGTAACGCCCACCAACGCCACTATACGCGGAAGCTAAAGGTTGGCGCTCTCGGTCGGCAGTACAAAAGACGATGTATATAAAGTTCGCAGGCGCGTGCTCGTGACGCGAACATGACACGTGCTAGTCTGTTCTAAGAGCCTGCTGCGCTAATGGTCCGGTTATGGCGCTCCGGTGCAACCCCTCGGGTCGCGACACTACCACACGATATAAGGGCGTTTCGTGTGCTCTCCCTCACTAGCATTTCGTGCACTGCTTGAATTTATCAGGCCGTTAGGGCTTAACACATATAAATTTGAAGACATCGCTGTTCACAGATCTACCGGCGTCAAGCAAAGTGCAGAAAGTTGACAGTCACTTTACCATATCCTCAAGAGGATGAAGGAGAAAACCTGGGCTTACGAGACATTTTGTAATATTACCTGAAATTCTCACTGAGTGCTTCATGACTTCCAATTATCTGTTATCTCCCACTAAAGGTGGTGTTTTGGAGTGCTTTATTTACCTCCACCTTAGTTACTGTGTCTTAACTTCCCTAAGTAACATCAAAGGTGGCGAATTCGACACCCACCAATGATCGTGGGTTCGAGTGCCTTAATAACTCTATCCTAACTTACCATAATTACCTTCGCTGTATTGAACCCCGATGGTCCTCGGTTCCACTCTCATCACAGGTCGAAGGCTCGACTCCCACCAGTGGTTGAGGGTTCGAGCGCCTTTATAAAAATTACCGCGCTCACCTATTAATTACGCTAAATTACGCTGCCCTAAATACCAGCCCCTAAATTAACACCAAATGATGTGGATTTGATTTCCGCTAAAGGGCCAGGGTACGAGTCCCTCGAAAGATCGTGAGTTCCACCATGAATGGCGGCATCATCAATTTTGCTGCCATTGAATTTTGGTCAAACCAAATATCGAGGCTTCGACTCTAACCAATGGTTGGGGGTTCCGGTAACTTATTGAACTTTGCCTTAATTAACCTTGAAGGTCATGGGTTCGACTCCCACTTATAGTTGCGGGCACGAGATCACCATTTACCGTACAAATAATGGTGCGTAAATAAGTTTGAAATAATTAACACGAAAGGTTGCGGGGTCAACTCCCACTAAAGGTCGAGGATTCGACTGTCAATGGTGGCACCCCTAATTTTGATGCCATTGAATTTCGGTCTCAACAAAAGCAAGAGGTTTATTTCTAGCAAAAATCGAGGGTTGGAGTGCCTAAATTTGCCTTACAATATGAAAGGTCATTAGTTCAAACCCCACCTACGCTCGTGGGTTGAACTCTCATCGGAGGTCGTGGAATCGAGTGCCACCAATGGTCGTGGGTAATTGAATTTCGGCGCCACAACGCCCGACTGACAATATTTTTCGTAACACCGCGGAACAAATTTTTGAACCCATTAGTCACTCAAGGTCTTTGCCTTATTAAGACACGCAGACCTTCATAATGAACGGCTAAGCGATCTCCTGTGGCATTGAGACAATGTGGGAGATGGCACTTCGCTGCAAATCTATAATTTGGAGCTTAAGTCTTTAAGTACACCCTCTAGTTTCACATGAGAGCTCTAGAGGCACAAGATGCCGGCACAGCATATGCATACCTCCTCCAGTAATGCGTAATGACTGTGTGAACAAATTTTCTTCACAGAGAAAATAAACTTGGATATGGAGGCCCAACGATATTTCGAATCATAAACGGCCAGCACGTTCTTTGAAGCTTCAGGTCGTTTTGTGTGCTCTGATGTTATCACGCAAATTGTTTTTGTGTTGAGTTTTACTTTCGTTTTTTACCGTATCGTGTGAGAAATATTATCGAATATATTTATTCACTTATATTTATGCGTACTTTGTAACACTAGCCATTACTTATCCACCAGTGCACCAGCTTTTGCTTTATCTGTGATATTCACTGCTATCACATGCATTCAGCACCGACATTGGGAACCGAACGTAAGGGTATAAACATACAAATAAAGATAACAGACCAGGACAAGGAGCAGGATGTTAGATGCTCCATTTTTATTAGCCGTGATAATATGAGTAAAAAATATAGGGGCGTCTCACTGGCACAAGATCGCAAGCTTTGTGTAAATTTTCTTATAGGGTCATCTAGATAAGCATAGCCAAGCTATAAAATATTGGTGGGCTACACAAAAATGTGACTTGAAGCATGTTGTTGCCTTATGCAGGAAGGAAATCACGGAATTCTTGTATTCAGTGATTTTGTAGTATTATGGAAGAAATATTAGGGGCCGCTTGAGTAATATATTGATTTGCTATGTTTCACTAGAATACACCATGTACTATATGTTTAGCGAAAAAGGAGTTAGCCTGCGTTTTCTCTTCAGACGTACCAAGAAAATCTCCGTACAAATATTTAACATTTCTATACAGGCGGGGAAAAAAGTAAATTACGTCATCTAAACAGGGCGCTAATATTAAGGTGCCAGCAGCACGCTGGCAAAGAGTACCGTGAACAGCGCCACTAGGAGCAGTGCCATGCAGGCGATGACGCCAAGGCGCACCCTTTCAGTGATTTGTTGTGCAGTGCATAATGCCTGATTAGTCATAAAAATCGTTTTCGTGCGCCTGTTTATGAAAAACTTACCCACTGATATGACACAAGGTAGATTCACGGTATCAGGTGGCATATGAAGCCGATAATGAGCGCGAACTGCGATGCAAATGCACCCCGCAAAAAAACCTCAGTTCGGCAAAATTAAACGTGCAACTCGAGCAGTTATGTTGCCGATGTTGTTTACTCTATGCGTGAACATTAATAATCACTGGCGAAGCAGCACAAAAACCACATACAAAAAGAGACATAATGCTCGTTTCTTTTTGCTTTTCGGACTGTTCGCCAATCACAAATGTGTCCGTGCGCGCCCACTTTTTATGCCCATTTTGGGGTATCCCCAGTTTAATGTATCAATATCTCGTCAAATATTCAGTCCAGGCCGGTGCAGGCGTAAGACTGCCATTCCCCGCGACTGTGAGCGCGCCACTCAATGCGTTGGCGTTCGCCTGAGAAGGGCGAAGAAGAGACATAGCCTAAAAAGGCCAAAGCCATTCCACTCGGTGAAGGTAGATGATAGCAAGCTGTATGTAGCGTGGTAAATATGTTCATAGTAAATATCTTGTTTGAAAATAAGACACATATTATCATGAATTTCGTTTTTTACGATTTTTTGTAGTATTAATAAATACGTACTGACTTTCTTTCAATTTTAACCTTCTTTTGTTTGTTTTTTAGACGTATTAATTAGTCCACCGCTTTATTATCGCTACGATATACGGATAGCGGCTCTGTGGCGGCACTGGAAAGGCTCTTGACAAATTTGAGGCCTATAAATGACTGATGACGCGTTGTGGGCACACTGATGTTTAGTAACAGTGAATGTTAAGAGTTGCCAAGGGAAACGCCCCGAACAACTTTCCGTCTGGCTGAGATACGTCTATGTTGAAAGCAGCCACAATTATGATGGCAGTGGAGTTGGTAGGGTGATCTAACCAAAAGTACATACGCTTCACGTTTGCGGCACAATCCTCATGGGCAATACGAGCTGCCCACCGTCATCGCGCATAATCCCGCTACTGTTCACGACGGTGCAGTCGTAGGCGCCCTGTTCTTACGCAGTGCACACCACACCCGGCCTACCCATTGCACGGGTGGATGGGATCTGCGATAAGTTGCATCGCTTGCCTAGAAAGCCCTGACGTCAAGCCCCAATTCATACTAATCAGTGTAAATTACCGTGTTACTTTCTTTATTGTGATATTTTTATGACAGTACGTTTTGACAATCCTCGTGATCAAATGCAGTAGGGGCATACTCAGAGACGCGCTTTTGTTGGATGCTTTAGCTATTTTGCCTCTGGAGTGGCCGACCACTTTTTTGCCTACGCACACAAACAGCCCGAACCTAGCGTATAACAACTGCGGTGTAAAACAAGAGTGAGCCACTGACAGGAATACAAAATACGACGATGAATGCGTGCGACAGGATTGCCCAAGTTCCGAAGCTGTCACACTGTAAGAAGTGGAGACACAATTTACCTTGAAGCCGATGTTCTTGCGAATGAGAAGCTGCTTTTTTTACGTTTATTTACTACATTTGCAGGCTCGGAGTGACTCCTGACAGCAGCGAAAGATGCCGAGAGCGAGTGGGGCTATACAGATCCAGGAACAGCCAGCTTAGGAAGGCCCACTGAGCTTGAAAAAAGACACACCTTTACCACAACAGGAATTGTCCTCCCTGGTGCAGTATTCCGCCACAGCCTCTCTGATGATATATACAAAAAAAAAAAAAAACACGGCCCTCTTACCAAGCAGCTGTGGAGTACCTGACCAAGACGGCGGTCAGACTTATAACGCAGCAGAGGGTGCTAAGAATCTCAGGGTCCGGACAGGCCGCCAATGGAAACTGACGCTGTCAACCTTTAACAGCTGAACTCTGTCGACTGAGGCTAGCGTGCAGTACTGTTAGAGGAACTGTCAGACATTATTTGGGATATGATCGGCCTTAGCGAGATAGCAGAACTGGCGAGGCTTATACGTTGCTGAATAGCAGCCATGTCCTATGCTATAGAAGCCTCCCTGACAAGAAGCAATACGGGGTAGGATTCGTAACCCATAAGGACATAGTGGGCAACATTGAGAAATTCTACAACAATAATGAGAGGGTAGCAGTAGTTGTAATCAAACTTAATAAGTGCTATAGATTAAAGGTAGTACAAGCCTACAGTTCAAAATTCAGTTACGACGATGAGGAAGTAGATCAGTTTCATGAAGATTCTGAATTAGCAATGAGTTGTTGAAAATCAGAATACAGTAGTAATCGGTGACTTCATTGCAAAAGTGGGGAAAACGCAGGCGGATGAACAGGCAACTGGCCACTACGGCGTCGATTCTAGAAACGCTAGAGGAGGGATGCTGGTAGAATTCGCAGAAAGGTATAACCTGTGAATAATGAACACCTTTTTCAGGAAGCATTGAACCAGAAAATGGACCTGGAAAAACCCTAATAGTGATTGGGCACGGCAGCGCAGTTGCGATGGTGGCCTCTAACCCTTTCGTCTTCTTCGTGCAGCTTTGCTTCGTCCTGCTGTGTTCCGTGGCTGGGGTGCGCATGGACCATCCTCAACACGCCAGCTTCGCGCAGACCAACCAGACCAGTGCGCAAGCTATCAGGGTTGAAGATTTGCACGTGCAAGATGGTCTTCGCGATTCACCGTGGGACTGCAGGATACGTCACTCGACAGCGCCTGCACAGCTGCATGACGAACAAGCAGCGCCTCACCACAGCAGCCGTATAAAAGGCCTCGCTCGGCACTATGGCTTCATTGGGCACGGCAGCGCGGTTGCGATGGTGGCCTCTAACCCTTTCGTATTCGTCGTGCAGGTGAGATGATATGGCTTATGCTTTCAGTCAAACGACCCATTTCTGCAATTGCTGCCGTGCCCATGGCCTTGCCTTTCCGTTGATTCAATCGGTTGTATATTGATTTGCATCGACATCACATTGTATTTGAGAGAACTTATATTGTTGGGCGGTGATGTAGAATCTAACCCGGGACCTGACATAAACCAGATCGCCAAACAAGTGGAGGACATAGCCGCTGATATTAAAGATATTAAAGAAGGACGCCTCGTTCAGATGGACCAATAGTTAGACGCGTTAACAGCAATCGGGGCAAAGGTGTCCTTCTTTGAAAGTGAAATAACAGATATGAAGGTGCGCTTGCAAAGGCAGGAAGTGAGAGCGGAAGACCTCGAAAATTGGAGCAGAGGAGCGAATCTATTAGTATATGGCCTCCCTGAAACATAGGGAGAAAGCAGTGAAAGCCTAAAAGCGGCTGTAAACGACAACATAATTAAGAACGCTTTGGTCTGGAACCCGTTGGTATTGAGCACATCCACTGTTTAGGTAGATACTCAAGAAATAAAACCAGACCAGTCATATTCAGGCTTCTTGACACTATACTGAAGGCTCAAGTATTACGAAAAGGCTACAAGCTCAAAGGCTTTAACTTGTCTATCGGAGAGGATTTCAGCCGCAAAATACGGGAGACTAGAAAAAACCTCTGGGAAAGTGCTAAACCGAATCGTGAAAAACACGAAAAGGTCTCTTTATCATATGACAAGCTCTACATTAATGATCGCGTATTTATTTGGGATCACGAAAAAAATTAAACGGTGTCACTACAAAAAAAACATAGAAAGAAATCGTTCATGAACCCGAAGTCAAACAAGCGTGAGACCCTAACAAAGAAACTTGAGTCCCTAACAGTGCTTAATACAAATTCGAGAAGCATATTAAACAAAGTGGAACTCCTGGAAGGACCGATAATAGAACACAATCCCGATATAGTGGCCATCACTGAAACCTGGCTATCCCCAGACACCTTCAGTCACGAGATATCTCCACCAGGTTACTCTGTTATTCGTAAAGAAAGGCTGTCTCGTGTTGGCGGTGTGGCCCTGCTCCTTAAGAATGATACTCCATTCGTTTCACTCCCTGAGGTCTCCAACGCGACCGCTGTATTCTTTAAAATACCGTACAAAGACACCGGTATATTTGCTGGTTGCGTCTATCGAAGCCCTAATAGTGGATCCTAAGGCGTGCTTGCCTTGCAGGAGTATATGCAGTTCCACGTTCGTACCAGCAGAGTAATTCTCATGGGGGACTTCAATTTACCGGACTTGAACTGGAGTACCATGCACTACACTACAGCCACATCCTCAGCACTTACGGATCTAATGCTAAATTTCAACCTTTACCAAATAGTCGACCAGCCAACTCGCTCACAAGGCTCTACGAATAGCGTACTTGCTCTCATACTCATAAGTAACCATTTCCCACTTCACGCAATTGAGATGGCAATAGTCGGTGGTATATCGGACCACGCCATGCCTGAATGTAAGCTCTCGCTTGAAGGCAACATAAAGAAGCTAAGCCTGAAGCGTACTGTACTTGATTTTCGTAGAGCAGCTCATGGCCGTATTCTCACTCACCTGGCGCACGAGTTTGACGTTTTTCTCCAAGCAGCTTCAGAAACGTGTTGTGACGTCAACAATTTGTGGCATCAATTTAGTCAATCGTGCTACACTGCACAAAAAAACTTCATCCCGATGAAACGTTGCCCAGCACAAAAGAAAAACCCATCGATATCGCGTGAGGTCCTTGAAGCGAAGCATAAGGTAAGAAGACTTAGACATACTATTAAAAGAAAAGGGCGGAATGAATCTCTGAAAGACAAACTGACCTCCACTCTAGCCGACTTCAGAGAAAAGTTAACAAATGCAAAGCATCATTATTTCAGCATACCATTCCCCGATTTCATTACCAAGAATCCACACAGGTTTTGGACATACTTTCGCCCGGTTTCAGGTGTGTCACCTGAACGATCTGTAGAAAAAAAAAACGGTTCGAGCAAACACATTCAATAACTTTTTCTTTCCCGTTTTCATTTCAGATAATGGCTTAATTCCCTCCCTACCACGTCCACCTAAAAGCATCGATTCATTAAGCATGACGAATGCCGGAGTTCTTAATCTATTGCTTAACCTCGACATCAACAAAGCTAACGGGCCAGATGATATGCCGAATGAGTTTTTAAAAACGTATGCAGAATGGTGTAGCCAATACCTTGCCATTATATACCGCAAATCACTTGCGTCCGCACAACTACCAGACGACTGGAAAAAAGCGAAGGTGATTCCTATACATAAGCCTGACGACAGCAACGAACCTTCAAACTACATGCCAATCTCACTTACCAGCACATCTAGCAAAATATAGGAACATATCTTCAAGAACATCAGTATATTTCTCGAGCAAGGACATCCATTAATTTCTCAAAAACACGGCTTTAGAAGTGGCCTCTCAACGGTCAAACAACTAACCGTGCATGACCTTGCGCTCAACCTAAACAACCGAAGCCAGACAGACATGATCCTCCTCGACTTTAGTAAAGCATTTGATTGTGTAAGCCATGTAAAATTAGTTGCAAAACTGGAGGCTACAATCGGGGACGGTCAGGTTACTGCATGGATAAAGAACTTGTTATCGCATCGAACACAGCACGTTATTGTAGATAGCACCCCTTCCAGGTCTGTAGCTGTCACCTCCGGTGTTCCCCAAGCGTCAGTACTGGGCCCATTGCTATTTTTGATGTTTATCAACGACATTGCTGCTAACATTGAATGTGACATTAGGCTCTTTGCGGATGATTGTATTATTTATAAAGAAATTGTCAGTTACGAAGACCACTTATTATTAAACAGAGCACTGGATTTGGTGTCCAATTGGTGTAAAGAATGGCAAATATCAACTAGTACCAGTAAATCTGTATGCATGTCCTTTACTACAAGAAAGAAGCATTCGGAATTTATTTACGCTCTCGGTGGCACTTGCCTGAATAAAGTAAATAACCACGAATACCTAGGTTTCACATTCTCTTCTGACCTTTCATGGAACTTACATATTGATACTATTACCTCAGTCGCATTCCGCAAGATTTTTTTTCTTAGACGATGTTAGCGCCTTGCGCCGAAGCCCTATCTTAGAATACGCTAACATCGTCTGGTTCTCGCACACATCAACTAACATATCAAAACTGGAAAAGGTGCAAAGAAAAGCTGTGAGGTTCATCTTTAATAAATACAGGCCCTATGACTCCCCAACAAACCTGTTAGCTAACGCAGGTCTTAATACACGATCTGTTAGGGCCAGAGAAGCCCGCTTAATATTCATCTGCCAACTAATGCAAAGCAGTTATAAGATAGACCGAGCTAAGTGCATTACTTTTTCTAGATCACGTCTATCGCGAAAAAATCATCCATTTACTCTAAACCAGTACAGTGTTCGCAATGACACGTTCAAGTTTTCACTTTTCCCACGTGCGATCAAAGAATGGAATCTCCTCCACTCAAACATAGTTTCCTCTCAGTCACTTTCATCATATATCAACCTACTAGACACGTTCAACAGAGAAGACGCCACTTAACGCATCCACGTATATTAAACTGTAATACTTACTTCTGCGCGTGGTACGTCTGCATTTCAACCCCCAAACTGGCCGCTTCTGCGCGGCTATCTGTTAGCTTTATAGCTTCTGTAATCTTCCATGGGTCATTTATTCGCTAATTTTTATATAAATTCTAGTAATATTATATTGTTATACCAACTATATTGTTATGGCCGTATTGTTGTACCAACCAAAAGTATTGTACTTCACATCGTCATTGGTGATTTCTACAGTAGTTAAGGAAGCGTTTTCTCTTTCCTTTTTTTCGTTTACTGTACCATGTATAATGACCTGTTTGTTTCTTTTTGTCAAACTGTGCCCCCCTGCTTTGGTCTCACTGAGACTATCAGTATTGCAAATAAATAAATATAAAAGAAATGAAATTGATTTTATGGTTTCTGCCTTTCCCAGCATAGAGCAGGATGTAGAAGGGCTATGTAGGGTAAAGTGCAGTGATCGTACGTTATTGAGTGCTAGGACTCACCTAAATTCTAAGAGAGACATAGTAAAATTGGTTAAGAAAGAACAGGCCAACTAAGAAGGAGTAAGTTTAAAAGCCGACAAATTTGGGCTGGCGTTTGCAATCATATATGCAGCCTTAGAACAGCGCGATGATGATCACGACATAGAGGTGATGAACAGAACCATGAATAGGCTGGCTTCAGAGGCAGCAATCGAAGTGCGAGGCAAGGCACAGAGGCAACCGGTAGGGAAGCTTTCTCAAGTAACAAAGGACTTATTGAAGAAAGGTCAAATAATCAATGTGTCCAACTCAAGATCAACAAAGCGAAAATAAGTGATATTCGAAATTGGACGCAGCGTGAAATCAGGAAGAAGGAAACTTAGCATAGGCGAAACCAAGATGTATGTACTGAAAGATAAGCAAGGTGATATAATCAGCAATTTTTAAGGCATAATAAAAGCATCGGAATAATTCTATAATGAACTGTACAGCACCCAGAGGCCTCCGGAGAACTCCATTCGGAACAATGATGAAGAGGTTACAGAAACTCCCCCTATAACTATAGATGATGTCATAAAGGCTTGCAAGACATGAAACAACGAAAAGCGGCAGGAGGGGATAGAATAACAGTCGATTTACTGAAAGATGGAGGAGACATAACGCTTGAATAACTGGCGGCTCCCCATACGAAGTGTCTTTCGACTGCAAAGGTCCCAGAAAACTGGAAGAATGCAAACATTATTCTAATTCACAAAAAGGGAGACGTTAAAGAACTGAAAATTTATAGGCGCATTAGCTTACTCACACTATTATATAAAATATTTGTAAAAATAATCCCCCATAAAATGAGGGCAACACTTCACTTCAGTCAACCACGAGAGCATGCAAGTCCGCAAGGGATACTCTACCGTGGACCACATGCATTTCATCAATCAGGTAATCAAAAAATCCACAGAGTCCAATTAGCCTCTCTATATGGATCAATTAGATTACGAAAAGGCATTTGATTCAGTAGAGATACCAGCAGTCATGGAGGCACTGCGTAATCAAAGAGTACAGACCGCCTACTTAGATACTTCGGCAAATATCTACAGAGATTCCACCGCCACATTAATTCTATACAAGGAAAATAGGAAGTTACGAAAAAAGAAAGGCGTCAGACAAGGAGACATAATCTCTCCAATGCTATTCCCTGCGTGCTTGGAAGAAGCATTCAAGCTGTTAGACTGGGAAGTGTTAGGAGTGAGGATCGACGGCGAATATCACAGCAGCCTTCGGTTATCCGATGGCATTGTTCTATTCAGCAACACTGTAGACGAGTTACAACAAATGATTGAGGATCTTAACAGCGAGAGTGTTAAAGTGGGGTTGAAGATTAATATGCACACGACAGCGATAATTATGAATAGCCCGGCAAGCGAACAAGAGTTCAGGATTGCCAGTCAGCATCTAGAGTCTGTGAAGGAGTACGTTTTGCTAGGTCAAACAAGGAAGCCCGAAAGGCGGAGAGAAGTAATTCTCTCCACCTTGCAGGTTTCCGCAGAACTACTACGTCAAACAATTGCCTTTGCTTCATGCGTTGTCGACAAATTCGACTTCGCCCTGCCATCTGCTAGTCGCCTGGTTAGCTCAGATGGTAGAGCGGCTGCCCCGGAAAGGTGGTGGTCCCAGGTTCGAGTCCCAGGGCAGGACGAATTTTTCTTCAACCCTTAGGCTTTTCTTTCCAGGAATCCGTATGGGTTTCCTTTGTAGCAATCGCTACGAACGGGTGGATGTCTGATTTCCTTTTATTAATTACTTCTCTCCACCCTGCCGGTTTCCGCAGAACTACTACGTCAAACACTTGCCTTTGCTTCGTGTGTTGTCGACAAATTCGACTTCTCCCTGCCATCTGCTAGCCGCCTGGTTAGCTCAGATGCTAGAGCGGCTGCCCCGGAAAGGCGGTGGTCCCAGGTTCGAGTCCCAGGACAGGACGAATTTTTCTTCAACTCTTAGGCTTTTCTTTCGAGGAACCCGTATGGGTTTCCTTTGTAGCAATTGCTACGAACGGGTGGGTGTCTGATTTCCCTTTATTAAGATTTTGACCGTGCACCGAAAATGCGCACTATGTTTGTGCGGATGTAGGTGTAGGCCACTGGTCCAAACTGATCCCATGCCCGGTACCAACATGCATGAACTAGCTCTGTTCATGTATATGTAATCAAAAGGCAATTCATGATACAATTGTATTTATATAGTAGCAGATATAAAGAAAGATCATGTTTGTTGGCTCTATATTTTGGTGCTAGTGGGAACTAGAGAGATCAGTGCTGCCATTATTTTCATTTTCTATTCGCCTAAAGGCCGTCACGTCCTCTAAAAAACGTATGAACGTGAAGTGGGATTTCGTGATATGACGCACATATGGTCAATAAGACAGACAGTATGATGATATGAATAAGACAATATGACGCACATATGGTGCCCTCTACAGAGACATTGACACATTATTTCACCTAAATTGTCAGGAATCTATTAGGGTATTTATTATTTACTAAGAAAAAATTGCCTCATTGTCTCAACATTTAAAAAAGAGGGTATACTTACATAGGATGAGCCAAGGCTTTTCCTTAGCTACAAGAGAAGCAACGAAGAAGCAACGTTTAACTTTCGAGTGTACTTGTAAAACAATTTTCTACTAGAGAACATAGGTCGTAGAAACGATCAACCTCCCTCCCCAAGGAGATAAATATTTTTACGACTTGCAAATTAAAAACCCAATTTGCAATGCGGGAACACCGTTGATTGTAAAATAGCTTTTTTCTTTGAAATTTGCCCTGTTTTGTGTTGAACACAGTTAAACCGCATTCGGTCAAGCATTTCCTGGGACATCCTTTTCAGCGTACCTGATAGTACCCAGTGTTGCTTTGTGACTTTGAAACTAAAGAATCAAACCATTTTTTTTTCAATATGGGTCATTGAAAACACACATACACTCTCTTTTTGTTTATATACATCGCGAGCGCCATTTATACAAAATGAGAGCAGCACTCCGAGCAAGTTGGTAATCCATTACTCAAGTAATATTGCGCAACAAAACACAACATGGATGTAAGAGTAGAAGACACACCAAGTGCAAACTTTCAACCAAGTTTATTGTACCACTGAACCGGTTTTATACATGTGAAGCAGTGTAGACTGCGTATGCGCTTACATTAAAATGAACTTCTGCTCCCAACATGCTCGGCAAGCTTTGAAGGTTGACGGAACCAAATGCCGTCCCGTCTGATAAGCGAAGAAAGTATCACCGCAAAAAGTTCGTCGAGTGTGTCCACTGGGTTGTTTGCAACCTCCGGCTTTCATATGGGAAGCAATATATCGGGCAAACTGGGCATTGCCTCAATTATCGGATCCACGAACAACGCAACAACATAAAAATGACACTGGTGGGTTCTTGGCGATTCATTGTCGCTATCATGGCTGTAAACCAATCGGTGACGATTGCACGATTGTGTCACGTAGCAGGACGCAGCTCATCCGAGAAAGACCTGAAGCACAGACGATTGCAAAATTGGGTGATACATGTATTAGTGTCCCTTTACTGGCACTCACAGAAAAAGAACTAAGTTTTTTGGAGGCGGCATCACATCACTCGTAACTATATTACACGAATGCGTAGTTCGTTTTCATGTAAGCTCATGCGCAGTCTACACTGCTTCACATGTATAAAACCGATTCACTGGTAAAATAAACTTGGTTGAAAGTTAGCGCTTGGTATGTCTTCTTCTCTCACGTCCGTGTCATTTTTGTAGGGCAATACCACTAGAATAACCATCCGTACACTTCATTGTGCTTACATACACGCAAACATCAAGACCCAGTTTCATGTTAGATTTAGCGGTCCTTCGCACGTGGGTTTAAAATAAAGACGATACACATTCAACTAAGCCTAGCTGGACTCTGTTGCGTCTCAATCGACGTGGTGTATCGGTAAATATATCCTGCAAAGATTTTCATAAGGGTAACAATTAATGGAAGTGCTGTGCTACAAGTCACCTTCGAAAAGAAGCTCTGCAGTGGTCGCCACGTCCGGCATTTGACATTGCGTCTCGGAGACGATAGCTTGTCTGCGCCTGCATCGTCGGTTACTTACTGCGTTGTCCTTACTTATCCGTTTACTCCGGCATATTTTGTGGCCTTGTCCGTATGATGTTGAAGAACGGCTTGTTAGCCGATGTCATTTGCCACAAAGACGGAACCCCAAGCTTTCGATTTAGGGCACTTGAAAATGCGGTCATCAGCTCGCCCACCAGTTAAAACAGAAACTGTTTGCACTTTCTAGCTATCACTCAGGTTGACAGTTGGTAGCTTGCTAGCTTCAATAGCTACCGTATGTAGCTTTCCAGCTATTGCACTAAAAATTCTTGGCCCATCCCAGTGAAGCGGGAGGGGCGAAAAGTCAGGCAAATTCCGATGGTACTGCATCCTCAAAAATGTGTTCCATTCACGTGGAAATGTGCTACTAGTTATGGGAACCTCTTGAAATAATCTCGTTGACGCGAAAGTGGCCATGTACCACTGGGTCCCTGCCGGGTACAGGTTCGGTCGCTTTGCATGTGCCACTGTCTATGCGTGGAGTTCACGGTGGTGCAACAGGAAGGTGCAGAGTGTCCAGAAAAACTCACGATAGAGGAGCCCGGTACGCCACATACATGACGCTTTTTGGCCATTCGCATAATTGATTATTTATCGTATATGAGTTCTGGCTGAAGTTTGAAGTCCCACAGTTCCTCTGACGATGACATCGCACATGTAGTTGTCCCCCACCTTCATCATGGTGAGGCTGAAGCTCTCTGTTACTCATTGCTTTTTTTAGAGATACATTTTTGATTTTATGACCGTCTTTAAAGCGAGCCATTGCTTGCAAAAGTTCGCGCTAACACCAGCGACACTCAGCCAATACCGAGCACCAAGGCATCAAATCAGAAATAGGCCTTATGCTAGCGCAATTATTCAGTGAGTTATCTAGGGTGTTTTGGTGTCAACTAAAATGTAGTGAAAAGAAAAAGTGGCAAGTGGTGAGTCTGAGTTCACTATCGCCACTTTATTCGCATCGCAATTTAGGATGTCTGCCTACTGTCTTGTATAAAGCGCAACCTCGAGTGAATGTGTGGTGCCCAGCACATTTCATGCATTGATCGTTGGTCCGGGGATTTGCAAATTGCTGCAAATGAGCTCGAGCGTAGAAAGGCAGCCCTATATCGCCGGAGACATCATCACAAAAAGGTTATGTGTTTGGCTTATGCAATGCATCAGACACGTTTTCTCGCACGATGCACTATTTGCCTCTGTTTATGTTGTGAACGTTAACTTCTAGCTTGATGACGTTATAAATTTCTCGACTGCGTCCGGTACACAACTTGCGTACCTCTGAGACACTATTTACAGCGCAGCGGTGGCGTAGAGGTAGAGCATCCGCCTTGCGTGCAAGAGGACCGTGGTTCGAATCCTGGTGCCGCGCAATTTTTGAGGGCAGTAAATGAGATATTATAGGGCTCAGTGAAGTTAAGAGGACAAAATAAACATATACAGTGCTAAAAAGCGGGCACGTCCTGTGCTACCGGGGCTTAGCGGAGAGACGAAAACTAGGAGTCGGATTTCTGATTATTAAGAATATAGCTGGTAACATATAGGACTTCTATAGCATTAACGAGAGCGCGGCAGGTCTGGTTGTCAAACTTAATAAGAGATAGAAAATGAAGGTCGTACAGGTCTGCGCCACTATATCCAGTCATGAAGACCAGGAGGTCGAAAGCTTTTATGAAGACGTGGAGTCGCCGATGGGGAAAGTAAAAACAAAATACACTATACTGATGGGACTTCAATGCCAAAGTAGGCAAGAAGCAGGCTGGAGACAAGGCAGTAGGGGAGTATGGCATAGGCACTACGAATAGCAGGGGAGAGTTATTAATACAGTTTGCGGAACAGAATAATATGCGGATAATGAATACCTTCTTCTGCAAGCGGGATAGCCGAAAGTGGACGCGGAGGAGCCCGAATTGCGAGACTAGAAATAAAATACACTTCGTACTCTGCGCTAACCCTGGCATCATACAAGATGTGGACGCGCTCAGTAAGGTGCGCTGCAGTGACCATAGGATGGTAAGAACTTCATTTGGCCTAGACATGAGGAGGGAACGGAGGAAACTGGTACATAAGCAGCCGATAAATGAGTTAGCGGTAAGAGGGAAAATAGAGGAATTCCGGATCAAGCTACAGAACCGGTATTCGGCTTTACTTCAGGAAGAGGATCTTAGTGTTGAAGTAATGAACGACAAGCTGATGGGCATCATTACTCCATGAAACGGAATACCGGTAAGCTATCGCAGAAGGCGAAAGATCTGCTTAAGAAACGCTAATGTATGAAAGCCTGTAACCCTACAGCTAGAATAAAACTGGCACAACTTTCGAAGTTAATCAATAAGCGTAAGGCAGCTGAAAAAAAAGAAGTATAATGTGGATAGAATTGAACATGCACTCCGGAACGAAGGAAGCCTATAAGCAGTCAAGAAGAAACTAGGAACAGGCAAGAATAAGGTGTATACGTTAAGAGACAAAGCCGGTAATATCATTACTAATATGGATGAGATCGTTCAAGTGGCTGAAGAGTTCTATAGAGATGTATACAATTGCAGTGGCACCCATGACGACAATGGAAGAGAGAATAGTCTAGAGGAATTGGAAATCCCACAAGTAATGCCGGAAGAACTAAAGAAAGCCTTGGGAGCTATGCAAATGGGGAAGGCTGCTGAGAAGGATCACGTAACAGCAGATTTTTTGAAGGATGGTGGGCAGATTGTTCTAGAAAAACTGGCCATCTTGTATGCGCAATGCCTCATGACTTCGAGCGTACCGGAACCTTGGAATAACGCTAACATAATCCTAATCCATAAGAAAGGGGTCGCTAAGGACTTGTAAAATTATACACCGATCAGCTAACTTTCCGTTGCCTACAAAGTATTTACTACGGTCATTGCAAATAGAATCAGGAACACCTTAGACTTCCGTAAACCAAAGGACCAGGGAGGAATCCGTAAAGGCTAATCAACAATAGACCATATTCACACCATCAATTAGGTGATAGAGAAATGTGAGGAATATAACCAACCCTTATATATAGCTTCCATTGATTAAGAGAAAGCGTTTGATTCAGTCGAAACCAAGGGAAGGGAAGCGCAGCAGCGGGCGGCCGATAGTTAGGTGGGCGGATGAGATTAAGAAGTTCCAGGGACAACATGGCCACAATATGTACATGACCAGAGTAGTTGTAGAAGTATGGGCGAGGCCTTTGCCCTGCAGTGGGCGTAACCAGGCTGATGATGATGACGATGATGAGGATGAGACACTATTTGTGTTTGGTGCAAGACTGTACTACCAGTTAACTAAAAAAACATACTGCTTAGGCGACTATCCCAAAACTGTGCTTGGTATTATTGTGGACGTTTCTGTAATCTCACGTGATGCAGGGAAAGTTATCGCAGTCTAACACTTTCTTGTTACTACGTCACTAAAAGTTGGCGGCAACTTTGTTGGCATTTGCCCTAGCTTCATTCGTTTGTTAAATACTTTGCCTCCGGCAGACTTTTTTAATAATGGTTTACTTTTTTTTGGTGTTCATTCCAGGCTGTTGGCTTCTCTCTTTTCATGAAATTATCCTCACCTGATCTATTTGTAGGTATTTCGATGCTTCGTCACCTACAGAGTTCAGCACCTATGATAGTAGCCAAGAAATTGATGCTGTTCGGGTGCAAGTCCAGCGCGCTCATGTCCATGTTTTAGTGGACGGCAGCCATCTTCTGGCTCCTTTGTAGCCGAACTTCATTATCGAGCGAAAGTGTATGGTTCTTGTAAGGGTGATTCTAAGCTTCACTCCTTACCTATTTGACCAGTTCTTTCTCAATCGTTACCATTCATTTAATAGTTATTTTCGCCTACTTCCTTCTCAATGCGAGACATATTCAGGTATGCACAAAAGGATTATGCAGATTGAATATTACATAATTCGGATATCACCATAAATAGGCTATGTACACGTTACAGATATAGCGGGAAAGCGGAATATAACAAATGCAGTTTTCATAGCATTCAAGGTACTGCGGGGTGAAACTAAAACACACGATAGAAAGATGCTTTTTTGTGCATATAGAATATTACATATTTCGGATATCACCACAAACAAGCTATGTACACGTTACACGTATAGTGTGTAAGAGGAAGATAGCAAATGCAATTTTAACAGCATTCAAAGTCCTGTCGGATGAAACTATGGCACACGGTAGAAAGATGCTTTCTGATGTCCTTCCTCATTGAAACGCAGCATATGGTGGCTTGTACGATAGATTTTGCGGCTCCAGGAGTATACTTTTCGGTGGCCTACACGTTAGGCGCCTGCACACTTGCGCCGACTGTTTGTCCCCTCAAGGCCAAACTACATGTACGCTTTCCGACGCGCTAAAGCTCGAGTCTGCGCAACCAAATATGCGCAGAGGTTACGAAATATCTCGTACGGATTAAGGTCGCTAAATAAAAAAAGGATTTGCTTTTTTTAGGGACCTTAGTACTGGTCAATTCGCGGCGCAATGGGGCGACTACAATCTCTATGATGTCGCGCCCTTGGGTTGCCCTCGCGTCGGTTCACTTAGCCTCGCAAGTACGGCGTGGTACAATCAACTCCAAGCGAGACCAATTTTTGTCAGGCGAGATAGTGCTTTTTTTGTTCGATTTGCCCTAGTCTGACAGCTGCAGTTATAAAAGAGCGATGTGTACAAATATTCAAACATGTTCAAGTGTTTTGAATGCGAAAAAGAAATGATGTCAGCCAAGGCGTCTATGAATGAGCAGAGTTAGCACACGCACATATAAAGACAGGCATTCCTCAATAGGTGAAGAAGGCGCAACGTGCGCAGACGTGAACTTGCGCGCACCTGATGGAGTTTGCGTGGTAAAAGATCGATGACACGGGCGCTGCCGACTGTGTTTTCTCCATCTCCCAAATTTCAGCATATGGCCAGTAAGCAACGCCGCGACGCCACCTTGTGGGCATTCTTTGGGCGAGTCGGATTTGCGCGTGGCTACCATGATTGTCACAAATTACTTTGGTTTCGGAAGCAACAGAGGTCGTGCTAGCTCTGGCAGCCTAATAATCTGAGGAAAACTGCGCTGTTACAGAATGTGTCGAGCCACAGATAACCTGTTTGAAATCCGCCGCGGTTGCTTAGTGGCTTTGGTGTTGGGCTGCAAAGCACGACATCGCGGGATTAAATCTCGGCCACGGCGGCCGTATTTCGATGTGTCCGTAATGCGAGAACACCCGTGTACATAGATTTAGGTGCACGGTAAAGAACCCCATGTGGGGAAATATTATCCAGAGTCCCCCAATAGGGCGTGCCTTATAATGAGATCGTGCTTTTGGCACGTAACACCGCATAATTTATTTTTAACACGTTTGAAAACGACGATGCTTTCGTTTCTGCCAAAACCAGATGTTTCGGCTGTGGAACAGTCTTTGAACTCTTGGCGAAGACCAAGATTTAGAAAGTCGCAATAGAAACGTTGTGTCGCGACAAGAGTTCTGAAGTCGCAGAAACAACTTTTGATTGCGACAGCAATTCTGACGTTACAAGAGAAACGGAAACAAGGAAACGCTCCACGGAGTGACTCCCGCTCTGAATCCCCTCCGACTCTCTCATTGGAACACCTTACTCCCGCCCTCACTCTGTCATTGGAACAAACTTGCTCCGAAACGAGCACAAAAACTTGCTCCGACTCCGTCATGAAAATTCAACATCAGCTTATACCTGCGACTCCATATTCTTCCTGTATATCTAGATTTGTCGGACAACTTCCAGATATATAACCTTGTGTTTCGATAATATATATATTCTTGATGTGGTAATTCAAAGAATTACGCATCCATCATTTGTCATGTACTTGGCTACCAGGATAGCTTTGATGCAAAGCTGTTGCAGTCTCTTTCTATTCCATTTCGGCCGCTAGCACTGTACGGTTGGGGACTTACTTATCGCGCCACGTCCAGTTCACGTAATAAAGGCCCGGTAGATAAAGAAAACGGGCATAGACGAGGGCAGGACACCGCGGGTGCTGTAGTTGTAGGCTATAGTTATAGCATAAGCTATATAGCGTCCGTAGTGTCCTTTCCTTTTCTTTGTGAGTGTTTGTTTAAAATACAATGACTTGAATACATATCAGCCAACTTGCACAAGAACATGTACTGCATTCCACTTCGCCTGTCTTTGTTGCAGCTTCACAAAAACCGTGAAAACTCCCCATCTCACATGACTTGTCTTCACTGATTATGCATAATTAGGGCAAGTATGCTCCAAAGAAATATGTTCTATTTTGAGATTAGTTGGCCAATGGAATGGCGCTATTATTAAGAATCGATCGGTCAGCTCCCACCTCGCCTTTTAATCACTCTGAGTCACTATACGGCCAACGCTCCCCACGTCAGAGTGACTGCTTTGCACTCAAGATGCACACTATGCCAAACAAAACATACTTTTTTAATAGTTTTTATGCACTCCGAAAAGAGTAAACAATGGCGGCGCGTTAATTATTTTGGCACTGGCTGCTCCTAGAAGCCGGGGACAATGGGCTCCTCTGCGTGATATAAACTTCTGTTGCGCGGCATAATTACGTTTTCAAGCTTTTTCGACACAATATGAGACTGGTTCTGCGAACGTTGAGTCTCTGAAGATGCGTTTACCAACAATTGGGGCCTCCTGTTGCACGCCCAGCCACCACAAGCTAGTCAAGAGGAAGTGGACTTACTGCGGACGCCAAAAGTACCCTTTCCATCTGGTTATCTACGTTCACAGCGCCATCTCAAACGAGCAACCTACTCCAAACCAGGATAACGTTTGATTGGACGATCAAAACATTGCTTCTGGTCATCGCCCGATGCTTGTGTTGTTAATTATGTAAATTCGACAACAGGGGATTATAATAAAAAGAGAGTGCAACATTTTTATGCTATAGCGTTCTTGTCTGGAGATGGATATTACAACTTCCTTAGCGCACCCTTTTCACTGAGTAAAAAACTGGTAGTGTGGTTATCCTAGAGGCATCATACTTCTTTATATTGTTTTCAAGTCAACGTTTTCTTTTGACCAGTTATGAGTTCTTTTGCAGTGTCAGCCTGAAATAACGACCCCCAGTATGGTAGGAGGCCGAGGATTTTCTATACCCACGCATTTAAACTGGTATTATCAAAAGCACATAGGTGGCTGGTCAGGGTTATTAGCACTTCTGAATAGATTGTGCCACTGTAATTCGTTACATGTCAACATTAAGGTAATGTATTCTGTTTATATCCATCAATAGTAAGTGCATGTCTGCCGTTTGTTAGCGCAAAAAAACCCATCTATAACGCTCACGAGGTCATTTGCTTCCACAGCTGAACTTTTGATTGCGTCCGACTCAACTAACTGTAGTTACCTCTTCATCAAGGAGACACATGCTTACTCGCCACAGTATATATAGGTGGGGTTCTTCTAAAGGGGAAAGGGTGCATGTCGGGTGGGCGCGGCAACAAGCGAAGGTGTGCTAGCGTGTGGCATTGAGAATAAAGGAGCGCTGCGCAAAAGGCAAGTGAGCCGGCCTTCTTTCAATCACGTGCCAACGCCCGCGTGTTAGCCGGCGTGTCGACGTCGTCTCACACGCCGGCTGGAAAAAGAAGCTAAGAAAGAAAACTATATGTTTTTGTCTATAGCTTGAAATTTAGCATAACAGATTCTAAAGCTTCCTTTGAAACGTTTATGCCTAATGGTAGCAATGTATTCAACTTATGAATAAGGTATGATTCTCTGTATTTTCATTCTCGTTCAGACCGGAAATTCGACTGCAAGATGTAGAGTTTAGGTTCATCAAAGTTATGGCCTGCCAGGTTGAAATGCTCGGCGACGGCTTTGGGGAGCTTTTCAGCTGTGTCTGCGCAATGTCCGTTTATGCTGATGTTCATTTATTTTCCTGTATCACCGACACATTGTTTCTTATACCGGAAGAACAAAACGTGGCCGAAAAAAGCAGATGCACTTCACGTCGGCTCCGTCTTCGTTTAATGATTTCGCAGGAAATCACCGAAAATCACCGATTTATTGCTACCATCTCACGCAGGAAGTTACCAAGTTCCTGCTGATACCAACTTCAAGGTGGGAATCCCACTTTTCGTACTTCTACATCAAAGTTTCGTCTGTGCCACCTGCTAAAGAGAGCAGACGTGGTCCGCGCCCACGCTCGCTCGCAGACGGAAGAACTGGTGTTCTCGTGCAAGGAGAGAACATTTCCCAAGAAGAATACGAGGCCGGCACGGCCTGGAGCACCATCGGCTCGAAAAAGCAAGCCGTGCAGAGATCCGACACGAGCAGTTTCGGTGCCCACCTCGCCACCGGCGGAAGGAAGCAGAAGCGCGAGCAGATGCGGTAACAGCAGTTCATCAAGGCCAGCTGCAAGCCATATCTACCGAAGGGTGATTTCAAGATCATCATTTGCCGAAAGAAAGGCCTCAAGATTGGCTAATTAGGAGCGGCCCGAGTAGCCTCGTGCGTCTGCCAAGCTGCTGGCATACCCGGGGAGCACAGGGCAGACGACACCGTGTGCCTCAACGTACAGCAGAACATTACCGTAGTGAGTACCCCCAGTAAAGCCAACGCAGGCCGATACCAAAGAGTCGAGCGCCTCGTGGTCAACGACCAGGCCTATGATACCAACGCATACGAATCCACACCCGAGTTAACTTCCAATGGAGTCATCAAAAGTATACCTATCGAAGATTCACCGCGGGACATTACCACCAAGGTCGTTACCCCCAAGAGTCCTACGGCAATCGCTGCAAAACGACACAGCAATACCACCACGGTTATCGTTCTGTTTTCCGGACTGAAAGTTCCCTGATTCGTCCGCTACCGAGGCGCACTAATCAGGCGCGCGTTGTACCGAAAACAACTCAACCTGTGCTTCCAATGCGGCAGACTGGGCCAACACATGGACGTGTGCCCCAGTCCGCAGGACCGAATCTGTAGACACTGCGGCACGGCCAACCCAGGTCTCGACCATCAGTGCAACCCCCTTTGCCAACTTTGCGGGGCTGAGCACATAACAGCCGACAAGAATTGAAAGCTCGCTTCAAGACGTCATATATAGTCAAGAGACGGCGTTGGTAAAGCCAACGAGAATAGCAAGAAGAATTCATAGCATCGGAGGCTGCGAGGGAATCAGTTGGACACCCTTCCCGGCAGACCAGACCCAGTTCACGGTCTAGGGCGCGCTCGAGAACCAGAAAGTCCAGATCATCGACCCACGCACCCGGACCGGGCCGAACCAGATCCAGGAGCCGTACGCGTTCGCGGTCCCCCCGCAGCGGAGGCCTCGCAGCGGTAGAAGAGGCCACCAACAAGGTGAGCGGGGTAGACGCGGTCAAAGGCTCGTCCCGCCGCGGCGGAACTGAGGAGACTGCAGCTTCTAGGAAAATAACAGAAATGAGACGGGAAATGCGCAATTCACAGACTTATTCTCACACGTCACGAGAGAAATACAGTATCTTAAGAATATTCGAAGGGTGGAGATATCTCCCCGTCTGAGTACTTGTGGTGCCGGTGCAGCTCCAGTAACCGCTGATAATCGCATAGAGGAGGACGACAACCCTCCGCAACCTAAGAGAAAGGCTCCCGCCATTAGCAGCCACACCAGATCACAACTGGCAGACCTAGGGCAGAAATAAACAGAACTGCAATATGTACTAAAGAACAAGCTGAAGCCGTCAGCAACCTTGCGTTGGCGGTCTCGACCATAATGTCGAGACTTGACAAATTCGAAAGCAACGTGGCCAACCTTAGTCTTAGGGTAGCCAAACTGCAGCTGAATATTATCAATTCCACCACACCTCTACAAACGCCGCAGCAGCATCTGCGGTCATTCAGACCGCCACCGCCCGACCAGACCAACATAGGCAAACACGGTAAAAGAGGCGCGCTGACAATATGGCAGTGGAATTGCAGGAGTTACGCCGCAAGAAAAGCGGTCCTGCAACAACACCTTAAATGCAAATCAAAACCCGATGTAATAATGCTACAAGAGAGACACGAATTAGCAAAACTACCTGGTTACCAAGCCATCGGTCCCCCATCCGGAGTGAACTGCGCGGTAACTACTTTGGTCAGGAAAGGCTTAGCGGTCGTTCGTCATGACATTAACGTAGCGCAGATCGAACAAGTATTCGTAGAAATTATACCCAAAAGCAAGAGCCAATCCAGCACGTTTATCCTCAATCTGTACAGCAACCCTGCGCACATACGAAAGCGCTTCCCAACCCTTTTCAGGTGGGCCACCGACCATGCGGGCTCCCGTCCCCTACTAATCCGGAGAGATTTTAAAGCCCCGCACGGAGCGCGGGGCTATGCCTATACCAGAGCCAAAGGCAAGCCTTTATGACAGGACATACAGAAGACAGGCCTGACCCTCATCACCGACCCCAGCTCCTCCACCAGAATGGGAACCGGGCTGACAAGAGACACCACGCCCGATCTAACATTGGTGAAGAACACGAGAGGAGCGAGTAGGAATAACGCCTTCGAAGACCTTGGTAGTGACCACAGATTTCTCGAAACGAAATTATTGAATAATTTAAAGATCGAGCCCAACAAAACCTCCAAATGTACGGACTGGGACGAGATCTGCAAGAATCGAGCCGGAATGACGGACGCGCCCATCACAGACATTCAACAATTGGCCGAAAGAGTGATGGCTGACGTCGATAAAGTAACAAAGACCGTGACGCCATAACTTCAAATTTGAGAAGATCGACAGCCGCCTGGTGCACATGTGCGAGGTCAAACGACCGCTTCAAGCCAGGTGGCAGAAACAGACACAATAGGAGGTTGAGGAAACACATAAAGTTACTCAACAAACGAACAGAAGAACACTGCAGAAGTCTTAGTAAACAACAATGGGATGAGATCTGCAACGCAATGGACGGGCGGATTGGCACCGGTCACACATGGCGCTTGCTCCGTCACCTGCTTGACCCGACCAAGACCAAGGCAACACATAGTAAAACCATGCGCAAGCTAACACACACACACGCCAAGGACGAGGAAGAAATCTTTTCCGAACTCTGCGACAGATACGCCCGACAGAGCCCGACTATTCAACACGGGGAATTCACGGAAAAACCCAATTTCCCTCTGGACAGAGACTTTGGCGAGGCGGAAATCCGGGCTGCTTTGCAAGAGCTCATTAGCACTTGGCCCCGGGACCGGACGGCGTAACTAATAAGACCCTTCGTAACTTGGACAACGAGACCATGCCCGAACTGACCAAATACATTAACGACTGCTGGACCCGAGGATGCATCCCCTACTAGTGGAAAAGGGCAAATATGATGCTCATACCCAAACCAGGGAAACCCCCAGATCTCGATAACCTTTGACCGATATCTTTTACGTCGTGCGTTGGCAAGTTGATGGCGCACGCCTTTCTCACCCGGATCAACGCACACTTGAATGACGTGCAAGCATGTCCGGACACCATGACCGGGTTTCCAACTCATCTCTCCACGCAGGATGCAATGTTGCAAATCAAACACCAGATACTCGACAAGACAAGAGGTACCAGGGCCGTTCTAGGATTAGACCTCAAGAAAGCCTTCGACAACAAAGCTAACGCAGATATGCTACCCAGCATTGCCGCACTCCAATCTAGGAAACCGAGCATACTGCTATGTTTAGGATTTCCTCACAAGCAGGAAACTCTCCTTAACGCTGGGCAAACTCGCATCCGAAGAGAGGAACGTGGGCAGCGTTGGCACCCCGCAAGGCTCGGTCATCTCGCCGATGGTCTTTAATCTCATCATGATCGGCCTCCCCGAGCGCGTCAACGCCATCGAGGGAGTCCATCGCACAATATAAGCGGACGACATTACGAGCTGGGTGTTCGAGGGAAGCGACGGAGAAATCGAACAGCGGTTACAGACCGCGGTCGAGGTGGTGGAAGAGTACCTCGTCGGAACCGGTCTCGTCTGCTCATCAGATAGATCGGAGCTGCTCCTCTAGCGCCCGATGCTTAAGGTAAGGCCCCCAGGCCACCTTTTCCGCATGTATGCAGCATGCTGCATACGAAGAAATTTGCACATGCACCAAAGACGGACAAGAAATACCTAGGGTGAAGCAGATTAAGGTGCTCAGACTCATCATAGAATTGAACGGCAGCAACGAAAAATGGTCAGGCATTTGGAGACTAAGATCACGAACACGATGCGGCTCATCAGAAGAATCACCAACAGACATCAGGGTATGAGGGAGGCCAACGCCCTCAGACTCATACACTCCTTCGTTATTAGCCAGATTACCTATGTGGCCACCTACCACAACTGGTACGCGGCCGAATATGCCAAACTGAACACCCTCATTAGAAGAACACACAAGATGGCACTGGGCCTTCCAGACAGCACAAGCACGAAAATTCTGCTACAGCTAGGCGCCCACAACACGCTCGAAGAGTTAATTGAGGCACACCAAATCTCACAACTAGAGAGAATAGCGAAGACACGAACGGGCAGGAGCATCCTGGATAAACTTAGGATAAGTTATCACAAGCAGCACGGCGACAAGACATCCCTTCCAAGCGCGATCAGGGAAAAGCTGCAGGTGGCTAATATACCCAAGAACATGAGCCCCGAATTCAATTAGGATCGAAGAGTGAGTAGAGTCAAGGTTTTAATCAAAGCCTTCGGTAGGGACAAGGAAGCGCTGTTCGTAGACACTGCAGAATACGAGGATCAACGTGCTTCGGAAGTGGCCATCCTCAATACCGACAAACAATTGGTCAGTTCTTGTAGTATACGGGGCAAAAACCCCGAGGTTGCGGAAGAGGTGGCGACAGCCCTAGCCATCGTTAACCCCAGTTGTAGATACATACTCAGTGAAACGAAAACGACGGTGAGAAACTATGCACAAGGCAGAATTTCGCCGAAGGCTGAGGCTATACTCAAAGCCAACGCGAACTTTGTCACCTCCGAAGAGACGGAGGAACGACATATTATATGGTTCCCGGCTCACACGTCCCCTGACACCCCCGCACCCAACGTCAACGAGGAGGTCAACCGCGTAGCGCTAGGTCTCACATTCCGCGCTCGCGTAGAAGGATCCTCTCGGGGTTGGAAATCCAACGGACGCATGGACAGAGAAGAAGAGAATGACCAGGTACTGTGATATTACAAAATTTTATCAAAACTCCAGCGTGTTTATCCACACCCTAACCCCAAACTCGACAGGGCCCAAGCGGTTGACTGGAGGCATTTACAAACCAGGACCTTTCCCAACCCTGTCCATCTCAGGAGGATATATCCAGACATCTCCTTAGACGATGACTGCAAACTATGCGGCAGGGCTCAGGCATCTCGTAGTCACATTCTCTGGGAATGTGAGGTTATATGCACAGAAAATGCAGTTTCCCCAGATGAAGCTGCGTCGCGATAGGCGGCCGCGTTGCGCAGCTCAAACCTCCAAAATCAAATATAGGCCTTCCAGCAAGCCCATGAGGTGGCGAGGAGACAGGATCTCCGGACCTCCTCTGGGGCGGGCGTCGGCCCAGGCCACGAATTTGCCGTATTGACAATAAAGTTGTTACGACCACCACCACCACCAAAATCATACCTTATCCAGAAGTCCAAGAGATTGCAGCTAGTAGGCATAAACGTTTCAAACGGAGCTTTAGAATCTATTCTTTATGCTAAATTTCAAGGTATAGACAACCACACTTAGTTTGTTTTCTTAGCTTTCTTTTCTCATTTTCCTTTTTTTCTTCCTGCCGGCGTGTGAAACGCCGTCGACACGTCAGCTAACACGTGGGCGTTGACACGTGATCGACAGACGGCCGGGTCTCTGGCATTTTGCACCGCGCTCCCTTTTTCTCAATTCGACATGCTAACACACGTTCGCTCGTTGCCCCCCCCCCCCCCGCCTTACACCATCTCCCCTTTAGGAGACCCCCACCTATATATACTGCGGCGAGGAAAGCATAAGTCGCCTTGAAGACAAGTCCACTTGTCGAAACGTTGGCTTCTGCATTTCACCTTGTTCTCGTCTGGCCGACCGTCTTGAATTTCCATCTCCCGCCTTCCCCGTATTTTCCGTAGTTACCTCTAGTCACACAAATTGACACAGGCATGCAACTGTCGATTGAGACAGTGTGTATTGCTGGCTTGTTGTATTTTCTCTAATGCATTCGTACCTAGATCACTCGCTTCATTTACTTTTCAGTTCACGTGGGTGTGGGACAACTTAGCTCCAAGATCATCCTTAGCAAACCAAAATAAGAGGGGACAAGCGACTCGAACTTGTAAACTTCAGCAGCATAAATTATAACTAAAGTGGAGGTCTCTAAAAATTGCCGCCCAAAATAAATAAATAAGAACTCAGTATGAGACCAATCCAAGCGTGCGTCTCGTTGCGTGGCGCTAAGGTTAGAATATGAAGAGGCTAGGAATGCAGAAAAGGCATTGACATGATCGGGTAAACACACTAACTTTTGGTTGAAGTTCTCAAATATAGAACTTGACACTCGGAAAATTTAGTCTTAGTCACCAATATTGAGCCATCCTTGCTTACAATGGTTCGCTGGAGCGACAAAAGCATAGCTGAAGAATATTTTTTTCTAGGGTAGCCGGTGTTGAGATTCAGCTATAGGACGCGGGTATATTGCGGAGCACCACTGTTCATTCGGGCATCGTTGCTTTTTTGTAAGAAGACAAAGTTTGGACCATTCTTATTTTCATTTATTCTAATATTGTTCCCGAGAGTTGATATGCTGGCGTTGTTGATCCAGGTAAGAATTTCAAATTGTTCAAGATTGATTTGGTAAAAATTATGAACACAGCATTTTAAGGTGGCATATTTCCACTAGTATTCAAGAATGCCAGAAAAAAAGTAAAGGTGCTTGACGCTACAAGATGGACAATTATACACCATTTATGCTAACGCTGTGCCTTGATCAAGTCCTAGAAGAAACGTTTGTCAATATTTTCATATGCTTCATATATAGGCAATGTACTATGGTTCCCTAACAGTATTATGCTGTAGCAAGTCATAAAACTACAGCGTTTTACACTACGTTCTGATGCGCTCAACTTCCTTTTTGAGTGCAGCGACATTTCCTTTCCAATGTTTAGCACGTGCTGCGGAAAAAGCGAAGCTACAGGCAATGCATATGCAGAACAGAAATTGCGCAAGCTTTTTTACGTTTGCACGGATGGCTATGCGCAAAATTTGAGGGCACGAGGGAAGACACAATGAACAAGCTCCTCTTTTTTTTTCACAGGTCACGCTGTGTACTGTAAACGATTTTCTGCCACCACATTACGCATCGTGCATCGCGGCTGCGCATGGGCCTCTGCTAGCACACGTGACACTCTAAGCAAAACAAGGCATGCGAACTGAACTTGTCCCACATCGAGCATCATCGCCTTCAAACGACAAAGATATAAGAAGCCACAGGGTTGCGAGGTTCAGAGGGCACGAGCTGCCCCCTTACGTTGCCTTTCAGAGGGCTTCACAGTTGCCTACGAAATGATGCAGTAAAGTAGGACATGATAACTGACCACATTTGCTGCAAATAAAGTGCGGCTTCAATAGCATCACTTCTTTTTTTATAAGCCTTTTTTTTTTCAGTATGCCCATGATCTTTGCGCACGTGCGGCATCAATCCGTCGAATTGTTTTTGACATTCAAAACGTTTATGGAACTCAAGCTTTCTTCGGTCTCCTTACAAATACTTATGCTTTTGTTCTATCACCTACCAGAGCAATCCTAACCTCACCGTCATCAACCGAATTCAGTGCTATATTTACCGTTCTGAAAGTGATACCTTTCTTTTTGGCTCTCTCGGCAATTTGGTATACGGACGCGCAGGTGCGTCGCGTAGCGCAATGGTCGCTATGGCAACTGCATGAGAAACGATTTGCAATTCCCCCACAGGGTTCCATAGAAAATGAATTATCGGCAATGTGCGATACCCAAGGGCATTACTTAAGGTGGCGTCTGTCTTTCATGTAATGGCAGGATGAAAGGTAGAAAATATGTTTCATTACAAATAATGTTTTTATTCCTAGCCCAATTTATCAGAAATGAGTGCTACATGTACGTTGTACAAACACGTGCACATTTTAATACTTTTTTTCAGGTTACGTGTTTTGACTACAAATGACGGTGACAGCGGTGGGAGATATGTGCTATGGAGATACATCCCGGGAACACAACCATCGCACCAAACCACAAACATAGCGCTAAATAATAACAGTGAAACATATAGCATCTACAGAAAATTTCGAGAAAAATATCTACTTACCTCCACTGGAGGTATGGTAGCACCCTAAACAAAAAATAGGGAGCTAAAATTAGTTTCTGCTATATTGTTATTCCTAAATTTCGAATGAAAACCAGTCTTGTTTTCAAGGAACAAATGACTTCTTATATTAAAATTTAACTCTAAAATCAGTAATAAATGCTGTGATTCCACTTTCGGAAAAGCCGAATTGGCGGGCATGTCCTTCAATGGATCAAGAGTCGCTTTGAACGTGCACATAAGCAATGAATAATTATATATATATAATTATTCATTGCTTATGTGCACGTTCAAAGCGACAGCTATATATATTGTTGGTGGAACGAAGGGGCACAATTACGAAAATCGCATGCCCAATGTTTTAACGCTTCGGCCGTGGTGCGGCCTTCGTCAGAATACAAGCACGCGGCCGCTTTTATAGGCATGCCTACGTGGGCATAATGAGCAGTACATGCACGTGTACACTTGCAAATAATAAAAGAAAAAGGTGCAGCAGTAAGTACAACTTAAGCACGATAATTCATATATATACAGTATCATAAGGTGTCACGATGACTGCACAGGAAGTTACAGAATGATATAAATCGCGACATGGCAAAACTAGGAACAAATTGATTTGGCATGCTTTGTCAATTCTGAACAAGAACATACGGATCAATATAGGACAGAATCGCACATCTATCCTACGCTCTCGTTGATACCGGATGACACAGTGTCAAATTTATGAATGAGGATGAACTCTCGTACTTCTCGATTGCTTCGGACGTCACTTACACGCGTAGGCACGATCTTTCAATAAATGTTAGTTCCTGTGAGGCTATTTGGATTGAGGCTGAACAACCTTTCTTTGCACATAATCGCAAAAATCTTCTTCTTGGTTCCATCTATCGCTCCCCGTCATCTTCTGTCACTGACTTCCTACTTGCTCTTGATGTCATACTTAACAAATTATCGTTCGAAAACAAGAATGTTTTAATCGTTGGCGACATTAACATCAACTTACTCGATACAAATACCAGCGCATATTCTGCCTACTCGGACTGCTTTTTCGGATATGGCTACGAGTCGCTTATTAACTGCCATACCAGATGTAGCCATAACGGAACGCAAACACTTCTTGATCATGCGTTATCTAACATAACACCGTCCCCCGTGTCGGGAGTAGTGCATACTGACATAACCGATCATTTTCCCATTTTCGTTACATTTAACAGTCTAGTGCCAACCCCTAACATCTCTTTCAGTACATCAGTATTTAACCAAGATACATTTATTGATACCATTAACAATACTAATTGGACTCAGGTCAATCTATTGGATGATCCCGCAGCAGCAGTTGACAAATTCTCTGCGTTGTTTTTACATGCCGTATCAATAGGCACCCGGACCGTTAGGTGTAAGAATAAATATAAGTATGCCTGCAACCCGTGGATGACGTCCGCATTACTGACCAGCTTAAGGAAAAAAGATAACCTATACAGGAAAACTAAGCGGCGACCTTTTAACTCTAAGCTGGCTCTGCGTTATAAAAAATATTGTTATGTTCTTAACACGCTACTTAAACAGGCTAAAAGGCGCTACTATGATAATGAATTTAATAAACACAGGAATAATCCAAAAAAGCAATGGAAGCTTCTGAAAGAATTCATGAATAAGTCCTCTACGCCTGAGCAATGTTCTAAAATTAACCTGAATGGTATAACATACCGCGAGCCCACTCATGTTGCCAATGCCTTTAGCGACTATTTTGCTCTGACACAAATATATAACAACCCAGTAACTCAGCCAACTATGTCTAGGTTACCTCACTCATTTTTTCTTTCCCCTGTTACTGTTCCAGAGGTGTATTTAACAATCTGTAGCCTTAAAAACACAAGTCCAGGTTTAGATAACATTTGCGCACCCCATTTAAAGTTAGTTGCTAATGTTATTTCTGAACCAATATGTATCATAACTAATCGCATTTTCGAATCCGGCACTTTTCCTCTATGTCTAAAGAAGGCTAAGCTTGTTCCCGTATTTAAGAAGGGTACCAAAGACCTAATTTCTAACTACAGACCAATATCTATTCTTTCGTCTTTAAGTAAAATTATTGAACATTTATTAGTTAAACGTTTAAATAACTACCTTGAAAAATTTAGTATAATTAATCCCTGTCAGTTCGGATTCCGTTCCGGAAGTTCTACTTGCTTAGCATTGCTCTCTTTAACCGATTTTATTAAGAAATCTATAGATTGTGGTAAATTCGTTGGCTCTGTCTTTTTGGATTTCACCAAAGCTTTTGACACGATTAACCACAGCATTTTGTTCACTAAACTTGAAGCATACGGTATTACTGGTCCCGCTTTAACTCTATTAAAAAGCTATTTGTTAGATAGGCAGTACGTGGTTTCTGTAGCGGGTGCCCTTTCTCAAACTAAAATAATTAACTTAGGTGTACCCCAAGGGTCCATTCTGGGTCCATTACTATTTATTATTTACATTAATGACTTACCCGACCTGTTACATTCATCTCACTGCGTTTTATACGCCGATGACACCACCATATCATTATCAGACACATCGTTAATTTCATTAACATCAAAGTTAAATGCTGCGCTAACTGAAGTTATAGAATGGTGTCTCAGTAATTACCTAATTATTAATCCAGAGAAAACTAAATATATTATATTCAATAGTGGTCACAGGGTCCTAACTACTCCACTAGCGTTAACACTTGGTGGTCATCAAATTCCACCCGGTGACTTGGTTCTATTCCTCGGTGTTCTCCTGGACGCTAACCTCAAATTTGACTCCCACGTTAACAATATTAAGAAAAAAACGGCATTTGGCATTCGCGCTCTAATAAAAGCACGCGCCTTCTTTTCTCGCAAGGCTCTTTTATCACTTTACTTTGCTTTTATCCATAGTCATATTAACTATGGAATCGCTGCCTGGGGCAACACGTACAATTGCCACCTATCATCAGTTCAGCATTTACAAAATCAAGCCATTCGTATCATTACTAGCAGTCCTCGTCAGTCAAATGCATCCATTTTACTCCGTCAAAACCTTATTTTAACGACCGCGAACTTGTTTCAATATAATTTAACAATCTTATTTTTCAAGTTACTTAACAACCAATTGCTTTACGAATTCGTTAACCTAAATGATTTACATAACTACAATAGAACTAGGTTTGCCTTTAACAGAAATTTTTTACTGCCTCGTGTCCGTACCAACTATGGTAAACTAACATCATCTTTCGCTGGCATATCTTTATGGAATCCCTTACCATCAAACATAAAATCACTCACATCATTCTATGCCTTCAAAAAATCCCTTAAAGAGTTCCTTTTGACGCAGTGACGCAATTATGGTTCCAAATGTTTTATTTATTATCACTATTTCTGTTATGTTTTGCTGTTCACATGCTTGCTGTTGCCTTTAGTCGTTTTGTTCATAATGCTTCTTTTTATGTATTCTCATGTTTTTTTTTTGTGTCTGTTGAAATTTTGTATATGTATATTTATAGCACACTTATATTTTTACTTCATGTTCATCTCGGCCTGCCGATCATATTTCTCTCTATTTCGTTCTGTTCCTTCTTTAGATAATTTACAAGTTCTGTTGTACGCCGATATTATTTTTATCTTTGTCAGTAGTACTGTACATTGTAATCATAATCACTTTTCTGTTGTTGCACTAGAGCTCTTCGTTTCTGTTAGTGTACATTCTATAAATTTTATTTCTGTCCTGCCACCTATGTAATTTTTTTTCTTATAATTACCCACCGAGGGTCCCGGTTACAGTCATCGACTTTGGGACCCTCGTCTGTAAAACGAAAATGTAACCGTTTCTTTGTTTGTAATGAATAAACTTGATTTGATTTGATTTGATATGGTGTGATTTGAAACGTGATTGTATTACCGTCACATTGATGTTGTCGAACGTTTTACCTGGCAGTCGAACATTTTTAGATATTGGCAGGTGCGGCAAGCTGCTAACGTGGGACACGTGTACTTGTCTTTCTCGGGCGACACGTTTCACCACCTGACAAATGTTATCACACAGCGCAGGATGCGCTTGCATGTGTCGGAAGCTTCTGGAATGCTATCGATGGTTCCATCCGCTGTCTGTTGTCGCCGAACCTTGTGTAATCTGCATGTATGCGCGACGCAAATAGTGTAGAACTTTGTACAAGACACGCGGGTTCCAGCGATTATTCTGGAACATTCGACGATTGGTGTATAAAAGCCGACGCGCTTGACCCGTTGATCACATTTTCGACGATCGCCGAGTGGGTTTGCCGCTACCGTTGTTCTTTGAGTGTAGCCTGTTTTTGATGGCACAAGTTCACCCAATAAAACGCTCGTTTCGTCAGTCACAGTTTTTCTCCCTTCTTAACCATCACTACCACGTGACAACCTGACACGTGTGCTTTGTGATTACTGAATCGGATACAAAAAGATGTTTCGGTCTGGTCAATATACTGCATATGAAACACTGAACACTCAAGCCGATAGTTGATATTAGTACTGTCGCATGTGAAGTCACTGTTGATTTTAACAGAAAAATTGAACGCTGCGCTTCTAGCAGTCTTTGATGTAGTGATATGTACATAAACTTTACGAGGGGTTTATTGCAGAGATCCCAATCAGCAGCAGCAATCGCTTTAGTTTTGGAAGAGGTTACTAGGTCATGCAGAATACTAAATCAACGGCTACTTCACATGCGACAGTACAAACATCATCTATCTGCTTGAATGTTCAGTGTAACATATGCAGTATATTGGTCAGACCGAAACATCTTATCCGATTCAACAACTCCAGAGCAAACGTTAACAGCTTGGCGCACCTGCCATTAACTAAACATGTTCGACTGCCAGGTCATACGTTTGAGAACATCAATGTAACAGTAATGCAATGAGGTTTCAAATTACCCCGTGATCGAGAAGTACGGGAATCCTTCCTAATTCATAAATTAAAAAAAATTAAATCATGGGGTTTTACCTGTCAAAACCACTTTCTGATAATGAGGCACGCCGTAGTGGAGTACTCCGGAAATTTCGACCACCTGGGGTTCTTTAACGTGCACCTAAATCTAAGCACACGGGTGTTTTAGCATTTCGCCCCCATCGAAATGCGGCCGCCGTGGCCGGGATTCGATCCCGCGACCTCGTGCTCAGCAGCCCAACACCATAGCCACTGAGCAACCACGGCGGCTAATTCATAAACCTAATACTGCGTCATCCGCTATCAACGAGAAGGTAGGAAAAATGTGCCTTTTTATGGGTATATTCTTGTACAGAATGGACAAAGCATGTGAAATCACTATGTTCCTAATTTTTTTTATATATAAGTACTAAGTATGACGTTTTATGCTATTTTCCTAATATATATATATATATATATATATATATATATATATATATATATATAGAGAGAGAGAGAGAGAGAGAGAGAGAGAGATATGACGAACTACACAAGGACGATGCGCTTCGCAGAACCGCCTTGTCTCCTGCGTTGCACCAGTTGACACGATCTACAGTGACACATATCATGAGAACATCCAAGAACGCCCTCAACATCCCGAAGTTCTCAGGAGCACCCGAGAACGTCCACTTTCACAGCTGGCTCAAGCTCTTGGGGGTGAAGAATGCGGCCGCTGCGTGGACGGAAGCAGACAAGGCGTACCACTTCTAAGATTACTTTGCAGGTGAGTACTTCCAATGGTGTCATACCAAGGTGTTGACACTGACGTATTTTGGAAAAGCTTCAATTTATGCATGACGCAGCACTTTACAAGCGCCTTCGCGGATCCTTTTCGTCAGCTGTCGACTGAAAGCAGATCCTTTCAACCAGTTGTCCGTCAATTGTCGGCTGAAACCTGGCCAGAGCCTGAAGGACTAGTACAATGAAAAAAAAAAAATATATAAAATATATATGTGACGCTTTACCGACCTAAGGGCGTGCACCTTATATGAGGGCTCATCGACCGCCTTCCCACCAATATAGAGATGGCTCTTTCTGGGATAAACCCACTTATGACACGCATGTGGCTTCGTCACGGCGCGGTCTACCATATCAAAACACGTAGATCAATGCAGCAAGCGGCAGTGCCCATCAGCGTCCACCTAATAAATCGATACGAAGTCCCGCACCCGTATACAGACACAGTGCAGTGGGTGGTTTACTTTGACGAATGCACTGGCACAATGAATTTCCAAGACGCGCAAGCATTTCTGCCCTCGCTACCAACTAGGGAAACGGTAAGGGTGACCCAAATCTCTGATAGTTCAATTTGATGTATTCAAAATAGGGTATCTTGTCAGCCCTATTCTTGATACGTGAGCCACAATTCCTTCAATCAGCGAGGCAGTATGGATGGCTCTTCACCTTCAAATAATGCGACGTTCATGCATCAATGCTCAAGAAGTTTTGTCATCTACCAAAACCTTATTTCGCTTAATATAAAGATGCAGATCGGAAAAATCACAAACGAATTACAGGCACATCCTCTACAACGCATGAAGAGCAACGTACTTTTTCGCTTGGACAATGCCGATCTCTTTAACTTGTCTCTGTATCTTGACACCCTCATTCTATGCTATGGGAACCAAATCCTCCCCCCTTGCCCAAAGAGCCGTTCCATGACTGACTGTTTGCAGGAAGTTGAAGATTGCGGTTTAGTGCATCTAAATTATGCCCAGAAGTTGACATTGGAAGAGCCTGTCCACATGTACGACAAGATTGTTTCCAAATCATGGTCCTAAATTGGCTACATCACTAACGAAACGCATCACATTCCTCTCGACAACAACGTTGCCATTCGCAGGGCTCCCTATTGATGCTCAGAAGTGGATAGCGTTCGAAATGGACACAGGAATTCACAGCTTTCTCACGCATGGAGTGACGTAGATGACTGTCCGCGTCACCATACTCTGCACTTGAAGAATAGTTTTAACTTGCTTGACAACCGGTTGTTTTAACAAAGGAGGGCGTACGCATAGGATTGCGAGCAGCACTATTACTGTGTGACATATCCCTGTCGGAAATATTCAAAACTCTTGAAAACAGCCTTCACGGTTCGCGAGCTTATAAAGTTTCTAAATACGTTGAATATTGTTAGGTTGCTATAGCCCAAGGGATTACTTTCGTCTGTTTTCATGTTACAGCATTTTAGATGATTTCAAACATCATGGGAAAGACCTGTCAAACACCTTTGAACTCTCCATAGACAATACCTTCCGGTTCTTATATTTAAGCATAACGTTCTAAAAGGACAATGTTTACTAGTATTATTCACCGCGAACAAAGAAAATAACTTCTAACTTACGGCTCCGGGCATACTAAGCTTGTCAAAAGAGCTATAGCTTCACTGTGGCTATGGTGAGCACGCAAGAGGTTCCGTGAACAAAGATGCACGGAAGTTTTGACAAGCAGTTCATTAGGCTTTCAAAAGCCGGCTACACTCGTTTGGTGCTGACACGAGTTGCTGAATACCTCCAACACAAGCTAAATATGGGCACTCCATGAATGGGGCAAGAGCCAGTGAACGAAGAGCCTAAGGCCGGAACGTATGCCGTGTGTGCATGGGATGAACCACAATTTGAATAAAAAGGGCAAGGAGGTACGCAGCACCTTCTGTGTTCTCCGCTCCAAACAGGCTGGCATAAGTGTCCCAGCGTAAAGAGCCGCTCGAAGAAAGGCTGCCTAGTAAAACACGTGAAAGACTACCTGAGTTACGCCACCGGGATTATTTATCAAGTCCCCCTTTCTTGTGGAAGGTCATCTATAGGATAAAGAGCCCGCTGTGTTTATGACCAAATGAGGAAGAATGCTAATAACCTGAAGAAGGACTTCACTGCGCATATTTTACCGCACTCTAAAGCCTGCCCTTGTAGGCCGGTATTTAAAGATTCTGGGCAGAAGTAAAGATAAAACGGCAGGTGAGATTTTAAAAGTTTAGATATTATAAAAGAAAAAGTATTGCTTCCGTAAGCTAGACTTCTGTTGTTTCGTAAAATAGGGAGCTTACTTTCTTTAGATGTACTAAGTGATTTTGCCAGCAGTGATAATCGCCCTGGGTAGTAGTAGGTGCACCTGCCTCGTTGGGAACAATATATTTACTCCTCTCGCCAGCTTTCAAATAAAGTTGCTATTAGCTCCTGTCAGACGTTTTATGTGTTTTCTTAGTAATAGTGCATTCGTGCTAGAATAACTCGGCAAACAAACACTAACTAGCCCAAGAACAAATACTTCTACATCAATTATTCAGCTTTTATGTGCTGAACAACTGCGAGAGCAAACCCACGACAAGCCGTCTTGGAAGCATACCATTGAAATTGAAATGACCATAGTGACGTGCAGAGCCGTACGAAAAGTCTGTCTTTTTGCTCTCCGGTATTGTTTTCATCAGAAGGCTTTTGATGATTGCGGAGAAAAAAATTATGGGGTTTTATGTGCCATAAACCCCTTCCTGGTTATGAGGCACGCCGTAGTGGAGGACTCCGGAAATTTCGACCACCTGGGGTTATTTAACGTGCGCCTAAATCTAAGTACACGGGTGTTTTCGCATTTAGTTCCCATCGAAATGCGGCCACCGTGGCCGAGATTCGATCCCGCGACGTCGTGCTCAGCAGCCCGACACCATAGCAACTGTGCAACCACGGTGGGTAATGATTGCGGTCATGTGGGATATAAGATATTGTGACATCCCTCTTCACAGTATTATTGGCCTGCCATCGTCACTTACGTTTCGCAATACTGCGATACTTTCCAGCTCAACATAAAGACGAGAGCCAAACGTTTTAATTCCTTCGAGTCATTGCTACCAGTGGAAAAACTATTTGATCTACTGACCATGGACACTACCAAACGTTTTGGCCAGGCACGGTTGCTCCGAAAGATTTATTCAGTTGGCAGTTGACCATGTCACCTCTTATGCGTGGGCATATAAAAATGAAACATGCGACGCCTACGTTTTCTGCCTGAAGAGAATCTTCATTGCTTGCAAGTCTTAGAAGTTTCTTTCCGACCGCGGCGCAGTATTCCCCACAGCAAAAACCGAGAAATTCCTTAACACAACCCAACTCATCAGCTTTTTGTTAGGTCACAACGTGCACAGTGCAATGGCCTAAATAAGCACGCTTATAGTGCATAGCAACTCGTCTCCGCTACAAGATCAATGACGGACACCAAAACCACGGACCTGTCTCCTCCCTGCTGTTGCCGAAGAGGGCAGCAAAACAAGCCGTGAGGTCACGGACTACTCCCCCTGTTTGCTTATCTATAGCACACCATCTTGCCCACATCTCCTCTCCGAGGTTGCTGAGAACATGCAGGAAGTTCGTGGAAAACCAGTCCGCATTTCCCTGATGTATCACCAGACAAGCAAGCTCATATATTAGAAGAAATTTCTTTCCTCAGTGCTTCAAATGGCCGATTATTTTCTATACGAAACACCCTGGCACCCCAACCACGGTAAGCTCAGTACAAAAATTGAAGAACGGTATACCATCACACGCAAGATTTCTGCTTTACACTAACGAATTGACCACAGCATGATCCCACACTGTTACCAGACTCACATCATTCACGTGAGGAGATTAAGACAATATGATCCGCCCCTGCACGTACGACGCTCTCGGGATGAGGGAAAAGCTTGCGTTCAACCGCATACGGACAGTCAAGCGCGATAGTGCGAAAGAGGAGGATGAGAGGTCGAATAAACATAGAGTTTCGCACAATCTCCACTAATCCACTGGTGTGTGTGTGTGTATATATATATATATATATATATATATATATATATATATATATATATATATATATATATATATATAAATTGTCGCGGTAAAACGCGGACAGAACACAGGAAGACGTTCCTCACGAACCACAGGACAATGTGTTCAAAAACAAACAGAGCAGAGACACGTCTTCTTCGTCATCACCCAATCTCGCTCTGACCCACTAGGCGGAGTCCGTTAGCGCTCCCATCGTCGTCGTCGTCTGCATAGAATACACGCGTCATTTGTCCCTCCCTATGAGAGCATCGTCCCGATGCTAGACAAGAAATATCAGTTGCGGAAGTAAAGGCCACTAGCATAGTTATTCGCTCACATACGGCTTACATACATCCCGATCCCGCGACGATCGATCCCGCTGCATAAGAACAGCTCCCAAGCCAACATTGCTGGCATCAGTGTGGAGCAATGTAGGAGTGGTCTCATCAAAGTGAGCAAGCACTGGAGGTGTCTGTAGACGCTGCCGCAAGTCATTGAATGCACCTTGCTCTTCGTCGCCTCATACAAAAGCAACGTCTTCTCTCGTCAGGTGAGTTGACGGCGATGCAATGCGCGCAAAGTCTGCAATAAACCGCCGGTAATAGGCACAGAGGCCGAGGAAGCGCCTGACAGCCTTTTTATCGGGTGGTACGGGAAACTGTGCGACGGCTGCAATTTTTTCAGGATCCGGCCGGACACCTGCGTGGCTGACGACGTGACCGAGAAACTGCAGTTCCGCGAAGCGAAAGTGGCACTTCTGCGGCTTCAGGGTGAGGCCGGCGGACCGTATGGACTGCAGAACAGCTTAAAGCCGTTCGAGGTGTTCTTCAAACGTTGCGGAGAACACGATGACGTCGTCGAGGTACACTAAGCAGGTTTTCCACTTCAGACCGGAAAGTACAGTATCCATGAGGCGTTGGAACGTAGCAGGGGCAGAACACAAGCCGAACGGCAAGACTTTAAATTCTTATAGGCCGTCTGGCATCACGAAAGCAGTTTTCTCACGATCTTTCGGGTCTACTTCGATTTGCCAATATCCGCTCTTTAAGTCCATTGAAGAGAAGTAACGTGCCTGTCGAAGCCTGTCGAGTGAATCATCTATACGAGGAAGTGGGTACACGTCTTTTTCGTCACTTTATTTAGCTTTCGATAGGCCACACAGAATACGCAAGCTGCCGTCTTTTTTCTTGACCAGAACTACAAGAGATGCCCAGGGACTCGTTGATGGTTGGACCACGTCATCTTCAAGCATTTTTGTCACTTGTTGTTGTATAGCTTCAGGTTCTTTAGGAGCCACACGATATGGATTTTGGTGAATTGGTCTTGCCGTATCCTCTGTAATTATTCGGTGCTTTGTTAGGGGCGTCCGACCGACGCTGGACGTCGACGCAAAGCAGTTGTTGAACTTGGCCAATAGCGTAAGAAGGCGCTCTCGTTCGTGCTGCGCCAAAGCAGTGCTAACGTCAAGTACAGGAGCTGGGTCTTGCATAGGTGCTTCTTCGAGTAGTGAACAGCAGCCACGAACATCCGCAACGGCGTCAAAATAAGCCACAGCCGTGCCCTTGGGAAGGTGCCGTCGCTCCCTGCTAAAATTTGTTAGCAACAGGTTTGTGCACCCGTCGGTGACATTCACGATTCCTCGTGCGACCGAGATACCGTGAGTAAACAACAACGTGGTTATACGGTCGGCAACTCCTTCGCAACGAAACGGTATGTCACATGCTACCGAAACAAGGGCACACGATCGAGGGGGGATTACGACGTCGTCTTCTGTTAGACGAAATGAGTTGTGTTGCGGAGATAAGCAATGGACTAAACCGGAGCTTTCATAAAACGTCACCATGCGGTCCGGCATGTTAATTACGGCGCCATATTTTTTAAGGAAGTCCATTCCAATAATCAAATCTTTGCAGCATACAGGAAGGACGATGAAAGCGGCCACAAAAGAATCCCCGATGTCAACTCTAGCAGTACATCTTCCAGTAGGCATCCGTAATTGGCCGCCTGCCGTCCTTATGTGGGGTCCCATCCATGGCGTCTTTACTTTCTTCAGGCGGAGGACGAGTTCCTGACTCATTATAGAGAAGTCAGCACCAGTGTCGACTAACGCTGTCACCGGCTGCCCATCCACGAAAACATCAATGTCGGCGCTCACAATTTCTTCAGTATTTATCGGCTTCACGTCGTTCTGCAGCGAGAATGTTGGGGGCTTTGTAGAGTCTTGCGGCGGGCCTGCAACCTTGGCCCCAGAGGTCGCCGCCTTCAGTTTCCCCGACGGGGGCTGGGCGACCTTCGTCCTCGGAGCTCCGCAAAAGTACGTCCAGTAGATGAAGCCATCTGACGTGGAGGGGTTTGAGCGCGACCGACGGCCGAAATTGGACAGATCATTGGGCACGGATTCGTCATTCGGGTGCGCTATTGGGGGTCCCTGAAAAGCAGCGTCGTCGCGGCGTAGCATGGCGTCGTCATTTGCACGTCGACCATAGGGCCACGGACGAAAAGGCCGAAATGATGTGTCACGATGCCAGCAATGACGCGAAATATGGCCGGCGCCTCCGCAGTGAAAACAGAGTGGGCGCCTATCGACAGTGCGTCATGCGTCGGTTCTGCGAAGTTGCGGCCATCCCGTGGCGTCGTTTTACGGTGGTGACCAAGACGCGGCGAACGACGGCTGGCGGTATGACTGAAGCGGCGTAATGGCTGCGCGCTTCGAAGCCTCCTCTTGTGGCGGCGACCAAGAAGCGGCTGTCGGAGGTTGGTGGTACGGCGATGTGGCTGCAGCCGGTGGTGGACATCGGACAGTGGCGGCGTAACTCAGGGGTCGCTGGTGGTCTTGAAGATCGGTTACCGGGAACGCCTGCCGGATTTCGTCACGCACCACTTCGGCGATTGACGCGACGGGTCTATCAAGTGTCGGTGCCATGATCTTTTGAATTTACTCTCTGATGAGCTCTCTGACCAACTCACGCAAGGAGTTCATCTCCTGTAAATAAAGCCATTTCTTCGCAACTCTTCGTAACAGTTGTGGTGGAGGTGCTGTGGAGGAGGTGCCGTTGTGGTGAACGTCCTGTTCTTTTTAACGGATACTGCGTTGTTATGGTTCGACAACCACGAGGAAACGTTCACAACATGGGGAAGATTTGTTTCGGAAATTAAAGAGCGATTCGGCGACTCCGCGACGAAAAAGAAAAGGGCAGTACAGACGCTACTGCAACCTGCGCAAGTGCCAGGCGAAACCTGCACGACCTACATTGAGGCAGTAATAAAACTGTGTAGGATGGTGGACTCTGGAATGTCCGAGGAAGGCAAAGTCGGGCACATACTAAAAGGAATTGCGGAAGATATTTACAATTTCCTCATCGCAAAAAACAACCTGGCTTCCGTCGCTGACATCATTCGGCACTGTCGCACTTTCGAGCAAATAAAGACGAGGCGCATAACGGCGAAGTTTGGCAGGCTAGCCAATGTGACGACAGTTGCAAGCGTGGACAGTCACCAGCCCCTTGATCTCGCACCAACGATCCCACAAATAGTTCGGGATGAACACAGCCTACACGCGCAAGTGACACATCCAAGCACTCATAGCTTCCGCCTACCACCAGATTTCGTGCCAAACGTGGCATCCCTCTCCCCGTATCCTGCGGCAAGGGGCACTGCGGATTATGAACTCGCGCCCCGATAGCAGCCATGTCGCTACGACAAAGGCCCTACTTATGACGCTCGGCAACAACGAGAGCAGCCGCGTTTTTACCCCCGAGGCCCTGCGACTTCTGTCAGGCCGCGACAAGAACAGCAACGTCCCTACTGCCACGACGCGACTTATGAAAGATATAAAGGATTTCAGAAAGCAGCAGAGGCACGTTATCTACATGACAACGAACTTTCTCGCCACCCGCAGCCGTCTACCATTTGTTTCGAGGAAGACGCTGAGAACCGCGACCCTCCTGTGTGCTACAAATGCGGTTCCACAGGCCATATAACTCGGTATTGTCGCCCAGCCCGTCAATCACGTAGGACACCATCGATGTTCTTGACGCCCAGAACCTGTACTTCATATGACTTGCGGACGACCGATTTGTTTCCAAGGGATCACTTCTCACACAAGACCAGACGCAGCGATTCGCCAGCATGTGAGCGCAGTTTGACGCCACCAAATAGCCATCCCCACCGCTCGCCGTCACCTCGGCACCGTTTTTCCTCACTGCCGCCGGGAAACCAGCATCCGCGGCGAATGGAGGTGTGGTCGCCAGACTGTGTTTGGAAGAAATAGCTCCGCCTGTTGTGATGTACAAAAACAAAGTGAATGTCTCGATTGACGGAATACCGACCATGGTGTTAGCTGATACTGGGGTGACTGTGTCAGTGATGAGCCTCGCTTTCAAAAACGTCTAGGCCACAAAGTTATGTTTTCTTGGAACGACGGTAGTACCTTTCGTGGAGTAGGCGGCGAGTGGCTTCATCCCCTTGGTGTTTGTGCTGTGAGTGTTTTGTTGGCTGGGAAAGTGTTTGTGTCGGAATTCCTTGTTCTTTTTTGTTGTTCGCATGATGTTATTCTTGGTATCGATTTTCTTGAGCAGTGTGGCGCTTCCGTGGACTGTGGTAGTGGCGAACTATCATTGAACAAGTTATTTATATGAGCAGATTCCGAACAAAGCTCGGGTGGTGAAGACAGGGACGCAGACACACTCAGTGTTCTTGACGAATTGATTGAACCATCGTGGTGCCTGACGCCCGTTCGTGTTTCGGCAACTACTGTTGATGTTGATTGTGTTGACCTTGTAGTTAGGCCTCTCCGCATAAACTGTGCTAAAAAAGATATACTTGCGCCCTGCTCTGTCTTGTGCATGACGAAAGGAGTCGCCACATTGTGGGCGCTGAACTGTTCCGCTACGCTGGTTGTCCTTCCTCGCGGTATGAAAATCGCTCTCTTCGATAACGCCGCATGTAGCTCAATAGCGGCACTAACTACGGACGTCTTTTCAGCTTGCTCTCCTTGCGATAATCGCCATTATGAAGAGCTAATGCTTGGCATGATCAGCAAGGCTCTCGGTACATCGGAACGGCAAGCACTAGTACAGGTCCTTGCCAGACATGAGGCTGCATTTGACTTCACGCATGGAGATGCACCCCTTCATTTACCGTCGTCCCACGCTCGTCACAGATTAGATACCGGCTCAGCACACGCCATCCGCCAGAAGCCCTACCGAGTGTCATCATCCGAGCGCAAACTTATTGCAGAGCAAGTAAAGGAGATGATGAACAATGGTGTCGTTCAAGAGTCGTCTAGTCCATGGGCAGCCCCAGTAATCCTGGTCCGAAAAAAAGATGGCTCCTGGAGATTCTGCGTGGATTACAGACATCTAAACGCTGTGACGAAGAAGGATGTCTATCCACTACCGCGAATCTATGACGTCATTGATTGCTTACACGCTGCTTCTTATTTCTTAACACTTGATTTGCGATCGGGGTATTGGCAAACACCTATGGACCCTGCCGACAAGGAAAAGAGTGCTTTCGTGACTCCAGATGGCCTATTCGAATTTAATATTATGCCTCTTGGCCTTTTCAATGCTCCTGCCACCTTTGAAAGATTAATGGACACAGTACTACGTGGTCTAAAGTGGGAGATATGTATGTGTTACCTCAATGATGTGGTAATCTTTGGCCGCACGTTTGAAGAACATAACGAACGCCTCAGTCTCGTTCTGGACATCATTGAGAAAGCTGTACTCGGCCTAAACTCAAAAAAGTGTCGGTTCGGTGAATAAAACACTGGTCCTGGGACACTTAATCGACAAGGATGGCGTCAGACCCGACCCTCGTAAGATTGAAGCGGTGAGCTCCTTCAAACCACCGCAGTCAGCACGAGAACTCTGCCCATTCATTGGCCTATGTTCGTATTTTCGTCGTTTTGTTCCTCGGTTTGCCGACATCGCTTACCCATTGACAAGTATTTTGCGACAAAATGCATCCTTCAATTGGACACCAGAGTGTGACGCACCATTCTCTCAACTGAAGCTTATAGTAACGTCACCACCTCTCTTGCGTCACTTCGATCCATCTTGCCCAGCTTAAGTTCACACTGATGCTAGTGGAATCGGGATAGGAGCGGTGCTTGTACAACGTCACAGTGGCGCAGAACATGTTGTCGCTTATGCCAGCCGTTGCCTGAGCAAATCTGAACGAAATTATACGGTTACGGAACAGGAATGCCTGGCAGCCGTTTTCGCCATACAAAAGTTTCGGTGTTATCTTTATCGTAGACCATTCAAGATTATCACCGACCATCATTCTTTATGCTGGCACGTCGGTTTGCGTTATCCCTCTGGTCGCCTAGCACGTTGGGCGCTGGGCCTCCAGGAATACGATTTTGTGGTATCGTGCAAGAGAGGCCGTCGTCACGCTGACGCAGGCGGCCTCTCTCGGATTCCTCTTGCGACTACCGACTCCGATGCTGAGAATTTTGACGACTGTCTCACTGCTGTTACTTCTACGTTCCCTGACGCGGCAGACTTTCAGCGAGAACAACGGAATGATGTTACCCTCGATCCGCTTTTTGTCGCCGCCCGTACATCTAAAGGCAACGGTCGTTCTACTGTGCGTGATAAATTGCTCTACAAAACGAATTACTCCGGGCATGGAGCCCCTTTTCTGCTTGTTGTCCCTGAGAGTCTCCGCTCCGACGTTCTACGTGCTATGCATGACGATGTGACATCCGGCCATTTCGGCTTCGTACGAACGCTGCATCGCACGCAGGAGCGCTTTTACTGGCCCAAGATGTACGAAACAACCAAGCGTTATGTCGTTAGTTGTGAAACGTGCCAACGTCACAAGCGACCGACCACCGCAGCCCCGGGTCCCCTTTGGCCATTGACACCGCCCAGTATGCCGTTCGAGCAAGTAGGCATTGTCCTTTTGGGTCCATTCCCGTTATCTAACAAAAACCGTTGGATAATAGCGTAGACCATCTTACACGGTATGGAGAAACTGCAGCCATATCGTCTTCCACCGCTGCTTGCGTGGCGGTCTTCCTGTTGCGTTCCGTGGTCCTTCGTCATGGCCCAACACGTGTCATCATCAGCGACCGTGGTCGCCAGTTCACTGCTTATGCCATTGAAGAGTTACTTCATTTGTGCACTTCCCAGTCAAGGACGAACAGAACGCTTACCAACATGCTTGCCATGTACGTCTTCTCCAATCATAAGAACTGGGATGACGTGCTTCCGTTCATCACTTACGCATACAACACGGCGAAACACGAAACCACGAACTATAGCCCATTTCATCTCCTTTCTGCAAGGTTACCGCGAAGCCATCTGGACACTTTCTTACCCTTCGTACGGCACAGTGGCGATTCTGTATCGAAGATATTGTGTCTCACCGAAGAAGCCCGCCGAATAGCTCGTCTTCGTACTCTCGCCTCGCAAAGTCGCTCGAAAGAGCGATACGACGATGGTCACGTACAAGTATCATTGGAAAAAGGTGACTTGGTCCTTCTTTGGATACCGCAACACATGCGTGGATTGTGCCAAAAGTTCTTGTCACAATATTCAGGCCCATTTGTAGTTGTGGACCGCCTGAGCGAACTAACTTACGTCATAGCTCGCCTTCTGTGCAATGGTCGGCGATCAAGCAGAACTCAGGTGACTCATATTGCTCTGCTCAAGCCTTTTTACCCTGCTTGTCGATTCTGACTCGACCCACGGGCTTCGTCTGCTTGCAGGGAAATGTAACGGATACGAAAGGCGCGCACAAGAAGGGAGAAGACGAGGAGAACGAGGAGTTTGAGAGGCCGGGCTGCGCTACGATCACGCTACGATCATCGTTCATCTCCTGCAAATAAAACCATTTCTTCGCAACTCTTCGTAACAATATATATATATATATATATATATATATATATATATATATATATATATATATATATGTATATATATATATATATATAGAGAGAGAGAGAGAATGTACTGGTACACGTAAAAATGCAGAATATTTAATTTTGACTTTTCGGCCAGGGTCGGCCCTCTATCAAGGGTAGGTTTCCAATCACACAGCGCTCCATCAATACATTCGTTCCGTTGCCGTACGAGTTAAATAAATGAAGAAAAAGAAACAGGTAGCCTACGAACACAAGTACACCTACACGGGTGGCGTCGTGACCAGCAACAATTACATTCACTCACATTAAAATCAACAAGAAACGCAACTAAATCTTGAGTGCAAATCGATCGTACATACAGCGGCATCGTGAACCTTAAAAAATGATGTACGTAGCCTGTGCACAAGAGCAGGCCTAGATTTGGTGGCATCATGAATACGAGCGCGTACATTTACTCATGTCAAAAGTCAAGGGAAAAAAACGTGAATCCAATCTTGCTCGCACATACCGTGGTGTTATAACGTGACTACAAACTGGCGCGTTCGTCAGTAGACTTTAAATGAAAAAAAAAACAGTAATGCATGAATTAGCAGTGAACACGGAGTATAGGTGGCGTGTGACGTGATCCATGATTGGTGGCTCGGATCGCGCACTGCATGTCTGTGTGGTAGTGCGGCAAGATTATTCTCATCGGCTGCGGAAAAAAGGTAGCGATGACGTTACATTTAAGCGAAACAGGCGTTTTTGCATTTCGCCTGCTACTAGATTCAGCCGTCGTGGCCAGCATAAAAATAATTAGTACTGCATAGTTCATTAAGCGTAAAAGATTCGAACGTTAAACAGCGGTAATAAAATTACAGCGCAACAAAGTAAGATGGGACCCTGCTTGCGCAAATTTGTATTCATGTTTTTTTTTCCTTGACTGTTGCATGAGTGAATGTGCGTCTTGCTATTCATGAGGTCAAAAAATGTGAGCTAGCTTGTGGTCATAGCCTACGTACGTTTTCTTTAAGGCGAGAGTCTTAAGTGGCACGTTCCAATGGCTCTTACCTAAAAAACGAGTGGTACTAAACGGTCGAGTGGTACTAAAATAACGTAATCACTAATCCCTCTTACCCCCGTAAGCAAGCAAAGATGCAATGGCGCGTACCACCGTAAGTAAGCAAAAACTGCAATGGCGCGTACCACCGTAAGTAAGCAAAAACTGCAATGGCTCAAACCCCTTAAGGCAGAGGCCACAAGCGCTCAACAAAGTGAAAAAAACACCATTACAATACACAAAAAAGCATGTGTTTCAAAAAGGAACAAACTCAAAACAAGCATTCCAACTATCAGTAAAGCATTAGATAGCGCCACGGGAAGTACACTAAGACGAAGGATGCTCGCCAGGGGAGAAACGAGGTGCGACGTGCAAAGCGCCGGTAGCAAGGTATCTAACCGCGAGTGCTGCTTTCCCTTGTTGAGAAGATGCAACTCAAAGTCGAAGGGAAACTTCATTCGCGCGAGCCTTACGCCATTACACGAGTGCGCGAAGCCGTACTTAAGCGTCGAAGACGAGTCGAAGCAGGTTAACTGCAAAGGCAGCAATGCGAACATGCGAGACGGCAACATAGAGAGCAGGCCGAAGGTTGTCGGTAACGGTTTGCCCGACGTTTACTTCACACTACGGCTCACTATGCCTTGCATGGAGTCTCACTCCTCCGATCCTATAGCCTAATGCATTGCCAAGTATGCATCAGGCTTTCGCCTTCACGTGTTACAGGGGTGTAACATGCTGTCGAACATTTTTTCATTCCTAATCTCGCTGTATGGGTCCGCAAGTTTGTATGCACTGTAGCCAAGAAGACAGACGTGTGCTTCAGGCGCATCGTCAGTGCCTCGCTCGAGAACAGAGCTCGCGCGCTCTGTGCTCCATGGTTGATTGACAGACTTGAATGTGTATCGTGAAAAGTTCTGGGTAGGTAATTATATCCCATTACGTATTTGGTGAATGTTGCTTGGCTTTCCCCAAACATCGAACTCCGCAGTCCGAAGTTTCCACCCATTATGCTGGATGACGCAAGCCAAACACTACCACGGGCCTCGCCCACCCTTCTGTCTTCCGGCTCACTGCATCAACAATTGGATGCCCCCGTCTGCAGTGGCTCCAACGAAAACGACGTCGAAGACTGGCTCTCATCCTACGAATGCGTGAGTGCCCACAACAAATGGAACGATCCCATAAGTTCAACAACGCGGTTTTCTAGCTCACGGGCGTCGCGAACGTGTGGTTTCGCAACCATGAATCTGACATTCGCACCTGGTCAGACTTCAAGACGAGCTTCACGAAAATTTCTGGCCGGCCCGCGCTGCGAAACCTTCGTGCCGAAGAGCGCTTGCGCAACCGTTTTCAGCAGCCCGGTGAGAACTTCACCAACCACACAGAAGACGTCGTCTGCTCATGCATGCGCGGCAATGCATCAATGACCAAATCCGATAAGATCCGTAATTTTTTGAAGAGCATTGACGACGACGTTTTTCAAATGCTCGTATTGAAAAACCCACACACCGTCGTCGAAGTCACTGATCTTTGTCAGTCGTTGATACGCTTCCTGAAGCCAAACTTGATGATTCGGATGATTAGGGCACCAAGCTGCTTGTTGCTGCCGACACTACAATACATCCGCACTCATCTGTGATTGCAACTGGCTGTTCCAACGAATGTTACCCATACCACTGCTATTTTTACACCGTCGCATATTTTTTGTAATCGAAGATGTTATCGTCTTCTCGCCGTACTCACTGTCATCGACTACGCCTCGCCCCCTACTTTGCATCTTGGTGAATGCCTTCGATGCCTTGAGCGTATTGACTCTACAGCCATCTTCTGTGCCCTTTTGGATGGCACCTGCTCCGAGATCACCACATTGATTTGTTGCGCTGCTTCAGCCCTGTCTCCGCCAGGCGTTTTGCACAGTTCTATGGACCTGAGGCCAGCAGAACGTTCCCAGCTTTTTAACCCACTCCGCATGTACCCCTTAATTCGACTGTCAACAAGCGACAATGCCAACATCGACGGTGTATCACGAGATCGAGATCGGCACCCGCGCTACGGTACTCCAGCGACCTCATCGCGTTTCACCCCGAGAGCGCCGTGCAATTGAAGACCAAATCAGCGATATGCTTCAGCGCAGACTTGTTCAACCTTCTAACAGTCCCTGGGCGTCCCCTGTAGTCCTTGTGAAGAAGAAGGATGGGCTCATTCGATTTTGCGTGCACTATTGCCATGTTAACAAGATAACTCGCAGACAGGTTATCCTTTGCCGCGCATTGACGACACCACCGATTATTTACAAGGCACGGAGCATTTTTCCTCGCTCGACTTACGTTCCGGCTATTGACAAGTGCCCATGGTACCTGCCAATTGCTCAAAAACATCTTTTGTACACCAGACGGCCTGTATTAATTTAACGCTATGCCGTTTGGTCTTTGCAATGCTTCTGCCACTTTTGAACATATGATGGACAATCTTCTCAATGGTTCAAAATGGAAGACGGGCTTAGGTTACCTTGATGACATGGTCGTCTCTTCTCCCGATTTCGCCTCTCATCTCTGCCGTCTCGAGCTGGTCTTGCAGTGCTTAGCTAACCCAGGCCTTCAACTCAATATGAAGAAATCTCGCTTTCGCTACAAGCAACAAACGATACTCGCACAGGTGGTGCCCAAAGAGGGCATTTTACCCGGTGCTTCTAAACATCGTGCTATCGCCGACTTTTGGAAACCAATGACCCTCAAGGAAATGCGGAGCTACATCGTGCTCTGCTCATACTTCCGTCGTTTCATCAGGAATTTTGCTTCTATCATTTCTCTAATAATCCAATTTCTGCCTAGCGACAAGGCCCTTTCGACCTGGTCCCAAGCCTTTGACGAAGCGTTTACAACACTACGCCGTCTGCTCACATCACCGCCCGTACTGTGCCATTTCAACCCCATGGCTCCCACAGAAGTTCCCACGGAACTTCCCACGCCAGTGGCGTAGGACTTGGTGCTGTCCTCCCTATGCGCAACAGTGGATACGACGAATACGCGGTAGCCTATGCCAGCAGGGCACTAACAGAGGCCGAATTCAATTACTCCGTAATTGAAAAGGAGTGTATAGCTGTAATTTGTGCCATTGGAAAATTTCGACCATACCAGCACGGCCGTCTCTTCGATGTCGTTACCGATCATCACGCCATATGTTGCATGTCGGCATTGAAAGACCCATCAGGCTGACCCGCCTTCTGGGTCCTCCGGTTACAAGACTGACATGCATATTGTTTATCGGTCTTGCCGTAAACACACCGAACCGAATGCTCTCTCTCGTTCCTCCATGTTAAGTGACAAGACTTGCTTTTCTGCCATCGACTGGCTGTTTTAGTCACCAGCGCTCATCTATATGGCTACGGAGCAGCGCAAAGATCCGTGGATTGCGGCTCCTCTGGGTTGCCTATCTGTCTCCCTGGTGACTCGGCCTTCCCGCCCTCTCCACCTTCAAGCTTCTCAATTCACAGTGCGGGATGGACTGCTCTATCGCCGCAACTACGCTTCAGACAGTCGCAATGGATCCTTCTTCGTTTTTCGCCACCTCTGCGCAGAGCTATGCTCCACTTTCCATTCGGATGCACAAGAAACCCAAGCCGGCGTCTTCAAAACACACGCCAGGCTCTTCTTCACTTTTATTGGCGTGAGATGCGCAGGTCTTGCAAAGTATACCCCTCGTGTTCAGAATAAAGCACCGCAAATCTCCTGCTCGCAGTCCTTCTGGTCCCTTGTAGACAATCTCGTGCCGTCCTAGACCATTCGAACCCGTCGGCATCGACCTCTATGACCCTCTACACTACACATCTGCTGGAAATCGCTGCATTGTTGTTGCCGTAGATCACCTTACGCGTTTTGCCAAAACAGCTGCCCTTCCCACCGCCACAGTCCGCAACGTTCTGTCCTTCCTGCTTCAACACTCCGTAATTCGTCATGCTGCTCCCCGGGAACTTCGGAGTCATAGAGGTCGTGTCTTACTTTCCGAGGCAGTTAACACGCTGCTTACTCCATGCTGTACTGTCCATTGCACCCCTACTGCCTATCATCTGCAGCCTAAGGGCATGACTTAGCAATTCAATGGCACTGTTGGCGATATGCTATCCATGTAAATTGCGTCCAACCGCACCAACTGAGATCTCGTTTTACAATATGTCACCTACGCATACAACACCGCCTCATAAGTCACCACAGGCTTTTCCCCATTCTTCGTCGTATACGGCCATGAACCTTCCTGCATCTTCAACACGATTCTCCCCTACCGACCTGACCCACGGAAGTGCACGAAACTGTCTGAAGCTTCCAGATATGCCAATGAATACCGCCAGCTAGCCCGCTCTTTTACGACTGAAGAGCAATGGCAGCGAAAGTTCCGTCGCGATTATGACAGACCCCCCAACTCATATATGCCGGATACAATAGTCTGGCTCTGGATACCTTCCACCACCCATGGTCTTTCCACTAAACTCCTGGCAAAGTAACACGGTCCCAATAGCGTCGTGCACTAGACGTCTCCTTGTCGAGCTTCTCACGCTGTTCGCGGACTTAAGGCGCCGTGGAATTGAGACGGTGCACCTGCAGCGACTCAAACCTTAGTGCGAACCGGCCGCCCTCTCCTCCCCTTGAGTCACCAGGATGGCGCCCTCTTCTCCGGAGGGAAGTTGTAGCGAAAAAGAAAGGCGTGTGCGTCGGCGCATCGTCCACGCCACGCTCGAGAACAGAGTTCACGCACTCGGTGCCCGACACTTAATCAACAGACCAGCCTGTGTATCATGCAACGTTTTGACTATTTAATTAAATAGCATTACAGTAATTAGTTTATTCTTTTCTTTTCGTTGAATGTGACATCAAAAAGCCCGAGGCCACGGGATGAAATCCCGGTCATGGCGGCCTCATTTCTATGAGGCCGCCATGGCCTTTCTTGCCTTTCGTCGGTTTGTTCCACGGCCAGGTGTTCCGAAGGCAGTGGTGAACTCGCGCTTAACCAATGCATTGCTGTGGTATGCACGAAGTTTGTAGGCCCTTTGAAGACCTTACTAGCAGTCTCAAGTGTGCATTGGCCTAGGTTCAGGTATCCTGATGGCGATTTTATGCGAGGTTGAGGGCGTCATTAACAGCAGGCCCATGAGCACCTTGAGGTTCTCTTCATATATGGCGGATGTTCTGCTGGCAACGCGAGTAATCAGCGTGCCGGGTATGATACTACAGTAGAGAACTCATTCTTAGTTTTAATTACGTGCTGTGTTCAAGAATCTACATACCATGGAAATTCTCCGCACAGATATCAACGCGCATAGCCAATACAGCTCAGATCATTGCACTAGGCCCAGCCCAAGCTGCTTCGTCGCAGATTCACTTCCGCGACCTCAGGTAAATGCACAAAGAGCAGACTTTATTGGTGTTTCAGAAACTTGTGCACGTGAATCTGTTGTTTTCAAAGGGAAATAGTGCAGTTAGTAACTTCTCCACGCGTCTTGCAAGAAGTCACATGGTCTGACGCCCGGTTAAAATGTTACATCTGCAGGCTTGGCGTGACCCCTGGCACCGGAACAAGGTGTCGTGAGTGACGGGGGCTGTACTAATCCAGGTACAATCAAATTAGGCTAAGACACTCCCTCACCTAAACAGGAATTGGCCGCCATGGTGCAGCATTCGGCCACTATCTGCCGAATGATTCCTGCAATTAACCCATGGCCCTCAGTCCTCAGCAGCTGTAGAGCACCTTACAAAGGTGGTGGTCAGGCCTCTAACGCCACCGACAGTGCTAAGAATCTCTAAGGACAGAGGTAATTGGGGATAGCAGGCAGAGACCTTCGTTCTGCAGCGGACATAAAACAAGCTGATGATGATGATAAAGATGAAATCTTGGGGGCTACCAGATCAATTTAATCACTTTAATCACCTCACCGGGACGATGTGCAAACTAAAGAAGACAGGTGACGGCTTTGTGGAAACCGGGTTACAGGAAAAATGAAATAGTGAGCTTGAAACATGTGGGTAACAGAGCAAACTGACGACCAGAAGAAAGGAGACACGTATACAAAAGCACTTGTGTTTACGTGTCTCCCTTCTGGTGGTCATTTGTTTGCGGTGTTATCCACATGTTTCAATGTGCACCAGCTCCCCCAAGAAGAAATATTGATGTAGTGTGAGCTTTACTTTAACAGTAATGACATGTGTAAAACCTTAGGCCACATCTCTTCTCTTCTTGGTGACACCAGGTTCCTGGAAACTCTTGACGTGTTTATTGATGAATTTCTGCCAATTTTACTCCTGCGTTTATTACAAATTGCGTATTATCTTTGTGTCTCGCCAGCATTCTTGCATAAAGTTACTTAGGGGTGCTTAGCGCGTTGACCAATTTTATCATCTTAGTTGTCTGAGGACGATCGCCTGAGGACAGTGGCCTGGCGAGAGTAGGACGAAGTTATAACTGCTTGAATTTATGACAGATTTACATTTTAACATGGACTGAAACATTCAAACTCACAGCATCTTTCTGGATTTTTTTCTAAAGCTTTTGACCGCGTAGCTCATTGTCGCCTGTTTTTGAAGTTTTGATCATTAAAACTTATGTGAAGAAGAAGACGCGCCTCGCGGCACAGCCGCATCGCCAACACGCGGCTCGTCTCCGCTCGCGCTGTTGATTGCTGGCGTCCGTTTGGACAGTGCTTCGGGCTGCCTCGCCGTTCCCGGTCGCTGTGCCTTCGCATTAGGCGCCACCAATAAACCTTCTCACAATTGGTGGAGGTGCTGGGACTCAAACCCCGTCGCTTGAAACCCTGGAGCTAAGATCAAGAACGCTACCGCCCGCCATGACCGACAGCTCATCCCAAACGGCACCGACGCCACAGTCCGTCACCTGCACCGGCGTTCCACGACAACGGGACCCCAAGATCTTCAGCGGTGCAGACGACGAAGACGTAGAAGACTGGTTTGCGTCATATGAACGGGTGAGCGCACACAACAAGTGGGATGATCCAGCCAAGTTAACGCACGTCATATTTTATCTGGCTGGTGTTGCCCAACTGTGGTTTCACAACCACGAAAGTGACGTACCCACATGGTCACTCTTCAAGACAACCTTTACGGAAGTGTTCGGCCGACCCGCTGTTCGCAAGCTGCGCGCCGAACAACGCTTGCGCGCCCGAGCACAGCAGACGGCAGAAACGTTCACAAGCTACATAGAAGACGTCGGGGACCTTTGTAAACGAGTCAACGCCGCAATGCCCGAAGCTGAGTGAATTCGCCATATACTGAAAGGTATCGATGACGGCGCATTCCAGATGCTCCTAGCCAGGAATCCGCGCACTGTGTCTGAAGTTGTCAGCCTATGCCAAAGTTACGATGAGTTAAGGAAGCAACGGGCTTCGACTCGGCGTCCTCTGGGAAGCGACGACTTGTTGGCGAGCCTTGACAACATGTACGACCCATCCTCATTCCTTCAGTGGGTCAAGGACTTCGTGCGTGAGGAAGTTGCCCGCCAACTTTCTTTAGTCCCCTTCACTCAGGAGCCCACCTCCCGTATTCCAAACACGCTCCGCACCCTCATTTCAGAAGAGGTCGCCCAAGTTGTCCCTTCCGCACACCATCAGCCGCCTGCAGCCGCGAATCTCAACTCTGCGCTGGCAGTGCAGCCTGTCGCCACGCCTCTCACCTATGCGCAGCCAGTCCTGCCTGTGGCCGCGCCTCTCACGTACGCGCAGGCAGTACGCAGGCCTCCACAGGCGTCTTTCGCGACCCAGTCCCAACCGCTGCCACCGGCAACCCATGCTGCTTCTTGGACCACACCGCGAGCTAATCCTTGGAGGACACCTGACAATCGACCTATCTGTTATTCTTGCTGCACTCCCGGACACGTCGCCCGATATTGCCGCCGTCACCCTCAAGCGTTCGGCGACGCCTCGCGGCCCTTCCAGTACGGCAGCCAGCCATTTCGCCAATACGCCGCTCCTTCCCCCCAACCGTACGCTCGTGCTGACATCCCAGAATTTCCTTCACGTCGCTCGCCATCCCGTCGCCGACGCTCGCTCTCCCGAATGCGTCGGCGACCCGCACCACCTGACCAGGAAAACTGAACGTCGCAGTTCAAGAGGCAAGAACTGCGCCCCATTCGAACTGTCTAAGTCCTCGCGCCTCTCCTGCTAACGTGGTCGAAATTTGTGTAGAAGGTGTTCCTGCATTCGCTCTTGTGGATACCGGCGCAGCCGTTTCTGTGATAGCCGCCAAACTGTGCCGTTCGCTGCGCAAGGTGACCACGCCGCTTTCTGGACTGTCGCTTCGTACGGCAAGCGCGCAGCACGTCACTCCGCACGCAGCCTGTACTGTACGTGTGCTTATTCACGGCATTGTTTACATCGTCGAGTGTATTGTCCTTCCCACCTGCTCACATGACGTCATCCTCGGATGGGACTTCTTATCCAGCCATAAAGCCGTGATCGACTGCGCACGCGCCGAAGTTGAATTTTCCCCTTGTGACGCACCCTTGGACGGAGATTGCGACCGCCCTTCTAAACTTACCGTGCGCGAGGACACAGATATTCCACCTGGCTCCTTCGCCCTCGTACCTGTCTCTTGCGATGCCATTACTGATGCAACGGTCCTCTTCACACCGTCCGACGTCTTCATTAGCCGTAAATCTCTCCCACTACCCTTCGCGACGCTTGACATGGCTGGCGGCTGCAGCAATATATACTTTTACAATCCCCTCTGTGCGCCTATTACGTTGCTCGTTGGCGAATGCCTTGGCTTCGTGGAACTCCTCGACTCTTCGTCTTTGGTTGACGTCCCCGGAGACTCTTTTGATGTCGACTCCGGCCAACCGTCTTCGATGTCCGCGCTTGAGGAAACGACCAGGGATGCGTTCTCGAATGCCATCGCCGATACCCTCACACCTGCCGAACGCGCCGACCTTCTTGATCTCCTCCACAAATTTAGAAATTCATTCGACGTTTCACAACCTCGCCTGGGCCGCACGTCGGAAGTGCAGCACTACATTGACACCGGTTCACATCAGCCGTTACGTCAACGACCGTACCGCGTTTCTGCCGAAGAGCGTCGTGTCATTACCACCCAAGTCGAAGATATGCTGCGCCGTGATGTTATTCAACCTTCGCACAGTCCCTGGGCATCTCCTGTCGTTCTCGTTCGCAAGAAGGACGGGTCTATTCGCTTTTGCGTCGACTACCGTCGGTTAAATAAGGTAACGCGCAAAGACGTCTATCCTTTGCCGCGCATCGACGACGCCCTCGACAGTCTTCAGGGAGCAGAATTCTTCTCGTCCCTTGAATTGCGTTCAGGGTACTGGCAGGTCCCGATGGCTGCTGCCGATCGCCAGAAAACCGCATTCATTACACCTGACGGCTTATATGAATTTAAGGTGATGCCTTTCGGGCTTTGTAACGCCCCTGCCACCTTTGAACGACTCATGGACAACACGCTGCGTGGCCTCAAGTGGTCTATATGTTTGTGTTACCTAGACGATGTCGTGGTTTTCTCGCCTGATTTTCGTACTCACCTGCTCCGCCTCAGACAAGTTTTGACCTGTCTAACGAACGCTGGCCTTCAACTCAACCTCAAGAAGTGCCGCTTCGCCGCGCGAGAGCTTACCATTTTAGGCCACGTTGTGTCCAAGGATGGTGTTCTACCCGATCCTGCAAAACTTCGAGCAGTCGCTGAATTTCCGAAGCCTCAGACCATCAAAGAACTTCGAAGCTTCGTGCGCCTATGCTCATATTTCCGGCGCTTTGTTCGAAATTTCGCATCGATCATGGCGCCATTGACTCAGCTTCTACGCGGCGACGCCGCCCTCTCCTGCTGGTCCCCTGCATGTGACTCCGCCTTTCCGACGCTGCGTCGTCTTCTCATCTCCCCACCTATTCTTCGCCATTTCGACCCGTCAGCTGCAACTGAAGTACATACAGATGCCAGCGGGGTTGGTCTCGGCGCCGTCCTCGCCCAACGAAAGCCGGGCTACCCCAAATACGTAGTCGCCTATGCGAGTCGCACGCTGACGAAGCCTGAGGCCAATTACAGCGTGACCTAAAAAGAGTGCTTGGCTTTAGTATGGGCACTTGGCAAGTTTCGACCATATCTGTACGGGCGCCCATTCGACGTGGTCACAGATCACCATGCGCTTTGTTAGCTCGCCAACTTGAAAGATCCCACTGGCCGCCTAGCCCGTTGGGCACTACGCATTCAGGAGTACGATATTCGTGTCGTATACCGCAGCGGACGCACACACTCCGACGCAGACGCCTTGTCTCGTTCACCTTCACCTCCAGACTCGGCCTGCGGAACAACCTCCGCACATTCCGTGTCATCTCTCGACATGGACTCCTTTGTCACCGCACAACGTCGTGACCCGTGGATCGCTTCTCTTTTCGACTATCTTTCTGGATCATCGACCATCCCTGTATCCCGAACCCTCCGACGCCAAGCAGTTCATTTTGCCATTCGCGACCAGCTGCTGCACCGACGCAATTACACCCCTGAAGGTCGTCGGTGGCTCCTGGTGGTTCCCCGCAGCTTAAGGTCTCAAATATGTGCCGCTTTCCACAACGATCCGCAGTGTGGCCACGCCGGAGTCTCCAAGACGTACGAACGAATTCGCCACCGCTACTACTGGCGCGGCATGTACAATTTTGTACACAAGTTTGTTCGGTGCTGTCTTGACTGTCAACGCCGCAAATCGCCGCCTTTACGCCCGTCTGGTGCCTTGCAGCCGCTCCCGTGCCCTGCCGCACCCTTCGATCGCGTCGGCATCGACCTATACGGCCCGCTTCCTATGACGCCAGACAGCAGTCGGTGGATCGTAGTTGCTGTTGACCATTTGACACGCTACGCCGAAACTGCTGCTTTACCAAGTGCTACAGCGCGGGATGTAGCCTCTTTCGTCCTACATCGCTTCGTGCTTCGACACGGCGCACCTCGAGAACTCCTCACCGATCGAGGTCGCGCCTTCCTCTCCGAAGTCGTCGAAAGTTTGCTTTCGGAATGCCACATTATTCATCGGACAAGCACGGCATACCATCCACAGACTAACGGGCTCACAGAGCGATTTAACCGCACACTTGGTGATATGCTCTCTATGTACGTGGCATCTGATCATGGTAACTGGGACCGCATCCTTCCATTCATCACGTTCGCGTACAACACCGCAATCCAGGCCACTACGGGATTTTCACCTTTCTTCCTCCTGTATGGCCGCGAGCCCACGCATACCATCGACACGCTCCGTCCATACCGTCCTGACGCCTCCGAGTGTCTACCTGTGTCCGACGTCGCCCGACAAGCCGCAGAATGCCGCCAGCTAGCGCGCTCCTTTACGGCAGAGCAACAGCAGCGCCAGAAAGAAAACCGCATCGACACGCGTCCAAACACCACCTACGCTCCAGGCGTTCTTGTGTGGTTGTCGGTCCCTTTCCAAACGCCGGGGCTTTCCTCGAAACTCGTCCCAAAATTCGAAGGGCCTTACCGAGTCTTGCAACAAACGTCCCCGGTGAATTTTCTCATTGAGCCCCTGTCACCACCTGAAGACTTGCGCCGGCGTGGACGTGATATTGTCCACGTCTCGCGTCTCAAGCCCTACCACGACCCTCTACCTCCCGATTCTTAAGGCGGAAGGATGGCTCTTTTTGTCCGGGGGGAGATTGTGAAGAAGAAGACGCGCCTCGCGGCACAGCCGCATCGCCAACACGCGGCTCGTCTCCGCTCGCGCTTTTGATTGCTGGCGTCCGTTTGGACAGTGCTTCGGGTTGCCTCGCCGTTCCCGGTCGCTGTGCCTTCGCATTAGGCGCCACCAATAAACCTTCTCACACTTAATTTACTAATTCTATCCTGGCTTCAAAATTTTCTTTCTAACAGGCAGTTTACTTTCGCTAACAGCTTCTCCTCGCCCCTTTCAGATGTTTCAACCGGTGTACCACAAGAAAGCGTTCTTGGTCCCTTACTCTTTCTGATATACATTAATGACATACCCAATAACTTATCTATATGCATGTGCATTTTCGCTGACGACTCGATTATCCATCGTTCTATTAACACGTCTGATGACCTCCTGATACTCCAAAATGATCTTAACCAAATTAATAATTGTAACAGTGGTGACGAGGCCAGACAGAACCCTCGAGGTGAAAAATGAATTAAGCCAGGCAGTTAAGCCGGAAACAGCGGCCGCGGAAATACCGACCATGGCTCATCATCAACTACCGGAACACGATGGCCAGTCCGACAATTGGAAGGCTTACATCACGAAGGGAGAAGCTTATTTTGAGGCAACTGGCGTCAGCGACTCGGGAACGAAGAGGGCGCTGCTGGTAGCAGCATGCGCACCGTGCACCGTGCACCGTGGGAGCAGCATGCGCACCTGGAGTACGCGCACCGTGCAAGTGCTCCCAGGACAGGTTGCACCGAGGAAGCCAAACTCGCTTACGTACGAGGAAGGAGTCAAAGCTTTGGATGACTGCCAGTTGGAAGGTGAGCCCATTCAACAGTTCATCGTTGAAGTTCGCCGGATTGCGGATGGCTGTAATTTCGGTGGCATGCTAGACCGGATGCTTCGCGACAGGATCATCTGTGGAGTGAGGTCAAGCGCTGTTCAGAAACAGCTATTAGCGAAAACAGATTTGACGTTGAGGGAGGCCGAAACAATTGCCATAGCAGAAGCGGCGGAAAAAGATGCAAAGAAGATGCCATCTCACATTGAACCCGTGCTCAAGGTCAATGCACGACAAGCTGATGAACTGGTGTCAGTATGTGCGCGTTGCGGAAGTCAGAAACACAACAGAGACGCCTGCGGCTGGGCGAAAGCGAGTTGGTACCGCTGTGGTGTATACGGCTATCTGGCGAAGATGTGCGAAAGCGACGTGCTGACAGGAAGCCCAAAAGCTCGTTCACAATGCAGGCAAGGAGAAGCGTTTGCAGTAACAGCGGAAGTCACTGAGGAAAATGCAGACCATGCGCACATTTGGACACTAACCGCACCCTCCAATGGTCGGCTACCACCACCTATTCTTCGTACTTTCACATGGTGACGTACCTATGATTGTGGACACCGGCTCACCCCTCTGCGTTGTGTCTAAAGAGATTTTTGAGAAAAACCGTGAACATCGGCCGCAATTAGAAACCGCTTTCATTAAACTGTCCTGCTATCTTGAAGAACTTCCTGTATTAGGGAAACTGAGTATGTCAGTGTCCTACAACAACAAGGAGGTCAAGAGTTCCTTGATGGTCCTGAACTGTTCAGGTCCGAGCCTCTGCGGACGAGAGTTGATTTCCAAGTTCAATGACGCAGGATCCTCGGTGTTGAACGTATCAGTGCAACGAAGCTCTGGTATTGGATTACGGCAATACTCACCTCACGATGGCTGCCAACGGTAATGAGAATAGCAATAGAGTGAAATATTCACAGACCATATTCCTGATGTTCAACCTCTTTAACACGACTAAAGATAGCACTGATATTTTTGTCGATTTGGCTATATGACATGTACTAGTATATTGTGTGATTTTGCTACGAGGTCACTCGTGAGTATTGGGGCATACTGACCACTCGACTACGCAGACGCAGTGACGATCAAATGACGAGAAAAAAATGATATCGATGCAGTGGCAAAGGCATAGAACGTCAATGGTTCAAGGACAGTACAATGTGGATTATTCAACTGTGGAGATGACATAACGATGATAACGCAGTGTTGAGTATATATAGATAATAAGATGACTACGTCTGTATGACGATGGCGTGACGACGACCATCTGAAGCGGGAATGACGACAATGAAATGAAAGGCGGCATTACGGCACCAGCGTGACGGACGACAACGGACACCTGATAACGGGTACGTCAGGACGATGAAATGACGGAAATACCGTGGCAATGGCGACATAGTCACGAATGAATGACAATAGCCCGGCTACAAAATAATGACGAACAATAAATGATGTCGATGGATAAACAAATGTGCTCTGACGACAACAGGAAAACGCTTGAGAAATTATGATGACGGCAAAACAACAGTCTGACAAGGGTGGAGGGACAACAGTGATATGACCACCACTGCGTGACGACGATGGCCTGGCGAGAGTAGGACGAAGCTACAGCAACAATGTAACATAACGTTACAATCCAATGACAAACGCTGACAATACTGAAGTGATGACGATAGTGAAACGTGAGGGTGACGTCGATGGCATGACAACAAAGGTATCTCGACATCGCCATGATAAAAGTCGGATTTCAATTTTGTAGTGATGAGCATGCAACCACCACCACAGCATCTTGACAAGTGTGCGATAAGAAACACTTGACGACGTTTCTATGACGACGGCACAATGACGAAGATGGCGTGACACTTGCATGAGGATAATGGAACTACAATAAGTGAAAGATGACGATGGCAAAGCGATGACTGTGTCACGAACCGATACGATGACGATGATGTGATGACGATGGGGTGAAACGTGTTGCATGAGGAAGGTGGAGTGATGGTGACGGTATGCCCACGGCGGCATTAGATTGGCGTTGTCAGAATTCAGGCATAATAGCGACTGACGATTACACCATGAAAGGGGCGTCATCATCACTATTAAATGGCAGCTGTATAATTATGATACACTGACGAAGAAAGATTGACGTCAATGGAACGACAAAGTGCACCCGCCGTGATTGCTCAGTAGCTATGTTGTTGGGCTGCTGAGCACGAGGTCGCGGGATTGAATCCCGGCCACGGCGGCCGCATTTCGATGGGGGCGAAATGCGAAAACACCCGTGTACTTAGATTTAGGTGCACGTTAAAGAACCCCAGGTGGTCTAAATTTCCGGAGTCCTCCACTACGGCGTGCCTAATAATCAGAAGTGGTTTTGGCACGTTAAACCCCATAATTTAATTTTAACGACAAAGCGCCTGAGTACAATGCGAATAAGTGCCAAAGTGCTTAGAATTTTAAAGCGTCTCTTTGAAGATGATGGTATGCCGACGACTGTGTGTTGACGATGGCGGGATGAGAGTCGGATGACAAAGCGGGTATTGCGATGATGGAATGACCACGGTGGTATGACGACCTGGAAAAGAAGCGTAGTCGTATATATGATAACTTGAACCACTGGGTAGTATTAACAGGCGTGATGACCACAGCGTGACGAAAGTTAGATCTTGAAGCGGGAATCACGACGATTGCACGACCACGATGGCATAACAATGGCGACGCGACAACGCATGCATCATGACTGCATGACGACGATGGCGTGACGACTATGACATGAAGATAGTCGGAAGACAAAGCTCGAATGACGGCGATGCAACAACCACGGCGGCCTCACGACTGCGCAGAAATAGGTAGCGGCCCTAGTTATTTGTAAACTTGGGCCACTGGCTCATGTTACAGGCGTGATGACTGTGAGGGCAAGGGGAAGGTTAGATAACAGAACCGGAGTCAAGACAATGCCCATGATGGCATCATGGCGAGCAGCGCATACCTAATGAGTCAAGCAAATAAACAACTTTGGTCACTATGACGGCATAAAAGTATAGTAGATAGATAGATAGATAGATAGATAGATAGATGCAGTGACGGCGTAGAGGTAAAGCATCCGTCTCGCCTGGAAGAGGAGCGTGGATCAAATCGTGGTGCCACGGAATTTTCCACCGGATCAAGAAAAAAAAATGCGCGTCTTGATAAAATTTCATGAGCAGGTCTGGAGAGCCGCCTGATCCCGGTGACCATAACCGGTAACGCACTCGCACACCGGAGCAGGATTGGCCACCCTGGTGCAGTAATTGGCCACAACATCCTATATGAATACAACATTAAAACCCCGACCCCGAGTCCTCAGCGGCTGCGAAGCAGCTCACCACGACGGTGGTCAGACCTGTGATGCAGCAGAGGGTGCTAAGAATCCCTCAATCCGGACAGGCTGTCATTGGGACCTGAACCTGGCAATGTTTAACGCTAGAGCGTTATCTAGTGAGACGAGTCTAGCAGTGCTGTTGCAGGAATTACCGGGCAATAAATGGGACATAATAGGGCTCAGGGAGGTGAGGAGGACAAATGAAGCACATACAGTGCTAAAAAACGGCCACGTCCTGTGCTACGGGGACTTAGCGTAGAGACGAGAACTAGGAATCCGATTCCTGATTAATAGGATACAGGATGTAGCTGGTAAAATACAGGAACTCTAAAGCGTTAACGAGAGGGTGCCATGTTTTGTTGTGAAACTTATTAGAGGTACAAATTGAAGGTCGTACAGGTCTACGCGCCCGCATTCAGTCATGCTGACCAGGAAGTCGAAAACTTCTATGAAGACGTCGAATCGGCGATGGATAAAGTAAAAACAAAATACACTATGCTGATGGGCGGCTTCAATGCCAGGGTAGGCAAAAAGCAGGCTGGAGACAAGTCAGTGGAGGAATATGGTATAGGTTACAGGAATAGCGGGGCAGAGCTTTAGTATAGCTTGTGCAACGGAATAATTTGCGGATAATGAAAACATTCTTGCGCAAGCGGGATAACAGAAAGTGGACGTTGAATGGTGAGACTAGAAATGAAATAGACCTCAAATTCGGCGCTAACCTTGGCATCATACAAGATGTGAATGTTCTTGGCAAGGTGCGCTACCGTGACCATACGACGGTAAGATCTCGAATTAGCCTTGTGTTGAGGAGGGAACGGAATAGCCTGGTACATCAGAATCCAATCAATGAGTCAGCGGTAAGAGGGAAACTAGAGGAATTCTGGATCAAGCTACAGAACAGGTACTCGGCTTTAACTCAGGAAGACGACAGGAGTGTTGAAGCAATGAACGACAATCTTATGGGCATCATTAAGGAGTGTGCAATAGAAGTCGGTGGTAACTCCGTTAGACAGAATACCAGTAAGCTATCGCAGGAGACGAAAGATATGATTAAGAAACGCCAGTATATGAAACCATCTAACCCTACAGGTACAATAGAACCGGCAGAACTTTCCAAGTTAATCAGCAAGCGTAAGATAGCTGACATAAGGAAGTATATTGTCGCGTATACTCTGCTGAAGTATACACACTGAATGGGGATCCAGGCGTTTGTCCTTCACGAAACGAAACCGTTGATTCGCGATGCCGAGACGAACCTCGTTCTCTTTTTCTTTTGACCCCTTGCTGTGCCACTGCATGTGGCAATATTATGAATAGAATTGAGCACATTCTCAGGAACGGAATAAGCCTAAAAGCAGTGAAGAAAAAGCTAGGAATAGGAAAGAATCAGATGTATGCATTATCAGACCAAGCCGGCAATATAATTGCCAATATCATTTCAATAGAGATTTATACAGTATCAATGGCACCAACAACGATAACGGAAGAGAGAATAGTCTAGACAAATTTGAAATCCCACAAGTAACGCCGGAAGAACAAAAGAAAGCCTTGGGAGCTATGCAAAGAGGGAAGGCAGCTGGGGAGGATCAGGTACCCGCAGATTTGTTGAAGGATGGTGGGCTGATCCTTCTGGAAAAACTGGCCACTCTGTATACGCAAAGCCTCATGACCTCGAGCGTACCGGAATCTTGGAAGAATGCTAACATCATCCTAATCCATAACCATGGGAAGCCAAGGACTTGAAAAATAATAGACCGATCAGCTTACTGTCCGTTGCCTACAGAGTATTTACTGACGTAATCGCAAATAGAATAACACCTTAGACTTCTGTCAGCCAAAGGACCAGGCAGGATTCCGTAAAGGCTACTCAACAATAGACCATATGCACACTATCAATCAGGTGATAGAGAAATGTGCGGAATATAACCAATCCTTATATGTAGCTTTCATTGACTACGAAAAAGCGTTTGATTCAGTGGAAACCTCAGCAGTCATGGATGCATTACGGAATCAGGGTGTAGATGAGCCATATGTAAAGATACTGAAAGATATTTATAGCGGCTCCACAGCCACCGTAGTCCTCCATAAAGAAAGCATCAAAAGCCCAAGAAAGAAAGGCGTCAGACAGGGAGATACGATCTCTCCAATGTTATTCAAAGCGTGTTTACAAAAGGTATTCAGAGACTTGGAGTGGGAAGAATTGGGGATAAAAGTTGATGGAGAATACCTTAATAACTTGAGATCCGCAGATGATATTGCCTTGCTTATTAACTCAGGAGACCAATTGCAATGCATGCTCACAGACCTGGAGAGGCAAATAAAAGGGTGGGTCGGAAAATTTATCTCCAGAAAACTAAAGTAATGTTTAACAGTCGCGGAAGAGAACAGCAGTTTACGATAGATAGCGAGGCACAGGAAGTGGTAAGGGAATACATCTACTTAGGGCAGGTAGTGACCACGGACCCGGATCATGAGACCGAAATAACCAGAAGAATAAGAGTGGACTGGGGTGCGTTTGGCAGGCATTCTGAAATCGTGAACAGCAGGTTGCCACTATCCTTCAAGAGAAAAGTGTATAACAGCTGTGTCTTACCAGTACTCACGTATGGGGCAGAAACCTGGAGGCTGAGGAAAAGAGTTCTGCTTAGATTGAAGACGACGCAACGAGCTATGTAAAGAAGAATGATGGGTGTAACATTAAGGTAGAAGAAAAGAGTAGATTGGGTGAAGGAACAAACGCAAAGTTAATGACATCTTAGTTGAAATCAATGAAAAAGAAATGGACATGGGCAGGACATGTAATGAGGAGGGAAGATATCCGATGGTCATTAAGGGTTACGGAATGGATTCCAAGGGAAGGGAAGCGTAGCAGGGGGCGGCAGAATGTTAGGTGGGCGGATGACAGTAAGAAGTTTGCAGGGACAACATGGCCACAATTAGTACATGACCGGGGTAGTCGGAAGTGTATGATAGAGGCCGTTGCCCTGCAGTGGGCGTAACCAGGCTGATGATGATGATGATGTTATGAATGACCTTTACTGCCTCGTTCTAAATTTTTAAGTACTCACAATGTTCCGACATTCAAACGCGATAACCAGACCTCGTTATGATCAGTGCTTCTTCCACCACGGATACACGATAGGTAATTGCTCTTTAGCAAATGCGGCAACGAGATGTTAAAAGGCCTTCAGTAACGTTGTCTTGCCTAATGCATCCTCTCGGTTAACTGAGAGGATGCATGCAGGCCGTCACGGACACAAAATCGACCGGTGGATCCAGGACGCGATCCGGCTACAAATAGGGATTTCAAACTAACATTATTTTCGTGCATGCCTTGAAAGTCACTGGGTCTGGAAATGTAGAAGAAATGAGAGCGAAACAGTCATCAACATTGCCTTTGTCACACCCTGTCGTCGTCAGAGAAAGAGGGAGAGAGAGTCCGCATCTCCGTGACGACGCCCAGACTTGCAGAGAATAACGAAGTCGTACTCCTGCAGTCGAAGAGCCCAACGTGCCACTCGTCCACTAGGGTCAGGGAGATTCACCTACCAGCATAACGCGTGGTGGTCAGTACCGATAGTGATCAGGCGTCCGTAGATATAGGACCGAAATTAGTGGACTGCGAAAACAGCTGCCAAGCATTCTTGCTCGGTCACAGTATAATTGCGTTCCGCCTTAGTCAACGAGCGACTCGCATCAGCCACAGCGTGTTCAGCTCTTTAAAGACGTTGCACTAGTGCGGCACCGATGCCGATGCCACTGGCATCAGTGAGCACTTCCGTAGGTGAGGATGTATCGAAGTCGCGCAATATTGGCACTAACGTTAGTAGAAATTTAACTGGCGGACGGCGTCGTCGCAAGCCGATGTGCACATGAAAGGGACGGCTGTTTGAAGAAGAAATGTTAGGGGGTACACCACGTCGGCGAATCTTGGGGCGAAGTGACGAAAGTACGACCACAGGCCCAAGACACTCAACTCGCGCACTGATTTCGGTGCTTCGAAGTAGCTGACTGCCTTAATCTTCCGTGGATCTGGCTTTACAGCATTTTTGTCGGCGCGATGCCCAAGTACTAACGTGTCGGTTTCCCCAAAACGACATTTCTTGCAATTAAGGGTCAAGCCGGCTTCCTTTGCCCAGTCTACTACAAGACTGAGATGGCTGTTATGCTCATTCAATGTGCTGTGAGAAATTACCACATCATCAAGGTAGCCCAAACAAATTTCCCATTTAAGTCCTCGGAGAATAGCGTCCATGAATCGTTCGAATGTTGCTGGTACATTACAAAGGCCCAACGGCATAACCGTAAATTCATAAAGACCGTCTGGTGGCACGATGGCCGTTTTCTCCTTATCGTCTGGGTGCATGGGTATCTGCCCATACCCTGATCGCATATCCAGGAATGCAAACTAGGCAGCGGAATGTAGACAACAGATGACATTGTGAATTCGAGGAAGCGGATACACATCCTTTTTGGTGATCGCATGCAGTTTCCTGTAATCCACGCGGAACCTCCACGATCCATCCTTCTTCTTTTCTATGATTACTGGTGCTGCCCACGGACTAGAGAACTCTTGAACAACAATCTTCCGTAGCATGTCTTTCACCTGTTCAGCGATAACTGTCCTCTCTGTTGAAGAAACGCGGTAAGTCTTTTGCTGAATGGGAAGCGCAGATCTGTTGTCAATTCTGTAGCGATAACAAAACGCGGGAGTCAAACCTGCTTGCCGCCTTGTATGAAATCGAAGGCAGAAAGATGTGCCCACAAAACCTGCGCGAGAGCGTGGCACTCATGTGAGGGCAGCGCCTTGTTGATCATCCGTAGGATCTGCTCTTCAGAAGTGCTTCGGTAGGGATTGCTAGTATGAGACTGCTCCTCCTTGCTTAGAAATGTAATGAAGCTGTAAGTAATCTCGTCAAATTCAGCGAGCTTCCTATCACATGGGAGAGCAGCAGGGATGAAGGAACGATTGAAAGCCCACAAATTTGAGGCGCCATTCACTACTCTCACGAGAGAGCGTGGTGCAACTACATCTTTCTTTGCGCAGCTCGACGTAAGTGGCTTGACTTGATGGGCAAAAGATGAAAGGTCGGCCGCAATGAAATTTGGGATATGTGACAGCGACCAAGGCGGTAGCAGCAAATCGTTCGAGAGAACATAATAGTTTTTCTCTGGTAAGGATATGTCGGCAAGGGTGGCCAGAAGCGCGTTATTCAAATTAATTTCGCCTGTGCCACAGTCAACGGATGCACCGCAATCCCGAAGAAGGCCAATCGCGAGTATAACATCATGAGTGCTCGGTAGTAGTAGGAGAAATTCTGTTTTAGGGTCCTCTCCTCCAAATAAAACACGTGCAACGCAAATATCAAGGGGAACTACGCCCTCTCCACTGAAATCACGAAACGTCACAACATCATTCCACGAGAACATAACATTCCGACCCAGCCTCTCTTTGAAAGTCACACTCTTCACGGAAACGGTAGCACCAGTATCCACTAATACTGTTGCAGGTGTACTGTCAATTAACGCACGCACTTTGTTCTTCACCATCATAATAGGCAGAGGAGTATTTCGTACAGGCGCAGACTGTCCGGCGACCTTACCTCCATCGGCCGCACCGGCTAGTTTCCCGATGGCGGAGTTGACGTAGCGCGTAGCTTTGGTGACAGTGAACGGCGTTGGCGACTGATTGTTGGCATCAGACTGCTGTTCTCAAGCTGGCGAACCACTTCTACTATATTGATGGAAGGTATTCCGGGGTGGCGTGCCTGTGGTGTTCGCAGTATCAAGGTCTGTCGGCCAACGGTCGTCAAAAGTGTCACCTTCAACATTAGGACAAGTTGGTGATTTGCCATATGTTGTTGCCTGTCGGCGCCGGCGACAAAAATGAGCAATGCGTCCTGAGGCGCCACAGCATTAACACACAGGTGATGCGCGACCGACGTTGTAAGCCGCGGGGTCAACTCTTGGACGCTGCGAATAATAAACGCGATATTCCGAATTCCGATTCGTGGTGGAAGGTCGACGAGTGCGTTGATCATGCGTCATGTCGTTGCGAAAGGAACGTCGGCGCTGTCGCAGCTGATCGACTCGCCAGTCTGCAACTCCTGGTATGGCAGACAACGTGGATACAGTATATGCATGTTCTTGAGGTTGGTTTGAAGGGCAACCAAGCTGTCCGGCATCCGCCCCTTTGGGGTGTCGTTCAAATTCTTCGCGAACAATTTTCCTTATACTTGCTGCAAGGTCAAATTTGAAACTGTAGTTGTCGTTGTCGTCAACGCTTGCCACCCTTGTGACATTAGCTAACCTGCCGAACTTCGGCGTCATACGACGCAGTTTCAAGGCCTCAAATGTGCAGCAATGCTTGATGAGGTCGGCGACCGAGGCGAGGCTCTCTTTTATTATTAAATAATTGTAAACATCTTCGGCTATGCCTTTTAGAAGGTGTCCAACTTTGTCCTCTTCGGCCATTCCAGGATTGACCGTTTTGCAAAGCTTCAGGATCGCCTCTACTTGAGTGCGCTGAAGCAATGTCTGCTCTGCCCACTTTGTTTTCGTGGCGGAATCGCCAAAGAAATCTGTGAGGTGAGTAATGAAGCTGTCCCACGTTCTGAAGGTATATTCGTTGTTTTCAAACAACAATAGCGCAGTGTCTGTGAGGAACAGGACGACATTGTCGAGCTGAGCCGTGGAGTTCCAGCCGTTGTACTGGCTCACACGCTTGTAGTGGGTGAGCCATTCCTGCACGTCCTCGTCGAATTTTTATGAGAAAGGTTAGGCTTCCACCTGGGGCATCCAGGCGCCGGTTGTTCGCACTGGAGCAGCCAGAGAACGCTGTTGGTCGCCGTTGTGGGACAACGGGACCTCAAATGGCGTCGGAGACAGTAGAGCGAGGCGTTGGCTCCGGCGTGCCACTTGCTGTAGCATCTCCATCGCCTTAGTCGAAGTACCCAGTGCCTCCACAACAAAACTGTTACGGGTAATGTTGAACCGGCTTTATTTAAAGGTCGAGGTTAATGGCGAAGATGGCGTCCCGAGGCTGCGCCAGCTAACGGCTTCCTCCTCTTCTCCTCGCCCAGCTCATGCCATAGCAACATATATATATATATATGTGTGTGTGTGAGTGTGTGTGTGTGTGACGGTTAAAGAGCTCACAACTTTGTTCAAAATTCTGTGTCAGATTTCTGTACTTTGTAACATACTTCGCTGATTATCCGCCATCCCATAGTGGAATGGCTCATGATTTTTACTTGAATTAGCTACCATCTAGCCCAAGTCCATATAAATATAGCATGCAAAGCTTTCCTCCTCAGTTTATTTTCACGCAGTAAAATGTTTGGAAATTGAACCGTCAAATATTGATTTTAAGAAACTCATAGACGGAAAACATTGCGCACAGAAGCAACTTGCCCACTAGAAACACTTTGTTAAGTAAATAATATTGAAAATCATGCAATGTCAACTTACCCGTATAGTTGCGCTCTTTGCATACTTCGTCTGAAAATGAAAGAAAGGCAATATGTTATTCACCTCTATTTTATTCTTCGGAACAGAATTTACAAAGTGCATATAGCACAAATAGTTTGAATGAATCAAACACTTTAGTTTGAGTTGAAAATTTCGCTAAGAAATGGCTCACAAATTTAAAGTTGACGTTGCATTTAGTTTCATTTGTTCTACTCTCAGGCTCTCACGGCATTAGAGAAGGGGGTGTGCAAGCTACACCTTACAGATCCGTACATAGCACAGGTAGGGACCTTCGAAATAAAAGAGGGACAGAATGAAATGAAATGACACAAAAAGTATATATATATATATATATATATATATATATATATATATATATATATATATATATATATATATATATATATATATATATATATATATATATATATATATATACATATATATATACATATATATGTGTGTAAAATGTACGGGATGTATTGACCGTTAATGGAAAGTCCAGAAACGTAAGGTCCCCTATAAAGCACCCTACCTAGTAGTCTCAGTGGAGCGTCAGCTCCCACGCTACGGCTCGAGGTCTCTTCGCCTTTAATATAAATATATATATAATACAATAAATCATTCGCTTTTTACGTATCAAACCCATGATCTGATTATGAGGCACGACGCTGTGCGAACTAGTGGGAGAAGGCCGAATGTGTATGCAAAATTGGCGCGCGACTGACCGCTCCAGACCCTTTGCATGTGTTTGCGACATTCTTGCAAGCCCGGAAAAACACTTCCATGGAGCACGTATTGAGCAACAGAAAACTGTAGCAGGAGTATTTAATGTCACTTTCCAATTCTTTCCTGGGCACTTTTCTCCTAATTATAACATTTGTGCACTTGAATAATTCTTTATTCCTAAATATCTAATAACCGGTATGAAAAAAAATTGTTTGTGTATCTCTAAGCGAGGAAAACAAAATTACATTTGTTTTATCGAGCTACGGGGCATTGGCTAATTTTAAATTCTGCCTAAAGTTAGCTTTTTAGGCAGAATTAGGCACCGTTTATGAAGCGACTGAATTTTTCAATGGCAAAGCGTATTGTAAGGAAGATAACGAACGTGCGCATTGAGTCAGCAGCATCGGCAGCATCAAGCGCGCAGCAGAGGCTCGAGTAAGGGCACTGCTCGGTGCATTCTAGAACCGACGCTCGCTACGAACCCCAATAAATCTCGTTTATAAGTGGTGGAGCCTTGTTGAGTAACGTTCCATTCTACCATCCTGGAACTCCGTTCTCGGACGCTACACTCCGCCATGCCGGACGCCAACCAGCAGACTCTTCCATCGCCACCCGTCCCTTGTGCTGGCACCGTTCGCCAGCGGGAGCCTCCTATCTTCAGCGGAACGACGTTGAAGAGTGGCTGTCGTCCTGCGAACGGGTGAGCGTTCACAACAAATGGAATGACTCGGACAAACTGGCTTACGTATCATTCTTCCTCGCGGACGCGGCCAGTCTCTGGTTCAGAAATCAATGAGAGCTATATCTAAACGTGGTCGGCGGTCAAGATGTCGATTACAGAAGTATTTGACCAACCCGCCATCAGGAAACTCCGAGCCGAGCAGCGTTTGCGTACACGCGCACAGGACACGGGTGAGACATTCACCAGCTATATAGAAGGCGTGCTAGATTTGTGCAGGAGCATGAACGCTGCCATGACGGAAGCGGAAAAGATCAAGCACGTCATGAAGGGAATCGATGATGACGCGTTCCAGATGCTTCTAGCCAAGGACCCGCGCACTGTTGGCGACGTCATCAGCTTGTACCAGAGCTATGATGAATTACGTAAGCAGCAAGCTCTGGCAAGGCGACACCCCACTCCAAATGCAGCATCACTCTGCAGCCTTACCACCGGCCCAGAACAAGCCTCCCTGATAACGCAAATCAACGATTTCGTCCGCGAAGAAGTCGCACGACAGCGATCTCTGGTGTCCGTCACTCAGGAGTCTGCCAGCACTTTGCCGTCTCATATCCGTAACGTGATCCATGAAGAGGTCGCGGAAGCGCTGCCGGCTGTTCACCAGCAGGATGTCGTGACTACACCAGTCACTTATGCTACGGTAGCTGCAATGGCCCCTCGCACTGTGCCCGTGCGTCGCTTCCAGCAGCCTGTGCCCCGCCCTACCCCTCCCGTCCCCTGGACCACCACTGCCGTCGCTAACCCGTGGCGTGCGCCGGACAATCGCCCTATACGCTTCACATGTAGGTGTCCCAGTCATATCGCAAGGTTCTGCCGCCGCCGATCGGAGGCGTTCGATGACGATCGCCGAGCGCCCTATGTGCCGCCGGATTCAAAAGCGCCTTACGGACCCTTCAACCCATCACCAGCTCGCTCCCCGACTGATCGCCCACCTCGCTTCGAACGCTTCCGATCGCCCTTTCCACGTCGCCGATCGCTTTCCCCTATGCGTAGACGACCCGTCGCTAACGAAGAGGGAAACTAGACGCAGTTCCTGAGGCAAGAACTGCGCAAGTGTTGACATGCCGATGTCCTCCTATTTACCTGCCAAAGTCATTGATGTGTTTATCGAAAATATCGCTACAGTCGCCCTCGTCGATACCGGTGCCGCTATTTCAGTTATGGATGCAGGGGTTTTGCCGTTCAGTTCGTAAAGTGACATCTATGTCTGGATTTTCGCTTCGAACGGCGAGTGCTCAGCCCATTTGCCCTTCCGATGCTTGTATTGCCCGTGTGACCATACAGCACAGTTTGTACACGATCGAATTCATAGTTCTTTCATCGTGCTTTCATTCCAGGATGGGATTTTCTCTCACGCCACAATGCCATCATCAATTGCGCTCGGGCTGAGATTGAACTTTTCCGCCTTGGTGACCTGGCCTCCGTCGATGCTAAGCCTGCCGCTAAAATTGTCGTGAAAGAAGGCACCTGTATTCCCCCGTGCTCTTCAGCATTCGTACCAGACTTCTGTAGTACCATATCCGACGGGACGGTCTTCTTCGTGCCCTCTCATCACTTTGTTACCCAAAAAGCGCTTCCTTTGCCCTTTGCAGCTCTTGACCTTGCCGCCGGTGTCAGCACAATGCCCATTTACAATCATCTTTCATCGCCGCTACAACTGCTTCGGCGCGAATGCCTTGGTTACGTCGAGTCGGTCCAATCAACACGAATTGTCTCCGTCCTGGACGAAGTGCCTTCTACTGCCGTCCATGAACTGAGTGCCCTATCCGTACGCGACTCAATATGGACTGGCGTATTCAGCCCATACATCGTCGAAGATGTGACTCATTCGCAGCGATCTCAACTTCTCGCAGTCCTTCAGCACTTCCGCCGTTCTTTCGACCTTGCGCAAACATCTCTTGGCCGTGCATCGACGGTCGAGCATAACATCGACACTGGCTCTCACTCACCGCTGGGACAAAGACCTTATCGCGTGTCCGCTACGGAGCGTCGCGTCATTGCAGACCAACTCGATGACATGCTCCGTCGAGGCGTCATTCAACCTTCCCAAAGCCCATGGGCCTCTCCCGTGGTCCTCTTCACAAAAAAGGACGGTTCCATCCGCTTCTGTGTTAATTTTTGACGGTTTAACAAGATCACGCAGGAGGACGTCTACCCATTACACGCATCGATGGTGCTCTGGACAGTTTGCTGGGCGCAGAGTTCTTTTCTTCGCTGGATTTGCGGCCCAACTACTGGCAGGTTCTGATGACAGAGGCCGATCGCCCAAAAACTGCCTTTGTTACACCGGACTGCTTGTATGAATTCACCGTCATGCCTTTCGGACTTTGCAACGCACCTGCTACGTTCGAAAGAATGATCGAAAATGTTCTGCGTGACCTCAAATGGAAAATCTGTCTTTGCTATCTTGACGACATTGTGGTGTCCGCCCCTGATTTCGCAACGCACCTGCTCCGCCTTCAGCGCGTACTCACTTGCTTGACCAACGCCGGGTTGCAACTTAACCTGAAGAAGTGTCAATTTCTTGTTCGTCAGCTCACAATTTTAGGCTATTTGGTGTCAAAGGAGGGCATTCGCCTGGATCCCGAGAAGCTACGTGCTGTTACTGCGTTCCCAAAACCTACCACTATGAAAGAGCTACGCAGTGTTATCGGCCTCTGCTCTTACTTCCGGCGATTCTTTCGAAATTTTGCGTCAATTATATCGCCTCTCACCTACTCCTTGATGGCGCTAGAGATCTCTCATCATGGTGTCCAGCGTGTGACGGCGCCTTCACAACCTTGCGCCGTCTTCTCACGACGCCACCCATCCTTCGCCATTTTGACCCTCAAGCGCCTACCGAAATTCATATCGATGCAAGCGGGTAGGCCTTGGCGCTGTGTTGGCACAGCGTCAACCTGGCCACACAGAATACGTCGTCGCATACGCTAGTCGCACGTTAACCAAGGCGGAGGCCATTTACAGCGTTACAGAAAGGGAGTGTTTGGCCATTGTGTGGGCTCTTGGCAAGTTTCGGCCATATTTACATGGCCAATCGTTTCACGTAGTGACCGACCACCATGCACTATGTTGGCTGTCGAAGCTCAAAAATCCATCTGGCCGCCTTGCCCGCTGGGCATTGCGAATCCAAGAATATGACATCCGCCTGGTTTACCGTTCCGCGCGAAAGCACTTCGACGCTGACGTGCTTTCCCGATCACCGCTTCTCCCGCAGGCCAGTCACGACTCCTACTGCGAGTGCACATTATCCTCTCTGGACGTTGACACTATTGCTGCTGCACAGCGTAATGATCCCTGGACTGCATCTCTGCTGCACCTTCTCTCGGATACGTCGAAAGTTCCGCCATCCCGTATGCTTCGGCACCAAGTTCGTCATTTTGCGATTCGTGACCAGCTACTATATCCACGCAGCTATGCCCCAGAGGGACGCAGCTGGTTACTCGTCATTCCGAGAATGTTGCGATCAGACCTCTGCTCCTCGTTCCACGTCAACCCTCTTTAGGATGGATAGTTGGGCGTGTTGGTTAAGCATGATTTCTGAAGTGAAGGCGCTAAAAAGACGGAGGACAAAGAAGAAACACACACACACAGGGCGCCCTGTGTGTGTGTGTTTCTTCTTTGTCCTCCGTCTTTTTAGCGCCTTCACTTCAGAAATCACGTCAACCCTCAGTGTGGCCACGCGGGAGTCTTCAAGACCTACGAAAGACTTAGACAAAGCTATTACTGGCGGGGAATGTACAATTTCGTTCGAAATTTCGTCCGCTCTTGCCATGAGTGCCAACGCCGCAAAGCGCCACCGCACAACTCCGCCGGTGAACTCCAGCATTTACAATGCCCATCCCGACCCTTTGATGGCGTGAGCATAGATCTCTACGGGCAACATCCATTGACTCCTACCGGCAACAGGTGGAAAATCGTTGTGGTAGACCACTTAACCCGTTAGGCGGGGACTGCTGCTCTACCAAATGCTACAGAGCAGGAGGTCGCCAATTTCATACTTCGACGTTTTCTCCTTCGTCATGGAGGTCCACGTGAACTTTGAGGCGACAGAGGCCCACCTTCTTATCTGAAGTCATCGAACAACTGCTTGCTGAATGCGCTATTGTTCATCGTAAACGCACTGCTTATCACCAACAGACTAACGGTACCACGAAACGCCTTTATCGAACTCTTGGTTGACATGCTCGCCATGTATGTCTCCCCTGATCACTGTAATTGGGACCTAGTTCTTCCGTTTGTCACCTACCCCTACAAAACCACGACTCAGGCCAGTACCGGATTCTCACCCTTTTACCTTCCTTACGGCCGTCATCCTTCCCATACATTTGACACCATTCTGCCCTACCGGCCGGACCCATCCGAATGCCTGCCGACATCGGAAGCCGCCAGACACGCCGAGGAATGTCGCCAGCTGGCACGCCGATTCTCCTCGGACGACCAGAACCGCCAAAAAGCCGTTAACGATGCCCAGAGCTCGAGTCCCACTTTTGTTAGTTGTTAGTGCTACACCGCACGCCAGGGCTCGCTTCAAAACTCCTTCCGAAATACGACGGGCCAAACCGCGTTCTCGAGAGAACATCGCCCGTTAATTACCTGGTTGAGCCGCTCACGCCGCCGTCCGACATGCGACGTCGTAACCGCGAAGTCGTTCACGTTCAGTGTATTAAGCCGTATCACCATTCTACCGTCCTTCCAGAAAACTAAGTTGCCAGGATGGCTCCTTTATTTCCGCGGGGCCATTGTAAGGAAGATAACGAACGTGCGCACAGAGTCAGCAGCATCGGCAGCTTCAAGCGTGCAGCAGAGGCTCGAGCTCGGGAACTGCTCGGTGCATTCTAGAACCGACGGTCGCTACCAACCCCAACAAATTTTCTTTGTAGTATTTAGAAATATGAGAAGCACAACTCCGCGTGTATCTTTGGTTTGTTTACTTCAACATTTTTCAAAACACAAAGGTTACAGCGCTAAGCGGATGAGGACGGAAGGAAACTTCAATGACATATACCACAAAAGTTCCGGTCGGTGGACCAAGCTTTTGCAAGAGATGCAGTATATTCTCGCAACCATCTCTTTATCTCTTTATTTAAATAGATAAAGAGAATGCCACGAGAATTCACTGTATGCTTTCAAGAAGGTCCGAAACTCACGAGAAAATAAATTAGAGGTTACCGCGAAGAGACACTCCGCATTTTTCTTACTCGGGATGTTCTTTGTATCACGCACCAAGATTTAAAGATATGAAAATGCCGTGTATCTGAACCAAACCAAGGTAATGTTGTTAGCCTTCGCTTAGAGATGCTATGAATATTTTTTTACAATCCGCCAATTTACGTAATTAGTATCAGTTATTAGTACTCTAAACGTTACACTTAGATAAAAAGTTTCAATGAGAAAACTGTAGAGCAAGATAAAAAATCCCTGATACAATTTTCTGTTCCTCGATACGCGCTTAGTAAAAGTGTTCGCCCGAACGTGAAAGCAGCCGACGAATACACGCAAAGTTGCCGCGTGACTGGCCGATCGAGGCACAATGTTCGAGGCGCAGCCATTCTGTTAAGGCCCTCAATGATGTGCTGCAATTTATCTCCAATGTTGCTGAATGAATATGTGAGTCTGGAGCCCTTCATGGAGCGGATACTAATGCTTGCGAGCACGCTCTTTTGCCACAAAGTTGCTGCGAAGGTATGATTTAACAACAACGAGGTAGAACTTGGAAACTTAGATGCGGGCAATAAAGAAAACTGCACAAATCGATCACAAAGGGCCTTCCTGAGAAATTCACCGAACCGCATATATGCTACGTTCTGAAGGTCTTCGCCCTATGTTGGAAAGTTGATACTGATATGTTCCATTATGGCAAGGTTAGACACGCCTTGCAGGGCATCGCAGTTGACCCCTTTATTCTCTTGATGGGCTCATCGTGGACATCTTCCTTGAGCAATGTCGACGCTTTGAGCAGGTCAAGAGCCACTCTAATAAAATGTCATTCTCCCAGTCACTAAGCTGCTCTGATGCCTCCTAGTACAAAGGCGGCTCTCGCCTGAAGATCGGCTTGTGCGGATCGTGCGTCGAGAAATGGAAGTGATCGCGCCTGTGGCTATAAGGTCTCGGCATTTCTTCTGCGTTTTCATTTCTCTACGTTCAGATCATCTACGCAGGAACTCACGCAGTTGGGTTTAGCCTTCTGCGTAATCTGCAACTCTATGAATCATCATCATCACCAGCATGTTTATTTTGTGCTCTACTAGAAACCTCAAAAAGATATTGCCGCCTGTTACCTTTAGTTTTATCCGTGTCGCCGACGGAACAAGCCTGGCAGCCTCGTCGATGCACAGAACCAGTGAAACAATGGCCGGTCCCGGTACTACTGTGATATTTGCAGTCCTCGAGCATTTCCGTGGCGTCTTTATTCTTTGTTAGTCTTTTTGTCTGCACCTTCAGCCATCATCTACTCTGCAACCAGCGTACTTCAACTAGAGATTCTTCGTCTTGCCGGTATTGCAGTTGTAAGGCCGATTCACTTGCGCGCAATAGATTGCCTGCAGTTGTAGTCACGAGGTTTAACAGGTGTCTCCTTGTTTGCGTTACCATTCGTTCAGGACGATGAACACACAGTGTTGACAATTGGTGTCGTTTTACTCGTTCGATATGTCGCCGGACCAGACACTCTCATGACTCTCACCGAAAACCTGGCACACATTCCGTTCAACCCCTACAGCTTCTCGAGTCCAGTTATACCGCAAGGCATTGTGTTGACAAGTGTATGTGCATTCTGATGCATGACGCATATCCGTTTTTCATGCTGACATTCATCCGCCTTTGCTGCATATAGCTCCGCTAGTTTGCTTACCGACGAATTCCACAACTTCTGGCCGACCAAGTTGCTAAGCATTGCCAATCTTCTAGAAACATATAGAAACATCTTCAACTTCGACGACCATTCATTAGAAGAAACTATGCTGAAGAGTAGCCGTATTCATTCTGGTGCGGATGGTCTGATCCGCCGACATACCTCTCACGTCAATTCATTGCGCGTGAAATGGATAATAGGCATAGTAGAAGCTTGCTCCAGCCAATGTGCTTCTCTTGTTGCAGCGAAGAACGATGAAGGCTGAATATTGTGCGTCAACTATCGCTCTTCGAACAAGTCAGGCTGCGAAGGCGTATATCTACTGTTGCACACCGGGGCCGTATTTTGAAACGATCCACTTCGGCGATACTATCGTCTCGGCGACAGTTGGTCGTCAAGCGCGCGCTGATTAGTTGGTTTAGCAAAACTAGATTAGCTACACCATGTGATTTTGCCTAACTCCCAATCAGCACGCGTCTGACGGCGAACTATCACAGAGGAGCTAGCATCGCCGAAGTGGATCGTTTCATATGGCCCCAGATCACGCCCTTCGCTGCCATCATGGAGCCAAATGCTCGACTGCATGCCCACGCTTTGCATACTGGCTGATTTATTTTGACAACATGGAGCGCGAAAATACAGCATTTATTACATCTTACGGGCTACATCAATTTAAGGTTGTGCGTTTTGCACTCTATAATGCCCCAGCTGCGTTTGTTACCTCGTCTGCCTTAGTTGCTTTAGCAAAACTAGAAAAATCTGGCTTTGTTACCTTGTCGACATCTTGTGCATGTCCGCTAAAATGCATTGCGCAGCGATGCATGCGAACGCCGAGGAAAACGTAATATAGCAAATGGGTTACTCTCTCACGCCTATTTCTCGAAACGCTGCGTCATCTATTGGCACTATCGAGAAGTGCACGCGGGGCCTTCGAAACGAGAACAGTGGCGTGCCGGTGCCTGCAAAAGCAGAGCAGTGTTCCTTCACTTGCCGCACATCAGTGGGTATAAAAGCAGTGACTCAAGTTATCGAGAGCTTCATTAAAGAGCAGTGTATACCCTGTGGAGTTATGGTGCAGCTTGCAGCATGGGTGGCAGGAAAGGTGTTTTACGAGAAACAACACATAATCAGTTAATTTGTGGCGCAGCGTGCTCATGCATTATGTAGCTATTCTCGAGGAACTCTTCAGACGTGAGTTTGGTCCTCCTCAGCATAAGAGAAATTTTGAGATACGTTTCATAAATGCAGAATCGCAAAATCCCAGTGGCACATGCCTAATTCCACACTAGGGCGTCAAGGCCGAATAAGGAAAACCAGGACGCTATTACAGGCACATACTCAGTCACCCAAGTTATTCCAAGTCGGAAATTTTCTTCGAACATTTTCTCCATTCTCGCGTCTACATTGGCCAAAATTTGAGCGAAAGGGGTTCGTAAAGGAGTGGCACGCATACACACGTTGCCACATGCTCAGTGACTCGAGTTTGTCGGAAGGCTGGTTTTATGCCTTCTTACCTCGAGAGCAGCCCGGTTCTATACCCATTCGACCACTAACTATGCAATGACCCAGGTAGACAGGAACACGGTAAGATACAAACATGCATAGCTGGGAACATGGATATTTAGAGAATTAGATAGATAGATAGTTAGATATATAGATAGATACAGATATAGACAGTAGCTTAGTAACTCAGGGGACCAATTGCAATGCATGCTCACTGACTTGGAGAGGCAAAGCAGAAGGGTGGGCCTAATTATTATCCTGCAGAAAAATAAAGTAACATTTAAGAGACTAAGAAGAGAGCAGCAGTTTACGATAGGTAGCGAGAGAGAGAGAGAAAAAGATGATAAATGAAAGATAGGTAGGTTAACCAGGACTGAGCCCGGTTGGCTACCCTACACCGGGGAAAGGGAAAGGGGGACGGAAAAATTAAAAAAAAGAGAGAGAAAGTCCACTGGAGATATCAGTCGGTCACTCAGTCCGGATCACAGACGCTGACTCAATCCGGTCGCTTTCAAATATCGCAGCAGCGCTTTCGTGGCCTTTTGTAGCTGTGATATGCGAGGCCATGATCCCAAGATTTTGTTCAAGGTGAACGGCTTTCCATCTAGCTGATTGAGAGCTGTGCAGAGGTCTTGCATTTCATTTTCATAAGATGGGCAGGTAGCGAGGCACTGGATGTGGTAACGGGATACATCTACTTAGGGGAGGTAGTGACCACGGATACGGATCATGAGACTGAGTAATCAGAAGAATAAGAATGGGCTGGGATACGTTTGGCTGGCATTTTCAGATAATGAACAACAGGTTGCCATTATCCCAGAAAAGAAAAGTGTATAACAACTGTGTCTTAACAGTGCTCACCTACGGGGCACAAACCTGGAGGCTTACGAAAAGGGATCTACTTAAATTGAAGACGACGCAACGATGTACGGAAAGAAGAATGATGGGTGTAACGTTAAGGGGGGATAAGAAGAGAGCAGATTGGGTGAGGGAAGAAACGATAGTTAATGACATCTTAGTTACTATCAAGAAAAAGAAATGGGCATGGGCAGGACATGTAATAAGGAGGGAAGATAACCGATGGTCATTAAGAGTTACGGAATGGATTCCAAGGGAAGGAAAGCGTAGGAGAGGGCGGAAGAAGGTTAGGTGGGCGGATGAGATTAAGAAGTTTGCAGGGCCAAGATGGCCACAACTAGTACATGACCGGGGTAGTTGGAGAAATATTGCAGAGGCCTTTGCCCTGCAGTGGGCATAACCAGGCTGATGATGATGATGAGTTGACCTAGGTAAACGTACTCTTTCACAGACTCCAGAGGCGGACTGGCGATCCTCAATTCTTGTTTCCTTGCCCAGTTATTCAACATTATCTCCGTCTTCTGCATATTAATCTTCAGCACCACTCTTACACTCTCTCTGTGAAGGTCCTCAATCATTCGTTGTTACTCGTCTGCGGTGTTGCTAAATAGAGCAATGTCATCGGCAAACCAAAGGCAGCTGAGGTATTCGCCGTCGATCCTTACTCCCCCAACCTTGTCAGTTTAATAGGTTGAACATTTCTTCCAAGCACGCAGTGAATAGCATTGGAGAGATTCTGTCTCCTTGTCTGACCCCTTTCTTTGTAGGTATCTTCCTACTTTTCCTGTGTATATTTGAGGTTGCTGTGGAATCTCTGTAGATATTTTCCAAGGTCTTTACGTAAGCGGTCCGCACTCATTGATTACTCAATGCCTCTATGACAGCTCCTATCTCTACCGAATCAAGTGCTTTTTCGTAGCATATGAAAGCCATATAAAGAGGCTTAGTGTACTCTGCGGATTTCTGTATAACCTAAATAATGACAGGGATGTGATCCATTGTAGAGAACCCTTTCCTGAAGCCCGGCTGTTCCCTTGGTTGTTGAATTCCAGTGTTGCCCTTATCCTATTGGATATTATTTTTGGAAATAGTTTATCCTATACGGGGAGTAAGCTAATAGGCCTATAACTTTTCAGTTGTTTAATGTCTCTCTTTGAGTGCGTTAGTATATTATTTGCATTATTCCAGTTTTCTATGACCCTTGCAGTTGATAGACATTTCGTAGAGAGAGCGGCCAGTTTTTCAAGCTATATGTCTCCTCCGTCTTTGATTAAATCGATTATTATTCCATCTTCTACTGCCGCTTTTCCCGGCTTCATGTCTTGTAAGGCCCTTCTGACCTCATCTTTGCTTATAGGAGGACTTTCTGTATCCTGTTCGTTATCGTTCCTAATGGAGCTCTCCTGAGTCCTCTGGGTACTGTACAGGTCAGTATAGAATTCTTCCGCTTCCTTTATTATACCTTCGAGATTGCTCATGATATTACCCTGCTTATCTTCGAGTGCATAGATCTTGGTTTTTCCTGTTACAAGTTTTCTTCTCAGTGATTTCTGGCGGCGACCATTTTTTATGGCTTTCTCAGACTTTCTCAGGATATAATTTCTAATATCACTTTTTCTCGCCTTGTTGAGCAGTTTTAACACTTCCGCGAATTGTATGTTATCGGTTGAGTTTGATACTTTCATCATTTGTCCTTTCTTTATTAGGGCCTTTGTTATTTCGGAGAGCTTGCCTACTGGTTGCCTTGGTGCCTTGCCTCCCACTTCAGTTGCTGCCTCTGAAGCCAGCCTCGTTACGCTTTCATTCAGTAGCTTCATGTCATCATTATCATCATGATCTCTCTATTCTAAGGCTGCAAATTTCTTTGCAAGTACCAGCCTAAAATTGTCTGCTTTTACCCTTACCGCCTCTAAATTGAACTGTTTCTTCATGACCAATTTGACTTTTTCTCTCTTAAAATCGAGCTGAATCCTAGCCCTCACTAACCTATGATGACTGCACTTTACCCTACCTATCACTTGTACATCCTGCACTCTGCTGGGATCGGCACAAAATATAACAGCGATTTCACTCCTTGCTTCAACATCAGGGCTTTTCCAGGTCCACTTTATGTTGCTACGCTTTCTGAAAAAGGTGTTCATTATTCTGAGTTCCTTACTTTCTGCGAATTCTACCAGCACCGCTCCTCTAACGTTTCTAGAATCAACGTCGTAGTTGCCATTTGCCTGCTCAACCGCTTGCTTTTTCCCATTTTTTCATTGAAATCATTCATTGCTACTGTATATGCTGTAGAAGTCGTCAATGTTGACCGCTATGTCCTTATGGATTAAGAATCCTACTCCGTATTGCTTCTTATCTTGCATATCTCTATAGCAGAGGCCATGGCTATTATTGAGACACGTATAAGCCTCATCAGTTCTTCTAACCTGACTAAGGTCGATGATATCTCAAGCAATGTGTGACAGTTCCTCAAACAGTACTGCTAAGCTAGCCTCACTCGACTGAGTTCAGCAAGTAAAGGTTGTCAGGGTCAGTTTCTATTGGCAGCCTGTCCGGACCCAGAAATTCATAGCACCCTCTGCTGCATTACATGTCTGACCCCCGCCTTGGGCAGGCGCTCCGCAGCTGCTGGGGACCGAGGACCATGAGTTATTTGTAGATATAATTGGAGAGCTTGTGGCCGAATACTGCACCAGGGAGGCCAATTCCTATTCTGGGGAGGGAGTGTCCTTGTTCAAGCTTAGTAGGGCCTTCTAATTTGGTCGTACCTGTATTAGTATAGCCCCACTCGCTCTCGGCATCTTTTGCCGTGTGAGGCGATACTCCAAGCCTTCAAATGTAGTGCACTAGAGGATGAAAAACGCAGATAGACCATAGTTAAAAAAAGGACTACCGCAGCCGAGTATAAGACAAAGGTCAGTAAGATAATGCCGCAGGCGGCTAGGCTACCTTGTCACCTAGAAGCGCGGCCCTACATGCCTAACAGATCCGCTGATTTGTCCGCCCTTTGCGGCTTTTGCCAAGTTCCACAATATAGTGTCCTTTCTTCCTGTTTCGAACAACTCCTTCGAACAACGCGTCTAGGTACACGATATATTTTCGCTGGAATGGAAGACCGCATAACATTTTGCTTGTAAAAATAAAAAGGGAAACATTTCAGCGCTTACCGTGAGGTCCCGGGCCGCATGCCATTCCTTCGTCGCTTCTGCGTGTCTCTTGGCGTCAGAAAGCTAATGCGCCCGGGTATCCAGAATGATGAGTCCTGTCGCCGTATCGATACCGCTCTTTGTCTCGCGCGAAAGCTCCCAATGGTGTCTCCACCCTTTCTTCAGCTTTGGACAGTGCTTATAATGAAGCTAATGAGAAAGAGGAAATGTGGGGGAGGTAACTGACCGCGTAGTTTTTTTGGGAACGCTGCGGCCCTAAATGGAGGAAAGTTGGAAAGTGTATGCCTCCTTTAACCTACAGTGGAGCATTCTTGGATCAGTCAGACATAGTTTGATCATTTCGCGCTTCTAAACAATTGGTGGCTGTGTTGACGCCACGGTCACAATACAGTTCTCGGGATTCCAACCACGAAAATTCGAACTGCGCACACGCTGGAATGAACGTCCTACGGGAGAGACACGTCACCTTTCCCGAGTTCGCTTACGAGGACAACGCTAATACGGTGGTGTGCTGCGGAACATAAAATGGGCACATAAAAGCCACAGGAGGAAGCATCCCGAGTGGTTGAGGCATCAGTGTAGATGTGGGGATGCTGAGTATATTTCTCTGCTAAGTAGATGTGAGTGGTCTGCAGCAGTGCAGCCTGTGGCAAGCGACTCTGTGTCCCATTTTTTCCGGGTACAAACTGGTTTATATCTAGAGGCGAAAGCGTCCAGGGAGGAAACGTCGGAGGCATTAATTTCTGTGGCTAAATATCGGAAGGTGAAAATTGGCACAGCTTGGCCAAAGCCAAACTTACTGTGGGTCACGTGAACGCGGTACATGAAGTGCTCCCTCACTTAGAACACATGCCGAAGATATTTACTCATTGTTTCTTGAAAAGCGGTAGCATCTAGACGGTAGTCCTTCGGGAGGCCCAAGCAAATCGGCAGCCAGTTCTTCCGCTTGGCTTCCAGAGTCCTCTTCTTTGCTGGCGATAAACTCCAAAGCACTGATCCTGGCACGTAGTATTTTTAACTGGCGTCACCAAGAGGGATTTCTGTCTATCACAATTCCAGGGAATCGCTGAGACCGTTCATATGGCACCGGTCTTCTGCAGAGTAAGAGCGGATATTTGGTCATCTTATATCTTGTAAAACCTTGACTGTGCTTTTTTCTGGCGAGAGATGAGGACCTAAGAGAGCCAAATTCATGGAGAGGTTCAGTTTTGCTTCTTGAAGTCGTTGTTGGGTGATATAGCTCGAACTTGATGCACCCCAGATGCAGATATCATCGGCATAGATTGTGATGTGTACTCGTCACGGCCGGTTCCTGGTTATGTGTATGAGGGTGAGATTAAGTAGGAGCGGGTTGAGCCCAGCACCCTCGCGTACGCCCTTCCCCACTGTGTAAGACTGTGTAAGGCCGTTCGGAGTGCTCATAAACATTTTCCTCTCTGGTAAATAGTTTTTTATCCACTTGTATAGCTTTCCTCCGAGGCCGAGACTAGCCAAAAGTACGAGATGGGCGTGGTGAAAAACAGAGTCAAGAGCTACCTTGATGTCAAGACAAAGGGCCATCGGGATGCGCCCAGCGTGGATGTCCTCTTCAAGTGAATGTTTCCTTCAAGTGTCCTCTTCACATGCTCTGCCGGGGGCCGTTCATTTCTTGATGAAACCTGTTGTGACTTTCGAGGCACCATGTATTACGCTTGTAGATCATCCGCTCCATAAGCTTCCCTAGACAGCTCAGTACGGCGACGCGCCCGAAAGACGCGTAGCATTTTGGCTCTTTAAAAGGCTTCAGAATCAGCACGATTTTCACCAGCTTCCATTCCAGTTGGGACGTCGCCAGATATCCACGAAGAAGCATAATATTGTTACGGTCTATGAAAGAAGCCAGAGGAAGAAGATCGCGAGACACTGGCTGCTGCGTGTTGTTGGTGGTCAGCCATCTTGTCTACGCTGACGCATCCTGTATATATATTGTAAATACAGTTTTTATACACTCCTAACATCCCCGTAACATATTGGTGGAGGTGAGGGGTACCTCGGCTGGAAACAGAGCTCCGTAGTGGATGTCGCATGACCGTCCTCATCATGAATGACGGTGAGCACGCGGGATCAACGTCGCTGCGGCCTCCAACGTCACCGTCCCCCCCTACGTCGTTGTCGCCTTCGGTTGTGGCTGTGCAATCGAAAGATCCTGGTACTTTCTATGGGACGGATGGCGCCAATGCGAAGAGTAGGTAGCTATGTATGAACGCGTGGTTGGAATCAACAGATGGGACCCTACGATATGCTGGCCAACCTGTTGTTCTACCTACGAGGCATGACAAAGCTGTGGTATGAAAACCACGAAGAGGTCTCACCAGCTGGGACCAATGCAAAGAGAAGTTGGCAAAGTTGTTTGGCAAACCAGCCGGCCGTAATATTGCCGCAAAGCAGGAATCAGCCTCTCGTGTCCAATCCCCCACTAAGTGTTATGTGTTGTAAATCCAGGACCTGCTGCCACTTTGTCATACAGCCGAACGCGATATGACAGAAGCTGACAAGGTCGGGCACGTGCATAAGGGCATTGCTGACACCACATTTAATCTGCTCATGTGCAAAAGCTGTTCTACAGTTGCTGTCATCTATAAAGATTGCCGACAATTCGAGCAGCCAGAAAGCCGACGCGTCTTTTAACCATTACCCAGACTTCCCAATACTGCCGCATTGGATTACATTCTGTGTGTGCTGTCGCCTATTCAAGAGCTAGCGAATGCCCTTCTATTATTTTCGCTCCACCCGACGCTTCTCTCCGCGTTATCGCAACCCGACTGAGCGGAGAACTGCAGACGATCAGCCAATATGTTTCACCAGTCGCCACATTGGTCATGTCGCCCGATACTGTCGCAACTCGGGGCCCTCAACACCTCGCACGCCGACCAACCTGAGCAGTTTTAACGGAAATGCCTGCAATGTTTCGCCCACCACCGAGTCCAACAGCGCCCACAACTCCAATAGGAACACGTGGTACAGAAGCTAACTATCGCCGTGCGGACACCAGTCGCGCTCCCCACATACACGTCGCTCATCTTCCCGGTCGCCGCCGCCACGTCGCATTTCGTTCCCTGTGGTTTTCGGTCGCAAGTTTTCAGAAAACTAAAAAATGCAGCCCTTGGAGATGGTGCTGCATTCCCTACTACTGCAGAAAGTCATCTGTGTCTGCCCACAAGGAGAAGCGTAATTGACGTTAAATAGACGGCGTACCTGTCCAAGCACTCGTTGACAGTGGAGCCCACGTTTCAGTGAGCAGTGCTAGCTTACGTAGAGGTTTAAAGAAGGTTCTCAGCCCAGTAGCTGCCCGAGTGCTTTATGTGGCTGATGGCAGTGTGCTGGTTGTCCTTGGAATGTTTACTACGCGTTTAGGTACAGCCGGCCGCCCTACTTCTGTTTTGTTTGCTGTCATCGACAACTGTCCTCATGACGTTATCCTTGGATTGGACTTTTTATCCACTCATTCTGCTCTCATTGACGGCGCGACCGGCGTTCTTCAGTTAGAACTGCCGCAATTCGTAGATGCTCCGAGCACCGCCCCACCACACTTGTCCTCTCTTCACGATGTGTGCCTGGCACCCGAGGCAGTTACGTCACTTTGACCGCTCTGCCACAGGTTCCTGACGGTGAATATGTGCTTCGCCCCATCGTCGACATACTTTTCAACCGGAACGTTGCTGTTTCGCATACGCTGGTGACGGTTACTAATAATCAGGTGGTTCTACCGCTTCTGAATTTCAGCCTGTGCACTAAAGTGGTCCGGACTGGCATGTTCTTGGCCAGCGTTTCTTGTCGTTCCGAATTTGACATTGAGAGTCATGAATGCCGAGAGTGGTTTCTTGGCGCCAAATGCAGCTCCCAGCTCTGGTTCCTCAATGGATGACCTCCTGAAAATGATTGCACCTGACCTTAACTCGGCACAGGCCACGGACATACATCTCCTGCTTGAATCGTACAGTAACATCTTTGATTTAGGCGACAGGCCCTTAGGCCAAACATCTGTTGTTCACCGCCCTATAAACACTGGCGACACAAATCCTATTCGTCGGCGTCCCTATCGGGTATCGCATGCTGAATGTCGAGTTATCCAAACAGAAGTGGACAAAATGCTCTGCAAAGGGGTCATCGAGCCATCAGCCAGCCCTTGTCCTTCGCCTGTCGTCCTTGTGCAAAGAAAAAAAATGGTACCTGGCGTTTTACGTGGACTATCATCACTTAAACAAGATAACGCGAAAAGAGGTCTACCCACTACTGCGCATCTATGATGCCTTGGACTTCTTACACGGAGCTAAATACTTCTCGTCCATCTTCGATCTTCGATCCGTCCACTGGCAGATTTCAGTTGATGAAACGGATCGCAAGAAGACTTCCTTCATCACGCCCGATGGCCTATATCAGTTCAAAGTCATGCCTTTTAGCCTATGCAGTTCAGCGACATTTGAACGTATGATTGACTCTCCTCTGCGAGGCTACAAATGGACCAGCTGTCTTTGTTTAATTGAAGACATTATTGTTTTTTCTCCCAAGTTCTCGAGGAGACGTCAGTGGAACGCAAGAGGTCTAAAATCACGCCTTTCAGACTTTCGTCAGTATATATATATATATATATATATATATATATATATATATATATATATATATATATATATATATATACATACATACATACATACATACATACATACATACTAATTTGTTCCTAATCATTGTCATATCTGAGCCTAAAGTGTCAAAACAAGTCAGATTATCGGGGTACGAAGCTGTTATATCCGCAACAACTGATGTATGCAGCAAAGTCATCGTTTTTATTCGTCGAGAACTGACCTATGTACGCCAGCCGATTCCGCCTCATGATCAAAATCAATACGCTCGCCAAAGAATTATAAAGGGCAAACTCATGTTTACACTTGTAGGCGTTTACATATCGCCTTCAAGTATTTTTTATCCCAAACGATTAACGAAAATCTTGTCTGTGTAGCCTGCTCCATATATTATCATCAGAGATTTTAATGCGCACCATATAGCAGGGGGAAGCGCAAGGACTAGTGGAAGAGGGCAAAGACATGCAAACTTCGCCTGCAACCACGGCCTTTCACTCCTGAATGACGGCAGCCCAGCGCTTATACGAGGCGTGAATTATGGCAGCTCTCTTGACCTAGCTTTCGTCTCCAGCTCTTTCACAAGATATCTTAAATGGTTTTTGGATATCGAGACACACGGGAGTGATCACATTGCCACGTACGTTGTCAACAAAGGGACGTGCAGGCCCATCCCACGGAACACCATTCGATTAACTGATTGGACCAATTTCACTTCCACTATGGAAGATGCTTGTCGAGAGGGCTTGTAGTCTGGATTAGAGGAAACAATCAAGTCTGCAATGCTACACGCCCCGCGCATGGTCACTGTTTCGTCGAAGCACACGGAATTGGATATAGAGTTGGAGCGACTTCGTGCACTCCGTCGTCGTGCGGAGCGGCGTTAGCGGCCTACAAAATCCATCTAAGACCTTAGGACCGCCAGACGACTACAAAAGAAACTTCAACGTCACATGGGCAGATTGGCACCTCGACGTTGAACAAGGTTTTACCAGTCACTAGACCCCCGAAAGCCAATTTCCCACATCTGGAGACCCATACGTGGTCTACGTTCCCTCCCCGAACAACGCTTCCCATTCAAAGCGCTGGCGCTCTTCCAGGCGCGGCAAGAGGCTGATGCAGCAGAAGACTTTTGTGCAAGGATCGCTGGCCAAGCAACCGGCCCAGGCTTTCCAGCCCCCAGTCGCATCCATTTTTCACGTGACGGCCGCATGGATCTTCTTTTCATAATGGAGGAACTAGAAGAGGCTCTTGCTCTATGCAGGTGCTCTTCACCCGCGGGACCAGATTGAATACCCTACCGCGCCTTGAACAACCTGAGTGATGGCGCACGGAGACAGCTGTTACATCTCTATACCTTATCTTGGCAGGATGGCATGGTTCCCGAAGAATGGAATATAAGCCGCTTGGTCGCTCTCCTGAAGCAAGGCAAGTCCCCACTAGAACTCACCTGATACCGCCCAATAGCGCTGGCCAGCTGTGTGGGAAAAATTATGGAAAAGATGATTCTTGCCCCCTTGGAGTAGTACCTGGAACACTACAACATGTTACCAAATCGCATGGCTGGTTTTCGTCAAGATCGCTCTTCAGTAGACAGTGTTATTGATCTCGCTACGTACGTCCAGCTTCAAAAGTCACGCAAGAGATTATCTGCAGCTTTGTTCTTGGATGTCAAGGAGACATACCATAACGTATCTCACGAGGCTATCCTCGATGCTCTTGAGATGGTTGGCCTAGGTGGTCGAGTTTTCCAATGGATTTCTCATTACCTTTTTATGAGACCGTTCTTTGTCTCTACCGGTGATGGTAAAACCGCAAGACACTGCGCGTACTGAGGTGTTCCTCAACGCGGTGTACTAAGGCGCACCCTATTCAACTTCACGCTCCTCGGTCTCGTTGATCATCTGCCAGCAGCAATCAAGATATCAATGTACGCCGACAACATATGTATATGGACCTCAGGTGTGACACGTCCTCAGATACGTGCAAGACTTCAAAAAGCTGCTACTCTAACAGCTATATACCTCCCCAACGAAGGTCTTGAAATCTCGTCAGACAAATGTGCACTGATAGCGTTTACTCGCAAACCAATGACACCCAACGCCATGTCAATAAATGGCCAGATAATTCCTTATGAGAAGACTCACAAATTTCTTGGCATAATCATTGATAGAGATCTCTCATGGAGCCCTCAAGTGACCTACTTGAAACAGCGTCTGAAACCAATTTCCCAACTTTTCAAGTTTCTGGGAGGAAAGACTTGGGGAATGTCAGTGCATGCAATGTTGGAATTGTACAGGGCTCTTCTTCTGGGCTTCTTGAGATACAGTTTGCCCGTACTGACCAACACCTGCCAGAAACATCTTCGTGCTCTACAGGCTACTCAAGCTCGGGCTCTCAGGGTTTGTCTTGGTTTGCCAAAATGCACATCGGCAGTAGCGACTATTGCGATTGCCGGGGACCAACCTATGCAAACACACATTGCGGTTGAAGTATTGAGTGCACATTAGGCACGTTTCCCGTGCCCGTTCCGACCATCTGGCAACACTACCGTCAGAAAGGCCGCAGGAATCATTTTGTACTACGATTTCGGAGTATTACACCTGTCTTCCATCAGGCTTCACCCCCGCAACTAAGCCATCGAAACCGCCATGGTGCTTGGCTGGACCCACAGTGCACCTCACCGTACCAGGAATCAAGAAAAAATCTGAGCTGTCATCACCTGCTCTTAGACAACTAACTCTGCTCCTTTTGCACGAGAGGTACGCCGAACACGTACATATCTATACTGATAGATCGGCAACTCTGCAGTGTTCTTCTGGAGCCATGCTCTTCCCAGCAAAAGCCACCACCGAGAATTTCAAGACATGCCACCCAACGACACCGATGGGGGTGGAACTTGCAGCTCTTCGCGCTGCACTTCGTATCGTCAGCCAAGAAAAACCTCGAAGATGGTCAATATTCAGTGACTCGAAGGCAGCACTGCAATCTTTGCTATCAGCCTTGCGGCGCGGTCCACACGAACAACTGGTATTTGTGATTAGAGAACTAATCCATACCTTAACTGAGAAGGGACACCACGTGACATTTCAATGGCTTCCAAGTCACTGCGGAGCTGTAGGGAACGAACATGAAAATAACGCTGCTCGGTCGGCTCTTCAAGAAGAGCCGATATCGTTATCAAGGACAGATGCCCCTAGAAAACTTCGAGTGCCTAGCCGTGACAACACGTTCACCTTGTGGAACGTAGGAAGTTTTCAAAATAACCGACTCCACAATCTTGACTCCTCTCTACACGTTTGCATTCCAGCTGGACTCTGCCGTCGCGAAGCTACGTTCCTTTGTCGAATATGGCTAGGGGTGGCTATCACCAATTCTTTTGCTTACCGAATTGGATGGGCCGACGGCGCCTCGTATGAGGACTGTGGTAACGAGGAGACTCTTCAACACCTTCTTTGTGACTGTCCTCGCTATAGTTTAGAGAGACAATTACTCGCAAGAGCGATAGCGCGCTTTGCCCGAAGACCTCTCACAGAGGAACTTATTTTAAAATGCCGCCATCACAAGCCATCGCAGCAGAGGGCGACGAGGGCACTGTTGCGGTTTTTGAGGGCGACAGAATTGGACAAGCGGCTGTAGCCTGAACAGATGTTGATGGTGCTGCAAATGTTGCTGTGCTGTGCGGTGACAGTATGCGGTGACAGTTACCGATTGTGATTGTGTGTCTATGCTCCTTTCTTTCCTTATCTCTACTTTGTTACCACTTTGCCTCCCCCTCCCCTCTCTCCTCTGCGTAGGGTAGCAAACCGGATCTTTGTCTCTGGTTAACCTCCCTGCCCTTCCCCTTTCCTCCATTTCTCTGTCTCTCTCCCACGTTCGGCAGCCACATTACCCGTCTCGCTGCCGTTCTTGGGGTCTTCCGAAAAGCCGGCCTCCAACTGAACTCCACGAAGTGTCTATTCGCGTGCCGTCAGATTACAGTGTTGGGACACCTGGTTGACGCATCCGGTGTTCAACCAGACCCGGATAAAGATCGCGCCGTACGCAGTTTCCCTGTGCCATGTTCTGCTTCTTACGTGCGCTGCTTCGTCGGCGTGCGTTCTTACTTTCCCCGTTTCGTCAAAATCTTCGCCAACTTTCCTCGGCCTTTGACATATATTCTAAAGGAGAACACGCCATCCTCATGGGGCCCGGAGCAGGCTGACGCGTTGGGCGCCCTCATCGGGTTTCTGACCACCCCTCCCATACTTCCCAACTTTAATCCAGCTGCACCAACTGAAGTCCACACTGACGCAAGCAGCCATGGCATCCGCGCTGTTCTCGTCCAACAACAGAATGGTACCGAGTGCATAATAGCTTACGCCAGCCGCCTGTTGTCACCTGCCGAGAGAAATTGCTCCATCACCAAGCGGGAGGGCTTCGCTTTAGTTTGGGCTGTCGCCAAGTTCCGGCCATATTTGTACGTCCGCACATTTTCGGTCGTTACAGACCGCCCCGCACTCTGCTGGCTGTCTTCTATCCGGGTGCCGACAGGACGGCTTGGTCGCTGGGCTTTGCGGCTCCAGGAATTTTCATTTATTGTCAGTTACAAGACTGGACGCCTCCAAATGGACGCTGACTGCCTCTCTGGTCATCCCGTGGATCCCCCAGATCCTGCTGCGCTTGATCCGGTTACCTGCGTGATGGCTTTTACTGACATGACCGACATCCGCGCTGCACAACAGCGTGACGAATCCTTGCTGTCCATCATCGCCGGAGTGCAATCTGGCAGTACTGACGGCACGTGCCGCATGTTCTTGCTGCACGACGGAATCCTCTAACGCAGCAATATGACTCCTGACTTCCCGATGCAAGACGGCGGGACACCTTGGAGTTTTGCGTACCAGCGGCTGGGTACGGCGCCGGTTCTTCTGGCTGGGTCTCTACCGCTGCGTGCGTCGCTATGTCGCAACTTGCGAATTGTGCCAACCTCCACTGCCAACTGTTGGACGACTCCATCCAATTGAAGTTCCCTCTGAATAGTTGTTTCTCGCCGGCCTTGACCTGCTTGGTCCTTTTCAGACGACGACCAGAGGGAATAAGTGGATCACCGTCGCTACGGATTACGCGACACGCTACGCGAAACAAAGGCGTTGCCGACTAGTTGCGCAACCGACGTCGCTGACTTTCCCCTTCGTGACGGTATTCTCTACCATGGTGCGCCTGGGGAGTTACTTACACACCGCGGCCGCTCGTTCTTGTCTCGAGTTGTCAACGACCTCTTCCGCTCTTGTGCCACTGAGCACAAGCTGTCGACCGCCTATCACCCACAAACGAATGGTCTAAAAGAACGTCTGCACTGAACAATCACAGAGATGCTCTCGATGTGTGTCTCTAAGAATCACCGTGACTGGGACGCCACGCTGGCCTACGTGACGTTCCCGTGTAACTCGTCCGGACAGGGCACCACAGCATATTGACGCTTTTATCTTTTGTATGGCTGCGGCAACACATTGCAGTTTGACGCGACCCTCCCATCTGTGTCACGTGTTGCCACTGAGTACACTCGTGAATCATCGATCGCGCGCAAATGGCACGTCAAGTCACCCGATCTCGTTTATTAGCCTTGCAGCATATACAAAAACAGCGTTATGACCCGTGCCATCGCGATGTTAAGTTCGCGCCAGGCGCGTGTGTGCTCCTTTGGTCACCATGTCGTCGGGTAGGCCTCTCCCAGAAGCTTCTGTCTCGCTACACAGGGCCTTATGAAGTCCTATGTCAAGTTAACGACGTAAATTACGAGATTCCACCTCTACAGTTCGGTGCATTCTCAGGTCCGACGCTTGTTGACGTCGTGCACGTTTAACGGCTGAAGCCATACATCGCTCGAAACTTTTTCGCCTACCATGCGCCGACACGGCGCTTCACTACCCGGTGGTCCTGTTACGGTAGGATGAAAGAAGACAGAGGAAAATCGCGACACGCTGGCTGCTGCGTGTTGTTGTTGGTCAGCCATCTTGTCTACGCGCTGAACCATCCTGTATATATATTATAAATACAGTCTTTATATACTCCTAACATCCCCGTAACAATATTGTCATGAGGTAGTGACGGCGAAGAAAGCAAAACTGTGAATGGCGAAACTAGCGCTTTATTGGGGGAACTTTTGCGCACAAAAGGAAGTTACCCTCAAAGGACAGCAATAACGACGAACACGATTGGCGGTTGTCGAAAACCTGATCTGTGGCTGAAGCGCGTCTTATACATCAGTTATCGAATGTTCCAGAGTAATCGCTGGGTCCCACGTGTCCGCCACAGATTTCCGCACTATTCGCGTCGTGCATACATGGAATCAGATTACACAGAGTTAGCTGACAGACAGCGGAAGGATCCATCGATAACATTCAAGAAATTCCGGTGCATGCAGGCACGTCCTGTGCTGTGCAAGAACATTCGTTAGGCGGTGAAACGTGGTCGCCCGATAAAGGTAAACAAGTTCATTGTCTTTACCGCCTCTTAAGAAGCATCTACTCGATGCTACAAACAACCGAAAGTAATGAACAAAAACACCCGTAGCAAGGAATCAACAAAGTAAGGAAGTTAACGAGCGTGCGTAAAAGGGCCAAAGACGCACAACGTGGACCACTTGATATTGTGCGCGGCGCCGCTATGAATGCGAAATGCCGTCTGGCACGACCTCATAGTCTAGTTTGCCAATACGTCAGATGATCTTGTAGGGTCCATAATGCGCGTCACAATAGTTTCTCACTGAGTCCTCGTCGGAGTATCGGGGTCCAAACCCAAACACGGTCACCGGGCTGGTACTCGACGTAGCGTCATCGGAGGTTGTAGTGTCGGCTGTCGGTACGCTGCTGGTTGTTGATCCGTAGGAGGGCGAGCTGTCGGATTCTTCGGCAGGCTGGCGATAGGTGGCGACGTCAAGACTCTCTTCATCGGTGACGTAGGGCAACATGGCGTCCAGAGTCGTCGTTGGGTTCTTGCCGTAAACCAGCTAACGGCGTGATCTATGTTATTTCTTGAACTGCCGTGTTGTATGCGAAGGTTACGCACGGCAGGACGGCATCCCAGGGCATGTGTTCAGCGCCGACATGCATTGCTAGCATGTCGGTGAGGGCCTTATTCAGGCGCTGCGTAAGATCATTGCTCTGTGGGTGGTAGGCCGTTGCCCTCCTGTGCCGTGTGTGACTGTACTGCCGTACAGTCAGACTGTACTGTACTACTGACTGTACTGTAGTCCTGTGCCGTGTCTGACTGTAAGTGAGCGCTGCTGTAAAGGCCGTTCCTCTGGTGGTGATGAGGATTTCTGGGGCGCCATGTCGCAGCAGGAATGTTCTCGACGAAGAATTTCGTCACTTAGGCTGTTCTACCTTTCACAGAGCTTTCGTTTCAGCGAAGCGAGTGAGGTAGTCCGTCGCCACGACAATACACTTATTTCCGGTTGTTGACGTCGGAAAGTGTCCCAAAAAGTCCATCTCGATCTGCTGAAAAGGTCGGCAAGAAAGCTTGATCGGCTGTAGCAATCGCGTAGGCCTTGTTGGTCGTGTCTTGCGCCGCTGACAGCCTCAGCATGTCTTTACGTAACGGGTGACGTCGCCGATCAGGCGCGGCCAGTAATACTTTTACTGCATGCTCGATAGCTTTCGGGAGAATCCGAGATGTCGAGCGGTCGGATCGTCATGCTGGGCGCACAGGACATTTGGACGCAGCAGTGAGGGGTCAATAAGAAGGGATTTGGAGCATACTTGTGAGAAGTTCTTTACTAGTATGTTGTTTTAAAGCGAGAGTAAAGACAATCTTCGCTTAAATGCCCTGGGGACACCGTCGGTGTGCCCTACCAAATACTCGACGAGGCTGTTTAGCTCCGGGTCGGCTCGTTGCTGTTCAGTAAAAACTTCTGCGCTTATTATTCCAAGGAAGGCGTCGTTTTCCTCGTCATCCTGCGGCGGCGAGTCAATGGGGGCGCCTGATAGGCAATCGGCATCAGGGTGTTTTATGCCGGACTTGTAGGTTACAGTGATGTATTCTTCTAGTGTGAGGCTCCACCGCACCAGCCGTCCTGAAGGATCCTCTAAATTCGCTAGGCAACGCAACGGTGAGGGCCCGTGAGGACTTTGAATAGCCCGCCATATAAAAATTGGCGAACTTTTTCTGTAGAATAAATGATGGCGCGGCATTCCTTTTCGGTCGTACAATAATTGCCTTCCGCTTTTGACAGTGACCGGCAAGCGTAAGCGATCACCCGTTCATGTCTTAATTCTTTGAACTAGAACGGCACCGAGTCGTAGGCTAATGACGTCAGTATGGATCACTGTATCGGCGTACTCGTCGAAGTGCGCAAGTACCGGTGGCGACAGCATGTTTTTTGAGTTCGTCAGATTCGTCGGCATGCACTATTTCCCACTTGAACTCGGCATCAGATTTAGTTAGATGTGTCCACGGCTGAGCGATGCCTGAAAAGTTCTTGACAAAGCGCATATAATAGGCACACATGTCAAGGAATCTACGCATTGCCTTCTTGGCGACGGGCTGCTGGTAATGTCCGATGCCGGCGGTCTTCTGTGGGTTGGCGCGGACACCAGATTTGCTGATGACTTGGCCTAGAAACAGGAGCTCATCGTAAGTGAAGCGGCCCTTTTCCGGCTTCAAAGTCAGCCCTGATGACTTGATGGCATCCAGCACTGTCGCAAGCCACCTAAGGTGATCGTCGAAATTTCCGGCGAGGACGATGATGTCATCCAAGTAAACAAGACCGGTCTGCCACTTCACCCCTTCTAACGCCGCGTCCATGACGAACTGGAACGTTGCAGGGCCCGAGCAAAGTCCGAATGGCATGATCTTGAACTCGTAGAGGCCGTCTGGCGCAATCAAGGCGGTCTTTTCGCGATCTTTCTCGTCGACTTCTATTTGCCAGTAGCCAGACTTGAGATCCTTCGACGAGAAATATTTAGCGTTGCATAGCCGATGCAATGCGTCGTCTATCCGTGGGAGGGGGTATACGTCCTTCTTAGTGATCTCGTTTAGTCGACGATAACCGACAAAAAGGCGTAGGCTTCCGTCCTATTTCTTCTCTAAAACAGGCGATGCCCACAGGTTTTTAGACGGCTGAATGATGTCGCCGCACAGCACATTGTCGCCTTGTTGTCTTATAGCTTCAGGTTCTCGCTTCGAAACTCGGTAAGGGCTCTAGCGAAGTGGTCGAGCGCACTCTTCGGTTATTATGCGAAGCTTTCCGACTGGTGTTTGTCGAATCCTCGATGACGTGAAAAAGCAGTCTTTTTATCGTCGAAACAGACTTCTGAGCTGTTGTTACTTAATCACGAGGAGACTTGGATTTATGTCGAAGTCTGGCTCGGGAACTACGGTGGTCGGCGCAGATGTGGTAGAATGCGGCAGGACAACCACATTGCTTGTTTCCAGAATCTCCTTGATGCATGCAATCGTCGTGTCCTGGTTGATGTGCCTGAGTTCCTGGCTGAAGTTTGTCAGCAACACTTTAGTTTATGCCGGGTCGAGGGATCCCTCTTGCGACCCAAATTTCACAGTGGAATATTAGACGTTGGTCAGCTTCGATGACGCATTCTACGGATGGAATGGTTTTGGTGCCGACGGAAATGATAAGGTTGGAGGGGGTGGGCTGACTTGATATTGAAGCAGCTCGAAGAGGTGGTGACTTCGCCAGCTCTCCGGCGGCATCGCTAGATCTTCCGACAGCGTTATCGACTTCGACATCAGGTCGATGATTGAGCCGTGTTGTTTCACGAATTCCATGCCGAGAATGACGTCTCTTAAACACTGTTGGATGATAACGAAGGTGGCTGGGTAGGTCCCGTCTTGAACTATAATTCTTGCGATGCAGATTCCAGTCGGCGTTATGATGTGTCCTGCAGTGGTCCTAAATTGAGCGCCTTCCATTCAGTCTTTAGCTTCGTCAACTGGACGGCCATGGGTCCACTTACGACGGAGTAGTCCGCTCCTGTCTCCACTAAAGCGGTGACAGCGTGGCCATCCAGAAGCACCTCGAGATCGGTGGTTCATTGTCTTGCGTTGCAGTTAGGTCTTGGCGTCGGATCAGGGGTGCGAAATGTTGAACTGAAGCTCGAGCGTCACGTCCGCTAGTCGTCTTTCGTCGGCCTATTCTTGACAATATGGCTTCGTCGGGATCGCGGCGTCTCGTTGATATAGCATCCATATCGTCTTTTCGACGTCTTCTTCGGTGGTGAAGGATCTTCGTCAGTTCCACGAACAGCAACCGCACCTCAATCGGTTCTGCCTTTAGTTTTCCGGATATGGGAGGATGGACCGGCCCCGGGCTGGGCCAGTATAGGGAAGGCACTGCGGTCACACGTAGCGGCCTGGTGACGGTGAACAGGATGGACGTCTAGGGCTCCACTATGTGGCAGAGAGATATTAGGCGATGTCATGTGGGCGTTCACCTTGCGGTGGCCGCGGTTCGTTGATGGCGAATTCTCACAGTCACATCACGCAGTAAGGGCCTCGGCTGTAGATGTGCCCGGCTTCTCCGAATAGGAAAGTGGACGGTGGTCGGTAGCGCGCCAAACGTTAGCCTTCATTGGAATGCTGCGCGGGGCGATGGCTTGGCGTGCTGGCGGCGGGGGTGGGGGCGGACGACGGAACTGTGTCATCAGTAGGCCTGCTGTGGGCGCGGAAGGGGAGCTTGACAGTGGGATGCAGTGGCGTACGTCTTCGCTTGCGGCTGAGGCTGCGGCAATTCAGGGGCTACTCTGGGTTGTTGGAACTACTCACGTATGACGTCGGTAATCGAAGCCATTTGAGGCTGTGATGAAAGGAACAGCTTCTGTAGCTCGTCCCGCACGATCGCTCGTTAGTCTCGCGCAGGTCGTCGGTAGTTAGTGCCTGAACACCGGCGTGGTTTGTTGAGTTCGGTAGCGGTTGAAACGCCGTTTCCGCATTCCCAGTGTCGCTTCAATTAAGGTGGCCTTGCGAAGAAACTCGTCGACGGTTTTCGGTGGGTTCGTACCATTCCGGCGAAAAGTTTCTCCTTCACAGCACGGATGAGTAGGCGGAGTTTCTTTTAATCGGACATTTCCGGATTGGCTTGGCGGAATAGGCTTCTCATTTCTTCTGTAAAGATGGCAACATTCTCGTTTGGTAGCCGCACTCGGGTTTCTAGCACAGCTTCGACCCATTCTTTCTGCACTACGCTCCTAAAGGCCCGCAGGAAGCCGCTACGGAATAGGTCCCACGTTGTCAAGGTCGACTCCCGGTTCTCAAACGCGTTCTCGCGGCGTATTCTAAGGCGAAACATGCTTGAAGCAGCTTGTCGTCAGAGTCCATGTTGTTGAAAGTCGCGATTCGTTTGTAGGTCTCCTGCCGAAATCCCGTGTCTTCAATCACTGATCCATGGGAGGTTGGAGAGTGCCGAGGTTGTTGCAGGAGAAAGGGAGATGCTTGGGTAGCCATTGGGGTTGTCTTGGCCACGAACTTCTTGGCCGCTTCAGGTAGAAGTGCATACTCTGTGGGCACCTGTTGCAGTCGGCGATTTGCTCGATGATCGGGGACGACGTTGGTTTTGTCTTTGCGGTCCAGGCTTGGATCACGGCTTGTCGGAGGCGTCCGGTACATAAACGAACAAGCCCCTCCACCAGATGTCACGTGGTAGTGACGGTGAAGAAAGCAAAACGTTGAAGAGCGAAACTAGCACTTGATTGGGCGAACTTGTGCCCACAAAAGCAAGTTACGCTCAAAGGACAGATATAGCGGGGGAACACTATCGGCGGTCGTCGTAAATCTGATCAGCGGGTCAAGCGCGTCGGCTTTTGTACATCAGTCGTCGAATGTTTCAGAGTAATCGCTACGATCCGCGTGTCCTGCACAAAGTTCTACACTATTGTCGTGACGCATACATGAAACAAGACTACACAAGGTCCAGTGACGCAGTGGATGGGGCCATCTATCCCATTCCAGAAACTTCTGATACATGCCGGAGCATCCTGCGCTGTGCGATAGCATGTGTTAGGCATTGAAACGTGGTCGCCCGACAAAGATAAACAAGTACAGGTGTCATTATTCCAGGAGTCGCAGTCAGGAGGTGCGGGGAAGCTTTGCGATGGCTTCTTATATTATTTTGTCATGGCCCGGAGATGTGTGTGTCTGATTCAGCGATAGTTTTGGTGAGATCTTCAATTGTGAAAGGCAGATACAAAACTGGCACTGCCGCCTGTGGGATCAAAGGAGAAAGCTGGGCTTATTGGTGTGTCACCATTATTGAAAAAGGCTAGCGCGAATAACAGGGACACAGACAGAGAACACGACAGTACGAGCGCTCGTCCTGTCGTCTTCTCTGTCTGTGTCCCTGTTATTCGCGCTAGCCTTTTTGATTAATGACGCCTGTAGGATGCCAGACTATCTGTCGAAAGAATCGAAGGCCTTGAACCCGCTGATACTAGTCGGCAGTATGCATCTGAGATTTCTTTGAGAGAATTGTGTTCATGCTCGGAGAGTGCAGCAAAGGGGTTAAGCTGTTGGCGCGGCGTGCGCATACCTCCAATGATGCGCCAGATTTTGTCTACACGTTGACGCACATCCATGGAACAGAAGACGCACCATCTTTGCCGACTACGTTTGACTAGGTATCGCCGGATATGACGTTGTGTCCAACGGCATTCACGGACGTCTTCAAGGCAATTTATGCGTAAAACTTCCCTTTCAGTTCGCCTGCGAATGACGCAGGGTCTTTTCTGGTCAGTTGGGGGTAAGCTGTATTTTTAATTGAAATTCTTGCGCATTCGCTCAGACAATGAAACATTGTAGTGAGTAATACCTCGTCCTGGGATGCAGCAGTAATTCCCCTGCCTGCAGCGTAATTGTAAGTATCCTAATCTGTAAATTTTGTAAGGAATTTCCTTGGTAACATCTGCCACACAACCAGCTGATATAAGAATTGGGTAATGGTCACTTTTGCGAGCTTCCGATTCGGTACACGAAGGAAAGTTTCGGTGAACAGAACTTGTTACGAAGATAACGTGAATGCTCCTGATAGTGGATATGGCTCTAAGGTATATTAGAGTGCTGTCATTTAGAGGCTCAATTGAAAGATTTGTGAGACGCTCTGCGAGCTTTCTCCTCGTGCACATGTGTTTGAGCCATCCCACATTTCATTGCGAGCATTAAAATCTCCACAGAGATCATGGGGAGAAGCTTACAAAACCTTGCAACTAGCCGCTAGCATTCCTACGAAACTAAACCGTTGTGCTTTGAAACCGAAATTACAACCTGCGGAAATGTTGTACAATGTTGATCAAGCAATCAGAACTTGAGAAAAACTGTTCTGGAAGGGGCTATGATACATTTATTGCGAAAATGTATACACTAAAAGCCTGTTTGTACATGCAAAGGTAGACTTAGTCTGCCATGAGCTTAACAATCTGCTGTCACTCTAAGGGTAAGTTATACAAACTCCTTCAAAATGACATAAATTCCAAGCACTGCCATTGATATGGCGCATGATTATTACCTTCACGTGTTCACACAATATATGTATGTGGACATCTTCGCTCTACCGGAAGCTGGACACATATGGGACCTGAGAAGAAGGTTCCACCCCACCTGGTGCCAGCACGCACCAACCGTCACTAAGGGCTTACTACAAAAGTTGTTTCTCTCTCTCTCTACCGGAAGCAAGAGATCGACGATACAGGACAGGCAATCTATTTTAGGATATTCTTCCAAAAACAATGGTACCGCATTCAGCATGTCAGGAAGCAATATTGACAATTATTTTGTTTTATTCTGCTGTCAAACTTTCTTCCGACAGAAGTAGAAAATATAGTCTTATCTGATCCACATGGATAAAACGCTCTATCATGGTGATATGAGTGCGTGAAAACAGACTCAGGAGTGTATTCGCTACGCCAATGACAGATCACTAACCAATATCTTGGATAGTGTTTATCTATTTATTTTAAATATGTTTATGCGGTTTAACATATATTTATATGTCGAATGATTATATTTCCCCCTTCAATAATTCATTCCTTTTCTGGTCTGTTCAAAAATGCCTACATCGCATTAAACCCCACTTTACTAATTTACTAGCATAACGAATTAAAATTTTTATGAAGAGAAGCTCCCTCGGAATGAGGTCAGTGGCTATTTCTCTCGGATCATTGATGCCAAAACGTCTAATGGACCCCTTTTCGCTAGTCTGTATCAGCGAAACAGCAGGTAAACGCCCGTTTACTACAACGCACCGTAACGATCGCGCTTCAACGGACCAGAGAGGGCGAATGGGAACACCTGCGGCAGCTTAACACGCAAGGTATTGCGAGAGGAGAAATGGCATCGCCGAGACGCCACGTCACCCTCCGTTCCGGAAGCCTGCGTTATACACGCGTTCCTTGTCCGCGGAAGCAAAAGTTCTGACTGCGCCTCGGTAAGGCCAAATCAAAAGTTCTCACGAGGTTCGCTCGCCCACTAGCGGTTCCTAACTCGAAGGACTGCTCAGCGACGTACAGTTGGACAATAATGCTTTTGCATTGTCAAATCATAAGAAGTCATTAGGTGCCCTCGGAATTCTAATTATTTCTATTATCTCCCGATGATGCGTTATGTGGGCTGCGTACTTTCAGTTTTCGGTTATATTTTTAGGCGAACGCTTATTACTAGACGACAGTTTCTTGGACCTGGTGCACTTCTCACTCCTCCTAACACTTTTTTCTATTAATAATTAGGGCCAATCACAGGCGTCCTTACTGTTTCAAGAAAACTGTAACACTTATTTTGCAGCTCCTGCTTATACGCGCACATCTTTCTTCGTTCGTAAGTATTTTCGGCTGTTCTTTAGAAACTCGTCACCTCTACCATTATTTGTTAGTTCTTTCACAGTACGAAATGACCATCCCACCCTCGATTCTGTTCCTGTTACTTTTTTCAAAGAACTATGACTCCAGTTTTCTTACTCTATGCACCGGCTTATTATTCTACTTACCCACTGAGTGATGGGAGAGATGGCTAGCCGTACATAAAACACTTCTAAGAAAAGCAACTGCTGTACTTGCGAATACAAGTTCAATTCTCAAAACTATCGCTCCATTGAGATTCCTTGTTCGACTGCTGCTTATCGCGTCAAAACTCAACTTTCCTACCAACTTTTATCATGTTTCAATATTAAAGTTGTCATTCATATCTTAATATTTTATTTATATATATAACTAATGTCGACCGCATGTTTATTGAATTCATCGCGTCGTTACTGTGTCCAGGAGAAGAGGCAGTATTCGATGTGTAGAACGTGCTATGCGACGATGCGATAACCCGGCTGGATGTGAATAACTAGGCAAAGTACTTGAGTGGCAAGTTAGTCTATTTATTTCTTACATGGCCGAGTTGCAATATTAACATCAAAATTGTCATTTCTGCGGCAGACCAATACTTCTGGCGCTTGTTGAAACACATCTCAATAAAATTCGCAATTCCTAGCGGTAATCGTTAAGAACAGCTGGATTATCGCCGAATCTGTTCGATGGCGCTGATATTCTGGGCTCACGTGAAGGTAGTCACATGGTCTTTTTTTACGCTTTATTCATTTCCTTTCTTTCATTGACACACAAACACGTCATGTCAATCCTGTTTAATGTTGCTTTCACGTCTCTTCTTATTATCTATGACTTCGAAACCACTATCATAACAAAAAGAGAAATAATTGCAAAGCCAACAACAGATTGTTTAGTGTTATTGGGTGCCGCGAAAAAAGAATCACTCGTGCTATTTGAGAAAGGTTATAAAACGCATGCAAATAATTTCGTTTGCGCAGAATGACGAGTTGGTTTCGATAGGAACTAGCGACAAACTCTATTCTTTTCTGCTTTCATTTAACTCCGAATAATAATACACTTTACTTGAAACAAAACCTTACTCAATTACTGTCCATTGCCTGATATCTGCTCAGTTGCTTTTTTCAAAATACTTCGAAGAAATAACTTCTCCCCTAAGCTGAGTGATGCTTTAGGGTCCTATGCGAAAATTTATTGCTGTTTTCCTGTTCGTACATTCAGGCTTTAGGTGACAGAGGTGATAGGTCATATTTTTCGCATCTGCGTTCATAGCATGGAGGGACATTAACCAACACCCTCACTGGTACGTTTGCTACACGTACACCAATCTCTAATACGTTGCAATGGGGCGCATACCCTGACGTACATGTAAAGTAGGGTATCCCATAGGCCTTGCTGAGGTTACGGATTATGCACCCACTTGGCTGCAAATTGTCTTTTTCTACTTATATTTATAGTTTTATTCCTATGCCCAGAAATTGTTAAGTGCTTAATAATTTCTCCGTGCTCGCCTTGTCCTAACGCTGTGTAACGTCTCCTAAATAATAGTTACCCAAAGTAGAATTGTATACGAATGAACAACATTTAACACTTTCATATTAAACCTCGAGAATCGTCAAGACACTTACACAATATGTACGTTCTACTTCACAGAAAGCGTTAATAATTCTTCAAGAGCTCATTTTTCTAATGCGGCATAAGTTATTTCATACCGTTACAAACATTTAACACATGCATGGTCTGCGAATGAGCGTTTACACAAGAGAAACGCTTCGCATAGAAATAGACAATCATCGAGGAATGTTTCTGGCGTAATTTTGTTACGCCACGCTTGGAAAGTCCTGAAAGGTAAGTAGAGAAAGCTGCACATTAACATATACCTGAAATACGGTATAATTAGCCGCCCGGCAGTTAGAACCTGTCCTTGTAATTACTCGAAACAATTGCGAAAAATCGGCGTTATCTCTCTTCACCACAACATTATCATATTCATGCAAGTCCCGTATGCGGGGCCACTCTGGTCATCTTATCCAGCGTTTAATTATATTCGACTGCGTTGTAGGAGCAAGCAATTAAAAGCCTGTTGTAGTTTAGTAAATGAAACCAACAGCAAACATTTGCATATATTTTTAAGGAGGTAATTGATGATCTAGCATTGAAGGTCACTTAGTTAATTTGCAAGAAATGCGAAAGGAAGTTGCAGATATATGTAAAGGACACTGTCTTGAGCAGCACGTACCTTTATGTTTATTGTTCAATCATTATTGAAAGACAGCCAGCGATGAAAAGAACACAAATACGTATGATAAACCGCATTTATGTGTTGCCTGTCGTAGAGAACTTGTTTATATTTATTTTGCCAATATATCGCGGTTCTCGGCGTTTTTTTTACGGCACGGTCAATAAAGTCGACGTCGAGAAACATTTTTATTACTGTCTAAAAGCCTGAAACAATGCTTCCCCGTACAGGGTAACACCTTGGAATCAAAGAAACATTCTTTAGATGTTGTGATTCTTATAATGATATCAAAACAGATCGTTGTTTGGTCGTATATTTCAGGATATTTCTTTTGTTTTCTCTGGTGAAGTTCTGATAAATACCAATCACTTGTATGTTCAAGGCATACTTATAACTTGAAATGATTCGGTTCTGAACAACGAGCAATCTCAAACGAATTACCTAGTTATGCTTGATAAAAAAATTCTAATCTATGAATAACACAAAATACACCATCTAGAAAGGCTTGCAATAGAGAAGATCTCCTTACCGAAGATCTCTGTCTTGAAGAAATCTAAAAGAAAAATAAGAAAGTATTGTCAAATGGCGTGAACTGTCATTATGAACATTCGAAAGAAATGAACCAGTCATCAGATTACAAAAGCATGAAACACTCTTTGTAAGAGTTCCACCCTCTAATGGTTTAAAAGAGGAAGTACGCTTTCACTGAGCGTCAGACATACGTCCACATATGTTATCATTTTATTCACGCAAACCATTTATGCACACAAAGAATGCATGCCTGTATAATATGATTCCGAGAATATGAGTTCCGGCAGAGCCCGTCTTGCAGTTATTGCCGACGATAATAAACACAGCGTACAAGCAACGTAGTGACACGCTGTATTGACACTGCACAAACTCTTCATACACGAGACGTGTGTACGACCGCGCTTCTTTATAGCACTTCCCACTGGACACCGTGCGTCAGCGAGCGGTGCAGCCGCAAAAAATATGTGCACACGCGTGTCACGCGTGTGTGCACATAGGCTCAGACAAGATTGGATGCACGTAGGAAGCGGGTTAGATTCCACCCAGCACTGGCAACACATTGCAACTCTTACCATTGAAGAGCAGGCTCTGCCCAGTGACCCAAAGCCTGTGGCCGAAGTTGGCGTTATAGTTTCCTCCGTGAACGACACATACGCTGTCACCAAAAAGGCGGGAAACAGCTAGAATTAAGAGCGGCGTATACCCAATGGGAAGTATCGAGTCAGCAAAGTTGGCGTAAAAGACTTTCTTTGGTAAAAGAAATCAAGGTCCTAAATACGTAACTTTAGGCGATACGTTATAGTAAATTAATTTTAATTCATCATCATTCTTCAGGCACTTCAAGCACTGTCCTGTGGCTAGCTGTCTATCCGTGTATCTTTCACCGCCTATATGGGTAATGGCCGAATGGGTAGCGGAGCGGGCTGCTATGCTGAAGTAACAGGGTACGAAACCAGCCAAGGGACCAACTTGGGTCGCTGACTATGTGACAGTGTGTACATACGTGTGCCTCTTCAGCGAACTCTTTTCGTGCCTTCATGAGTCACTGTAAATGGGTGCTTGAAAGGTACTGCTATTCAATGAAACTTTTCGACACCGACTCGGAGCCTTGTGAATGCGCCATTCAGTCTGTGCTGGTCGTGAATGAACTAATTTGATGGAAACATGAGTCACTGCGTATGTGCTAGTGGATAAGCCCTGTTTTGCAGTGAACTTCTTTGATGAAAACGCGGGTCCATAGCACAATATGCTACAAGGAGTGTGGCGCTCTCAAATGACAAAGCAGATACCATAAATTTATTCAATTCTAAGTGGAATCACACTCACGTAACAGGGGTTTGCCAGGTAAAACAACTCGATGCTTAATCTGGGGGTGCCAGAAATCTACTGTGAATGTACCGTTTTCCAGTGAACGTGTTTGACGTCAACACTTTACCGAGATGCTGCAGGAATGAACTGTATATGTCGTAATGAATGAATATGTCGCCATCTTCGGTCCCTGAGTATGTGCCGCCAATTTTGCGACAAATGAATGAACAATTCACACGGTTCTCACGCACTGACGCGCAACGTTTCTCGTTTCGGATGCCACGCGCTGGTTTTTCAGGCAGAGCCAATAGCGTACTTGCACATTTCTGAATAACAAGTGCATTCAAGTAAGCATGTGCGCTACAATCGTATCTAATTTTACTCAATGTAAAGAATCTAATTCGTTGCTGCTATAAAAACACAGAGTGGCTCAATGCAAGGTAGCTAGATATAGTGCTGTAGAACGAATGTCGTTGCTTATGCCACATTTTGCAGTCGCCATGCTCAAGTTTGCTGTACTCGCGGCTTTTCGCTTGTATTCGAAGAAATTGAGGATGACTGTCTGTACTCGGTAGCCCGCCCCACACTTCATCAGCAATTATCCGATAAAATTTGGCGGTGTGTGCATCGGTGTGTCATTGTATATTCCATAAAGTTGTTTCTCAACGGTCTGCAACCACTCAGGTTTCGTTCCTTCATGTGCGCAGTACAATGGGTGTCATGGTATTTTTTTTAATGTGTGGGTGCTAATATACTTGCAAATTACAATCGGGCGCGCGGCACAATTGTGCAGATTCGGTAGTCGGTGCAGAGCGTCCAGAGAGTTGTGGGAGAAAGGAGCCTAGTTGCCGCATGACGCGGTTCGAAAGCGTTCATACGGACAGACACACCACGCATTTTGGGGGCAAAAGCGCAGGCTTCGCGGTGGCAGTGCGTGAGGGCGCCGGCAGTTCCTCCGGAAGTCCACGAGAGGAGTTCTGCTGCAGTACGCGCCTTATACATAACTAGTTCGCATGGTGGTAGTACGAAGTTCCTCTGTATTGATTCAGTGCTACACGCATTACCGTCCACAGTCATCGCGAGACGGTTTATGCTTAAGTTCTTTAAGACACTTTAGAGGTATTTATTACCGGTGAAATAGTTCTGGATCTTTGTTACAATTAGACAACGCTTTCAGAGAACAGGTTACATGTCTAAGTCAGCAAAACTATCCTAGGACAAAGTTTTTTTTCCCGAACGTCTGTTTTTGGTCGTGCTTCTATGGGAAACAGCGGTAAGCTTCCTCCGCAGCCATTAGAGAGCCAACAAGACGTGGTATCGTAGCAGGCACAGCTTCCGTGATGTTGAAACATTTTACGCATTGCGTCGACCCCAGCCATGAAACTAAGAGCGCTTGAAATATGCAAATGATTTGCACATTTTGCGATCTTTTTGGTATGTTATCTGCAACACAATGAGTTGCCAGTTATTGATAACGAACGAGTTAAGTTTGAAACAGCCGTCGTGTGTACTGATCGCGCATTTGATGCATATCGTAGACGAAGAAAAACGGAGAGCGCAGTTGTGGTAATATCGTAGTTGTGCTACTGCGTTTTATCACGTTATGTTAATTGAAGACATCAGTTTCGGTGTTGTATCACGAAAACCTGAAGTACACATCGGTAGTCGCGGCTGATGCTCTACAATGATTGCTGATGAATTAGTTCACTTCTTTGGTTTGTGCGCTATTATTACAGCTTAGACGGAATACTCTCGCCCAGTTGTGTTAGCAGCCCACAGCAGCCGTCTTCTTCAGGCATGTTAGCGTTAGCCAAACGTTCCTTCTGCACCAGGTCTCGCCGTATTTGCCTGTCAAAATCTCACCGTCGTTCGAGCGATAGCTTGAAGTATTGGGCATCATTCTCAGCCACGTGAGACGGGTGCTATATCGCAAGTGCGAGCGATTGCGTTAATGCGGTCAAAGGGAAAACGAAAACCACTGCATTTTCAACGCGGCCGAATGTCAGTGGCGGCCGCTGCCCACTTGGACCTCCTGCTGAACTAGCAACTGAGAACGGGCGAACGTTCCTGTTTTTTGCTTGGTCATGCGGTCATCATTTTGATAGCGTTCTTGCCGGGAGCGTAATTTTGGAGCTCATTTTATGCGACCGGTCTGTAGAATATAGCTTTTATGAAAATTACAGTTTAGAAAGAAAATTTATTTAATTGGTTTCGTATTCTTTATTCGTTTTTAACGTACTCAGTTAACCTAATGGTTTCTATAAAGCCATTTGATGTTATTCTTTCTGACTGGATATGCTGCGCACCTGCTATCGTATTGCATTGTAATTACGAGGTATATCTTTCGCTGACACATTCCATTTCTTTGTAGTAGTGTTTAATTTTTCTTGACCTCAAGTCATGTGAAACACTTACCATGAATTGCTACAATGGAAAACTCTTCAATATAGGTCACACATCCTGCATGCACTGTCGCTGGCAATATGCTCTTTGGCATCCTTCCACCAGCCTCACAGAAGAGCTCCTCAACATGAAATGCTGTACTTGCTTTGCATGAGGCGTTTGAAAGAGGGGAGCAAGATTATAAATACAGTACGTGTTACATTTGCCTGTACTGCAACCGCGCTCATTTACTCGAGCAACATCCTAATGAGCAGCTATGTAGGACCACTAACTTAACGAGATGTCCACCACAATGTATCTGCATATCATGGCAGCAATATTCTTTGGCCCACATATCCTATATTTCATAATGTCCAAGATTGCAAGGAACATATCTGGAGTCCGAGTACATATACGAATGAATGGAGAAATGAACATATATGATATGCACTAAGAAGGTTGAGACGTTGAAACTACATGGTACTGCTACCTACAGTGCATATGTTATGGTTGACATGCCGAACTATGTGTGTCACGGTCCGGCGCGATGATTTTACAAGGTTGTTATATTATGAGTCGATGTCTTTTAGTAGATAGTGTCATCCCATTAAGGCTACAAAAGATCAACAATTTCAGCAGTATCACACAAGTACTGCAGATCTTGAGCTCAATACCTTCAAGGTAAATGATCAGCCTATTACAAAATTTGTGCATTGCCCTAACACAAGAGGGCTGAAGAAAAAACTAACAACCTCAGTGTCAAATTTTAATATGTACACTTTAGGTTTTTAATAATACGATCGTGTACTTATTAAAAACGCACCGATGCTACATACGCATACACACCGATGCATCTCCTAAAGCGAATGGTATAGTTTGTAAACAAACATGCTTGCTTCAAATGGTCAAAGTAAACGTTATGTAGGCCAGGCTAGCCATTTCGTACCATAATTAGCATTTTAGTCGCAATTATTCCTTGTTCGGTAGGTGTACCCGCAACAGAAGTGTGTGGAATACCATTCCGACCCAAAACCGGAAAGTGGTTTAGTTTTGCTTAACCCAGCCACGAATGGAAATGGTATAATAATTGATACCAATAAATCGGCGATATTAGGGTGTTTTACGCGCCAATATCACCGTATAATTATGGGGCAAGCCATAGTGGAGGACTCCGAAATATTTTGGACCACGCGGGGTTGTTTAATACGATGCTATATTTAAGTACCTGGATGTTTGAAAATTTCGCCTCCATTTAATGTGACCACCGGGGCCCGAATTTCCTCCCCCGGCCACGTGCTTGGCAGCCCGTGAGCACCACAGCGACTAAGCTACCATGGCTGGGGAATGCATAATATTTTGCAACCAACATGCCAATTTTACTGGTTGCAGAAATTTGCCAACATTATCATTTTCAATGTCCCTTACTTCCTTCTTGTTCATCTGCTTTGAATATTCAGCGAATTCGTTAATGGGTCGTTCGTTAATTGGGAGAGCTCACCCACAGGTTGGTTTGATGCCTTACGTTCTACTTGAATTGCTTCCTCTGAGATCAACCTAGACGCGGATTTATTGATTACCTGTATCCTTTCTTCACCTTGATTTTCTAAAGCTGCGTATTTGTTTCCACGTACTAGCCTAAATTAGCATGCTTTTGCCATTCCTACATCTAGGGTGGCTTCTTCCTTTTTGACTAACTTTGCAGTTTCTCCGGTCAAATGGAGATGGCTCCTACACGTCACTATCCCATTATCACTGCCCCTGGACCCTACCTCACTCTTCTACATCCTGAATTATGCTGGAATCAGGAGGTAGTTCGAATCTAATTAATTTATTGTTTCTTCGTTAGGGCTTGATCACTTCCAAGTCCTGTTTCTGTGCTTCTTATGTTTCACAACAGCATTTTTGTCAGGTTCTTCTGTCCAATGAATGCCGGGAAATCCTCCCTGACTACGACGAACCTAGTTTGCACCTTCCCAATTGAGACTTCTAAATTGTCATGAAACTGTTCTGCATTATCATGCCTGGAGGTTTGAGCATAGACTTGCACTGCCTATCAATGTGATTGAATTCCAGAACCTCGGTATTTATAACAGACACTCGACCATATACCAACCACTGCGATTAAAAATAATTCCCTTCAAGAAGGGCCGCTCCGATAGAAACAAATGTTATCTGGCACAATAGATACCTCTGAAAACAACTCTCAGAAGAATACACCATCCTCCCATCTTGCGAATTTGGCACCTAATATTGCTGAATCAAGACGCACGTGGCAACTCGGTTTAACCTACCTTCCAAGATCCAGCTGCGATTATCATTGCCTTTTTGATCGTTCGTTCTAGCAATAGTCGAGGGGTTATACTTCGCAACTTAGTGAACTCTCGCTTATGGGCTAACGTACCAGAAAACTTCGAAGAATAGCTATGACTTCGTCCAAATCCAATGTGCTACACTTCGATGTGATAGGTCACATATTGAGATATTTCAATTTGCCGCAAGCTCTATGTTACCCGCGACCCAACACAGCAAGGGTTACGTTCAAGCAGCGGGGTGGCTGCCTTTCCAAGCAGGATAGTCAACCTAATCACGTCCCAGAAACAGCTTCTGGAACGAAAACTTAGAACCACTCCCCTATATGATCCAAGTTTGAGGCCACCTCCAGCAACTTCTTTTCACCGATCTATTTCGCCGCCTCAATTCTCCTTGTCACTACTCCAGGAAAAACTACACAGGGCGGCCAATGGGAGGCGAGGTTGATGGAGACTTCCTGCAGGGGTACATCCCCCACGGTCTATGGTAAACACAAATTACATGTGCTTATTGATTCTGTGACTAAAATAACCCTGGTTGACAGCGGTACTACTGTTTGAATTACGTTGGCTGAAATTGAATTGTTGTACATGGTCACAGCATTCTGTAGGATGCGTGGCAACTCTTTCCCTATTGATGTTGGTTCTGCAGAAGCATTGCTAGGTCATTAAATCTGTGACTCTTCCAAGACCCACTGATGACGTGATTTCTGGCATTGATTTTCTTCATATGTTTGCTGGCACTGCCGACTGAAGAATTGAATATGTGTATTTAGGCGGCCCTCATCAAACCCCGGCCCTCAGTCCCGAGCAGCTGCGAAGCAACTGACCACGGTGGCAGTCAGACCTGCGACGCAGCAGAAGGTGCTGCGTGGCGTAGAGGTAGAACATTTGCATTGCGTGCAAGAGGACCGTGGTTTGAATCCAGGTACCATGCCATTTTTCACCGGATTAAAGAAAGCAAATCCGCGTATTGCTAAAACTGCATAAACATGCCTGGAGTGCGGCCTGATCCCGGTGACCAGAACCGGCAACGCACTCCCTCACCAGAGCCGGATTGGCCACCCTGGTGCATTACTGGGCCACAACCTCCTATATGAAAACAACAATCAAACCACGGCCCACAGTCCCCAGCTGCTGCGAAACAACTGACCACGGCGGCAGTCAGACCTGCGACGCAGCAGAAGGTGCTAAGAATGCCAGGTTCCAGACTGGCCGCCATTGAAATCCGAACCTGGCAACGTTTAACGCTAGAACGTTATCTAGTGAGGCGAGTCTAGCAGTGCTATTGGAGGAATTAGAGGGCAGTAACTGTGTTATAATATGGCTTAGTGAAGTTCGTACAGGTCCACGGTCCACGAAAGGTCGTACAGGTCCACGCCCCTACATCCCGTCATGATGCCCAGGAAGTCGAAAGCTTCTAAGACGTGGAATCGACGATGGGTAAAGTCAAAACAAAATACAGTATACTGAAGGGCGACTTCAGTGCCAGGGTAGGCAAGAAGCAGGCTGGAGACAAGTCAGTGGAGGAATATGGCACAGACTCTAGGAATACGAGGCGAGAGTTACTAATACATTCTGCAGAGGAGAATAACATGCGGATAATGAATAGCTTCTTCCGCAAGCGGGATAGCCGAAAGTGGACGTGGTGCAGCCAGAATGGCAAGACTAGAAATGAAATAGACTTTATACTCTGCGCTATCCCTGGCATCATACAAGATGTGGAGCTGATCGCCAAAGTGCGCTGCAGTGACCATAGCATGGCAAGAACTCGAATCACTGTAGGCTTGAGAAGGGAACCGAAGAAACTGGTACAGAAGAAGCCGATCAATGACTTATCGGAAAGAAGGAAAATGGAGGAATTCCGGATCAAGCTACAGAACAGGTATTCGGCTTTAACTCAGGAAGAGGACCTTAGTCTTGAAGATATTGTTACCTGTGAAAAGACACAGACGAAAGAGGCTATTCACATGCTATTTACACTGGAGCCAGGCAGCCAGGCATACACTCGCTCGTGCCAAGGGCACCGACGAACTTCGTCGTTCTCGAGACGGCTCGTCTCTTTTGCGTCGCTCGATGATATTGTAATACTACCCCCCGGCGGTAAAAGCACCGTCACGGTGCTGTTAAATATCCAAGGTGCATGGAAAGTTGTAGGGCTTGAGTCGGGCAACGTGGACAATGTCACTGGTTGTCACAGCGGAGGACGTAGTGGGCGTGGCTAGAACGATTTCATAGGTGACATCGGTCACTTTGCGGAGCATGCGATATGGGCCTGTGTAAAAGGAAAGCAGTTTTTCCCAAAGGCCGACTTTACACGACGGTGACCAAAGCAACACGAGGGCGCCGGGCACAAAATGGACATCACGGTGACGGAGCTCGCAGCATTGCTTTTGTTTGCCTTGAGAGACTCGTAGACGAGCGTACGCAAGTTTGCGAGCATGGTCAGCATGGGCGATAGCATCACGGGCATACGCGCTAGTTGATGCTGTGGTGGACGGAAGCACAGCATCCAGTGGTAGCGTCGGTTTGTAGCCATACAAGAGGTAAAAATTTGGAGGACGCTTAAGCTTCGCCTTTGAGAGTGGAATGCGATAGCGTTATCGCACACCGTTCGCACCGCCTAGTCAAACGCGCTACGCCAGCCAAACGTCGCGATCGGCACAGATAGCCGGGCCCCGACGCGCCATGAAGGCAGACGCCCTCATGGGGCGAGTGGCGCGCCACGTGTCGGGGCAGCGCCGTGTATTGCAAGGAGGGGGTCTTCTGTGTTTGCCACAAGATGGCTCTGCGTGTGCGCAGAGCGCAGAAGAAATGTAGCGGAAACCTACTTCGCTACTCGTGAAACTGCCACTTCTGTAAGTTACATGGTAATAATGACCGATATACACCGCAGCATAACTTTCTACGGCAAGTTTCTAAGGCAACACCGCATTCACTAGAGGCGATTTTGTCCCGTTTTCAAGGAACGAACTTGTGGCTGAGTGGTAGCGTCTCTGTCTCAGACTCCGGAGACCCTGGTTCGATTCCCACTAGCCCATCTTGCATGAAGTTTTTTTATTTATGACGTGCCTTCTGGTGTTTATTGCTCACGGCCAACGCCGCTGACGCCGACCTCAACGCCGACGACACCGGCTTTTCTCCGACACGAGCTCCTTAATGCTGTCGCGTTAAAAGGGGGAAATGCCAGCAGCTTCGAGACGGGACCAGTTGTATGCAAAGGTAATGTAAGGTAGAGCCAGGTCCCGGTCAAGGTGGTCGTCTGAAACGTATTTGGATAGCATGTCTGTAAGGCTGTGGTTCAAACGCTCAGGGAGGCCGTTCGTTTGGGGGAGGTAGGAGGTGGTAAATTTATGCTTTATGAGCAGGCAGGCATGATGTCGTCAATGACTTTGGCCAAAACCGTACGGCCGCGGTCTGTGACCAATTCACGCGGAGCACCATGCATCAAAATGATATCATGTAGGAGGAAGTCCGCAATATCAGTTGCGCAACTGGTCGGAAGAGCACGGGTTACGGCGTAGTGGGTCGCGTAGTCCGCCGCGACTGCAACTCTCTTCTTTCCTTATGTGGATTCCGGAAATGGGCCGACTAGGTCCAACCCGACACAATGGAAGGGCTCGGCAGAGATGTCGAGCGGCTGCATGTAACCGGCGGGGAGCTGGGAAGGCTTCTTGCGTCGTTGGCAAAGTTCACAAGCGGCGATGTATAATGTCGTAAGGAACGGGCAAGACCCGGCCAGAAGAAACGGCGACGTACACGGTCATAGGCTCGAGATACGCCGAGGTGTCCTGCCGTTGGCGCGTCGTGATGCTCTTCTAGAACGGTGGAGCGGATGTGTTTAGGTATTACAAGTAGGAACTCAGAGCCGCCCGGATGAAGGTTACGACGGTACAGAGTACCGTCGTGGAGGACGAAGCGGCGTAGATCAGCATCCGCTGGAGAGTGTTCAAAACGGTCGATGAGTGCTCTGATGTAGGCGTCACGGCGTTGCTCGTCGGCGAAATGAAGCAGCTGGGATACAGAGAATACGCAAGAAGCACTGACAATATTGGAGGAGTCAGAGTCGTCAACAGGGCACCACGACAAACTGTCAGCGTCTTGGTGCAAGCGGCCAGACTTGTACACCACGGAATATGAAAATTCCTGTAGCCCCAAGGCCCAACGACCAAGCCGGCCTGTAGAATCTTTAGCGATGAGAGCCATCAGAGAGCATGATGGTCATTGACTACGGAAAAAGAGCGACCGCAAAGGTAAGGACGCCACTTCGCAACCGCCCAGACAACAGCAAGACATTCTCGTTCCGTATTGGAATAGTTGCGCTTCGATGGTGCTAGTAGGCGGCTCGCATAAGCAATAACGCGATCCTTGCCACGCTGACGCAGGGCTAAGACGGCACCTACGCCATGACCGCTGGCATCTGTACATAATTCTTTAGGGGCATCAGGGTCGAAGTGGGCGAGAATGGGTGGTGAGGTTAGAAGAGTGACGAGACGAGAGAAGGCGACTGCTTCTGCAGGGCCCCACTAGAATTGTACGCCTTTCTTCAAAGGATTAGTTAGGGGTCTAGTAATTGTCGCAAAATCTGGAACAAAACGACGAAAGTAGGAACACAGCCTTACAAAACTTCGAACTTCTGCGGTTGTCTTCGGAACCGGAAACTCTCGGACAGCGCGAGTTTTGTCGGGATCAGGCTGTACTCTGGAAGCGTCAACGAGATGGCCCAGAAGAGTAATTTGTCGGTGGCCAAAACGACAGGTGGATGAGTTAAGTTGCAGCTTCGCCTTTCGAAATACATCTAGTATAGTTGTGAAACGCTCAAAGTGAGTGACGAACGTTGGTGAGAAGACAATGACATCGTCGAGATAGCAGAGGCATGTGGACACCTTGAAGCAAGGAGTTGCATAATCCAAAAGGCATTACTTTAAATTGGTATAGGCCATCAGGTGTGAAGAACGCGGTTTTTTCTCTGTCCATATCGTTAACAGCAATCTGCCAGTATCCCGCACGAAGATCAATAGACGAGAAATAGCTGGAATCGTGCAGGCAGTCAAGGGCGTCGTCTATACATGGGAGCGGGTAAACGTCCTTCTTTGTAATGTTGTTCAGATGACGGTAGTCTACACAGAAGCGCTACGTGCCGTTATTCTTCTTAACCAACACCACAGGCGACGCCCAGAGACTAGATGATGGCTCAAAGATGTTTCTATCGAGCATTTTCTTCACTTCATCTTGAATTACTCGGCGTTCCGACGCAGAAAATTGATACGGTCGTCGATGAATAGGCCCAGCATCGTCAGTAAGAATCCGATGCTTGACCGCAAGCCTCTGGCTTAAAGGGCGATCGTCGAAGTAAAAAATATCGCGGCAGGACTATAATACTTCCCAAAGGTCTACAGCGTGCGTAGAGGACAGGTCCCTCGCAACCATTTTCTTTATGTTGGTATCAACGACCGAGGCTGAGGCTGGCGCGAGGGGCATGCTAAGCTCGCGAGAACCATCGGTCGATAACGCTGCCACGTATTGGTCGCCGAGACAATGAATGGGGGCAAGGAAAATACCTTGCGGTAGAATTTGCTTTGCCAATCCAAGGTTACAGACAGGCATGCGAGGTCGGGTCGCAGTAATAGTAAGTATACTGTGAGGCAACGTGACGTCATAGTGTATTGGGATGTCGGGCAGAGGAGTGACGAGCTACTGGCCATCAGGAACTGGTGGGAAAGAAAACAGCTCAATGTAGGCAATGGACTTTGGCGGCAGGCGAAGAAAGCCGGTGGGGTGTAAGCGGCAGTGGGGTGCGTCAGAAGGTTCTGCGAGCATCGGCAACTGAAGGCGAAGGGTACTGGAAGAGCAGTCCATAAGAGTAGAATAGGCGGAGAGAAAATTGAGGCCGAGAATGAGGTCGTGGGGGCAATGAGCAATTAAGGTGAAGAGGACAGGAGTGGGGCGGCCGGTGATGCTGACCAGAATGTTCGTTTGTGGTTGCTCAGGGGACACTGCAGAGTGTCGTATATTTTGTTTAGGCAAGAAAGTTATGAAGGCACGCAACTTAAATGCTGTGTCATGGTCGGAAATGAGTAACTTTGGTGTGTCATTCTGGAATGTATTTCTACCTTGCTGAGGCAGCCTATTCTCAACCTTTCTGGGGCACCTCATCCTTGTTTATAACTTTTACACCACAGTATGTCGGAATATGAGGCACTCGGTATTTAAGGTCATGACATGAGCGGCTGCAAAATCAGTGACGGCTCGAACTTATACGCACTTAGATAGCCTGTATCCACAATGACACTTATGTTGCCATGCTCGCTGCGAGCAAACGGGTCCATGTGATCAATGTCCACAATATAAGCTTTTCATTAAGGGGGGAGGGGGGGGGGCGATTGGCTGTAAGGGCACAGGTTGTGGGTTTTCTACTACCTTAGGAGCTTGACAAATGGAGCAGGGTGAGAAGTATTGCTACAGATAGGCGCGCTTTCCACACCACTAAAATCTTTTCTTAACGTAAGCCACAGTCTCCTGCTTACCCAAGAGGCCAACAGAGCGGGCGTCATGGCACTTGAAAACTATAGATGGTCGCATGAACAGAGGCACCGCAGGCCGGTACGATCCACTTCCGGTGCGTCAATAATAAAGGCTGTCATCTAGGTCTGTATAAATTGAAAGTCTCTCGAGGCGGCGCTTGCGTGTTCGAGTATCACCAGACAAGCACCGGATCATGTCGCAGATTTCGGAATCCTTTCATTCTGCAGATCAGAGATCGAGCATTGAAAATGCCGGAGCAGAGTAGTTAGTAACGGCAGAGACGCACGAATGGTAAAGCGTCTTGGTGGCAAGAACCCCTACGATGAACGATCATGAAGCAGTAGTGTTGAAGTTTCAGGGCCCACCAGCATGTTTGTCATTTTGGTCTCATTTTACAAGAGCCAACACAAAGCAACATTGTTAGCAAATATAGTAAAAAGGCTTGCCGTAGACATCCAGTCAAAACTTGTCAATGACATCGAGTACCATGAGACAGACAAGTTCTGAAGCGCAGTACCGACTCTCCGGTGCGTTAAGACGATGACTGGTTTAAGCAATGGGTTTCTCGTTCCTTTAGGAGTCACATTGTAGAAATTCTCCAAGGTCAAGACCGCTGGCGCCATGTGGATGATGTTAAAGTCTCCTCTTGAAAGTGTGCGGGTGTCGTTCAAGTCTTCAGGGCCACCCTAATGTTCTGGAAACAGAGGGAATGCTTGCTAAATCTTATAGCTTCGAAGGGCAAGGGCTGATTCTGCGGGCACACACAAAATGATGCCGGAATGTAACTACTGAATAGCCGAAGAATAACTTTGCAGGTTTTATGCTACGCCCATCTTCAACTAGAACGCGCAAGGTGTGAAACGCCGTTGGTGTTGGAAACGCGCGAGCACAGGGATGATACCACTTCAAGTGTCGAAGCATCGAGTCCGTTGGTTGTGGGAAGGTTCCCGGTGCATTAAAGCGCCCAAAGGAAGGCGATTAAAATTGTACACGCCATCTGGTGTGGTCAAAGCAGTCTTCTCTGCGTCGAGGCCATGAAGAGGGCATAGATACGTCTTGGAAAGGCTATTTAGTTGGAAGTAGGCTGCACAAAATTGCTTAGTGCCTTCCTTCTTTCTCACAAGAACTACTGTAAACGACCAAGGAAAGAAGGAGAGACACATGACACCAAGTTGTGACATATTTTCTACTTGAGTTGTGATGTCAGCACATTCAGGAGCAGAAACACGATGAGGGTTGATCTCAACGGGCGTACTGGAGCCAGTGTTGATATTGAAAGGAACAACAGCAGCAGAGCCAAGCTCACTCGCTGACAACACCACGCGCCTTCGAAATTTTACCAACAATTCTTGGATATTGGACTTCTTAGATGACATTGGGTTTGGCCGGAAGTGGAACACATTCCAATCCACGAAGTCATCGCCATTCACTGGAGAAGTGTATTGTTGCACTGCTGTGTTGACTGAATAAGGCAGAAGCGCTTCCCTCGAGGCCAACACAATTCCACAGTGCATAGGTGTAGTGCGCTGTCTGATAGGTTGAGCTATCGGACAGCAAATGCACAAGAAGAGAGGCGCAGTAAAGAGCGGGAGAACTAAATTGTTTGTTTGGTCCCGGGCAGATAGTGCAGTCAAAAAACATATCTGCATCTAAGCATGAGCCAATGTCGCATCGAACTGGTACCCACACAGCAGAATGCGAAGGTATACCTACCGTATATCTTGCCAGTACAGGAAAAGAAAGCTATGGTGGTGGACGAACATGTTCATTTTGCACGACTTTATTAGCAGAACGCTTGCCAGCCCACATATTCATGATGAGAGGATGCGCACTCTCGCAGGAATGTAACATAAATGTAATGACGCAATTACGCAATGAAGAAGTAAATTTGCTCAGGAAGGAGCGAGCTCCTCCGCCGAGTACAGCGCAAACACGAATACAGCACTTTATTTGGGACTGTGTTGGATGCCAGGTCAGCTGCCGCATCGTCAAGGATCATATTATAAACCCGGCGCACGCCCAGCGTTGTGCACAAGTTGCAGCCCAAGCTTAATGGTGCGAAGACATTTTGCACCTGAAGAAACAGGACTCACACTTTTTCCGAAAGCAGTCACAGTCATCGAGATTTAACCAAGCGATGCTGGACGAGTTTAGCCAACCAGGAGGACGCCAGATAGTTCGAACATAAGCCTCTTCAGATGGTACTGAATGGGAAGCGAATTAGTTGTCATGAATTAAAAGCTGCACCGGCGTCCACTAGGGCTTCAACGTTTTCCGGTGGCTCACCACGCTGGACTTGCAACTTGGACATATATTTAGAGGGACCCAGTGAGAGGAGAGGAACTCTACGACTTATGTGGGATCCTGCACTACGTGGCCCGCGGTGAAGTTTTCCGAGGAAAGGGTTCGATGCACACAGTGTCGGCTCTAATTGCTTATCTTATGGCATTAAAAGCAGCGCATGTTTCGAGACCACTGACGGTATGCACCGGAGCGACTGGCTTAGCCTGATGGCATTTGTTGACTTGGATAAGGGCTGAGGAGAGGCACTGCAGTGGTGCGTTCTACTATGTGAGTCTGAAACACAAGAACTAAGCCAGCATGAACTGTAAACGGGTGGGAGAGGTGGATGAAGCGTTGAACGATGAGGTTAGTGAACGCGTCGTTGAATGGTTTCTTAGCAGATAAGTCGGTTGTGGACTTCGGACAACCAGCTAGGGCCTTCCACGACAGGCGCTCGACATGAGCTGTGAGCTCTTGCAGGCTGCAGTAGCCCTGTTGCACGTGCTGTAATTCTGTAAGATGGGAGTCACCATAACGGGACTCGAGTGCCCAGATGAAACTTGTGTAGTGGGAGATGTCGGATGCCAGCAGGAGTTCATCACACTCAGCGCCAGTAAAGCGAATGCGAGCTACGAGGAGTTGAGCTTCGTGATGAGGTGACGTACCAGGAGTGGAGAGCAGCGACACAATGAAACAAAAGCAGGTGAAAGGTAGGTGAATGGTAGGTGGACTTGGGACGGAACTATGACATTGCTGCGTGTGGGAATTGGAAAAGGAAGATTGAGGCGGCGGTATATGTGGACCTTTAGCTGTGGAAACAGGCGACACGAGGCTGGAAACACATGTGGTGATGCCCGCGATACGACTATTCACTCAACACATACGCTGGACGAATAAGTTTTGAAGGGAGAGCAGTGACTGGTAAATTCGCACTAAGCGCCCAGGAGAGCCACTGGGTCGGGCGCAGGTTGACGATGCATGGAATTTTAATCGGCCGCGTGAATGTTTCCAGGTATCGTTCCAGCATATGAACCTTGTAATGGCGGCGATGGTTGCATAGTGGTGGGGTCACTCGCACCAATGGCGTGGTACAGTTGAGTGTCCGTTTTCTGTGGTGGCATAGATTGGGACAACGATACAAGCGAAATTATCGTACCGGGGGGGGATAGGTCTCACATTTATTTAACATTACCGCTGCCACCAAATTGTAACAGAAGTATGGCGCCTGGAATGGACTCCAAGATCTACACGACACTCTCAAAACTATTCCACTGACCCCCTGCTGCGCTATCCTTCTCATTGCCCTTCTCTTCCTCTTCTTTTAGTTGCGGCGTTCTTCGTTAGCATTTCAATATTGTAAGTACCCTTGTGCTTATTCCTCGACCGTGAAAATTTCTTCTACAAGTCTCATTTTAAAACAATTCAGTGAACCGTGCAAAATATATTGAGGCCTCTAAGGCAACATACGTGATTTGACCTATCTTGCCTTATAGAGCCCGATACTAATGCACGCTTTTTATCCAGACATCTACACAACAGATAGATGCAAAGTTTCTGGCACCAGAGCCACGCTACAACACATGCTATGGGAATGCCAGGAACTAATAGAGGACAATGCGAGCGCAGCCTCCATCGACAGCCTCTGCGCGCGATGGCAAGCTGCGCTGCTTAGCTGAAACCTGCAAGACCAACTCTGGGCAGACGAGCGGGCGAAGAAAGCCACCGAGAGGCAAGAACTCTTTCCCGTCACCTCGGCGGATACCCCAGCCCACTAACTCGCCGGACGTGAATCGTTCTGACTCGAAATAAAGTTTTTTCACTCACTCACTTTAAGGCAAGAAAAGAGGATATTGTAACGCCTTTGTTGAGGCAAAACGGAGAAGACGACGACGGATCTTTTTGTTATGGAGCGCAGAGCAAAACGGGTGCTACCATGCTGGACTGTCTTTCTCCTATACTGATCCATGTCATTTATCACCTGTCAATAAACACGCCTCATCTGTAACAGTTTCGTGGAGGAAGTGCTGGGTACTCAATGAAGCAGCATGATTCTGCAACCACCTGATCTACGCCGCAGCCGCCCCCTTGCTGGCCTATGCCGGTTGCCGCTTGTGGTCAAGACGTATCGCGGTGAAGACGGAACCTGCAATGTTGCACTTGCTGCAGCTTCAGCCGCTGCCCTGGTTACAGTGGCCCCTTCGGTGCCTGCCTCAGCCGCGATTGGTCTCTAGCAGCATCAGTACCTGCCAGAGCCTCACACATTCGGAGGCAAATCTGGTGAGGACGTCCAAGTGTGGCTCACACACTACAAACGGGTGAGCGACTGTCACCATTGTGATGAGGTAAGTCAGCTGTTCAGCGTCGAGTTTTTTTAAGGGACACGGCACTTGTATGGTTTGACAACCATGAGGACACCCTCAGGACGTGGGATCTGTTAGTGTCCGCAACAATCGAGTGTTTAGTGGACTCAGTCACGACGAGGAAGCCGGCGGAACAAACGCTGTTGCAAAGATCTCAAGCCCCAGGCTAGACGTGCACGACGTATATTGTAGCTGTATTAAAGTTCTGGAAGACCACCAACCCTCTTATGTCAGAAGAAGATAAGGTCGGCCACCTCTTGAAAGGAATTTCTGCGGAAGTATATCATTTCTTCACCGCAAAAGAACCTTCGTACAGTAGCTGACGTCATGCGGCCATTTCGTACATTCAAATGTTGAAGCTGAGCAGCATTACCCCTAAATTTGAATTGTTACAGAATGTGACAGCCACTGCAATTGTCGGCGTCTACACGTCCTTTGATCTGGCGTCTACAATGAGCGATATTGTACGGGAAGGGCTCAGTCGACACCTTATGATACTGCCCCAATCCCGGGCTCCTCTTATCGTGTTTCTATCGCTGCAACTGGCGTCCAGGACTACAACTACAGTTCTTACTTGCCACCGAGGCAGCAGCGCAATCACTACCAAGAGTCGAGGTACGAACGCTGCTTCAGCTATCCTTGTCAGCAGGCCGTTACACAGCAGGAGCGGTGTGAATATGCGTTTGTTCCCCAGCGCCGCGACTATGCTTTTCAATAGTACAATGCTTACCACCAACCTCCTGTGTGTTATTATTGTGGTGCTACCGGGCACATAGCTCGGTTCTGTCGTGGGCGCAGGGAAACATCACGATACGATGCGCCACCAACCTTTCCTCGCGCCGACAGTGGTCACAACAACGAGCCCTGGTCCGCCTATTCAAGGAGCTCCTCAGGACTTGCGAGTCAGCGTAAAAGTTCTCCCGCTTCTGACCGTACGTTGACACCTCCATCCGTGGCGGTTGTCATCACCGCCAACGTCGATAAACTAGAAGGCGGGACCTATGGCGGTGAGGTTGCACAATATGATTTATCTCAGGTGCCTCCACCAGTTACGATGCCTAAGGTCAAAATACACTTTTTAATAGATGGAGTATGTGCAACGGCTTTAGTGGACACTGGTTCAACCATTTCAGTTATGATTTATTCCTTCTGTTGCGAAGCACTTTGAGTAGTAAGCGTCCGCGACTAGAACGTTGGAGCCGCGAGAGGTAGTGTAGCCGACCGAGCACCGAAACAAGGTTGTTCTTTCTCGTCGTCGTTGTCTCTCTCCTAGGCACAGCCCCACTGCTCCCTATTTTACAGTACAGTTATCTCCCCCGCGGAGAAGGAAGCCGTCCCGGCGACCTACGGGTAGGACAGCACAGGCGGATCATAGTAGGGCTTGAGACGCTGGGCATGCACAATTTCGCGTCCACGACGGCGATGATCCAAAGGTAGCTCGAGGGGTTCCACAATATAGTTGACTGGAGACGTTTGTTTGATCACGCGGTATGGGCCTTGGTACTTCGACGCGAGTTTCGGTGACAATCCAGTGGTAGAGGCTGGAACCCAAAGCCACACTAGCGAGCCAGGAGCATAGGATACAGGAGCATTGGAACTTTCTCGATGGTGCTTCTGGCGTTGCTGGTCTTCTGACGTAAATATACGGGAAAGCTTGCGACACTCTTCTGCGTGTGCAGCAGCTTCGGATAGGGGAGTTGTTTCAGTGGAGTCAGGGCGGTACGGAAGAATAGTATCCATTGTGGAAAAAGGTTCGCGTCCGTACAGGAGAAAGAAGGGCGAAAATCCCGTGGTAGTCTGCGTGGCGGTGTTGTAAGCGTAGGTCAGGAAAGGTAGAACATGGTCCCATTTGGTTTGGTCAGATCCAACGTACATGGCCAGCATGTCACCAAGAGTGCGATTAAATCGCTCGGTCATGCCATTAGTCTGCGGATGATACGCAGTAGTGGTGCGATGAATGATGCGGCATTCTTTGAGGAGAGCCTCGATGACGTCGGAGAGGAAGACGCGGCCTCTGTCACTGAGTAATTCCCTGGGAGCTCCGTGGCGAAGGATGATGTGGCGCAGGAGAAACCAGGCGACGTCACGTGCAGAAGCGCTGGACAAAGGGGAAGTTTCCGCATAGCGCGTAAGATGGTCGATGGCCACGATTACCCAGCGATTGCCATCTGATGTGGTTGGCAGAGGTCCATAAATGTCGATGCCTACTCGATCAAAAGCACGTGCTGGGCAAGGCAAAGGCTGCAATGGGGCGGTTGAACGACGAGGGGGATCTTTACGGCGTTGGCAAACCAGACAGGAGCGGACATAATGATGGATGAATCGATACTGGGATCGAGAGGTACTGGGATCGTTACCCAGCACCTCCACCAAATGTTGCGAAGCACTTTGAGTAGTAAGCGTCCGCGACTAGAACGTTGGAGCCGCGAGAGGTAGTGTAGCCGACCGAGCACCGAAACAAGGTTGTTCTTTCTCGTCGTCGTTGTCTCTCTCCTAGGCACAGCCCCACTGCTCCCTATTTTACAGTACACTTCGAAGGTCGCATTGGGCGCAAATTTATATTTTCTTGTCAAGAATTTACGAGATATCGTGGTGTCGGCGGAGAAATACTTTATCCTCGCGGAATTCGCGTTGTTAACGTCTCGTTGGCCGTAAAGGTGTTCCCAACTGAGTTCCTGGCTGGTTGCTATCGGGAAGACATGCCTCAGTGTTTCACTTCAGCGAGAAGGAGAAGCGACCATCTCTCCCCTGTTTTCGAGGTCAGCACAGGATCGATACCAGCTCTGCTCATCCGGTCCGGCAAAAACCTTACCGAGTGACGTCATCGTAGTGGACAGTATTGCCGAACAAGTTCAATGTATGCTGCAGGAAGGCGTTATTGAAGAATCATGCCGCCCTTGTACAGCACCTGTCGTTCTGTTTAAGTTCTTGGAAGTTTTGTGGTGATTATGGGCGATTAAGCGCCCTCACCAAAGAATATATATATCCCTTGCCTCGGATAGACGATGTCATCAACTGGGTGAATTCGGCTTCCTATATTCTTGAATAGATGGTTATTGGCACATCCCCATGCACTCTGCTGACAAGGAGAAGAATGCATTCGTGACGCGCGATGGACTGTATCAATTTAATGTTATGCCGTTTCGGCTTTGCAATTCTCCCGCTACTTGATCGCGGTCTCAAAGGGGAGTACGTTTGTGCTATCTTTATGACGTTGTAACTTTCGGACATACTTTCGAAGAGGATAACGCCCGTTTAGGTCTTGTTTCAGACTGTCCAAAAGGCTGGCTTCGTTTAGAATTCTCAGAAGTGCCGGTTTGGCGAACGACAAGCATTAGTCCTTGGTCACCTGGTTGGCAGAGATTGTGTTCGGCCAGAGCCCTGTAAAATAGAAGCAGTCAGTGCCTTTAAGCCACCTCAGACACTAAGAGTACTCCGCAGCTTTCTCGGTTTATGCTCCTACTTTCGACGGTTGGTGGGCAGATTCGCGGACAATGCTTATCCATTGACGAGTCTCTTGCGAAAAGACAGTCCATACAAGTGGGCACCTGAATGCGATGAGGCATTCTCTCAAATCAAGTTTCTGCTGACTTCAGAATCCATTCTTTGTCACTTTGATCTGTCTGCTCCTACAAAAGTGCACAGTGATGCCAGCGGAATCGGCATAGGGGGAGTGCCTATGCGAGTCGTTCTCTAAGCAAGGATGAACAAAACTACACTGTGACAGAGCAAGAATGCTTAGCTTCTGTATTTGCTGGTAAAAATTTTTGTTGCTACCTCTATTGGTGCCAATTCACCATTGTACACGACCATTATTCGTTAAGTTGGCTTGTTACGCTCCGTGACCCCTTTGGTCATCTAGCACGCTGGGCTCTACGGCTTGCAAGAATTTGACTTCATTGTTTCCCACCAAAATACAAGACGTCATGCTGACGCTGATTGCCTTTCTCACCTTCCTATGTCCACAACGGAGGATAACACGCACAATCTCGACTACTGTTTAGCTGCTGTTTCGCACACGTTTCCTGGCGTCACCGTTTTCCAGCGGGAACATTGCAATTACTTATGTTTCGACCCCCTGCTTGCCGTTGTCTGCTGTCCCAATGCCAGTGGTTGCTTTTGTCCTCGCGAATGAATGTTATAGAAAATAAATTACTCAGCCAGTCACGCGATGTAATTAGTGTTTGTTCCCGAAACCTGCAATATGACGTTCTCCGTGTCATGCATGATGAGCTGACGTCAGGTCATCTTGGATGCCTTCGCACCTTACATCAATTACAGGAGCGGTTTTACTGGCCTAAGATGCGGCATTCTATTAAACAGTACGTGACGAAATGGGACAAATGCCAACGTCTCAAGCTACCTACAGGCGCTCGCTAAGGCCTTTTTTATCCTGTAACGACGCCTACTACACCTTTCATACAAGTCGGTATTGACCTGCTAATACCATTTTCACGATCTTCGAACTATAATCGCTGGGTGGTCGTATGTGTCGATCACGTTACTATACACGCAGAAAACGCTGTGATAACTTCCTCCACATCCACTTGCGTCGCTGCCTTTTTCTTGCATTCGTAATTCTTCATCATGGTCCGTCTCGTGTAATCATCAGCGAACCAGGTCGCCAGTTCGTCGCCGATGCCATGGAAGAATTGTTTAGACTCTGTCCTTCGCAGTTCTCCCACTCAACACCATATCATCCCCTGAGTAATGGCCTTGGCGAACGTACCAACCACACCCTGACCAACATGCTGGCTATATATGTATCATCCAATCGAAAGAACTGGGAATAACATCTTACTTTGTATCACCTACGCCTACAACACAGCGAAGCATGAAACCACGGAGATCACGCCTTTCTACCTGATCTACACTCGGGCTCCACGCAGCTGTCTCGATACCATTTCCCATTGACGCTGCATACATAGGACTCGGTTGCCGAAACCTTCTGCCATGCTGAAGAGAGAGAGAGACAAATATAGGAAGGCAGGGATGTTAACCAGTCAAGCGTCTGGTTGGCTACCCTACCGTAGGGGAAGGAAGAAGGGGAATAGATAGAAAGAAGAGAGAATGTGTAGACACGTGCACAAACAGTACTTCAGCTAACGCCACTCCCGTGAACCAGACGTTCTGAGGAAACACAAAAGTGCTTTCCCTGCCCTCTGAGCCGATGATCGATGGGGACGGCGCAATCTTCGCTCCGAGGATGATCATCTAATATTCTCAGTGTGTTGGACAAAGATCATCTTTGGGCTTATTGTGCTTGGTGCTGTGCTGAAGCCCAACAAATTGCTCGTCTGCGTACACTGGCATCACAAGATCGCTCCAAAGAGCGATATGATCACCACCATGACTCGGTTTTCTTCAAAAAACGTGACTTGGTGTGGTTGTGGACCCTTCAGCGCGTACGCGGGTTACGACAAAAGTTCTTGGCTCAGTATACCTGTCCTTGCACAGCTATTGAGCACATTAGTAATTTAAGTATGTGGTGGCCCGTGTAAGGTGACCAGGACCCCGCCCTATCACTACTCACTTCTCGCACATTACGCGCCTCAAGCGATATCACACTATCAGTTCGCCCTAACACCCATGGGGTGGCTTAGTATGTGCAATAGCGAAATTGGTGGAGCTTGAACAGTGGCAACAGCCGACATGAGGCTGGAAACACATATGGTGATGTCCGCAATGCGACTATCAGCGGAGCGCATACGCTGGACTAAGAAGTTCTCAAGGGAGAGCAAACGCTGGTAAAGTCGCACTTGAAAAGCGCCCATGATAGACGGTAGGTCGGGTGCAGGTTGACAGCGCATCCAATTTGAATCGGCAGGGTGAATGTTTCAAGCCATCGTTCCAGAATCTGAACCCTGAGATAGGCGGCGACGGTTGCGTAGTGGTGGCGTCGCTCGAACAAACGGCGTGGTCCAGTTGAGTGTCCGTAACTTTGCTTGCATATATTGCGGCAACGATACCAGTGAAGGTATTGCATTAGGGGGGGGGGGGCGGTAGGGGACCTCTGGCTGCGACTTAACATTACCGCTGCAACCAAAATGTAACAGAAGTGTGGCGCCTTGAATAGGCAGAAAGCACCGCACGACACACCAAAAACTATTCCCTTGAGCCCACCCTCCCCCTAAGCTATCCTTCTGCTTGCGCTTCTCTTCCTCTTCTTTGAGTTGCGGCATTCTTCGTTAGCATTTCAATATGGTAAGTACCCTTCTGTTTATTCTTCGACCATGAACATTTCTTCTAAAAGCCTCATTTGAAAACCAATCAGTGAACCATGCGAAATATTTTTAAATATCTAAGGCAATATAAATAGAATACTGTAAAGCCTTGGTTGCAGTGAAAGAAAGAAGAAGAAAACGACGGGTCTTTTCTGCGCGGAGCACAGGAAGAAACAGGTGCTGGACTATTTTTCTTGCAGGACTAATTCATCTCATTCATCATGTGCCAATAAACACGCCTCGTCCGTAACAAATTTATTGAATTAGGGTGGCCATTACTAGTGCCAAGAGACATATTACGAACTCAACATGAATTACGATGAACAAAGAACGCTACTCTGGCAAATAGTTAAAAGGCAACATTTAAAATTAAATATGCTATGGTCTCTGACAATCTAAGTTGTCTGTGTTAAATATCTGACAATTAAACTGAAATGTTTTGTATATATACGGATAAAATTATTTAGTTCACGAACTTGTTTCACGTAACACCGCAGACTTTCTTTCAATATCTGCGTACTACGGTAACCAACTTTGCAGGTTCACATGCAAGCCACGCAGTTGCAGTCCTCTTGAGAGGTTTGTGGGCTGAGCACGCAGCGAGATTGTAGGTAGTCATATATAATAAGTTGTACAGTTTTCCATGCAATAAAACGAACAAATTTAAAGTGCTTACCATCTTTATAAAGCCACTCCTCAATTCTAACAACGGAACAGTTCGTGGTGGTGTTTTGATATTCCAGGTAGTCTTTCAACTTAACCTCTGCGTGCATAAGAGAAGACAGGCACTGAGATATTAATTATACCAAACTCCGCCTAAGAGTGCAAGTTTGCCTTAAGTACGCCTATCGCCAGACTAGCTCATGATTTGGTTAACTAAAACTCAGACATACCCTTGAGTCAAATTGCGCCCGACTAACTAGAATTTTGATGAATCTCGGTGTGAATGAGCTAAGTCTCATATGTAATTCGCTGCTGTCCAAGCAGTACCTGTCCGTGGCACATACACAGTAACGCAGGTTTCTTAGAATAATAATCAGACATTAAATATAATTTATGCGTATCTGAGTATGTTCCATTCATTTTGCCGACCTATTCCAGGAACATGAGGCACCGATGTTATAGCGGACTATGCCAGCACCTATATATTTGACAGGGTCTGTGCCTCACGTCACGTGACGTCGCCTACGTCACACCTCGCAGGCTGACTCGCTCCTGCTCAACGCATCCAGCTTTTCCGGACATCACGGTTTTGTTCGCATGAGTGCCACCACTAGAGTAGTGACCTTAAACTTTTCAAGCTTGTGCTGGTGACGTAGTATTGACGTCAGCAAAAGAGAAATAAAAAAAATTGGAAGCTATCCTGCCGCACTGAAATTTACCACAAAGCTTGTTCCACCAGCGCTATCAGTGTTCTTGACAAAGCGTACCCATTAGTCATCTGGGAATGACTTATCTTCCCAACAACCTTTTGTGACGACGAGAGGTGACTCATTCTACTTTATGAGAGGTTTCGCGAATGGCAACCACGTTTTTCATACTGCGCAGTAAAGGAGCTGGTTCATTTTCGATAGCACTCCATGGCATGTTTTCTTCAGTCGGCAAACGTGTTTAGCATCCTAACTACGCGCAGCATCTACTAGAGGTGCCGTCGTGGACTGCTTTTCATATTGACCTATCGGTTTCGTTAAGTTTTCCCCAGTTATTTCCCTAGTGATTTTGCTATCCAGTCGAGCTGTGCTTAGTTATTCAGATGAATACATTGACAAGTTGGTCTTGACCCTTCAGGCAAAAGGCACAACACAATAATTGTGCGAACGATCTCTTAGTAATCTTCCGTTAACGTGCTATGCCCGAAGCTGCTCACTATAGTACGTACCATTGCAGGCCATCGGGCCAGGTACACTTTGGGCAAGACATATAAAGAACTTGCAGTTAGTTGTCAAAGTACTGTCCTGTCACGATTGTCAACGTGCGTGAGAGAAGACTGGCACTTAAGATTATTCTGCAGTAATACATGCTATGCTGCGGTGCAGCGGTGGCGTAGAGGTAAAACATCTGCCACGCGTGCAAGAGGACCTAGTTCGAATCCAGGTACCACGCAATCTTCCACTGGATTAAAAAAAGAAATTCCGCGTGTTGATAAAACTGCATAAACAGGCCTGGAGTGCGGCCTGATCCCGGTGACCAGAACCGGCCACGCACTCTCTCACGAGAGCCGGATTGGCCACCCTGGTGCCGTACTTGGCCACAACCTCCTATATGAACACAACAATCAAAGCCCGGCCCTCAGTCCCCAGCAGCTGCGAAACAACTAACCACGGCGGCGGTCAGACCTGCGACGCAGCAGAGGGTGCTAAGAATCCCTGGTTCCGGACAGGCCGCTATTGGAATCTGAACCTCGCAACGTTTAACGCTAGAACGTTATTTACTGAGGCGAGTCTAGCGGTCCAATTGTAGGAATTATAGGGCAGTAAATGGGATACAATAGGGCTTAGTGAAGTTAGCAGGCCAAAAGAAGCATATACAGTGTAAAAAGCGGGCACGTCCTGTGCTGCCGGGGCATAGCGGAGAGACGAGAACTAGGAGTCGGATTCCTGATTAATAAGGATATAGCTGGTAACATACAGGAATTCTATAGCATTAATGAAAGGGTGGCAGGTCTTGTTGTAAAACTTAACCAGAGGTACAAATCGAAGGTCGTACATGTCATGATGACCAGGAAGTTGAGAGCTTCTATGAAGGGGTGGAATCGGCGGCGGGTAAAATCAAAGCAAAATACACTATACTGATGGGCGACTTCAATGCCAGGGTAGGCAAGAAGCAGGCTGGAGACAAGGCAGTGAGGGAATATGGCATAGGCTCTAGGAATAGCAAAGGAGAGTTATTAGTACAGTTTGCAGAACAGAATAATATGTGGATAATGAAGACGTCCTTCCGCAAGCGGGATAGAAGAAAGTGGACGTGGAGGAGACCGAATGGTGAGACTAGAAATGAAATAGACTTTATGGTCTGCGCTAAACCTGGCATCATAGAAGATGTGGACGTGCTCGTCAAATTGCGCTGCAGTGACCATATGATGATAAGAACTCGAATTAACCTAGACTTGAGGAGGGAACGGAAGAAACAGGTACATAAGAAGCCGATCAACGAGTTAGCGGTAAAAGGGAAAATAGAGGAATTCCGGATCAAGCTACATAACAGGTATTCGCCCTTAACTCAGGAAGAGGACCTAAGCGTTGAAGATATGAACGACAATCTTATGAGCATCATTGAGGAATGTGCAATAGAAGGCGGTGGTTACTCCGTCAGAAAGGACGCCAGTAAGCTATCGCAGGGGACGAAAGATCTCATCAAGATACGCCAATGCATGAAAGCCTCTAACCCTACAGCAAGAATACAACTGGCAGAACTTTCCAAGTTAATCTGCTAGCGTAATACAGCTGACATAAGGAAGTATAGTATGGATAGAATTAGGCATGCTCTCAGGAACGGAGGAAGCCTAAAAGCAGTGAAGAAGAAACTAGGAATATGCAAGAATCAGATGTATGCGTTAAGAGACAAAGCCCGCAATATCATTACTAATATGAATGAGAACGTTCAAGTAGCTGAGGAGTTCTATAGAGATGTATACAGTACCAGTGGCACCCACGGCGATAATGGAAGAGAGAATTGTCTAGAAGAATTTGAACTCCCACAGGTAACGCCTGAAGAAGTAAAGAAAGCCTTGGGAGCAATGCAAAGGGGGAAGGCAGCTGGGGAGGATCAGGTAACAACAGATTTGTTGAAGGATGGTGGGCAGATTGTTCTAGAGAAACTGGCCACTCTGTATACGCAATGCCTCATGAACTCGAGCGTACCGGAATCTTGGAAGAACGCTAACATAAACCTAATCCATAAGATAGGGGACGCCAAAGACTTGAAAAATTATAGACAAATCAGCTTACTGTCAGTTGCCTACAAACTATTTACTAAGGTAATCGCAAATAGAATTAGGAACACCTGAGGCTTCTGCCAAGCAAAGGACCAGGCAGGATTCCGTGAAGGCTACTCAACAACAGACCATATTCACACTATCAATCAGGTGATAGAGGAATCTGCAGAATATAACTACCCGTTATATATAGCTTTCATTGTTTACGAGAAAGGCTTCAATTCAATCGAAACCTCAGCAGTCATGGAGGCATTAGGGAATAAGGGTATAGACGAGCCGTATGTAAAAATACTGAAAGATACCTATAGCAGCTCCACGCAGCCACTGTAGTCCTCCATAAAGAAAGCAACAAAATCCCAACAAAGAACGCCGTCAGGCAGGGAGATACGATCTCTCCAATGCTAATAACAGCGTGTTTATAGGGGGGTCCAGCGACCTGGATTGGGAAGAATTGGGGATAAGAGTTACTGGAGAATACCTTAGTAACTTGCGATTCGCTGATGATATTGCCTCGCTTAGTAACTCAGGGGACCAACTGCAATGCATGCTCACTGACCTGGAGAGGCAAAGCAGAAGAGTGGGTCTAAAAATTATACTGCAGAAAACTAAAGTATAGTTTAACAGTCTAGGAAGAGAACAGCTGTTTACGATAGCTAGGGAGGCAGTGGAAGTGGTAAGGGATTACATCTACTTAGGACAGGTAGTGATTGCGGATCCGGATGATGAGACTGAAATAATCAGAACAAGAATGGGCTGCGGTAGGTTTGGCAGGCATTCTCAGATCATGAACAGCAGGTTGCCATTATCCCTCAAGAGAAAAGTGTGTAACAGCTCTGTCTTACCTGTACTCACGTACGGGGCAGAAACCGGGAGGCTTACGAAAAGGGTTCTATCTAAACTGAGGACGACGCAACGAGCTATGGAAAAAAATGATAGGTGCAACGTTATGGGATAAGAAAAGAGCAGATTGGGTGAGGGAAGAAACGCTAGGTAATGACATCTTAGTTGAAATCAAGAAAAAGAAATGGCCATGGACAGGACATATAATGAGGAGGGAAGATAACCGATGGTCATTAAGGGTTACGGACTTTAGGCCACTTGAGGCGGCGACGACGGGAAGATCTTCTGGAGCTCCTCTCGTACGACTGCCCTGATAGCCTCGCGCAGGTCGTCGGAGGCCAGCGATTGAACGCCGGCATAGTTTGTAGAGTTGGTGCGGCGGTCGAATTGCCGGTTTCGCATCTCGAGTGTCTTCTCGATGCTAGTGGCCTCGCGAAGAAACTCGTCGACGGTCTTCGGTGGGCTTCGTACCATCCCGGCGAAAAGTTCCTCCTTTACACCACGCATCAGTAGCCGGACTTTCTTTTCCTCGGACATTTCCGGGTCGGCGTGGCGGAATAGGCGGCTCATTTCTTCCGTAAAGATGGCAACGTTCTCGTTTGGTAGCTGCACTCGGGCGTCCAGCATAGCTTCAGCCCTTTCCTTGCGCACGACGCTTGTAAAGGTGCGCAGGAAGCCGCTACGGAACAGGTCCCATGTTGTCAAAGTCGATTCCCTGTTCTCAAACCAAGTTCTGGCGGCGTCTTCTAAGGCGAAGTAGACATGCCGCAGCTTGTCGTCGGAGTCCCAGTTGTTGAACGTCGCGATGCGTTCGTAGGTCTCCAGCCATGATTCCGGGTCTTCAGTCGCTGCTCCATGGAAGGTTGGTGGGTCCCGAGGTTGTTGTAGGATAACGGGGGACGTTGGGGCAGCCATTGGGGTTGTTTTGACCACGATCTTCTTTGTCGACTCAGGTAGAAGTCCGTGCTCTGGGGGCAGTCCTTGAAGTCTGCGTCTAGCACGCTGGTCTTGGGCGATGTTGGTTTGGTCCTCGGGCTTCGGGCTTGGATCGCGGCTTTGCGGGGGCGTTCGGTACATGAACGCACTAGCACCTCCACCAGATGTCACGTGGTGGTGACGTTAAGAACACAGTGGCAATACTGTGAAAGGCAAAACTAGATTTTATTGGGCGAACCTGTGCCCACAAAACAGGCTACACTTATAGCACAACGAAAGCGGCGAACACACTCGGCGATCGTTGAAAATCTGATCAGCGGGTCAAGCGCGTCGGCTTTTATAGAGCAGTCGTCGAATGTTCCAGACTAATCGTTCGGACCCGCGTGCCTTCCACAAAGTTCTACACCATTCGCGTCAGGTGATGAAATCAGATAACATAAGGTTCGGCGACAACAGACAACGGATAGAAGCATCGATAACTTTCCAGAAACGTCGGATACATGCAGGCACGTCCGTCGCTGTGCGATTACAGTTGTTAAGCGGCGAAACGTGGTCGCCCGATAACGATAAGTACACGTGTCACTATTAACAACAATAACAAATGAAATCAGCAGCCAAGTGCAGAGCCTAAAAGTCAGAGAAACATATTAGCTACATAAAGCTACATGCACATCTATCGGGATGCACAGGAATCCGTAGAAAATGCATGGTAAAGCGAGTAGTAGGGGTGGGTAAGCTTAATTTTCGGGTGGACCAACTGAAATATTGAGGTAGGTAAACGAAAATTTGGGGGTGAGCCGATTTAAATTTGCGAGTGGTGCAGCTTCAAATTTGGGTGTGGGCCACCCTAAATTTATAGTGGCCCAACTTAAACTTGAGGGTGAGCCAACTTGAAATTTCGGGTTGGGCCAACAAATTTGGCTGTGCGTCAACTTCAAATTTATGGGTACTCAAACTGAAATTCGGAGTTAGGCAGGCCAACTTGAAATTTATGGGTGGACTAACTCAACTTTGGTGGTACGCCGCCTTGGAATTAAGGAGTGGGCTATGTGAAATGTTGGGGTGAGTCAACTCGAAATTTGTGCGTGGGCAACAATAAATGTTGGGATGGGCCAACTTGAAATTTAGGGGTGGGTGAACTGTACATTTCAAATTTGAAGGTGTTTCAAGTTAAATTTGTGGGCTGTCCTAGCTGAAAGTCAGCCGTATGCTTATAAATACAGCTACAACATTAGCGGAGTCAGCGCATAATTTTTGTACGCCTCTGTTCTTATATTGGTTGATTGTCAAAATACGTCCTAACCATAGCACGCCACCTGACCGTGCAGCTCAAACAGTCATTTTATTTACATGAGGCCGTCTGCGAGTTTTTGCCTTCTTGCCGTTCATCAGCCTCCTGAATTCACTGTCAATTGTAACCCATTTCCATGACTACGATACCACGGAAGTCCACAATGATGCAACGGCCATGGGATTGAAGCCGTTTAAAAGTAGTTTAACATGGACAAAGCAGCGGCCTTTTCGCACTTGGAATGAAGCTATTCCATTAATGAGCCCGATTCCTAAATCCATACGTAAATTTACACTGTAAGACAATGATCCTTATTTCTTGGTTTACAGACGCGTCTCGTCATGGTGTTATCGCGTCCTTTCCGCAATTTCATCATTGCGAGAGCCAACTTGGTCGCCTGGGTCGCTTGGCTTTCGGCCTTCAAAAGTCCCCTTACCTTTTTGCCAAAACGCCAATGCTCTGTCAATTTTACTGCATATATACAAGACCGTGTATTTTCATCCCGTTCATTTTTTCCACCATCCACAGCTATACTGTGAAAGTGCTTCCCTTTTACTACGCTGTATTTGAAGTGAACTTGTCTTCAAGTTCTCCAGCTTTATTAATGTTGTATTCTTGCTATCATTGTCACACATATAGTACACAGAATTCTCGGACACCCTTAAATGAAATGCTTTAATTTCTTGTTCAACACGCCCACCGTTGCGATGCAATTAAACATAACTTGAACTCATTATCTCCGAACTAAAGGCTGAATGAAACACCTACATCATCCTGAACAAGATCAACAATAGCCGTTGTGCTCAATTTTCTAATGCCTCTACGCGCAAGCTTAGTATTTTTTTAGGATGTCACCTTGTATTGACCAAACGTCCCCCTGATCTATCTGATGCATTAGTGGTTATCCTCGAGCACACACCATAAACAATCATACGCAGCTTCATGGCGCCCTGGCGGCAGGCCACCATGCCTGCCATACAAGTATCACCACGCTGACTGATTTGGATCGGCATATATCATTTTGTCGGTCTTTACGTCGCCACATAATGACTCTGCCAAAGCTTGAAAAGCCGTTCATCTAGCCTGACTGTCTTGCTCAGTTTCTTGATGTACCATACGATTTCTTTCATTATTGTTATTTTCAACTCATTCGCCTTTTCCGTCTGTTTACTTTAGCAAAAAGTGTGTCTATTGCTGCGGTTACCAAATAAGCCAGTCAACCCTTCCTTGGCTCCTGAGAAACCGAAGCCGCACACTTTCTTGAAATCGGCGTAGATGCTCAGTGATCCTCGAGTACTTCTCGCGGACTTAGCTCACCACTTTCTCTTCCATTGCATCGCTTATGCTACTTATTTGTCCTAGACACAAAACAATCAACCATATATCTTAATGAAGTATTATTTACACGCTAGTCGATATTCTGTCGATATACATTTCGCTGGTCACCAGCATAGAAACTTTGCCCTCATTTTGGTGGCATTCGCGTGCCACTCTTCCCTCTACACCATTTGTTATTGATGCCGTCGTTTTTTTTTTGTCGACAGGAGCATACTGTATGTCCTCTGAATGTACTTACAGGTTCAGATCGCGACCTGGAAGAAGACTACATGATCGTGGTGACGTGCCCTGACTGACCACACAAGCGAATTCATTCGTACCCACTTATCCTCGTAACAGGAGGACGAAAACTTTTTTTTTGTGCCCCGACGGCTCGATGACCTACTTATCACCGGAACCGATTGTTCTTATCAGTTGACCTAGTTGCGCTTTGCATCTACATTCATGTGGTGAGTCTGGAGCCTTGCTTTCGTACTTGCCCCTACATGAAACAACTATACTACAACATCCTCGTGTTTTTGTCGCTTATCACCTATCTGTCACCGACAACTGCACTTTTATATATTGCCAAAAAAAGGATGGCGACCAGACTCTCAAGCGTACAAATGGACGCGCAATATAGGACCCAGTAACCCGTCGGTTATTTCATTTTTTTACCGGTACAAATCACTCCAGTTTATTTTGAGCATGCTGCATGTTTTACTTTTCCGTCGATCTTCCAGAGGTGTATCACCCGAGCAATAGTAACATGTTCAGTATAGTGAAACAATAACATACTGCTCATACAAAATAAATTTTCAGTAGAATAATAACATCTTCCAAAATATTATAATGTGACGTGAAATGGTAACGCTGGCGGCCGCCAGAAGGCTGATATTAGCACGCCAATCATAATGCTATACCGTCATATTTCTCAAATTCATTGCCTTAATTCTCACACGTATCAAATGCATAAAATAGCAGTGGGCTCTGTCCCAACTTCAATGGCAGACTTTGCTGTGTTGCGTTAACGATGTCAAAGATGTTCGTCGATTCATTCTGTACAAAAAAGCACAAGCTATGGAAAACGTGGAAGTGTAGTGGACATGTAGTGCAAGCTGCATGGTGCAGAGAACCATCTTGGGCTAACATCATGATTGCATTTGTACTTATAAGATTCGTTGATTTTTTTTCTACGCCGTAGGACAAGTAGCCCTCCTCGCTATAAAACAAGAGTGTGAGCTACATTTAAAGATTTCAAAGAAAGGAATCCTTTTACTTCAGCGTTTGGGAAGGTCATCGGCAGTGTAATCCCGTTATATTTCACGGAGAGCAGGCGATAATATTAAGACAAGAAATGAAAGCCGCGTTATGTTTGTGTTCTGAATTCGAATAAACCGCGAGGCGCGTTCTGACGCCAGAAACCTGGAAATAAATCACCCTGTCAATATAATCATCGGCCTGGTTACACCCGCTGCAGGGCAAAGGCCTCTCCCATACTTCTCCAACAACCCCGGTCATGTACTAATTGTGGCCATGTCGTCCCTGCAAACTTCTTAGTCTCATCCGCCCACCTAACTTTCTGCCGCCCCCTGCTGTGCTTCCATTCCCTTGTAATCTAGTCCGTAACCCTTAATGACCATCGGTTATTTTCCCTCGTCATTACATGTCCGGCCCATGCCCATTTCTTTTTCCTAATTTCAACTAAGATATTCCCTTACTCAATCTCACCCTCGCCCAATCTGTTCCCTCGCCCAATCTGCTCTCTTCTTATCCCTTAACATTACACGCATCAATGTTCTTCCCATAGCTCGTTGCATCGTCCTCAATTTAAGTAGAACCCTTTTCGTAAGCCCCCAGGTTTCTGCCCCGTAGGTGAGTACTGGTAAGACACAGCTATTATACACTTTTCTCTTGAGAGATAATGGCAACCTGCCGTTCATGATCTGAGAATGCCTACGAAACGCACCCCAGCCCATTGTTATTCTTCAGATTATTTCCGTCTCATGATCTGGATCCGCCGTAACTACCTGCCCTAAGCAGATGTAATCCTTTACCACTTCCAGTGCCTCGCTACCTATTGTGAATTACTGTTCTCTTCCGAGACTGTTAAACATTACTTTAGTTTTGTGCAGAATAATTTTTAAACCTACTCTTCTGCTTTGCCTCTCCAGGTCAGTGAGCATGCATTGCAATTGGTTCCCTGAGTTACTAAGCAAGGCAATATCATCAGCGAATCGCAAGTTACTGAGGTAATCTCCATTACCTTTTATTCCCCATTCTTCCCAATCCAGGTCTCTGAATACCTCCTGACAACACGCTGTGAATAGCATTGGAGAGATCGTATCTCCCTGCCTGACGCCTTTCTTTATTGGGATTTTGTTGCTTTCTTTATGGAGGACTACGGTGACTGTGGAGCCGCTATAGATATCTTTCAGTATTTTTACGTACTGCTCGTCTACACCCTGATTCCGTAATGCCTCCATGACTGCGGAGGTTTCGACAGAATCAAACGCCTTCTCGTAATCAATGGAAGCTATATATAAGGGTTGGTTATATTCCGCACATTTCTCTATCGCCTGATTGATAGTGTGAATATGGTCTATTGTTGAGTAGGCTTTAAGGTATCCTGCCTGGTCCCTTCCTTGACAGAACACTAAGGTGTTCCTGATTCTATGGGCGATTACCTTAGTAAATAGTTTGTAGACAACTTACAGTAAGCTGATCGGTCTATATTTTGGCGTCTTTGGCGTCCCCTTTCTTATGGATTAGGATTATGTTAGCGTTCTTAGGATTATGTTAGCGCCCGCCCTCCTTCAACAAATCTGCTGTTACCTGATCCTCCCCAGCTGCCTTCTCCCATTGCATAGCTCCCAAGACTTTCTTTTCTTCTTCCGGCGTTACCTGCGGAATTTCGAATTCCTCTAGATTATTCTCTCTTCCATTATCGTCGTGGGTGCCACTGGTACTGTATAAATCTCTATAGAACTCTTCAGCCACTTGAACTATCTCCTCAATATTAGTAATGATATTGCCGGCTTTGTCTCTTAACGCATACATCTGATTCTTGCCAATTCCTAGTTTCTTCTTCCCTGCTTTTAGGCTTCCTTCGTTCCTTAGAGCATGTTCAATTCTATCCATATTATACTTCCTTTTGTCAGCTGTCTTACGCTTGTTGATTAACTTCGAAATTTCTTACCCTCTTACCGCTAACTCATTGATCGGCTTCTTATGTACCTGTTTCTTTCGTTCCCTCCTCTGGTCTAGGCTAATTGAAGTTCTTACCATCCCATGGTCACTGCAGCGCACCTTGCTGAGGACGTCCACATTTTGTATGATGCCAGGGTTAGCGCAGAGTATGAAGTCTATTTCATTTCTAGTCTCGCCGTTCGAACTCCTTCACGTCCACTTTCGGCTATCCCGCTTGCGGAAGAAGGTATTCATTATCCTCATAATATTCTTTTTCGCTAGCTCTACTAATAACTCTCCCCTGATATTGCCAGTGCCTATGCCACATTCCCCCACTGCTTTGTCTCCAGCCTGTTTCTTGCCTACCTTGGCATCGCCGGTTTCACGTTGTCATAGAAGCTTTCGACTTCCTGGTCATCATGACTGGATGTAGGGGCGCAGACCTGTGCAACCTTGATTTTGTACGTCTTAATAAGTTTCACAATTAGACCTGCCACCCTCTCGTTAATGCTGTAGAATTCATGTATGTATGTTGAATTCATGTATGTCATGTAGTTCTCGTCTCTCCGCTAATCCCCGGTAGCACAGGATGGGCCCGCTTTTTTTGCACTGTATATGCTTCTTCTGGCCTCCTAACCTCACTGAGCTCTATTATATCCCATTTACTGCCCTCTAATTCCTACAATAGCATTGCTAGACTCGCCTCACTGGATAAGGTTTAGCGTTAAACGTTGCCAGGTTTCTATTCCAATGGCGGCCTGTCTGCAATGACCCTGTACGTTCGCATAAACACGGTAATATAATTGTGCGATTTGAGCAAGGCATGAATGCCTTTTGGACCTGCCAGCTACACATACGAAATTTTCAGTACAGTTTCTACAAGGCTCAGGATTGACAGCACTCGCAAAAGATTAAATAATGGTAGCACCATTTAGTCAAACGTTGACGGATGGGCACCGTATTCAGTCTTTATGCAGGGTGTCTGATAATCATTCACATCAATTAGTGGCTAAAAGGTGGTGAATGTTCGTTAGGCACTCACATCACACAGATTTAGATTGTATGGAGAGACAGTTCGTAATATAACCAAGCGAGGAAGTACAATTGGCAAATCGTCCCACCGATACTGTTCTCAAAACGTGCGGCAATAAATTGACGCAGGTGTATATTTTTTCGAAATCAGTGACACACATCCGCCCACTTATATGCTTCTTATGCAGTTTCATTTCATTTTTCATTGCTGAAGCAAAAAAGCAGGGAGTGCCGCTGTGTACCGCGGCCACCTATGCTGCAGGCGCGTGCTCTTTTTCATCTAGCAATATGGCGCGCGGCCGCTTCACTCGCTGCCCTAGGTGGCGGCTGGGACTGTCACTGAAGAAGTATATCACGTCCTTGCATAGAAACGACAGAACTGGACATTAGGGACACCAGAGAAACCGGATTGAGAAACTGTTTGATTAGCATGACAATATTGACGCGTGATCTCGTTTATATTTTACGGGTGAGTGCTTTTACCGTCTAAGAAATGGTATCGCTAAGCGCAAGAGGCGCCTACATGTATCGGAAGTTTCTATAATATTATCGATTCTTCTATCCTCTGTCTGTTGTTGCAGAAACTTGTGTAATTTCATTGTTTGTATACGCGAGGAGCGTGGTGTAGAACTTTGTGGAAGGCACGCGGGTCCCAGCGATTGCCCTGGAACATTCGACAACTCATGTATAAATCGACGCGCTGGACCCGCTGACCAGATTTGGATCATCACCGACTGTGTTTGCAGCTGCCGCCGTTCTTTAGGTGTAGCCTGCTTTGTGGGCACAGGTTTGCCCAATAAAAGTTAGTTTCATCTTCCACAGTCTCGCTACTGCGTTCTTTGTACGTCACTACCACATGACATCTGGCGGAGGTGCTGAGTCCAGAAGTACTGCACGCCTTACATAACGATCTGACAGCTGGGCACCTTGCATTCTCGCGGACGCTATCGAGGATACAGGAAACGTATTACTAGCCATGCCTGACCACAGATGTCGCCCGTTACGTCAAGACCTGCCGAGACTGTCAGCGACGCAAGAATTAGTAGAGCCGATCAAGCCTCCTTAACGACCTTTTCGGCACATCGGCATGGATTTGTTGGGACTGTTTCCGACGTCAACATCCGGAAATAAGTTGATCGTCATGGCGACGGACTACCTCACCCGCTTCGCTGAAAATAAAGCTATGCCTAAAGGTAGCGCCACAGAAGTGGCGAAATTTTTCCTCATCAGTCCTCATCACCGACAGAATAACGGCCTTTACAGCAGAGCTAACCCACCCCATTCTGCAGTACAGCCAGACAAGCCATAGGAGGACAACTGTCTACCAACCGCAGACGAATGGTCTCACTAAGCGCCTGTATAAACCATCGCCTACATGCTAGCCATGTACGTGGACGTCGAACACAGACCTGGGATGCCGTGCTGCCGTACGTAATCTTCGGTTACAACATGGCGTTGCAAGGAACAACACAGATCACGCCATTCAAGCTGGTTTATGGCAGGGATCCGACGACTACTCTCGACGCCATGCTGCCGCACGTCCGCGACGAAGAGAATCTTGACGTCGCCACCTATCTCCAGCGCGCTGAAGAAGCCCGGATGCTCGCGCGCCTGCGGATCATGAACCAGCAGAGGACCGACAGCAGACGCTACAACCTTCGGGGATGCTACGTGGAGTACCAGCCCGGCGATCATGTTTGGGTCTGGACCCCTATACGCTGACGTGGACATAGCGAGAGGCTTTTACACCACTATTTCGGACCACACAAAATTATCCGATGCATTGGCGCACTCGACCATGTGGTCGTCCCATACGGCGTTTCACTATCACAGAGGTGCCGCTCACGACCAGAAGTAGTAGATGTCGTGTGACTTAAGCCGTTGCACCAGCGCTAATGAATTTTGGGGACTTCGCATAGCTGTACTTTCAACTTCTTTTGGACTGTGTCACCTTAGACTTCGTTTCTTTGCTGCTTTGTTACTTTGTTTAATAAGTGTCCTTTTGTGTTTCACTCTCATGTTGTTTGTAGCATCCGGACGATGCCTTTTGAGAGGAGGGAACTGACACGTGGACTCGTTTGCCTTAATGGGCTTGGTGGAACCAACAACAACGGGACGTTCACAATGTGCTCTGATTGCATTTGCTACTCTGCTCTCGGTCCCAGGAGTGAGCACGCACACGTGTGTGAATGGTGAAAAAGTGCTAATCAACGCCACATCGACAAGAAATATTGGCCGTCGTTCTATCAACCTTGTTAACATGCACTTCGCTTCGTATGCCATACCCGTGAGCGGCATCATCTCATCGGAGCGTAGAGCTATAAGAAGAACGGCCTGCGACCAACTCTTCAGTGGGCGTGGTGGACCCAACAACTACGGTACGTTCACCATGCGCTCTACTTACATATTTCAGGCCTTGCTGCTTTTGGTCCCCGGAGTGAGCCCGCACACGTGTGTTAACGGTGAAAGAGTGTAATGAACACAGCATCGACAAGCAAGATTGACCTTCGTTCTACCAACCCTGCTAACATGAATTTCGCTGCGCATGCAATACCCGTGAGCGGCATCACGTCATCGGATCGTACAGCTATAATAAGAACGCCCTGCGAACAACTCTTCAGTAAGCTTGGTGAAACCAAACGCTATGGGACGTTCACCACGCGCTCTGCTTACATATTTCAGGCCTTGCTCCTCTCGGTCACCGCAGTGAGCACACACACCTGTGTGAAAGGTGAAAGAGTGTTAATCATCGCAGCATCGACAAGCTAGACTGACTTTTGTTCTACCAACGCAGATAACATAAATTTCGCTGCGCATGCCGTATCCATGAGCGGCATCATATCATCGGATCGTACAGCTATAAGAACGCCCTGCTACCGAATATTCAGTGGGCTTGGTGGAACCAACAACAACGGGACGTTCACAATGCGCTCTGCTTACACATATAAGGTAAATTACCTTGCACCTGTAGAGGCGAGGATATGTGTCCATTTGTTCTGCGAAGGCGACACACACTACTCTCCTTCATATGTGATTGCATTCATGTCTGCACATTATTACTGTGGGGGGATGTTGAAGAATATCCCGGTGCTAGCAGCGCTGATATGCTGGAAAAACTGTTAACAGGTCAAGAGGCTATCCGTAGCAACTTGAAGGAAGTGACATCGAAACTTACTGAAACTGAGAAGGTTCTGAACAAATTCGGTGCGCATTTAGAGAAAGTCGAGAATAAACTGAATGAAGTGAGCATAAAAGCTTGTGCCAATGATAGTGTAAATTATCATGACATGAGACCTAAAAAACTCTATCACTCAGCAACAAAGTAAGCTTACTGCACTGGAGGACGGAAATCGTCGAAATAACTTGGTTGTCTTTGGAATTAGGGAGGGGCCAAATGAATCTGAAGAGATACTTTGGCGCAAAGGTATACATCAACTTTTTTTTTTGTGATAGGCTTGCAATAAATTGTGAATCGGTAGCTACAATTCACTGGCTGGGGAAAACCTCGTGAAACCACCCGGTTATTCTTTATTTTCAGGACTATATTGAGAAATAGAACGTGCTCAGCCGATCTAGAAAGTTAAAAGGGACGAATATATTTATTAAAAATAATTACTCCTTGGAAGCCCTAAGAAAAAGTAAACAGCTATGGCAAGCTATGAAACACGAGAAAACGTGAAAGAAATTGTCACTCGTAAGTGATAAACTTCGCATTGGAAAACCGTTCACGTACAGGATGATTCATCTTCCACACGTGTTCCAGTTCTAGCTGCTGACAGCAAGGCATCCGAATCATAGCGATCACAGATATCTGACGAATATTTGCGCATCCTTCTTTTGAATGCCAGGAGCATTGTCAACAAAATAGATCAACTTCAAATTTTGTTACTAACTTATGGCCTTCACTTGCTAGTTTTGACTGAAACCTGGTTAAAATGAAAACATATGTGATGGCGACATTATTCCGCCTGGTTTCAGCATATTATTACAATATCATCTAGCGATGCTCAAGAGATGAGCCGAAGCGAGAACGACGAAGAAGTTGGTCAGTGCCCTTGGCACGAGCGAGTGTCAGCCTGGCTGCCTGGCTCCAGTGTAAATAGCATGTAAATAGCATCTTTCGTCTGTGTCTTTCCACACGTAACATTTCTGGTGCAGGTCAGCGATCCCCATCCTCACCACGCAACTGCGAAGTGGTCGGCTAACCGAGCTTGTCACCATGCCTCCCGGTGACGAGCCCACCTCGGCAACGGCTTCGGCTTGTCCAACTCCTCCAATCGTCACGGTTGCCCCACATCGTGACCCAGGTGTCTTCTCTGGCCTGGAGGGACAAGATGTCGACGACTGGATCAAGCTTTATGAACACGCCAGTGCTAATAACAGGTGGGACCCAACGATTATGCTCGCCAATGTCATCTTTTATCTCGGCGGCACCCCACGTGTGTGGCACCAAACGCATGATGACGAAATAACCAGTTGGGTCAGTTTCAAAGAAAACCTACGGGAACTGTTCGGCGACCTCATTCGGCGGAAGGCTGCCGCGAGAAAGGCTCTTGCGTCTCGTGTTCAGTCTTCTACAGAGCCATAATTTTCCTACAACCTCGACGTCTTGGCTCTATGCCATAAAGCTGACGATAATATGCCCGAAGCAGATAAAGTGGCACATGTGCTAAAAGGCATCGCCGATGACGCTTTCAATTTTCTTGTTTTCGGCAACGTCTCGACTATCGACGCTATTATAAAAGAATGGCATCGCCTTGAACAGGCTAACAGCCGCCGTATGTCACACCACATTGCGCGGCTACCCAACAATGCTGCTACGTCGACATGTGAGGGTTGACCATGTCAGACCACCACCTGTGACGACGTCAACCGTATTGTTCGCCGCGAATTCGAGGCCGCCTGTTCACCAGCCTTCTCCACTACGCTTTCCGATCCGCCAGCAACCACTATTGCGATGATTCAGGCCGTCGTCACACAGGAATTTGAAAACATGGGTCTGAACACCGTGTGTTCCACGTCTCGACCCAGCGTTCCCCAGTTAACTAGCGGCCCTCCTCGTCCCCGGCAGTCCTTTTCTTCCCCATCTAGCCACAACCCGTCCGAATGGCGTACCCCTATGACAGGCCGATCTGCTTCCACTGCTGTCGCATCGGCCACGTCGCCCGTCACTGCCGCAACTGATGGCCACCACCTCCTCGTACTTACGCCGCCACTTATTCCCGCACCTTTGGAACTTCTGTACCCTATGCCACCCGCCATGAACCCACTACCGCTGATGCCCCTGCTCCGAACCTTCGCTACAGTCGCTCGCACTCACCTCGACGCCACCCGTCTCGGTCGCCCCAACCCCGCTGCTTCTCTTCGCCGCCAATCGCTTCCCAGAGCCAGCCGGAAAACTAGGCACTGCAGCTTCTGGAGGTGAAGTTGCGTTGTCGACCCTGCCCTCAAATCCTCTGCTCACGTTACCTACTAACCGAAACCTTCTTGACGTTGACGTTGATGGCTATCCTGTCACGGCACTCATCGATACAGGAGCACATCTTTCAATTATGAGTGCTGCCTTCCGACGACGACTGCACAAGCTCCTCTCCGCACGTGTCAGCATCGCCGGCCGCCACATTACTGTCCTCTTCACCGTAATTGCTCATTGCCCCCACGACCTCATTCTCGGCCTCGATTTTCTCTCCGCCCATTTTGCTCTTATTGACTGCTCTTCCAGTACCCTTCGCCTTGAGTTGCCGATGCTCGCAGAACCTTCTGACGCACCCCACTGCCGCTTACGCTCCACCGGCTTTCTTCGCCTTCCGCGAAAGTCCATAGCCTACATTGAACTGTTGTCTTTCCCACCTGTTCCTGATGGCCAGTACCTCGTCACACCTCTGCCCGACATCCCAATACAGCATGACGTCATCGTGCCTCACAGTATACCTACTATTACTGCGAACCACACTCGAATGCCTCTATGTTACTTTGGATTGGCAAAACAAATTCTACCGCAAGGTATTTGCCTTGCCACCGTTGATTGTCTCGGCGACCAATACGTGGCAGCGTTATTGACCAATGGTTCTCTCGATCTTAGCATGCCCCTCGTGCCAGCCTCGGGCGTCGATCCCAACATAAAGAAAATGGTTGTGACGGACCTGTCCTCTACTCAGGCTGAAGACCTTTGCGAAGTGTTATCGTCCTGCTGCGATATTTTCGACTTCGACGATCGCTCTTTAGGCCAGACGCTCGCGGTCAAGCATCGCATTCTTACTGGCGATGCTGCACCTATTCACCGACGACCGTATCGAGTTTCTGTGTCGGAACGCCGAGTAATTCAAGATGAAGTGAACAAAATGCTAGATAAAAACATCATTGATCCTTCATCGAGTCCCTGGGCGTCACCAGGGGTGTTGGTTAAGAAGAAGGACGGCACGTGGCGCTTCTGTGTAGACTACCGTCATCTGAACAGCATTACAAAGAAGGACGTCTACCCGCTGCCACGTATAGACGACGCCCTTGACTGCCTGCACGGTTCCAGCTATTTCTCGTCCATCGATCTTCGTTCGGTATATTGGCAGATTGCTGTTGACTATATGGACAGAGAAAAAACCGCGTTCATCACACCTGATGGGCTATACCAATTTAAAATAATGCCGTTTGGATTATGTCACGCCCCTACCACCTTTGAGCCTATGATGGACTCCTTGCTCCAAGGTTTCAAATGGCAAACATGCCTCTGCTACCTCGACGACGTCATCGTCTTCTCGCCAACGTTCAACACTCATCTTGAGCGTCTCACAACTATACTTCATGGATTTCGAAACTCGTCCAAATGTCGTTTTTGCCACAGACAAATTACTCTTGTGGGCCATCTCGTTGGCGCTTCCGGAGTACAGCCTGATCCCGACAAAACTCGTGCTGTCCGAGAGTTTCCGGTTCCCAAGAGAGCCGCAGACGTGGACAGAGAAAAAACCGCGTTCTTCACACCTGATGGCCTATACCAATTTAAAGTAATGCCTTTTGGATTATGCAACTCCTTGCTTCAAGGTGTCCACATGCCTCTGCTATCTCGACGATGTCATTGTCTTCTCACCAACGTTCGTCACTCACTTTGAGCGTTTCACAACTATACTAGATGTATTTCGAAAGGCCAAGCTGCAACTTAACTCTTCCACTTGTCGTTTTGGCCACCGACAAATTACTCTTCTGGGCCATCTCGTTGACGCTTCCAGAGTACAGCCTGATCCCGACAAAACTCGCGCTGTCCGAGAGTTTCCGGTTCCGAAGACAACCGCAGACGTTCGAAGTTTTGTAGGGCTGTGCTCGTACTTGCGTCGTTTTGTTCCAGATTTTTCGACAATTGCTAGGCCCCTAACTAATCTTTTGAAGAAAGGCGTAAAATTCTCGTCGAGTACTGCAGAAGCCGCCGCCTTCTCTCGCCTCGTCACTCTTCTAACCTCACCACCCATTCTCGCCGACTTCGACCCTGATGCCACTACAGAATCACGTACAGATGCCAGCGGTCATGGCGTAGGTGCCGTCTTAGCCCAGCGTCAGCGTGGCAAGGATCGGGTTATTGCTTATGCGAGCCGCCTCCTAGCACCATCGGAGCCCAACTATTCCATTACGGAACGCGAATGCCTTGCCGTTGTCTGGGCGATTGCGAAGTTCCGTCCTTACCTTTACGGTCGCCCTTTTTCCGTATTCACTGACCATCATGCTCTCTGCTGGCTCTCATCGCGAAAAGATCCTACAGGCCGGCTTGGTCGATGGTCTTTGGGGGTACAGGAATTTTCATATTCCGTGGTGTACAAGTCTGGCCGCTTGCACCAAGACGCTGACAGTTTGTCGCGTTACCCTGTTGACGACTCTGACTCCTCCAATATTGTCAGTGCTTCTTGCGTATTCTCTGTATCCAAGCTGCTTCATTTTGCCGACGAGCAACGCCGTGACACCTACATCAGAGCACTCATCAACCGTTTTGAACACTCTCCGACCGATGCTGCTCTACGCCTCTTCGTCCTCCGCGACAGTACGCTGTACCGTCGTAACCGTCATCTGGACGGCTCTGAGTTCCTGCTTGTAATACCTAAACACCTCCGCTCCAGCGTTCTAGAAGAGCTTCATGACGCGCCAACGGCAGGACACCTCGGCGTATCTCCAACCTATGACCGTGTACGTCGCCGTTTTTTCTGGCCGGGCCTTGCCCGTTCCGTACGACGTTACGTCGCCGCTTGTGAACTTGGCCAACGACGCAAGAAGCCTTCCCAGCTCCCCGCTGGTTACCTGCAGCCGCTCGACATCCCCACCAAGCCCTTCCATCTTGTCGGCTTGGACCTTCTCGGCCCATTTACGGAATCTACATCAGGAAACAAGTGGGTTGCAGTCGCGGCGGACTACGCGACCCGCTACGCCGTAACCCGTGCTCTTCCGAATAGTTGCGCAACTGATGTTGCGGACTTCCTCCTACATGATATCATTTTGATGCATGGTGTTCCATGCCAATTGCTTACAGACCGCGGCCGCACCTTTTTGGCCAAAGTCATTGACGACATTACGCGTGCCTGCTCAATCCAGCATAAATTTACCACCTCCTACCACCCGCAAATGAACGGCCTCACTGAGCATTTAAACCGCACCCTTACAGACATGCTATCCAAATACGTTTCAGACGGCCACTGTGACTGGGACCTGGCTCTACCTTGCATTACCTTTGCATAAAGCTCTTCCCGTCTCGAAACTGCTGGCTTTTCCCCGTTTTACTTCTTGTATGGCCGCGAACCGACGCTACCACTGGAAACTGTGCTTCCGTCCACCACAGCTTCAACTAGCGATTATGCCCGTGATGCAATCGCGCATGCTGACCATGCTCGCCAACTTGCGCGCGTTCGTCTATAAGTGTCTCAAGACAAGCAGAAACAACGCTACGACCTCTGTCACCATGATGTCCATATTGTGCCCTGCGCCCTCGTGTTGCTTTGGTCTCCATCGCGTAAAGTCGGCCTTTGTGAAAAACTGCTTTCCTGTTACACAGGCCCATATCCCGTGATACGCAAAGTGACCGATGTCACCTATGCACTCGTTCTAGCCACGCCCACTATGTCCTCCGCTGTGACAACCAGTGACATTGTCCACGTTGCGCGACTCAAGCCCTACAACTCTCCATGCACCTTGGATATTTAACAGCACCGTGACGGTGCTTTTGCCGTCAGGGGGTTATATTACGATATCATCGAGCGATGCTCAAGAGACGAGCCGAAGCGGAAACGACGAGGTTGGTCGGTGCCCTTAGCACGAGCGAGTGTCAGCCTGGCTGCCTGGCTCCAGTGTAAATAGCGTGTAAATAGCATCTTTCGTCTGTGTCTTTCCACGCGTAACAATATATAGACGCGATCGTGGTTCACTCGACGGGGGAATTGCAGTTATTTTTAAGTCTGGTATAGATGTTGGTGTCATGCAAAAGATCGAAGATCATGAGAGCTCGTTTCTAAACTTCACAAGGAATAAGTTGTCGGTTGTACTCTCTGCGGTTTACAGGGCACCTGATGCTGATGTGTCTTTCCTGTCTAGATTGTGTGATCAATTTGTTAAGTTTTGAAAAAGAAATATCATACTAACAGGAGGCTTCAACGTGCCATCCATAAACTGGAAACATTTGGGCTACGGTGAATGCGTTAACACGGACGCTATTCTTGATTAACGCTTGCTTTGAAAGTTGAACAAATTGTGTGTGATTTTACTAGAAAGCAAGCACTTCAGGATGTTTCTTCTCAGTGAAATTTTCTCTAAATGTACTATTCCTGTTGAGCCGGGTATTTTAGACCATAAATTGTTGACCTGTTGGTGCCCCAGGGCCGCCAGATACAATCGGGCTAAGAAAGAAATAAAAAATTTTGAACGAAATGAGGATACCCCAATTGTTCATTATTTAGAGAAAAGACTAGATATTGATGCTCAATCTTGTAATTTTCATGAACTATGGTGCCATCTTAAACAATTAAATAAATAAATAGGGTACTGTAAATATATAAATAAATAAAAAATTTGTGTCATTCTGTACTAAAAACTTCGTGCCCATGAGGAGGGCTACTAAGTATCGCAAGAATCCATGAGTTAGTCGTGAAATCATCCACATTAAACGTAAACTAAGGTGATTGAGAAAGAAACAAAATATTCTTGAGAAGACCCTCATGGAACAGAGGAATAAATTGGCAAATAAGGTGCAACATGCAAAGCATAATTACTTCCCTTTTTGACTTCCAGAATTTCTTCAAACTCATCCATCAAAATTTTGGCGTTACCTCAAAAAGACAAGTGAGTCTATTAAAAAAATTCAGTAAATTATCACCTTGTCGAAAACGCAGCTCACGCATTCAATGTGTATTTTCATAGTGTTTTTCCTCTAATGACAACTATAGCACGCATAAGGAACTTTCGAAGACAGATGTACAAGTGATAACAAACGCGGGGTTCTATATCTGCTACGTAAGTAGAATGAGAAAGAAAGCGCTGGTAAGAATGTCATCCCTACAGCGCTCTTGAAACGCTTTGCAGCACAGATTGCAGACTACTTGGCAAACCTTTTTTCAGCTTTCATTAGCCACTAGTGGGCTTTCTGATGACTGGAAGATAGCGTGCGTTGTGCCGATTTTTAAAAAAAGGAGACAAGCTTAACATAACAAATTATAGGCTCATGTCGATTATATCTACGGGTTCGAAACCCATGGAACACGTCATAGGTGGATATATAAGGTCTTTCTTGGAATAAAAATAAAGGTTTGTCTCCTTATGAACACGGATTTACCAAGGGAATATCTACAACGACTCAGTTACTCACCACTCTACATGACTTTATAGTGACATTGGACCACTCGGGGCAAATAGATGCATTTTTATGTACTTTAGCAAGGTGTCGCATACGACAATAATACAAAAGCTGAAATGAACTGGCCTTCCCTGCTACTTAGTGAAATGGGTTGAAGCATACTTGCTCAGCAGAAAACAATTTGTTGTACTGGATGAGTGCGTCTGATATGCTCCCTGTTTGTTCTTGTGTGCTTCAGGACAGTGTACTTGGACCCTTGCTTTTCTTAATTTATGTGAATGATCTCATTGCATTTTTTTTTGAAACCATGTGTATAAAACTTTCTGCTTTTGACTGTACTGTATACAAGAAGATATTGTGTGATAGTCATCGCGTTATATTGCAGGACCAATTGTTGCAGATTGAGCAGTGGTGTCGAATGTGGGATATGGAAATTAACGTGCAAAACAGTCTTATTAACAGTCACACGTAAATTGCAGCCTAGTTCTTATTCCTATACTCTTTGCAACGAAGAACTAGCAAAGGCCACAAGCTATAAGTATTTCGGCTTACACTTCTAAATTATCCTGGTCAGGTCACGTTTCAGATGTACGTGCATCAGCATTTAAGAAGTTGTGTTTCCTAAGAAGCAAACTAAACAAAGCTCCAGCAAAGGTAAAGCTGCTAGCGCAAAATTCTTACATGAGGTGGAAATTAGAATATGCTTCCGTAATTTGGGATCCGGAAACTAAGCAGGATATATAAACACTTGAGATGTTGCAAAGAAAAGCAATCAGATTCATTTTTGTAAGTATAGAAGGTGTGTCTCCCCTATTAAACTTATGCAAGAACACGGGATTACAACGTTACACATGCGTCGGAAATATGCTCGGTTAGTGTTCTTGCATAACATGTTGAAAGGTAAATTTTACATGTCCATACCATCATATGTAAAACGATTAGACAGCAGAAAGACTCGACACAATCATGACCCTGCAATGAAACCCATAATTCCTAAAACCAATGCATTCGAACACAGTTTCTTTCCCCAGACAATTTCTAACTGGAACGCCCTCTTTAATACCATTTTTGAGGAGGGTGATTTTAAATGGCAGTGGAGAAATTGTTGTTTTAGTTTTCTTTTTTTGCTTGTAACCAAGTGCGTATTATATGTGTAATGATTTAGCACTGTTTGATTTGTAATGGTCTTATTCATTTGTAATGCCAATTTATACTAAATATGTTTTGATTTTGCAGCCCTGCTTGGGCATGTCATGGACTGCAGTATCGTGAAATAAATAAAAATATACAGAAATATTTTACGCGTAATGGGCTCTTACCGTCTAAGAAATGTTATCGCTCAGTGCTGGTACATGTATCGGAAGTTTCTAGAATGTTATCGATGTTTCTATCGCCGTCTGTTGTCGCCGAAACTTGTGTAATCTGGTTGCTTGTATGTGCGACGCGAATGGTGTAGAATTTTGTTGAAGGTACGCGGGTCCCAGTGATTACTCTGAAACATTCGACGACTATCAATAAAAGCCGCCGTGCTTGACCCGCTGAGCAGATTTTGACGATCGCCGACTGTGTTCACCGCTGTCACCGTTCTTTGGGTGTAGCGTGTTTTTGGGCGCACAGGTTCACCCACTAAAAGTTAGTTTCATTTTCCACAGTATTGCTACGGTGTTATTAGTACGTCGCTACCACGTGACAATATATATGACTCCTGTGCCTTTGCGAAACTACTGATGCTAGGTATTAGGCCAAGTGTTTATAGTAGAATATTTTGGACATTAAAGGTAGAATTGATTTGAAACCGGTAAATTTGCCACACTTGAAATTAAAACAAACCGAGCAATACTTCTGCAATATAGTAGAGCTGTGCGCAAGAATTTATTCGTCCTTGACAGCGGAGGATGCATTGCGGAACCTTATGCGCGTCATGTAGGCGGACATGCAAAAGATCATAATGCGAACTCTACTAGCTGCTCTGCATTCCTCAAATTGTTACAGCAGAATCACCAGACCTCTTTGACAACCGCTGCGCCACAGCCACAACTTCTTTACAAACATGTTTATGCCAGTCGGCAGCTATGGATTTAGAACGCCTGCGTTTGTCTGTATTGGCATACAACCTGTAGTAGTAACAATGCAGCCATCTCCGACAAGTTTTGCCACCTTCGCTATAGCGGAGCGTCTTTTCCAGGATAAAACTAGCGACCAAGACAGGGACCTAAAAGCAACCGCAGGCACAATAGAGCCATATCGCCGCTCCTAAAAGCTATAAAAAACGACGTACAATGCCGTACAGTGCTTTCGCCAGCGAGAAGTTTCCTTGCCGATGACGGCCATCCATGTGGTCAAGTGTGGGACAGCACTGCACAAGTCACACCCAAGTGATTACTATCCGTTTGGAGAAGACTTCATGAAAGAATGCAATACTCCAAGCGAACAGTTTAAATCTACCAAAAACGAGGATTCGCGGGCGTAGGAGTTCCTATCGGGTACATCCATATGTACTTTGTCGAACACTCAGCTTTTCGCGTGGAATGTCTCAGCAAAGGAGAAGGACGTAACGTTACTGCAGCGCTCTGACTTGAAGCATGAAAACTCTAACTTTCTCATTTTCATCGTGATCCCATCTTCCTAAGCAAAAGAACATGTTCCTCTGTACTTTAATACCATCGATTTTTATGAGACGCCAGGGAGGGCGCTGTATTGCTTCATGAAAAGTTTATTCCCCAGGACCTCGGCTTAGATGGCCCTTTCCTGTACCACTTTCTAGCAACTAGTGGTTCACTGTCACCTAAGATTACGCCAAGCGCTGCTTAATCACTTGACTGCTCGGCATTACAGTTCAACTTGCCACAAGCTCACAATATGTTACTATCACTGACTAATGATCATAAGTGGATCCTTACAAATGTGTCTTCGAATAATTCATGTCTTACGTCCCTGCCATTTCTTGGGCGTGCTGATAAACTGACTTGAAAAGCATATTTAGTGCCAGCGAACAAGGACCGAAAGGAGACGACAGCAGAATGCGCTAACTTCAGCAACTTGATTTTCAGGAAACATCCTCCTAGTTAACCCATGCACAAGTGGCGCCAACTTATCCAAATTTTAACCATCCAAAAAGCCGTTTCCTTATCTAACAAAGCAACCGAAGTGGCACTAACACACGTATCACGCGGCAGGAAACATACACCGGCGCACAGCCGCATTCCTGACAGTGAGTCGACAGATGACCGTGTTGCTTATTTCTCACGTTTAGACTATGTTCTCCTAACAGTTTATTAAGACACCTTCCCGTCTGCCCGATGTATCTTTTTCACACAGGACAGCGGAAGCGCAAAAACACCAGCTTCTACGCAAATCACTGGTGCTTTACCATGATTCGTAGAGCATCTGACGCCTGGCTTACGGTACGGGTCCGTTAACCGCCATATTTTCACGAGTTTTTCTGGCGCAGAAAAGACCACTTTCGCGTCCACTTGGCTAGCCATAATATTAAGAGAATGTGCCATTCTATGCATATAAGGCACTACAACGACCTTCCCTCTGCGTTCCGCTCATTGATCTTCCACCGGAGTTGTGCTGTCTGACCTGCATCTTTCTACCAGATCCTCTACGACCGAAGCCAGCACTGATTCCGGAAACCCTGCTGCTGATAACCTTCCCGACTTAACCATAACACCCGTACAGAACGTATGGCGGCAAGATTTCTTTAATGCATTTCAAAAGAACAAGTTCGCAATGCTCCTGTTTATGAGCTTCGACTAGGCGGACCGATACGGCAACATAGGATTATTATCCCTATGTTTATACTCCCCGCGCGTGTGCCATTCCATGAACTGGAGCTGAATATCTAGGAAACCCAGCACGTTACCAGTGGGCTCTTCAAGCATGAGAGTAAGTGGGTTAAGGCCTGCAAAAAAAGCTTCGTAAACTTGCCTACAGTAGAACATGCGTCTGGTTCGAAAAGGAGTAGACAGTCATCAACACACCTGACAACTTTAACCACCTTGAGCTCCGACGAGCTACGCGACATGTTTTTATTATGGTGGGCTAGAGAAATGTCGCTTAGTATAGGCGATATACATGAACCAATGCGTGCACTCTGTTTTTGAATGAATTCATCTGCATTAGTCAATGCACCTGCATTAGTCAATGAAGGTAGCAACTACGCATATATAAAAAGCCCTGAAAGACTAAACCAACTGAATATTGAAAAGCAACCACGCCATACTCGTCTATGCATTCTTCCACGCATGCTATTAATTTCTTTTAAGGCAAAGAGTAGTACAAGTCCTTTATGTCAAAGGAGCAAGCTGATAAGCTTTTGTCAAAATTTTTTCTCATGAAATCCACGATTTCTGCAGAGCTTTTAACTAAAGGTGGGTCGTTATTATAAGGAATTCTGAGTTTTTGTTGCAAAAAAAAAGCAAACTTTTTTGCCATGACCCGGTTTCTGCCCTTAACGGGCACTCGGGTTTGTGCGTCTTCACACTAAACATGATTCGAAGGCAACCAGCGTTCGCGTTGTCAATTTCACGAACCAATTGACTAAGGTATGCATTCTTGTAAAGAGGCTTTGTTCCTAGCTTGATCTTTCTAAGAGATACATTACGATACTCGTGGAACACAGAGGCAATCGCAAAGCAGGTTTTCTTGTAAAAATCACCTTTCTTGAGTACTACAAAGCCCGCTTCCTTGTCCGCTGGCAAAACATTTAGTCGGTTCTGCCTCAAGAACGAAGTTGCGCGTGTAAACGGCACACGTGAGACAACCGCTTTGTTACGCGAGACCACATCCTCCCCTTCAAAGATACATCGGTTCGCATCACCTTGTGGTGCGCACTTTGAAATTCTTCGCACAATGCTTAGAATTGATTGGTGCTCCAAATGGCAGATGCAAATAAACACACAAAAAATCCGCGATCATGACTGTAACCAGAAAAACGGTATCATCAATTTTTGTTTACACAATTAACGGCACTCCACTTTACAAAGTTGAAGAACACAAATATCTAGCGTTACATTAACCTCGGAGCTCAAATGGGACAAACATATCAGTAATATAATCTCAAAGGCGCTGCGCAAACTATTTATCTTAAAGAGAAGCCTGGCACTCGCAACCAAGTCAACGAAGCTGCTAGCCTACACATCATTTGTAAGGCTTCTTCTCGAATACGCTAACACAGTCTGGTTTCCGCATACACAGACTAACATAAGTAAGCTAGAATCAATACAAAGGAAAGCTGTGAGGTTCATCTATAACACATATAGACGTACAGACTCGCCAACGCATCTTTTAACCCGGTCCGGTTTGCGAACGCTATCCACAAGAGCGAAACACGCTCGCTTAAAATTCTTGTTTCAACTACTAAAAGATAACTACAGAATAGATACCTCCCGATACATTTCATTCTCCGAGGCTCGACCTACACGTAACAAGCATGCGCACACATTGACAGAATACACATGCAAAAATGACACATTTAAGTATTCCTTTTTCCCGCTCGCGATAGCGGAGTGGAACCAACTTGATCCTACTATCACCAACATTGAATCATTATCCGAATTTATCTTACAAATAGAAAAAACTGTGTGTGACTAACAGTACCTATTGTGCATGCAGGGACACCGGCACAGATTGCTTTATGCATTAGGAAATTTTAATAAACACTCTAATTTTCGACAGCTTATTCGTTTGCCATAATGATTCCTTAACACTCGTAGTTTATTTTAGTTATTTCTGTTTTATTACTTGCCCTTAGTAATATCTGTGCTATTGTTATAAAGCATCTTGCTCTTTTACATTTCGTTTTTTTATTCTTTACTATTCCGTTTAATCTTAACATGGTTTACTTGTATAGTACTATGTATAACTTGCACTGCTTATGTCGTTTTTTTACTTTTTGTGTAATCTATACTTTTTACTTGCATTGTACGGCTGAATTATTGCACTGCCCAACTGCCACGCTCTCGAAGGAGAGCAGCAGTACTGAAAATAAATAAAATAAATAAATAAATATCCGACGCGCTTAACCTTGGTTCTACGGCGAACTTGAGGCCACGTTCAAGAACACCTTCAACGTAGTCTAGAAGACTAACCTCGCTAAAGGTTCTGATGCCACAAGGTCCTGTAGGTTTCTTTTAAGGGATGCTGACGCGTAGGTATGGTAAGGCCGTCTGCCACGGGAATTCCGTGCCGCTGCTGATGATCTCTAGGAAGTCGTTGCACTTCCTGTCGGCACTTTGTTGTCTCCCTGTAGCATTCAGAGTCGTCCTCAGCAAACGTTTCACTACCCGCGCTTGCCCTTGCCACTCACTTCTCAATATCTTTAGAAATATGATGCCATGACCCAGGGAGGGGGCAGGGCCTCCAAACAACCGCAGGACTTCGTTGGCCAGGTACTTGCAGTGAATGTAGAAGGAAAGTGCTTGAGCTTGGCAATTGACATAGATGAGGAGGGGGGCCACTGAAAATGGATTTAACGATGAACGCAGAAGAGATCGCGATGTATTAGAAATAAATTTCAGCAATACCATTTGTTGGACATGCTGGTAAACTGACTTCGACATATATGTAGCGCGAGCGAACAAGAACCGAAGGGAGACACAAGTACAATGCGTTAACTTGAACAACTTGATTTTCAGGAAACACCCTTCTATTTAACCCATGCACAGTAGCGCCACTTCATCCAAGTGTTTACCGTCCAAAAAAGTTGTTTGCTTATCTAGCAAATTAACCGAAGGGGCACAGCACACGTATCACTATTCCGACCGATAGCCTGAGCCTCAATGATCTCTCGCACATCTTCATCTTTGTGCTTCGAAAGAACACAGCAGAAACCATACACTGGAGCACAGCCCTATTCTTGAAGACGACGCACATGTGCGAGCGCGTCGGCTCCCGTTTCTACAAACCTTTTGGACCAGATTTCTTGCCTCAACCCACAGGAACTGTGCATCAATCGACGCAGTTTACTCCAAGGAACAGGCGGCTACCGAAATCTTACCGGTGGGTGGATTTTTCGGACTTTCCGAGACTTTTCCACCACACGTCACGTTGGCGCGCAGCTACGCCTAACGAGCCAAACCATACGGGGCGGTCGGGCAGGCGTCGAGCCTAGGCCCAACGCGTCGTCGAGCTAGGAAATGGCCTCCAACCCCAATACCTCGGTTGTAGAAGGCATGGAAATCAATCCGGAGCAAGCGGAGTGCTCAGGCTGGATCGAAGTCGTGAGCAAGAAAAAGAAACTTGCCGAGCGGTGTGATCCTAACGCGCCCACGTCAGCGAAAGGAAGCGGTAATGGCGGCCCCCGCAATGCCGCACCACAGAAGGTATTGCGACGAGTTGTGGAAGCTTCCAGAATCGCGAACCTTCCTAGGAATCACTTTAAGACCATTATAAGGCCTCGTGGAGGGCTGGACGTTAAGAAGACGGACCTTATTATTTTCAAGTGTGCGCTCGCCAAGGCGGCTTCCCTAACAGCGGAGCAGGTGTTCGACGACACGTTGTGCACGAACCCCTTCCAAAACATTCTCGTGGTTGCCACGCCGTTCGAGGCGAATGCGCGCGCCTACGCCAAGGTTCAGCACATTTGTATGGCAAGTGTCGTCATAGAAGTGGCGGCCTACGTGGCTGCGTCGGACGACACATGTAAAGGAGTGATCCGCGGAATCAACGTGGACATCAGTGACGTAGAACTGACGGAGATGATCGTCAACCGGAGAAACCCCGGCGCTCTGGGGGTTCGAAGAATCAAGAAGACAACAACAGTGATCGTGTTGTTCGACGGACACAAGGTCCCCCTAAACGTCGTATGTGATGGTGTTCGCTACCCTTGTTCCTTGTATCGCAGGCAAGTAGACGTTTGTTATGCGTGTGAAGAATTGGGCCACAGGTCCGACGTTTGTCCGAAGGGCGAAGACCAGAAAAAATGCCGCGGATGTGGCATGCTCACACCACCAGAGGATCATCAATGTGATCCCAAGTGCGCCATCTGTGGTGGGGCACACCAAACGGCAGACCGCAAGTGCAAACAGCGCTTCCAGGTGCCATACATCGTGCGCCAAAGACGGCGGCGCCGCAGGCGCGCACAGCACGCGTAGCGGGCGGCAGGATCGCGTGGCTTCGACACAGCTAGCGGCGGAGAAGCAATGGCGGGAGAGAAATCCTTCTACTCCCCTCACCGCAACATATCGGCATCGAGAGGACGCTCCCGCTCCCGATCCAAAGGGCGATCCAGCAGATCGCGCTCTCGCTCCAGAGGGCGCGACAATAGCAGCGGACGCTCCCGTTCGAGAGGACGATCGGGTTCCAGGGTCCGAATCCAGGAACCAATGTCCTGGGCAGACAAGGCCAGGATGAACATCTCAAGCGGCAAAAAGGTAACACAGGGCATCTCGCCGGAGCATAAAAGAGAGAAATCTGAGATTTTAATGCTTAAGAAGGAAAATGCAGAGCTAAAAGAGGCACTACGAACGCTGAGGGCTGAGTTCGAGCTCTTCCGTAACTCGCGTGAACCCCGCGAAGTAGCCTTACCCATCCCAGTTCAAGCAGAAGGGTCGAATATGCGCAAAGCTATTTCCCCCCTCCCCCCCGCGACCACGGAAAGAGAGCCAATGCAAACTGACGAGTCCCCCGCTCAGGACCCTAAGCCAGAGCCAAACATACTCGCGTCTTTGAAGGTAATTGAGGAATCGCTCACGCAGATGAGAGAGGCCTTAGCTATACAATCTAGCACTGTCCAGCATATGGACAGTAACATCTCTCACCTAACACGTAGAGTTGGCATCCTCGAGTCTAAAATGAAAATGATAGACGGTAGCAAAATCAAAAGCATCTCCACTGGCACCACTGCAAAAGCTAATAAAGTACAGCAGTATCCCGATAACACGAGTCCCCTGCAGGCTCTGCTAGTTCAATAGAAATCAAAATGGCGGGGCAAACCGGAAACCTAATTATCTGGCAGTGGAATTGCGCCATCTTCTTAAGGCGCAAGGCTGCTCTATTGCAGCTCATCAAAGCACAAGCGATAATGCCGCACGTCCTGCTCTTGCAAGAAACACTTACTGAGAAGGTAAATTTATCGGGCTACCGTTCGGTTAGCCAAAAAGGAGAAAATGGCAGAGGTATCGCCACATTCGTCAGGAAAGACACCTCTTTTCAGGAGCACGAAGTCAAAATTTGTAACTCGGATAAGAAATCCGGTCTCGAGGCACAGTTAATTGAAATCATCCCCCACGAAAAAATTCGACGAAACATTTTCATTCTCAACTTGTACAGCTCTCCTTCCGCTCATAAGCATAATCTCCGGTCACTACTAAATGGGGTCGCAACCGCTGCGAAATCACAGCCCTTAATAGTCGCAGGAGATTTCAACGCTCCCCACCCGGCCTGGGGTTATGTAACACGAACAAAGAAAGGAGCCAACCTAGTTGCAGCGAGTACAAACCTAAACCTGACGCTGGTCTCGGACCCACGTTTCCCCACGAGGCTGGGAAACTTGGTCGCCAGAGACACGACCCCTGATCTCAGCTTCACTAGCAATGCTGTGGCCACGTGGTCCAACTTACAGGAGAACTTGGGGAGCGACCACTACATAACAGAACTCAGGATGGAAATAATAGCAGCTCCTCCCAAAACCTATAAATACACGGACTGGGACCTCTTTAGGAAAATAAGAGGTGAAGATGAGGCACTATACGACACGTTCAGTGAACTGCTTGTACAGATACAAATGGATGTCGAGAAGGCCACCAGGGAAATAGTTACGGATTTTGATGCCCCAGGGATGGACGCAAGGTTAGCGCATTTCCTGGAAGCCAAGCGCTCTCTCCTCGAGAGATGGAAGACACAAAGACTCAATCGCAGGCTACGGAAAAAGATCGCGGAGCTCAATAAACTCATTGAGGAGCATTGCTCCGAACTTAATAAACAGCAATGGAGAGACGCCTGCTCGGCAGCGGATGGAAAAATGCGCAAAGGAGGCAAATGGACCCTCTTTAAATATCTCTTAGACGATGGGCAATCCAAATGTAATCAGAGACTAGTCATAGACCGATTAATTAATAAGGAAAAAATGGAAGGCATCTCAGAGGCCTCCATATTTCGGAAACTAGCGAACAAATACCTTCCAATTGGCCAAAGCCCAGGTTCTCCCCTCCCTCAGTATGAGGGCGCGCCTGCCCCAGAGCTGGACGTCCCCTTCTCGGAAGCTGAGATCAGGGAAGTGCTGCACAATTTAAACGGAAGGTCTGCCCCAGGCCCCGACAGAGTTACTAACCGGCTCTTAAGAAATTTGGACGACAAAGCAATTAAAGCTTTAGTGAAGGAGATAAATGAGGTATGGGAGGAGGGCGTTGTACCAGAGAGTTGGAAGAAGGCCACAGTGGCCTTAATCCCCAAGCCAGGTAAATCACCCAGCTTGGAGAACCTCCGTCCTATCTCCCTTACTTCTTGCATTAGCAAAGTAGCGGAACATGCAGTGCATAACAGGATATCGAGACATATTGAGCGCAATGAACTATTCCCGTACAATACGGTTGGTTTCAGGCCCTTGCTTTCAACGCAGGATGTCATGCTCCTGCTCAAAACACAGATAATCGACTCTCAAAGCAAAGATGTAAAAGGGGTCCTCGCACTGGATCTATCCAAGGCATTCGATACAATTGCACATGACTATATCCTTCAGGAGATATCGGCCTTGAACTTAGGAGTTAAATTCTTCTCCTTCGTTGCATCCTTCCTCGAGAGCAGGACGGCGGCGATAAAGTTGAGGCAATCAGTCTCGGAATATTTCACACTCGGAAACAGGGGTACTCCCCAAGGGGCAGTTATCTCACCCCTTCTGTTTAATATAGCAATGCGCAAGTTGTCGGAAAGCCTTGCAGCAATTCCTTACGTAGGTCATGCATTATATGCTGTCGATATTACAATCTGGTGTCCTGGAGGATCGGAGGCTACGTTCGAACAAGCTCTACAGGAGGCTCTGGATGTTACAGAGTCTTTCTTGGAAGGTACGGGACTGGCACTCTCGCCTGGAAAGTCGGAACTCCTGCTGTACAGACAGGCTAGACGAGGTGCTAGGGGACTCACCCCACTCGATCAGGTGCCCATTAGCGTTCGTACCAGAGATGGGCACACCATCCCGAGAGTCGATACTATCAAAATACTAGGGCTTTCAATAAACTCAAAGGGATGCAACGCTAAGACTATAGCCCAACTCACCACAAAAACTGAAAACATTATTAGATTAATTATGAGAGTGTCCAACAAGAAAGGTGGCATAGGCGAGGATATACTCCTTAGGGCTCACCATGCTTTCCTCATCAGCCATGTCATTTACATAGTCGCGGCCCTCAATTGGACGAAAACAGAAATGGATAAATTAGACACGCTTATGCGCAAAAGTATCAAAAGGGTGATCGGCGTGCCAATCACGGCTAGCACAGAGAAACTCATGACTTTGGGAGTACACAACACAACTTCGGAATTAATAGAGGCACAAAGATCAGCACAAATTATTAGATTATCAAACTCCAAAGCAGGCAGAAGACTTCTGGATGCGGCAGGCCTCCGTCCTAGCTTCAATCAGGGAAATATCACGCAACTTGATATTCAGACAAGGAACTCCTTTATTGTAGACCTTTTTTCAAGACATGTCCACCCCCAACACAATAAAGGTCGAAGGTTAGCGAGGGCTAGAGCTTTCCTAAAGAACATATCCGGAACGGAGACCTTTGTTGACGCGGCGCTACACGCCAGTGCCAACAGGTTCTCCGTAGCCGTAGTCGATGACAGGGGAAAACTCCTCTCGGCAGCCTCGCTGAAAACCTCCTCGGTCAATGTTGCAGAACAGGCTGCTATAGCTCTCGGATTACTGGACTCAAATCGCACTACGGTGTACACGGACTCCCGAGCAGCTGTTAGAGCGTTCGCCTCGGGATTGATAGCCAAAGAAGCAGCCAGGATTCTAAAACGGCAAACACCCCTCTGACATTGTTCACCACATAGTCTGGTTCCCAGCTCACATGGGACCAGATGTATTACCGGGTCACCTGAACCCCAATGAGATAGCCCACGACCGTGCGCGAGGTTTTGTATGCCGCGACGGGATGGTGTCTCGGGAGAGTTCGGGAGAGCTCGTCCACAGTGATCCACTGGTTACTTTTCATGAAATCACCTCTCATTACAGAGGGAATAGGCAGAGTTTTCCTTTCCCCCATCATAAACTCAACAGGCCACAAGCTAGCACGCTTCGCATGCTCCAGACAGGGTCCTACCCCTCTAGGGGCTTTTTGAACATCCTCCACCCGGACATCGATCCACTCTGCCCAGATTGTGGCACTGAATTTAGCTCATTAAATCACATGATCTGGCAGTGCCCTGTGTTACAGGATTTTAATACAGAAGAAGACTGCACGAAGGCCATTACAGACCCGAGGCATGACGTCCAGCTCCTGGCTGTCCAGAGGGCCCGTGAACGAGCGGAGAGGCATGGCCTCTCTGTTCCGACATGGGGCTAGCCAACGGCTGGGTAGGGACCTACAGGCCCCCGCTTAGCTCCTCAGGACCCCAATAAAGTCGTTTGCTGCTGCTGCTGCTTGACAGTGCTTCGCAGAGGACCGTATTATTTATTTCTCACGTTTAGACTATGTTCTCATAAACCGGTCATTAAGACACCTTCCGGTCTGTTTGATGTATCCCATAGGACAGCGGAAGCTCATGAACAGCTTCCACGCAAGCCACTGGTGCTTTACGATGATTCGTAGAGCATCTGACGCCTGGCTTACGGTACGGGTCAGTTCACCGACATATTTTAGCGAGTTATTCTGGTGCTGAAAAGACCACTTTTGTATCCACACGGCTATCCATTTTCTTAGGACTATGTGCGGTTTTATGCATATAGAGTACTGCCGCTACCTGCCCTGTGCGTTCCGCTTAAGCACAAAAGACAAGGACTGAACAAGGACACAAACGACAGGACTGGTGCTGACGACTGAAACCAGCAATGACTCATGAAACCTCGCTGCTGACAACCTTCCAGGCTGATCCATAAGACTCGTATATATCTTACGGTGTTAAGGTTTCCTTATTGCATTTCCAAAGCATAATTTAGCAATGCTCCTCTTTACCAGCTTCGAGTCAGCGTACCGATACGGCAACAAGGGCTTATTAGCCAAAGGTTTCTACTCCCAACACATGTGCCATTCAATGACCTGGAGCTGAATATCTAAGAAACGCAGCACGTTATCAATGGGCTCTTCCAGCGTGAGGGTAAGTGGCCTAAGGCCTGCAAAAAAAACAACGTAAAGCTTGCTTACAGTACAACATGAGTCTGGTTCGGAAAAGGCTAGATAGCCATGTTCATGACTCTCTTTAACCACCGTGTGCTCCGACAAGGTACGCGACAGGTTTTTGTTATGGTGGGCTAGAAAAACGCCGCTTAGTAGAGGAGCTATACATGAACCACTGCATACACTTTGCTTTTGAATGAATATTTAGTCATACCATGCGGCACACGTTGAGTGAAGCTGCCAACTATGTATATCTAAAAAGCCCTGAATGAATAAACCTGCTGAATTTTGAAAAGCAACCACGCTGTCTAATCGGATGTTAATACCTCTAAGCTACACAGACTGATTAGTATTACACCAAATACTAATCGACGTAATTATTGACAAATGTAACACCTTTGTTGTTTCAAGATAAAATGTTTTACATATGAAGTAGCTGAAATTTCTACAGCACGAAAGACGGAACAAGTAGTATGCCGTACCAACTCGTCAAAGCATCTATTTTAGCAGTACTTATATACGATCTTTGCAAACTATCCAAGGATTTGTGTATCAGGATTTGCCGTGCCTAACAGCTGTTCGTGTTAGAAAATCGTGCAACTCGGGGTTGTTCCCGCCCAAGGTATGTGCCTTATCTAGGTCAGAAACGAAACCCTGCCCAGTACGTTATTCTGGTGTGAGAGTTAGGGTGCACCTCTTGCTACCTTGAAATCAAATGTGAGAAGCCATGACGTTAACTAACAGGTTTCCTATACGCCATGGCATAAAACCACGTTGACGCAACGCAACAGCTCTGTGTGCTTGAAACATTATAGGTGCAATCACCTTTCTTTTTGTAAGAGTGCCTATTAATTGAACTTTTCTTTATTTGTTCTTTGATACTAAATCAGGCACGCACAAAAATCAAACCATTGAAATATTCGCAGCCGGAATTGACATTTTTTTGCGAATGCGGCAATAATTCTCGATGAGTATGCAAAACTGTAGGAAGGTGAACATCGCCCGCTCCTCAGCGCAGTAATTTATTCATTTCGCATGTGCGAGGGCGTGTAGCCATTCGTCACAGTGCTCTGTTGTGTTTCCGGTGCAGCTCTTACAGTTAGTCAGCGTGGTCACAAAAAAACGTTTAAAGCAAAAAGAATTGTTTCTGGCTTTTGCTACCCCTTTCTCTGTTGTACAACGGGACAGTTTAATGTATCTTACGCTTTCTTTCGAGGAACCATACGCACTAAATAAAACAAATAATATCCCCACTGAGAGCTTACAGACACAGTTACAGAATGACTCGAAACTCGAGACTCGCACATCTTTTACCTAATCTCTGGCAACTGGAAATTTTAATACTGTGACTTCTCAGTTCACCCGTACACTTCCCTATCATAAACGTCTTATAGACCACACAGATCCTCACTTAACTGACAACATGAAAATGGTACCGCTAAAGGAGAACAAGAAAGAAAAATATTGACCGCCCTTCCACTACTGTGAAGAGGGGTGCAAGCGAATCTCGGGATCCGCGGTTCTTCGTTGTTGTAAGAGCTCGGCTTCGCGCTCTCTCACGGTGAGGTCGGCACGTCGACGGCGAGCCTTTCTCAAGCGAGTTCCCAGCGGGGCTCCTCAAACATCGCCTTTTCTTCAGCCGAACATACGATGCGCGGTCCGCTCCCGCTGCCGTTGCTGCAACGCAGCCTGCTATTCGGCGGAACGAACCAAACTCGGCCTTGCCATCCGACTGCCGGTCGTGAACTGGCGGGAAACGCTGATCGCGAGGCGAGCGAACACGCGATCACTCTCTTTCCCTCTTCCGGATGAAGGGAATGCCTGTAATTGGCTCAGGCCATGTGCTGCGTCTACTTCTTCAGGTACACAAAACCCCTCTTAAAGGGCCCTAATTTCTTTATCCATGGGGCCCACATGATGAATCGACAGTGGCTGAGGGGCCTGTTGGACACCGCAGTGCACGGACGTGCGATGCCGGGTTCCGTAGGAGCGGCTTTAGCGGCCATGCCTGGCCGTGGTAACAAGGCTATTGAAGAGGAAAGTACTTACCTAACGGTTTTGCCAGGATTGCCTGCAGGGCTTTTCGTTGTCATTACGTTTTGTTTTTCGCACGCCGATATCAGGGCCCGCCCCTATGGAATCGATGATTTCAGAGACGCGCTAGCTCAGCATGAGCTGCTCCTTGACGTTATGGCCCTGGTGGTGTATCGGCCGAGCCACGTCTGGGCCGTCGCTCTGAATGATTTCGAAGCAGTAACGAAGATGATCAGCGTCGGTCAGCTGCTTGAGGAACAAAGCTACTGCCTGGTGATTTAACCAGTTAAGTGGGACCTGCAACTAAAGCAAAGTGTATAACAGCTGTGTCTTACCAGTACTCACGTACGGGCCAGAAACCTGGAGGCTTCTGAAAAGGGTTCTACCTAAGTTGAGGACGACGCAACGAGCTATGGAAAGAAGAATGATAGGTGTAACGTTAAGGGATAAGAAAAGAGCAGATTGGGCGAGGGAACAAACGCGCGTTAATGACATCTTAGTTGAAATCAAGAAAAAGAAATGGGCATGGGCAGGACATATGATGAGGAGGGAAGATAACCGATGGTCATTAAGGGTTACGGACTGGATTCCAAGGGAAGGGAAGCGTAGCAGGGGGCGACAGAAAGTTAGGTGGGCAGATCAGATTAGGAAGTTCGGAGGGACAACATGGCCACAATTAGTACATGACCGGGGTAGTTGGAGAAGTATGGGAGAGGCCTTTGCCCTGCAGTGGGCGTAACCAGGCTGATGACGATGGCGATGCAACTAAAGCTTCACTGCCTGCCACACAACGTACCGGACGAAGAAGTGCGTGTTGCCTTTGAGCTATAGGGAAAGTCATGGAGGTCACCCAGGAGCCTTGGCGTATGCGGGGTATGTCAGAGAAAAGCTACGCGAGGAGGCTCGACATACTGAAGTTGAAAACTGGCTTGCAGCTCGATAACTTGACGCACAGGCTCAAAGTTAGCGGTGAATTGGCAGTTGTCTTCGTACAGGGCAGGCCTTCCTTATGCCTTGTTTGTCGCGATACGGGTAGTATCCGAAAATAGTCTCCTTTCCCACACTGCGGAACTTGCAGACGTTTCCACCACGAAGACGGCCAATATGCCCGCATTTATGCGATTCTTGCTGGCCTCGGGACAAGCGAAGGCACCTCTGAACTGCTAATGGATGAAGCCGACGCGCAGGAAACTGCCTCTGAAACTCGGCATCCAGTGGCATGGGATGAGCTACGTTGACGCCGCTCACGAAGGAGAGTGCGACGGCCTCCACTGCAGTAGCGGCGGGAGTACAAGAGCAGCGTAAGTTTCAACCGGAATCCGGCTGCCCGCCACATGACGCGACGACTGCTGCGGCCGAAACCCTCAACAACATGGAGCCTAAGAACACCGAGACCATAAATTTCCACCAGGAGGGTGTCGCTCTGACAACTAGGAGGCGCTCTCACGAGGAAAGCGTCGGCAAGAAACCACAGCTACATTGCAGCGGTGACGAGCCGCCCCCAAAAAGCCCGGGAACTCGGCGCTCGACTTTAAGACTGCGGCCCAACTTCGCGGTCGCGACACGGCATGAGGTGAAGCTGCCTCCGTCGTCTTACAATGTGTTTGCGTGTGTGTGTGAGTGCGTGAGCGTGTTTGTGTTCCTCGATTTTGGGAGTAAGTATCCATCACAGTGTGCTCAGGTCTCGAACTGCCGGCTAAGGACTGCCCAGCACTTATTCCCGACGCCTACGCATGAACTACGTCTTAAAATGCTGCTGCATCAACTGTTGTGTGTGCTGTATGTCGCAGGTTCTTTTTCCTAACGTATGGCAGTGAATCTTGGCACAGCTTCGCGTGTAGCAACCGCAAATGTCAGGGTCAGGGGCCTTAATGCCCGATGACCTCAATGTAAAGTTAATCGTCTTCTCGCTGACAACGAGCTGGACATCGTAGCGATTCAGTAGGCGAACTTAAAAAGCGAGGAACCTGCTGAGCGTATGGTTTCTAGCTTTCGTACTTTCTTCCATGTCTGCGTTTGCCATTCTGTTGGCGCCGCCGGCGGGTGAGTCATTTTTCTCCGCAGTAATTTTGGCATTATCGTGGAGTCAATTTTTTTCTCTTCAGGTGGGCAACTTCTCGTGGCTGTCTTTTCCTTTGCGAAGTTGTGTTGGCAAATTTTATGCGTGTATTCACGAAACGTTGACTCTGAATGCCAGGACTTTTCTAACCGCTCGCAGTCTTACATTATTTGTGACAAATTGTTGCTGCTCGTGGGCTCGTGTGCCTTTGCCCATCGAGTTAAGCATCCGCATGTCTGGAAGACTTTGTAAAAGCAGCGAAAGGATTCTATACTGGCCCGTACAGTACCCGAAGCAGCCACAATACCTCAATTCAAAGTAGTAATGTACAGTTTAGAGGGGCTCCTTCTATAACTAGGAATGAAGTCACAAGGATCTTGCAAGGCATAACACGGCGAAAAGAGGAAGAAGAAGATGTACTACCAGTTGATTGAATCAAAGATGGTGGAGACATATTGCTTGAAAACTAGCGGCCCTTTATACGAACTGCCTATCAAACTGCCTTCAAGGGCCCCATATAACGGAAAGAATTCCATCATTATACTAGTCGACAAAAACGGAGATGTTAAAGAATTGAAAAATTATAGGGCCATTAGCTTACTTGAATATTATATAATATATTCCCCAAGAGAATCTCCAGTAGAATAAGAGCAACATTGGACATTAATCAGCCAAAGTACACAGGCAGCTTTCAGGAAGGGATTCTCTACAATGAATCACATTACAGGCAGGTTCCAGGAAGGGATACTCTACAATGGAACACACCTGTGTCATCAATCAGATAATCGAGAAATCCACACAATACAATCAGCCTCTCTATATGGCTTTCATAGATTACGAAATACATAGGATTCACTCAAGATAGCAGCAGTTATACAGACATTACTTAAGGAAGAAGTACAGGACGCTTCCGTAAATGTCTTGGGAAATGTCTGCAGAGATTCTACAGTTACCTTAATTAGGAATGAGAAAAGTTGGAAGATACATATAAAGAAAGGCGTTAGACAAGGAGACACAATTTTTCCAAAGTTATTCACTGCATGCTTGGAAGAAGTATTCAAGATATTAACCTGCGAAGGCTTAGCAATAAAGATCAATGGCGAATATCTCAGCAACTTTACATTTGCAGATGACACCGTCTAGTTCAGCAACACTGTGGTCGAGTTACAACAAATGATTGAGTGCCTGAGCAGAGATAGTATAACAGTTGGGTTGAAGATTGGTGTGCAGAAGGTAATAGCAGGGCAAGGGAACATGAGTTCAGGATCGCCAGTCAGCCTCTAGGGTCTGTCAAGCAGTACGTTTACATAGGTCAATTACTCACAGGGGACCCTGATCATGAAAAAGAAATTTACAGAAGAATAAAAATGCGTTAGAGAGCATTCGGCATAGATTGGCGGTTGCGTACTGGAAGCTTTTCATTGTCAATAAACAGCAAGGTGTAAAATCAATGCGTTCTACTGGTGCTGACATATGGGGCAGAAACTTGGAGACTGACAAAGAAGCTTCAGAATAAGTTAAGGACCGCGCAAAGAGCGATGGAACGCAGAATGTTAGGCGTAATGCTAAGAGACAGGAGGAGAGTGGTCTGGATCAGAGAGGAAACAGTAATGGCCGATATTCTAATTGACATTGACAGAAAGAAATGGAGCTAGGCAGGCAACGTAATGCGTAGGTTAGGTAGCAGGTGGACCATTAGGATTACAGAACGGGTGCGAAGAGAAGGAAAGCGTAGTCGAGGACGGCAGACGGTTAGGTGGGGCTATCAAATTAAGAAATTCGCAGGCGCTAGTTGGAATCGGTTGGCGCAGGATAGGGGTAATTGGGGACCGCAGGAAGACGCCTTCTTCCTACAGGACGAAGGCGTCTAAAAAATAAATAGGCTGCTGTAGCTGCTGCTGATGATGATGTGCATGATAACAGTGCACATATGGTAAATTGTCTGGTTGATGACAATAACTTAGAGGATATTGGCAGCATATTCACCTAGGGGAATAGGCCTCAGTACACACAGTTTCAACGTGATAGCCATAACAAATTAGATAGGTATTCTTGATCCGTCAAACATGTATTCCTCGCACAGGTTAGAAAGTTGAACCAGTAGCTTTTAGCGATCATTGCCCGTGATCGGAAGTTATGGTGCGAAAGAAAGGAGTATGCGCGTCAACTTGAGTCTCTGGAAATTCAATGCTAAACTTTTGGAGGACGAGGGACTCGTAAAGAACAACGCATATGAAATACAGAAGCTGCTCTTCCTTTCAGTGAGAACATTTCAAGGAGTGGCTTAAAAGTAAACCAGAGAGAAAGTTGCTGTAATCAACACAAAAAAAACAAGGTGAAAGGGCAGCTCGCGAGAAACTGCAATTTTTTATAAGCATGGAAAGCATCAAGCCTGGAAAGTATGCGAAGAATATAAGGGATGTGAAAAGCCAGTTTGAAAGCAGAGACACTGATAGGTATAAAGCAACAGTATTGCGCGCAAGAGCATGGAGACCTTGAGCCGGTGAAACGCAAACGAAACGAGCTCTAACAGATGAAAAGCGGTACGTTTGCCAAAAAGAAATTAGGCAAATAAGAAACGGGGATAGAATTACAATTGATCATAATGTAATCCAGCAGGCATTTAAACGCGACCTTCTTGGTCACACGAGAGAAATGTGTGATGCGTTCTCTTCTGATTTTTTGTCTCTCCTGCCAAGACTTGAGGGCGATGCAAAGGAGTTTCTTGGGATGCCCATAACTGAAAACGAAATTGAATCAACAGCAGAACACCTACAAACTGGTAATGCGCCAGGACCTGAAGAACTATGTGCCATGTTTTAAAGGAGATTTAAGCCCATGGTATCTCAGTTGCTGCTAAGGGTGTTGGATCAGGCGTATGGACAAAAACAAATACCGATGTCATTTACCACATCACACATAGTATTGATTCTAAAATCATATGACCCACAGAAGCATTTGCTAGTGGGGTCCTATCGCCCAAAAAGCCTCATGGAAGTTGATTACAAAATATACAAGAATGTCCTAGAGAAGACATTACAGGGCGTAATAATGAAGTTGGTTGGACTGCACCAGACTTGCGGAATCAAAGGACGCAGCAGTGCCACGAATGGACACTTCGCAGGAACTGTTTTGGAAGGCTGTGATGCGCCGAGGGACCGCATCGCTATGATGACGCTATATCTCGTAAAAGCTTTTGATCGTGTTTCACACGACAGTATTTTTTGCATACTGGAGCATGCTAATATAGGCAGCAAGATCGTACAAGTCCCCAGAATCGCGTATTCGCACTGTACTACGCGCATTATTGCAAATGGTGCCCTCCCGGAGAGGCTGGCAGTGCCCTCGTCAGTAGTGCAGGGATGCCCACATTCTCCCCTTCTGTTTGTGGCATACCTAGAGCCACTCTGTTTGGCCGTTATGTAAAGTGACCGAATCTGAGGCTTTCGTTTGCAGGCAACACATGCCAAAATCCTTGCCTATGCGGATGGTATTGCATTTCTGTTTTCGAATAGAGATAGTATCACTGAAGTGATCAAGACAGTTGAATAATTTTGCAATCGAACGAGATCAATCAATCTAACTGGGACAAGAGCTCTGATTTTTGGCATAGCGACGGGGTAACGACGCCTCATCACTTTTGACGTTTACCATGGTCTTGCCTGCTAACCCAGTATCTCGGCGTTTCCCTTGAATCTTATCAAGATCCAAGCGAATGTTGGAATGAACAAGTGTCAAATGCGATGGAGAAAGCAGCTGCATGCCAAGGGAGCCTGTTATCAATGTTTTCGCGTGCCTCCTTCCGCAACGTTTTCATTGTATCTAGGATATTGCGCATGACGATTGTTCTGTGTGCAACAGAAGATGCACTGCGTTTTCGCTGTTTTTGTTTGGGCGTCAAAATGGGAGAGATCCAGTCGTACCAACTTTCTTTGTTTCAGTTAAGCAAGGAGGGCTCGACCTCGTGCACCTATTTCTGCGTCAAGTTGTCCAGTGTTTTATCTTTCTCCGAAATCAAAGAGATACCGTTTTGCGTACTGCTATCCAAGTGAGGTTGCGGATACAACTCCCAGAAATTGTAGTCTCATCAGGTGAGAGAGTGTGTGGTGCTGTCAGTCGGTAAATACGAGAAGTTTTACTTGTAAGAAATAAGAAGTAACTCAGCGCACCCGCAGGGCGTCTCCTCTACGCTCCTGCTCCGCCTTCCACCTCATGCTTTTACTGTAACCTCCTCCTCCCCTTTCCTTGCTCGCGATCTCTTTTTTCATCGTCCGTTGCGCTTCGCGTTCCCTTTCATCACTCTCTGTGCTCGTTCGCTCGGCTACGAGGCTTGACGAAGAGGCATGCCTACGCTCATCGCAGGAACCGGCGCCGAAGAGTTGGGTTCCAATAGCACTGCACGATATCAATCCAATGTCGTTTATCCGCCACACAGTATGAGTGGGCACAAGCACATCATGTTTGCCCAGGCGGAATCTGTGGCACAGCGGTAGAAACATCGATGCTTGGTACCGTTATATACCGTTACAGTTGTTTTGCTTATAACAGCACTCTTAGGGCTCATTCACACCGGCGACTGACAGTGGTCGCGCGACCAAGTTGGTCGCAAAGCGACCAGTCGTAAATGGTCGCAAACGGTCGCCTTTCTTGAAAAGCGACCATTTTGGGCCAGTCGCTCTCTGCGCGATTTTTCAGTCGCGCGACCGTGGTCGCAAAACTGATAAACCAATCAGCGGCGCACCGGAAGTGATCTTTCGTGTGTCTACATCCGCCCTCCTCCGGCGTCGCGTTCAATTTCCGCGTAGATTCCGAGAGTTCTCGCTGAGAACGATAATCTCCGGGATTGCGACTTGCGGGTCGCGCTCAGCCGGGCTTGCCGGTGTGAGCATCAGTCGCCTTCGGTCGCTCTTTGATTGCGAGTCGCAAATGGTCGCGCGACCTCCTCAAGTCGCCGGTGTGAATGTGCCCTTACATTCAATATTGTCGAAAAAACACGCGTTACAATTCCATTACACAAAGAAAGTGAACGTCTCTTCTCAGTTATATATGTCCATCATCTATCAGTGGCTTAGGGGCGAATAATAAAATCCTGAAATATCTATGCCACGGCCTTTGCATTGCTGAGCAGGAGCGAGCGCAAATGCATGCCACTTTGAGCGTCATTGCTGCAGGCGAAACCTCAACCAAGGAAGTCATAGTCAACAGAAAACCGGCTTGAGATCAGTGTTAAAATAACAGCGCTTCGTAGGGTGTCGCGAACTCAACACAACGTGACGTTCGTTTCTAGACTCGTCACCACAAAATAACTTTCCAATTTACAGCATTCTTTGCATTGATATGTATTAGTTTTGAAGAGTATTTTGTACAAGAAACATCTTATTACTCCGTTACAAAAATGGAAAAATTATGGCATGAATATAATTTTACCGAAAAATAATATTTAGCCTTTTGGGTCCTGCAAGGTGAACTGCTTAGTATATTGGTAAAGCGTTACCCTAGGTCGCATGCCTATGGTGAAAGTCTTTTGAACAGACACTGTAATCATTCTGTATTCACACCGCGTAGTCCGCATACACTGTACGTATTTACATGTTCCAAGGGTGCATCGCAAGCAAGCCGTAATATCAACCAGAGCACAATATACGTGCGCGCAGTTGAAACAAATTTTAACTACAGAGAAGTTATTCAAACATAATTTTTGGCATGCAGATAGATATTTATTAAATAAAAGCAGATAAAATAAATAAAAGAGGCCTTTACCCAAAGGCCATTCGCAAGATATGTTCTTTGAGATTCATATGCCTGGCAAATTAATAAATAACACTCACGTGATGGGTAATCCACAAATAATGAACCGTTTTCGCCAAAAGTCCAAAAGTATGTAACCGATTGGTTGGTCCTGAAAAAAACTGAATAATAATCTAACAAGAAACGAAAAGTCTTATAACCTACGTAATGACGCATAATGGCGCGATTAACAAGGGACGAAACAGAAATACGACACGAGGGCTATTCCTCCTCACAATGAACGTCAACTTCTCCAGAATTCTTTACTTCTATTACTTACTCGCGATAGAAGTATTTGAATGTGAGCATGACACCAGTGTCGTTAGAAGCAATACATTCTCTCCGTCTGCAGAGATAACTGCCTTGATAAGTTGATCGGATCGTCCAGACAAGACGGTGTTTGTCCCAATACTGCAAAAAATATTAGAGAACCACGGTGAGTGTTCAACAACATAAACCTTAATTTAAAAGCCGTTCTTGAAAACACAATTAGCATAACTGATAGTGAATTCGTATGGTCACATTTGCTATATTTTCGCTACCACATCAAATGTAACAAAGACCAGGATAATTTGTACTTAGGCTTTTATCAATTGACCACAGTTTACTCAGTAGTTTACAGCGGAGTACTAAATATGGTATATATTATGTGCTACACCAATACGTTATCATAGTTTACTTTCTTTGCAAATATGTATAATTAGTCTTATGTGCTTAACGTAAAACGTCATTTTCGTAAACAATCAACGGCCATGAATGCGGCCTTCCTGCGAAAAAATGCGGCCTTCCTGCCACAAAATCAGAAACAGACTTTTTAAAAAACATTACAGAATTTTGAAAACTAAGTACCAGAAAAACATAAGCTTTGTGTCATAACATTAACAAATAAATGGAATTGAAGATCCCTAACAAACTATTGGCCATACGTATAGAAGCAACTGTGAGCAGAGGAGCAGGAGCAGCTCCATGTACAACATAGACAGGATATATTACTGTGCCTATTACTCCTTTCTAAGAAAGCAGCATTTGAAGCATTGCGGCGAATTGTATATCGCTTTGCAATTCTGCGGCGATTCGGAAGTTAATTGTTGTTGCAATTTCGCTTCGCTTCTCCAAAGTTCACGGTTTGCTAAGAACTTGCGGACCACCAAAGTGCTTCCAGAAAAGCAGTACACCACGACTATGTCATCGCAAGAAAGCTAGTGGCGGAGAGGGCATTCTATATGCTAAATATAAATTGTTACTTTCGCGCTGGGTCGAACTCATTGGTTTTACAAAATTGAGATTCCCTGACATTGAGAAAATTCCCAAGAATGTATTGAAATAAGTTTCAGGGAAATAGTCCTAATATATTTCACTGGGTACGGTAAGCAGAATTTGATTTTTTGATTGCACATAGAATCACCAAACGAATTCATGCTTTGTGGGTGTGTGCTAATGCGAATGAGCCTTCCTGCACCATTATTACTGCATTTTTTGGCAATGCGTGTGTTCATCGCAGAGCTCCTGTAGTGAACCCTTTGTATACCGTGAGGGTGCTGAACTGTTGTAATGCAAAAAAAAAAATATTCAACTCAATCTGTTTGAAAGTGCTCTGGCACTTCATCTTTCCCTGGAAGATAAAACCCACTCGGGCTCTTTACCAAACGATTGGCTCACAGGGATTGTTTGAGCACTTCAGACAATCATACTGGGTAGGGGTATTATACTACTGTTACCTGTGTATAATTTCATGGATATACTTTCATGTACTGTCTCATTATCATTGCATAACGCGCATTGCGGTGTCTATCTTTATGGCTGGCAACCTGTATCTCCAATGTGGATCTCTATCTGTTTTTCCTCCAACCTAATTCACAAGGTAATCAGTCATCTAATGAGCGGTTAACTGGGACTGAAGTGAGCCAATCGAGTTCTAAACCAACCGTCGGACTACAGTAGGTGATTGCGCATGTGACACTACGTAAGTGCTACTCCCCTACGAACCTCTTTGACACCAGTGTGTATATAAGCTGCTCCTCAATCAACTTTGTGATGCGAACATGTGTTTACTAAGTATGTACCACCGGCTATGCGTTGCACTTGAATGAACCTCTTATACGCTAACTGGGGTCACTTTGTACATGGCACTAGCCATGTGTAAAATATCGTACCCTGTGCTGAGCTCCTAGGAGCCGCATAACATACAGTAGGTCCCAGCCAACTTCAGGCAGAGTATAAAAATATAAACATGCCGCGTAGCTCGACAAAACAAACGTAATGTTGTTTGCCGAAGCTTGAAGATACTCATACTACCTTTTTTTAATGAAGGGAAATGAGACATCCATCGAAACGTGGCAAATTGCTACAAAGGAAACCCATACGGGTTCCTCGAAGGAAAAGACTCGCAGGGGAAGGAAACTTCGTCCTTGTCCAGGACTCTAACCCGGGACCACCGCCTTTGTCAACAACTCGAAGTAAAGAAAAGAGTTTCACGCAACTTGCATCAAATTCTGCTTCGCCCTGCCATCTCCTAGCCGCCTGGTTAGCTCAGATGGTAGAGCGGCTGTCCTTGATAGGCGGTGGTCCCGGGTTCGAGTCCTCAACTGCGAGGCTTTCCTTTCAAAGAACTCGTATGGGTTTCCTTTGCAGCAATTTGCTACGTTAGGGTGGCTGCCTCATTTTCCCTTTTCTATAAACTTCTCTCCACCTTGCGGGCTTCCGCATAACTATTACATCATACATTCTTTTTTTCGATCTACCGAATTAGATAATTATTACAAATTGTTTATCAAGTTCTCAAATATTTGGCCGCCAGTTTCATAGCGTTGCATCCCCCCTCCTAGCACAGCAGACAATAACTAAGCCTTATATACGGCAAAAATTCATCCTCAAACACCCAACACCTATTTTTGTAGTCTCACTGGTCGGCTTCCGAGCGACGACCAAACTGCGAGCCCGAGCTACGAGAGAAAAAGCGAGCTGGGGGAAGGCCAGGAGAAGGAGAGGACGGGCGAGGAGCAGTGTCACTGCCTTTTAGTTTTATTCAGCGACCTAAATTCCGTGTAGGGAAGCTACATGCAAGCTCTGTTTTGAGGTTGCGACGACACCGAAACTTCGACAGTTATATACCGCCAAATTTGGTGAGTAGGCATTTAGGTCCACAATCACTATAAAATTCGCGGCGCATTTCTGTATATTTTTTTGTTATCGTCATGCTCTCATATACGCATTTTTGCACGGCATCTATAAAATTTCTTTAATTTAGTTTTGTACCAATGCGCAGGCAAAACTTGCTTACGTCTTAAATATACTAAAGGTATTTTCGTTTTTATTTAATGCATCTAAGTTTCTTTTGTTGCATGTCGGGAGACACGTATACAGCAACAAGTTATAAGACACGGTAGTGTGCTCGCGGTAGTATTATTTATTCATTTATTTCACAATACTGCAGGCCAGCGTGGACCAAGCAGGAGTGGAATTACAATGAATTGGTGAAGGAGCAGCAAAGAAATAATTTCCATCAATATTCGCACGACTATATAATACATCGGTTTTACTAAGACGATATTTATCACGCACACATAAAAAGAACAGCACATAAATAATTTACATCTGTACTAGCTCCAGAATTAATACAACAGTTTGCCTGAGTCGATATTTAACACAAAAAATCAAGGGCTTCGTCAAAGGTTTCAACCTCACAAACAAATTCGAGTAGACTGTTCTAATCCAAAACTGTGCGTGGGAATAAACTCTGTTTAACTGCGTCTGCTTGGCAAATATTGGTTGTAGGGAGTGTTTACTAGTGTTACGCTTTGGTCTTCTTGTAATGGACTCTAAATATGAGGGTAAAAATATATTTATTTAGCCAGACAAAATATTACACAAGAATTTTATTCGACTGATATTTCTTCGCAAAGCTAATGTGGGGAAGGTATGCGCAATGATGAGCTTAGTTGGAGAATCCAGCCTTTCATATTTATTAAATATAAATGTGATTGCTTTCCTTTGCAGGCGTTCTAAGCACAGTATAGCTTTTTTTGTGTGGGGATACCATACAACGGATGCATACTCCAATTTAGGTCTGATAGTGGCATTGTGCGCTTTAAGTTCAACATTCACGGTTGCCTTTGTAAACTTCCTTCTTTTAAAAAAAAAAAAAAAAAAACATAGTTTCCCGAAAAGCTGTTGCGAAAATTACCGAGACGTGCGGTCCCCATGTCATATCACTAGAAAGAGCAATCCCTAAATACTTATGTTGAGTTACTGCTTGAATGGTATTGCCATTAGTAGTGTAAGTAAGCACGCTAGGATTTCTTTTCGGAGCTAAATTTAATAACACTGTTTTCTTAACCTTTAATTCCATGTCCCATTCTGCGCACCAGCATTCAATGTGGCTGAGAGTTTGGTGTACAAGCTTATGATCTTGATTGGCCGGTTATTTCTTTAAACACGATACAATCGCCCGCAAAAATTTAATATACACTGAGTCAGGGATTACTCGCGCTAAATCATTTTCTTATATAAGAAATAATAATGGCCCCGAAATACTCCCCTGGGGAACACCGAATGTAACACTGAGCATCCTAGAAACTCTAGATTTAATTTGAACAAACTGTTTTCTATTAGTTAAATATGCCTCAACCCATTTGATAAGATGTAGCAGCAATCCTAGGTTATTTAATTTTAGAAGCAGCTTTCTGAGCGTAACATTATCAAACGCTTTATGTCAAGTATGTCAATTTGCTCAGAACGATCTAGAGCTGCTAAAAAGTCGTGAATAGTTGCTATCAGTTGTGTCGTCATGGACATTCCCTTCCGAAAGCCATGTTGGTCCGGAGATAAGACCAAATTATCTGCTAAAAAGCACTGGATATTGTGAGTGACAATATGCTCTAGTAACTTGCAACAAACAGAAGTTAAATAAATTGGTCTGTAATTTGAAATTATTGACCTATCTCCTTTTTTAAAGATGGGGATAAAACGTGCAATTTTCCGTTCGTCCGGAAGTTCGCAAATACGCAATTATTCATTAAAGACATATGCAAAGAAATCGCTTATATGTATGGAATAGCGCTGTAAAAATGTATTTGGCATTTCATCTGGTCCTATACTCTTTTTGATGCTTAACTTCCATAACATAAATAAGACACCTTCCTTTGTGACGATAGGAATGTCCATATTATCAAGCCTAGCGGGTCGGGGTACATAAGCCCTTGACGGAGTGGAAAACACTCTGAAGATAAATCTTAAAAGCCTCCGAAATTATAAAGCGGTCGCTTTAAAATTTCTCGTCCAGTTTAATTTTATTTACGGTTTCATTGCCTTAATCCAGACATCTCCAAAATTTAGCAGGATTATCTCTAATGATAAGCTGTTTAATTTTATTTTAGTTCATTAATGTTCTCGGGTGTTACGTCTATACGCTTTCGAAGTCACTTGAGTCTACGTTTAATATGGATAATATCCCTAGAGATCCATGGATAATTACGGTTCTTACGTGCCTTCCGGAATGGGACATATTGTTCAATGAAGAATATGACCACCTTTTTAAGTTCTTCCCTCTAGGCATGAACATCATCATGCGTACTGTGGATTAGTGCAAGGCCTAAGCAATATGTGATATATGTTTCATCAGCGCGGTCAAAGTCAATAATGCACACTGAATGAGTACTCGAATGTCCTTCAGATCTTCAATAATACCAAGAAAAAAAACAGTAAGCTGTGATCCGACAAACCAGGTTCATTACTAATGACATCATTTAAAAACATATCACTTACAAAGCATACGTCCAAGACAGCACTGTTGCGCGTAGGTTCAGGGACAATTTGACCAAGGTTAAGAGCTAACATTGCGTCTAAAATAACATCGATCGATTTAGTTTGCCCGTACACTAATTCATCCCATTTAATAGCTGGAAGGTTGAAATCTCCTCTAATATTCACGTGTCGTGGGTGTATTAGAAGAAGATGGTCGTAAAGTTGTTCGATAAATGATTCTGACATTTCAGGTCCTTTAAAACAACACAATGTATAAATGTAACAGCATTAACAGTGACGTTCAGAAACAGACTTTTGTGATCATGAATTTGGTTTGTCAAACATACATCGATATCGAGTTTAGAAATAAGAGCAACTCCTGCGCCGCGCGCGCCTCGATCACGCCTGTGTATCTGATAGGCGGGTGGATAACTTCATCATCGTGTACGCCATCATGCAGTCACGTCTCAGTGACAGCAACCACATGAGGGTCGAAAGGCAAAAGCAATATTTCTAGTTTTCCTTTTGGTTCAGATTACTTCTGGCATTAAAATTTCTGTATTAATTATTTATTATCCTGCGTCAAGAATTTGAACTGCAGTAAGTATTGTCGTTGCCCTCCCTCTGTACGTATTATATAAAGGGTGTTCTAAGAAGTGTGTTGCAGTAATCATGGTGATTACAAACGCGTTTAAATAAAATGTAGACACGACGCGTACTGCGCTCTGACATGCTATTTGCCTCTGACTGCCGAAGCAAAACTTTAATTTAAAAATTGTCAGTTTCACTTTACGAAGAGTTGCGGTAAACGCCGTGTCTCGTCTGGCATTTCGCAAGGTTGTCTCCCACATTTCATAGTTTGTCGGGAAGTTTAACCGCGCACTGTAGAAGGCGGGGGCAAGTGCTCTTTCAAAGGTCTGCACCACCCTAAAACAGAGCTTGCATTAGGCCACCTATCGCGTGCTCGCTGCCTCCATGTCCTCCTCGCGTGCCGCTCCTAACAGCGTAAGGACATTCTCTGACAGGGTTGTCGCTGCCACAACCGGCTTTCGTAGCGCTGCCTGCCATTGCCCGCCCAGCTCGCGTGTCGGCACGAGCCAGCAGAATTTGCATTGTGTGTCACTACGCTGAGCTCGTGCCACAGCTCGCACGTTCGTCGTCGCCGTCTTCTTCCACGGTGACTCCGTTGCCGCTATCAGCGCTGGCATTCCCATACTGCCCCGCCCTCTGCGAAGGCGCTGACGGCACGCCTGAAGCATCACACGTTCGGTGCTGGCAATCTGACGTATCGATACATTGCTTTGATGCTCAATATTGACATTCATGGTGATATCGGTTCGGCGGGAATTTTTCCTTTAGTCGGAATGCACCACTTAAGATAACATTTTCCTCACAGTTGTTTGGTTAAAAAGTTATGCTTTGGTTTTCTTTGCGGCATTTTAGCATATTACTGTTAAATATATATGACTCGGATAATCACGGTGCATCATGCTTATTTTATTTGTGTTGTGTAAAACAACCGAACTGTCTTTTTTTTCTATTGTTCAGTAAGAGAACGTTCCAGCGTGCACCTTCCCGAAGTGACTGTGGCGTGGCACTTGAGTAAAACTTCGCTGTCAGAGCCGTTGGACAGCGAAAAGACTCTGAACCAGCAGCAATAAAGTGAACTGACTTTTACTTTATTGAATATTCGTTTTCTATTACCCTCAGCTGTGCAGTAGTGATCTCTAGTGTTCGAGCACAACGTTGCCAGTGAAGAAACAATGTTTCATATGTTCGGCTACCGAATACGTTCAATCTCAATGTGCATACAGAGAAGAACCGCTGAGATGGGTTATTTTCGTTCACTCAAAGAAACCAAGTCTAAACTCAAAACGATTGAGATATCTCCTTTATCGTAAATATGGAAGTTAGCCTAAACCGTTTGAGGCGGGTAAAGTGCTGGAGACATTCGAACATGCAAGAAGGAAAGAATCGGTAACGAAATGGGCTGAAAAAGCCTATCCACTGTGTTCCTCAGCATGGTCAAAACCAAAGGACACAAATTTTAAGTGTCACATACGTCGTGAACAGGGACACTTGCACTTATCTAGAGGTCGACCTGAAGAGTTGGCAAAGATCGGTAGGAGGAATCGTCGGCTGCACCAAACGAGAGCATACGGAATCTTGCCATATAAGTGAATAACAGCCACCAGATAATTATGCTGAGGTCTTGACAAATAGTTCTGGAATAAAAGCCTAGGCCCGGCAGATCCCCGTTATGTGCGGCGACATAACAACCCAACCATCGCTGGACACATGTAGCGAAATGACGTTCATTCGTGAAAAGATATTGCCACCAGCTTCGGGTGAGTGGTAGGAATAGTAAGCTTCTGGTCGATATCTGGAAACACTACTTCAAACAGGCTTGCTACACAGATCATAGATATAAAAAAGCTGGGTGCTGTGAGATTGACCTTGCTAATTAATTTTGTTTGCATGGTCCAGCTCATGCAGAGGATGAAGTGTCTGCCATAAAAAAAATACAGCACTACTTTACGGCGGGTCGATGGAAAGGATGAGGTTCTGCGAGAAAGTAAGGCACCGAAGTAGTCGCAGTTATTCAGCCAGCTTTCTAGTTAGTCTACGACAGAACAACCAATAAAATTCAGAGAGATGAAATTACAGCTGGACTGATTGCTAATGAAAGCATGACGAATACCTTGGATGATGCGAGATAAGGGAAGCTGGAGTAATTGGGCCGGACAGGCTTTTGTGTTATTGACTTTCCGTAAATGAACATTTCAAAGATTTCTTAGGAAGAGAAAAGCAAAAGTTGGTGCTGAAGCTTGCACATGATTTGTTGTGAGGCGGACATTTATTGCCCAGAAAGACAAAACTCTCTACAAAGTATTCTTTCTTGTGGGCTCTACTAGAGAAGAAGTTTGCTTCACATTATGAGACGTGTCACCAGAATCAAGGCGATCAAATAGTCATCACAGCTGAAAAGGTAACCAGAGCATAGAAGGAGACACAATCTCTCCAATGCTATTCACTGCGTGCTTGGAAGAAATATTCAAGCTATTAAACTGGGAAGGTTTAGGAGTAAGAATTCACGGCGAATACCTCAACAACGTTTGGTTTGCCAATAACATTGTTCAAGTCTGCTACACTACAGACGAGTTACAAAATATGAATAAGGACCTTAACAGGGAGAGTGTATAAGGGTGGGGCTGAAGATTAAAATGCAGAAGACAAAGATAATGATGAATAACCGGGCAAGCGAAAAAGAAATTAGGATCGCCAATCAGCCTCTAGAGTCTCTGAAGGAGTACGTGTACCTAGGTCAACTAATCACCGGGAACCCTGACCATGAGAAGGAAATTCAAAGGATAATGGATCGCATACGGCAAACATCGTGAACTGATGGCTCGAAACTTAGCGTTAATATTGAAAAGGAAGGCATACAATCAGTGCATTTTACCGGTGATGAAATATGGGGCAGAAACTGGGAGACTGACAAAGAAGATTGAGAACAACTTAATGACTCCGCAATGAGCGATGAAACGAAGAATGCTAGGAGTAACTTCAACAGACAGAAAAAGAGCGGTTTGAATCAGAGAGCAAACGGGTATAGACGACATTCTAATTAACATGAAGAAAAAAATGTTGCTGGGCAGGGTATGTATTGCGTAGAGTAGATAATCGTTGGACCATTAGGGTGACAGAATGGGTACCAAGAGAAGGGAAGCGCAGTAGAGGACGACAAAATACTAGGTGGCGTGAAGAAATGAGGAAATTAGTGGGTTGCAGTTTGGCTTGTTGGAATCGGCTGGCACATGACCGGGGTAATTGGAGATCGCAGGGAGAGGCCTTCACCCTGCAGTGAACATAAGATAGGCTGATGATGATGAATATGATTATGATGATAATGCAACCAAAGGACAGATATGAGCCCATGAAGGTAGACATAATACGGACGATGAGCGGCCGCCAGGGATTGAGCCTCAAATACGTTTTTTGCCCCCGGACATATATTTACTAGAAGGGGCCGAGTCACTGCCGATCCGATGATTTGCTACGAGTAGAAGGGGCCGAGTCACTGCCAATCCGATGATTTGCTACGAGGGCCACATGAGAGACTTAAGTGCAAACTCTCGGTCTTGCAAAGGTGCGGCAAAAGGATCTGTTCGGACCAACGTCCCAACCTTACATTTTCAAAGGCAAAGTTATTGAATAAACATCAAGGCGGTTTGCTAAGGCTTTATCCGCCTGAACACCCTGAGAGGAATGATGCGGCTGAGTAATGGAACATAGATTTAAAAAAAGCCCTTCGCAGTAATAAAAATTCACTCATGCAGCCGGGTTCCCCACACCCCGAAAGAAATGGTGCGTTTGACTGCTGTAAATATATCTTAAAAACAGTCAGTATACCGTAATGAAAAAGGACGGAAAGAGTTGAAACAAGCTCCACCTTCTCGCGGTACGCACACTCTTGTGGTGTGCGTTCCGCGAAATTGCGCTTTTAAATTCACGCGCCGCCTAAATAAGGCTATCGAATGTAAAATGCTGAGCTTGCCATTATTAATTTTGTAGCCAATTTTGATGGGTAGGGTCATGGTGTCCGTGACTCTGAGGGATTAGCAGTAAGACTTCAGCTTGCCTCAGTGAATTCAAGCTGGCTACACAGCACAGGCTGCCCTACTCCCTTGTGTTGTGCGACCATGCAAGAATAAAGCTGCCAGATATTTGCAACAGCTACACCTACTCGGAAGTATCGCTGGTGTTGACGAGCTCCGTACGCTGCGATAAATATACTGAAGTGTGCAGTGGGAGAGCTCAAACCAATGAATTTAGTATAGGAGAAAATACCCCCTCTTTCATATAGGTCGACCAACAAAGATAATTACCAAGTGCCGTGTTTTTTGAGTCGTTGAGAGAGAGGAAGAAGTAGCACTTTTATGGTTTGTATAGTCCTAAAGTGCAACAAAGAGTTTGCTGAAATGCAATACGCGCTGAAAGGAGTACCCGCTTTTGCGAGCGATTAAGTAATGTTTCAGGAATAGGTAACTCATTTAGGGTAATATGTTCGCACAGAAATTGAGGTGTATTTCGCAAACATTGCTTTCTGATGGAAAACCTGGAATGACTTATGAAGATCGGCATCGCATGGAGCTTGAGGTAAAATGTAAAGGAAAGATTACATTTTCCTACAGAACTCCAGACCTACCAGGAATAAAAAAATAACGTAAGCAAGGTAAAGTGTTTCTAAAATTGGACCTTATATTTCTTGTGAAAGTAAATTTGCTCTCTTGGTCATGTGAGTTGGTAAGGAAAACGGACCAACGAACATGCGCGTCAATTATTGAACTCCTTCTGCTGTCGCTCGGGTAGCTGCATTTCCAACGACAAATCTACGAGAGCTCTCTTCGGAGTTCACCATTCCCATTTCATAGCAGTTGTTGGCCTAAACTGAGGGTACCGGTGGATGGAGCGCCAGGAGAAACCTCTCGCTGCATTTGTTATTAATGGTGATAACTTAAACATGGAGAGTAATGTCGTTTGTGTTGGAAAACTGTGCGGCTCCCTTTAAGTATATCTTTATTAATTGCAGGGGCTCGCCGAGCATACGCGTCAGCTCACGTTCTCGTGATCGGCGACACAACCTCCACATGAAGACTGCTCGTGCCAAAGGATTTTACCGCGCGATTGTGATGCAGCCACTACTGTCGCGAACCCTTCTTTCAAAAGACAGCACACCAACGGACTAAGACACCAGAGTACTCACATTGAAACGACGCTAGCAATACGCTCGGGGCTTGTGGAGGGCCACCGCAGCAAATGCTTCTGCTCGAGGTGTGTACAGCGGCGAAGTGTACAATGTTCCTACATGTTTGACGATTACTTTGAACTTTTCTCCTGTGTATAATATTTTCAAGTTTATAGAAAAATGTTATTCCATTGTTGCAAAGCCTGCGTTAGAGATATGCATACCTTTGGCGGTATACGGCTCCAAAACACCAAACAGCAGCGATAGCACTTCTACTGGTGCCCAACGCTTGTTCGCCAGCGGAAGCGCTCACCATCAAAGGACTTCAGGCCTCAGTGCCGTATGCAGTGAGTACCAAGAAAAGATGGAAGTGCTCGAAGAACTAAGGAAGGTTAACACAGCCATCTAGTGCCTGCTAGAAGCATTTGAGAGCCACTGCATAGAGCATGAGTATTACGACGAAGTACTTCAAGCACTTTCCAACGAGAAGACCATGTAATTGACTATGATAAAGTATCCAAGGCCACTATAATAGAGGAAGAAGTGAGCAACAATAGGCGAACAACAACATTGAGCGTAGGTGAGTTCATGCGTGCCGCCAACTTCAGTAATTTGATATGGACTGTCACCTTCACAGAAATTCGCAAAGACCTTACCGGATGATATCGACTGTCAGATCAAAGCAAGAACACTAAAGCAAGACGGTGAGAAATTAGTGTTTTATTAGCACCATTTTGTATGGATTTAACACTGTGACCACCCATAACTATGCCTTGCCAAAGCCAACGTGGACAGCAAGTTATACGTCGTTGGCTTTGTTCGGTTATTGTCCACAGCAAAACTCCGCAACGGAATTATGCATTTCTCTTTATAATGCTTCGTGCTGGGAACCGGCTTACCAGGGCTTGAGGAAATATAGGAACAGCGTTCAACGAACTCGTCTTCTGAGGGTTGAAGGTAAAACGAGCGTCAAATTAGAGGTGTCATTGGCTAATAAATTGGCTAAAACGGTATAGGACATATCGCAGTATGCCTACATCACGCTATAGCCTAACCAAAAGAGAATGTAAAAAAATGATGAGCCATTCGACTCTGTGGAGGTGGTTGATCAACGAAGCTGCTTAGCACAGGACACAGAGGTGGCACATAATTTTTACCAGAGGTACAAACTCATTTCTTCTCTTAATGGGTGGCCATCGTGACAAATGTTACGCACAGTCATTTACTGTCTTGATCGCTCATCAATATTTTACTCGCCTCTGCAATCAAATTCTTTGATGATGTCCAATCGACGCACGTACGCCTGTGAGTTTGCGGTTGGGCCGCATCAGTGTGGCATCGAAAGGGATATGTCTGCAAGACGGAACGCGTAAACCACTCCATTTTCGATACTGACACATCTACATTGAAAGGACCGACAATGACAACAAGGGTAGTGTCATTGCAGCGAATTCATGCAAAGGGAATAGCCACGAACCTTACGGGAATATAAGCAATTGCATTTCTCCTTGTCTACTCGGGTACGAGCCATTGCTCACGGTGATATAAGCCGTTGCTAACGAGCTTGAACCTTTGATGATGGCAGTTTTCGCCATGCTCTTCTTGGTGTTGTATGCGTCATTAGAGAGAATATAAGCACTGTTCGCTTCGCTTTGCTGAGTCCTTGTAGCCTCTGCCTTACAATTGCATTTATTGCTTCCTTACGACAGCATGAATGTTTAGGGGGTCGAACCATTAATGATGATAGTTTTTGTTCACGTTGAAGAAAAATGCATGGAATCCTAGCCGTACACAGCTTCGTTGTAAAAATCAAGGGAATGGGTTAGTTGTCAATGTAGAGGCAAAGTGACAATGAGTAAACGATCATTGCATACACCGAATGAGAAGCTTACGGCAACATCGAATGCCGCAGAGGAGATACCACACCAGCACCTTAAACTGTTGCGGTACCAGCAGCTCCTAGCGCGTTATTGCGACGGAGCGACTCGTGTGGCCAAACCATCAGTAAAAGCGCCGTACCATCGCGTCGGTGCAGCATAGTAGTCGTATTAAAGTGGATGCAGTCTTACACCGAGAGACTGGTGGGTCAGAACGGCAAATGCGTTTGCCTAATGGTTGTGCATCGCCGAGGTGCGGGACAACTGCCCATATACTTAAACGATTAGCTTTTACTCGTTCCCTGAGTGTCTGATAATTTGAAGTTTAAATAATATATTTTGCTATTTCAATGTACATGTTACTGGCGATATCAGTTGGCGGGGCGCTCTTTCGTGACCCTGAATAGAAGCGAAGACGCTTCTCCCTAGATGATATGGTAATCTCCTTAATATGTACAAACCCGTGAAAGCGCACCTCCACCATGCCTAACCTTTTACGCAGGCCAGGTCGGAAATATACCACGTGACGTGAACACACATCCGCTATCTAGAACACATTGGTTGACACTGCATCCGATGGACGGGGCCGTAAGAAAATAGACGTTATCGAAGACTGGGCCGCTCACACAGACATTTTCTCGTAGTAATTGACAGTTTTCGGGGCATGATCGCGATTATATGTCAAACTACGCCGTTGTGGTAAACGCGCTCACATCTTTGATAAAGCAAGGGGTACCAATTCTATTCCTTTGACGCCATACACGCAGTGCCATATTGAATGTCTGAGGTGTCTGTATTTTCAGCGTCCACTATGAATACTCGGTTTCACCTGATGTACATAATACAGCTAATGTAATATGGCTTAACATGACGCAGGAAACTGGTCGACAATTTCTGAAGTCTTTGCTATCATTTGGGCACTCTTGATATCCGGCTACACACTATTTGGTGCGTTGTAATATGCATTGTCATACGTTGTCATATACCCTACCACACTCACTTAGGGAACCCAGCTACCTAGGTAGACGCTTACACCACAGCCCTCAAATATCTGACTGTGTCAGGGGAAAGAAGCACCTATTGCAAATATTGATGCATTATCAAGGCTTCTCAACTTCTCTTAGCCGTCAATGCATTAAGAAAAAGCCACGCTAGCTCGAAGAGGTATGAGTATTCCAGTTTATTCAGTACATGATGCACGCGGAAGACTTGGTGGGCTATATTTCTTCATTTTTATATAGTGTGGAAAACGGTTGTATAACCTGCTCACTATAAATTGCGCTGTGGCTGTCTCGCCACGCTATTAATAGAGTTGTGTACTGCGCCAACGTAACCTGGCTTGCTTGCATGCACTCATGAATGTTTCGCACTCGTGCTTATTCCTTGCTTCGTATTAGAAAATTATTGGTCGTATTTCTCAATACATACAGGAGCTTCGCAATGACTGAAATGAACGGCATACTTTTATTTCCATGAATAAACACAGAGAGCCGAGGCGCTATAATACAGCCACCTTTGGTTGTAGTGTAAGAGCAAAGCACCCTTTCTGTCCAGTGTAGAAATTATAATGGACGTGTAAGGCCACATTCGTTATTCTTTCCTACGTATTCAGAAATGCCTTTTAGCTTGCCGCCCACAACTAGGTTGATCTAACGCTTTTCTCGAATGCGTCAAATGACACTGAAATGACACTCCTGGCCGCGTTCGCGTTAGCCGTCATTTAGATAACGTAAAGCATGACTTCAAGTTAAGATGCATTTTCAATTTCACAGCTTCACAAGTCGCGCGCGTGTTTTGTGTACGGGGAAATGGTCAACGTACCTTTGGCTCCGAGCGGTAAACACATCATCAATTGCGGTAGAAATTGTATGGACACTCCGAGCGAATTGTTGCCTATTTCCTTGTCGTCATTGTCGTTGCCGTAAGGCACCGCATATATTTAGGTATATTTGTGCTGTATTACATGCTGCATTTGTGCGATACATTGCCAGACTATTTCGCCATTAAATTTTCTCGTGCGAGGTTTCACATTCTTTAGAAAATAATGCCTCAGAATTTCTTGAATGGCAGCCCACAAACAAATGCCATGAAATATATCACTGGCAGTGCATGCCTTTTACCTTAAATCGTTTCAGACTATTAATAATCAAAATACGAAGCAATACCATAGATCAACCCTAAAAGGACGTATTTTAATGACTGGGCTCTTCTTACGCTGTACTATCTTTAGGGTCAGCGGCAGAAAGAGGTTGTAGGCTGTAGTATATACATAATAGGCCTAGGAAAGATATTTGCAACATAGCCAATTGGGACAAGTAACGGTGTGTCACTAAGCAAACCGTGTTTTTTAATAAATAAATCTAAATAAACTTGTCCGACGGCAGTATTTGAACGCTGTACCCCTAGAATGGTCATCCAACCACTAGGTCACGGGTGGATGCCACCGGAAACGGAATAGAACACCCTTCTTATTTCAACCGTGAAAGCCAGTCGGTTCCGACGCAGGGCGAATTTGATGAACACCCGACGTGATATCTTGCCCGTCATCAATAATGACACATAAGAAAGAACTAGAAGCGTAGACGAACTGGTAAGTTTCAGTTGACGTGGAACTTCAACAGCTCTCACCCAGACTACGCGCTATCGAAGGCGACGCCGTCGCCTTAAAATCGAACCCCGTGGCTACATCGTTCGAATCAGCAGATAGGACGTATAACTTCTTTCGCAACCTGGAATCTACCGAACAACGTTGTGACGATGCCGAAAACAGACTACGCCTTTCAAATTTGTTATTATTTGGAATTCCCGATAAACCGCCAGAATCGTGGTCTATGTCTGAGGGCCACGTAATCGATTTATTCTCGAGATACTTTGACATCTCGTTAGCATCACCTCAAATCCATCGAGCGCACCACCTAGGTCGGGACCAGTACCAAAATGCAGACCTATCATCATCAGGCTTGCCTTTTTTGAAGATGCTATCATGCACCAGCGCATGATAGCAAAGCATTTCAAGCTCAAAGATAGTTCATACACCGTACGCGAGGATTTCTCTCTGCAAACACGTGTAGGTATAAAGAAGCTACTGGAGTTTGCAAAATAAAAAAAAACGCCGCATGTAAGCTCACTGTTGACCGAAGGCGAATGGACAATTCAGTGTGTACGTATGATGTCGCAATCGAAACCGTAAGACCATTACCCCGATAGCTAGCGCGGTCATCTAAACAACGTCCACCCGTTAAACACTTAACCTCACGCGCAGATGATGTAATAATGTTATCCGTGTCATTTATGAGTGTGCGAATCCTCTTTTTAAAGCGGACGGAAATAGGTCCCTATGTAGATAATAGTGACTGCGGCATTCTACTGTCAACAGAAACCTGGGGCGTATAACGTAAGGCTATTCTAAACGTGTCTATTCCAATTCTGCAATCAGCCCTGCACGATTAATGAAAAACTGTTTTTAGACCACACCCACTTCACCTGTCTGTCACGCGACGTTACGAAAACCGCGATTGCTCCTCATCTGATTTGACGTGCACACACATTATGCATCATTTGACCGAACGAAAAAAAAACGTTATTTCTGACTCATCGCTTTTTCGCTCTTAGTCCTCAGCTATTGGTGAAATGATTTCAGGCTGCCCCCACTTCACCTGCGTGTCACGCGACGTCTGAAAATCATTAGAACTCACCGCGTCAAGGTTACGTTTACGCGTTAAAGATGCAATAATATTCCTAAAAAAATGATTTTTTTTTTCTGAACAGCCACCGGCTGCCCAAATCCAAAATGAATAAAATATGGCTGCCGCCGATCGCTCGGGCACTGGATACTCGCACCTGCTGGAGAACATGGGTTTATTTGCCTTTAATCAAATTTCTTGCGTGGCTGTGTAACGTTTTGGAGAACTTTCAGCACGTTGACGGCCTTGTTCTGGCAACTCTTCTTTGCTTTAGTGTGATTCTTAAGCTTCCGTTGCATGCCACCGAGATTTTTGACCAGCCACCGCAAGCTAAGTAAGGGAAAGTGGACCAATCGCTGACGCCGGCACCACCGTCTTCATCCAGTTATCGATTTTAAGTGCAGTGACTCGGCCGCACTGTAGCCCCTCTCCACTTGAGCGTGCTTCTCGCCTCTTGTGAGCCAATGAGAGAGGACAAGCTGCTCAGTGTAGGCAATGATATTCGTTTTTCAAGCAAACAGTAGTGACCTCCTATGAACGGGGAGCGTGTTTAATTGGTCTGTTGAGACAACCCCGCGAGTCATCGCCCGCTGCTTGCGTCGGCGGTTACGCAAATCTTACGTCAGGAGATTGGATGGAACAAAAACATATTGCAATAGTTTTACGTTATAGGGCCCTTGGCTCCATACAGATATGGCGAACTCAGAAGTATTAGGGAACAAAGATGAACGCACCATACATTGCAAAGGCAGACAGTAGAAGAGGTGGAGGCGTGCTCATCGCTGTAAAAATAATACCTTTCCATTTTCCTTGTTGATGTCAGCAGCCCATTGGAAACATATGGATCTGCATTGCAAGATCTGCTTCTCAATCTCTTTTCGGTTTATGCTACCATGTGCCGTATAATTCTGCTTCCTTTGTTTCCGATCTTCACAAAAACCTTGCCTCTATTCGACATAAATTCCTCAAAGCTATCGTCAACTTTTTTGACGACTTCAAATAACCTGACGTGGATTGGACCGAGCTAACGTCGCGCTAAAGTACTACTCGCGGTTTAATGCAATTGACCCCTGACTTCTCACTTACTCAACTTGTTTGCGAAGCCACACGTCAAGCGAACACTTTACATCTTATTTTCACATCTGCACCCGATAACGTAAAATCTTTAAAGTCCACCATTGTGTTTAGTGACCACTTGCTTCTGTCTGCTGTACTCGAGATACCTACCTGTTCTCTTAACGCTGAACAAAAACGTATTCTCAACTATAAGAAAGCAAACTTTGATGATATATACGAGCGCCTTGAAATCTATTGGAAATCTTTCCTACAATCGGTCTCCCCTCACTCAGTGACGGAAAACTGGTCTTTTTTCCAGCAAAAGAACTAACTGGCTTGGTTCAGGCACGCATACCACGTATCTCGTTCAAAACGAATTAATCGAAACCATTGTTCCACAGATCGCTACGCACAATGAAAAACAAAAAGAAACGGTTCTTTAAGACGGAAAAGCTCAGGGGCACGCCCCCTTCTTGGATGAAGCACCAGGCTGTGGAGAAAGAGTACTCTCGTGCTCTTCGCACCCCCAAAAACAAATTCATGTCACGTGACCTTCAATCGTTTAATAAAAGTAACCCTTGGAAGTTTTGGAAATCACTTTCTCCCACCAACACTACCGTTGAGATCATTTCACTGCTGAATGACGACGGGACAAACGTTAAACCGAAGGATGGTGCTGCTTTATTCATTTAGTACTTTACGAGTGTCTTCACAAAGGAAGACCATTCCAGTATCCCATCTACGGAAGACGCAGATTACGAGGACGCAGATTTGACGCAGATCACGAATCCCATAGGCATAACTACTACAGGAATGGCAGCATTGTTCCACAACATCGAAATATGAACATGCGCAGGAAGTGATGATAATAATACCAAAAAACTTTAATGCACAGTCACAGTAGCTAGTCTCGTACTTGTCCACATCTTTCAACAATCATTATCAACGAGTGAAATTTCGCACGATTGGAAATACGCGAAAATCATACTAATATTCAATTCTGCAAGATATATAATGTTAGCGATTATCGTCCGATATTTTTAAAGAGTGTGCGATGCGAATTACTTGAACATGTCATTGCTTCCAGCATGGCTCTGCGCCTAGAAGGAATTTTTTTTGCCTGAACTAACAGGGTTTTAGAAAAGGTTTCTCATGTGACACACAACTCTTAGTATTTACGAATGATTTATTCATGAACATGGATAATCACCCAGACATCCACTGCATATTAATCAACTTTGCTAAAGGTTTCAGTCAGATTCCGCATTATCGTCTAATGACCTTACTTTCTTTCGACCATTTAGATTCCTTAAGTTTATCCTGCGTGAGAAGCGCTCCTTCCTTCTGAAAAGAATACACGGTTACCTATTCATTCTATTCTACTCTTAGTGATGTCAGCTCCGGCGTCTGCCAGGGTAATGTGTTGGGTATTAGAGGTTGGATTGAGCAACGTTTTGACTCGACACACAGAAGAGAAACACACACCACAGAACGCTACTTGCAACTATCGGTTTATTCCTTTATCAATGGAATAAATACAGGAAGATATTCAGGGGGGGGGGGGGGGGGGCTAGGGTGTAGCGACAAAAAACAAATAAACAAAAAAATTTTGACAGACATGGCCATCTACCAAAGCCAAGCCGGCTATGTCATGTGATCATTTTTGCTGTACTCGACATCGCAAAAAAGGAACCGGATACGAAATTTCAGATTAGCACGTGAGGCAATCTATTTCCTTTGCACTAAGGGAGACTGATGGCGTGCTGACGCGCATACTTCCCAAACGCGCAATCTCAGCGGCTTCGATTATCTCTCGCGTTACTTGGCTGCCATCTTTGCTCACAATCTTGCAATTCTTATTGAATGGCCGACATCCGCAATCTCGCCAATGTATCCCAAGATGTCCGGTGACTGCTTTTGAAACGTTATAATCATGCTCCTTTACTCTTTCGTTCAAACATCGTCCAGTCTGTCCTATGTGCTTTCTGCCGCACTGAAGTGGAATGCAATATACCACTCCCTCAGTGCAGTTGACGAACTTATTTCTGTGTTGTGTTTCACAGCCTCGTTTCTTTGTGGCAACTGGGTTTACCTTTGCACACATGCTCAGAAATTTTTCCGGTGCGGAGAACACCACTTTTGCGTCCCATCTTTTACCAATTTTCTTTACGTGGTGCGCGATCGAATGGATGTGCGGCATCACCACTATTTTTTCTCGTGTGCTTGAACCACAAGGCTCCTTCCCAGATAACGGTGCCCTGGTTCCGATTTTCTTGGGCAAACATCGTGCCAGAGATACTAATACATAGAAAGGATAACTGCCTCTGTTGTCCTGCGCGTTTGCTCGCGAAAGCTGTCAGAAATGCTATGATGGCACGATTATTGCAACGCGTTTCTGTAACATGACTTAACTATGGCTCGTTTTAGCACTTGCGAATTCGCAGATTCGAAGGGCAAAAGAGGTTTATTTGCGCGTGGTTCTTATTGCCAACAACAATGACTGGAGCCCAGACTTACCCGCCGTGGTTGCTCAGTGGCTATGGTGTTGGGCTGCTGAGCACGAGGTCGCGGGATCGAATCCCGGCCACGGCGGCCGCATTTCGATGGGGGCGAAATGCGAAAACACCCGTGTACTTAGATTTAGGTGCACGTTAAAGAACCCCAGGTGGTCGAAATTTCCGGAGCCCAGACTTAGTTTTAAATCAAGAAACTTAATTGATCCACCGTCTGGCTTTTCACTTGTGATCACCAATGACTCTAGCCCACCTCCGAAAATTCTTTCTAGGTTTGTCAATGGCGACTGATTCTTGTTATCAACGTTGTCCACTAAAACTAAATAATCATCAACAAACGTGAACACACGAGCAGCCCGTGAATTCACGAAGCGCGCCGCTAGGGTTCTGTTAATGTTCGCTAGGAACAGGTCGCTCAGAATCGGTGCGATAGACGAACCTATACATATTCCTTGTTTCTCAAGGAAAATGTCTCCTTTCCAAAACACCTAGGTGGATCTTAAATACAAGGACAACAACTCTAAAAAGGCTTCAACATGCATCTGTGAATCATTCTGAAAGGCAACGTTTCCGTAATTGTCAAGAGCTCTTTGTAAGGAATAGAGTAAAAAAAAATTGTATATTTGTTTTTTGCTGCTACACCCCTCCCCCCGCCCCCTGAGTATCTTCCTGCATTTATTCCAATGACAAGAGTATAAAATGATAGTTGCAAGTCGCGCTCTGTGGTGTGTGTTTCTCTTCGGTGTGTCTCGTCAAAATGTTGCACAATCCAACCTCTAGTATGCTATACCAACACGCCCAGTCGTCAACCTTGACAATGTTTCGGGAACATTTTAATTTTAAATAACATCAGTGATCCCCCAACGGGTATCTCCTCTAACATTCGACTTTCCGCAGATGATTGCGTAATCTACCGTAATATCTCTTCCTCTTCCTCTCCAACAGGACCTGGATCTTTTAAGTACTCGGTGCTCATGCAGGCAAAGGTCTCTTAAAACCGGTAAATATAAACCAGTGACACTCTCGCGCAAGAAATCATCATCAGCATCTAACTATACTCTTAATAACTGACACGGTGCAAACACAACTTCTTGCCTTGACGTAGATATACTCCCATAGATAAAATCGCAGCGCAAAGATCATCTGCTCCCGGTAACCTTAAACGTAACCTTCTCGACGCTCCTACTTCGACGAAACCATTAGTATATCTAACACTCTTCTTTCCACGACTTGAATATGCCTCATCAGCTTGGTCACCTCATCAAACCTTTCTCGTCAACGCTCTTGAACGTGTTCAGAATCGCTTCGCACGTTTCATCGCCAAAGACTACAGCCGCCATTTAAGTTTTACTAATAATACATTTTCCATGTCCTTACCACCCTTAAAGTCACGTAGAAAGATTGCTTGAATCTGATCATTTTATAAAATAACAAAACGTCGCCACCAACCTGCCACCGCCTGTCTCCCAACCGTTATGAACGCCTAGCCATTTGCACAACAACCACTCCTTCAAACGTATACTTGGGCACACAAACGCCTTCAATTCATCAGCCTTACTACTAGCCTTTGAACTATGGAACAGCCTCCTTGAAATGTGTCGAAATTCATAGTCCTCTTAAGTTTCGTCATGAAGTAACCACTAATCTTTCGTTAGCAGTTACTTTCAGTAATTTTCTCTTAGTTATGTACACTCTTCTAGCTAACTTCTGTAGTTGGCAGTGTCAACAGATGTGCCGTAACATTACTCTTGTAAAAAAATTGGGTAGTAAATATTCTACCTTTGCATTGTGTATGTCGCCATTCAGTCGGATAGTGCATAGTGTTTTATGTACTTTAGTATACGTCTTATGTATTATCTCTTTGTATTCCTTGTATTGATTCTACCGTTGAAGATCTATATCGTATAATCCCCCCCTTCTCACCATAACATTGATTTTCTTAGTTTTATTACGCTTTCTGATAAACATTGTTGTCATTAACGGTACACTTTCAATCTACGTCAGAATTTGAGCGTCAGGTGGCGAAATATGTCTAGGCGTTTATGTTTCAATAGCAGAGACTGGTGCACAGAAGCAGCCGTATTATTGGACCTCCGGTTAGACAACTTTGCCTGCTGTAACGAACTCTTACCCAACCTAAGCATACGATGCAGACCCTGTTGGCTTGTGTCATCGTTTTCCGGCACGTAGTAGCCAAGGTATGGTGGCTAGGATTGTACATCGTGATACGTGCTATCACTAGTGAAGCTTCGCGTCCCTCACATTGCGCAAACATGTCCCTACTTGTTACCAGGACGAAGACCGATAAGTTGCAGCGAAACGGTAATCATAGGGAAGCAAAAGTGGGCCCGCATAGGCGGAAAGACAGCTTCGTTATTTCAGATGCATAAGCAATGTGCTGCTGCTTGCACCCCGGACGCTGCATTTCAGCGCCTGAGGCGGCCCAACCTGGTGCTGATGGAAAAGAAGGTCGAGGCTAAGCTACATCGACAAAACCTTGAAGCTTCATAGCACGAAGCAGATGCACTCTGTGCCCACTGGGAGCCTGTTGCCGAACCTAAAGTCAACAAGGGGTCCATAGTTCTACAGGAAGTCTGCACCAGTGAAGGCACGTTGGATATCGGCTACAAACGAAATTAATTCGAAAGGTTGTTGATGGCCAAGGCTTATAATGATGAAGCGTGAGGAGAACATTCAAAATATAACGCGCTTGACAGCTTGCAATAAAGACGCAAGCGCCTATTTACTGTAGGAGTGTTGGTCAAGGAATATGCTTAGGTCGACTCATATACGCACGATATAATGCTGCCTCGATACTGTGCCCGTTGTGTTGAAATGGTGACTGGTAGTTTGAGTGGACCACTCGCCACCACATGGTTCCTGAAATGGTTGTGATAGAAATAAAAGCCACACGTTGGTGTGGTCGCTGGAATGGCGTCTGAGCGTATGGACGTGCAGGATCTGTGCGCATGACAACATAACCTGCGATGGCGTTCCACTGCGCATACGATGACATCAAAACGTTCATAAAGAGAGTAGAGAGAGCTGGCGCAGATCAAGAAAGCACAAGCTACGCTGTTAAATTGCCTGTTAAAGACAATGCGGTGGTTGTGATCCTTGAAGTAGCTACTTCCTAATTATTGCCGACCAACGAGGCAAGTCCTCCTTTAGTTCATAGTGCAAGCTACAGCCAGGGCCGTCTGCACGCTCGCTGGCAGCTTATGCAAGAGCAACTGGCACAACAGCGCATCGTCGGTGGAAACGTGCGCTGTTACTAAGCAAATGTATTAACAACCGCAAAAGTTCACTAGGGCAGCGTTCCCCGTCTTTTTTAGATGACCATAGCTGCTGAATGCGAGAACACTTGGAGACATTCTGCAATGCAACATGGATTTCTTGAGGTTGTCATAGGCAGCGGCAGACAGTGATGTGCTCAACAAATTTACCGCATGGTTCATTACTGCTGTTTAGAACGCATGCATATTGTTGCAGAATTTTTTTGTTTGAGCACGGGCGCCAGCAAATTTAAATTGCAATTGGGGAGGAAGGAATCACTCCTATGTGCGCTGTCAGAAGTCGGCGCTGTAAACTCTGTCTTGGTGCGCTATATCGCTTCAAGCTATTATGGTACCGGCTGTGGCATAGGCTGGCTGTTTGCGTAGCTTTCCTAACGGGGATCACAATTCAGTATTTTTGTTCCAGGAAATGCATTGCTGTCAGAGTTATACTCGATTACGGCACGCTTAGAGGGCAGAGGAGGAATAATCGGCGAATAGCAATATTGACGTTTTCTGAAGCTCGATCGCTATGGGAACGTGATTTTCTAACGGCATCAACAGCCTCCGGACGAGATAACGTCTCTCACTATCTGCTTCAAGACCACCATTTACTTCCTATTTTTTATTTTTTTATGGGGTTTAACGCGCCAAAATCACTTTCTGATTATGAGGCACGCCGTAGCGGAGGACTCCAGAAATTTTGACCACCTGGGGTTCTTTACCGTGCACCTAAATCTACGTACACGTGTGTTTTCGCATTTCGCCCCATCGAAATGCGGCCGCCATGGCCGGTATTCAATCTGGCGACCTCGTGCTCAGCATTCCAACACCATAGACACTGAGCAACCACGACGGGTACCATGTCCTTATTAAAATAGGGGCAGTCCTGTGAGCAAGCGTCACAGTACCCGAGCAGAAAGGAGCACTTGGGAACCCCAGCTAAACTGGGGCCTGGCAGCACTGGGCTCGGCGTAGTGTGCGCAAAGTTTCGTGTTCTGGCAGCCGATGCTTACGAGTTCGTCTTGTCAACTGGCGCCGCTGGAGAAGCCTGCAGTGTTTGAGCTACTCAAGTCTCTGAAGTGTCCCACCCAACCGTGGGAAGGGAGAGACTCACTCTTGAAAATATTGTTACCGCAAAGGGCGAGTCAGTAAGACGAGGTTATATTTACAACAGTGGTTGCAGCGCTGACCGGTTCGATTCACAGCCCGAGCCCAGTCCGTTTTTCCTCCTCTTTTATTGAGTGATGGCGCCCAAGCACCTTCTTCAAATAATCAAATACCACACGCGGGTAACATAATCCCCAGCGGCAAAAACGACGTCCCGGAGCGTCTAAAAGTCATCACTAATGGGTGATACTCTTTCAGTCGCGTAACGTGCACGATATTACTGCACCGGGAAGCAGATGGCGCGTCAGGAGCGATCTTGTAGGTAACGGGAGTCACGGCAAGAAGCACTCGGTAAGGGCCTGTATAACGAGACATGAGTTTTTCTGACAGGCCGACGGGACATGACGGAGACCATAGAAGCACCAAAGAACCACGGAGGAAGTGCACGTCTCAGTGTCGCCGGTCGTAGAAACGCGCTTGACTCTCTTGGGATTTCAGAAGGCGGTCACGGGCAATTTTATTTGCGTGGGCACAGCCTGCGATGGCGTCAAGTGCATATACACTGGTCGGTGCCGCGTGAACAGGGAGGGTTGTGTCGAGGGGCAGTGCTGGTTCTCGGCTGAACAGAAGGAAAAATGGGGAATAACCGGCTGTGTCGTGGCGCGACGAATTATAAGCAAATGTGACAAAGGGTAGAGCGAGGTCCGAGTCAGTGTGATCTGAAGTGTGATTGAGAGGCTCCGTGAGGCTTTTTATGGATGGTATGACGTGTATAGATTGTGCCTCGTAGCACACGACTGCAGGATGTCCGCCATAACTTTTGATAAGAATGTCTGGCCAAGGTAAGTGAGAAGTTGTCGCGGAGCTCCATGTAATAAAATCACGTCGCATAAAAGAAAATAGGTGACATTTGTGGCGCAGCTTGTAGGAAGCGCTCGGGTGATGGCGTGGCTCGTGGCGTAATCCATGGCCACTGCAATCCCCTTGATCCCAGAGGTAGAAAAAGGAAAAGGCTAAGTAAGTCCAAACCAACCCGCAAGAATGGTTCCATGGGAATGTCGAGTGGTTGAAGGTATCGAGCAGGGAGCGTAGATGGTGTCTTGCGTCGCTGGCACTTCTCACACGCAGCTACGTATTTTCGAACGGAGAGCGCAATCCCTGGCCAAAAGAAGCGTCGGCGGATCAGGTCGTAGGTACGTGACACACCCAGATGACCCGCAGAGGAAGGAGGTCGTGAATGTCGTGGAGAACAGCCGAGCGAAAGACTTTAGGGACCGCAAGGAGTAATGCAGGCCGTCAGGTTGCACGTTGTGGCGGTAGCGTCCGTCATCTTGAAGTGTGAATAAGCTAAGGAAACTGTCGGCGAGTGGTGATTCCAGGCGGTCGATGATGATACGCAAGGAGGGGTAACAGCGCTACTCGTCGGCGACGTGGACCAGTGGAAAAACTGGGAGCGCACAGGCGTCGGTGTCAGTATCAGACGTAGAGGTCGCGTCTTCGACTGGGTAGCGAGAGAAGCAATCTGCGTCCTGGTGCTGGTGTCCCGGCTTGTAAGTGAGTGTGTAGAGATATTCTTGCAGTCGGAGGGCTCAACGACTGAGCCGGCCTGTAGGATCTTTGAGCGACGAAAGCCAACAGAGCGCATGATGGTCTGTGATTACTCAGAAGGGCTTGCCATATAAATATGGGCCGAAATACGAAACAGCCCAGACGAGAGCAAGACATTCACGCTCGGTAATCGAATACTTGTGCTATGCGGTTGTCAGGAGGCGGCTAGCGTATGCTATGACGCGATCGTGTCCGTGTTGGCGTTGCGATAAGACGGCGCCTATCCCATAACCACTGGCATCGGTTCGGACCTCTGTAGGTGCGGACGGGTGAGTGTGGGCCAAGACTGGTGGCTTGGTGAGAATCATGATACGGCGTAAAAATGCGGCAGCCTCAGGGGAACCCCACCTAAAAGGCATGTCTGTCTTCAGAAGTTCAGTTATAGGTCGAACGATTGCTGCGAAATCTTTCACGAACCGTCGGAAATAAGAAAAGAGCCCCACAAAACTTTTGACGTCTTTGACAGACTGAGTTACACGAAAAGCCGTTACTGCTCGAACCTTTTCCGGGTCGGGTTGTACTCCGGAAGCATCGACGAGATGGCCTAGCACTGCAATCTGCCGGCGCCCGAAGTGGCACTTCGATGAGTTTAATCGGAGCCCAGTCTTGCGGGGCGTCAAGGATAGCTGCGACGCGTTTAAGGTGCGTTTCAAATGTAGGAGAGAATACAAGGACATCGTCAAGGTAACAAAGGAAGTTGACCATTTGAAACCTTTAAGCAGAGAGTCGATCACCCGTCCGAACGTGGCGGGGGCATTGCATAAACCTTACGGCATAACCTGGAATTGGCAGAGGCCATTTGTAGTGGTGAAATTGGTCTTTCCTTGGTCTTGCTCATTGACGGAAATCTGCCAATAACAAAATCGAAGGTAGATTAGATTAGATTATGGGTTTTTACGTGCCAAAACCACTTTCTGATTATGAGGCACGCCGTAGTGGAGGACTCCGGAAATTTCGACCACCTGGGGTTCTTTAACGTGCACCTAAATCTAAGTACACGGGTGTTTTCGCATTTCGCCCCCATCGATAAGCGGCCGCCGTGGCCGGGATTCGATCCCGCGACCTCGTGCTCAGCAGCCCAACACCATAGCCACTGAGCAACCACGGCGGGTAGAGGCCATTTGTAGTGGTGAAATTGGTCTTTCCTTGGTCTTGCTCATTGACGGAAATCTGCCAATAACCAAATCGAAGGTAGAAGGACGGAAAGTATTTGGCACCGTGAAGGCAATCAAGAGCGCCGTCCATTCGGGGCAAAGGGGAAACGTCCTTTTTAGTAATTCGGTTCAGGTGGCGATAATCACTGCAGGAACGCCACGTGCTATCTTTCTTTTTGACGAGTACGACCGGCGACGCCCAAGGAATTGATGAGGGCTCAACAATGCATATGGCGAGCATCTTTACTTGCTGCTGAATAACTTACCGCCCTGCCATGGACACGCGAGACGGTCGGCGGTGAATGGGAACTGCATCACCAGTTTTTATCCGATGCTTAACAAGGGACGCCTGAACAAGTGGTCGATAGGCGGTGTCCGATATGTCGTGGTAGGGAAGCAAAAGGTGGCATAGGGCAGCTGCTTGTTCAGGTGCGATTTCTGGAGCGGCGACGGGACGTAATGGGCCGTCGACGTTCAACGCATACTGCGGGTAGTAAGGAGGATGTGGAGACGCGTCGGCTGCAAAAGCAGTTACGTGGTCGTCTGTTACTGACCGGAGCGTGCTCATCGCTATGCCTTCAGGTAGCATTTGCGTCGTCAAGCGAAAATTCATAACGGCGAGACACATCCAATTAGCAGCAAGGGTTACGACGGAGTGTGGCACAGAGTTGTCGTGCTCCGGGAGGACATCATGAATAGGTGCGCCGACATAGTCGCCATCAGGCACGGTTGCCGTTGAGGCTAATTCGACGAAGGCTAGGGCCTTTCGAGGTATGCGAACAAACGCTGTAGTGTAGATGGTGTTCAGTTGTTCGGGGCGAACGTCTGAAAGAAGAGGAAGCTTGAGGCACAGCGTACTGGTAGCACAGTTAATGAGGACAGAATGTGTCATCAGAAAGTCGAGCCCGAAGATTAGTTCATGAGGACAACTGGTCTGCACGTTGAACAGGACTTGAAGTAGGAGGCCAGCTATTCCTATGCGAGCAGTGCACATACCCCAGATGGCAACAGTGGCGTGCGCCATTGGCGACGCGTACGGCTCGAGTGATGGCAGGCGTAAGAACTTTTTTGAGGCGACGAAATAGGTTAGCGCGCATTATGGGCATTTGAGCTCCGGTATAAATTAATGCCGTCAACGGAACACCATCTACGTCTACTTCAATTAGGTTCATGTGGGTGAGGGTTAGGGTCATGTGGATTTCGACAGGATGAACGTGACGCAGCACTACCTCCACGAGCTACATGGCCTAGTTTTCCGTCCGTCAGTTTGGCGAGGAAAAGCGGCGAGTCTGGAGTGACCGGGAGTGACGGCGTTGAGGCGACGGCGATCGCACAGAGGAGCGGCTGTCAGGGGCATTAGAAGTAGGGTACAGACGGCCAGGTAAATAACAGCGAGCGGCGGCAAATGGGCGAGTAGCAGGGAGTGAACTCCTGTACGGCGGCATCTAGGTGGTGCGGCAGTGGCAGGTTACATGTGGAACGTGGTGGCAGCGGAAGCAGATTGGTTTGTCGTCTGGGGTTCGCTATTCAGCAAGATTATGTGGTCTGTGAGCGAAATACTGGTCATTACAGGTTGTGGACATGGAAACGGTAGGGAAATAGTGGGGGCCGCTTGGTCAAAGGTACCGTCGGGGGGTCGTGGATGAAGGGGGGCTGGATTTGCCGCTTCAATCTCACGGCGAATGATACGTGTGACGTTCTCTTGAAATGGTCGTATGGCGGTAAGAGCGGAGTGAGAGAACGTGGCAAGGGTGTTTTGGAGCCGGGAAAACTGTGGGACAACGTGGCGGCTTTTGGCGACCTCCAAACGGCGGCATTCTTTGACGATGGAGTCGACGTTAGAAACGTCGTTATAAACGAGAAAATTCAAGTCCTCGTCCGTGATCCCTTTTAGGATACGGCCAACTTTGTCAACCGCTGTCATATGCTCGTCGACATTCCGGCAAACCGGGAGCACTTCCTTTTGTAGGAGACATACGATTCGGTCGATGACTTGAAATGGGTGCAAGCTCTTTTCGGGCAGCCTGCTGGCGATCTGACGGGTTTCCAAAGAGGTCGCGAAGCCGCCCTATGAAAATGTCACAGTTGGTGAGCTTGATCTCATGGGTGCGAAACCTGACACGCGGTGTCCCGTACAGATAAACGATCACATTGGCAATCATGATGCTAGGGTCCCAGTGGTGGCTTTGGCTAACACGCTCATGCCTGCTGAGCCAGTCGTCGACGTCAACGTCATTTTGAGCGCAGAATGTCCAAGGATCACGGAGACTAGGAACCCTAACGTACGTTCTGGTTGGCCCCGCAGGTGTAGGTGGCGACGGGGTGGTTCTATCGGAAGCCATGGCTGAGAAGGCGACGGTACCGCCACTTGGGTGCTCCGTGGCGAAGACGGGGAACGTTCCACCGCTACCACAATGTTACGCGAAGGACGAGTGAGTAAGCCGAGCAACAATTTACAGGTTAGTACATTAGTTTGCTGGGCCAGTTGGTGCATGATAAACGTATAATGGTTTCCAGCAAGTAAGTACAAGCAACAAGTAAGTAGAAACGGATAGGACAACGATGGAGCCTTGTCCTGTTCGTTTTTATTAACTTGTGCTCGCGTCCGTACTTGTTGGAAACCATTATACGTTCACCATATATTTACAGGTCATATTTACAACAGCGGTTGCAGTGCTGACCGGTTAGATCCACAGCGTGAGCCCAGTCCGTTCTTTCTTCTCTTTTCTGGAGTGATGGCGCCCAGGCGCCTCTTTCAAAACAATCAAATACCACATCCGTGTAGCAATATTTTCACAAAGCAAGCATTTTCATGTGCGGAAGCCAGACACTTTAGTTATGCCGACGCCATGAACAGCTGGCGTCACTAGATTTGGCAACTCAACGCTGGACATGGAGACGCCCACGTCGCAGATGACACCACTTTTGGAACCACTGTCCAGGAAGATGTGTGAGAAAATGATTTTTTTGTGCGTTGCGTCTGCCATCTCTAACTTAATTTTGTACCACCACTTCAAGGAGCACTGAGACACACTGTGTGTTGAGTAGCCGTAGGTTGTCGGTAAAAAGTGTTGGTAAAATGGATTCGTACTGACTGCGGTATTCATGTTGATCCTACAGTCGGTGTGCTTGACCATAGAGATGTTATGGACGCACCTCCGCTTCCTAGACATAGTAGCCACCGGTGTCACAATACACAACATTGATGCGGGGACGTCCGCTTGCAACCCTGTTCGCAAACAATGGCTGTTCCCCGGAAATGTGCTCCGAAATACGGCAAAATGAAATTACGTAAGAAAAATAGCGTTCTGGCGCGGAGAAACGTCTCGTTCATTGATTCCATGATGCAATTAGGTGGTTCACAACTGCAGATTTTTCTCTACAACTCTTGACTCTCGTGCAGTAGACGGTAACACCCTTGCAACGGCAAAGCGCCGTGTAACGGAGCCAAAATTTGTTATTAAACACACGTTGAATAATACTTTATATCAATATGCAGGGCCTGCGCACCTGAGCAATATACACAACGATACCTGAGTATATTGTGCACGTTGGCGTAAATATTAGCTTTGCCTTGTTCATTAACATCAGGCACGACACAGCCGCCAGCGGCTATCACATTATTGGTACACGAGATACGATAGACGGAAAACCATCGGCGCTTCGCAACATCGAATGACAGAACTACACTCATTTAGTTTAAAGTTTAGCTCCGGTGGCCGGCCTGGGAGCAGATCGGCGTCTAAGGTTCGCTTCGGACCGGACGGACAGTTGGATACTGAGACTGCGCGTGGCCCCAATGGGACTGTGGGAGAGGGTGTGCGCAAGAGTGGTGTGTTGCAGGGTCTACAAGGCAAGGACCCCAGTGGAGCGGCCAGTGGTACTACCTGGGCGGAGCGCACAAGTGCTCGAACGGAGATGCCTAGTTTGTTAAGGCCAGAGCAAAGCAAGAATGAGGCGAGATTCAAGAGGCTAGAACAGGAAAACGCAGAATTGAGAGAAATGGTGAGGTTGCTTAGGGCAGAAATCTCGGCCCTTAAGGGTGTGGCACGACCTGCACCGGTCGAGAGGGCAATGCCTGAGCCCATAGAGAGCATGGGTTTTGCTGAAGTAGGTGAGGCTAGTGGGTCACGCCCTTGAAAGTGTAAGGCGATGACTCATGAGGCGGAGCCCGCGTCGAGGAAGCTGAGATCTGAGGTGAAGGAGATGCTGTCGAGTGTTGTAGATACTGTTAAGCAGGTCAACGATGGTGTGGCCCAGCTGAATACGCGTCTCACAGAGTCGCTCTGCTCGATCGATGGGAGCTTCAAGCAGCTGCAATGCAGAATAGAGGTGTTAGAAAACAAGTCCAGTCTGAGTGCTTCTACCCTTCATAGGTCGGGATCTCAGTCGGCTGGTTCCTCGACAGGGAAGTCTCAGGTTCAGCAAGATGGCTCGCAGCAACTGCTTCAAGACTGCGCTACAAAATGAGGCTTTGTTTGTGAGGCAATGGAACTGTAGGGGGTATGCTCGTAAAAGGGCGCCTCTACAGCAGTATATTCGCGCGTGTAAGGGTAGGCCGCAGGCTATTCTACTGCACGAGACAATGACGGAAGAAGTTTCTCTGACAGGCTATCGAACCGCCATCGGCTGATCCAAAGCTCGGAGGACCTGCATTCTGTTGAATAGCAAACAAACGCAGGTGGTCCATGATCTTAAAATACCTTTCATTTCCCTGGAATATGTCATGATTCAGGTGATTCCTAACCGGGGAACAAGAAAGGCGTGTTTATTCTGAACATGTATAGTGCCCAGAGGGACAGGGTGCAGAGATTCAAGCTACTGCTGTAGAAGGCTTCTAAGCTTGCCGGCGACCATCCACTGATCGTGGCTGGGGAATTTAATGCTCCGTATCACGTGTGGGGCTACAAGCATGACACAGGTAAAGGGAGAGACCTTTGGCAGAACGCTGCGGAGTTTGACCTTACGCTGGTCACTGACCCTGCCTTTCCGACACGTATAGAGACATCGACGTGTAGGGATACTACCCCTGACCTCTGCTTTCTAAAGAATGCGGCCAAGCTTATTTGGGGCAATCTTGCCGAAGACCTAGGTAGTGATCATTATATTAACCAAGTCGTTTTTGAGGTTGAGGGTAGGCACCTTAGGGCGTTAACATTTATAGAATGGGATAAGTTTTGCATGATCCTGGAGCAGAGAGGAGAAAGGGGGAAGGAATTCGAAGGCCAGTACCGGCCGTCCCTGGAAGGTTGGGTCACCCAGGTGAGGGAGGACGTAAAGGAGGCTACGAAGGAGATCACTACGGATTTGGAGGTGGATAGTGTTGATATCAGGCTGGCCCATCGGACTGAAGCCAAGCGTTCTATGCTAGCTAGGTGCAAGGGACAGCGGCTTAATCGCAGGCTGCGTAAAACGATTTCCGAGCTGAATAAGCTGATTGAGGAGCACTGTAAGCTTTTGTCTAGGCAACAGTGGGATGAGGTATGCAACTCGGTGGACGAGCAGGTGCGCAACGGGAGGTCGTCGGGCTTGCTTAAACATTTGCTGAACGACTCCAATACGAGAGTTAGTAGGGGCACGTCCTTGCTAGTGCTGCACACGAGGCAGTGGGGTCTGCCTCGGAGGAAGTGCTGATTGAAAAGCTGGCCACCAAATACCTTCCTATTGCGGACCCGGATGCTCTTCTGACAGAGCAGGCCTGCACGAGAGAGGACAACTTTTCCCTAGATGGCTTTTCTGTGCAAGAGGTACGCATGGTTTTGCATAACCTTAACAGCAAGTCGGCTCCCGAACCGGATGGTATTTCGAACAAGCTTTTCAATAATCTGGATGGTAGGTCAATCAAGTACTTTACCGGGGAGGTTAACGCTATGTGGAGAGACGGGGCGGTTCCGGAGCAGTGGAAGACAGCTATCAGGGTGTTGATTTCCAACGCTGGCAAAGTCCCGAGCATTGATAACTTAAGGCCTATTTCGCTCACTTCGTGTGTGGGCAAGGTAGCCGAGCATGCGGTGCTTAATCGGCTTACAAGGTACCTTGAGGAGAACCATTTCTACCCCCCCCCCCCACTATGATTGGTTTTTGGGCCGGGCTGTCGACTCAAGACGCTATGAAGCTCATCAAGCATCAGGTCATTGATGGAGATTGTTAAGGCCATCCTAGGGCTAGACCTGGAGACGGCTTTTGATAACGCTCGGCACTCTAATATTCTTAAGTCCATTTCGGATTTTGGCCTCGGCACGCGCTTTCATGACTATGTCAGGTCCTTCCTGTCAGCCAGGAAGGCCACCTTGAGGGTTGAGGAGCTGGAGTCAAACACGTTAAATCTTGGTGACAGGGGCACTCCTCAGGAGGCCGTCATCTCACCCACATTGTTCAATCTGGCCATGGTCGGATTGACCAAGAAGCTCTTGGAGGTTGAATGGATTAAGCACACCATGTATGCAGATGACGTGACCATATGGTGTGCCCGTGGAATTGAGGGCTATATAGAAAGTGTTCTGCAGGAAGCAGTAGATGTCATCATCATCATCAGCAGCCTGGTTATGCCCACTGCAGGGCAAAGGCCTGTCCCATACTTCTCCAACTACCCCGGTCTGTACTAATTGTGGCCATGTTGTCCCTGCAAACTTCTTAATCTCATCCGCCCACCTAACTTTCTGCCGCCCTCTGCTACGCTTTCCTTCCCTTGGAATCCATTCCGTAACTCTTAATGACCATCGGTTATCTTCCCTCCTCATTACGTGTCCTGCCCATGCCCATTTCTTTTTCTTAATTTCAACTAAGATATCATTACCTCGCGTTTGTTCCCTCACCCAATCTGCTCTTTTCTTATCCCTTAACGTTATACCAATCATTCTTCTTTCTATAGCTCCTTGCGTCGTCCTCAATTTAAGTAGAACCCTTTTCGTAAGCCTCCAAGTTTCTGCCCCGTACGTGAGTACTGGTAAGACACAGCTGCTATAAACTTTTCTCTTGAGGGCTAATGGCAACCTGCTGTTCATGATCTGAGAATGCCTGCCATAAGCACCCCAGCCCATTCTCATTCTTCTGATTATTTCAATCTCATGATCCGGATCTGCAGTCACTACCTGTCCTAAGTATATGTATTCCCTTACCACTTCCAGTGCCTCACTACCTATTGAAAACTGCTGTTGCCTTCCGAGACTGTTAAACATTACTTTAGTTTTCTGGAGATTAATTTTTAGACCCACCTTTCGGCTTTGCCGCTCCAGGTCAGTGAGCATGCATTGCAGTTGGCCCCCTGAGTTACTAAGCAAGGCAATATTATCAGCGAATCGTAAGTTACTAAGGTATTCTCCATTAACTCTTATCCCCAATTCTTCCCAATCCAGGTCTCTGAATACCTCCTGTAAACACGCTGTGAATAGCATCGGAGAGATCGTATCTGCCTGCCTGACGCCTTTCTTTATTGGGATTTTGTTGCTTTCTTTATGGAGGACTACGGTGGCTGTGGAGCCGCTATATATATCTTTCAGTATTTTTACATACGGCTCGTCTACACCCTGATTACGCAATGCCTCCATGACTGCTGAGGTTTCGACTTAATCAAACGCTTTCTCGTAATCAATGAAAGCTATATATAAAGGTTGGTTATATTCCGCACATTTTTCTATCACCTGATTGATAGTGTGAATATGGTCTATTGTTGAGTAGCCTTTACGGAATCCTGCCTGGTCCTTTAGTTGACGGAAGTCTAAGGTGTTCCTGATTCTATTTGCAATTACCTTAGTAAATACTTTGTAGGCGACGGACAGTAAACTGATCGGTCTATAATTTTTCAAGTCTTTGGCGTCCCCTTTCTTGTGGATTAGGATTATGTTAGCGTTTTTCCAAGATTCTGGTACGCTCGAAGTCATGAGGCATTGCGTATACAGGGTGGCCAGTTTCTCTAGAACAATCTGCCCACCATCCTTCAACAAATCTGCTGTTACCTGATCCTCCCTAGCTGCCTGCCCCCTTTGCATAGCTCCCAAGGCTTTCTTTACTTCTTCCGGCGTTACCTGTGGGATTTCGAATTCCTCTAGACTATTCTCTCTTCCATTATCGTCGTGGGTGCCATTGGTACTGTATATATTTCTATAGAACTCCTCAGCCACTTGAACTATCTCATCCATATTAGTAATGATATTGCCGGCTTTGTCTCTTAACGCATACATCTGATTCTTGCCAATTCCTAGTTTCTTCTGCACTGCTTTTAAGCTTCCTCCATTCCTGAGAGCATGTTCAATTCTATCCATATTATACTTCCTTATGTAAGCTGTCTTAGCTTGTTGATTAACTTCGAAAGTTCTGCCAGTTCTATTCTAGCTGTAGGGTGAGAGGCTTTCATACATTGGCGTTTCTTGATCAGATCTTTCGTCGCCTGCGATAGCTTACTGGTATCCTTTCTAACGGAGTTACCACCAACTTCTATTGCACACTCCTTAATGATGCCCACAAGATTGCCGTTCATTGCTTCAACACTAAGGTCCTCTTCCTGAGTTAAAGCCGAATACCTGTTCTGTAGTTTGATCTGGAATTCCTCTATTTTCCCTCTTACCGCTAATTCATTGATCGACTTCTTATGTGCCAGTTTCTTCCGTTCCCTCCTCAGGTCTAAGCTAATTCGAGTTCTGACCATCCTATGGTCACTGCAGCGTACCTTGCTGAGCACGTCCACATCTTGTATGATGCCAGGGTTAGCGCAGAGTATGAAGTCTATTTCATTTCTAATCTCGCCGTTCGGGCTCCACCACGTCCACTTTCGTCTATCTCGCTTGCGGAAGAAGGTATTCATTATCCGCATATTATTCTGTTCCGCAAACTCTACTAATAGCTCTCCCCTGCTATTCCTAGTGCCTATGCCATATTCCCCCACTGCCTTGTCTCCAGCCTGCTTCTTGCCTACCTTGACATTGAAGTCCCCCATCAGTATACTGTATTTTGTTTTGACTTTACCCAACGCCGATTCCACGTCTTCATAGAAGCTTTCGACTTCCTGGTCATCATGACTGGATGTAGGGGCGTAGACCTGTACAACCTTCATCTTGTACCTCTTATTAAGCTTCACAACAAGACCTGCCACTGCAGTAGATGTAATTGACAATTATTTGGACCCGACGGGGTTAAGGTGGGAGGGAGCCCCTCCGAATCTCAATGAGTCTGCTCATGAGGCACCGCGAGATCTTAACCTCCGCTCTGCCCCGCGGCACGGCGTCGCGGTACTCCCCGAGAACAGAGACTCCCCTTCCACATACAATGAAATCACGAAGTATTACCTTCCTAATCGCAGGGTTTACGGTTTGCCGCATCCTAAACTAAACAGGGCTCAGGCACTTACATTACGCTTACTACAGACTGGTACTTATCCTTGCCCACGGAGACTGAGCATGTTGTATCCCGAGACGTACACAGAGCCTTATTGCAAAGATTGTGGTGCTTTAGCCACGCTCGAAAACATGCGTTCTTCAGAAAGAATTAAGGACCCGGTGATCAAAGAGGCGTCCAGGTGGAAGGTTGCACTTCGCAGTCAGGACCTAGATGAACAATTCTGGACTGTCCAGCAGGCTCACGACGTGGCCGTGAGGCTTGGCCTTCCGTTCCTGACGTGGGAGCGGCCCGCTTAGTGGTTGACTATCACTACTTGCTGGACCAAATAAAGTTTTCTATCCATCCATCCATCCTTGGCTTAGAGGAAGACGACTGAGTGGAGCGTGATGCGACGTGCAATCGGCTTCGTCATTTTTACAGCATAACGCAGAACGCACCCCTCTTGGCTTTCTAAACACTACGCGGGGACCATACATGCAATTTTTATACAAGAACAGCACCACAGTAGAAGTGGCGGCTCCAACCGGGCTTATACGCATCCACTAATTGTATACTTGTTATGGGAAAAAAGGAACTAGGCCATATTTTAAGACCGCTATCTATCTAAGTGTGCTATTGTATACTTACACCGAATTTTAAAAAATCGATAGCATGGACGGCAAACTAACGCGTGCCATTAACCTGATTTGCATCTGTTGCATGAGAACTGGCGCAGGCGCGCAGCCATGCGCTGACCGTCATTGTTTCCAGCGCATAAATTTGTTTTCGCTGGCACTTTCGCTTAGAGCAGCTTTTCGACGTATATTTTTTATGTTTTCTACTGCGAGGCGGAAATGCTGAACTCTAGGGTTGAGAAATGCTTATAGGTGCTTATAGCAGCCGTACACAATTAAAACTCGCTGCACACACTTAGCGCCTTTTGATCCGGCAACGAGGGGGGGGGGGGGGGGGGGTTGTTACGCAGCTGTGGTGTAAAGTTCGTCTGCTAGGATACGCCCGCTAATTGTGCTTTCGGAATTCCGGTGGCACGCACATGCTTCAAACGAAAGTTGAATATATATCGATAACTGTGTACTAAAAAGCATAAATATCTCGTGCCCACAGATAATGCTAACCAAGCTGTTAAAGAAAGAAAAATAAAGGTACACGATGCAGAATACGATTATATGACCATTGCTGTTTGTTCATTAGACCTTTTGCAACAGCGCATGCAGGCCTTCAAATCATATTTGTATCGTGTATTTTTTAAATTTTATTGTTTAAAGAGTTTTCTAACGATTTCTGGGGCAGACGGTAAATGTGCAACGGCTTTTCGTGGTTACTTTGAATATTTTCACGCCCCCACAGCCACCCTTCTGTGTGTAACCTTGGGGCGCTATAATGAAAAGCTATATCAAACTTTTCTATTCCAATTCCGCAATGAGCCCTCCGTAATTGATCAAAAACTTTTTTTAACCACCGCCCACTTCGCCTGTCTGTCACGCAACGTCATGAAAACCGCAGTAGCTCCCCGTCTGATATGACGTGTTACACTGATTATGCATGATTGTTCCGGAGAAAAGAGAATAGTTATTTCTCATTCAATGCCTCTTTGACATTACCACACGCGTATTGGCGAAATGTTTTCAGGCTGCAGCGATTTCACCTGTCTACCACACGACGTCACAAAACCACGAAAACTCACAGCGTCAAAGTGATGTGTACGCGTGAAAGATTCATTAATATGCCGAACAAAACAGTTTTTTTTTTCTGAATAGCCGTAGGCTGCGCAGTTCCAAAAGAAATGAAAGATTGCTGCCGTCGATCGCTCAGGCACTGGCTACTCGCACCTGCCGGAAAGCATGGGGTTATTTGCGTGTTACAAAACTGTTTGAGTAGACGTGCAACGTTTGCGAGCACTATCAGCACAATTACGACCTCGCTCTGCCAGCTCTTCCTTGATAAGAATCCGTTTTAGCGGCATTCTTTTACTTCCGTTGCACGGCGCCGCGATTTTCGGCCAGCCACCACAACCTAAACAAGGGAAAGTGGACCAATCGTAGACGGCGGCACCACCTACTTAATTCGGTTATGCGCTGGCTCGGCCCGACCGAAACCCTGTCCACATGAGCATGCTCCTCGACTCCGGGAAGCCAATTACAAACGAAAAACATCTTATTCTATGAAATGGTATTCGTTTTGAACGCAAAGTGACCTGCTCTAAACTAAGAGGGCGTTTGATTGCACTGTTGAGGCCGCGCTGCAGGTCAGCGTCCGATGCTTGCGTTGGTGGTTCCGCAAGTTTGACATCAGGAGATTGGAATAAAAACATTAGGAATAGTTTTACGTTTAGGGCCCCAGCTCATATTGTGATTAATGTACGTTATGATACATATTTTGATGTTTGGCGCTCCACCAGTTAAGAGCATGTTTTCTAAGAAGTGGGTTTCAAGATATGATAATGTAATGTTATTGAAATTGAGCGGGTACTTAAACCTATCGAATGGCGTTGGTGGGCAGCGCAAAAAAAGGAATATTGAATACCGAGCACCGGTTACTTATTTGTTCAAAATTTCCCTAAAACACTCGAAATTTGGCTAGAAAACGAGAAGCAATTATAACCTTAAATATTGGTTATTAGAATTTATTTTTCGTTCATATACAATCTGAATGGCTTTAGATATGAGCAGCTCATTCTTCAGCGCCCCCCCCCCCCTTTTGTTCGCTAAACACCAATTGATAAGCAATTTGCGCACATTAAAAACAGAAACTTGACACATTCAGCATTACTGCTTTGTTGGAGCTGCTTTCGCAAAACATCTTACCGTTTTCCAGGGATTCGTTTGGTTTTCGGAGAATGAAGTTTGAAATTGTCCCGCAGCAATAATGGCCAAAACAACCACTGCAATTCTAGGCACACAAGCCATTTGTAGCTTTTCTAGCCACAGACGCTCTGCTGTAAAATCCGAAAGCAGAAGCTTATATATCCTTCTTAGGCTCATCAGCGATGCTTTTCTCAATTTTTTCTTGTTAGTTCTAACCTATCACACTTCCGTTCTTGTAGGCGTCATGAACCTTGTTGTGAAGTGGATATGCACTAACAAAATAAAGAACCTATTCCTTCGAGGCGCCTGCAACGACTTTTATGCAACGTCAAGCGCGTAGGGAAGGAAACGAATCAATCATTGGAGGTAAACAATAAGGACCGATCATTCCTGACATGGGCCGAGTTGAAAAATTTGCACTATTGCCTGATCGTTGAAACACTAGCAATGATAGCACCATATTAGAATATCAGACAAAGTAAGGATCGTAGCTCACGGTGGGCTACAAGCTGCACCAAATATCAATTTACTCAAAAAAAATATGCCAGTACGAATCTCTTTATTACTCTACATAGTAATACGAATAGTAGTCCAGCAATCTAGCGACATAGTGTTCTCTTCAAATCATGCTTCATTACTCTGTGTTGCAAGCCGGATACTTTCGTAGCTTCGGCTACTGGAACATACTCCGGTATCGTCAAAATCTGCTATGACGTTCAGGTTCCCTGTTCGCCACCGAGCACAGATGCATGACGACGACAGTATGACGCCGACGCAGTGAAGACATGATGACGCAGAAGTAATGATATAGATCGAACTATTAAGGCTTACAACACGACGATATGACGGTCATCCGAGATTGATTCTTAAATAATTACAACGGTATATTGACCACAACGTGCAGTCCAACACAATAAATAACTGAGGCGTTGTCCACTGTATGGGAACGGTGGAGTGACTACGACGGTATGACGACAATCAGATTACAAAGCGGAAGTGAGGACGATGGCAAGATAGCATGACAATGACGGTATTGAAGTTGAAGTTGAAGTTGAAGTTTATTTACATCGCCAAAAAATCAACGATGCGGGTAGGCCCGGGCAAAAAGTGAACACAATCACTTGAGGGACGCCCGAGCCCCCCTGTACAAGGCATACAGCGAAAACGCAAAGTGTAAAATTCATAGTAACACTCTGGCTATTTAACAAGGGCAAAAATATCTCGTATATGCATGAATTTGTGAACAAAGCATAAACAGAAAAAAGACAGCATAATAGTAAAAAAAACACACAGAAATGCATAGCAGCAAGATAAAATTACACAGGATACATCGCAGCAAGATACGAAAAAAAAATACATTAACGCGGCTTTCAAAAAGAAGAAAATTAGTGAATAATGCACTTCTCATGTCAACAAGTGAACATGTTTCAGGAATTATACCCCTTGACAATAATTTATTCAAAACAGTGGGCAGGTTATGTCGGAGCATCTGTTGCCCGTACATTGTACGGGAGAAGGGAATGTGCCAAATTTCATTTTTGCGAAAGGAGTATTCTGAAAGATTTTGACTGAGACAGGGTAATTCAAGAAAACTAAGCTGGTTATTTTGGATAAAACGCTTATATTTTAATGCTAAGTAATATTCGTACACAGTATTATTGGCAAAATTTGGTAACGAGCAAACAGTTCCTGAGTGTGAGCAAGGTAGTCTACGTTTGCAATCTAGCCTACAGCTTTCTTTGGAAGCATGTATATTTTATTAATATTTGTTTTAGTGGTAGTACCCCAAACCAAGAAACAATAATTTAGGCGGGACACAAACAGCGCATTGTAAATAATAATTTTATGTGTCCTAATCCTAAAATGTTGACAGTGTCTACAAACTGGACACGTGAATTGCCTATGTATATATGTATATCGGGTTGAGTGGGAAACTGTCTTGTACTGAATAGAAACACTTTAGTTTTTGTCGTGTTTATGAGTAAAGAGTTTGCTTCAGACCATTCCTTAAGTTTATCAAGAGCATTGTTGGTAACAGAAACAAGAGATTGTATGGAACTACCTGTGAAAAATAAACTTGCATCGTCAGCATAAATTACAAATTTCGGCTGGCTAACAGTCAAAACAAGGTCATTTATATATAAAATGAAAAGTAGAGGTCCTAAAATACTACCCTGTGGGACACCAGCCGTAACAGTTTGAAATGGAGATATATGTGGCCCTATTTAACGCATTGTACTCGATGACGCAAGTACGATTTCAGTAGTTCAAGTGGAGTGCCACGTATGCCATAAGGGTCTAACTTTAAGTAAGGCATTATGATTAAGGTGATCGAAAGCCTTTGAGAAATCTATGAAGGTGCCTATGCACGATTCTTCATTTTCGAAAGCGTTAAGAATAATTTCTTTTTGAGACAATAAAGCTGATTCGGTAGATTTACCTCGCAAAAAGCCATGTCGTGCTGTTGATAACAATTTAAACTTATTGCGAAATTTTATTAACGTGTTTCAATAATTTTCTGCAACCCTTTCGAAAAAAGCGGTAAAATAGAAATCAGTCGGTAACTTGACATGCTATTTTTATCACCGCTTTTATATAATACTATTACCTTAGATTTCTGCATCTGCTTTGGAAAGGACCCGCTTGATAAGGCAAGGTTATAAATATAAGTTAATACCGCTGCTATTAGAGTGAGGCCAAATTTCAAAGGTGAGATTTGAATGCCATCTATATCACAAGAGCTGTTGTTCTTAAAGGAAGTAATAGTACTGCACACTTCAGTGTCATCCGTAGGTTCCAAAAATATACTATTGCTATTCCGTCGTATAGTGTTGCAAGCGAAATCTGAACTCAAACCGGTATTTAGTGCCATTTGTGTATGACAACGGATGATGATAGTCTCTGTTTGAGGGCGATGAGACGATGAGGCCTGACAATGTGTGCATCACGAAACAAGCATGACGACGACGACACGAGTAGAGTGGGCCAATATAGCTGAAGTGACGACAATGGCACGGCTACGACAGCGTTGCGATGACCGTTTGCCAACGGAGGCCTGATAGTGACTGTGTGACGATTGCGCTACGACAAGGGCACCGTAATGACAATAGAATGACGACATCGTGATTGCAATTCAATCGTAAATAAAGATTAACGTTGATTAAATTGGGAAGGCGACACGATGACGACTGTTAAACGGCGATTACTGACGTGACAAGGGTCTGATAACAAAGCTGGAATGAGGACGATGCATTGACCACAGTGGTATCACGATATCGAACGCATGCGTAGGGGACCTTAGCTATACGCGAAAATAAAGCATTGGGTAGGAGTGGAAGACGTGAAGACAACCGGCTGATGAAAGTCATATGGCGAAGCTGGAACGACAGCAATTGGACAACCACGAAGTAATCACTATAGCGAAGAGATAAGTGAATGGCGACTGTATGACAATTGTGGAGTGACAATGACGGCACAACAAGCGTAACACAACAAGCGGCACAACAAGCGGGAACGAGCGTACGTCCATCTTTCTCTGGACCTTTGGGGCACGGATTATTTTTTTTCCACGGTGGTTTCCCCAGCTTGAACCTTTTATTATCTGAGACATGCTCCAAAACAGTGGCTATTGCGTCTCTAGTATCACATTTTGGCAGCTTTCTAATGAGTCCCAATGACCGAATAGCGTCGAAGAGTGATTCTAGCGTCTTCATATGCGCGTTGTATGTCAATTTCGTCCCGCTACTGAGCAGTCATCGCATCAGACGGCCACAAATTGCTTACGCCGTCTTTATTTTGAATGTGATAAATGTAAGAGTTATTATTCGAATATTTATATGGCACCTTTTTAAGTAGGGAACTCTCTTCTGAAGTTATCTCCAATATGATAATTTTTTACTGTGATTTTTACCATCTCCAAGCACCACACACCTCTTTGGTATTCATTCTGCGTTAAAAAAACCGCAATCTCATACACACGTTCAGTACGACCACTTGTTTAATGTACGAGAAATCGTTCAGTGCACGAGAAATCGAAGTGTGAGACAATTCGTTAAGTCTCCGCGAATTGTTAGTCTTCGAACTAATAATTGCGTACAAGATGTTTCGCACATTCTCGTAATTTTTTTTCAGTAGCGTTACCATGATCATGTTTTCAGTCTAAGAATCACAAATTTATTTTTGTTTCCAGAACCAACTAAATAGCCAACAAAGTACTAATTTATAGCACATGCTGCACTTGGCATACCTAATACAAAAGTGCCCCTTATCTTTTAGCGCAAGCTCCAACGATTTTTCCTGACTTTACCGACTCTTCCAATGAACATTGTCCGTCTGATTCAATTTTATCTTAATTAGACTAATATAATCAGCTTTAAGACCTTCTAAAAGGCTATCAGGACGTGTTGCATGTTTTAGCGTAGAAAACGAACTTGTATTGATGGCTGAATATAAAAAGAAAACACATTAACAAGCCTGAATACTCGGTTTCTTTCCAATGCCATAAGGAGGGAGAGGCCTTCGTCCTGCAGTGGACCTAATATAGGTTGTTGTTGTTGATGATAATGACGATTATGATGATGATGATGGCTAAGAAGGAGGCGGCCGATATGCTGAGGCTTCGCAATCTTGAATTTTTCCCTCCAGCATACAGCTCTCCTCTCGCACCCACCCCGAAATACATATCTTGCTCGTATCAATTTTCGAAAGTTCCCTGGTTTGGGCCATGCTTCTTTACCACTTCATAAGAGGAATCGGACAAACTAATTTCGTGCAGTAAAAAGAGCGCTAAACAACAGGACGAGCAGAGGGACACAGGCAACAGCGCTGTTGCCTGTGTCCCTCTGCTCATCCTGTTGTTTAGCGCTCTTTTTACTGCTTGTAATCATGAACCCAGCTGCCCAAATGCGTACTCTGCTGCGAACTAATTTCATTCACAGAACATTTTATTCTACTGTGGTTTCATAGGCTGGAAAATAAATAGAGGCAAAATATTTCGTAGTACTGCACAATAAATATTACGCTTCAAGAAACGCACGGGGATAACTGAGTCAGCTTATTAATTATGCTGAACAAACAAAATTATAGAAATGCGGCTTCAATTTCAGAGTAAAAATACGAAGAAGACAAACTTCCATTCGTTTACTTTTCCTCAACACAAAACACTACTGCTTGTTCAGGAACCCAGATTGTGGTCTATGCTTGCAAAACGCGATGCACTGCTTCAAGTCTCAAGTTCATTCCTTTCTTGCGCAAAAATGCAATGTGAAAGGGACTCCTTGGATTAGCGCACAAAGTTGGGATCTTTTTGTGAATGGAGGTGGTTCTGAGTGTTAATGCATATTCGAAGATAGTTGGAAATATTTTACTCAACTGAAGCTATCAATTTCATATGAATTATAGTTGCCTGAATTATACGTGTAATCGATGTTGCTAGTGAAGTGGGACTAGGCTGTATAAGCTTCATGTACTTACCAATTTGGTGAATAATTTTCTAAGATGTACTAAGCATGAGGTCTTTCTGGACTGCTCAAGGCTGCCAACGTTTAGTAATCTGATCGCCTGAAAAAGTACGATGCATGACACCAATCTGTAAGCGTTCATTGAGTCAGTGGTTCGCGTTTTACCAAAGATGATTGTCTCGTTGCTGCCAGGTTTTGTATACTCGAGGTCCAATAAGAGGGTGATAACTAAGTGAGCATCGTAAATTGCTTGTGTAAACACAATACTCACTTGCTTACTCACATATTGTATTGAATGTGCCGAACAACGCGTAAATGTATCGCTATGTTTTTCTTATTTGGAAAATGCTGAGTTAGCAGGTGAACCATTCTCCAACTGGTCATTGTTGAGCAAAAACATGGCAGCAGTGAACTCGATAATTTGAGTGATTAGCGCCTTGTATGTTACTCTATTAGATGTTTTCTCCGCTTTGTTTCTCCCCAAACAACCTAGGCTATTCGTACATGGCATTTCTTCAGTGAGGTAGGTAGCACGACGTTTCCCTTTTTCTAAATCTTGTTTTTACAGTGGTTTTGCAGCTGAACATTCTAGGTTAAATGTCCCCTTGCCTGGACCTTCTCATGAGGCCCAATTCTGTTTGGTTCTACCAAGAGCGTCAGCTTCGCTGGCTCAGGCTACTTTCAAAGCCGCTCTCTTCTGGTGCACTTAGCTCGTCGATCGAGCCCAACACTAGAGCTATTCTTTTAATTTTGAGTAAACCTTCGAATTTGCTGTCGTTTGGTGCTTCCAGTTTGCAGAGAATTTAGTGCAGAGACACGAATTAGAGTAGAAAGCCGTGGCTGGTGCTTCAGCGAAGGACTAGGTGAATAATCGGTAGCAAGACAGATCTCAAGTGCAAAACAAGCTGTTATAATGTTTTGGCCGTGGCCCGGTTGGTGTGCTAAAGCTTGCGTGCTCGCACTCTTTGATTAACCTGTATTAGGAAAAAAATTGTCACCGACGTTTACCATATTCTAAAATGCGAAATTTGAGCGTAGCTGTATAGGTGTTTTCATTTTGCGATATATTAGCTGGCGCGGGCAATCAATCTCGTGCGGCACGTTTCAAACGGAGCGAAATGTGCCGCTACTGCCTCGCTAACCAGGAGATCGCGAGAGCCAACTTGTGATGACGCCGTAGTGCGATTCACAGCAGCCGCCTCCGACAAATCTTCCAGACAACACGCTCTACTGTGCCGCCATCTCGTGGGCATCGTCGCCGCACCCTCCCCTTGCTTGTTCGCTTGGTAGCCCCAGCTCCGCCGAGGCTGGCCGCAGGAACCGGTGTCTAAAGGCTTATCCTAACTAAGCCAATGTGACACCGATTAGCGTCCCCTACTGTCGGCGACACCGTTTATTTTCTTTGTATAGGTGCTTCTGTCAAACTCTACCAACTCCGACAATATGCCGACGACCGCCAGAGACCTCAGCGACGGTACAGTGTGACAGAGGCGCCCACACGGAGGAAAAGAAAAGCTGTCCCCGACAGTTGTCAGACCGATGTAGGTGTTGCGTTGGCCTACTGTGAATGAGCCTCAGGAGATGCTCTCTAAATAAATCGCAAAATATTACAATGTAAACTAGCGCGAATGAGACCAAACCAAGCAGACAAAACAAGTGCGAGCGAGATCTGAGGTGAGCGGACGATAGTAGGAAAGGAACGGTCCGGCTGAGACCTGGTATGAGTACGTGTCGAGCGGTTGGGTGGGTTCGAAACCCGCCACTTTCCTGCACGTACGTCCCTGAAGGGCCGGTCTCATTGGCCTGCACCATTCGCGGCTTTCGTCTGAGGTGCTGCGTTCAATCTTTCAACCTTTGCTGCGTTCGCTCGGTTACGCCGGCGACGCCGACATTCGCCGCAGGAATAGGCACCTTGTTCGGCAGCTTGTTAAACTGCAGCAAAATTTTAAGGCGAAAGCCTGCTACACAGCTGGTAATGCGCCATCTCGCATCGCCGCGTTGCAGCTTACGCAGTCCGGCTTCCGTGGCTTGTTTTCTACTCTTAGCTGCGGCTACGCGCGGTCGCATGGCGGGGTCAGATTCGCGCCAAAGATGTTTCTCTTCGACTCTGCATGCGTTACCTCGACAGGCGTTTAAAACGTTGTACTCCGCACAGACATATGCGACCGAGCTTGCTTTGACATATTCTAAAAGGCAATCTGTCAAGCGAGAGCTCTTCTGCGCGTCAGCCTACGAAGAATACCTACGTGGGCGGATGACGTCATTATCCTCGACAACGCTTGGTATGACAGTATATGTCATTGATTCTTCTAAGCCTAGGCAAAAAGTATGAAAAAGGAAATATCCTTTCATCCGCTTGGGCATGTGGCAGAATTTGTTTTGGTGGTATATTTGTCTTCTTATACGCCTGTAAACATAGTAGAAGTTCTACATAGCTACAAACTCGCGTAATATTATGCTAATTAACACTCTGAGTCTGAGTAAGTCAGCCCTAGTTATTTCGTAGCGATGCATGTGCTCCTCAGCTCGTTACACTACCTGCGACGCTACTGCCGTATGATTTCGAGATATATTTTTTCATATACGAGCTATGTACTTCGTAAGACATCGTACAAGAATGAGGTAATGCATTAGTGCGGTGTGGTGTGTAAAATAAATGACAATTCTGATATTTAATTTTCCTCATCATACTGTATATTCTGTAAGACTTTTCCCAAATATCATTATAATCAAAGGCCTAAGCTTCGAAGGGAGTTAACGATAAATGTTCTCATTCTACAGCTGGGTTTGTTTTCTATGGAATAATCATGAGCCGGCATACACGGCGGCACTACAACGAATCACAGTAGCACTCACTTGAGGTTTGAGCAAATGGGCAGAATTGTCTTTGAGGAAAGAAGTTTAAAAAACAGTGAGCAATACATTAATTTGATATGAATAGGAGCTTGAATACCTGCCGTTCAGTGTGAGTGGATATGAGCAGGAAAGTGAATGTCCTTCACTTAGTGGAAGCAAGTTCGAAAAGAATGCATGGTCGCAAGATGGCTGCGAGTTCAAGTGCTATTTAGTGCCAGCTTACATATCAACGTAATTTTATGGTAATTCTTGTGTACGGGTGTGAAGATATTCGCACCCGCGGAAACATAGGTAAAGTTTAGTCGAAGTGAGGAATAAGGTGGGGTGTGTGAGTGGTAGTGAATATGACGTGAGAGGCATGTGACAACTGATCGCCAAATAATATCATGCGATTATCTAAGAGCTTCGATCAGTACCTAGATGTTGAGGGTTTACAACGACTTCCAAGGCATGCTTGGGAATATCACTCAAACTAAAGTAGGTGGTTACGCACCGTATTTGTGCCATGAAGGAGTGGATCGGTATCAGCTATGTCATAGTTTATTAGAGGATGACTAGAAACTACGGCTAAACGAGAGGGAAATCACTACCGAAAAATTGGGCGTCTTCCGCACTTCCGCAAAATAATGAGTTAGCGTAGTAAATTTACTCTGCAATAAATAAGTTTTAGAGATCGTGGAAGTACATAAAGCCTTAACGTGCTACCAAGGAAATCTCACAATTATTGAGCACTTAGCTGAACACCTGACACTATGCGTGAGTATAGTTGAACAAACGAATCACGTATGTTAAAAAGACGTGCGCTTATTGAAGGCCTGCGTCTTATGGTGAATGCTACGCACAGCTTTTGTTTCATCGTATGCATTAATAAACGTATATCCAACACATACCAATACCTTTACATTTGCGCTGCTTTTTACTTTCTCGCCACAACTTCTGCTTTATTGCTGCAAATGTTAGACTCAGTGAAAACAGCTGGTTCTACGAAGTTTGCAAAGAGCTGCAAAATAATTTTTGTCAAGTAAGTTTTTAATTTCTCAAGCTTTAACGAGGTAACTTCGAAATTTTGGGATAGTTTAAGAGTAGTTACAAACTGTCAAGAATAGTTTAATGTTTCTCATTTATTTAGAATAAAAGAACCTCTATTTGTACTAAGTTTTACCAATTTGCATTGAAACGCCTGACCGCACACCACTATACTAATCATTCGAATAATTCAAAAGTTGTTTTTCTTTCCGAAGCCACCTGAATAGATAGCCCTGTACTTCTTTTTCGTACACGTCGCTCTTGGTAAACTAAAAAAAACATCAACGCTTACTATATTGCAAGCTCCACCAATTTTCGATATGTGCCGACTCTTGCGAAGGACATCCTCCACAGAATGAGCTTAACCTTAACTAAGGTCATCACGGTGAACCCTGAAACCTTCTAGAAACATACGACCACGTGTTCGCTTTATTTACAGTAAAATTTACCTTGTTGCAACGCCGTCCTCAGAAAACGACCACCCAATACATTGACGCCCAATCAATACCATATATGTCGAGAATGAGTTGGGCGATATGTTCAGGCTTGGCGATATTGAATCTTGCCATTCGCCGTACTACTCCGCCATCATATCCGTGAAAAAAAGCTTGATTATCCGGCTTGTATTAATTTTTGAACTACCAACAAGGGGATGTATTGTGACGAAGAATGAACACTATGGTGGTATATGGTGTTTGCAGTGGGTAAAAGCGTTGGTCAAAAATATTTTTGCTGGTATTCTCCGAAAAAGAAACCTTGCCAAAAAAAAAGGTGTCCTCAAGCAATCAATAGAATACCACTGAATATTGTGACATTCGGAATTAAGATGTTGTCTTAAATTTGTACCCAATTTATGCGATGACTGGTGAGTGGGCTCATGACAATAACGTCCAACGAGCACATGCAGACGCCCCAATGACTCTTCGATCGAATTCAGCATTTGCGTGTCAAGAGAAAGTAGCCTAAGTCTGATATTGCAGCCGTAAATGTTTCTAACTTGCTCTTGGGATGACGAGCTCCAAACTTGGCAAGCCATTGTAGAAAAAATGTCCATGTGCCCCACCCCAAGTGAGGTATCTGCGTAAGGAGGCGCTTGGTGTGGTGCGACACCACGCACCCGAGCACACGAGTTTGACACTCCCGCTTCTAGCCGTGCATGGCTTAGCCGTGTCCCGAGAAAAGGGGATTCTGGGGCTGGAGCCCGCGCCAGGTGCTCGGACCTTTATGGCCACCCGGCGGAGGCAACAAACCCCTTTGGCCCCGGCTTAACGTAGACGGCACCCCGGACTGACACACCCGGGCGAAATCGGTAGTTACCGTGTGCTGTCCTGCTCTCAGATTCTGATCTTCCTCTCTCACTTTCACTTTTCTTCTGTCTTCTCTTCATTTCCCCTTAACAGCCTTCCAGTCGGCGAACGCTAACCTTGTATGCGCACCCTACCTTGGTTTAGGTATGCGCAGCCTACCATGTTTAGTTGTAGCTGAACTATTTACCTGGTGTTTGTGTGGCTTGTGTTTGAACGTCCTACCGAGTCCCCACGTTCGATTCCATGGTGCGTGGCTGCCATTCCGGCAGAAACAACATTCGCATGGCTTGTTCTTTTCCCGTGTATTCAGATCGGCTCCAAAAGAGCGGCCACACCGAGGATGCATTCCTTCACAAAGCAGTGTTCAAAGACAGCAATTTCCACGCTACCGTGGAATCCGAAAAGCTAGTGAGAGTGATCTCCCAGTTTACTGCTGCAAAGAGAGGTAAACAGACCTTGCGGCCAGTTTATAAGCCGACAAAGACGGCCAGCGTTATTCTCCTATAGGAACTCCGCGATGAGAAACAGCTTAACTATAGGATCTGGTGGCGTTTCGAGATTTTGCTGTCGCTGTGACCCCGAAGCTCAACATGAATAAGCCCCACAGTGTCATGTCTATTGACGACAAGTTCGAGCTGGCCATGAATGCACTGCTGGAAGGAATTAAGTAAGAAATTGTTTTGAATCTAAAGCGAATGAAGAAGAGACGTTATAGTAACGAGATTCAAACAAAACATATAAATCTTACCTTTACTTTAGGTGTTCTACCCGAGAGCATTGACGCTGGGTAGATCAATATTCATGTCAATCCGCGCGCCCTTAACCCATTCCGATGTTTGAAGTGCCAAAGATGCGGCCATTGTTCAAAGATTTGTCCAGTGCCATTAATGTGTGGAAAATGTTGTGCCCAGAAACAAACATCTGAATCCGGTGATAACTCTCTTCGCTGCGTGAACTGTGATGGGGGCATGCCACATACTCGCGCTTCCACCCATTTTTCAAAAAAGGAAAGAAAATTAGGACTATTAAAGTAAAAGAGAATATTTCATGCAAAGGGGCCGGAAGGCGGGTGTCAAGTCTGCCAAAGAAAAAGTTTGCTGAAGTGGCGCATCGAGGGACAGTGCAACACTGCCCCGGCGGCTGTTCAGCACAATCACACCTCACCGGTGATTACGACGTAGGGCCCACTTGACGACGGCATCCAGCGCTCATACATCATCTCAGAAGAGGGGCAATCGAGTTCCGGGCTAGTGCGAGCAGTGGTCTCATCCCTTGAGGAGGAGCCGTCTGGTCAAACGCAGTTAGCATATGTTTAGCGCCTCGGAAGAGGCGGTGGTCACAACACCGAACGTGACGGCGGAGCCAGTGCCTAAAGAGGGGCGCGATTCTATCAACCACTCAAAAAAGACGCACATTCTTTTATGGGGCCACGAAAGTGCCCTGTGATCTTATTTGCATTTCTCCAACTATCAGCACTAACACTTACATTATTGTGCAAATACAAATGCTACAATACCATGGTAATGTAATTCTCCATAGCCTATCGGGTATCGGATAACGCCTCCGTATGTAGAACACGAAGATTATGTGCGTACAAGAGGCACACATGAAGGCTACAAATACATACTTTCTCTGATAATACACCATTTTTCGGAATGGTCTTGAAATTGTAATGCTTTGCCCGGTGGTGAAGCCAACATGGTTGATAAGCATGTCGCCTATGTCGCTCTTTGAACATTCGCACGTCACAATCAATGTTATTTAGCGAGGTAGTTGCAATCTGCTCGCTGGACTTTCCACCTAATGAACCACTCAACGAAAGTAGATTTCTATTGCTCATTGAATGTACTTTCTGGACCTTATAAGATTGTATGTGTTATCAATGCCCACAACAGAATCTGGGGAGGGGCCCGTTGCACGCTAACGGGCAACTGGTCGAAAAATCTCTTGCAAGCTCTGGCGCACGCCTCTGATATAAAAGAAAAACAGATTCTAACTTCACGCATACCCAATACTCATTAATTGATCTGGCCATTGGCTCTGCTTCGCTAAGTCCTGAGCTGAAATGGGAGGTAATCGTCAATCCAGTGCGGAGTGACCATTTTCCTACAATACCTAAGTTAGTAGAGCAACACGACGTTCACGGCATGTGCCCAAATGGAAGCGATTTTAAATCTTCTTTTATTATTGTGACTGCACAAAAGCGCATTCCAAAAACGAATAGTGGTTCACGTAAACTGCCCGTTCCATTGTGGAATGACGAATGGAGCTAAGTGCGGTAAACACCAAAATGATGAACGGCGCACACTGCCTTCACCAGATCAAATCATCAAATCAAACTAATTTTAGTTAACATAGTCGGCACAGACAAAAAGCCAAAATCAATTTGGCTTGATTAGGATCTGCGCCCCTTTCAACGTTTGCGTACAAAAAAAAAGGAAAAAAGGAATTAGCAGCAGCAATCGGACATTGTTAAGTACCATTTCAACTATGACAAGCGAGGAACCTAAATATACGCAGTGAAGAATTGTAATCAAAGCACTGTAATACAATATTCATTCGTCTTTGTTGCAGAAACACGAGGGAGGAAGTGAGTAATCAGAAACCAAGGGAATTTACCTAGGGTGGAAATGAGTAAGAAAGTAGTCTTCCATAATACGTGTGTGTCCGGGTTATGAACGAGGTCGCAATATGACGAGTATTGTATTTCTTTATGCTTTTGGAATAGTTGGATAGGCGTTCAATAAAGTGACTTCCTCCGGTTTTTTTTTTCCGTAAGGTACACTTGCAAGATTAATTCATTGAATAGTAAGCTTACAGGACACACTTGAAGTTTCTTAAAAGGGGGTTGAGTGTGTTCGTCATAGGCTGAGTTGTTATTCGCACGAACACATTTTTTTACAGTAGAGTAAGCCTAGTAATGTTTCACCATGTAGTGTTGCCCCAGACAAGGTGACAGTAGTTTAGGACGGACAAAAAGAGAGAGTGGGCAAGCCACCGTACGGTACGAGGTCATGCAACTGCCCTTCTTTCTGTAGGCTGCCCTTCAGTGGGCCATCGCCCCTCTGCCCAACTGCTTCGTGCGCAGCGAAGTAGCCTGGATGCTTCATCGCCACCTGCCATCTCATACGGGATACCTGTCCGTACAACCCGAAGCGCATCATCGACTCTTCACTTTGCCTCCGTTCCTGGCCATTAACGCGCTTCCCGTCTGGCAACTTGGCTGTACTATCAGAGAGGCCGTCCCGTCCCAGCTGCTACTTAGCCCGTAACTGTTTTTCGGCCAGTCGGAGCACCCCACCGTACGGAACAAGGTCACGCAACTGCCATTCCTTCTGCAGGTTAGTTGCCTTGCAAACGCAAGCAGCTTCCGTGCCAATGACCGTTTTCTAATTGCGGTGTCATGCCCGCCTGATTTGATTGACAGTTGTCGCAATCATTTATGCAAGTTGTTGTGCTCCTGTTACGTTACTTTTCACAACGTATCATTTTTGCTTATACTGGCTGGCGGCGAGGAATTGAACCCCGGTCTTGTCACAAGCACTGCTTCCTCACTTGAATGTATTTCCATATCACTAACTCGTTTAGAATCTTCCCAAAGCAACGTGCTAAATGAACTCGCACTAATCTGTACATCCCAAACTAACATTGAAGCTGCGATCAGTGCCCTTTCTGCTCGTGTTGATATCTAGAAAAAAGAGTTGATGAAGTTCAATCACTGCGCTCACAGCCTTCTTATAGCACAAGTGACTACGTCGCTAATCTGGGTTGCGAATTAAAAGCAATGGCGGTAAAATGTGACGACGCGGAAAACGGACAGAGGCGTTCTAAGCTGCTGTTGTTGGGGGATTCCCGATGCTAACAACGAAAGCTGGGCACAATCAGAAATGCACGTAATCTCATTCTTATCCGAGAAGCTTAACATTGGCATTGCAGCGGCTGATTTAGAGCGTGCACACAGACTAGGTCGCTTCCAGAAAAACAAGTCGTCCATCAGCGTCAAATTCCCACGTTTTAAAGATAAAACTGCCATCCTTCAGGTAGCTTCCAAACTTAAAGGCTCCTCTTTTGTTGTTCGCGAGCATTTCTCTACGCCCGTGCGCGCAGCGCGGAAAAAGTTATATTCGTTTGGTATACAAACGGGCTCCAAAATTAAAATTCGTTTTGACAGGCTCATCATAGAAGACAATCAGTTTGTTTATGACGCCGAGTCTGATTCAGTCATAGAACTAACAAAATAGCCATCAACTCGAATTTAAATTCTTCCATTTTCCCACTCTACCCTACCCACTTATCCACCTATGCGGCGTCAAGGAGCCCCAAGTTTCACGCGATGAAAGTTATGTTAACTAATGCTCGAAGCTTCATGCCGAAAAAAGAAACAGCGGAAACGATCATCACGGATGATGACACTGACATTGTTGTTATCACAGAGTCATGGCTTAAGTCTAATATCAAGGACCATGAACTTCTGAAGAACCCATCGTATACGGTTTACAGGCACGATAGGACCGGTCATGGGGGGGGGGGGGGAATCTTGGTATTTGTCAAACAATGGCTGGTCTCTTCTCGCTTTTCTACTGAAGGTAGATCGCGTGATTCACGAGATCATTTGTCTCAAGATAGTGCTGCTGACAAGCACGACCATATTGATTTCTTGTTACCATCCCCCTGATTGCCACATTACATTTACAAACGAACTTAATTCCATCATATCCAATCTAACCTCCCCTTTTCCTCGTGCTAATCTCGTCCTAAGCGGCGACTTCAACTTTCCGGATATTGACTGGGAAAACTGCATCGCTTCAACCAGCGCTTCCACAGATTTCCTAGAAACACATCTTATGTACAACCTTAGGTAAGTATTTACCAGACCTACTTACAGTAATAGCATTCTTGATATGGTACTTACTACCAATATTGAACTAATAAATAAATTACAGTTTGTTAAAGGTGTTAGCGATTACATTTTGTTTTTTAATATAGCAATATAACTTCCTACCCGCCAGCCGTCTATTAAATACATCCGAGATTACAATAAAGCACTTTGCAGAAATTTAGAATCAGCTTGAATAGTTTTTTGTAGACTTACATCAATCAGCCACTTCCAGAACAGTTGAACAAAACTGGTTACTCTATAAACATAAACTTTTGTCTCTGCTTTATGTTCATGTTCTTCTGATACGTATGCGCGGGGAGGTCGGCAGACCGTGGTATTCGAACAACCATTAAAAAAAACTACCTCAGAAAAAAACGCATTTCCCGCTAACTCAAATTACGCAACAATCCGCAAAAATGGGGAAAATAGTTCACAGTATTGCGGGAATACACAAGTTTCCTGCGACAATTTAAATGCAAATATTTCCACCAGGACCTGCTGAGCATATTGCGTGACAACCCTCACAAATTCTGGAACCCATTATCATTTAAACGTACTTCACTTCATGGTATCGCATTAATCAACCCGGATGGGTCTCCGGAGGGCATCAAAGATTGTCCGGCGGTATGGGCGAGGCACGTAATACCCAAGACGCCCGGTACAGGTATCACAAACCAGGGAGAGGTCGCATTGGGCAAGCAAGATATCATCACGCACCATAAAGGTAGTGCTCGTTCGAAGCAGCTGGAACTCGGCGTCGACGCTCTGGCAGGTAGCCATCGCCGTGAAGTCGATCACCGCTCGGCCGTGGTCTGTTGCATGGACGCCGACTCTAGGAAGTGCGTCGGCAACGGTGTTGGATTTTTCGCTGACGTGACGAACGCCGCTGGCCTACTTGGAAGTGCCGGCGAGCTGTTTGATTTTGTGAGGCGCGTAGGAGGTGCTGCTGGAGGTCAGGACAGATATCGGTAGTTTGTGGTCGGCTTTCTCATCGTGGTCACAGTTGATCGCCCTCCTGAGCCTCGGCCCCATGGCGCAGCCACTCGCGACAGCGATTCGCGTCTCCTCCAAGCTAAAGACATGATTTGCATGGCAAGTAACGCGACATAAAGCCGACCTCACTGCCATCCGAACACGCCGGCCGCTTTATCCGTCACGACCTGGCCACCCCGACGGGCGGGGAGCATCGAACATTGCGAATGATTGCAGCAGAAGTAGGTGGAAACGCTCCAGTGACGTGGTCGTGCATGGTCAACTGCGAACTGAGGCAGTGCCGACGGAACAATGATTCGAAGCTAAGAAACCAAATTTCCGAGCCCGACAACCACAACTGCGGGAGCTTGAGAGCGAAGACCGAGGGAGAGTGTGGTAGTGGCATTGAGGGAAGTACTTGATCGGGAAAATGAGAGTCCATGACTGACTGTATAGTAGGCAGACTGCGAAGACAGTGGGACTCAAGCTCTCGTTGGCGGTAGGCTGTGATGACGGCTAAGGCACCTGGAGGTGAGAGCGATGACGTGAAATCTGGAGTCACTAATCTGTGGGTGAAGAAAAACCAAAGGGACGCTGATATTTGGTATCTGTGTGTGTGAAAACGTTTATTGTGATGAGGTCCGCAGGCTCTACTTCTTAAGGCAGGCTGCTCCCACATTGGCACTGTCAGGATGGTATCTGTTGTCAAGAAAATATATTTTCAGCCGAGCTCGCTCAGTCAGGCGGAAGACTGATTCTGCCGATTCCGCTGCCCACACACCGTCAGCGTGTTGGGCGTGTCCTCATTGTATTTGTGGCCGGACCATAGCGAAACCTAGTAGTGTGCTACAGAGTTTGATGAATAATAATCGATGACACCGCGAAAGACTGCAGGGAATGTTCATATAAGTAATTGTACACGGAACGCGCGATGCCCCCTAAACGCTTGCTTGCACGCGGGAATCGCCAAACGATGTTAAATTGTATACACCGTCGCGTTGTCGTGCAAGGGGACCTCTGTTAGGCTTCTGCATCGTATAGATATATATATATATATATATATATATATATATCGCCAGAAAAAACTTTATATATATATATATATATATATATATATATATATATATATAAAGTTTTTTCTGGCGATGGGCAACTCGGTAACAGTTGTTGATCTTCGTCTTAGATATGTACAATGAAATACATTATGCAACCGTCCCCATGCTTCATTGTATGATTAATACCATCCGCTGAGTTTCCTTTATTGTAAATTGTCCTTGTATTCAAGAACTTGTATTTGTCTTTATTTATCCACGAAATATGTTGCCCCCCCCCGCTTTCGTTCATTCTGTTGTCAAACTCACCGTTTAACACATTTATTGCGTGGCCTTCATGTAAATGTGGACCTTAATACAAAACCTATATTATCTTAATCTGCGCTGCAATCAGTGCTCTGAAGTACTGTTAGTGCCCAAGTTATTTGTATTTTTCTCCGCCTGGGTTCAAATGGCACATGGTACTACGGGCCAAGTCAGGTGTGTGAAGTCGTCACCTTTCGCCTCAGCACCAGAACAATGATGTGTTCATATGTTTTTATATAAACGCCTTGAGATGATGAGCTTTATTCCTTACGCCAACTAATCATAGCAACACGATTTTAAAATCCACTTTGCAGTGTGCCCGACAGGGTGCTCTGCGTCGAGTAAAAGAAACTGCAACTGTCAAAATAGTCTACTACAAATACAGGTGCCGCACCTCATGCCGCATGTCGCTTCGGCAAGCAAGAGAAATTACCGTATACGGTAGTTACCGCTGCCCTCAAAGCCTACACAGCGGCAACCTCGTATGAACTGACATCACGTAAAGTTCTATCAGAAAGAGCCAGAACATCTTCAAATCATTCCGCAGCACTTGACTGCAACACATCAGAGCCGGGCCACAACCTGCCACACAAGAAACACCATAAAATTGCTGCATCGCGTTCGTCCCGTTCAAATCCTCGGTTGACACTCCTCATCAACACGAATATAATTGAAGTAGACGTCGATTCTGTTCCGTTGACGGCAATAATTGATACCGGAGCTCGAGTGTCTATAATGAGCGCTAACCTATGTCGTCGCCTCAAAAAAGCTCTTAGGCCTGTCATCACTCGTGCCTTACACGTCGCCAATGGTGACACTGCTGCCGTCAGGGCTTTGTGCATTGCTCGCACAGAAATTGCTGGCCGCCAAATTCCAGTCCTGTTCACCGTGCAGAGCAGTTGCCCTCATGACCTAATCGGCGGGCTCGACTTTCTGACGACGCATTTTGCCCTCATCGACTGTTCCACCTGCACGCTCTGTCTCGAGCTTCCTGTTCTTTCGGAAGTTCACCCCGAACAACCGAACACCCTCTGCACCACAGCGTTTGTTCGCTTATCTCCAAAAGCCCTAACCTTCATCGAATTGGCCTCAACGGCAACCGTGCCTGATGGTGACTATTTCGTCGCACCTATTCGTGATATCCTTCTGGCGCGCATCTCTGTGCCATACTCCGTCGTAACCCTTGCCGGTAATCGGGTGTGTCTCAACGTTATCAATTTTGGCTTGACGAAGCAAGTGTTACTTAAAGGCATAGCGGTGACCACGCTCCGTTCAGTGACAGACGACCACGTCGCTGCTTTTGCAGCCGACCCGTCTCCAGATCCTCCTGCATACCCGCCGAATGCCTTGAACCTCGGCGGCCCATTGCGTCCCTTCGGACCTCACACCTGACCAAGCACCCGCCTTATTGCGCCTTTTGCTTTACTACCACAAGATATTCGACACTGACAATCGACCACTTTGTCAGACGTCCCTTGTTAAGCATCGGATAAACACTGCTAATGCTGCTCCCATTACCTGCCGACCGTATCGCGTGTCCACGGCAGAGCGGCAAGGTATTCAGCCCGAAGTAAACAAGAGGTTCACTAGAGGCATTGCTGAGCCCTGGTCGAGTCCTTGGGCGTCGCCGGTCGTGCTCGTCAAAAAGAAAGATGGCGCCTCACGCTTCTGCGTTGATTACCGCCACCTAAACCGAATCACTGAAGATGACGTTTACCCTTCACCACGAATCGACGACGCTCTTGATTGTCTTCACGGTGCCAAATACTTTTCTTCCATCGACCATCGATCTGGTTATTGGCAGATTTCCGTTGATGAGCAAGACCAAGAAAGACCGCTTTCGACACTCCAGATGGCCTCAACCAATTCAAGGTTATGCCTTTCGGTTTACGCAATGCTCCCGCCACGTTAGAACGCATGATAACTCTCTCCTTCAAGGTTTCAAATGGTCAACTTGCCTTTGTTACCTCGACGGCGTCCTTGTGTTTGCTACTAGATTTGAGACGCACATTGAGTGCGTCGCAGATATCCTTGACGACTCCCGCGAGGCTGGGCTCCAATTGAATTCATCAAATTGCCACTTCGGGTGCCGACAGATTACAGTGCTAGGCCATCTCGTCGACGCTTCCGAAGTACAACCCGACGCGGAGAAGGTTCGCGCAGTAACGGCTGTTCCTGTACCTTGTGTGTCTGAGACATCCGGGGTTTAGTGGGGCTCTGTTCTTGTTTTGGACGGTTCGTGAAAGATTTCGCTGCAAGCGCTCGACCACACACTGAACTTCTGTAGAAAGCCGCGCCTTTTAAGTAGGGTTCCCCTCACGCTGCCGCATTTTCACGCCTAATCACGATTCTCAACAGTGCACCGATCTTGGCCCACTTCGATCCGTCCGCATCAACAGGGGTCCGAACCGATGCCAGTGGCTATGGCATCTGCAATGTCTTATCTCAACGCCAACACGGACACGACCGCGTTATAGCGTGTGCTAGCCGGGTCCTGACAACGGCACAGCGCAGCTATTCCATTACCGAGCGCGAATGTCTTGCTCTTGTCTGGGCTGTTTCAAAGTTGCGCTCATATTTGTAAGGCAAGCCCTTCTCAGTAATCACAGACCCTCATGTGCCCTGTTGCCTTTCATCGCTCAAGGACCCTGCTAGTCAGCTCAGGCGTTGGGCCCTCTGACCACAAGCATATCCCTACACAGTGACTTACAAGACGGGACACCAACACCAGAACGCAGATTGCCTCTCTCGCTACCCAGTCGAAGACGCGATCTCTACGCCTGATACTGACACCAACGCCTGTGTTCTCTCTGTTTTTCCATTGCTCCATCTGGCCAACAATCAGCGACGTGACCCGTCCTTGCGTATTATCATTGACCGCCTCGAATCGTCACTTGCCGCTAGTTCCCTTAGCTTATTGACCCGTCAAGATGGCGTACTCTACCGCCACAACGTTCACCCTGATGGTCTTGTATTACTCCTTGTGATCCCTAAACAGCCCCGCTTGGCTGTTCTGCACGAACTTCACGAAGTCGCAATGCCGGTCACATGGGTGTGTCAGGTACCTACGACCGGATCCGCCGACTCTTCTTTTGGCCAGGGCTTGCTCGATCTGTTCGAAGGTACGTAGCTGCGTGTGAGAAATGCCAGCGAAGCAAGACACTATCGACGCTCCCTTCTGGGTACCTTCAAGAACTCGACATTCCCGAGGAGCCATTCTTTCGGGTTGGTTTGGACTTATTTGGCCCTTTTCTCTTTCTACCTCTGGTAACAAGTGCATCGCTGTTGCCACGGATTTTGCCACGCGCTACGCCATCACCCGAGCGCTTCCTACAAGCTGCGCCACATATGTCGCTGATTTTCTTCTACGCGACGTGATTTTATTACTTGGTGCTCCGTGGCAACTACTCCCAGACCGTAGACGGACATTCCTACCAAAAGTTATCGCGGACATCCTGCAGTCCTGTGCCACGAGGCACAAGCTATCCACGTCATACCATCCGCAAACAAATCGCCTCACGGAGCGCCTCAATCGCACTCTCACAGACATGCTCGCGAAGTATTCCTCTTCGGACATATTTGCATATTATCATCTTAATACTTGCATAATCTGCACTGCTTCTCCACAGCACAGAAAACCAGTGCAACAACTGATTTTCACTTGCACTACCTCGCGAGGTGAGAGAAGCGGGGCACCGTTACCTACGTTGCAGATAAAGACCAGAGTTCTCACACCTACTGTCAAAGTTAGATGGCAGTTGCCATTCACCTTAAGCTTAACTCACACGTAGCACTTACCTTTCGATATAAAGGCAGGCGTCTAGACACACCGAAACGCATATATTACAGAAAGCTGAGCAGAAAGGCCCTGCAAATTTGGTGAAAGCGTATCGCGAGCTAGGGTTCTTTTTGTGTTTCAGAAGCTCACGATATTTAAGAGATGTTTTCATGTGCATGTTACCTTTCTCCTCGTCAAGCGGCAAGCCTCTTTATATAGAATACTGATACATGAAAACGCAAGCTGAGTATTGCTCCTACTCACACTTTACATAATAATTGCAATTTTGCACCAAATATATTCTGAGCTTAGAACAATATCTCAACAAGAGAACCTGGTGACAACTGCGAGAAAGGACAGTCAACGCTTTTTCCTTCCAAAAATCCGCAGAACCCAACTCACGATGACTATCTTCGGGAATGCCTTTAGCATTCAATCAATTTAGGCACAAAACTGATTGCAACCTTCCATACGAGTTATGAGGTGTGTAATGCAATGAAACCCCTCCTTCCTACTTCCTAAAGAAGATATGACGTCATCAATGGAGCCGCCGAAAAGCCTGCACGCGACCTCCGAAGCGCATGGCGCGCATTTCGGGGAGAACAATCCGAACCGTGTAAAGGCTGTTGAACATCCAGCGATTGGAACAGAAAAGTGCGGTGCAGTCGCAGTCGTGCAAGGCGATTTTGAGAGTGTTCATTTCGTGAGGCTGCAATTTTAACAGTGCGCCTGGTACAAAGACACAGCTTTCTTGGTATCAGCCGTTGTGGGACACGTGGGCTAATCTTCTAAATATAATGAAAAAGTGCCTGGCATTATGGCATTATTGACCTGTGTTTAATAAGAGCAAATAACATGTGTGTATAGGAGTTCAAGAACGCATAGTAGACTAAATTGATTTTCAGTGCACTAAAATGGTTCCTGAAGTTCAGTGTGGGACTCATGGCGACGTTCAGAACTGTTCACAGATAGTTGTTCAGCCCTGTAGCTTCTCTCTTGCGCCTTCTATATCCGCTCTATTCTGCATGTGCTACAAGAAGAATGAACATCATCTAACAAGCCCATATAACTATCCGCATCACATATGGAGCTTTCGGCATTTGGCTGCAGCGACATCGTCTTGTCACCGCAGAGCAATGCTCGCACTATCTGTTCTTCAGCGTCAGTTTCTGAAAAACGTATGTGCGTATATTCTGGTCTTAGCGCATAAGCATAATCTCATTGTTGAACTAAAGCTTGAACTAATACCCTAAATTTTGCAGTTGTTTATCTTTTAGGGTAAACAGCCTATTTAAATAAAAGCGTGTCATATTCATGAGTGCATATTTTTTGCATAGCCACCTGCCTAAGCGGCGCATATTTTCCAGACATTTTGACAACTTAACAATAATACAGCTTAGTACTTAAGATGTACTAATTACCGCTTTATTTACTGACGTTAAGTTACATATGTACCTGCTAAATAGAAACCGAGTGGATGAGAGGCGATGTATGTTTAGTAGAGCCGCGGCTAATCCCTAATGGTTAGAGCGAACGCTTCGGCTCTAGGTCGTTCGTTGGAAATCCACCATCGGGAACCCACAGGAATTCAAGTGAGGCACAAGCGTCCTTCGATCACGCGTTCGATTTCCTTCATATGTCCTCCCTTGGGACAAGCTCTGCTGGACTCGTTGTTTCTTCCGAGGGTACTTTTTGAACATCCATGCTGCCTGGAAATGGATTATCCTCGGCCATCACGGCTTTAACTGGATTGATACTTCGGCGCACTGCCCACTGCAGCCTGCTTCCGCGTACCATGGTTCCTTCTGGTACGCCACAGTGTTCGCGCCTGCACAAGGCGCCGCCGCCCTCGTTCGGCGCAAACACACGTCGAAGAGACTTGGTCCGTGTAAGGCACACACTGTCACAAGTTGTTCTGAACAAGAACGCACAATCCAAGTGCCACGTCGGCTAAGACGGAACAAACGTTCGTACTTCGATCTAGCGAGAGTTCGTACAAGCTTTATTTCGCCGCGAAAGTTTACCTTCACCAAGTGGTACACGGAGAGGGGGCGGTGCATGACTTCAGCCTATAAAACGAGCCTGGTGGTGCCATGTCGCCAGCTTTCCAAACGGTGGTTGTCCTTTGAAGCGCCTAGATCTTTGCGATGGTGAAATTGTAGAGCTGCCCTTAACAGATGTGGTAGGCGTTGGCTGAAATATTGACACGTGTACTTGCCCATTTTTATCGGGTGACCACGTTTCACCGCCTAACAAATATTATCGCAAAGCGCAGGACGCGCCTGCATGTATCGGAATTTTCTGGAATGTTATCGCTGGTTCCATCCGATGTCTGTCGCAGAACCTTGTATAATCTGATTGCATGTAGGTGCGATGCGAATGTTGTAGAACTTTGTGGAAGACACGCGGGTCCTAGGGATTACTCTGTGACATTCGACGAATGATGTATAAAAGCAGACCCGCTTGACCACTTGATCAGATTTTCTATGATCGCCAACAGCGTTCGCCGTTTTCCTTGAGCATTGAGTGTAGCCTGCTTTTTCTGCTTACAGGTTTGCCCAGTAAAGTTACTTTCGCCGTTCACAGTTTTGTTGCGGTGTCCTCAACCGTCACTACCATGTGACAATTTGGATGCCGCCACACACATCGGTTTTTGCAGTGAGAATAGATTTCCCACTATGGTGGTGTTTCATTGTTCATGTCGGTTTTCAACTCTGAAAGGCGCTCTTAAATTGCCGAGGTTCTCTGGGCGCACCCTTGTTCCTACCCCCCCTCCCTCTCGATCAACTATCCAGGATCCGCTGCTTCTGCGGTGGGGTACTTATCAGTAAGAGGTACAAACGTGCTGGCATTCTGTTGCTCAGCGACTGCGGAAGTTTCGACCGATGGGAAGGTAATTATCTGGAGTTTGGCCCCATGGTGCTGCCAGAGATCCTTTCTTGCGCTTATGTTGGTTGCAATGGTTCTTTAGGGTGCAGGTTCCTTTTCAAGCGTAGCACCCATAAAAAAACCAAGCGCCCGGATGGGGTACAGGTTTGCAGGTTTTCAACGAACCACTGGGTACCCAGAGGCGATGGGAAGTAAAATCTCGCCCTCCCACATTCGAGGTGGACACTCTGTCGTAAGGCCGCAGCGGCAGTTTAATCAAGTTCTGCTATCCGGTTGCCAGATATAAGGCCCAGAGATGAGAAATCCAACACCGTGCACACGATCAAGGGTGTCATTCGGCCGAGGCAGGGCACCCAAAGGTTGGTAGGGCATACGCCTAGATCTTAGTTTCATTCTTCCAACGTCGACAGTCAACGCAAAAGCGAATGGACCCTATTTCTTTTTCATGAGGACAGCAGATGACCATGAATAACCTGACAATTTTATTACGTCACAGCAAATCATGTCATCATCATCCTTTATTTTTCCTTGAGGACCCCTATTGGGGTATTACATAAGGGGGGGGGGGGTTACAGAAGATAAGGATAGAAACAAGGATATCGTTACAATTTCTTACAAAACTCAGCTTGTGAATTCGTATTAAAACAAAAAAAGCCAAGAGGCACACTGAATAGATTGCAAAAGCAAATCAGCAGAACAGTCACAATGCGAGATGGCAATCTCGCATTGTGGTTAGGTTAGGTTTTATAATTATAAGGTTAGGTAATTTATAAGGGTTATAATTATATAATTATAATTATAATTATTATAATTAATTGTAATTAAAATTTATAATTATAAGGTTTTATAATTTATAATTATAATTATAAGGTAAGGTTTTAATGTGATCAGTAAGCAGCTGCTTGAAGGTAATGGGGTTGCGCTCATTGGACAACTATATCTGGTAAACTATTCCACTCTATGATGGCGGTAGGTAAAAACGATTGATTAAAAGAAAATGTTGAACCATGCAAGCGCTGGATACTGCAAGAGTTAAAAAGGCGACGAGATGTACAGGGTGGTGGGATTAGAAGCCTTGCATGCAGTTCGGGGAAGTTATATTAATGTCTCTGGAATAGGCACAGTTTTGCAAATTTCCAACGCAACACAAATGGTTCGAGTCCTAGAGATGATTTACTCGCACTGACGTTTTCATCGCGGATGTACCTGGAGGTGATGAATCTAGCGGCAGGATTTTGTATTGATTCTAATATATTAATAAGTAAGCTTGGAGCCGGCTCCAAATAACGGAGACGTATTCGAGTCTACTTGGAATAAAAGTTTCATAAGATAATTTTCTTGTGGATGAGGGGCACAGCGCAAGGGTACGACTGACGTAACCAAGTGATTTATTGGTGTCGGTAGTCAATTTTGTTATATGGTCGGACCAGGTCAACTTGCTATTAATAGTGATACCGAGATAACGATAGGTTTCAACGGTGGATAGGGCTCTCGAGCTTAAATAGTACGGTTTATCCTTGTTAGAGTGTTTACGGGATGCCTAAATAACTCTACATTTGGAGATGTTGAGTTTCAATAAAGAGTTGGAACACCAGAATATTAATGAAGTGACCCAACCGACCATTGCATGGTCGGTTGGGTTTGTAATGCGACGGTAGATTACGCAGTCATCTGAAAAAAGTAGGATATTGAATGATATGCCGTGGGGAAGGTCGTTTATGAAGATAAGAAAAAGAAGGACCGAGGACGGACCCCTTTCGCACTCCGGAGATGGCGCTAACAGTGGTGGAGTAACGATTTCCGATAGCTGTGTACTAGAATTGACTAGTAAGAAAGTAACGAATCCATGGCAGTGCGAGATGGTAGAGACCGAGGCATGAAAGTTTGGCCAAAAGCCGCTCATGGGGAACACAGTCAAATGCTTTGGCGAAGTCTAGATATATGACGTTAGATTGAAGTGGTGAGTCTAAGTTCAGGTGAATTTCAGTAATATATACAAAAAGCTGTGTATCGCATGACAAACGAGGCCGGAAACAGTGCTAATTGTGAAAAAAGAAGAAATGATCATCGATGTGACATGATATTTGCGAATATACTATATGTTCTAGGAGTCTACAGGGAATATTCGTTAGGGAAATGGGGCGATAGTTTGTAGGATCAGAGTGGCTTCCTGACTTATATACCGCTACCACTTTAATAATATTCCACTCATTTGGAAGTGAACTATCAGTAATGGACAGGTTAAAAGTTATTTGTAATATCAGACTGCAAATGGCTTTCGTACCTTTTAGTATCTTAGCAGCGATGGTATCTGGCCCGGGCGCACTAGAAATCTTTAGGTTTTCAATAAGTTTCATAATGCCTTGAAAATTAATCGTAATGGGAAACATGAGGGGAGAACTGTGGCTGGGCAAATCAAATTCCTTCAGTGCAGGCTCACGAGTGAAAACAGAAGAAAAATATGAGTTCATTACGTCTGACCGCTGATCAAGCGGCCGGTTTGAACTGTCAGGATAACTCAAGGAAATGTGATTGGCGGTAATGTTTGGTTTCAGCATATTAAAAATTGTTTTGGGTTGACACGTATGATGTTAGGCAAATCGTGGTGGAAGAACTTCTTTTTGGATTGTCTCAAAGTGCTAGTGTATTTGCGCAGGCATTTGAAGTACTTGTCCCACTTTGAACAAGATTTAGAGAGTTTCTCATCAAGAAACAGACGTTTTTTTCCTTCCCGACAGCCTGCGAAGTTTGTTAGAAAACCAGGATTTTATTAAATCACCGCGAATGCGAACAAGATGCACATGTCTCTCAACAAGCCACATTAATTTATTCCTAAATAGCAACCAGTTTTCATCTATTGTTCGAGAAGGAGCAGTCTCAAGAAAAAATTTGAAGAAGTGTACAGTTCAGTGTTAATTTTGCTAAAATATGCTTTGTTGTAGACCCTAATGTGTTTGGTCGAGGGCTGTCTCATAGGAGCTGGAATGCAGAGATTAAATAGCAGTAATTTGTGCTCGCTTAGACCAGCAGCGGATGATAGCGATTTTATTATTTTGAGGTTTGAGTTATGGGGTTTTACGTGCCAAAACCACTTTCTGATTATGAGGCACAATTATTTTGAGGTTAGAAAGAAGGACAATGTCTTGAATATTATACCCACGGGTTACCATATTAACCATCTGAGTAAAGTTGAATGTAAGGATTGTTTCAAGATAATCTTTGGATTGCCGTGTATGTACCTCTAGAGTTGCCCAGTTAATATACGGAAAATATAAAAAAATCGCCACAAAGCAGAAAATTCGCAGACGGGAAGCGTGAGTAAAGATTCGTTAGTACAGAATTTAGTTCATGGTTGAAAGAAACATCACAGTCAGGAGCGCGATAACAACCAATAATCACACTCATACTTGACCGAAGTGATATGCTTACACACAAAATTTCATGTTGAAAGTTCAAGTTCGTGACATATGAAGGAACACTTTCTTTCACAAAAATAGAAATGGCGCCTCCCCTGCGCCATAATGTGTCAAGACTGAAAAGCGTATGTTTGGCTATCATTTAGAAGCTCGTGGTCAGCAATATTTGGATGCGGCCAAGATTCCGTACGTATAGCGAGGTCAGTATTGTTTTCTTTGAAAATAGATTCTAGGGCTTTCAAATAGATTCTAGGGTTGACATGTCGTCAACTTTTTCCAAAATTTACTGCAGTCGTCAAAAGAAACATGTCGAAACATGTCGTAACATGTCGAAATCGGTGACTTAGTCAGTTTCTGCGTGGTTAAGTTTATCATCATTTGGTAGCCGAATATTCCAGATATTCATCCCCATGTCTATCTAAAAGATACTTGGGCCATTATATACAATTATGCAGCAACGCAATACCCTCGTTTTTGGCAAACTTTTAATTTATGCACCATTGTATCACGTAGTACCTTTTAGGGTCATACATATCGAAAGTGCTGCTAGTCTTACGTCATCTGCTAAGCAACTACTTCGATATTCCCCACTTATTTGCTTGCAATAACAACACCTGTCCTTAAGACAGCAAGCACAGTTGTTTTTACTATATTGCAGATGATTCGGAAAGCTACTGTCTCCCTTTTCTTGCCGGTAATGTCCATCTAGCCACGTAGTTTGTTGGCAAAGGGGGGAGGGATCTAGGTGTCAGGAGCTTGTTTTGGATACGCTCCGCAGAAAAAAAAAATTATCCCTGGTATTTCAACAAATGGAGGGCTGGCTCTTGTTTTTTTTTTTTTCTTAAAGGGCATAATCAGAAACATCGTAGATCGTTTAGAAACCTTAATACACGTCAAACGTTCTCAGGCGTTTTAAAGTCGCTCCGCCGTGTTTCTTTAACTCAAGTGCCTACGTCAACGACCCTAATGTGGCCCCATGCTTTAGCGATTTGTTTGACGTTGCAGCTTGCTAGTATTTACCGTTGTACGTCAGATTCGGCTTGAGATTCGAGCCATCGATAGCCACATTTACGTAGAAGCATCCGCTGCCATTAGAAAAGAATGTATTTCGAGAATCTTGCTGTCGCACTACACTCGCTTCTCACGTATACGCCTAGGAATAATTACCAGCTGGGATATTTTACTTCTGTCGCACCCTCAGTGCGTGTACATGCTTTTTCTCTTTGTTAAAACCACTTTCTCTAAGAGAATATATAAGATAGATTCATTAGTCAGAAGGATCGGAAAAATAGTGGAGCTTCTATTACTCATTGCGTGAACCATTATTTGCCTCATTTTGGGTGCTTCATTCTAGTTCGTTAAATGCACAGGTAGCCTTTTTTTGTCTCACTACAATTTGAACATTTCAATAAAAAGAAGCTGGATCAACAATAGAATCGAACATCCACCTTCGGCCACAGGTGCACATCCTCTAGCCCATGTGCCAACACTGCATACATACTCCGGTCATTCCGAAGCCGACAAGCTCAGTGGGATGATCGGAACCTGTTTCACGTGTCATTTTCACGTCTTCTGTCTTCGCGACAATGCCACTTCACCCAATTACTTTGACTGCACTATCACTGTGACTGACCCTCATAATTTATAACTGTTATAGTAGTAGATAACGCTACATCGAAATCGTGCGGCGTTGCAGCACTCTAATAATAAGCCCAGGTTAATCAGGTTTGATCATTTGAATACAGGAGTACAAATGGTATTGTTTTAAAAACCGCGCATGATGTAAACGGAGATTTGTATTGTTGCGTATCACGTCACAATACGTGTTTCTCAGGCTTTCTGGAGTATATGAAGGGATTAGGCAAAGTATTTTGCTTTATTCGGTAGAAATTTATATTTAGGAGCAACCATAATTTACCCATCAGGATTACTTCCTACAGCGACATGCCGACGCATATAAACGTCCCTTACGAAGCATGCTTTCAAGGGAGGAAAAAATGGTCTTGGCGAAATCTGTCTATGTATATTTGGTCGCATTTCGGTGTAGATAAAAACTAGCGTCTGGGATAGGTTCAAGTTAGGGATATAAATATTCCTTCCTCGTACTTCTGTCAACAGACACAAGCCACATGTAGTTAGCCACTTAGTTTGTCTGCAAAGCCAGAAGGGACCTGCTTGCGACAGCGTTCTTTCCAAAATTGTGCTCCACAAAAAGAAAAAAAGAAAATAAAACTCCGGGTAAATCAATAAACGTAGGTTCGGCTCATCGTTCTTTAAAATCGCAAAAAAACACTATAGATTATTTAGAAACTATAGATTATTTAAACACGTTGAATGTTTTCAGCATAATAAAGTCGCTGCACGTGTTTTTCATTTTGGTACTTGTGACAACATTTTCAAATTCAACTAAGACATTCAGCGATGCATTTTACTTTTCAAACTTTCCAGAACTTCCAGTTGTACATCAGGCATGACATGCCATTTGAGCTGCCAGTAGACATACTTACGTAGAAGCACTCGTTGCCATTCTAAAAAAAAAATAACACAAAAATATTTTAACGTTTCGATGGTGAACTACACTCACCCGTGAATTTTATGCACAGATACAACAACTGTGATAGTTTAGTGAGACGGTATCCTCGGCGCATGTTAATGCTTGTTCTCTGGCTTCCAACCATCTTCTCCAGGAGGATCGAAAACCCGGATTCCTTTATAAAATACATCTGATAAATATTGCGCCTTGTTATAATTCCTGATGCGAAGCATTCTTTGCGTCATTTCTGGTATATTACAGTAGTTCATTTTCTGTGTCGCCAATTGCCATCACTTTGATATGCAACATTATGCCTTAATTTATTTCTAACCAAACTATATGCGCAGTTCAGATGCTCACTACACCTAAAATAATTCAGCACTACTCCATAATATGCAGAACATGCTTTCAAGCGACAGCACAAGTTTACTAATTTTAGCCTGTGCAAGAGATTTTTAATTATCTTGATATCACTAGTTCCTGGAAAAGATTTCTTGTCACACTAGTTTGACCACGGTCCGGCCTAAAGACGGCAAACGTCAGTAATTTACAACTTCGCCACGTCACTACATGGTGGGATGCGAATAACTGGACATGTCAATGTCCCAGCGCCCTTTCAGTTTCTCACAATATGCCTCGTAAGGACATGGCAAACGCGCTATTGCCCAACAAATACATCTCACGCATCTGTCAGAAAGCAAAAAGTTGTCCGTATTGAATAGCTTGCCTCGAAGTGCCACAACACTGATTTGGTTTAAACGATGGTATCCTGATCTTTTACCTTCGAAAAATATACGAAACAAACCGTCGATCAAGGACGCTCAAAATGTTGTGACTGCCGATTTTAGAGCTGCTATTTCTTTGCGGGCAAGGGTATTGCATCATTTCTTATCTCAAAAATCTGTTTCAATCCACAGGTCGTTAAGTCGCACATCTCCGTTAGAGAAGCGAGAGTCAGTGCGCATGCAGCTTTCGGCGACAGCACATAAGAGCATGTGAGTAACGTGTCACATGGCCGCACATCGCTTCTTGTTCGGACACTGTAGGCAAAAAAAAAATGGGTTGGTTAAAGACACCGGCGGGAAAGCTGAAATGCAAGATTATTTGACCTCGTTACACATGTTGATTCCTGCACCCGGACAGGCGGATAGCACGCAGCCGAGCTCGGTACAAAGCGAATGATCTCGGCAGGGGCGCATGGCGAATGCAAAAATGTTTATATTTGAGCCTGAGCACAATTTATTTATTATGTTCCAGTACACAAGAAAAATTCAAAACGCACGATTTGCTGAAGTATTTTATACCAGGGGAAAATATCAGTTAGCGTTTAGTTTCCTGGGGGTCGACTCCTCAAAAATACTGATAACTCGCTGTCATCTGTTTCGTAATATTACTACAAAACTAGGCGCTATGTTCATTAACGTCATTTTGTTGAAGAACGCAGCTATTCGCAGAGTGAAAAGTGAAATGCGAGGAGCGAAATAGTCTTCGGTGTCCCAAATGCATGCATAAATGGAGTAGCTCACGCACTTTATTTAAAGGGGCGACACGAAAAAGACTTTTATGGCCCCAAAATATAGCATTATTTATGACAGGAACCAATGAAGTCCAATCAAACATTTCATGTTCAAACGCCTCAATACTCTTCACGTAAAGGAACAAGTGCCACTGAAACGCAACCAGTGCAGTTTCGTATACCAGCCAGAATCTCTAGCAAGATAAGGCGCGTCCAACGTCACAGCAGTAAAATCAGCAGCTCGTGCAGTATAACCGCGCTCTTATCCAGCGGTACCTCTAGTGTACCAGTGGGTCCCATTGAGCGCCAGTGTGTCCAGAGCAATCCAATTTGAAAAAAAAAAAAAAAACGAGCTGGTTTCTCATTGGCAAGCACTAGTTGACTTTGATTTTTGAAATAAGGCTGTTTTTGCAGCAGAAGATTCAAATTTGCATTTACAGATTTCTTAACTTGCTCAAAGTAAGCATATAATATTATATCTATGTAGTTAAAATAACGATTTCGAATATGCCCAAATCAGTTGAGGTACGTAGAGCTTTTTTTCCAAATATGCACACCATTTAATTTCAGTCAGGTGTAAGTGTACCTCCGTCACATCTGCCAGCATATCAACTGTTGTTTACAGATAAGTCACATAGCATCCAGTTTATTTGTTTTTAAAATGGCGTCATCATCGATGCCTTTATAGAGCCTTAGAGTGAAATATTCCTTTTTAGTATTTAGTGACGTGGGATAAAGCGTGAACCAAATAGGCCACAAAAGAGCAGAAAGACACAGCTGAGAACATGGCCCTTGTGTTCTTCACATTGTCTTCTCTGTCTGTTGGGCATGTTGCCAACAGCTTGGTCAGCGTATGGAAATACCATGTTTAACTCAAAAAGATGTCTCTTTATTTTCTATCGCAATAAGTGCTCCACCTTTTGGGTGAAACGGGCACTTTATTTTTCGGCGGCGTTTATACTTTGGGGACAAAATATTCATCTAAACAAGCTTAGTGTTTTAAAGGTATAATCGTGCCTAATGTTAATATGGTTTATTGTTTACATCAGGAATTCACCTGATTCACCAGACGAGTTATGCATGCTGAATTTTCATGCACGAGACAAAGCACAAATAAAGACGGCTTGTAGGAATGTTTTAAGGTGAGCCCAGAGTGCGTTCTTTATTATTAATTCAATAGTATGGCACGTAGTTTTCGTGCTACAATACCCACAGAATCTACCACCGATTGAAATGATAATTTGCGTGCTCTGGGTCATGATTCTTTACCTCTCAAAAATAGAAATGTGACGAACTAATTTTATTCTCAGAAAATTTCAATCTACTGTGGTTTCGTAATCCTGAAGAAAAAAGATCCTAATATTTCGTATTACTGCATAATAAATATTACGCTTCAATAAACGCACGGGGATACCAGAGTCAGCTTATTCATTTCTCTGATAAAATATGATTATAGAAATGTTGCTTCAGTTTCACAAAGGAAAAGACGAAGAAAACAAATGCCATCAAACGTTTATCCTCCACTCGGTTACTTATCATCAACTCGAAAGACTATTGCTTACACAGCTACCCAGATTGTGGTGTATTGTTGCAAAACGCGATGCACGGGCCCCAGTACTGGGTTCATTCATTTCTTGCGAAAAAATGCTGTGTGATAGGTGGTTCCTAGTGTTAGCGCAGAAAGTCGGGAGATTTTTGTGAGTGTTGGTGGTGCTAGGTGTTATTGCAGATCCGAAAATAATTTGAAATATTTTACTCAATTTAAGCTTTAAATTTTATATGAATTGTAGTTGCCTGATTTATACCTGTGCTCGATGATGCTAGTGAAGTAAGAATAGGCAGTATAAGCTTCATATACTTAGAAATTTGGTGAATACGTTTTCCAACATGTACTAAGCAGGAGGTCTTTCGGGACTGTTTTAGGTGGTGAACGTTTAGGAATCTGACCGCCTCAATAGTATCATGCATGACGCCAACTGTAAGCGCTCACTGAGGCAATGGTTCGCCTTTGGTCAAAGAACATTGTCTCGTGTCTGTCACGCTTCGTATCCTCGACGTCTAGTAAGAGATTGATAACTAAGTGAGCATCGCAAATTGCTTACTGTAAATACAAAAAAATTATGGGGTTTTAAGTGCGAAAACAACTTTTTGATTATGAGGCACCCCGTAGTGGGGACTCCGAAAATTTCGACCACCTGGGGTTCTTTAACGTGCACCTAAGACTAAGCGCACGGGTGTTTTCGCATTGCGCCCCCATCGAGATGCGGCCGCCGTGGCCGGGATTCAATCCCGCGACCTGGTGCTCTGCAGCCCAACACCATAGACACTGAGCAACCACGGCGGGTGCACTGTAAATACAGTACTTACCTACTTACTTCCATACTGTGCTGATTGTGCCGAACAACGCGCAATTGTATCGCTATGTTATTCTTATTTAGAAGTTGATAAGCGGGCGTTGGGCTACAATTATTGCTGAGCTAGTAGGCGAACCATTCTGCAACTGGTCATCGTCCAGCAACTCATGGAAGATGTTAATTTGAGGGATTAAAGCTCTGCATGTTACTCTATTAGACGTTTTCCACGCTTTGAGTCCCCAAACAACACAGGTCGTTCGTACATGGCATTTCTTCGCAATATGCTAATGGCGAATCATTCACATATTCTCCAGTGAGTTAAAGTGATGTAGGCAGCACAAAGTTTCGTTTGTTTGAAATCTCGCTTTTACAGCGGTTTTGCGAATGAATATTTCAGGTTCAAGGTCCGCTTGTCGGCCCCTTCTCCTGAGCCCGGAATTCGTTTGGTTCTACCAAGAACGTCAGCTTTGCTTGCTCAGGCTAGTAACAAAGCCGCTCTCTTCCAGTGCACTTCGCTCACCTTTCGAGCCCTACGCCACAGCTATTTTTTGAATTGTGAGTAAACCTTCGAATTTGCTCTCGTTTGGTGGTTCCAGTTCGCAGAACATTTGGTGCAGAGACACAAATGACTCAAAGTAGAACGCCGTGACTGCTGCCTCCTCGGAAGACTAGATGTATCATCGGCAGCAAGTCAGATCTCAAGTGCAAAACTAGCTGTTATAATGCTTTAAGCCTTGCCCCAGTCGGTGTGCCAAAGCTTGCGGGCTGCCGCTCTTTGATTACGCTGTATTGGGAAAAAAGTGTCAGCGATGATCACCGTATTCCAAAATGCGAAATTTGAGCGTAGCTGCATACGTGTTTTCATTTCGGGATATAATGACGGGCACGGACAATCAATCTCTTGCGCCGCGTTTCAAACAGAGCGAAATGTGACTCGCTAACCTGGAGATCGCGAGCCAGCATGTGATGACGCCTAGCGTGATTCACAGCAGCCGCCTCTCACAAATCTACAAGACGACGCGCGCTACTCTGCCGCCATTTTGTGGGCATCGTCGCCGCACCCTCCTCGACGCTCATTCGCTTGGTTACCCCACCTCCGCCGGTGCTCGCCGCAGGAACAGGTGCCTAAAGGCTTATTCTCACTTGGCCAATACGACACCGCTTACCGTCTTCCGACTGTCGCCGACAGCATTTTTTTCCTCCGTGTAGGCGCTTCTGTCACACTCTACCAACTCCGACAATATACCGACGGTGGCCGGAGACTTCAGCGAGAATACATGTGACAGAGGCGCCGACATGGAGGAAAAAACGCTGTCGCCGACAGTTGCCAGACCGATATCGGTGTTGTGTTGGCCTAGTGTGAATGAGCCTTAGGAGCTGCTCTCTATATAAATCGCGAGCAATGCCAATCAAATCTAGAGCCAATGAGACAAATCCAGGCAAACAAAACAAGTGCGAGCGAGATCTGAGGTGAGCGGACGATAGTAGGAAAAAAGTGGTCCAGCTGAGACCAGGTATGAGTACGCATCGAGCGGTCAGTCAGGTTCGAATCCCATCAATTTCCTGCGCGCACGTCCTTGAAGGGCCGGTGTGATTGGTCTGCACCAATCGCGGCTTTCAATGTGTTCATTCTTTCAACCTTCGCTATGCTCGTTCGCTTGGTTACGCAGCCGACGCCGACAATCGCCGCAGGAACGGGCGCCTAAGAGCCACGATCTCGAATTCGGCACCTTGATACACTGCTTTCGCAATTGAAGGCGAAATCCTGCTGCATGGTTGGTAATGTCGCGTCTGGCATCGTCGCATTCCTGCTTTCGAGTTCGGCTTCTTTGGTTCGTTTTTGACTCTTAGCTGTATCTGCTTGCCCTCGTATAGGGGCTTCCATCTAGCGCTAATGATGTTTCTTCGATTCTGCATCCGTTATTCGGCAGGGGGTTGAAACGTATGCTTCTCCTTTATGAACATTGTACCAACATCCTCGCGGGCGTACGAGCCTCTGCTCACAGAAATGTGGCCTATTGAGTATATCGCAGGGAACTAGACGCCGTTATGTGTACGTTGAATGCAGGACTAGAATGAATGTATACACTGTATGCACTCACTTTGATAACTGCTTGTAGGCTACGCAGTACAAGACGGTTGAGCCATTTCTTTTTTGTGTTGTTGCTTAGGGATTGGGAGCCATCGCTGATGAGGAAAGTTTTTGTGCCACTGGACCGTACAGATTATTTCTCAAAGCCATCGGGGCCATGACCCACTGAAGGCTTTCGTCTTAATATGTCTGCCTATGCCGCACTTCGGGGAGCCGCCACTCAAAGTACTCAATTTTGGGATAGTTGTTCTGAAGAACCTTGAAGGGCAATTACCCGTAAAGCACAGACACACAAAGAAGGTGAGGACGAAAACGAGACGTTTTTCTCGTCCCCGTTATCAATGTGTACGTATCTGCTTTACGCTGAATTCTACCCAGCAGCTACTTTGTGTCATTAAAAGATTTGCTATTGTTCAACGTAAATCAGAGGACCCTGTTCACGCGAGATCGGTAGATTTATCAGGTGTTTATCCTATAATCCATAGACGCGCCTCCACACCAATTTATCCCCTGTTCTCTTTTACCGCTCCAAGTTTTTTCGCGGTCCTAGGAAACACATTCTTGCACGTCGCCTTTGCTGCCTCGAAATCGTTGCAGTCCATGATGTCAAGTCTGCGCGGCTGAACTGCCCTGGCACTCGTCCATGGCATCAGCCATATGCGGCATTGACAAGGAACTACGAGGTCCTGTCTGAACTAACAGTCAGTCGCCTTGTCAGACCCTGCACATGTGAGCCCCGGCACGTACTCCGTCTCACCTTGATCGTTGCCAGTAGTCGTTGTTATTCGTGCGTTTAGGATTCGTCATTCGCCCTGTTTCCTTAGACACGCTGATCGCCACCACCATGTGCGTAATGATGACAGAATGGGTATTGTGCACTATCCGGAACCACGAACGCTACACAGGCTAGCGGTATCTCGATTGGAGCAGTCCCTTAAACATCGTTGGTGTAGTGTAATTGTGTTATCAATGACTGTTGTTTTTACAAAGTGTAAAGAATCGCACAGAGAACCAGACGACACATTGTGCGGAGCGCCACCGCTTTCTTGAAATTTTGATTCCACTCATAGATGACGCCTCTGCCAATGGTGACAGAACACTGTATGTTCAGTCGGCATGGCGATTTCGGTGAGCACTCCCTGTGTGATGCCCCATTTATATGCTTGGCGGCACTTCTTGGAGGTTGTTTTCGCCTCCGGCCTGTCTGCTTAGTATAGCGTGGGGTCATCTACGTCGGAAATGATTCTGGGCCACGTACATAAGTGAGCTGTGGCCACATAGCCGAAATTTCTGCTGGCAGTTAGGTGGACGGAATACCCAGCATGATGCGTGCTCGCGTGTTTGAGCCTACAATATCAGCCTTCCAGATCAGATGTGTTTGTCTGAAGATTTGATTCTCGAATGTAACCTTACCACACGTTCTTCTACAATACTAAGCGGTGGTTTAGCAGCATAAGTACTTACGAAACATACGACAATTCTAAAAATGTGCATACCGTTCTGCTGCGGAATAAGGTGCGCTGTGTACTTTGACGAGCGTTCAAACTGTCCCCTTTAAATACATTCTACGACTATATTGTTTATTGCACCGCCTTTCCACCCATGAATAAAATAGTTTCGCTTGGTAGTAACAGGGACGCTATAATGTAAACTTATTCCAAAATTTTCAAGTCGAATTCCGCAATCAACCCTCCGTGATTCATCAAAAACTTCTTTCGCCCACCCGCACTTGGCCTATCAATCACGCGACGTTACGCAGATAGCAAAATCTCGCCATCTGTTAGGACGCGTGCACTCTGATTATGGATGAGTGGACGTAACCAAAGAAATATACGTATTTCTGATTCGACGCCTTTTTGCTATAAGCCCTCGGCTATTGGCCGAAAGTTTCGGGCTCCACCCACTTGACCTGCCTATCACGCGACGTCACAAAAGCGCAAAAACTCACCGCCTCAAAGTGAAGTGTGCGCGTTAAAGATGCATTGATATGCCGAAGAAAACTGAACTTTTCGCCGAATATCCGCAGGCTTTCCCGTTCCGAAACGAATAAAAGATGACTGCCGCCAATTGCATAGGCACTGGCTACACGCAACTGCCGGAGAGCATGGGTTTATTTCAGTACAATTAAAACATTTGCGTGGCATCGTTTTCGAGCACTTTCGCCACGTTTACGACTTTACTCAACCAACTTTTCTTTGCTGAGGATCGTTTTTAGCGGCATTCTTAACCTTCCGTTGCATACCGCCGCGATTTTCGATCAGCCACCGCAAGCTAAGTAAGAGAAAACGGAACAATCGCACCCGCCGGAACCACCCTCTTCATCCGGTTGTGAATATTCTGTACACTGGCTCGGCCCCATCGAATCACTCTCCACTTGAAAGTGTTCCTCGCCTCTTATGAGCCAATTAGATAAGACATGACGCTCAGTGCAGGCCACATTGACTGTTTTGAAAGCAAACAAAAGGGACCTCCTATAAACGAGGAGAGCATTTCATTGGTCTGTTCAGACAACCATGCGCGTCAGCGCTCGATGATTGCATCGGCGGTTTCACAAATTTGACGTCAGGAGATTGAAATAAAAACATGTACCAATAGTTTTACGTTATAGGGCCCAAGTATAGCCCAAAATGTAAATCACCCTTTTCGAGTGGTCGAGCGACCACTCGATAGATGAAAGAAATCCCTGAGCAAACCTGCGTTGTAAATCTTCTTGGTCTGTATAGCGAATAGTTCAAGAATACGCAGGGACCCCACTTGCTGTTACTGATACAGTTATGAAGGAATCTTAAACATGCCTCTGCCTTCAACGATTTACTCTCCCAAGGGGGGCACACTACATTTAAGACTCATAGTTCACGTCCGGACGTTCTTTGAGGACGTAGAAGGAGCGGCGAATTCACCTTTTTAGCGGTGTTTGCCCACTTTTGTCTGCTCTTTCGTACAGCGTCGCAGAGGTGAGGAAAATAAATGTTTTTTTTAGGAAATTAACGCACATACGTCAAAGTACATGGAGGGCCCTGCATTAGAGTACTGAGGCTGCAAAACAATCAAAAAAGGTTGCCGTTTCATCCGGAAGAAGAAGTACAATGGCAAAAGCAAATTAGTACTTGGCTTTAAGAAGCTAGGACAGCAATTTTATCGGCCGTACAAACTTATGAACTTTAACTTACTAACTAAATTAATAAGAATGTTATCACGCGAGCAGAGATAAACGCGAACACATCTCGGTGGAGGGATGCGGAAACTTGCTGCCAGTACGCTGGAGTGAAGAATAGCGGAAGGAGCAGCAAGCGAATTGTCCTTCATGTATTTCTTGCTGCAACGCCAATGGAATTTTTAGAGCAGCTCAGCTACAATGCTACCAGCACTACGTGAATCCAGCAAACATCACAGATCGCTTTAAAGATGAGGCCCGTGCGGGGAAGGCGTGGAGTTGGCACTTTGGGCACCTCGCAGATTGCTTTCAATATACGGCGTCCGCACGGCCGCGCAGTAAGCAGATGTCACTGGAGAAGAATGACTCCTCCGCCTCACCCATGTGCCTCGTGCGCGACAAAAGGGAGCGCGCTTCTGTCCCGCTTTCCTCGCTCGCGCATGCGATATTGAGCCTCGTTCGGAGGCTCACCCTCGCGTACTTTCACTCGCACATAGAACATGCGACGCACCACGAAGATTTCATCGCTCATGGAATGGATACGCAACCTGAACCCGATGCCGAGGGTAGAAATGCGTCTGGAATTTCATATAACTGATATCGCAATAAAAATAAGAGGTGCCGCACGAGCAAAAGCAGACGAGAGTCGGGACCTACGCCAAAAATACGATACGAATACAAATGCTAGGTAAGGGACACGCTACAAATATGGGTGATTTAGGCTCTCCTGAATGTCTGTCATGCTGGATGAATTTCTTTAACATCATTTTGGTTTACTTTCTCTAAACCTATTTTTGCACTTCCATGCGCAAATCAAAGTACCTTTTTTGCCAAACAATATGCTTGGTGAAATTTTACGCACATGTTTCTCACCTACCTTGATGTTCATTGAACCAAAGTCAGTAAAAACGTGCAACAAGTTTTTTAGCTCTGCCTTTTTAACAAGGAGTGTAAATTTAAAAAATATTTTTCTTTTACTATATTATGATTTGCTCTCAGGATTCACTGGACCTGCTTAGTTTTTCTTCATTTCAGAGCTCAACAGCTCACCTGCGCTGCAGCGCAATATAGTTTTGTTCTTGCAAGGTAAAAAGAACTTAGGAGTTTTGGCGTGAGATCTACATTTATTGTTTCCGAAAAAAATTAGGAGGAAATACAGGATTAGGATCATTGCCCTCTGCAGGGACATAAGCCACCGATGTTGCTTTGACATATTCTGGAAGGCAATCTGTCAAGCGAGAGCTGTTCTGCGCCTCAGCATACCACGAAGAACTACGTGGGAGGAAGACGTCATTATTCTCGACAACGCTTGGTATGACAGTATGACATTGATCCTTCTAAGCCTAGGCAAAAAGTCTAAAAAATAAAATATCTTTTGATCGGCTTGGGCAGGTGGTTGAATTGGTTGTGGCAGCATATTTTCCTTCTTATACGCGTATAAACATAGCAAGACCTCTACATGTCTAGAAACTCACGTAGTAATACGCTAACAGTCTGAGTCTGAGTAAGTCAGCCCCAGTAATACTAGGTGTTGCATGTGTTTCTCAGCTCGTTACACTACCTGCGATGCTACTGGCGCACGATTCTGAGTGATCGTTTTTTATATACGAGCTATGTCCTTCGCAAAACATCTTACCTGAATGAGGATATGCATAAGTGCGTTGTCGTGTCTAAAATAAATGAAAATTTAGATTTTTCTCTTTTCCCCATGATACTGTAAATTCTGCAAGACTACTTTTTCCAAATATATATTTTAATCAAAGGCTTAAGCTTCGAAGCTGGTTGACCATAAATGTTCTTATTTTACAGCTCGGTTTGTTTTCCATGGAATAATGATAGGCAGGAACACACGCCCCGCTACAACCAATCACTGTAGCACTCGTTTGATGTTTGAATAAATGGGTCGAAATGTCTTTGAGGAAAGAAGTTTAAACCACAGTGACGCAATAATTTGATATGAATTGGAGCTTGAATACCTGTCATCAATGTCAGTGGATATGAGTAGCGAAGTGAATGGCCTTCACTTAGTGCACGCAAGTGCGAAAGCAGTGCACTGTCACAAGATGGCTTAGAGTTCAAGTGCCATTTAGTGCCAGCTAACATATCAACGTAATTTTATGTTAATTATTGTGGTCAGCACGGTGAACAGGAATGGAACTTGGCGGCGAGCAATTGCTATGCGAGCAGTGCACACACCCCTGACGGCAACAGTGGTGCCATTAGCGACGCGTACGCTCGAGTGTTGGCAGGCGTAAGAACTCTTTTGAGGCGACGACATATGTTAGCTCTCATTACGGACACTTGAGCTCCGGTATCAATTAATGCCGTAAACGGAACACCGTCGTCGTCTATTTCAATTAGGTTCGTGTTGGTGAGGAGCATCAACGGAGGATTTTGACAGGACGAACGTGATGAGGCACAAGCCCCAAGAGCTGCATGGCCGAGTTTGCCGTGCGTCGGTTTGGCGAGGAAAAGCGGTGAAGTTGGGTGACGGGGAGCGACAGCGCTGTAATCGATGGTGATCGCATGGAGGAGCGGCTGTCAGGGGCGTGGAAGTAGGGTACAGACGGCGAGGTGAATAACGGCGAGCGTCGTTATATGAGAGAGGAGCCGGGAATGAGCTCCAGTACGGCGCTATCCATGTGGGGCAGCAGCGGCGGGCTACATGACCAACGCGGTGGCTACGGAAACAGAACAGTTTGTCATCTAGGGTTTGCCATTCTGCAGGATTGCGTGGTTTGGGAACAAAATACTGGTCATGACAGGTTGTGGACGTGGGAATGGGTGCCGAATTCGGTCGGGAGACAACGCAAGCGGTAGGGATGCCAATGTTTGCAATTTCTTGCCGCACAACTGCTTGAATAACAGAATTAGGGGGGGGGGGGGGGCAGGGGGCCCGTTGGTCAAAGTTACCGTCAAGGGGTCGTGGATGAAGGGGTGCCGGACTCGGGAATGAATCCATCTTTCTTTTTCTTTAGAACAGCAGATGACAATGGATAGCTTGACGATTTTATTACATCCCTGCCGAGCATGTCGTCAACTTTTTCCAAAATTTACGGCAGTCGGCAAAAGAAACATCTCGAAACATGTCGTAACGTGTCGAAATCTGTGAATTAGCACGTCTGTGCGTGGTTAATTTTATCATCATCTGGTAGCCGAGTATTCCGGATATCCATCCCCATGCCTAGCTAACAAACACTTGGGCCATAATATACTATTACGCAGCAATGCGATGCCCTCGTTTTCGCAAACGTTTAATTTATACACTATTGTATTACATAGTACCTTTTAGGGTATTTTATATGTCGGAAGTGCTGGTAAACTTACGTCACCTGCTAAGAAACAACTTTACTACTCCCTACTTGTTTGCTTGCAATTTCGACACGTGTCCTTAAGACTGCAAGCACAATAGTTATTATTATTTTGCAGATGATTCGGAAAACGACTGTCTCCATTTTCTTGGCGATAATATCCATCTAGCCACATTGTTTGTTGGCAAAGGGCGGAGGGATCTAAGTGTGACAAGGTTGTTCTAAATATGCTCCGCAAAAAAAATGGAAATCTCTGGTATTTAAACAAACGGAGGGCTGGCTCTTATTTTTTTAAAGCACATAATCAGAAACATCGTAAATCGTTTAGACAGCTTGGTACACGTCAAACGTCCTCAAGGATTTCAAAGTCGCTCCGCCATGTTTTTTCACTCAAGTGCCTAAGTCAACGACCTTCATTTGACGTTGCAGCTTCCTAGTATTTACCGTTGTACGTCAGATTCGGCTGGAGATTAGAGTCATCGATAGGCACATTTACGTAGAAGAATCCGCTGCCATTATGAAATAAAAAGTGCCAATAAGTATTTAGAGAATTTTGCTCTCGCACTACACGCACTTCTCACGTGTATGCCTAGGAACAATAACCAGCTGGGATATTTTACATCTGACGCACCCTCAGTGCGTGTTCATGCTTTTTCTCTTTGTTAAAACCACTTTCTCTAAGAGAATAGATAAGGCAGATTCCTTTATCAGAAGCATCGGACTAATAGTGCAGCTTCTATTGCTCATTAAGTGAACCATTATTTGCCTCATCCTGTATGCTTCATTGTAGTTCGTTAAATGCACAGTTAGCATTTTTTTTCTTTCTCACTACATTTTTAACATTTCAATAAAGAAGGCTTGATAAGCAATAGAATCGAACATCCACCTTCGGGCACAGGAGGACATCCTCTAGCCCATGTGCCAACACTGCATACATACTCAGGTCATTCCAAAGCCGACAAGCTCAGTGGGATGATCGGAACCTGTTTCACGTGTCATTTTCTCGTCTTCTGTCTTCGCGACAATGACACTTCAGCCAGTTACTTTGACTGCGCTTTCTCGGTGACTGACCCTAATTACTTATAACTGTTATCGTAGTAGATAACGCTACGTCAAAATGGTGCGGCGTTGTACCGCTTTCGTGATAAGCCCAGGTTAATTAGGGTTGATCATTTGAATGCAGGACTACAAATGGTATTCTTGTTTTAAAATACACCACATCACGTAAACGTAGGTTCGTTTTGATCATTAACACTAGGTCGCCGATCACGTCAAAATGCGCGTGTCTCAGGCTTTCGGGAGTATATGAAGGGATGAGGCAAAGTATTTTCGTTTATTCGGGAAATATTTATGTTGAAGCCCAACAACAATTTACCCTTCAGGTTTACTTCCTGCAGCGCCATGCCGACGCATATAAACGTCGCTTACCAAGCAGCCTTTTTCGGTGGAGATTACCAATTAGCGCCTGCTATATGTTCAAGTTAAGGATCTAAATATTCCTTTCGCGTACTTGTGTCAACAGACACAAGCAACATGTATTTAGCCACTTAGTTTGTCTGCAAAGCCAGAAGGGACCTGGTTCTGATAGCGTTCTTTAGAAATTCGTACTCCGCAAAAAAAAAAAAAAATCAAACTCTGGGTGCGTCAATAAACGTAGGTTTGGCTCTTCATTCTTTAAAGACGTAAAATAAGAAACACTAGATTATGAACGCTATTTTTCACCCTCGTCTGCCCTCCCTACGCTGCAACAAACATTACTTTCAGTACGTCCTGATGTGTAGTCATTAAATGTTTTGCACAAGATAATGAACAAGTCCTATCACCCTTCTAACACAGCTTGCATATCTTTCACCAAGCCTTCTTACACGCGTAATTTCCAGGAGCCTAATGTTAACCCTCTCTGTCCCCATACAAATACTTTCAATACAGAATCTTTCCCCACACAATAGAATTATGGAATTCCTCACCTGGCTGCCTTCGCTCACTCCAGATAAGCGAATTCTAAAGTGCTCTTTGTGAAAACCAGTATGTGGTTAATTTATACTTGATGTGTGCGTATTGCTGTGTTGGTGCTTTTTATGAATCGATGAAAACAATTTGTAAGGTGTTGTAAACGATTGTAACGATGTCGTAAGAGTCATTGTTGATTTCACTTTATTTTTTTTCAACACTGTTCTTACCCACTCCTGAAATAGCCCTCCTATGGGGCTTCAGTGTTTATTTTTATTTTATTTGTAAAGTACCTTACAAGGCCCATACATGGGGATTGAGTAAGGGGGGCATACAATCAAGTACATACAATCTAGTAACAACAATATTAAAACAAAACAGCAGCCAAGTGCGCGGCCTAAGAGCACAGTATGTGCATATAAATGAATAAATAAATAAATAAATACATAAATCAATTATTAAATAAATAATTATTGCGCCTTGTTATAATTCCTGATACAAGGCATTATTTGCCTCATTTCTGGTATTTTACAGAAGTTCGTTTTCTGGGGCACTAAACTTCGACCATTTTAAGTAAAAATGCTTGACAAACAGGAGAATAGAAAATCTGCCTTTAAGCAGAGCAGCGCAACACTCTAACCACTGTGCAAACGCAGCACACATACTCGGGTCAACACAAAGCCGACAAGCTGATTTAAATGATCAGAACGTGTTCCTCGAGCCACTTGCTCACCTTGTGTCTTCGCAAGTCTCGCTTTTCGGCCAATTCCTTAGAGTGTACCATCCCTGGGATCGGCCCACATTCTTATCTACCTTTCTTGTAGTAGATTGGGCTGCGTCGAAACGGTGCGGCGTTGCTCCTATTACTGATAAGCACGGGTTCATCAGCTTTTGACATTTTATTGCAGAAGTACAAATGCTATCGTGGTTTTAACACAGAGCGCACGAAATAAGCATTGATTTGTTACATCGTATAGCACTTAGTCGCCTATCACGTCGGAAATTGAGTTTTTTGCACTATAGATGCAATTTTTCTGGCTTGGTTTAAGGAATTCGCAGATACATTCTCGTTTATTCCTGTAGCATTAACGGTTACACGCAAATAAAATTACCCGTCAAGATTAAGTGCTACGGTGACATGCCGCGCATATAGAGGGCGCATATAATGTTCGCTGGCAGGTGGTGATACAAATCTTGGAAGCAAAATTGTTCGCTCTAAACTATTGTCGCATTGTGGTGAAGATGAACAGCTGCCTCTTCTAAATGTTCCAGTTAGCAAAATATTTAAGCTAGGCCATGACTGACTGGATCGAAGGCGGAGTACGAAGACAGCGGAGCTCGAGGCCTTTGCTGCTGTAGGCCCATCGAAGGGGATGAGCACCCGGAGCTGAGAGCGATGACGCGAAGTCCGGAGTCACCAACATGTGGGTGAAGGAAAACCAGAGAGACGCTTGTGCCTGGTGCCCATACATTCAATTTTTTTAGAACTGCCTGCTCAATAAGGCGGAAGCCTGATTCCGCTGACTCCGCTGATTCCGCTGATCCCGCACCTTCAGAGCGCTGTGCGTGTCCTCTTCGTCTTTCTTGACCGGAGCATAGTGGCATGTAGTGGTGTGCTATATAAGTTTACGAGTCATAATCGACGACGTGGGAAACTGCATGGAGTATCAATATATGTTATGCACCACAGAACGCGCCATATCCCTTAACACCCGTGCTTGCACAGGGGAGATTCTATAGGATGTTAAATTGTGCCTATTCGTATGTGCGCCTCTTGCCTAACGCTCCAGCGTCTGCTAGCTGTGGCGGTTGAACGCTGTTCCAGTGCTTCATCGGACAGCTCTCTATATATATATATATATATATATATATATATATATATATATATATATATATATATATATATATATATATATATATATATATATATATATATATATATATATATATATATATATATAAATTTTTTGTTCTACCGTTAGAGGTGTGGGTGCAAGTAGTTGACAGCCGTGTTATGGTATGTGTGAACACATTCATTACACCACCCGCCAAATGTCTCCTTGTATGATTAATAGCATCATATGCGGTTCCTACATTGTAAATTGTCCTTATTGTCAAACACTTGCATGTGTCTTTTTTCCACAGAATGTGTGCCCCCGTCCCTTTTATCTCATCCCCGTGTTAAACTCTTTGTTCAGCAAATTTATTGCGTAATAGTCCTGTATATGTATACCATATTGCAAAGCCATTATTACCTTCTTCTGTGCTGCAATCAGTCTTCTGCAATTTTGTTAGTGCACAAGTTCTTTTTTTTTCTCGACCTGTTTACAAATGGCGCATGGAGCAAGGGTTCTGGCCAGGTGTCTCAATTCGCCCCCTTTCCCCTCAGCACCAGCACAATGATGTATTCATATATTTTTCTATAAACGCCTTGTGATTGTAATGCTTTAGTTTTTACGTCAACCGATCATCGCGACACCATATTAAAATCCACGTAGGAGATTGCCCAGCAGGCTGCTCTGCGTCGAGTAAAAAAATACCACCACTGCCAAAGTAGATTACAACACATACAGGTGCCGCAGCTTATGATGCTTGTCGCTTCGGCAGGCAAGAGAAATTACCGCATACTGTAGCTACCGTTGCACCCAAAGCCTGCACAGCAATCATTCGATAACCTCGTATGAACTGACATCACGTAAAGGTCACCCAGAAGGCGCAAGAACATCTCCATATCGTTTCGCACCACCTTACTGCAACACATCAGAGCCGGGCCACAGCCTTTCACACTTGGAACTCCATAATAAATAATGCCCCGGATGAGAATTTGTAACCCCAAATGGCCGCCGCGTCAAATGGAAGCAGGCGACGCTAAATGCAAGACCGAACAATGAGAGTGCCCACGTGCGTTGAGGAGGCGCCAGGCACCCCATGACGGTGGCAGGAGGTCGTCAGGCCTGCCTCGCCCAAATGCTTGATTCTTATCGTTGCCGGGGAGGGCCGCAGGATGTCGATCAGCGATTGGGTGCCTTAGCGGAAGAGAGTCGACCAACACAAATTCGGAGGAATAAAACGCGTGTCACCATCGCTGCAGGACGGGGAAGAAGACTCGATGGGCATCATCGTAATTGCGCGTAAATACAATAAAAAGCTAACGGTAACGTGGTGATCACACAGAATAGTTAAATATATTCAACATACTATCACAAAGTCATTTGAACACACAGATTCGTCGAGCTTGTCTTCTTTAGAATTGACACTTGCTTTACATTTTTCTTTGTTTGGAATGCAGTTGAACATTGTGTAACAATATCATCGTGTGAAATTACATTGCGCGCGTGCAACGAATACTGTTTTACATTCTCCAATGTATGAATGTTCCCCTGAGAGCCGTCGGCTTAAATTGCTTGTAGAGTACTGTCTGTAGCCAACGATTGCACTTCCTGCGATGATTGTTAATTGTTTGTCCTTCTATTTCTTGGCGCAAGTAGGTGTAATAATTTAGTTGTTTACCTGGCACTTAGGCCCTTTCACCCTAGTAGGCGTAATAATTTCGTTGTTTAACTGGCACTTATCCGCTTTCACCGCAACTTAACATTCATTTCCTCAGAAATATCTTCACATTGCTGCCAATATCGCAGACCACCAACACACGTGGCATGTGCATTTAATATATTTTACCTTTGTATATAATCGCACATGTACTTAACTATAATTCAAAATCGAAGTCAGCTCCAATATAATACCGTACAGCACACTAAGACCAGCCATGAATGTAATGTCTTAATAAAAGCAATGGGTGTTTGCTTCACAACCTCCCCAAAACAAGCAAGAAAACTGGATCAATCCCGAACATTAAAGTACTATTACATTGTAAGAACTAAAAACGTCATAAAAGATTCACACACATTGTGAAATCCTTCTCATCGGACAATCAGGACGACACTTCTTTCTAGATTGGCGGTTTATTCTGGAGAAACAAGCGTCATAAGGAATTGGTTCGATGTAATTTAACAAATCTACGCCTTTAATATTCTGCGTGAGAAGATATACGATCGGGAGAAACTGCCCGCGGTGATGGAATTCTCGCTTTAAATAATAGCGGGGTGCTTCTGCGCAGCAACCTAAAGTGGTGCATGTATTTCCTGCAGTATTTCGCTTTCGAGTGAAAGCCCTAGAAAACAGCGAGTCACTGCTCATGACTCATAGCCATAACCGTGATGCATTACAAGACGGTTGAGCCATTTCTTTTTTGTGTTGTTGCTTAGGGATTGTGAGCCATTGCTCATGAGGATAGTTTTTGTGCCATTGGACCATACATATAATTTTTCAAAGCCATCGGGGCCATGACCAACTAAGGGCTTTCGTCTTAATGAACTGCCTATGCCGCACTTCGGGGAGCCGCCACTCAAAGTACTCAATTTTGGGATAGTTGCTCTTAAGAACCTTGAAGGGCAATTACGCGTGAAGCACACACACATTAAGAAACTGAGGACGAAAACGACACGTTTTTCTCGTCCCCGTTATCAATGTGTACGTATCTGCTTTACGCTGAATTCTACCTAGCAGCTGTTTTGTGTCATTAAAAGATTTGCTATTGTTCAACGTAAATCAGAGGACCCTGTTCACGCGAGATCGGTAGATTTATCAGGTGTTTATCCTATAATCCATAGACGCGCCGCCACACCAATTTATCCCCTGTTCTCTTTTACCGCTCCAAGTTTTTTCGCGGTCCTAGGAAACACATTCTTGCACGTCGCCTTTGCTGCCTCGAAATCGTTGCAGTCCATGATGTCAAGTCTGCGCGACTGAACTGCCCTGGCACTCGTCCATGGTATCAGCCATATGCGGCATTGAGAAGGCTCTACAAGGTCCTGTCTGAACAAACAGTCAGTCGCCTTGTCAGACCCTGCGCATGTGAGCCCCGGTGCTTACTCTGTCTCACCTTGATCTTTGCCAGTAGTCGTTATTCGTGCGTTTAGGATTCGTCATTCGCCCTGTTTCCTTAGACACCGTGATCGCCACCATGTGCGCAATGATGACAGAATCGGTATTGTGCACTATCCGGAACCACGAACGCTACACAGGCTAGCGGTATCTGGATTGGAGCAGTCCCTTAAACATCGTTGGTGTAGTGTAATTGTGTTATCGATGACCAGACGACACATTGTGAGGAGCGCCACCACTTTCTTGAAATTTTCATTCCACTCATGGATGACGCCTCTGCAATGGTGACAGAACACTGTATGTTCAGTCGGCATGGTGATTTCGGTGAGCACTCCCTGTGTGATGCCCCATATATATGCTTGGCGGCACTTCTTGGAGGTTGTTTTCGCGTCCGGCCTGTCTGCTTAGTATGGCGTGGGGTCATCTACGTCGGAAATGATTCTGGGCCACGTACACAACTGAGCTAGGGCCACATAGCCGAAATTTCTGCTGGCAGTTAGGTGGATGGAATACCCAGCATGATGCGTGCTCGCGCGTTTGAGCCTACAATATCAGCCTCCGAGATCAGATGTGTTTGTCGGAAGATTTGATTCTCGAATGTAACCTTACCACACGTTCATCTAGAATACTAAGCGCTGGTTTGGCAGCATAAGTACTTACGAAACATACGACGATTCTAAAAGTGTGCATACCGTTCTGATACGGAATAAGATGCGCTGCGTACTTTCACGAGCGTTCAAACTGTCACCTTTAAATACATTCTACGACTATCTTGTTTATTGTACCACCTTTCCACCCATGAATAAAATAGTTTCGCTTGGTAGTAACAGGGACGCTATAATCTAAAGCTATTCCAAACTTTTCAAGTTGAATTCTGCAATCAACCCTCCGAGATTCATCAAAAACTTCTTTCGGGGACCCGCACTTGGCCTATCAATCACGCGACGTTACGCAGATAGCAAAATATCCCCATCTGATATCACGCGTGCACTCTGATTATGCATGAGTGGACGTAGCCAAAGAAATATACGTATTTCTTATTCGACGCCTTTTTGTTATAAGCGCTCGGCTATTGGCCGATAGTTTCGGGCTGCACCCACTTGACCTGCCTGTCACGCGACGTCACAAAACCGCAAGAACTCACCGCCTCAAAGTGAAGTGTGCGCGTTAAAGATGCATTGATATGCCGAAGAAAACTGAACTTTTCGCCGAATATCCGCAGGCTTCCCCGTTCCGAAACGAATAAACGATGACTGCCGCCAATCGCATAGGCACTGGCTACACGCAACTGCCGGAGAGCATGGGTTTATTTCAGTAAAATTAAAACTTTTGCGTGGCATCGTTTTCGAGCACTTTCGCCACGTTTACGACTTTAGTCAACCCACTTTTCTTTACTGAGGATCGTTTTTAGCGGCATTCTTAACCTTCCGTTGCATGCCGCCGCGATTTTCGATCATCCACCGCAAGCTAAGTAAGAGAAAACGGAACAATCGCACCCGCCGGAACCACCCTCTTCATCCGGTTGTGAATATTCTGTACACTGGCTCGGCCCCATCGAATCACTCTCCACTTGAAAGTGTTCCTCGCCTCTTATGAGCCATTTAGATAAGACATGACGCTCAGTGCAGGCCATACTGACTCTTTTGAAAGCAAACAAAAGGAACCTCCTATAAACTAGGAGAGCATTTGATTGGTCTGTTTATACAACCATGCGCGTCAGCGCTCGATGATTGCATCGACGGTTTCACAAATTTGACGTCAGGAGATTGAAATAAAAACATGTACCAATAGTGTTACGTTATAGGGCCCAAGTATAGCCCAAAATGTTAATCACCCTTTTCGAGTGGTCGAGCGACCGCTCGATAGATGAAAGAAATCCCTGAGCAAACCTGCGTTGTAAATCTTCTTGGTCTGTATAGCGAATAGTTCAAGAATACGGAGTGACCACGCTTGCTGTTACTAATATAGCTATGAAGGAATTTTAAGCATATTTCTGCCTTCTACGATTAACTCTCCCAAGGGGGACACGCTACATTTAAGACTCATCGTTCACGTCCTGACGTTCTTTGAGGACGTAGAAGGAGCGGCGAATTCACCTTTTTAGTGGTGTTTACACACTTTGGTCTGCTCTTTCGTACAGCGTCGCAGAGGTGAGGAAAATAAATGTTTTTAGGAAATTAACGCACATACGTCACAGTGCATGGATGACCCTGCATTAGAGTACAGAGGCTGCAAAACAATCAAAAAAGGTTGCCGTTTCATCCGGAAGAAGAAGTACAATGGCAAAAGCAAATTAGTACTTGGCTTTAAGAAGCTAGGACAGCAATTTTATCGGCCATACAAACTTATAAACAAAGACTTACTAAATAAATTAATAAGAAAGTTATCACGCGGGCACAGATAAACGCGAACACATCTCGGTGGAGAGATGCGGAAACTTGCTGCCAGTAGGCTTGAGTGAAGGATAACGGAAGGATCAGCAAGCGAATTGTCCTTCATGTATTTCTTGCTGCAACGCCAATGAAATTTCCAGAGCAGCCCAGCTACAATGCTACCAGCACTACGCGAATCCAGCAAACATCACAGATCGCTTTAAAGATGAGGCCCGTGCGGGGAAGGGGGGAGTTGGCACTTTGGGCACCTCGCAGATTGCTTTCAATATACGGCGTCCGCACGGCCGCGCAGTAAGCGGCTGTCACCGGAGAAGAATGACTCCTCCGCCTCACCCATGTGCCTCGTGCGCGACAAAAGGGAGCGCGCTTCTGTCCCGCCACCCTCGCTCGCGCATGCGATATTGAGTCTCGTTGGGAGGCTCACCCTCGCGTACTTTCACTCGCACATAGAACATGCGACGCACCACGAAGATTTTATCGCTCATGAAATGTATACGCAACCTGAACCCGATGCCGATTGTAGAAATGCGCTTGGAGTGTCATATAATTGATATCGCAATAAAATAAGAGGGGCCGCACGAGCAAAAGCAGATGAGAGTCGGGACCCACGCCAAAAATACGATACGAATACAAATGCTAAGTAAGGGACACGCTACAAATATGGGTGATTTGGCTCTCATAAATGTCTGTCATTCTGGATGAATTTCTTTAACATCATTTTGGTTTACTTTCTCTAAACCTATTTCTGCACTTCCATGCGCAAATCAGAGTACCTTTTTTTGCCAAACAAGATCCTTGGTGAAATTTTACGCACACGTTACTCACGTACCTTGATTTTCATTGGACCAAAGTCAGTAAAATCATGCAACACGTATTTTTTAGCTCTCCCTTTTTAACAAGGAGTGTCAATTTCAAAATATTTTTCTTTTTCTAAATAATGATTTGCTCTCAGGATTTACTGGACCTGCTTAGTTTTTCTTGATTTCTGAGCTCAACAGCTCACCTGCACTGCAGCGACATATAGTTTTGTTCTTACAAGGTAAATAGAAATTAAGGGTTTCTGCGTGAGATCTACATTTATTGTTTTCCGAACAGAATTAGGAGGAAATACAGGATTAGGATCATTGCCCTCTGCACGGACATAAGCCACCGATGTTGCTTTGACATATTCTAGCAGGCAATCTGTCAAGCGAGAGCTCTTGTGCGCCTCAGCATACCACGAACAACTACGTGGGAGGATGAGGTCATTATCCTCGACAACGCTTGGTATGACAGTATGACATTGATCCTTCTAAGCCTAGGCAAAAGTCTGAAAAATAAAATATCTTTTGATCGGCTTGGGCGTGTGAAAGAATTTGTTGTGGTAGCATATTTTCCTTCTTATACGCGTATAACCATAACAGGACCTCTACATTTGTAGAAGTGAGTGAGTAAAAACTTTATTGAATAGAAATAAAATAAGGCAAGATCGTTGGAGCCCCCATTCCAGGCCCCCACTGGCACGAGCGGCTCGCTGGGCTTGGTCCAGGAGACCCAACTGGCTCTGCCGACCCTCTCCTGCAAGCCATGCCTGCCACTGCATCTTCCTCATTAGTTGATGTTGTTGTAATACGGGGCTGTCTATGTGCGGAGGCCTCCTGGGGCACTCCTATGTGATGTGTTTTAGTGTGGGTGTGTCTGTGCACCCAGGGCACAAGTCAGTGAAGCTCGTGGGGTGTATTCGGTGTAGTTGGTGAAGGTTGGGATAGGTATTCGGCTGAATACGATGCTAGTCCTTCTCCTGCTCGCTGTTTAAATAGGAGTGAGGATGTCCAAAACGTCTCCGCTCCTGCTTTTGTCGTAGGAGGATGTCACGAGTATTCGGTGGAAGTTAGGACGAAATGCCGGATTAGTATCATTGCCCTCTGCACGGACGTAAGCCACCGATGTTGCTTTGACATATTCTAGAAGGCAATCTGTCAAGCGAGAGCTCTTCTGCGCCTCAGCATACCACGAACAACTACGTGGGAGGACGACGTCATTATTCTCGACAACGCTTGGCATGACAGTATGACATTGATCCTTCTAAGCCTAGGCAAAATGTCTGAAAAATAAAATATCTTTTGATCGGCTTGGGCATGTGATTGATTTGGTTATGGCAGCACATTTTCCTTCTTATACGCGTATAAACATAGCAGGACCTCTACATGTCTAGAAACTCACGTTACTCACAATACGCTAACACTCTGAGTCTCAGTAAGTCAGCCCCAGTTAATACTAGGTGTTGCATGTGTTTCTCAGCTTGTTACACTACCTACGATGACACTGGCACACGATTTTGAGTGATCTTTTTTTATATACGAGCTATGTCCTTCGCAAAACATTTTACCTGAATAAGGATATGCATAAGTGCGTTGTCGTGTCAAAAATAAATGAAAATTTAGATTTTTCCCTTTTCCCCATCATACTGTATATTCTGCAAGACTACTTTTTCCAAATATATATTATAACCAAAGGCTTAAGCTTCGAAGCTGGTTGACCATAAATGTTCTTTTTTTACAGCTGGGTTTGTTTTCTATGGAATAATGATAGGCAGGAACACACGCCCCCGCTACAACCAATCACTGTAGCACTCGCTTGAGGTTTGAGTAAATGGGTAGAAATGTCTTTGAGGAAAGAAGTTTAAACAACAGTGACGCAATAATTTGATATGAATTGGAGCTTGAATACCTGTCGTTCAGTTTCAATGGATATGAATAGGAAAGGCAATGGCCTTCACTTAGTGCACGTAAGTGCGAAAGCAGTGTACTGTCGCAAGATGGCTTAGAGTTCAAGTGCCATTTAGTGCCAGCTAACATATCAACGTAATTTTATGTTAATTATTGTGGTCAGCACGGTGAAAAGGAATGGAACTTGGCGGCGAGCAATTCCTTTGCGAGCAGTGCACATACCCCTGACGGCAACAGTGGCGCCATTAGCGACGCGTACGGCTCGAGTGTTGGCAGGCGTAAGAACTCTTTTGAGATGACGACATATGTTAACTCTCATTACGGACACTTGAGCTCCGGTATCAATTAATACCGTAAACGGAACACCATCGACGTCTATTTCAATTAGGTTCGTGTTGGTGAGGAGCATCAACGGAGGATTTTGACAGGACGAACGTGATGCGGCACAAGGTCCAAGAGCTGCATGGCCTAGTTTGCCATCCGACGGTTTGGCGAGGAAAAGCAGTGAAGTTGGGTGACGGGGAGCGACAGCGCAGTAATTGACGGTGATCGCATGGAGGAGAGGCTGTCAGGGGAGTGGAAGTAGGGTACAGATGGCGAGGGGAATAACGGCGAGCGTCGTTATATGAGAGAGGAGCCGGGCATGAGCTCCAGTACGGCGCTATCCATGTGGGGCAGCAGCGGCGGGCTACATGGCCAACGCGGTGGCTATGGAAGCAGAACAGTTTGTCGTCTGGGGTTTGCCATTCCGCAGGATTGCGTGCTTTGGGAACAAAATACTGGTCATGACAGGTTGTGGACGCGGGAATGGGTGCCGAATTTGGTCGGGAGACAACGCAAGCGGTAGGGATACCAAGGTTTGCAATTTCTCGCCGCACAGCTGCTTGAATAACGGAATAAGGGGGGGGGGGGGGGGAGGTGATGCGCTTGGTCAAAGTTACCGTCAACGGGTCGTGGATGACGGGGTGCCGGACTCGCCGCTTCCATCTCACGGCGAACGATACGTGTGACGTTCTCTTGAAATGGTCGTGTGGCTGTAAGAGCAGATCAAGAGCATGTGGCAGGGGTGGTTGGGAGCCAGGAAATCTGTGGGACGACGCGGCGGCTTTTGGCAACCTCGAAGCGGCGGCATTCTTTGACGATGGCGTCGACGGTAAAGGCATTGTTTTAGACGAGCTAATTGAAAGCGTCTTCCGCCATGCCTTTTAGGATATGGCGCACCTGGTGAACCTCGGTCATGTGCTCGTTGACATTTAGGCAAAGCGCGAACACTTCCTGTAGGTAGGAGACATACGATTCGGTCGACGACTGGAGACGGGTGACATACTCTTTTCGCGCAGCCTATTGCAGACCGGACGGATTGCCGAACAGGTCGCACAGCCTCCTTTTGAATATGTCCAAGCTGGTGAGCTCGACGTCACGGGTGTCAAACCAGACACGCGGTGTGCCGTCCAGATAAACGATCACATTGGCAAGCACGATGGTAGGGTCCCAGTGGTGGCTTTGGCTAACACGCTCATACATGCTGAGCCAGTCGTCGATGTCAACGTCATTTTTTGGCGGAGAATGTCCTAAGATCACGGAGACTAGCAACCGTAACGTACGTTGTGGTTGGGGCCACAGGTGTAGGTGGCGACGGGGTGGGTCTGTGTGAAGCTATGGCTGAGAAAACGACGGTGTGGCCGCTTCGGAGCTCCGTGGCGATAACGGGATACGTTCGACCTCCATCACAATGTTACGCGAAGGACGAGTCAGTAAGACGAGCAACTATTTACAGGTTACATTTACAACAGCCACGGCCGCTGGATAAAAAAAAATGTTTTTTTTTATCCAACACCCGTGCAATAGCGGTTGCAGCGCTGACCGGTGACATTCGCAGCACGAGCCGTGTTCGTTTTTCCTCCTCGTTTCTGGAGTGATGGTGCCAACGCGCCTCGTTCAAACAAGGAAATACCACACGGATATATACATATATATATATATATATATATATATATATATATATATATATATATATATATATATATATATATATATATATATATATATGTATTAGTACGTGTAGCTGAAGCCGAACACTATTTACAATTTATTTACAGGGAAGCTAACGGAGGCCAAAATGGCGACGCTATATGAAGCCGGCACACACGTCGTCTTCGTCCTCCTCAGTGCAGCCACACTGTGGCGGCTGTTCCGTAGCATTACCCCCGGCTGTAGAAGCACCGTCCCGGTGCTTAGTCTACACATCCGCGGTGAAAGGTGTGTGGTATGGTTTCATTCCCGCCACGTGAACGATGTCACTTGCAGCTGATGACGCTTGGAGGTCAGCGGGGATGATTTCGTACATGACATCGGTCACTTGTCGCACCACGCGGTAAGGGCCAGTCTAGCGCGACAGCAGCTTTTCGGAAAGGCCCACACGTCGAATGGGTGACCAGAGAAGCACCAGAGAAACCGGAGAAAAGTGCACGTCGCGATGGTGGCAATCATAGAGGCATCTCTGATGCTCCTCTGAGGCCTCGAGACGGGTGCGGGTGAGCTGGCGCGCGTGGTCGGCGTGTGCGATCGCGTCGCGGGCGTATTGAGTGGCTGAAGGTGTGGCCAAGGGCAGCAAAGTGTCCAAGGGCAACGCGGGTTCTCGGCCATATATGAGGTACAATGGTGAATAGCCGGCGGTGTCGTGACGCGATGAATTATACGCGAATGTCACGTATGGTAAGCGAAGATCCCAGTCGTGGTTGTCGGCCGCAACGTACATTGAAAGCATGTCGGTGATGGTCCGGCTGAGGCGCTCCCTGAGGCCGTTGGTCTGTGGGTGGTAGGACGTGCTGAACTTGTGCATTGTCGAGCAGGAGCGGAGGATGTCATCGATCACTGCCGCGGGAAAGCTGCGGCCACGGTCAGTGAGTAATTGGCGCGGAGCACCGTGCACTAAAATTCTGTCATACAGAAAAAAGTCGGCAACGTCAGTAGCACAACGTGTCGGGAGGGCTCTTGTGATTGCGTACCGCGTAGCATATTCAGTAGCGATGGCGACCCATCTATTTACGGAGCCCGAGAGAGGAAATGGTCCAAGAAGGTCTAGACCAACACAGAAAATGGTTCAGGTGGGATATCGATCGGCTGTAGACATCCAGCTGGAGGTGTGGAGTGCGTCTTCCGGTGCTGACAGGGCTCACAAGCGGCAACGTAGCGGAGCACGGAGCGGGCGAGACCCGGCCAAAAGAATCGACGGCGTACATGGTCGCATGTGCACGAGACGCCCAAGTGTCCAGCCAAGGGAGCGTCGCGAAGTTGTTGGAGGACAGTCTAACGTAGATGCGATGGAATGACGAGCAGATGGTCAAGACCGTGGGGATCGAAATTGCGGCGGTATAATGCCCCATCCTTAAGGAGAAACATCCGGAGAGAGGCGTCGCCAGGAGTTGACTCCAGACGGTCGATGAGCGCTCGAAATGAAAGATCGTGGCGTTGCTTGTTGCCGATTACAAGCAACTGGAACACAGATAAAACGCAAGTGTTGGCGTCCGCATCCGCCGGTTCGTCGACGGGGCAGCGGGACAAACAATCGGCATCCTGTTGCAAGCTTCCTGTCTTATATACCACGGAGAAGGTATATTCTTGCAGGCGTAACGCCCAGCGAGCGAGTCGTCCCGTGGGGTCCTTGAGCGAGGATAGCCAGCAGAGAGCGTGGTGATCAGCGATGATACAGAAGGGGCGTCCGTACAAGTATGGAGAAAACTTCGCAACAGCCCACAAAAGAGCGAGGCACTCGCGCTCGGTGATTGAATAATTGTACTCAGCGGTTGATAGAAGTCGGCTGGCATAGGCTATAACGCGATCATGTCCACGCTGGCGTTGTGCTAACACTGCTCCTATGCCGTGACCACTGGCATCAGTTCGAACTTCCGTTGAGGCAGACGGGTCAAAGTGGGCCAAAATTGGAGGCGTGGTAAGGAGAGTAGTCAGCTGCGAAAAAGATGCGGCATGGTTACGACCCCAAGAAAAAGGGGCGTCTTTCTTCAAGAGGTCGGTAAGGGGACGTGCGATGGTCGCAATATCCTGCACAAAGCGTCGGAAATAGGATCAAAGCCCTACAAAGGTACGGACGTCCTTGGTAGACTTCGGAACGGGAAAGTTCGTAACGGCGCGAGTTTTGTCCCGATCAGGCCGCACGCCTCTGGCGTCCGCGAGGTGTCCAAGGACGGTGATTTGGCGGCGAGCGAAGTGACATTTTGACAAGTTCAACTGGAGACAGGCGCGGTGGAACACGTCAAGAAGCGCTGAAAGACGGCCTAGATGCGTGTCAAATGGGGTGAATAAACGATGACGTCGTCCAGATAGCACAAACAGGTGGACCACTTGAACCCCTGAAGCAAAGAGTCCATCATTCATTCGAAGGTGGCGGGCGCGTTACAGAGACCGGAAGGCATCACCTTGAACTGATAAAGGCCGTCAATGGTAACAAATGCAGTCTTCTCTCGGTCCATGTCGTCGACGGATATCTGCCAGTAGCCGGACCGTAGTTCGATAGAAGAAAAATAGGTGGCACCGTACAGGCAGTCGAGAGCGTCATCAATACGTGGCAAAGGGTACACGTCCTTTTTTGTGACTTTGTTCAGGTGGCGATAATCTACACAAACGCGCCACGTTCCATCCTTCTGTTTGACAAGTACAGCGGGAGACGCCCAGGGACTACAGGAAGGCTTGATAATGTCCTTTGCAAGCCTCTTTTTGACTTCCTGATGGATGACAGCTCACAGCTCGTTCCGACGCAGAAACGCGATATGGACGTCGGTGAATAGGGTTCGCATCACAAGTATTTATGCGATGGGTCACGACGGACGTTTGACCTAAGGGTCGATTGTCAAAGTCAAGAATGTCGCGATAGCCTTCAAGAACGTGGCAAAGAGCTTCAGATTAAGCAGGTGTAAGTTCAGAGGAAACCATCTTCCCTGTGTCGACGTAAGTACCATGCGATGACGTCATGGTATCGGCTGAGCTGTAATAATCTGTAACAATGGCGCGACCTCATCGTCCTGCAAAGCGCTAATTATAGCCAAGGAGATCCCCTGAGGCAGAACTTGCGCGGTTAGCGCGAAATTGGCAAGGGGAAGGCAGGTGCGGTTGACAAATGACAAATGACTATAGACAAAGATTGAATTGGCACACAAGTCTGTTTTCCTCGTCTTTTCTGTTTACTGGATAAACGCTGCAGAAATTTGCAGAATATGGCATAATACGACCAGTTACGCTAACTAAAGCACCTATACATTGACTGAAGCTGTTAGTACTTCACTTTCCCACAGCAAATAGGGTAGCGATTGCACACCTGACCTCAATATCAGTAGTAAACCAACCGCGCAAGTTTTCAGAGGATGGAAGCCGTGAAAACGACTAGTTTTCTTGTGGCTTCTCGACACGGCAATAATTATAATTGACCAACGTTGTGTTCGTACGGGCATGTATGCGCTGCACTTGTCAACTTAAGGTCAAGTGCACTGGCTGTGACGAAACAAAAATGTTAGTAGTTGGCAGCACAGTGAAGTGACGCAGGGCAATTTCGTAACACTCGATCTGTCAGTTCAACTCGCGGCAACCTAACAGTTACTAATCATGCTCGACATTTTCGCTACGCATACTGTTGCTATTTTGCCCATATGAATAAAACAGTGACCAAATCCTCTTTGAGCTCCATAACGCGCAGAACATTCACGCTCACCTTATTAGAAGATCGCCGCCTGTCGTCAGGTGCGCGAACCCACCCGTCCGCAGGCTTTCGTGAAGGTCGGCGAGTTTCCGGGCGCCTGTGAGCTTCACCACTTTCTTTGACGGCCCGTGCGAAACGAGGCAAACCGCTTCTTCTGCATCAGTCGGCGAGCAGTTTGCTGAAGGCGGTTCAGACGACATGCTGCCGCCGCTGTCAGGTTTCACAGAAGAATGCCACTCGCGTTTCGATAGCCTTTTGTCGCCGTGGTTTGCGATTCCAAGGAGCCGTTGCCGCGCTTTTCAGAGTTGTTAATCCAAAGTCGAAGTAAATACGGAAGCCGTAAGTCAGCCCCTGTACAGGGTCCCGAATATCTCGCTGTGCGTATTCGAAAAAAGATTTTGCACTCATCGCTGCACTGTTCTCACTCAAATTTTGCAGAATGATCGCATTTTGGCTACGACTTTGTTTAGTATAACACTTGGCACAGTTACTTGCAATATTTTAAGAAAAAAATGCAAATTTGCCAGCGCCCATGCGGATGCGAGCTGCTGCGGCGACGGGGCAAGCATCAACTTGTGTCGCCGCCTGCCGTCAGCTGCAGAAAGCTGTATTTTCTTGACGGCTGCCGCGTGTTGCCCGCTCCTGGAATAGGCGACTGCCCTCCTTGAGACGCTACTTTCTGCAGCTGAGGGCAGGCGGTGTATCAAGTTTATATTTGCGCCGTCGCGGTAGCTGCTTGCATGCCCGTGGGCGCTGGCAAATTTGCAAATTCGCATTACTCGTGATTACTATCAGACGACGCAAAGGGCTGCGCCTTTCTGATCGGGTACGCTTCAGTGAGTGATGAGTTCCGTCTGTAACTTTAGGTGTCCGCGATGCCCTTTTTTGCACCGAAATTCACATGTGTGATTTGGCACCTAGGTTAAGTACACGCGTCGGACCCAGACTTCAAGATAACTTGTGGCATTGAAGGCTGCCAAAACACTTACAAAATCGTTAAAAGCTTTCGAAAGCAGGTCTCCCGTCAACACCAGCGATGGCTTTCAACATGTGAGAGTGATTCAGCAGCGGAAGCTTCAAAAGAATTGTGTGATCCCAATGATGCCTCTGATTTAGCTGCCAGAGCTTGTCCGCACGACGGAGATAGTGACGGCCGCTCTTCCCCTGTTCAGCAAAGTGAGCGACCTCCGCCACCTGGGATGTCTGACCGAGAATCGGATCCGGCAACATTGCAGTGCTTCGCGACGGCTTTACTGCGAAGCCTGGCAAAGATGTTCTTTAGCATATCCGAGAGCCGAAAAGTACCATATTCAGTCTGTGACAGCTTGTTTCTGGAAGTGCAATCTCTGGTGCACTCACTCTTGCAAAATTTGTCCGGGTACATAAAACAGGCACTCATTGAATGTGGCTGTGTTGTTCCAGAAAGTTTGACACAGGTTCTCAACTGCAACTTTCTTGTTTGCTTGTTTTATGAGATTCGATCTCAGTACCGACAATTCCGCTAAACCAAAGCCAACTTTCCATATACAGAGGCACAGCAGCTCGCCTATGCAGGTGATGACCGAGCCTCCTATCAGTACATTTCAGTTGGCAGTGTCATATGTCAGTTTGTACAATGTGAACATGTTTTTGAACACCTTATGAGGACTGAAGTTGATGGCAATGCTACACTTCGCACTTTTCGGAATGGTTCAGCTTATAAACAGCAGCTGAAAACTGTGCTCCCCTGCACAAATGCTAAGATACTTCACATACTGCTGTACATGGATGAAGTGGAAATAGCTAACCCAATCGGCTCTGCCAGGCGTGTGCACAAGCTTCTGGCTGTGTACTATACACTTCTGAATGTACACCCGAAATACCAGTAAGAATTCGATGCCAAACGATCGATCGAATGGTTCGTTGAAATTCACTCCCCACCGTCGGCGTCCGAGACGCACCGTCAGAGACGGTCTGCACAGGTGGCTCAATGGGTGACTTAGGCTCGAAGGACAAATACGCTGAAGTAACGAACGAACAACAACTTGTATTTACAGATAAAATTACAAAGTTCGGTTACAAGATTGCATTGTTTCAGGAGTACATCAATTACAAATACTTACACTGGTTTGGACCACATACGGCGACCCTATTTCGGCAGAGCCGATGGTGCTTAGCCCCGAAACCAGGTCCAAAACTCCCCATCGGAGCGCTGCGGCCGCGTTTTGCCCACAATATTTGCTGGCGAATTACCGCCGGGTTGCGTTTCAACTGGACAATTCGTTCACCAATCACTGCGTTCAGCAGAACTTGCGTGCGCGATTGGCCAGTCGAACAACCCTCAATCTAAGAACATCTTTTTTTAGTACGGTTCACAGTGTAGAACCCTCACCCGAAATACACAACATACAACAACAAAGGGATGAGGGTCATGCCAGCTGTACACACAGCAAGTTCCGAGCACCGGCTCACGAGCACAGCCGGCGCAACAAGCACTGACCAACAAAATACATTCCCAAAACCCAAAAGCCTGGGAACGTCGGGACCATGTTTTCAGTGCTCGAACACGTGCGCGACGCGACCGGTTTACAAGAAACCGCAGGCCATGCGGCGCCATAAACAAGCGATTGTTTGCAAGTCAAACTGTCACAGAGGAGCACGGGATAATTGTCCACCCGCCGAGGTCGGCCTCGTGTCCGGGCCGTAAGCCGAACAAGACGTTCCCACGGCGCCTCGGAACCGAGCCAAAACCGCAGGCTCTTTTGCGGCTCAAAGAATCCCTACGCCGGTCAGCGCGCGTGCAAAGCCATAAAAAGTAATGAGGCTGGCGCGCCTGCTTGAGGCCGCGCGATCTCCCTTGCCCGCGGCCAGACCCGAACCAAGCACTCTTCGAGGGCACCCATCAGAGCACCGCGGAAGTCAGGCGCGCCCGCCCGTTACGGCGTTCGACGCCCAGTCGGGGAGACCCCAGCTGGGAAGGAGTTTACCCCCGCCAGCCGGCCGCGCGCAAGAAAAACGCCTGCGGGGATTCCCAGGAAGCGCAATGCGACGGGCGTCCGAAGCTCCCTTTTTTACTGTGATGCGCGACCGCTAATGTGGCGCTGCTGGTCCTCTCCGCTCCCCGAACTGTGCGGCAGCCATGGGTGCCGACAGTGTGGTTACTCTGCTTGCTTGCAAGGCCCCGCTCTGTGTCAACCGTTTACAGCCATTACTCAAGTGTGCAAACAATCTCGTCGAGACGCATGCCCCCTGCCCAGATGGCCCGCGCCGTCCCCTTGCTTTTGTCTTGCCGCCGCCCATAGCGGGGCTTACAATACCCTTCTCAATTGAAATTTATGCATCTTGCCATTCTTGCGAAGTATGCTGATGTACAGAAATACGGCTTGGAGGCTGTTCTGCGACCATTGCTTCATGAACTAAAGGAGCTGCAAGAGAGAGGCATAATGGTTCGAATAGGGAAATATGAAGTGTCCTTGACGGTTTTAGTTCTAGCATGCTGTGGAGATAACCTATCCATGAACAGCCTTGGGGGCTTTACTTGCTCTTTTTCACGAGGTGCAGTTTGTCGCTTTTGCATGGCACAAATGAGGAATCTTGCATCTCTTACGAGGGAAGAATTGTGTCAAATAAGAACAAAACAGCTCCATGAAAGCCACCTCACAGCCGTTAAACTAAATACACTTCTGTACAAGAAACTTTATGGCGTAAACGAGATGTCAGCGATGGACTGCCTTCCAAACTTTGATGTCACATCACAGCTTCCACCTGACATCTTTGAAGGTGCATTCCCATTTGTGATGCAGCATGTACTCAAAGGGCTGCTCCAAGACAATGTTCTTCAACTATCGGACTTAGACGAAGTTTGCACATTCCACAATGGCCGCATCGATCGTACAAACAAACCACCACAACCCACGGAAGCCTTCGTACGAGGCAACGCCCCGCTAAAGGGCACTGCTTCACAGAAGTGGTGCCTTTTGAGACTTCTGCCTCAGATTTTAGCTTTTAAAATTCCAGAGGGAAACGAAGATTGGGAGGTTTACCTCTTATTCAGAGAAGTTGTAGATATGTTTTTCGTCTGATGAGCTTCCTTCACAGTCTCTTGTGTATATGGAGATGAAAATTCAGAAATTTCTCCGTTCATTCGTTACCTGCTACCCAGGAGCCCGCATAATCCCAAAGTTACATTACCTTGTGCACTACCCACGTATGATATCCCTTTTCGGACCACTCAAACAAGTGTGGTTTATGAGGTTCGAGGCTAAACACCAGTACTTTAAGAATGTGGCATCAAGGACTAAAAATTTCAAAAACACATGCAAAACACTTGCAGAGCGTCACCAACTTTTGCAAAGCTATGTATTTAGTGAGATTGTCTTCAACCAACGCCACACCATGTCAGGCCTGAAACCTGTGCGAAGATCTGTTTTACATACATGCATTGAGGAACGTCTGCCTGCAAGTAATGTATGGCAAGCAGTCAGTCACTAGTGAGCTTATGGCATACCATGTGAGAAATGTGCTTGTAATAGCCAAGGGAGACGACCCGCAATTTGCACAGATTGTCGGTATTTTTACTGCTCAGGACGAGGTTCTGTTCTTGTTAGACAAGATGAGACTTGTTGAATTCAGGAGACATCGATATGCATTTAGGGTATCTAAAGGCAATGTAGTCTGTGCGGGGCGGCCAGGAGATGAGGTAGTGCCAGAGTGCCTGCATCTTTATCTGGCAGGGGAGGTGGTCCCCAGATGTGAATTGCTGTTATTTCATTAAATATAGTAATGTTTGCTTAGCCTTATGTCATGGTGACTCTACAAAATACACTTCCCAGTTTGTGTTCTATTGACATTGTGTGTATATTCGTGTTATATTTTAATTTATTTTTGTTCTATTCTGTGCATGTTCAATGAATATTTATGTATTCATTGAACATGTTTTGTTGAACGTGTGTTGTATATAAATACCATCCAGTGTTCTCACTTTTGGAGTTTGGTGTTGTACCATCCTGCTTCTATTATTTTTAACTGACTAATGAAAAAGCATTTTGTATTTCTTGCTATGCTGATTAGTCAGCAATGCAACACTGAATGAAACACATTTTACTTTATTGCGGCTATATAGTTGAACTCGGGTAGTTAAATATTATGCTGTTTTCTTTGCTTTAGTCAATCAGTTATTTTGTTGAGTGAACAAATGAATCCACATTATTTGCAACCTATACCATCACATATGCCTTTCACTGACTCCCTTCAAGCAGCATGGGAGTCATCAATTTCATGCGTTAGCCCTGGCTTCGTTTCGCGACTCCCATTGGAAAAAAAGGTAGTCAGTGACTGAGAAAAGAGAGTCGAGGTAGTCTTGACTCTCTTCTGACTCTCTTTTTTTTAACAGTGTACTCCCCTATGGAGCAGAAACCTGGTTGCTTACCAAAAGGGTTCTACTTAAATTGAGAATGACGTAACGAGCTATGGAAAGAAGAGTGATGGGTGTAACGTCAAGGGATAAGAAAAGAGCAGATTGGGTGAGGGAACAAACGCGAGTCAATGGCATCTTAGTTGAGTTAATGGCATCTTAGTTAATTTCCCGGACATAGATTGGTCTAGCTTAAGAGGCAATTCACGTGCATCTAATGACTTTGTCTAGCTCATCCTTGATTTTTCGTTTGAGCAACTAGTCCTCCAACCAACGCGCATTACTAACGTCTTAGACCTTGTTCTAACAACAGCACCTAAAAGAGTTAGCACCATTTCAATCACTGATGGGTTCCGTGACCACTCGTTATGAGAATTTACAGTTCGTGCACCTTCATGTACACGTAATGTAATAAGAAAACGAATATTTGACTATAAAAGAGCAGACTATAATGCCATTAACCGAGATTTACAAAGCTTTTCACCTAGATTTATCGCAACATTTTCTCAAAGATCAGTCAACAAAAATTGGTGCCTTTTTAAAGAACAACTACTAGGTCTAGCAAATAAATACATACCTCAGATCTCATTTCGCACCAACTGCTCCAAACCATGGCTTAATAAAGCTTTGAAGGCGTTAAAAACGAAAAGAAACGTTTCTACAGGGCAGCCAAACGTGTCAACACGTTAGATTCGTGGAAGAAACATAAAGCCTGCGAAAAAGCCAACTGCAGTTCCCTTCGTCGTGCAAAGCATCTATTCCGATGACCTTCAGTCACTGATAAAAAATATTCCTAAGAAATTCTGGCAAACCATATCTCCTTCAAACAGCACTGACACTCCCACACTCGAGAATAGCACTGGTATTCCCATACCGCGGGAGCACTGCGCATCTGTATTTAACAACTACTTTCTTTCCACGTTCACAAAGGAAGACCATTCCAATATGCCAAAGATGGCAGACTCTGATTACCAATATATGACTCCTATTATCATAACAGCCGCTGGAATCGCTACTTTGATTAACAATCTCAAGTTATCGAGTAGTTCCGGATTTGATGGCATCAACACGAAAATCCTAAAGCATACAGTAGTCCCTTCCAGTACTATCCTTAGTCATATATTTCAGCAGTCACTCTCAACAGGGGAGCTGCTGAATGATTGGAAAGTCGGCAAAATCATACCCATTTTCAAGCCAGGTGACAAGAGCGATGTGAGTAATTACCGTCCCATTTCACTAACTAGCGTTCCCTGCAAGTTACTCGAACACATCATTTTTACTAATGTCGTTCATCACTTAGAATGTAATACTTTTTTTGTAAACATCAGCATGGATTCAGAAATGGCCTTTCATGTGGGACACAACTAATTGAATTCACTGCGGATCTTTTTCAAAATATCGACGACAATGCTCAGACTGACTCAATATTCATCGACTTCTCTAAAGCATTTGATCGCGTGGCTCACTGTCGCCTCATTTCTAAACTCTCATGTTTAAACCTTGACGAACTAACAATTTCTTGGATAAGAAACCTGTTGTCTTTTCGAAAGCAGTCCACTGTCATTGACCAGTACTCTTCCCCTTTCAGTAACGTAACATCAGGCGTACCTCAGGGAAGTGTCCTAGGACCCTTACTCTTCATGATTTTCATCAATGACTTGCCATTTAACATTACATCCACTGTTCGACTTTCGCAGATGACTGCGTTATCTACCGTCAAATTCGCTGCCCCACTGATCATATTGCTCTTCAACATGACCTTCAATGTGTCACTAACTGGTGTTTGGATTGGCAAATGACCCTAAACACTAACAAATGCAATCTAATGACATTTACTCGCAAAACGTCCTACTCTATTTTCAGTTACTGACTTGGCAATAGTATCGTCGCTCGCACATATTCATACAAGTACCTTGGAATTATTCTAACACCTAGCCTTTCATGGTCATCCCACATTGAGAAATTAACGGCTAGAGCATCGCGCACTCTCGGATATTTAAAACGTAACCTTCGCAGTGCTCCTTGCCTCACTAGAAAGATAGCCTACCAAACATTAGTGCAACCGCAGCTCGAATTCGCAGCTTCTATATGGTCCCCTCATCAGGCATATCTAATCCACCTTCTCGAGTCGATTCAAAACCGTGCTGCACGTTTCATTGCCAGATATTATGGCCCATTTTCAAGCGAAACTAACATCAAGTTGTCGTTGTCGCTTTCATCTTTGGAATCGCGCAGGAATATAGCATTACTTTGTCTTCTGCACAAAATCACGCAATATGTACACCCATCTACTTTACCACTCGTTCGTCCCTCCCGCACATCTAGACGTCTGCATACTCATCAGTTTCCAACGCATCTCTGGTCACACCAATGCATTCAACTGCTCAGCTTTGCCACGTGCGATTGCACTGTGGAATGGTCTTCCTGATAAGAGCGCTGAGATTAACGACCCATTAACCTTCAAACAAAAAATCCCTGCATAAAAACAAGTATCTGTTTAGTTTTGTTACTTTTAACTTCATTGTTATTTATTTATGTAAGCATTTGTACTAAGGTTGTTTTCTCTACTGTATACTGAAAAGCTAACTACTTTCCCTTTACCTTCCTTGCTTTTTATTTTTGTTTATTTCGCATTCTTTGTTTATTATTTGATTCTCGTTCTGTTCACATTTATGTAACAAAAACTATGTTTTTGCTCCACAATTGTTATCTGTACCGCCCCCCTCATGCAATACTCCTTCTGGAGCCTGTGAGGTATATGAAATAAATAAAATCAAGAAAAAGAAATGGGCATGGGCAGGACATGTCATGAGGAGGGAACATAACCAATGGTCATTAGGGGTTACGGACTGCATTCCAAGGGAAGCGTAGCAGGTGGTGGCAGAACGTTAGGTGGGTGGATGTGATTAAGAACTTTGCTGGGACAACAATTAGCGCATGACCGGGGTATGGAGAAGTATGGGAGAGGCCTTCCCTGCAGTGGGCGTTGCCAGGGTGATGATTATGATAACGACCTCCCTAACTGCTTGTTTTCTTCTAACTACATTCTGTGCGCATGGCTCAACTATCGTCAACGTGGAGAATTTTGTAAGGAACGTAGTTTCGAAACTTAATAATGATTTAAACAACGTGCTAAATTGGTGCAATATTATCCAGCTCAATATAAACTCGTCTAAGCTAAATTTGTTTGTTCACGTCCCACTAACACTTATATGATGGGTGTAACGTTAAGCGATAAGAAAAGAGCAGAATGGGTGAGGGAAGAAACGCGAGTTAATGACGTGTTAGTTGAAATCAAGAAAAAGAAATGGGCATGGGCAGGACATGTAATGAGGAGGGAAGATAACCGATGGTCATTAAGGGTTACGGACTGGATTCCAAGGGAAAAGATGCGTAGCAGGGGCGGCAGAAAGTTAGATGGGCGGATAAGATTAGAAAGTTTGCAGGGACGACATGGCCACAATTAGTACATGACCGGGGTTGTTGGAGAAGTATGGGAGAGGCCTTTGCCCTGCAGTGGGCGTAGCCAGGCTGATGATGAACCCTTATCCCTGTTCATTCCTCCGCTCTACCTTTGTAATTATGTTATCGCACATAGTGCTTCCTATAAAAATTAGGGTATAGGATTGTATTCTTACATTCGCTTTTATCAAGACATAGCCAACATCGCGTTTTGCTGGACCCAATAAAAGTTTATTCACTCCCTCACTCACTCATTAGGCAGAAGCCAACCTACGGAATGAGGACACTTCTAAAAGCTCGGTATGAATTTAACCATAAAACACCATTCTTTTTACACTATTCATTTACCCATTCACATATAAACTATTGCATTGCATGCTGGGGCAATACATATGTCACCCACTAGCAATCATTACAACTACTAAAAAACAAGGCTGGTGGAATATCTACTTTTATTCCTAACCACATCAACCCCAAACACTTATTACATAAGTATAGCATTCATACTGTAGACGCACTTCTTAGTTTAACCTTGGTATGTTTCCTTACAGACTACTAGAGAACACTCAGGGCAATAGTTGGATATCTCCATCTTGGCTAACAAATGCTAATCTTACGCAATTTTCACTAAATAATAATTTCTGCCTGCCAAGGTACGCACAACCTGTGGTAAGCAGAGTATCCATTTCTCGCCCATGTCCTTCCTCAATACATTGCCTGCTACTCTGAAGTCATGTACATTATTTCAACTTAAACGATAACTTACAGGCCATCAGTTATCATCTACAACCACTTATAAAAGTTCTTTTTTTATTTTCTCTCTTCCAAATGTACATTTTGGTAATACGTACGCTACAGAAATAAAGATTTCATTGTTTTTAATGGAGGAATACTTTTATAATTGAGCTGTAGTTACTTCTACTTCTTTATTTGGTCGAATGTCATAACGGTTATAGTACCCTTTCACCACCACGCCTGTAATTGATTTGTATTAGTACTGCTAATCATAAAGCAATACTATGTTTACCATTTTTTTATATTTCACATCATTTGTTTCAGCGGTTTTTTATTTTTTTACTTATACGCCCTACAGGAGATTCCATTGCAGCCTATGACCGCGGGACCTCCTCTTCTACAACATTCCTTGGTACTGTATCTTGTATATTAGTAATAATGAAACCTTATTTATCTTACCGCACTTATTAACCTTCACCACCACTTGACAATCATTTACGCAGAAATATGTTACCATCACTTCCAACACCACACATGACCAACAGAAGTGGCACGTTCATTTATTAATGTTTTTGTGCATATATTCGCACATATATTCAACTATACATTTCAATAACGCAGTCAGCCTACAATAAGAATACAGTGGAGTACAGTAAAAAGATCCATAGACGTCACTATTGTTTTCAAGGGGCAATGCGTGTTCGCTTGTAAACCTCCCCACCAAAAGCAAGAAAACTTCATAAAGCGCTAACGTCAAAGTAGAAATAGAATGTACCAACCCCAAACGCCCCGAAGAAATTCTGCACGCATTGCGAAATCCTTCTCATAGGAGGATCTTGACGGCACTTCTTTCTAGATGAGAGATTTAATGCGGACAAACAAGCGTCATAAGAAATCGGGTCGATGTTATTTGAGAAATGTACGTATTCTTTATTCTGCATGTGTAGGAAAATACGGGCTCGGGAGAAGATGCTGGTGGACCTGGAACTTTTGCTTTAATGTAGCAGCTGCTCCATTCTCGCTTTAAATAGTAGATGGGTGCTTCTGCACAGCAACCTTAAGAGATGCATATATGCTACTCCAATATCTCGCTTTCTTTCAAGTGGAAAAGTGGAAGCCCTAGGAATGAGCGAGCCACTACCCATCATTTTGATAGCCGTAACCGTGAATTCATTGTGATATGAATTATAGCGGAGGAGAATTTCGGAATGGATGCAAATATGTGACATGTCACAGAGTTTTGTATGCTCTAACGTCAATTTTGATTATCCCTGCAAAATAAAAAGGAAGGAAAATGATATATCAGTTGCGGCATTTAGTAGATATTCTTTTTATGTGGAAAATTTCAATAAATATGGCAACAAGACTGTCAAAATGTTGCACGCGATGATTGCTTCTTAGACTGTAGGGACTCTCGTAGACTCAACGAGTTCCCGTCCTACACGTGTGTCGGATATTGTGTTATTGTCACTCCACTATATTCTCGAACATCATGAGCGCAGCGTAGCTCATACTAGCTGAAGGAACTTGTACGACCTGCGAGAGTATGCAGCCTGAACAAACATTGGCACAGCCTCTTCATATTTGCTATAATAATGGAAGCACAATTCTTGTAAGTGCACTAGATGCAGGATAACTTGAGCTGACATTACTGAAGTGCTGTGTCACTGCAATTGTTTGATCACAATTATGCAGTAAAGATTATTCTTGAGGGAAAAAAAGACTTGTAAATAAAAGAGTATGCATATAACATTTTCCAGCAAGTACGGACGCGAGCACAAGTAAGTAGATGTCCGTACTTGCTGCAAACCGTTATATGTTCACCATGCACAAACTCGCCCAGCAAGCTACTCTACTGAAAATAGTACACGTTTGGCAGCTTTTTATCCATCCGCATTCAAGCTTTCATTAGTAGTCAAGTCATCCGATATTCAGTAAAAGCCAGTCATACATCTCACAAGGTGTGTTTACTGAAGCTTCTCATGTTGCTTCTCATGGCACCCAGTCTCCTCACAGAAGCCCACTTGCTTGAGCGAGAGCTTGCAGGGCACCACAAAAAGTAAATGAAGGTCAACACTTTCTTATCACTCATGCAATAGGATAACACATAGACCAAAGCAGCTTCACCTAGATTAATACAGGTAAGAATGGGTCGGCATTGAGAACATATAACATAATAAATAATTTTTGTTTCAGAATAAGGTCCTTTCATTCAATGCCTAGGACACCTAAAGAAAGATGAATTACTGTGGTAGATTACCCTGCCAAATTAGGAGCCTACTAAAACAAGGTTTATCACAGTAAAAAGGAAAGCTACACACACTATTTGAATAACACTTAATACTTGTATCGAGGGAACACAAGCAACATGCCTAAAATGTACTTCTAAAAGCAGCACAAAAAGTCCGAGCTAACTAAATTGCTTGGAAACTATCCTTCAGCCTGCAAATTAAAAACCATGGTCGCATAGTGGCCTTCCGTATAGCACTACTAAACCGAGTGTCGCAAGATAAAATGCCAGCCACAGCGCCCGCATTTCGATGGTGGCGAAACTAAAAAAAAATAAGATGCATTGAATGGAAGGTAAATACCCGCGCGTTTCGAAAAAAAATCCGGAGTCCCCCGCTCGAGCGTCTCTCATAATGGTTTTGCGGTTTTGGCAGATAAGACCCCAGATTTTATATTATTTAGAGCAAATATCATATGCACTAGGACAAATGCCTAAAAAGAATCATCTGACACAAGCTGCACTTATCAAAATGTCGTACTTTCTAAATAGAGAACTCGTCAGATATCTTGAGCAAAAATCGGCTCATACCACAATAATTGACATTAGTTTCATATACAGCATTATGCCTCAGTTTCTTTCTAACCAAATTATACTCACAGTAGAGATGCTCTCTACACCTCTAAATATTCAGACTAGTTCATACACTGCGTAGCATTCTTTCAAGCGACCGCACAAGTTTACAATTTTCAACCTGTGCAAATGACTTTAATTGCATTCCCATCATGGGCTCCTGGAAAAGATCCCTGGTCACACTGGTCTGACCCTGGTCAGGACCATAGACGCCAAAGGCCAGTATTTACAGCTCCGCCTCGTCGCTACGTGGCGGAATTCGAATAAATAGACAGGTCAGTGTTCCAGCTGAGTCTCAGCTTCACACAGTATGCTTCTTAAGACATGGCAGATGCGGTATTGCACAACAAAGAAATCTTACGCCTTTGTCAGACTGGAAAAGGTTGTCCGTATTGAATAGCTTGCCTCAAAGTGCTACAACACTGTTTCTCTTAACACATTGGTATTGTGACCTTTTAACTTCTAAAGATATATAAGATAAACATAGATCCAGGACGCTCCAAACGTCGCTACTGCCGATTTTAGAGCCGCTATTTCTTTCTCGGCCAGGGTATTGCGAGATTTTTTATTTGAAAAATTAGTTTCAATCCACAGGACATTTAGTTGCACATCTCCGCCAGAGAAGCCTGAGTCAGTGCGCATTGCACCTTTCGTTGACAGCACATAAAAGCAAATGAATAAGGTGACACATGGGTGTTCATCGCTTCTTGCACTGACACTGCAGGCACAAAAAATGGTTTGGTTAAAAGACACCGATGGTAAAGCAGAAATGCAAGATGATTTGACCTCGTTACACATGTTGATTCCTGACCCCAGACGGGCGGATAGCAAGCAACCCAACACGGTAGGAAGTGAACGATCTAGGCAGGCGCATATGGCACATGCAAAACCGTTTCTATTTGAGCCTGAACAAATTTATGTATTATTCTGCAGTACGCAAGAAATATTCAAAACGCACGTCAGTTAGCGACTAGTTTCCTGGTGTCCGCTCTAACACATCAGAAAGGCTACTGGGCTTGCTTATTTCGTGTCGACTGATACTGATAACTCGCCAGTAAAAGTTTCCACAAAAGTACTACAAAACAAGGCGCTTTGCCCGTTAACATCATTTTGTTGAAGAACGCAGCTATCAGCGCAATCAAAAGAGAAATGCGAAGAACGAAAGTGATCTTCAGTGTAACAAATGCATGCATAAACGAAGTAGTCCACGCACTTTATTTCAAAGGGCGACATGAAAGATACTTTAATGACCCCAAAGTATAACGTTATTCATGACAGGAACCAAGTATCTGCCGATGAAATCATATCAAGCATTTAATGTTCAATAGCCCTAATACTCCTCATGCAGTGGAACAAGTACCATCAAAACGCAACCAGCGCAGTTCCCAATACCAGGCGCGTCCAACGTCGTAGCAGTAAAACGAGCGGCTCGTGCAGTATAACCGAGCTCTTAATTAGCGATCTCTCATGTGTACCAGTGGGTCCCATTGAGCGCCAGCATGTCGAGAGACATCTAATCTGAAGAAATAAAAACGCGCTAGTTTCTGATTGGTGAGTACTAGATGACTCTGATTTTTTAAGTAGGGCTGTTTTGCCGCGGGAGATTCAAATTTGCATTTTCAGATTTCCCAATTTGCTCAAAGTACGTATATAATATTTTATCTACGCAGTTAAAATAATGATTTCGAATGTGCGCAAATCAGCTGAGGTACGTAGAGCTTTCTTTCAAATATGCACACCATTTCATTTCAGTCAGCTGCAAGTGTACCCCCGTCACATCTGCCAGCATATCAAATGTTGTTTACTGATAAGTCACATAGCATCCAGTTTAGTTGTTTTGAAAATGGCGTCATCATCGATGCCTTCGTAGAGCCTTGGAGTGAAATATTCTTTTTTAGTATTTGGTGACGTGGGATAAAGCGTGAAACAAATAGGCCACAAAGAGCAGAGAGACGCAGCTGAAAACATGGCACTTGTGTTCTTCACGTAGTCTTCTCTGTCTGTTGGGCATGTTTCCAACAGTTTAATCAGCGTATGAAAATACTATGTTTAATTCGAAAAGATGTCTGATTATTTTCTGTCGCAATCAGAGCTCTATATTTCGGGTGAAATGGACACTTTCCTCTTCGGCGGGGTTTATGGTTAGGGACAAAATATTAACTTAAACTAGCTTAGTGTTTTAAAGGTATAGTCATCCCTAATGTTGATATGCTTTATTGTTTACTGCCGGAATCCGCCTGGTTTCAGACGAGTTATGCATGCTGAATTTTCATGCACCAGACAAAGCACAATTAAAGAAGGCTTGTAGGAGCGTTTCAAGGTGAACCCAGATTGCGAAGTTTATTATTAATTGATTACTAAGGTATGTAATTCTAGTGCTACAATACCCACAGGATCTACAATCAATTGAAATGAGAATATGCCTGGGTTGGGCCATTGTTCTTTTCCACTCCAACGTAGAAATATGACGAACTAATTTTATTTGCAGAAAATTTCAATCTACTGTTGTTTCGCAAGCCTGAAGAAAAAAGATCCTAATATTTCGTATTACTGCATAATAAATATTACGCTTCAAGAAACGCACGGGGATACCCGAGTCAGCTTTATCATTCCCCTGGTAAAATATAATTATAAAAATGCTACTTTAGTTTCACAAAGGAAAAGACGAAGAAAACAAATGCCATCACACGTGTATCCCCCATTCGGTTACTTATCATCATTGCAAAATACTATCGCATATTCAGCTATCCAGATTGCGGTGTATTCTTGCAAAACGCGATGCATGGGACCAAAAACCAGGTTGATTCCTTTTTGCCGCGTTGCGGTCTTTACGATAGATTGTGTGCTGACTAAACAAAGTTTGTCTGCGTGGGTTTCAGACTTGTCTTTTGATCACAGAGAAACTTTGGATGATGCTTGTGTAGCAGTTGTTAATTGGCATCTAGGTTGTGAATGAGTGCTGTTATTTCCCGTTGTAGTATTTGCGTCTCCATTATTGCAAATATTTGTGTGCTTGCGTTTAAGAGACGAGGACTAGCTCGCGGCCCCTTTCCAGGCGCCGTGGCATGAGTTTTCTGTTTTTTGGAGCGGTTGAGAGAGGCTCGCACTGGCTGTTCTGTCCATCGTCTCTTGTAAGGCCCTGGCCACGCGCTCTCAAGAGCACTGTGGTTGACGTTAAGGCCTCGCCACGTTGCACGAGACCTTTGAGGCCACCTGCCCGGAGGTCAATGGTCCTCCGCCGGGGGGCCTTAAAGGTCTGAACATCCGGTATCGGCTCAACCCCCAGGATTACCCTTTCCTCAGACACGGCTAAGCCGCTCACGGGAATACGCGAGGGGGTCCGACCCTCGTGTGGTCGGGTATGTGGTGTCGCAACACGCCAAACGCGTGCTCACGCAGACTCCCCTACGGGGGAAGCTACAAATTTGGCCGATTTAGGTTCTCCTGAATGTCTTTCATGTTCGATGCATTTGCTTAACATTGAATTGTTTGAGTTTCTCTAAAGCTATATTTGTGCACTTCCAAGCACAAATAAGAGTGCCTTTTTGCCAAACAAGATGCTTTAGTGTAATTTTACGCATATATTTTTCCCGTTCTTGGATGTGCATTAAAGCACAATAAGTTAAATCATGCCACAAGTTTTGCTAGCTCTCACTTTTGAACAAAGCGTGTAAATTTAAGAATATTTCTTTTGATAATAATCATTGTACTCCCAGGATTCTCTGGACCTGCTTAGTTTTTCTTCATTTCAGATATCGAGAGCTCCCCTGTACTGCTGCGAAAAATAGTTTTGTTCCTACGAGACAAACGAAATTATCGAGTGTTGGCGTGAGACCTTCATTTATTGTTTTCCGAACAAAATTAGGAAGAAATGCAGGATTAGGATCATTGCACTCTCCACGGACATAAGCGACCGAATTTGCTATGAAATATTTTTCAAGGTAATCTATCAAGCGAGAGCTCTTCTGCACCTCAGCATACCACAAATAACTACGTGGGATGATGACGTCATTATTCCTCAACAAGGCTTCGTATGAAATATATGTCATTGATTCTTCTAAGCGTAGGCAAAAAGTGCGAAAAAGGAAACATTTTTTGTGATCTGGTTTGGCATGTGATTGAACTTGTTTTGGTAGCATATTTGCCTTCTTATATGCCTATAAACATAATAGAACATCTATATGAATGAATATTTGGTGTTTAGTGGCGCAAGCACCAGGTATCGCCAAAGAGCGCTAAGCCAGTGGATGCATTTGCAGTGAAGTTATGACTTCTATGATGTTGATGTGACGTGGCTGTAAAGGGGCCTTAAAGAGGGTTGTTCTAAAGTGCATACAATATGTGGAATAAGATAATGGCGATGACAAATGACGTGTACCATGAGCAATAATGTGCATTGCGAAATAATAATACAATATACAAACTATTTAAGACGCTAAAATTGACTAGAGCACCACTGCCTGGTTAGAGCCCTTAAGACGCAAGCTCCTGGAGGCACGTGCTCTACAAAATAACTATCAAAGCACCATCCGCTTGAAAGAGGATGTGCTACGAATTTAATGGGCTTACAACATGTTGTACAACAACATTTAAGAATTTGAGGACTGCTTTGGTGTTACATAGCGATCCTTTACCAAGAAACATAGCCGGTTGAAAAGGAACGCAATAATTATATACAAGAGGAAAACGCTGCTTTTTGTCAAATTCGGCTTTCCTACACTCCAAGAGGACGTTGAGGGCGATAAGCCTGTCACCACATCGACCACAGGTTGGTGGTTTATTTCCAGTAAGCAGAAAATCGTGGGTGCCAAATGTGTGTCCTATTCTGAGACGAGAGAATTGGATATGTGTTCGCCGCGATTTTGTTGGGGAGAGCCAGAAACCTATCTGCGGCTTTATAAGGTGTAGTTAATTATTTATTTCTGCGTTCCATATGCGGTCCCAGTGTTATCGCAGTTTCATTTGTAAGAAAGGCTTCAGATCTACGGCAGGAACAGCAGCCGCAGGAATAATATCTAGTGATGCGTGTGATGTGGCCATCTTATCAGCTAGTACATCATCCGCAATGCCTCTATGGCCAGGTACCCAACAGATTAGTAAATGTCTATACGATAGATAAATATTGCATCGGAGTGAGTAAAGTTGAATGCAAACAGGATTTGTGTGATTTTGTAAAGAAATCAACGCTATTACAAGACTTAACGAGTCTGTGAATAGTATTCTGTGAATAGTAGTCTTTGAATAGTCTGTGAATAGGTGCAGCGGTGGCGTAGAAGTAGAACACCCACCTCGCGTGCAAGAGGTCCATGGTTCGAATCCCGGTGCCACGCAATCTTCTACCGGATATTAAAAAAAATTGGTGTTTCGATAAAATTGCATAAACAGGCCTGGAGTGTGGCCTTATCCCGGTGACCAGAACCGGTAATGCACTCGCTCACCAGAGCAGGACTGGCCACCCTCGTGCAGTACTAGGCCACAGCCTCCTATATGAACACAACAATCAAACCCCGGCCCTCAGTCCCCAGCAGCTGCGAAGCAACTGACCACGGCGGCGGTCATACCTGTTAGCAGCAGAGGGTGCTAAGAATCCCTGGCTCCGGACAGGCCGCCATTCGAATATGAACCTGGAAACATCTAACGCTAGAACGTTATCTAGTGAGGCGAGTCTAGCTGTGCTATTGGAGAAATTAGAGGGCAGTAAATGGGATATAATAGGGCTCAGTGAAGTTAGGAAGCCAAAAGAAGCATATACAGTGCTAAAAAGCGGGCACGTCCTTTGCTACCGGGGCTCAGCGGAGAGACGAGAACTAGGAGTCGGATTCCTGATTAATAAGAATATAGCTGGTAACATACAGGAATTCTATAGCATTAACGAGACGGTGGTAGGTCATGTTGTTAAACTTAGTAAGAGGTACAAAATGAAGGCTGTACAGGTCTACGCCCCTACATCCAGTCAGGATGACCAGGAAGTCGAAAGCTTCTATAAAGACGTGTAATCGGCGATGGGTAAAGTCAAAACAAAATACACTATACTGATGGGCGACCTCAAGATAGGCAGGAAGCAGGCTGGAGACAAGGCAGTGGGGGAATGTGGCATAGGCACTAGGAATAGCAGGGGAGAGGTTTTGGTAGAGTTTGCGGAACAGAATAATATGCGGATAATGAATACCTTCCTCCGCAAGCGGGAGAGCCGGAAGTGGACGTGGAAAAGCCCGAACGGCGAGACTAGAAATGAAATAGACCTCATACTCTGCGCTAACCCTTGCATCACACAAGATGTGGACGTGGTCAGCAAGGTGCGCTACAGTGACCATAGGATGCTAAGAACTCGAAGTAGCCTAGACCTGAGGAGGGAACGGAAGAAACTGGTACATAAGAAGCCGATCGATGAGTGAGCGGTAAGAGGGAAAATAAAGGAATTCCAGATCAAGCTACAGAACAGGTATTCGGCTTTAACTCAGGAAGAGGACCTTAGTGTTGAAGCAATGAATGATAATCTTGTGGGCATCATTAGGGAGTGTGCAATAGAAGTCGGCGGTAACTCCGTTAGACAGAATACCAGTAAGCTATCGCAGGAGACGAAAGATCTGATCAAGAAACGCCAATGTATGAAAGCCTCTAACCCTACAGCTAGAATAGAACTGGCAGAAATTTCGAAGTTAATCAACAAGCGTAAGACAGCTGACATAGGGAAGTTAATATTGATAGTATTGAACATGCTCTCAGGAATAGAGGAAGACTAAAAGCAGTGAAGAAGAAACTAGGAATAGGCAAGAATCAGATGTATGCGTTAAGAGACAAAGCCGGGAATATCATTACTAATATGGGTGAGATAGTTTATGTGGCCGAGGAGTTCTATAGAGGTTTATACAGTACCAGTGACATCCACGACGATAATGAAAGAAAGGATAGTCTAGAGGAATACGAAATCGAACAGGTAACGCCGGAAGAAGTAAAGAAAGCCTTGGGAGCTATGCAAAGGGGGAAGGCAGCTGGGGGAGGATCAGGTAACAGCAGGTTTATTCAAGGATGTTGGGCAGATTGTTCTAGAGAAACTGGCCACCCTGTATACGCAATGCTTCATGACTTCGAGCGTACCGGAATCTTGGAAAAACGCTAACATAATCCTCACCCATAAGGAAGGGGACGCCAAAGACTTGAAAAATTATAGACCGATCAGCTTACTGTCCGTTGCCTACAAAGTATATAGTAGGGCGATTGCAAATAGAATCAAGAACACCTTAGACTTCCGTCAACCAAAGGACCATGCAGGATTCCGTAAAGGCTACTCAACAATTGACCATATGCACACTATCTATCAGGTGATAGAAAAATGTGCGGAGTATAACCAACCTTCATATATAGCTTTCATTGATTACGAGAAAGCGTTTGATTCAGTCGAAACCTCAGCAGTCATGGAGGCTTTGCGGAATCAGGGTGTGGACGAGCCGTTTGTAAAAATACTGAAAGATGTCTATAGTGGCTCCACAGCCACCATAGTCCTCCATAAAGAAAGGAACAAAATCCCAATAAACAAGAGCGTCCGGCAGGGAGATACAATCTCTCGAATGATATTCACAGCGTGTTTACGGGAGGTATTCAGAGACCTAAATTGGGAAGAATTTGGGATAAGAGTGTATGGAGAATACCTTAGTAACTTGATATTCGCTGATGATATTGCCTTGCTTAGTAACTCAGGGGACAAATTGCAATGGATGCGCACTGACCTGGAGAGGCAAAGCACAAGAGTGGGTCTAAAAATTAATCTGCAGAAAACTCAAGTAATGTTTAACAGTCTCGCAAGAGAACAGCAATTTACGATAGGTAGTGAGGCACTGGAAGTGGTAAGGGAATACATCTACTTAGGACAGATAGTGACTGCGGATCCGGATCATGAGACTGAAATAATCAGAAGAATAAGAATGGGCTGGCGTGCGTTTGGCAGGCATTCTCAGATCATGAACAGCAGGTTGCCATTATCCCTCAAGATAAAAGTTTATAACAGCTGTGTCTTACCAGTACTCACGTACGGCGCAGAAACCTGGAGGCTTACGAAAAGGGTTCTACTTAAATTGAGGACGACACAACGAGCTATGGAAAGAATAATGATAGGTGTAACGTTAAGGAATAAGAAAAGAGCAGATTGGTTGAGGGAACAAACGCGAATTATTGATATCTTAGTTGAAATCAAGAAAAAGAAATGGGCATGGGGAGGACATGTTGTGCGGAGGGAACATAACCGACGGGGATTAAGGGTTACGGACTGGATTCCAAGGGAAGGGAAGCGTAGCAGGGGCGGCAGAAAGTTAGGTAGGTGGATGAGATTCAGAAGCTTGCAAGGACAACGTGGCCACAATTAGTACATAACCGGGTTAGTGGAGAAGTATGGGAGAGGCCTTTGCCCTGCAGTGGGCGTAACCAGGCTGATGATGATGATGATGATGATGATGATGATGAATAGTATTGTTCAGTGTAGTTTTATTATCTATACCTGTTTTACTGCAGACAGTACTGCATAGGCTTCTGCGATGAAGATATTTGTTAGAGGGTTCAATACATCAGCTTTAGAAAAAGACGGAACAACAGCAGCATAAGATACACCAGCATGTGATTTTGACACGTCTGTGTAGAATTCGGAGCAGAAGTACTTCGACTGAAGTTCACGGAAATGCATAGCGATTTCGAGGTCAGGTGCCCGCTTTATGACCTCTACAAGAGATGCATCACAGTCTATCACCTACCACTCCCAGGCCGGTAATAGCTTAGCTGGAGGCATTAGGCGATCTTCGAGAACTGGGACATCTATTTCTTCGCTAAGTTCTCTTGCACGCAGTGACAAAGGATGTCTCATAGGGGGTTTATACGAAAAAGGGATTCACACGTTAAGTCGTTAACTGTTGTGCAACACGGATGATCCTTATTAGAGCGTACTTCGAGAAAATAGGTGAACCTGAAGTATGTTCTTTGAAAAAGGAGTGGCCACTCCTCTGACTCTTTACATATACTTTCGACAGGGTTTGTTCTAAACACGCCAGTGGCCAGGTGGATACCCTGATGATGAACGGGGTATAACATCTTTGGCGCGCTCGGTGCGACAGAGATATATACTACGGCACCATAGTCTAATCGTGATTTAACTAGGCTCCTGTAAAGATTGAATAAACTCTTCGTGTCGCTATCCCATGTTATGTGGGATACGATTTTATGTAAGTTCATTCTTTTTAGACATTTTGCTTTAATACATTTTTTTGTGTGAAATGAAAGTAAGCCTGGAGTCAAATATATCGCGTAGAATGTAGTGCTCTTTGTTTACAGGAATTTGTTCTATGCCCAGTTCTACAGAAGAATCTGGAACCAGTCCTCTGTTTCTGATAAAGACAACACAATAACGTTTTGGGGGTTGATTTTAAATCCGTTTCGGTCTTCCAACTTGAACACCTTGTTTAAACCCTGCTGTACCTGTCTCCCACACACAGTAAGGTAGCAGAATTTGAAACGTGTTTGTATATCGTCTACGTAGACGGAATAAAAAATGACCGGTGGTAGTGAAGCACGAAGTGTGTTCATCTTAACAATGCACCCGCCGTGGTTTCTCAGTGGCTATGGTGTTAGGCTGCTGAGCACGAGGTCGCGGGATCGAATCCCGGCCACGGCGGCCGCATTTCGATGGGGGCGAAATGCGAAAAGACCCGTGTACTTAGATTTAGGTGCACGTTAAAGAACCCCACGTGGTCAAAATTTCCGGAGTCCCCCACTATGGCGTGCCTCATAATCAGAAAGTGGTTTTGGCACGTAAAACCCCATAATTAATTAATCTTAACAATAAACAGTGTGCAACTGAGTACGCCTTTCTGGGGTACACCAGTGTCTTGTATGAAAGGTCGCGATAACATGTTGCCAATTTTCACGCGGAAGATACGATTCGACAAATAGCTTTCATTTTTTTTTTCAGAATAAATTTTCACAGATGCCCATTCCCGACAAGTCTCGCAAGATCCCGTAATGCCATGCTGTGTCATACTCCTTCGCTATATCGAGTAATATCGATAAGAAAAAGTGTTTATGTGCAAATGCATCGCGGATATATTCTTCAATGCACACAAGATGATTGGTTGTCGACCGGCCTTCTCTGAAGCCACACTGGCAGGGATCGAGCATATTGTCGAGTTCAAATAAATGTATGAGTCAGCGATCAATAATTTTTCCAAAAGCCTATACAGACAATTTTTAAGAGCTACAGGATGATAACTTGCCACCAACGAAGGGTCTTTACCCTACTTCAGAAGAGGGACCACAATCACTTCTTTCCATGTGGATGGAAGATATCCTGCATCCCAAATAATGTTGAAAAGTGCTAGTAGTGTAACTTGGGTGTCAGTATGCATGTTTCTCAGCATGTCATACATGACTTGTATAACATGTCAGGTCCCGGTGCAGAGCTCTTGCATGTGTTCAAGGCAGCTCTCCACACGGCAATACTGAAAGGCCGGTTATACGGTTAATTTTGTCTGCCTTTAGGTATGATTGGCTTACGTTCTTCTATTTTTTTTTGTGTTTAAGGAAGGACTGACAATAGCAGATTAAGCTCGACACACGCTCAAAGTGCTCCCTAAGAAAGTCTTCCTGCTCTTCTAAGGTATTCCCTGGATCGTTCACCAGAAGCCTGTGTGTATGAACTTATACCTGAAAGGAACCTCTCCCAGCTTTGACTCATCGCCTGATGTCCTATACACCTTCCCTGCGATTTTGTGTTTAAATTAAATGAGATCTTCTGTATTCGGCAATCTGCGCAATATTTCCCATGTCTTATTCTACCGCTTTCGCGCATCTCTAGAGTTTTCATTCCACAAGGGAAGAAATCTTTTAAGTGAACCACCATTCGCTTGTGGGATAAACTTTTCAGCGGCATCACAAAGAAATGCCATACAATATGCGACAGCATCATCTAAACTAAAATTGCTTATAAAATCGGGTGTTAAAGAGTTTATTTTCCAAATGCTCCAGTCGGCCGATACTAATTTCCAAATTGGAACACGGGGACGGTTGTCATACTGCGTTATTAAATTTAGAGGTATAGGGAAGTGGGCACTTCCAGAAGGATTATTGATCACATTCCTTTCCAGATGAGGCACAAGAGAACCAGAGCCTATTGCTTGATCTATCGATGAATATGACTTGTGTTGTCTGCTATAATAGGGTCGCCTCCTTCTTCTTAAACAGACTAGAGGTCCGAAGAAAATCTTGCAATAATCCACATCTGGCGTAGCATAGCGAAAATCCTCAATGTCGTGTTGTAGGCATTAAGATCAGCTACGAGTATGCAAGGGTCCGGAAGCTGGTTAATTAAACTATAGAAATCGTTTTTCTCAGATCACAGCTATAGGAGCTATGTATTTATAGCACACATTCACCAGTTTGTTAAAAAAGATTGCCCGAACTGACACTGCCTCAAGAGCGCCTGAAGGGCCACCTGTTGACAAGCTACAGACTTGTCCGCAACTATTCCAACACCACCGAAGGCATCAGCCTCGTTGCGGTCTCTGCGATAGATTGTGTATTGACGAAGAAAGTTTGTGTAAATGGTTTCAGATGTGTCTCTTGAACGCACAGCTACTTTGGATAAAACTTGTGTAGAAGTTCTCTAATGTTCTCTCGGATATGAATGAGACCTCTAACATTCGACTGCAGTATTTGTGTCTCTAATATAAACGATGTTTCATGTGTTCTGTGTTTAGGAGACAAGGATAAGCTCATGGGCCCTGTGGAGGCACCGTGACGTGAGTTTTGTGTTTTTTGGAGCGGTCGAGAGAGGCTCGCCGCTCCTAATGCGCTGGTGGCGGCGTTTGGCTGGTACTTTTGTCTATCGACAATTCCGAGCGCTATGTTTGACAAGAAGGCATGGGCACGTTGGACGAGGCCTTTGAGACCAGCTTGCCGGAGGTCGATGCTCCCTTCTTCCTGGGTGGCGGAACAGGACGACTGCAGCCGCTGGGGGGCTGGATGGTGTGTGGGGTGGACAGGCGCCAGAGGCCGTTGTGGCACTGCCCCCTGACGCGCAACATCCGCAATGTGGCTCTTAGGCAGGTATGGCACCCGCCTACGTGCCTCCTTGAAAGATATAGCTTCTTTGACTTTGATTGTGACAATTTCTTTCTCTTTTTCCAGGATGGGCACGACCGTGAGTATTCGGCGTGCTCCCCATCACAGTTTACACTGTGTAGGGTTCTCGCAAGATTCAGAGGTACGTTAATGAACACTGCATTTTCCAACAGATCCTTCGCAAAACATCGTTCCCGAATGAGGATATCCATAAGTGCGGTATCGTGTGAGAAATAAACGGAAATTCTGATTTTTCATTTTCTACAACATAGTGTAGGTTCTGTAAGACTACTTTTGCGAAATAGCATTATAACTAAACGCTTAAGCATCGAAGGTAGTTGACAATAAATTTTCTTATTTTGCAGTTGTGTTCGTTTGCTCTTAAATAATCATAGGCCGGCACACATGGCCGCACTACAGCCAATCAAAGCAGCACTCACTTGGGGCTTCAGTAAATGGATAGGAATATCTTTCAGGAAAGATGTTTAAACGACAGGAAAATGCGCGTGGAAAATGCAACACAATATTAGTTCAAAAATTCCCTCGGATCCACAGGTCTGTGTAGTCGCACATCTCCATCAGGGAAACGTCAGTCAGTCCGGCTGGCAGCTTTCGCCGGCAGCACGGATAATCAAGTATATAGCGAGTCGCATGGGCGCGCATCGCTTCTCGTGCTGACACCGTAGACACGAAAAAAATGGTTTGGTTATAAGACACCGACGCGAAAGCTTAAATTCAGAAGCATTTAACCTCGTTACACATGTTGATTTTTGACCCCAGACTTAGGGATAGCATGTAGCCGGACTCCGTAGGAAGCAAACGATCTCGGTGCGGGTACCTGAGAGAGAGAGAGAGAGAGAAACAACTTTATTGAGCCGAGCTGGACATCTTCTTAGACGCCATCGATTGAAGTGGTTCCCTCTTCACGGGACCCAGATGCTTCCCTAGCCGCCTGGCCCCTGGAGATCAGGACGAGCGGGTCTTCCAGGGCGGGGCTTGTTAGCAAGGTCTCCCATCGCTCGGTAAAGGTGGATGAGGGATGGGGTTGGGTAATGGGGCCGGTAAAAGGTTGGGCGATTGCCTTGATGTAATCGCTTACTCCAATGACGTGTTGGAGCGTGCCTAACTGAGTTTTGCAGAAACTATATTCTTCCCAGGTATATCTTGTCTTGAAGTTAAGGGTACGGGGAGGATCCTGCTTGTATCTGCCTGTAAATCGCTTGCTGTTCTATGCTAAGCGATTTGTGAGGATCGGGGTAACGGCGCCTCTCCGTTTTGTAAGGGTTCGTAATGTCCCTATAAGTAATTATGGACTGTGGCTCACCTTCCTCCAATCGGGCAAACTGATAGGCAAGTTCGTTGCCCTCTAGCCCAGAGTGAGCCGGTGTCCATATCAACTCAACTTTCCTTTCAGGTGCGTCGCGTTTACACTTGTGAATATCTAGTGCCGCAAGAGACACCCACCCCTTTCCGTAGCTGTTATATGCCTTTTGCGAGTAAGTGAGAATTCTTCCCACCTTGGGCAGCGCGAGTGGTTGCGCTATCGCGGCCTCTTCTGCCATATTCGGAAAAGACGTCTTGATAGAGGCGCAGGTTATGAGCACATCCCGCGTCGTAACTGCCAGCGTGGCTTTCGATGAATACTTGGGTAACCAAACGTCTGTGAAGAGGGTGCACCCCTTTTCCTCTTCTACTATTTAACCAAAAGTCTACGTCAAGGCAATTATTTTTTATTGAAATGAAAATAAAAGAAAAAGACGTAGCCACCTTGTAATGTTGACGGCTACTTCTTTTCTCATAGCAGAAACAACGATATAAAAAATACGCTGGAAAATGAAAAAAAAGAAAAATCCCTTCATAGGCCGAGAAAGCCACAGCACAGTCCTATACGCCTATGAACATCACAATGTAAAAGTCAAATGCAAGTTGCACCACAATGAGTTCATAAACAGTCACAAACACGCACAAACGGCCATGATGTGGACTTCGATGAGCATATAAACAGATGAGGAATTACAGTGTTAAAATAATTCACGCATAACAACAGAAATGCATAACATGTAATGTACAAGCACTAATCATTACAAATAATAGAAGAATGTTTTAGTGACATCGTGTAAATATTCAATGCAATACCTAGTACTTGTTGAGTTTGCCTGTGTCTTCATAAAAATGTTCAATTGCGTTCAATGCTTTTCGCTGTGCTATTTTCGATGGCCATGGGCCCAGCAGTTTTGCGAGTGAGAAAGGCCGGTGAGGATCGATGGAGTGTTGCTCTTGTTCTAGTTGCTGTCTTTGTATCTCGTATATGGGGCATTCGAGGAGTAGATGGCGAACATCCTCATCGCCGTGGCCACAGGAAGAAACCGGGGAATTAGCCCATTTGATGCGATGCAGGCAATGTTTTGTGTATGCTGTCCAAAGGCGCAGTCGCTGAATTAGTGTCGCGGTACTTTTAGAAAGTGGTACACCCAGCTGGTATTCAAGGTGAGGGTCTACTTCGTAAAGTATTGATTCCTTAGTGTTTTAATTAAACCATGTTGGCATACACAAGTCTTTCTGTAGTACTCTCAATATCCGTTTCGTGTCCATTGGTGATAATGGGTAGAGTTCAATTGCTGCATCTTTATGGGCTGATTTTGTCAATGAGTTTATTAGTTCGTCGCCTGCTATACCAGCATGACCCAGGACCCACTGTAATACTGCTTCATGTTTCCTTTCATTAGCCTGAGTTAAACTCTTCAGTATTGCGTATGTTATTCATACTTGTGGTTGGCCGTCATCAATATTTTCAAGACATGCTAAAGCCGATGAAGAGTCCGTGCAAATTACCCACTTTGTTGGAGTCTCATATCTTTTTATATAATGAATGGCTTGGAGAATCGCCACAAATTCCGCTATTGTTGGTGACGACGGGTGTCCTAGTCGACAAGCGTACTCTACCCCTAAGGATGGTATAACATAAGCTGCAGACGCACTTTCTGTGACTACGGAACCGTCCATGTAGACGTGAATAGGTTCCTGGTACTTGTCAAATAGGTGATGTAACGCTAATTGTTTTGCTGCTAATGTGGAAACGTCGCTTTTATTTTTAAGGTCTTCAATTGACGTTTCTATTTTGGGCGCTTGCAGAAGCCATGGTGGGAAGCAGAGGTCGGAGTGCCAAAAAAGTGATCGTGGCAGTCGTAATTTGTTCTCTTGAAACAAGGCGTTTATCCGCGCATTCGGACGGTTCTCTATCAGAGAGAGAAGGGGGCGTGCAGAATGCTGAGTAGAAATTCTGAAGAGATGTCGGCATGTTTCCAGGCTCCGAATCAACGTGAAATGCGGTTCCCGCGCTTCTGCAATAGTGAGGTGACTGGACGTAGCTTGCGGGACTCCAAGGCGCACTCGTAAACTCCTAGCCTGCAATAGCTGCAGTCGATGGAGGGACGTCGCAGATAACGTGTGCAATATAGGGGCGGCGTAAGCAACTCTCTTACGCACAAGTGCTGAGTGGACGTGAAGCAGAGATGCAGTTGTTCCATCTAACTTCGTGCCTGCGATTCTGCGGAGAACATTTATAACACAACTAATTTGGCCCTCGAGGGCGGTCAAATGATGAGTCCATCGAAGCTGGTGGTCTAAAATCACGCCGACAAAACGATGTTCCCGAACCAGCTTGATCACATGGCCATCTGTTGAAAGACCAAAATTTCTAACCTGTTTTCTTGTCAAAGCAGCATCACTGATTTCGCATAAGATATCATCATGCCCCGTGCTCTTAAATAATCAACCATTGCGTTCGAAGCTTGCTGCAGCCGATGCTTGACAATGTCTAGAGACGTTTTTGATGTCCGTATGCAAAAGTCATCAGAATACATAGATGTGTTTATGTCTGCTGGAAGTACTGCTTGTAAACCTGCTATTGCTGCATTGAAGAGAAGTGGACTTGATACACTTCCTTGCGGAACTCATTTATTTATGGTATATTCGTCGCTTTGGCCGTCATTTGTATTTTTACATATCTTTTTGTCTCTCAGGAAGTTAGCGATCCATTTGAGCACTCGGCCATGCACTCCGAGAGTTGCCAGTCCAAACAAAGCGTGAAGGTGACTAACCGAGTCAAGTACCAACGCCATCAATTCCCGGTGTGCTGCCGTCATTACTTTCATAGATTTCCGCAACCAGCTCCAGTTCGGTGAAGGGTTCGTCCATCTCAGCGTTACTATCCCCTTCATACTCGTGAGTCGGGTTACCGCTCTTCTTGGTTTTGAGGTAATTACTTGTGAGTTCACGAATGAGCTTCTCCCCGTCAAAGTCGTAACTGTTGATCGTTCTTGTGAAGTCTCGAGTGCATGCGCTCTTGTTTTTTACCGGATCTATGACGGGCCGCAACCACTTCCAAGTCTTCTTCGTAGACAGTGTGCCTTGCAGGTAATCACACATCTTCATCGAATTTTCCTTGCATGGTTGTTCCGCATACTCGGTCACCTGCTTCTTGAGCGCGTGTATCCGTCTGCGAAGCTTATGTCTTTGCCTCTTCAACCTTCGAGTAAGACCGTGCCTGGCCGCCCACATGTGGCTAAGCCTGCTGTCTACGAAGGGAATTTGCGTGGTCGTAGTAATAATCTGCGTAAATTTCTTTACAAATTCGAGTTTTTGACCCACGCCTCATACGTCTTGGTGTCTTGGTCATCGCCTTCACTCTCTGCGCTTCTGTAATGTTGGCTTAGCCCAGTTTCGCTTTGATGTCGGTCCCCCCGAGGGTTACACAAATTATATCGTGATCCGAGCCAAGATTTTCTCCCGTGTTACGCCAAGTTACGTCGAGGTTCCCCCGAACTTGCGTCAGGTTAGGAGTGGTGTCTCTCACCGTGCTAGTGCCTGTCCTGGTCGGTACGCCCAGTTCGTTAACCACCTCCATGTCGTGATCCTCTATAGCTTTTACCAATTAGTTTCCTCTTTTGGACAAATATGTGTAACCACAAATCGTGTGGGCGGTGTTGAAATCGCCTTGCACAAAAATCGATCTTGTTCTTGCTTCTTTAGTGCAGTCCAATATTTTGCCTTTCAAGTCAATGACCCTGCTGGACGGTCGGCAATAAGCATTCATGACGAAAATGTTCTTGTCACGTCCCACTCTTCTGCTGTGAATTTGGATGAGCGCATGTTCGCAACATCGCTGAGTGGTCACGTGTTGTGTGGCCGCCAGGTTGTTGCCGAGCAAGATCGCAGTACCCTTTTCGCAAGGGTCCGTATACGTAGTGTATCCCGCGAGCTCAGCCCGGCCGTTAATCCCTTGTAACGCTATATTATCCGGTTTCTGGTCCAGTTTATCAACGTAGAATTGTAACTCCCCTATCTTGTTTCTAATACTCCAACAGTTCCATTGAAATATCGTCGCAGTCTCTTTCTGCTTTCCTTTAGTCTTCGTCATTTTCTACTTCTTGAGCGACAGATTTGTGCAAGGAACCAAGTTTTCGCGGCCTCACCCTTAGATTAAGTTGTGATGATTTCGTCTTGGCAACGATGAGATGCTTATTTTTTGCATCCAAGGTCATGACTCTAACGGAGAGTTGGCTGCATTTGGCCTCCACATTATCCATTTTTACTGTTAGACTGTTCACTTACGCAGACATTTGAGAAACTTGGCTGGAGATTTGCGTAAGCATGCTTATGACCGTCTCCATTGTCGGAGGAACCGCGGCCTCGCCCTTCTCTTCCTTCATGACAACAACTGCCGTTTCTGTCTGGGGAGTTTGCGTCACTGGCTGCGTCAATGCTGGTGGCGTGATCAGCGCCGGTGGCGTGCTCAGCTTCGTCACCGCTGGAGCAGCGCTGGTGGTGTCTCGCTTGGGTACTTTCCTTTTAACTGCACTGATGTCACTATGAAGCGGTGACATTATACTGTTGAACGATGTAGTCGTTGATTTCCTGAATAGCGTCCGTCATCGGGACACCCTTGATGACGCCCTTAACGCTGCCGTAGGGGGCGGTATCGTAGGCGCTGGCTTCGTGTGCCATGCCGTTGATAGTGAGGCTTCTGACTGCCGAGTAGCTGTCTGCGTTATCTCGTCTAGGCGTAGTGATAACTAATGTTTTGCTCTTTGTTCAGGTAGACAACATATTGCGCCACCTCCTCGCCACTCACGTTCGCAGCTGCGACGATGGTTTGGCTGATCTCGAATCTAGATATTTCTCTAAGGTTCAGACCTCCCCTGGGACGGATGACGATCTTGATATCTTGCCTCGGCAACACAGGCATCCTGGCTGCCTTGAGTAGCTTGCTGTTGATATTTTTCCGCTGCGGGCGACGATTCCCCCTAGTAGCCGACCCCCCGTCGACCGGCGGTAGACTTACCTTGCTTGCTTGCTCCTGGATCTTCTTGTCCCCGGTGACGCACCAGCCAGACTTCTCGGTAACTTCCCTCGGCATTATTTCTTCACCCTCCACTTCCATATGCATAGCGGATGCCATTTTCTTGAAGCACTTCGCCTCTAAGTCCCCGCCAAAGTCGATGGCCCCGCCGGAGCACGCCTAAGCATGGCCGCTAGGGCCTGCTTTCTTTAGGCTTAGCTCGGAGCGACACTGTGCTCATAGAAAAAAATCCAACTAAATCGGAGAAAAATGGTTTCCCACCTAAAATTGAGGTATCCACATAGTCCTTGTAACTTCACGGATGCCGTTGCGTGAGAACTTGCATGAGCTAGGGTGAATTACCGGGCATTTCGCTGACAAATCGAGGAGCACATGTGAGACACGTCAGCTCATACCATGGCTCATACCCGCATCCTCCCGGGTACCTGACAAATGTGAAAATGCGAAAAGGCCATAGGCCATGCAGTAAAGCATGTTTCAAGTTCACGCTCCCTCTTGGTTCACGAAAACCCTGAAACACGACATTGTCTGAAAATTTAGGATACCTGACGAATGCGAAAATTTTTAAAATATGTCGAGTTTCAGGGTTTTCTTGAACGAAGAGGCAGAGTGAACTTGAAACATGCCTTATTGCATGGCAGCAAATCCACGTAGCAGAATGGCAGCCGAAAAATATAAGGGCGAAAAGCACCACAAAGTATGGCGGCCATCCGTTATATATACATAGTGGGTGAGGGTGAGGCGATCGCCATATGGCCCGCGGGACAAAAGGGGAAACGCTATCACACAAGTACACGTGTACAGATATGCGACAAGAAGTGTCAGTCACTGCGGCTGGCAGCTTTCGGTCACAGCAAATATAAGCAGTGTATAATGAGTCACGTGGACGCGCTTCGCTTCTTGTGCAGACAACGTAGACACGAAAAACGTGGTTTGGTTAAAAGACACCGAAGCAAAAGCTGAAATTCACAAGCAGTTGGAGCCTTTACACATGTTGATTGCTGACCACAGACGGACGGATAGCATGTAGCCGAACTCGGTAGGAAGCAAACGGTCTCGGCGCGGGCACCTGACGAATGCGAAAATTTTCAGACCATGTCGTGTTCCCGGGCTTCCATGAACGAGGAGGCAGAGTGAACTTGAAACATGCTGTATTGCATGCCAGCAACTTCTCGGGGCGATTAAGGAATTTTATTCGTAACTCCGGTACATAAATCAGGTTCTAGTCAGGTTACAATGATCCGACTCACCAACCGGTTCCAGACAGGTTGAGACAAAGTAATTCACATGGTGTATCAGAAATATACAATATTGTAGCAGGTTATGTAGCCCTGCCTGTGTTCACAAACAAAGCAGACATCAAGTTTTGCACAAACCTTCAATCGGGGTGCACCTTAATCGCACTCTGCCATGTGCGAGTTCAATGGACGGGCACAACCACTTCTTGAGGAATTACTCTTCGCCTAAGGACTCTACCTCCAAATTCTTTATGACTATGTTGTACATTTTTGAGAGCAACATCCATTGGTTTTTCTGGGCTTACTCTGGTCAACAGCCAGCCTCCTGCTTTTTCACAGGACCAAGAACACGAGTGCAATAAGGAGACGGGTGAGGCTGTTGTGTGGGCAGGGTCCTGGATTAATAAACCTTTGGATCTTTAACGAGGAACATGCCTTGTCCATCAGCGTCCAAAATGTTTTGGCTACCCAAGAGGATAGCAATGCATGTTTGTTGTCTTGATTTGCTCGACAGTAGACACATTGTTCGCTTTTAGTGTAATACCATTTGTACATAAGGTCCGCTGTGAGTAATACAGAACAGCCGAAGCGCCAGACGACATCTTGGATTTCGTCCGGTAACCAGCTGCTGGTTACCAAGACCCACGGGAATCGCGTTTCCTTGTTTCGCTTGCAGACCTTAATAGGCGTTCTTGCGCTAATCCCGTATTTCTCACCTCCAAGAGGGGTGTACCTAAATGTAGGGAGAAAATTATCTTATAGATACCTATGAGGTGCCCATAAAAGGCTGATGGGTTTTCTGCTTTAGGGCCAATTGCCTGGGCTTGAGAAAACAAGCGACCTTGAACCCCCCAAAAGTAACAAGCAAGCCTCCTTGCTGGATGATATGCACTAAATTGTAGCACACTCAGCGTGGTTTTAAGTTCAGAAGTGTCTGCTAAAACAACTATTGAGGGAATGTTCCAATCGCCTTTCTCTCTTGTCAAGCCAAGATTCTCATACTATACTAAGGCTCTTTTGGTGTTCCAGAAGAAACATGTTATTTGTGTCTTAACCTGTCTTGATGTCTCATATGGTATACCTACAGAGTTCGCCAAAAACCACAATCGGCCCGTCAGAACGTTCATTACGAGGTACCTTTGTACAATAAAAGGGAATCTATACTTCAGGGCATGAGACACGTCCCCTTTGAAGAACTGGAGTTCCTTTTTCTAGCTTTCGACTGATGCTCCCTTAGCATCGTGTTCGATCCCTAGTATACGGATCCTGTTTGCCATTGTAATAAAATCGAGGGTTGTTAATGCTGAAGAATGCAAACAGAGCGACCTACTATTGGGTATATTAAGTTTAGCGCATGAAATCGATGCGCATTCTGCGAACACTCCTAGGACTACACCTGTACTATCTTCATCTCTGTGATAAATTGTCACATCATCTGCATATGCTGTGAACTTGACCGAGCCGTTACCTGGGAGTTGTAACCCCAACACACTTTTATCTTTTTCTATTTGCAACAAGAAAGTTTCTATTGTCAAAGCTAAAAGCAAGGAGGAAAAAGGATAACCTTGCCGCACCCGGCCTGAAACCTGAAAAGATGCCACTATCTCTTGATTCATAGTCAGGTCGCTGCCGATGTTGTTGTAAAGTTCCATTATGAGGTACACGAAATGCCTAGGAGACCAAAAGACTAGCAATACTACAAATATGTACGTGTGCTCTACCCTATCGAAAGCTTGAGCTTGGTCAAGAAAAGTTACCCATCCTGTAGCTTGCCTTATCCCAGTGTACTGTATGATATCCCTATTGAACATGTTTAAGGTTTGGAAGTTACGTCGAGAGACAGAACATGATTGCGAAAAGTGTAATAATGATGGCATGATTTCCTGTACCCGCATTTTCAATACGGTGGTCAGCAGCTTGCAATCAGTGCTCAACAACGTGATGGAACGCCACTTACGTGGGTGTTCGAGGCCGTCAACCGATATTGGAGTAACATTAACCTTCCTTGTTTAAACGACTGTGGGATAGTGTGCGTACTCATGAACCGTTTAAGTACTTCGAAGCTATGAGGTCTCAGAATGTGTTGCAAAATTAGGCTTTAAGGTCATCGCAACCTGGCGCTGAGCCTTTATGCAAGTGATATTGGGCTCGCGAGAGCAGCTCTAATGTTATTGGGGTTACGAGGTAACAGTACTCTTCCGGAGAGAGTTGTGGCAAGTGCACTAAGAAAGGGTGTTTGAGTACCCTGTCAGGCTTGAGCTCAAGCTCGTGGGTTGAGAGACTCAAATTGCGCGTAAAACCTAATATATACTGTTTGCTTAAGCCCTTCTTGTTCTTCATCTGGCTTAATCTACGACTACTTATATGGATAAGAACTTCCGGGATTGAGCTTGGCAAATGTCTAGCTGTGAATGAAGCGACAGAAGACGTTAAGTTCCTGAGCCGCGATAACCTCATCTTGAGATCGTTCAGGTAAGTTTTAATTAGCAATGAAGATGGTTGGCCCCGATGGACTATTTTGATGCGATGCAATGTATCTCTGATTAAATATGAGTACATGTCTTCGAGCTTGTTTCCTTCATGCATGCATACATCCCTAAAGATCTTTTAAGCTCATCCCAGTTCCCTGCGTTTATTGATGCTGCTAAGCTGTTACGAAGACTAGCCATTGCCTTTTCGTCATGAAAGAGCTTACTATCCGCACGCCACATGTGGGAATAAAGTAATCCTTCTTTAATTTCGCAGACCAGCTCCACCGGTCTGTGGACCGAGATATCTACGGCAAACAGAGGAAGTTCCACTGCCTTGCAGTTCACGACTGAGGATTCCAAAGAAGGGGATAGATAGGTGCGATTCAAACTAGCCTGTACATTATTACGACACTATGTGTGTTAGGATGTTTGGCCGTGTCGTAACACATACGCGTCCGTTAAATTGAACTGTTCTACCAGTTTTCTTTACCTTCAGAAATTTATATGTCTACCCTTTCTTTAGATGGACTTGTTCTATCTGTTAGGTTATTTAAAACACTGTTAACGTCTCCTGCGAGGATAAGATGCTTCCTTTCTAAGACTAAGTGGTTTAGCTGTACATAAAAAATAGCCATTGCAGGCGTTTTGACTGGTGCGCAAACGTTTACGAGCCTGAATTTCTCCATTTGGTACTCTAAGTCGAGTACTACCATGCAACCTTCTTGTTCAAAGCTAAAGTGGCATATAGGTGTATTTCCTGAATATCAAGTTGCTGAAGTTAGCGCATTGTGGTGTCGTCTCCCTTCCGTCCATGTTTGCTGGCACTAAATATGCTTTCACTGAGGAGTGACCAGTTCAGTACTATGATACCTGCACCGCATGCTTGGTATGAGGGAAACGAGAAAAGCCTTTAGCCAGGAATTGCCGTTCATGGCACTTAACTTCCTCTAAAGAAGTTATGCTTGTTTCTTGTAAACATAAGAAATCACAGTATAGTTTTCTGGCAAATCTTGCCACTGTGTTTTCCTTTAGTGGCGCAGCATAGTAAGAAAAGAAGACTGTAAATTACTGTGTGGACCTTTGCGGGTTTATGTAACCTAGGTTACCTGATCCGATTTTACCTGTGTGCTTACCTAGATTGTTCTAGTCTTTACACTCCATTACTTAGCCTAGTTGGCTATCAGTTACCGGCGTGTTTCATGTAGAGGAACCACTTCCCTGCTACAAGAAGTGCTCGGGCCTACTGCTGCAGAGTCGTGTGCTTTATAGAACCACGGAAATACAAACCACTCAGATAAACAATCTGGTATACATGTAGCAACATACCTGTTGCCTAAGAAAACACACATCCACTATTCGGCAACTTGAGTACGCCTTAATTGATGTCATGACCCTGTGCATTCTAGGGCTCTAGGACCCTGTGCGCTCAGTGAGGCTGGCATCTGTCGGCGAGAGCACATGTAAGCATCTGTATACCGGGTCACATGGGTGCGCATCGCTTCTTGAACTGACACCGTAGACACGAAAAAATGGTTTGGTTAAAGGACACCGAAGCGAAAGCAGAAATTCATATGTATTTGACCTCGATACACATGTTGATTCTTGACCCCAGACGGGTGGATAGCATGTATCTGGACTCGGTAGGAAGCCAACGACCTTGGCGCGGGCACCTGATGAATGCGAAAATTTTCAGACTATGTCTTGTTCCAGGGTTTTCGTGAACGAAGAGGCAGAGGGAACTTGAGACATGCTTTATTGCATGGCAGCAACTCTGCGTGGCAGAATCACAGACAAGGAACAGACGGGCGAAAAACACCACACAGCTTTGTGGCCATCGATTATATATACATAGTGGGTGAGGGGGATGTGATCGCGATATGGCCTGCGTGACAGAAAGGGAAACGCTATCACACAAGTACACGTGTGCAGTGCTGACGGAATGTGGCGTGTCAATTTAGGGCTAAGTAATGCGCATACTTTCACTTCAACGCGCTGCAATTCGCGTCACATGGACGTAATTCTGGAGGGTAATCTTGCATCGGAGTCCTCGTCACCTTTTGTGACCAAATTCCTAGTGACATGACATGGTGCTCTCGCGTACTTTGCAGATATGTAGGGTTCTACTAAACCCTCCATGTCGCATTTCATTCCTTGAGCACTGTACAGATATGTGACAAGAAGTGTCAGTCAGTGCGGCTGGCAGCATTCAGCGATAGCACATATAAGTATGTGTATAACGAGTCGCATGGGCGCGCATCGCTTCTTGTGCTGACACCGTAGACACACAAAAAAATGTTTGGTTAAAGACATCGAAGTGAAATCTGAAATTCAGAAATATTTGACCTCGTTACACATGTTGATTTCTGACCCTAGACGCGTAGGTAGCATGCAGCCGAACTCGGTAGGAAGCAAACGATCTCGGCGTGGGCACCTGGCAAATGCGAAAGTGATTCTATTCGTGGTTCAACATGATTTATCTATTATTTTCTAGCACGCAAAGGGAAGTCAAAACGAACGATTTCCTGAACCTTTTTATGCCTGGGATGATTTCATTCAGTGACAGGTTTCCTGGGGTACGCTCGAACACATCAAAATGAATACTGGGCGTGTTCATTTCGTGTTGACTACACAACAATACTGATAACTCCCAACCATTGGTTGCGCAAAAGTACTAAAAAACAAGCCGCTATCTTCGTTAACTTCATTTTGTTCAAAGGTGTAGCTATCCTCCTAGTCAAAAGGGAAATGTGAAGAGCAAATGTGATCTTCAGTGACCCAAACGCATGCATGCATGAAAGGAGTTGCTGACGCTCCTTCACTCCAAGGGGCGACAGAAAAGATAATTTTAAGACCCTAAATATAGCGTTATTCATGACAGGAGCCAAATGTCTGCCGATAAAATTCTGTCAAGGATTTGATATTCAATACCCATAATACTCCTCGCGTACTAAAACCAGTGTCACACAAAGCAACCAGTGCAGTTTCCAATACCAGCCAGGAACTCCAGCTAGATACAGCGTGTCTAGCGTCATAGCTGTAAAATCAGCGGCCTGTGCAGTGTAACCGAGCTCTCATCCAGCGATGTATCTAGTGTATTAGTGGGTCCCAGTGGGGCCCTCCGCAATGCAATGTGAAAAGAAGCGCTGGTTTCTCATTGGTGAGCACTAGATGACGCCGATTTTTTTTAAATAGGGTTATCTTATGGCAGGAGATCAAAATTTGCACCTTCAGATTTCATAATTTCTTGAAGGTATATATACATTCTTATCTCTATGTGGGTACAATTAAAATTCCGAGCATGCCAATATCAGTTGAGGGACATCGAGCTTTTTTCAAACCCGCACACCATTTAGTTTCAGTCAGTTTAAACGGTACCTCTGTCACACGTGCCGGCATATCAAAAATTGTTTACAGATCAATCACATAGTATTCGGCTTATTTGTTTTGATATTGTCATCATCGACGCCTTCGTAGAGCCTTTGTGTGAAACATTCTTTTCTCGCATTTGGTGACGTGGTATAAAGCATGAAACAGATAAGGCAAGAACAGTAGAAAACATGGCGCCTGTGTTCTTCGTGTAGTCATCTCTATCTGTCGGACATGTTTACAGCAATTTATGCTGCAGATAAATATACTACTTTTATTTCGTATAGCTATCTGATCATTTCACGTCGCAATCAGTGCTTCATCTTTGTGGTAAAACTGCCAATTTATTTTTTCTGTGACTTTCATGCTTACAAAATTACTCATGCAAACTAGCTTAGCATTTTAAAAGAAATAATTGTGCTTGATGTTTATAAGGTCTATTGATTAATTTCAGAATTCACCGGATAACGCACGAGTTATTCATGTTGAATTCTCATGCACCAGCCAGAGTGCAATTGTACAGTACAAAGTACAGTTGTAGGATTGCTTGCAGGGGATGCCGGAGCACATCGTTCATTGCTTATTCATTAGTACGGTGTGTCATTTTCGTGCTACTATATGCACGAATCTACGACCACTTCGAATGAAAATTTGGCCGCTTTGGGCCATGGTTACTTACTGCGTGATAACAGGAATTTGACGAAGTAATTTCATTCAGAGAACATTTCACTTTACTGTGGTTTTGGGAACCTGAAACAAAATAAAGCCCAAATATTTTGTAGTATTGCATCATAAATATTGAGCTCCAAGAAACGCACTAGGATACCTGCGCCAGCTTAATCGTTCTCCTGATTAAATTTGATTATAAAAATGCGCAGTTTCGCAAAGGCCAAGGACGAAGAATACAAAAGCCATTACCCGTTTCCGCCCCATCAATTTTCTTGTCCTCAGGACAAAAGACTATTGGCTGTTCAGCAACCCAGATTGTAATCTATTCTTGAAAAACGCGATGCACTGGTCCAAGCACTGGGTTCATTTCTTTCTTGTGAAAAGATGCAATGTAACAGGAGACTCCTTGGATAATTGCACAAAGTTGGGAGGTATTAGTGAATAGTGCAGGTACATGGTGTTACTGCACATCAGAGAAAGTTTGAAATGTTTTACTTAATTGAACTTATCAGTTTCATATGAATTTTAGTTGTCTGATTCCTAGGTGTGCTCGATCTTGCTCGTGAAGTGGGAATAAGCAGTATAAGCTTCATATACTTAGACATATGGTGAGTAAGTTTTGCAAGTCAAAGTTTGATGCCAGATACCAGTCACCTTAAGCTTTTGACCTTACACATAGCACATACCTTTCGATATAAAGGCAGCCGTCTAGACACACTGAAACGCAACACCAAGCTGAGCAGAAAGACCCTATAGTTTTGATGAAACCGCATCGCGAGCTAGGGCTCTTTTTGTTTATCAGACGCTCACGAAATTTCAAAGATGTTTTCATGTGCCTGTTAACTTTCTCCTCGACACGCGCCAAGCCTCTCTATATAGACTGCTGATACATGAAAATGCAAGCAGAGTATTGCTCCTACTCACACTTTACATAATAATTGCAATTTCGCCCCAAATATATTTTGAGCTTAGAACAATGGCTCAACAAGAGAACACTGGCGACAATTATGAGAGAGGCCAGTCAACGTTTCTTCCTTCCAAAAATCCGCAGAACCCAATTCACGATGACTATCTTCGGCAATCCGTTTAGCATTGAATCAATATAGGGACAAAATTTATTGCAACCTTGTATACGAGTTATGAGGTGTGTAATGCATTGCGACCCCTCCTTCCTGCTTCCTAAAGAAGACATGACGTCATCAATAAAGCCGCCGAAAAGCCTGCACGCGACCTCCGAAGCGCATGGCGCGCTGTTCGGCGACAACAATTCGAACCGCGTAAAGGCGGTTGAACATGCAGCGATTGGAACAGAAAAGTGCGGTGCATTCGCTTTCGTGCAAGGCGGTTTGGAGAGTGTTCATTTCACGCGGCTGCAATTTTAACGTTGCGCCCGGTACCAAGACCCAGCTTGCTTGGTATCAGGCGTTGTGGCATACGCGGGCTAACCTTCTAAATATAATGACAAAGTGCCTGGCAATATGACATTATTGACCTGTGTTTAATAAGAGGAAATAACATGTGTGTATTGCAATTCAAGGACGCTTGGTAGACAAAATTGATCTTCAGTTCCCTAAAATGGTTTCTGAAGTTCAGTGCGGGACTAATGGCGGACGTTCAGAACTGTTCGCAGCTGGTCGTTCAGCCTTGTAGCTTCTCTCTTGCGCCTTCTATATCCGCTCCATTCTGCCTATGCTACAAGAAGAATGAACATCATCTAACATGCCCATATAACTATCCGTATCACACGTGGAGTTTTTGGAATTGGGCTGCAGCGACATCGTGTTGTCACCGCAGGGCAATGCTCGCACTATCTGTTCTCTAGCGTCAGTTTCTGAAGAAATTATGTGCGTATATTGCTGGTCATTGCGCATAAGCATAATCTCATTATTGAACTAAAGCTTCAACTAACAACCTAAGTTTCGCAGTTCATCTTTTATGATAGACAGCCTATTTAAAAAGAAGCGTGTCATATTCATGAATACATATTTTTTCCATATGCACCTGGCTAAGCGGCGCATAACTTCCAGACTTTTTCAAAACTTCAACGATATTGCAGCTTAGTACTTCAGATGGGCTAGTTACTGCTTTATTTACTGACGTTAGGTTACATATGTAGCTTGTGAATAGAAACCGAGTGGATGAGAGGCGATGTATGTTTAGCAGAACCGCAGCCAGTCCCTTATGCCACCCTGAAAAAGCCCCTGAAAAAGACTGGCACATTCTTTTCGCATTTGCTATAATTATGCAACCACCATTTTTATAAGTTTACTGCATGAACGATCACTGTTGCTCACCTTACTGCAGTGTTGTGACGCTGTAATTATTTGGTAACAATACTGCGGTAAAGATTCATTTTGAGGGGAAAATAGCTTCTACCTGTAAATAAAAGAGTGTACGTTAGGCAGCTTTTTCTGAATCGCCATTGAAGGTTTCGGTAGTAGTGAGGTCCTCCGATCTTAAGCAAGAGCAAGTCGTGCATCTCACAAGGCGTTTTACTGCACCTTCTCATGCTGCTTCGATACACCAACTCTGCTGACAGAAGGCCACAGGAATGTGACGCTTGAGTGAGAGCTTGCAGGGCACCGCAAAAGGTCAAAGCAGTTTGCCCAACATTAATACAGGTAAGAATGCTTCAGCATTGAGAACATATAACATACAGAAAATTTTTTTTCAGAAATGAGTGGTTTCCTGCAATGCTTATGATTCCTAAGGAAATATGAATCACTGTGGTAAAGTAACAGTTCACACTAGCGGGAGACTGAAACAAGTGTTATCACAGTGAAAGGAATGAAACGCTCCCGGTTTCAATAACAGTAATACTTTTAATAAAGAAAATAAGCGATAAGCCTAAAATGTACTTTTAAAAGCAGCACAAACAGTCCGAGGTAACTAGTTTACTCGGAAACATTCCTTCGGCCAGCAAAGTAAAAACCGTGGTCGCGTAGGGCCCTTGGTCTTCCACTGCGAAATCGAGAGGCGCATGATAAGATCGAGGCCAAAGCGCCCACATTTCAATGTTGGCGAAATGCAAAAATAAGGTGCATTTAGCGCTGATTAAGGAACCGTGCGTGTCGAAAATAAATCCCGAGTCCCCCGCTACGGTGTCTCTCATCATTCTTTTGTAGTTTTTGCACATGAAACCCAACATTTTATATTATATAGAGCAAATACTACACGAATTAGAACAAATGCCTATTAAGAATCACCTGACAGCAGCTACTTTTAACAACATTTCGTACTGTCTAAATGGAGAAATCGTGAGATAGTCTGAGCAAAGATCGGCTTATACCAAAATAATTGCCATCACTTTGATATGCAACGTTATGCCATAATTTATTTGTAAAGAAATTATATGCGCAGTACAGATGGTCACTACACCTACAATAATTCGCACTACTTCATAATCTGCATAACATTCTTTCAAGCGACAACACAAGTTTACTATTTTTAACCTGTGCAAATGGTTTTTAATTATCTTGATATCACGGGCTCCTTGAGAAGATCTCTAGTCACACTGGTCTGACCGTGGTCCGGCCTATAGAAGCCAAATGCCAGTAATGTACAGCTTCGCCAAGTCGCTACGTGGCGCGATGCGAATAACAACACATGTAAATGTCCCAGCGCACTTTCAGTTTCACACAGTATGCCTCGTAAGGACATGGCAGACGCGCTATTGCCGAACAAATACATCTAACGCATCTGTCATAAAGCAAAAAGTTGTCCGTATTGAATAGATTGCCTAGAAGTGACGCAACAATGATTGCTTTAAACATTGATATCCTGACCTTTTAACTTCGAAAAATATATGAAACAAACCATCGATCCAGGACGCTCAAAACGTTGTGACTGCCGATTTTAGAGCCGCTATCTCATTGCGGGTGAGGCTATTGCATAATTTCTGATCTGAAAAATTGGTTTCAATCCACAGGTCTTGTAGTTGCACACCTCCGCTAGAGAAGCGTGTGTCAGTGCGCATGGTAGCTTTTGGTGACAGAATATGAAAACATATAAATAACGAGTCACATGGTCGCTCATCGCTTCTTGTGCGGACACTGTAGACACAAAAGAATGGGTTGGTTGAAAGACACCGACGGGAAATCTGAAATGGAAAATTATTTGACCTCGTTACACATGTTGATTCCTGACCCCAGACGGGCGGATAGCACACAGCCGAACTCGGTAGGAAGCAAACGATCTAGGCAGGGGCACATGGCACATGCGAAAATGTTTATATTTGAGCCTGAGCACAATTTTTCTATTATTTTCCAGTACACAATAGATATTCAAAACGCACGATTTGCTGATGTATTTTATACGTGGGAAAATATCAGTTAGCGTCTAGTTTCCTGTGGGTCCGCTCTAACACATCAAAAATACCAATGGGCTTGTCTATTTCGTGCCGACTCCTCAACAATACTTCTAAGTCGCAGTCATCGGTTTCGCAAAATTACTACAAAACTAGGGGCTATGTTTATTAACATCATTTTGTTGAAGAACGTAGCCATTCGCATAGTCAAAAAGGGAAATGCGAAGAGCGAAAGGAATCTTCAGTGTCACAAATGCATGGATAAATGGAGTAGTTTACGCACCTTTATTTCAATGTGCGACACGAAAGAGATTTTTATGGCACCAAAATATTGCTTTATTTATGACACGAGCGAAGTATCTACCGATTAAGTCCCATCAAACATTTCATGTTCAACAGCCTGAATACTCTTCACGTAGTGGAACAAGTGCCACCGAAACGCAACCAGCGCCGTTTACAGTACGAGCCAGGAAATTCAGCTAGATACAGCTCGTCAAGCTTCCCATCATTAAAGCCATGGCTCGTGCAGTATAACTGAGCTCTTATCCAGCGATACTTCTAGTGTACCAGTGGGTCCCATTGAGCGCCAGAGTGTCCCAGAGCAATCCAATCTGAAAAAAAAACACGAGCTGGTTTCTAATTGGTGAGCAATAGATGACACTGATATTTCAAATAGAGTTGTCTTACAGCAGCAGATTTGCTGCTGCTTTTTAATTTGCTCAAGGTAAATGTGCAATATTGTGTCCATGTAGTTAAAAAAACAATTTCTAATATGCCCAAATCAGTTGCGGTACGTTCAGTTTTTTTTTTAAATATGCACATCATTTACTTAAGAGTACCTCCGTCACATCTGCCAGCGTATCAAAACTTGTTTACGAATAGGTCTCATAGCATCCAGCTTATATGTTTTGAAATTGACGCCCTCATCGATGCCTTCGTAGAGCCTTAGAGTGAAATGTTTTTTTTTTAGTATATCCTGACGGGTGCTAAAGCGTGAAACAAATTAGTCACAAGGAGCAGAAAGACCCAGCTGAAAACATAGCACTTGTATTCTTAACATAGCCTGTCGGGCATGTTTCCCACAGTTTATTCAGCGTATGAAAATACGAACTCTAATTTGAATAGCCGTCTGATTATTTTCTACCGCAATCAGTGCTCCATCTTTTGGGTGAAACGGGCACTTTATTTTCAGCGGAATTTATGCTTAGGAACAAATTATTCATCTCAATGAGCTTAGCGTTTTAAAAGTAAAATCCTGTCTAATGTTGATATGGTCTATTGATTACTTTTGGAATTCACCTGATTTCAGACGGGTTATGCATGCTGAATTTTCATGCACCAGACAAAGTACAATTAAAGACGGCTTGTAGGAATATTTCAAGCTGACCCCCTAGCGCATAGTTTATTATTTAATCATTAGTATAATATGTAATTTTCGTGCTACAATGTCCACAGAACCTCCCACCAATTCAAATGAAAATTTGCCTGGTTTGGGCCAAGCTTCCTTACCACTCCTTAAGAGAAATCTGAAGAACTAATTTCCTTCCCAGAACATTTCCCTTTACTGTGGTTTCGCAAGCCTGAAAAGAGAAGATCGTAATATATCCTAGTACTGCAGAATTATTATTATGCTTCGAGAAACGCACCGGGATAACTGAGTCATCTTACGCATTCCCCTGATAAAATATAATTATAAAAATGCTACTTCAGTTTCACTGAAGTAGCATTGAAGTAGCACTCAAGTAGTTTCACTGAAATGCCATCACACGTTTTAGCCCCATTCTTTCATTATCCTCAATGCAAAGGACTATTGCTTGTTCAGCTACCCAGATCGTGGTCTATCCTAGCAAAACGCGATGCATGGGCCCGAGCACCGGCTTTGTAACTTCTTGCGAAAAAATGCTGTATGATAGGAGACTCCACGGGTTAGCGCACAAAGTTGGGAGATTCTTGTGAATGTTGGTGGTGCTATGTGTTACGGCACATCCGAAAATAATTTCGAATATTTTACTGAATTGAAGCTTTCAATTTAATATGAACTGTAGTTGCCTGATTTATACCTGTGCTCCATGTCGCTAGTGTAGTGAGAATAGGCAGTGTAAGCTTCGTATACCTAGGAATTTGGTGAATAAGTTTTCCAACATGTACTAATCAAGACGCCTTTCCGGACTGCACAAAGCTGGGAACGCTCAGGAATCTGAACGCCTTAAAAGTATGATGCATGAGAGCAATCTGTAAGCGCTCATTTGAGGCAGTGTTTCGCGCTTGGCTAAAGAAGATTGTCTCGTGCCAGTCCCGTTTGTCTGCTGCACGTCCAATAAGAGGGTGGTAACTAAGTGAGCTTCGTAAATTGCTTACTCTAAATATGCTACATGCTTACTTAATTACTTACTTACCTACATAGTGAGCTGAATGTGCCGAACAAGGCCCAATCGTATAGCTACGTTATTGTTATTGTTATTATTGTTATTAAGAAGTTGAGAAGAGTGAGCAATAATGTAAGTCCTTGAGGTGCGCGTTGTGTTTTAATTATTGCTGAATTGGCGGGTGAACCATTCTCCTACGCGTCAGTGTCCAGCAAACTCACGGGAGCAGTGAACTTGATAAGTTGAGTGATTCGATCCGTGCATGTTACTCTATTAGATGTTTTCCACGCTTTGAGTCTCCCCAAACAACCTAGGCTGTTCGTCCAGCATTTCTTCGCAATGTGGTGACGGCGAATCATTCAGGTAGTCTCCAGTGAGTTGAAGTGATGTTAGTAGCACAAAGTTTCTTTTTTAAATCTTGCAATTACAGCAACATCCTCATGGGTGTATGAGCCACTGCTTACAGAGGTATGGTCTATTGAGTAGGTCGCAGGGATTTTTTTGAAGCCGTAAACTAGACGCCGCTATTTGTACGTTTAATGCGTGATTAGAATGAATGTATCCACTGTACGCTTCACTTTCATGATTGCTTGTAGCCTATGCATTACGAGAAAGTTGAGCCATGTTTTTTTTGTTGTTGTTGTTGTTGCTGTTGCTTAGGGACTAGAAGCCATCGCTGATGAATAGAGTGTTTCTGCCACTGGACCGTGCAGGTAACTTATTCAAAGCCATCGGGGGCATGAGCCACTTAAGGCTCTAATCTTAATGTCTCTGCCTATGTCGCGTTTCAGAGAGCCACCACTCAACAGTACTGAATTATAACATAGTTGTTCTTTCGAACCATTAAAGGTAATTAGGCGTGAAGCAGAGACACATGAAGAAAGTGAGGACGAACACAAGGCGTTTTTCTCGTCCTCGTTATCAGTGTTGAGATGTCTGCTTTACGCTGAATTCTACCCAGCAGCTGCTTTAAGCCATTACAGGATTTGCTATTTTCAACGTAAATCAGAGTGGCCGGTTCACGCAAAAGGGGTAGATTTACCAGGTGTTTACCATATAATCGGTAGACGCTCCTCCACACCAATTTATCCCCTGTTCTCCTTTACCCCTGCAAGTTTTTTCCCGGTCCTAGGAAACACATTCTTGCACGTCGCCTTTGCTGCCTCGAAATCGTTGCCGTCCATGGCGTCAAGTCTGCGCGGCTGAACTGCTCTGGCACTCGTCCACGGCATCAGCCATATGCGGCATTGAGAAGGAACTACAAGGTCCTGCCTCAACTGACAATCGGATCACCTTGTCAGACCCTGCGCTGGTAAGCCTCGGCTTGTATTCTGTGTCACCTTAATCTTTGCCAGTAGTCGTTATTCGTGCCTTTCGAATTCGCCATTCGGCGCGTTTCCTAAGACATGCGCATTTTCCATCACGTGCGCAGTGATGACATAATCGGTAGAGAGAGAGAGAGAGAAACAACTTTATTGAGCCGAGCTCGACGTCTTAGACGCTGTCGATTGAAGTGGTTCCCTCTTCACGAGACCCATATGCTTCCCTAGCTGCCTGGCCCCTGGAGATCAGGACGAGCTGGTCTTCCAGGGTGGTGCTGGTCAGCAGGGTCTCCCATCGCTCGGTAAGGGTGAATGAGGGATGGGATAGGGTAGTGGGGATCGCCTTGATGAAATCGCATACTCCAGTGACGTGTTGGAACCAGCCTAACTGAGTTTCGCAGAAATTACAATCCGTCTCCTACCTTTTCGGGTGCATCTTGTTTTGAAGGTAATGGTGCGGGAAGGATCCTGCCTGTATGTGCCTGTAGGTTGCTTGCTGTTCTCTGCTAAGCGATTTGTGAGGATTGGGGTAACGGCGCCTCTGCGTCTTATAATGGTTCGTAATGTCTCTATATCTAATCATGGGCTGCGGCTCACCATCCTCTGCCCGTTGATCCATCTCTCGGGCGAACTGGTGGGCAAGTTCGTTGGCATCCAGCCCAGAGTGAGCCGGTGTGCATGTCAAGTCAACTTTCCTTTCAGGTACGTCGCGTTTACTCTTGAGAATATCTAGTGCCGCAAGGGACACCCACCCCTTTCTGTAGTTGTTATACGCCTTTTGCGAGTCAGCGACAATTCTTCCCACCTTGGGCTGCGCGAGTGCTATCGCTAACGCGGCCTCTTCTGCTAGCTCCGGAAAAGACGTTTGATGGAGGCGCAGGTTACGAGCTCATCCCGCTTCGTAACTGCCAGCGTCGCTTTCGATGAAAACTTGGGTAATGAAGCGTCTGTGAAGAGAGTGACCCCCTCTTCCTCTTTTACTATTTTACCCAAAGTCTCCATCAAGGCCGCTATACGAGCCGCTCTGCGGCCGTCGTTACTACTCGACCTCATGTTTCTAGGCAGTGGCCTACTGTGAATTTTATGCGCCCAAAACCTGGGTAACGGCCCCGTTTCCTTCCGCTCTGCCTCTTGCCAGCCAAACAAGGGAAGAACGCGACGTCCCGCCGACGTTTGACTGAGTCGAACTCTTGGATTCGACAGATGAGCTTATATTAATTCTTCGACGACGTTGTGCTTGGCCATGCTGAGAAGCTTGTCGGTCGAAGAGTGCTTCGGAATGCCCAGCGCCATCTTGGTTGCCTTGCGTATAATGACGTTCAAATGGTCCCTGTCTTTCTTGAGTAACTTGAGGTAAGGCGCCGCGTAAACGATGCGCGACGTCACGAACGCCTGGACGAGCGTCATTGCATCGTCCTCCTTCAATCCCATTGGTCTGTTTGTGACTCTTCTGATCATGTTCGAAATTTGTTGCGTTGAAACCTTGATTTTATCGATCGGTAACCCCGCCTTGACATTGTTCTGGAAAATGACACCCAGGATACGTGCTTGCGTGGTTCGCGTTATGGTCGTCCCGTCAATGGTGATGCGGACGCTGTCTTCGTCTCCTTTCTTTCTTCTTGGCTTGATGACAAGTAACTCTGATTTGTGTGGCGAGCAAGTGAGGCCGCACGATTTAGCGAACTCGTGCACGGTCTTTGCCACTCTCTGAAGGGTCTCCTCAATCCAACTCTTCGACCCTGCCCTCGACGGCCACACAGTGATATCGTCTGCATAGTGAGCGTGATCTATGCATTCTATGTCTTGAAGTAAAGCCGGGAGAGAGAGGACTGCCAGGTTGAAGAGAAGCGGCGAAAGAACCGATCATTGTAGGGTGCCTCTGTCTCCCATGGTTATCGGTTTCGCCTTCTCCTCTCCAATTTTGATCGTTGTTTTTCTATTGCTCAATAAATCCTGCACATATTTGAATATTCGCTTTCCGCATCCAGTTTGGCGCAGGTTACGGAGAATACTTTCGGGTGGGACGTCATCGAAGGCGCCCTTAAGATCGAGCGCCAGGGTAGCTCTTGGCGTAGGGGTCTTCGGTTGCTTGATAACCAGCTCGTGTAGTTGTAAGGAGACGTCTTGCGTGCTCAGGTGACTCCGGAATCCGTACATGGTCAATGGCATCTGATCAGTGACGTCCAAATGTCTCTGTAGTCTCTTGAACACCATACGCTCGACCACCTTCCCTACACACGACGTGAGGGAGACGGGGCGCATATTGTCGACGTGTGGCCCGGCTTGGAAATGAAATGCACCTCCGCTTCTTTCCATTCTTTTGGTAACTAACCCTTCTGCCAGGACGTGTTGGCGAAGTTTAGCAGTTCGGCTCGGCTTTTGTCGCTCATATATTTTAGCATATTGTATTTAACGCCATCAATTCCCGTTGGGCTGCCTTGATTACTTTCATCGGTGGCCGCAACCAGCTCCAGTTCAGCGAAGGCTTCGTCCATCTCAACGTTACTATCCCCTTCATACTCGTTACTATCCCCTTCATACCGCTCTTCTTGGTCTTGAGGTAATTATTTGTGAGTTCACGAATGAGCTTCTCCCCGTCCCCGTCGTAACTGTTGATCGTTCTTGTCATGTCTCGAGCGCATGGGCTCTTGCTTTTTAACGGATCTATGAGGTGCCACAACCACTTCCAAGTCTTCTTCGTAGACAGTGTACCTTGCATGTAATCACACATCTTCATCCAATTTTCCCTGCATAGTTGTTCCACATACTCGGTCACCTGCTTCTTGAGCGCGTGCATACGTCTGCGAAGCTTATGTCTTTGCCTCTACCATCTTCGAGTAAGACTGTGCCTGGCCGCCCACATGTGGTTAAACCCTGCTGTCTACGAAGGGAATTTGCGTGGTCGTAGTAATATTTTGCGTAAATTTCTTTACAAATTCGAGTTGCTTTTTGCCCACGTCTCATGCGGCTTGGTGTCTCGGTCCTCGTCCTCACCTTCACTGTCTGCGCTTCTACGTTACCGGTCCCTCTCTGTAATGTTGGCTTGACCCAGTTTCGCCTTAATGTCGGTCCCCCCGAGGGTTACACAAATTATATCGTTATCCGAGCCAACATTTTCCACCATGTTACGCCGAGGTACGTCGAGGTAGCCCTGAACTAGCGTCAAATCAGGAGTGGTGTCTTTGACCATGCTAATGCTTTCCTGGTCGGTATGCCCGGTTCGTTAACCACCTCCATGTCGTGATCCTCTATCGCTTTAACCAATTGGGTTCCTCTTTTGGACGAATATTTGTAACCCCACGTCGTGTCGGCTGGGCGGCGTTGAAGTCTCCTAGCACCAAAATCGGTCTTCTTCTTGCTTCTTTAATGCAGTCCAATATGGTGCCTCACCCATTTGCCTCGTGCGCGACAAAAGGGAGTGCGCTTTTGTCCCGCCTTCCTCGCTCGCGCATGCGTTATTGAGCCTCGTTCGGAGGCTCACCCTCTCGCACTTTCACTTGCACATAGAACATGCAACGCACGGCGACGATTTTATAGCTCATGGAATGTATACGCAACCTGAAGCCGATTGTAGAAATGCGCCTGGAGTGTCATATAATTGGTATCGCAATAAAAATAAGAGGTGTCGCACGAGCAAAAGCAGACGAGAGTCGGGACACGCCAAAAATACGATTCGAATACAAATACACGGTAAGGGACACGCTACAAGTATGGGTGATTTAGGCTCTCCTGAATGTGTGTCATGCAGGGTGAATTTCTTTAATATCATTTTGGTTGACTTTCTCTAGACCTATTTTTGCACTTCCATGCTCTTTTCGGAGTACCTTTTTTTGCGAAACCATATGCTTGCTGAAAGTTTACGCACATATTTCTCACGTATATTGATGTACATTGAACCAAGGTAAATAAAATCATGCAACAAGTTTTGGTAGCTCTCCCTTTCTTAACAAGGAGTGTCAATATAAAAAATATTTTTTACTAAATAAAACTTTGCTCTCACGATTCAGTGGACCTGCTTAGTTTTTCATCCTTTCAGAGCTCAACAGCTCACCTGCACTGCAGCGAAATATAGTTTTTTTCTTACAAGAATAACAGAATTTAGGAGTGTCGGCGTGAGATCCACATTTATTGTTTACCGAACAAAGTTAGGACGAAATGCAGGATTAGTATCATTGCCCTCTGCACGGACATAAGCCACTGATGTTGCTTTGACATATTCTAGAAGGCAATCTGTCAAGCGAGAGCTCTTCTGCACCTGAGCATGCCACGAATAACTACGTGGGAGGATGACGTCATTATCCTCGACAACGCTTGGTATGACAGTGTGACATTGGTTTTCTAAGCCTAGGCAAAAGTCTGAAAAATAAAATATCTTTTGATCGGCTTGGGCGTGTCAAAGAATTTGTTGTGGTAGCATATTTTCCTTCTTATACGCGTATAACCATAGCAGGACCTTTACATTTGTAGAAGTGAGTGAGTGAAAACTTTATAAACTTTATTGAATAGAAATAAAATAAGGCACAATGGTTGGAGCCCCTATTCCATGGCCCCACTGGCACGGGCGCTTCGCTGGGCTTGGTCCAGGAGACCCAACTGGCTCTGCCGACCCTCGTCCGGAAGCCATGCCTCCCACTGCATTTTCCTCATTAGTTGATGTTGGTGTAATATGGGGCTGTGTTTGTGCGGAGGCCTCCTGGGGCACTCCTATGTGATGTGTTTTAGTGTGGGTGTGTCTGTGCACCACGGCAACTTGTCAGTGAAGCTCGTGGGTTGTATTCGCTGTAGTTGGTGCAGGTTGGGATACGTATTCGTCTGAATACGACGCTAGTCCCTCTCCTGTTCGCTGTTTAAATAGGAGTGAGGATGTCCAAAACGTCTCCGCTCCTGCTTTTGCTGTAGGAGGATGTCACCAGTATTCGGTGGAAGGTCGTCGCTAGGCCATGCCGTTGCTCGGACGTTTAAACCGCGAGCAAACGGTCCGCCCTCGCGTTTCCTTCCAGTTGATTGCCTAAAATTTTTATTATTGATTTGGGTGTCGTTCTATGTAGAAACAGGCGGCAAGCTGCTTTTGAGTCGGATAATATGACAGCCGAATTGGTTTGTCGCTCGGCGTCCTTAATGGCCAAGGTGATGGCTGCAGCCACTGCCACGCACGCCGAAGCGGTTTTGAAGGATGCCGTTGTTATATTGTTCTTGCATGTCGAGACTATGGTGAAAGCGTCTGAGCTGGCTCGACAAGCATCCGAATATGCACCCCCGGTCCCATGCCAAAACGTTTGTGAAGTGTCTTTACCCTATCTCTGCGTCGTCCGGGATTGTACTTGGGGTGCACGTTTTTCGTAATTGGGGCCACCGCGATGGTGATCGAACGTTGCGGTCTGTCTGTGCCGTTTCCTCTCCGCAATACTGGGGTCTCAGGGGAAAGCCTAACCTCGCCAATACTCGTCTGCCCTGAGTTGAACAAATCGTTCTTTCTGAGCTTTCTCTTAACTCCGCCAACTACGTTCATTGCATTTTATACGCAGATGACACGACCATATCATCATCTGACAAATCTGTTACTACTCTTACTTCTAAGTTAAATATTGCATTATGTAACATTATAAAAAGGTGTAGCAAGAATTACTTAGTTCCTAATCCTTTAAAAACTAAATTTATGTTATTCAAAAGTGCTCAAAGGGCCTTAACTTCTATTCCTGAAGTAAAGCAAAGAATTCATTCAATTCCGGTTAGCACTGATGTCACTTTTCATGGCATACATCTTGACCCAACCTAACATTTCGTTCTCACTTCCAACATCTCAAGCACAAGACTGCGTTTGGTATACGTGCATTAATCAAAGTTCCCCCTTTTTTTTCTCGTGAGGCTCTGCTAGCGTTGTATTATGCGTTCATTCGTAGTCACATTAATTACAGCATTGTTTCATGGGGCAACAAGTACGCTTGTCACTTATGATCAATTTAACATATCCAAAATCAGTCAATACGCATTATCACTTCTAGCTCCATGCAATCCAATGCCTCTTTGTTACTTCGGGCGTATAATACCTTGCCTATTAATAATTTGTTCGAGTTTAACATACTCGTCTTACTCCACAAGTTGATTCATAATAACCTTACGTTTCCGTTCATTGCAACTGACCTTTTGGAGAATAAAAATATGACCAGATTTGCGGCTAACAACAATTTCTTGTTGCCCATGGTTCATACCAATTACGGCAAAAAAACATCTTCCTTCGCTGCAATTTCTCTTTGGAATGAATTACCATCAACCATAAAATCCTGTACTTCTCTTGCAATTTTTAAAAATCACCTTAAGCATCATTTCCTGCGATAACTTAACTACGATCTGGCGGTGTACCTTTGACTTTTATCTCACATGTCATTTCTTGTATTTCATCCATGCTTTCTTCCGACTTTCTTTTATAACGTGCTTTTTCGTGTTTGATTGTAAATGACAATGTATTTGATCTGTAGATGTTGTTTATAATACGCTAATTTGCTGACTCTTGATATCACCATCAATGTTATTATTATTAACCGAGGGCCGCACTACAGTTCTTTCACTTTGGGACCGTCGTCTGTGTATTTGTCATGTAGTTACTTCTTTTTTTGGGACCAATAAATCCGAATCTGAATCTGATATAACGTCGCGACTGCGTACTCGTCAAAAGTATTGTGCAGACCCAGTTCCTCAAACCTCTCTGTGCTAGCGCATTCGGGAAGACCAAGGGCGGCTTTGAAGGCTTTTCTTATTATTGTGTTGCCTGTATAACCTCTTGGTTTGTCGAAACCTGATGCGGAAGGGCGTATGTGATTCGGCTTATTACGAATGCGTGAACCAGGCTGATGGTCTCTCCCTCAGTTAGGCCGTTTCTGCTTTTTGCCACTCTCCGTATCATTCTGGCCACGTTTCCTGTGACCGCCTTTAGTTTTTGAAGGGTGGGGGTTGTTCCAGCGTTCTGCTGTATCCCCATCTCTAATATTGTTTGTGTCTCCACTTCAGGAATTGACGCCCCGTTAGTGGCACTCAGTCCTTCTTTCTTGCGTATTTCGCACGCTCCCGAATGAATTCCGATTTTTCGGGTGCGCATGCCATGTCCACCGCACTCGCGTATTCAACGACTGCGTCTATGGCCTTTTGAAGAGTTTCTTGCTTGTCCCCATAGGAGCCCTGGTGAGCCCAGAACGTGATGTCATCGGCATATATCGCACAGCCGACATTCGGATGTTTATCTAGCTCCAGGGCTAGCTTTCTCGCCCACACATTAAACAGCAGAGGAGAGAGTATAGCTTCCTGAGGGGTTCCTCTGTCGGGACACTTGAAGGTGTCGGACCCTGTGGAGCTTAATCCGATTGTGGCTGCGTGGTCGCTCCGGAACGAGCGCACATAGTTACAAATTCGTGTTCCGCAGTTCACCGCTTCCAGTCCCTCCAGAATAGTGTGGTGGGAGATGCTGCCGAAGGCTTTTTGATGTCCAATGCCAGTACAAATTTATCATCCGACACTTCATTTCGGTGTAGGACCTCGTGCTTTAGTAGTAGAAAAACGTCCTGCGCTGACACGTGGGGTCGGAAAACGAACATGTTCGAGGGGAACATGTTGTTTAGCGGTATGTGGTTCGAGATCCATACCTGCACAACCTTTTCAAATAGCTTCCCCGCGCACGACGGTAGGGAGATGGGTCGAAGGTTGTTCATGTTACGAGGCTTAGCTGGTTTAGAAATGAGAATTACTTTTGCTTCTTTCCATTCTTTTGGAAGGACGCCGTCCTCTGTCCAGACCGTGTCGTTAAAGAATTTGGTCAAGCTCTTTAGCGTGTAGTCACTTAGATTGCGAATCATTGCATTCGTGATCTGATATACCCCTAGGGTCGTGTTTTTCCTTAAGGAGTGTGCCGCTGCATAAATCTCTTCAAAGTTTATTGGGCCGTCCATTTCCGGTTGGTCCTGACCTTCGTAAACGGGTTTGGTGGATTGCCCTGTCGGAACAGTCCCTACGTATATCTGTTTATTTTGTTTATCATGGCAGCTTCCCGACCTTCAAACTCTTTTTCAAGCAGCTTGAGTGTGCGCTTCGCGACTGTTTTGTTCCTCCCGGGTCAATCATACTTCGAAGAATGCGCCATGTTTTATCTGTAGTCAACGTGCCCCGAAGCGAGTCGCTGAACTGATGCCAATTGCTGTCGCTTAACTTTTGTGCGTATTCGTTAGCTTCCTGCGCTAGCTGAGCTAACCGTATCCTGAGTTTGCGATTAAGCTTCTGCCTTTTCCATATTTTTGTGAGGCCTCTCCGGGCTTCCCAGAGATGCAAGAGGTGACGATCCAAACCTGGAGGCTCCGTTGTCGTTTCAATTGTTTTTGTGACCCCAGCATGAATAACTCTGATCCTCTCGGCCTACGTCTGTTATGCTACCGATTGTTTTCAGTTTTTCGCGAAATTTGGTCCAGTCGGATAGCCTTGCCTTGGTAATAGCTCTTCGAATCCTGGCTGCATTGACCGATATGCTTAGGATATATTGATCGCTTCCTAGGTTTTCACCTAGCTTCGTCCATCGCGTCTCACTTTCGTTGTTGGTGAACGTGTGGTCGGGGTAAGTGTCCTTCGACATGCTGTTCCCGATTCGCGTTGGGAGATCGGAATGAGTTAGCTGGAAAAGTCCGTAACGCTGTACAACGTCTGCTAACAAGATTCCCTTGGATTGTCTCTACTGTAGCCCCAGTTTGAGAGTTGTGCGGTAAAGTCACCTAACAATAATAATTTGTCCCTACCTTGAGCGAGTCGCACCACGGTGGCCACCACGTTTTCGAAATCCACCTGTTTTTCTCTGGGATAACTATAAACGTTGACAATAATTGTTTTAGGTTTGCCCCTTTTCTGCGGCCAAATTGTGCTTACTGGTACCGAATAGGTTCGCCGAAAAAATAATTTACGCTATTCGCGACATCCTTCTTCGCAAAGGTGGCTACTTGAGGGTAATCTGGGTGAGCATAAAGCTCGTATCCTTTGAGTTTTTGATTCTGTTTCCCTTGTTACTGAATACAGATAACGTCGGGAGGAATTGGCGCCAATTCTATGTAGTGCGTGAAATCAGCCAATTTCGTGCGTACCGCCCAGCAATTCCATTGCAAGATTTCCATGTGTCCGGTCTTTATGTTGTTTGTGATGGATATCCATGGATAGTATTATATATATATATATATATATATATATATATATATATATATATATATATATACATTACTGCCATCCATGGATCTTACTGTCACTATCAGTGTGCTCTATAGCTTTCGGTGTCCTTGAGCTCCCAGACTTTGACTGACTCTCTTTCTGGGGACGGCTGCGGCTTTTGTTTGCACATCATCACCATTCGCTTGAGTTTGTGTAGCTCTGCGAATATTAGTTGCATGTTTTCTGCTAACTGTTGCAGCGTTACCGATTGAGCGCTGGAGGCGGTATTTTGTTGCAGTGATGTCTGCGGTGGTGATTTAGAAGTGTGGTCCGCAATTTGTATGGGTTGCTGTGATGTGATGTTGTTTGCCATGCGCTTAAAAGCTTCAAACTCGGCTCATAGCTCGACTAAACTGTTTCGAAGTATTTTGTTTTCTTCTGCTATTTTTTTTTGTACTCTGGATTTGGTGTGATTGGTGTAGGTGTATTCGTAGCATTGGCAGTGGGAGACGCAATTTGCGCCAAGCTCACCTGATTATTTGAGGAGTGCTGCATGCCAGTAGTATCCTTGGTGACTTGCTTCTTGGGGCTTCCTTCTTCTTTGTCTGATGTTGCTGCTGGGGCAGCTTGGGTCGGGATGCCGATCGTTTTCTCTGGCCCGGCTGCCCGGAATAAGATCGGCTCCGCGACGGCGAGCGGGTTCTGGCGCGGCTGCGACGATCCATCGCCGGAAGGAACTCCAGCTCGGAGTCCTCGTCTTCGTTGGCGAACCACCGTAGCTGGGTGTTTGTTTGGTTCTTTGGCTGCGGACTTGATATCTGCCTCACTGGCGTTAGTCTTTTGGAACATGTGCGGTCACCCGTTGGATCATCACTCCCACAAATGGCTCATTTGGGGGTGCACGTGTGTCCGTCGGCAGGCTCCCGCACCCCGCACGAGTGGCACATTTGTACGTCGGGCTATGGACATACGTCGGTGCGGTGTACCACGGTGCCACAGATACGGCAGAAGTGTACCGAATTTCGGTAGGGTGTGCAGAGTTCCCCCCCCCCCCCCCGGACGTAATAAACACACCTTGGCACTTGGCTGGCGTAGAAGGTGAGCAAAGCACTTTGTGAGTTGCCCATCATTCTTGCGTCGATGAGCTCCAGTCCCTGCGTTCGGATACGCAGATTCGATCGCAGCACGTCAGAAGTGTGTGCTTCTATCCCGTGGATTACTCCCCGCGTCGTGTCTTCTCCTGCCGTAACGTACGCATAGACCGGGTGTTGTGCGTTGATGTTCAAGAATTTAATGGGTTGCATGCCCTTGGCCGTATTCTGATTCGGGGTGAATATCGCTGCAATGTTGGAACCTGACTTGATTCTTAGAATAAAATTGTTGTTGGTGGTTCTGTGCTGGCACGCCTCCATGCCGGCTCTTGCCAGAGCCTGACTGGTAACATTCTTGAGTGGTAGCCCTTAGTGTGGTCTGGTGACCACCTTCAGGTCACCCTTCGGTAGCGTCGGAAGACGCCTGAGTCGTGGGCGCCCGCGATTCGCCGTGGCTTTGGATTAGTTGGTAATCGGACCTGATGGCAGTGGGCTTCCTTGCGCGGAGCGTCGCTTCTGGGCGAGATTTTCCTTTTCCTTCAGAGAAAGAACGCGCGCCCATCCGGATTCTGCTGTCGTTTCGTTGAACACGGTACCGGTTTGCATCTTATTGATCTTAGCTGCCTTATTGCATTCGTGGTGCGGTGTTGCATCACCCATCTGAGATGCAGTGACATCCATCTCTCCATCAAGTCGTGACTTCATCAAGTCGCGGGTTCGATGTCGCAGCCGGAGATCTTAAAGCCGCCATGCTTGAGTGCGCGCCTGCCCGCCGGCGCTGTTCCCCTAACCGAGTTAGCAGCTCACCACGTTCTGAAGGCGGAAAATTGGCCGTAAAACGCCGAAATATGGTCCGGCTGACCTGCAGTTGGTCTCCACAGGCGCAGGACCACTTATTGAAGATTGTGGTGATCGTTTCGGGCCGGTCCCAGTAGGTGGTCTACCCGAAAAACCAAACATGTGTAGCCTGACGTACATATATAGAAACTCACGTAATAATACGCTTGCTAACACACTGAGTCTGAGTAAGTCAGCCCCAGTTAATGCTAGGAGTTGCATGGGTTCCTCAGTTCTCTACATTACCAGCGATGCAACTGGCGCACGATTTTGAGTGACCTTATTTCATCTCAAACATCTCAAACATCGTACCTGAATGAGGATATGCATAAGTGCGCTGTCGAGTGTAAAATAATTGAAAACGTAGCTTTTTTTTCATTTTCCCGATCATGCTGTATATTTTGTAACACTAGTGTTTCCAAATATCATTATAAGCAAAGGCTTAAGCTTCGAAGCAGGTTCACTATACATTTTTTTATTTTACAGATGGGTTTGTTTTCTATGGAATAATGATAGCCAGAAACACACGGCCCCACTATAACCAATCACAGTAGCACTCACTTGAAGTTTTTAGTAAATGGGTCGAAATCTCTTTGAGGAAAGAAGTTTAAACGACGGTGACGCAGTAATTTGATATGAATTGGAGCTTGAATACCTGTCACTCAGTTTCAATGGATATGAGTAGGAAAGGGAATGGCCTTCACTTAGTGCACGCAAGTGCGAAAGCTGTGCACTGTCGCAAGATGGCTTCGAGTTCAAGTGCCATTTAGTGCCAGCTAACATATCAACGTAATTCTATGGTAATTATTGTAGTCAGCATGGCGAGCAGGACTCGAACTTGGCGGCGAGCAATTCCTATGCGAGCAGTGCAGACACCTGTGACGGCAACAGTGGCGCCATTGGCGAACCGTGCGGCTCGTGTAATGGCAGGCGTAAGAACTTTTTTGAGGCGACGACATAAGTTAGTGTTCATTATAGACATTGAGCACCGGTATCAATTAAAGCCGTCAACGGAACACCATTTACGTGTACTTCAATTAGGTTGGGGTCGGTGAGGAGCGTCAACGGAGGATTTGGAGAGGACGAACGTGATGAAGCACAAGCTCCAAGAGCTGTATGGCCTAGTTTTCCGTCCGTCCGTTTGGCGAGGAAAAGCGGCGAGGTTGCGGTGACGGGGAGCGACGGTGCTGTGAATGACGTGATCGCATGGAGGAGCGGCTGTCAGGGGCATCGGAAGTAGGGTACAGAGGGCGAGGCGAATAACAGCGAGGGTCTTCATTTGAGAGAGGAGCAGGGAATGAGCTCCAGTACGGCGCAATCCATGTGGGACAGCAGTCACGGGCTACATGACCAACGCGGTGGCAACGGAAGGAGATCAGTTTGTCGTTTGGGGTTTGCCATTCTGCAGGATTGCGTGGTCTGGGAGCAAAATACAGGTCCATACAGGTTGTGGACTTGGGAATGGGTGCCGAATCAGGTCGGGAGACAGCGCAGGCAGTAGGGATGCCAAGTTTTCCAATTTCTTGCCGCACAACCGCTTGAAGAACGGAATTAAGGGGGAGGGGGCCTTGGTCAAAGTTATCGTCAAGGGGTCGAGGATGAAGGGGGGCCAAACTCGGCGCTTCACTCTCACCACGAACGATACGTGTGATGTTCTCTTCAAATCGTCGCGTGGCGGTAAGCGTGGAGGAAGAGGACGTGGCAGGGGTGTTTGGGAGCCAGGAAAACTGTAGTACGATGTGGCAGCTTTTGGCTACCTCGAAGCGGCGGCATTCTTTGACGATGGCGTCGACGGTAGAGACGTTGTTATAGACGAGCTAATTGAAGGCGTTGTCCGCCATGCCTTTTAGGATATGGCCCACGTTGTCAACCTCGGTCATGGGCTCGTCGACTCTGAGGCAAAGCGCGAGCACTTCCTTTTGTAGGAGACATACGATTCGATCCACGACTGGATAGGGTGACAATCTCTTTTCGCGCAGCCTGTTGCAGGCCTGACGGTTCGCCGAATAGGTCACGAAGCCTCTCTTTGAAAATGTCGAAGCTGGAGAGCTCGACCTTCACGGTTGTGAAACCAGACACGCGGTGTGCCGTCCAGATAAACGATCACATTGGCAAGCACGATGGTACGATCCCAGTGGTGGCTTTGGCTAACACGCTCATACATGCTGAGCCAGTCGTCGACGTCAACGTCATTTTTGGCAGAGAATGTCCTAGGATCACGGAGACTAGTAACCGTAACGTACGTTATGTTTGGCGCCGCAGGTGTAGGTAGCGACGGGGTGGGTCTATCGGAAGCCATGGCTGAGAAGATGATGGTGCGGCCGCTTCGGCGCCCTATGCGAAGACGGGGAACGTTCCACCTCCATCACAATGTTACGAGAAGGACGAGTCAGTAAGACGAGCACCTATTTATAGGTTGTATTTACAACAGCCACGGCCATTGGATTAAAAAAAATGTTGTTTGTTTTTTTATCCAGCGGCCGTGCAACAGCGTTTGCAGCGCTTACTGGTGACATTCACAGCGCGAGCCCAGTTCGTATTGCCTGCTCTTTTCTAGAGTGATGGTGCCCACGCGCCTCGTTCAAACGAGCAAATGCCTCACGCGTGTGGCAATATATATATATATATATATATATATATATATATATATATATATATATATATATATATATATATATATATATATATATATATATATATATATATATATATATATATATAGTTTTTCTACTAGGACACATAAATACCCACGAAAGTGGATGAAAAACAGCGCCGCGCTAGCTCAATTGGTAGAGCATCGCGCGCGAAATTCGAAGGTTGTGGGTTCGGTTCCCACCTGCTGCAAGTTGTTTTTTCATCCACTTTATTTGCATTAATTTGTCGTTTCTTTACTTCATTTAGTAGACACAAGTTTTTTCCCCTATGTTGCCCTTGGGGTCAGTGTTTGTTGGCTTCTTATGATTTGACTAATTAAAAGTGGGCCCCTTGGTTAATCCCCTTTTTTCTCGTTTATATATATATATATATACATATATATATATATATATATATATATATATATATATATATATGTTGTCACAGCCTAGTAGGAGACGAGAAAGCCGGTGTCGAGGACGTGAAAAAGCCCTTTATGCGAGCAGTCAACGCAACGTCGTTGTCGTCTCTGTTTTTCTACTCGCGCGCTACCTCCGCGTCGTTCTCATCGCCTGGCACATACCCGTGGCGACCATATAGGATGTGGCATTTGACCCTCGTTTGGAAAAATAGGCATCGGGAATCTCCGAAGACTGTGCCCAGACGGTGCAAAGTTGAGGTCACGAGGAAAAGCACGGCTTCATACGAAGCACGTGCACAACCTCGGGCAGATGCCGCCGGCGTTCGGAGCAGTTATGACTGTCGGAGACAACTTCATAGTTCACATCGCTGATGCGGCGCAGAACTGTGTACGGGCCGAAGTATCTTCGCAGGAGCTTCTCAGACAGCCCCCGCCGACAAATAGGAGTCCAGACCCACACCTGGTCACCGATGTTGTATGTGGCGGGTCTGTGTCGAAGATTGTAAAGTCGGGCATCGTATTCCTGTTGTTCTTGCATTCGGAAACGCGCAAGCTGCCTGGCTTCCACTGCGCGTTGCGTAAACTCCTCGGCACCAGCCTCGTCGTCACCGCACTCGTGTGGCAGCATTGCGTCCAACAGAGTTGTCACTTCCCGGCCGTAAACGACGTTGAAAGGTGCCACGAGTGTTGTCTCTTGGTGAGCCGTGTTATATGCAAATGTAACATATGGTAAAATCTCGTCCCAGTACCTGTGGTCGACGTCGATGTACATACTTATCATGTCTGCCAGAGTCCTATTAAAACGTTCGGTCAGCCCGCTGGTTTGGGGATGATAAGCCGTGGTCTTTCGTTGAGTGGTACCCTTTAGTCGCAAAACGGTATCCAGAAGCGCAGCCGTCAACGCAGCTCCTCTGTCTGTTATGACCACTGCGGAAGCGCCATGCCTTAGGACGACGGCTTCGATAAAAAATCGTGCTGCTTCGGCTGCTGTTCCACGTTGGATAGCACCTGATTCGGCGTATCGAGTAAGGTAATCTGGGACGACGATTATCCAACTATTTGTGGCTGTAGACAGTGCAAACGGACCTAAAAGGTCCATGCCAATTTGCTCGAACGGTGCTTGCGGTATCTGAACAGGATCCAGCAGTCCAGCTGGCTTGCCGGGTAGGGCTCTGCGGCGCTGGCAATCCAGGCATGTCTGTATGTAACGCTTCACGATCGACACAAGTCTCGGCCAATAGTACTTTAGCCTAATTCTTACAAATGTCCGGGTGTAGCCTAAGTGACCAGTGCTCGGCTCGTTGTGACAGGCATGTAGGACTTCGTCGCGAAGAGATGCGGGAATGACGAGTAGGTAGCTGCTGCCACTAGGTGAAAAGTTCTTTTTATAGAGAATGTCATGGCGTAAGCAGAATGAAGGCAGCCCTCTGGCGAATAAACTCGGCACGCTGCTTGTTCTTCCCTCTAAGTAATCGAAAAGAGCAACAAGTTCTGCGTCCTCGCGTTGCTGGCGTGAAATAGCCACAGTATCTAGCACGCCTAGAAAAGCCGCGTCATCATCGTCGTGCACTGCAGTCTCAACAGGAGACCGAGAAAGGCAGTCGGCGTGGGTGTGTCGTTTCCCCGATTTGTATACAACAGTGAAGTCGAACTCTTGGAGCCGAAGACTCGAGCGCGCAAGCCAACCAGCTGCATCTTTTAATTTAGTCAGCCAGCAAAGTGCATGATGATCACTGAGAACGGTGAAACACCGACCATACAAATATGGCCGAAATTTCAGGATGGCCCACACCAGTGCGAGACATTCTTTTTCTGTAGCAGAGTAGTTAGCCTCTGTTCTTGATAGCGTCCTGCTGGCGTAAGCAATCACTCTTTCGGCGCCATCCTGCCGCTGTACAAGCACTGCGCCAAGGCCGACATTACTAGCGTCGGTATGAAGAATCGTAGGGGCGTCTTCATCAATGTGTGCGAGCACGGGAGGCGTCTGCAGCCGTTGCCGTAGGTCATCAAAAGTCCGTTCCTGGTCTTCATCCCACAAAAAGGGGACATTTTCTCTGGTAAGATGTGTTAATCGCCATGCGATACGCGAAAATTCCGCGATAAACCGTCGGTAGAAGGCGCAAAAACAGAGAAAACGTCGCACTGCCTTTTTATGTGATGGCGTTGGGAAATTAGCGATGGCAGAGATTTTATCAGGGTCAGGCCGGACACCTTCACAACTAACAACGTGACCGAGAAATTGAAGTTCTTCAAAACCAAAATGGCACTTTTCAGGTTTCGAAGTTAGACCAGCTGAGCGTATTGCTTCAAAGACCGTCTTTCGTCTCTGTAAGTGTTCCTCGAACGTGATGGAGAAAACAATCACGTCATCGAGGTACACCAGACAGGTTTGCCATTTGAGGCCTGAGAGTACCGTGTCCATTAGTCGTTGAAACGCAGCCGGCGCAGAACACAAACCGAAGGGGAGCACCTGAAATTCCTAAAGTCCGTCGGGCGTCACAAAAGCGGTCTTCTCACGGTCTCTCTCACCAACTTCTATTTGCCAGTAGTTACATTTGAAGTCCATCGACGAAAAGTAATGTGCGTTTCGTATCCTGTCCAGTGAATCGTCTTTACGCGGTAGGGGATAAACGTCTTTTTTTGTGATCTGGTTGAGTTTTCGATAGTCTACGCAGAAGCGCAGGCTGCCATCATTCTTTTTCACCAATACGACAGGCGTTTCCCAAGGACTCTTAGAGGGCCGAATAACTCCGTTCAAGCATGGTCTTCACTTGTGTTTGTATAACCTCGCGCTCTTTAGGTGCTACACGATAAGGATTCTGCCGAATTGGTCTGGCGTCGGCTTCGGTGACAATACGGTGCTTAGTGAGCGGCATCTGGTTAACTCGTGATGTGGATGAGAAGCAGATCTTATTAAACTCATCGATGAGCTCAAGAAGTCTGTTCCGTTCCACGGGCGATAAGGTGGGACTGATGTCAACCACAGGCGCAAGCATAACCACGGTGGACGTCGCGTGCTCCACTGAGAGGCAGTCCTGTACTGAAGTAAATTCGTCGAAGTAAGCAAAAGCCGTGCCTGTCACAATGTATCGACGTTCCCTCGTAAAATTTGTCAGCAGCAGTTCAGCACGTCCGTCGTGTACGTTATTTACGGCCCTGGGGATGGAAGCCCCTTGACTCAGCACGAGTGCGTCGATGTGTTCAGCGAGGCCAGTCCCGGATTTCAAGTTGTCGAGATAACAAGTACGAGGGAACAGCTTCGCGGCGGGAGCGTGACGTCGTCGTCAGCGATACGTAAGCGGGGTCGCTGGTGCTCCGCGGGGTCGACGTCGTCTGAACTCGTAGAAAATGTGACGACGAGGTCACGGATTTTAATCACTGCACCATACTCTCTCAATAAATCCATTTCCAATATAAGTTCCTTACAACACTGAAAGAGAATGACGAGAGTGGCGACAAAGGTTGCACTGGCGATTACTATCCTGGCTGTGCATTTTTCAATCGGCGTCATCAAATGGCCGCCGGCAGTTATGATGTTGGGCCCGGTCCACGGCGTCTTCGATTTTCTCAGCCTATCAGCCAGCTTTTTACTTATTATCAAAAAATGCGAACCTGTATCGAAGAGAGCGGCCACTTGGTGGCCATTAATGCAAACGACAAGATCGGCGCTGACGGCGCGGTTACAGGGGGTGTGGTTGGAGTCGCCGGAGTTGTAGAGTCGTCGATCGTCGGAGATGGGGGCTCTTGGATATCTAGCCGGTTTGCAACCTCACCCCCGGAGGTCGATGCATCTAGTTTCCCCGGCGCGGGCTAGGGGACCTGCCCCTAGAGGCGTCAGAAAAATCGCGACGGGTCGGTGGGGTGTAACGAGCCGGAGAAGGGGAACGCGATCGAGGCGTCGTTGAACCTTCTGGCCGAAAGTTTGTAGAATTTCCGTCGCAGCTACTTGCAGCATCGGACACAGGGTAATTGCAGCTGGGAAATATTAGATACCCAGCCGCGCGGTAATGGCACGCGCGGTAAACATGTCCTGCTTCGCCGAAATGAAAGCACAGCGGCCGGCGATCAGCGGTGCGCCACAAATCGGTCTTTCGAAGCGGGTAGCCGGCATGGGATTCACTGTAGAAACGAGGCGCAGCAATCGACTGGCGGCGATACGGCATAGTTGGCGGCGGCTGTGACTGTCGAAAATAGGGCGTCGGGGGTGGTGGTGATGGCTGCGTCGTAGTGGTCGACGGTGTCAGCAGCATCGAAATGGCGGGAGGCGGATGACAGACAGCTTCCGCGTAGGTTATTCGTCTCGGCACCGCCTGCCAGTCGGGCGACGAAAAGACCTCTCGAACTTCCTCCCGAACGATATCAGCGACAGAAGCCAGCGCTGGTGCCAAGGGAGAGATCCCGAGCTGCCGCATCTCCTCTCGCACAATCTCTCGGACGACTTCACGCAGAGACGTGCTGCAGCTCTCAGGTAGAATTGAAGCATTCACTGGTGAGCTCTTGCGGCCATATTGGCGGTACCGTTGCTGTAGTGCCCGTTCTATAGCGTCAGCCTCCTCGGCAAATTCGGCCACTGTCATGGGTGGGTTTCTCACGACCCCGGCAAACTGTTCCTCCTTCACTACGCGCAAGAGATAGCGCAACTTCTTTTCTTCGGCCATCTCAGGGTCTGCTCTGCGGAAAAGGCGGGCCATATCTTCTGCAAACATGGCAACGCTCTCGTTTGGTTTTTGAATGCGGGATTCACGAAGGTGCTGCGCATTCTCTCTTCTGTCGCTACTAGTGAATGTGTCTAGCAGCTGGGTGCGGAAGGCATCCCACGTGGTCAAATTTCTCTCCCGGTTCACAAACCACGCACGCGCACTGCCTTGAAGCGCAAAATAGACATTACATAACTTTTGCTGGGAGCCCCAGTCATTATCACTGGCGACAGGCTCAAATTGGTCCAGCCAATCTTGGACACCTTCAAAAGCGTCACCATGGAAACTTTCTGGGATCTTGAGATTCTGCAGCGTCACCTGCGATGGAGTTGCATTGGCCATGGCGGAAATCTGTAGACGCGCTCTTGCAGGGTCCTGCAAAGGGTTGAACTCAGGCGTCAGGCCTAGCAGGCGGCGACTGTATCGGCGAACAGGAGTTTCGGCGAACGCAGATGATTCCGCGTTCGATGTATGACTCGCAAAGGGGCGCCGATCATGAGGCAATGCTACCCCAGCAACTCCACCAGTGTAGCAGCCTAGTAGGAGACGGGGAAGCCGGTGTCGAGGAAGTGAAAAAGCACTTGATGAGAGCAGGCAACGCGACGTCGTTGTCGTCTCTGTTTTTTTACTCGCGCGCTACTTCAGCGTCGGTCTCAGCGCCTGGCACATACCCGCGGCGACCACACAGGATGTGGCAAGACCTATATATATATATATATATATATATATATATATATATATATATATATATATATATATATATATATATATATATATTTATGTGTGTGTGTGTGTGTGTGTGTGTGTGTGTTTATATACCTTTGTTCGGGTCCCTAACAAACGAGCGGGTGCAGGGGGTGCCAGTTATGGTGCGCCGGGCTGCAACCACTCGCTGCAGGGTTCAAGAGTACACTGCACCGTGGCCGCACCTTGCCTTGCAACCCGTTCAATCGAGCACTGGAGCGCAGGGTGCACCGCTGCACTTTGAGGAATCGAAGGCTTAGGTGCAGTGCACCGTGAATGGGCACAGAAGGTGCACAGAAACTTGGCTGAATTCAATAGACCTCATATGTACATAATTTCGTGCCGTTATAGTTGCGGGTAAACGTTGTTTGTGTAGTCTATCTATAAACAAATACATTACATAACCCTCAGAATGATTAATTTCCTGATTATAATTCCATCCGCTGCGCTACCTATATCTTAAATTGTCCTTATCTTCATAAACTTGTATTTCTCTTTTTTTACACAATGTGACACCCCACTTTCGTTCATCCCCTTCTGAAACTCACTGTTTAACACATTTATTGTGTAACTTCCCGTAAACGTATACCTTATTACAAAACCTACATTATCTTCTTCTGTACTGTAATCAGCCTTCTGCCATACTGCTAGCGTACAAGTTCATTGTATTTTTATCGGCCTCTGTGTATATGATGCTAGGGTCCTCTCGAGGTGACTCATGTCGTCGAATTTCGCTTCAGCGCCAGGACGATGATGCATTTATATATTCGTATTAGAAAAGCTGAAAACCTTTATTATGAGAAAGGTATTAGAATGCAAAAAAGACATGACCAAGAAATGGAACATAGTAAATAATTGCGATATTTAAATGTCATTGTTCATAAGTACAGATCGTAGGCCACCTCACAAGATATTACAGATGCTTTTGTAGGATTTTACTATCGTATGGATTTGCAAGTGCCCATGCAATATTACCATTTATAGCAACGGCTACCTCACTCATTCGTTTTCTTTCCAACATCAACACAAGAAATAGAAAACATTATAAAAATAATAAGTAACCACTGCATGTCTTCATAATATCCATTTGGATCCCCGTGCCTTGATTACTAACTAGAGGCCAATGTTCACTTTATCATTTAAGGAAAATTATTGAGGCTGGCGGAAAAGCGCCTAATACCAATCCAATGATAGCATTCATTCACCATTACGCATGGTGTGCTGCAGTGACCACAGGATGGTAAGAATTCGAATTAGCCTAGACCTTAGGAGCGAACGGATAAACTGGTACATAAGAAGCCGATCAATAAGTTGTCAGTAAGAAGGAAAATAGAGGGATTCCGGATCAAGCTACAGAACAGGTATTCGGCTTTAACCCAGGAAAATAACTTTAGTATTAAAGCAATGAACGACAATTGTATAGGCATCAATAAGGAGTCTGAAATAGAAATAGGTGGTAGTCTACCGGTAAGCTATCGCTGGAGACGAAAGATCTGATTAAGTAGCGCTAATGTATGAAAGCCTCTAACCCTACATCTAGAGCAGAACTGGCAGAACTTTCAAAGTTAATCAACAAGCGGAAGATAGCTGACATAAGGAAGTATAATGTAGATAGAATTAAGCATGCTCTCAGGAACGGAGGAAGCCTGAAAGCAGTGAAGAACAAACTAGGAATAGGCAATAATCAGATGTATGCGTTAAGAGACAAAGCTGGGAATAGCATTACCAATATGAATGAAATAGTTCAAGTGGCTGAGGAGTTCTATAGAGAGTCATACAGCACCAGTGGCACCCACGACGCTAATGGAAAAGGGAATAATCCAGAGGAATTTCACATCCCACAAGTAACGCCCGAAGAAGTAAAGAAAGCCTTGGGTGCTATGCGAAGGGGGAAGGTAGCTGGGGAGGATCAGGTAATAGCAGAATTGTTGAAGGATAGTGGGCCACCATGTATACGCAATGTCCCATGATCTTAAGCGTACCGCAATCTTGGAAGAACGCCAACATAATCTTAATCCATAAGAAAGGGGACGAGAGAAGACTTGAAAAATTATAGACCGATCAGCTTACTGCCCGTTCCCTACAAAGTATTACTAAGGTTTATTTATTTACTAATAGAATCGAGAGCACCTTAGACTTGTGTCAGCCAAAGGAGCTGGCAGAATTTTGTAAAGGCTACTCAACAATAGACCATATTTGCACCATCAGTCAGGTGATAGAGAACTGCGCGGAGTATAACCAACCCTTATATATAATTTTCATTGATTACGAGAAAGCATTTGATTTAGTCGAATCCTCAGCTGTCATGCACGCATTACGGAATAAGGGTGTAGACGGACCGTTTGTAAAAATCTGACAGATATCTATAGTGGCTACAGTCACCGTAGTTCTCCATAAGGAAAGCAACAAAATCCCGATAAAGAAGGGCGTCAGGCAGGAAGATCGAATTTCTATAATGCTATTCACAGTGTGTCTGCAGGAGGTATTCAGAGACCTGGATTGGGAAGAATTTGGGGTAAGAGGTAATGGAAAATACTCTAGTAACTTGTGATTTGCTGATGATATTGCCTTGCTTATTAACTCACGGGACCAATTGCAATGCATGCTCACTGACCTGGACAGACAAAGCGGAAGGGTGGGTCTGAAAGTTGATCTCCAAAAAACTAAAGTAATATTTAACACTCTCGGAAGAGAACAGCAGTTTAGGATAGGTAGCGAGACACTGTAAGGGGTAAGGGAATACATCCACTTAGGGCAGGTAGTGACCGCTGATCTGGATCATGAGACTGATATATTCAGAAGAATAAGAATGGACTAGGGTGCGTTTGGCAGATATTATCAGATCATGAACAGCAGATTACCACTATCGCTGAAGAGATTAGTGTATAACTGATGTTACCAGTACTCACCTATGGGGCAGAAACCTGGAGGCTTACGAAAACGGTTCTACTTAAATTGATGACGACACAACCAGCTATGAAAAGAAGAATTATGGGTGTAACGTTAAGGGATAAGAAAAGAGCAGATTGGGTCAGTGAAGAAACGCGACTTAATGGCATCTTAGTTGAAATCAAGAAAAATAAATGGGCATGGGCAGGACATGTATCAGCAGGGAAGATAACCGATGGTCATTAAGGGTTACGGACTCCATTCCAAGGGAAGCGTATCAGGTGGCGGCAGAAAGTTAGATGGGCGGATGTGATTAAGAAGTTTGCAGGGAAAACATGGCCGCAATTAGCACATGACCGGGGTAGTTGGAGAAGTATGGGAGAGGCTTTTGCCCTGTAGTGGGCGTTGCCAGGCTGATGATGATGATAACGACCTCTCTAAGTGCTTGTTTTCTTCTAACTACATTATTTCTGCAGATGTCACAGCTATCGTCAACGTTCAAGATTTCGTAAGGAGCCTGGTTTCGAAACTTAATACTGATTTAAACAACGTGTTAAATTGGTGCAATATTATCCAGCTCAATATAAGCTCGTCTAAAACTAAATTTGGTTTGTTCACGTCCCACTAACACTTATCCGCATTCATTCCTCCGCTCTACCTTTGTAATAATGTTACCGCACATAGTGCTTCCTATAAAAATTAGGGTATAAAACTTCATTCTAACATTTACTTTTATCAAGACATAGCCAACATCACTTTTTGCTGGAACCAATAAAAGTTTGTTCACTCACTCACTCACTCACTCATTAGGTAGAAGGCAACCTACAGAACAAGGAAACCTTTAAAAGCTCGGTGTGGATTTAATCATAAAACACTACTCTTTTTAGGCTACTCATTTACCCATTCACATACAAACTATTGCATTGCATGCTGGGGCAATACATATGCCACCCACTTTCAATCATTACAAGTATTAAAAAACGAGGCTGTTATAATATTTACATTTAGTACTAACCATTTCAATCCCAAACAATTGTTACATAAGTATAGTATTCATACTGTAGACGAACGTTTAACTTTAATGTTGGTACGTTTTTATACAGACTACTAGAGAACGCTCACGGCAACACTCTGATATCTCCATCTTGGCTAACGATTGCTAATCTTACGCGATTTGCACTAAATAATGATTTTTTCCTGCCAAGATACGCACAACCTATGGTAAGCAGAGCATCCATTTTTCGCCCATGTCCTTCCTGAATACATTGCCTGCTACTCTTAAGTTATGTAACTTTTGATGTCATGTAACTTGTCATGTAACATTTCAACTTATAGGATAACTAACAGGTCATCTGTTATCATCTGCAACCACTTAGTTATGTGTTTTTTTCTCTCTTCCAAATGTATATTTTGTTAATACGTACGCTGCAGAAATAAAAGTTCCGTTGGTTTTAATGGAGCTATACTTTTATATGGAACTGTAGTTACTTCTACTTCTTTATTCCGTCGAACGTAATAATGATTATAGTACTCTTTCGCTAGTATGTCTGTAATTGATTTGTATAAGTACTGCTAAGCATAAAGCAATACTATGTTTACCATTTTTTATTTTTGACCCCATTTGTTTCAGTGGTTGTTTATATTTTTACTTATAGGCTGTACAGAAAATTCTATCGCAGCCTATGACCTCGGGACCTCCTCGTGTATGATATTCCTTTGCATTGTATCTTGTATATTAGTAATAATAAATCCTCATTCATCTAACGGCACTTATTCACCTTCACCGCCATTTGACAATCATTTACGCAGAAATATGTTACCATCACTGCCAACACCACAGACCGCCAACAGAAGTGACACGTTCATTTTCTAACTTTCTTGTGCATATATTCGCACATATATTCAACTATACATTTCAATATCGCAATCAGCCTACAATAACAATCCCGTAGAGTACAGTAAGAAGATCCACAGACGTCACTATTGTTTTAAAGAGGCAATGCGTGTTCGTTTTTAAATATCCCCACCAAAAGCGAGAAAACTTGATAAAGGGCTAACTTAAAAGTAGAAATGGAATGCACCAACCCCAAACGCCCCGAAGAAGTTCTGCACGCATTGCGAAATCATTCTCATAGGAGAATCATGACAGCACTTCTTTCTAGATCAGAGATTTTATGCTGAGAAACAAGCGTCAGAAAGAATCGGGTCGATGACATTTCACAAATGTAGGCACTCTTTATTCTGCATGCGTAGGAAGATACGTGCTCGGGAAGATGTGCTGGTGGCCGTGGAATTCTCGCTTTAATATAGTGACACGTGTACTTATCTTTATCGGGCGACCACGTTTCGCCGCTTAACAACTGTAATCGCACAGCGACGGACGCGCCTGCATATATCCGACGTTTCTGGAAAGTTATCGATGATTCTACCCGGCTGTCTGTTGTCGCCGAACCTTATGTTATCTGATTTCATCGCCTGACGCGAATGGCGTAGAACATTGTGGAATACGCGCGGGTCCCAGCGATTAGTCTGGAACATTCGACGACTGCTGTATAAAAGCCGACGCGCTTGACCCGCTGGGCAGATTTTCGACGATCGCCGAGCGTGTTCGCCGCTATCGTTGTGCTATAAGTGTAGCCTGTTTTGTGGGCACAGGTTCGCCCAATAAAAGTTAGTTTTGTCGTTCACAGTACTGCTACTGTGTTATTCAACGTCACGACCACGTGACAATAGCAGCTGCTCGGGTCGATGACTTTTGACAAATGCATGTATGTTTTATTCTGCGTGGGAAGATACATTCTCGGGAGAAGATGCTGGTGGCGCTGGAATTCTCACTTTTTAAAGCAGCTGCTACAGTCTCGCTTTAAGTAGTAGCTGGGTGTTTCTGCGAAGCAACCTAAAGAGATGCATATATTCTACTGTAATATTTCGCTTTCAAGTGGAAGCCCTAGGAATGAGCGAGCCACTACCCATCATTTTGATAGCCATAACCGTTAATTCATTGTGATATGAAATATAGCGGAGGGGAATTTTGGAATGATGCAAATATGTGACATGTCATAGAGTTTTGTATGCTCTAACGTCAATTTTGATTATCCCTGCAAAATTAAAAAGAAGGAAAATGATATATCAGTTGCGGCATTTAGTAGATGTTCTTTTTATGTGGAAAATTTCAATAAATATGCCAACAAAACTGTGAAAATGTTGCACGCAATGATTGCTTCTTAGACTGTAGGGACTCTCGTAGACTCAACGAGTTCCCATCCTACACGTGTGTCGGATATTCTGTTATTGTCACTCCACTAGATTATCGAGCATTATGAGCGCAGCGTAGCTCATACTTAGGTGAAGGTACTTGTATGATCTGCGAGAGTATGCAACCGAAACAAACATTGGGACAGCCTCTTCATATTTGCTATAATAATGGAAGCACAATTCTTGTAAGTGCACTAGACGCAGGATAACTTGTGCTGACATTACAGAAGTGCTGTGTCGCTGTAATTGTTTGATCATAATTATGCAGTAAAGATATTTTTAGCTGAAAATGACTTGTAAATAAAAGAGTATACATATAACAGTTTCCAGCAAGTACGGGCGCGAGCACAAGTAAGCTGATGTCCGTACTTGCTGCAAACCATTATCTGTTCGCCATGCACCAACTGGCCCAGCAAAATACTCTGCTGAAAAGACTATACGTTTGGCAACTTTTTATCCATCCCCGTTCAAGCTTTCATTTGTAGTCAAGTCATCCGATATTCAGCAAAAGCAAGTCATACATCCACAAGGCGTGTTTACTGGAGCTTCCCATGTTGCTTCTCATGACACCCAGTCTGCTGACAGAAGCCCACTGGAATGTGTTGCTTGAGCGATACCCTTGCAGGGCACCACAAAAAGGAAAGAATGGCCAAGCACCTTCTCATCCCTCATGCAAGAGGATAACACGTAGACGAAAGCAGCTTCGGCAACATTATTACAGGTAACAATGGTTCAGCATTGAGAACATATCACATACTAAATAAATTTTTTTTTTCAGAATTAAGTCCTTTCCTGCAATGCTTATGACACCTAAAGAAAGATGCATTGCTCTGATAGATTAACCTGCCAAATAGGAGGCCACTGAAACAAGATTTATCACAGTAAAAAAGAAACTACACGCACTGTTTGAATAACACGTAATACTTGTATTGAGGCAACAGAAGCAACAAGCCTAAAATGAACTTTTAAAAGCAGCACGATCAGCATAGGCAGGTCCGTACCCGAGGAAGGAAGCGCGTCACCGGCAACAGGTTGTATACGGGTGGCCTGCAGTGCGTCAGGGTGTTCGCAAGTCCTGATCACATCGTTAACCGTATTCAAATTCTTGATCGCCAGTGCGTTGAACACGATGTGGGCAATGACCTTTAGGATATGGCGAATGCGATCAGATTCCGTCATGGTGGCAGCAACACGGTGACAAAGGGCGAGGCCGTCCTCGATGTAAGAGGTGTATGTTTCCCCGGGAAGTTGTATGCGTCCATCAAGCATTTTCATGGCCACATCAGAGCGGATATTGGGGGCGCAGAAAATGTGCCAAAGCTGGTGTTTGAATGCCACCCAGTCAGGCAATGTACTCTCGCGGTTAAGAAACGAAGCCCTGGCAACGTCAGTGAAGTAGAATGCGACGTCGCAAAGCTTGTGGATATCATCCCACCGGTTAGACACACTCACGCTGTCATAATTGTCCAGCCACTCATCAACGTCGTCACTACGAAGGTCAGCGAACATGGTGGGATCGCGCTGCCGCGTGCTGACGGTTGATGAAGGAACGGCCGGTGGGGCAGAGATGGTGACGCCAGAGGCTCCTGGTGGATCTTCTTGGGGCATGGTGGCGGACATGCGGAGCAAGCGACGACCTGAACGAAGCTCCACGGAAACTCAAAGGCGTAGAGGACCAAGTATCGAGAGCAGCCTCAACCGCTGGCGAGACAGCTGTTAAGCATCGACGGTTTATTTTGCAGGACGCGCGCTGAAGACGACGAAGCTGGGCATAATGATGAATATGTACAAATCAAGAAGATTAAGCGGTAATATAATCCACACAAACGATTTATTTTACGTTAGAGCTTTCTTGTATTTACTCAGGTAGATCACAGGCCACACGGGAATACAGGCATCGATAGACGTATCTCCCCAGGAAAATTCCTTGTCATTGAAAAAGTATATTACCATAAAGAATTATGAAAATTTCCCTGTCGCACAACACTGGCCCTACGTGTCTTTCCGCGTACGACAAACGACTAGGATATTTTAGCAATGACGTAATCTCAGTACCTGTTCATGTATTTTCTCTGGCTTCAAATCAGTTTTTCTAGTAAAATGTACAATGAAGATGTCTTTATCAGAAGCATCAGCCAAATAGCACACCTTTTTTATAGTTCCAATTCTTTAGATCCTTAGGTTAGCGACCAAGTTCGTTTCAATACTTAGAAGTTCTCTATAAAAGTGTTGCAACCTACAGCACAACAGGATGCCTAACTCCGAGCCCAGCAGCCCAATGTTCTAACCACATTGCCATCATTGCACACACCCTGCTGTCATGCCAAAGGCTACAAGCTCACTGAGGTGGTCTGCGCGTGTTCCTCGTGTCAGTTTCTCGTTTTCTGCCTTCGCAACGATCGCGGCTTGGCCGATTCGTTTTACTACACTACGTCTGGGATCGGCCGAAATTATTTACTACTCTTCTCGTAGTAGCTAGCGCTACGCCGAAACCGGTTCGACATTGCATCGCTTTCGTGATAAGCCCAGGTTCACCAGGTCTTGCCTTCTCGTCGCAGGAGTTATCTCATCGCTAGTTATAGGATGAGTTACTGCAAACTGTTCATTGCTGCTTTGAATGGAGCTATCGTGGCTCCTCCGGGTACTGTGCAGGTCAATATAGAATTTTTCGACTGCTTTTATTATACTTCTTATATTGCTGATGATATAAGCCTCCTTATCTTACTGTGTATAAATCCTGGTGTATAAATCCAGGCTGCGTCCGTGTTTACGGCTTCTTCAGTCTTTATTGTGCTATAATTTCGAATATGCCTTATTTTCGCCTTGTTGATCAGTTTTGACAGTTCCGCGAATTCTATCTCATCTCTTCAAATGGACACTTTTATTCTTTGTCGCTTCTCTTTAGGTTCTTTGTTACTTGGTAAAGCATGCCTACTGGTTAGCTTGGTGCTTTGGCTCTCACTTCTATTGCTACCTCTGAAGCCAGCCTAGGTCGGTTTCATTCATTACCTCTATGTCATCTTCATCTCTCTGTTCTAAGGCTGAATATTTGTTTGCAAGTACCAGCCTCAATTTTTCTGCGTTTGCCTTTACTGCCTCTAGGTTGGCCTCCTTCTTCTTGACGAATTTTACTCTTCCTCTCTTCAGATTGAGATTAATCCTAGCCCTCACTCACCTATGATCACTGAACTTTACCCTACATAACACTTCTACATCCTGCACTACGCTAGGATCGGCAGAAAGTATGAAATCAATTTCATTTCATGTTTCACCATTAGGGCGTCTGTAGGTTCACTTTCCGTTTCTGTGCTTCCTGGAAAAGGTGTTCATTATTCGTAGCTTATTCCTTTCTGCGAATTCTACTAGCATCTTCCCTCTAGCGTTGCTACAATCGACGCCGTGGTTGCCAATTGCTTGTTCACTAGCCTCCTTTTGCCGCCCTTCTGCATTGAAGTTGCCCATTACTACAGTACACTGAGTTCGCACTTTTGTCATCACTGATTCAACATCTTCATAAAACTGACCTACTTCCGCATCATCGTGACTCGATCTATACATTACATTAAGTTTGATTGCGGCTGCTGCTACCACAATTTAATGTACCAGAATTCGTCAATGTTGTCCGCTATGTCCATATGGCATGGGAATGCCGCCCCGTATTGATTCATATCTGGGAGACCTGTATAGCAGAGGACATGTCCTTCAGCACTCTATAAGCTTCACCAGTTCTTCTAATCTGTATAAGGCTAATGATATCCCAAACAATGTCTGATAGTTCGTCGAAGAGTCATGCTATGTTAGCCTCACTCGACAGGGTTCGGGTCTTAAAGTTTGCCAGATCAGTTTCCATTGGCGGCCTGTCCGGGTCCAGAGATTCTTAGCACACTCTGCTGAGTAACAGGTCTGACCGATGAATTCGTCAGGAGCTCCGCAGCTGCTGGGGACAGAGGGCCCTGGGCTATTCGTAGGAACCATAATAGAGGGAGTGGTTTAATACTGCATCAGGTAGGTCAATTCTTGTTCTCATGAGCGAGTGTCTTTGTTGAAGCTTAGTGGGCCTTCCTAATTTGGTTGTTCCTGAATTATAGAGCCCTATTCGCACTCGGCTACTTTTGCCGGTGTCAGGCGTCAGTCCAAACTTGGAGATGTAGTGCAAAACAGGTGGTGAAATACAAGTTCATCATCTTAAGGACAAAAAAAAGAAGAAAAAAACATCTTCATACGAGGATTCGAACTTCCGACAATGGCAGCCGCGCATCCGGCATAGCTCAGTCAGTGATGCCGTAGGCGGCGAGGCTACCTCATCGCGGAAAAGTTCAGCCAATGTGGCCTTACATGCCTAAGAGATCCGTTGATTTATCCGCCGTCGGCGGTTTCTCGCCATAGGTTGTACAATATAGCGTCAATTCTCAGTGGTCCTAACATTCCCGTTCTGGAAACACACGAACGCATGTGGCCATTGTCGCGTCTGCCTGCCTCTGGCCGCCGTTTGCATATATCCCGAAACTCGCTCTCCCGGGTAAATAATACGAGTGGCGAGACGGGCTGCCAGAACAATATGGTTCTGAGCCGCGCGTAAATCAGACGAGCATGCCAGTGCTTTGATGTCTTACTTAAAGGGTTGCTAGAAAAATGTTGCTAGACAGATGCTAGAAAAATGTTTATTGTGTACCTCATAAATCATGCTGGCTATGTGACTATCCCACCACCACGTTGCAAGGGGGATGCATACAAATCATCATCACCGCCATTACCATAGTATTACACCACTAGTAAAATGAAGCTGCCTAGGTAACTACGCCCCGACACGTTTGAAAGGTGATGCCAATAAATTCTCAGAGTTAAACGTATCCGAAAATGGGATTTCAAACATAGTCACTGAGCGCAGCAGCCAGATGCTTTAACCTTGAGACTACAATTGCACCTGTACTTTCTTTCTGAGAACACTATCTTTTGCAGCTGGAGGCCAGTGCGATCCTGATTTTCAAGCAATTGCACACATAGAGTTTCCTACAATAATTAGTAGAGGGAACTTTGGCGGTGCAGTCATTGTACCATCATGGGAATCATGGGAAGTACATGGATTTGTCTGATCTTCGTTTTTGTGGATTCCGACGTTCTTGTGGTTGGTATATTACGGTATATAGATCTTATTGGCGTAAGTTTCACCGCAATCTGTACTCTTCGAACTGCAGAAGACGCCGCGAACACGCACAATTGCTAATAATTGCAACAATTGAGCTTGTCCAGGTGGCCAAACAATGGCCAGGTGGCCACTTTTTATATACCATTCTTGAAACCTCGTAACGCTTGTTTCGTGGCCAGAAAGAACTTAGTTTACCAGAAAATTGCATCTGAAGGGTCCGAATACATTTTTCAAAAGCCGGATCTCCCGCCACACAGCCGGCGGATTGGCAACGTTGCATACGCCATCACCGCCCTTTGCTGCAATCGGTGACCAAAACAGCGCACGACAGAGGGCGCCACCAAGCCAAGACGGAGCAGAACGGTGGACTCGCCGCTGCAGCTGCTTTTTCGTCAAGTTGCCTAGACCCTTCGGCCATCCCGCGGCATAACATGGAAGTTGAATTTTCTGCTACTTCCAGTTTGGGCGAATTGCGCGAGCCAGCAAAACCAGCGCAGTAATGCGCAATAACGAAACTGTTGAAACGCAAAAGCGTTTCAACAGTTTAACAGTACTTGCGATATTGGAGCACTTTTTTGTCTTTGTTTTCAGTTCGCGATATATTGGTTATAACGGACCATCTGTCTCGTGCGTATCCCGGGCAATGAAGATGCGGACACTCTTGCAAAAAGTGCCCACCATTCAAGCGTCCCCCTCAACCCTGCTGTAACGGCCGCAGACTTCTCGACACACAGGCAGCGCCGGCACATCATCGTCTGCCACCCGGACAAACGCTTATTTCTGGGCCTGCCTCCACGGCCTCTTCCACAGCACGGCCTTCTACGAAGGGATACGTCATTGCTGATCCGACTGCGACTTGGCTGCTGCTGGACGGCAGCCCACCGGCACCGTCTTGGGAAAGCCACTTGGCCAGCTTGTGCCTCCTGTGGTGAACCAGAGACTCTGGAGCACCTCCTGCTGGCCTGCCCTGCTCACCTACAGCACCGCGGCCGACTTCTGCAAGAGTTCCACCGCATGGGGCTACCATGTTCACGACAGGAAGATGTCCCCTTCCCCTGTCGTAATCAGCTACCAGCCTTCTTAAGTGTCGTCAAGTACCTCGACTCGTCGGAGCTCTCGACGAGACTATAGGAAATTTCTACAAATCCCACCACCTCGGGCTTCCTGATCCGCCACTACTTCGTTTTTGCTGGACCACCTCATATACGGTGTACCTCCAGCCTACTCCTCCGGTCGAACCCACTGGGCCCTCCCAGCCGGGCTGCTCTGATGCTGCTAGGACGACTCTCTACCTTTCTCCCACCTACCCCCTATATCTTTTAATCCCATCTCCCCAACCCTGCTGGTGCTGAGCCGTGTTCCCGCATGGGTTGCAGAAGATAGTGCTAGCTTTGCTCCTTCCTTCCCCTCAAGAATCACTTCTCTTTCTCTCGTGTGGCGCAATGCAAACGAAGCGAAGTTTAGTGCCACTGACTCGCTAAACGGGAGATGCGTGATGCAGCGCGTCGGTGACCCGCGGACGCGATGAACAGCAGCCGCCGCAGCTACCAGCCTTCCTAAGTGTCGTCAAGTACCTCGACTTGTCGGAGCTCTCGACGAGACTACAGGAAATTTCTACAAACCTCACCACCTCGCGCTTCCTGATCCGCCACTACTTCGCTTTTGCTGGGCCACCTCCTATAGGCGCCGTGCACGCCGACGGACGCGCCACTGGTGGCGGCCTTGCGCCGAACACGCGGGAGAGGGGCCTGGCGCGCGCCGTAGTTTGTTGTGTCGTTGATCGTACTTCTCTGTCTTATGCCCGTTTTCAGAGCAAGATAGGCAACACCATTCGTACGTGTGGAGTGGCCAAAGCTTCAGGGAATGTCGAAGAATTGTTGCAGGGTGGGGGGCTCAAATACCTGTGAAAACGTGCCGGCGATACGTTTATAATTATTCCCGGCAAAGCCTCATCAGCGGGAGAAACGGTAGCAAAAATGGATCGTCGCTTCGAAGAGACAAAGGAAAGGATTTCTTGTTCTCATCCTTTCCTTTGTCTCGTCGGTGTTTTTTTCCACTCGATCATAGTTAGACGCGTGAGCAACGAAGTTCGTCTGCAGTGCAGCATGAGGTTTCAAGGCATTTTGCTAATCTTCGGAATGCTGTTTGCCGCTTATATTGTTTTCCGCTTCTTTACCGTGGTGCTCTAGATAGGCAGCACGACTGCACGAGCGCATTGCGTTGTATGTTAAAGCTACTGAAGTTTGCAAGAACTGAAATTGTTGGTTTCATGTGGCGTGGTAATTCCTCGCACCAGCTGTCGCGCACTTCATGTTTTTACAGCTATTTTATGCGTGGCTTCGCACATGTTTAACTGTTGCTAATTGCTCCATACATAACTCTTGTCGATTCTTTTGAGTTGCGAAGTTTTCACCCTGCCTTGTTTGTAAAGGGCATAAATCACGCTGTGTCTTATCGGAATGATACCAACGAAGTGCCTCTTTAACAGCTTTATTCTTTTCGCCCGAGGGCATGTTAGATATTGCTTGCGTTTTTGGAAATGTGTTTAGAAAATAGGTAGTTGAGGGCGAGAATTGCTAATAGCTGCTGCATATGGTATTTTTGTTCCATTTCTCGCTGAAAAGTTCGCGTCCCGTTTTGGAAGTCATCACACCTCGATGCTGCCTGAGCAAACTTAACACGCCGAGTGAGTTGTTTGTTTCACAACGTAGTCCCTTCTTGCATGTGAGTTTTGTACTCAACTGAATTCTTTCTTATACTTACGCTGCAGACGACTAAACCGGGCCTTGCCACCAGCGCTCATCTACTTTGACTGGCGCTGCTCTGCCTTTGAATATATCATGTGGCACCTCTCTCTAGTAATATAAAAAAGTACTGAAAAACTACTCAGTCTTTAGCTTTGTACGTTTCCAAGCAGCTCCCTTGGGGAATTTAAAATTGCACAAACTGCAGCGGGAACGGTAGTTCATCGGCGTATGCAGCAGCATTGCATCGGCGGTACAGCACTAACACGCGCTTTTATTAACCCGTGTGTTTAGACTTCGTCGGCTAGTGTACGCGTTTCCATCAGTAAATTGGCAATTACTATTCTTGAGGCGACTTCGACTGCAGTTATTCGGCGAAGTCACATGTATTCATCGGCAAAAAAAATTACAACGGCATATGCAGAGATTGCACCGTGCGGATTTGTTTGATATAAGTCTGCACTGTCGACGGGTGCTTATTATTCAAGTACAGAAGCTGCATTGCAGCAAGGGTAGAATAAAAAACAGCATCGAGAGATCGCATCACTCAACAAAATTTATCGGCTAGTCAACATGAGCTCCACGTCATGTAAATGGAGTTCATGGCGTTTGTCTGCGGGACACACCTTGAACGTATGGGGACCATGTTGTCCCAAACACCGGTAACATCGTGTTCATACCCGCTCTCACAGAGGTCAGCATCTTCCCTACAGCTGTCACCGCAGAAGAAGCAGCCTGGCACCCGAACAAAGGAGCAATCGCAGCCGCGAACTTCAGCCATCCTTGCTGCAAAGGGCTGTCGTCTGCTACTGCTCCCGCGTGTACTGTTGGAAGTGTAGCAAGTATGTGACGCCCCCTCGGGCATAATGTTGGTTAGCCCGCCAAGCTCGGTGGCCTGCTAAAGCTCGGCAGGCAACACTGGTCACCCGCACCACAATAAACACCGACGAGCACGGCGGCTCGCGGGTCAGTAATCATTCAGCACCACCACGCTGCGGGGCGTCCGTCTATCGGAGGGTGCCAGAAGCCCTCCCTTGTTCACGACCCGGGGTGGATCGTGACACTGGCGACGAGGATGGCATCCTCGTGACACTGACGAAGATGGCGACGAATGCCTACGAAGCGTCCCACGCCGCCGCGAGCGGCGAAACACCGCCCCCCGTTGCTGTCGCCATGCCGCTGTACGGAAGGCTCGAGCCGTTCGAGGGAGATGGGTCCGCCTGGCAAATTTACGAGGAGCAAGTCCACGTGTTTTTCCGGGCTAACAACACACCCGAGGCCAAACAGCGGCACATTTTCCTGGCCAGCTGCGGGACCCGCGTCTTCAGCCTCTTGCTCGACCTTCTCAAGCCAGCCACGCCACACGTTAATACGCTGGGTGAGCTACTCGCCATACTGCGCTCGCATTTTAATCCAGCACCGTCCACACTAATGGCGCGTTTCCACTTCAACAACCGGAGCCGCCGGGAAGGAGAGACCCTCGGGCAATTCGTTGCTGCGCTACGAGTGTTAGCGAGTGCCTGCGCCTTCGGGGACCAACTGGACTCGCTGCTCCGGGACCGTTTCGTCCGCGGAATCAACAACCCCGCCATGCATATGCGACTCCTGGAGCTTCCCGACCCGTCGCTGGACGACGCCGTGAAGGCAGCGCGGGCAATGGAAGCTGCCGCGAAGGACGCCGGCGAGATTTCCCGTGCGAGTGGCTCACCGTCGGCGGAAGCGGCGGTCAACAAGTTCGCGACAAAAGGCAGTACCTGCGGTCGCTGTGGTGGTGCCCACTCCCCTTCACAGTGCCAGTTCTCTCAAGCACAATGCTTTACGTGCGGGAAAACTGGGCACCTGGCACGTGTATGCCGAAGTGGAAGGACGAACAGCAAGCAGCAGCCTGATTCAAGCCCAGGTACAACACAAGCCCACGGCCAGGGTAGCCGTCGCAAGGGTACGCGGCGGAGGCATGCGGCAGCAAGCACAAGTTCTTCCGCGGCCAGGCTCCACGTCGTGGCCGAGGACCCGCCGATTTTCGACATGTGGCACACAGGCTTTGCACCGTCGTCTGTGCCGCCATACATGCTGACCGTCGAAATCTGCGGGCACCTCATTTCCATAGAGCTGGACACGGGGGCCAGCGTGTCTAATGGCCGGGAAGCTCTTCAAGCGGACTTTCCCCGGCGTGTCCGTCGAGGCTTCGGGCGTGATGCTGCGCAGCTGCTCCGGGCAACTCTCCCAGGTCCAGGGTCAGGCACAGGTCAGTGTTCGTTTTGGCGACAGGGAGGCAACCCTTCCCCTTTACTTAACGAAGGGTCGTCGCCGACGCTGCTGGGCCGAAACTGGATTCATTTACTGGGCATTCGTCTGCCAGAGTACCCGGAAGCCAGCCTGCATGTGATGCAGAGCTGCCAAATCTGCCAGGAGCATCAGCGACCCTCGTGTAATGTGGAAAGCACCCCCTGGCCGTTCCCACAGAGACCCTGGTCCCGCCTACATGTGGATTTTGGAGGCTGTGGCGGTGATGGCGGAGCAGCCTCCCTGCGCTTGGAGGACCTGCAGAGCCAGCTCGAGGAATAGCGGGAGCTGGCATCGGCACGGCTGCTGGAGCTGGAGCAGCTTCAGCTTGACCACAAGGAGGCCCTGAAGACGGTGGAGCGGCTGCGGATAGAGCTGCGGTCGCTGCCCGAGGGCCTGGTGGTGAGCACGACAGAGTACAAGTGCCTGCAGAGCCAGTTTTCCGTGCTGTACAACGAGAGCATGCAGCTCAAGACTCTGCTGGACTAGTGTCGCTCCTTGCTGTCGACAGCCAAAAACTCGCACCTTCACCACATTGAGCAGATGGAAAGCGAGGAGCTGGTTGTCTAGAAGAAGCTTCGCTCGGAGGTCATCCGCCTCGAGGACAACATCGCGCAGATTCGTCGAGAGTACGAGAATCTACGCATTGAGTTTGAGGCGTCGTCGGTGTCCAGCGAGCAGGCTTAGCCAATCAATCGGGAGATGCGGCACATTATAACGAGCCTGCAGAGCCGCAACAGGCAGCTCAAGAGCGAGGTCTCCCGCAGCAAGTGCAAGCTGCGCAAGGCTCAATCAGAGATGCAGAAGCTGAAGCAGAAGCTGGCTGCTGACCAAGGGTGCCGTCCCGGGCCTTTGCCAGAGTCGGGAGCTCCAGTTTTCGCCAGGAACTTCCATCCTGGCCCACCCTGGTCTACCGGACAGGTGGTGTCTCCTGCCAGCGCCTCATCGCTGCTCGTCCGCATGCCAGATGGGGCCATGTGGCACAGACACGCCCACCATGTCAGACCTCGCCTCGGGAGCTGGCCAGCACCCGACTGCCACTGAGTTCCAGCCCGCAGGAGGACTAGCGGCAGCACCAGTCGCTTCCAGCGGAGTACCACCTACCTCGGAGGCGGCAACCGTAGCCAGTTGTGCGGCACCCGTTGGACCGGTGTCGAGGTCGGCACAACTCACAAGGCCGACCACTACGGACCCTCCGGATGGAGCGAGGCTGGCCCAGGCAGCACCCGGCGTTGCCACACCCGACGCGACCCGTCGACACCGGTGCCCAAGCGGAGTACTTGACGGCGGAGGCCACCAGACCGTTACTCGCCAGGGTAGCAGGCACCGTCGACCCAGCTAGGGTGGAGGCAGAGCCTCATAGTGTGAACGTGGACGTTTGTTTTTCATTTAACAAGCAAAGTGGGGGTAAGGGGGTGTAGCAAGTATGTGACGCCCCCTCGGGCATAATCTTGGTTAGCCCGCCAAGCTCGGTGGCCTGCTAAAGCTCGGCAGGCAACATTGGTCGCCGAGCCACAATAAACACCGACGAGCACGGCGGCTCGCGGGTCAGTTAGTGTTCCTGTATATGCTCCCGCAGGGAGCAGAGTTGCGCATACCTTTTCCGGCGCCGCTCGCACCGCTATTGGCCGAGCGCGAAAAATGACGTCAAATGATCCGCGCCGCTGCGAAGCCAACTTTACGGGCGCATCGCCGACTCATGCGAACTCGTTGTTTCCGTCAGTACCATCGCCATTGCAATCAGTGGACCGTCGATCGTGCGTTCAGAGGAGCAGCTAGAAGCTCTTGCATCTTGAATCTTTTTCTATTTGCAGATTTGCTGCTACTAAATAGTAAGCACTACTAAATAGTAAGTACTACTAAATAGTAATAGTAAATAAAAGTAAGCTTTGCTTAAAATGTGCACATGTCAACGTTTGAAATGCGCTTAAATCTGTGTCTGCACCGCATGTATCGAAAACGTGCAGCTGTTGTGAACGATGGTTAGTGATAAATGGCGCTCTGTTAACGGTCACTGACATAACTGCAGGCACGATAGCTCTCTTGGCGACGGTCATTAATCGGCTGGTTTCGGCAGCCAAAATGCGCTAAGTGTCCACCTTACGTGTGTGAAGTTTTAAACACTCTTTAAAACATTTCTTGCTTTCTAATCATGATAAGACAACTTCATATGCATGCTGAAAATCATTGCACCGCTGTTTGTGGCAACGTACTGCGCGTTTGCGAGCGAACTTTGGAGCTGTTCGAGCCACGGGAGTATATTATTTTGGGGAACCGAAGGCGGTCCCACCCCATATTTGTACGTTCGTGTGTGTGTTTGTATATGCGTGTTTACATAGGTACATACAAAGTTTCGGTTGGTTGGAAGCCCACCCCCTCCGGCTGCACGAATGACTCGTTCGAGCGTAGCCTGTATTGACAAGTGCCCTTTGCTAAGCGCCTGCGAACAATTAGCGCTTGTAGCTCGCGACCACCAGAGAAAAAGGCGGAACACCGCGCGGCATTTGGCTCCTGCGCGCGCGAGGAGTGGCTTCGCTGCAGAGCTGGATCACGGCGGCGGAACTATGCGCAACTCTGCTCCCTGCGGGAGCATATACAGGAACACTAGGGTCAGTAATCATTCAGCACCACCACGCTGCGGAGCGTCCGTCTATCGGAGGGTGCCAGAAGCCCTCCCTTGTTCACGACCCGGGGTGGATCGTGACAGGAAGCGTCCGCTAGGTGGCTTTCAGTGGCGCCTCTATAGGCGGTGCACGAGGCGTATACGGTGTACCTCCAGCCTACTCCTCCGGTCGAAACCACTGGGCCCTCCCGGCCGGGCTGCTCTGATGCTGCTAGGACGACTCTCTACCTTTCTCCCTCCTGCCCTCTATCTCTTTGAATCCCATCTCCGCAACCCTGCCGGCGCTGAGCCGTGCTCCCGCATGGGTTGCAGAAGATAGTGCTAGCTTTCCTCCTTCCTTCCCCGCAAGAACCACTTCTCTTTCTCTCGTGCGGCGCAATGCAAACAAAGCGAAGTTTAGTGCCACTGCCTCGCTAAATGGGAGATGCGTGATGCAGCGCTTCGATGACCCGCGGACGCGATGAAAAGCAGCCGCCGCAGACACCGCTGCCCTACGCAGCGCTCTGTTTCCATATATGGTATCGGTGGACACGCTCGCTACATGTCATTGCTGAACAGAAGACGGCGCGGTACTTTGTCGCCACCTCGAAGCGGTCGTCGCCGCAGGGCGCATCTTGCGCGGCACTAAGCTTTTCTCACCCTATCCACCTCCACTTTCCGCCTTCTGGTTTCGCTGCGAACCTGAACTAGAGTGTACTACAATACGGTTGAGTGGGAAAAGCTGCTAAGGGCCGCTGGGGCGGCGCGTGCATTGCCCTGAGGCGCGCGTCGACGAAAAATACTATGGCGGCGCTGCGATCAAAGTGGACTGGGCCGCATACAGGTCGCTCCGTTGGAAACTGCTGGCGATTCTAGTCAGCGGGGTCGTTCGTACTGCTTCGCGCGCTACTGTTTCCGATCAGAGCCTCAAATTGTGTTTATAATTGGATATGACATGTACTTATGCCTTAGCAATACATGCCTTTCTTTCTCTTCTTTATTTCATTTTATTGATATTTAATGGCGCTCCCTGACTGCGCGTGCATGTGCGGCCGCATTGTCTGCTTTCATTTTACTGTGTTAATGTACGGCTCCCTTTGGAGAACAAATATTTTTATTGTTCTTTAAGCAGCACGTATGCCTTGTGTGTATGTTTGCCCATATAGTTTTTTTTTTTTTATCAGTAGGTCTTGCAAAACGCAGAAAAAAAATTGTAAACGTCCTGCTTGCCACTTCAAACAAATAGAACATATCGGCCCTGTCCGGCGCCCTGTACTAAATTTGCGGGAAGTATTCTCAAAGAAAAAAAAGTGCAGTGCAACATACAATTCATGTTTCCATCTTCCTCGCGTAACAGAACGCGGGTTACTGGGCATGGGTTCTTTTATTGCGATCGGCACTCGGGCGCCGAAAATATTTTACGGTAGCGATAATATATGCTAATCTTTGGCCCGTAAGCCGTGTGAAATTTTTCGTCCAGTCTATGCTTAACAGCAAGAAAAAAATTCAGTGCCCTTCCACTCTCTGAAGAAGGATAAGATGCGAAACTGTGTATTTGGGCCCCTTAATGGCGAAGTGCACCACCACCGCGGGACGGCCTGGTATTGCAAATATTTGGCATCGCCCAACGTATGGAAAGTGCTTAAAGCCACACTAAAGGCTACTAACAATTCGACGTGTACTGTTTAAATACCTTTCCAGAAACCTCCCAACACTTATTACGTGCCAAGAAAGGACTTAGTTTACGAGGACATCGCATCTGAAAGGTCCGAATACCTTTTTCCAAAATCGAATCTCCCGCCACATAACCGGGAGAGTGGTGACGTTGCATACGCCATCACCGCCCTTTGATGCCATCGCTGAGTAAAACAGCGCCCGACAGAAGGCGGCCCCGAGTCAAGCCAGAGCAGACCGGTGGATTCGCCATTGCAGCTCCTTTTTGGTCCAGTGGCGTAGACTCTTCGGGCATTCCGCGGCATAACATGGAAGTTCAATTCTCTGCTACTTGCAGTTTTTGCGAGTTTCGCGAGCCAGCAAAACCAGCGCAGTAATACGCGATAACGAAACTGCTGAAACGCGAAAGCGTGCGCGGCGCAGAGTGGAGCGAAAATGAAACCTTTCGACTGCCCGCGTCGTTGTCAAAAGTTAGTTTAATTAGTTATCTTTTTCTAAAAATTGAAATATAACTGGAAAAGTACCATTTTATTTCGTCTTCTAATACAACACAATGATGTTTGGTTTTTGCAACGAGGGTTTGAGTACTAGTGGCAGAATTTAACAGAGTGCTTGCGTCGTCGGGCAAGTTCATGAATGTACCGGGGGGTGGCGAGAGAGTCTCTAATCATGTCCTGCATGTACCTCAGTTTCTAGATTAATAAGGCCCTGTTCGCGATAATATTGACGCCTTACAGATTACCTAGCATTAATCTGTCACTTTAGTTTGACTTAATATTTACCTTTAGTGACCCTTTAACGCCTGTGTTGCCACCGCCGCGGATCGGCCTGGCATTGCATCATCTTAGGGTTCTTTATTTTTTCTACACGCGGATGCCTTAGTGGGGAAATGAGCCCTTAACAGCTTCGCTGTTAACTGTGTATGGCATTGCGCTACAAAACTCGAGCTCACGGGTCTAAGCCAGGCCGTGAAATTCGGTGGGAACAAAATGGAAAAACAGTCGCATATATCTGTTTAGGTGCGCGTTAAAGAACCCCAGATGGTCAGAACTGAAAAGGGCGCCTCATAAGCATATCCTGAACTTAAACTTACAGCGCAAACAGCTAAAACGAAGCACAAAAGGGAGATACGACGCATATCGATGATAAGCATACCACCACACGCAAAACGCTATACTTTGTTCAATAAAAAAAAAACAGAAAAGAAGGTAGCTGCGTCCATCGGCTTTTTTATAAGGGTGTAAACGAAATAAATTATCCTCGAGTCTGATTTCTGAGAAAAATGTGTTACGCTATGTTATATTTCACGTGTAATTGTAGTGCCGTCCCCGACTGCACGTCCTGTCAACTAAGCAGCTTCTGCAAAATAGACGGCTGCTATCACTTATCCGGTGCACTATCATGAGGACAATAAGGAAGCATATATAGGCACGGCATGCTTCACATGCACGTAGAGATATTTGTGGATCTGCTGTGTTTGTTGAAGAAGGTAAGTGTTGTACCACATTGGGCACCCAGTTTTAATGGGTTACAGTCTTGCAGACATGGTGAGACCATCAAAAAAAATTGTTTTCCATGTCTGAATAAAGGTTGCACATTTACAGACTGTCTCAATTCGGAGCGTTTATATTGGATGACACTTGGAAATTGTTCAGGAGAACCGATTTGCGCCCGTGCGTTAATTCTCTCAGGATCTAGTGGCCAGACAAGCCACAAAGATTACTTTGGTAAAGACTTCCTGGTGTCCCCGTTTGAGTCTGAGTACAATGGCAATATCGTGTCCATAACACTGTTGTTTATATTAACCTCGAATAATTGTCATGATTCCTTTTTTCGGAAAGTCTATGATTCTCCTACCCGCCGTGGTTGCTCAGTGGCTATGGTGTTTGGCTGCTGAGCACGAGGTCGCGGAATCGAATCCCAGCTACGGTGGCCACATTTCGATGGGGGAGAAATGCCAACAGACCCGTCTACTTAGATTTAGGTGCATGTTAAAGAACCCCAGGGGGTCCAAATTTCCGGAGTCCTCCACTACGGCGTACCTCATAATCAGAAAGTGGTTTCGGCAAGTAAAACACCATAATTTAAGTTTTAAAGATTGTCCTTGCGCTGGAGCAGCTTTTGGAATAAACATGCTTATTCCGGACGGGATTTCTTACTCTTTCAATCATTGCATTTAGAATACTGATAATTTTTCTCTTGCATGTATGTCATGGAGGTGTACCCTTAGATTTGCCAGGAAATACATTGCTCATCTGCATCTATTCTCGCCAGGCATTTAATGAACCAGGTTCATTTCACTATAATATTGTTTTCTTTTATCATTGGCCCTCATAAATATTCCACCAACAAGAAGCGTGCGTCAAAGGACAGGTCAATAAAATTTCCTTACGCAGCTTCATGTTGCAGATAGGTGGCCGCTGTGGCAAAATTACGTGTTAAATTTAGAAAACAGAGTTAAAACAGGAGTTCGCCTGGCTAAAACTACGATTTGCTATCGGCCGACAAGAGTCGCGGGCGCACCAGTGCAAGTAAAACCATAAAAAGTTTGCCGCACCGACGCGCGCTCGCCCTCAGACGGCGAAAGTGCTCGCTAGCAGATAACGCACTTGGCAACGACGGCAAATTTGAAGACGTTGTGTTGTATAACACATGCCTGAAATATGTATATGTAGCAAACAGGTGCTAATAAAATTTCGCAATGTAAATAAAGCGCTATTACATGACCGTACGTGCGCTATTGATCTCAGGGCGCGCAGCGAAATTACGTTGAATATGCCGCGAAGCGCGTCTCCACCCCGGTTGATTTCGCTCGGAGCGCCCTCGCAAACGTTTTCCACACACGGTGCCTCAGCGAGGTCAACGTTGCTGCACATACTTCAGTTTCGCCGCTCCCTATGTGAGCGCACTGACCGAGGCGGCCTCAACGGCTGTCACTGAAACTATCGGCGGTGCAGTCGCGTTTTCCCTCATGCGCCGTGCGTCGTCTGCTCCTGCTGCGACGCGTCGTTTGCACCAACTGCCCTCTATCCGCTTATCGGTCGGTAAATGTAGCTTAATTACGTAATCTGAGTTTGTGAGATACCTGGCGCGCTTAAGTAACCGGGGACTTCACGGTGTCTGTGCACTTTCGGCGCTGCAATGACGTATCTCTCAGGCGGCGGCCGTCGTCTACTCCTGCGATGGAATTTCTGCGGTGGGTCGTTTTCCCCAACTGGCCTGTGCCGTTCGCTCTTTGACGACTGGGTTTTGGCTGTTCGCACAATATTTTATGCCAAGAACCCTCGAATGACATACCTAGCTAGTGTTTAGAGGCTGCAACTACACCGCAAATGAGCGGTCGTGCACTGCGATTCCGCTTTTCAACCAACTTTTTCCCTATAAATGCGCCACGTTGCTAACTTCAGCGGGAGCTTTATTTTTGCTGCTGTTTGTTAAGATGTGTAGTAATTAAAGACGGCAAGCGCCTGTGACATTACCGCATCACGCCCAGCAGTCACTTGAGACAACGCTGTGGTAAACTGATCCACCCCCGTCAACGCTCCTTCGCCTAATAAATTTAATTAGCACATGTATTTTTATAGTTGTCCGCGGATATTATGGTACGTGCGAATCCGTTGAATGTGATCTGCGAGCAGTGGCAAGGATGATGTTAAATACTATGAACACATTTAAGACAAAGCTTGATTCATTTTCTTTTTGACGAACAAAACAAACACATTGACACTTTTTACTTACTTTATGCACAAAAAAGTTTTTTGAGCAATTTTTGCTTAATCGTAATCTGTTAGCGATGCCTCATTGTTCATATTTTAAAGACGAAATGCACGCGCATGCCATGATAGAACTTGATGACCTTAGCAGTCACTTCCTCACAATGATTATCACATCCTAGTGCTGGCACAGATGCTTTGTACAGCCCGTCCAGGATGCTCCAAAATAAGTCAACAAAATTTGCGTTACTGTCGAGTGTGTGACGAATTATTTCTTCTATGTGTTTGATGACGGTGAACATGCTGAAAGCCGGTTCACGTAAGTACCCTGGCTTGAATGACCTCAGCTCTGTCAAAAGGCTATGCGAGGTTCGTGGGTCACTCACACTTGGCGGCACAGAAGCACTTTCCAGTGATTCAACACACCGTTCGCAAGACACGTATTTGGTAACTTTCTTGAGTGAATATCACGCCAGGTGTAGACAATCATTTCTTGTGATCCTGCTTTCTGGTACCCGTGGTCGCCCAAACCATCCATGTGGCCTACTGAAAAACTCATCTCACATAGCTTCTTGTATAGCTTTACTTCAACTGCACCTTTCAGCTCAGCAGAAGCCTTCGCCTTTTGCCCCGGGCTGTCGTGAAGAGACACCAGAACACCATCGGGTGCGCCAGAGCAATCTCCTCAAACTGAATTTTTCACAGGTGTGGAGAAGCACAACAATCTATAAATCTGGCTGAATTGAATTACGGATTGGTCGTCATCGTCGCATGAAATCAACGGACAACACCGAAACATTTCTGAAATGAATAAAGAAAGCCTTCTGTGAGTGATTTTGCCTACGCACTTTTTAATTTAATGGTCCTATAGCAGGCAGTAATAAAAGTAATCACGATAAAACAAAATTTGCATTTGTGGTTTCTGCATGCATTAAAATTCAACAGCTCTCCACATTTTCAACAAGCATTTGCGCGTTACCTCTAGGGGATCTTGGTTGAGCTTCACTATCAGTATGTAGGGGAAACCAGCTTCGTGGAACTCATCAATTATGTCGAGTACCGACATTAGCCTAACACGCAAAGCTTCGGTTGTCTGTCGCAAAGCAAACATAAGCATGTTTCGGTGGTGGTAGCTGTGTTCCGTGATGTTGAGCAGGTCGAGAAACTTCTAGATTATCTGCCCAAATATGTGAATTTATAGTTTGCACTAAACTGTGGGGCTTCCATTAAAATAATATTACATTGAGTTGGACGCATGTACACTGGCCTAAAGCTTACCTCAACCTTCGGTGAGCCCTTTCGCATTCATTCTGCAGGATATTTTGTGTTGAGCGCATCAAAGACGTCATTCATTGTCATTGTAAACGCTTCTGCTCCATCCGAGTCTTGGACGCTTTCAACGCGTTCTGCCCTGTATACCTTCAATTCAATAGCAGTACTACGGCTGAACAGCTGTGGAAGGCAAACCAAGTGTAACAGTTGTAATTGAAAAAAAAAGACTTACAAAGCAACAAAGAGCCACCTTGTATTTTTAAGCATATTACTATTTTTAATACATCACATGCGCAGCGAGTCGCACGTTCATCCACTGCAAATTTGCGGGGTTTATGTGCGCTGCTGAGAGCTTGGATACGACTTTGAGATGATGCTTTCTTTCGCACTCATAGAGGAGTGGATAGTGGGCAAAGTTTACGCGGTAATCTGCAGCCCCAAAAAAGTTATCGACGCCAATCAGCACAGGTTATTATGAAATAAAATACGCTAGCTCACGTGTCCATATTTGTGCTTGAGCAAATGGTTGGGTACACACTTCAGGGCATGTGACACATAACACAGGAAATAAAGGTACGCAGGCTCAGGCAGGCTTGGAAGTAGAATCTTGTGAGAAAGTGAGGTTACGCTGCCGCTGATTCCCATCTGCTGCCACATCGAGCAATTGCTCCCAGCTACATCACTGAATACGGCGATCACCATAGTACCATGTTTATGCAATTGTCTTACTGCTTGCAACACCAGCTCTGCTATAATCCTGCAAGGCGCTGCACCTTTCATGGCAGAGGTGGTAATCGCTTGCACCCAGCTCTCCAGAAGTGGTACGAACATCAGCACGAGCGTATGATCTGCAAGTTGCTCAGTTCCTTCATTTGACATGTCACCGTTGTCAACAAAACCATCAAGTTTCAAGGTTGACTTGTTGAAATCGTACACCTGGCGTAACTAATTTAATTGAAAAGCAGAGTGCCGAACTTCTTCCCATCTGCTATGTTGCCCAGCTGTTTTCCAATAGCTTCCATACAGAGATAATTGAAACCATACTTGCATGGTATTCTTTTCAGAATTTGTGTGAAACGGCTCAGGCAGGGCAAGGGCAGCATGTTCATGTCAGATAGAAGATATGTTCGAGGGCTCCCTATCCACACCATTAACTATTCAGAAGCCAGTCCACATTGTACCGCGTGCCACACGGAGACTTGGCTTTCAACTGTTTAAACGATGTCATAAATGCAAGTCGCTGTAAAGGCGGAAGTTCTGCTAACGCTTCCTCGATTCTGTTATCGGGCATTTCAGAAAACCTTTTCATTAGCGCCAAAATTTCATTGGTTAGTTTTGATGCGCAGCAGCCAGCCTAAGCAGCCTCTTCTTCACATTCGCTTGAGCGTTGCGCTCGGAGCCTTAATACTCAGTCGAAGTTTCCTCTGTAGATGGAGAAAACGTGCGAAGACTACTTGCTTTGTAAGTACATTGCACTGCTTGTGGTGCATATTAGCTGATGTCGCCGTGTCCCGCTGGCCTGCTTTCACGCCCGCGCATATGTTCAAGCTGTCTGTGTCTCTCAGGATTCTTTCCACACTTGCAAAACTAGTCGGAGGTCGAAATAGCCTCTTGTCAATTTTCCATAACCTTTTGTCGAGCAAGTATCATACTCTTCTAGCACAACTGTTTTCATTACTCGCGGACACCCGGTTGCCAGTTGCCTCATATAAAATACACCACATTGATTTTGTGTTACGTCGCCGTCAACAATATGGAACTTCCAGAACACAGAAGGCAGTGTCACGTTCGTGAGCTCGTTAAGCACAAAGTGTGTAGCGCATATTTGTGAAGTTCCTTCTTCCAAGCCCAACAGCCGGTTTGGAGTTGCAGCGCTGTCACTACATGCTTCGCCCGATACACTACTTGCCAGCACTTGCGCTCGTTCTTTTAGTGGCCGTCGCTTTCGCTTCAAATTTTTTGGCTTTTATATGTACTCAGGCAGCCCAGGAAAAAGCCGAGGAAGTGCGCTCAATACTTCTTTGTTACCCACAACATGCTTGTATTATTTCAAAATGTCGTAGCCCTCAAATCGGCGTTCGCACACCTTTGATTTGTTTGTGAGGCGTTTGTCTTTTTGGTGTAGCACGCGTTCCAAGCTTTTAAACTCTCCAGCGTCTTGCAGCGGTGCGAAAAAATGCTGACCAGCGGCATCGCCTCAGGCTGCTGGTACAGCCCGGGGCAAAACAGTACGGCATAGGGAACTTCTTGCTGTCATGCGACGTGGAAACGCTTCTTCAAGAAACTTTTCAAGAGAGCAAATCAGGACACATCACACAACACCTACAAAACGGAGAAGGACAGGGGCAGGCGATGCAGCGCAACCAACATAAAAAAAGAGGTGAAAGCAGAAGTCAAGTTTGAATTCATTACCAGAAACGCATTTACAATACAAAGCTCAGATATGACACATTTTCACAAAGAGGCTCAACATTAAGAACAGTGAAATGACTACTTCTCAAAATGGAAACCGGAAATCTACCAGAAATGAAGCAACTTCTATCAGAAGCGACACAGAAAGTGACGAAAGACGCGATCGCAGCGCCGCTAGTTTGCGTGACCACCACTTCGGCCACCTCCCAAACGGAGCTGTGAATCTGAAGTATGTCTAAGTACGTTGGCTATGGAAGCGTAAATCCCGTCAATCTCCCAAGGTAGCGCCAACCACTTCCCTCTTCCTCCGCTCGGCGCGGCCTCGATGGCGGCGCCACCGGTGTTGGCTCTGCCATAGCAGACGACGGCTAACACGCTGCGGGAGGAAATACGCGGAAAAGTTCGTTCGACCCCTGCGGAGCAGTTTCTTCAATCGACATCTTGCTGCGCCAGTCGATAACTGGCCTTAAGAATGTCGCGTTCGAATTACGGAAGAAATAAAGAAAAGCACCATTATTTAAGGCGTATTTAAACCGTGAGGCGCAGGCACGTTGAGAATTCGTGTTGCTGAAACACGATGAAAGCACGCGATTTGCTCAAACACGCGCGTAATCACCAGAGTTTCAGGTTTTGACAGCGGGAAAGTATGTGTATGTGGTTTCCTAGGTTCATTTAAGCACCTGCAGGACGCGTTTTGTCGGCCCGCACGTGAGAGATGCCGATTGTTTGCGGTCAGCAATGCCTTGCAACAGGGCAGGTTCTGTTCCGCGCCTTTTACATATGTGTGTAGCTCATGCACGGGTAGTGGCGGCCATGAGCAACGTTTTCACACATACACGGTATAGATAATTTTAATAACGTATCAATGAATGAAATTGTTTTTTATTTATTCATTACAGTGCAAAGAAAGAAGCAACTTGATGGGACAACTGGACAGACGTTCCGAAAATAATTATCCCCCTCTCCCTCATTGGCACCAGAAAAAGATTTGTTGAAGTGGTAATTTTATATCTGTATACTACGTGCGTCTTTATTCTTTTGCGTTGTAAGTTTTTGCAAGGAAGCAGTCTTGCGTTATCTGGAACAGTCAAGGCACACGAGAGACGGAAGAAAATAGATTCTGGGGTATTAAGTCCCAAAACCACGATCCCATTATAGGGCACGTCGTAATAGGGGATTCCGGAATATTTCTTTTCACCTGGGGTTCTTTAACCCTCTATTGCATGAGTTATGAAAGATCTTTCATAACTCATGCAATAGCTAAAAAGCTAAAAAAATTATTTTTAAATTGACTCGAGTCATTTTAAAAATAATTTTTTTAGCTTTTTTTATTGATTGAATGAACAAACACAGATATACAAAAAGTTTCAGAGTTATAACGACTGTATTAATAAAGATACAGCTTTGTGCCAAATATGGCACACCATGAAGATGGCAGAGCGGTCTTGCTGCCATGGGCGGAAACCAAAGCTTCCGGGACGGCGGTCTTTCTTTCGCGATGTGTGGAATGAAATGAAACAGTTGTTTGCTGCGTTCAGGCACATATTTATATTGCACTTCCTCTATCTTACCGACGACTTGTTTGTGCAAGATGGCCGCTTACACCTTTGTTTCTTCTCTTAAAATTCTGGCCAGTGGCCGAGTTGGTCAGATCGGACGTCTTTGGGTGGCATTGCGGCCGCTGGTCCCTGTGCTTCTTTTACTTGAACCTTGAATTCGATGTCCGGACTTCAAGGCCTTCCTGGTCGCTTGTTGGGTAGGCACTTCTTATGCGAGGTAAGGCATTCTGCAATTTCTGCTTTAAATTGAGCCAGCGGTAGTACTTGTTTCTTCCCAAGTTGATCCTGCACCCTCCTGTACAATAGCCATGCTGCTACTACCGATAAGTCTAGCATATGCGCAAAAACTCGAAAGTGTCATTTCTTCGACCTGATATGTATGCGGTAGAGTCCAAGCAGTGAGTCCAGCAGGTCGACCCCGCCCATGTGCGTGTTGTGGACCTTTACTATGCTGGGGCAATCAATTTCGCGAAACTCTTTGGCGGAGATAAACCAGCGCTTAGTCTTTTGGACTGGATCTCTCCCAACAAAGCTCGACAGAAATGACACGGCGCGGTTATCGTACCACCACACACGATGACTCCACGTTATTTATCGCGCTTGTGGGTTCCTCTGAAGCACCACGTCCTTTACATTTCAGTTCCTTTTCGCTTTTCAGGCGACTGTTTGGTAGACGATTCGCCCTCACCGTAACGATTGACAAAATTCCATCTTGTGATAGAGTGACCTGCAGCTTCGCTATTGAAAAGAAGGCAGCACGTTACCATATTTTTTCTTTCAAGTTCATACTGTGCCAAATATGGCACACACCGATTTCGGTTTCTCTGGTGTAGTTGCAGACAAAATTGAGAAAACTAATAACTGGCTTGAATTTGTGAGACCATAAAATATGCCAAAATAATTTTTCAATCTTTCTGCTGTGGAAATTTTCAGAGAACAAAAAATACCAATTGCTCGTGTTTGCCCCCTCCGAGTTTCACGTCGCTTCCCAAAATCTACTTCACCTCTGTTTTGCGTATCCCTCAAGAGATGGCAGCACTTGGCCATGATAAATGCGCATAACTACGAGAAATACTCTGACGGTATTACATTCTCAACTGGGCATCTCACACACGTGAGAAATATGGTAACCGGTATGTGCGAAATATGGGACGCCATGCAATGGATGGTTAATGCGCCCCCAATGCACTGGACACGGGCGTCTTTGCATATCGCCCCCGTTTAAATGCGGCCGCCTTGGCGGCTTAGTGGCCACGGCGGGTTTAGAGAAAGAGGGAACAATAGGGCTGTAGATCCGAACAGTCCTCAAATGGGTTTAATAAAGGTGGTTATCACATTCTTGCAGACAAGTATACAACACAGTCCACTGAGCTCTCAGGCTCGCACTGGCAATCAAACCCGAAGGAAAAAAGAATTATTAAAGCGGATTGTAACAGATGCACTAATTCTTGTAGTGGTACAGGGATGCAAACTTGGTAAACACAATCAAATGCAAAAGACATTGAGGGCAATTTTTTGCATTATAATGCAGTTGATCTGATCTTCAGATCTTCAGTGAAGTGGCCCTGAGAAGAGAGACAACAAATTTCAAAACTGAATAAAAAAAAAAGCGAATTTATATAACATCTCTATGTGCAGCTTGCACGGCAACACTGTCCGCACTCCATATTTAAAAACACGAAGTTATTTCTCGCAACACATCGAAGACAACATACAGTGCATATGACGCATGCGATACCCATTTGCTTAATTGGACGCACAAAAATGTTAATATTAAGCAGTCAAAATGTTATTCCTTATCAGTGGGCTTGCGGTCTTTTGCGGGCTTTCTCGGCTATTATAATCCTGCACACAAAACGTGCGAGTAGCTGCTGCTCATGCCTCCAATATCGCGCACGCGTCAGGCAGCAGCCGGGATAAAGGCGAAACGCAAGGAGCCCGTAAAGAGATTCCTCGTTGGTGTTTCGTAATTCTCGTCACAAGGGTGCGGTATGTTGCAGCAGTCGCGGGGCGCTTTCTTCATTCCGGGTTGCTTTGGTAATCGTGACAATAGATTGTTTTTTCTTTACAAGTACTGCTCCAGGAGGGCACATGTAACGGCTAACGGAGGCCTCTGAAGATCACTTGACATTACAATAAAGCAGGTGGCGTAGGGATTGCTCGCATACAAAATTGGCTATTCCAGACAGCCGATCTTATACCCCCTTGGCATGCACAGGCTTCGGCGAGCCCCATCCAGCGTAAGTTCTAGCTTTGATATTCCTGTCGTCGCTATGATGGCGTGGAGGCGCCGTCAATATAGTACGAAATGATGACACGTTTTTAGAAGTAGTAACTAAGATCATATAAACAAATACAATAGCGCCGAGGCGTCAACTTCTGGCGCAGAGATACCGCGCCCCCGCGAAAATTACGAAACGCAATCGAGGAATTTACCGGCCCACGTATGACTCTACGATCAACGTACACACGGAACATCGCCTGGCGACCTAAATAAAGTTATCCGGAGCCATCCCTTACAACCTCCCTCATAGCTTTACTCGCTTCGGGACGTTAAAAACGTTAATCACCACAAACCAAATCAATACATGCGGGCGTACATTCAAAGTTAAAGACTGCATCCATACGTCATAGTGAGCCTTGCAAAAGCGTCGAGAATGTGCTAACTTCTGGTAGAGCTCAAAACAAAGCCTGAATAAAGTCGCTTTTATGTCACAGGCCAGCTTCAGATGCATGCACTTTCACAGCAAGACGAAACTACATGAAACAAAGAATGCAAATTCGAAAAAATGTCAACTTAAACGCGCTGAAAACCACGCAGAGCATGAACACATACACTTTCTCGAAGCGGAAGGCGTGAACTAGGCTCAAAAGAAGAGGGTGTGAGGAGCCTTGGCACGTACTTAAGAAAGCCGTGTGTTTCTTCACTTCCTCGAAATCAGCCCACCCGCTCCTGTCTACCCACACTTTCCTTCTTTGTGCTTAGCGACCACCGGATGGCGAAGCAGAAAGATTTCTGCCGTCGCGGTGTCTGTTGCCGCAGCCGAACGCGCAGCAGCATGGCATCCCAATTATGTTCTCGGCCCTAACACATTCTATTCCGCTAACGCACTCGATCAGTCCGTCTGCCGTACTTTCGTCGCGCAGGACCAACAGCTGAGGTCGGAGCGCGCTGGAAAGAAAACATATACAAAAGCACGGCACCTGTTGCCACGTGACACAGATTGGCCAATGGGGGAGCGGAGCAGGCTGAGGTGACAGGAGGCGTGGAGGAGGAAACGCCAGGGTGAGCGAGATGGCGGAAAGATCTAAGAATGGCGCTACTTTTGGAAAAAAGGGGGGCTTTATGGAAGGATGGATGGATCTTATGAACGTCCCCTTTGAAACAGGGCGGTGGGTTGCGCCACCAAGCTCTTACTATTAAACTGCCTAATGTGCTACCTAGGTTAAACAATAAAAAAGAAAAAAAAAACACTCGGAAGTCCCACAACCAAATTTTCTGATCCCCTATTGCGAACTGTGCTTTTGTAAGTCTCCATTTTTTGTCGTTTCCCTACTTTTATTCCACCAATCCTCGAATCGCCTCTTACTAATCCCTATTGCGGACATGTTTACTTTTCCACTGCTCTCGCGGAACCCAACGGCTTCAAGGAGGACAGCGGTGCCTAAATCAACCGCTGCGTAGACGTCTTCACATTGTAATAAAACATGCTCCATTGTTTCGCTAGCTTTACCTCATGGAGCGACATCTGGTGGAGCCGCAAGGAACAAAGTGGCGTACGCGGCAACACCTCCCCTGTGATTGGGTGAGATTTTGCCCACGAACACCACAGATACATTGGGGGAAAGAGAAATAGAGCTTCGGTGCAAAAAAGAGAAAAAAAAGCAGGAAGCTCGCCTTAGTGGGAAAAACTGGCCACCCTCTATACGCAATGCCTCATGATTTCGAGCGTACCGGAATCTTGGACGAACGGTTACACAATTCTAATCCATAAGAAACGGGATGCCAATGACTTGAAAAATTATTGACCAATCAGCTTACTGTCCGTTGCCTGCAAAGTATTTACTAAGGTAATCGCAAATCGAATCAGGAACACCTCAGACTTCTGTCAACCAAAGGACAAGGCAGGATTCTGTAAAGGGTACTCAACAATAGACCATAATCACACTATCAAACAGGTGATCGAGAAATGTGCGGAATATAACCTACCCTTATATATAGGTTTTATTGATTACGAGAAAGCGTTTGAATAAATCAAAACATCAGCAGTCATCGATGCATTAAGGAATCAGAGTGTAGACGAGCCGTATGTAAAAATACTGAAATATATTTACAGCGGCTCCACAGCCGCCGTAGTCTTCCATAAAGAAAGCAACAAAATCCCAATAAAGAAAGGCGTCAGGCAGGGAGATGTGATCTCTCCAATGCTATTCACAGCGTGTTTACAGGAGGTATTCAGAGATTTGGATTAGGAAGAATTGGGGATGAAAGTTATTTGAGAATACCTTAGTACCTTCCGATTCGCTCATGATATTGCCTTGCTTAGTAACTCTGGGGACCAATTGCAATGCGTGCTCATTGACCTGGAGAGACAAAGCAGAAGGGTGGGTGTAAAAATTAATCTGTACAAAACAAAGGTAATGTTTAACAGTCTCGTAAGATAACAGCAGTTTACGATAGGTAGGGAGGCACTGGAAGTGGTAAGGGAGAACATCTACTTAGGGTAGGTAGTGACCGCAGATCAGGATCATGAGACTGAAATAATCAGAAAAACAGAGTCGGCTGGGGTGCGTTTGGTAGGTACCTCACATCATGAACAGCAAGTTGTCATTATCCTTCAAGAGAATAGCGTATAACAGTGGTGTCCCACCAGTGCTCACGTACGAGGCAGAAACCTGGATGCTTACGACAAAGGTTCTACTTAAATTGAGGACGACGCAATGAGCTATGGAAAGAAGAATGATAGGTGTAATGTTCAGGGATAAAAAAAGAGCAGATTGGGTGAGGGAAGAAACGCGAGTTAATGACATCTTAGTTGAAATCAAGAAAAAGAAATGGGCATGGGCAGGACATGTAATGAGGAGGGAAGATAACAGATGGTCATTAAGGGTTTCGAACTGGATTCCAAGGGAAGGGAAACGTAGCAGGGGACGGCAGAAAGTTAGGTGGGTGGATGAGATTAAGAAGTTTGCTGTGTCAACATGGCCGCAATTAGTACATGACCGGTGTAGTTGGAGAAGTATGGGAGAGGCCTTTGCTCTAGAGTGGGCGTAAACAGGCTGATGATGATTATTATGATGATGATGAGGATGATATTTTGAGAACCACGTTGCTCCTAGCCTATGACCTCGATGCCTCCACCACCTGGTGGATAGATTCAAATGAGCGCCAACAGAATTTAGTGAAGCCAGAAGCAAACGCTTCGCACCCTTGGTGCGTTTGATAAAAATGCTTCCACTTGGTGTATTCCAGATGCTGCATTTGTTGCTACTGTTGTGTACGCATATTTTAAACGGGGATAGTTGATGAGTATCGTTTCCTTCGCTCTTTCCTCACGGCAACGTATACTTTCGACGAACGAAGGTTAGTTTCGCCGTGTGATAAACAGCTAAGAAATTGATTGTTTAGAGCTTTTAGTCAAAGTTTAGAGAATCCCGGAAGTATAAACATGCCGGTATATATATGCTGTATTGCAAGTCACTGTCGCAAGCAGAACCATACGAAGTCATTTTGATCTATTCATGTGACGCTGCTTGCAGCAGGCCACTGCATCCGCAGCAACTGAGCACTGTTCCAGGCCTCGGATGCAGCACGTCGATGGGGCCAAAAAGCAAAAAAACAAAACAAATACAGACGCACTTGCAGTTTGATTTGCGGGTAGGCTATAGAACCCTCGGTGATCAGAGTAATTTGAAGCCTCCTACGCCAGCGTGGAGTCCGTCATAGCCCGTGTGTTTAATATGTTAAACACAATTTTTTTGTATGTAAAGCCTTGCCACCACAAGACCTTCAGTCCATGCACTTGGAACTCGTTCATATTACTTATCGCCTGCTGATATTTATGATTAGCTAGAACAACAGTGTAAATGCCATGGAAGCATAGCAATTTCGCAGAGCGGGCAGAAACGTTAATCCGGCGTTGAAAAATCTCCGCTTAATTTTGGTATATGAGGCGGGCGTTGTAATTTCATTGTTGTTGCTCAAAATTTACTCCGACTACGCGACAAGGCTTGAGATTCCATTTTCATTGAATATTTGAGTAAGCAGCATATCGATCGAATGGTTAGATCCGGGCATCTAGGCAGCAGCGCACTAACTACGAACAGTGGTTCAAAGTAAAGTTGCCCACGAATGTTGATTTCGAACGGCTGACAGTATTGCGCTGATTTCGCATAGCCTGATATTTGCAAAATGTATTTATTATCATGGGCACACTCTTTCTACTACTATCACTGTATGCTTAAACGCATTGAAGCAGCTAGACTGGGAAGGCTTAGGAGTGAGGGCTAAGCTTAAATAGCTTTCCAACCTATGGTTTGCATATAACGTTGCCATGGTCAGCAAGTCTGGGTAGGATTTGAACGGAACATTGAAGACTTAAGGCGATAAAGTATAAGAGTCTGGCTGAAATTGAATATGCAGAATACCAAAGTATTATTCAATAACCTTGCGACAGCAAGAGAGTTCATGATCGGCACTCAACCTTTAAGATCTGCGGAAGAACACGTTTACCTAGGTAAATTACTCGCATGGCCCTGTGGTCACAGACACTTAAGAGAATAAAAATGCGCTCATAGGCTGACGGCAGGCATTAAAATCATCATCGGAAGCTTGCCGCTATCATCGAAAATTGTACATTCACTGCATTCTAGAAATATTAAGATATGTGGCAAAAAGTTGGGGGTTGATAGAGAAGCTTGAGAAAAAGTTGAGGACTGTGGAACGAGCGACGCAGTGAAAGTTGCTAGGCGTGATGTTAAAAGACAAGAGCACAACCGCGTCGATTAGACAGCGAACAGGGCTGCTAATATTCCAGTTGATAGTAAGGAAAACATGTCAAGCTGGGCAGGCGATCTAATGTCTACTGCAGATAACCGGCGGTCCATTGAGTTGCAGAATGCGTGCTAAGGGTAGGGAATCACACTTGAGGAAGGCAGCGAATGGGATAGCGGTCATGGAATGATAAAATTTGCAGGCAGGTGGAACTAGCTACAAAAGAGAGGGGTAAGTGGAGATCACTACAGGAGAATTGGGCCTGTCGTGGACATCAAAATAAGCTGATAGTGATGATGTCATGAAACAGATGCCAGATTCATATCATTTGTGTTATGTTATGCGTGCTTGTGATGTACATTCCGATATCACTGTTTATAAGCGTCGATTAGGAAGGATTGGCAGTGGCGTAGCCAGGTGGTGGAACACGGGGCATGTGTAATTGTTAGAAACATTGCCTTTTTCTGAATATTGCACTGGCCCAGCCCCTTCCCCGTTCACTTGTGTGCCCTCCGGAAAAATGTTCTTGCGTAATGGGGGCTGTGCCCTCTGATCATGAGCTGCAGGTAGCCACAATTACCGGCTGCATTTGCTTCTCGACGTGAATACTGCTGTAACCTTACTACGTTGTAGGATTATTGGTGGCTCCAGGGCAACTCATAATATAAAAAAATATTTGCACGCATCCATCAGGAAGCTTCAGTTTTATAAGGTATTGGTGAATTGTGCAGGAATCTATTAAAAAGAAAAGCCGCACATCCCTGTTATATACGTTATCATCTCTCGAGTGTCACCGGCCGCCCCTTTACGATAAATAATTGCACGAACCCAAATTTCGCGATAACATGCCAACCCAACCCATAACTCCCCCCCCCCCCCCCCCCGCACTCAAGAAAATGTGAACGCTATGCCTCTGTCTCAGCTGAATCAACGACGAACAAACGCGAGCAGCGACACGGGTGGTGTTGGGGCATTACACGTCGTCAACTTATTTTAACAAAACGACAGGAATCTATTGCTAGGCGATATACTAAACAGGCGAACAAAAAACTGATCGTACGCATTTTGCTCATCGAGAAGAAACTTCAAAAGATTAAACAGCCACAACACATGCCGCCACAGCCTGCATAATGTCGGAGCGACAGCCTTGCTGTTCCCGCTGTACTCACGCTACTTCGTCTTAGCTACCAGCTGTAATTGTTTAGTGCCTATTGTTTGTTTTCTGCTAATCCGCGCACGCAGCTCAGCGCTGGAGGCACGGCTGCACGACGTCGCATTACGACCTGTGTCATTTTATCGTGTTCGCACAATCGTGGCGGATTGTTTCGTGTGTGAAATGTTTGGTAGAAGTTCCTCACGTCCAAGTGAAGTGGCCATACACGTTGGGCGACGGCTCTTTTGAAGCCCTCAAAACAGCTATCGCTGTGTGACCCGTTCTCGTCGTCGGGTTGTCGACATGCAGATTATAGGTAAGTAGGTGCAAATACTTTTGTCGTTTCTATTGAGCTCCGGAGCAAACCGCGCAATATGTCACGTGAAAAATACAGCGTCCTTCATCAAGATGTAGATTTCCAGTGGAAAACGTGAACTGAGGCAGTTAGCGCACACTGCCGGTGCTAAATTAGCATGAAGATTGTTTTAGGTTGACCTAATATATTGCTGTCCGTCATACATACGGCTCGTGGAAAAATAACCCATTTACCTTTACAGCAAAGTGTAAGTAAATCGAAGCGGTAATAGTTTCAGAGAGCAGAGTGTTATGTTGCGCTGTACATTTCGTCGTGTTCATGCCGTCATGAGGGCCTGATAACTAACTGGCTTGATGGTTCTTAACTCCAACCTGAAGTGGTGTAGTCTTGGGGTTGTATATACTTGTTATCGGTGACGGGCATGCCCCCTTTATTATTTTGTTGCATGAAAGCGGAAGTCGCTACGAGCCAACTGGGCAAGAATAAAGCAAAATCATTTTGCTCGCTCTCTTAGCTGATCGATATCAAGCAACAAGATTTTCTGGTTTTAGGTCAGGGCGCAAATATTAAGTTTGGCTTAGTAAAAAGCTTAAATTTAAACTGAAATTTTTTCTTCACATAGCTTACTAGCCGTGGAGAGAAGTGATGCTCTGAAATTTCTTTTTGAATTGTTCACCCAAACTGCGCCACCACTGACATATGCGTCATTGAGCGTTAAGTAGTTTCGCTACATGTGCCGTTTTATGCACCAATATTTCCCGGTTAAGTATCCTCTTAATTTATACCCACACTCCTTCATCTTGTTGCTAAGAGATTACGACCCCCATGTTCGCGACGGGGCCAGCATGTTACGTTACGTGGAGCAAAAGCGGGAAATTCAAAGTGCCGTGGCTGTGGGAGTGGCTGTGGTAGGAACATAAGTGGCAATAGCCTAAGTATACGTGCGTATCAATCTGTTCCCTTGAAGTGACAAAAATGGCTATGGCTTTTTCAAGGTGACCATTTCCAAATGCATACAATACGAAGCGATCATTCATGTAAAAAATTTCTTCACGAAGCGCCACAAAACCATCTCGTGATAAAAAAGTGCTGGTGTGATCACCCTGCTCCTGTGGTTGCAAGTCACATTAAACATTCGACCCTCTCTCACTTGACACTAACTATGACACTAACTTGACCCTATAGGGCTAACTTTCCTATATGTCTCTTTATTTTTCTCCTTGGTCCCCTGTTGCCTCTTCCATTACAAAGCGTAGTGCTCTTCGTTCTTTCCATCTTCTCTGCCATATTTCATTGTCTAAAGATTATGGCAAGTCTATCACAATCCAGCTTCAAATACCGCTACCATATTTACACCTGCATCAATTATACTACATAACCCCATTTACATATATTCCTGACTGGTAGAGGCGCGGTGCGCAACTAAATTTGGTGCGATCATTGAAATATCCACGCCGAAGAATGCTTTAGTCTACGCTTTCTTAGGTTTGGGCCACTCAAACCTTTCTGGTGTCATCTGCTAATAAAGCAAAAAAAAATCGAGACAGTTTTTGGTCAGTTTTCCGTTAAAAAAGTGGGAGTAAGGTAATGTTGAGTGGCAAACGTTCTAGCAACTTCCGGTGAAGCGTTGGTGTTCCACTTATATTCCCAGTCTCGCCTATGAATTGCCCAAAAGAAGCTAATTGGAACAAATGTCCGTGCTAATGCCACTTAAGTTAAGGTGGTGCCTGAAATATACAAAATGTGCAAGGCGCGAACGCAAAATTATCGCATATGTTAGATAAATAAAGATGTATTTTTTAAAGCAGAGTGACAGGCTCGAAATTCTCGGAATACCTTTGACTCAACTGATTTCACTTGTGTTGTCCCTACATGTGCAGTAGAATAATGAAAAGCTGATCATCATCATCATCAGCAGCAGCAGCAGCAGCAGCAGCAGCAGCAGCAGCAGCATCAGCATCATCATCAGCCTTGTTATGCCCACTGCAGGGCAAAGGCCTCTCCCATACTTCTCCAACTACCCCGGTCATGTGTTAATTGTGGCGATGTTGTCCCTGCAAACTTCTTAATCTCATCAGCCCACCTAACTTTCTGCCGCCCTCTGCTACGCTTTCCTTCCCTTGGAATCCATTCGGTAACTCTTAATGACCATCGGTTATCTTCCCTCCTCATTACGTGTCCTGCCCATGCCCATTTCTTTTTCTTGATTTCAACTAAGATATCATTAAATCGCGTTTGTTCCCTCACCCAATCTACTCTTTTCTTATCCCTTAACGTTGTACCTATCATTCTTCTTTCCATAGCTCGTTGTGTCATCCTCAATTTAAGTAGAACCCTTTTCGTAAGCCTACAGGTTTCTGCCCCGTACGTGAGTACTGGTAAGACACAGCTGTTGTAAACTTTTCTCTTGAGGAATAATGGCGACCTGCTGTTCATGATCTGAAAATGCCTGCGGATCCGGATCATGAGACTGAAATAGTCAGAAGAATAAGAATGGGCTGGGGTGCGTTTGGCAGGCAAAAGCTGATCACTACATTAAAAATGTAATCACTGATCCAAACTGCCCTATTTACCTTGAATACATAGCCGGGTGCAGACACTAAAGGCCGCCACAAGGAACCGATTAATGAGGTAGCCGTCATCTAACTTTCATAATGACATGGTATCCTTTCATATTAGCTTAAAATGTACGAGTACTTCGTATAAAAAACAAAACGAAAATAAAATCAGTCCTTATGGGATAAAATGCCGAAAGATAACTTCTTTCAATCTGCAACGCACTTTTAATAGTGGCGTACATTTAATCGGAAGCTGCGCAGTACGTTCTCGGAAACCATTTTCTTACGCATTTGGTTATTCCCTTGAAATGAAATTTTGTCTTATATGGGATGTCTGCCACTGAAAAACAAAATATTTTATGTATGGCATATGAAAGAGGAGTGATTATACTTCTATTCTGGTTTCCAGCTGAATGGTGTGCTTTGGCAAATTACGTTATAACTTTTTAAACCCATGAGCTCAGATGATTATGGATCCTCACTTGTATTCCCGAGTTTCAGTAGTTCTGCATAATGCAGTCAACCATGGGGGACCTTTAACTTCATCTGCATTGAGAAAGACGGTGGCCATCCTGTTCGGCGATGTGCTGAAATTTAGTGTGCAACACAATGTTCTTCAAATTTTCTGCCATGTAAGTTACATGCCAGCTTCCTTTAGTAGCATTTCATGCTTATATTAGGACCACACCCTGTATTTTACTCCATAGCACATAGTTATATCATGCTTATATTCGAAGAAAATATTGTCGTTATGTTAAATGTTTTTTTTTTATTCTTCAAGTTGGAGTTTACTACGTTTTCTTTTTCATTCAGAAGTTTCTACCTATAAATGAAATCTTTGTGCATAAACATTCTTAAAGAATTTGTCTGTGTACTGCAGAATAACAACACAAGTCGTTTACAGAACAACATACGTTCCAGCTGCTGAAGAAGTACCCATACTTTGCAGATGCTATAGGCACTGGATCTGTGAGCTGTTCTATATTTGAGAATACTGGATGTTGATACCGAGGAAAAAAGTATTCATTATGCGACACTACAAGCCCAGATATTGGATTTGCATTAGGCTGTACTCATAAGTTTGTATCTTTTGGTACGGCAAGGCGTCTCTGCATGGATATGTAAATGAAGAGGAGTACAACTGCTGGCTAATTTGATGGAGAAAATATACAGTGGCTACACATAGAGAAGCAAAATAACCAAAAATTTTAAGGCGCGAAAAAAGCGCACTTAAAAATAGGTTTTCCCAAGAACTTTAAAAGCACTTCCTTAAGGTCATAGCATTATAACCTTCCTTGGCATACGGAACTATAGTGTGAAATTTTGCGAGATATGGACATTCAGTAACAAGCTTTTTTTTCTTTGCTCCGAGCTTCTGGATCCATAGCAGTCCAGTAAAAACTCAGATGTATCAACGAGAAGGTGATGCCCTGCTTCTAAAGCAGCCTCAAATTAGGATTCTAAAATAAGCTCTGGGGTTTTTCGTTGCGTAACTATCATCTAATTATTAGGCATGCCATTGTGGGTGACACGAAAATAATTTTGGCCGCGAGGGCGTCTTGAACGTGTACCTGAATCTAAGTGCTTGAGCATTATCGCATTTCGCCCCATTGAAGTGCGGCTTTAATGGCCGGGATTGAGGAAGTGACCAGTATGGGACCATAGCAACTTAGCTAGAAAAGCAGGTCTGGCCAAGAAATGCTGCTCAGAACTGCCAAATTCTTGGCTCTGGTGCACTTTACACCACCGTAAAGCACTATGAAATACTTTTTGGGCTGTCGACTGCATTATTCGGACGCGATGATTCGATAACTCAAAAGCATCGCAAATTTTTATACAACCAAATCAAAACACGCACTATCTCTATTAGGCATTGGACATGAAAGTGGAGGCAATTCATGTTGCCGAAAATGGAGGCGGCAGTTACATGGTATAAATAAATGGCATGCAGTCAGCCTGATGCGACGGTTGAAGGCATTTTGCCAAAATGTCATGTTTTCCATTCCAGACGTATGCCTTTTTGGGAACGCATACGAAACCCATTGTCCTGTGAAATATTCCTGTAGCCATATTTTCGCAGATGTTGACAATTGCTGTACACTTCATTAGTGGCTGGCATACGAGACATTTATATGAAGTGGCAATCTCAGCAGGGACATTTGCATCAGTAGGCGTTTGCTGTGTCAGGACGCCACGTACTTGATCGCGCGAGTGTTGGATCTTCCCGCGTCTAACCGTGCGCGGTTTGGCTGGGTCCGGGGGAAAAGGGTGCCTGAGGGTTGTGCTGATGGTGAGTGTTAGGACATCTAAGGCTCCTCGTCTGAGGTAACACGCCCCTTTGGGCTCGGCTACATGTAGACGGCAACTCCGGACTAACCCACCCGTTAGAAATCGTAAGTTGGCTCGTCCTGTTTCCTTCTGCAATCGCCGTTTCCTGTCTTACATGACAGCTTTGGTGTGTATTACTCATTTTCGTATCACTTACAATCTTCTAGGCAGCAATGGTTAACCTTGTGTGTATCATACCTACGTTATGAGCAAAACGAGAACAATGTGTCTTCAAGGCGACGTATGCTTTCCTCGCTACAGTATATATAGGTGAGGTTCTTCTAAATGGGAGAGGGTGTAAGGCGGGTGGGTGCGGCAACGTGAGATGGTGGGTTGGCTTGTCGAATTACGAATAAAGGAATGATGTGCACAAGGCCAAGGCCACGACCCCCCCCCCCCCCGCGTCTGTCAACCACGTGTCAACGCACGCGTGTTAGCCGGCGTGTCAACGGCGTCTGACACGCCGGCTGAAAAAAAAGGAGGAAAAGAAAGGAAAAAAAGGGTAATGCCAAGAAACCAAACTAAGTGTTGTGGCCTATAGCTTGAAATTTAGCATAGCGAATGGATTCTAAAGCACCCTTGCAAACGTTTATGCCTATTGGTTGCAATGTCTTGAACTCATGGATAAGGTAAGATTCTCTGTATTTTCTTTCTCGTTCTGAACAGAAATCTGACTGTAAGATGTAGAGATTAAATTCATCAACGTTATGACCTGGTTGGTTGAAATGCTCGGCGACGGCTTTGGGAAGCTGTTTAGCTGTGTCCGCGCGATGTCCATTTAATCCGACGTTCACTGATTGTCCTCTTTCACCGACATATTGTTTCTTACAGAAGGAACATTCAAACATATAAATCCCATCCGAACTTGTACCAATAAAGCTAGATTTGACTTCATGTGTATTACTATTTGCGGTGCTTTTAATTTTATTGTCACTTTGAAGGTGCCTGCAGGTTTTGCAGATGGGGTGACAACATACTTTTATTAGGGGGGAATGCTGTTAGCTGACTTTTGCGTGCACTAACATGCCTTTAATGTTCCTGTTTCGGCGATAGGTAACCTTAGGTACATCCGGGAACGCTTTTCTCAAACGCTCGTTATTCGATAATATTGGGTGGTATTTTCGTAGGATGTTGCTTATGTTTGAGAGTGCATTAGAATATTTTGTTATAAAGGCTGGCGGTCTGTGAGATTCTAGTGTGGGCTGTTTCTTCGCCAGATCCGACTGTCTCTATCTAGAGCAACTTGGAGATAGTTCCTTTCTGCTAGCGTTGTTTTAAGGTCATTTAGGTGGTGTATATAATCGTGGTCTTCACTGCAGATTCTTCTTATTTCTTTCGCTTGTCCAACAAAAACTCCTTGCTTGCGATGTCGCGGGTGATGATTGTTGTAGTCTAAATATTGCTGGCTATCCGTAGGCTTCCAGTAAAGTGTCGTTCTCAGTTCTCCGTTCTCTATGTAGACCATCGTGTCCAGGAAGTTGATCTGACTAGGAGAGTCATGAGGAGCGTCACGTTGTTGTTCAGTGCGCTTGTCGGTCATGCCAGTCAAAGCCATCACGCAGGTCACCGGATCATGCGCAACAGGATCAGAGGGATCCACGGGGTGACGCCAGAGGCAGTGAGCATTCTTGTGCAGACGTCCAGACTTATATATGACAACAAATGAAAATTCCTGAAGCCGTCCTGTGGTGTCCCGGAGGGAAGACAGCCAGCAGAAGGCGAGGTGGTCTGTAATAACCGAAAACATGCGGCCGTACAAATATGGTCGGCCCTTGGCGACAGTCCAAATTAAAGCCAAGCACTCACGCTCGGTGATGGAGTAATTTCTCATGGCAGATGACAGCAGACGGGTGGCGTAAGCTATCACGTATTCGGTACCATTCTGCTGTTGGGCGAGAAAAGCGCTGATGCCGGGGCCGCTTGCATCAGTGTGGACTTCGGTCGGTGCTGATGGACCAGAGTGGGCAATTATGGGAGGGGTGGTCAGAAACCCGATGAGAGCGGCGAACGCGTGTGCCTGTTCCAGGCCCCATGAGAATGGCGTGTTCTTCTGTAGAAAATCTCTCAAACACCGAGCAACGTCGGCAAAAGTTTTGACGAAACGGCGAAAGTAAGAAAACAGGCCGACGAAACAGCGCACTTGGCACAGGGAAACTGCGTATGGCGCGACCTTTTTCCAAATCTGGTTTGACACCGGATGCGTCAACGAGGTGTCCCAACGGTGTAATCTGACGGCACCCGAATTGACACATCGTGGAGTTCAGTTGAGGGCCGGCTTTTCGGAAGACCGCAAGAATGACTGACCGTGGAAGACGGACTTTCTCTGTGGATAACCTCAGGAACTCTGTCGTATTGAAGACCTATGACTCGAAGACGAAGCCGCCAATGACATTCTCGAACACACCACTGCACTTAAGGTTTTAAATCACATTCTGGATGAAGCCTCGGGGTATTCAGAGGAAGTGTTGCAGCGAGATTCTATGAAGATAAACATTCCACTGCATCTGTTCAAGAAGGTCGTGTTGACCCATTAGAAAGAACTTTCATGCTCCGACAAGCGTTATCTGACGAGCTACCGACGCTTCTCGGACTTAAATCAACCATAAAACAGCGAGTTTCGTGTCAAACTTCTATTGTCGAGTCTGTAGCTTCTGCTTTAGGCAAGCGGACAAACCATTCATTGCAAATAGTGCGTCCTGAAAGGCTCCACGGCTCGTCTGACAGTCCAGTAGGGAGGATTGGTTTCTATGAGTAGGCAGCCAATAACAGTGGATTGCTGTTTGCAGAAAACCTAGTGATAAATGTGCTATCTTTCTTCAGCGGGATAGCATGAAAGTGGCACGAGTGGCAACATTCTGAGCAAGAGCCTGAACCTTGATTTAAAGGGAAGGACGGTTGGCTTTACATTCAGCGAGAATCCAGTTCAGCGGTGGCAGGAGACCTTATGCTCACGCTTCATATCCGTCGCGCCACTCGAATATTTTGTGGAGAGACACCGACTTATTTGACTCGCTGAACATGGCGTGTCGCTTTCATTGCTTCTTACTCGAAGCGTGCCTGCAGCTGCTAAATTTATTTCTGCATTCTAGGGCTGAGTGAGGCTATAATATTAGACAAGACTGCAAGGAAGGAAAGCCTAAATAATTCGGACAAGTTCTCGTCGGGGTTAGGTTTGAGATCTAACTTTGGCGCCACCATCGCAAGGACTACAACTATTGTACAGTCACCCAAATAGTCAAAAGATGCAGTGTAAGAAGAATCCGAGCAAAATTCTGAACTTCCCTCTACAGCGAAGGAGATCGCCCAGCTTCTGTCATCACGTTTGTTGTACCTACAACTTAAACTGAATCGTAAGGCTATACGAAGTCTTGCATACAGTGGAGCGTTCGTTTTAATTACAAAAACGAGAGCCGAAGCAGAGGACGTATTTACAAGAAAAAAAAATTGTGCGAGACCACACCACGTGTAAAAAGGAACACAGCGAATGGATGCACCTAAATTTAAGTACCAGTCCCAAATTACAGAAATACTGGAATTGGTTATAAAAGGGATTGAAGATGACTTTCTAGTCTCCCTTCCAGACATGAATTTGTGAATGCTTCATATGCATTGGGATAACACTGTGTCTGTTATGCAAGATGTGAATCAGCACCAGCCTGTGGGAAATAACAAAGAATTCAAAAATAGACACAGCTCAGTTCATTTGTATTCCCATAATAGACGTAATTATTGACGATAGTAGTGGATAAACCTGGTAGCACTTCAATAGCATAGGAAGCAGTATACCGTTTTCATACCACTGTTTCACACCTACGAATACAACCACCTCCAACTTCACTGAAAAAAAAAACAACGCCAAAATCGTTTCAAAAAATGATGAATACAGTCCTGGACCTGTTCATTGGTTGCTATTTTAATGTCTAGGCAGACGATATTATTACGTTTTGTAGAAGGCCGGTCTCCACGAAAACCCCATGGCACATGTCCCCGTAGATTTCGGAAGCAATCCTGAAGGTCTATGTTAACTGTGAATTTTCCAGAACAAGGTAACTTTTCAGTGGAGAGTGCTGGATTGTACTCCGAATACTGCAAGTGAAGAAATGGTGACAGACATTGCAAAGCTCGTGAAACGTTTTATTTTCACTAACTTGGAGTATTCATGGGGTGGCAGGATATTTTAGAGCATTTTTCCAAGGTAATTGTCTCGAAACGAAGTATTTGACTTACCTAACAAAGCAACACGCACCATTCTTTTTAGACGGATGGCTCCGAAGTGGCCTAAAAGCATAACAAGAAGTAAAAGAATACGCAATGCTAACATATAATTACAGAATATTTGCACAGGATTGTTCAGCTATATTTCAAGGAGAAAACGGTTTACTTTCAAAGAACCTCACTCAAAGCCATTCGCCAGAATGTTTCAATTATAAAAAAAAACATATCTGTCATAAAGTACATAACTAAGCTACAACACAACAAAGGCATCTGACTGTGTGTATGTGAACATGAATAGCATTTGTGAGCAATGCACAAAATATGATCATAAATGCTATTTATAGTAAAGTCCTATACCTGGCTCAACCTAACTCTTTTGTGAATTATTGCAAATATCACAAAAATGGTATAGAAACTGGGCAGAACACATCACTGACTGCCACTAATAGTTACATAATAGGCAGTAATACCAGATAAATAAATGAATTGAAAACTACACTGCCTGAAACATAGCCACTTCTTTGGAAGAGACACTACTGCGAAACAGCAACATATGCTCTTCAGCAATCTCTTTCTTGGAGTGCTTGGTCTAAATAAACTTTAGACGCATGAGGAACCCTTGTGTGTCACAAATGTCTTCTACCCATGCAACACCTGGAATGCCTGTTACCTATCCATAATAACGATCTTTCGTGAAAGGATTACTTTCATCACTGTTTTGAAGAAACACTGGTTAAAATGCTGGTTCTTTTCATTTTTCTGTGTGTGCACTTGTGTGTAGTTGGGAATTCAATTTTCTGTAGTCCTCAAACGCCACGTTTCGGATGCACAGGTGCCGTCTATCGAACACTTGGTTCAACATAGCTCGCATCTTAGCATGCGCAGCCAGGCTGATGACACATCACTATACTTTTTCACATTGCCAGTTACCAAAACTGCAGCATTTGCAATCCCCTGCCACTGCTGCTAAAGCTGCCATTCAATCAGGTTCCAAACGCACAGATACGGCGTAGCAAAATTTTCCTATTATACTGTGGTACTCGCGGGATGTAATTTCTGCTTTAGCTCGGCAGCACTGTCAATTTCACCCCTGTTCGTTGCAGCTCCTAAAGCATCAACCTCCTTGACAAAATAAAATAGGTCAATTCCACCAGTCCGGCGGCACATGCATACATGCACGCTTTCTATAACCACGCATTGTCAGTAGACAGTACCAGTAAAGCCAGGCGCTTTTAGCGTTATACTTTCATTTAACATTGTTGTCACTAGTTGCTTTTCTTTATTTCAGGATGGGCACTACCGCGACAGTGTAGAGAGCTTTCACAAGAGTGAGCATCGCATAGGGTTTGGGAAATATGGACTCTCGAAACTCGTTAAATAGCCTGCCTCTACTGTCTCGGGAAAGATGGTTCAGCCAAAGGTAAGATTAGATGCTTAAATTTGATACCTTTGTGGTCGCGGTTTAGCATAATTTGTCTTGCATTGGTTACATTTTTCTTACTCTAGACGTCTTATTGTTCAGATTCTGTCAGTTCGATGAGGTCATTATCGGAAACACCACGGCCAGCGTTCGACATTCGGTGCGGTGCCATTTCAATGGAATATCCCCGAATGACACTTGGCTAGACAGCTTCGCGCAGTCCTAAATGGAGCTCGCCACTACACATCTTCGTTGATTTGTAAGCCGCGCCAAAAGTTCAGCAAGGTATTCTGAGACAATTAAAGGTGAAATCATTCTCACCTATCTTGGGGCTTATAAGAATAAATAAGACGAAATGGAGCATGTCTTGTGATCGGTTTCCCCAAAAATTATTCGGCGCGCCCTCATTTCCGAGGGCGATCAGGGATTTTGGCAAAGAAACAATAAAGAATGAATCTACAGTTTTCTGCAAAAACGCCAGTTGCCCTCCATGGAGCCCTTCTAGGTTACGCTACAGGGCATGTACGGCACCACAATAGCTGTACGTCACCACAATCACTGTATATGACATAGCCTAGTAATACATGGGGAATGCTGGAGATGGAAATTCAAGACGATGATCAAAACGAGAACAAGGTGAAAGCAGGAGCCAACGTTTCGGCAAGTGGGCTTGTCTTCTTCAAGGCGACGTATGCTTTCCTCGCTTTCCTCGATTCCATTCACTACTTGCAAACTTTCGGCACTAGCATGGGGATGCCATTCGCTCCCACGTATGCGAACATTTTCATGGGACAGCTTAAAGCATACCTGTTGAAATCCTACCCTTTAAAACCCCACACCCATCTTCGTTACATTAACGACATATTCATAATATGGTAACAAGGCACAAGCGCCTTAACCGACTTAATTATCCATTTCAATCGGTTTCACCCGAGTATTAAATTTACTGATTCCTTACAGTCCATCATCGCTGGTGTGCAATCTGGCAGCACCGACGGCACGTGCCCCATGTTCGTGTTGCATGAGGGCATCCTCAACCACCACAATATCAACTCTGACGGCCCCGAGTTGCTCCTTGTCCTTCCTCGCAATCTGCGCTCCGTCGTTCTCGAACAACTTCATGATGCACCGATGGCGGGACACCTTGGAGTTTTGCGTACATACACCACGTACGACGCCGGTTCTTCTGGCCGGGTCTCTACAGCTCCGTGCGTCGTTATGTAGCAACTTGCGAATTGTGTCTGCGTCGGAAGAAACCTCCCCTGCCACCTATCGGACGACTCCATCCAATTGAAGTTCCCTCGGAACCGTTCTTTCACGTAGGCTTTGACCTGCTTGGCCCTTTTCCAATCATTGGAATAATTGGATCGCCGTCGCTACTGATTACGTGACACGCTGCGCGATAACAAATCCGTTGTCGACTAGTAGCGCAACAGACTTCGCCGATTTTCTCCTCCATGGCGTCATACACCACCATGGTGTACCTCGACGACCCGGTCGTTCATTCTTGTCTCGCGTTCTCGACGACCCCCTCCGCTCTTGTTCCACTGAGCACAAGCTCTCTACCACCTACTACCCACAAACGAGGGTCTTACGGAACGTCTCAACCGAACAATCACAGAGATGCTGTCGACGTGCGTCTCCAACGATCATAGAGACTGGGACGCCACGCTGGCCTAAGTGACGTTCGCTTAGAACTCACCCCGACATGACAGCTCAGGATATTCACCCTTTTATCTTTTTTATGGTCGCGATCCCACATTGCCCTTTGACACCATCCTGCCTTCTGTGCCCCGCGTTGCCACTGAGTACTCTCGGGAAGTCATCGATCGCTCTCACATGGCACGTCCAATCATCCGATCTCGCTTATTAGCCTCGCAGCATCTGCAGGAAGACCATTACTACCGGTGCCATCGCGATGTTCAGTTCGGCCCAGGTGCTTGGATGCTGTTTTGGTCAGCCTGTCGGGTCGGCCTCTCCCAGAAGCTTCTCGCTCGATACACTGGGCATTATGAAGTCATACGTCAAGTTAACGACATGAATTACGAGATCGCGCTGTTACAGTCTGATCCATCGCCAACTCCACCGCCTTTCGACGTCGTGCCCGTTTCGCGTTTGAAGCCATACTTCGCTTGTAGTTCTTCGCCTACTATGCGCCGAGACGGCGCTTCACCCCCAGGGGGTCATGTTACGGAAGGATGGGAACTCGTCGTGGGTGGGCTCGGTGGCTGTGCCACGATACAGTCCACTAAACTGGTGCTGTTAAATATGCAGGTGTTCATCATCGCACTGATCGGCGCAGCTCTGCCCGCTACCATCTGGGCTGTCCCACACGCAACTTCAAACTACCTGGAACCGTGCCTTGGCCGTGCCCCTGCTGTCTATCGCCAAGTCACGCTAGCCCCCCCTACGCTTCTACTAGCGCCGCCTATGACGAGCGTGATCAGCCCTACCACCAGGGAGCTGCCTGCGTCAGCAACATCTGGCAGATCACCTATAAAAGACCAACGCCTTCACGCGCCAACCTGTGCGCTCAGTGGCTGTGCCACGATACAGTCCAATAAACTGCTGCTGTTGAATATGCAGGTTAGTCAGTGTTATAGTCTTTACGCTAAGAAATCAAGCGACTATGTTTTCGTACGGCGGCCGAGGCCCCAGTGTCTTTTTGCCATCGCAATGAATTGTATTCATGTCTCGCGCTTTCGCTGCTACTGTCGGGCGACATAGAAACTAACCACGGTCCTGACTCTAACGCTATACGAATTAAAGAAGTCCGCTGGGCAATTGCAGCTAATCAGCGAGATTAAAGGTTTAAAAAGCGAACTAGTCGAGACCAACAATTCGATTTCCAGACTAAACAGAAGAATGCATGCCATCGAGAGCCACTGTCAACACATTGAGCACCGGCAGCGGCAGGTTGAAACATTTAAGACTTCTGCGAATCTGATGACACGGGAAATCTCCGATATTGAAGCGCACATCGATGATGCAGAAAACCAAGCCCGCCACAACAACCTTATTTTCTTTGATATTCCCGACCCAAGTGCGTCTGAATCCGCTGCTCTGGCAGAGGAAAAAAAATCACTCGGCTTTGCGCAGACCAATTAAACATGACCGTAAATCCTGAGGAGATTGAACGTGCGCTTCGTCTAGGCCGCCATTCTGATAACCGAAACCGTCCTATAATCGTAAAATTCCTTTTTTATAAAACAAAATAAAAAATTCTCTCTAACGGCCGCAAGTTGAAAGAGACTAACTATAACATTCGCGAAGACTACTCTCGTACTGTGAAAAATGCCCGGAAACATCTTTTGGCTTTTGCGAGGGCCAAGTCAGCTGCATTTTCATAGCGTTACAAAACTTTGTTTATAGAATCTGCTAAGTACATGTCTGACGCAACTGCAAAATGTGTAAAAGAAATCCAATAGCGATCGCTGCATCACCGTCACCCAACACACCATTCGATAACGACAACCCGCCCTAACAGTACTATTTCAGCAATATATTCTAACATACGTAGCTTCCTTTCCAAACGTGACGTTGTATCTAATCTGGTTTTATCATCTAGATGTAACTTGTTGATACTTACCGAAGCCTGGCTAACCGCTGACGTATCCGACGCGGAGGTCATGGATGACCTACCCGATTTCCATGTTTTCCGCAACGATCGCCAGCACTCTAGAGGTGGCGAGGTGCTCATCGCCGTTAGTAATACGATACCCTGCTCCGTTGTTCACAACCCAAATGACCTTAAAATATTATGGCTACTCTTTCGTGCAAACCCGCAAACTATCGTACTTGGCGTTTACTTCCGCCGCCCGCGAGCAGACACTAGCTTCACTGACAAGCTCAACAGCGTCCTAGATGTACTAATGAAAAAATACACTAACGCTCAGATTTTCCTCTTTGGATACTTTAATTTCCCTAATATCAATTGGGATAGCTATCCACCTTCGTCACATAGTACAACTGAAAATGATTTCCTCGAAGTCCGCTTTAATTTGAACTTAACCCAGCTAGTCTTAGAACCAAGACGCATAGTGAATGACTCGGCCAACATTTTAGATCTTATATTACCTAACACTCCGTCTAGCCTATTTTGGATATCTTATCTCCCGGCAATTTGCGACCATAAAGTAATCCACACTGTCTTTAACTTTACCTTTCCAAAACGAGAATCATGGAATAAAATAATACGCCTATATGACAAAGGCAACTACGAAGCCATAAACAACGACCTTATGTCCTTCTACCCAACTTTCAGGGATGAATTCCACAACCGCACACTTCAAGCAAATTGGTCGATCTTCCAACAAAAAATCACCGACCTTGCTAATAGCCGCATTCCAGTTGTTTCAGTACCGACTAACCAGAATAAACCTTGGAGGAGGAGGAGGAGGAGGAGGAGGAGGAGGAGGAGGAGGAGGAGGAGGAGGAAAGAACATTATTGTGGGCCATGCAAGTTGGTGGGGAGGGCCAAAGGCCCCGTCTAGGTGACGGCCAGGAGTTCGTGGGTCCTGGCGGCATCCTCGGCTAGCTCGACGGCCCATAGTTGATCTTTGCAGGTGGGGCTGAGCAGCGCGGCTTCCCAGCGCGTGCGAAGGCTGCTGCTAGAGGCCGCGTTTTCTTTATTGTTATTTATCCCTCGGCATTCCAGATATATGATACATCCGGATATAGGATGTGTGAGAGCGCAGGATTCGGATACGTCCTAGTTTGTAACTGCCGCCATGCGACAGCCTGCTTTTTTGTCAATTTTGCGTGAGGTCGCGGGAATATGCGCCTCTGTAACCTATAATGTTTCGTATTGTCATTATATGTTGTCATTCTATCCTCCCACTCCCACTCATTTACCGTACCTTCACGTCCGGAGGGTGTCGGGGCGTCACTTGCGACTGCGGCTCGGTCCGTAAGCCCTCGAGCCGCGTCGTGTGCCGCCTCGTTGTTGCCGTCCTCGGCGAGGGTGTGAGCGGGTGTCCAGGTGATGTATATCTTTCTTTTGTAATTTTGGCCTCCTGCAAGAAGAATGCGTAGTGTGTCCGGGGAAATTCGGCCGTTGGCAAAGTTTCTTATTGCCGCCTGAGAGTCGCTGACTATCACGGTTGCGTTAGTCTGAGCTACTGCGAGCGCTATGGCTACTTCTTCAGCTATCTCGTTACTTGTGGTGCGTATCGTCGCGCACGTCTGGCACCGTTTCTCCCTATCGATTACGGCTGCCGTAAACGCCCGTCTGCGACTGTATCGAGCCGCGTCTACGAACACTGCGTCCTTGTCGCAGCCGAATTTCTTCTGTATTTGCTTCGCTCTGTTCTCTCTTCCGTCCTTATTGTGTTCTGGGTGCATGTTCTTTGGTATGGGAGGTATTACTAATCTTTCCTTCGTCTCTCTCGGGATGTCCACCTTGACACCGTGCTGTGTGTGGTAACCTATGTCTAATCTAGCTAGGATGTGTCTGCGTGCTGTAGTCTTAGAGAGGCGTTCATATTGTGCCGTACTTTGCCCTTCAATGAGCTCGTCTATCGTGTTGCGTAGGCCTAATTGCAGCAACTTGTCCGTGCTGGTGCTGATCGGTAGTCCTATGGCTAGCTTGTATATTTTCCGAATGAGGTATTCTAAGCATCTTTTCTGCGACCTGCCATTTTAAGTACGGCGCTACGTATACTATTCTACTTATTACGAAAGCCTGTAGTAACCTCATCTTGTTTTCCTCTTTCATCCCGCTATGTTTGTTTGTTATCCTTCGGATTAGCCTCATGATTTGCGCTAAAGTTCCAGTCTTCTGAGGGTTTCTCCGTTGTTGCCCTTGGCTACAATGAGGAAACCCAATACCCTGATCCTATCGACCTTGGGTATGGGTTTCCCATCGGCCGTCTTTAACTGTATCTCCAATCTATGGGTGAGCTCTCCCCTGTAGTTGCCTGGTTTGCGCCCTCTGCGAGTCGATCGGTACAGCAACAGCTCCGATTTCTCTGCCGAGCATGTTAACCCTGTCCCCTCTAGATATTTTTCAATTGTTTCGACCGCTGTTTGAAGCGTTTGTTCTATCTGCCCGTCACTTCCGTTTCTCACCCATAGGGTGATATCGTCAGCGTATAAGGTATGATTTAGACCCTCGATTTCTTGTAGCTTGGCTGGCAGCCCGATTAGCGCCAGATTGAATAGCATCGGTGATAAGACCGAGCCCTGTGGCGTACCTGCGCTGCCTATCTCGATCTCCTCCGAAACTAGGTCCGCTATCGTGATCTTTGCCTTCTGCCCGTTAGGAAATTGCGTGCATAAGCGTACGTAGGTTTTCCCAGTCCTAGTTTGCCTACTCTATCTAGTATCGTTGCATGTGTTACGTTACGGAAGCCCTTTTTTAGGTCCAACCCGAGAATCGCCTTTGTCGATCTGCCCGAATCGTCTATGATCTAATGTTTATTTGTAACAGAGCGTCCTGCGCGAAGAGGTTTCTCCTGAATCCTATCATCGTGGGTGGGAGCGCGTCGCAGTCTTAGAGGTAGGTGGTTATCCTCGCTAGGACCACGTGCTCCATGAGTTTCCCCATGCAAGAAGTGAGAGATATGGGTCTCAAGTTCTCAATTTGCAGTCGCTTGCCTGGTTTAGGTATTAACACGATTTGTGCCGTCTTCCATTGCTGCGGAATCTGCCCTGCCTCCCAACATTCGGTAATATATTCGGTTAACTTAGCTATAGACTCATCGTCCAAGTTCCTTAGCGTTTTATTCATTACACCGTCAAGTCCGGTTGGCGACTTCGTATTGAGTTTCTGTAGGGCTGCCCTGACATCTGACTCGCCGATTTTGCTGTCTAATTCGTCATTTACCTGACCTGTGTAGTCAGGGTGTATGACGGGCAGCGCTTGCGAGATGTATCTTTTCTCGATTTACTTGGGGAAGTTCTGCTCTGTCCCTCGGTACGTTTGTATTAGCTGATTTATATTTTGCCTAAGTGCCGAATTTGTCCCGTCCGGGTCTAACAAATATCGAAGGATGTTCCACGTTTTTGCCATTGCTATCTGACTTTCCATGTTGTTGCATTTTTCCTCCCACTGTTGTTCGCATAGCTGCTGGGTGTACTGTTCTTTGTCCCTGTTCAATTGGGCTATCTTTCTACGAAGCGTCCGGTTGTATTTCTGTTTTTTCCATCTCCGTTGCAACCCTGCCTCAGTTTCCCACATGTGTAGAAGGTTGCTGTCTACGTTCTCTAAATGCGCCTCCGGCGGGACCGTTCTCGTAGCGGCCGCCACATCTCCCTTTAGTTTTTCGGTCCATTCCTCAATACCTTGTGTCGTGTCGTCGGCCTCCTCCCTTATTTTCCTGAATTTGTCCCAGTCGACAACCTTAAGTGGTCTACCCTTTGTCTTGTGCGGCCCTGCCCTTACCGTTATTTCCAGTATATTGTGATTGCTCCCAAAGTCGTGTTGCGTATTTGTCCACTGCGTGTCGCGTATGTTTTTCGTGAACGTTAAATCTGGCGCAGTATCTGCGCAAACGCTGGTACCTATTCTCGTGGGAACCGATGGGCTGGTCACGAGGGTCAGGCCTTACTGTTGCGCGTCTAGCCATAGGTTTCTGCCTTGTTGAGTATCGATTTTGTAACCAAATGCCGCGTGTTGGGCGTTAAAATCACCTCCGATCACTACCGCTCAGTTGTCCGCTATGGCTAGGGTTTTTTTAAAGAGCGATCGAAATTTATGGTGTCTGCACTTTGGACTGCTATAAATATTTAATACAAAGAGACTGTCCTTTGTTTTCCGCATGAGTATGAGTTCTAAAAGAATGTGATTGATTGACTTAACTTCCGTGTCATGTTGAACGACCGAGTGATTTCGCTTTACCAACGTCGTTAGCGCCTTCGTCTCCCCTTCGGCAGTACCAAAGGACTTGTAACCCGACAATTTTGCCAGCCCATTTGTTTCCTGCATCATTATAATATCCGGGTTTTCTTTGTCTTTAGGTGTAGCGGTGTCTTTAGGTGTCTTTGCAAAACGTAGCGTTTTCGATCGTATCCTCTACAATTCCATTGCCAAATCGTGTATCTAATTCGTCTGACCATGGCGGCGTTACAGGTTCTCCAATCCCTCGGCGGGTACCGGGGGCCTAGTGTACGGCTTAATGGCCGTCTTAACCGGTCCCCCCCTACTTGATTGCGGTCCCCATATTGCTAGTTTCGCTTTGAAGTGAGCCATCATTTGTTGCACTTGTTGTAGTATCGCCTTTCCTAGCGCCTCTATATTTGCCTCTATCTTTGCCTCAAGCCTCACTTCAAATTGTTCTAGTTTAGTTTCAAATTTTGTTTCGTTCTGTTTGATGCTGGCTTCGATTTTCTGTTCAAATTCCTCCTGTCTTCCTTGGAGCGATGTGGCTGGCTTGGGTTTCTCTACTCCGGTTTCAATCGGAGCGTTCTCGGTTTTACGTTTAATGGTGGTGAGCGCTACGCCTTCTTTCATTTCTTTCTCTTTTTCCTCCCTTATAACTCGCGAGGTTTCCCCGTTGCGTGGCACTTTCCCGCTCCTCAAACGGTCGTTCTCTTCCCTGAGTTTTTTAATTTCATCCATAAACGCAACATTGCTCTGCCTGATCTGCGCCAATTCTTTCTCTAGCGTCTTAACTCTATCTTGAAAAGCAGCCTCTGCCTCCGCACGCGCCCCGGAAGCCGCGTCCGCCCAGCTCACCTGTAAGGGTCCCACGGCGCCGTTGACGTTGCTTTTTCCTTTTGGGCTCTGGGATCCTCCTGCCCCCTGTGCTCTGGGAGATCCGGTATTACTGGTCTTGGGTCTGGATCTCGATCTGGACCGCGATCTCGATCTGGTTCTGTTGTTCGACGTCGAGCGGCCCCTTTCCCTTGCCTGGAGCTTGGGGAAATCTTGCAGTCCAGATCCGTCCCTTGTCCGATGTTCCGACCGCTGTCTCCAGTCTTCCCGTCCTGGCCTGTACAGTCTTTCAGCTTCCCTTTCGTGGTACAACGCTTCTTCTTCCTCTCGTCTGACTCGCTCCCAGCGGCGCCTCTTTACCAAGTACGGTAACTTGTATCTGGCATTACATCGGCGATCCGCCTTAGGGTGGTCTTTGCCGCAAAGCTGGCACTTCGCTTCGCACTCGTGGTCCTGTGGCGGGTTCTCCATCCCGCAGCCTCTGCATATCCTGCTGTTCGCGTTCGGGCAGACATCGGCTCTGTGTCCGAGGCGTCCGCACTGGTAGCATATGTCTATTTGCTTCCGGTATAGTGAGCGCTTCACCAGTGCCCTTCCGTATCTCACGTAGTTTGGGACGTGATGTCTGTCGGAAAGGATGATGACGTTCGTGGCGTTTCCAATCCCTTTGGCCATGAGGACCGTCGGATTCCTTGGTATTAGAAGCTTCTCCCCTATGATCAAATTTAGAAAACAAAAAAAAAAAACTATTTTTTCTGTTGGCAAAGCAAACCAAGTGTGCTGTGGCCTGGGACAAATATTTCCAGGCAGAGAAAGTTTATCTCTCAGCTATTCGCCGCGAAAAACACTCCTTTTTCCATGACACGTTGCCTCGTGTACTAAGCACTAACCCCCAGAAATTCTGGCAATTTCTAAACCCCAAGCCACCGGATGCTATCACTATCGCCGACCATAACGATATAGTAATCCCCGAAGAAGAGTGTGCCGATGCATTTAGCCGCGCGTTTTCATCAATATTCACCACTGAACCTGATGCTATGTTGCCTATAGCACCGTCACCAGTGCAATCTGTTATGTCACCCATCAAATTCACTGAACATGGCATAGCGGCAACAATTGGAAAGCTAGAGCTCTCATCATCATCGGGGGCGGAAGGCATCAACTCTAAGCTGTTAAAAAATACTAAACTGATCTGCGCATCGTACATTAGATTAATGTTCTCACAGTCTTTATCCTCCTGTAACATCTCCGTCACCTGGAAGAAAGGGCAGGTCGTTCCAATCAACAAATCAGGTAATAAAAACTCAGCTGTTAACTACAGACCGATTTCCCTAACCAATGTACCCTGCAAGATAATGGAGCACGTCATTTTCACTCAAATTATGCACTTCCTTGACACTAACAACTTCTTTCACCCATCCCAACATGGTTTTCGTAAAGGTCTCTTGTGCGAAACGCAACTTGCTATGTTCGTACATGACTTACACGTTAATCTCTATGCTAACACCCAAATCGATGCCATTTTTCTGGATTATGCTGAAGCATTTGATAAGTTACCTCACCAACGCCTAATACTCAAGCTCTCCCAGCTGAACCTGCACACTGGCATCTTAAATTGGGTTATCGAATTTCTCACTAACCGATCACAGTCAGTCCATGTCAACAATCGCACCACCGCACCCCTCCCTGTAACATCTGGCGTCTTACAAGGTAGCGTTCTAGGCCCCCTACTCTTTCTTATTTATATTAACGACCTTCCTCTTAATGTTTCCTCTCAAATCCGTATGTTCGCTGACGATTGTGTCACCTACCGTACAATTACTAAAGACTCTGACCACACTATATTGCAAAATGACCTTAACAAAGTCCAAAACTGGTGCAACGACTGGTCAATGACCCTTACCGCAATAAATGTAATGTGCTTCACTCGCCGCCATCAGCACCTATACTCACCGTATAATATTACTAATACTACCTTAGCAAAATTGGACACATTTAAATACCTCGGCGTCACCCTTTCCTACGACTTAGACTGGTCCGCTCAGGTAACGCGGATTACTGCCTCCGCTAACCAAAGACTGGGATTCCTAAAACGCCATCTGCGTCATGCACCGCAACGCGTCAAACTACTAGCATTCAAGACGCTCGTACGTCCAGAAATTGAATACGCATCACCGATCTGGTCACCACATCAAATTTACCTCATCAATGCACTTGAAAGAATTCAGAATCATGCGGCAAGATTCATTCATTCTTCGTATTCTTACAACACTAGCGTATCACTACTAAAAGCACAGTCCGCTTTAAACACGCTATCATCCCGGCGTCGCATTGATTCGTTAATCCACTTTCACAAGTTTCATTACAGTTCGCTCCATCATACACCATATCTGTTGGCCCCACCCCCTCGCCATTCCTTGCGTAAAGGGTATTCCTTGCAAGTAACCCGTCCACGCAGCCAAACTACAACCTCCTCTGCATCCTTATTTTGCCGATCATCAACCGACTGGAACGGCCTGCCTCGGCACATATCCGAAATCACCTGTTCAATGACGTTTGCTGATAAGCTTAATGCTAATATTCTTCGTTGAACTCATGTGGCCACTAATTAAAATGAACATTTGTAAACCGCACCACTTATGTATTGCCTCTATTGAGCGTTCTTTAAGGAAATAAAAGTGAAGTGAAGATGAACGAAGAGAGGAAGAAGATGGGAGACACTTGCTGCTGCGAGTTGTTGGTAGTCAGCCGTCTTAATTACTCACACTCATATTGTGCATATATCGTAAATATAATCTTGTATACTCCCAACATCCCCGTAACAATATAGTGTTTCTTATTGCCGTCTACGCCAAATTATGTGACAAGTGCGCACATGGTAAACAGAGTACTCTTTATGTTGCCATATAAAACTTATTTATACTCCTCTGCCCCCCCCCCCTCCCCCCCCTCAGCCCCCTTACTTTGAATTAAGTCTTGCATTGTTCTTCTCCGACTCTCTCATCACGCTTGACAACATATGAAATAAACAAGTGGCATTGAGTATGACAATATAGAAACGCAAGAGAAAGTGGAACACTTTTCTACAAATGTTTTGCGCCCATTCCTTTCTCACTATTCTGTGAGCTGGTGGGCTATAGGAAAGTACTGGGCTGCTGAGGCTACTGTGCTCTTGTTTATTCAAAGTTCACGATCATGCCGATTTCTGCCACTCTCGATGACCTCACAAAAAGAAGCAACTTTGCCAAGAGGGCTAGATACGAAGATTTAAGCATATACACGGTGTCCCAACTAACTTGAGACAAGATTTCAAAAAAACCTATTTGCTCGTTAGAACAGAAATCGCGTGGATGTTGTTCACGTTTATCTAAACTTACAGTACCATTTTCTGCTCGTCTATGTTTGAGTAATTAGCCGAGATTTATTGATGAATCTTTAAATATAGCTGGAAATGTTCAGGTGTCAATAAGGATTTGAAAATTTCTCAGAATAGCCGCAAAATTTATCTTGTCAAAATATTGTCCCACCAACCCCGTAACTGAAATGCTCAGGAAGCTGAACCTACCTACTCTTTCAGAGCGCAGAAGCATAGCTAGTCTAAAATTTCTTTATCTGCTGATGAAACTGGTCAACGAGTCTTCATTCCGCTTTCGCGAACAGACGCTGCGGCTGGGCTGCGATTGATGTCCCGTGATTGTACTTTGCCCCTGTGGGACTCAAATGTTTTCCCCATGTGTCGGTTGCGTTCGTTGTCTCCGGACATATAGATTCATCTCGCCTGCGTTACCACGACGCGAACAGACCATGCTCTACCATCCGTGGCTAAGCGTTGCCTTTACGAACTCATGTGCTTTCCTCATTGGAATGGCCAACAGCCCCACGTGAGACACATTTTACATCGACGAGACGCTCGCACATATCATCTGTGTCTGCCCGCGATATAGTGCTCAGAGACAAGTGATGTGCAGAGTACTTGAGCAGTTGGACATTCGTCCACTATCAGAACTAAAAGCTTTAGGCCAATGCTCCGAAAGAACATCCGCGTTGAAGGCCATACTCGCGTTATTAAGGTTCCTGCGGTCAATGGAGCTTCACGACAGACTCTAAGAATGGCGCCGCCTACCGCTTTCTGGTGTACGCGCTTTGTTCGTGTTTGTCTCTCTCTCTTTCTATCTCCCCCTTCCGCTCTGTTTCTCTTTTTATCCCCCTTAACTCTTCCCCCTGCGCATGGTAGCCAACCACAACTACCTCTGGTTAACCTCCCTGCCTTTTTCTGCATTATTTTCACTCTCTCTTTATCTGATTCGCCATAACTGGTTTAATATCAACACACAGCAGTACATAAAACAACGTCTGTCTCGAACAGTACGAAGCATGAAGCTATAGCAAATTCAACCCATTACTACACGAGTAGATGCACATAAGGACTCATTCTCGCCCATAACAATAGAGGAATGGAACGCGCTACCACATGAGTTACTAACAGTAGACAGTCTAAGTAAATTTGAAGCCACACTGCCATTTTTTTTTTGCCTCGTCTAGAAGTACGTAGCTGCTACTTTAATAATGGCAATTTGTCTTACTTATGTTCCTGGTTGTAACACACATGAGTAATCCAGTGGCTGTTGTATATTTATTACCTCCCTATTGTAATTTATCTTTTGCTTCTTCTTGCTTTGCATTGTGCCTTTTCCTGTGTATGTGCATTGTTTGGTCTGTTCTAGACGGCGGCAGCACTTCTATCTTGTTGCCTTTGTCTAGCAACCGTCCTGTAACGGCCTTCGGCCAAAAGTATCGACAAATAAGTAAATAAAACAAAAAAGAAAGTTGTGGAGCTTCACAACTATTGCCAAATATATTGTAAACACAAATACATTGTAAACTGACATGAAAGGTTGCTTTTTAGCTTCCTGTCCATTCTTTGTCGGCAGAGAATTTGTAATTTCATATGAATTACGTAAATTTCCACGCTGTACAAAAGATTCAAACAGATGGCTCTTTTCATGAATAACGGTTGTCGAGATTTATTCGCTGTGATCACTGTATCAAGATGTGTTCTGCACCAGGGTGGTCTGCACCAGGGTGGTCAATTCTGCTCTGGTGAGGGAGTGCGTTACCGGTTCTGGTCACCTGGATCAGGCCACACTTTTTAATCCGGTTGAAAATTGCCGCGGCACCGGGATTCGAGCCACGGACCTCTTGCACATGAGGCGGGTGTTCTACCTCTACGCCACCGCTGCACTATTCACGCACTATTCATTGCACTATTCATTGCACTATATGCGCTATTCATTTTGTGACGCGACGTCACAAAACCGCAAAAACTGACCGCGTCAAAGTGACCCGTACGCATTAAAGATGCATTAATACGAGGGCAGCGGTGGCGTAGAGGTAGAACACCCGCCTCGCGTGTAAGAGGTCCGTGGTTCGAATCTCGGGGCCGCGCAATTTTCTACCGGATTTAAAAAAAATTGCGCGTGTTGATAAAATTGCATAAACAGGCCTGGAGTGTGGCCAGATCCCGGTGACCAGAACCGGTAACGCACTCCCTCACCAGAGCAGGATTGGCCACCCTGGTGCAGGACTTGGCCACAACCTCCTATATGAACACCACAATCAAACCCCGGCCCCTCAGTCCGCAGTAGCTGCGAAGTAACTGACCACGGTGGCGGTCAGACCTGCGACGCAGCAGAGGGTGCTAAGAATCCCTGGCTCGGAACAGGCCGCCTTTGCAATATGAGCCTGGGAACGTTTAACGCTAGAACGTTATCTAGTGAGGCGAGTCTGGGAGTGGTATTGGAGGAATTAGAGGGCTGTAAATGAGATATAATAGGGCTCAGTGAAGTTAGGAGGCCAAAAGAAACATATACAGTGCTAAAAAGTGGTCACGTCCTGTGCTACCGCGGCTTAGCGGAGAGACGAGGACTAGGAGTCGGATTCCGGATTAATAAGAGTATAGCTTGTAACATACAGGAACTCTATAGTATTAACGAGAGGGTGGCAGGTCTTGTTGTGAAACTCAATAAGAGGTACAAAATGAAAGGGGAGGAATTGGGGATAAGAGTTAATGGAGAATACCTTAGTAACTTGCGATTCGCTGATGATTTCGCCTTGCTTAGTAACTCAGGGGACCAACTGCAATGCATGCTCACTGACCTGGAGAGGCAAAGCCGAAGGGTGGGTCTAAAATTAATGTGCAGAAAACTGAAGTAATCTTTAGCAGTCTCGGAAGAGAACAGCAGTTTACGATAGGTAGTGAGGCACTGGAAGTGGTAAGGGAATACATCTACTTAAGACAGGTAGTGACTGCGGATCCGGATCATGAGACTGAAATAATCAGAATAAGAATGGGCTGGGGTGCGTTTGGCAGGCATTGTCAGATCATGAACAGCAGATTGCCATTATCCCTCAACAGAAAAGTTTATAACAGGTGTGTCTTACCAGTACTCACGTACGGGGCAGAAACCTCGAGGCTTACGGAAAAGGTTCTACTTAAATTGAAGACGACGCAACGACCTATGGAAAGAAGAATGAAAGGTGTAACGTTAAGGGGTAAGAAAAGGCTATATTGGGTGAGGGAACAAAGGCGAGGTAATGATATCTCAGTTGAAATGAAGAAAAAGAAATGGGCATGGGCAGGACACGTAATGAGGAGGGAAGGTAACCGATGGTCATTAAGAGTTACGGAATGGATTCCAAGGGAAGGGAAGCGTAGCAGAGGGCGGCAGAAAATAAGGTGGGCGGACGAGATTAAGAAGTTTGCATGGACAACATGGCCACGATTAGTACATGACCGGGGTAGTTGGAGAAGTATGGGAGAGGCCTTTGCCCTGCAGTGGGCGTAACCAGGCTGCTGCTGCTGCTGCTGATGATGATGATGAATATGCCGAACAATACTGAATTTCTTCTGAATAGCTGCAGGGTGCCGTGTTCCGAAAGGAATAAAAGATTGCTGCTGCCGATCGCTCCGGCACTGGCTACTCGCCGCTGCCGGAGAGCATGGGTTTATTTGCGTGTAATAAAACATCTTGCGTGGCCGTGTAACATTTTCGAGAACTTTCGGCACGTTTACGACCTCGTTCTGTCAACTCTTGTTTGCTGAGGATACGTTTTAGCGTCATTCCTAAGCTTCCGTCGCATGCCGCCGTGAATGTCGACGAGCCGCCGTAAGCTAAGTAAGAGAAAGCGGACCATTCGCACAAGCCCGCACCAACCTCTTCATCCGATCATCGATATTCAGTGCAGTGGCTCGGCCCCATCGAATACCTCTCCACTTGAGGGGGCTCCTCGCCTCTTGTGAGCCAATTAGAAAAGGCAAGCCGTTCAGCGTAGGCAATGGTATTCGTTTTTCAAGCTAACAAAGGTGACCCCCTATGAACGAGGGGAGCATTTGATTGTTTGTTCAGAGAACCCTGCGGGTGACCGCGCGGTGCTTGCGTCGGTGGTTACGCAAATTTGACGTCAGTAGATTCGAATGAAAACATATTGGAATAGTTTTACGTTATACGACTCCATGTTCGCCCTCTCCTCGCTGGAGTACGGCATGCTTTAAGCACTGCATAATAATTCTTCGAAACGGCTGCGCGACGCAACAGCACGAGACAGTCTAGTTCGCATGCATCTAGCAGCTGGAGCAGCTTGGAAGAAAAGCGGCGTTGTAACAAATGCTGCTCTCCCTCGCACAGGTTGGAGATCTATGATGCATGTCTTCTGTGTATATTTTTCTATTAAGCGACGACTTGAACGCTGGAATAAAACTTTCTCTTCGCGTCATATCCAAATAAACGGCTGAAGGCGGCGTGTTCTTCGGCGACAGGTGACAGCGGCTGCTGACGAAGCGCTTTTTCGGAGCGCCGTCGCCAGCCGCTGCAGCTACTGTCACAGCCGAGCAAAGGTTGAAGCCCTTTCTCGTAAGTTAAGGGAAGGCGCGGCGTTGACAATGTTTTTACAAATCACTCATGAGAGCGCTATAATGGCGGTGCATTCAGGCGAACAGAGCGCGCTTGCCACGTGGTATTTTTTAAACTCCGTATCCTTTCGCTTTTTTCCGAACAAAAGCGGCCACGCTAAGTCTATTTCGTTCGAAGCACCTGGGTTGGGCAATATTTGTGAAGCTCCACAACATTGCTATAGACGCCTAAACGTTTCAAACTAATATTCAAAATGTTAATTAATTTATCTCGGTTGATTACTAAGAAATAATACGAGCAAGAAATGGTGCTGTAAGTTTAGATAAACGCTAACAACATCCGCGCGATTTATGTTCTGAAGAACGCATAGTTTTTTTCAAAATCTTGGTCCTAGTAAGCTGGGACACCCCGTATGAGTTCACCAAAAAGGACAACAATGCACCAACGCACACTCCTGTCGGAAATAAGTTTGTGCGTTTCGCTATCACAGACTAATCGGAATCGTATCTGGAACATGTATGAGTTCGCAGTTGTAAGCCAACGCAATGTATCGAAACTTAAGGACAAAGTGTCCGACGACTTCCATGTTTAGCACGAGCGCAGTAAGTATAAACCTTGTTTTAGAGTGCCGCTCATAGCCGCGCGTTCCTGCGGTGAATGTCGGCTTCATCGTTTGCGTGACCGAGCGAACGAACACACAACGAAAATTGAAAGAGCGAACGTGGAACGGGAGATAAAGGAGGCGTGTCGCAAACGGCGGATACCAATAAAAGTGGTCCTTTGAGTGACGTGCCCACGGGAAAATGGTGTCATGCGTTCCCACCTGGCCTATCGTTTCGTACTATATTCTGCTTGTGTCAGTTTTCGCTCGCGCTTCTATGGTTTGCTTGCTTTGGTTTCGTCCGCGCTTGTTTCAGTTGTCATTTTTCGCGATTTTTCTAATCTAATTGGATGCGTGGCGCGGATTGTTTAGTGCATCCTGAATTCCACGTTGGCACCATTGACGACACTGGAACATTGGACGAGTAATATTCAATGTGTATCCGGAAAGTAATGCAATTTTTTCTGTAGAAAAACGTTTATTACCAATAGCATTACAAACGTTTACATTTCTTCGAGGTAGACTCCTCTGGCATCTGCGCGTTTTTGCCTGCTACTCTGCCATGCACTCTACGCATCCTGGAAAGCTTCGAAGGGAACCCTTTTTAGAGCCATTTTTACGGCGGTTTGGATGGTTTCAATGGTTCAAAAACGGACTGCTTTCGGTAGCTCTTGATTCTCGGGAAGAGTAAAAAAGTCCGCCGGAGCCAAGTCACGACCACAGGGGGGATGGGGCAGAAGCACCATGTTGTACTTTGCCAAGAACTCCCGTACGCGCATAGAAGTGTGGCTGAGAGCATTGTCATGGTGCAACTGTCAGCTATCGGTGATTATCCTTTCCCGATCGGAGGACCCTTTTTCTCAATCTCTCAAGCACATCCACGGAATAGGGAGCGTTGACTGTCTGCCCTTGCCGTTCGAATTCGTTATCAACCAAACCCTTGGTGTCGAAAAAGACAATTAGAATTGTTGTCACTTTCGATTTGCTCATTCTTGCCACATTTGGACGAAGGGACTCCTCGGTGTGTCATTCGGAACATTGGCGTTTCGTCTCAAGATCGTACTCAAATACCCATGTTTCGCCGCCGGTAATGACCCTGTCAAAAATTAAGGTTCAATTTGCACGAGTTCGCTCATGATCACCACTCGGTTGCTCTTAGGGTCGATAGTCAACAGTTTGGAGATCAGTTTGGCGCACACTTTCCGCATGTTCATATTGTCGCTTACGATGTCCTGCACGGTGGTTTTCGGAACATGGAGAGTCTCTGCTATCATCGGCCCACTACTTCGATGGTTCTTGTTCAAAAGATCCCGAGCACTAGACACATTTCCGTCACTTTTGCTCGTTGGTGGCCGTCCAGAGCGGGATTCATCATCTACGTCTGCTCAGTCCCCTTTGAACGCCTTCAACCATCTTGAAGCTTGAGGATATGACAAAGGAGAATTCCTGTAGGCTTGCTGAATCATTTGGTAGGTATCCGCAAGACTCTTATCGAGTTTAGCACAGAACTTGATCGAGTGCTATTGTTCGCGTGCGGATGCCATCGCACGTCCTGATAGAGTGCTCACTACCAGGAGTTTCACAAAAACAGCTATCCTGATTCTCCCAGAGCTTCGTTGCAGACTACGCTAGGCAATATAAAGAGCTAACTGTTCCCCCACCTAACCCAACCAATCCGATCGCGGTACGTCCATTCGCAGCGCCTAAAAATAAATGCATTACTTTTCAGACACACCCTGTATAAACGCTCACGCACTTGACCAGATCCCCACATTTCCGAAAATCGCCAACTCTGCTCGCCGCTATCGTTGTGCGTCAGTATTACTAGTTTCGCTGAGCGCAAGTAAGCCACATAAGGAATTCAATTCGTAACTCACGGTTTCGACCCTGTGTCGTTCCTCATTGTCACTACCACGTGACAATATAATCATAATTCTGAATAGTGTACTCTAGTTTTTTCTGAGCAAATACCGTCGCACCCGGTGCAAGTACTTCGTTTGAAACAAGCCACTAAACTAGCTTCCTCAGCAGAGGCTCAGAACCGCTACCCAGGGAGACCCTGTCATTCAAACTCAAATTCTTTGCCACAATATTTCACAAATTCAGAACGCCCCAACAGCTGCTCTAAAAATACATATTAATGAGTATCGTATTCATCAGTGAATTTTTTTCTTACCTTGCGCTGCACCATAGCACCAATTTAAACCATGTTGCCCAATTTACGGCGTTTTTTAACACACTGGAGTGTTATACGAAAGCTACTTTCTACTAACTTTCTCGTATCAAGCTTTGCAGTTATGGACAGACAATGTCTAAGCACCAGTTCCAGCGTTGAATAAACTGCGACTTCACCTGCTGCCCGGACTCTAGGTTTTCCTCTTTTTGTCCCCCACTCATTTCCCAATCTACTGATACGCAGTTCCACCGGTGTTTACTCCTCTTTTTTCTCAATATATGAAGTCATTCATTCATGCAATATTTCCTAAATTGCTGCAGAAAATAGCGAGTTTTAATTTCCCATCGTCTGACTCTGCCATCGCAAAAGAGTGTTGCTGTTATGTTGCGACGTGGGTCATATCGCGAGGCACCATCGCGACAAGGTGTATCGGTAATAACCTTTTATAGCCGTCACGAAACAAACACAGAACAGGGGAAGTTGTTAACCACTGGAATATATACATTCTTGAGGCTGCAAGAGGGCGCTCTTCAACACCAGGTTTGACTGACGAAGATACGTCATCCGCTGAACTCAGCGGCCAGAATCGGTACACAACAGTTGCTATGTTGCAAATGGCTGGGCATCGCATGCATATACAATTTTCTAGGAATAGCCACCAGGACGACGGGCAACGTTTGATGAGTGACATGACAGTTTAGAGCGCCTATTGTGCCACTTCTATACTCAGCGCTCTGCTCCTTAGCTACTGAGCCGTTTGAACGGCAGAACCCACTCCTAGAAAAATATCCTGGAAACTTGGCATAAGCATTATTCTATGCACAAGGTTACAAAAGACCAACTGTACTTTTTGAAAGCGCCTGAATTGTGTGTACTGTAGTGTTCACCCTCGCTGTTCCCCCTCGATGTTTGGTTTTTCCTTATCTCGATGTTTGTTTCCTTTAATGCGCATCATTGGGACTATCAAAGGGCAAAAAAGTGTAAACGTGTGAAGTTTGCAAGCTGGTCACGGGGAGAGGTAGAGATGGGACCACCTACAAACCGCATATATATATATATATATATATATATATATATATATATATATATGCGTGAGTGTGTGTGCGTGATTTGCTCAAGACACCGTTGGTTAAACTTTGATTCTCAAATAGGTAAGACGTGTGTCCACTGAGCTCCTGCGCAGCACTTTGCAATGTTGTGAACGTGGCATCAATCATGATTCCGGGACCTCGCAGAGGGGTGCCATAATTCCTACCGCATTTCTCTGACATCTTCCGCTAAATTACTATTTTTTTTCCTGCCAATGTCTACCTTAGCCAATCGGGCACGTTCATTGTTGAGCTTCCTGCCTTTGCCTCTTCCATTCACTCTCGTTTTCTCTATAATATCGCGGTTACCTTTGTCGGTGGCCTGCCTGATCTTTCCAAGGACGAAGTACGAAATGAAAGGAAGCTAGCTGTGCTGGTCATGGGCAGCTCTGTTCAGACTCGTGAGTTGTCGATCTAAAACACTCATTTCTCATCTAATCCTAAATAACAACGATGTAGGCGAGGTGAGTTACAGTAGCTCGTGGGTTTCGACTAACAACGTTCTTCACACAGCACTTTCGTGTGATGCACGATTGCGAACCGGAGTGTTCGGCAGGAGGGCAGCACTCCTTCACGAAATCTGAAACATGCGGAATAACCCTTTGTTCGACAGTTGGACATATTTCAAAGGCCCATTATACGAACTACCTTCAGGTCGGTATCACCTTACAAACTGGGAACTCAGATGAAACGTCATTAAGCGGATAGACTTTTATTTATCGCAAGGATATATATCTAGCAAAAAAAGCTGACTAATAAACATTTCAATTTTCTTTATTCTGAATACCTCCGGATAATATTAGGTTGCTCAATTTTAGAACCTCTTAAATTAAAATTTAAGGTATGAATAATTTTTTATCTGGTTCAATGTGTAAACTCACGGGCAACAATAGTACTAGTCCACTTCCGATTATTCACTCAATGAAGAATAGCACGTCTATACAACAACATTGTAGTTATGTGAACAGCAAAGCAATACGAAATGAGTGAGTCACACATATAACTAATTATAGGGCGAGCTTCCTTTGGAAAAAATAACACTCAAAGCACAACGACGGCTGCATGAAAGTAGGGCTTCCTGTCAATCTGAACTACAGACCAAGGCATCAGTTTATCACACTGGAGTGCTCGTACATTGCAGCGAAAACTGTGGCGCAATTAGATAAAGCTCTTTCGCTATTGATTCCTTGACAACATTCTGGATATTATGAATACATGCAAGCGCGTTTTGAACTAAGCGATAACTTTGGAACAGTGGTTGAACGCTAAACAAAGCTCACCCAAAACAGAAAGAAATTGTGTACAGTTGCTTTAAATATTAGCTGACACAGATTGCTCGTGGTAAAAGGGCACTGAATAGCGCACAGTGGCACCGAAATACGAAAAATCTAGTGCTAAACACTTTCCGATTACTAGCATTTAGTAAACCAGCTTTTCGTGATTCATTTTAGCCTTGCAGTCCAGGAGCCATTTCTACCACGGTGACTGTGTCGGAGTTCACATTTCACGTGACTCTACGTATGTCAGCACTAACTGCCACAAATTCAGAGAAATTTCTTCTTAGGTCTTAAGATAAGACAGCTAAAATATATGCAGCAAAACCCTCATCCTAATATTCAGTACTTTTTGTTCTAAAGTACATGTCGACATTGCTCCATATCTTACAAAGTACTGAACATGTATGCAATCCTTTCCCCTGGAAAGCTAACAAACACCGCGGTAATCTCTCAAATGAGTTCACTGCTGCCATGAGTTTGCTGGACAATGACAAGTTAGAGTATGGTTCACCCGTTAATTCAGAAATAATTAAAGCACAACGCGTGCCTCAAGGCCTATATTCTTGCTCACTCTTCTAAACTTCTAAATAAGAAAAACATAACTATACAATTGCGCGTTGTTCAGCACATTCAACACAGTATGTGTGAGCACTGTATATACAGAAGCAAATTGCGACGCTGACTTGGTTATCACCCTCTTATTGGACGTCGAGGATATAAAATGTGAAATGGACGAGAAAATCTTCTTTGGCCAAACGCCAACCACTGCCTCAATGAGTGTTTACAGATTGGTGCCAAGCATCCCAATTATGAGGCGATCAGATTTCCCAAACGTTGACAGCCTTGAGCAGTGCAGAAGGATCACGTGCTTAGTTCATGTTAGAAAACTTATTCACCGAATTCCCATGTGTATGAAATTTGTAGCGCGTATTCCCACTTCACTAGCAACATCGAGCACACGTGTACATCAGTGAAGTAGAACTCAAATCAAATTGAGAGCTTCAATTGAGTAAGATATTTTAAACTATTTTCGGATGTGCAGTGGTACCCAGTGTAATGGTTGGGGACGGGCATGTAACTGATGGCTGCTGGCCCATGCCGCCGTCCAACTCATCCCCGATGAGGACGTTGTTGACTGGAGAGACTTGTTCTCATAGAGAACGAGGAATATGGAATTTAGTTACAGTATTTGCATTAGAACGTTACAGTTCCTCAGTCTAGCATGATTGAAAGAGAATGCGCACTCAGCAGCCGTACAACAGCTGCTTATAAATACTCAATCCTCCCTGGATCATTAGATGAGGGAAAGCGGCCGTTCGACTGTCGACCAAATCGGAGCGTCCAAAAGCATCGTAGCCGACCCGCCCTTGAGGGGGCGGATTTACACTCACTTCCGCTCAGGTTTCACTGACAACACCGAGATAGGATTCTCGCAGACAGAGGTCTTGACCCCAGCAGGCGTCTCTTTATCCAAGGGTTCACCCTGCAGTCAGTGGCCGCCGCGTCTGTCCTCTGACTGACGACTTCTAAGACCCGTGAGACGACGCCGCAAAACACATTCTTCCAGAAGTTCTACCGTTCCAAACAAACCGTTCCGGTTATGGCGAATCTACTAACAATACATGGTCCGCCGACTGCGTTTCTACATTCCGGCGCCATTCTGTTGGGGACTGTCGTATCGTCGCCCTTACAAAACGAGTCGTCGCCGTAGACATGGTGGCGCCGTTTGCCTGTTGACTCCGCGTATTGCTGTTTTCACAAAGTGAGTCGTCGCAGCGGGCCAGGCAGGTTTCGTCGGTCGCTTCTCCTCTAGCTCGCCAGCCCCCGCACGCCGTTCGTAACAGCTCCTCCATGGCCCGGAAAATCTCGACTGGCCAGTGCTGATAACCGCTGGGCAGGAAGATAATGGCTAGTGACAAAAAGGGGGGATGCCTTGGCTTGCAGCGATCAGCTCAGAAATGATGACACCGCCCCAAAACATCCAACGAGGACAAGCAACTGCAAAACATACCCCACAACACGGCTCTGTGTCGAGATGACGTGTCTTGGATCTCACTTTAGACCTGCTAAGCTTAAAAAGTGCAAAAACAACAAATGCTACATTCCGTTACGCCACTTTTTGAAGGAATTTTGTGCTGACATTTCGTGCAATCATGGAGGGAGCCCTGCTAAATGAGAAGGTATCTTCTTGGCTTCACAAAATTAACAATACCAACCCAAAAATTAAGGTGGGATCCCTAAACGCACAATTAAAATTAGCCTGCTCAAACCATTCGCATTGGTATGCAACTTTGCCTTCTCATATCTAAAGGTGAAGTTGTACCCTTGGAGAGTGAGGCTTCGTCGGAGCAAGCTTTCATTTTTGTGACATTTGATTGAGCCACGTCAGAGGAGAGTGGTGGGTCTCGAAGATGAACCTCGCTCCGTAAACGCAACACGACAACTTCTGGGCTTACGGGGAAGCCGTAACGCGGAAATAAGCAAGCACAGTCCTTCTCTGAAGCGCTGTAGGCTTCCTCTCTTAAAGTTAGTTTACTGCTGGCATAGATGACAGGATGTGCTTCATTATCGCCGCCGACCTGACTAAGTACCACGCCCTTACTCCTTTCGCTTGCGTCGCACTGAACTATGAATTCTTTTGTGTAGTCTGGCGCGCGAAGCACATGACGAGAAACCAATAGCGCTTTCAAACCTTGGAAAGCGCTCTCTTTGTCCTTATCCCAGTGCACGCTATTCGGTGCTCCCTTTCGGAGGGCGTCCGTTAAAGGACTTACCATTTGCGAGTAATTCTGAATGTACCGTTGATAGTATCCGACAGGTCTAAAAAATGAACGAATGTCTGTTGTGCGCGGCTGTGAAAATTCTCCAGTCGCAGTGGCTTTCAGCTCGGCCAGCGGTCTTGTGCCCTGACCGACGACATGGCCCAGATAAGTAACCTGCGAGCAGCCAAATCTACACTTTTCCGCCTTCACTATTAAGGCGGGTTCCCTAAATCGCGAGAACATCTGTTTCAGGTGAGATACGTGCTGTTCCAAGCTGTCCAAAAAAATTGCTACATCATCAAGATATGGCGAGGTGAACTCCTGCAAGTCCTTTAGGACAATATCCATTAACTTAGAGACGCTAAACAGCGCGTTCTTCAGCCCGAAGCTGAGGGCGAGAGGGCGCAAAGTACCTAAAGGTGAGATAAATGAGGCATAGAGGCTGGAAATTTCTGAAATTTCCGAACACTTTCAGTTAGTTCCTCAATGTTGGGTATCAGGTAAAGCTGATCCCTAGTGATGGCATTTAACTTCCTGTAATCAATACATGGACGAAGGTCCGTATTAGGGTTTCTACAAGTATTAGCGGTGACGTGTAGTCACTCTCAGCATGCATGCGCTGTATTTCTACAGCATACAGCATGCGCTGTATTTCTGTCTCCAAAATTTCTCTCTGTCATGGCGACACCCTGTAAGGCTTTGATCTTACAGGTCCGGTAGATGTCAGCTCTATTTTATGCGCTATTATTTCAGTTCCACTTGGCCGATCACTGAATTTTTCGAGATATTCGCCTAACATCCCTTTTAGCTGATCTGGCTGCTCGAGTCTAAGAGCGTGCGAGCTTACCGAATGTTTTACAACTTCTTCCACGCTGATTTCCGAGTTAGAGGTGGCCTTATACTCGTTAAACTTGGTATTAGTGTCATCCTACTGTTTTATGGTACAGTTAACAACACCGCTCCGCTCTACGTACAGCTTCATCAAATTGCAGTGGCATATCCTCACCTCCTTCCTGCGACCGGGTATTTTTAGAGCATAGTTAGCGTCTGAAAGTATGTGCAACACTTTAACAGGCCTGTCCCATTGAACTTCAAACTTGTTCTTTCTTGAAAGTTTGGGGATAATTACCTGATCGCCGGCGGTAAACGTATGAAGCCTCGCATTTTTGCAATAGAACTTGGCGCTCTTTTGAGCTACTCCCATGTTATTTTCGACTAGTTTTTGGGTTGCACTTAGCCGTTCCAGCAGATTTAGCAGGTACTCTACCACTGTTGGAATCTCTCCTCTTTCCTGCCACATCTCTCTTAACATTCTCAGTGGAAAACGGAGTGTCCTCCCATACACTAGTTCTGCTGGCATGGTAAACAAGTACCGGTAACCCGACTTTGTCTTTAGTAGAGGCCCCACGATGTCTATTACAAGTCGTCTGAAAGATTCTCTTAATAAGGGCACCACCTTTAGTGGAGCTTTGTAGGATCCTCCAGGTTTACCCGAGTGCTGGCAGGCGTCGCATGAGCTTACAAAGTTTTCTACGTCTTTGAAACAGCAAGGCCAGTAGTATTCCATAAGCAATATTTCCTTTGATTTGTTTATGCCCAATTCTTCCCAATCCAGGTCTCTGAATACCTCCTGTAAACACGCTGGGAATAGCATTGGAGAGATGGTATCTCCTTGCCTGACGCCTTTCTTTATTGGGATTTTGTTGCTTTCTTTATAGAGGACTACGGTGGCTGTGGAGCCGCTATAGATATCTTTCAGTATTTTTACATACGGCTCGTCTACACCCTGGTTCCATAATGCCTCCATGACTGCTGAGGTTTCGACAGAATCAAACGCTTTCTCGTAATCAATGAAAGTTATATAAAGGGTTCGTTATATTCCGCACATTTCTCTATCACCTGATTGATAGTGTGATTATGGTCTATTGTTGAGTAGCCTTTACGGAATCCTGCCTGGTCCTTTGCTTGACAGAAGTCTAAGGTTTTCCTGATTCTATTTGCGATTACGTTAGTAAATAGTTTATAAGCAACTGACTGTAAGCTGATCGGTCTATAATTTTTCAATTCTTTGGCGTCCTCTATCTTATGGATTAGGATAATGTTAGCGTTCTTCCAAGATTCCGGTACGCTAGAGGTCATGAGGCATTGCGTATACAGGGCGGCCAGTTTCTCTAGAGCAATCTGTCCACCATCCTTCAACAAATCTGCTGTTACCGGAACCTTCCCAGCAGCCTTCCCCCTTTGCAAATCTCCCAAGGCTTTCTCTACTTCTTTCGGCTTTACCTGTGGGATTTCGAATTCCTCTAGACTATTCTCTCTTCCATTATCGTCGTGGGTTCCACTGGTACTGTATAAATCTCTATAGAACTCCTCAGCCACTTTAACTATCTCATCCATATTAGTAATGATATTGCCGTCTTTGTCTCTCAACGCAAACATCTGATTCTTGCCAATTCCCAGTTTCTTCTTCACAGCTTTTAGGCTTCCTCCGTTCCTGAGAGCATGTTCAATTCTATCCATATTATACTTCCTGGTGTCAGCTGTCTTACGCTTGTTGATTAACTTCGAAAGTTCTGCCAGTTCTATTCTAGCTGTAGGGTTAGAGGCTTTCATACATTGACGATTCTTGATCCGATCTTTCGTCTCCTGCGATAGTTTACTGGTATCCTGCCTAATGGAGTTACCACCGGCTTCCATTGCACACTCCTTAATGATGCCCACAAGACTGTCGTTCATTGCTTCAACACTAACGTCCTCTTCCTGAGTTAAAGCCAAATACCTGTTCTGTAGCTTCATCTGGAATTCATCTATTTTCCCTCTTACCGCAAACTTATTGATCGGTTTCTTATGTACCAGTTTCTTCTGTTTCCTCCTAAGGTCTAGGCTAATTCGAGTTCTTACCATGTTGTGGTCACTGCAGTGTACCTTGCCGAGCACGTCCACATCTTGTATGATGCCAGGGTTAGCGCAGAGTATGAAGTCTATTTCATTTCTAGTTTCGCCGTTCGGGCTCCTCCACGTCCACTTTCGGCTATCCGGCTTGCGGAATAAGGTATTCATTATCCGCATAATATTCTGTTCCGCAAACTCTACTAATAACTTTTCCTTCCTATTCCTAGTGCCTATGCTATATTCCCGCGCTACCTTGTCTCCAGCCTGCTTCTTGCCTACCGTGGCAATAAAGTCACCCATTAGTATAGTGTATTTTGTTTTTACTCTACCCATCGCCGATTCCACGTCTTCAAAGAAGCTTTCGACTTCCTGATCATCATGACTGGATCTAGGGGCGTAGACCTGTACATCCTTCATTTTGTACCTCTTATTAAGTTTCACGACAAGACCTGCCACCCTCTCGTTAATGCTATAGAGTTCCTGTATGTTACCAGCTATATTCTTATTAATCAGGAATCCGACTCCTAGTTCTCGTCTCTCCGCTAAGTCCCGGTAGCACAGGACGTGCCCGCTTTTTAGCACTGTATATGCTTCTTTTGTCCTCCAAACTTCACTGAGCCCTATAATATCCCATTTACTGCCCTCTAATTCATCCAATAGCACTGCTACACTCGCCACACTAGACAACGTTCTAGCGTTAAACGTTGCCAGGTTCATATTCCAATGGCGGCCTGTCCGGATAAAAGTTAATGGAGAATACCTTAGTAACTTGCAATTCGCTGATGATATTGCCTTGCTTAGTAACTCAGGGGACCAATTGCAATGCATGCTCACTGACCTGGAGAGGCAAAGCAGAAGAGTGGGTCCAAAAATTAATCTGCAGAAATCTAAAGTAATGTTTAACAGTCTCAGAAGAGAACAGCAATTTACAATAGGTAGCGAGCCACTGGAAGTGGTAAGGGAATGCATCTACTTAGGGCAGGTAGTGACGGCAGATCCGGATCATTAGACGGAAATAATCAGAAGAATAAGATTGGGCTGGGGTGCGTTTGGCAGGCATTCTCAGATCATGAACAGCAGATTGCCATTATCCCTCAACAGAAACGTTTATAACAGCTGTGTCTTACCAGTACTCACATACGGGGCAGAAACCTCGACGCTTACGAAAAGGGTTCTACTTAAATTGAAGACGACGCAACGAGCTATGGAAAGAATATTGATAGGTGTAACGTTAACGGATAAGAAAAGGGCATATTGGGTGAGGGAACAAATGCGAGTTAGTGAACTCTTAGTTGAAGTCAAGAAAAAGAAATGGGCATGGGCAGGAAATGTAATGAGGAGGGAAGATAATCGATGGTCATTAAGGGTTACGGACTGGATTCCAAGGGAAGGGAAGCGTAGCAGGGGGCGGCAGAAAGTTAGGTGGGTGGATGAGATTAAGAAGTTTTCAGGGACTACATGGCCACAATTAGTACATGACCGGGGTTGTTGGAGAAGTATGGGAGAGGCCTTTGCCGTGCAGTGAGCGTAACCAGGCTGATGATGATGGTTTATGCCTAGGCGGCCAGACCACCCATTTCCTTGGTAGAGACTCAAAAGGTCCTCCCGGTACTTAGTAGGTACGGCAAACATCTAAAATCGAACCCTTTTGGTCTCTGTAGTGCCGGTACAACAATCCTCCTTTCTCATGTATCGTCACGTTGCGCCTAGCAATGCCTCCTTTGGCTGTGTGATGCGATTATCTAAGCTGTCATCATTCTTTTACTCGGCTGGCAGTGACTCTCTGTCCACAGGTAAGAGCTGGTCAAAGTTATTTGAAGGCCTTGAGTGTAACAACTCTGTCTCGCTTGCGAGTGCATCAGCTGGCTCTTCCTGGAGGCGTGAACTTTGACACCCTAGTGATCCGCTCTCATTTAGCTGCTCAGCTGGCAGGGGTTCCTCATCCGTTTTTTCGTCCCTCGAGCCTAGATCTGATTCAGTTATTGAAGTGAACTCTTTTGCTATTTGCGCTGGAGCAGCTGATGCATTTTAAGCCGAAAGCGACGCGATGTTTTGAGGGTGGCCTCGCGTCAACGTCTGTACCCCGCCCTCTCACAGTTTAGGCCCTTTGTCGCGCAGTGACTGATCCTACTGATTCGAAAAGATGTAAGGGTATTGCAGCGAAAAAAATTTGGAAACTGTAGCCTCGGTCACGAGCTCCCCGAACAGCCCACTGACTCTGTCTTTGGCCACGGCCAGAGACACGGTGTGGTCTTCTACAACCTGTTTGATCCATGCTACTTCTCCCGTGAAGTCATCTACGGTCACGTAAGACGGATTGACAATGTCCATGGTGGAGGCACTATCTCGCAGCACCCGGCATGGTTTGCCGTTAACATGCACGTCATGAAGATATGGGCTTAAAAGTTCTATATTCACGTCTTTTTCATCCGCGTAGGAGAAAACTACGCTAGGCTTCCCGCAGTTTACTACGATATGTCCGAATTTATGGCACTCATAGCAGCCGATCGGTTTAAAAGACTCGAACTTTCCTTTCCTCCCTTTTTCTACGGCTTCTCCGTTTCATTTCTCCTCGCTCTTTCGTGAGGGCTTTTCCTCCACGTGTACAGGCTGCGGTCGTCTAGTCTGCAAACCCTTTTTGAACGGAAATCGTTTCCGCGGTTGATTTTGACCGTCCAAATTTCCGTCCTTGGCGTTCAGCCTACTACGCGTTGCGTACTCTTCGGCTAATTCAGCCGCTCTTTCCACAGTGTTTACAATTCCTCTGTCTTGCACCCACACCTTCACAGATTGTGGGATGCTTCTGTAAAACTGCTCAAGACACATTCATTCAATAATCATGTGTCTGCACTCGTACGCTTTCGCACTTTTCAGCCACTCGACTAGGTTTGCCTTTAAACTATATTCAAACTACTGACATCCCTCGCTCTCCTACTTGCCTGTGGTTCTAAACATTTGCCGAAAAGCTTCGGCTGAAAGGCGGTACTTCTTGAAAAGAGTAGCCTTGACCTTCGCATAATCATATGCTTCCTGCGCACTGAGTCTGGCGATTACTTCCGCAGCATCACACGGCAACATAGACAGCAACAGCAGGGGCACGTACTCGGACCGAAGTTCATTTTCTCGCAAGTCCTTGCAAAATTTCCTAAGAACAAGCCTATGTCGTTGCCGACCTCCAATGGTTTTAACAGCCTGTCAATGCGGTATGATTCTGCCTCCCTTCATAGTCTCAGAGACCATTCACTTCCTTGAAACAACTCCAAACGTCTTTTTTCAAGGTCAAGTTGCATTTTTCTTAACTCGTGGTGCTCTCTGACCCATTGTTCTATCGCTCTCACTGACCCGTTTCTCTCTTTTTCTAACAACTTCTAGCCCAATTTCAAAGAACCCCTAACAGGCCTTTTCGGAAGTCAGCTTCAATAATTCCCATTTTAGCACATCCTTGTGTACCTCTAGGCCCAGTTGCTCACCAACAATCAACAATTCGTCTCCCAACAGTGTCCTTAACTCCATGATTGCTGCTTTATTGCCTTCATCCTGCTCGCTAAACTTACCTAGGTAAACACAACCTAGCTAAAAATCAACAATCCAGTTTCCCTACTGTTCTCAACTGAAAAACAGAATGAAGCCTAGAGAGTCAAAGCAAGAACCAAGCACTCACTGCTGACGCAGCACCACGTCGCAAATCCCGTCTCACCATTGCCAGCCAGTTGCAATGGTTGGGGTGGTGCATAAAATAGATGGTAGCTGGCCCATGCCACCGTCCAACTCATCCACGCTGAGGACGTTGTTGAAGGGAGAGACATGTTCTCATCGAGAACGAGGAATATGGAATTTATTTACAGTACCTAGATGAGAACATTACAGTTCATCAGTCTAGTATGGCTGAAACAGAATGCACACTCTGCAGCCGCGCAACAGGTGCTTATGAACACTCTGTCCTCCCTAGATCCCTAGGTGAGGGAAAACGGCCGTTCGACCATCGACCAATTCGGAGCGTCTAAAGCCATCGTAGCCGACCCGCCTATAAGGTGGAGGGCTTACACACTCACTTCCGCACAGGTTTCACTGACTACACCGAGGTGAGAGGGTCCTCGCAGAAAGTGGTCTTGACCCGAGCAGGCGTGTCTTTAGCCAAGGGCTGACCCTGCAGTCAGTGGCTGCCGCGTCTGTCCATTGGCTGACGACTTCTAAGACACGGGAGGCGGCGCCGCAAAACACCTTCTTCCAAGAGTTTCACCGCTTCAAACAAACCGTGACGGTGGCGGCGAATCTAGAACAAATACATGGTCCGCCGACAGCGTATATACATCCAGGCATCCTTAGACTGGGGACTGTCGTATTTTCATCCTTGCAAAATCAATCGACGCCGTAGACATGGTGGCGCCGTTCGCCTGTTGACTCGGCGCATTGTTGGTTTCACAAAGTGAGTCATCGCAGCGGGCCAGGCAAGTTTCATCGGTCGCTTCTCCTCTAGCTCGCCAGCCCCCGCAGGCTGTTCGTAACACCAGCACCACCACCATTCACAAAAACCGCCCAACTCTGTGCGTTAGCCCGAGGAGTCTCCTATCACATTGCACTTTTCGCAAGACAGGAATGAACCCGGTACTTGGTCCAGTGCATAGCGTTTTTCAAGAGTAGACAACAATCTGGGTTGCTGAGCAAGCAATAGTCTTTTGCTTTGAGGATAAGTAAACGAATGGGGCTGAAACGTGTGATCGCATTTGTTTTCTTCGTCGTTTTCCTTTGTGAAACTCAAGTTGCATTTCTATAATTACATTTATTCAGGCGAATGAATATGCTGACCCTGTTATCCCCGTGTGTTCTTGAAGCGTAATATTTATTGTGCAGTAGTACGAAATAGTTAGGCTCTATTTCTTAGGCTTGCGAAACCACAGTAGAGTGAAATGTTCTGTGAATGAAATTAGTTCTTCATATTCCTCTTATGAAGTGATAAACAAACATGGCCCAAACCAGCAAATTCTCATTTCAAGTGGTGGTTGATTTTTTGGGTATTGTACCACGAAAATTGCATACCACACTAATGAATAAATAAGAAACGATGCGCTCGGGGGTCACCTTGAAACATTCCTGCAAGCCGTCTTTAATTGTACTTTGTCTGGTGCATGAAAATTCAGCATGCATAACTCATCTGTAATCAGGCGAATTCCAAAAGTAAACAACAGACCATATCAACATTAAGCACGATTATACTTTTATAGTGCTAAGCAAGTTTGGATGAATGTTTTGTTCCTAACCCCAAACTCAGCCGAAAAAGGAAGTTCCCGTTTCACCCGAAAGGTGAAGGACTTATTGCGATAAAAAATAATCAGACAGCTTTTTGAAGTAAAGTTAGGATTGTCATACGGTGAATAAACTGTTGGAAGCCTACCCGACAGGCAGACAAGACTACGTGGAGAACAGAAGTGCGATGTTTTCAGCTGTTTCTTTCTGCTCTTTGTGGCTCACTTGTTCCAGGCTTTAGCCCACTTCGCCAAATACTAAAAAAGAATATTTCACTCTAAGTCTCTAGAAAGGCATCGATTAAGACTTAAATTTCAAAACAAATAAACTGGATGATATATGCCTTATCTGTAAACAACATTTGATGCGCAGGCAGATGTGACGGAGGTACACTTGCGCCTGACTGAAAGTAAATAATGTGCATATTTGAAAAAAAGCTCAACGTACCTCAACTGATTTGGGCACGTTCGTTATTGCTATTGTAACTACATAGACATACTAATGTATAGGTACTTTTAGCAAATTATGCAATCTGAAGGAGCAAATTTGAATCTTTTGCTGCAAGACAGCCCTATTTCAAAAATCAGTCTTTTAGTCCTCACGAATGATACACCTGCACGTTTTCCCATTGGATTGCGCTGGACACGCCGGCGCTCACTGCGACCCACTGGTACATTAGAGAGATGGCTGGATAAGAGCTCGGTCACACTGCACGACCGCAGTTTTTACTTCTATGACCCTGAACGCACTGTATCTAACTGGAATTCCTGGATGGTATTGGAAACGGCGCTGGTTGCCTTTGTGTGGCACTGCTTGCAGTACGTAAAGAGTATTGGGGTTATTGAACTATACATATTTTATAGAATTTCATCCGCAGATACTTTGCTCCTGTAATGAATAACGCTATATTTCGGCGTAACAAAAGTACTTTTCATGCCGCCCTTGAAATAAAGGTACGTGAGCTACTCCGTTTATGCATGCATTTGTGACACTGAAGATGACCTATGCTGTTCGCATTTGCGTTTTTACTGTGCGGATAACAACATTCTTGAAAAAATGACGTTAACGAAGCGAGCGCCTAGTTATTTAGTACTTTTGTGGAACCGATAACCTCGACTTCTCAGTATTGTTGTGGAGTCGACACGAAATAAACATGCCCAGTTGTCATTCTGGTGTGTTCTAGCGGACCCCAGGAAAGCTGTCGCTGACTGATATTTCCCGAGGGATAAAAAAGTTCAGCAAATCGTGCGCTTCGACTTTCCCTTGTGTACGGGAAAAATAGATAAATTCTTGTGAGGCCCAAATAGAAACCTTTTAGCAATCGCCATGTGCCTGCGCAGAGATCGTTTGCTTCCTAGCGTGTTCGGCTGCATGCTATCCGCCCGTGTGGGGTCAGGAATCAACATCTGTAACGAGGTCAAATACCTCTGAATTTCAGCTTTCACCTCGGCGTCTTTTAATCAACATGACATGGCAACAACTTTATTTGAGTACTGAGGGACTGAGATCTTGGGGAGCCCAAACCGAAGGCTCCCGAAGATCAAGTCTGTGACTCCGCCCACTGTTGGACCGGGAAATGGTCTCGCCGCAATGTCGTGGGCCCTCTGGAGAGCCTGGAGATGAATGTGCAGATTGCTCCTCTTGAGACATTCCTGCCATTAGTATTTCCTGATGGATGGAGTGGCGTTAAGGGATGGGCACAGCCAGAGCATGTGTTCAAAAGAGGATGAGTCATGACCACATTTGGGGCATGACTGTGAGTGGTCGAGATATATCCTGTTTTTTTGTGTCTACAGTGTCAGTACAAGAAGCGATGAGCGGCCATGTGACTCGTCATACACATGATTCGTTATATACACGTTCGGAGGCAGCACAGTGTGATGTGCTGTTCCAAAAAGCTGCCATCCCCACTGACTGACGCTTCTCTGCCGGAGATGTGCGACTAGAAAGTGCTGTGCATTGAAACAAATTTTTCAGATAAGAAATCTTGCGATACCCTCGCGCGCAAGGAAATAGCGGCTCTAAAATCGGTAGTAACAACGTTTGCAGTGTCCTGGATCGGCAGTTTGTTCTATATATATATTTTTTTTAAGGTAAAAGGTCACAATGCCAATCTTCAAAGCAAATCATTGTTGTGGCACTTCGAGGCATACCATTGATTAAGGACAACTTTTTGCTTTCTGACAGAGGCGTAACATTTATTTGTGGGGCAATATGGCGTATACCATGTCTTTAGCAGCCATATTGTGTGAAACTGAAACTGCGCCTGGTCATTAACATGTTTAGTGATGTGCATCCCTCCACGTAGTGACGTGGCAAAGCTGTAAATTACTGGCCTTTAGCGTCTATAGGCCAGACGACGGTCACACCTGTGTGACCAGAGGTCTTCTCCAGGAGACCGTGATGTCAAGATAATTAAGTTATTTGCACAGGTTAAAAATAGTAAATTTCTGCTGTCGTTTGAAAGTATGCTATGCAGATTATAGACTAGTGTGAATTTTAAGGTACAGTGAGCATCTGTACAGCGCTTATTATATTGTTAGAAAAAAATAAAGGTAGAATGTTTCATATCGAAGGGATCGCAATAATTTTGGTACGAGCCGATCTTTGCTCAAGCTAGCGGACAAATTCGCCATTTGAAAAGTAAAAAATTTTGGTAATTGTAGCTGCTGTCAGATGATTCTTCATAAGCATTTGTCCTTATGCATATTCCATTTGCGCTCAATAATATCAAATGCAGGGTTTTATCTGCTAAAACTGCAAAATGATTATGAGACGCTGTAGGGAGGGACTTCGGATTTATGTTCGACACCCGCGGTTCTTTATTATGGGCTGAATGCACCTTATTTTTGTATTTGGCCACCATCGAAATGTGGGCGCAGTGGCCAGAATTTTATCTTGCGCCACACGGTTTAGCAGTGCAATACCAAGGTCACTACGCGACCACCGTTATTTCACTGCTGGCAGAAGGGTAAATTTCCAAGTAATTTAATTAGCTCGGACTGTTTGTGCAGAAGTTAAAAGTACAATTTAGGCTTCTTGTTTCTGTTGCTTCAATACAAGCAATAACTCGTATTCATACAGTGCGTGTATCTTCCTTTTTTTACTGTGATAATCTTTGTTTCAGTGGCCTCCTAATGTAAGTTGATCTTTAATTGATGTATTGATTATTCATTATAGTATACAGGTTATAAAAAACAATAATATACAGAAGGAGGTCCCATAGTCAAAGACTCTATCGGGACCTCCTGTTATTTATAAATATGCGTTTTGTAAAGCAACGAGGAGCAATACATTAAAATCATATGTAAAGAAACATGGAAGAAAGTAAGTACTGGAGAAAGCAAAATAAGATTAGGAGTTCCAATAAATCTAATGAAGGAAATTATACAATTGCAAGGAGCAAATGAAGCAAAACTAAATGAACTAAACAAAAGTGACAGTAAGGGCCAAAAAAGTTTACCCACACATGCAATAAAAACGAGAACAAAAAAATTTAAAATATAATGACCATTAATAAAAAAGAAACATTCCAGAACAGCAGAATATTTGAAGTAATAAGGGTGCAAGAAAGAAAGAAAAGTTAATGTTAAACATTTTCTGTTAGAAGAAAATGGTCAGATGTTTCTTAACTATGGATATTGGACGCGCAGTTTTGACGCAAACTGGTATGAAATTCCAAAATTAAAAATCCAAAAAATGAAGTCATTGTTCGCTATAGTTGGTGCGCACCTGAGGTAAAAGGAAATTGTGGTTCAAAGCATATCTAGTGACATTCGCGTTTATCAGGCATGTTATAGGAATTATACATGCAGGAACTTGATTATTCAATAATTTGATAATAAATATACATAAATTATACAACAAAGCTTCTTTCACAGACAGAATGTAATTAGAGTGTAGCAATGGGAGAGCGCTCGTATTATAGGGACCAGAGGTGACTATTCTAACTGCTTGGTGTTGCAAAGTTTGCAGTGAACTGAGGTGAGTGTTATACGTATTTCCCCAAGATATTACCGAGTATTTAATGTGTGAGTGTATAAAAGCGTAATATAGCGAGACAAGTTTAGCACTGTTAAAGAATTGGCGCGCTCTAATCCGTAACCGAATGCCGCAAGCAACTTCCTTTTTAATATTCGAGATACGATAATGAAACTTGAGGTTAGAGTCTGGTTCTACGCCTAAGAATGAACAATGAGTACTATAAGGGATTAAATGGGAACGAAGATTGAGGAATGGAGCTGAAAAAGATGATTTCTGGGGGGAAGTAAATACAATACACTTGCTTTTCGAAGGATTAATAACAAGATTATTATTGATGCACCACTTTGTAACCTTAGCTAGGTCATTATTTAGTGTATTAACCAAGGACGAAATATTTTTATCGTAGTTAATAATGGTTGTGTCGGCGGCGTACACTACACAGTGTGAGGATGTTAGACAGTCGGACAGATCATTAATGTAAATTAAGAATAATTATGGTCCGAAAAGAGAACCCTGTGGTACCCCTAGGTTAGTAACCTTAGCTTCGGAAAAAAAACATTCGAAATTTTAACTATGTTAAGTATATCTTGCAGATAGGTTCGTAGAAACATTAGCGCTGACCCAGTTATGCCTATAGCTTCCAACTTTAAAAACAAAATGTGATGAGTGATAGTGTCAAAAGCTTTCGCAAGATAAATAAAAACTGTACCGGCAAAATACCCGTTATCAATAGCTTCCTTTAAGCGATCCATTACGGAAATAAGAGAAAGGTCGGTCGAATAGCCAGGACGAAAACCATACCGAGAATTGGAATGAATCTTAAATGTAGTCAGGTAATTGGTTAATAGAGAAGCAGTCAACTTTTCAAACACTTTACTAAAAAAAAGGCAGTGTACATATTGGGCGGTAAATTGTTAGTAAAGAACGACCGCCTCTCTTCATAATTGGAATTACCGTTGCTCGTTTCAGCTCAGATGGAAAAATGCCTGTCCTGAATATGAAATAATAAGACATAGAACATCAGATATGAGAAAAGCATCTAGTTTTATGTTACTAGGATGAAAATTATCAAGACTGGCACTGTTAACTTTCAGCGTGCGAATGACAGCAAGAACCTCAAGGGGAGTTGTAGGGTAAAAAAAAATTCAATGAGGCACACGATTCAGTGAAAAAGAACGCCTACTGATGACTGGTTTTTCCGGGAAAAAGGCATCACTGAACACTCGTGCTATCTCAAATGGTTGATCATATGTAATGTGATCGCTTGTGATGGTAGCGTGAAATAAGAGTTGTTAGTTTCTGCGCAAAATGGAATTTAAGACTTGCCACTTTTGTCTTGAGTTCCTACCAGACTGACCAAGTTTGTGCTCATAGTAGCTCTTTCTTGCATCCTTTATTTTGCTGTTGAGTGCGCTGCAAAAATTCTTGTATCGTGCAGAGAGGGCGACAATAAAACGTTGCCATTTAATTTTTCTTATATAGGTTGTAACGTTTCGGTATTTTGTCTAGTATGCTAGCACTCAACCAAGGGTTTTGAGGAAGGGAGAAGTTTTTCTTGAATTTTTTTGCGGTATGTGAATCGATTATTCAATAACAAAATTGCGGAGAACTGAAAGAAAGCTTCTTGCGGATCATTATTTTCAAGGACAGCAGACCAGTTAGTTTTAGTCACAGATTCCAAAAAGGCATCTTTGTTCAGTATGTAGCTGAAGCATAAAATAGTGGGTGACTACGACGCTGAGTTGAAGCAAGCAAAGATAGGATAATGATCTTTTATATCGACATTGAGAATACCAGCCAGGTGACGTCATTTTGCTTAACGCATGATCTAGTACACTGTAAACAGGTTTGACCCTTTTAGGGAGTTTTGGCCTCGTTGCATAACTTCAGCCCTTAAGGGAGGACAATATCCTCCATTCGAACGGAGTTTTTTTTCACACCCTTGTGTTTGGTGGTGTTATGGGGAATTATGGGAGGTTTTTAACTCTCCTTTGAACACCAACCCCTGAGTGGTTGCAGGAGTCTATATGGGGAATTATGGGAGTTTTTAAATTCTCCTTTGAATACCAACCCCTGAGTGGTTGCAGGAGTCTATATGGAGAATTATGGGAGGTTTTTAATTCTCCTTTGAACACCAACCCCCGAGTGGTTGCAGGAGTCTATATGGGGAACGTTGGGAGTTTTTCATTCCTATTTTGAACACCAGAACTATGGAAGTTCTTATGAGGAGTTTTGCTAGCTTTTACAAGTTGACATGGGTGTTTCATTTTGCTTCTTATGGGAATTTATAGGAGAAGCGATGGGAGTTCTTACGTACATATTTTCGGAAACGTTTGGCTTCTTAAGGGCGTTTTGAAGGATACCTTTGGGAAATTATTTTACCTCCTTGTAGGAGTGCTTAGGCGTAAACCTGGGAGCAACCGTTCTCATATTTTGGGAGCTCTGCTTAAGGGAGCACTTATGGATAGTTGTGAGAGTTCGATTTTTGCTTTCTATAGAAACATATAGGAGAATGCTTGGGAGTGAATTTTTACAGCTTTAGGGAGCTGTTTTACTAAGGGAGTTTTAAACAGATGTTTTGGGAGTGCATTTTAGCTCCTTATTAGAGCTTTTACAGGTAGGTCTGGGAGTTTATTATGCGTTTTTTGGGAATTTTACGAGGTTGAAGGGGGTTCTTTCTGTGTGTGTGTTTAGTAGATTGTGTCAGACGAGTGCAAAAACCATGACAAAGCAATAAAATGTCTGGAAAGTTATTGCAGTTCCAGAATCAAATGTGCCAGCATGATAGTACAATCAATGACTATTAGCATAATGAAAGTGAAATAATTCAATAAATTGGATACAAACAAGCAAACCAGTTTGACAGGAAATTCAAGCATATTGCAAGCTTCAGTACAGTTGAAAATCCACAAGTGCAGCCAAGACTGAAATTCAGTGGCTCAAAACATCATGAGCTATTGGGCAGTCCTTGCATGCATTAGAACAGGCCACATTTGTTTTTGCATGTAAAAAGCATGCTACAAAAAATGATGCAAAGGAGGCCAGACAGCACCAATGACCTAGAACATAATGAAAGTACCTTTGAATACCTATGCTATTTCTAATAGACATCTACGTACAACTTATTCTCTCATGTAACACACAGCTGCAAAGAAAAAGCAGAGGTGGTACCACCCACTCTGAATCAATTTCCTTAGCGTGCAGTACCTGAAATTCAAGCTTGCCAGCTAGAGAACATGACAAGTTCACAGCAAAATGGGCATAATGTAATCATCATCATCATCATCATCATCAGCCTGATTACGCCCACTGCAGGGCAAAGGCCTCTCCCATACTTCTCCAACTACCCCGGTCATGTACTAATTGTGGCCATGTTGACCCTCCAAACTTCCTAATCTCATCTGCCCACCTAACTTTCTGTCGCCCCCTGCTACGCTTCCCTTCCCTCGGAATCCAGTCCGTAACCCTTAATGACCATCGGTTATCTTCCCTCCTCATTACATGTCCTGCCCATGCCCATTTCTTTTTCTTGATTTCAACTAAGATGTCATTAACGCGCGTTTGTTCCCTCACCCAATCTGCTCTTTTCTTATCCCTTAACGTTACACCTATCATTTTTCTTTCCATAGCTCGTTGCGTCGTCCTCAATTTAAGTAGAACCCTTTTCGTAAGCCTCCAGGTTTCTGCCCCGTACGTGAGTACTGGTAAGACACAGCTGTTATACACTTTTCTCTTGAGGGATAATGGCAACCTGCTGTTCATGATCTGCGAATGCCTGCCAAACGCACCCCAGCCCATTCTTATTCTTCTGATTATTTCACTCTCATGATCTGGATCAGCAGTCACTACCTGTCCTAAGTAGATGTATTCTCTTACCACTTCCAGTGCCTCGCTACCTATCGTAAACTGCTGTTCCCTTCCGAGACTGTTAATCATTACTTTAGTTTTCTGCAGATTCATTTTTAGTCCCACCCTTCTGCTCTGCCTCTCCAGATCAGTGAGCATGCATTGCAGTTGGTCCCCTGAGTTACTAAGCAAGGCAATATCATCAGCGAAGCGCAAGTTACTAAGGTATTCTCCATTTACTCTTATCCCCAATTCTTCCCAATCCAGGTCTCTGAATACCTCCTGTAAACACGCTGTGAATAGCATTGGAGAGATCGTATCTCCCTGCCTGACGCCTTTCTTTATTGGGATTTTGTTGCTTTCTTTATGCAGGAGTACAGTGGCTGTGGAGCCGCTATAGATATCTTTCAGTATTTTTACATACGGCTCGTCTACACCCTGATTCCGCAATGCCTCCATGACTGCTGAGGTTTCGACTGAATCAAACGCTTTCTCGTAATCAATGAAAGCTATATATAATGGTTGGTTATATTCCGCACATTTCTCTATCACCTGATTGATAGTGTGAATATGATCTATTGTTGAGTAGCCTTTACGGAATCCTGCCTGGTCCTTTGGTTGACGGAAGTCTAAGGTGTTCCGGATTCTATTTGCAATTACCTTAGTAAATACTTTGTAGGCAACGGACAGTAAGCTGATCGGTCTATAATTTTGTAGGTCATAATGTAATCGGTCGGTGTAGGTCATAATGTAATAACAGTAGACAAACAGGTGATATCTCAGGCTGAAGTTAATTCAACAAGGGGACTAGTCGTCGTCAGGGAAAGAAAATCCAAGCAGACAATTCCAGCTCACACTTACTTGCATACACAGATGTCACTACATAGGTTCGTGTTGTGATGCCCCATGACCTAAGTCAGCATCAAAGAGGTTCAATAAAGAGTGGCACATATGCAGTGGCACACAGCCAGTGTACATACACAAGTTTGTGTCAAAAAAGTTCATTGGAGAGCTGCATCTACCCAGTGGCCCCAAGTGCTCGTAGTAGCCCCAGGGGCACATACTGAATTTCCACAAACATAAGGAGTTTTTTTTTCAAAATTTCTGGCCTCAGAAGACGCCTCGCATTATATAACTGACATAGACACAAACAACAAGATCACTCATAGAAATTGGTGCCAGCAACCTGCCAATCTCCCATACTTCTACACACCTTGCTACCCCAACTAAACCCCCATGTTGAGCATTTAAACTTACCTCACCTTCTCTACGCACTCACTCAATTTGCTGGATATCCATTGAGTGGAGAAAAGTGAACTATATAAATACTGCCAAGGAAACCGGTTGTTACCCTAACGAAGAAGTCCACTTCTCAAAAAAATTTATCCACCTGATCTAACACTTGTTCGACCTCTGCTGATCACCTTCAGCTGAATATTGCATATCAGACAAAGCAGCAATTCAACTATAATTTTTAGTTTTATAATGAAACAAAAATTTCTTAGGATGTGAAAGAAAATATGATACAGGAACCCTTAACAGTATCCATAAGTGTGAAATTTTTACACAGGCAAAGAGGCAAACACTTTGCCACCAGGGCACACATAAGGCGTCATTACATTTTCTCTGCAAAAAGCCTTAACACCCCGACGACAGGTGGTGTTGCATGGAGCCATGCATGCATTTCAAGAAATAGGCATTTTGTATTTTCTTCTTCCGCAAGATCAAGGCAGGCAGGCTGTGATGCTGCGCAAACAGTGGTGGCCTTCAAAAGGGAAGGAATCCACACAAAAAGCCATGGTACTGTTGAGATGGCAGTGCATGATAGGGAGCATTCTGAAAAACCAAACGTAAATAGATTATGTACTATTGTATTGCAAACAGACACCGCATGAATACTTAAACATAGCATCACCAATTATTCAACAGTGCTGGGCCGTTCAATGCTACCGCTCCAAGTGCATCTTGGCCATCTCAGATTTTAGGAAAAATTACAGCCCATTGCACAGTTGCAGACTGGATGAAGTGGAGAGTATGACGAAAGCCCGTCTGGTCGGGATGATGCATACTAAAAGGAAGAGGTCCAGACACCGACCAAAATGTTTAAAATAGTGTTTTACGTTTTCAAATTCAAATAAATTCAAATAACTTCAAAAATTCACATAAGTACTTTAAACCATTTTGGTCAGTGTCCGGACCTCTTCCTTTTAAGTCGCAGAACGCACAAACAGAATACTTCGCGAAAATTTCACATGGTGTGAGTATCGTTATCTTGTAGGCTAAGGTTGAAACATCACGGCACTGAAAAAGCTACAAACAAGTGTTTCTACGAATGACCACAAGGCCTTCCAGAATGTTTCATTATGTGAGATAGACCATTAATGTTTTTTATCTGCAAAGAGTATCTTCTTATTCTGACTTAAGTATAATAGACCTTCGAGCAATTTCTGAAAAGTATTTTCATCCAGCTCGGGTGGTTTATAGGCGCAAATAACCAATTTAGGAACCCCCATATTGTAGTGAAGAAAGCTTATATTAAAAAACCCTATAGCTGCAGTGATTAAAAGTTTCTGAAATTTCGAATCAACTCTTTATATCTGCAGAAGCTCTTTAATTAGGTATTAGGACGCCTTGCAGCACTGACAATGAAAGGAAATCATGACAACATATTACAAAAACTAATAAAATGAATGTGTTCTTGATAATATATGTTGTTGTATTATACACAGATTATACAAAACACCAGCAGTAATGTGCATATCGTAAGAGTGCACACACAGTTCACCAACGTAATAATAAATACAGGTCAACATCATAAAGTTACACATAGGTACTGGGGTTTTTCTTTCACATTGGCCTAAAAACTAATCACATGAGCATTCAGCCATCATATAAGCAGCACCTGCTTGCATGAATTCAAGGAACTTTCAGATGTGCAAAATCGTTTAGGAGCTTTTAAGCAATAGGCATGACACTACTATTATGGTTAATTTGTTGCCTGTAAGTGGTAAATCAAGTGAACTGCTAGTTGTCCTTCCGGTGAAGGATATTGCAGAAAATGAATGTTAAGAAGATAATATGCAATGTTACCATGCTGACAGACAGTCAGATAAAAGATAATACAAAGAAAATATTATATATAGATTACACAGATGCAAGCATTCTGCTTCTTTATTGCTGCGAAATTCGGTAGTTATAGGAGTGCTTCATCCCCTGAAAAATATTTTTAGCAATACATTCAATATGGAGTTCTATTGAGGATGCATCAGATTTGCATGCTACAAGTGGTTTGAGCTGTTCAGAGACAGACATCTGGCTTGTAAACGCAAGAGCATGACGAAATACTGCAAGTGCTCCAGAAAAATGCTTGCATGGTAAGGGAAATGACAAAAACAAGAATGTGGATGAAAAGACCAAACTGCCCCAAAGTCTAATTTTAGCAATGTAAGGTTTTATGAAACGTAATTACAGTTCTAAGACAAAACAAAATACCAAGATGATATGCAGGGAATGGGTGCTGGACATCAAGCAACCTCACTAAACAATGATTACATACATAAAAACGACTCATTCGCAGGAAATTTCACAATACACGACATATAAACTATGCGATTCATGATGCACCCATGTCATACATCATATTGTTCAAGTAACCAACTTCTTTATTCAAGACCCCTGTAGAAGGTTGGTTAATGCAGTTATTGGTTTCTTGGATGGAAAAGACCTAGTATACAAATCTGCACTTCCCTGCCTTATATTTGCAAAGTGCATGTGTACAGTCACATTTTGGCACAGTTTGGCTTGTTTTGCAATGTTTTGTGAGATATCCCGATGCTGTTACCACCTACATCTGTGCACAATGCTCCTGCAGCCTGCCATTACCACAAATCCTGGTCTATCCTACATAATACCCCAGTCACACGGGCACTTTCAAAGTCCTTTGAACCAAAGATCCTTTACTTCAAGGGAGAATGTGCACTGTCACACAGGCACAGCAAAGGAGCCCTACTGGAAGGGGTCTTTGAGTCAAAGGAGTGCGCGTTCTGCCTATGAAACCTCAAGCGAATACTCCCAAGCCTAGAGGGCGTCTGACAGTAGAAAAAATAATCTAAAAATATGGAAGTTCAATTTTTATCTCTTCAGAATGAGCTTATAAGTACTGAATACTGTTACTAAAGTACTAAACACTTTCGGGACACCCGCAATCTCCATCATGAAAGCGCCGGTACAGCAACACCGGCACGGCCTGTCGTCAGCAGCAACCTCGACACAACACGGTTGCCATGTGCGATTTGGTTCTTTGGTTAGTGGCTGCTAGGCATCCCAGTCTCCTTGGCTTTTTTCTGCACATCTTTCCTTGTCACTTTTGTTTTTAGTTTTTACAGCGTTTACGTGTACCTACCGCTACCTAGCCACAACGAACGAAACAAAGCAGCTGAAGCAAAGGCAACAATGAATAATTGACGCCAATGTCCGGTGTACGAAGCGGTACACATGGTGGCCATCATTACAATAAATACATCTGTTTGTGATAAAGTAATGCCTTTACTACGTGTGCATTTTGTTTTGATGTTTCTATGTATTAGGAAAAATAAATGTTGCTGAAAAAAATGTGACAAATTTATTATAAGACGCATTGGGCCATATTTTTTATTACTTTCAAGGTGATGGTAGTGCTAAGGATACATTGCGGTTTCTGTTAAAAGCTTCAACGGAGACTACCTGGAGACCATGTAGCACCGACATATATCCATTGTTTTTGAAAGCTCAATGCTCCTTAACTTCAAAGGACCTTTGGCATGCTCGTGTGACGGGTATAACACTTCCTGCTGAAGGCATTAAAGGCACTCAAAGGTGCTTCAAAGACAGGCTGAGCATTCTGCACAGGTTAGCGTGTTAGCAAGGCCTGAAACACTTGCAGGACATTGTAAAAGATGTCAATACATGGCAAAATACAACAGCGCAACATACTCAGAAAATGTAAGGCTAAAATTGCACACTGATTTATAAGGGCCTTCCCAGACAAACCGATAAATGCAATAGCACACCTTCTATTGAAATCTCGAATATAAAAATTGATTACTTAAAAAAGATGTATGGTACATGCAAAATAGAATGAGTGATGTATCTTATATGTCACGTATAGTCAAATTTTGCTGCAAGTTTGAGCATTTCATGCATGCATATAGTCGCACTCATGTACTAAAACAAGTTCATGTGTAGTGCTCATCCTGTGCATTTCATGTGTTTCATCTTATAGTGTAGTAACTATGTTTCCTAATGCCAGTAACCAACTCTCCCAGCTTTCAGCAATAGTATGCAAGATTATTTATTCTTAGAAGTATGATAGCATGAAGAAACAAGGATAAAGACCTGTCAACAGGACTAGCATCAACTACAAGCTGATTTTGCTCCTGGATGGAAACGAGTATTAGTAACCGTAATCATTATCATTGTTTCAATGAGGGAGTGGGTGAACCCAGAACTTGCACAAATAACTACAGTAGCCACATGGCTGAACATATGAGCCGTGGGTTTTTCCCTATCTTCCAGCACATGAGGTTAGTTGCAGAGCCCTGACAGAGCTGAGAGGGAAGTGATTGTGGTTTTCCACATTAGCAAATGAAGATCGACATGTGTCGGAAAATAATCACCATCTCTCATCGAAAACATGTAATTTTTTATAGAGCACTTATCCTCAATTCATTACACAGATTGCGTTTGGTGACTAATTTGTTTTACTACTGTTCTTATTGCCCCATACAAGATTAACCTTTTCGATGCCAATTTTATTTTCAGAAAACCACTGAAATTTTTAAAATATTTTTATTAGCTATTCTTTGTCAAGAGTTTTTATTACTGCAATATCAGCAGTTCGTTTAAAATTTTCTGCTGCCTTTTACTAGCTGTTTTTCATGTTTTTAGGTTGCGAACAGACAAGGACGCAGAAACTGTCTACATGAAGCATATTTTTTTTAAGAAAGTCAAGCGTGCTTTTGTTATCCTCCATGAAACATGTTATTGCAGGAAGAAAGGTGGTTAACCGAGGGCCCCGATTTTTATTAGTCATATCATAAGAAGCCAACAAACACTGACACCAAGGAGAACATAGGGGAAATAACTTGAGCTTAATAAATGAAATAATGAAACGATAAAGTAATGGAAATGAAAGTGGATGAAAAAACAACCTGCCACAGGTGGGGAACGATCCCACAACCTTCGCATTTGGCATGCGATGCTGCTACCAATTGAGCACCGCGGCGCCATTTACCGATCCACTTTCTTGGGTATTTATGTTTCCTTGTAGAACCCTGGGAGTGTTAGCCAGCGTTACCACTCACAGACCTTGGCGGCGGACATGGAACAACCTTTCTGCCGCAGGCGTCACGAGAATGTTATCTTTTTTTAGTGAAGGCAACCGGTCAATAAACCCACACATGCTACCTGAAGGCATCAATGTTGCCTGATTCGAGACACTCGTTATGTAATAAATGAGAAAGAGGGTTAACCAAGGGCCCACTTTTTACTAGTAATATCATAAGCCAACAAACACCAAGGACAACATAGGGGAAATTACTTGAGCTTAATAACTGAAATAACGAAATGATAAATTAATCGAAATGAAAGTGGATGACAAAACAACTTGCCACAGGTGGAGAACGATCCCACAAGTTCACTTTCTTTTTTTGGGGCGGGGGCAAAAACTGAACACATAACTAATCACTGATCTATCATGCAAGTGGTGTTTGCCTATCTCAATAGTCTATATAAAGACAGAAAACTAGGCTCAGGTGTTTTTATCTCTGAAAGAAAAGACAAGCTTTTATACGGCAACCTATCAACTTGAAGCCCACGGTAGTAGTTCTCTTCTATGGCATCTAGCTGTTGAGCACGAGTCAAATAAAAATTAATGCAAAAGTATTAGTGTTCCATGCTTTTAATGCATGGAAAAGGGACACGAAAGGAAATTAATGAGTTAAGTTAGATTAAAGGTTAGCCTTTTGTAATAACAAATTCATCATTTATACCAAGAACAGAGCTTTTATAAGCAAGAAAATTAGAGAACTGGAACATCAAAGGGCACCAACTAATATATCGAACGAAATTCTGTAGTTTTATTTGCCAAAACCACAATATGATTATGAGGCAAGAAGTACGAGGGATTCTGGAATAATTTTGACCCCCTTGTTTACTGTACTGTGCATACAGTGCAAAACACACATGCATTTTTGCATTTTACACCTATCAAAATGCAGCTGCCACAGCTACAATTTGATTATCCACCATCAGGCTTGGCAGCGCAACATGAAACAGCCCAACTCAGAGCACATGCTTGTCAGCAACCTTCTGCAGTGAGTGCATCGCTTGGGGCTCATGAGGCAGTACTTCCAGCTGCTTCAGCTGCTTTAAAGTGTGCGCACTGCTGGCTTTTGCTGTTTTACAGCCCTTAAAGCCCAACTACAACAAAAGTTAGGGCTGCATAAAAAAATGATTCAAACAGTGTAAATACAAAACAGCATTCTAGCAATCTTGATACCGAGACTGAAATGAATGCCACAATTACCAGTAACTGGCAGTGAGGCATGACTCAGATTGCAGGGCACCTTAGTGTGGCCTACGAGATAAGGGACCACCTGCAGCTGCCTGCAATGATAAAAACCTGGAGGCGATGTGGACTCTCGTCATAGCCACTAACCACCAGGTTCATGTGTCGTCTGCTAATACAGTATTAAATGAATATCAAAAAGAAAATTAGATACCAGCCCCACAGCTTTGCCAAGATCACTACAGTAGTATTTACTACTAATTTATTACCAATATAGCCAAAGTGAAATTTCATTGCATTTGGAATTTAAGCTTTTGAAGTAGGGGTTTTGAGATGTGATAAGCGCAATGCTCCTGTGCTTTGTGACATTACATCACTAGATATTTGACAACGCCGTGGTTCTAAGTGTTTTTACACACATCGATATCTTAATTCTTTTACAACCTAACTCTAATATGACACATGAGAATACGGTAGATAACATTTGAAATGTCTTTAATGGGCACGGAAAAGGACTAACCTTTACACATGAGACACGCATGGTGAAAGCATTGTAAGCAAGGCTCCCACGTGTCTTTAAACAATTTTTCACTTTGATCGGTGTCAGTTCTGTTTTTTCCCTTGACTCTTCCTAACCGGACAAGACTTCGTCAGACTCAACTTCATTAACCCATTGACAATATGCTGCATATCTTAGGTAAACATTTGATGCTCACCCTAACGCATGTTTCCTGAAGTTACCAACTAAGAGCAAAGAAAGGTTAGCTACTGTATGAACCAGCCTAAATCCATGTTAAGCCCACAAATGCCCATTGTGCCTTGAATAGGCTCTAAAGATGTGTAATAACACAAGGCGCAATAGATTTTGTGCTCACGTTGGTATGTTCATAACAGCTGGCCTCCCTCACTCTCATCATCGGAATCTCAGAATCCCTACTGCGAAAACTTCAGGAGTGGAAAGCAGCAAAGGTAACAGTGCGCAGTTTGAAGCCGCCAGAGGCACTGCCTCATGAGCACAGCAGTTGCACTCACTGAAGAAGGTTAATGACAAATATGGGGCCCCATTCGTGCTGCTGGTTCCGAAGAAGCCATCTAAGCTTTTCTCCCACGCTTGAGTGTAAAAATACAGCTGCGTTTAACAAAAGGCATGCAACACCGTTCATGAATCGTGCCATTGGAATGGTTTACCAAATAACCTCTTACTTCTGGTGAGCTCTACACAAGCCAAATTGGACGCTGCACTGATGAAAGGGCAAGAGAACATTTGCAGAATATAAAAACAAAGACCAATGTAGGTGAGCATTGTAACACATGCACTTGTCATCCACAACTTGAAATATATACTTGGCAGAAGTAAAAACATGAATTCACAACTGATATCAGAAGCTCTTTTAATATCAAAGAATGACTGTGTAATTATTCTTTTTTTTTCTATTTCTCACAAGTATGTGTATGAATGTTTTTTGCTTTCGGTTTACACATGTTGCTACACCTCAATTTGTTTGACCCTGTTCCCTTCTTTGCAATCTTTCCTCCCTCCCCCTCTTTTATGAACTTCCAGAGAGATTATATGAATAGTTCGTGCTTTCTTAGAAAACATGGCACACACACTGTGGATATGGAACATCCTTTCTGCTGCAGGCATCACAAGTACGTGATATTTTTGGGTGAAGGCAACTGGTCAATAAAGCCCCACATGCCAACTGAAGGCATCAATGTTGCCGGAATCGAGACCCTTGTTATGTAATGAACGAGAAGAAAGCAGGTTAAGCGAGGGGCCCAATTTTTATTAATCATAAGACGCCAACAAACAAAGGCACCAAGGACAACACAGGGAAAATTACTTGTACTTACTAATTGAAATAAAGAAATTATAACTTAATGGAACTGAAAGTGGATGAAGAAACAACTTCCCGCAGGTGGGGAACGATTCCACATCTACGCATTACGTGTGTGATGCTCTACCGATCGAGCTACCACAGCACCGTCTTCCCATCTATTTTCTGGGGTATTTATGTTACTACTAGAACTAACCCTGGGATTGTTAGCCAGTGCCACCACTCACAAACCTTGGCGATAGATGTAGAGCATCCTTTCTGTCGCAGGCATCACGAGTATGTGATCTTTTTGGGTGAAGGCAACTGGTCAATAAACCCACACGTAGTACCTGAAGGCACCAATGTTGCCAGATTTGAGACCCTCGTTATGTAATGAACGAGAAGGGGGTTAACCAAGGGGCCCGATTTTTTACTGCTGGTGTAGTACACACTTTCCTGCGTTTAGTGTGATGCCAGCTTCTTGCAGGTGCTGAAGTACTTTGTGCAGTCGTGCATCATGTTCTGCCTTCGTGCGGCCAAACACTATTATGTCATCTTGCAGACATGCTTGACCCTCCAGGCCTTCTAGCAGTCTTAGCATTTCCCTGTGGAAAAATTCAGTTGCTGTGGAAATTCTGAAGGGCAATCGGAGGAACTTAAAATGGCCAATTGGCGTCAGGAAAGTGTTGTACCTCTGGGACTCGGGTAACCAGTAACCAATATCCGGCTATAGCATCAAGTTTGCTAAACCAGGCAGCTCCGGTGAGTTTGGCCAGGCAATCATTGATGGTGGGCACTAAGACACATTCTCACAGAATGTTCTATTTTAACCCTCCAAAGTCACTGCCGATTTGAAGCTCGCCTCCTTTATTTTTAGCCACTACCATAGGTGCATTCCACTCTGTGGTCTCTTCGACCTTTATGATGACACGCAGGCTCTCCGTTCTCTCCAACTCACATTTGGACACTCGGCAACATGGGCAGAGGTACTCGCCCCGAGTACATAATAGCACACCGCTTGGCATCAGGGAGTAGCGATATATTGTAATCGGTCCTGAGAGTGCAGGCCCAGGTCTGTAGCCAGGTAGAGGTAGTGGCATAAAATGTTGGCTGGGTCGCTGACCTTGCCTTTTGACTCCGCTACTTCTAGGAGACTTGGTTGGACATTGAAGGATTTGATTGCAGGGGGACGTCAAAAAGTGCGTCATGCAGCTTGTCTATTACATAAATTTGTTCTTGACACAACCAGCCATTTCATCACACGGTAGCAGTCTAACCATTGCTTTTTTTGGTCCTGCCGGGTCCGAGCAGATGTTCTTTTGCTTGCTTCAGGTTTCCCGTGACTTGTTCGTCGTAGAGGCTTGTTGGCATGGCAGTCGCATCTGCACCAGTGTCTACCTTGAAGCCATTGACCATCACATTGATTTTTCATGGTCCAGGAGCCTGTTGGTCAGTTAATTGTCCAAGTAAACCTCTTCCAAAACAGCTTGGTATGTGCTTTTTGTTCTGCTTTTTGGAAGCGGAAAAGCATATGGCAGCTGTGTTCCTTTTTACTGCAGGCACTGCATGTTTTGCCATTCGCTGTGCACATAGTGTGTGGTGAACCATAGGTGTCTTGTTGAGCCATACCACTTGCATGTCAGCGCAGTTTGGTCACGCTGGTTTTTACGAGAATTATTTGACTTTCCTTTGCTCTTCGAGAAGCTGTGCATGGTGTCTACAGCTTCAAGTGATTGTAGCTGTGGCCGTAGGTCCTTTTGCTGCTGTTTGATTGTTGCCATGTTGCGAGCAGCGTTGACAGCGGCTTCCAGAGTAAGCTCAGCATTAAGTTGCAGCTTCTCACTTACCTACGTGTCTGTGGGACCGACCACGAGTCTATCACAGATCAGTTCCTCTTTCAGGGCGCTGTACTCAGAGGCTTCAGCTAGCCTGAAGAGTTCAGTGATGAACATATCGGCTGTCTCTTGCACGTCTTCCTTCTGGATGTTGAACTTTGCACACTCGTATATCATGTTCATCCGTGTCAGGAAATTTTTTATGAACGGTTGCATTACTGTGTTGTAGTCGAGTTTCTCAGCATCACAGAGCCTGAGCAAGACTAGGACGTCTTTGGCTTCACGACCCATGGCATAAATGAGTGTGTTCACCTGCGTCTCGTCGTCGTCGTCTTTAGTCTGGAGATAGCTCTATAGCACTCCCTTCTCGTGAGCCACCATTTCTACTCCTCGGGCTGCCGAAAATCAAGTTTTTCCGGCAGTTTGACGACGAACGAGCTTAGTGGAGCTGCGTGCTGGGCTGTGGACACTGTAGGTGAAGCCATGGGTAGCAAAGTTTCGTATTCACCGCAGTGCGCTGTAGGTGTAGACTTCTACTTGCGTGGTGCATTTCTTCTACTTGCGTGGTGCATTTCTCACAGCGTTGTCGAGTATCCCACCGTTGCCTCCATGTCATGGTCGGGTGACGAGCATACGTGATTGACAAAACGTAAGTGTTAACTGGGAACTGCTTGCTAGGTTGTGTATGCAAAACAAGCAGGGCTACATGCCGTCTCGGCTTACACGGTCTGGTCCGCCCTCCCAGAGGCGTTGTTCCGCATCTTACATGACCGTGTACATAGCACCATCTCGTTGCGGCAGCTCGCATGACACAGTGCACCAGTGTAACTCAATGGACAGCAACTTCAAAAAAAGTATATTTCGGAAGGCTGCCCAAGTTTAAACAACTCTCAGTTAACGTTAAGGTGATTTGCCCTCTTATTAACATGCACATTTACGCCACTAGACCGTAACCTCTTTTATAGCACAGTTTTGGTCCGAATTAAAACACTGATATAACACAGCGGAAAAGTTACTAATAAGTGCCATAAATACGAAGAATATTAGAAGGGCATACACTATCATTCTTGCTAACTGCTCATTTGTTGAAATTCTGGCAGTCTTCTGAATTATAATTTTTAAATGTGCTGCCCATTGAGTTATGATAATGCATTGCGGTGAAATTTGATAGATGGCCGCAGAGCCAATTCAACATTTCAGTTTCAACCACAGCTAGTTACCCCTATGCTTTTCTTAGCTTCATTGCCTGCTGGCTTTATATGGTCGTGATTTTAAAAAAATGAAGCCCGTTTTCCTTCTCATTCATTCATGCGAGGGTTTGAAATCTCATAGCCTTGATGCTTTTAGGTAGCATGCATGGGTTTATTAGCCACATGCCTGCTCTCTTCAGTTCAGGTGTTACGCGACACCATCGTGCAAAAAAAGATGTTCCACATCTGCCCACCATGGCTCCAAATGGCGCTGGCTAGCACTCCCAGGGCATAAATACCATAAATACCCAAGTTAGCACAATTGGTAGTGCATCGCGTGTGTTGCAAAGGTTGTGGGTTCAGTCACCACCAGAGACAAGGTCCTTTCGTCTGCTTTCATGACTTTCTTTCAATATTTTCTACATTTCAATTTCAACCACAGCTAATTACACCAACGCTTTTCTTGGCTTAATTGCCTGCGACCTTTATATAATCAGCAAAAATAAGGTAACAAGAAAAATTCAAATAAATAGGTGTAGGACAGGGTCATCGGTGTTCAAAGAAGCACCTTCCTTTTTGTATCGTTAACCAACATGTGCGCCCAATAGGTAACTCCTCTACCTGCACATCGAATGACAATGCAAGAGATGCAACTGGAACCCACAGTCAAATATATGTATAGCATACCAATGCATCTCTCCTCCGAAGGTAGTGAAGAGCACAGGTGCCTGTAGAGTCGCGTGCCACGGTTCCTCTTGCCAACCCATGGAAAGGAGCATAAGTGATGCTGTAGAGCTTGCTCCTTCAAGCAGTGTTCAGGTATCCATTCATAATCCTGCATGTAGTGTCCAATGTATTGTAGATATCAAGACAGCTTCAGTCCTGCAGCAAATAAAGTGATCAGTTCTAACCAAAATGTTGAGATGTAGGCACTTTGGCAGGCGGATGTTAAATGTTGAAGTTTCTGGGATGCCAGTGATAATTTCATTAAACATTATATGGGCCACTCATACAGGGATGGAAGCAGTCAAAGAAGTTTTGGAGCAGCTTTGGGAGGTGGCAAATTTGACACACTGGAGCATTAATTGCCCGTTTTCGAGCAGTAAATACATGTTTACATGAGTAGCTTGGTAAAGGTCAATGAGTGAAATACAGGTATATGAAGAAAAGGTGTTCCTTATTTTACTTTACAGGGCACTATTTGATTATGGCAGATCAGTAACCATTTGTAACCATCATACAAAGCTTTTCACTGACATCTCATCGATTAGGTAAATCAAGACACTCATCAGATACAGTGAACACCATTCGAGTAGTGCACTCTGGTAACTTTTCATTCTTGGCAACCTGCAGTTGGGATAGCAGAATATTGCACAATAAATGTGAAGTGACGTAGTGGTTATTGCATGTTTGCGAGTATTTTATATCTGTTTTGACACACTGGTTGGAAAAAAGACATGAACGGGCATGTTAATTGCACTTGAGCTATGGTATACAAGTTTCCCTTGTGCAAGGGCGTCTACATTAGACAGACGGGAAGGGGTATCAGTGATTCATAATAAGGTTCGTTACAGCGCAACCTAAGACAAGGACAACAGAAGGTACAAAATGACGACACGGCGCTGTTTTGTACCTTCTGTTGTCCTTGTCTTAGGTTGCGCTGTAACAAACCTTAGTATGAATCCCAACCAACTGGCCCAACTTGCCGTTCTGATGCAGTATCAACGATTGCTTGGGCGAGCATAGTTACAACCTTCATAAAAGTTAACGAAGTAGGCCCCTTGCCGTGCATTGCAAGACTTGTGGATGCAAACTAGTTTTTTTAAAGAATGTGTCATCATAGGATGTAGTAACATTCAACTGATGCGCGAGATTACTGATCAGGCTAATGCCATTGCCAAATACATTAGGGTGTGCGTGAGTACACCCTCCTTATCTTTATCAGGCAAGGAACTTTACTTTCTAAGTTGGTCGGCACGTTTTCAGTGAACTGCAGCCGTCTGCTTCTTGTAAGGTTGTTGTTTCAGTTGTTTTTCTCATGTTTGCTATGGGCGGCGCATATAATGTGCAGTAGGGTCGTGGAATAAGACCAGTTAGAAGTTAGTGCTCATCCTGTCACCTGTACTTTTTCTTCCATACTCAAACTGAGTTATGCTAAAGCAAGACAAGAATCCATTCAGTCAGTTTGTGCCTTCGAACCAGTTCACCTCCACAGTGCACAATGATGCTATTATAAAGGGACATTGAAAATATTGTTTATTTTCTTTGAATAAATAAAGTTTAGTGTGAAGTTTCACACTGCATTTTGCAAGTTTTAATTACCCTAGTATAAATTTGTATTCTAGAATGTGAAGGATGAAAACAAGCATTTCCAACCTTACACATTTCCAGTGACATCTAATCACTACAACTTAGAGGAAAGGCGCTACGATCTCAAACAGTCGCAGCTTCTATCCGCGGTTGTTGTATATAAAGGCTTACGCACCGGGAGAATATGGTCAAATCTTAAAGCTAAAACTACGGTAAAGGCTTGTACCAACACGCTTAAACAAGGGAGAACATTTCAAAACACATAGTGCAGAGGTAAAGAAATAGATCGTGGAGTTTTACTTGCCAAAACAACAATCTGATTATGAGGCACGCCGTAGTGGGGGGACTCCGAAATAATTTTGGCCACCTGAGGTTCTTTAACGTGCACCTAAATCAAAGTACACGGGTGTTTCCGCATTCTGCCCCCATCAAAATGCGGCCGCCGTGGCCGGGAATCGATCCCACGACCTCGTGCTTAGCAGCCCAACACCATAACCCCTAAGCAACCACGGTGGGTAGAGTGCACAGCTGTGAAAATTTTTCCTATACCAGAAATAAGTTTTTGGCCAGGGGCTCAAGAACCGGGGGAATCGCGCCCTGTCTGGCGCTGTTCACAGTGCCACCTCAGCCAACTGGGACATTTGCACGCGAGAACGAGAGCACCAAGTCCGGCCATGGCTGGTAAACCCATATGACGATACATTACCAAAATATACAGTAACTAAAACAAAAGAACGCGTACAAACGAGATGTGTCCTTTTTATTCAACTGACATATCTTCGCGCCTTCTCCTCCTTGTACGATATAGAGGTTACACAGTTCTGCTTATTCTATCGTCTTAACATCATGCATGCGCACTGAGCACATCAATACGTTCTGGATATCGCAGAAGCCGTTGTTCACGGCGTGAGACTCACGATAGCGAAGTCAAATGCGATCCTTCTAGAAATAAAGAAATTGTTTGCCTGCGACAAACTTTGCAAACAAGAAATAAAATACGAGCTTCCCAAAATGCTTCGTTAAGGTTGGTGGCGGCACGCAGTTCGTTGGCGTTCACCGTTGCGCATTACGCTGTGTTGTTAATCACGCCGCCCTCGCTTGTAGGCGTGAGAAGAGCATCAAAGTATTATTCTTTTCCGTCAAATACTGCTACTTCGTAAGTACAAATAGAAAATTTTGAGTTGTCAAGCCTACCCCAGCATACTGGCACATAAGAGCTTCCCGCGCTCAAATCTCGCTGTGGATTCGAATTCGCGCTGCGTGCATTTCGATGAGCTGTTGGGGCGCCACCTAGAAGAGTTTGAATATGGACAAAACGAAACACAGTTCTAACATATGTCCGTCTAGATTATTTTATATTTATTTATTTAAGATATAAGGCACATGCTGTTTAGAAAATACTCACGGCAAACAATGTTTTAGTTTAGCTTCTTTGGCCCCTCGGCCCCTCCGATTTATGTTCATTGTCAGCTGGCCTGCGGCCTTTAAACGATATTCCTTACATATTGTGGCTCAATGTTGAGGACATTGAACCTGGTTGAATGGGGTTTAAATGGAGGGACAATATTTCGTTTTGTAGAGTATTGCTGCTGGGGATAAAGCGACAAATAGGCTGCTTCTCGTCGGCAAAAGGAGCCGGACGAGCAAGTCACGAAATGGAAGAAAACGAACGGCTTGCATGATTACTGGTACAGTCTCGCTTGGTTGACCAGTGAGAAACAGCATAATTAACAACCTAACAAATACAATGGACAGCCGCCAAATCGTTGGTCAATTAGACATGTTAATGATGAGTCAGAGTGGTTGTTATTTCGTGTTTGTCCGTTTGTAAACGTGTTGTGCAAAGCTTCGTTTATTCGATGTTGTGCCCCATTTACACCCGAAAAAGAAAGAAAGAAAAGCGGCGTGTTTCTGTTGACGCCGCACGCGCAAGTGAAACGGATTTACGGGCAAGCCGCGCGTGTCACGTTCACACATATATCGCTCAATGAAGCACTCCGGCGGTATCGATCGACATACCGGCCGCACCACTGGTGGTAACGGCTATAGTGGTACCGGTGGTAATAAGGGGAGCCGACAGGACCCAGAACCTCAGGGCACTACAAGAATATATTTCATGGTTTCACACCTGCTTACTGCAAAAGTGTACAAAGTACATGCATGGTATAGCACTGTACTCGTAATGCAAAAATAAACGAATTAAAATTAATTTGTAAACTAAGAAACCAAGGTGAACAGGTAGGTTCACACTCAACTGACTCATGAAACAGTATGCTAGCTGTGCCAAGAATCTTAATTAGTCGAGCAATTAAGGGTGGTGACTGTCATGTGTAATGCCTTGGGGAAATGCATGCAGAAGTAGGACAATAGCTGTTGCTCTGTCTTTGCTCATGCCCTATCAACTGAATAATCACTTATTTATTTATTTATTTTTATTTTCACATACTGTAGTCCAATTGAGCTATCGCAGGAGTGGGTTTGTACATTGCATATAACAAAATATTTTTCTGCACAAATCAACTTCAATGCCTTAAAAAACATAACGTCTATATAAAAGATACAATCAGTATAATTAACGCAGCATGAATCAAGTAAATACAACGATTTTTCGAATTTACCTAGTTTCACCTGGGAGTAAGTTCCGTTTTTCAATTGTATGAGGAAAGCTATACTTAAACAGGTTAGTATGTGGTTGAAATGGTGCAAGGTTAAGTTTGCGGCTATTCCTAGTAGGTTTCAAATTATCAGGAGACAGATAGTTGTTCTTTAATGAGTAGTGTGGGGTGTTATTTGAATTAAGCAACAATTTAGGGCATTCATAATCACGCCGCTTGGACAGAGGTAGTAAACCGATTTGTTGTTTATTTAAGTCATTATTCCAAAAATTGGAGAGTTGGAATTTCCCCTCACAAGGCACTATTGGCAATAAAATCACCTACAGTGCTTGTCGAATGGGTGCCCCGTCTTTGCAGTTGACCTGCAAAGACGGGGCCGATCCCTGCTTAGAAAATGGAAGAGAGGCCGAACTCTCTCGAGCCCTGGCTAACTTTGAGCACTGACTGTGTTGAGCGGTATACAATATATTGTACTACCACACAGTACAATGATGCATATTATTGATTAATACAGTAATAATAATAATAATAATAATAATAATAATAATAATAATAATAATGGTAATAATAATAATATTAATAATAATAATTCAGATCTGCTACCATATCTGCATCTCCTTCCTTCATGCCACAGAAAATGTCTATGGAATTCTTGCTGTCAAATCAATAAATATACTTCAGAGCATTCTTGCGTTGTCGTGACAGTGTAGAATAAGGCACTGGAAACATCACTTCACAGCATTAAATCTTTATCGGTCAAACCTGTGCTCAGAAGAACATGTGGCACTCAAAGCACAACAACTCAGCGGCGAGCATGGTGTGTCAAGCGCGTCACATGACTCGTCAAAGGTCGTAACATAATTGCTGGTGCTATATATATATATATATATATATATATATATATATATATATATATATATATATATATATATATATATACCTTCCGCAAAGTACAACACTATTTGCATCTCACGTTGGCTGATATCTTTGAATTGTTAGTAGGTGAAAGGCAATCCACAGAAAAAGGATAAACAATTGTATGCATATCTATCAGTATAATCACGGAGTATCAGGCTGGGCACCAACCAAACTGATTCTTAATATCTGTAACTGTGGCGAGGAAAGCATATGTTGCCTTGAAGAAGACAAGTCCACTTGTTGAAACGTTGGCTCCTGCTTTCATTTTGTTCTCGGTTTGCTCATCGTCTTGAATTTCCATTTCCCGCCTTCCCCATGTTTTCCCTGGGTTTGTATACATGGTATTTTAACACGCAGCCTAAAAGATTGCAGATTCTTCTCCTATATGCATAGTTGGTATATAATTGTGAATCAGCAACACACTAAAAAAACGTTTTCTTCTAGCATAACACTGAAGCTTACAAAGTTGAAAATTTACTGTGCCTACCTGGGCGCCATTTCACATATTTAAGAGGTGAATCATTTTCCTTTGTGTACATGTGCATTGGGCTAGCTCCCAGATCAAACTATATGTCATCAATCTGCACAGTTGGCACAGTAGGAATTCACAAAACAAATTTTAGCACAGTGCACCTTGTTTACACTTTTCTGCCTTTCTGTATGCAAGATATAACACTACAATTTCCGCTGAAGACACTGTGCTTGTTGTGCAGGCCATGTTTTGATGCTAATGGATGGCACCTGTATAATCATGCAAGACTTTTGTGAATATATTGCCACAGCAGCACCTTCTGTTATTTTGCATGTATATTTCTGACCAGCAACACAACCAAGCAGAGGTACATTGTGCTGTAGGCAAAACAAGTGGCCACTTAGATTTGGCAGCTCTAGATGGGCACATCGCATCTAGTCGTTCCTCACCCCACTTTAACATTTACATTTCACCAATTGCAAAGAACAATGTTGGATTCCGTAAAATATCCAATTTCAAATGCACTATGGATGACTGACTTTTGAAAGAACAATGAAGTGATGCCTGGAAACCTGTGTACCAACTTTCTTCCCATATTAGTTACTATAATGCCTTACAATGTGTCTTAAAATTCTTCATATGGTGCACCTAAATTTGATGCTAGAGTGGAGAGGAGTGCAGTAGTTTGACTTTACCTAGGGTGGCAAAATGCCTCACAACACTGCTACATCAAAGTAGCAGTGTTGCAGTGCTCAACGGCGCCCTTAAAGGCATCAGTTGCACCCATCACATAACAGGGGCAGGGGGAGTACAAACGTAAATGAGATTACAAAGAAATAGTTACAACAAATAATAGGACGAAGTACAGAACAAAGGTATGGTAACATTGTTTAGGTATTAAGAAACAGAATGTAAGAAATCATAAGAATTGCAAAACAAAAGTTATGCACACAGCAAAATCAAATGTTGAAAATATGCATGCACACATAAACTACGGTATTAATACAGGTATTTATTAGTAACTCACAAAAACAACTAAACAAGAATGTAATAAGAAAGGCAACTAAATAACAGTGCGTAGCACGTTGTAAAATTTTAATGTCAGAAACTGTGGCAATATCAGAGGGAAAGCACTTCCCTTCAGTGATGGTGCAGGGTATAAAGGAGCATGCATATTGTAACGTGTGAGATGGTGTACGCTTGAATATGAGGTGGTGATCCCAGCATGAAAATACGACAGGTGGTGACTGAAAGAAATCATTGTGAAGAGAAGTACGATTATAAAGTTTGTCAAGCAGGCAAAGACGCACTGATTTGTGGCGAAGGGATAGTGCTTGTAAATCAGTACGTGCTTTTAATGATGACACGGAAGTGTAAGATGAATAGTCGGAAAATATGAAGGTGAGCAGCCCAGTTTTGAACAAATGCAATCTCGTCAACAATGTTTACCTGCCAGAGTGCTATATTAGCGATGCGTATTCGAGCTTTGTGTGGATTAGTGTAGTGTAAGTAAGTTTATGTATGTTGACAAAAGCATGCTTTAGGTTTAATTTGATGATGCCAAGAGAGTGGTGAGCTGCTGCAAAGATGGAGTAAATGTGGTGGTTTCATGCTAAGTCGTAATGTAAATGAAAACCTGTGCTGGTAGTTGAATGTTAAACTGGGATCTTCGAAATAGTAGATGACGTGAATTAATAATGTGTTCCATAAGTTTGCGAATTGTACTGGTTAATGATATTCATTGGTAGTTAAGGGGTGAGAAACACTCGCTGGATTTGTAGAATGGGATGACTTTAGCCACTCCCCAGTCTTAAGAATGAACCCAGGGGGTATGTTGCGACACTAGCTGGGAGACATTCTTGAGTAGCTTGTTATTAAATTTGCTGTGACCTGTTGTAGATGAAGTTTTTAATCTGTTTAGTAAGGTAAAAATGCCCGACCCACTAATAACAATTTCAGACATGTCAGATTGCATGGGGAAGTCAGGGCATGCAGTGATGTCTTCACATTTGGACACTCAACAAAACATGTCATTTAGTACCTGCACACCCTATAACTCAGGAACTACATCAGCACCAGAATTAGGATTATGTCAGGCTGTGAATAGGGGTTTATTACGTGCCATAATCACTGTTATTCATAATAAATCATAGCTGTAAACCTGTTGACGTGTGGATTTTAGTAGCATCTGGCATTCTTTGTGACATAATATGTGTCTTTGTCATCTCTTGGTTTTTTTTTTTATTTGCCATTCTATAGAGCGCTTCATTTTATTTATGAGGTGCTGCAGGCGTTAATTGAATGTTTTGTTGCATCTAATGCTGAGAAAAAGGTCGAACATTTTGATAAGATTTGCAAAGGTGGCTCTAAACATAACTTAGTTCTCTTCAATAGCTCGACTGTGTCTGCAAAGGTGGCTAATTAACGATTATGCCGAGTAATGTTGGCCCTATTGTAGCACCTAAGGTGTTTAGTAGTGTTTTCTTTTTTGTTAAAGAGAAGTTAAGCAGACCTACTATAACTGCGTGATCAGACAGCCCGTCCAGGTGAGTAATGCCGGAACAGATTAGAGGATCGCTGGTCGAGATGAGGAGGAGGAGGAATAAACATTTATTTTTGAAACAGTATCCCGGGTTAAGCCCCAGTTCTACTCTAGGTGGGAGGTCTCCTCATTCCAGGAGCCCTCTGGCCTTCGCTGCCTCCTTGGCCCTGGCAACGAGGTGTCATTGTTGCTCCAGGCCCTCGGAGACGAGCTTGGCCTCTCACGTTTCAATGAGGTCTTCGCTTTCTTGTCTGGCGTTATATTCTTACGGTGAAGGCGATGCGTCTGTATCTAGATGCCATGGACACTCGAGGTTCAGGTGCGCCAAGGTGTATGGTAAGCCGCACGTTGGGCAGTGGTATCCTTGTAGCATTGGGCATAGTCTGTGCATGAGTATTTCCTTGTAGCATCTGGTATAGTCTGTGCATGAGTATTCCGTGGGTGTAAGTGTTACTCTGTAGTCTTCTGAGTGTGGTACTTTCTTCTTCGGTGAGATTTGGGTGAGGTGGTGGGTGCACCCTGCGTTCCAGCCTGTGATATTGAAGGATCGCTGAGTAGGTGATGGGTACGGTCTCTGCCCCTGCTGACGCAGACCGGCATCTTGAGAGTAGGAAGGGTGGGCCCGGCAGGTGTGGCCTCGGGCCACGGCGTGTGCTGATTCGTTCCCCTCCAGCCCGTCATGCCCAGGAACCCAGGTCACGCAGGTGTAGCGGATCGGAGCGCTGTCGTGCTTCAATATCTTTAGTGCTTCTGTCAACACTAGACCATTAGCATAGTTCCTGACAGCTGCTTCAGAATCGGAAAAAACTGCAGCTGCGTCTGCACGTGGTAGTTGCTAGGGCGATCGCCGTCTCTTCTGCAGTCTCAGAGTTTTGTGCACGGACTGTGGCAGACGCTAGCTCTCTGCCCTTAGAATCTGTGACGTTCAGGACGTAAGCATTTCTTTGCGGGTATTTGACTGTGTCGGTGTATCTGGCATCCGGACCTTGCCTGTGTCTTTGCCGTAGGGCATCCACTTGGGCTTGTCTCCTTTTTTTGTGGTACAATTGGTGCTATGCACAGGGATTTGCAGATGTTTGGAGGAATTCTTTCTTTTCGGTCCGTGGTGGCCTATAAAGGTTTCACTGTAGCTCAGCCGTTGCAGCACTGATCTCCCGGTGGGCATGAGCTTAAGTCATTCTAACTGACTGGCTTTATGAGCTTCGGCTAATTCTTGCCAGGTGTTGTGTATGCCCGTCTTGAGAAGTCTCGTAGTCAAAGCCGTAGATGGTAGGCCCAGGGCAGTTTTCATGGCTTTGCATATTTGAATGTTATCTTTTTTTCTACCTCTGATGAGATCTAGAATATTGGCCAGTGTACATGATGAACAGGTTGGGAGAGTAATGAGTTGAGGTAACATGAAGTGTAGACAGGAATGAAGGAAAATATGCCATTGAGCGTGAGCAGCTGTGACAGATTCTGTTGTCCAGTTAATAATGGAGAAATTAAAATTGCCATAAATGATCACAGTAGAATGCCAAAATAGCATATGCACTTCATTTAGAATGTTTTGAAACTCGCTTGAAAATGCACAATTTACATCCGGAGAGCAGTAGTATGCACTTATGAGAACATTCTGCTTGAGCATTGAAGTGAAATGAAAATGTGCTCTAGGAATGAACGAATGCCAGTTGGGACTGCAAGAAATTATTTTTTTAAAGCTATGAGCATGCCACCTTCTATGCAGTTGCATCATTCACAACAAAAAGTGTTGCATGCAGATGTGAAAAGAAAGATTTTATAGGAGATGGTATCGTTTAGCCACGTCTTGATTAGTACAAGAAGAGATGTCACGCATGAATCAATGAGTGATGAAAGTGACATATATTTTGACATCACACTTCAACCTCTAGTGCATAAGAATGACAGGTTTGTAGACGTGTTACGGGTGTGTGGTTGCATAAGTTGTCAGTTTCCACACTTGCATAAGATGAAGGTTTGGCTTGTCATTCCAAAGCATGCTGAGACAGACGCACTGCACAGTTTACTTCCGAGTCCCAAACATATGTGTCGTTGTTGACCAAGAGCTTGTTAAAAACCAAGCAAGCTTAGTGTGAGCTGTCTCATACTGACTACAAATTTTAAAAAATTAATAAGAAAATAAAGATATCTGTCATCCTGATTGCTGATTTGCTGTTCCTAAGTGATGGAGTAGTGCGAAAGTGACATATTTTATTTGTACATATTGTACTCAACCCACTGCAACAGTAAAAAAAAGGAAAGAAAGGAAGGAAAATGTAATTATGTGAAATTATACAGATGGAGCATCTTTTTTTTTATGCTGAAGTAAACAATCAATATATGCACATGTGAATACGATATATGTGCATGCACTAGAATAACTTTCACCAGTCATATTATGTCAGCAAGACAGCAAGGTGGGCGAATTGGTTAGGATTTATCTTAGTTTTGGTAACAGCTAGCGCAAAGGTACGATGAGTAGAAAACGTTATTAAATACACGAGCAGGGCTGTTAATGGTTTGTGAACACTTTTCTGTAACGCTATGTGTTATATCCGCGTCCACAGCGACCAGGCCGGCATGGATAAGCGTAGGTTATGATTGAGCTCTTCCTTGCCATTTCACGCGCTGATAACCACGACTTATTACAATACGGCAGTTTCTTAACGTTTGCTAATCCGGCTTGGGCAAAGCTCCCGTCGTTGTGTGCCACCTCACGTCCGCCGTACGCGATGCCGGCCGGGCAATAATAGATTGACTTTTGAACGGTAGTACGCTCGCTGCGTGAGGGCACCCCGCAGGTGAAGGGCATGGGAAAATAGCCCATTCTTACGACGCGGGGTTCGGTATGTGACCTGTGATTAGCCCGAGGGTTCAGATTAACTGCGTAGCTGTTGCGCGGCCCAATGCTTCGCGCTGCCCGATTGTAGACGGTGGACATTGTAACATATTTTAATTTCGCTTGCGTTTCGCTCGCGCAAGAACTTTCCACGACTCGCTGACTTCCCGTCTGTCGCCAATGAATGTTCCCCGGCCAGACGCTCCTAGGTCCAAGCCCGGCCCGGGCCCGAGTCAGGCCCCGAGCATCCTTGGACCGAGTTTGGCATATGCGGCCGACAACTCTTCCTGTCTGGCCAGCGCTAGTAGTAAAATCGTGTTTTGTCAACAATTAAGTTAGCGTGTTGACGGTACGTGAAACGTCGATCGCTTCCGTATCGCAGCTCTGTTGGCATTAGCTTTTTTTTCTTATTGTGTTACACAATAGGTGCGATTGCGATCACTTTATTCCGGCGGTTATGCTATGTTATGATAGAGCAGGCAGGCCGGATCGAGGTGCCGTACTCGCTAGGGCCTTTCCTTGCCGTGCTGCGCGTACACTATCAACGATAGGTCGTTTATATGGACGGTAGGTAATAATAATAACGATAACCCCTAGAAATGAATCCACTGACATACTGGCCCTTAAGATAGGTTCATGTTTGCCGAATCGCACCGTATGTATGTATGTATGACTCGGTCGAATTGGCACGTACAGTTGAGAGGCTCTCATGAGATATGCTCGCCGACGACACGCCGATGAAGTGCTGTTTAGTATTTTTCTCGCACACAACTATGTAAACGAACTTCCTATTAGCGTGTACACGAATGATGAGGGCGGCATATAGGTACAGTACCGTACATATTCGCCTGAAGAGGAACATTACAAATGTGCACATGGTATTCACATTTTAATAATTTAATGATGATATATGTGGGCTGTGTGGACCTTTAGGGTGTAGTGTAATATGCAATGTAGGAATGAATTATTAAGAACACAACAACAAAATTTCTTGTCATATGACCAACTGAGTAAAATCTGCTTTTCAAGTGAACAAACATACATCACAGGAATGCCACTTGTAGCTTTTTCAACGGAGCTACCACATTTTTAGTCACATATGCAGCTAGGGTATGCAATCCAATTTTAGAACATGGCTTAATTAGCAAAAAGCTTTCATAATCTTGAATACAGTTAATGCATTAAAGGTGCAGCCTTAGTTACTGTACAAATTGCATAATCTGCACACTGCAGAGCATTAATTTGCATAATCTGTTTTGTACTTTCTTCTGCATGTGCCTGCAAGCCTTTGTTTTCAAGAGTGCGCCTAGGAAGAAAAGTGTTTGTGTTTGGTTTGGATGATGCACTTCGGTGGCCAAGAGAAGAAACATGCAAATTATAATACTTTTTTATTAAGATAGCTGCATTGGACCAGCAGGACCTACCTTTCATACCATGATTAGGGCAAGACAGATGGCACCTGACAAAATCCAGAAAATGTATCATCCACTCTGAGTAATTGGTGAGCAAGCTTCAATACCATGAGGGGCCAGTGAGCCTTGGCTTTGGTATGACAGGAACAGTCTTGAAAATACCAAAACATATGTGCATAAGGGACAGGAGTTGCCTCTGTCTGAAACCCACTGATGACTCCATTATAAACGTAAGCAGCAGTGCTTGTGCGATGCCCTGCTGCTTAATTTCAGATAGACTAAGAGATGAACGAAAGGCATAGATAGAAACATTGAGAGGAGCATTATTTATGTTCTTTTGCAATATATAGCTGCACTTACCACAAATTATAAACACTGCAATAGTTGTCTCTAGCTTGCTCATTTTAATAATCGTTCCATTCACAGTCTCAACTCAACAGCATAACACAACATAATAACTTATTGCGCTAAAGTCTGAGAGTGTATTGGTTACATATACTACATTCGGTTACATTTACGTATACTGGATGAGTGAGGGGCATATGAACACACTTAGTGCTGCTTTCCAACTGAGATTATTCAATCCATTGAGCAACCTGACTTTAAACTTTTGCTGGTGACTGTTCATGTCAATGCACATACATTTACCCACATCTACTGTTTGTTCTATATTGATTTCTCTTTTACGAGTAATCACTGTGGATTATAAGGGATATTACAATTAATCATTGCAGGCGATAATTATGAAAATAATATGGCCTTTGAAAACAAAAAGCATAGACAGGCCATCAAAATGACAGCAAAAATCAAGAATAAATTAATTGTTTGTTTAAAAAGCAGCCTAATAAGCTTATTAAATCACCCATGACATGCCTCTTAATTGGCTCTTGAAAGTTGAGCTCCAAGACTGGCATGCTGTGTATATCACTGACAGTAAGCACTAGACTGGCAATACCAGAGTAACAGGGGAATCACCAATTGCAATCACCTCCGAAAATTTAGTCAATGGAGTTAGAGAGCTCTTCTAAATCACCTTTGTAGCAGCGGAGTAACACTGTACCATTTTGGAACAATATATTTGTGCTTCTCTGACATGACCCAAATACCTCAAATGGATCCCAGTACATATGGGAGAAGTAACCATGAATGGCCCTCCCAACCTCAATGAGAAGGCCGACCGAGCTGCGCGAGAACTAACCCACCGCGTCTCGGACAGTGACGGCACAACACCCCGCAACCCCCGGGGAAAGGGGAAGGACTGCGGGGAGGCAACGACAATGAAGTGGCGATACGAGACAACAGGGACAGACTGGTCACGTACCACGACATACTGACACACTATACGAAACGAGGAGAAACATATCAACAACCCCGCAAACAACTCGACAGGTTTCAAGAAACAGATTGGAGGAGGTTGCAAACCAGAACATTCCGAAACCCAGTACATTTAGACAGAGTAAATTCAACACAATACCCAGACGCGAGCTGCAAGCTCTGCAAGCACGAACCCGCAGACAATGCACAGATCTCATAGAAGTGCACACAGATCAGATCGATATATCTAGAGGACAAGATAGAACAGGACCTTCTCGAGGAGCGATAGCCAAGCGCTCTGACTAGCTTGGAACTACACGACCAACTATGGGCTATCCAGTGGGCCCGGGCAGCAGTGGAAAGGCTATGCCTCGCCGCACATAATGCCCGGGTGGCCTGAGCCTGGGCTGGAAACCTTGCAGATCCTTTTCTCATTAAAGTTATTTCCGTACATGCCTCCCTGGTTCAAAAAAATTTATCTTCCTAAACGCCATGTGCACCTTTAGAGGCATGAATTATAGAGATACACTGACAATTTAATCTCTCCCCCATGGATGCTAAAAAGTCTCAAAAGGCAAAATGCTCCTCGCTGATAGATGCTTCATATCAAAGAACATTTGCCCTTTTTACACACAATGCTTTGTTTAAGGTCACATTCAGAGCAAGTGAAAAGCACAATTAGGCCTTTAATTTCCTGCCTGTAATGATACTTTGTACAAACTTGCTGTGAAACAGTATTGCATAAAGCTACACTGACTCTCTACAACTGCAGCAGATTACTCTCTTCATTCAGGCAGCAGTGACATTTCTTTCCATTCATAATAAGTGAGTCAAGATGCCTGTGCTCACATTATTAAAATTACGTATTTCCTGATGATAAATTGCAGTTAAGAATACTGCGTCCTTGACAGTGCTTGCAAAATTGATGCAGCAATGGCTGTCAAACTTGAGCGTAAAAGCATGTGTCGCATCAGAGCAAACTTTTCGGGGTAGAAAGACGGTAAGTGAGCCTGGCACAAGAGGTGCGGGTAGATACATGTTCTTGACATTGTTGTGTTCTTTGTTATCTGCCATGGCATTGAAAAGACCAGAGATGTGTCCCTGTACCTAGTGTAAGCAAGCATTAAAAGTGAGTAGTTGTGAAGCTTGTGTATCTTCTGACAAAGCTATGTGGCTTTACTGTCTTGCTTCAGCTGCTAAATGGAACTCAAGGAATTGGTGTGTCTGTATTTGGGTGAAGTTTGATAAAAATGAGGCTGCCTCATTGGTGTCATGTGTGACTTTACCGTGTACCAGCCCCGTTCTGCAGACTCTTGTCATGTATGGTATGAAGCTCAAGTAGAGTTGCAGACATCCATTGTAGATTCCTTATTTTTATAAGGAGGGAAGTACTTAAGGCTGACTGATACTATGCTTTCATCTCTTGTAATAGCAGCGTCTGTACAAAATACATTGGTCCAAAGGAACATCAGTGTACAGCCGTGCCATGGCCTTAAGTCTTTTCTTGCACCCAAGCAATCATAAGTGACTGCAACATGCAACCTCTTTAATTCACATGCTCATTCACATTGAATTAGCAATGCTGCCGTGGTGTTCACCTGGGCATGTTCTTGAGCGAACAGAGGGAGAGCAGCTATTGCCCTCATCACGTTCTGAATAATGATCTCAATCTGGTCCCTCTGCTTCAGTGAGGGCCAGTAAAACTGAGCCTGATAAATAATATGTGGCTGGAGTACAGACAAAACAGCATTACTGGCTATTTCGGTACAATCTTCTCCACATTTAGATGCAATCCTTCATATCAGGTGGAAGGTTGACATTGGTGTCTTCGTTATTTTGCCTAGCCAATTTGATCTTGTTCCGGATTGGCGAACATCGAGACCAAAGATCCGTACTTCTATTTCTTGTAACAAGGACCAGTGCCGGTAGCCAGGAATATTTTGGTGCATGTGTTGGGGGGGGGGGGGGGGGTGAGCATTGTCTGCACATCGTCCTATGCCCGGTAAACAGACATGTTGGGTTCGGGGGCAAGGAGTTACGTTCCCGGTGTAGAGCATGCTGCAAAGCAATGCCGGTCTAGCCTGGTGTGGTTGGAAACGCCTTTCTCAAACTAATTGCCAATAATTGTTAGAAAGCTATATCGTGGCTACTTTTCCTTGCAGCAAGGTGTCTATTGTCCAACATGAGTGATGCACGAATAATGGATGTCGCTGCACCTATTGCTGCCTGCAAATGTGAGCCACCATTCAGGAGCACAGCAGTACTGGATGGTAGTGCTAGTAAATTTACATAATTAGCAAGGCTTCAATATGCATACCCTGGAGTTTAATGTCATTTTTGATTAAAATGGCTGTGACATATGAGTAGGCTTTGTTTTTTTTTGGCCATTATCTGGCTTTCGCGCACCCCCTGGATGGGCTGTATTATTCTTGCATCCCTCTGACAACAAACATTTGCTTGTGAGTACTTCTTGCTACCTTTATTACTGATTTCTTTTCTTGATACTCAGATCCCTGTCTTTGCAATGTGGCCTCTGGCTGTTTATGTTCTTAGGAATGCAGACTTGTATGATGTTAACATATCTGAAAAGAAGCAGTATACACACTGAATACTTGAATTATAGAAAGCCACTGCTGTAAAATTAATGGTCAATCTCGGAAAGGGTCAGCTGAATTGGCCACAATGAATAATTTACTGAAGCTATAAAAGCTGCTTTTCTGAATAAATTTTCCAAGACAAATACAGCAATATGCGTGTCATGTTTGACGAGAATTCACAATTACCTGAAGCATATTTGCTTTGAGAATTAGTCCCAGGTGCCACAAGCACACTTAATGCAGAAGCTTGAAAGCAGTACAGTGACAGCTACACACCTCTACCACGTGGAATAAAAAAAATCCCAGACGGTAGCACACTACTCACCCAGTTAAAGAAACAAACACATGTTGTCATTTATTGAAATTGCTCTTTATTTTTAAAAGTTCAATTCAAAACACGTTACTACAGAGTGTATTAATGTTTATGTCGGTTTCCATATAACATGCCCCTCTGTGGCAGCAAAATGCTGCACATACGCAATCAGTCATGCATGCCCTCCTACAAAGAGTGAAATGGAAACTGAGTGAATCAAGTGACATGTGGCTCATTTGTAGTTGTAGGTAAACTTGATGGCTGATAGCACTAAGGGCAAGTAATAGTAGTATAGAGTTTATTTCTCTTAGTGGTTTGGGCGGTCGGTGCGTCCCTCAGTCCAGGGCTCCACTGATCTCTGTGGTTTGCTGGGCTTGATCGAGAAGAGCTCTCTGGCTCTCTACATCTTCACTAGCAAGCCAAACATCCCAGTGCCTGTTACTTGGCACTTACGCCGTAAGGGGCGAATTGGAATTTGGAGGCTGCAGTTTATACGTTCATGTTACGTGGACAAGAGTTGGCAGCTCCTCGCACCAAGAACACATACTTTCATAGAATGCAGGGTGTACCTTAGTGAGTATTTGTAGGTGTAGATATGTGTTAGTCTGTACACAGCGCGAATCCCTGGCCGGTTATCCATAAGGTTGCAGTGCGGGCGGCTGTATTTTTGTCTCTCTTTTTCCTGGTTTTCGAAGGTGTCGTGTGGGTCAATGGGAGTTCCTTGAAAGGACTGACTAGTGCTCGGATGCTTATTGCTCGAGCAGTTCGGTCCACCCTCTCATTTTCCTCGAGTCCAGAGTGCGCCGGGCACCAAATTATCACCTGGTGCAATTCTGTGAATTTTGTATGGAACGGTACCCGTCATGCACGAACAGCATGCTGCCTTAGAGTCCATCATGGCCAATGCAGATTGTTTCTTTCGCTTCTGCATCTCGAAAGGCCAGCGCTATGGCTGCTGCCTCCACGGTGCACGTTAAAGGGTTCCGAATGGAGGTTGTTATCCCTGTGGACTGATTGAAGGCCACTATTTTGAATTTGTATGTTGCCACTCTACATGCATCTGTGTAGTATACGTCTGGATTTCTTTCACATTTATTTTGTAAAGCCTTTGATTGCGCTTTTCTTCTGCTTTGGTGGTGTTCCGTGCTCATATTCTTTGGGATTCGTGAAACTAGAATTTCCTCTCTTGTTTGTCTGGGTAGCAAAACTGTTTTTTCTCAGCCATACTGCGCTATCAGGGGACATCCCGCCTTTTGTAACAGAGCCTTTCCTTGTTTTGTAGAATTCAGATGTTCTCTCTGAGGCATGACCACATGCCATGTCATGTTCTTCATATGTGTTGTGAATACCAAGAGCCTCCAGCTTTTTGGCACATGTGTTTTTGGGAGCCCTAGCTGCCCTGATGATGGAGCTCACTTTAGACATTTCAGCCTTATTTAGTTTTTGAAAGGGGAGGCTATAGGTCACCCTGCTAATAATTAATGCTCGCACAGGTCTGACTGCCTCCGCTTCTTTGAACCGTCTTTTTTGTTTTGTGACTCTGTGGATCATTTGTGCCACATTCCTTGTTCTTTGTCTTAATGTTTCTAGCATGTGTGATGCCCTGCTGTTGTCTTGGTACAAAAACTCAGAATACATTCAGGTATGTGAACACCAAGGGCAAGAAACAAGGAAGGAAATTGAGATTGGCTGGGTGGTTTGTTTTGATGCAGTGAAACGTAACTAAAGTCCAAGTATGCATTCACACGACATCTGCACATAAACACGTTACTAAAATACATCAAAGCCTGACCAAGCAAACAAATTCGCAGGCCTATTTGAATTTATTCCATTTGTCCTTTTCAGCACTGGTGAAACGTGCAATACATGACTATGAAAACACAGTTAGTGTCTGTATAGAGAAAAAAAATTGTAGGCTGTAACTGCCTGAAACTGTGATTTCTAATGCACAAACCTTTGTGCATAGACAATTTGATACAAGGAAGTGCTGGTACAGATTTCCCAGTGAAAATGCATGCAGTTTGAAGCTTATTTCACAAAACTGACAAAATGAACATAATTGTGTGCACACACTGCGTGCCTCCATTTAACACAGAAACAGGCTGGCTGTTCGCATTGTTCATGCTGCATAAGAGTAGTTTGCCGCCTTAAAAATAATGTTGCTGTGACGCAAATCGCTCCCAGTTGAAAAAGACAACAGGAATTCCTGTCGCAACTACGGAAATTTCTGTTGTACGACAGAAGTTCCTGATGTTTCTGTAATTGCGACAGACATTTCTGACATTACGACATAAATTCTGATGTCCCAACAGAATCATCCTGTCGTGAAGACCAAGAGTTCTGAAGTGGCAACAACTTTATATCGCAACAGCGATTCTGACGTCGCAACAGGAACTCTCTGTCGGGACTACACATTTTCGGTCGTGGCGTTAGAAATGTGCCACTTTCTGTCGCAGCGACATAATTTCTGACGCCGCGACAGAAGCGCTTTCAGTCGCGACGCTTTAAAATTGTATGTCAATTTCGCATCGGTGGTGTACCCTGTACTTTTCTCTTGCGCGGTATTCAATCGTGCTTCTCTGAAGCCGGCAATGCTGATAGCACAGACACCGGTATTAAAGTCGACGTGGCCAATTGTTCTAATTGTGCCGTGACGACGAAGCACCATAAATGCCCTACCGGCCTCCTCAACATCGGCCGCTGATGAAAATCATATCATCTGCGGGAATGGCTGCGTATCCGTTTTGTGTTATTTGGCAAGATGTGGCACACAGGCCTGTGGACTTATATGTGCCGTTACACTGACACAGTTAACTTCCCAGAAATATTGCATAAGCATTTACAAAGCGAAAAAGAAGTTTTGGGTTGTTCCACGAAGTTGCGTGAAAAGCTGTCTCGCTCGGGCCTCATTATTCTGGTACAGCGCTGCCGAGAGATGCCAGTATGCTGTCAGAATGAACAATCATCCACGAATGTTTATGTAGCTATCTTGCATTGAACACAGAATTATATGCGCGCTCAAAAGTGCAGAGCGAGAGACAACTGTCGAAATTAGCAGTAACAACCTAACAGTGTCCCCGGTTACCGTTGTCAATTTCTGTATTTCTTATTTAATATGGATATCCTACAGCAAAATTGATGTTCTAGCACTACACAATGTACCTGTCGATGGTAAGAACACTTTTACTTTTCTAGAGATGCGGCAGTTGACGCGGTGGAATGAAAGCGCATGTTGACTCTTAAAATGCAAATATAAACATAAACGCAAAGTGTTTGTATAGCTAAAATATGCATAACAGTGTACATTCGGCGTGGCGTAGTGGTAAGATGCTGGGCTCGGGATGCCTCGGTCCGAAGTTCGAATCCCCTGCGGGGACGTTTTTTTTTATTTTTTTATTTTTTCTACAAACAAATTTACTAAGCCTTAAACAGGTCTCTGTCAATTTTTAATTGAATATTGATCAAGAACTACAGGACGTCACACTACGGACAACAGAACGACAGACTAAAATTTCCTGTTGTGTTTTTCAAGTGGGCTGTCACAACCTATATCGACACTTAAGGCGAAATGGTTATCAAACACACCCGATGACGAAACTCCAATACTCTTTGACCCGCCGTGGTTGCTATAAGCGTCCTTGGAGTTGTGCTTAGTATTAAGCACGAGGTCACAGGAACAGATCATGGTTCTGACCCGTAAAACACGACAATTAAATTGAAAAAGAGAAAGAAAAAAGTTGAAACGTCTCTTTTTTGTGCGGCACTGGCTTCTTGAGTTTTATAGAGAGGACCGGTAAGTCTCAACGCCGCGACATAAAAGGTGTGAGCATTATGCGCATAGCGTAATGCTTCCGCGCCGTACTTACCACCGCAGCTTGAAAAGGCCGCGTCAAACATGAGGCAACTGGGCAAGCGGTAATCCGAAACGCGCCGTGTCGAAAGCACTCGACACCGTACGCGGTCCGATTTTATGAGGACTGTGGGTGAGGTTTCACTAGCCGCTGTCATATCGTGGCGCAGGAGGGAATACCCGAGCACGGCCGCGCGAACCACAAAAGTGTATTGTACTAGTACACAGATCACGTCAAAGCGATGACTACGCGGTGGCCGATCACCGCCGTGCTGCGCAGTGGGGCAGGTAGCTTTCTTGTGAGGTTCCACACTACACGAAGCACTCTCCGACGGCCGCCAAAATCACCTCGTAAGCACGCATATAGACACACACGCAGAACTACGATGAGCAAAACAGGTGCCGTCATCGGCGCCGACGACAGTGGCGATTTGCGGGCTTTGCCTTCAGTTTCACTTTTAGTTGATGGGAAGACGAACAGAAGCGAGGACATTCTGCGTAAGCCGTCGAAGTTTTGCATGGTCTCGCTTCCGAAGACAGCTCGTCAGATGCCGACCGGGGGTTCTGGCAGCGCGACAGGACATTGTGGTCGACGAGACGAACAAAGCGTCTATTATATCGCCCTAAATAAGTTGGCTTGCACTCCAGAAATGTATAAATTTGCAGAAAGAAAAAAAAGAAGAAAAAGAACCACTTGGACAATATATCTCTCCTTTCTCGTTTCCTTCTCACAGATGTGTAAAAGAAAAGAAAATAACGCATAAAATGAGAAACAGAACTCCGTTTACGTTAAAGGGAGGCCTGTATCTTCTAAACTCCCTCTTAAAAAGGATGTAGAATTGAGGTTCTGTCTCCTTCTTTCATCCCCATTTTGCGAGGGAGAGAAATGGAGGACGCTGAGCATTTCTACACCACTCTAAGGGAGCACGGTTTTCAGGCACGTAGTCTCAAGGGAGGTCACATCCCTTAAAATGCCTTTTTCGGCTCATTTCCGTTTACAGTGTAGTGTGCCCTCATTTAGCTTATTACAACAAGTAGGTAGCGTTACCAAACGTTTAAAACTGTAAATCTGAAAAGAGTTCCTATAAAGGGAGGAGGTAGGTGAAGTTTCATCCATAAGGTGTATGTTAATATCCCCCATAATAACAACATTCTTGTTTCAAATGATAGTTTCTCTAGGGATTGATCGAGGGTGGGACAAAAATCAATGTGAGATGAAGACGGTGATCTGTAAATGCAACCAAAAATAAAGTTTCTCTTATGAGCCTGAATAAAAGGATGATTTAATTCTAACCACACAGATTCAGTTTGTTATATTTAAGTCGAGGCTAGGACGACATTTATAGCTAAGATATGACGATACGTAAACGGCCGCACCACCATGAGTGCTATTTTGTCTATGACAGTATTCGGCTGAGTAGGAAAGGAAGCAAAATAAGTTTTTGTCGTCATCGCAGAGCCACGTCTCAGTAAAGCTAATGATGGTAAATAGGAAGGACAGCGTAGAGAGAAGGGAATTAATGTCATCCTAGTTTTTGTGAAAACTTCGTGCGTTACAATGAATGGCCGAGCATGAACTTTAATTTCTTTGTTTATTTAATTGGCTAGTTGAAAAATACCCAGACTTGTTAATTTTCGTTATTAGCGAAGGTCCCAATACAGAGTAATGAAAGAGTGTGAGCCCGCAAGCTTTACCACACCGACCGGGCCACAGCCTAAAGCATTATAACAGCTTGCTTAGCACTTGAGATAGGACTTGCTACCGATCATACACCTAGTATTTTCAGGAGGCAGCCGCCACGGCTTTCTACTCAGTCCTTCGTACCTGTGCACCGAATGCTCGGAGAACTGCAATCACGAAATGGCAGCAAGCTCCAAGGTTTACTCACGATTCAAAATAGACGTCTAGCGTAGTGCTCGATCAATGAGCCAACTGCACCAGAAGAGAGCGGCATTGAAACCATCCGGAGTCAGCGAAGTGGACGCTCTTGGTAGAACCAAACGAAATCTAGCCTCAGGAGAAGGGCCAGGCAAGCGGACATTGAACGTCCAATATTCATTTGCAAAATCACTGTAAAACCGAGATTTAATGGAAGGAAACTTCGTGCTGCCTACATCACTTTACCTCACTAGAGACTACGTGAATGATTCGCCGTCCCAAAGCCCACTGCCATAATGGAATGTTATCTGCTTTATAACAGCGCAGCACAAAAGCATAATGTGAAGATAGGCCACGTACGTACAGCCTAGGCTGTTTGGGGAAAATCAAAGCAACGAAAACAACTAATAGAGTAAGATGCACATCGCTAATCACTCAGCTTATCGAGTTCACTGCTGCCATGATTTTGCTGGACAACAACCAGTTAGAGTTGGGTTCGTCCGCTAACTCAGCAATAATTAAAACACAACGCGCTCCTCAAGGACCTATATTCTTGCTCACTCTTCTCAACTTCTAAATAAGAAAAACATAGCGATACAATTGCGCGTTGTTGGGAACATTCAACACAATATGTGTGTTAGTAAGGACTGTACATACAGTAAGCAATTTACGAAGCTCACTTAGTTATCACCTTCTTATTGGACGTCGAGGATAGAAAGCGTAAAAGCGACGAGACAATCTTCTTTGGCCAAACGCCCACCACTACGCCAATGACTGCTTACAGATTGGTGCAATGCATCATACTTTTGAGGCGATCAGGTTACGTAAGCGTTGACAGCCTTGAGCAGTCCAGGTATATATCGTGCTTAGTACATGTTGGAAAACTTAATCACCGAATTCCTAAATATATGAAGCTAATACCACCTATTCCCACTTCACTAGCAACATCGCGCTCACATATAAATCAGGCAACTAGAATTAATATGAAATTGATAGCTTCAACTGAGTAAAATATTCCAAATGATCGTCGGATGTGCAGTAACACTTAGCAACACCCCCATTCACAAAAATCTCCCAACTTTGTGCGCTAACACGAGGAGTCTCCTATTATGTGGCGTTTTTTCGCAAGAAATAATAAACCCGGTGCTCGGGCCCGTGCATCGCGTTTTGCAACTATACACCACTATCTGGGTAGGTGAACGAGCATCATTCTTTTGCGTTGAGGATAAGTAAACGAATGGGGCTGAAACCTTTGATGGCATTAGTTTTCTACGTCTTTTCCTTTGTGAAACTGAAGTAGCATTTTTATAATTATATTTTACCAGGGGAATGATTTCGATGGCTCAGTTATCCCGGTGCGTTTCTTGAAGCGCAATATTTATTCAGCAGTACTACAATATATTGGGATCTTTTTTTTCAAGCTTACGAAACCACAGTATATTGAAATTAGTTCGTCAGATTTCTCTTAAGGAGTGGTAAAGAAGCATGGCCCAAACCAGGCAAATTTTCATTTGAATTGGGGGGAGATTCTGTGGGCATTGTAGAACGAAAATGACATAACATAATTCTAATGATTAAATAATAAACTATGCGCTCGGTGCTCATATTGAAACATTCCTACAAGCAATGTTTAATTGTACTTTGTCTGGTGCAGGAAAATTCAGCATGGATACCTCGTCTGTATTTACGTGAATTCCAACATTAAGTAATACACTAATCAACATTAAGCACGATTACACTTTTAAAACGCTAGGGTAGTTTTGATGAATATCTTGTTCCTGAGCATAAACTCCGCCGAAAGAAAAATTGCCTGTTTCACCCAAAAGGTGGAGCACTGATTGCGATGGAAAGTAATCAGACAGCTATTCGAAGTAAAGTTAGTAGATTCATACTCTGAATAAAATGTTGAAAACATGCCCGACAGGCAGGGAAGACTACGTGAAAAACACAAATGCCATGTTTTCATCTGTTTCTCTCTGCTCTTTGTGGCCCATTTGTTTCACGCTTTATCCCACGTCACCAAATACTAAAAAAGAATATTTCACTCTAAGGCTCTACGAAGGCATCGATGATGACGCCATTTTGAAAACAAATAAACTGAATGCTATGAGACTTATTTGTAAACAACGTTTGATACGTAGGCAGATGTGATGGAGGTACACTTGCACCTGACTGAAAGTAAATGATGTGCATATTTGAAAAAAACAAGCTCAACGTACCTCAACCTATATTGGCATAATAGAAATTCTTATTGTAACTAAATAGACATAATGTTGTATACATGTTGCAGTGGGCACGGCAGCAGCGTCATAATGCCGCCTAACAATCCGCTTCTATTTTGTATCCAGACGTTCCTGATTCTGCTGCTGCAACCAACGGCACCAACGGGAGCTCCATCGACCACAGATGCGCAGCAGATATGGCTTCTGGATATCGACGGCGCAACTCGTGAATCGACCATCAACTTACTGGCCTTAAAAATCATCGGTGGCGGCGCTGGAACTGCCTCAGCCCTCCCTCCGGAAGTCCTCACAGCGCCACCAGCGTCAACACTTCTGCCTGGTATAAAGCTGGCCTGCAACGGGTCGCTTCGCAGTGGGCACGGCAGCAGCGTCAGAATGCCGCCTAACAATCCGCTTCTATTTTGTATCCAGACGTTCCTGATTCTGCTGCTGCAACCAACGGCACCAACGGGAGCTCCATCGACCACAGATGCGCAGCAGATATGGCTTCTGGATATCGACGGCGCAACTCGTGAATCGACCATCAACTTACTGGCCTTAAAAATCATCGGTGGCGGCGCTGGAACTGCCTCAGCCCTCCCTCCGGAAGTCCTCACAGCGCCACCAGCGTCAACACTTCTGCCTGGTATAAAGCTGGCCTGCAACGGGTCGCTTCGCAGTGGGCACGGCAGCAGCGTCAGAATCCCGCCTAACAATCCGCTTCTATTTTGTATCCAGACGTTCCTGATTCTGCTGCTGCAACCAACGGCACCAACGGGAGCCCCATCGACCACAGATGCGCAGCAGATATGGCTTCTGGATATCGACGGCGCAACTCGTGAATCGACCATCAACTTACTGGCCTTAAAAATCATCGGTGGCGGCGCTGGAACTGCCTCAGCCCTCCCTCCGGAAGTCCTCACAGCGCCACCAGCGTCAACACTTCTGCCTGGTATAAAGCTGGCCTGCAACGGGTCGCTTCGCAGTGGGCACGGCAGCAGCGTCAGAATGCCGCCTAACAATCCGCTTCTATTTTGTATCCAGACGTTCCTGATTCTGCTGCTGCAACCAACGGCACCAACGGGAGCCCCATCGACCACAGATGCGCAGCAGATATGGCTTCTGGATATCGACGGCGCAACTTGTGAATCGATCATCAACTTACTGGCGTTAAAAATCAACGGTGGCGGCGCTGGAACTGCCTCAGCCCTCCCTCTGGAAGTCCTCACAGCGCCACCAGCGTCAACACTTCTGCCTGGTATAAAGCTGGCCTGCAACGGGTCGCTTCGCAGTGGGCACGGCAGCAGCGTCAGAATGCCGCCTAACAATCCGCTTCTATTTTGTATCCAGACGTTCCTGATTCTGCTGCTGCAACCAACGGCACCAACGGGAGCCCCATCGACCACAGATGCGCAGCAGATATGGCTTCTGGATATCGACGGCGCAACTCGTGAATCGACCATCAACTTACTGGCCTTAAAAATCATCGGTGGCGGCGCTGGAACTGCCTCAGCCCTCCCTCCGGAAGTCCTCACAGCGCCACCAGCGTCAACACTTCTGCCTGGTATAAAGCTGGCCTGCAACGGGTCGCTTCGCAGTGGGCACGGCAGCAGCGTCAGAATGTCTCCTAACAATCCGCTTCTATTTTGTATCCAGGTGACAAAAAACTTTGGAAAATGCTTCCGCAGTAATGATGTATTCCTTATTTTGCTGCCGTGCCCACGGCTGCTGTGCGACTTGGTTGGCAATTCCTGCGCTTCTATGCGGTTCTTACTGCTTCTGGGTGGCGATGTCGAGTCCAATCCGGGACCCACACTTGAAGAGCTGGCCGCTCAATTGAAGCTTATCGCGGGTGAAATGAAAAATGGCCGAGCAGAAACGAATGAAAAACTCAGTGCGCTTGATAAAAAGCTAGAGAAAATTGCTAGCCTTGAGACTAAAGTGACTGATGGTGTCAACAGAGTAGCTGAACTTGAATGTAGTGTTGAAATTATGGCCAAAAAACTAGATGCCCTCGAAAACAGAAGCCGTCGTTCTAATCTGATCGTATATGGTGTCGAGGAACGAGAAAACGAGTCGACTCAAGTACTTGAAACAACTGTAGTTAAGGAAATTTTCGAGGATGTACTTGGCGTAACAATATCGGGAGTCGAACGCATCCACCGTCTTGGTAGGCCAAAGCAGGGCGATGAGCAAAAATCCAGGCCTAACATAATGAAGCTTGTTGATTGCCAAGATAAAACCAACATCATGAAAAACTGTTCAAAATTGAAAGGCTCCAAAATTTCCATCGGTGAGGATTTTTCCCAGCATATCCGAGAAATTAGAAGGAAGCTGTGGGCTCACACGAAAGAAAATCGTGATCGACAGGAAAAAGTACGCCTTGTGTATGACAAGGTTAAAGTAGAGGGAAGGCTCTTTTCTTGGGACGAAAACAGCAATAAAATGATGGCGGTAACAAAAAACGCCAAGCAGAAGGCAATGAAAAAAGATCTACCAAGCGAGCCACGTATCACGAGAAGCCGAAGTCAGCAACAATAATCAACATAAATGCTCGCAGTCTCATTAATAACGTAGATCAGCTAGAAGCAATACTGCTGGCACATACACCTGATATCGTCAGTATCACAGAAACATGGCTGCATTCCGGTATTTCCGATGAGGAAGTTGTACCCCCAGGATATGCGATAGTGCGCAAAGACAGGGAATCACGCGGTGGGGGTGTCGCGCTTCTTTTTAAGGAAGGGATCCACTTTTCTACTATGCCCGACGTTAAAGATACTGAAGCTCTGTGGTGAAACGTGCATCTTCAAGACACGATCGCTAAAGTGGGCGTGTTCTACAGGCCCCCGAATGCTGAAAGCGTGTGCCTTGAATCTTTACTTGACTATATGCAATCGCACGTGCACGGGGGCTCGATTGTACTTGGTGGTGATTTTAACCTTCCCGAGATTGAGTGGTGTTCCCTTGTCCCTGAAACAAAAGCTCAAAGCATACTACTGGACATTATGCTTGGCTTTAACGTTGATCAGCTTGTTGCCACCCCAACTCGTGTACAGGGAACGTCATCCTCCATCTTGGACCTTTAAATGAGTCGCGAGCAGACATACTTGATGGACTATCCGACCAGAAAATGGTCTTATGCTCATTGCCACTCACTAGCCCACCTACAATACGTGGCCAATTAAAGCAAATAACCGCCTTTAACAAAGCCAATGATGACGCTATAATGACGTACCTTGCACACAAGTACCCTGAATTTCATGATTTTTGTACCGATGAACGTTATGCTATCGGTGCGGTTTGGTTAAAATTCAAGTTTCATGTCATGCACGGTATGCGTAATTTCGTCCTAACTGTGTACAAATCAACTCGCAAACGCAATCCGTGGATCACGCGTGAAATAATTCATACTAAATTTAAAATCAAGAGTTTACGAAAAACTAGCAAGCAACGGAATGTTGCAGGCTACCGTTCTCAAGTAAATTCCCTTACTAGATTACTTAAGGAACAAGTACGCAATGCTAAACAGAAATTCTGTGGCTATACATTGCACGAGTTTATTAAGAACGCGCCTCACAAATTCTGGTAGTATATGAATGCAAAGCGGACTAATCCAACTTCACCCGATGCGCTAGATCAGGCTAGAGCTCATGATTTTAACGACTATTTTTGTTCTGTTTTCAGAACTGATAATGGTACTACGAAAATGAATCCTTCCTTTTCCAATTGGGATAATCGATTGCTAGGCACGCCTACTTTATCGGAGGCATGTATTCTTTCACTCCTATTAGGCATCAATGAAATGAAAAGTATGGTCCAGACGCAATTCCCAACCGCTTTTTGAAACGGTACGCGGAGCCAGTCAGCAAATATCTTTATTTCATATATTCCAAATCTTTGAAAGACTGTTGCCTTCCGGGTGAATGGAAAATCGCAAAAATTACTCCCGTACTCAAATCGGGTAATGCAGCGTCTCCTTCTAATTACCGGCCTATTTCTATCACTTGCACTTGCAGCAAAATTCTAGAGCACATTGTATTAAAATATCTCATAAGTTTTATTGAGTCGAACAATATCCTCCACATGAATCAGCATGGCTTTAGATCTGGATTATCCACTGTTACACAGCTTGTCGAAACACTGCATGACCTGGCCCTCGGCATTAACGAGCGCATTCAAACTGACGTCATTTTTCTCGACTTCTCGAAGGCGTTTGACCGCGGCTCGCACCCTAAACTACTCCTTAAACTTAATTACATATTAGGTGATGACCCAATTTACCAATGGATTACTAATTACTTAACTGGCCGCTACCAATTTGTACAGTACGGCTCTCACTCCTCCGACCTTGCTCCAGTGTTATCAGGCGTTCCCCAGGGATCTGTAGTAGCTGCAGTTTTGTTTTTAATATTTATAAATGACATAACTAACTATGCTGACGTGAAACTCAGGCTCTTTGCTGATGTCTGCATGCTCTATAATGAAGTACGACACCGCGATGACCAGGTGCAATTAAATATTGCCTTGAATAAAATAGCTCAATGGTGCATAGTCTGGCAAAGGACAACAAACATTGATAAAACCGTATTCATGTCTATTACAAATAAAGCGTCTAAGCTTGATTTTCCATATCACTTTAACGATGTGCCACTTCGAAGTGTAAACAAGTATAAATATCTAGGTCTCATAATATCGTCTAATCTCAGCTGGACAGAGCACGTGCGTCAAGTGTCAAATAAAGCATTAAATAATCTGTTCTTCATTAAACGGGCCTTGTCATATTCTACACAGGAAACAAAGCTTCTTGCATACGTCACTTTTGTCCGCCCAGTCTTGGAATACGCACGTATTGTCTGGTTCCCTCACACTGCGAGCGATATCGCCATTTTGGAAAGGGTGCAGCGGAAAAGGGTGGGCTTTATCATTAACAGATACGGACGCCTTGATTCACCTACTACTCTGTTACGGCGTGCTGGTCTAGCTTCCCTTGAAAGTCGAGCAAAGCTTTTTCGGCTCAAATTTGTATACCAACTATTGCATAGATCATTCCGTATAAACCCCGACTCTTACTTTAAATTTCGTGATACCAGACCGACCAGAAGACGGCACGCATAGGAACTTGTAGAATATCCGTTTATTAATAATACGTTTCGTTATTCTTTCTTCCCACGCTCAATTCGTGAATGGAATGCACTGGATGTAGTCACAAAACAGCAGCCAACACTAGCAAAGTTTATGGGTTTAATTGAGCATGCTGCATGAGCCTAATATGTTGTTAATATAAGTAACCAAATTGTTTTCGTCATGCAATCCATCCCGATTCAGTTTGTGCTAGGAAAGCACTTGCCTACACTTTTTGTTCTGTGCATTCTGTATTTGAATGATGCCTTCTACCCTTCATTATTTTTTCTATTTTCCTGCTGGTTGATGAACATTGGTTTCGTTGTGTATATTATTATGTATGAATGTACTACTGCTATTCTTGAATAGTCTCCAATCATTATGTACTCATTTATTGAATGTTTTAGTAGTGTTAATTGATGTGACTTGTTGCTCACCCCTGTAAAAATCCCCATGGGGGATTGACAGTATTCTATAAATAAATAAAATAAATAAGTACCCTTAGCAAATTATGAAATCTGAAGATGCAAATTTTAAGCTGCTGCCTTAAGACAGCCCTATTTTAAAAGTCAGTCTTCTAGAGCTCGGCAATGAGAAACCACAGCGTTTTTTTCACACTGGATTGTGCTGGACAGGCTGCGTTCAATGGGACTCACTGCTACCCATGAGCGATCGCTAATTAAGAGCTCGGTCACATTGCACGAGCCACTGCTTTTCCTGCTATGACGTTGGTCGAGCCTTACCTTGCTGGAGTTTGTGTATGGCATTAGAAACTGCGCTTGTTGCGTTTGGGTGGCACGGGTTCCAGTAGGGAAGGAGTGTAGGCACCATTTAAGATTAAATGCTTCATAGAATTTCATCGGCAGATACTTGGCTCCTGTCATGAATAACGCGATATTCAGGGGTCCCAAAAGTCTCTTTTGTGTCGCCCCTTGGAATGAAGGTGCGTGAGCTACTCCGTTTATCCATGCATTTGTGACACTGAAGATGACTTATGCTGTTCGCATTTCTCTTTTGACTGTGCGGACAGCTACATTGTTGAACAAACTGACGTTAATGAAGAGAGCGCCTAGTCATTTAGTACTTTCGCGGAACCGATGACTTCGACTTATGAGTACTGTTGAGGATTCGACACGAAATGAACAAGCCCAGTACTTATTCTGGTGTGTTGAAGCGGACCCCATGAAACCTATCGCTGACTGATATTTTCCCAGGGATAAGAAAGTTCAGCAAACCGTGCGTTGTGACTTTCCCTTGTGTACTGGAAAATAATATATAAATTGTTATGAGGCTCAAATAGAAACATTTTAGCAATCGCCATGTGCCTGCGCCGAGATCGTTTCCTTCCTACAGAGTTAGGCTGAATGTCACCCGCCCGTCTGCGGTCAGGAATCAACATGTGTAATGAGCTCAAATACCTATGAATTTCCGCTTTTGTGGGTGGGTCTTTTTTGCACCAAACCACCTTTTTTGTGTGTAACAGTGTTAGCAGAAGAAGGTATGAGCGCTCATGTGGCTCGTTATTCACATGATTTTATTGCTGTCGCCGGAAGCTGCCATCCGCACTGACTGACGCTTCTCTGGCGTAGGTGTGCGACTGCAGTAACCTGTGGATTGAAACAAATTTTGAGATAAGAAATCTTGCAATACCGTCACGCGTAGAGAAATCGCGGCTCCAAAATCGGCGGTAACAGCCCTCAGAGCGTCCTGCATTGGTGGTTTCTTCAATACAGTCCAGCCCACTTATAACAGCCGCAGATATAACGAACGCTCGCTTAGTACGAACGAGAGCGGTGCTACCGTCAAAATATATATTGCGGCAATGGCACAATGTCTCACATAGAACGAACTGTTGTGGCCTCAACACTCGGTTAGAGCGAACGCGAAGCTGTCGGGCCCCTGTAGTTGACCGAGCCGGTCCGAGAAATTGACCGAGAAAATTGCTTCCGCAAGGCGGGTTTTATGGGCCCAGGCACCGAGGACGCCATAGATCACCCACCGGAAGGCCGGTCGCACGAGGACTTGTGGCAACGCGTCGTTGACACGCAGCTGGCCGGACCTGACGTTGCCTGGGAGGATTTTGTTTCTGCTGATGACGATGCCGACATTGCGGAGCCATGCACTGACGAAGCTATTGTGCGTGAAGTGTGAGCCCTTCCTGACTGCCCAGAGACCAACGAGGACGATGACGAGGATGCTGCTCTACCGCCGGTTGCTGTGAACGCTTCAACCGCGATCGGTTACATCGCGTCGCTTAAGGAACTCGTGTGCAGCAGAGGCCTTGGCGATGAACATATTACCGCGCTAGAAAAACTAGAAACGGCAGTGATGCGATCAGCTTTGAAGAAGCAGACATGCATCACGGACGTTTTTCAAAAATAAAGTGAACTTTCGTCTCGCTTGCTCTTTTTTCCCGTATTATAGGTGGTCCACTTAGTACGAACTTTGGATACAACGAACAAATGCCACGTGACGATCAAGTTCGTTATATGTGGGCTGGACTGTACTTTGTTGGAAGTTAAAGGTCACAATACTAATATTTAAAGCAAAGCAGTGTTGTGGCACTTCGAGGCATACTATTGAATACGAGAACTTTTTGCTTCTGACAGAAGCGTAAGATTTATTTGTGGGGCAATAGTGCGTCTACGATGAAGTTACGAGCCATTTTGTGTGAAACTAAAGCTGCACCAGGACATTGACATGTCCAGTTATCCGCATCCTGCCACGAAGCGACGTGGCGAAGCTGCAAATTACTGGTCATTGGCCTCAATAGGCCAGACCACAGTAAGACCATTGTGACCAGAGATCTTCTCCAGGAGCCCTTGATGTCCAAATAATCAGAAATCATTTGTACAGGTTAAAAATAATAAACTTACGCTGCCGCCTTAAAAAATGCCATGCAGATTATGGACTAGTGTGAATCTTTAAGGTGTACTGAGCATCCCTACTGCGCTATGAACTTGATTACAATACAATTTAAGGCATAATGTTGCATATAAAACTAATGGCAATAATTTTGGTGTAAGCCGAATTGTCCCCAAAATTTTCTGATGATTGTTCCGATTAGAAAGTAACAATTTTTTTAATGTAGCTGCTGTAAGATTATTCTTTATAAGCATTTGTCCATATGCATATTCAGTTTGCTCTATATAATATAAAATATAGGGTTGGACCTGACAAAACCGCAAAATGATAGTGAGAGACGCTGCAGCCGGGGACTCCGGATTTATTTTCGACACCCGCGGTTCTTTAACCTACGCCCAATGCACCTTATTTTTGCATTTCGCCACCATTGAAATGCGCGCCCTCTCGCCTAGATATTATTCTGGGCCACTCGGCTTAGCAGTGCAATTCCAGGGCCACTATACCACTGCGGTTATTACTGTGCTTGCATAAGAGTAGTTTCCAAATAACTTAGCCTGGACTGCTCGTGCTGCTTTTAAAAGTACATTTTAAGCCTGTTGCTTTTGATACAAGTAATTGAGGTCATTCACAGATTGTGTGTATCTTTCTTCTTTACTGTGATAAACCTTGTTTCAATGGCATCCTATTGTGAAAGGTCAATCGGTAACAGCAATGCATTTTTGTTTAAAAGTCAAAAGGGTTGCAGGAAACCACTTATTTCTGAAAAATTTCTTCAGTATGTTATGCGTTTTCAATGCTGAAGCTTTCTTACCTGCATGAATGTTGGCGATACTGCATTGGCTTGTGTGTTATCTTATTGCATGAGTGAAAATAAATCGCTGGCCTTTATTTACTTTTTGTGGTGCCCTGCAAGCTCTCACCGAAGCAACAGGGCTTCTGTCAGCAGACTGGGTGTATTGAAGCACCATCATAAGATCCAGTAAACACACATTGTGAGATGTATGACTGGCTTTAACTGAAACTCGGAGGACTTCACTGCTAATGAAAGCTTGAGAGGGGATGCATAAAAAGTTGCCTAACGTTTACACTTTTATTTAGAGGTACAAGTCACTTTCCCCTCAAAAATAATCTTCACTGTACTATTGGGATCAAACCATTACAGCTACACAGCACTGCAGTAATATCAGCACAAGTGATCCTGATCGTAGTGCACTTGCAAGAATTGTGCTCGCATTATTATAGCATATGTGAAATGGATGTGCGAATTTCTTTCAGGTTGCATGCTCTCGCAGGTCGTACAGATTCGTTCACCTCGTAGGCGCTTAAATGCGCTGACGATGTGCGAGAATCTCGTTGAGTGACAAGAACACAATATCTTACACAACTGTAGGACGGGAACTCGCTGAGTCTACGAGAGTTCCTACAGTCTAAGAAGCAATCATCGCGTACAACATTTCAACAGTTTTGTTGGAATATTTATTGACAATTTCCACGTAAACAGAACATCTGCGAAGTGCCCGAACTGAGATCTCATTTTCATTTATTTTATTTTGCAGAGATAATCGAAATTGACGTTAGATCATACAAAACTCTGTGACATGTCAAACATTTGCATCGTTCTTATATTCTCCTGCGCTATAAGTCCTAACTCATGAATTCACGGTTACGGCTATCAAAATGATGGGTAGTGGCTCGCTCACTCCTAGGGCTTCCATTTGAAAGCGAAAGATTGGAGTAGAATGTATGCATCTCTTCAGGTTGCTGCGCAGACGCACCCAGCTACTATTTACAGCCACAATGTAGCAGCTGCTATACTAAAGCGAGAAGTCCAGTGCCGGCAGAAGATATTCCCGAGCACGTATCTTCCTACGCATGCAGAATAAAGAATGCGTACATTTGTCAAATGACATCGAACCGATTCCTTATGACGCTTGTTTATCCACTATAAATCTCTGATTTAGAAAGAAGTGCCGTCATGATTCTCCTATGAGAAGGATCTGCCAATGCGTGCGGAATTTCATCGTGGCGTTTGGGGTTCCTACATTCTATTTATGCTCTTACGTTATCCCTTTATCAAGTTTTCTTGCTTTTGTTGGGGAGGGTTGCAAGCGAACACGCATTGCCTTTTTTAAGACAATAGTGACGTTTGTGGCTGATATTGGTGTACTCCATTCTATTATTATTGTAGGCTGACTTCGATATTAAAATATACGGTTAACTATACGTGCGAATATATACACACAAAAAAATTCTAAAATGCACGTTCCACATCTCTTGGCGGTCCGTAATATTGTCAGTGATGGTACACATTTCTACGCAAATTTTTAAGTTGCGGTGAAGGTGAATAACTCCAGTAATATGACCTACTTAAATAGTGAAATTATTAAACCTACTTGGGTCAAGAAATACTAGGGCAAGTAATTAACAATGATCGCAGGAACCACAGTCGTCGTTTGTAGACAGTACTCTAGAGGCAATACAAGTATCTCGAACATGTGACGGGTCTCAGTGGAAGATTCCTACATTCGAGAATGTAAGACAGCGTTCATTCCACGCGCGCAATCTAATTTCACGCATATATATTGTTAGAGAATCGGCGACAAAATTCGAAACAAAGAAAAGTGTAAAGCAAGTGTCGAATATAAAGAAGACAAGCTGGACTGATCTGTATGTTCCAACAAATTGGACATTATATGTTCAATATATTTACCTATTTTGTCTGCTTACCACGTTTATTGTTAACCTGATTCTGCCTTTTTTATTGCAACGATGTTGCAACGATTTACTGCAACGATGATGACGCGCGTTTTATTTTTCCGAATTTGCCTTGGCCCACTTTCTTCCGCTAAGGCACCCACTCTCTGGTCGACATCCCGCGGCCCTTCAGATTAAGGATAAGCATGACGCATTTGGGCGAGGCAGGCCTGACGACCTTCCGCCTTCGTCATGGAGTGGCTGGCGCATGCCTAACCCACATCGCCACTCGCAGAGGCATGTCTTGCATTTAGCGGCGACAATTTCCATTTGACGCGGCAGCCATTTGGGGTTAGAAATCCCTCTGGGGCAATAGTTATTACGGATTTCTAGTGCGGCCGTGTGTGGTCCAGCTCTGATGTGCTGTAGTCAAGTGCTACGGAACGACATGGAGATGTTCTCGCTCCTTCTTTGTGAACTTTACGTCATGTCAGTTCATACGACGTTATCGAAGAATTGCTGTGGAGCCTTTGTGCGTAGCGGCAACTACATTATGCGGTAATATATATATATATATATATATATATATATATATTGTGACGCTCTTAGGTGCATAGTGGGTTCACGAATGTGACGCGCTTAGGTGCATAGTGGGTTCACGCCTCAACAAACAGTATGCGGGGGCACCGGAGGGTAGTGAACGAGGACGACGACGTGTGGCTGGCTGGCTGAATCTCGACAGGCGCTCAGTTGACCAAGGCCATCGCTTCTAACTCTACCCGGCTTCAAAGTAACGCCTTTTGTGGGCGTAACAGAGTGGTGGAGGTGCGGGGTACGACAGAACGTACCACGGAGTCGCAACATCTAGAACTTCGCCGGAGCCGTCGTCTTGCCGGTCTCTTGCCAACGACCTTCCCTATGGCTCAGGACGGAGGTGGACAAATGCCAGCTATAGTTTCACCTTCTCAAAGGTCAGCGCCAGTTGGACCTTTGCGGCACTACATGGAACCACGCTCGTTCGCGGGAAAAGTGGGCGAAGACGTCGACGAGTGGCTGATGCACTACGCAAGGGTGAGCCGCTACAACCGTTGGGATTCTGTCACTCAGCTTGAATATGTTGCACTCTTTCTAAGTGAGACAGCGCTGATGTGGTATGAAAACCACGAAGACTCCCTAACAACGTGGGAGCACTTTGTCGAGGAAATTAGGAAGTGTTTTGGCGACACCCACGCCAAACAGAAACGCGCGGAGAGAACACTTGCTCAAAGAGCTCAAGCTCCTGGAGAAACATGCACTATATACATAGAGGAAATCCTCAAGCTGTGCAAAATCGTAAATCCGCAGATGTCCGAGGACGACCGAGTCGGACATCTCCTCAAAGGAATTGCAGAAGATGTGTACAATTTCCTCATAAGTCGGGAACACGTTGATTCCGTCTCAGATGTCGTGCGTCATTGCCGTACGTTTGAGACGTTGAAAACACGTCGCATTGTGCCAAAGTTTGGACGCCTGGCGAATGTGACTACCATTGCCAGCGTCGATGAGAGCCCGTCTGCCGATCTTTCGTCTACTATACGGCAGATCGTGCGTGAAGAACTGCTGCGGCACCAGGAACTTGCGCGCGACGTCATACGACAACCTGACGCTTATTACCCGCAACACATGGCGCCTGCCTCACCCTGCGCTTCCTGGCAACCGGCGGTATGTGTCACAGACGTCAACCACAGAGGTGCTCCATGGCCACGTGAGGACACATTTACGCCCGAACACCGACCAGCAGAACACCCTCGCCCCAGCAGGTTTGCACGCAGACCGACCATTCCTCCTGTGCAGCAGGCTCAGCCGCTCCGCTCTGCTACACGACCCCCCCCGGCTGAGCGCTTCGAAGGGCAGTTCATCGATCGTCGTTTACCTGTGTGCTATAGCTGTAGCGACTTGTGTCACATTGCCAGGTACTGCAATCGCCGCCATCCACCGAGGTTCGACCGATCGACGATGTCTAGGCGGTACCGCGCTCCTCTGGACGAAACATATTCGCCCTCGCACACATATTTAGGAAGCTTGCCTCACCAGCACCCGGAGCCGCTACGGAACCGTTCTCCAGCATCCGATCGCAGCTTGACACCACCACCCGCTCCTCGTGTAAGCCGGTCGCCCTCTCCGCGGCGTCGATACCCGTCGCCACCTCCGGAAAACTAGCCAGCGCGGCCGTTGGAGGTGAGGTCGCTGGACAATCTTCGATATCGACAGAGATACCTCCAACCATTTGTATGTTTAAGAATAAGGTGTTCGTATTAATTGACGGGGTTTCATCCATGGCCTTAGTGGACACGGGAGCAACCATTTCAGTGATGAGTCTTGCGTTTAAAAGCCTCCTAGGACGAAAGGTGATGTTTCGCTGGGACCGTGCCGATACGTTTCGCGGAGTGAGTGGGGAGTTGTTGTATCCTGTGGGCGTGTGTAATGTAGACGTTACCTTGGGTGGTCAAATATTTAACGCGGAGTTCGCCGTTCTACCTCATTCTACGCATGACGTAATCCTGGGTCTTGATTTTTTGAAACTGTGTGGTGCCACCGTCGACTGCAAAACGGGTGAAATCAGTGTAGGTACGAGCTTTGCTGCGGCGTTTATGGAAGCCCCACCGTATCGTGAAAGTGTGCTTTGTGTATCCCAGCATACAGTTGTGCCTCCGTTATCCGCAATGTGTGTTTCAGTCGCCTGTTTCCCCACCACCGACGGAACGTTTGACGCTACCGTGGAGCCCGTTCACCTGAGTTGCATCAAGAGGACTGTACTGATACCGTATTGCACGCTGTCAGTTGTCCAGGGACGCACCAACTTATGGGCCGTACACTGTTCGAGTGAACCTGCAATACTACCACAGGGTCTGAAACTTGCCGCCTACCATGAAGATCACGTGCTATCGCTCGCCATTCTTACAGAGGCCCTTGATCCTGCGGATGAGCGCCATTTCGCTAATGTCTGCCCTGCGGCGCACTCCTCATTTCTGACTATGGTAAACAAGTCGCTCAGCACTAAGCAGCGTCACGAAGTGGCGAATATTCTGCTAAAACATGCCCGACTGTTTGACTTCTTCCAGCAAGAGGGACCACCATTGCTTCCTCCTTCTCGTATACACCATCGCATCGATACGGGATCTGCCCAACCGCTGCGAGAGAAACCATACAGAGTCTCACCGTCGGAACGCAAGGTGATCAATGACCAAGTCCACGAAATGCTAAATAAGAATGTAATCCAAGAATCCTGTAGTCCGTGGGCAGCGCCAGTGATCCTGGTTAGAAAGAAAGATGGTACATGGCGATTTTGTGTTGACTACCGCCGCCTCAACACCATCACTAAAAAGGACGTATATCCTCTTCCGCGTATTGATGATGCTATCGACTGCCTCTCATCAGCGTCCTACTTTTCGTCTGTTGACTTGAGGTCGGGGTACTGGCAGATTCCTATGCACGAGGCAGACAAGGAGAAAACGGCATTTGTAACACCAGATGGACTTTTTGAATTTAATGTGATGCCGTTCGGGCTCTGTAATGCGCCTGCAACTTTCGAGCGCTTCATGGACAACATCCTGCGTGGTTTGAAGTGGGAAGTATGCATGTGCTATCTAGATGATGTAGTGATTTTCGGGCGCACGTTCAGTGAGCACAACGCACGTCTCGATCTTGTGCTAGACTGCTTGGACAAAGCGGGTTTGGTGCTCAACTCGAAGAAGTGTCATTTTGGAGAGCGCCAAACACTCGTTCTGGGACACCTAGTGGATAAGGACGGTATACGGCCTGATCCAGCGAAGACTGCTACGGTGGAAGCCTTCAAGCAAGCTCGCCATGTTAAAGAGCTACGCAGTTTCCTAGGGCTTTGCTCGTACTTCCGCCGGTTTATTCGTGGATTTGCCAACATCGCGTATCCGCTGACATGCCTCCTCCAGAAGGGCGTTCCCTTTGAATGGACTCCTGAATGTGAAGCTAGTTTTCGTGAGCTGAAGTCTCGTCTGACGTCTCATCCCATTCTCCGACACTTCGACCATGCGGCTCCCACAGAAGTTCATACGGACGCTAGCGGTATTGGCATCGGCGCCGTCCTTATTCAACGCATCGAAACCAAAGAACACGTCGTCGCCTATGCGAGTCGTTCTTTAAGTAAGTCCGATATATATATCACAATATATATATCAGGAAGCAGGTATCCGCCTGATTAAGGGGGCTCGGCTAAAAATATATTTTGTAGAGACCAGATACCACCGTCTCTTTGGTGTTTCTTCACCCACAGATTAGTGATTCCCGACTTCACGTCATCGCGCTCAGCTCCAGGGGCCTTCAGGGTGTTTCACATGCTTCGAGTGACACGACGAAAATCGGTGTAGGCGGACGCGTCGCTAGGGGATTTTTCGAGGGCCCATTTCAAATGATTGCGATTTCAACAATGCAAGTGGTGCGACGCCCAGGGTTGCTTACTGCCATGTTTCCTGGCACACGCTGCATAATTATTTTATTGTAAGGAATAAAACGTTTACATTATAATATTGTTGACTTCTGCTGATTAGGAGCACATACCATGTACGCTTAGTAATATAAAAACGTGCTGGTTAAGATTTATTTTGGAGTGCGCAACAGCGGTTTCTGAAGTTCAGTGCGGCATAGCGCACGTGAACAGCTGTTTTGAAGTGGTTCGGCGCTTTGTGTGGTCTCATCTGCCTTCTCATCTGATTTATTGTCCAATATAGCTATTCACTCCCCCCATGTTATAGGCATCATAGAGACTTGGCTGAACAATTGTATTTACGAATCTGAGTTCACTCCACCCGGTTTTGTTGCCGTGCGCTTAGATAGGATTTGTGGTACTGGTGGTGGCGTGGCACTGCTTATCCGGTCGGATCTACTATTCTCAGTTTTGCCTTCTCCTCCAGAAACAGAATCCGTGTGGTGTAAAATTTACCTTCACAATCGGTGTATTGTGATTAGTGTTATATATCGTCCCCCCTGCTCTACTCTTGATGTTCTTCATGCTGTTGCCAATTTCATGAGCGAGATTAACATTGCTTCGTCGAGTTTTATCTGTATGGGTGACTTCAACGCCCCTGGCATCCACTGGCCATCATTGTCTGCAGTCGGTCGCGACACAGCTATTTGTCAAGAACTAATAAACATTTCCTTGTCCTTTGGTCTCACACAGGTTGTTCCTAATGGAACCAGATAAAATTCCGTCCTTGACTTAGTTTTTTTAAGCGCTAACGTAGCCGAACGTAACTTTTCTTGCGAGGTAATTGACGGTATTTCAGACCATAAAGGCGTTTTAGTGTCACTCTCCTGTCCAATTTCTAAATACCACTACACGTATTCTAGTTTCCCTGATTTCACTCGTGCCGACAACTCCATTACTGATGTCTTATCTCATCATTTCGATGCGTTTAGTGCACTTGCAGACAACCAGGACGTCAACTGCCTTGCTAATTATTTTGAGCGTCTTCTCAAATCATGTATCCAACGTTTTGTGCCCATTAAAACTAAGAAAAGAAATTCTAACATTCCATGGATGACTCGTGATAACTTGCATTTGTCCCGTCGCGTTCGAAAGTTAAGGCGTTCTAGAAGAGGCACTGATCCCATGGCGTTGAATAGATTTGTTAAGGCAAAGAAAGAACTTAGTCTTAAGTTGCAAAATGCCAAGGATTTCCTTTTTTCACGTTCCCCTGCATAATTTGTTAAGAACTAACCCACGAAAACTTTCGTCTTCTATTTTACCTCGCGATGCTTCATTCACTTCTTTCAGAATAAATAATGACGTCATCAACGACCCGGCGGTGATATCCGATGCTCTCAACAAGTATTTCCAATCCGTGTTTGTTTCCGATAACAGCTTTATCCCGACACTTACCAATATAGTTTCTTCTGAAGCAATCAGTGACGTTGAGATAAACTGCGAAGGCATCCTCAACCTTATATTAAACCTGGATGTTAAGAAATGCACCGGTGCGGACGGGATACACAACGCGTTCTTTGTTCGTTATTTGTTGTGGTCATCAAAATATCTGTCAGTCATATTCAGAAAGTCCTTATCATCCCCTACTGTACCTTCTTTGTGGAAGTTAGCCAAAGTGCTCCCTGTTTATAAATCTGGAGATAAGCAGTTTTTGTTGAACTACAGGCCAATTTCACTGACGTCACAGTCATGCAAAATGTTGGAACACATCATTCATAAGCACATCGCGCTCTTTCTGGAATCAAATAATTTACTGTCTAACATGCAACATGGGTTTAGGCGTGGTTTTAGCATGTTAACGCAGCTAGTTGAGTTCACGCATGACGTTTCATTTACCTTGATTTTGGCAACCAGGTTGATGCCATTTTTATAGATTTCTCGAAGGCATTTGACACCGTTTTACATTCTAAACATAGTGCTAAACTTCATGCTGTACTGAATAATCCTCATTTATTTAACTGGATTTTAAGCTTTCTCTCATTTCGCTCCCAGTTCGTCTCTGACAGTTCGACTGACTCCGCTACTGTTGATGTGACATCAGGTGTGCCCCAAGGCTCCGTCCTTGGGTCGCTTCTTTTTTTATTATACATAAACGATTTCCCACTTCACTGCTCTTCTAACATCCGTCTCTATGCTGATGACTGCGTTCTATATGAAGTGAATAAATCTTCTAATGATCATTATCGCCTTCAAGAGTCGTTTTCTAGGTTTTGCGATTGGTGTAACACTTGGGAAATGAACATTAATTTCAATAAAACCGTTCTGATGTCTTTCTGCAACAAATCTTCCCCCTCCCTTTTCAGTTACTCGTTCAATGGTCGTGCTGTAGATAAGGTTTCTGAGTATAAGTATCTTGGTGTGATCTTTACGCATAACCTGTCATGGTCCAAACACATTGATTACATATGTAGTAAAGCACTAAAAAAATAGGTTGCTTGAGGCAAACGCTAACCGGATCTCCTAAAGACACAAAGTTACTAATGTATAATTCTCTAATCCGCCCTGTTCTTAACTATGCATCTGCAGTTTGGAGCCCGCATAAGCAGTTAGAGATTAATAAACTAGAAGCTATACAGAAAAAAGCTGTGAGATTTATATGTCATCATTACGATCACGACTTCTCGCCCTCTTCAACACTTTCTTTTTTGAACCTAAACACGTTCTCTTCTCGTCGCCGTGTCGAATCATTAAAATTCTTAATTCTTGCATGGCATTGTCAATTCTTTAGTTAGGCTCTCAAATGAAAATTACATTAACTTCGCGCCGGGATCATCAACGAGAAGACATCATGACCTAAACTTGATACCGTACTACGCACGTACTAACATGTTCAAATTCAGTTTTTTTCCCCGCTCAATCGAAGACTGGAATTCATTACCTGGGTCCATTCGCTCATGCTCATCCCAAATTTTTGCAACCGCCATCCCAGGTGCATAATCGTGCTCACGCATGCCTGGCAGCATTTGTATAACTTCTTGTGTATTTTTCTTTCATCAGTGCTCTTTTGTAAAAGTGTTCACTTGTGTTTACTGCTGTATACTTTGATGCATTCTCTGTACCTTTTCTTAACCCCCTCCTGCTATACCGCAAATTGCGCTGCAGTATGTATCAATAAATAAATAAAATAAAATCTACTAAGGTAACAGTTGTGAATAATGTAGGCCAATCACGGAGATAGTGCAGCCAAATTAATAGGCCCAAGCGGCATTGCCACGAAGGCAGAAAACGAGACAGGAGGAACACGTTCCTATCATCTCAATGAGCTTGTCGACTTTGCCCCGACGGGAGTATGTGAGCAGTGTTGGCACAGTTGTTAGAGCATTGGGTGGCCCTACTCGAAGGTGGAAGCCCGATCTTATTGTTTATCAAGATTCTTTATTGAAATATTCGAAATATAGTGAGACTGAAAAAAATTTTACCTACATATCTCACGATACTTAGGCAACAAGTTAGTTGTTAACCTTTACCAGAATGCGACAATATTTTCAATTAGCGATTTTGCCATGAACAATTAGCATACAAGGTAAGGGCAGCGTATATGTGTGAGCAAGTCGGCACAAGAATGTAAGCTTTAAAGGTAAATTATGGGTGCGCATAAGAGAAATATTCATCAATCAAACAAAAATGCTTCGCCACATTCCTTAAACTAGGCCGCAGAAGTTGAATGGTTAGCGCGAGTAACGCTCATTATGGCAAGATTGTCGACAAACTGTTATACAATCGTGCAAGGTAAATTTCTTCGCTTGTCTAGATAATCTAGACGACGGGATCCAATCCATTTTCTTTAGCCTCCTAAGATCTATTATCGACCATTTGCTTAACATTACTTCGTTAATTACGCACACAATTCTTAACTTACTCTGCATTTAGAGGTTACAACCTCAACTCTCAATTGATAAAATGGTGTAACCAATATTGGTTTTTGTTAGTTTTGTTTGGTGAGGTCAGAAACAGTCGGGGTATTAATGGTGCCCTAGGTTTCTTATAAAACAAGTGGGAAATCTTGCAGAGGTTTTCTTGGCACAAATCGTGTTCGTGAACGCCAACATAGGTGCCCAATCGTGCACCTCTGTCTTTACAATCGATCCTCCTGCATTACACAACAAGCACTTCGGCGCTACGTTTCATCGCAAAAGGTGTGCGAGAACATTGTGCGCGCTACAGGTTACATTTCTGAGCGCTGCTCGCATCAGGCTCGGTTTCATGGTAACATCATCAATAGAAACAGTTTTCTAGGGGAAAGGATTGCATACATGTTCAGTACTTTGTAAGATATGGAGCAATGTGGACATGTGCTTTAGAACGAAAAACACTGAATTATTAGGATGAGGGTTTTTCTGTATATATTTTAGCTGTCTTATCTTAATACTTAAGAAGAAATATTTTAGCAACCATGATGTCGTTTCTATGTATTGAGGTTATATATTTAAACTTCTGTGGCAAACCCAGCCGCCGCCTAGGGGAGCGAATGAAACCGCCGGCACTCATATTGCTACATGATAAAAAAATCACCGCCCAAGCACTGCACACAGATGTCTAACCAGCGAAGCTGGTTAACTATCTGTACCAATAAGCCATCTGTTAACCAAGAAACACCAACACCACATGGTTAACCAGCGAAGCTGGTTAACCATGTGGTGTTGGTGTTTATTCATGGTTTAATCCCTTAGGTTCATTAAACGACGGCTTGATAGGCTGCCGGATTCTCGGTACGCATTTGCTGATTGCGCTCGACTGCGGGATCCTCTTCTTGTGCCCGGGTTGCAGCATCGGCACGACATAGACAAGCTCATTCCCGATACTGCTCGCCTCTTTGCTGATCGAAAGCTGCCTGCTACAAAGAAATACGTATGACGCGTGGCCTACCCATTTCGGAGATGGAAAGAAACTGCTGCTCGCGCGCTCGGTTGCGACGGAGAGCAATGACTTCTCTACTGGTGATGCTAGTCCAACACGACCTAGATAGCACGAAGCCTTTTCACTCTGATCCACGAAGCAATGTTACCTGGCCCGACTGCCATAGAATCTAAGGGGGATGCACCCGAGTAGGCAATAGTGATTTTGACGTGACCTATTTCATCACGCCAGCCTTGTTAATGGAAATTTCGGCCCAGGTAGTGTGACGTCATGGATCGGAGTAAGCAGGCCTTCTGTTATCTATGTGCTGTTGAGTAATCACGTGCCTCTCTTTATACTTTTTTTTCGCGCTTGTGCATGGGGTTGCGCTGGATGAGTTTTCGGCATACAGGCGACCAACCGACAGGCGGGCGCACAGACTGACGGTCGAATCTACTAGCCATATACAACTTCGCTGTAAAATAGCGCGCGCCTACAGCACAGGTGGCCGCGGTATACGCGTGACCCTCCTTGCGTTCGCGGTTCCGCGATGAAAAATAAGCCGCTTTAAGAACTATATCAGTCCGCGGATGTGTGTCGCTGCAGTCAAAAAAATATACTCGTGAATCGATTGATTGCAAGCAGGCTTTAACAAAGGATAGTATCGGTGGGACGCTTCGCTAATCGCACTTACTCAGTCGGTTAAAATATGAACGGCCTCTGCATACAAACTAAGCTTGTGTGATGTAAGTGTTTAATGAACATTCACCTCTGTTTATTCAGTTCTGTCCTGCTCAGTTTTTATGCTCTCTTTGTGATATTTGCAATATTTTGCAGTTCAGCTGAGCGAAGTATATATCTTTACTATTACTAGTTTTCATGTTCAACTTTTGTAGTGCTCACTAGTTAATACTATTCTTTCACCAAGGCTGGTAATCATGCATAGGTAATGAGAAGAGGGCATTTGTGACACATAAGGGGTCATGTATTAAATTTAAATTGATCAGTAATCTGTGAGATTGAATTATAAAAAGTATACCTTTTGTTCCTCAGTGGTCTCTTGGAGAGATCACCATTTCCGGCAGTATAGTTTTGACTTTTTATGTCTAGATTTGGTGTGCATATTGCAACTATAACAGTCAGTGCTCTGTCCTGCTCAGTTTTTATGTTGTCTTTGTGATATTTGCAATATTTTGCAGTTCAGCTGAGCGAAGTATATATCTTTACTATTACTAGTTTTCATGTTCAACTTTTGTAGTGCTCACTAGTTATTACTATTCTTTCACCAAGGCTGGTAATCATGCATAGGTAATGAGAAGAGGGCATTTGTGACACATAAGGGGTCATGTATTAAATTTAAATTGATCAGTAATCTGTGAGATTGAATTATAAAAAGTATACCTTTTGTTCCTCAGTGGTCTCTTGGAGAGATCACCATTTCCGGCAGTATAGTTTTGACTTTTTATGTCTAGATTTGGTGTGCATATTGCAACTATAACAGTCAGTGCTCTGTCCTGCTCAGTTTCTATGTTGTCTTTGTGATATTTGCAATATTTTGCAGTTCAGCTGAGCGAAGTATATATCTTTACTATTACTAGTTTTCATGTTCAACTTTTGTAGTGCTCACTAGTTATTACTAGCCATGTTTTCTTCACATATGCTCTTGGATTGTTGCGCGAAGTGACACGGACACAGACTACAAGCAGACAGGATATTGTGTGGACATGACTTACTAATGGCAAACTTAAGAGCTGAGTAAGCTAGTCATGTCCACACAATATGAAACAAAGTTTTTCACAACAAATAGGCTCGAGAAGGCTAGTTATCCTGTGCATTTATTATCACTAACCTGCGAAAAGCTTTTAAAATGGATAAAAAGCCCGCTAAGAAACAATAATAAGGAAAAAAAGGTTTGCTGTGGTGCCCTATGTACATAGATTATCCCATGGTTTAGGGAATGTGGCCAATAGATATGACGTGGATAATGTTTTCTCGGCCCCGCAAGTTGTCTATCATGTGCCCTATGATAAATACGAAACTTGAACAGGGTGGCAAAAAAAGAAAAGATGATTGCGGCATTAGACATGCGTCCTTTTTTGTGCCTTGTAACACTGGTATGGTTTATCAGTTTCCTCTCAAGTGCGGGAAGACTTACATTGGACGGAGCGGCAGGTGCATTAATATTCAACCAGAAGAACACAAACATTTACTTAACAATCCTAATGCTTCACATCTAGCGTCACATAATTTCAATTGCGGTTGTAAACCTTTGTTTGAAGACACGAAAACTCTTTCAAGACACAAATTCCAAACCACACAGGAAATAATCGAGGCATTCCACATTAAATGATTAAGAGAGACTTGCGTTAGCCAGGCATCTTCGTCTCTGTTAGAATGCGAATTTCTGTATTTTCACAACACGTGTGTTAATCTAAAGTAGTGTCTTTTTGTTGTTTCCTTTTTTGACTTCCCTACTTCCTGATATGTTTAACTGATGTCTGCATACCTTGTCATGTTCTTATGCTGCGGTTCTTTCGGAATCACCCATATTTATGTGTTCGTTTCAATAAAAATTTTGTTGAGAGTTAGCGCTCATGCTGTCTGCTTCTAGTGTGTGTCCGTGTCACTTCGCGCTACAATCCAAGATGATGTTACCGCACCAACTCGCCCAACTTCCTATCATTGTGTTCACATAGAGACACTCAGACTTGTTCTTTCTTATGTGGCCGGTTATTTTTGTACTTTGCAATAAGATGCAGTGCGTTTCGAATGAAAATGTGATAGTTCGTAGTGAGGTGATTTAAAAAAACATTTCTGTTTAAAATTTAATTGAACAAGCCTGTGCCAATATTCGTTACTTATGTCTGTGTATTGGTATGGTATGACTCCTTATCTTCCTTTTTACTTTTAAAATGTGCAAACCTTATTATGTAACCATTTCTCTTTAATGAAATAATAAATACTTTTCTTCTGACATTTCGTCACAAATTTTACAATGATTTTGTTCAATTAAGTAACCTTAGACTAGCTGATTGTTTTTCTGGTAGCTTAACTTACAATGCCTGTGGGATATTCAGTGCAAGCACATGGTGAAAAAGAAACTAAATTATTGGGTATAAGCAGGTCACTGGCAGTAAATGAAGCATCCAAGCATTTCAGGAAATAGTGCATGCTTATATATTAAACAGTATGCACAACTACACATGCAGTTTTGTTTGTAAATGCTGAAACATTCTAAAAGGAAGCGCTTTGTTGCACTTTGTTTGGCTTTCAGTGCTACCTTTAAGTCATGTATGTGAAGGTACTAGTTGAAGCATCCCGTGGAGACAAATGACAACTTTGATGAATAGAGGTATAAAATATGTGCTTAAAACGGCAAGAAACTGATTGGCAGGCAAACGTATGCTTCTGTAGTAGTGCACTTGTTACCGTCGCCAATCCATGCATTGCTTGCGCTATATTGCATTCAATGTGAGCTACAACAACGAGCTGTGGTGTCTTTCCCTCCTGGTCGAGCTGGTGTTGCTGCGAAAATTTTTGCCCAAGAAAAGTGGGGGTTTTTAATTTTTTCTGAAATGCACGTAACATCATGCTTTTGGCTGTGTGCTGTTTCCATGGAATGATGAGTACTGGTGCACCAAGGTGCGGGATATCCTGTGTCCTTAGTGCAGCGCGCGTTGTTATTGCGTTCTGCATCCTGCCAGCAGTGTACTATCACTGCAGAGGAAGATTACGAAAAGCATAGGGTGTGTGCATTGCTGCATATCGTGAAACTTAAATTTTTTTGCCTGAAAGGGTCGCACGTTTATATGCTACCACATGACGGACGAGAAGCGCAATATGACGACGTCTCACAGATTCTGGCTCATACTGAACAAGGTAAGTACCATAGCTAAGACTAGGCAGCATTCACAACAGCTAGTCTGTCCATTAACTACATGGCTGTAGTGAACGCTAAAATACTTGCAGGGATAACACCCTTTTGGAAGGGTGTTGTTCATGCTACACCCATATTGAAAGGGTGGTGTCTGTGTTATGCCCATATAGAAAGGGTGTTGTTTGTTTTACACCCATAGGCAAGGTGACGTCATAGTAACACCCTTCCCTTTGTGGGGTGTTAATTTACACCCCTTTTCTTGGGGTGTAGCAATACACCCAAAAAGGCTGTCACTCATGGCACAAGTCATTTACACCCTTAAGGGTGTTAAAATTTTTAGAGTGTAGTTTCCTTTGCGACACTGTTCACACAGCAAAATTCAATTAGAACTGGTTTGATTCGTTTCCGAGGCAGCCTTTACAATAAGACAAATGAATATGTCTAAAAGAAAACCTTCGTCAAATTTCAGAAACGTGTTGGAACAAACTCAGCTTGGTCAAATTTGTTGTTAATAAATTATCACGTTTCTCTGGGCTTGGGCAATTCATATGCCCACGTTCTACCTAGAACATTGCGTACTTAAAGTGCAAAGAAGCGGCAGCCACCGGACGCAGACGATCTTATTGGACGCATCAGATAACTATAGAAGGAAAGGGGTATCGCGACTCACAGACGGAACTCTCACTGGTTTTTACCCGAAGACACCATGAGCAGATAAACTTACAAATTTTGATGTTGTTCTATCTGTCCAATATATCTGTAATAAACTTCTGAAAGCTCGGCAGATTGCGAGGTGCTATATGTGATATACTACAACACGAGTCGCAGTGCATACTTGCCTATGAAGGTCGAATACAGTCAAGTATCGTACCTTTAACAGGGGAGCAACACCACGAACTAGTGCTTACACCTTTCGAAGAGGGCCACAATGCACAAACACTTCGTTTTTAAATTTCGGGTCACATCAAAAGTTTTGAAAGCATCTCATACGACTTGTAGGGCAGGCCGTACGTTTCCACCTACAGCGCAAATTTTTCCGTTGTATCGTCGCTAATATCCTTGAGACCGATGTAAATAAGGCGGCCAGCAGCAAGGTTTATTTCTGCTTCGACGCCACGAGTGAGAAACGGGCCCACAGCAACAAGCGAAAGAGGCGCCGTGAACCTGGATGTCACAGCCATTTTTGTTTAATTGGAGAATGTTGCACAGCACTTAAGAAAGAACATGCACAAAACAAGCATTTAAACCGAATGATTGATGTTAAGGCGCATCCGATAACAATACGAAGCACGTAGGGCTTCCCTCATAGGCTTCCTGGTAAAGATTACTGTTACGAAAGCGGCAATGGTGACGGCACCTTGATACGGGGGGAGTGACGTCTCTAGCCTATCGTGTATACAATAACCAGCCGAGCAGCTGATGTCGTTGTTGTAGCTCTGCTTCGCGTAGCCAATGCATAATTAGGATTCCCGCGGAGAAGCGTATATAGTAGGAGTCGTAAAGTAAAAAAAAAACCGCAATGAGACCAGCAGTACTGTGTTTATAAATTTACCATTACTACCGTTAGTATAAAGCAATAAATTATTGCATACGGCCCTCTTGCTCAGCATTTGTAGCGGCGGCTTTCAACAGCTTCGCTGGACATGCACATTTCCAGGGCCGGAATGCCATGTCAATTCTTTTTAGAAAGATGTGATGGCTATAAAGAACATTTCTAGGCAAGATTTACAATGCTTCAAAAGGTGGGCTTGCAGGATGGTGAACTCGATAGCGCCGCCATACTGAGGAGGCTTCCAGATAAAGTTTGATTGTCAGGTCTTTTTCGTTTCTGCCTGCATAGTGAGACGTGTAGCAACATGGTAGCATCCTCGTGGTTAGCGATTTCAATGCAAATTAGTGCGTTAGGTAGTGTACTTATGTACAACACAAAATATTAAAAGACATTTCAGTTTTCCTCGAAAGTAACAACTCAATTTACAGTCGACGGCATTTTTTTTCGATGCAGGGTATTGACAATTACAGAACTATTTGAGACGTTTCATGGCCTTGCAGTCCCTCTACAGAAATAAAGCCAAATTGACACCTTATCGCTAGACTTTGAAAAAGTGTTTGATCGTGTTCTCCCTTCATAAGCTGCTTATCGGGCTAAATGAATTCTTAGAACATTTTATTATTACCATGGATCAAAACGAATGCACATTTCAGGCATCGGTATGTCACACTTGATGATATGAATTCACCATCTGCAGCGGTGCAGACCGGCATACGACAAGGCGCCATCTTCAGGCTATTTTTCTTTTTGATTTTTTCAACGCTGTCCTTGATATCCCAATTAAGATACGGCTATTCGCGGACAACTGCGTGCTTTATAAGCAAGGTAATATACAAAGTGATCAAGTCATCTTGAACAACTATTTATCTAAGATTCAGTGTTGGTGCTCAACATGACACGTTAATATTGGCCCGGAAAAAACTAGCGATGACTGTAGCCCGTAAAAAAGTTTCTTAACATTTCATAAGGTCTCTTACAAAGCAGGTAGAATACTAATTCAAAGGCACTTTTGAGGCTTCACAGAATGTGGTTCACGCCCCTTTACATCAGCTACTAGCGGCAACAGTTACACGTTGTGGTACTTGGGAGGTAGGTATACTCATAGTCCGCAAAGTAAATATTGTTTCCAGAGAAAGACAAGATAAATCTACTGGTAGCGAATGGCACGTTCACTAAAAACGACACCACTAAGTGCTTCTGTCGTTGTCTTCTATACCCAACATGCCCGCAAACGGCCGCCCTATATGGTGCTGATTATGGGTTTAACATGTAAAACACGTGTCGTGCAAAACGCGCAACGTTTTCTTTCAAGAAGCACAGGCAACCCCAAAACATTATGCATGAAGCAATCTTTGGTGCTTAGACATTGTCCATAACTGCAAAGGCTTGATACCAGACAGTTAGTAGAAAGTAGCTCTCGTTTAACACCCAGGGTGTTAAAAACGCCGTAAATTGGGCAAAATGGTTTAAATTGGTGCTATGGCGCAGCGCAAGGAAAGAAAAAAATTCAGTGATAAATGTGTATCGTTAGAGCAGCTGTTCGGGCGTTTCGAATTTGTTATATATTGTGGCAAAGAATTTGAGTCTGAATGACAGGGTCCCCCTGGGTAGCGGTTCTGAGCCTCTCCTCGGGAAGCTAGTTTAGTGGCTTCTTTCAAACGAAGCACTTGCACCGGTTGCGACGCTATTTGCCCAGAAAAAACTAGCGCACACTATTCAATATTATGATTATATTGTCACGTGGTAGTGACAATCAGGAACGACACAGGGTCGAAACCGTGAGTTACAAATTTAATTCCTTATGTGGCTTACATGCGCTCAGCAAAACTAGTAATACTGACGCACAACGATAGCGGCGAGTAGTGTTGGCGATCGTTGGAAATGTGGTGAGCTGATCAAGTGCGTGAGCGTTTATACAGGGTGTGTCTGAAAAGTAATGCATTTATTTTTTTAGGTGCTGCTAATGAACGCACCGCGATCGGATTGATTGGGTTAGGTGGGAGAACACTTATCTCTTTATCACGGCTTGCGTAGTCTGCTGGAAGCTCTGGGAGAATCAGGATAGCTGTTTCTGTGAACCTCCTGGTAGTGAGCACTCCATCAAGACGTGCGATGGCATCAACACACGAACAACAGCACTGGATCACGTTCTGTGCTAAACTCGATAAGAGTCTTGCCGATACCTACCAAATGATTCAGCATGCCTACAGGAATTCTCCTTTGTCATATCCTCAAGCTTCAAAATGGTTGACAGCGTTTAAAGGGGGCTGAGCAGACGTAGATGACGAATCCCGCTCTGGACGGCACCAACGAGCAAAAGTGAGGGAAATGTGTCTAGTCCTCGGGGTCTTTTGAACATGAACCATCAAAACAGTGGGCCAATGATAGCAGAGACTATCCATGTTCCAAAAACCACCGTGCAGGACATCGTAAGCGACAATTTGAACATGCGGAAAGTGTGCGCCAAGCTGATCCCTAAACTGTTGACTGTCGACCACAAGAAGAGCCGAGTGGTGATCATGACCGAACTTTAGAACTCGTGCAAATTGAAGCTTATTTTTTGGCAGTGTCATTACCGGCGACGAAACATGGGTATTTGAGTACGATCCTGCGACGAAACGCCAAAGTTCCGAATGACACACCTCGGAGTCCCTTCGCCCAAATGTGGCAAGGATAAGCAAGTCGAAAGCGACAACAATTCTCATTGTCTTTTTCGACACCAAAGGTGTGGTTGATAAAGAATTCGAACCCCAAGGGCAGACAGTCAACGCTCCCTATTCCGTGGATGTGTTTGAGAGATTGAGAAAAAGAGTCCTCCGTTCGCGAAAGGATAATCACCGATAGCTGACAGTTGCACCATGACAATGGTCTCAGCCACACTTCTATGCGCGTACGGGAGTTCTTGGCTAAGCACAACTTGGTGCTTCTGCCCCATCCCCCCTGTGGTTCAGACTTGGCTGCGGCGGACTTCTTTTCTCTTCCCGAGAAACAAGAGGTAATGAAAGGAGTCCGTTTTTGGACCTTCGAAACCATCCAAACCGCCGTGAAAAAGGCTCCAAAAAGGGTTCCCGTCGAAGCTTTCCAGGATGCGTAGAGTGCATGGCAGAGTAGCAGGTAAAAACGTGCAGATGCCAGAGGAGTCAACCTCGAAGAAATCTAAACGCTTGTAACGCTATTGTGAATAAATAAATAAATAAATAAATGTGAATAAATGACAAAATTGTATTACTTTCCGGACACACACTGTATATTACTCGTGTAATATTCTAGTGTAATCAATGGTGCCAACGTGGATTTCAGAATGCACTAAACAATTCGCGTCACGCATTCAATCAGATGAAAAAAATTCGGAACAATGACAATCGAAACAAGCGCGGACGAAACCAAAGCAAGCAAACCAAACAAGCGCGAGCGAGTGCTGACACAAGCAGACGATAGTGCGAAACGAGTGGCCAGGTGGGAACGCATGACACCATTTTCCCGTGCGCACGTCACTCAAGGGGCCACTTTTATTGGTATCCGCCGTTTGCGACACACCTCCTTTATCTCCCATTCCGCGTTCGCTCTTTCAATTTTCGTTGCATGTCCGTTCGCCCGCTTTCGCAAACGACGAAGCGGACATTCACCGCAGGAACGCGCGGCTATGAGCGGCACTCTCAAACGAGACGATTTATACTTACTGCGCTCGTGGAAGTCGTCGCACATTTTGTTCTTAAGTTTCGATACATTGCGTTGGCTTACAACTGCGAGCTCATACATTTTCTAAATATGATTCTGATATATCTGGAATAGCGACACGCACAAACTTATTTCCGACAGCAGTGTGCGTTGGTGCATTGTTGTCCCTTTTTTGTGAACAATGCAAACTTATACGGCGTTCTAGAACCAAGATTTTAAAAAAAAACTATGCTCTCTTCAGAACATAAATCGCGTGGATGTTGTTAGCATTTATCTAAACTTACAGTACCATTTCCTGCTCGTCTTATTTGTTAGTAATCAACCGAGATAAATTAATTGACTTTTTAAATATTAGTTTGAAACGTTTAGGCGTCAATAGGAATGTTGTGGAGCTTCACAAATATTGCTCAACCCAGGTACTTCCAACGAAATAGACTTAGCGGGACCGCTTTTATTCGGAAAAAGCAAAAGCCCACGGAGTTTAAAAAACACCACGTGACAAGCGCACTCTGTTCGCCTGAATGCGCCGCCATTATAGCGCTCTCATGAGGGATTCGCAAAAACATTGTCAACACCACGCCTTCCCATAACTTACGAGAAAGGGCTTCAACCTTTGTTCGGCCGTGACATTAGCTGCAGCAGCTGGCGACGGCGATCCGAAAAAGCGCTTCGTCAGCAGCCGCTGGCACCTGTCGCCGAAGAACACGCCGCCTTCAGCCGTTTATTTGGATATGACACGAAGAGAAAGTTTTGTTCCAGCGTTCAAGTCGACACGGAATAGAAAAAAAAAAGTACACACAAGACATGCATCATACATCTTAAACCTGTGTGAGAGAGAGCATCATTTGTTACAACGCCGCTTTTCTTCCAAGCAGCTCCATCGGCTATATGCATGCGAGCTGGACTGTCTCTTACTGTCGCGCCGCGCAACCATTTCGAAGAATTAGTTTGCAGTGCCTAAAGCATGCCGTACTCCAGCGAGGAGAGGGCGAACATGGGGTCGTATAACGTAAAACTCTTCCAATATGTTTTTATTCCAATCTACTAACGTCAAATTTGCGTAACCACCTACGCAAGCATCGGGCGGTCACCCGCAGGGTTGTCTGAACAAACCAATCAAATGCTCCCCTCATTCATAGAAGGTCACTTTCGTTTGCTTGAAAAACGAATAACATTGCCTACACTGAGCGGCTTGCCTTATCTAATTGCCTCACAAGAGGCTAGGAGCACGCTCAAGTGGATTGGTATTCGATGGGGCCGAGCCACTGCACTGAAGATCGATAACCGGATGAAGAGGGTGGTGCGGGCGTGTGCGAATGGTCCGCTTTCTCTTACTTAGCTTGCGGCGGCTCGTCGACATTCGCGGTGGCATGCGACGGAAGCTTACGAATGACGCCAAAATTGATCCCCAGAAAAGAAGAGTTGGCCGAACGAGGTCGTGAACGTGCCCGAAGTTGTCGAAAATTTTACACGGCCACCCAAAAAAGTTTTATTACACGCAAATAAACCCATGCTCTCCGGCAGGGGCGAGAAGCCAGTGCTGGAGCGGTCGGCAGCAGCCATCGTTTATGCCTTTCGGAACGGGCCACCCTGCGGCTATTCAAAAGAAAATTCAGTTTTGTTTGGCTGTTAATGCATCTTTAACGCCTACTTTGGCGCGGGAAGTTCTTGCGGTTTTGTGACGTCGCGTGAGAGGCAGGTGAAGTGGGTGGAGCCCGAAAACTTTTGACCAATAGCCGAGGGCTAATGGCAAAAATGCGTCGAATCAGAAATAACAATTTTTTGTTTTGTTCGGTCAAATTATGCATAATCAGTGTGTACACCTCATATCAGAAGCTATCGCGGTTTTGGTGACGTCACGTGACAGACAGGTGTAGTAGGCGTGGAAAAGTTTGGAATAGTTTTACGTTATAGCGCCCATGGTCTTAGCCTTGGGAGCGGCATGGGGCGACAAGAGGAAAGCTGCCAAGGTATATCGAAATTGGCAATGTGGGGGAAGACCCAACACAGTTATGAGGAGTTACTTGAGGCTAAAGGAAACAGGTAGCTTTAAGAATACGCGGCACCGAAAGGGCATCAATAGTAAAGAGGCAGAAGGAGACACTTTGGCTTTCATGACAGCAACACCTTATTCCAGCGTGCGTGATATGAGTGGCGAGGTCGGCATTTCAAAGCTTTCAGTGTCAAGAGTTCTTAGGAAGGCTGAAATGCATCCGTATCACCTCCAACTGCATCAAACGCTACAAGAAAGGGGCTTGCAATGACGGCTTGATTTCTCAAATCGGATCCTTGACAACATTGGCAAAATACCAGATTTTCTTGACAAAGTGTTCTGGACAGATGAGGCAACCTTCTCCAGAAATTCTCAAGTCAACATCCATAATACCTATTAGTAGAACGATACCAACCCGCATTGGGTGGCGCAGAGCAGAAACCAGTACCAATTGCCACTCAGTGGGTGGTGCGGCTTTCTTGATGGAAGAATATTTGGCCCCATATTTTTTGACCACATGCGCACTGCTCAGCGGTACGTGATGGGCAGCTTTGAAGGCCCAGTGGGACATTTTCGCTGTCATCTTCCTCTTCCGTTTTTAAAGAGGACTTGGTATCAGCACACCGGTGCACCAGCTCACAGCAGCAGCTTTGCCCGAGCCTGGCTTGACGAATCATTCAAACGCCAGTGGGTCGGGCAGCATGGACCAATAGCATGGTCTGCAAGGTCACCGGACTTCACACCTCTTGACTTCTTCTTGTGGCAACACGGGAAAAACCTAGTGTACCGCAAACCTACAACTACACCAGAAGCGCTAAACACAGAGATTGCTGAAGCCTGCAGCGAGATACCGTCTTGTGTCTTCAAAAAACTACATCGGATGTGCGTACGTAATACGAAATTACAAATTCTGTGCCGTAAAACAATGGACAGGAAGCTAAAAAGCAACCTTCCACGTCAGTTTACAATATATTTGGCAACAGTTGTGAAGCTCCACAACTTTCTTTCTTTATTTATTATCGATATTAGCGGGCGGTAGAGTATCCGCCTCGCGTGCAAGAGGACCGTGGTTCGAACCCCGGCGCCGCGCGATTCTCCACCGGAAAAAAAAGAAACGTTTGTTGTGGAAATTGCACAAACAGGCCTGGAGTGCGGCCTGATCCCGGTGACCAGAACCGGTAGCGCACTCTCTCATCAGAGCAGGATTGGCCACCCTGGTGCAGTACTTGGCCACAAGCTCCTATATGAATACAACAATCAAACCCCGGCCCTCAGTCCCCAGCAGCCGCGAAGCAGCTGACCACGGCGATGGTCAGATCTGTGACAAACAATGGGTGCTATAAATATCTGGCTCCGGACAGGCCGCCATTGCAATCTGAACCTGGCAACGTATAACGTTAGAACGTTATCTAGTGAGGCGAGTCTAGCAGTGTTATTGGAGGAATTAGAGGGTAGTAAATGGGATATAGTAGGAATCGGTGAGGTTAGGAGGGCAAAATAAGCATATACAATGCTAAAAAGTGGGCACGTACTGTGATACCGGGGATTAGCGGAGAGACGAGAACTTGGAGTCGGATTCCTGATCAATAAGGATATAGCTGGTAACACACCGGAATTCTATAGCATTAGCGAGAGGGTGGCAGGTCTTGTTGTGAAACTTAATGAGAGGTACAAATTGAAGGTAGCACAGGTCTACGCCCCTACATCCAGTCAAGATGACCAGGAAGTCGAAAGCTTTTATGAAGACGTGGAATCGGTGATGGGTAAAGTCAAAACAAAATACACTATACTGATGGGCGACTTCAATGCCAGGGTAGGCAAGAAGCAGGCTGGAGACAAGTCAGTGGGGGAATATGGCATAGGCTCTAGGAATAGCAGGGGAGAGTTGTTAGTAGAGTTTGCAGAACAAAATAATATGCGGATAATGAATACCTTTTTTCGCAAGCGGGTTAGCTGAAAGTGGACGTGGAGGAGCCCGAAAGGTGAGACTAGATATTGAAATCGACTTCATACTCAGCGCGAACCCTGGCATCAAACAAGACGTAGACGTGCTCGGCAAGGTGCGCTGCAGTAACCATAGAATGCTAAGAACTGGAATTAGCCTAGACTTGAGGAGGGAACGGAAGAAACTGGTACATAAGAAGCCAATAGATTAGTTAGCGGTAAGAGGGAAACTAGAGGAATTCCGGATCAAGCTACAGAATAGGTATTCGGCTCTAACTCAGGAAGAGGACCTCAGTGTTAAAGCAATAAATGACAATCTTATGGGCATCATTAAGGAGTGCGCAATAGAAGTCGGTGGTAACTCCGTTTCACAGGATCACAAGTTATCGAAGGAGACGAAAGATCTCATCAAGAAACGCCAATGTATGAAGGCCTCTAACCCTACAGCTAGAATAGAACTGGCAGAACATTCGAAGTTATTCAACAAGCGTAACACAGCTGATATAAGGAACTATATTATGGACAGAATTGAACAGGCTCTCAGGAACGGAGGAAGCCTAAAAGCAGTGAAGAACAAACTAGGAATAGGCAAGAATCAGATGTATGCGTTAAGAGACAAAGCCGGCAATATCGTTACTAATATGGATGAGATAGTTCAAGTGGCTGAGGAGTTCTATAGAGATTCATACAGTACCAGTGACACCCACGACGATAATGGAAGAGAGAATAGTCTAGAGGAATTCGAAATCCCACAGGTAACGCCGGAAGAAGTAAAGAAAGCCTTGAGAGCTATGCAAAGGGGGTAGCCAGCTGGGGAGGATAAGGTAACAGCAGATTTGTTGAAGGATGGTGGGAACATTGCCCTAGAAAGACTGGCCACCATACATACACAATGCCTTATGACCTCGAACGTGCCAGAATCTTGGAAGGACGCTAACATAATCCTAATCCATAAGAAAGGGGACGCCAAAGACTTGAAAAATTATAGACCGATCAGCTTACTTCCCGTTGCCTAGAAAGTATTTAATAATTTAATCGCAAATAGAATCAGGAACACCTTAGACTTCTGTCAACCAAAGGACTAGGCAAGATTCCGTAAAGGCTACTCAACAATAGACCATATTCACACTATCAATCAGGTGATAGAGAAATGTGCAGAATATAACCAACCGTTATATATAGCCTTCATTGATTTCAGAAAATTATTTGATTCAGTCGAAACCTCAGCAGTCATGGAGGCATTACGGAATCAAGTGTAGATGAGCCATATGTACAAATACTGGAAGATATAGCGGCTCCACAACCACTGTAGTCCTCCATAAAGAAAGCAACAAAATCCCAATAAAGAAAGGCGTCAGACAGGGAGATCCGATCTCTCGAGTGCTATTCACAGCATGTTTACAGGAGGTATTCAGAGACCTGGAGTGGGAAGAATTGGGGATAAAATTCGATGGAGAATACCTGAGCAACTTTTGATTCGCTGATGATATTGCCTTGGTTAGTAACTCAGGAGACCAATTGGAATGCATGCTCACTGACCTGGAGAGGGAAAGCAGAAGGGTGGGTCTGAAAATTAATCCGCAGAAAACTAAAGTCTCGGAAGCGAACAGCAGTTTAGGATAGGTAGCGAGGCACTGGAAGTGGTAAGGGAATAAATCTACTTAGGGCAGGTAGTGACCACGGATCCGGATCATGAGTCTGAAATAACCAGAATAAGAATGGGCTGGGGGGCGTTTGGCAGGCATTCTGAAATTATGAACAGCAGGTTGCCACTATCCCTCAAGAGAAAAGTGTATAACTGCTGTGTCTTACCAGTACTCACGTATGTGGAAGAAACTTGGAGGCTTACGAAAAGGGTTCAGCTGAAATTGAGGACGACGCAACGAGCTATGGAAAGAAGAATGATGGGTGTAACCTTAAGGGATAAGAAAAGAGGATATTGGGTGACGGAACAAACGCAGGTAAATGACATCTTAGTTGAAATCAAGAAAAAAAAATGGGCATGGGCCGGACATGTAATGAGGAGGGAAGATAACCGATGGTCATTAAGGGTTACGGACTGGATTCCAAGGGAAGGGAAGCGTAGCAGGGGGCGGCAGAATGTTATGTGGGCGGATGAGATTAAGAAGTTTGCAGGGACAACATGGCCACGAGTAGTACATGACTGGGGTAGTTGGCGAAGTATGGGAGAGGCCTTTATCCTGCAGTGGGCGTAACAAGGCTGATGATGATGACGGTTAGCCGAAGGCCGTTGCAGGGCGGTTGTACCACAAAGAAAACAAGATAGCAGCGCTACCGCAATCTAGAGCAGACCAAACAAGGCACATACGCAGAAAAAGGCACAATGCAAAGCAAGAAGAAGCAAAAGATAACTTACAATAGGGTGGTATGAAATATGCCAAAGCCGCTGGATTAATCATGTGTGTTACAACCAGGAACATAAGTAAGACAAATTACCATTATTAAACTAGCAGCTATGTACTTCTAGCCGAGGTAAAAAAAATGGCAGTGTGGTTTCGAATTTGTTTAGACTGTCTACTGTTAGTAATTCATGTGGTAGCGCGTTCCATTCCTCTATTGTTCTGGGGGAAAGCGAGTACTTATGTGCATCTGTTCGTGCAGTAATGGGTTGAATTTGCTATAGCTTGTTGCTTCGTACTGTTCGAGACAGACGTTGTTTTACGTACTGCTGTGTATTGACGTTAAACCAGTTATGGCTAATCAGATAAAGAGAGAGAGAAAATAATGCAGGGAACGGCAGGGAGGTTAACCAGAGGTAGTTCCGGTTGGCTACCGTGCGCAGGGGGAAGAGTTAAGGGGGATATAAAGAGAAACAGAGCGGAAGGGGGAGATAAAAAGAAAGAGAGACAAGCACGAAAAAAGTGCGTACACTAGAAAGCGGTAGGGGGCGGGCATTCTTAGAAAGACCGCAGGAACCTTAATAACGCGAGTATGGCCTTCAACGCGGATGTTCTTTCGGAGCATTGGCCTAAAGCTTCTGGGTCTGATAGTGGACGATTGTCCAACTGGTCAAGTACTCTGCACATCGCTTGTCTCTGAGCAGTACATCGTGGGCAGACAGATGATGTGTGCGATTGTCTCGTCGATGTTGCATGTGTAGCACGTGGGGCTGTTGGCGATTCCAATGAGGAAAGCATATGAGTTCGTAAAGGCAACGCTTAGCCACGGACAGTAGAGCATGGTCTGTTCACGTCATGGTAACCCAGGCGGGAGGTGCATCCGTATGTCCGGAGACAATGAACGCAACCGACACATGGTGAAAACACTTGAGTCCTACAGGGGCAAAGTGCAATCACGGGACATCAATCGCAGCCCAGCCGCAGCGTCTGTTCGCGAAAGCGAAATGAAGACTCGTTGACCACTTTCATGTACAGATAAAGACATTTTAGACTAGCTATCCTTCTGCGTTCTGAAAGTGGAGGTAGGTTGAGCTTCCTGAGCATTTCAGTTACGGAGTCGGTTGGACCATATTTTGACAAGATAAATGTTGCGGCTATCCTTAGAAGTTTTCAAATTTTTATTGACGCCTGAACATTTCAAGCTATATTTCAAGATTAATCAATGTATTTCGGCTAATTACTCAAACACAGACGAGCAGAAAATGGTACTGTAAGTTTAGATAAACCTGAACAACATCCACGCGATTTCTGTTATAACGAACAAATTGTTTTTTTTCAAAATCTTGGTCCAAGTTAGTTGGGACACCGTATATATGCTTAGCTCTTCGTATCTAGCTCTCTTGGCAATGTTGCTTCTTTTTGTGAGGTCACCGAAAGTGGCAGAAATCGGCATGATCGTGAAATTTGAATAAACCAGAGCACAGTAGTCCGCGCATACCAGTACTTTCCGATAGCCCACATGCTGACAGAATATTGAGAAAGGAATGGGCGCAAAACATTTCTAGAAAAGTGTTGAATATTCTCTTGTGTTTCTACGTTGTCATATTCAACGCCAGTTGTTTATTTCATATGGTGTCAAGCGTGCTCAGACAGTCTGAGATGAACAATGCAAGACCTTATTGAAAGTAAGGGGGCTGATGGGTGGGGGGGGGGGGGGCAGAGGAGTATAAATAGGTTATATACGGCAACATGAGGAGAACCCTGTTTATTATGTGCGGATTTGTCACATAATTTGGCGTAGACGTTATTAAGAAGCAATATATTGTTACGGGGATGTTGGGAGTATAGAAGATTATATTTACAATATATATACAAAATGAGTCTGAGTAAGTAAGACGGCTGACTACCAACAACTCGCAGCAACCAGTGTCTCCGATCTTCTTCCTCTCTTCGTTCATCCTTCCGTAACAGGACCCCCTGGTCGGGAAGCGCAGTCTCGGCGCGTGGTAGGCGAAGAACTGCAAGCCAAGTATGCCTTCAACCGCGAAACGTGGACGACGTCAAAAGACGGCGGACTTGGCGATCGATCAGACTGTAACAGCGCGGTCTCGTAATTGATGTCGCTAACTTGACGTATGACTTCATAAGGCCCTGTGTATCGAGAGAGAAGCTTCTGGGAGAGGCCGACCCGACATGCTGACCACAGCAGCATCCAAGCACCTGGGCCGAACTGAACATCACGATGGCACCGGTCGTAATGCTCTACCTGCAGATGCTGCGAGGCTAATAAGCGAGATTGTATGATTTGACGTGCCATGTGAACGCGATCGATGACTGCGCGAGAGTATTCAGTGGCAACGCGGGGCACAGAAGGCAGGATGGTGTCAAAGGGAAGTGTGGGGTCGCGACCATGAAATGATAAAAGGGTGAATATTCCGTGGTGTCATGTCGGGATGAGTTATAGGCGAACGTCACTTAGGCCAGCGTGGCATCCAAGTCTCTATGATCTTTGCAGACGCACATCGACAGCATCTCTGTGATTGTTCGGGTGAGACGTTCCGTAAGACCGTTCGTTTGTGGGTAGGCGGCGTACAGCTTGTGCTCAGTGGCAGAAAAGCAGAAGGGGTCGTCGACAACCCGAGACAATAATGAACGACCGCGGTCTGCAATTAACTGTCGAGGTGAACCATGGTGGAGAATGACGCCGTGGAGGAGAAAATCGGCGAAGTCTATTGCGCAACTAGTCGACAACGGATTTGTTATCGCGTAGCTTGTCACGTAATCAGTAGCAACGGCGAACCACTTATTCCATCTAGTCGTCGTTGGAAAAGGGCCAAGTAGGTCAAGGCCTACGTGAAAGCACGGTTCAGAGGGAACTTCAATTTGATGGAGTCGTCCGACAGGTTGCAGGGGATGTTTCTTCCGACGCAGACACAATTCGGAAGTTGCTATATAACGGCGCATGGAGTGGCAGAGACCCGGCCAGAAGAACCGCCGTCGTTCGTGGTGAATGTACGCAAAACTCCAAGATGTCCCGCCATCGGTGCATCGTGCAGTTGTTCGAGAACGATGGAGCGCAGATGGCGAGGAAGGACAAGGAGCAACTCGCGGCCGTCAGGCTTGATACTGCGGCCATTGAGGATGCCCTCGTGCAGCCCAAACATGCGGCACGTGCCGTTGGTGCTGCCAGATTGCACTCCGGCGATGATGGACTGTAAGGATGCGTCACGTTTTTGTTCAGCACGCATGTCAGTCAAGCCAGTCTAAGCCATCACGCAGGTGACCGGATCATGTGCAACAGGATCAAGGGGATCCACGGGGTGACGCCAGAGGCAGTCAGCGTTCTTGTGCAGACGTCCAGACTTATATTTGACAACAAATGAAAATTCCTGGAGCCGCAAATTCAAGCGACCAAGCCGTCCTGTCAGGTTCCGGAAGGAAGGCAGCCAGCAGAAGGCGTGGTGGTCTGTAACGAGCGAAAACATGCGGCCGTACAAATATGGTCGAAACTTGGCGACAGTCCAAACTAAAGCCAAACACTCCCACTCGGTGATGGAGTAATTTCTCAGGGCAGATGACAGCAGACGGCTGGCGTAAGCTATCACGCACTCGGTACCATTCTGCTGTTGGGCGAGAAAAGCGACGATGCCGTGGCCGCTTGCGTAAGTGTGGACTTCGGTCGGTGCAGATGAATCAATGTGGGCAAGTATGGGAGGGGTGGTCAGAAACCCGATGAGAGCGGAGAATACGTATGCCTGCCCCAGGCCCCATGCGAATGACGTGTTCTTCTTTAGAAAATCTGTCAAACACCGAGCAATGTCGGCGATGTTTTTGACGAAACGGCGAAAGTAAGAAAACAGGCCGGCAAAGCAGCGCAGTTGGCCCAAGGAAAGTGCCTACGGCGCGAACTTTTTCCCGATCTGGTTGGACACCGGATGCATCAACGAGGTGTCCCAACAGAGTAATGTTTGGGCGCCCGAATTTACACATCGTGGAGTTCAGTTGAGGGGCGGCTTTTCGGAAGACCGCCAGAATGACTGACCGCGGAAGACTGACTTTCTATGTGGATAACCTCAGGAACTCTGTCGTATTGAAGAACTATGAAGTCGAAGAGGAAGCCGCCAATGACATTCTCGAACACACCACTACAGTTAAGGTTTAGATCACATTCAGGATGAAGCCTCGGGGTCTTCAGAGGAAGTCTTGCAGCGAGATTCTATGAAAGTAAACATTCGACTGCATCTGTTGAACAAGCTGGTGTTGACCCACTAGAAAGAAATTTGATGCTCTGGCAAGCGCTATCTGACGAGCTACCGACGCTTCTTGGACTTAAATCAAACATAAGACAGCGAATTTTGTGTCAAACTTCAATTGTTGAGACTGTGGCTTCTGCTTTAAGCAAGCGGGCAAACCATTCATTGCAAATAGTGCGTCATGAAAGGCTCTACGGCTCGTATAACAGTCCAGAAAGGCAGGTAGGCTTCTATGAGCATGCAGCCAATACCATTAGATTGCTGTTTGCAGAAAACCTAGTGATAAAGATGCCATCCTTCTTCAGCGGGATAGCATGAAAGCGGCGCGAGTGGCAACATTCTGAGCAACAGCCTGAACCTTGATTTAAAGGGAGGGTAGGTGTGATTTAAATTCAGTGAGAACCCTGTTCAGCGGTGGCAGACCTTATGCTCACGTTTCATATCCGCCGCGCCACTCGAATATTTTGTGTAGAGACACCTACTTATATGACTCACTGGACATGGCATAACACTTCCATCGCTTCTTGCTCGAAGCGTGCCTGCAGCTGCTAAATCTATTTCTGCATTCTAGAACTGAGTGAGGCTATAGTATTAGACAAGTCTGCAAGGACGCAAAGCGTAAATAATTTGGACGAGAAGTCCCCGTCGGTTTTAGCTTGGAGATCTAACTTTGGCGCCACCATCGCATGGACCACCACTATTGTACAATGCCCCAAATGGTCAAAAGATGCAGAGTAAGAAGAATCAGAGCGAAATTCTGAACTTCCCTCTACAGTGAAGGAGATCGCCCAGCTTCTGTCATCAAGTTTGTGGTACCTACAACTTAAACCGAATGGTGAGACTATACGAAGCCTTGCATACAGTGGAACGCCCGTTTTAATTAAAAAAAGGAGAGCCGAGGCAGAGAACGTATTTACAAGAAAAGAAATCATTGTGCGAGACCACACCGCGTGTAAAAGGAACACAGCGAATGGATGCAGCTGAAATGTAAGTACCAGTGCCGAATTACAGAAATACTGCAACTAGTTATAAAAGGCATTGAAGATGACTTTCTAATCTCCCTTCCAGACATGAATTTGTGAGTGCTTCATATGCATTTGGATAACACTGTGTCTGTTATGCAAGATGTGAATCAGCACCAGCCTGTGGGAAACGACAAAGAATTCAGAAATAGACACAGCTCATTTCATTTGTATTCCCAGAATAGACGTAATTATTGACGATACTAGTGGATAAACCTGGTAGCTCTTCAAGAGCATAGGAAGCACTATACAGTTTTCATAACAATGTTTCACACCTACGAATACAACCACCTCCAATTTCATTGAAATGGAAACGCAGAGATCGTTTCAAGAAATGATGCATATGATTCTGGACCTGTTCATTAACTGCTATTTCCATGTCTAGGCAGATGATGTTATTATGTTTTGTAGAAGCGCGGGCCTCCACGAAAACCTCATGGCAGATGTCTTCGCAGCATTTTCAGAAGCAATCCTGAAGGTCTATTTTAACTGTGAATTCTCCTGAACAAGGCAGCTTTTTAGTGGAGAGTGCTGGATTGCACTCCGAATACTGCAAATGAAGAAATGGTGATACACATTGCAAAGCTCGTGAAACGTTTTAATTTTCACTCACTAGGAGTGTTCATGGGTTGGCAGGATATTTTAGAGCATTTTCACACGGTAATTGTCACGAAAATAAGTATTTGACTTACCTGACAGAGAAACACGCGCCATTCTTTTTAGATGGATGGCTCCGAGGTGGCCTAAAAGCATGGTAAGAAGTAAAAGAATACGCAATGCTAACATGTACGTACAGAATATTTGCACAGAATTGTTCACCTATATTTAAAGGAGAAAACGGTTTACTTTCAAAGAACCTCACTCAAAGCTATTCGCCAGAATATTTTAACTATAAACAAACATATCTGGTATAAAGTACAAAACTAAACTACCACACAACAAAGGTATCTGACTATGTGTATGTGAACAAAACATGAGTAGTAATGAATTGTGAGCAATGCTCAAAATATGATCATAAAAACTAATTTATAGTAAAGTCCTATACCTGGCTCAACCTAACTCTTTTGTGATATATTGCAAATATAAAAAAAGCGGTATAGTTACTGCGCAGGACACATCACTGACTGCCAGTTATAGATACATAATAGACAGTAATACCAGACAAATAAATGAATAGAAAACTACACTGCCTGGAACATAGCCGCGTCTTTGGAAGAGACACTACTGCGAAACAGCAACATGTGCTCTTCAGCAATCTCATTATTAGAGTGCTTGGTCTAATTAAACTCTAGACGCATGAATAACCCTTGTGTATCACAAATGCCTTCTACCTATGCAACACCAGGAATGCGTGTTGCCTATCCATAATAAAGAGCTTTCATGAAAGGATGGTTTTCATCAATGTTTTGAAGAAACATTGGTTAAAATGTTGGTTCTTTTCATTTTTCTGTTGCGACACCACACTTGTGTGCAGTTGTGAATTCAATTTTCTGTAGTCCTCAAACGCCAGGTTTCGGATGCACAGGCGCCGTCTATCGAACCCTTGGTTTAAGATAGCTCGCATCTTAGCATGTGCCGCCAGGCTGATGGCACATCACTATACTTTTTCCCATTGCCAGTTACCAAAGCTGCAGCATTTGCAATCCCCTGCCACTGCTGCTAAAGCTGCCATTCCATCAGGTACCAAACGCAGAGATACGGCGTAGCAAAATATTCAAATTATACTGTGGTACTCGAGGGGTGTAATTTCTGCTTTAGCTCTGTAGCACTGTCACGTTCACACCTGTTCATTGGAGATCCTTAAGAGGAAGCTTTAGCTCGAGTGCTCCTATCTAAATACATGTAAAAAGAGAATTCGTTTTTCTCGGCAACCACTGCACCAAATTTGACGTGGTTTGTTGCATTTAAAAGAAAAACTTAAAATCTAGTGACTGTTGGTTTCGAATTTTTGAGTTCGGTCGTGAATTTTTTATTAAAAATTGCCAAAAATCGAAAATTTTCAAAAAACGAAACTATCAAGTTTACAACTCTGTAACTCAACCACTGAACATGATAATACAATTCTGTGAATTGCATCTAATAGTACATCTAAAGCGGACAAAATTGATTGTTACACATGAATATACAAAAAATTTAATGATAGGGAAATACAACTTTTGCAAAACCGTTGTAACCGACGTAACAAATTCACGTAAGATGTAAAATGACATATTGAATTTGTCCGCTTTGAATGATCTAATGGATACTGTTTACAGAACCGCGATATCAGTTCTTGATGCAGAGCTATGAATTTGTAAACTTCGTGCTTCCATTTTTTTCAAACGGTCAAATATTTGAAAATCGATTTACGAAAATTCAAGCCCTAAATCGAAATTCCGCTTCCAACAGTCACTAGAATTTAACTTTCTCTTTCAAATGCAACAAATTTCATCAAAATCGGTCAAGGGGTTATCTCATAAAAACGTTTTTGCGTTTTACATGTATATGAATAGGCCGCGTCGGAGTTGGGCCTGAGCTAAAGCTTCCTCTTAAGCATAAACCTCCTTGACAAAATAAAATAGGTCGATTCCGCCCGTTTGGCGGCGCGTGCTTACATGCACGCTTTCTATAACCACGAATTATCAGTAGACAATTCCAGTAAACCCAGGCTCTTTTAGCGTTATACTTTCGTTTAACTTTGTTGTCACTAGTTCCTTTTCTTTATTCCAAGATGGGCATAACCGCGACAGTGTAGAGAGCTTTCTCAAGAGTGAGCATCGCATAGGGTTTGGGAAATATGGACTCTCGAAACTCGTTAAATAGCCTGCCTCTACTGTCTCGGGCAAGACAGTTCAGCCAAAGGTAAGATTAGATGCTTAGATTTGATCTCTTTGTCGTCGCGGTTTAGCATAATTTGTCTCGCATTGGTTACATTTTTCGTACTCTAGCCTTCTTATTGTTCAGCTTCTGTCAGTTCCATGAGGTCATTATCGGAAACACCACGGCCAGTGTTCGACATTCGGTGCGGTGCTATTGTCAGCGGGATATCACCGAATGACACTTGGCTAGACAGCTTCGCGCAGTTCTAAAAGCAGCTCATCACTACACATCTTCTTTGATTTGTATTCCGGGCCAAATGGTTCAGCAAGGTATTCTGAGACGAGTAAAGGCAAAATCATTCTCACCTCTCTTGGGGTTTATAAGAATAAATAACACGAAATGGAGCATGCCTTGTGATCGGTTTCCCCCAAAACTTAAGGACATCTTCGGCGCGCCCTCATTTCCGAGGGCGATCAGGCATTTTGGCAAAGAAATAATAAAGAATTTATCTACAGTTTTCTGCACAAATGCCAGTTGCCCTCCGTGGAGCGCTACTAGGGTACGCTACAGGGGATGTACGGCACGACAATAGCTGTACGTCACCGCAATAACCTTATAAAACATAACCTAGGAATACATGGGGAATGCGGGAGATGGAAATTCAAGACGATGAGCAAAACGAGAACAAGGTGGAAGCAGGAGCCAACATTTCGACAAGTGGACTTGTCGTCTTCAAGGCGACGTACGCTTTCCTCGCTTTCCTCGATTCTATTCACTACCTGCAAACTTTCGGCACAAGCATGGGTATGCCATTCGTTCTCACGTATGCGAACATTTTCATGGGACAGCGTGAAACACACCAGTTGAAATCCTACCCATTAAAACTCCACACCCATCTTCGTTACATTGAGGACATATTTAAAATATGGTAACACGGCACAAGCGCCTTAAACGACTTAATTATCCATTTCAATCGCTTTCACCTGAGTATTAAATTTACTGCTCACCACTCTCCTAGTGAGATCAACTTCCTGGACACCATTTTCTACATAGAAAACGGAAAACTGAGAACGACACTTTACCGTAAGCCTACGGATAGCCAGCAATATTTAGACTACAACAGTCATCACCCGCGACATTGCAAGCAAGAATTTTTTGTCGGACAAGCGAAACGAAGAAGATTCTGCAGCGAAGACCACCATTACCTCCACCACCTAAATCACCTTAAAACAACGCTAGCAGAAAGGAACCATCCCCAAGTTCCTCTAGATAGAGCTTATGATGCCGCGTCAAGATTAGAGGGACAGTCGGAACTGGCGAAGAGACAGCCCACGCTAGAATCTCACAGACCGCCGGCCTTTATAACAAAATGTTCTAATGCACTCTCAAACATAAACAACATCCTACGAAAATAGCACCCACTATTATTGAGTAACGAGCGTCTCAGAAAAGCGTTCCCGGATGTGGCTAGGGTTATCTATCACCGAAACCGGAAACTTAAAGACATGCTAGTGCACGCAAAAGTCAGCCAACAGCAGTCCCCACTAATAAAAGCATGTTGTCGCCCTAGGTGCAATACCTGCAGGCACCTTCATATTACAGCAAAATTAAAGGCACCGCAAATGGTTATACACATGAAGTCAAATGTAGCTTCACTGGTACAAGTTCGGATGTGATTTATATGCTTGAATTTTCCTTCTGTAAGAAACAATATATCGGTGAAACAGGGCAATCAATGAACGTCAGAATAAACAGAAATCGCGCGAACACCGCTAAAAAGCTTCCCAAACCCGTCACCGAGGATTTCAACTAACCAGGTCATAATTTTGATGAACTCAAGACATTGCAAGCAATAGGCATAAACGTTTCAAAGAGCGCTTTTTATCTATTCGCTATGCTAAATTTCAAGCTATAGGCAACTACACTTAGTTTGGTTTCTTGGCGTATCCTTTTTTTTTCCTTTCCTTTTCTCCTTTTTTTTCAGCCGGCGTGTCAGACACCGTTGACACGCCGGCTAACACGCGTGCGTTGACACGCGGTTGACAGACGCGGGGAGGGGGGTGGCCTTGGCCTTGTGCATAGCATTCCTTTATTCTCAATTCGACGCGCTAACACACCTTGCCTCGCTGCTGCACCCACCTGCCTTACACCCTCTCCCCTCTAGAAGAAAGAACCTCACCTATATATACTGGGGCGAGGAAAGCATACGTCGCCTTGAACAAGACAAGTCCACTTGTCGAAACGTTGGCTCCTAGTTTCACCTTTTTCTCGTTTTGCTCATAACCTAGAAATGATACACACAAGGTTAACCATTGCTGCCTGGAAGATTGTAAGTCATACAGAAATGAGTAGTACAGACCAAAGATGGAATGTAAGAGTGGAAACTGCGATTGGAGAAGGAAACAGGACGAGGCAACATACGATTTCTCCCGGGTGGGTTGGTCCGGAGTTGCCATCTACATGAAGCCGAGGCCAAAGGGGCGTGTTACCTCAGATGAGGAGCCTTAGATGTCCAAACACTCACCATCAGCACAGCCCTGAGGCACCCTGTTTCCCCAGGCCCGGCCAAACCACGCTCGGTTAGACGCGGGAAGATCCAACACTCGCGTGATCAAGTACGTGGCGTCCTGACACAGCAAACGCCTGCTGATGCAGATGTCCCTGCTGAGATTGAAACTTCATATATGATGTCTCATATACCAGCCACGAATTACGTGTACACCCATTGTCATCATCTGCGAAAATATGGCTACAAGAGTGTTTCACAGGACAAGGGGCTTCGTATACGTTTCCAAGAAGGCGTACGACTCGAATGGAAAACATGACATTTTTGGCAAAATGCCTTCAACCACCGCATCAGGCTGACTGCATGCCATTTATTTATACCATGTAACTGCCGCCTCCATATTCGGCAACATGAATTGCCTACACTTTCATGTCCAATACCTGATAGAGATAGTGCATGTTTTGATTTGGTTGTGTAAAAATTTGCGATGCTTTTGACTTATCAAATCATCGCATCCGAATAATGCAGTCGACAGCCCAAAAAGTATTTCATACTGCTTTAGCGTGGTGTAAAGTGCACCAGAGCGAAGAATTTGGCAGTTCTGAACAGCATTTCTTGGCCAGACCTGCTTTTCTAGCTAAGTGGCTATGGTCCCATGTTGGTCACTTCCTCAATCCAGGCCGTTACAGCCGCACTTCAATGGGGTGAAATGCGATAATGCTCAAGCACTTAGATTCAGGTACACGTTCAAGACGCCCTCGTGGTCAAAATAATTTTCGTGTCACCCACAATGGCATGCCTAATAATTAGATGATAGTTTCGATACGAAAAACCCCAAAGCTTATCCTAGAATCCTAATGTGCTGCTTTCGAAGCAGGGCATCATCTTTTCGTTGATACATCTGAGTTTTTACTGGACTGCTATGGATCGAAAAGCTCGGAGCAAAGAAAAAAATCTTATTACAGAATGTCCATATCTTGCAAAATTTCACACTATAATTCCGTATACCAAGGAAGGTTAGAATGCTATGACATTAAGGAAGTGCATTTAAAGTTCCTGGGAAAATCTTTTTCAAGTGTGCTTTTTTCACGCCTTAAATCTTTTGGTTATTTTGCGTCTCTATGTGTAGGCAGTGTACATTTTCTCGATGAAGTTCTCCAGAAGTTCTACTCCTCTTCATTTACATATGCACGCAGAAAGGCCTTGCCGTACCAAAAGATACAAACGTAGTACAGCCTAATGCTAATCCAATATCTGGGCATGTAGTGTCGCATATTGAAATAATTTCTCCTCTTGATATACATCCAGTATTCTCAAATATAGAACAGCTCACAGCTCCAGTCCCTATAACATCTACAAAGTATGGGTACTTCTTCAGCAGTTCGAATGTATATTTTTCGGTAAATGACTTGTGTTGTTATTCTGTAGTACACAGACAAATTCTTTAGGAATGTTCATGCACAAAAATTTTATTTACAGGTAGAAACTTCGGAATGAAAAAAAAATGTAGTAAACTCCAATTTGAAGAATAAATAATATTTACCATAACGACAATATTCTCTTCAATTATAACCTTGAAATAATTATGTGCTATGGAGTAATATACACTGTGTGGTCCTAATATAAGCATGAAATTGTATTAAAGGAAGCTGGCATGAAATTTACATGGCAGAAAACTTGGAGAAGATGGTGTTGCACAGTAATGTTCAGCAATTCGCCGAACAGGATGTCCACTATCTTTCTGTGTGCAGATGAAGTGAGAGGTCCCCCATGGTTGACTGCATTATGCAGTACCCCTGAAACACGGGAGTACAAGTGAGGATCTATAATCGTCTGAGCTCAATGGCTTAAAAATCATTACGAAGCCGCTTTCAGTTCGATCAAATCATAACGTAATTTGCCAAAGCACACCATTGAGCTGGAAACTAGAATAGAAGTATAATCAGTCCTCTTTCATATGCAATACATAAGATATTACGTTTTTTAGTTGGCAAAGACTTTTAATGTAGTGATCAGCTTTTCATTATTCAACTCCACATGTAGGGACAACGCAGGAGCAATCAGTTGAGTCAAAGGTATTCCGAGAATTTCGGAATACCTTTCGTGCCTTGCACCTTTTGTATATTTCAGGCGCCACCTTAACAGAAACACTCCATCGCATTAACAGGGACATTTTTTTCCCAATAAGGTTCTTTCCGGCAATTCATAGGTGAGACTGGGAATATAAGTTAAACGCCAATGCTTCACCGGATGTTGCTAGAACTTTTGCCACTCAAAATTACCTTACTCCCACTTCTTTAACGGAAAACTGATAAAAAACTGTGTTTTATTTATTAGCAGCTAACACCAGAAAGGTAGCTGAGTTGCCCGAACTTAAGAAATCTCAAACTAAAGCATTCTTCGGCATGGGTATGTCCATCACTGAACCAAATTTATTGGCGCACGGTGTCTTTACAAGTCAGTAATATATGTAAATGGGGTTATGTAGTATAATTGATGCAGGTGTAAATATGGTAGCGGTATTTGAAGCTGGATTGTGATAGGCTTCCGATAAGCTTTAGACAATGAAATATGGCAAAGAAGGTGAGAAGAACGAAGTGCACTACACATTGTAATGGAAGAGGCAACAGGGGACCAAGGTGAAAAAGAAAGAGATATTTATTTATTTATTTTATTTTGTGATACTGTCAATGCCATCAGGGATTTTTACAGGAGTGGGTTTGGAAAGGTCTGTAGACATAGTAGTACAGGCATTTACATAAGAATACAAAAGGGCACTTGGCAAGAGTAGAGTTTCATGGAGCTATGTTAACAGCATTAAGTATGGCAAAAACATAACGCACAAAGAGCTTATTTCAATTACATATAATGTTTTGCAAAGAGACAAAAAGGAAGAAGGATAAGCATGTGGTTATACAATTGATAGCATCATACATCATTTCACATCACACATTTCCAAAAACATTTGTTAATTAATACAATGATAAAGACAATGTTGATAACATCATTTAGTAGTGGTTGACAATACTGATGCGCCAACGATTTCAACAAATTTGTCAACAGTGGGCTGAGCGACTACCGCCTAGGCTAAAGCATTCCAATCGTGAACAGCTCGCGGGAAGAATGAAAAGCCGAATGGATTGTTAGTGCAAGAATATTCTTGGAGTGTTAGGTGATGCTTGTGACGGGTTTCTCTGGATGTGTTATAGGAAATATAGGTGTTAGAATCCACATGTACCTTATTATGCAGGATGAGATACAAAAATTTGAGTCGGTACAGCATCGCACGACTGCTTAGTGTGTGAAGGCCGATTTCGGATAGCATCTGAGTAGGCGAGTCGGTGCGCCGAAATCGGTTACAGATAAACCGCGTGGCTCTTATAACGCCCGCCTCTTATACCAAAATTAACTGGTGATTTTTCAACGCCGGATTAACTTTTCTGCTCGCTCTGCGAAATTCCTAAGCTTCGATAGCACTTCATCCGTTGTTCTAGCTAATCATGAATATATCAGCAGACGATAAGTAATATGAACGAGGTCCAAGTACATGGACTGAAGGTTTTGTCGTGGCAAGGGTTTACATAGAAAAATAATCAATCAGACCGAAGGAAACGATACTCATCGACATTTCCCGTTTAAAATATGCGTACACAACAGTAGCAACAAATGCGGCACCTGGAATACACAAAGTGGAAGTATTTTTTTATCAAACGCAAGAAGGGTGCGAAGCACTTGCCTCTGGCTTGACTAAATTGGGTTGACGCTCATTTGAATCTATCGATGCAATCGCCCATGCTGGCCATGCTCGCCAACTTGGGCGTGCTCGTCTACACGTGTCTCAAGACAAGCACAAACAACGCCACGACCTCCGTCACCGTGATGCCCATTTTGTGCCCGGCGCCCTCGTGTTGCTTTGGTCACCATCGCGTAAAGTCGGCCTTTGTGAAAAACTGCTTTCCTGTTACAGAGGCCCCTATCGCGTGCTACGCAAAGTGAACGTTGTCAGCCATGAAATCGCTCTAGCCACGCCCACCATGTCCTCCGCTGTGACAACCAGTGACGTTGTCCACGTTGCCCGACTCAAGCCCGACAACTATCCATGCACCTTGGATATTTAACAGCACCGTGACGGTGCTTTTGCCGCCGGGGGGTAATATTAGGATATCATGGAGCGATGCTCAAAAGACGAGCCGCAGCGAGAACGACTAAGAAGTTGGTCGGTGCCCTTGGCACGAGCGAGTGTCAGCCTGGCTGCCTGGCTCCAGTGTAAATAGCGTGTAAACAGCATCTTTCGTCTGTGTCTTTCCACACGTAACAAAATTTTGTGAACCGCTTTGGTCGTATATATATATATATATATATAAATATGTATATATGGCTACACGCATGTGGTATTTGCTTGTTTGAACGAGGTGCGCGGGCACCATCACTCCATAAAAGCGGAGGAAAAACGAACTGGGCTCGCGCTGTGAATGTCACCGGTCAGCGCTCCAACCGCTGTTGCACGGCCGCTAGATGAAAAAAAAAATGTCATCCAGCGGCCGTGGCTGTTGTAAATACAACCTATAAATAGTTGCTCGTCTTACTGACTCGTCCTTCGCGTAACATTGTGATGGAGGTGGAACGTTCCCTGTCTTCGCCAAAGAGCGCCGAAGCGGCCGCACCACCATCTTCTAAGCCATGGCTTCCGATAGACCCACCACGTCGCCACCTACACCTGCGGTGCCAAACATAACGTACGTTACCGTTACTAGTCTCAGTGATCCCAGGACATTCTCTGCCAAAAGTGACGTTGACGCCGACGACTGGCTCAGCATGTATGAGCGTGTTAGCCAAAGCCATCACTGGGACGATACCATCGGGTTTGCAAATGTGATCGTTGATCTGGACGGCACACCGCGTGTCTGGTTTCACACCCGTGAGGTCGAGCTCTCCAGCTTGGACATATTCAAAGAGAGGCTTCGCGACCTATTCGGCAAACCGTCAGGCCTGCAATAGGCTGCGCGAAAAGAGATTGTCACCCTATCCAGTCGCCGACCGAATCGTATGTCGCCTACAAAAGGAAGTCCTCGCGCTTTGCCTCAAAGTCGACGAGCCTATGACCGATGTTGACAAGGTGGGTCATATCCTGAAAGGAATGGCGGACAACGCCTTCAATTAGCTCGTCTATAACAACGTCTCTACCGTCGACGCCATCGTCAAAGAATGCCGCCGCTTCGAGGTAGCCAAAAGCTGCCGCATCGTCCCACAGTTTTCCTGGCTCCCAAACACCCCTGCCACGTCCTCTTCCTCCGCGCTTACCGCCACGCGACGATTTGAAGAGAACATCACACGCATCGTTCGCCGTGAGAGTGAAGCGGCGAGTTTGGCCCCCCTTCATCCACGACCCCTTGACGATAACTTTGACCAAGCACCCCCTCCCTCCTTAATTCCCTTCTTCAAGCGGTTGTGCGGCAAGAAATTGGAAAACTTGGCATCCCTACTTGCTGCGCTGTCTCCCGACCTGATTCGGCACCCATTCCCACGTCCACAACCTGTAATGACCAGTATTTTGCTCCCAGACCACGCAATGCTGCAGAATGGCGAACTCCAGACGACAAACTGATCTGCTTCCGTTACCACCGCGTTGGTCATGTAGCCCGGCACTGCTGCCCCACATGGAGTGAGTGAGTGAGTGAGTGAGTGAGTGAGTGAGTGAGTGAGTGAGTGAGTGAGTGAGTGAGTGAGTGAGTGAGTGAATGAGTGAGTGAGTGAGTGAGTGAAGAAACTTTTATTGCAGGTCCGGCGAGGACGCGAACTCGTCGCGCACCTGGCTAGTCCCACGTCGGGACCCGCAGGTCTAGCCCACCGGCCCGGTCGCGGGCACGCCGGACAGCCAGGATTTGCTTTTCTAGAGCGGGGCTACGCAGAAGCGAGTCCCACTCCTCCTTGATGAACTTGGGGTATGTCGACCCGCACTCCCACAGCATGTGCGCTAGAGTGGAGGTCTGCCCGCAGGAGGGGCAGCCGTCGTCGCGATACACGTCCGGGTAAGCCTCGTGAAGAACGGACAGACAAGGATCCGTACTGGTCTGCAGAAGCCTAAGCGAAACGGCTTGCGCCCTATTCAGCTTGGGGTGAGGGGGTGGAAAGACCCTTCTGGACATGTAGAAGAATTTAACAATCTCGTTGTGAGTAGCGGGAGCGTCCCTGTGGCCGTAGGGACGAGGGGAGTCGGTGCTTCTTGCAGAGGAAGCGCGGTCGGTGAGTCCACGCGCAGCCTCGTGAGCAGACTCATTGAGGTTCGGGGGAGCACCCTCGACCGACCCTAGGTGAGCTGGAAACCAGTGGATTGAATGATGCGTGAGAGCATATCGACTCGAGCTGCTAAGAAGACGAGCAGCTTGCTTGGCGATGCAACCCTTCTGAAAAGCCCTAACTGCCGTTTTGGAATCGCTATATATCTCGGACCCACGACCATCCAGCAGGGCGAGGGCGATGGCGGCTTGCTCGGCGACTCCGGGGTCTGAAGTGCGAATGGAGGCGCAATTGGAAATCTTGCCGCTAGAGTCGACCACAACGATGGCAAAGGTCTTCCCATCGCTGTACTCCGCGGCGTCGACGAAGCTTGCTGTAATGTCTCGTTGCTTGATATGTTTCAGGATGGCTGCTGCTCTGGCCTTGCGCCTACCCTCGTTATGGACGGGATGGACATTTCGGGGCACAGGGGCCACTTCGAACTTGTCTCGAATGCACCTAGGGATCGGGGTATTGACCATCGGGATTCCCGCAGGTTGGTAACCCAGCTCTTCGAGGATGTGTTTACCTGCCGCTGTGGTGCTCAGGCGAGTGAGTTGCGCGCGTTCTTGGGCTTCGGCAATCTCCTCGGCAGTGTTATGCACCCCAAGCTTGAGGAGATCCTCGGTATGGGTCCTGATGGGTAGCCCGAGAGCCCTCTTGACCACTTTGCGGATGTGAGCATTGAGCTTGTCTCGCTCCGCTCTGAGCCAGTTGTGCATAGATATTGTGTACGTAAAGTGACATAGTACGAAGGCATTGATAAGCCTGAGGAGATTGTTTTCCCTCATTCCTCGGTGCCGGTTTGCTATTCTGCGAACGAGGCGGAAAGCGTTGTCCGTCCGTGCGATGATCTTGCGGAGAGCCGTTCCGTTCCCGCCACTGAATTCGACAAACATGCCCAGGACCCGAATAACGTCGACCCTGGGTATCAACCCCCCCCCCCCCCCCCCCCCGTCACAAGTGCGAAGACTGATGCTGCTTTCGGAGACTGGCTTCCAATCTTTGGGTCGGCCTCCCTTCTCTTTTCTGTAAAGCAGAAGCTCCGACTTGGCGGGGGAGCATCGAAGTCCGGTGGGGCGGAGATACTCCTCGATCACGTCGATTGCCTCCTGCATGGATTCTTCAACTCTGCCCTCGCAGCCTTCGGAGCACCATAAAGTGATGTCGTCGGCGTATATGGTGTGCTTGACGCCTTCCACGCGTGCCAACCTCTCGGAAAGGCCAATCATACAGATGTTGAACAGGGTGGGTGAGATGACGGCACCCTGAGGAGTGCCCCGCCCTCCGAGGGGCACATCGTTGGAGCAGAAGTCCCCAATGCGAAGCTTGGCCTTCCTATCCGTTAGGAAAGAGCTGACGTAGCTATGGAATATGGAACCTAGACCCAGGTCTGAAATGGTCTGTACGATGAAGCTGTGGAGCACGTTGTCGAAAGCTTTCTCGAGGTCCAGACCGAGCAATGCCTTGACGTCTCTGGAACGGCCATCCACAATCTGATGCTTTATTACTTTCATTGCATCCTGCGTCGAGAGTCCGGCGCGGAAGCCGATCATGTTGTACGTGTAAACCTCGTTGTCTTCGAGGTACCCGTTGACTCTGTTGAGGACGACGCGCTGTATGACCTTGCCGACGCAGGACGTTAGAGAAATCGGCCTGAGGTTCTCGATGTTCGGGGCCTTGCCTGGCTTGGGAATGAGCACCGTGCAGGCCATCTTCCATTCTGCAGGAACAACGCCGCTATGCCAGGACTCGTTGATTTTGTCGGTCAGAAAGACGATCGACGTGTCCTCGAGGTTTCTCAACATTCTGTTGGTGACTCCGTCTCGACCCGGTGCAGACTTGCGGTTGAGCGCGAAGATGGCCTGTCTGACCTCGGAAACGGAGAAGTCTTCGTCGAGATCGGGGCGTGGAGGGCCTCGGTAGTCCGGGAGTTGGGTCACTGGATCTCCGTCGCGACGGACGGGCAAGTACTTCTGTACGAGTTTTGAGACGAGCTCATCGACCGTGTGAGACCTGGTGGCTTCGTGAAGGGCCCGGGCCAACGTATGCCTCTGATTTGACTTTGAGCCGCTTTCGTCGAGAAGGTGCTTCAGCATACCCCAGGATTTGCCGTTGCGCATCTGTCCGTCGATGGATTCGCAGAGCTCGTCCCACTGCTGCTGGCATAGCGCCTTGGAGTGGTCATCGATGACCTTGTTGAGCTCGGAGATCTTTTTTCGGAGTCTGCGATTGAGCCTTTGACCCTTCCATCGGCGGAGCAGGGCGTTTTTGGCCTCGATCAGGTGGGTAAGTCTGCTGTCCATCCGCTCGACGTCGAGATTGGTTTCCACTTTCTTGGTAGCCGCGGAAGCGTCGTTCCGGACGCCTTCGCACCATTCTTCAAGGGTGGCGGGTGCCCTGGCTCTGCCGGGTTCTTCGCGAATCTTGCGAAACGGTCCCAATCGATGAACGTGAATTCCTTGATTCTACTCCGAGATACCTTGAAGTTGGTCTCGAGAATGTAGTGGTCGCTGCCGAACTCCATTGCGGTGTTCTCCCAGCCCACGTCCTCAACGTTCCTGACGAACGCGAGGTCGGGTGTCGAGTCCCGGGTGACGGAGCTGCCGATGCGCGTAGGAAAATTCTTGTCAGTGACCAGAGTGAGGTCCATCTCGTTGGCGTCTTGCCACAGGTTGCGCCCCTTGGTAGTGTCGTAGACGTAACCCCAGATGCCGTACGGTGCGTTGAAGTCACCGACGACGACCAAGGGTCGAGGGCCGGCCAAGTCGGTCGCTTTCTTGAGGATGGTCTTGAACTGCTGGCGCGAGTCCCTGGGGTTGCTGTAGATATTGAGGACGAACACGCTGTTTCTGCGCTGATTCTGCTGTGGTACGTCGAGCAGGACCTCAACCATCACATATTTAATTCTACCACTCGCCAGCTTGAGGTCGTGGGTGAGATGAGTCAGCCTTTTATCAACCAAGGTACAAATCCCTCGCCCCCCGGGCAGGCCCGACACGGCCCTGTAGCCCTGGAGAGAGGCGGCGGAGACCAATGTTTCCTGGAGAGCAATGACTTGAGGCTTGACAGCGAAAGACCTGAAGAACTGCTGCAGAGGGGCTTTTTTGTTAGAATACCCCCTGCAGTTCCATTGCCAAATGCGAAAACTCTCTTTGGACCTATCCATTATGGCGGACCGGATGGACTACCACCTAACGGGGCAGTTAGGGCTGTGCAAAGGCTCGGACCTCCGGTCGCCGCCCTGGTTGGATATTGAAGTCTAGCTTCCTTTAGTATGGCGGGAACGGTGAGCGGTTGTACGACGGAGGCGGATGAAGCCATTCGCGCCTCAATGGCGTCTATGCGATCAGCGAGAGCTCCGAGGCCCCTGTTGCGGTCTCCGAGTGCAACCTGAATTTGGCGAACGTTATCGGTGAGACAACTGACGCTAGCAGTGACCTGTTTGAGGCCATCTGCCAGCCCAATGAGAGTTTGCTTAATCTCGCTGACTTCTGCGGACAACGCTCCCGATTCACCTGTTTGTTTTAATCTGCTCTGCGTTTGGAGGACGTCGCAGTACCCTCTACTGGGGCTGGGATTGGAGTCTCAGAGGCCCTGCCTTGTGCACCGTTATCCGACGCATTCGAAACGAGTTTCCGAATCTCTGCCATTTCGTTAACTAGCCTCTTGGCCGTGCTCTTGAGGCCGTCGTTCTCTTTGCGTAAGCGAATGACTTCCGCGTCCCTAGCTCGCTCTGGGTGTGGATCGTTAAGAGGTGCCTGAGCAGCTTCTATATTGGCACCGGGCTTGGGACGTGCCAGATCGGCCCAAAGGAGGGTCGGCTGCTTTCCCAAACGTGTGGAGGCGGGCTGAGGTCCAGATACTGGCTGGGTTCCGCAACCCGGGCGGCCCCTGGTACCGGATCTGGATCTGGATCGGACTCGGGATCTTGACATCGACTTGGCCCTGGAGACGGAGCGGCTCCTGGTGCGACCCCTGGAGCGGCCACGAGACCTGGATCTCCCCCTGGACCGGGAGCGGCTGCGACCGTATTGGCGTTCAGGCGATGCTTGCCGGGCTTGATTCGCGCCCTTCATGGGCGGGAAATGTTCAGCGTTGAGGGCGCGGGATCGTTCCCCCCGTCTGCGCCTAACGAGATATGGCGTCTGAAATCGTCGCTTGCACTCCTTGGCGGCGGTAAGGTGGTCGCCACCGCACAGCTTGCATTTCGGATCGCACCTATGCTGGGCGTCGGGGTTTGCTTCTCCGCAGCCTCTGCAGATGGCGTCGTTGGGCGAAGGGCAGACGTCGGAGCGGTGCCCGAGCCGGCCGCAGCTGTAACACACGTCCATTTGCTTGCGAAATGAAGTGCACCTGACGATAGTGCCGCCGTAGGAGACAAAATTTGGCACTCGGTACCCCTCGAACAGGACCACCACGGTGCCGGTGTTCTTGATTCTTTTGGCGCCCAGCGCCGTGGGATTTCTCGGGTTTACGAGTTTTTTGTCGATCACCGCGGGCCCGTCGGTAAGGGAGACGCCTCGGATGACGCCTTTGCACGTGTAGTGGGGGGCGGCCTCGTAAGCGCTCACCTCGAAGCGGTGACCGGCGACGGAGATGCCCTCGATGCCGACGTAGCGTGCAGCGTTGTCCCTGTTTGGTGTGCTGATCACCATTATGTTTTGTTGAAAGTTGGGGCACATCGTGTCCGTGTCTCGCGACGTCGAATCGAGCCCGGCAGCCTGCCATATGGCGTCGGCGACTGCGGTAGGTCCACACTTGCTGATACACAGGCCTCCCCTGGGCCGCACGACGATCTTTGCCTCTTCCTTGGGCATCGGAGGCATCCTGGCCCCTCGAATTATCTTGCTTTTAATGCCCGCGCGGTCTGCGGGACGCCGAGCGTTGTAACCGGCGTTATGCTGAACGTCGGCCGCACTGGCATTGGCCGCATTTCTCATGCTCCTTGAAGAACGTCTGGCGGCAACGAGCTGCCACCCGGAGTCTTTAGTAAAGTCCTCGGGGGATAAAAATTCCCCTTCCACCTCACACTCCATCGCAAAGTCCATGGAAAAAGCCTCCGACGAGAAGAGGTGGGCGAGCGATGCCTCGCCTCGCGAACCCTAACACGGTTAGGCTCAGCACACAGTCATGGCGCAGTCGAAAGAAAAACGGCAAGAAATGTCACAAAGGTCCACCCACCCACAAAAGTCGGGTATCAGCGTGTTCCTCTAGACTTCACGGATGCGAAAATGTGGAAAGTTCAGGGGTGCACACCCGGAAAACATCCGAAAATGTTGGCAAAAAGCGGGAGCCGAGCGAACCACGTCAGATGTGGATCATACCCACTGCCAAACTCCGCACATGGATTGCGCCGCACTGGAGCTCATTCCCTGCTCCTCTCTCAAATGAAGACGCTCGCTGTTATTCGCCTCGCCCTCTGTACCCTACTTCCGATGCCCCTGACTGCCGCTCCTCCATACGATCACGTCGATCACAGCGCCGTCGCTCCCCTTCACCACAACCTCGCCGCTTTTCCTCGCCAAACGGACGGACGGAAAACTAGGCCATACAGCTCTTGGAGCTTGTGCTTCAGCACGTTCGTCCTGTCAAAATCCTCCGTTGACGCTCCTCACCGACACCAACCTAATTGAAGTAGACGTAAATGGTGTTCCGTTGACGGCATTAATTGATACCCGAGATCTAGTGTCCATAATGAGCGCTAACTTATGCCGTCGCCTCAAAAAAGTTCTTACGCCTGCCACAACACGAGCCGCACGGTTCGCCAATGGCGCCACTGTTGCCGTCACAGGTATGTGCACTGCTCGCATAGGAATTGCTCGCCGCCAAGTTCAAGTCCTGTTCGCCATGCTGACTACAATAATTACCATAGAATTACGTTGATATGTTAGCTGGCACTAAATTGCACTTGAACTCGAAGCCATGTTGCGACAGTGCACTGCTTTCGCACTTGCGTGCACTAAGTGAAGGCCATTGCCTTTCCTATTCATATCCATTGAAACTGAACGACAGGTATTCAAGCTCCAATTCATATCAAATTACTGTGTCACCGTCGTTTAAACTACTTTCCTCAAAGAGATTTCTACCCATTTACTAAAGCCTCAAGTGAGTGCTACTGTGATTGGTTATAGTGGGGCCGTGTGTTCTGTTCCTGCCTATCATTATTCCATAGAAAACAAACCCAGCTGTAAAATAAGAAAGTTTATGATCAACCAGCTTCGAAGCTTAAGCCTTTGCTTATAATGATATTTGGAAAAACTAGTCTTACAGAATATACAGTATGATGGGGAAAATGAAAAAAAAAAATCTAAATTTTCGATTATTTTACACTCGACAACGCACTTATGCATATCCTCATTCAGGTACGATGTTTGAGATGTTTGAGATGAAAAAAAGATCACTCAAAACCGTGCGCCAGTAGCATCGCTACTAGTGTAGAGAGCTGAGGAATCCATGCAACTCCTAGCATTAACTGGGGCTGACTTACTCAGACTCAGTGTGTTAGCAAGCGTATTATTACGTGAGTTTCCAGATATGTACGTCAGGCTACACATGCTTGGTTTTTCGGGTAGACCACCTACTGGGACCGGCTCGAAACGATCACCACAATCTCCAATGAGTGGTCCGGCGCCTGTGGAGAGCAAATGCAGGTCAGCCGGACCATATTTCGGCGTTTTACGGCCGATTTTCCGCCTTCGGAACGTGGTGAGCTGCTAACTCGGTTAGGGGAACAGCGCCGGCGGGCAGGCGCGCACTCAAGCATGGCGGCCTTAAGATCTCCGGCTGTGACATCGAACCCGCGACTTGATGAAGTCACTAGTTGATGAAGAGATGGATGTCACTGCATCTCAGATGGGTGATGCAACACCGCACCACGAATGCAATAAGGCAGCTAAGATCAATAAGATGCAAACCGCTACCGTGTGCGACGGAACGACAGCAGAATCCGGATGGGCGCGCGTTCTTTCTCTGAAGGAAAAGAAAAATCTCGCTCAGGAGCGACGCTCCGCGCAAGGAAGCCCACTGCCATCAGGTCCGATTACCAACTCATTCAAAGCCATGGCGCATCGCGGGCGCCCACGACTCAAGCGTTTTCCACCGCTACCGAAGGGTGACCTGAAGGTGGTCACCAGACCACACTAAGGGCTACCACTCAAGTATGTTACCAGTCAGGCTCTGGCAAGAGCCGGCATGGAGGCGTGCCAGCACAGAACCACCGACAACAATTTTATTCTAAGAATCAAGTCAGGTTCCAACATTGCAGCGATATTCACCCCGAATCAGAATACGGCCAAGGGCATGCAACCCATTAAATTCTTGAACGTCAACGCACTACACCCGACCAATGCGTACGTTACGGCAGCAGAAGACACGACACGGGGAGTAATCCACGGGATAGAAGCACACACCCCTTCTGACGTGCTGCGATCGAATCTGCGTATCCGAACGAAGGGACTGGAGCTCATCGACGCAAGAATGATGGGCAACTCACAAAGTGCTTTGCTCACCTTCTACGGCAGCCAAGTGCCAAGGTGTGTATATTACGTCGGGGGTGGGGGGGGGCAACTCTGCACACCCTACCGAAATTCGGTACGCTTCTGCCGTATCTGTGGCACCGTGGTACACCGCACCGACGTATGTTCACAGCCCGACGTACAAATGTGCCACTCGTGCGGGGTGCAGGAGCCTGCTGATGGACACACGTGCACCCCCAAATGCACCATTTGTGGGAGTGATCATCCAACGGGTGACCGCATATGTTCCAAAAGACTAACACCAGTGAGGCAGATATCAAGTCCGCAGCCAGAGAACCAAACGAACACCCAGCTACGGTGGTTCGCCACCGAAGACGAGGACTCCGAGCTGGAGTTCCTTCCGGCGATGGATCGTCGCAGCCGCGCCAGAACCCGCTCGCCGTCGCGGAGCCGATCTTATTCCGGGCAGCCGGGCCAGAGCAAACGATCGGCATCCCGACCCAAGGTGCCCCAGTAGCAACATCAGACAAAAAGAAAAGGAGGCCCCAAGAAGCAAGTCACCAGGCATCCTACTGGCATGCAGCACTCCTCAAGATAATCAGGTGAGCTTGGCGCAAACCGCATCTCCCACTGCCAATGCTAAGAATACACCTACACTAATCACACAAAATCCAGAGTACAAAAAAATAGCACAAGAAAAGAAAATACTTCGAAACAATTTAGCCGAGCTACGAGCCGAGTTTGACGCTTTTAGGCGCATGGCAAACAACAGCACATCACAGCAACCCATACAAATTGCGGACCACACTTCTAAATCACCACCGCAGACATCACTGCAACTAAGTACCGCCTCCAGCGCTCAATCGATAACGCTGCAACAGTTAGCAGAAAACATGCAACTAATATTCGCAAAGCTACACAAACTCAACCGAATGGTAGATGATGTGCAAACAAAAGCCGCAGCCGTCCCCAGAAAGAGAGTCAGTCTTAGTCTGGGAGCTGCTACAAGGACACCGAAAGCTATAGAGCACACTGATAGTGACAGTAAGATCCATGGATGGCAGTAATATATATATATATATAATACTATCCATGGATATCCATCGCAAACAACATAAAGACCGGACACATTGAAATCTTGCAATGGAATTGCGGCGCTCTACGCACGAAATTGGCTGATTTCACGCACTGCATAGAATTCGCGCCAATTCCTCCCGACGTTATCTGTATTCAGTAAAAAGGGAAACAGAATCAAAAACTCAAAGGATACGAGCTTTATGCTCACCCAGATTGCCCTCAAGTAGCCACCTTTGCGAAGAAGGATGTCGCGATTAGCGTAAATTATTTTTTCGGGAACCTATTGGGCACCAGTAAGCACAATTTGGCCGCAGAAAAGGCGCAAACCTAAAACAATTATTGTCAACGTTTATAGTTATCCCAGAGAAAAACAGGTGGATTTCAAAAACGTGGTGGCCACCGTGGTGCGATTCGCTCAAGGTAGGGACAAATTAATATTGTTAGGCGACTTTAACGCACAACTCTCAAGCTGGGGCTACAGTAGAGACAATCCAAGGGAATCTTGTTAGCAGGCGTTGTACAGCGTTACGGACTTTTCCTGCTAACTCATACGGATCTTCCAACGCGAATCGGGAACAGCGTGTCCAAGTACACTTACCCCGACCTCACGTTCACCAACATCGAAAGTGAGACGCGATGGACGAAGCTAGGTGAAAACCTAAGAAGCGATCAATATATCCTAAGCATATCGGTTAATGCAGCCAGGATTCGAAGAGCTATTGGCAAGGAAAGGCTATCCGACTGGACGAAATTTCGCGAAAAACAGAAAACAATCGGTAGCATAACAGAAGTAGGAGAATGGGCCGAGCGGATCAGAGTTATTCATGCTGGGTACACAAAAACAATTGAAACGACAACGGAGGCTCCAGGTTTGGATCGTCACCTCTTGCATCTCGGGGAAGCCCGGAGAGGCGTCACAAAAATATGGAAACGGCAGAAGCTTAATCGCAAACTCAGGATACGGATAGCTCAGCTAGCGCAGGAAGCTAACGCATACGCACGAAAGTTAAGCGACAGCAATTGGCATCAGTTCAGCGACTCGCTTCGGGGCACGTTGACTACAGGGAAAACACGGCGCATTCTTCGAAGTATGATTGACCCGGGAGGAACAAAACAGTCGCGAAGCGCACACTCAATCTGCTTGAAAACGAGTTTGAAGGTCGGGAAGCTGCCATGATAAACAAAATTAAACAGATATACGTAGGAACTGTTCCGACCGGGCAATCCACCAAACCCGTTTACGAAGGTCAGGACCAACCGGAAATGGACGCCCCAATAACCTTTGAAGAGGTTTATGCAGCGGCAGACTCCTTAAGGAAAAAAACGACCCTAGGGGTATATCAGATCACAAATGCAATGATTCGCAATCTAAGTGACTACACGCTAAAGAGCTTGACCAACTTCTTTAACGACACGGTCTGGACAGAGGACGGCGTCCTTCCAAAAGAATGGAAAGAAGCAAAAGTAATTCTCATTCTAAACCAGCTAAGCCTCGGAACATCAACAACCTTCGACCCATCTCCCTAACGTCGTGCGCGGGTAACCTCTTTGAAAAGGTTACCCACATGTTCACCTCGAACATGTTCGTTTTCCGACACCACGTGTCGGCGCAGGACGTTTTTCTACTACTAAAGCACGAGGTCCTACACCGAAATGAAGTGTCGGACGATAAATTTGTACTGGCATTGGACATCAAAAAGGCCTTGGGCAGCATCTCCCACCACACTATTCTGGAGGGACTGGAAGCGGTGAACTGCGGAACACGAATTTATAACTACGTGTGCTCGTTCCTCAGCGACCGCATGGCCACAATCGGATTAGGCTCCACGAGGTCCGACACCTTCAAATGTCCCGACAGAGGAACCCCTCAGGGAGCTATACTCTCTCCTCGGCTGTTCAATGTGTGGGCGAGAAATCTAGCCCTGGAGCTAGATAAACATCCGAATGTCGGCTGTGCGATATATGCCGATGGCATCACGTTCTGGGCTAACCAGGGCTCCTATGGGGACAAGCAAGAAACTCTTCAAAAGGCCATAGACGCAGTCGTTGAGTGCGCGAGTGTGGTGGACATGGCATGCGCACCCGAAAAATCGGAATTTATTCGCGTGCGTGCGAAATACCCAGGAAAGAAGGACTGATTGCCACTCACTCTGACTCTCAACGGGGCGCCAATTCCTGAAGTGGAGACACTCACCATATTAGAGATGTGGATACAGCAGAACGCTGGAACATCCCCCACCCTTCAAAAACTAAAGGTGGTCACAGGAAACGTGGCCAGAATGATACCGAGAGTGGCAAAAAGCAGAAACGGCCTAACTGAGGGAGAGACCATCAGCCTGGTTCACGCGTTCGTAATAAGCCGAATCACATACGCCCTTCCGCATCAGGTTACGACAAACCAAGAGGTTATACAGGCAACACAATAATAAGAAAAGCCTTCAAAGCTGCCCTTGGTCTTCCCGAATGCGCTAGCACAGAGAGATTTGAGGAACTAGGTCTGTACAATACTTTTGACGAGTACGCAGTCGCGACGTTATATCAGGTTCAGATTCGGATGTATTGGTCCGAAAAAACGAAGTAATTCCATGACAAATATACAGACGACGGTCCCAAAGTGAAAGAACTGTAGTGGGACCCTCGGTTAATAATAACAACATTGATGGTGATATCAAGAGTCAGCAAATTAGCGTATTATAAACAACATCTACAGAACAAATACATTGTCATTTACAACCAAGCAAGAAAAAGCACGTTATAAAAGAAAGTCAGAAGAAAGTATGGATGAAATACAAGAAATGACACGTGAGATAAAAGTAAAAGGTACACCGCCAGATCGTAGTTAAGTTATCACAGGAAATGATGCTTAAGGTGATTTTTAAAAATTGCAAGAGAAGTACAGGATTTTATGGTTGATGGTAATTCATTCCAAAGAGAAATTGCAGCGAAGGAAGATTTTTTTTTGTCGTAATTGGTATGAACCATGGGTAACAAGAAATTGTTGTTAGCCGCAAATCTGGTCATATTTTTATTCTGCAAAAGGTCAGTTGCAATGAGCGGAAATGTAAGGTTATTATGAATCAACTTGTGGAGTAAGACGAGCATGTTAAACTCGAACAAATTATTAATAGGCAAGGTATTATACGCCCGAAGTAACAAAGAGGCATTGGATTGCATGGAGCTAGAAGTGATAATGCGTATTGGCTGATTTTGGATATGTTGAATTGATCATAAGTGACAAGCGTACGTATTGCCCCATGAAACAATGCTGTAATAATGTGACTATGAATCAACGCATAATGCAACGCTAGGAGAGCCTCACGAGAAAAAAAAAGAGGGAACTTTGAATAATGCACGTATACCAAACGCAGTCTTGTGCTTGAGATGGTGGAAGTGAGAGCGAAATGTAAGGTTTGGGTCAAGATGTATGCCAAGAAAAGTGACATCGGTGCTAACCGGAATTGAATGAACTCCATGCTTTACTTCAGGAATAGAAGTTAAGGCCCTTTGAGCACTTTTGAATAACATAAATTTAGTTTTTAAAGGATTAAGAACTAAGTAATTCTTGCTACACCATTTTGTAATGTTACATAATGCAATATTTAACTTAGAAGTAAGAGTAGTAACAGATTTGTCAGATGAAGATATGGTTGTGTCATCTGCGTATAAAATGCAATGAACGTAGTTGGTGGAGTTAAGAGAAAGCTCAGAAAGAACGATTTGTTCAACTCAGGGCAGACGAGTATTGGCGAGGTTAGGCTTTCCCCTGAGACCCCAGTATTGCGGAGAGGAAACGGCAGAGACAGATCGCAACGTTCGATCGCCATCGTGGTGGCCCGAATTACCAAAAACGTACACCCCAAGTACCATCCCGGACGACGCAGAGATAGGGTAAAGACACTTCACAAACGTTTTGGCATGGGACCGGGGGTGCATTATACGGATGCCAGTCGAGCCAGCTCAGACGCTTTCACCATAGTCTCGACATGCAAGAAGAATATAACAACGCCGTCCTTCAAAACCGCTTCGGCGTGCGTGGCAGTGGCTGCAGCCATCACCTTGGCCATTCAGGACGCCGAGCGACAAACCAAATCGGCTGTCATATTATCCCACTCAAAAGCAGCTTGCCGCCTGTTTCTACGTGGAACGACACCGAAATCAATATTTAAAATTTTAGGCAATCAACTGGAAGAAAACGCGAGGGCGGACCGTTTGCTCGCGGTTTAAACGTCCGAGCAACGGCATGGCCTAGCGACGACCTTCCACCGAATACTGGTGACATCCTCCTACAGCAAAAGCAGTAGGGGAGACGTTTTGGACATCCTCACGCCTATTTAAACGGCGAACAGGAGAGGGACTAGCGTCGTATTCAGACGAATACGTATCCCAACCAGCACCAACTACACCGAATACACCCCACGACGTTCACTGACGAGTTGCCGGGGTGCACAGACACACCCATACTAAAACACATCACATAGGAGTGCACCCGGAGGCCTCCGCACATAGACAGCCCCATATTACAGCAACATGAACCAATGAGGAAGATGCAGTGGGAGGCATGGCTTGCGGACGAGGGTCGGCAGAGCCAGTTGGGTCTCCTGGACCAAGCTCAGCGAGCCGCTCGTGCCAGTGGGGCCCTGGAATAGGGGCTCCAACCATCGTGCCTTATTTTATTTCTATTCAGTAAAGCTTATAAAGTTTTCACTCACTCAATTCTACAAATGTAGAGGTCCTGCTATGGTTATACGCGTATAAGAAGGAAAGTATGCTACCACAACAAATTCTTTCACACGCCCAAGCCGATCAAATGATATTTTATTTTTCAGACTTTTGCCTAGGCGTAGAAAAATCAATGTCACACTGTCATACCAAGCGTTGTCGAGGATAAAGACGTCATCCTCCCAGGTAGTTATTCGTGGTATGCTGAGGCGCAGAGGAGATCTCGCTTGACAGATTGCCTTCTAGAATATGTCAAAGCAACATCGGCGGCTTATGTCCGTGCAGAGGGCAATGATACTAATCCTGCATTTCGTCCTAACTTTGTTCGGAAAATAATAAATGTGGATCTCACGCCGACGCTCTTAAATTCTGTTTATCTTGTAAGAAAAAAACTATATTTCGCTGCAGTGCAGGTGAGCTGTTGAGCTCTGAAAGGAAGAAAAACTAAGCAGGTCCACTGAATCCTGAGAGCAAATCATTATTTATTAAAAAATATTTTTTATATTCACACTGCTTGTTAAGAAAGGGAGAGCTAACAAGACTTGTTGCATGATTTTATTTAGCTTGGTTCAATGTACATCAATGTACGTGAGAAATATGTGCGTAAAATTTCAGCAAGCATCTGGTTTCGCAAAAAAGGTACTCCGAAAAGCGCATGGAAGTGCAAAAATAGGTTTAGAGAAAGTCAACCAAAATGATGTTAAAGAAATTCATCCTGCATAACAGACATTCAGGAGAGCCTAAATCACCCATACTTGTAGCGTGTCCCTTACCTTGCATTTGTATTCGAATCGTATTTTTGGCGTGTCCCGACTCTCGTCTGCTTTTGCTCGTGCGGCACCTCTTATTTTTAGTGCGATATCAATTATATGACACTCCAGGCGCATTTCTAGAATCGGCATCGGGTTCAGGTTGCGTATACATTCCATGAGCGATAAAATCGTCGCCGTGCGTTGTATGTTCTATGTGCAAGTGAAAGTGCGACAGGGTGAGCCTCCGAACGAGGCTCAATATCGCATGCGCGAGCGAGGAAGGCTCGACAGAATCGCGCTCCCTTCTGTCGCGCACGAGGCAAATGGGTGAGGCACCATATTGACTGCATTAAAGAAGCAAGAAGAAGACCGATTTTAGTGCTAGGATCCTTCAACGCCGCCCAGCCGACGCGCTGTGGGGTTACAAATATTCGTCCAAAAGAGGAAACCAATTGCTTAAAGCGATAGAGGATCACGACATGGAGGTGGTTAACGAACCGGACATACCGACCAGGAAAGGCACTAGCATGGTCAAAGACACCACTCCTGATTTGACGCAAGTTCGGGGCTACCTCGACGTACCTCGGCGTAACATGGGGGAAAATGTTGGCTAGGATAACGATATAATTTGTGTAACCCTTGGGGGGACCGACATCAAGGCGAAACTGGGTCAAGCCAACATTACAGAGTGGGACCGGTTACGTAGAAGCGCAGACAGTGAAGGTGAGGACGAGGACCGAGACACCAAGACGCATGAGACGAGGGCAAAAAGCAACTCGAATTTGTAAAAAAAATTACGCAGAATATTACTACGACCACGCAAATTCCCTTCGTAGACAGCAGGGCTTAACCACATGTGGGCGGCCAGGCATGGTCTTACTCGAAGATGGAAGAGGCAAAGACATAAGCTTCGCAGACGTATGCACGCGCTCAAGAAGCAGGTGACCGAGTTTGTGGAACAACCATGCAGGGAAAATTGGATGAAGATGTGTGGTTACCTGCAAGGCACACTGTCTACGAAGAAGACTTGGAAGTGGTTGTGGCACCTCATAGATCAGTTAAAAAGCAAGGGCGCATGCGCTCGAGACCTGACAAGAGCGATCAACAGTTACGACGGGGACGGGGAGAAGCTCATTCGTGAACTCACAAGTAATTACCTCAAGACCAAGAAGAGCGGTAACCCGACTCACGAGTATGAAGGGCATAGTAACGTTGAGATGGACGAAGCCTTCACTGAACTGGAGCTGGTTGCGGCCATCGATGAAAGTAATCAAGGCAGCACACCGGGAATTGATGGCGTTAAATGCAAGATGCTAAAAAATATGAGCGACAAAAGCCGAGCCGCACTGCTAAACCTCGCCAACGCGTCCTAGCAGGAGGGTTCGTTAGCAAAAGAATGGAAAGAAGCGGAGGTGCATTTCATTTCCAAGCCGGGCCACACGTCGACAATATGCGCCCCATCTCCCTCACGTCGTGTGTAGGGAAGGTGGCTGAGCGTATGGTGTTCAAGAGACTACAGAGACGTTTGGACATCACTGATCAGATGCCATTGACCATGTACGGATTCCGGAGTCACCTGAGTACGCAAGACGTCTTGTTGCAACTACACGAGCTGGTAATCAAGCAACCGAAGACCCCTACGCCAAGAGCTACCCTGGCGCTCGATCTCAAGGGGGCCTTCGATAGCGTCCACAGCCGAAAGTATTCTCCGTAACCTGCGCCAAACTGGATGCGGAAAGCGAATATTCAAATATGTGCAGGATTTATTGAGCAATAGAAAAACAACGATCAAAATTGGAGAGGAGAAGGCGAAACCGATAACCCTGGGGGACAGAGGCACCCTGCAATGATCGGTTCTTTCGCCGCTTCTCTTCAACCTGGCACTCCTCTCTCTCCCGGCTTTGCTTCAAGACATAGAGGGCATAGATCACGCTCTCTATGCAGACGATATCGCTGTGTGGACGTCGAGGTAAGGGTCGGAGAGTTGGATGGAGGAGACCCTTCAGAGAGTGGCAAAGACCGTGCACGAGTTCTCTAAATCATGCGGCCTCACTTGCTCGCCACACAAGTCAGAGTTACTCGTCATCAAGCCAAGAAGAAAGAAAGGAGACGAAGACAGCGCCCGCATCACCATCGACGGGACGACCATAACGCGAACCACGCAAGCACGTATCCTGGGTGTCATCTTCCAGAACAATCTCAAGGCGGGGTCACCGATCGACAAAATCAAGGTTTCAACGCAACAAATTTCGAACATGATCAGAAGAGTCACAAACAGACCAAGGGGATTGAAGGAGGACGATGCACTGACGCTCGTCCAGCGTTCGTGACGTCGCGAATCGTTTACGCGGCGCCTTACCTCAAGTTACTCAAGAAAGACAGGGACCATTTGAACGTCATTATACGCAAGGCAACCAAGATGGCGCTGGGCATTCCGAAGCAATCTTCGACCGACAAGTTTCTCGGCATGGTCAAGCACAACGTCGTCGAAGAATTAATAGAAGCTCATCTGCCGAATGAAAGAGTTTGTCTCAGTCAAGCGTCGGCGGGACGTCGCGTTCTTGCCATGTTTGGCTGGCAAGAGGCAGAGCGGAAGGAACCGGGGCCGTTACCCAAGTTGTGGGCGCATAAACTTCACAGTAAGCCACTGCCTAGAAACATGAGGTCGAGTAGTAACGACGGCCGCAGAGCGGCTCGTATAGCGGCCTTGATGGAGACTTTGGGTCAAATAGTAGAAGAGGAAGAGGGGGTCACTCTCTTCACAGACGCTTCATTACCCAAGTTTTCATCGAAAGCGACGCTGGCAGTTACGAAGCGGGATGTGCTCGTAACCTGCGCCTCCATCAAACGTCTTTTCCGGAGGTGGCAGAAGAGGCCGCGATAGCGCTAGCACTCGCGCAGCCCAAGGTGGGAAGAATTGTCACTGACTCGCAAACGGCGTATAACAACTACAGAAAGGGGTGGGTGTTCCTTCCGGCACTAGATATTCTCAAGAGTAAACGCGACGTACCTGAAAGGAAAGTTGACTTGACATGGACACCGGCTAACTCTGGGCTGGAGGGCAACGAACTTGCCCACCAGTTCGCCCGAGAGATGCAACAACGAGTAGAGGAAGGTGAGCCGCAGCCCATAATTAGATATAGAGACATTAATAGGTGCAGCGGTGGCGCAGAGGTAGAACACCCGCATCGCGTGCAAGAGGTCCGTGGTTCGAATCCTGGAACCGGCAATTTTCCACCGGACTAAAAAAAAATCCGCGTGTTGATAAAATTGCACAAACAGGCCTGGAGTGTGGCCTGATCCCGGTGACCAGAACCGGTAACGCACTCCCTCACCAGAGCAGGATTGGCCACCCTGGTGCAGTACTTGGCCACAACCTCCTATATGAACACAACAATCAAACCCTGGCCCTCAGTCCCCAGCAGCTGCGAAGCAACTGACCACGGCGGCGGTCAGACCTGCGACGCTGCAGAGGGTGCTAAGAATCACTGGCTCCGGACAAGCCGCCATTGGAACATGAACCTGGCAACGTTTAACGCTACAACGTTATCTAGTGAGGCGAGTCTAGCAGTGCTATTGGAGGAAATAGAGGGCAGTAAATGGGATATAATAGGGCCCAGTGAAGTTAGGAGGCCAAAAGAAGCATATACACTGCTAAAAAGCGGGCACGTCCTGTGCTACCGGGGCTTAGCGGTAAGAAGAGAACTAGGAGTCGGATTCCTGATTAATAAGAATATAGCTGGTAACATACAGGAATTCGATAGCATTAACGAGAGGGTGGCCGGTCTTGTTGTGAAACTTAATAAGAGGTACAAATTGAAGGTAGTACAGGTCTACGCCCCTACATCCAGTCATGATGACCAGGAAGTCGAAAGCTTTTATGAAGACGTGGAATCGGCGATGGGTAAAGTCAAAACAAAATACACTATACTGATGGGCGACTTCAATGCCAGGGTAGGCAAGAAGCAGGCTGGAGACAAGTCAGTGGGGGAATATGGCATAGGCTCTAGGAATAGCAGGGGAGAGATTTTAGTAGAGTTTGCGGAACAGAATAATATGCGGATAATGAATACCTTCTTCCGCAAGCGGGATAGCTGAAAGGGGACGTGCAGGATCCCGAACGGCGAGACTAGAAATGAAATAGACTTCATACTCTGCGCTAACCCTGGCATCATACAAGATGTGGACGTGCTCGGTAAGGTGCGCTGCAGTGACCACAGGATGGTAAGAACTCGAATTAGCCTAGACCTGAGGAGGGAACGGAAGCAACTGGTACATAAGAAGTCAATCAATGAGTTAGCGGTAAGAGGGAAAATAGAGGAATTCCAGATCAAGCTACAGAACAGGTATTCGGCTTTAACTCAGGAAGAGGACCTTAGTGTTGAAGCAATGAACGACAATCTTGTGGGCATCATTAAGAATTGTGCAATGGAAGTCGGTGGTAACTCGGTTAGGCAGGATACCAGTAAACTATCGCAAGAGACGAAAGATCTGATCAAGAAACGCCAATGTATGAAAGCCTCTAAGCCTACAGCCCTAGAATAGAACCCTAGAATAGAACTGGCAGAACTTTCGAAGTTAATCAACAAGCGTAAGACTGCTGACATAAGGAAGTATAATATGGATAGAATTGAACATGCTCTCAGGAACGGCTGAAGCTTAAAAACAGTGAAGAAGAAACTAGGAATTGGCAAGAATCAGATGTGTGCGTTAAGAGACAAAGCCGGCAATATCGTTACTAATATGGATGAGATAGTTCAAGTGGCTGAAGAGTTTTATGGAGATTTATACAGTACCAGTAACACCCACGACGATAAGGCGAGAGAGAATAGTCTAGAGTAACTTGAAATCCCACAAGTAACACCGGAAGAGGTAAAGAACGCCTTGGGAGCTATGCAAAGTGGGAAGGCAGCTGGGGAGGATCAGGTAACAGCAGATTTGTTGAAGGATGGTGGGAACACTGTCCTAAAAAGGTTGGCCGCCCTATATACACTATGCCTCATGACCTCGAACGTACCGGAATCTCGGAAGAACGCTAACATAATCCTAATCCATAAGAAAGGGGACGTCAAAGACTTGAAAAATTATAGACCGATCAGCTTACTGTCCGTTGCCTACGAAATATTTACTAAGGTAATCGCAAATAGAATCAGGAAGACCTTAGACTTCTGTCAAGCAAAGGACCAGGCAGGATTCCGTAAAGGCTACTCAACAATAGATCATATTCACACTATCAATCAGGTGATAGAGAAATGTGCGGAATATAACCAACCCTTATATATAGCTTTTATTGATTACGAGAAAGCGTTTGATTCTGTCGAAACCTCAGCAGTCATGGAGGCATTACGGAATCAGGGTATAGACGACCGTATGTAAAAATACCGAAAGATATCTATAGCGGCTCCACAGCCACCGTAGTCCTCCATAAAGAAAGCAACAAAATCCCAATAAAGAAAGGCGTCAGGCAGGGAGATACGATCTCTCCAATGCTATTCACAGCGTGTTTACAGGAGGTATTCAGAGACCTGGATTGGGAAGAATTGAGGATAAAAATTAATGAAGAATACCTTAGTAACTTGCGATTCGCTGATGATATTGCCTTGCTTAGTAACTCAGGGGACCAATTAAAATGCATGCTCACTGACCTGGAGAGGCAAAGCAGAAGAGTGGGTCTAAAAATTATTCTGCAGAAAACTAAAGTAATGTTTAACAGTCTCGGAAGGGAACAGCAATTTACAATAGGCAGCGAGGCACTGGAAGTCGTAAGGGAATACATCTACTTAGGGCAGGTAGTGACAGCTGATCCGGATCATGAGACGGAAATAATCAGAAGAATAAGAATGGGCTGGGGTGGGTTTGGCAGGCATTCTCAGATCATGAACAGCAGGTTGCCATTATCCCTCAAGAGAAAAGTGTATAATAGCTGTGACTTACCAGTACTCACCTACGAGGCAGAAACCTGGAGGCTTACGAAAAGGGTTCTACTCAAATTGAGGACGACGCAACGAGCTATGGAAACAAGAATGATAGGTGTAACGTTAAGGGATAAGAAAAGAGCAGATTGGGTGAGGGAACAAACGCGAGTTAATGACATCTTAGTTGAAATCAAGAAAAAGAAATGGGCATGGGCAGGACATGTAATGAGGAGGGAAGATAACCGATGGTCATTAAGGGTTACGGACTGGATCCCAAGGGAAGGGAAGCGTAGCAGGGGGCGGCAGAAAGTTAGGTGGGCGGATGAGATTAAGAAGTTTGCAGGGACGGCATGGCCGCAATTAGTACATGACCGGGGTTGTTGGAGAAGTATGGGAGAGGCCTTTGCCCTGCAGTGGGCGTAACCAGGCTGATGATGATGATGATGATGATGATGACATTACGAACCATTATAGGACGCAGAGGCGCAGTTACCCCAATCCTCACAAATCGGTTAGCAGAGAACAGCAAGCACCCTACAGGCACATACAGGCAGGATCCTTCCCGCAACCCTTACCTTCAAAACAACATGTACCCTGAAAGGTACGAGAAGGATTGTAATTTCTGCAAAACTCAGTTAGGCAGGCTCCAACACGTCACTGGCGTATGCGATTTCATCAAGGCGATCCCCCCTACCTCTTACCTGCTCCACTACCCTATCCCATCCCTCATTCACCCTTACCGAGCGATGGGAGACCTTGCTGACCAGCACCGCCCTGGAAGACCAGCTCGTCCTGATCTCCAGGGGCCAGGCAGCTAGGGAAGCATATGGGTCCCGTGAAGAGAGAACCACTTCGATCGACAGCGTCTAAGAAGATGTCGAGCTCGGCTCAATAAAGTTGTTCCTCTCTCTCTCTCTCTACCGATTATGTCATCACTGCGCACGTGATGGAAGATGCGCATGTCTTAGGTAAAGCGGCGAATGGCGAATCATAAAGGCACGAATAACGACTACTGGCAAAGATTAAGGTGACACAGAATACGAGCCGAGGCTTATCAGCGCAGGGTCTGACAAGGCGATCCGATTGTTAGTTGAGGCAGGACCTTGTAGTTCGTTCTCAATGCCGCATATGGCTGATGCCGTGGACGAGTGCCAGAGCTGTTCAGCCGCGCAGACTAGACGCCGTAGACGGCAACGATTTCGAGGCAGCAAAGGCGACGTGCAAGAATGTGTTTCCTAGGACCGGGAAAAAACTTGGAGGGGTAAAAGAGAACAGGGGATAAATTGGTGCGGAGGCCGCCTCACGCAAATCTACCGATTTTGCGTGAGGCGGCCACTCTGGTTTACGTTGAAAATAGCAAATCCTGTAATGGCTTAAAGCAGCTGCTGGGTAGAATTCAGCGTAAAGCACAGATGTCAGCACTGGTAACGAGGACGAGAAAAACGTCTCGTGTTGGTGCTCACTTTCTTCATGTGTTTTTGCTTCACGCCTAATTGCCTTTAATGGTTCTAAGGAACAACTATGTTATAATTCAGTACTGTTGAGTGGTGGCTCTCCGAACCGCGGCATACGCAGAGCCATTGAGATTAGAGCCTTAAGTGGCTCATGCCGCCGATGGCTTTGAATAAGTTACCTGTACGGTCCAGTGGCACAAACACTATCATAATCAGCGATGGCTTGTAGTCCCTAAGCAACAGCAACAAGAGCAAAAAAAACATGGCTCAACTGTCTCGTAATGCATAGGCTACAAGCACTCGTGAAAGTCAAGCGTACAGTGGATACATTCATTCTAATCACACAATAAACGTAAAAATAGCGGCGTCTAGTTTTGTGCTTCAAAAAAATCACTGCGACCTACTCAATAGACCATACTTCTGTAAGTAGTGGCTCATACACCCGTGAGGATGTTCCTGCAGTAGCGAGATTTTAAAAAAAGTAACTTTGTGCTACTAACATCACTTCAACTAACTGGAGACTACCTGAATGATTCGCCGTCACCATATTGCGAAGAAATGCTGGACGAACAGCCTAGGTTGTTTGGGGAGGCTCAAAGCGTGGAAAACATCGAATAGAGTAACATGCACGGATCGAATCACTCAACTTATCAAGTTCACTGCTCCCGTGGGTTTGCTGGACACTGACGAGTTGGAGAATGATTCACCCGCCAATTCAGCAATAATTCAAACACAACGCGCACCTCAAGGACTTACATTATTGCTCACTCTTCTCAACTTCTTAATAACAACAACGTAGCTATACAATTGGGCCTTGTTCGGCACATTCAGCACAATATGTAGGTAAGTAAGTAATTAAGGAAGCATGTAGCATATTTAGAGTAAGCAATTTACGAAGCTCACTTAGTTACCACCCTCTTATCGGACATGTAGCAGACAAACGCGACTGACACGAGACAATCTTCTTTAGCCAAACGCTAAACACTGCCTCAATGACACTCAATGAAATGACACTGCCTCAATGAAACACTGCCACAGATTGCTGTCATGCATCATACTTTTAAGGCATTCAGATTCCTGAGCGTTCGCAGCTTTGTGCAGTCCCGAAAGGCGTCTTGCTTAGTACATGTTGAAAAATTTATTAACCAAATTCCTAGGTATACGAAGCTTACACTGCCTATTCTCACTTCACTAGCGACATGGAGCACATCTATAAATCAGGCAACTACAGTTCATAATAAATTGAAAGCTTCAATTCAGTAAAATATTCCAAAATATTTTCGGATGTGCCTTAACACATAGCACCACCAACATTCACAAAAATCTCACAACTTTGTGCGCTAACCCGTGGAGTCTCCTATCATACAGCATTTTTTCGCAAGAAGTTACAAAGCCGGTGCTCGGGCCCATGGATCGCGTTTTGCTAGGATAAACCACGATCTGGGTAGCTGAACAAGCAATAGTCTTTTGCATTGAGGATAATGAAAGAATGGGGCTAAAACGTGTGATGGCATTTCAGTGAAACTACTTGAGTGCTACTTCAATGCTACTTCAGTGAAACTGAAGTAGCATTTTTATAATTATATTTTATCAGGGGAATGCGTAAGATGACTCAGTTATCCCGGTGCGTTTCTCGAAGCGGAATAATTCTGCAGTACTAGGAATTATTACGATCTTCTCTTTTCAGGCTTGCGAAACCACAGTTGAGTTAAATGTTCTGTGAAGAAAATTAGTTCTTCAGATTTCTCTGAAAGAGTGGTAAGGAAGCTTGGCCCAAACCAGGGAAATTTTCATATTGAATTGGTGGGAGGTTCTGTGGACATTGTAGCACGAAAATTACATATTATACTAATGATTAAATAATAAACTATGCGCTAGGGGGTCAGCTTGAAACATTCCTACAAGCCGTCTTTAATTGTACTTTGTCTGGTGCATGAAAATTCAGCATGCATAACCCGTCTGAAATCAGGTGAATTCCAAAAGTAATCAATAGACCATATCAACATTAGACAGGATTTTACTTTTAAAACGCTAAGCTCATTGAGATGAATAATTTGTTCCTAAGCATAAATTCCACCGAAAATAAAGTGCCCGTTTCACCCAAAAGATAGAGCACTGATTTCGGTAGAAATAATCAGACGGCTATTCAAATTAGAGTTCGTATTTTCATACGCTGAATAAACTGTTGGAAACATGCCCGACAGACTATGTTAAGAACACAAGTGCTATGTTTTCAGCTAGGTCTTTCTGCTCTTTGTGAGTCATTTTTTTCACGCTTTAGCCCCCGTCACGATATACTAAAAAAGAACATTTCACTCTAAGGCTCTACGAAGGCATCGATGATGGCGTCGATTTCAAAACAAATAAACTGGATGCTATGAGACCTATTTGTAAACAACAATTGATACGCTGGCATATGTTACGGAGGTACTCTTGCACCTGACTTAAAGTAAATGTTGTGCATATCTCAAAAAAAAAAAACCTGAACGTACCGCAACTGATTTGGGCATATTAGAAATTGTTTTTTAACTACATGGACCCAAGATTACACATTTACCTTGAGCAAATTAATAAGCAGCAGCAAATCTGCTGCTGTAAGACAACCCTATTTGAAAAATCAGTGTCATCTAATGCTCACCAAGTAGAAACCAGCTCGTTTTTTTTTTTTTCAGATTGGATTGCTCTGGACACACTGGCGCTCAATGGGACCCACTGGTACACTAGAAGTATCGCTGGATAAGAGCTCGGTTAACTGCACGAGCCAAGGCTTTAATGATGGGAAGCTTGACGAGCGGTATCTAGCTGGATTTCCTGGCTCGTGCTGTAAACGGCGCTGGTTGCGTTTCGGTGGCACTTGTTCCACTACGTCAAGAGTATTCAGGCTGTTGAACATGAAATGTTTGATGGGACGTAATCGGTAGATACTTCGCTCGTGTCATAAATAACGCAATATTTTGGTGTCATGAAAATCTCTTTCGTGTCACACATTGAAATAAAGGTGCGTAAACTACTCCATTTATCCATGCATTTGTGACGCTGAAGATTCCTCTCGCTCTTCGCATTTCCCTTTTTGACTATGCGAATGGCTACGTTCTTCAACAAAATGATGTTAATAAACATAGCGCCTAGTTTTGTAGTAATTTTGCGAAACCGATGACAGCGACTTATAAGTATTGTTGAGAAGTCGGCACGAAATAGACAAGCCCAGTCGTATTTTTGATGTGTTAGAGCGGACCCACAGGAAACTAGACGCTAACTGATATTTTCCCACGTATAAAATACATCAGCAAATCGTGCGTTTTGATTATCTATTGTGTACTGGAAAGTAATAGAAAAATTGTGCTCAGGCTCAAATATAAACATTTTCGCATGTGCCATGTGCCCTTGCCTAGATCGTTTGCTTCCTACCGAGTTCGGCTGCGTGCTATCCGCCCGTCTGGGGTCAGGAATCAACATGTGTAACGAGGTCAAATAATTTTCCATTTCAGCTTTCCCATCGGTGTCTTTCAACCAACCCATTTTTTTGTGTCTACAGTGTCCGCACAAGAAGCGATGAGCGGCCATGTGACTCGTTATTTATATGTTTTCATATTCTGTCGCCAGAAGCTACCATGCGCACTGACACACGCTTCTCTAGCGGAGGTGTGCAACTACAAGACCTGTGGATTGAAACCAATTTTTCAGGTCAGAAATTATGCAATACCCTCGCCCGCAATGAAATAGCCGCTCTAAAATCGGCAGTCACAACGTTTTGAGCGTCCTGGATCGATGGTTTGTTTCATATATTTTTCGAAGTTAAAAGGTCAGGATAGCAATGTTTAAAGCAATCATTGTTGCGTCACTTCGAGGCAATCTATTCAATACGGACAACTTTTTGCTTTATGACAGATGCGTTAGATGTATTTGTTCGGCAATAGCGCGTCTGCCATGTCCTTACGAGGCATACTGTGTAAATCTGAAAGTGCGCTGGGACATTTACATGTGTTGTTATTCGCATCCCGCCACGTAGCGACTTGGCGAAGCTGTAAATTACTGGCATTTGGCTTCTTTAGGCCGGACCACGGTCAGACCAGTGTGACCAGAGATCTTCTCAAGGAGCCCGTGATATCAAGATAATCAAAATTCATTTGCAGAGGTTAAAAATAGTAAACTTGTGTTGTCGCTTGAAAGAATGTTTTGCAGATTATGAAGTAGTGCGAATTATTGTAGGTGCAGTGAGCGTCTGTACTGCGCATATAATTTCTTTAGAAATAAATTATGACATAACGTTGCATATCAAAGTGATGGCAATTATTTTGGTATAAACCGATCTTTGCTCAGACTATCTCACAATTTCTCCATTTAGAAAGTACGAAATTTTGTTAAATGTAGCTGCATTCAGGTGATCCTTAATAGGCATTTGTTCTAATTCGTGTATTATTTGCTCTAAATAATATAAAATGTAGGGTTTCATCTGCAAAAACTGCAAAAGAATAATGAGAGACACCGTAGCGGGGGACTCGGGATTTATTTTCGACACGCGCGGCTCTTTAATCAGCGCCCAATGCACCTTATTTTTGCATTTCGCCAACATTGAAATGTGGGCACTTTGGACGCGATATTATCATGCGCCTCTCGATTTCGCAGTGGAATACCAAGGGCCCTACGCAACCACCGTTTTTACTTTGCTGGCCGAAGGAATGTTTCCGAGTAAACTAGTTACCTCGGACTGTCTGTGCTGCTTTTAAAAGTACATTTTAGGCTTGTTGCTTATGTTCTTTATTACAAGCATTATAGTTATTGAAACCGTGAGCGTATCGTCCTTTTCAGTGTGATAACACTTGTTTCAGTCTCCCACTAATGTGAACTGTTACTTTACCACAGTGATGCATCTTTCCTTAGGAGTCATAAGCATTGCAGGAAACCACTCATTTCTGAAAAAAAAAAAATTTCTCTATGTAATATGTTCTCAATGCTGAAGCATTCTTACCTGTATTAATGTTAGGCAAACTGCTTTGACCTTTCGTGGTGCCCTGCAAGCTCTCACTCAAGCGTCACATTCCTGTGGCCTTCTTTCAGCAGAGTTGGTGTATCGAAGCAGCATGAGAAGGTCCAGTAAAACGCCTTGTGAGATGCACGACTTGCTCTTGCTTAAGATCGGAGGACCTCACTATTAACGAAACCTACAATGGGGATTCAGAAAAAGCTGCCTAACGTACACTCTTGTATTTACATGTAGAAGCTATTTTCCCCTCAAAATTAATCTTTCCCGCAGTATTGTTACCAAATCATTACAGCGTCACAACACTGCAGTAAGGTGAGCAAAAGTGATCGTTCATGTAGTAAACTTATAAAAATGGTGGTTGCATAATTATAGCAAATGTGAAAAGAATGTGCCAGTTTTTTTCAGAGGCTTTTTCAGGGTGGCATAAGGGACTGGCTGCGGTTCTGCTAAACATACATCGCCTCTCATCCACTCGGTTTCTATTCACCAGCTACTTATGTAACCTAACGTCAGTAAATAAAGCAGTAACTAGCCCATCTGAAGTACTAAGCTGCATTATTGTTGAAGTTTTGAAAAAGTCTGGAAGTTATGCGCCGCTTAGCAAGTGCCTATGGAAAAAATATATATTCATGAATATGACACGCTTCTTTTTAAATAGGCTGTTTATCATAAATGATGAACTGCGAAATTAAGGTTGTTAGTTGAAGCTTTAGTTCAATAATGAGATTATGCTAATGGGCAATGACCAGCAATATACGCACATAATTTCTGCAGAAACTGACGCTAAAGAACAGATAGTGCGAGCATTGCCCTTGCGGTGACAAGACGATGTCGCTGCAGCCCAATTCCGAAAAGTCCATATGTGATGCGGATAGTTATATGGGCATGTTAGATGATGTTCATTCTTCTTGTAGCGCAGGCAGAATGGAGCGGATATAGAAGGCACAAGAGAGAAGCTAGAAGGCTGAACGACCAGCTGCGAACAGTTCTGAACGCCCGCCATTAGTCCCGCACTGAACTTCAGAAACCATTTTAGCGAACTGAAGATCAATTTTGTCTACCAAGCGTCCTTAAATTGCAATACACACATGTTATTTCCTCTTATTAAACACAGGTAAATAATGTCATATTGCCAGGTACTTTGTCATTATATTTAGAAGGTTAGCCCGCGTATGCCGCAACACCTGATACCAAGCAAGCTGTGTCTTGGTACCTGGCGCAACGTTAAAATTGCAGCCGCGTGAAATTAACTCTCCAAATGGTTGTGTTGAGGACAAGAAAATGGGTGGGGCGGAAACGGGTAATAGCTTTTGTGTTCTTCGTCCTTGGCTTTTGCGAAACTGCGCATTTTTATTATGAAATTTAATCAGGAGAACGATTAAGCTGGCACAGGTATCCTAGCGCGTTTCTTGGAGCTCAATATTTAGGATGCAATACTACAAAATATTTAGGCTTTATTTTGTTTCAGGTTTCCAAAACCACAATAAAGTGCAATGTTCTCTGAATGAAATTACTTCGTCAAATTCCTGTTATCACGCAGTAAATAACCATGGCCCAAAGCGGCCAAATTTTCATTCGAAGTGGTCGTAGATTCGTGCATATAGTAGCACGAAAATGACACACCGTACTAATGAATAAACAATGAACGATGTGCTTCGGCATCCCCTGCAAGCAATCCTACAACTGTATTTTGTACTGTACAATTGTACTCTGGCCGGTGCATGAGAATTCAACATGAATAACTCGTGCGTTATCTGGTGAATTCCGAAATTAATCAATAGACCTTATAAACATCAAGCACGATTATATCTTTTAAAATGCTAAGCTAGTTTGCATGAGTATTTTTTATAAGCATGAAAGCCACAGAAAAAAGAAAGTGGCAGATTCACCAGAAAGATGAAGCACTGATTGCGATGTGAAATTATCAGATAGCCATACGAAGTAAAAGTAGTATTTTTATCTGCAGCATAAATTGCTGTAAATATGTCCTATAGATAGAGATGACTACGCGAGGAACACAGGCGCCATGTTTTCTACTATTCTTGCCATATTTGTTTCATGCTTTATCCCATGTCACCAGATGCGAAAAAAAGAATCTTTCACACTAAGGCTCTACGAAGGCGTCGATGATGATGACAATATCAAAACAAATAAGCCGAATACTATATGATTTCTCTGTAAACAACCTTTGATATGCTGGCACGTGTGACGGAGGTACCGTTTAAGCTCGCTGAAACTGAATGGTGTGCCTATTTGAAACAAGCTCGGCAGACCTCAACTAGTGTCGGCATGTTCGGAATTGTAATTGTACCCGCATAGAGATAAGAATTTATATATACCTTTACGAAATTATGAAATCTGAAGGTGCAAATTTGAATCTCCTGCCGCAAGATAACCCCATTTAAAAAATCGGCGTCTTCTAGGGCTAACAAATGAGAAACCAGCGCCTCTTTTTACATTGGATTTCGCTGGGACCCACCGGAACACATTAGACTCACTGGGACCCACTAATATACTAGAGACATCGCTGGATTAGAGCTCGGTTACACTGCACATGTCGCTGATATTACTGCTATGACGCTAGACACGCTGTATCTAGCTGGAGTTCCTGGCTCGTATTGGAAACTGCACTGGTTGCTTTTGTGTGGCACAGGGTTCAGTACGCGAGGAGTATTGGGGGGGGGGGGGGGTATTGAATATCAAGTCCTTGATAGAATTTAATCGGCAGAGGCTTGGCTCCTGTCGGCAATAACGCTATATTTAGGGTCTCAAAATTATCTTTTCTGTCGTCCCTTGGAGCGAAGGGGCGTGAGCAACTCCTTTCATGCATGCATGCATTTTGGTAACTGAAGATCACTTTTGCTCCTCACATTTCCGTTTTGACTGTAAAGACAGTTACATCTTTCAAGAAAATGAAGTTAACGAAGATAGTGGCTTGTTTTTTAGTACTTTTGCGCAATCAATGGTGGCGAGTTATGAGTATTGTTGTGTAGTCGGCACGAAATAAACACGCCCAGTAGTCATTCTGATGTGTTCGAGCGTACCCCAGGAAACGTGTCACTGAATGAAATCATCCCAGGCATAAAAATGTTCAGCAAATCGTGCGTTTTGACTTTCCCTTGCGTACTAGAAAATAATAGATAAATCGTTCTGAACCACAAATAGAAACACTTCCCCATTTGCCAGGGGCCCACGCCGGGATCGTTGGCTTCCTGCCGAGTTCGGCTACATGCTATCTACCCGTCTAGGGTCATAAAGCAACATGTGTAACTAGGTCAAATACTTCTGAATTTTAGCTTTCACTTCAATGTTTTTTAACCAAACTATTTTTTTTTCGTGTCTACGGTGTCAGCACAAGAAGCGATGCGCGCCCATATGACTCGTTATAGACACGCTTATATGCGCCAACGCCGAATGCTGCCAGCAGCCCTGACTGACACTTCTTGTTGCATATCTTTACACTGCACAAGGAATGAAATGCGACATGGAGCGCTTAGTAGAACCCTACATGTGTACAAAGTACGTGACAAAACCATGACATGTCACTAGGAATTTGGTCACCAAAGGTGACGAGGACTCCGATGTAAAATTACCCTCCAGAATTACGTCCATGTGACACGAACTACAGCTGGTTGAAATGAAAGTATGCGCATTACTTAGCCCTAAATTAACGCGTCTCATTCCGTGAGCACTGTACACGTGTACTTGTGTGATAGCGTTGTCCTTTCTGTCACGCAGGCCATACCGCGGTCACATCATCCTCACCCACTATGTATATATTACCGATGGCCAGCAAGCTAAGTGGTGTTTTTCACCCTTCTATTCCTTGTCTGTGATTCTGCCACGTAGAGTTGCTGCCATGCAATAAAGCATGTCTCAAGTTCACTCTGCCTCTTCGTTCACAAAAACCCTAGAACAAGACACCGTCAGAAAATTTTCGCATTCGTCAGGTGCCCGCGCCAAGATCGTTTCCTTGCTACCGAGTCCAGCTACACGCTATCCGCCCGTCTGTGTTCAAGAATCAACATGGGTAACGAGGTCAAATAAATCTGAATTTCAGCTTTCGCTTCGGTGTCTTTTAACCAAACCATTGTTTCGTGTCTACGGTGTCAGTACAAGAAGGGATGCACGCCCCTGTGACCCGGTATACACATGCTTATATGTGCTGTCGCCGACAGCTGCCAGCCTCACTGAGGTCAAAGCGTCCTAGAGCCCTAGAGTGCACAGTGTCATAACATCAAATAAGGCGTATTCAAGTTGCCGAATAGTGTATTACGTGCATGTGTGTTTTTTTACGCAACAGGTATGTTGCTACATGTATACCAGATTGTTTATCTGAGTGGTTTGTATTTCCGTGGTTCTATAACGCACACAACTCTGCAGCAGTAGGCAAGAAGACTTCTTGTAGCAAGGAAGTGGTTCCTCTATATGCAACACACCCGTTAACTGATAGCTGACTAGGCTAAGTAATGGATTGTGAAGACTAGAACAATCTAGGTTGGCCCACAGGTAAAATCGGATCAGGTAAACTAGGTTACATAAACCCTCAAAGGTCCACACAATAATTTACAGTCTTCTCTTCTTACTAAGCTACGCCACTAAAGATGGAATGTCAGGGACATATCAACGAGGCTAAGGAAAACACAGTGGCAAGATATGCCAGAAAACTACACTGTGATATCTTATGTTTACAAGAAACAAGCATAAACTCTTTAGAGGAACTTAAGTGCCATGAACGGCAATTCAGGGCTAAAGGGTTTTTCTCAATTCCGACACACCACTCATGCGGTGCAGGTATCATACTACTAAACTGGTCACTCCTCAATGAAGGCACATTTAGCGTCAGCAAACAAGGACGGAAGGGAGACGACACCACAATGCGTTACCTTAAACAACTTGATTTTCAGGAAATGCACCTTTATGCCACTTTACACTAGATGCCACTTTAGCTTTGATCAAGAAGGCTGCATGGTAGTACTCGATTTCGAGTACCAAACGGAGAAATTCAAGCTCGTAAACATTTACGCACCAGCCAAAACCCCTGCAATGGCTAGCTTTTATGTACAGCTTAATCGCTTATTCTTAGAAAGGAAGTATGTTATCCTCACAGGAGTCTTTAACAGTGTTTTAAGTAACGTAACAGATAGAACAGGTCCATCTAAAAAAAAGGTAGACATATACATTTCTGAAGTTAAAAAAACTGATAGAACAGTTCAATTTAACGGACGCGTATGTGTTACGACACGGTCAAACATCCCAACACACATAGTGTCGTAATAATGTACAGGCTAGTTTGAATGGCACCTATGTATCCCCTTCTGTGAAATCTTTAGTCGTGGAGTGCAAGGCAGTGGAACTTCCTCCGTTTGCCCTAGATATCTCGGACGACAGAGCGGTGGCGCTGGTCTGCGAAATGAAAGATAGATTACTCTATTCCCACCTGTGGCGTCTGGATAAAGAGCTCTTGCATGACGAAAAGGCAATGGCTAGTCTGCGTAACAGCTTAGCAGCATTATTAAATGCAGGAAACTGGGATGAGCCTAAAAGATCTTTAGGGATATATGCATGCATGACGGGAACTTGCTAAAACACATGTACTCAGACCTAATCAGAGATACATTGCGTCGCATCCGAATAGTCCAGCGGGACCAACCATCTTCACTGCTAATGAAAACTTACCTGAACGATCTCAAGATGAGATTATCGCGGCTAAGGAACTTAACGTCTTCTGTCGCTTCATTCACAGCTAGACATCTGCCAAGCTCAATCCCGGAAGTTCTGAACTATATAAGTAGTCCAATGAATGAATGAAACCACGTTTATTCCACATTAAAATGCGCCGAAGACGCTGCGATGGAAAGAGGAGGAGTGTTATTGGAAAAGGGGAAGGGTAAGGCTGCCTCCGTTTTATTAATGAACGTTCTGGAGGCAGCTAAGTGGGGACCGCATGACGCTTGTGGTTGTCGCGGAGCCAATAGCCGACGGGTGGTGCTGCAGGGTCCTGAAGGAACAGCAGCAGGGCTCACCAGAGCTCGACGGCATGGTCCGGAGATGTGGTATCCGGGCAAGCCCAAGTCCGGAGAGGAGAAGGCAAGGGTCCCCGCTGTATGGTGGCCAGGGCACGAAACCTTGGTGGGATGTAGAAGGGGCACTCCCAACAAAGGTGGTTTAGATCAGCACGCCATATGCACATAGAACAGAACCAACTTACGGGTGGCGGTGGGCCACCCTTGTTGAAATGGTTCAACAAGTGAGGAGTAAGGAGGGTGCTTGTCTGGATTCTCCGAAGCAAGACTGACTCTCGCAGTGTGAACACCTTCGGTGGAAGTGACGGTATAGAGTGTGGATTGCCCACTGCTGCGAGGTAGGCGGCACGTCTTTGTTTGGTAGCATGCTTGTCTGTCATTGGGTCTGCTACCTCAGTTGTGGTAGCTAGGAGAGGATAAGGATTATCGGAGGCTCTGGCTAGCGCGGTAGAGAGATGAGCACGCGCCAGTCTATGAGCCTTCTCGTTTCCGGGGATACCGCAGTGCACAGGGACCCAGGTAATGGAAACATCGTGACCGCATTCGTGGAGCAGGCGTGCCTGGGGCCGGATCTTCTGCAGTACGGGATCTGTGTAAATAACATTAGCACATGCCCGATGGGCAGCCTGGGAATCTGTGTACACAGGATGGTGAACCGGGTCAGTTTGAGACGTAGTTGCGAGGGCCCACTCCAAATAATCTAGGATGGCCATTAGCTCAGCGCGGGTGCTGGACATTGCGTCTGCTGATATATGATGGCGGCGGTACTGATTTTCATTTGTCTGGTCGTACCACGCAGTCGCATAACAGGTGTTACTAACGTCGTCTGCAGGCAGGGCAGCGTCCCTGTATACGATGCGTTCAGACAAGGAGAGTGAACTCGTAGCCTTGGCATGCCTCTTGGCATATGCAAGGCGCCGCATTCGGTGAGTAGGGTCCATATTGAGAGGAAGTGGCGTGCCATCGGTGAGAGCCGTGATTTCCCACGGCGGCGTGTTGTTGGGCAAAATGGGCATTTTGTGGACGTCATACCCGAGGAGCATGAGTGTGTGTCGCCCGGCTTTTGTGGCGCGAAGTCTCGTCTCATGTGTATAGATGTGCATGTCTACGAGCTCGGACAGGTTGTTGAGTTCGCTACAACTTTTATGCGCTTCGAGGCTTGTGTACCTTGGGAGTCCAGTTACAATGCGTTTGGCTTCGTTAAGTAACTGGTCGAGCGCGTGCATCTGTGTGCGTTTGACTGGATGATACGGCAGCCCGTACGTGATACGGGAGGCAAGAAAAGCTTGAGCGAACTGGCGCATTTCACGTTCGTTTACTCCACGGGTGCGGGTAGAGATTCTGCGTAAAGCGTGCAGGACTTGTTTGCTGGTCTTCCTAATGCATTGGAACCAAGTGTTCGCTATGCAGTTCTCGTCTAGGCGCATACCGAGTATTCGGATAGTAGATTTCCGTGTGATGGGTTGGTCACTGATGTACAGTTTAGAAGACTGCTTTTCTTCCTGCTTTCCAAAGGTAGACCTGCCACCATGAATGACGACAAACTCTGTTTTGTCTAGGGCAGTGTGTAAACCCGTTTCCGTGGCATAGGTGTGAATAATGTCGAGAGCTCGTTGTAAGACATCCTCCTGTTCCCCGATGCACCCTTGATGCGTCCACACGGTGACGTCATCGGCGTACACCGCGTGTTTCAGGCCCGATACGTCGGCAAGGCCTTTAGATAGCTGGTGCATAGCTATATTAAACAGCGTCGGTGAAATAACTGAGCCCTGGGGGACGACGTGGTTGGTTCGTATGGCACTGGCGTCGTGACCAACTTCGACTTGGTAGCTTCGCTCTTCAAGGAAACCCGCTGTGAAGTTGCACATCTTCCCTCTGATGCCAAGGGCACGTGCTTTGATCATGACAGTGTTATGTGGGACGGAATGAAATGCCTTGCCTATATCCACTGCGACAATGGCTCGTGGGTCCACCGAATTAGAGTCGAGGACGTCCTGTTTTATGCGGGCTAGCAAATCCTGTGTTGACAGCCCATGGCGAAATCCATAGAGTGTAGGAGCCAAAAGGTCGTGATCTTCAAGGTACCACATCAAGCGTGTGTTGGCCATGCTCTCCATTACTTTACAGACACACGAGGTCAAAGAGATCGGACAGAGGTTGGATAAGGTATGTGATGGTTTACCAGGCTTCGGAATTGGCTTGACCACCGAAAACTTCCAAGTGGAGGGCAGTATACCGGTATCCCAGACTCGATTAAATTCTTCGAGAACAACGTGGTTGTGCTCAAGGGGCAAATTGTGTAGATGAGCCACGCCCACCTCATCGACCCCTGAAGCACTACGTACATTAGCAAGCTGCAAGGCGTGCTCCAGCTTGATCATGGTGAAGGGGCTGTTAAGTGGTTCATTATCTTCAGAATGTACACCCCTCTGGTATGTGGTGTCTGCGTGGCGAGACGTCTGCGGGAAAAACAGTTCAGCGGCCTGTTCCGCAAGTTCCTGAGCGCTGATGCCTTCGCGGAGGGCCACACGAGCCGCGCCGTTGTTGGTCTTGCGCTGGCCGAGAAGAGAGCGCAGGAATGCCCAAACCTTGGACGTATGAATCTGCCCATTGATGGATTCGCAAATTCCCATCCAGGGGTCTGACGCGAGCATAGTCGTATATTCTTCGATGAAACGCTGTATTTTGCGCAACCGTGCTTTTTGGTGAGCAGTGCGACCAGACCGCCTGTACTCAGCGAGTATCCGGTGCCTTCTATTTCATAAGGTGAGCAGATGTCTATCAGGCTCTGGGTGGTCAGAGGGAACCCGTAAGTGTTTGGTGGCTCTTCGCTTCACTACGCACAGCTGTGATACCAGATGGTCAATGTTCTTGGCTGGAGACTGCTGCTGCAGTAACTCGCGGTATTTGTCCCAGTGTGTTTTGTGGCTTAGGCCTGTAGTGGCGTGTGACTTCATCTTCGGATTGGCGTGGCCTGTGCGAAAGCGTATGAGGATTGGAAAGTGGTCCCTCCCCATGCAATCGTCCAGCACCTCCCATTGAAAAAGCTGCGGACGAGTACTCCAGGTAAGATCTGGTGATGTGTCTGCTTGGTGAACTGTCTGTCCCAGCCTCGTGTGTGCTTGAGGCATGTTGAGGAGTGTCAGCCCGTACTCTAAGGTATCTTGCATGATGCGCCTACCGCGAGGGCTGAATTTGTTGTATCAAAAAATATGAGCGACAAAAGCCGAGCTGAATTGCTAAACCTAGACAACGCGTCCTGGGAGAAGGGTTCGTTACCAAAAGACTCGAAAGAAGCGGAGGTGCATTTCATTCCAAAGCCGGGGAAACCACCCAATGTCGACAATCTGCGCCCCATCTCGCTCCCGTCATTTATGGGGAAAGTGGTCGAGCGTATGGCTTTCAAGAGACTACAGAGACATTTGAACGTCACTGATGAGATGCCACCGACAATGTACGAATTCCAGAGGCACCTGAGCAGGCAAGACGTCTTGGTGCAACTACATGAGCTGGTCATCAAGCAAGTGAAGACTCTTACGCCAAAAGCTACCCTGGCGTTCGATCTCAAGGGGCCTTTCATAGCGTCACTCACGAAAGTATTTTCCGTAACCTGCGCCAAACGGGGTGCGGAAAGCGAATATTCAAATCTGGGTAAGATTTCTTAAGTAGTAGAACGGCAACGATGAAAATTGGGGAGAAGTCGAAACCGAGAGCCCTGGGACACAGAGGCACCCCGCAAGGATCGGTTCTTTCACCTCTTCGCTTCAACTTGGCACTCCTCCCCTCTCCCACCTTTTTTTCAAGACATAGAGGGCATAAATCACGCTCTTTATGCAGACGATATCACTGTGTGGACGTCGAGGGCAGGGTCGGAGAGTTGGATGGAGGAGACCCTTCAGAGAGGGACAAAGACCGTGCAGGAGTTCGCTAAATCGTGTGGCCTCAGCTGCTGGCCACAGAAGTCAGAGTTACTCCTTATCAAGCCAAGAAGAAAGAAAGGAGACCAAGAGAACGTCCGCATCATAATCGACGGGACAACCACAATACCAGCCACTCGAGCACGCATCCTGGGTGTCATCTTCCAGAACAATGGCAAGGCGGGGGCGTCGATCAACTAAATCAAGGTTTCAATGGAACAAATTTCGACCATGATCAGCAGAGTCACAAAGAAACAAAGGCGATTGAAGGAGCAGGAATATTCGCTGATGCTTGTCAAGGCCTTCGTGACGTCGCGCATCTTTTACGTGGTGCCATACTGAAGTTACTCAAGAACAACAGGGACCAGTTAAACGTCATTATACGCAAGGCAACCAAGATGGCGCTGGGCATGCCGAAGAATTCTTCGACCGACAAGCTTCTCCGCATGGCCAAGCACAACGTCGTTGAAGAGTTAATAGAAGCTCATCTGTCTAATCAAACAGACTGAGTCAAACGTTGGCGGGACGTCGCGCTCTTGCCAAGTTGGCCTGGCAAGAGGCAGAGCGGAAGGAAACGGGGCCGTTACCCAGGTGGTACGCGCATAAAATCGACAGTAAGCCATTGCCTCGAAACATGAGATCGCGTCGTAACAATGGCTGCAGAGCGGCTAGTTTAATGGCCTAGACGGAGACTATAGGTTAAATAGTAGAAAAGGAAGAGGGGGTCACTCTCTTCACAGACGCTTCATTACCCAAGTTTTCATCGAAAGCCACGCTGCCAGTTAGGACGCGGGATGTGCTCATAACCTGTGGCTCCATCAAGACATCATTTCCGGAGGTGGCAGAAGAGGCCGCGATAGCGCTAGCACTCGCGCAGCCCAAGGTGGCAATAATTCTCACTGACTCACAAAATGCAGATAACAGTTACAGAAAGAGGGTGGGTGTCTCTTGCGGCACTCATGATCATTATCATGATCATCATCATCATCATCATCAACATCATTATCAGCCTGGTTACGCCTACTGCAGGGAAAGCCCTCTCCCATACTTCTCCAACAACGCCGGTCATGTACTAATTGTGGTCATGTCGTCCCTGCAAACTTCTTCATCTCATCCGCCCCCCTAACTTTCTGCCACCCCCTGCTACGCTTCCCTTCCCTTGGAATACAGTCCGTAACCCTTAATGACCATCGGTTATCTTCTCTCCTCATTACATGTCCTCCCCATGCCCATTTCTTTTTCTTGATTTCAACTAAGATGTTATTAACTCGCGCTTGTTCCCTCACCCAATCTGCTCTTTTCTAATCTCTTAACATTCAACCCATCATTCTTCTTTCCATAGCTCGTTGCGTCCTCCTCAATTTGAGTAGAACCCTTTTCGTAAGCCTCCAGGTTTCTGCCCCGTTGGTGAGTACTGGTAAGACACAGCTATTATACACTTTTCCCTTAGGGTATAATGGCAACCTGCTGTTCATGATCTTTGAATTCCTGCCAAACGCACCCCAGCCCATTCTTATTCTTCTGATTTTTTCCGTCTCATGTTCCGGATCCGCCGTCACTACCTGCCCTAAGCAGATGTATTCCCTTACCACTTCCAGTGCCTCGCTACCCATTGTAGATTGCTGTTCTCTTCGCGGACTGTTAAACATTGCCATAGTTTTCTGCAGATCAATTTTTAGACCCACTCTTCTGCTTTGCCTCTCCAGGTCAGTGAGCATGCATTGCAATTGCACCCCTGAGTTACTGAGCAAGGCAATATAATCAGCGAATCGCAAGTTACTAAGGTATTCTTCATTAACATTTATCCCCAATTCTTCCCAATCCAGGTCTCTGAATAGTGAATAGTTTGTAGGCAACTGAAAGTAAGCTAATCGGTCTATAATTTTTCATGTCTTTGGCGTCCCCTTTCTTATGGATTAGGATTATGTTAGCGTTCTTCCAAGATTCCAATAAGCTCCAGGTCATGAGGCATTGCGTATCAGGGCGGCCAATTTCTCTAGACCAGTCTGCCCACCATCCTTCAAGAAATCTGCTGTTACCTGATCCTCCCCAGCTGCCTTCCCCCTTTGCATATCTCCCAAGGCTTCCTTTGCTTCTTCCGGCGTTACCTGCGGGATTTCGAATTCCTTTACTCTATTTTCTCTTCCATTATCGTCGTGGGTGCCACTGGTACTGTATAAATCTCTATAGAACTCCTCCTGCGGCACTAGATATTCTCATGTGTAAACGCGACGTACCTGAAAGGAATGTTGAGTTCATATGGACACTGGTTCACTCTGGGCTGGAGGGCAACAAACTTGCCCATCAATTCGCCCGAGACATGGAACACCGGTTAGAGGAAGGTGAGCCACAGTCCATAATTAGTTATAGGGACATTACGAACCATTACAAAACGGAGAGGCGCCGTTACCCCGATCCTCACAAGTCGCTTAGCAGAGAACAGCAAGCGATTTACAGGCAGATACAGGCAGGATCCTACCCGCACCCTTATCTTCAAAACAATATGTATCTGGAAAGGCACGATAAAGAATATAATTTCTGCAAAACTCCGCTAGGCACGCTCCTACACGTCATTGGAGTATGCGATTTTATCAAGGTAATCGCCCCACTCTTTACCTGCCCCACTACCCTACCCCATCCCTCGTCCACCCTTACCGAGCGATGGAAGACCTTGCTAATAAACCCCGCCCTTGAAGACCAGCTAGACCTGATCTCCAGGGTCCAGGCGGCTCGGGAAGCATATGGGTCGCGTGAAGAGGGAACCACTTCCATCGATGGCGTCTAAGAAGATGTCGAACTCAGCTCAATAAAGTTGTTTCTCTCTCTCTCTCTCTCTCTCTCTCTCAGGTACCCGCGCCGAGACCGTTTGCTTCCTACGGAGTCCGGGTACATGCTATTTCTCCGTCTGGGGTCAAAAATCAACATGTGTACCAAGGTCAAATACTTCTGAATTTTAGCTTTCACGTCGGTGTCTTATAACCAAACCATTTTTTTCGTGTCTACGGTGTCAGCCCAAGAAGTGATGCGCGGTCATGTAACTCGCTATATACATGATTAAACGTGCTGTCGGAGAAAGCTGCCAGCCGGACTGACTGACGTTTGCCTGATGGAGATATGCGACTACCCAGACCTGTGGATCGAAACGAATTTTCGAACTAATATCGTGGTGCACTTTCCTCGCGCATTTTTCTGTTGTTTAAACTTCTATCTTCAAAGATATTCCTATCCATTTACTCATACCCCAAATGAGTGATATTTTGATTGGCTGTAGTGCGGCCACGTGTGCCGGCGTATGATTATTTAAAAGAAAACGAACACAACTGCAAAATAAGAACTATATGGTCAACTCCCTTCGACGCTTAAGCGTTTGGTTATAATGCCATTTCGCAAAAGTAGTCTTACAGAACCTACACTATGGTGGGGAAAATTAAAAACAGAGTTTTCGTTTATTTTTCACACGATACCGCACTGAGGTATATCCTCATTCAGGAACGATGTTTTGCGAAGGACCTGTTGAAAATGCAGTGCTCATTAACATACCTATGAATTTTGCGAGAACCCTCCACTGTGTAAACTGTGATGGGGAGCACGCCGCCTACTCACGGTCGTGCCCATCCTGGAAAAAGAGAAAGAAATTGTCGCAATCAAAGTCAAACAAAATATATCTTTCAAGGAGGCACGTAAACGGGTGCCCTACCTGCCTAAGAGCAGCTTTGCTGATGTGGCGCGTCAGGGGGCAGCACCACAACGGCCTCCGGCGGCTGTCCTACCCACACACAGCGAGCCCGCAGTGACGCCATCCGCCCCCCCGGTGGCTACAGCTCGTGCTGTTCCGCCACCCAGGAACAAGGGAGCATCAAGCTCCGGGAAGCTCGTCTCAAAGGCCTCGTCCAACATACCCATGCCTTCTGGTCAAACACAGCGCTCGGAAGGGGCGATGGACAAAAGAACCAGCCAGATGGCGCCACCAGCGCGTCAGAAGCGGCGAGCCTCTCTCGAGCGCTCCAAAAAACACCAGACTCACGTCACGGTGCCTCCACAGGGCCCATGAGCTTATCATTGTCTCCTAAACACAGAACAAATGAAACATCTTCTATAATAGGGACACAGATACTGCAATGGAATGTTAGAGGTCTCATTCATATCCTAGATGACATTAGAGAATTTCTACACAAGCATAATCGAAAGTTGCGGGGTGTTCAAGAGACACATTTGAAACCATTTACACAAACTTTCTTCGTCAACACACCATCTATCGTAAAGACCGTAAGGAGGCTGATGCCTCCGGTGGTGTTGCAATAGTTGCGGACATGTCTGTACCTTGTCATCAGGTGGCCCTTCAGACGCTCTTGATGCAGTGTCAGTTCGGGCAATCCTTTGGCGATACCTCTTTGGCTCTTTGGCGATACGTGGTGCTTGCATCACTAAACAGCAAATATTCAACCATATAGATGTTCTATTATGTTTATAGGCATATAAGAAGGTATATATGCTACCAAAACAGATTTAATCACATGCCAAGCCAAATCACAAAAATATTTCCTTTTTCACACTTTTTGCCTACGCTTAGAAGAATCAATGACATATATTTCATACGAAGCCTTGTTGAGGAATAATCACGTCATCATCCCACGTAGTTATTCGTGGTATGCTGAGGCGCAGAAGAGCTCTCGCTTGATAGATTGCCTTGAAAATATTTCAAAGCAAATTCAGTGGCTTATGTCCGTGAAGACTGCAATGATCCTAATCCTGCATTTCTTCCTAATTTTGTTCAGAAAACAATAAATGTAGGTGTCACGCCAACACTCGTTAATTTTGTTTATCTCATAGGAAAAAAACTATTTTTCGCCGCAGTACAGGGGAGCTCTCGAGATCTGAAATGAAGAAAAACTAAGCAGGTCCAGAGAATCCTGGGAGCACAATGAATATTTATCAAAAAAAATATTTTTAAATTTACACGCTTTGTTCAAAAATGAGAGCTAGCAAAACTTGTGGCATGATTTCACTTACTGTGCTTTAATGCACATCCAAGAACGGGAAAAATATATGCGTAAAATTTCACTAAAGCATTTTGTTTGGCAAAAAAGGCACTCTTATTTGTGCATGGATGTGCACAAATATAGGTTTAGAGAAACTCAAACAAACCAATGTTAGGCGAATGCATCGAACATGAAAGACATTCAGGAGAGCCTAAATCGACGAAATGTGTGGCTTCTCCCACAGGTGCGTCTGCGTGAGCACGCCTGTGGGGTGTTGCGACACCACGTACCCGACCACATGAGGGTCAGAACCTCCCGCGTGTTGCCGTGCACGGCTTAGCCATGTCTGAGGAAAGGGGAATCCTGGGGGTTGAGCCGATATCGGATGTTATGACCTTTAAGGCACCCCAGCGGAGGCAACACATCTCTTTGGCCTCTGCTTGACATAGACGGCACCTCCACACTGACCCACCTGGTAGAAATCAGCAGTCGCCTTTTCCTCCCCTCCTCTCCGATGTTCATCTTTCTCTCCCGTCTATCTCACCTTTCCTGTCTTGTCTTCACTTCTCACTTACAAAATTTTCGGTGGCAAGTGTTAACCTAGTGTGGCTAGCAAGCCTTGGTTCGCTGTATTTGTTTCTAGCAGTGATGTACCACTGGCATTGGTAGGGCTTTCCTTGCAGGAACTTCTGTCACGTCTGCCTGTTGGGCTCCATGGTGGGCGGCCGGCATCGCGGCCGAAAACCAATATTTGTGGAAAACGCTTTTCTTAATCTCTCTGATCGCCCACAGAAACAAGAACGCACAGAAGATGTATCTCAGTTTTTCAGACTCGAAGTCCACAACTTACCTCGTTTCCATGTAATTCACTCAGAAAAACCAGACAAATGAGTGCGAACCATCTCGCCACTCCTTGTTTCAAAGACGTTGATGTTTTTTGATGCAGGATACAAGGCTTCGAGGATGACAAGCGGCAATCTCTTCTAGGAGCTGCGCGATCAGAAGCAATATGAGAAACTACCGACCCTAGTATCATTTGGGGAGACTCAAGTAATCGTAATCCCGCATCACACGATGAACACAACCCGCAGTGTTGTTTCGGACGATGACTTGTTGGAGCTCACTGAAGCTGAACTCTTGGAGGGCTTCAATGAACAGAATGTTATCAATGTCAAAATAATTAGGATGAGGCGGGAATGCAAAGAAATTCATACCAAGGACCTAATAATCACCTTTGGTTGAACTATCTTGCCGGAGTCAATCGAGGCCGGGTACATCAAGCTCCGTGTTAGGCCATACATGCCAAATCCCCTGCGATGTTTCAAATGCCAGCGTTTCGGCCACAGTTCGCACAGTTGCTGAGGCCGCTAAATATGTGCGAAATGCAGTGCCCATGAACACACCGCTGAAGGTTGCGGGAACTCTCTCCGTTGTGTAAACGGTGAAGGGGAGCACGCCGCACACTCGCGGTCGTGCCCATGCTAGAAAAAGTGGAAGAAAATTGCAACAATGAAAGTAGCGGAAAACAGAAGTTTCAAGGAGGCACGCAGGTGGGTATCCTACCTGCCCAAGAACACATTTGCCGATGTGACGCGTCAGGGGGTGGCGGCACAACGGCTTCCGCCGGATGTCCGATCCGCACTCTGTGAGCCGATGGTGACGCCCTTCGGCCCCCCGGCGGCTACAGCTTGTGCTGTTCCGCCATCGCAGAAGAAGGGACCGTTGACCTCCGGGCAGGTGGCCTCAAAGGTCTCGCGCAACGTGCCCAGGGCTTAACGTCAACCACAGCGCTCTTACGAGCGCGTGGCCAGGGCCTCGCAAGAGACGATGGACACAACAACCAGCGCGAGCTTCTCTCGACCGCTCCAAAAAAGAGAAAACTCACGTCACGGCACCTGGAAAGGGGCCGCCAGCTAATCCTCGTTTCATAAACACACAGCACACAACATATTTACAATAATAGAGACACAAATACTACAACGGAATGTAACAGAACTCATTCACAACCTGGACGACAATTAACAACTGCTACACAAGCATCACCCAAAGTTGCTCTGGGATCAAGAGACAAATCTGAAACCCGCAAAGACAAACTTTTTTTAGTCAGCACAGAATCTACTGTAAAGAGCGCAACGAGGCAAAAAGGGAATCAACCTGGTGATTTGTCCCATGCATCGCGTTTTGCAAGAGTACACCAAGATCTGGGTAGCTGAATAAGCAATAGACTTTTGCGTTGATGATAAGTAACCGAATGGGGGATAAACGTGTGACGGCATTTGTTTTCTTTGTCTTTTCCTTTCTGAAACTGAAGTAGCATTTTTATAATTATATTTTATCAGGGGAATGTATAACCTGACTCGGGTATCCCCGTGCGCTTCTTCAAGCGTAATATTCATTATGCAGTAATACTAAATATTAGGTTCTTTTTTCATCAGGGTTATGAAACCACAGTGGACTGAAATTTTCTGTGAATAAAATTAGTTCGACATATTTCTATTTTGGAGTGGTGAAGAACCATGGCCCAACCCAGGCAAATTCTCATTTCAATTAGTTGTAGATCCTATGGGTATTGTAGCAGGAGAATTACATACCATACTAATGAATTAATAATAAACGACGCACTCTGGGTTCACCTTGAAACACTCCTACAAGCCTTCTTTAATTGTGACTTGTCTGGTACGTGAAAATTCAGCATGCATAACTCGTCTTAAGTCAGGTGAATTCCGGCTGTAAACAAAAACCTTATTAACATAAGGCATGCTTATAACTTTAATACGCTAAGCTAGTTTAGATTAATATTTTGTCCCTAAGCATATAATCCGCCGAAAAGGAAAGTGTCCATTTCACCCGAAAGATTGCGATAAAAAATAATCAGACCTCTTTTCAAATCTAACGTAGTATTTTAATACGCTGACTAAACTGCTGGAAATATTCCCGACAGACAGAGAAGACCACGTGAAGAACACAAGTGCCATGTTTTCAGTTGCATCTCTCTGCTCTCTGTGGCCTTTTCAGGCTTTATCCCACGTCACCAAATACTAAAAAAGAATATTTCACTCCAAGGCTCTACGAAGGCATCGATGATGACGCCATTTTCAAAACAAATAAACTGGATGCTCTGTGACTCATCACTAAACCACATTTGACATGCTGGCAGATATGACGGAGGTACACTTGCACCTGACTGAAATAAATGGTGTGCATATTTGAAAGAAAGCTCTACGTACCTCAACTCATTTGGGCACATTCGAACTCGTTATTTCAACTACATAAATAAAATAATATATACGTACTTTGAGCTTATTAGGAAATCTGAAGATGCAAATTTGAATCTTGCGCGGCCCTTTTTAAAAAATCGGAGTCACCAATCAGAAACCAGCGCGTTTTTATTTCTTCAGATTAGATTGCTCTGGACATGCTGGCGCTCAATGGGACCCACTGGTACACATGAGAGATCGCTAATTAAGAGCTCGGTTATACTGCACGAGCCACTCGTTTTACTGCTACGACGTTGGACGCGCCTTATCTTGCTAGAGTTCCTGACTGGTATTGGAAACTGCGCTGGTTGCGTTTCGGTGGCACTTGTTGAGGAGTATTGGGGCTATTGAACATTAAATGCTTGATAGGATTTTATCGGCAGATACTTTGTTCCTGTCAATAACGTTATTCTTTGGGGTCATAAAGGTATCTTTCGTGTCGCCCTTTGAAATAAAGGTGGGTGGTCTACTTCGTTTATGCATGCATTTGTGGCACTGAAGATCACTTTCGCTCTTCACACTTCTCTTTTGATTGTGCTCATAGCTGCGTTCTTCAACACAATGATGTCAACGAACATAGCGCCTTGTTTTGTAGTACTTCTGTGGAAACTTTGACTGGCCAGTTATCAGTATCAGCCGACACGAAATAAACAAGCCCAGTATTATTTCTGATTTGTTAAAGCGGACCCCAGAAAACTAGTCGCTAACTGATATTTTCCCAGGTATAAAATACTTCAGCAAATCGTGCGTTTTGAATATCTCTTGTGTACTGAAAAATAGTAGATAAATTTGCTCAGGCTCAAACAGAAACGTTTTCGCATGTGCCATATGCCCCTGCCTAGATCGTTTGCTTCCTACCGAGTTGGGTTGCTTGCTATCCGCCCGTCTGGGGTCAGGAATCAATATTTGTAATGTGTAATGAGGTCGCATTATCTTGCATTTCAGCTTTCCCGTCGGTGTCTTTTAACCAAACCATTTCTTATGTCGGCAGTGTCAGCGCAAGAAGCGATGAACGTCCATGTGTGACCTTATTCATGTGCTTTTATGTGCTGTCGACGAAAGCTGCAATTGCGCACTGACTCACCCTTCTCTGGCGGAGATTTGCAACTAAAGAACCTGTGGATTGAAACTAATTTTTCAGTTAAGAAATCTTGCAATAACCTGGCCAAGAAAGAAATAGTGCCTCTAAAATCGGCAGTAGCGACGTTTCGAGCGTCGTGGATCTACTGTTTATATTATATATGTTTAGAAGTTGAAAGGTCACAATACCAATGTTTAAAACGAAACAGTGTTGTGGCACTTTGAGGCAAGCTATTCAATACGGACAATCTTTTGCATTCTGAAGGAGGCGTAAGATTTCTTTGTCGTGCAATACCGCGTCTGCCATGTCTTAAGAAGCATACGGTGTGAAGCTGAAACTGAGCTGGGACATTGACCTGTCTATTTATTTGAATCCCGCCACGTAGCAACGTGGCGGAGCTGTAAATTACTGGCCTTTGGCGTCTATAGGCCAGACCACGGTCAGACCAGTGTGACCAGAGATCTTTTCTAGGAGCCAACGATGTGAAGGCAATTAAAGTCATTTGCACAGGTTGAAAATTGTAAACTTGTGCTGTCGTCTGAAAGAGTGCTACGCAGAGTATGAACTAGTCCGAATTTTTAGAGGTGTAGAGAGCGTCTCTAGTGTGCGTATAATTTTATTAGAAAGAACCTGAGGCATAATGCTGCATATGAAACTAACGTCAATAATTCATTTCATTTCATTTATTATACCCTCAAGACCACAAGGTATTACAGAGGGGAGTGGGGTAAAAAAAAGGTTACATAACAAAGAAAGCAAAGAAGAGAGCAAGTGATGTAGTCATAGACACGTGAAGCCCGAAGCGATGGTGTTGATTATGGCCGTACGAAATTGTGCCTGGTCTTCAATTGCAATCAACGCGGCGGGAAGGTGGTTCCATTCTTGACAAGTCCTAGGAAGAAAAGACTCATGACAAGCTCTAGTGCGACACTGCAAAACTCCAACTTTGTGATGATGATCAATGCGAGGAGAAAGGTAGGTTGGGGACGAAATAAGATTATTGCGCAGATATGAATTATGGAAGTATATTTTATGAAACAAAGCCAGGCGAGAGCATATGCGACGAGCAGAAAGTGGTGAAAGTTGGAGGACGTTTTTCATAGAAGTTACGCTAGCCGTGTGGTTATAATTGATTAGGATGAAGGATGAAGCGCGAGGCATTATTTTGAACACACGAAATCGGCTTATACCAATTGTGGTATAAGCCGATTTTTGCTTAATATATCTGACGATTTCTCTATTTAGAAAGTACGAGATTTTGATAAGTGTAGCTGGTGTCAGATGATTCTTTTTAGGCATGTATCCTAGTGCATATGCTGTTTGCTCTAAATAATATAAAATCTGGGGTCTTACCAGCCAAAACCGTGAAATGATTATGAGATATGCTGTAGCGGGGGACTCGGCATTTATTTTCGAAACGTGCGGGTATTTAACGCGCGCCCAATGCATCTTATTTTTAATTTCGCCACCATCCAAATGCGGGCGCTGTGGGTGGCCTTTTATCTCGCGACGCTCGGTTTAGTAGTGCTATACGGAAGGCCACTACGCGACCATGGTTTTTAATTTGCTGGCGGAAGCATAGTTTTCAAGCAATTTAGTTAGCTCGGACTTTTCGTGCTGCTATTAAAAGTACATTTTAGGCATGTTGCTTCTGTTCCCTCGATACGAGTATTAAGTGTTATTCAAACAGTGTGTGCAGCTTTCTTTTTTACTGTGATAAACCCTGCTTCAGTGGGCTCCTAATTTGGCAGGTTAATCTACCACAGTAATGCATCTTTCTTTAGGTGTCATAGGCATTGCATGAAAGGGCTTAATTCTGAAAAAAAATTATTTATTATGTTATATGTTCTCAATGCCGAACGATTCTTACCTGTATTATTGTAGGTGAAGCTGCTTTGGTCTACGTGTTATCCTATTGCATGAGTGATAAGAAAGCGGTGGCCTTTATTTACTTTTTGTGGTGCCCTGCAAGCTGTCGCTGAAGCAACACATTCCAGTGGGCTTCTGTGAGGAGACTGGGTGTCATGAGAAGCAACATGAGAAGCTTCAGTAAACACACATTGTGGCATGTATGGTTGGCTTTTGCTGAATATCGGATGACTTGACTACAAATGAAAGCTTGAACGGAGATGGATAAAAAGTTGCCAAACGTATACTCTTTTCAGTAGAGTAGTTTGCTGGGCCAGTTGGTGCATGGCGAACAGATAATGGTTTGCAGCAAGTACGGACATCTGCTTACTTGTGCTCGCGTCCGTACTGGCTGGAAACTGTTACATGTATACTCTTTTATATACAAGTCATTTTCCCCTCAAAAATAATATTTACTGCATAATTGTGATCAAACAATTACAGTCACACAGCACTTCAGTAATGTCAGCACAAGTTATCCTGCATCTAGTGCACTTACAAGAATTGTGCTTGCATTGTTATAGCAAATATAAAAAGGATGTGCCAATTTTTGTTCAGGTTGCATACTCTCGCAGGTCCTACAAGTTCTTTCACCTAGTATGAGCTACATTGCGCTCATAATGTTCGAGAGTCTAGTGGAGTCACAATAACACAATATCCGACACACGTGTAGGACGGGAACTCGTTCAGTCTACGAGAGTTCCTACAGTCTAAGAAGCAATCACTGCGTGCAACATTTCAACAGTTTTGTTGGCATATTTATTGAAAATTTCCACATAAAAAGAATATCTACTAAATGCCGGAACCAAGATCTCATTTTCCTTACTTTTAGTTTTGCACGGATAATCAAAATTGACGTTAGAGCATACAAAACTCTGTGAGATGTCACATATTTCCATCGTTCCAAAATATTCCTCCGCTATAATTCCTATCACAATGAATTCACGGTTACGGCTATCAAAATGATGGGTAGTGGCTCGCTCATTCCTAGGGCTTCCACTTGAAAGCGAGATATTGTAGTAGAATATATACATCTCTTTAGTTTGCTGCGCAGATGCACCCAGCTACTATTTAAAGCAAGAATGGACCGGCTACTATATTAACGCGAAAAGTTTAGGGCCACCAGTATCTTCTCCCGAGCACGTATCTTCCTACGCATGCAGAATAAAGAATACGTACATTTCTCAAATGACATCGACCCGATTCCTTATGACGCTTGTTTCTCCGCATTAAATCTCTGATCTAGAAAGAAGTGCCGTCATGATTCTCCCATGAGAAAGATTTCGCAATGCGTGCGGAATTTCTTCGTGGCGTTTCAGGTTGGTACATTCTATTTCTACTTTTACGTTAGCCTTTTATGGAGTTTTCTTGCTTTTGGTGGGGAGGTTTACAAGCGAACACGCATGCCCTCTTAGTGTACTTCTTAGTGTACTCCACTGTATTGTTATTGTAGGCTGACTGCGATATAGAAATTTATAGTTGAATACATGTGAGAACATATGCACAAAAATTTATAAAATGAACGTGCAACTTCTGTTGGCCATCTGTGGTCTTGGCAGTGATGGTAACATATTTGTGCGTAAATGATTGTCAAGTGGCAGTGAAGGTTAATAAGTGTCGTAAGATGAATGAGGCTTTATTATTACTAATATACAAGATTCAGTACCAAGGAACGTCATAGAGGAGGAATTCCCGAGGCCATTGGCTGCAATGGAATCTCCTGTACAGCCTATAAGTAAAAATATAAACAACCGGTGAAACAAATGATGTGAAAAATAAAAAAATGGTAAACATAGTATTGCTTTACGCTTAGAAGTACTAATACAAATCAATTACAGGCGTGGTAGTGAGACAGTATTATAATCATTATGTTATTTGACCAAATAAAGAAGTAGAAGTACAAGCTCCATTGTAAAAGTATTGCTCCAATAAAACAAACAAAATCTTTATTTCTGTAGCGTACGTATTAACAAAATCTACATTTAGAAGAGAGAAAATGAAAAAAGAACATATATAAGTGGTTCCACATGATAACAGATGGCCTGTTATCGTATAAGTTGAAATGATTTACTTGACTTCAGAGTAGCAGGCAATGTATTCAGGAAGGGCACGGACGAAAAATGGATACTCTGCTTACCATAGGTTTTATGTACCTTGGCAGGCAAAAATCATTATTTAGTGCAAATCGCGTAAGATTAGCATTCGTTAGGCATAATGGAGATATCCAACTATTGCCCTGAGCGTTCTCTAGTAGTCTGTATGGAAACACACCAAGATTAAAGTAAAAAGTTCGTCTACAGTATTAATTGTTTGGGAATGAAATGGTTAGGACTAAAAATAAATATTATAACAGCCTCGTTTTTAATATTTGCAATCATTGTAAGTGGGTTGCATATGTATTGCCCTAGCATGCAATGCAATAGTTTATATGTGAATGGGTAAATGAGTAGTCTAAATAGAGTAGTGTTTTATGGTTAAATTCACACCGAGTTTTTAAAAGTGTCCTTATTCCCTAGGTTGCCTTCTGCCTAATGAGTGAGTGAGTGAGTGACTAAACTTTTATTGGGTCCAGCAAAGCGCGATGTTGGCTATGTTTTGATAAAAGTAAATGTTAGAATGAAGTTCTATACCCTTATAGTTATAGGAAGCACTATGGGCCATAACATTATTTCAAAGGTAGAGAGGAGGAATGAATGCGTATAAGGGTTAGTGGGACGTGAACAAAACAAATTTAGCTTTAGACGAGTTTACATTGAGCTGGATAATATTGCAACAATTTAGCACGTTGTTTAAATCATTATTAAGTTTCGAAACTAGGTTCCTTACAAAATTGTCAAAGTTGAGGATAGTTTTGTCATCTGCATAAAGAATGTAGTTAGAACAAATCAAGCAGTTAGGGAGGTCGTTATCATCATCATCAGCCTGGCAACGCCCACTGCAGGGCAAAGGCCTCTCCCATACTTCTTCAACTACCCCGGTCATGTGCCAATTGCGGCCATGTTGTCCCTGCGAATTTCTTAATCACATCCCCCCACCTAACTTTCTGCCGCCACCTGCTACGCTTCGCTTGGAATGCAGTCCGTAACCCTTAATGATCATCAGTTATCTTTCCTCCTCATTACATGTCCTGCCGATGCCCATTTCTTTTTCGTGATTTTAACTAAGATGACATTAACTGGCGTTTGTTCCCTCCCCCAACCTGCTCTTTTCTTATCCCTTAACGTTACACCCATCAATCTTTCCTTAGCTCGTTACATCGTCCTGAATTTAAGTAGAACCCTTTTCGTAAGCCTCCAGGTGAGTACTGGTAAGACACAGTTATTATACACTATTCTCTTGAGGGATAATGGGAACCTGCTGTTCATGATCTGAGAATATCTGCCAAACGCACCCTAGCCCATTCTTATTCTGCTAATTTTATCAGCCCTAATTGGATGTATTCTCTTACCACTTGCAGTGCGTCGCTACCTATCGTAAACTGCTATCTCTATCGAGAGTATTAAACATCACTTTAGTTTTCTGCAGATTAACTTTTAGACCCACCCTTCCACTTTGTTTGTCCAGGTCCGTGAGCATGCATTGAAATTGGTGCCGCGATTTAATAAGCAAGGCAATATAATCAGCGAATCACAAGTTACTATAGTATTCTCCATTAACACTTATCCCAAATTCTTCCCAATCCAGGTCTCTGAATACCTCCTGTAAACATGCTGTGAATAGCATTGGAGAAATTTTATCTTCCTGCCTGAGGCCCTTCTTTGTCGGGATTTTTTTGCTTTCTTTATGAAGAACCGCGGTGGCTGTAGAGCCAGTATAGATATCTATCAGTATTTTTACATACGGCCTGTCTACACCCTTATTCCGTAATGCGTGCATAACTGCTGAGGTTTCGACTGAATCAAATGCTTTCTCGTAATCAATGAAAGTTATATATAAGGGTTGGTAATACACCGCACAGTTCTCTATCACCTGATTGATAGTGTAAATCTGGTCTATTGTTGAGTAACCCTTACTAAATTCTGCCAGCTCCTTTGGCTGACAGATGTCTCACGTGCTGTTGATTCTATTTGCGAGTACCTTAGTAAATACTTTCTGGGCAACGGACAGTAAGCTCATCGCTCTAATATTTTTCAAGACTTTGACGTCCCCTTTCTTATGGATTAGGAATATGTTGGCGTTCTTGCAAGATTCCGGTACGCTCTAGGTCATGAGGCATTGCGTATACATGGTAGCCAGTTTTTCTAGACGAATCTGCCCGCCATCCGTCAACCAATCTGCTGTTACCTGATCCTCCCCAGCTACCTTTATACTTTGCATAGCTCCCAAGGCTTTCTTTACTTCTTGCGGCGTTACTTGTAGGATGTGAAATTGCTATGAATTATTCCTTCTTCCATTAGCGTCGTGGGTGTCACTGGTACTGTATAACTCTCTATAGAACTCCTCAGCAGCTTGAACTATCTCATTCATATTGGTAACGACATTGCCAGCTTTCTCTCTTAAGCATACATCTGATTCTTGCCGATTCATAGTTTCTTCTTCACTGCTTTTAGGCTTCCTCCGTTCCTGAGAGCATGCTCGATTCTATTCATATTATACTTCCTTATGGCAGCTATCTTCCGCTTGTTGATTAACTTTGAAAGTTCTGCCAGTTCTGTTCTTGCTGTAGGCTTAGAGGCTTTCATACGTTGGCCTTTCTTAATTAGATTTTTCGTCTCCTGCGATAGCTTGCCGTTATCCTACCACCGACTTCTATTGCACACTCCTTATTGATGCCTACAAGGTTGTCGTTCATTGCTTCAACACTAAGGTCCTATTCCTGAGTTAAAGCGGAATACCTGTTATGTAGTTTGATCCGGAATTCCTCTATTTTCTCTCTAACCACTAACTCATTGATCGGCTTCTTATGTACCAGTTTCTTCGATTCCCTCCTCAAGTCTAGGCTAATTCGAGTTGTTACCATCCTATGGTCACGTCAGCGGACCTAGCCGAGCACGTTCAAATCTTGTATGGTGCCAGAGTTAGGGCAGAGTACGAATAGTTCATTTCTAGTATCGCCATTCGGGCTCTTCCACGTGCACTTTCGGCTATCTCCCTTGTACATGAAGGTATTCGTTATCTACATAATATTCCATTCTGCATACGCTTCTAATTACTTTCCCCTGCTATTCCTAGGACCTATGCCATATTGTACCACTAACTTGTCTCCAGTCTGCGTCTTGCCTACCCTCGCATTGAAGTCGCCCATAAGTATAGTGTATTTTGTTTCGACTTCACCCATCTCCGATTCCACGTCTTCATAGAAGCTTTCGACTTCCTGGTCATCATGAGTAGAAGCAGGCATGTAGGCCTGTACGAACTTCGATTTTTACCTCTTCTTAATTTCATGACAAGACCTGCCACCCTCTCGCCAATGCTATAGAATTCTAGTATGTTACCAGCTATATCTTTATTAACCAAGAATCCGAGGCCTGGTTCCCATCTCTTCGCTTAACCCTTGTAACTCAGTACGTTCCCACTTTTTAGCACTGTATATGCAGCATTTGTCCTCCTAACTTCACTGAGCGCTATTATATTCCATTCAACTCGCCTCACTAGACAACGTTCCGGCGTTAAACATTGTCAGGCTCAGATTCCTATGGCGGCCTGTCCGGACCCACATATTCTTAGTACCCTCTTCCGAGTCACATGTCTGGCCGACGCCATGGTCATTTGCTTCGCAGCCAGTGCGGACTGAGAGCCGGGGTTTGATTGTTGTATTCATATAGGAGGTTGGCCATGTACTGCACCAAGGTGGCCATTCCTGCTCTGGTGAGAGAGTGCATTACCGGTTCGGGTCAGCCGGGTAAGGCCGCACTCCAGGCCTCTTCCTGCAATTTTCTCAACGCGCGTGTTTCTTGGGGGGGGGGGGGGGGGGGTTGTAGAGGTTGTCGGTGACCATGGCTGTTGTAAATATAACCTGTGTATAGTTGCTCGTCTTACTGACTCGTCCTTTGCGTAACATTGTCATGGTGGTGGAACGTTCGCCGTCTTCGCCACGGAGCTCCGAAGCGGCCGCACCGTCGTCTACTCAGCCATGGTTTCCGATAGACCCACCCCGTCGCCACCTACACCTGCGGCGCCAACCACAACGTACATTACGGTTACTAGTCTACGTGATCCTACGACATTCTACGCCAATAATGGCGTTGACATCGACGACTGGCTAAGCATGTATGAGCGTGTTAGCCAAAACCACCACTGGGACCCTACCATCGAGCTTGCTAATGTCATCGCTTATGTGGACAGCACAGCACGTGTCTGGTTTCACACCCGTGAGGTCGAGCTCTCCAGCTTGGACATCTTGAAAGAGGGACTTCGCGACCTATTCGGCAAACCGTCAGGTCTGCAACAGGCTGCGCGAAAAGAGCTTGCCACCCGTTTCCGCCGCTTCGAGGTAGCCAAAAGCCGCCGCGTCGTCCCACAGTTTTCCTGGCTCCCAGACACCCCTGTCACGTCCTCTTGCTCCGCGCTTACCGACACACGACCATTTGAAGAGAACGTCACACGTATCGTTCGCCGTGAAATTCAAGCGGCGAGTTTGGCCCCCATTCATCCACGACCCCTTGACGGTAACTTTGACCAAGCGCCCCCCCCCCTCCCTAATTTCGTTCGTCAAGCTGTTGTGCGGCCAGAGACTGCAAACCTTGGCATCCCTACCACCTGCGCTATCTCCCGACCTGATTCGGCTCCCATTCCCACGTCCACAACCTGTAATGACCAGTATTTTGCTCTCGGACCACGCAATCCTCAAGAATGGCGAACGCCAGTCGACAAACTGATCTGCTTCCGTTGCCACCGCGTTGGTCATGTAGCCCATCACTGCTGCCCAACATGGATTCCACCGTTCTGGAGCTCATTCTCTGCTCTTCTCACATATGACGACGATCGCCGTTCTTCACCTCGCCGTCTGTACCCTACTTCCGATGGCCCTGACAGCCGCTCCTCCATGCGGTCACCGTCGCCTCAGCGCGGTCGCACACCGCCTCGCCCTCGCACACCGCCTCGTACACCGCACCGCCTATCCCCTGCCTCGCCGCTTTTCCTCGCCAAACCGACGTACGGAAAACGAGGCCATGCAGCACTTGGAGGTTGTGCTGCATCAAGTTCATCCTTTCAAAGTCCTCCGTTGACGCTCCTCACCAACACCAACCTAATTGAAGTAGACGTCAATGGTGTTCCGTTGACGGCAATAATTGATACCGGTGATAAATGTCGATAATGAACAGTAACTTATGTCGTCGCCTCAAAAACGTTCTTACGCCTGCCATCACACGAGCCGTACGGGTCGCCAATGGCACCGCTGTTGGCACCACTGGTATGTGCACTGCTTGCGTAGTAATTTCCCTCCGCCCAGTTCGAGTCCTGTTCACCGTGGTGACCACACTAATTGCCACAGAATTACGTTGATATGTTAGGTGGCACTAAATCACACTTGAACTCGAAGTCATCTTGCGACAGTCCATTGCTTTCGCGCTTCCGTGCACTAAGTGAAGGCCATTCACTTTCCTACTCATATCGATTGATATTGAACTACAGGTATTCATGCTCCAATTCATATCAAGAAACTGCGTCACCATTGTTTAAACTTTTTTCCTCAAAGATATTTCTACCAATTTACTAAAACCTCAAGTGAGTGCTACTGTGATTGGTTGTAGTGGGGCCGTGTGTTCCTGCCTATCATTATTCCATTGAAAACAAACCCGACTGTAACATAAGAACATTTATGGTCAACTACCTTCGAAGCTTAAGCCTTTGGTTATAATATAATTTGGAAAAACTAGTCTTACAGATTATACAGTATGATTGGGAGAATGGAAAAATGCAAATTTTCATTTATTTTAGACATGACAACGCACTTATGCATATCCTCATTCAGGTACGAAGTTTTGCGAATGACATAGCTCGTATATGAAAAAAGATCACTCATCATCGTGCGCCAGTAGCATCGCTGGTAATGTAGAGAGCTGAGGAGCACATGCGACTCCTAGCATTATTTGGGGCTGACTTACTCAGACTAAGAATGTTTGCAAGCATAATATTACGTGAGCTTCTAGAAATGTACATCGGGCTACGCATGTTTGGTTTTTCGGATAGACCACCTTGCGAGACCGGCCTGAAACGATCACCACCATCTCCAAGAAGTGGTCCGGCGCCTGTGGAGACCAACTGCAGGTCAGTCGGACTATATTTCGGCGTTTTAGAGCCAATTTTCCACCCTCAGAACGTGGCGAGCTCCTAACTCGGTTAGGGGAACAGCGTCGTCGGGCAGGCGCGCACTCAAGCATGGCGGCATTAATATCTCCGGCTACGACATCGAACCCGCGACTTGATGAAGTCACGACTTGATGAAGAGATGGATGTCACTGCATCTCAGATGGGTGATGCAACACCGCACCACGAATGGAATAAGGCAGCTAAGATTAACAACATGCAAACCGCTACCGTGGTCGACGAAACGACAGCAGAAGCCGGATGGGAGCGCGTTCTTTCTCTGAAGCAAAAGAAAAATCTCGCTTAGGAATGATGCTCCGCGCAAGGAAGCCCACTGCCATCAGGTCCAATTATAACTCATCCAAAGCCATGGCTCATCGCGGGTGCCCACGACTCAAGCGTATTCCGCCGCTACCGAAGAGCGACCTGAAGGTGGTCATCAGACCACACCAAGGGCTACCACTCAGGAATGTTACCAATCAGGCCCTGGCAAGAACCGTCATGGAGGCGTGCCAGCGCAGAACCACGGACAACAATTTTATTATAAGAGTCGAGTCAGGTTCCAACATTGCAGTGATATCCACCCCTAATTGGAATACGGCCAAGGTCGTGCAAGCCATTTAATCCTTGAATATCAACGGGCGACAACACCCGGTCATTGCGTACGTTACGGCGGGAGAAGACAGGAAGCGGCGAGTAATCCACGGGATAGAAGCACACACCCCTTCTGACGTGCTGCCATCGAACATACGTATCCGAACGCAGGGACTGGATTTGATCGACGCAAGAATGATGGGCGACTCACATAGTGCTTTGCTCACCTTCTACGGCAGCCAAGTGCCGAGGTGTGTTTATTAGGTCGTGGGGGAGGGGGAGAAACTCTGCACACCTTACCGAAATGCGGTACAATTCTGCCGTATATGTAGCACCGTGGGACACCGCACCGGCGTATGTCCACAGCCCGACGTACAAATGTGCCACTCGTGCGGGGTGCGGGAGCCTGCCGACGGACACACGTGCACCCCCAAATGCACCATTTGTGGGAGTGATCATCCAGCGGGTGATCGCACATGTTCCAAAAGAGTAAAGCTAGTGAGGCAGATATAAAGTCCGCAGCCAAAGAAGCAAACAAAGACCCAGCTATGGTGGTTCGCCACCGACGACGAGGACTCCGAGCTGGAGTTCCTTCCGGCAATGGATCATTGCAGCCGCTCCAAAACCTGCTTGCCGTCACGAAGCCGATATTATTCTGGGCAGCCGGGCCAGCGAAGACCATCGGCATCCTGACCCAAGATGCTCCAGCAGCAACATCAGACAAAAAAGGGGGCCCCAAGAAGCAAGTCACCAGGGATCCTACTGGCATGCAGCACTCCTCAACATAATCAGGTGAGCTTGGCGCAAATCACATCTCCCACTGCCAATGGTAATATTACATCTACACCAATCACACGAAACCCAGAGTACAAGAAAATAGTAGAAGAAAACAAAATACTTCGAAACAATTTAGCTGAGCTACGAGCCGAGTTTGGAGCTTTTAAGCGCATGGCAAACAACAGCACATCACAGCAACCCATACAAATTGCGGACCATACTTCTAAATCACCACCGCAGACATCACTGCAACAAAGTACCACCCCCAGCGCTCAATCGGTAAAGCTGGAACAGTTAGCATAAAACATGCAACTAATGTTCGCAAAGCTACACAAACTCAAGTGAATGGTAGAGGATGTGCAAACAAAAGCCCCAGCCGTCCCTCGATAGAGGGTCAGTCAAAGTCCGGGAGCTCCTACCAGGACACCGAAAGCTATAGAGCACACTGATAGTGACAGTAATATCCATGGACAATATGGCAAACACAAAGACCGAACACATTAAAATCTTGCTTTGGAATTGCTGCACTCTACGCACGAAATTGATTAATTAGACACACTACATAGAACCGGCGCCAATCCCTCCGGATGTTATCTGTATTCAGAAAATAAGGAAACATAATAAAAAAAAACTCAAAGGATAGGAGCTTTATGCTCACCCAGATTACCCTCAAGTAGCCATCATTGCCAAGAAGGATGTCCCGATTAGCGTAAATTAATTTTGGGGGGGAGCGTATTCAGCATCAGATAATCACGATTTGGCCGCAGAAGAGAGGCAAACTTAAAACGAATAATGTCAACGTTTATAGTTCTCCCAGAGAAAAAGAGGCAGATTCCGAAAACGTGGTGGCCACAGCGGTGCGACTCGCTCAAGGTAGGGACAAATTAATATAGTTAAGCGACTTTAACGCACAACACTCCATCTGGGGCTACAGTAGAGACAATCCAAGGGCATCTTGTTAGCAGACGTTGTAGAGCGCTAGGGACTTTTCAAGCTAACTCAACCGGATCTCCAAACGCGAATCAAAAACAGCGTGTCCAAGGAAACTTCCCCCGACCTCACGTTGACCAACAACGAAAGTGAAACGCGATGGACAAACCTAGGTGAAAACCTAGGAAGCGATCACTATATCTAAAGCATATCGGTTAATGCAGCGAGGATTCGAAGCGCTATTGGCAAGGAAAGGCTATCCGACTGGACCAAATTTCGTGAAAAACAGAATAAAATCGGCAGCATAACAGACAGGTGAATGGGCCGAGCGGATCAGAGTTAGTCATGCTGGGGGTCACTAAGACTATTGAAACGACAGCGGTGGCTCCAGCCGTGCATCGTCACTTCTTGCATCACTGGGAAGCCCGCAGAGGCCTCACAAGAAGATGGAAAAGGCAGAAGCTTAATCACAAACTCAGGATACGGATACTTCACCTAGCGCAGGAAGCTAACGAATCCGCACAAAAGTTACGCGACAGCAAGTGGCGTCAGTTCAGTGACTCGCTTCGGGGCACGTTGACTACAAAGGAAACATGACCCATTCTTCAAAGTATGATTGACCCGGGAGGAACAAAAACAGTCGCGAATCACACATTCAAAGTGCTTGCAAACGAGTTTGAAGGTCGGGAAGCTGGCATGATAGACAAAATTAAACAGGTATGCGTAGTAACTGTTCCAACCGGGCAATCACAAAACCCGTTTATGAAGGTCAGGACCAATCGGAGCGGGATGTCCCCATAACCTTTGAAGAGGTTTATGCAGTGGCACACTCTTTCAGGAAAAACACGACCCCAGGGGTAGATCAGATCACGAGCGCAATGATTCGCAATCTAAGTGACGACACGCTAAGGAGCTTGACCAAATACTTTACCGACACGGTCTGGACAGAGGACGGCGTAAACCAGGTAAACATCGTAACATCAACAACGTTCGACCCATATTCCGAACATCGCGCGCGGGGAATCTCATTAAAAAGGCTGTGCAGGTCCGGCTCTCGAACCACATAGAGCTAAACAACATATCCCGCTCCAACATGTTCGGTTTACGACCGCACGTGTCGGCGCAGGACGTTTTTCTACTACTAAAGCACGAGTTCCTGCACCCCAATGGAGGGTCGGACGATAAATTTGTACTGGCATTGGACATCAAAAGGCCTTGGGCAGCATCTCCCACCACACTATTCTGGAGGGACTGGAAGCGGTGAACTGCGGAACACGAATTTATAACTACGTGTGCTCGTTCCTCAGCGACCGCATGGCCACAATCGGATTAGGCTCCACGAGGTCCGACACCTTCAACTCTCCTGACAGAGGCACCCCTCAGGGAGCTATACTCTCTCCTCTGCTATTTAATGTGCGGATGAGAAAGCTATCCCTGGAACTATATAAACACCCGAATCACCGCTCTGCGATTTATGTCGATGACATCACGTTCTGGGCTCACCATGGATCCTATGGGGACAAGCAAGGAACTCTTCAAAAGGCCATATGCGCAGTCGTGGAATACGCGATTGCAGTGGACATGGCATGCGCACGCGAAAAATCGGAATTCATACCGGTACGTGCGAAATACGCAAGAAAGAAGGACTGGGTGTCACTCTGACTCTCAACGGGGCGCCAATTTGTGAAGTGGAGACCCTCAGAATACAGGGGATGTGGATACAGCGGAACGCTGGAACATCCCACAAACTTGAAAAACTAAAGGCGATCACAGGCAACGTGGCCAGAATGTTAAGGAGAGTGGCAATAAGCAGAGACGGCCTAACTGAGGGAGAGACCATCAGCCTGGTTCACGCATTCGTAATTAGCCGAATCACATACGCCCTTCCGTATCAGGCCTTGACAAACCAAGAGAGTATACAATAATAAAACACAAAAATAAAACACAATAATAAAGAACGCCTTCAAAGCCGCCCTTGGTCTTCCCGAATGTGCTAGCACAGAGAGATTTGAGGGACTGGGTCTGCACAATACTTTTGACGAGTACTCAGTCGCGACGTTATATGCTCAGAAAGAACGACTTTGTTCTTCAACCCAGAGTATGGAAGTGTTGGCGAGGTAAGGGTTTCCAATGAGACCCCAGTATTGCGGAGAGGAAACGGCACAGATAGACCGCAACGATCAATCGCACATCGCGGTGGCCCCAATTTCCCAAAACATGCACCCGAAGTACAATCCCGGACGACTCAGAGCAAGGGCAAAGACTCTTCACAAACGTTCTGGCATGGAACCGGGGGTGTATTATAGGGATGCCAGTCGAGCCAGCTCACACACTTTCACCATGGCATCCATGTGCAAGAACGGTATAACAACGGCATACTTCAAAACCGCTTCGGCATGCATGGAAGGGGCTGCAGCCATCGCCTTTGCCCTTCAGGACGCCGAGAGATAAAGCAATTCGGCTGTCATATTATCCGACTCACAAGCGGCTTGCCGGCTGTTTCTACATGGAACGACACCCATATCAATAATTGAAATTTCAGACAATGAACTAGAGGGCCACCGCACTATCATATGGTGTCCGGCACACGAGCGACTGGAAGGGAATGCGAAGGCAGACCGTATTGCTCAAGGACTAAAGGTCCGAGCAACGGCGTGGCCTAGTGGCGACCTTCCACCGCCTTCTTGTGACATTCTCGTGACGTTTTGGACGTCATCACTCCGATTTAAACAGCGAACAGGAGAGGGAGTGGCATCGTATTCACCCGAATGCATACCCCAGCATGCACCCCCTACACAGAATACACCCCACGAGGTTCACTGACGAGTGCCCGGGGTGCACAGACCCGCCCACACTAAAACAGATAACATGGGAGTGCCCTAAGAGGCCTCCGGACATAGGCAGGTCCATATTACACGAACATCCACTAATTAGGAATTTGCAGTGGGAGGCATCGCTTGCGGACGAGGGCCGGGAGAGCCAGTTGGCTCTCCTGGACGAAGCCCAGCGAGCCGCTCTTGCCTGTGGGGCCCTGGAATAGGGGCTCCAACCATCATGCCTCATTTTATATATATTCAATAAGGTTTTTACTCACTCACTTCTAAAAATGTACAGGTCCTGCTATGGTTATACGCGTATAAGAAAGAAAATATGCTACCACAACAAATTCTATCACATGTCCAAACCGATCAAAGGATATTTTATTTTTCAGATTTTTGCCTAGGCTTAGAAAAATCAATGTCGCACTGTCATACCAAGCGTTGTCGAGGATAATGACGTCATCCTCCCACGTAGTTATTCGTGGTATGCTGAGGCGCAGAAGAGCTCTCGCTTCACAGATTGCCTTCTAGAATATGTCAAAGCAACATCGGTGGCTTATGTCCGTGCAGAGGGCAATGATACTAATCCTGCATTTCCTCCTAATTTTGTTCGGAAAACAATAAATGTAGATCTCACGCCGACACTCCTAAATTTTGTTTATCTTGTAAGAACAAAACTATATCTCGCTGCAGTGCAGGTGAGTTGCGGAGCTCTGAAATGCAGAAAAACTAAGCAGGTACAGTGAATTCTGAGAGCAAATCATTATTTAGTAAAAAAATATTATAAATTGTCACTCCTTGTTAAAAAAGGGAGAGCTAACAAAACTTGTTGCATGATTTTATTTACTTGGGCTGCATGTAAATCGATGTATGTGAGAAATACGTGCGTAATATTTCAGCAAGCATCTGGTTTGGCAAAAAAGGTACTCTGATTTGCGCACGGAAGTGAAAAAATATATTTAAAGTAAACCAAAATGATGGCAAAGAAATTTATCCCGCATGAGAGACATTCAGGAGAGCCTAAATCACCCATATTTGCAGCGGGCCCCTTACTTTGCATTTGTATTTGTATCGTATTTTAGCATGTCCCGACTCTCGTCTGCTTTTCCTCGCGCGGAACCTCTTATTTTTATTGCGATGTCAATTACATGACACTCCAGGCGCATTTCTACCGTCGGTTGCGTGTACATTCTATGAGCGATAAAATCTTCGCCTTGCGTCGTATATTGTATGTGCGAGTGAAAGTGTGCGAGGGTGAGCCTCCGAACGAGGCTCAATATCGCGTGCGCGAGCGAGGAAGGCGGGACAGAAGCGCGCTCCCTTTTGTCGCGCACGAGGCACATGGGTGAGGCGGAGGAGTCATTCTTCTCCGGTGACATCTGCTTACTGCGCGGCCATGCGGACGCCGTATATTGAAAGCAATCTGCGAGGGGCCCAAAGTGCCAACTGCACCCCTCCCCCGCGCGGGCCTCATTTTTATAGCGATCTGTGATGTTGCTCGATGCGCGTAGTGCCGGTAGCTTTGTAGGCGATCTGCTCTTCATTGGCGTTGAGGCGAGAAATGCATGAAGGACAATACCTTTGCTGCTCCTTCCGGTATTCTTTGCTCCAGCGTACTGACAGCAATTTTCCGCATCCCTCCACCGAGATGTGTTCACGTTTATCTGTGCTCGCATGATAACTTCCTTATTAATTTAGTTAGTAAGTGAAGGTTTACAAGTTTGTATGGCCGATAAAATTACTATTCTTGCTTCTTACAGCCACGCACTCATTTGCTTATGCCTTTGCACTTCGTCTTTCGGGTGATACGGCAACCTTTTTAGATTGTTTTGCAGCCTCAGTACTATAATGCAGGGTCCTCTATGCACTGTGACGTATGTGCGTTAATTACCAGAAAACAATTATTTTCTTCACCTCTGTGCAGCAGCACGAAAGAGCAGACAAAAGCGCGTAAACACCGCTAAAAAGGTGAATTCGCCGCTCCTTCTACTTCCTCAAAGAGCGTCAGGACGTAAACGACGAGTTTTAAATGTAGCGTGTCCCCCTTGGGAGAGTTAATCGTTCAAGCTACAAATATGCTTAATATTCCTTCATAGCTTTGTCAGTAACAGCTAGCGTGGTCACTCCGTATTCTTGAATAATTCGCTATACAGACCAAGCAGATTTAGAACGCAGGTTCGCTCCAGGATTTCTTGCATCTCTCGGCCGTTCGCTCGACTATTCGAAAAGGGTCATTCATATTTTGTGTTATACTGGGGCCCTATAACGTAAAACTATTCCTACATGTTTTTATTTCAATCTCCTGATGTCAAATTTGTGAAACCGCCGATGCAATCATCGAGCATCGATGTTTGCAACCGGCATGGTTGTCTAAGCAGACCAATCAAATGCTCTCCTCGTCTATAGGAGGTCCCTTTTGTTCGTTTCCAAAACAGTCAATATTGCCTGCACTGAGCGTCATGTCTTATCTAATTGGCTGATAAGAGGCGAGGAACACTTCCAAGTGGAGAGTGATTCGATGGGGCTGAGCCAGTGTACTGAACATTAACAACCGGATGAAGAGTGTGGTGCCGGCGGGTACGATTGTTCCGTTTTCCCTTACTTAGCTTGCGGTGGCTGATCGAAAATTGCGGCGGCATGCAACGGAAGGTTAAGAATGCCGCTAAAAACGATCCTCAGCAAAGAAAAGTTAGCTGAGCGAAGTCGTAAACGTGACGGAAGTGCTCGAAAACGGTGCCACGCAAAAGTTTTCATTGTACGGAAATAAACCTATGCTCTGCGGCAGTTGCGTGTAGCCAGTGCCTATGCGATCGGCGGCAGTCATCTTTTATTCGTTTCGGAACGGGGAAGCCTGCGCATATTCAGAGGAAACTTTAGTTTTGTTCGGCATATCAATGCATCTTTACCGCGCTCACTTCACTTTGAGGCGGTTAGTTTTTGCGCTTTTGTGACGTCGCGTGACAGGCAGGTGAAGTGGGTGCGACTGAAACTTTCGAGCAATAGCCGATGGCTTATGGCGAAAAGGCGTCGAATCAGAAAGACGTATATTTCTTTGGTTCAGTCCACTTATGCATAGTCACAGTGCACACGTCATATCAGATGGGGAGCTTACGCTATCATCGTAACGTCGCGTCATTGACAGGCGAAGTGCGGGTGGCCGAAAAAAGTTTTTGACGAATCGCGCAGGGTTGATTGCAGAATTGGACTTGAAAAGTTTGGAATAGCTTTACGGTATAGCACCCATTTTACTACCGAGCGAACCTATATTATTCATGGGTCCAAAGGCGGTACATGAAACAAGATAGTAGCATAATGTATTTATTGGTGACAGCTTGAACGCTAGTCAAAGTACACAGCGCATCTTATTCCGGAGCAGAACGGTATGCGCACTGTTAGAATCGTCGTATGTTTCGTAAGTACTTCTGCTGCTAAACCACCGCTTAGTATTGTAGAAGAACGCCGTGGTAAGGTTACATTCGAGAATCAAATCTTCAGACAAACACGTCTGATCTCGAACGCTGATAATGTAGGCTCAAACACGCGCGCACGCATCATGCTGGGCATTCTGTCCACCTAACTTCCAGCAGATATTTCTGCTATGAGGCCCTAACTCACTTGAGGACGTCGCGCAGAATCATTTCCGGCGTATATGACCCCACGCCATACTAAGCAGACAGGCCGGACGCGAAAAGAACCACCAAAAGTGCCGCCAAGCATATATACGGTGCATCAAACACGGAGTGCTCACCGAAATCACCATGCCGACCGAACATACATTGTTCTGTCACCAATGGAAGAGGCGTCATCTATGAGTCGAATCAAAATTTCAAGAAAGTGGTGGCGCTTCGCACAATGTGTCGTCTGGTGCTCTGTGCAATTCTTTACACTTTGTAAAGAAACAGTCATCCATAACACAGTTACACTACACCAGCAATGTTTAAAGGACTGCTCCAATCCGGATACCGCAAGCTTGTGTACCGATTCGTGGTTCCGGATATTTTAGTGCCCAATACGGATTATGTCATCATTGCCCACTTGATGGCGATCAGCGTGTCTAAGCAAACAGGGCGAATGACGAATCCTAAACGCACGAATAACAACGACTACTGGCAAGGATCAACGTGAGACAGAATACGCGCCGGCTCTCACCTGCGCAGGGTTTGACAAGGCGATCGACTGTTAGTGGAGACAGCACCTTGTAGTGTCTTCTCAATGCCGAATATGGCTGATGCTCTGGACGAGCGCCACCGCAGTTCAACCGCGCTGGCTTGAGGCCACGTAGTGCAACGATTTCGACGCAGCAAATGCGACGTGCAAGAATGTGTTTCTTAGGACCGGCAAAAAACTCAGAGCGGTAAAAGAGAACAGGGGATAAACTGGTGTGGAGGATGGTCTACCGATTATATGATAAACACCTGGTAAATCTACCGATTTCACGTGAGCCGGCCCCTCTGATTTACGTTGAAAATAGCGAATCCTGCGATGACCTAAAGCAGCTGCTTGGTAGAATAAAGCGTAAAGCAGAGACGTACACACTGATAATGGGGACAAGAAAAACGTCTCGTGATCCTCCTCACTTTCTTCATGTGTCTGTGCTTGACGCCTAATTGCCCTTCATGGTTCTAAAGAAAAACTATCACAAAATTGAGTACGGTTGAGGGGTGGCTCCCCGAACCGCGGCATAGGCAGATATATTAAGATTAAAATCTTATGTGACTCATGCCCCCGATGGCCTTGAAAAAGTTGTCTGTACGGTCCAGTGGCACAAACACTATCATCATCAGCGATGGCTCGTAGTCTCTAAGCAACAAAAACAACAACAAAACAATGACTCAACCGTCTCGCAATGCGTAAGCTACGAGCACTCATGGAAGTGACGCGTATAGTGGATACATTCACTCTAATCACGCATTAAACGTACAAATAGTGGCGTCTAGTCGAGCGCTTCAAAAAAATCCATGCGGCTTACTCAATAGACCATACTTCTGTAAGCAGTGGTTCATAGACCCGTGAGGATGTTCCTACAAGCGTTCATAAAGGGAAAGCATACGTTTCAACCCCCCTGCCGAGATTACGTACGCAGAACCGAAGAGAAACATATTTCGCGCGTGTCTGACACGGGTATACCAGCGCGAGTAGCCGCAGCTAAGAGTCCAAAACAAACCAAAGAAGCCGAACTCGAAAGCAGGAACGTGACGATGCCGGACGTGACATTACCAGTTGTTAATCAGGCTTTCGCCTTCAAATATTACAGCAGTGTAATATGCTGCCGAAATTTTAGAGCGCGGCTCTTAGGCGGCTTTGAAACTAGGCTGAGCCAACGAAGCTGACGCTCTTGGTAGAACCGAACGAAATTTGGCCTCAGGAGAAGAGCCGGACGAGCGGACCTTCAACCTGAAATGTTTTTTCGCAAAACCAAAGTAAAAGTGAGATAAAAAAAAAAAACTTTGTGCTACCAACTTCACTTTAAATCACTGGAGGCTACCTGAATGATTCGCCGTCACTATGTTGCGAAGAAATGCTGGACGAACAGCCTAGGTCGTTTGGGGAAACTCAAAGCGTGGAAAACATCGAATAGAGATAATGCACAGCTCGGATCACTCAACTTATCAAGTTCACTGCTCCCATGAGTTTGCTGGACACTGACGAGTTGGAGAATGGTTCGCCCGCCAACTCAGCAATAATTAAAACAGAACGCGCGCCTCAAAGACTTAAATTATTGCTCACTCTTCTCAGTTTCTTAATAACAAAAACTTAGCTATACAATTGCGCGTTGTTCGGCACATTCAGCACACTATGTAAGTAACTACGTAAGTGTGTAGCATATTTACAGTAAACAATTTACAAAGCTCACGTGGTTATCATCCTCCTATTGGACGTGCAGGATACAAACGTGCAGACACGAGACAATCTTCTTTAGCCAAACGCGAACCACGGCCTCGATGAGCGCTTACAGATTGGTGTCATGCATCATACTTTTGAGGGGATCAGATTCCTGAGCGTTCACAGGTTTGAGCAGTCCCGAAAGAGCTCGTGCTTAGTACACGTTGGAAATTATTTCACAAAATTTCTATGTATATGAAGCTTACACTACCTATTCTCACTTCACTAGCAACATGGAGCGCAGATCTAAATCAGGCAACTACAATTTATAATAAATAGGAAGCTTCAATTGAGTAAAATATTCCAAATTACTTTCGGATGTGCAATAACACCTAGCACCACCACCATTCACAAGAATTTCCCAACTTTGGACGCTAACCCAAGGAGTTTCCTATCACATAGCATTTTTTCGCAAGAAATTAATGAACCCGGTGCTCGGGCCCATGCATCGCGTTTTGCAAGAATACACCACGATCTGGGTAGCTGAACAAGCAATACTGTTTTGCGTTGAGGATAAGTAAACGAGTGGGGCTGAAACGTGTGATGGCATTTGTTTTCTTCGTCTTTTCCTTTGTGAAACTGAAGTCGCACTTTTATAATTACATTTTATCAGGGGAAGGAGTAAGATGACTCTGTTATCCCGGAGCGTTTCTTGAAGCGTAATATTTATTCTGCAGTACAACGAAATAGTAGGATCTTCTTTTTCAGGCTTACGAAGCCACAGTAGAGTAAACTGTTCTGAAAATGAAACTAGTTCGTCAGATTTCTCTTAAGGAATGGTAATGAAGCATGGCCCAAACGAGGCAAATTTTGATTTGAATTTGGTGGTAGATTCTTGGGACATTGGAGCACGCAAATAATATACCATTCTAATGTGAAAATGATAACTTATGGCCTCAGGGGTCAGCTTCAAACATTCCTACAAGTCGTCTTTAATTGTACTTTGTGCGGTGCATGAAAATACAGCATGCACTCGTCGGAAATCTGGTGAATTCCAAAAGTAAACACTAGATCATATCAACATTACGCAGGATTGTGCTTTTAAAACGCTAAGCTCGTTGAGATGAGTAATTTGTTCCTAAGCATAAACTCCGCCGAAAAATAAAGTGCCTGTTTCACCCAAACGCTGGAGCACTGATTGTGATAGAAAATAATCAGACAGCTATTCAATGTAAAGTTAGTATTTTAATACGCTGAATAAACTGTTCAATACATGCCCAAAGCGCAGACAAGACTACGTGAAGAACATAAGTGCGATGTTTCCAGCTGGGTCTTTCTGCCCTTTGTGACTCATTTGATTCACTCAAACTCACGTCAAGTAATACTAAAGAAGAATATCTCTCTCTAAGGCTCTACGAAGACATCGATGATGACGCCAGTTTCAAAACAAATATTCTGGATGCTATGTGACTTATCTGTAAATAACATTCGATACACTGGCAGATGTGACGGAGGTACTCTAGCACCTGACTGAGAGTAAATGATGTGCATATTTGAAGAAAAAGCTCAACTTACCGAAACTGATTTCAGCATATTGGACATTGTTATTGTAACTACATAGACATAATATTGTGTACGTACCTGCAGGAAATTATGAAATCTGAAGGTGCAGATTTGTCAGGTGATTCTTAATAGGCATTTGTCCTAATGCGTATACTATTTACTCTAATTAATATAAAATGTAGAGTTTTATCTGCAAAAACCGCAAGAGGATGATGAGAGACGCCGTAGCGGGGCACTCCGGATTTATTTTCGACACGCGCGGTTCTTTTACCAGCGACCAATGCACCTTATTTTAGCATTTCGCCAACATGAAAACGTGGGCGCTTTGGCCGCGATTCTATCATGCGCCTCTCGATTTAGCTGTGAAATACCAAGGCCACTAAGCAACCACGGTTTTTCCTTTGCTGGGCGAAGGAAAGTTTCCGAGCAAATGAGTTGCCTCGGACTGCTTGTGTTACTTTGAAAAGTACATTTTAGGCTTGTTTCTTCTGTTGCTTCAATACAAGTATTATTCTTAATAAAACAGTGTGTGTATATTTCATTTTTACGGTGATAACACTTGTTTCAGTCTACCGCTAATGTGAACTGTTACTTTACCACAGTTAGGCACCTTTCTTTAGAAGTCATGAGCATTGCAGGAAACCACTCATCTCTGAAAAATTTCTTCAATATGTTATATGTTCTGAATGCTTAAGCATTCTTAACTGTTTTAATGTTGGGTAAACTGCTTTGGCCTTTTGTGGTGCTCTATTTGTGGTGCCCTGCAAGCTCTCACTTAAGCGTCACATTCCTGTGGCCTTCGGTCAGCAGAGTTGGTGTATCGAAGCAGCATGAGAAGATCCCGTAAAACGGCTTGTGAGATGCATAATTTGCTGTTTCTTCAGATCGGAGGACCACACTACTAACGAAAGCTTCAATGGGGATTTAGAAAAAGCTGCCTAACCTATACTCTTTTATTTACATGTATGAGCTATTTTCCCCTGAAAATGAATCTTTACCGCAGTATTGTTTCAAAACCATTACAGCGACACAACAGTATAGTAGGTTGAGCACAAGTGATCGCGCATGTAGTACGCTTACGCGAATTGTGGTTTCATTATTATTGCAAATGTGAATAGGGTGTGATAGTCTTTTTCAGGATGCATACTCTCGCGAGTTCTTTCACCTCATATGCGCTTAGTGCTCGGGTGATGTGCGGGAATCTCGTTTAGTGACAAAAACAACATCCTACACACGTTTAGGACGGCAACTCAGTGAGTCTACGAGAATTCATATAGCCTAAGAAGCAATTATCACCTGCACCATTTCAACAGTTTTACCGAGATATTTCTTCAAATTTTGTACATAAACAGCCCATCTGCTAAATGCCGGAACTGAGGTATCATATTCTTTATTTTTAATTTGCGGAGATAATAAATATTGACCTTAAAGCTTGCAAAATTATTTACATGTCAAACATTTGCGTCGTTGCTAAATTCCCCTCCGCATTTGGCCTTAATACATCGACCTCACAGTTATAGCTATGAAAATCAAGCGTAGTGGCTCACTGTTTCCTAGGGCTTCCAGTTGAAAGCGAAATACTGCAGGCGAATACATGCACCACTTTAGGTTGCTGCGCAGAAGCACCCAGCTATTATTTAAAGCGAAAATTCCATCATCGCGGGCAGCTTCTCCCGATCTTGTATCTTCCCACGCCGAATAATAAATGCGTATATTTGTCAAATGTCATCAACCCAATTCCTTATGATGCTTGTTTCTCCAGAATAACCCCAGATCTACCAAGAAGTGCCATCCTGATTGTCCGATGAGAAGGATTCCACAATGTGTGTGGATTTTTGGTGACGTTTTCAGTTCTTACAATGTATTTGTGCTTTAATGTTCGGAATTCATCAAGTTTTCTTGCTTGTCTTGGGAAAGTTGAGAAGCGAAGACGCATTACTTTTATTAAGGCATTACGCTTATGACTGATCTTAGTTTGCTGTACGGAAATATTATTGTAGGCTGACTTCAATTTTGAATTATACTTAAGTACATGTGCGATTATATACAGTAGTAAAATTTATGAAATGCACATGCGACGTTTGTAGGTGGTCTGTGGTATTGGCAGTTATGGTAAGATGTTTCTGAGGAAATCATTGTTAAGTTCCGATGAAAGGGAATAAGTGCCAGTTAAACAACAAAATTATTACGCCTACTTAGGTAGAAGACAAGCTCGAAGAATCTGTATGTTCTAATGACTTTGTGATAATATGTTGAATATATTTAACTATTCTGTCAGATTACCACGTTATCGTTAGCTTTTATATTGTATTTATGCGACGTTATTCTGATGCCCAACGAGTCTTCTTCCCCTTCCTGCAACGATGGTGACAAGCATTTTATTCCGCGGAATTTGTGTTGGCCCACTCTCTTCCGCTAAGGCACCCCATTGCTGATCGACATCCTGCGGCGTTTCCCGTCAACGATAATTATCAAACATTTGGGCGAGGCAGGCCTGACGACCTTCCTCCGTCCTTATGGGGTGTATGGCGCGTCCTCAACGCACGCCGATACTCTCATTGACCGTCTTGCATTTAGCGTCGCCTGTTTCCTTTTGACGCGGCGGCTATTTGGGGTTACAAATCCATCCGGGGCATCATTATTATGGAGTTGCAAATGTGAAAGGCTGTGGCCCGGCTCTGATGTGTTGCAGTAGATTGCTGCGAAACGATATGGAGATGTTCCTGCTTCTTCTGGGTGAACTTTACGTGATGTCAATTCATACGTGGTTATCGAATAATTTCTTTGTAGGCTTTGGGTGCAGCGCTAACTACAGTATGCGGTAATTTTTCTTGCCTGCCAAAACGACACGCCTCATTAGCTGCGGCTGTATGTGTTGCTGCGGTATTAGCTGTATGTCTTGTAAACTATTTTGACAGTGGTAGTTTTTTTACTCGACGCAGAGCAGCCTGTTGGGCGATTCCCAACGTGGATCAGTATGGTGTCGCTATGACCGGTTGTCGTAAGAACTAAAACATTACAATTAAAATGCGTGTATAGAAAAATATATGAATACATCATTCTCCTGGTTTTGAGGCGAAAGGTGGCGAATTGAGACACCTGGCTAGAACCCTAGCATCATCTGCCATTTGTACAAAGGTCGAGAAAAACTACAAACAACTTGTACATTGACAATATTGCACAAGATCGATTGCAGCAGATAAGAAGGTAATAAAGGCTTTGCAATAAGGTATACATATACAGAAAAATTACGCAATAAATTTGCTAAACAAAGAGTTTAACACGAGAATAAAAGAAAGGGGACGGGGGTGCATATTGTTTGAATAAAAAAAGACAAATACAAGTGTTTGACAATAAGAACAATTTACAATATATGAACAGCGACGGATGCCATTAATTATACAGTGAGGGATTTTGCGGGTGGTTTAATGAATGTGTTCATACATTTGAAATTTATAACACGTATGTCAACTACTTTTGCCCACAACTGTAACGGCAGAAATAGATATGTATGTATATATATATATATATATATATATATACATATATATATGGTCAACTAAGTCAACTAAAGTCAACTAAGGCTGAATGCCTTAGTTGACTTTGACAATGTTGTCGTAATTACCAAAATGAAAAACACGTGGAGTGACTTTAAAATGCTTGATAACATTCGCCGTGTATAAATAATCTATAGTGTTTTTTACGCTTTTAAAGAACGGTGAGCCAAATCTACGTGTATTGTTTCACCCAGAGTTTCATTTTCTTTCGTGGAGCGCAATTTTCAAAAGAACGCTCACAACCAGGTCGCTTCTGGCTTTGCAGAGAAACAAATTGGCTAACTACATGTTGCCTGTGTCTGTTGACACAAGTACGCGAAAGGAATATTTGGATCCCTAACTTGAACATATAGCAGGCGCTAGTTGTTGATCTACACCAAACAGCGACCTAATTTAAACAGAAAAAATTTGCCAAGACCATTTTTTCCTCCCTTGAAAGCATGCTTTGTAAGCGACGTTTATGTGCGTCGGCATGGTGCTGTAGGAAGTAATCCTGATGGGTAAATTACGGTTGGGCCTAAACATAAATATTTGCCGAATAAACGAAAATGCTCGACCTAATCCTTTTATATGAGAGAGGGCACGGCAGCTTACCAGCGGACAACATGCCTAAAACGCCATTGCTAGTTTTGCAGGTTTTGCCGTGGTTTTTCGCCGTGGTGTCTACAGTGAACAACAGGACTGAACCCGGATTCTTCGATGTTCCGCAACGTGGCAATGACACTGCGGACCATCTACTTGTCAAAGCCCACCCTACAGGAGTGACGTCATCGCTGGACAACCTAGAAAAGGCCCAGCCCGGCATCGATTTCTTCAGAGGGCACGGCAGCTTACCAGTGGACAACATGCCTAAAACGCCAATATTGCTTGTGTAGGTCAGTCAGCTGGGCAATTTGCCCGCCTATTGTAGCGATGATAGGTATCTGTTGGTCCTGCCGTGCTCTAAAATGTGCTTTGCTATTTTGTCTGATTGCTGGTCGATGCTCATGTTATTGCTTGTGTCAGGTGATATAGAACAGAACCTTGGGCCCAACGCTAATGAAATGTAGCAGGTCATTATCGATAGACTGGAACAAAGTGACCGCAAGATGGACTGCATAAGAGAAGAAATTGCGGCTGTTAATGCTAAAACTGATAAGTTACAAGGAATTTTTACAATGTTCGAGGAAATGATCAACAGAATTGATAAATTGGAATCGGTTGTCTAGCAGCAAGCATTGAAGTTAATTGACTACGAAAACAGATGTAGGCGCAACAACCTCCTAGTATTTGGAATCAACGGAAGTGCTGATGAAACAGAAACGAAACTCAGAGAACAGGCCCTACACCGTATTTCTGACAACTCTTTGTGGGTCCCCCTCAGGACAATAGAAAGAATTCACCGTATTGGAAAAGCTAAAGCGGATAAACCAAGATCAATTATTACGAGTTTGCTTGATTCCAGGGAAGAGGACAGTGTTCTAAAGAACTGTTTGAAACTAAAGGGCACTAATGTTCGGGGCAGGCCAGACTATTCCAAATAACAGCGGAAATAAGAAGAAAGATTTGGGAAAGTGCAGCATCGGATCGGTCAAAAGGCACGAAAGTCAAGCTTATCTACGATAAACTTGAAATAAAGGACAATATGTGCACTTGGGACCTCACCCACGATAAGCGCATACCATGAGGATATAAAGAAAATAGATTCCGTAAAGAAAAGCAAAAAATTTTTGAAGTGGCAGGCTGCCCGCCTGACCCAGACGATTCAACAAGTTCGATGGGGACGCTCGGCTCGTCACCTACGTCATAGCTAAGTTATCTTGTTTTAAATGCACGCAGCATAGTTAACAAAACAACTGACCTAGAATTTCTGCTGCTTTCACATAGCCCTTGTATGGTTTTTATAACGGAAACTTGGCTACACTGTGGTGTAAAAGATGACGTAATTATTCCCCCTGGATACAAAATGTTTAGGAAAGACCGCGATTCACGTGGAGAATGGGTGTGTATCGTAATAAATAATTCTGTCCACGCGGCTCTAATTGATAGCGACATCCCTGAAACAGTTTGATGCAGAATTTCCTTTCAAAGTGTCGTTTATCTAGTCGGTGTAATATATCGGCCACCTTCGACTTCGCTTGACTTCCTAAACTGATTGAACACATTCTTGTGCAACAGTGTACATAGGAACACGCGGTTAATTATGGCCGGAGACTTCAATTTACCGCACATTAACTGGCAAGACCTACTCTGCAGCGGCGCTGAAGCATCCAGCGCTGATAAGCTACTAGATATAATGTTTTCTTTTAATCTAAATCAAATCCTTCAAGAGGGCACAAGAATAACTTCTAGGTTGCGGTCCATTGTTGGACCTAGTGTTCCTATCCAATAATATAGAACATCATTTGTTGACAAGTGAAGGCGGTATTTACGATCACAGAATGATTATAGTAAATGTGACTAGAAGTAGTGTGTCCCGTGTGAAATGCTCCCCTGCAATTACGATAAAGGACTACAAACGTGCTGATGACAATTCAATATTAGATTTTTTGGAATTCTCGTTTGGCCAATTTGAGCACCATGCAAAGGAAAACACTGTACATGAGCTTTGGGATGAATTTAAGGATATAGTGAACCATTGTATGACCGATTTGTGCCAACTCGAAAAAGAAGCCTAAACTACGCCGACCTTGGATTAACCGCGGCATCATGCACACGAACAGAACTCTAAAGCGACTGCGTAAAAAGAAAAAGGGTTCGGTCGAAATACCGAGACTTCGCGCAGAGCTGAGGCATACTTGGACACCATCCAAAAAGCTATTCTTTGAAGAAACACTGACAGGCCACCTAAAAGTTCTCCACAAAAATTCTGGAGATATCTCAGCAGTAGAAAAAATAAAATTGAAGAAATAGTAAAGGACAACATAAAGTTAACAAAGTCTGCGGACAATGCCGAACATTTTAATTGCGTCTTTCAATCTGTGTTTACTAATAATACAAACATGAATACAGACGATCATTGAACGTATATTACACGTTACCCAATGGAAAATCTGGAAATCAAACAAGAAGTGGTGTTCAAATTGCTGCTGAATTTAGATGGAAAAAAAATCTAGTGGACCTGACAGAATTTGTCCTTAATTTCTTAAACGCTATGCTGAATGGATGTCATACTACTTAACGATAATTTTCGAGAAATCATTACATACGCATTCTCTACCCACAGACGGGCGCAGGGCCGTAGTTATACCAGTGTACAAAGGCGGTGATCGCACACTTGTAAATAATTACCGTCCCACTTCACTCACATGTATCAGTTGTAAACTTCTAAAACATATAATCGCAAAACATATCTTACAATTTCTAGAAATGAATAGTTTACTTTACTCATCCCAGCATGGCTTCCGTACTGGACTATCTACCATTCCACAATTAATTGAAGTAGTTCATGATCTCGCTGCAGCCTTAGATGAGAATCGCCAGATTGACGTCATTTGTATAGATTTTGTGAAAGCCTTCGATAAGGTTCCGCATAATAAGCTGATCTTTAAACTGAGAGAAATAGGTATCGATGAAAGCTTAGTGCTATGGGTAAAAGAATATTTAAGTGATCGTAAACAAAGTTTAGATGGCAGCCTGTCGAGTCCGCTCCAAGTGCTTTCAGCTGTTCCTCAGGGGTCAGTCTTGGGCACACTGTTATTTCTTATATATATAAAGAACCGGTGAAAATGAAGCTTTTTTCAGATGATTGCCTACTTTATTCTACCGTAACCAATGTTCAAGATCAACTCAGAATTATACGTGTTTAGAAAATTTCAACTGATGGTGTAAATTATGGGGTATGAATATAAACTACATTAAATCAACAAACACACATATGACCAGGAAAGTAACGTTCTGCCTTTTAACTATTACGTCGATGGTAATTTGTTAGTTCGTGCAAACGAGTTTAAATATTTAGGTGTTACAGTTACGCATAATCTGACAAGGCATAGGGACATAGAAAAGGTGTGTTCGAAAGCGAATCAGAGTTTAGGTTTCTAAAGGCAAAAACTAAGTCAAGCTTCGCGAGATGTAAAGCTGATAGCTTATGAAACTTTTGTTAGATCTTTACTTGAATATGCCTCAGTCATCTGGAGCCCTCATCAGAAAGAAATGAATACAAAGTTAGAAAAAGTTCAGCGTCGTGCCGCGCGCTTCATATGCTCAAGTTACCGCCATTTAGAACCCGTTACACTGATGTTGCAGTCTTGTGAACTGTAAACACTAAGAGTACGAAGGCGAAAAAACTGACTGAAAGTGTTTTTTTTTAGAATACTACATGGCCATTTAAAAATCAACAAAGATGAGTATGTGCAGCTTCCAAGAAAACCAAGCAGTCGTTTTAATCATCAATATGTTTGACGCCCATAATTTGCTCACAGTGATGTGTTCCGTTTTTCTTTTTTTCCTGCCGTGATTGAACTCTGGAACGTGATACCAAGCTTTGTGGCAGATGCCAGTGATGTCTGTGAATTTGAAAAATTGTTAAACATGTATTTTTGTGATTCCGCTGCCGCTTGATGCACCTGTATATATGGTCTGCCTGTATTTAAAACCTCCCTGTAAGAACCCTCAGCCGAGGGTTGACAGTATGAAGAAATAAAAAATAAATAAGCATACTCCAGAAAGCCTGAGAAACGCGTATTGTGACGTGATCGGCGACAGAGTGTTACGCAAGAATACAAACCTACGTTTACATGATGCGGTATATTTTAAAACAACAATACCATTTGTACTCCTGCATTCAAATGATCAAACCTGATTAACCTGGGCTGATCCTGAAAGCGGTGCAACGCTGCACCATTTCGACGTAGCGTTACCTACTACAATAACGGTTGTAAATAATGAGCGTTAATCACAGAGATAGTTCAGTCAAAATAATTGGCCGAAGTGGCATTGTCGCGAAGAGAGAAAGCGAGCAAATGACACGTGAAACACGTTCCAATCATCCCACTGAGCTTATCGGCTTTGGAATTACCGGAGTAGGTGTGCAGTGATGGCACTTTGGTTAGAAGATCTGCTGCTGTGTCGAAGGTGGATGTTCGATTTTATTGCTTATCAAGCTTTCTTCACTGAAATATTCAAAATGTAGCGAGACAGAAAAAAATGCGAACTGTGCATTTAACGATCTACAATGAAGCATACAGAATAAGGCAAATAATGGTTCACGTTATGAGCAATAGAAGCTGCACTATTTGTCCGATTCTTCTGATAAAGGAATATATCTTATCTATTCTCTTAGAGAAAGTGGTTTTAACAAAGAGAAAAAGCATGAACACGAACTAAGGGTGCGTCAGATGTAAGACATCCCAGCTGGTAATCATTCCTAGGCATACACGTGAGGAGTGAGTGTAGTGCGACAACAAAATTATCGAAATACTTATTGGCACTTTCTGTCTCATAATGGCAGCGGATTCTTCTACGTAAATGTGCCGATCGATGGCTCTAATCTCCAGCCAAATCTGACGTACACCGGTAAATATTAAGAAGCTGCAACGTCAAATGAATCGCTAAAGCATAGGAACACGTTCAGGTCGTTGACGTAGGCACCTTAGTGAAAAAAAAAAAAAAAAACACGTCGGAGCGACTTTGAAATCCTTGAGGACGTTTGACGTCTAAAAGGTGCCTAAACGATCTATGATGTTTCTGATTATGTCCTTTAAAAAAAAAAGAGCCAGCCCTCCGTTTGATGAAATACCAGGGATTTCCTATTTTTTTAAGCGGATCATATTAAGAACAACCTTGTCACACATAAATCCCTTCCCCCTTTGCCAACAAACTACGTGGCTAGATGGACATTATCACCAAGAAAATGGAGACAGTAGTTTTCGGAATCATCTGCAACATAGTAAAAACTATTGTGCTTGCTGTTTTAAGGACACGTGTCAAAATTGCAAACAAATAAGTGGGGAATAGTAAAGTTGTTTCTTAGCAGGTGACGTAAGATTACCAGCATTTGCGACATGTGAAAGACCCTAAAGTGTACTACGTAATACAATGGTGTATAAATTAAAGTTTGGCAAAAACAAGGGTATCGCATTGCTGCATAATAGTACATAACGGCCCAAGTGTTTTTTAGCTAGACATGGAGATAGATATCTGGAATACTAGGCTACCAGATGATGATAAAATTAACCACGCACAGACGGGCTAAGCCACCGATTTCGACATGTTACGGCATTTTCGACACGTTTCTTTTGCCCACTGCCGTAAATTTTGCAAAAAGTTGACGAGATGCTTTGCAGGGACGTAATAAAGTCGTCAAGTTATCCATTGTCATCTGCTGTTCTAAAGAAAAAGAAAGATGGATTCATTCCCGGTTTGCGTTGACTATCGATGTTGGAAGAATGAAACTAAGATCTACTCATATGCCCTACCTACCTTTGCGTGCCCTGCCTCAGCCAGATGATACCCTTGATCGTGTGCATGGAGTTGGATTTCTCCACTCTGTGCCTTATGTCTGCCAACCGGATAGCTGAACTTGATTAAACTGCAGCCGCGGTTTCGTGCCAGAGCGTCCACTTTGACTGTGGGAGGGCGAGGGTTTGCTTCGCATCGCCTCCGCGTACCCAGTGGTCCGTTAAAAACCTGCAATCATCTACCCCATCCGGGCGCTTGGCTTTATTTATGGGTGCTACGCTTCAAAAGGAACCTGCACCCTAAAGAGCCATTGCAACCAACATAAGCGCACAAAAGGAACTCTGGCAGCACCATGCGGCCAAATTCACAATAAGTAAGTATCTTCTCATTGGTTGGAACTTCCATAGTTGCCGGGAAACAGGCTGCCAGCACGTTTGCACCTCTACTGGCAGGTACCCCACCGCAGCAGCGGCGTATGCTGGACAGTTGATAGAAGGGGGAGGGGGTAGGAACAAGGGGCGCCCGGAGAACCTCAGAAATATAGAGCCCCTTTCAGAGTTGAAAACCGACCTGAAGAACCAAACACCACATGGTGGGAAATACGTTATCACTGGAAAAACTTATGTGTGTGGCGGCATCAATATTGTCACGTGGTAGTGACGGTTGAGGACACAGCGACAAAACTGTGAATGGCGAAACTAACTTTATGGGGCAAACCTGTGCCCAGAAAAAAAACAGGCTACACTCAATGCTCCAGGAAAACGGCGAAAACTGTTGACGATCGTGGAAATTCTGATCAACTTGTCAAGTGCGTCTGCTTTTACACATCAGTCATCGAATGTTTCAGAGTAATCCCTGGAACACGCGTGTAGGCGACACTACGGAAGTGGTCACATGTAACATATATTAAAAGAAAGAGTGGGCCAAGTGTCGATCCCTCTAGTGCGCCAGGGTTTGTTATAATTGATTTAGAAAAACACCATAAGTTTTTACTGTCTGTGTTCTAAGTTTAGGTAACCTTGTATTAAATTTATTCCCATATATTCAAGTTTAAATGATAAAATGTGGCGTGGAATTTTACTGAAGGCTTTTACTTAGAACTACGAACGCTAATGCATCATTCATGTTCTTGTCGATTGCGCTCTTTAAATGTTCAGTTAGGGTGATGAGAGCAAGTTCAGCCAACTAGCCTTTCCGAACGTCCTATTGTAATGGTGAACGAATACTATCAATGGACAGGTATTGGGCGTTTTCCACCAGCCCTCAATAACTTTCCTGAAAAGGGTAAAATGAATATCGGCCTCTAGCTAGTAATCAAGGCACCGTGATTCAAATGGATATTATCAAGACCTCTAGTGGATACTTTTCAATTTTTTATAATGTTTTCAATTCCCTGTGATGAGGTTGGAAAGAAAAAGAAAGAGTGAGGTAGGCATTGCACTTAATGGTTATATTGCGTGGGCACTAGCAAATTACTACAAAAGTTAAATTCTGGAAAAGCATCTGGAATATCTAGTGAGGTGGTTATTTACTATCTTCCCTTGATTATTATTGTCTTTTCCGCATTCTAATAGTTTTCTCGTAACAAAAGTTTTAAGCTTTTCCTTATACGAATATATAAATGCATCATTGTCCGGGCGCTGAATCGAAAGGTCAAGACATGAAACACCTCGCGAGGACCCTAGCATTATATACCATTTGTACAGAGGCCGATAAAAAATACAAATAAATTGTACGCTAACAGTATAGCAGAAGACTGATTACACCATAGAAGATAATATAGGTTTTGTAATAAGGTATACATTTACAGGAAGGTATCACAATAAATGTGTTAAACAGCGAGATTCAGAAAAGGATGAACGAAAGTGGGGTGACATATTGTGTAAAAAAAACATAAATTCAAACTTATTATAATGAGGACAATTTGCAATATAGGTAGCGCAGCGGATCGAAGTATAACCAGGAAATTAGACATTCTGAGGGTTATGTAATGTATTTGTTTATAGATGTACTACACAAATGTCAACAATATTTACCCGCTAATGTAACGGCACGAAATTATGTATATATATAAGGTCTATTGAATTCAGGCAAGTTTCTCTGCACCTTCTGCCCCAATTCACGGTGCACTGCACTTAAGCCTTCGATTCCTCAAACTGCAGCGGTGCACCCTGCGCTCCAGTGCTAGATTGAACGGGTTGCAAGGCAAGGTGCGACCACGGTGCAGTGCACTCTTGAACCCTGCAGCGAGTGGTTGCAGCCCGGCACACAATAACTGGCACACCATGCACCCTCTCGTTTGTGGTGCTCTGCACTTTTTCGCGAACCGAACAAAGAAAAACACATATATTTATATATACCGCAGAGCCCTCCACCTCTGAGTAAGGTGCCTGGTGGTGGTCTCGTGCGGACTATGCCCTCTCGGTGAGCGCATATTCCCCTCATCTTTTAAGAGGTTCAATACTTACAAGCATTTGTCTCGCAAAGCATATTTATTTCAAGGGAATTTTCCACGTCTCAGTAGTTTCTCTCGTCGTATTCGAGTGCTGATTGCCGTGTTATAGTTTGTTAACGAAGCTTTCCCTCAAGTCTAAATATTTTAAGGCAGTTTGTCGTGTGCGTATCATGGCCACGCACGCGTATATCGCCTTCCGTTTCTCTACCACGGGTGCGCTTTAAAACCACGGCGCAGCAATTTTGCTTCAGAGACTTTCCTTGTCTTCCTTCTTCTCTTCCCTTAAACTGGCTCTCTTAACTACTACACGCAGAGACAAAGCAACAGCGCTCGCATTAGATCCCATAGATGAGATAAATATTTACATATAATATTAGGGTTATAATTATATTCGAGTGCTGATTGCCGTGTTATCGTTTGTTAACGAAGCTTTCCCTCAAGTCTAAATATTTTGAGGCAGTTTGTCGTGTGCGTATCATAGCCACGCACGCCTATATCTCCTTCCGTTTCTCTACCACGGGTGCGCTTTAAAACCATGGCGCTGCAATTTTGCTTCAGAGACTTTACTTTCCTTCCTTCTTCTCCTCCCTTAAACTGGCTCTCTTAACTACTACACGCAGAGACAAAGCAACAGCGCGCGCATTAGACCCCATAGATGAGATGAATATTTACAATTATTATTAGGGTTATAATTATATTCGAGTGCTGATTGCCGTGTTATCGTTTGTTAACGAAGCTTTCCCTCAAGTCTAAATAGTTTAAGGCAGTTTGTCGTGTGCGTATCATGGCCACGCATGCGTATATCGCCTTCCGTTTCTCTACCACGGGTGCGCTTTAAAACCACGGCGCTCCAATTTTGCGTCAGAGACTTTCCTTTCCTTCCTTCTTTTCCGCCCTTAAACTGGCTCTCTTAACTACTACACGCAGAGACAAAGCAACAGCGCGCGCATGCGATCCCATAAATGAGATGAATATATATAGATATATATATATATATATATATATATATATATATATATATATATATATATATATATATGTACATATATATATATATATATATATATATATATATATATATATATATAGAATTAACAGTCATACCTCTCGCAGTATAGCCCTCTCGGCTGTTTATTTTTCTTTCTTTCGAAAGTAGTCCTATTAGGGTTGTTATAATGAAACGAAGGTATTTTTACTCCTGTGACGAAATGGCAAGACCTGATCACTCTGGGCTTATCACGAAAAGGATGCAATGCGGCACCATTTCGATGTAGCGCTGTCTACTACAAGCAAACTAGGGAAGAGTGTGGGCCAATCCCAGAGATGGTGCACTCCAATGAATCGGCCAAAGTGCGAGCCTTGCGAAGACTGAACACAAGCAAGTGGCTCGAGGAGCACTTGCTAATCATCTCAATCAGCTTGTCGGCTGTCGCTTGACCCGAGTGTGTGTGCTGTGTTGGCAGTGTGGTTTGAGCAATGGGCTGGCCTGCTTCAACGCAGACGTTCGATTCCGCTGTTTGCATTAAAAATGTTATAAGTCTAGTCACACAGAAAACGAAGTATTCTAAAATCCCTGGAATGGGGCAAAGAATGCTTCGCCTAAGAAATTATAACAGGCACACTATTTGTCAGATGTATTTGCTAAAGGAATCTGGGTTGTATATTCCCCAGCAGAAGATGGTTTGAAGCTGGAGAAACAGCATTAACATGCGTCGAGGATACGTCGTAAGAAAAATATGACAGTTGTTGTATCCGGGCATAAAATTGATGGGTGAGTGTAGTGCTGTAGCGAAATTCTGCATTTTTTTATTATTTTAAAATGGCAACGAGTGCTTCTGTGTAAATGTGTCTATCGAGAGCTCAAATGTCATGCCTTGTCCGATGTACAAGTGAAATTCCTCGGAAGTTGGAAAGTGAAATGGAACGTTTAATGGCTTAGTTGACGTTGACATCGTTGTCGTCGGTACCGTAGTCAAAAACACGCGTAGTGACCTTAAAATGCTTGAGAGTATTTGATCTGTATAAAGGTTTCTAAGTAACCTATACAATATTTTTCACGTTTTTAAAGAGCCAAGAGCCAAAGCTAAGTTTATTATGGTAACCAGAGCTTCATTTTCTTTTCGCGGATTGTAATTTTCAAAACAAGGTTGCCGCAACCATGCCCCTCCTGGCTTTGCAGACAAACTACATGGCTAACTACGTGTTTCTTGTGTCTTTTGGCAGAAGTACGCGAAAGAAAATTTATAACCCTAACTGAAACATATAGCAGGTGTTATTGGTAATCTGCACTAAAAAGCGACCAGATTTGCAAGAACCATTTTGCCGCGACCATTCTTGCCTCCCTTGTGAGCATGCTTGGTAAGCGCCGTTTATATGCGACGAAACGATCTTCAAGGGGTAAATTATGGTTGCGCCTTAACACAAACATTTATCGAATAAACGAAAATCCTTCGCCTCATCCTTCAGTTAAGCGAGGAAAGCTAAATCATTACCCTGAGAAACGCGAAGTGCGACGTGATTGGCGACAAACTATAGTAAAATCGTACAAACCGATGTTTACGTCATGCGATGTATGTTCAAACAATCATACATTTTGTGCTCTTGCATCGAAATCATCAAACCTTATTATTCCGGGTTCTTTATGCAAGCGATTCATCGCCACACCATTTCGACCATTTTGAAGCAGCGTTATCTCCAACGATAACAATTCTGAATAAAGCGGGTTCATCCCACTGGTAGCGCAGCCAAATGAATCGGCCGAAACGCCAGTTTCAAGAAAACCGAAGACGAAAAAGTGAGACGAGGAACACGTGGTGATTATCTCAACGAGCTTATCGGCTTTGGCATGACCGGAGTATGCGCGCATTGTTGCCACAGTGGTTAGAGCATTGGCCTCCTCTGCACGAAGGTTGATGTTCGATTGTATTGTTTACTAAGCTTTTTTTATTAAAGTGTTCGATATGCAGTGAAACAGGCAAAAATGTTACCTGTGCATACAAGGAACTACCATGAATAACCAGGCAGGAGGCACATAATGGTTCACATAATGGTCTATAGAAGCTGCACTCTTTTTCCTGTGCTTCTGATAAAGCAATCTTTTTTTTTCTATTCTCCTAGAGAAAGTGGTTTGAAGATAAAGCAAACGCATGAACTTGCCCTGAGGATGAGTCACAAGTAAAATATCCCAGCTGTTAATTGTTACTTGGCATGCATGATGGCTGAGGGTATTGCGACAGCGAAATTGTCGATATCTTTCTAGATATTTTTTTTTTCAGAATGGCATCGCATGCTTCGACATAAATGTGCCTATTGATGGCTCTAATCTCGAGCCGTGTCTGAGTTGAAAGGGTAAATTCTCGCCAGCTGCAGTGTCAAACGAATCGCTAATGCAAAATATGACCTTCTGGTCGATGTCGTTGGTACTTTTTTCAAAAAACTCAGGCGGAGTGACATTAAAATGCTTGAGAACGTTTGACGTCTATAAAGGTCTATAAACGAACTATGATGATTCGGATTATGTTCTTAGGAAAAACAAGAGCCAGACCTCCGTTTGTTGAAATACCACGGATTTCGTTTTTTTTTTTTTTTTTTTTTTTTTTGCGGAGCACATTCTAAACAACCCTGTTACTCCTAGATCCCTCCCACGTTTGCCCAGCAGACTACGTGGCCAGATGGACATTATCGGCAACGAAATAGAGGCAGTAGTTTCGCGAATCATATGCAAAATAGTAAAAACGATTGTGCTTTCTCTTTTGAGGACACGTGTCACTATTGGAAGCAAATAACTGGGGAGGGGTGAAGTAGTTTCTGAGCAGGTGAAGTAAGACTAGCAGAACTTTTGTTATATATGACCCTAAAATGTACTATGTAATACAATGGTGTATATAATAAATGTTTCCCACAAACGAGGGTATTGCTTTTCTGCATAATGGTACATGGGATGCCCAAGCATTTTTAGCTAAACTTGGAGATGGATATCTGGAAGAATCGGTACCAGATGATGATAAAATTAACCATGGACACACGTGGTAAGTAACAGATTTTGACATGTTTGGAAATGCTTCTTATGCCGACTGCATCAAATTTCGAAGTAAGCTTACGACATGCTTTGCATGCTGCAGTGATGTAATAAAACTGTCAAGTTATCCATGGTTATCTGTTCTGCTCGTGAAAAAGAAAGATGGATCCAATTGTTCTTGCGTTGACTATTGGTGGCGCAACAATGGCTCTAAGATCTACGCATATCCGCTACCTACCTTTGCGTGCCCTGCCTCGGCCAGATGATAACCCTGATCATGTGCATGGAGTTGGATTTCTCCACTCTGGACCTTGTGTCTGCCAAGCGGATAGCTGAACTTTAAAAAATTGCAACCGCGGCATGCCAGAGCGTCCAACTTGACTGTGGGAGGCTGGGAATTTGGTGCGCATCGACTCCGGGTGTCCACTGGTCAGCTAAAAACCGACAAACCTGTACCTCAGGCGGGCGCTTGGCTTTCTTTATTTGTACTGCACTTGGAAAGGAACCGCCACCATAAATAACAATTGCAACCAATGTAAACACAAAAAAAGGATGTCTGGTACCACCATGAGGCCAAATTCACTATAGGTAGGTATCTTCCCATCGTTTGGAACTTCCGTACTTACCGAGCAGAAGGCTGCCATCACGTTTGTACCTCTCAATGGTAAGTACCCCACCGCAGCAGCAGCAGATGCTGGACAGGACAACTCAAGGGGCGCCTAGAGAAACTCAAAAATTTTCGACAGCCTTTAGATTTGGAAACCGACGTTAAGAACCAAACCCCACACGGTGGGAAATATGTAATCATCGCAAAAGCATATTCGTTTCTGGTGGCACCCATATGTCAACCAAGTCCCTCCATATATGTGGCGGGACACTCAACAATTTCACCATCGCAATGATCTGGACGCTTCAAAGAATAACCACCGATTTGGAAGCTGGCGACATGCACCTACAGACTCGTTTTGTGGGGTGAAGTCATGCACCGTGCTCTCTCCGTGTGCCACTTGGGGAAGTTCATCGTCACGGCAAATTAGGCTTGTGCGAACTCTCGCTATATCGGACTACGCACGCTTGTTCCGTCTTGGCCACGGCGGCATTTGGATTGGGCGTTCTTGTTCAGAAGAACTTGTGACAGTGTGTGCCATACACGGACCAAGTGACAAGGACGTTTATGTGCACCGCGCGAGGGTGGCCGGTGCCTTGTGCAGGCCTGACAACTGTGGCGCTTTAGAAGGGCCCTGTGTACGCGGAAGCTCGCTCGCTGGGCAGTGCACCGATGTATAAATCCAGTATGAGCTGTGATGGCGTAGAATAATCTATTTCCAGGCAGCGCGGTTGTGTAAAACAGACTCTCGAGGGAAACAACTAGGCCAGCAGAGCTTGTGCCAAGGGAGAATATCTGAAGAAATTCGAACGCCTGGCCGAAGGACATTTGTGCCCGAGTTGAATTCCTGTGTTTTCCCGACGGAGGGTTTCCAACGAACCACCTCTCGAAGCAGAAGCGCCCGCTCTAACCACTACGCATTGGCTGCGGTTCTGCTAAGCATACATCACCTCTCATCCACTCCGTTACTTTTTGGCAGCTACATATGTAACCCAATGTGAGCAAACAAAGTGTTATTTATCACATCCTAAGTGATAAGCAGTATTATCGTTGCAGTTTTCAAAACACCTTTAGCATCTGCACCACTTCGTCAAGTACATATGCATAAAACATTGTAGTCATAAATATGACAGGCTTCTTCAGAAATACGCTGTTTTTCATAAAAATAGGCATCTTTGAAATTCAAATTGTTAGTTGACGCTTTAGTTCAATATTGAGATTATGCTTATGCGCAATGACCAGCAATATACGCACATAATTTCTTCAGAACCTGGCGCTAAAAAGCAGATGATGTGAGCATTGCCCTGCGTCGACAACACGACGTCGCTGTAGCGAAATTCCGAAAACTTCATATGTGATGCGGGTAGGAATATGGCTCGCTGATACATGATGTTAATTCTTGTTGTAGCCCAGGCTGAATGGAACGGATATAGAAGGCTGATCAGAGAAGGTACATCGCTGAAGGACGAGCTGCGAACAGTTGTGACCGCCTGCCATGAGTCCCCGCAATGAACGTCAGGAACCACTTTAGCGCACTGCAAAAATTGAGGCTACGAAGCGTTCTTGAACTGCAATACACACGTATAATTTGTTCCTAATAAACACAGGTCAATAATCTCATAATGCACAAGTACTTTGTCATTATATTCAGAAGTTTAACCTGCGTATGGTGCAAGGCCTGGCACCAAGTAAGGTAAGTTATGGTATCAGGCGCATCGTGAATATTGCAGGCGCGTGCAATGAACTCTCTCAAAATCGCTTTGCTACGGGTAGAACTGCACTGCATTTTTTTCGTTTCAATGGCTGCATATTCGACAGCCTTTGCGCGGTTATCATCGTTCACCCCAAACGGTGCGCCATGCGATTCGGAGATCGCGTGCAGGTTTTTCGGCTACACCATTGATGACGTCACATCTTTAGGAAGCAGGAAGGAGGAGTCCCAATGCATTACACGCCTCAAAACTCGTATGAAAGGTTCCAGTAAGTTTTGTCCCTATATTCATTCAATGCTAAACGCATCACAGAAGACAGTCATATTCATTTGTTTAGCACGTCTCTTTCTTCAGCTGACGCTCCTCGCACATGGACAAAGGGGTCCTTACAGATGTGTGGTTTGATAAAAACTGGCAGCGGATATTTCACTCATAGTGGAATGGCATGGGCGGTTTACAGTCGTTTTTACCTTCAGCGAATATGATAAACCTAAAGGTGCTCTCTGGAAGATGCAGGGACCATGCATACGATTCAACATACAGGCTTTCTACGAGGGTGGTGTTGAAGCCGCATATAGTAAGGTGGTGGAAGGGCTCTAGCACTTTTAAACAGTATGAACGACAGGCTTATAAGATATTGCACCGTGGGCTAGCGGTGACCGTAAAAGATGTTTGAGCGCCAGACGATGCTAAGGAGGCATCGTCTGGCGCTCCCCCGTTATGGGCGTGATAAGAGCTTCAGGAAATTGATAGGCGTCATGCACTTCCTTTTTGAATACTTCAGGCGGACGAGAAAACTTAACTTCCAGATTAAATGTTACCTAAAATGCGTGTTCTCTGACCACAGATATTTGTTCTCCGTTGATCAATACCGCAAGGTTTCGCAGTTTATGTCTTTTGCAACAGAAGAGCACGCACATGCTTTCCGAGGTTTAGTCTAAATTCATTCTCATCTGCCTATTTAGACAGTTTTGTTATGCCAATCAGTTATTATTTCTCGCCAAAGGCCGCACTACTTGATTGCTCATCGATTTGTACGTCATCCACATCAAGAGAGTAACATATTGTTCGCGGTATGTCAGTGTGGAGAGATTTCATTTTTACAAGCAGAGTACAACTCTGCACACCAGCTTGTGGAACACTAACGTACTGGGTAAATGGACGAAGGAAGACGATTTCAGCCTGTTCCAGCCAGATCGCGGATTCCAAAAGGCTAAGTGGTGTTTAATGCTTTTTGCATATATATAAATACACATGAAAGAACTTGTTTATGCACAAAGGCATCACGCATATTTGTCTCGACGAAGGCAAGATGACCTATGGTAGACCTACTTTGCCAGAAACAGTTTTACCTTTTGTTGGTTTGAAGAAAAGGGACCAGGCGTAGGTTCGTCTCTTTCCCAAAGAGATTGAACATAGAGATTGCCAAAAGAGATTTGAGCTATGGGCTTTTACTTGCTGGTTAAAGTCACAGCTTTGCCGTCTGCTTTGAACAGAAGTTATTGCTTTTTCCAGTCACCTCAGATGTAGAGAAGTGTTTTGTGGTTTCGAAGGTGAAGGGTAATTTCGACATGTCGTAAGCTATTCTGTCTCTTCCAGGCAAATACTGGTTACAGCTCAGCTGTGCGATTAGGTGCGCCATGTTACATGCACAATTGCAAAGTTCATTATCTATTCTTTTCTATTCTTTCCCTCTGCTTGCCGCCAGTAGCGTATAAATATATTTCTGCAATAAGCCAAATTAGAAATGCACTCAAAACCGGCACCTTGAAAATGAGCCTCTTCTTCAAGAGTATTTCGGCGGGTGTTTCCAACCATCGGCATTTAAGCCCTTTAGTTTCTGTTTGCTTACTTGTACTTGTCATGTCAGTTTTTCTTCTCGGCTTGCTAAATTAGCTTTAGGCCCCACAGTGACACTACTGATGTTTTAAAGCGCAAATGTTTCAACATGAGGTTTTTTCGCTCTGCGAGTGCGGTTAAGGAAACTGTGGTACACAACTGCGGCTATTCTAGACGGGAGTGAAGCGAAACGGCCAAGCTTGGTTGCATCTTGTCCGTAGTGCTGTAGTAGTTAGTCAAGGGTTTGAAGAAAACTCATCTCGTTGGTAGCATCATCATAGTGACTAGGTCAGGGACGAAATCTTTCCTGCGATGTTACCTTACGAGGTTAATTTTATTTGCATCCTTGACATCTCCTTCATAACGTATGCACAAAACATTGTAACCAAGACTCGCTGCTCTGTCTCACTGGGGTGTAGAACATAAAGGTGTAAGTGCTCTCTTTTCTTCTAGCATACTTCCCAAGCAAAGAACCTTATCCCCAGAAGCCTGCACTTAAAGGCATCAGTATTGTCAGCGTGGCGCCTGTAGATAATGTTGCGAGATAGGAAGTAATGATTAATAGCAATAATGCTGACGCAATACCAAGGTCTTGGAAACGGGGGCATTGTTCGCAAGGTGCTAAATATAGGACACCATTTTTAATATTCCCGGGGAAGTGCACCTAAATGTCAACTTCACGGTGACACTAAGCAACTACATGTGCATACTGCTGCAATAACGCTTGATTTAATAAAAGCAAAAGAGCTCGTTTAAACCCCATAGATATCATCAGCATGTCTTCCTAAAAGCTTTATGTACGTGCATGAGAAATCAATTGTGCGTAAAGGAATGAACTTCGCTGCCACTTCAACCAACCTCGACTGGAATTACGTGAGCTGCACCGTGGAACGCGGCGTCAGTGAGGTCCTGCCGAACTAAGAGAAAGGCTGATGGGATTACCTCCACGGTGTAACCCTGGAACCTGTTTCTGCTCCGGAATAGGTACTTTGTTTGGCTTCACTTGGTGAGCCACAATAAAGCCATAATTATTAAACAGCATGCCTTAAGAGTCGCAAATTCAGGTTAAAATCATTATCTGCACAATTTTATGGCAGAAAACTGATGAAAGCGGGCACAATTTACTAGTGCTTCTGTCCAGGGGCCCTTGATGTATAAAAGATGGAAAATCATTTCCATAGGCTGACCAGAGCAAAGGAAAGCTGTGCTGTCACTTGAAACACTGCCGTGCGATTACATTGGGGATTGCTGTTAATATTTAGGCCTAGTGAGCACCTACACTACACATATATTGTTGCTTAAAAGGAATATAATTCCGGATTGATGTTTTTGAACAGAGTATAATAATAACGACATAGTAGGTTCTTGCGCACACCAAATTACGATTTCTTGTTTGCGAAAGTATAACATTTTCTCAAATGTAGCTGCTGTCAGATAATTCCGTATTAGCATTTCACCTTATGCACATACTGTTACCTTATAGTAATCAAAATGTGCGATTATATGCGCCAAAAGCGCAATATTGTTACACCGAAGCGTCCCCAAGTACGGAAGAAGAGGGAGAAGTCCGCTTGTCCTGGGAGTTCAGTGTTTTCGGGCTACCCTTCCTACCTTTTTTTGGATTCACCAATAAATAAGCACACCCGATCCTTACAGTTTTAGTGCAGATACGGGGCAAAACAACGGCGTCCCCAAAGAATTAAGACGAACTGATCGGAGAGACGTAATCTGAGAAGCTTCGCCGAAGTCGCAGTATTGCCCGCCTGCCACCAGAGGTGCCTTCCAACGGCGACAAACCCACAGCGTCTTCTAGCTTCCCGTGGCAGCCCTACGTCAAGCCGAGAACATGCACCCGAAAAGCCGGCGAGGATTTGGAGGAATGGCCCTGATTTTACCAACAAGGAAGTCGGCTCAATGGCTGGAATTCTATCGCCCAGTTTAGGAACATCGCTTTCTTCCTCAAGGCAACCATGTCTGCGTGGCTTGAAAATAAGGAAGACGGCAAGACAACGTGGGGGATGTTCGGAAAAGAAATGAAGAAGCGTTTCGCAGATCAGGCATATAAATGGACATGTGTGTACCAAATGTTATTACGGCGAGCGCCATTTCCCGGAGAAACGTGCAGGAGGTAAATCGACCATGTGATCAACTTGTAGAAGACCCTGACTCCTTAAATGACAGAGAAGGAGGAGGTTGATCATCTTCTGAAATGGATCGCCGAGGACGTAGGCCAGTTCGTAATGGGAAAAAGACAGTCTGGAGTCCGTAAGTGACGTTGTTCGGCACTAAAACACATTTGAAGCTTTCCAAGCTCGGCGTATCACACCGAAGGTCGACTGCCTCACCAATGTAACTAACGTCGCCAGTGTTGACATGGGCCGAGCTTCATCCGCCCTGGTACTGGTGATTCGGCAAGTGTTGCTCGAAGACCTTTACCGGCGTGAGGCGGTTCCCCTCTAAGCTCCGCGGGTTCGTGACCTTTTTTCTTTGTGTGAATTTGGTGAGAATGCCATCACTGCCGCCTAGGTCAACGCCTACAACTTCGCGCCTTGTTTAAGAGTGCCAAATCATCCTATGAACGCGCATCGCAGTTAGCATTTCCAGGGCGTTTACTCACTAAGAAGAGCTACAGTTCTTTATTAGTGGAAAAGCCGTACCAGTTGTCTTTCTGATGAGAATTTCAGTACGACCCGTAAACGCCCTATGTGATTCCACTGCTTTATTCTTGACCGCGTCACCCGATTCTCTCCCCATCGCCGTGTTGCGTCACCACCATCCTATGAGCGACCTCATACTTTTGATCGCCGTGGCAATAGGCACGATCACGGGATACTCTGGCCTCCTTACTACGATAACGCGACGACCCAATAAGCAAATTACAGTAGCGACTCACCAGCTCTTGTGCGGAGATTGACGCCACCGCCTAAACGGCAGCGCAGGTCTCCGTCTCAGCGACGACGTCTTGCGTCGTATGTTTTCGAGGTAGTGCGGGACTCCAAACTACCTTGGAACATCCGAGGGTGTTTATGAGCACTCAATGCTACCTACGGGCATGTTTTGCCTTTCGCCGCCAACAATGTTTGACTTTCGCCTTCGCAGTTCAATTGAAGGCCACAACGCCATCACAGCTTTTACTTTGATGGCAGAAGGGTAGTTACCAAGTAGTTTCGTTAGCTCTACCTGTGCGTGCTTCTTTTTAAAATTAGATTTCAATCTTGTGACTTATTTCGCTTCAGTACTAGTATTTGTTGTTATTCAAAAAATTTGGGTGCCTCTTTTTTACTGTGATGTCAGTTTTGCAAGTGCCTTGCTAAGTTGACAACTTATTTTATCGCAGGAATGCATGTTGCTTTAGAGTCATATGCAGATCTCTAAACCACTCGTTGTTTATAAAATTTGTGCAGTATCTCGTATGATCTGTTTGCTGCACTGTATTTATCTATATGAATATAGGCCAAACTGCTAAACTGCTCTTCTTTCATGTTATCTTATTGCTTGAGTGAAAATTATTGTCGATATTTACTTTCTTTTCAGGTGCCTTCCAAGCTCTCACTCAAGCGACACAGTGTAATGGCGTTCTGCAAGCAAACTGTGTGTATCAAAGTAGCATTAGAAGGCCCGAGGAACAAAGCTTATATGATTTATGTCAAGTTTTTGATTAAAATCAGAGGGCATTCCTAGTAATAAAAGCTAAAATAGGTGTAGGTAAGAACGTCTGTACAGTATATATTTTTATTTACAAGTACAGGTCATTTTCCCCTGATGTCTTTCACTTAAAAATTACGCTTTTGTGGCCAAGGCATTACAGCAACACAACACTGCCGTAAGCACAGTACTGGTGATTGGACATGTAGTTCATTTACAGGAATTGTATTTGCACAATCATAGTAAATTTAAAAAAGAAGACGCCAATATTTTTTTTTTGGGGTGCGTACTGCGATACATCATACGAAATCTTATATGATGTTTGGGAATTTCTTGCAATGACAACACTGTGATCTCATACAGACGTTTAGTACGAGATCTCGTCCAATGTACGAGACATTGTTAAGTGTACGAGAAATGTTAGTATTCGAACCAATAATTGCGTACAAAATATTCCGTGAATTTTTGTATAGATTTTCTCAGTGGTGTTACCATGATCATATTGCCAATATATAAACAGGAAATTTTATTTTGCTTCCGGCACTACCATAGCCAACAAAGTACCAATTATCACCCCATACTACACTTGGCACACCTAATAAAAAAAATACCCATAATCTCCTTGCGCATGCTCGAATGATATTGATGATTTTCATGACTCTGGACATATCCAATGTCAAAAAACATTCAATGGACACTGTCCCCTGAATCAGCTTGATTAAAATTAGGGTAATATATTGAGCTTTAAGACGTTCTAGACGTATATCACGACGTGTTCTACGCTTTTGTGGAGAAAACGAACTTCTGCATTGCCGCCTGGAGATAACAGGAGAACCCATTAACACGCCGCAATACTCGGTGGCCAAGAAGGAGACGCACGATATGCTCAGGCTTGTGCAGCTTGAATTTTTTCCATTCACAGTACCGTTCTCCTGTCGGACCCGTCTGGAAACATAGATATCTCAGAGGTGTGAGATTGACTTGTGGGGCAACACCGCGTATACCAAGTATTTACGAAGCATATTGCGTGAAACTGAAACTGCGGCGTGTCGAAGATCTAAATAACTGGCCTTTTTCGTCTGTAGGCCAGACCGCCGTCAGACAAGTGTGACCAGAGCCGGAAAACTCGACAATGCAGCGCCTCGAGGTGACGCTGCATTGCTTCATACGCCGCCAAATCCTCTGCTGACGTTGCCCACTAATCTGAACCTTCTTGACGTGCAAGTCGACGGTGTTTCTGTGTCTGCACTCATAGACACTGGGGCGCATTTGTCCGCATTGAGCGCTGACCTTCGTAACCGGCTCAAGCAAATTATCACACACGCCACGACGCCTGTTGTCCGTGTCGCCATTGCCGGAACAGCCCCCGTAATTGGTAAGTGTACCGCCCGCGTCTCCTTCGCCGATCGCGCAACAATCGTGCTATTCACAGTCATCGCTCATTGTCCCCACGACATCATCCTCGGCTTAGACTTCCTCTCCGCACATTCTGCTCTCATCGATTGCTCCGCAAGTACTCTGCGCCTCGACCTGCCTGTTCTGGATCCCGCTGAACAACACCCTACTCGCCTCAGTTCCGTCGACTTCGTTCGCTTGCCACCTTCGGCACTGACTTATGTTGACTTCGTGTCATCCCCACCAGTCGCCGACGGTCACTACATCGTGGCTCCTATGCAAGACGTCCTCCTTAAACATGGGATCACAGTACCTCACACAGTTTTATCTATTGCGGCGAATTGCGTCTGCCTGCCAGTGGTCAATTTTGGCTTGACGACACAAATACTGCCACACGGGATGTCTCTGGCCCAACTTTGCTCATGCGAGGATCACTCTGTAGCATCGATTTCAGTAGACGACAATTCAGCCGATCCTCCTCTACCATCGCAGTCGGCAACTTTTACCATCCCCAACTTACCAAAAATGATTGCTCGCGACATGGCTTCCGAGCACGCTCGTGCGCTCTACCGCCTTCTGATTTCCTACCAAGATATTTTTGACTTTAAGGATCGTCCTTTGGCCCAAACAACAGCTGTCAAACATCGCATTAATACCGGCGATGCCCCTTCTATTCATCGCCGCCCGTACCGAGTGTCACCGGCTGAGCGTCAAGTTATTCACACCGAAGTTCGCAAAATGCTTGCCAACAACATTATTGAACCGTCATATAGTCTGTGGGCGTCACCTGTTGTGCTGGTAAAAAAGAAGGATGGCTCATGGCGCTTTTGCGTGGTTTATCGGCACTAAACAGGGTTACCAAATAAGGACGTGTATCCCCTATCTCGGAGTGATGACGCCCTTGACTGCCTCCACGGTGCTCGCTATTTCTCCTCTATTGACCTTCGCTCCGGCTATTGGCAGATTGCCGTGGACGATCTCGACCGCGAGAAGACTGCCTTTGTAACACCCGAGGGTCTTTATCAATTCAAAGTGATACCGTTCGGTCTATGTAACGATCCTGCCACTTTTGAACGCATGATGGACTCCATTATTCACGGTTTCAAATGGTCCACGTGCCTGTGCTACTTGGCATATTCGTATTCTCCCCAACATTCGCTACGCACCTCGAGCGCCTCGCAGCAGTCCTGGACGTTTTTCGGCGAGCCGGTCTGCAACTCTACGCATCGAAGTGCCAATGCGGCTGTCGCCAGATTACCGTCCTTGGACATCTCGTTGACGCGAACGGAGTGCGACCGGACCCAGGCAAGATTCATGCTTTTACGCACTTCCCTGTTCCAAAGTGTGTCAAGGATGTGCGCAGCTTCATCGGCCTATGCTCGTACTTCCTCCGTTTCATGAAAAATTTCGCGGTCATAGCACGACCACTAACTGAGCTTTTGAAAAAAGACGCCCCTTTCCAGTGGGGCGATAACGAGGCCTCTGCATTCTCGCTTCTAATCGACCTTCTCACAACGCCTCCCGTTCTGGCCGATTTCGATCCTTCTGCGCCTACCGAAGTCCGTAATAATGCAAGCGGTCACGGAATTGGCGCAGTACTGGCACAACGCCAGCGTGGCCACGACCGTGTTATCGCTTACACCAGCAGGCTCCTCTCGCCCGCGGAGCGCAACTATTCCATCACTGAGCGTAAGTGTCTGGCCCTAATTTGTGTGGTTGCGAAGTTCCGTCCATACTTATATGGCCGACCCTTTTCCGTTGTCAGAGACAATCACGTGCTTTGCTGGTTATACTCATTGAAAGACCCTACAGGAAGACTTGGTCGCTGGGCCTTACGCCTCCAAGAACATTCGTTCTCTGTCACCTACAAATCTGGCCGACTACACAAGGACGCTACCTGCCTGTCTCGCTACCCGGTAGACGAGCCTGACGACGCCGACAGTAATACCGCCGACGGCATTTTCTCTGTGTCTGCCTTCGCTAACGTCGCCCATGAGCAGTACCGAGACCTATCGCTGCGAGTACTCATCGAGCGTCTGCGCTCTACACCTACCGACGCATCAGTTCACCGATATGTCCTCCAGGGCGGCATTCTCTACCCAAGGAACTTCCTCCCTGATGGCCCTGATCTTCTTCTTGTAGTGCCAAACCATCTACGACAGACTGTGCTCTTTGAGATGCATGACGCACCCACTGCAGGACATTTTGGGGTAACCCGCACGTACGACCGCGTCCGCCGCCGCTTCTATTGTCCTGGTCTCGCTCGCTCCGTCCGACGCTATGTTGCTGCCTGTGATCCCTGCCAGCGTCGGAAAATACCTCAGGTGCTGTCTTCCGGTCATCTCCAGCCGATCACCATCCCTGTGGAACCGTTCTTTCGTATTGGATTAGACCTCCTCGGTCCCTTTCCCACGTCATCCTCTGGGAACAAATGGGTAGCCGTCGCAACTGATTACGCCACCCGATACGCTATCACGCGTGCTCTCCCTACCAGTTGCGCCACTGACGTCGCGGGCTTTCTCTTGCGTGACATTATCTTAGTGCATGGCGCCCCGCGACATCTGCTTACTGACCGTGGTCGTAACATCTTCTCGAAAGTTATCGCCGACATTGTGCGTTGCTGCTCCATTCAACACAAGCTGACTACCTCATACCATCCTCAAACCAATGGCCTGATAGAGCGGTTAAACCGTACTCTTACCGACATGCTGTCCAAGTACGTTTCGAAGGACTACCACGACTGGGACGTTGCCCTTCCTTACGTCACATTTGCTTATAATTCTTCCTGGCACGAAACCGCCGGATTTTCTCCATTTTATCTACTCTACGGTCGCGAACCGACCTTGCCCCTTGACACGGTACTTCCTCCTGCTGCGATCTCAACAACCGAGTATGCGCGCGACGCCATCGCCCTCGCCGACCATGCACGCCAGCTTGCCCGTGCTCGACTGACGGACTCGCAAACCACGCAGCAGCGTCAGTACAACGCCCGCCACCGTGATGTACAGTCTTCGCCTGGTGCACTCGTGCTCCTGTGGTCGCTCTCTCGTCACATCGGACTTTCACAAAAGCTCCTTTCGCGATACACAGGTCCCTACCGCGTGCTGCGCCAGGTGACGCCTGTGATGTACGAAATTGCTCCTGTGAGCTCAACCTCGTCATCTGCTCTGGCGTCTAGTGATGTCGTGCACGTCAGTAGGCTCAAGACCTACTACACTGCTGCAGACTCCGGCCTTTAGTCGCTCCGGACGGCGCTTTTGCCGCGGGGGGTAGTGCTACGGGATAGTATTTCCAATGACGAAGAGCCGAGCAGCAAGAAGACGACGACGACGATTAGAAGCTAGCGCGGGCTGTTGCCTCTTGGCCAAGCGCAGCGTATTTTCTTGTAAATATACTTGTACATAGCTTTTCGTCTGCGTCTTCCTACGTAACAATATAAATCAGTGGTTTTATCTGCCAAAACCGCAAGCCGTCTTGCATTTAGCGTCGTCACCTTCCTTTTGACATGGCAGCCATTTGGCATCAGAAATACCTCTGGGGCAATAAATATTATGGAGATTGAAGTGGGACAACCGGGGACCCGCCTCTGATGTTTTGCAGTCAAGTGCTACGGAACGATAAGAAGACGTTCTGGCCCCTTCTGGGTGAACTTTACGTGATGTTAGTTCATACAAAGCTACCGCTGTGTAGGCTCTGCGTACGGCGATAACTACAGTATGCGGTAATTTCTCTTGGCTGCCGATGCGACACGCGTCATAAGCTGGGGCACCTATATGTGTTGTAAACTATTTGGACTGAGGTAGTTTTCTTACTCGACGCAGAGCACCCTGTCGGGCACTTTACAACGTGGATTTTAATATGTCGGCATCATCGGTTGGCGTAAGAACTAAAACATCACAATGACAATGCGTTTGTATAAAAATATATGAATACAGCATTGTCCTGGTTGTGAGGGGAAAGGTGACGACTTCAGACACCTGACTAGACCCTAGTATTGTGTCCTGTTTTTACACAGGCGAAGAAATACAAATAACTTGCACACTAACAGTATTGCAGAAGACGGATTGCAGCACAGGACACGCTAATGTAGGTTTCGTAAAAAGGTATACATTTACAAGAAGGTCGTGCAATAACGTGTCAAACAATGAGTTTAAGAACGGAATGAACAAAAGTGGGGCAAAATATAGTGTGAGAAACAGAAATACAAGTTTATGAAGATGAAGAGAGTTTACAATAAAGGTACCGCAACGGATGGTATTATCACCATGAAATTAAGCATTCTGAGGGTTTTGTAGCGCATTTGTTTATACATATACTACACAGATGTCAACTACTTTTACGCACAGCTCTGACGGCACTAATTTATATATAAATATATATATATATATATATATATATATATATATATATATATATTCAGGCACACGTAGTCGAAAAGAGGTACCCTTGCACGGCAAACCGACGGTGCATACACGAGCAAGTGGGAATATAACATCGTTTGGCAATTTCGCGTGCAAGCAAGCGTGTTAAGGGGCATGGCGCGCTTTGTGTCGAATTTCTTAAATGAACATTCCCTGCAGTCTTTCGCCGTCGTCAATTATTACTCATCAAAGTCTGTAGCGCCCTACTAAGTTACACTATGGTCCGGCTATAGAAGACGCCAAAGACATGCCCAGCAGGCTTAGAGTGCGCGATCAGTGGAATTGGCTGAATTAGGCTTCCGCCTGAGTGAAGGGGCTTGGCTAAAAAGACATTTTCTGGACAGCAGACACCAGCCTGAGAGGGGCAAAGTGGGAGCGGCCCGCTTTGGCTTAATAAGTCGAGCCTCCGGACCTCATTACAATAAAACTTTTCACGCATGCACACTCTGTCTGCTGTTTCATCACCCACAGATTATTGACTCCAGATTTCTCGTCATTGCTTCTAGCTCCAGATGCCTTAGCCGTCATCACCGCCTACGACCACCGAGAACTTCAGCCCTACTGTTTTTGCAGTCTGCCTTCTGTCCAATCAGTCACGGACTCGAATTTTCCCGATGAAGTACTACCCTCAACGCCACTACCGCGCTATCCCTAGGCCTTAGCTGTCAAGCTCTTCAGTGCTGGTCTCGGGCTGGGAACTTTGGTTTCGCATCTTCGAATCATTGTTCCGTCGGCACCGACTCAGTTCGCAGTTAACCCCGTTCGACCACGTCGCTGAAGCGTTTCCACCTGATTTCGCTGCAATTGTTCGCGATGTTCTATGATCCTCGCTCATAAGGAAGATTTTTATTATCTTATGCAATACCGCTAGCCGCCCTTTAGTAGCCAAGGCAAGAGTGGAACAAGCATACATCGCTGCACAACGCGATGCAACAAAGTGAGCGCACACACAATAAAAAAGCCGGCACAGGAGCAAGAACAAATATTTTGCATTTCTAAAAGAAAACAAAATGTAAAATATAAGAGCATGAACAAACACACTGCGTCTATAAAAAAGACACGACAGCAGATAAGAAGGAATCTTGGTTTGTCAAACTGACCACGTCACGCGGAAGCCCGTTCCATTCTGATATTGTTTTTGGAAAGAAATAAAACTGGTAAGCTTTACTTCGGCATCGTGGCAGTCCTATTGTCGAGTTGTGTTTGCCGCGTGTTGGGCGAGTATTATATTCCAGGTAAGAATCAAAAGTAATGTTTGTTAAATTATTAATACCCTGCAGCACTTTTAAACGGCGTAACTTGCGGCGAGATTGAAGCATCCGGAGTTCAGGTTACCTTAGTAGATTAGTGACCTGAAGCAGTGACCTGCGTTGTAGATGAATCTTAGTGCTTTCTTTTGAACGCCTTCGATGCGACATATATGTACTTGGGTGTGCGGATCCCAAAGAACGTCTGCATATTCCAGCAATGGGCGTACTAATGCAGTGTAGGCTGTTAATTTGGTTTTAGTTGTGCAGTGCTTTAGGCGGTTTCTTAACACCCAAAGCCTGTTGGACGGCTTTGAAGCCAAGTGCCCGATATGCGAGCTCCAGCTTAAGTTACTGCTAAATACAACCCCCTAGAATTTGTATTCATTTACATGAGAAATGGCTGCGCCGTTAATTTTGTATGTGTAATTAAGAACATGCTTCTTGCGTTTGATTGTCATTTTTGCACACATTGAGGTATTTAAAGACATTTCCCACGACAGACACTACTTCGAAACCTCTTGCAGGTAATCATTTAGTCTCCGCATTTTGAATAGGTACCTCCGCATTTTGAATAGGTACATATACAACGCAGTCGTATACGTACTGGGGAATACTGGATTATCGAAACTCAAGTCATTTAAATAAATAAGGAACAGAAGTGTACCAAGCACGGAGCCTTGGGGGACTCCCGAAAAAACCTGAAGCTGGTGGAGAATTGGAACCAGAGATCTGGACGTACTGGTGCCGTTCAGAAAGGTAGGAGTCAAGCCACTGAACAAGACCCTGAGTTTGCAGTAGATGTCGGAGTTTTACCATCAGCTTACGGCGCGAAACACGATCGAAGGTCTTCGCGAAATCTAGAAATATTGCGCCTATTTGCCCACCGTTATGAAGGCGTGCCAAGAATTCATTGGTTGTGTGAATTAGTAGTGTTACAGTCGACAGGCCACGCCGAAACCCATGTTTGCTACTAGAAAAGAAGTTGCTACTTCCTAAAAAAGAACTCAAGTGCTTGAAAATGAAATGCTCCAGAATCTTACCCGAAATACATATTAGTGAAACTGGCCTGTAGTTACTTACACAAAGTTTGTCACCGTATTTGTTAATGGGGACGAACTTCGCAACCTTCCAGTCAGTTCGAACTTCCGAATTAAAAAGGCTTTCATTGTAAATGACCACGAGGTATCTAACACGTCATTCTGCGTAACGGGAGAAAAACGTATTTCGGATGGCATCAGGTCCAGGAGACTTTCTTGCGTTTAAATTAAGCAGGGCAGCAGCAACTCCTTCGACAGATATTACTAAGTCTGGCAAGGTAAGCCACGGAGACTAAAATTCTGGGGTGGACGTACTATCCGTTGTAAAAACTGAATAAAAGTAGTCATTGAAAGCTGATGCAATGCAATAAGGATCATTAATTTCCCTATGATCTCAACACATTTTACTAACTGGATCCTTGTTCTGTGTGGGGCGGCCATGTCGTGACGAAGAAAGCAAGCGGCCGGCGTGTTCGATGAGAGTGACGTCAGCTGTCAGTCGCACTAATTGCCATGCAGGCTCCACTTAAGCTTGTTGGTGACCCGCTTAGCTGTCGCGAGCTCCTGTGCCATGGGAGGAGGGTCAGGAGGGCGGTGAACTGTGACCGCGATAAGAAAGACGGCCACAAACCACTAACTTCTGCCCTAGCGTCCAGCAGCACCTCCTACGTGCCCCCCGCAAAATCAGACAGCTCGCCTACATTTCCGAATACACTAGCGACATTTGCCACCTCAGCGAAAAATCTATAACCGTCGCCAACGCATTTCCTAGGTCCGGCATCCACGCAACAGACCACGGCCGACCTGTCATCGAAAGCAAGGCGATGGCTACTGCACGGAGTGACGAAGCCGAGCTCCCGCTGCTTCGAACGAGCGTTAACTTTCTGGTGTTTCGATATATCTTGATTCCTCACTGCGATGTAGCCCTGCTTCCTGTTCCGTCGACCTGCGTGTTGGGCATTACGTGCATCGTCCATACCACCGGATCACCTTTGATGCTCTCCTTTCTTTGGCTTTGGATGTGGACATGCTCGGCAAAGTGCGCTGCAGTGACCATAGGATGGTAAGAACTCCAATTAGGCTAAACTTGAGGAGGGAACGGAAGACACTGGTACATAAGAAGCGGTTCAATGAGTATGAAGCTACATAACAGGTATTCGGCTTTAACTCAGGAAAAGGACCGTAGTGTTGAAGATATGAACGACAATCTTATGGACATCATTAAGGTGTGTACAATATAGGTCGACGGTAACTCCGTTAGACAGCATGCCAGTGAACTATCGCAGGAGATGAAATATCTGAAAAAGAGACGCCAATGTGCGAAAGCCTTTAACCCTACAGCAAGAATAGAACTGGCACAATTTTCCAAGTTAATCAACAAGCGTAAGACAGCTAACATAAGGAAGTATATTATGGATAGAATTGAACATGCTCTCAGGAACAGAAAAAGCCGAAAAGCAGTGAAGAGGAAACTAGGAATAGGCAAGGTTCAGATGTATGCGCTAAGAGGCAAAGCCGGCAATACCATTACTAATATGGATGAGATAGATCAAGTGGCTGAGGAGTTCTATAGAAATTTGTTCAGTACCAGTGGCACGCACGAAGATAATAGAAAATAGAATAATGTAGAGGAATTTGAAATCCCACAAGTAACGCCGGAAGAAGTAAGGAACGTCTTCGAAGCTATGCAAAGGGTGTAGGCAGCTGGGGAGGATCAGGTAACAGGGCAGATTTTTCTAGAAAAGCTGCCCACCCTCTATGCGCAATGCCTCATGACTTCGAGCGTTCCAGAATCTTGGAAGAATGCTAACATAAGCCTAATCCATAAGAAGGGGAACGCCAAAGACTTGAAAAATTATAGACCGATCAGCTTACTGTCGGTTGCCTACAAAGTACTTACTAAGGTAATCCCAAATAGAATCAGGAACACCTTAGACTTCTCTCAACCAAAGGACCAGGCAAGATTCCGTAAAGGCTACTCAACAATAGACCATATTCACACTATCAATCAGGTGATAGAGAAATGTGCGGAATATAACCAACCCCTATATGTAGCTTTTATTGATTACGAGAAAGCGTTTGATTCAGTCGAAACATCAGCAGTCATGGAGGCATTACAGAATCAGGGTGTAGACGTGCCGTATGTAAAAATTCTTAAAGATTTCTATAGCGGCTCCACAGCCACCGTAGTCCTCCATAAAGAAAGCAACCAAATCTCAATAGAGAAAGCCGTCAGGCAGGGATATACGATCTCTCCACTGCTATTCGCAGCGTGTTTACAGGAGGTATTCAGAGACCTGAATTGGGAAGAAGTGGGGATAAATGTTAATGCAGAATTCATTAGTAACTTGCGATTCGCTGATGATATTGCCTTGCTTAGTAACTCAGGGGACAAATTGCAATGCATGCTCACTGACCTGGAGAGGCAATGCAGAAGGGTGGGTCTAAAATTAATCTGCAGAAAACTAAAGTAATGTTTAACAGTCTTGGAAGAGAACAGCAGTTTACGATAGGTAGCGAGACACTGGAAGTGGTAAGGGAATACATCTACTTAGGGCAGCTGGTGACCGCAGATCCGGATCATGAGTCTGAAATAATCAGAAAAATAAGAAAGGGTTGGGGCGCGTTTGTCAGGCATTCTCAGATCATGAACAGCAGGTTGCCATTATTCCTCAAGAGAAAAGTGTATAACAGCTGTGTCTTACCAGTTCTCACTTACGGGGCTAAAATCTGGAGGCTTATGAAAAGGGTTGTACTTAAATTAAGGGCGACGCAACGAGCTATGTAAAGAAGAATGATAGGTGTAACGTTAAGGGATAAGTAAAGATCAGATGGGGTGAGGGAACAAACGCGAGGTAATGACATCTTAGCTGAAATCAAGAAAAAGAAATGGGCATGGGCAGGACATGTAATGAGGAGGGAAGATAGCCGGCGATCAGTAAGGGTTGCTGACTGGATTCCAAGGGAAGGGAAGCGTAGCACGGGACGGCAGAAAGATATTTGGGTGGATGATATTAAGTTTGCAGTGACAGCATGGCCACAATTGGTACGTGACTGGGGTAGTTGGAGAAGTATGGGAGAGGCTTTTGCCATGCAGTGGGCGTAATCAGGCTGACGGTGATGACGATGATGATTCTTTGGCTTACCCTGGCATTCGCAAAACGCATCGACTCGTCGCTTCTCGTTATGTGTGGCCCAGTATAAGCGTAGACGCCCGTCGCTGGTCATGTGCGTGTGTCAACTGCCCACAGTTCAAAGTACATCACCAAACTGCGACTCCTCTTCGCATACTCCGTTCCCAGGACGCTTATTTCAGCCATCTGCACGCAGATATGGTTGGCCCACTTCCTCACTGAGCGAAAATCGGTCGCTGCGAAAGGGATAAAAGTGCCTCGAAAACATGTTAGGTGCTCCGACCCGGACCAACCACTGACGAGAGGAAAATTTCGCTTCGCCATTAGGAAATCCGTTATGGCTGCTATCATGCCGTTCACATGAGAGCTTAAGCGTCAGGTAAACACATCAACGCACGTAATCATCTCTTGTGTCTAGGCAAAGGCCAATTTAGAAGTAAAATTCCCCTGTAAAAAGTTTCGAGACATTAGCTGAAGGCATATTTAGCATCAAAATTCTCCATATGATGATGATTTGTGTAGTTTTATGGCGCAAGGGCCACGGAAGGACAAAAAACGCAAGGCAATTGTGTTACATATTCTACGTAGTGGTGAAAGTCAAGTGGTATACCATGTGTAACTTAAGGCAATATTTGAAATATGAAAGTGGAGTGCTGAAGCGAATTGAAAGAAACCGATTGGGCTATAGTAATTAACAGCGGCAATGCTTTCTATTCCCCATAACTCACTCATCATGTTTATTTGTCCAATTTTTCAGGTATTGGCTAAGGACCCAACGTGAGGACCCCAAGTGAAGGGTAAGGATCCCGAGCGAGAAGCTTGAGAAACCGCCGATGAAGTTGTTTCCTTTACGGTATGTTTGGCGTATTTCTTCTTCTTTCCGCGCTGCAAAGAAAGCCCGCCAGATATGAGCAAACCCACGTGACGGAGCGCTTGCTGAGTGGCACCGCGCTACTCTCAAGCGTGCATTCGGTGAACAAGGTCAGCTACATCATGACTGGCGAAGAGAAACGCCGACTGGCGAAGAAAATGTCGTTCAGTGACAAGAACGAAATATCCTACAAACGAGCAGTACGAGAACTGGTGATTCTACGAGAAATCGTACAGCCTACGAAGCAATAATCGAGTACATTTCTGGTATTTTATCGCCCACATTTCTTTTCGGTTGGGTTGCTATAAGGCTAGGCGTGTTTTCTCAAATACCCATGTTCGAGAAATATCTCAATATTCCCTGGTTACAAGTCTTCTCATACGCCTCTCCATGTCAACGAATATAGACGAAGTACTTTTTTGTGAACCAAAGCATCAGGGATATGTCGCTCCATGCGTACTTGATGGCCGGTTGTAGAGCGACCTTCCTTGGCACTACACTGATACTGGTCGAGCATTGTGTTCAATTCTAAGAAGCGTACCAAACGCCGATTTATCATCTTTTCAAAAAGCTTGCGACAACAAGCTGGAAGGACTATCGAATGGTAACCTGAAGATGAATCTGTGCTTTGTTTCAATATCGGAACAAAGCAGCCTTTCTCGATGTTGAATTGAGGTATCAAGAACCCGAAGAGTTGTTTTAAGGTGCAAGAAGTCATATTTTTGGGTCTTCCTGCAAGTTCTGGAAGATATCGTATATGATCCTGTCAGCTCCGGGTGCAAAGCTCTGACACGTTTAAGTAGGCTTTTAGCTTGAATACGCTGAAAGGACGGTTAAAGGATTCCTTCGTCTGCATTTCCCGTCTAGTTTTTCACGTTCTCCTACTTGCTTACGTCCAATGAATGGCCTAAAATAATTTGTGGAGCTAGAAACACTCTCGAAATATTTCCTTAAAAGGTGTCTGACTGCTCTTCCAAGGTATTTTCTTGACTATCGACCAGAGATAACTGCTGCCTTTGAATCCTCCTAAGCCCATTCCATACTTACGCTTCTTGTGTGCAGGAATAAGTGCACAAGAGAAATGCCAGGCTTGCCGTTTCGTCCACCTCCTCTGCGAATAGATGAGCTTAAACTTAGCGCTATTTCCTGCGAAATTCTCGAAATTCAACATTTCTATGCATTTTAAAATGGCACATTTCCGAGAGCAATCCAAGTAGCTAAAGTAACTCTTATTTTTAAACGTGGTGATAAGAACCTACTATCAAAATAAAAGCGAATATCGATCTTACCCATCTTTTCTAAATGTCTTGAAAAATTATTTAATGTTAGAATGATTTCGTTCTGTGCAAAACACGACATTCTTACTGACGGCCAAATTGAGTTCAGGAAAGGACGCTCTACGGAAATGGCACTTCTTTCCAAGAACAAATTTATACATCACGCGTATGAACAGAAGTTAATACCACTAGAATTATTTATAGACTTCTGCAAGGCTTCCGATTGGATTAACCATGATACATCGATAGGAAAGCTCCAAACCTATGACTTCAGAAGCGTACAAGCGATCTATCAGAAGATCTTCAGCAGAATAACGATCTATCCGGAGTACCGATGTCAAATGGTTGTGCTAGGAAACCATGCATAATATATTAAATCACCAACAAGTGGGGTGCCTAAGGGGAGCGTTCTTGAGCCGCTATTATTTATTTTTTTTAGCAACGACATAACAAACAATACTTCAGTGGCCAAATATATTATATTTGCCAACGATACCGCTATAATATTCCGGTCTGCCAGCTGTAGTGTACTGGTTATTTGCGCAAACTGACCTATAGATACGTTTAAAGATGGTGTCGAGTAAACTCATTAACCATTAACGCGAACCAAGCGAAAGCCATTCTATTTCAACCTAAAAAATCCAGGGCTAATATTACTGACGGTATAATTGTAGTTAACTCGCATGTTATATAACCTCCTCGGTTAAATGCCTTGGCGTAATTTTAGACTGATATTTAATCTGGAATAAACATTTCGAGATACTCAGCGATAAAGTGGCATGCGTCGTGTGTGCCCTTGAAATGGTACGTGTTTCTCTGCCCACTTACCTCGAGCTATTAGTCTATAACTCTATCTTTCTCGCACCTAAAATACTGTCACCTTGTCTGAGGCAACACTCCAGGGTGAAACATTACTAAGTTTCTCTACTACAATATGGCTCTGCGTGCGATTAGCAACTCAGCCTATACGAACACACTGAACTCTTCTTTAAGAAACTTCAAGTTTGTCCTGTAAACTTATTATTCAATCAATTATTGTTGCAATTGCACCTTACGGAAAAAAAGCCTGGAAGTCATTTTATTGAACACCTATACAACTTATTGAAAAGCATAAAAATGCAATACTCATCGTAATGTGACCTTGTTCATAACCCGGACACACACCGTATTATTGAACACAACTACTTTCTCACTCATTACCGTCTTTGTTAAATTCACTTGGCATTTGATTACTCACCTCGTTCCTTACGTTTCTGCATGATGAATGTAAATTATATCACATTGTTTTGATTACAATTCTCCACAGCATATATTTATATTCATCTATTGACATAGTTGGAATGCCACCTAACAACGTCCGATTGCTGTTGCTAATTCTTATTTTGCTTTATTTAGTACACAAATGTTGAAAGGGGTGCAGATACTTGGCAAGCCAAATTGATTTTGTCTTTTAGCCTGTGCCGTCTACATCATGTATAGATGTGAAATAAATTTGATTGGATTTGGTGATTTCATTCGATCAAGGCAGTGTGCGCCACCCTTCATTTTGGTGATTTTCGTACCTGCCGGTACTCGTCATTTCACACTGCAACGCGTAGTTAACGTAAACGACAATTCCTTTTTGGAATTCATTTTTCTTCGGTGTCAATAATAGAAGGATTTGAAATAGCTTCCATTTGTGCACATGGCGAGAACGTCCTGTTGCTAGACTAAGTTAGGTATTGTAGGGAAATGGTCGCTCCATAGTGGATTATCGACTCCCTCCCAAATCAGGTAAGAAGTTACTGAAGCAGAGGCAATGGCCAGATCAATGATTGAGTACCGGGTATGCGTGAAGTTAAAATAGCTTTTTTCTTTTAAGAGGCGTGCAACCAAGCTTGCAAGATATTTTTCTACCAGTTGAACTTTATTGCCCGCCGAACTTCTCCCCAGAGGCTATTGTGGACATTGATATTACCTACGATAATGTAAGCTCCAGGAAGTGGATTCATTGAGCAATAGAAATCTGCTTATGTTGAGTAGTTCATTAGGTGGAAATTCTAGCGACCTCATTGCAACTGACTCAAAAAATAAGATTGCTTGTGGCGTCCAACGGTTAAAAGGGCGACATGCTACATACTTATCAACTATGTTGACTTCACCACCGGACGCGGAGTTAGCGTTTTCACGATCTTTCCGAAAAATGGTGTATCTTCATTGAAATTTCATATGTGTAGCCTTCATGTGAGCCTCTTGTACACACAGAATCTTCGCATTCTTCCGATGGGTGAGTTATCCGATACCCGTAGGCTACAGATAATTCCACTAACAACGCTTTGTATAATTTATCTAGACAATGAGACACGTTTTAGTGCTGCCAGTTGGAGAAACGAAAATAAGCTCACGGGCCGCTTTCACAGCACTTTGAAAGGAAGTGTCTTAGAGTGGTTGATAGAATCGAGCTGCTCCTTAGGCGCTGGCTCTGCCGTCATGCTCGGTGTTGTGTCCATCGCCCCTTGCGAGGCGCTAGACACATGGTAATTGTGCGTGACCACATGGCTTTGTCTCAAAGGACGAGGCCCTTACTGGCACTATCCCGCGAATCCATGGCCCTTCTTCTGGAATGTTGCATCAGCCCTCGATGCAGTCGCCAAGGGGGCGGTATGGCATTACCACCGGTGAGGTGCGGTTGTGCCGGGCAGCCGCCGGAGGCAGTGTGGCGCTGCCCCTCGAAGCGCACTTCAGCAAACTTTTTCTTTGGCAGGTTAGACACCCGCCTGCGGGCCCATTTATATGAAATATTCTCTTTCACTTTGATAGCAGCAATATCGTTTCCTCTCTTCAAAAATGGGCTGAAGCGCGAGTATCTGGCGTGCTCCTCATCACACTTCACTCAGCGAAGATAGTTATCACATAATAAAGTTGTTTGTTTTGAGGCACAACACTTTGCGCCTGTCAGTGGGCCTCAAAAATTCTTTGTAAAATGGCCGAATCATTGGCACTTCAAACATAGGAATGGTTTAGGGACTTAGCCTTAATATGAATTTTGATGTACCCACGCTGAATGCTCTCAGACAGAACACCTAGAGCAAAAGTAAATATTATGTGCTTTGTTTGAATGTCTTTATATAGCGCCTCATACTTATTCGTTTTCCATTCAAAACCATTTGTTCCTTTATTCCATCCGGAAGTGCATTCATGGCCAGTTCGAACCTGTCGTCAATATACAAGACACTGTGGTGCTTGTTCATGTTCCGGATCGGGCTCACAGCGGCAGCAAAATCTCGAAATGACACCAAATCCTATTCTTAAGCTGTTTCTCATCGCGGAGTTCCTATAGCAGATCTACGCTGGCGGTCTTAATCGGCTTCTGAACTGGCGCTATGGTCTGTTTAAATGTTTTTGCAGCAGTAAACTGTGAGATCACTCTCAGTAGCTTATCGGATTCCTCACTATGGATCACATGATAGCGTTGAAATTTGTGCCAGCGAATACTGGTTTGGGAGTTAATTCATCTTCGGGGCGCCCCCTCCATGGACACGATAAGAATACGCTGGAAAAGTACAAGCCATGCGAATGGTGAAATTTCTGGCGGAATGGCAGCCCCACACCGTGGAGTCAAACATGGGGACGCTGTATGCCGTGCAAACACAAGCCACACAAACTCCAGGTGAATATTTCAGCTGTAACCAAACATGGTATACGAAGCTAGGCTGCCCACACAAGGTTAACATTCGCCGCCTGGAAGGTTCGAGGTAACGACAAATCAAGGGAAGACACGAAAAAATTGAAAGAGAGGAAGATGAAGATTGGAGAGCAGGGCAGCACAAGGCAACCGGGTGTGTCAGTCTGGGGTGCCGTCTACGCTAAGCTCACGCCAAAGAGGTTTGTTGCTTCCGCCGGATGGCCGTAAAGGTGCGAGCGCCCGGGGAGGCTCCAGCCCCAGAGTCCCCTTTTCCCCGACACGGCTAAGCCATGCACAGCTACATGCGGGAGTGTCCAACTATCTTGTGCTCGGGTGCGTGGTGTCGCACCACCCCAATCGCCTCCGGACGCAGCGGGGGGGGGGGGAGGGGGGGGGTGAGCCTGGTTATTTTTTTTTTACCATGGCTTACCCAGTTGGGAACTCGTAATCCAGAGACACGTTGGCATATCCTGACTTTGGCGGCTGCAATATCCCACTTAGGCGACTTTCTCTTGACACCCAAAGGCCGAATTTAATCGAAGAGTCATTGTGGCGTCTACATTTGCTCGTTGGACATGTGCTCGTTGTCATAAGACCACTCAGCAGTCATCGCATCATTCGGGTCCAAATAGAAGAGGCAGTATTTATTCCGAATGTCATGATATTTAGTATTATTATCTTGATTGTTTGAGGACGCCTTTTTAGTTGGGCAAAGTTTCTTCTCGGAGGATACCAGCAAATAATTTTTGACTTACGCTTTTACCAACTCAAAACACCAGATACTTCCACGTGTTTATTATTCGTTGCAATACATCACCTTGTTGGTAGTTGAAAAATTATGACAAGCCTGATAATTAAGGTTTCTTGACGGATATGATGACGGAGTAGTATGGTGAATGTCAAGGTTCAATACTGCAAAGCTTGAGCATATCGGCACCTCATTCTAAGCCACATCGTACTGATTGGGCGCAAATGTATTCTGTTCTCGTTTTCTCAAGGCGTCAATGTAACAATTTGAATTTCACTGTAAATCTGGAGAACATGTCGTCGTATGTTTCTAGGTTTCAGAGTTCGCCATGTTGAACTTAGTTAAAATTAAGATCATTCTGTGTAGAATGTCTTTCGCAAGAGTCGGCACCATCGTGAAAAATGCGGCAGCTTGCTGTGAAGTAAAGTTTGATGTTGTTTTCAGTTTACCAAGAGCGACGTGTACGAAAAACTAGTACAGGTTTGGTTATTTAGGTGTTTTCAGGAAAAAAAAAACACATTTTTAGATATGGATTCATATGATTCATATGATAAGTGGTGTGCTGCCAGGCCTTTCAACGCAATATGATCGAACTTGCTACAATTATAGGTTGTTTATTGTAAATGAAAGAGAAGCATTAAACGTTTCTTGACAGTTTGTAACTACTTTGTAAATTATCCCAAAATCTCACAGTTATCTCGTGAAAGCTTGAGAAAGTAAAACCTTACTTGATTACGGATTGTTTTGCAGCTTGTTGCGAACTTGGTAGAACCTGCTGATCGCGCTGGGTCTAACATTTGCGGCAATAAAGCTTGTGTTGCGGCGAGGAAGTAAAAATGAGCGAGAATTGCAGGTTTTTGTATGCGTTGGATATAAGTTTATTAATACGTACGCTGAAAAATAGTTGTGTGCGACATTCTCCCTAACACATAGGCCTTCAATAAGCGCACGTCTATTTAACGTACGAAATTGGTTTGTTCAGTAATACTGACTCATGATTTCAGGTCTTCAGCCAACAGCTCAATAATTGTGAGATTCCTTTGGTAGCACGTGACATATTTATGCTTTTCCGTGAGCTCTGAAAATTCCTATGAATTCCTCTGAATTCTTCCGTGATCTCTGCAAATTCAGCTTCTTCCGAGACCGTATGTTCCCACGCATGCAGAATAAAGATTCCATAAATTTGTCAAATGGCATCGACCCGATTCCTTATGACGCTTATTTCTCCGTATTAAATCGCTGATCTAAAAAGAAGTGCCGTTCTGAATCTTATAAAAACATTCGACAATGTTTGTGGATTTTTTGTGCCGTTTGCAGCTGTTAGAATGTCAAATTGTATACAAAGACAAGTGAAGACCATGCTTGAGGACAGAGTTATTTGGCACTCTAAGTTTCCTTGGGTATCGCCTGTCTTATTCGTGAAAAAGAAGGACGGCAGCCTCCGCTTCTGCGTCGACTATCGAAAACTGAACGAGGTCACAAAGAACGACGTTTATCCGCTGCCGCGTATCGACGATTCACTGGACAGGCTACGAAACGCACATTACTTTTCGTCGATGGACTTGAAAAGCGGCTAGTGGCAAATAGAAGTTGATGAGAGAGAACGTGAGAAGACCGCTTTTGTGACGGCCGACGGACTTTATGAATTTCAGGTGCTCCCCTTCGGTTTGTGTTCTGCACCGGCTGCGTTTCAACGACTAATGGACACGGTACTCTCAGGTCTCAAATGGCAAACCTGTCTAGTGTACCTCGACGACGTGATTGTTTTCTCCGCCACGTTCGAGGAACACTTACACAGACTAAAGACGGTCTTCGAAGCAATACGTTCAGCTGGTCTAACTTCGAAACCTCAAAAGTGCCATTTTGGTTTTTAAGAACTGCAATTTCTCGGTCACGTTGTTATTCGTGAAGGTGTCCGACCTGACCCTCATAAAATGTGTGCCGTCGCTAATTACTCAACGACACCCGATAAAAATGCAGTGCGACGTTTTCTGGGCCTTTGCGCCTACTACCGACGGTTTATTGCGGAATTTTCGTGCATCGCATGACCAGTAACATGTCTCACCAGAGATGCCCCCTTCGTTTGGAGTGAAGACCAGCAACAGGCTTTTGATGACCTACGGCAACGGCTGGAAACGCTTCCCGTGCTCGCCCACTTTGATGAAGACGCCCCTACGATTCCTCATATACCTACGCTAGTAATGTCGGCCTTGGTGCAGTGCTTGTACAGCGGCAGGACGGCGCCGAAAGAGTGATTGCTTACGCCAGCAGGATGCTATGAAGAAAGGAGGCTAACGACTGTACTGCTGAAAAAGAATGTCTCGCACTGGTGTGGGCAGTCCTGAAATTTCGGCCACATTTATATGTCCGGTGTGTTTCACCGTTATCCGTGATCATCATGCACTTTGCTGGCTGACTAACTTAAAAGATCCAGCTGGTCGACTTGCGCGCTGGAGTCTTCGGCCCAAGAGTTCGACTTCACTGTTGTATAGAAATCGGAGAAAAGACACACCGACGCCGACTGCCTTTCTCGGTTTCCTGTTGAGACTGCTGTGCACGACGATGATGACGCGGCTTTTCTAGGCGTGTTAGATACTGTGGCTGTTTCACGCCAGCAGCGCGAAGCCGCAGAACTTGTTCCTTTTTTCCATTACTTAGAGGGAAGAACAAGCAGCGTGCCGAGGTTATTCGCCAGAGGGCTGCCTTCATTATGCTTGCGCCACGACGTTCTCTATAAAAAGAACTTTTCACCTAGTGGCAGCAGCTACCTACTCGTCATTCCCGCATCTCATCGAGACGAAGTCCTACATGCCTGTCACAACGAGCCGACCGCTGGTCACTTAGGCTGCATTCGGACATAGGAAATAATTAGGATAAAGTACTACTGGCCGAGACTTGCATCGATCGGGAAACGTTACATACAGACATGCCTGGATTGCCTGCGCCGCAAAGCCCTACCCGGCAAGCCAGCTGGACTGCTGCATCCTGTTCAGATACCGCAAGCACTATTCGAGCAAATTGGCATGGACCTCTGAGGACCGTTTCCACGGTCTACTGCCGGAAATAGGTGGATAATCGTCGTCACAGATTACCTTACTCGATACGCCGAAACAGGTGCTATCCAACGTGGAACGGCAGCCAAAGAAGCGCCATTTTTCATCGATGCCGTCGTCCTAAGGCATGGCGCTCCCGCAGTGGCCATAACAGACAGAGGAGCTGCGTTCACGGTCTGTGCTCCTGGATACCGTTTTGCGACTAAGTGGTACCACTCACCGAAAGACCACGGCTTATCGTCCCCAAACCAATGAGCCGACACAACGTTTGAATAAAACTCTGGGAGACTTGATGAGTATGTACATCGACGTCGACCACAGGAACTGCGACGAGATATTACCATATGTTACATTTGCGCATAACACGGCTCGCCAAGAGACAACACGCGTGGCACCTTTCAAGCTCGTTTACGGCCGGGAAGTGGTAACAATGTTGGACGCAATGCTGCCATACGAGTACGGTAACGACGAGACTGGTGCCGAGGAATTTACGCAACGCGCAGAGGAAGCCTGGAAGCTTGCGCGTTTGCGAATCAAAGAACAACAGGAATGCGATGCCCGACAGTACAATCTTCGACACAGACCCGTTACAATATGTTGAATATATTTCCCTATTCTGTCTGATTACCACGTTTATTTTTACATTATTTCTCACCTTTCTTTATTGTATTTAACGCGAAATTACTATGACGCGCGATGGGTCTCCTTCCCCGTACTGCAAAGATGATGGCGCGCGTTTTATTCTTTCAAATTTGTGTTGGCCCACTCTCTCCCGTTAAGGCACGCAATCTCTGGTCGACATCCTACGGCCCTTCAGAGCAACGATAACATTGACGCATTTGGGCGAGGCAGGACTGAAGAGCTTCCACCATCGTTATGGGGTTGCTGGCGCGTGCTTAACGCATGTGGGCACTCACATGGGCGGGTCTTGCATTTAGCGTCGACAGCTTCCTTTTGACGCGGCAGCCATTTGGTGTTAGAAATCCCTGTGCGGCATTAATTATTATGGAGTTTCAAGTGTGACAGGCTGTGGCCCGGCTCTGATGTGTTTCATTTGCGTGCTGCAGAACGATTTGGAGATGTTCTGGCTCCTGTTGCGTGAACTTTACGTGATGTCAGTTCGTACGAGGTTGTCGAAGAATTACTGCGTAGCGTTTGCGCTCAGTGGTAACTACAGTATGCGGTAATTTCTCTTACCTGCCGAAGCGACACGCGTCATAAGTTGCGGCGCCTGTATGTGTTGTATACTATTTTGACACTGGTGACTTTTTTAATCGACACAGAACAGTCTCTAGGGCTATGTCAAACGCGAATTGCAACATGTGCAGCTATGATCGGTTGGGATATGAACTAAAAACATCATAATCACAATGCGTTTATATAAAAATAGACGAATACATCATTCTCCTCGTGCTGAGGCTAAAATTAACAACTTGAGACACATGACTAGGGGTGCTATAAAGTAAAACTATTCCAAACTTTCTATTCCAATTCTGCAATCAGAACGCAGCGATTGGTCAAATTCTTTTTTTGGACCGCCCCCACCTCACCTGTTTGTGACGCCATGCAAACCACGATATTTCCCCATCTGATAAGACGTGTACGCACTGACTATGCATAATTTGACCGAACAAAACAAAAATAGTTATTTCTAGATCGACGCCTTTTTGTCATTAGCCCTTCGTCTATTGGTCACAAGCTTTCGGGCTGAACCTTCTTCACCTGCTTCACGCGACGTCACAAAACAGCAAAAAGTTACCTCGTCAAAGGGACGCCTACGCGTGAAAGCTGCATTAATATGCCAAAAAAAACTGAATTTTCTTATGAATGGCCTCAGGCTGCACCGTTCCGAAATGAATAAAAGATGGCTGCCACCGATCGCTCCGGCACTGGCTATTTGCTCCTGCCGAGAGCACGGGTTTATATGCGCGTCATAAAACTTTTTGCGTGGCCGTGTGAAGTTTTCGAGAACATTCGGCACGTTTACGACCTCGTTCTCCTAACTCTTCTTTGTTGAGGATCTGCTTTACCGTCACTCTTAAGCGGCCGTTGCCTGCCGCCGCGATTGTCGATGAGCCACCGCAAGCTAAGCAAGAGAAAGCAGACGAATCGCAGACGCCGCCACCACCCTCGTCATAAGGTTATCTATATTCAGTGCAGTGGCTCGGCCCCATCAAATTCCTTTCCACTTGAGTATGCCCCTCGCCTCTTGTGAGCCAATTAGATAAGACAAGCCGCTCAATGCAGGCAATGTTATTCTTTTTTCAAGAAACAAAAGTGACCTCCAAGGAAAGGGGGGATCATTTGATTGGTTTGTTCAGACAACCCTGCGGGTGACCGCCCTATGATTGTGTCGGCGGTTACGAAAATTTGACGTCAGGACATTGGAATAAAAACATATTGGAATAGTTTTAGGTTATACAGCCCTAGTTCCCTATCATCATGAGCACTTGTACGCAGGCCGATAAAAAATACAATTTACTTGTAGGCTAACACTATTGCAGAGCAATGACTGCTGCACAGAACAAGATAATATAGGGTATTAATAAGGTATGCAATTACAGGAAGTTTCCGCAGTGTATGTGTTAAACAATGAGTTTAACAACAGATAAATATACATAAATTGTTGTGATAAATAAAGACAAATGGAGGTTTTTGAGACTAAGGACAATTTGCAATATATAGGAACCGCAACGTATGGTATTAACCATAAAGTGAAGCAATGTGAGGGTTGTGCAGTATATACTTTTATACATGTACAACACAATGTCAACAACTTTTACCCTGAACTCTAACGACAGAAAATTATATATACATATAAAAACATGCATAAAACTGGCCGATGCAGGAGTCAAACATAGGTGAACTTGCACAGCAACCCGACGCTCTACTCTAGACCACAAGGGAAAACACGAGAAGGCTGAATATAACGTCCTTTGGCATCTCCCGCGTGCAAGCATGGATGTTAAGGGGTATGGCGCGTTCTGTGGCAAATCCCTTATAATAACACTCCCTGCAGTTTTCGACGTCGTCGATTATTGCTCCTAAACGTATGTAGCACACCACTACGTGCCAATATGATCCGGTCAAAAAAGACGACGAGGACACGCCCAGCAGACTGAAGGTGCGCGTTCAGTGGAATCAGCGGAATCAGGCTTCCACCTCATTGAGTGGGCTCAGCTAAAATAATGCAATTTGTGGACACCACGCACCAGCGCCATCTGTGCTTATCATGAAAAGGATGCAATGCCGCACCGTTTCGATGTAGCGCCATCTACTACAAGCAAACTAGGGAAGAGTGTGGGCCGATCGCAGAGATGGTTCACTCTAACGAATTGGCCAAAGCGCGAGCCTTGCGAAGACAGAAGGCGAGCAAGTGGCTCGAGGAACACGTTCTAATCATTTAAATCAGCTGGTCGGATTTTCTTGACCCGAGTATGTGTGCTGTGTTGGCACAGTGGTTAGAGCAATGGGCTGCTCTGCTTAAACGCAGAGGTCCGATTCTGCTGTTTTCCAAGCATTTTTTTTGGAATGTTAGAAGTGTAGTGACACAGAAATCAAGCTACTGTAAAATATCACGAATGAGGCAAAGAATGCTTCGCATCATAAATTACAACAAGGCCCACCATTTGTCAGATGTATTTGATAAAGGAATCTGGGTTGTATATTCTCCTGGAATGGATGGTTTGAAGCCAGAGAAAAAACATTACCATGCGCTGAGGATGCCTCCTGAATGAACTATCACAGTTGTATATGTGCATGAAATTGATCGTTGAGTGTAGTGCTAAAGCGAAACTCTCCAATATTTTGCATTATTTTTTTAGTATAGCAACGAGTGGCTTCCACGCGAATATGGCACTTTATATCTGAAATGTCATTTTATGGGGAAAAGAAAAAAAAAGGAAGCAGCTTAGAACTGAGTGCAATATCATCCTGTAATTTTGCTCAGAAAAAAATTGCTTAAGAGCTTCACTTTAAAGCTGAAAAGAGTGAATCAATCCTTTGTTTATTTATTTCATAATACTGGAAGACTATATGAAACAGACTGCTCGGTATAATATGCCCAAAGTGTCGGCACTAACCAAATTTCTTCATGCCTACTCTATGTAATATGCGTGTTTTTCTCAAGTTTTGCAAGATAAGAAATGTAATTTTCATCGCTTCCTGAGGAGCATTTAGAGCTCACTATAAGTCTAGAATTGCAGAAGGCATAGATTGGCAGAATTTCATATTTCTTAAATAATTCATGTGTGAGGGAGCAGTAAGGCAGACCAGCATTACATTTTACAGCTCTTTTTTGAAGAAGCTGAAGCCTGGACAAATTTGTGACAACCGTAGCGCCTCAAGCGGTACAACAATATTGGAAGAGAGAGAACTAAAGAGTTATGAAGCAACAGCCTAAACTTGACAAAAAGAATGTCGCACCGTCGCAACATAACACCCGCAGCTGAATACTCTAGATCTAACCACGGCTGGTCTCTAGGGGAGCGCGCGCTTTCCTTCTTAAGGCCTTCGCATTCGCCGCGCAAGCAATAGGAGTTTTTCTCCAAGAGTTACGCCTTTTGGCGCCGCCAAGGGCACGACGACGCTACTGCTAGGGACCGCTCTCTGCCCACCTGCTTCTGCGGCGGCGGGCGGTGATCGCCTGCTTTCGTGCTGTTTTTTCCGCTGCTTATTGTTCAACGATTCACCGAAACGAAAGAAAACAAAAAGCAAATGATTTATCTACATATCAGCCAATAAGTTCACACGTGAACGGAGTTTTCATAGAAAAATTCTAACCATAGAAACATCAAAGGTCCAATCACTCTCGTTCCTGAAAGGTATGACAGGGAAATGACAGATGTTGCGGTCTGAAAGGCCGGAGGTCGTATTTCGGTCAATTTCTTGCATGTCTCATAGTCCATGCCGAAGTTAAGTGCTGGTAGCGAATTTAGTTAATGCGAAGGTTAACGGAATGGTTTATGGGGGTTTAACGTCCCAAAGCGACTCGGGCTATGAGGGACGCCAATGTGAAGCGCTCTGGAAATTTCGACTACCTGGCGTTCTTCAACGTGCAGAGACACTGCACAGTACACGGGCCTCTAGAATTTCGCCTTCATAGAAATGGCTCAGTAGCTTAGCACTCCAACCACTGAGCCATCGCGGCGGATTCATATGTTTCAATGCCGCCATATTCATTCCTTTCTTTTTCTCGCCACATTGTCAGGAATAGGGGGTATCGTTTCCTGACTCGGCTACCTCACGACGCCATTGTCGCCCCTGCTTCTGCGAACGGCATTGCTCGCAGATGCGTGTCGAATTATGTCTTGAATTCCGACTCATCCGCCTTTACGTTGGTTTTCTAAGAATTCTCCCAAGGTCCGAATTCGTCGATCTTAACAATGTGCAGAAAAGCCTGCCAACTTGACTTCCCTCTTATGTGCGAAGCGCAAACGTCACTGTTTGTCTGCGCTTGCTTTTTTTTTTTTCCGAGTCTCGCATATTTCTCTCTTGGACGGGGAGTGCTCTCATCACACTGTGTGCCGGCAGGCAGCGTGGCCTTTAGTGTTGTGAGCGCTGGTGCACGTTTCTACCCGTTTCTTCCACGGATTATGTTATTTGCTGTGCGATGGTGTTTATTGCCCGCCGTTGATCATCCAACGCGGCGATGGTGTACTGCTGCGTACCGCTTTGCAAGTCGCAGTTGGGTAAGACTCAAGACGTTGCTCTTGATCAATTCCCGAGTGATTCAGAGCTGTTTGCAAAGTGGCTCAAGAACATCTCCAGAGAAAATTTCGTCTTCAACGACAAGTCGGCATCGAGTGTGGTTTGCAGCCGGCATTTCCTCGCGAGTGACTACGTTTCAGGGTGCCGCATCAAAAAACTTTTCCCTGGTGCTGTGCCAACCGTGTTCGATGAGTACCCGCGCTACCTGGTGCCCAGTGATAAAAAGCCTCGCAAGAAGCCCGCAGACAAAACTTGTGTACCTGGTCGAAAGCCGCATAAGCGCAAAGCGGAATCAGGTCGCTTCAGGTCGCCTCAGGTCGCTTATAATTCTACACACTGGTTAAAACCCGTCAGTAGACAAACTGAAGAGGCGGATAGATTTGTTTCGCTACAAATTTAACGGGTAGAAAGTGTTGACGTGGGTGTACCAAAGCCTCATGCGACCATGCAGTCATACTGAAGAAGAGCACGCGATGGCGCGCGGTAGTTATTCTGTTGTTTATAACTCTTAGCTGTCAAATCGAAGAGGCTGATTGCGCGGTCTTTGCATAATGCATAGGGGTGAAATATCAGGACCTGACGGTTACCACTCACGCGGGACGGACTTGGAGCGGGCGCGCGTTCTCCTCCCGCGTGAACGGCGGTCGCAGCGGCGAAGCAGTGGGGCAATGGCGACCCCACCGCAGCAGTGGGGCAGTGGCGACCCCACCGCGGTGCGGTGGGAGGCGGAAACAGACCCCATTGCGAAGGCCGTAAGAAGAGAAGCGCGCGCACCCCTCGAGACCGGCCGTGATCTAACATAGTTAATATGACCATTTCAAGTTAAACGCTTTAAATATGTAACACAGAACCTACTACTTCAAGAGTATCAGAGGCTATTACCCCATTCAATGGCCTTGAAATTACCTTCCATGTTGCAAATTACAATCATATTGTTGTCTTTTGGGAATTAATCTCCAAACGATTTGATTTTGCCCATGTGCTTAATGCACTATGTGTTGTGATTGCTTTCTATTCAATGTCGCTTTCTGATCTCCCGGATATAAACACCGAAGTGTCAGCGTAGGATCCAATCTTACCATCACTTACACATTGCACAGTGTCATTAATATAAATTTTTGCGTTGAATAAAATAAATTTTAAGCACGAAATATTGCTCTCGCTTTGACGAATAGGATTTTAAAAGGTCTTGAGCTTTCCCTCGGACACCCCAGTTCGCCAGTTTATGCAGTAAAATAATGTGGTTTAATCAGTCAAAAGCCTTAGCTATATATATATATATATATATTGTTACGTAGGAAGACGCAGACGAAAAGCTATGTACAAATATATTTACAAGGAAAATACGCTGCGCTTGGCCAAGAGGCAACAGCCCGCGCTAGCTTCTAATCGTCGTCGTCGTCTTCACACTGCTGGCCTTTCGTGATCGCGCATATTGTGCCGTAGCACTACCCCCGGCTGCAAAAGCGCCGTCCCGGAGCGACTAAAGATCGGACTCGGAAGCAGTGTAGTAGGCCTTGAGCCTACTGACGTGTACGACATCACTAGATGCCACAGGAGAGGACGAGGTTGAGGCCACAGGAGCAATTTCGTAAGTCACAGGCGTCACCTGGCGCAGCACGCGGTAGGGCCCTGTGTATCGCGAAAGGAGCTTCTCTGAAAGTCCGACGTGACGAGAGGGCGACCACAGGAGCACGAGCGCACCAGGTGAAAACTGTACGTCACGATGGCGGGCGTTGTACTGACACTGCTGAGTGGTCTGTGAGGCCGTCAGTCGAGCACGGGCAAGCTGGCGTGCATGGTCAGCGAGGGCGATGGCGTCGCGCGCATACTCGCTTGTTGAGACCGCAGCAGGAGGAAGTGCCGTGTCTAGGGGCAAGGTAGGTTCGCGACCGTACAGTAGATAAAAGGGAGAAAATCCGGCGGTGTCGTGCCGGGAAGAATTGTACGCAAATGTTACGTAAGGAAGGGCAATGTCCCAGTCGTGGTGGTCCTTGGAAACGTACTTGGCCAGCATATCGGTAAGAGTACGGTTTAACCGCTCTGTCAGGCCATTGGTTTGAGGATGGTATGAAGTAGTCAGTTTGTGTTGAATGGAGCAGGAACGCACAATGTCAGCGATAACTTTCGAGAGGAAGTTTCGACCACGGTCAGTAAGCAGCTGTCGCGGGGCGCCATGAAGCAAGATAATGTCACGCAAGAGAAAGTCCGCGACGTCAGTGGCGCAGCTGGTAGGGAGAGCCCGAGTGATAGCGTATCGGGTGGCGTAATCAGTCGCGACGGCTACCCATTTGTTCCCAGAAGATGACGTGGGAAAGGGACCGAGCAGGTCTAATCCAACACGAAAGAACGGTTCCACAGGGACGGTGATCGGCTGGAGATGACCGGCAGGTAGCACCTGAGGTGTCTTCCGACGCTGGCAGGGATCACAGGCAGCAACATAGCGTCGAACGGAGCGAGCGAGACCAGGCCAATAGAAGCGGCGGCGGACGCGGTCGTACGTGCGGGTTACCCCAAGATGTCCTGAAGTGGGTGCGTCATGCATCTCAAAGAGCACAGTCTGTCGTAGCTGTTTTGGCACGACAAGAAGAAGGTCAGAGCCGTCAGGGAGGAAGTTCCTTCGATACAGAATGCCACCCTGGAGGACATATCGGCGAACGGATGCGTCGGTAGGTGTAGAGCGCAGACGCTCGATAAGTGCTCGCAGCGATAGGTCTCGGTACTGCTCATCGGCGATGTTACCGAAGGCAGAGACAGAGAAAATGCCGTTGGCGCTACTACTGTCGGCGTCGTCAGGCTCGTCGACCGGGTAGCGAGACAGGCAGTCAGCGTCCTTGTGCAGTCGGCCAGATTTATAGGTGACAGTATACGAATATTCTTGGAGGCGTAAGGCCCAGCGACCAAGTCTTCCTGTAGGATCTTTCAGTGAGCATAACCAGCAAAGCGCGTGATGGTCTGTGACAACGGAAAAGGATCGGCCATATAAGTATGGGCGGAATTTCGCAACCGCCCAAACTAGGGCCAGACACTCACGCTCAGTGATGGAATAGTTGCGCTCCGCGGGTGAGAGGAGCCTGCTGGCGTAAGCGATAACACGGTCGTGGCCACGCTGGCGTTGTGCCAGTACTGCTCCAATTCCGTGACCGCTGGCATCAGTACGGACTTCGGTAGGCGCAGAAGGATCGAAATGGGCCAAAACGGGAGGCGTTGTGAGAATGTCGATTAGATGAGAGAATGAAGAGGCCTCGTTATCGCCCCACTGGAAAGGAGCGTCTTTTTTCAAAAGGTCGGTTAGTGGTCGTGCTATGGCGGCGAAATTTCTCACGAAACGGCGGAAGTACGAACAAAGGCCGATGAAGCTGCGCACATCCTTGACACACTTCGGAACAGGGAAGTGCGTAACAGCATGGATCTTGCCTGGGTCCGGTTGCACTCCGTTCGCGTCAACGAGATGTCCAAGGACGGTAATCTGGCGACGGCCGAATTGGCACTTCGATGCGTTGAGTTGCAGACCGGCTCGCCGAAAAACGTCCAGGACTGCTGAGAGGCGCTCGAGGTGCGTAGCGAACGTTGGGGAGAATACGATAACGTCGTCCAAGTAGCACAGGCACGTGGACCATTTGAAACCGTGAAGAAGGGAGTCCATCATGCGTTCAAAAGTGGCAGGGGCGTTACATAGACCAAACGGCATCACTTTGAATTGATAAAGACCGTCGGGTGTGACAAAAGCAGTCTTCTCGCGGTCGAGATCGTCCACGGCAATCTGCCAGTAGCCGGAGCGAAGGTCAATAGAAGAGAAATAGCGAGCACCGTGGAGGCAGTCAAGGGCGTCATCAATCCGAGGTAGGGGATACACGTCCTTTTTGGTAACCCTGTTAAGGTGCCGATAATCCACGCAAAAGCGCCATGAGCCATCCTTCTTTTTGACCAGTACTACAGGTGACGCCCATGGACTATATGATGGTTCAATAATGTTCTTGGCAAGCATTTTGCGAACTTCTGCGTGAATAACTTGACGCTCAGCTGGTGACACTCGATACGGGCGGCGATGAATAGGAGGGGCATCGCCGGTATTAATGCGATGTTTGACAGCTGTAGTTTGGGCTAAAGGACGATCGTTAAAGTCAAAAATATCGTGGTAGGAAAACAGAACGCGGTAGAGTTCACGAGCGTGCTCGGAGGGCAAGTCGGGGGCAATCATGTTCCGTAAGTCAGCGATGGTACAATTTGCCGACTGCGATGGTAGAGGAGTATCGGATGAAGTGTCGTCTACTGCAATGGATGCTACTGAGTGATCCTCGAATGAACAAAGCTGGGCCAAAGACATCCCACGTGGCAGCACTTGTGTCGTCAAGCCAAAGTTGACCACTGGCAGGCAGACGCAATTCGCCGTAATAGATAAAACTGTATGGGGTACTGTGATCCCATGTGTAAGGAGGACGTCTTGCATAGGAGCCGCGATGTAGTGACCGTCGGGGACTGGTGGGGATGACACTAGGTCAACGTAGGTCAGTGCCGAAGGTGGCAAGCGAACGAAGTCGGCGGAACTGAGGCGACTGGGGTGTGGTTCAGCAGGATCCAGAACAGGCAGGTCAAGGCGGAGAGTACTGGCGGAACAATCGATGAGAGCAGAATGTGCGGAAAGGAAGTCTAAGCCGAGGATGATGTCGTGGGGACAGTGGGCGATGACTGTGAATAGCACGATTGTTGAGCGATCGGCGAAGGAGACGCGGGCGGTACACATACCAATTACGGGGGCTGTTCCGCCATCGGCGACACGGACAACAGGCGTCGTGGCGGGCGTGATAATTTTCTTGAGCCGGTTACGAAGGTCAGCGCTCATTACGGACAAATGCGCCCCAGTGTCTATGAGAGCAGACACAGAAACACCGTCGACTTGCACGTCAAGAAGGTTCAGATGAGTGGGCAAAGTCAGTAGAGGATTTGGCGGCGTAGGGAGCAATGCAGCGTCACCTCGAGGCGCTGCATCGTCTAGTTTTCCGGCTGGGAGCGGCGTCCGAAGGGAGTCGGCGAATAGGAGCGACGGGGCTGGGGAGAGCGAGATTGTCGTCGTTGGGGCGAAGGCGAACGAGAATAGGGGCGGTTCGTTGCAGGAGAATCAGTGGCGGCATTATCGGAGCGTGCGGCATAGGGACGAGAAGGGCCACCTGAGGGGCGAGAGTAGGCAGTATAAGTAGGCCGGCTCGGGGAACTCCAGCGACTACGACAGTGCCGAGAAATGTGCCCGATTCGATGGCAGTGGAAACAAATAGGCTTGTCGTCAGCAGTGCGCCATTCAGATGGGTTGCGGAAACGTGGTGGGTAAGAAGATGCGGGACGGGGCGAAATCGAAGAAGCCGGGCGGGTATTAGGGCGATGGGCCGAGCAGATGGTGTGAAGACCCATGTTTTCAAATTCCTGGCGGACAACTGCCTGGATCAGTGAGACCGTGACTGCAGATGTGTTGGTGGGACTGGAGTCGAAGGCAGCCGGATAGGCGGCCTCGATCTCACGCCGGACGATCCTGGTAACATCGGCAGTGTTGTTGGGACGAGGAGCGTCGGCACAGGAAGATGTCGCTGGGGTGTTGGGCAGACGGGCAAACTGCTGGTCAATACGTCGGCTTTTGGCGAGTTCCAGGCGGCGGCACTCTCTTATAACAGCATCCACCGTCGCTACGTTGTTGCAAACGAGCAAGTGGAAGGCGTCATCGGCAATGCCTTTGAGGAATTTACAAGGAAAATACGCTGCGCTTGGCCAAGAGGCAACAGCCCGCGCTAGCTTCTAATCGTCGTCGTCGTCTTCACACTGCTGGCCTTTCGTGATCGCGCATATTGTGCCGTAGCAATATATATATATATATATATATATATAGATAGATAGATAGTTACGCCCGCGACATACGTTTATTGATAAGTGAGGTAGCATTAGACGCGATGGCCTTGATTAGCTGAAAGCATATTCAGATGCAGCTAGCCAGCCGCACGTCGGCTTCCTCGTTCACCTCTCTCCGATGCCCCTCATACTGGTGAGGCGTAAACCCACTACGGACGTAAACGTGTCGCTATATATATATACATATATACATATGCCAGCAGCTATCTCCTTATAATAAAGCGTATCTGTTATGATTTCTTTTGTTTTTAATGCGAGGATAAATGCCTCAGGGCATGCAAGGGTATGGGATGAGGGTGACTAAGGATGATTAAATGAATGAAAATAGATTTGCTGACCTAATGAAGTCCAAGATGATTTCTTTTTAAGTCAATAACTTTATTGCGGAGGACAGATTCGTCGAAACCCGTGCTGAAAGTCAAGGAGCAGGTTAAGTTGAGAAAAAAAGATAGTGCCCTACCATGCCATTATTTTTCTATACACTTGGAGAATACCGGCAGTATAGAAATTGAACGATAGTTACTAATCAAATTCTTGTCGACAATTTAAAAAACCGTTGTTACTCGAGCTATTTGCAGTGCCTTTAGAAATACAGCGGTAGATAGCATGACTGTAAATAAAAGTAACAGCCGGGCCTATTAAGTGAAGAATATGTTTAATGAGCGCTATTTGGACACCAGTTGCATCTACTGACTTACTATGTTTAATACTACTTATGTACGAGAAAAACTTGTGTGTAGTTGGTGTGCGCAACAAAAACAGATGATACACAGCTGATTGCCTTCATGGATTCAGTTTAATTTTGGCTGCACTCTACATGACCCTGAGATGCCTGTAAAATAAAAAAAATTGTTGAATGTGCGAGCTAAACAGATAAAGCGTCAGCTAAACTAGGAACCAGCTCTCGAAGCCGAAACACCCGTCCTAACCACTCTGGAATGGCATCGGTTCTGCTAAGGGTACATGATCTCCCAACTCCTCGGTTTCTATTTAGAAGTTACATATCTACCATAGTGTAAGTAAATAAAGCGGTAATTAGCACATCTTAAGTATCAAGGAGTAACACCATTGAAGTTTTCAAACGTCTCGATGATATGTGCCGCTTAGAAACGTACCTATACAAGATATCTAGTCATTAATATGAAAGACGTTTTTTTTTTAAATAGGCTATTTATCATAAAAATAAACATTTGCGAAATTGAACTTGTTAGTTGAAGATTTAGTTCAAAAAGGAGGTTATGCTTATGCGCAATGACCAGCAATATACGCACATTATTTGTTCAGAAGCTGACGCTAAAAAACAAATAGTGCGAGCATTGCCCTGCGTTGACAAGACGACGTCGCTGTAGCCAAATTCCGAGAACTCCATATGTGATGTGGGTTGCTGTGTGGAGTTGTTGATAGATCAGGTTCTCTCTTGTAGCACGGACAGAACAGAACGGGTATAAAAGGTACATGAGACAAGATTCAGCGCAAGACGACCTGCTGCGAGCAGCTGTGAACGGCTGCCATGAGTGATCGCTTTAGGAACCGCTGTTGTGCAGTGCAAAACAAATTAGGCTTCGAAGCGCTATAGAACTGCAATACGCACCTATTATTTGCTCCTATTAAACACAGGTCAATAATAACATAATGCCAGGTACATTTTCATTATACTTAGAAGATTAGCCAGTGTATGCCACAAAACCTGGCACCAAGCAACATTAGTCTTGGTACCAGGCGCATCGTTAAAATCGCAGCCGCATGAAATGAACGCTCAAAAAAACGTTTGCGACGGCTGCGGCTGCACCGCAGTTCTTCGTTGCAATCATTGTATGTTCAGCAGCCTTTACTCGGTTCTGATCGTTCTCCCTCAACAGCGCGCCATACACTTCGCAGGTCTCGTGCAGCCTTTCGGTGGCTCCATTGATGACGTCACCTCTTCTCTAGGAAGCAGGAAGGAGGAGTCGCACTGCAGTACACGCCTCATAACTCGCACAAAAGCTTGCAGTAGCTTTTTCCCTGTAATAATTTTGTGCTAAAAGCATTAGTGAAGACAGTTTTCGTGAGTTGTGTTCTGCCGATTTTCGGAAAGGTGAAATGTTGACTGCTCTTTCCCGTAATTACCACCTGGGTTCCGTTGTTGAGCCACTGCCTTTAGCTCAGTATACCGTGGGTGCAATATTTCAATTAGTATATAATGTGCGACTAGGAGCAATACTCTGCTTGCGTTTTCGTGTGTCAGCAGCCTATTTGCAGAGACTGCCCGCCTGTCGAGGAGACAGTTTACAGGCACATGAAAACATTTCCTAAATATCGTAAGCTTCTGAAATGCAAAAAAAAAAGAAACCATAGCTCACGATGCACTTTCATCAAAAGTGCAGCGTCTTTATGCTCAGCTTGGTTTGTAAGATATGCAGATGAGTGCGCCTAAACAGCTGCATTTATATTGGAAGGTAAGTGTTACGTATACGGTTACAAGCTTGAGGCGACTTGTATCCGGCATCCCATTTTCACTGTAGACCTGAGCACTCTGATCTTAACCAGCAACATTGGTTTCGGTACACTGATTTGTCTTACCGCGCCACGTAGCGTAATCGAATATCAGTGGCTGTGCTTGTTCTCTGCGTCGTAAAATTACCAGTATGTGCACTTAGTGCATCAGATATATAAAAAGCGGCCCCTGAGCTGCGTATACAACGTGAGTAAGTTATTTGTACGCCTGCGTCTAATATTATTCAAAGAGAACATCGCATGGAGTTGAATTAATATAACTTCTTGCGTTTTACGAGCCAAATCCACGATTTGATTATGAGGTACGCCATAGTGGGGGCCATAATTTATTTTTCACTAACAGCGGAGCCCTAAGGTGTCCACACTTCACGAGACACGGTAATTTTTGGATTTCTCCCCTTATCAAAATGCGGCCGCTGCGGCTTGGGTTTGATCCCAGGAACCCGTGCTTAGCAGCGCGAGATGAAAGCCGGTAGGCGACTCTGCGACAGGTCGTCTGAAGTTCGAAGTGCGACTGTATATGAGTCTCAGGTGTGCGTTCGTGAAATTGCTAAGGATGAGATATGCCGCTCGTTAGTCTACCAATGCCGAGGCTGTGGAAGCCGACTGAGAATCATTACAACATAGCCTTGTATAGCAAGCCTGTTTCTTCAGCCGACAGTTCTCCCGCAGGGACAAAGGAGTCCTTACAATGTGTGCTTTTGGTAAAGACTGGCAGCGGATATGTCACTACTAGAAGATTGGTATGGGTGTTTGACATCTATTTTTACGTTGAAACCTTTATTCTACTTCTTTATTCGCGGCCCCATGAGCCGATTCTGTCCCCATCGCCATAGCACGTCACCACCGTCGTATCAGTGACCTCGCACTTTTATTGGTGTGGCAATCGGTACTATCACGGGAAACACTGGCCTCCTTACTGCAATAACAAGACAACCCAACAGGCCAATTGCGAAAGCGACTCACCAGCTTTTGTGCGAAGTCATATGTTTTTGAGGTAGTGCGGGAATGCAAGATAGCTTGGAACATCCGGGGTTCTTTACTGTGCACCCAATGCACCCTACGGGCGTGTTTTTGCATTTCGCCCCCAACAGAATTCCCCTTCTGGCTTACGAGGGCAATGCAACAACCACTATGCCATCACAGATCTTACTTTGGTGGCAGAAGTGTAGTTACCAAGTAATTTAGTTACCTCGACCTGTCCGTGTTTCTTTTTAGAAGCACATTTTTTTCTTGTTACTTCGCTCGCTTTAATGCTAGTATTAGCTGTTAATCAAATAAGGTGGATGTCTATTTTTTTACACTGATGGCACTTCTTTCAGTGGTCTGCTATTTGACAAGGAAGAAAAAAGAACAGTCACAAAAGAGAAAAGACAAGAACAGAGGTTCACACCACAATGACTGTTTTCTACCCGTTAGAAGCTTTCGGATCTATGCTCACGCATTTGTTGAGGCAGAACAAGGAACCACGTGCGCACAACGCAGCACGAAAACCATTTCACGGCATGTGTCGCACAGGTTGTGTATAAGTTCCTTCTCACATCCGACTGTTTACCTAGGCGAAACCGGTCGATGTAATAATGACCAGCTGCGTGAGCACCACTCCTCCCTGGGGTCGGATAAAAGTGACAACTAGCCTCGCCATTACAATGAATGTGGCTGTTACCCATTGTTCAGCAATGTAACGATTCTTGCTGAGGACAAGGTGAAAGAAGAGCGAAGAATCCTGGAACTGTACTACATCAGTTTATTAGCTGACGACTGCATTAGTACAACCTCGGTGCGCTTACTTGAAAAAGAATTTGCTTTTTTCAGGTCGGTCACGGTAGATGTGAAAACTTGTCTTTTTATATTAAGGCTCATTTGATAAGCAGTCCTTGTGGTGTTAACCTCTGTTGTCTTTTGTGTTTTGTGACTGTTTTTTATCCTTTAACTACGTACCAACTGGCCCGGTTCTCAACCCTTCTATAATTTGCCAACTAATTCTACCACAATAATCCATGTTCCTTTAGGAGTCATCCGCATTGCTCGAAATCACTCATTTTTAATAAAATTTGCACAGTATCTCATATGTCCTGATGAGTGAACTGTACTTACCATTGCGAACGTAGGCAAAGCTGCTATGTTCATTTGTACTGCTTTTATCCGCTGTTGTAACCGTGGGGTCTGGGACCTCTGTCAGGCCTTCGTGCCTTTAGTGCCAGTCTGCCATCGCTCGGACGAAAAATAAAGTAAAGTACATATGATGATGATGAACTCTTTTCCTTGCGTGTTATGTATCTTGAGTGAAAAGAAGTTGTCGACATTTTCTTACTTTCAGGCGCACTCCAAGCTCTCACTCAAGCAACACGTTGTAATCGTGTTCTGAAAGCAGACTGGGTGTATAAAAGTAGCATTAGAAAGGTCTGAGGAAGGACGTTTGTAAGATTTATGCCAAGCCTTTCCTCAAAATTCGAGGACTCAGTAATACTGAAACCATAATTGGTATAGGGAAGAATGTGCGTAAAGTATATACTTTTATTTACAAGTACAAGCGATTACCTCACCTGATGTTTTTCATGTAGAAGTTACCCTTTACTGTAGATTTCTGAACCAAGCAATACAGCTACACAACACTGCAGTAAGGTCAGTACAAATGAACGTGTATGCAGTTCACTTACAGGAATTGTATTTACATTATTGTAGTAAAGATAAGAAAGAGAGGCCAATCTTTTTTCAGAGTTCGTGCGATGACAGGTTATACAAAATCGTTCATGATGTTTGAGTATCTCGAGCAGTGACAAAACCGCGATCTCTTACACATGTCCTGTACAACTCTTTATTATACGAGAAATCATTCAGTGCACGAGAAATTGAAGTGTGAGAAAATTTTTGAAGTGTACGTAAATTGTTAGTCTTCGAACTAATTATTGCGTACAAAATGTTTCGTACATTCTTCTTATAATTTTTTCAGTAACGTTATCATGATCGTGTTTTCAATCTATGAATAAGAAATGTATTTTTGTTTCCAGAACAAACTAAATAGCCAACAAAGTACTCATAATGTCAAATGCTGCACTTGGCACACCCCAATACAAAAATAACCCTTATCTTTTAGCGCGAGCTCTTCTGTGTTTTCGCGTAGAAAAGAAGCTTGTATTGCTGGCTGAATATAAAAAAAGCCATTAACAAACCTGAATACTCGGTTCCTTTACATTGCCATAGGCAGGGAGAGGTTTTCGTCCTGCAGTTGACTTGAAATAGGTTGTTGTTAATGATGATGTTGATGATGATGATGATGATGATGATCCCCAAGAAGTGGGTGGCCGATATGCTGAGGCTTCGCAACCCTCAAAAATAACCCTTATCTTTTAGCGCGAGCTCTTCTGTGTTTTCTTGTAGAAAACAAGTTTGTATTGCTGGCTGAATATGAAAAAAAGCCATTAACAAACCTGAATACTCGGTTCCTTTACAATGCCATAGGCAGGGAGAGGCTTTCGTCCTGCAGTTGACTTGAAGTAGGTTGTTGTTAATGATGATGTTGATGATGACGATGATGATGATGATCCCCAAGAAGTGGGTGGCCGATATGCTGAGGCTTCGCAATCTTGAATGTTTCCCTTCGCCATACAGCCCTCCTGTCCCACCCGTCAAGAAACATATATCTGCCTCGAATCAATTATCAGTGGATCAACGATGTGATGTTTTAACGCAGAATGAATACCAAGTAGATGTGTGGTGCTTGGAGAGGGTAAAAATCTAAGTAAAAATAATTCGTTTTGCAGATAACTACAGAAGAGATTTTTCTACTTAAAAAGCTCCCATTTAAAAAATCCGCCTAATACCTCTTACATCTGTGACATTCGAAATAAAGACGGCGTAAGAAATTTAGGGCCGGCTGATGCGATGACTGCTAAGTGGCGTGACGACAGTGACATGGAACCAGCATATGCAGACGCTACAATAACTTTTCTGCAGTATTCAATAATTGGTACTCATCAGAAAGCCGCCAAAATGTGATTCTAGAGATGCAATAGCCACGTTTTTGGAACATATCTGAGCTACCACAAGTTTCAAGTAGCGGAAATCACTGTAGAAAAACATTATCCATGCTGCAAAGGTACAGACAAAGATGGAAGTTCCTAACAGACGACAGTCGTCGTGCCGTCGTTGTCACGCCACTGTTGCCATACAGTCGCCATTCGCTTGTATTTTCGCTATAGTGATTACTTCGTGGTCGTCCAATCGTTGTCGTTCCAGCTGGGCCATATGTCTTTCCTCACTCGGTCGTCTTCACGCCTTATACTCCTACTCAGTGCTTTATGTTGGCTAATAGCTAAGGCCCCTACGCAGGCGTTCGATGTCATGACGCCACTGTGGTCGCTGCATTGTCCTCATTCCAGCTTTGCCATCAGACCCTCGTCACGCCGTCGTCGTCACTGCCTCGTCGCTTAACAGTCGTCATCGGGCCGCCTTCTTAATTTCATCGACATTAACCTTTCTTCACCATTGCATTGCAATCACGCTGTCGTCATTGTGTCGTCATTACGGTGCCCTTGTCATAGCGCAATATTCACACAGTCACCATCAGGCCTCCGTTGGCAAACGGTCATCGTAACGCTGTCCCAGCCGTGCCATTGTCGTCACTTCTGCTATATTGCCCTATTCTACTCATGTTGTCGTCGTCATGCTTGTTTCGTGGTGCATTCATCGTCAGGCCAATGTGAGCATACACCAATCGTCGTCTCCTTGCTTGAGCCTCAAACAGAGACTATCATAATCCGTTGTACTGTCATCGTCATGCTATCTTGCTATCGCCCTCACTTCCGCATCGTCACCCGATTGTCTTCGTTCCATCGTAGTCCCTCCACCATTCTCATACAGTCGACAACATCGCAGTTACTTGACTGTCGTGGACTCCACGTTGTGGTCGATATAACGTCGTCATTATTTAAGAATCAATAACGGAATGCCGTCACGTCGCCATCGCTGTATGCATTTGTAGTTCGATCAATATCATTACTTCTTCGTAATTATGTCGTTACTGCGTCGGCGTTATACTGTCGTCATCATGCATCCGTGCTCGGTGACAAACAGGGAACCCGAACGTCATAACACAGTGAGATGATAGCGGAGAATGTTGCATATCGCCCAAGCTACGAATGTCTCAGATGTACGACACATGGTAATCAAACGTGACTTTAGGAATATACTTTGTCGCTAGATTGCTGGATTGCTATTCGTATTACTATGTACGGAAATGAGGGGATTAGTCTTGCCGCAATTTTTTTAGTGAATGCATATTTGGTGCAGCCTATAGCCACCGTGATCTCCTATGCTTATTTTGTCTGATATCTTGTATAGTGTTTCAACCATCAGGCAATTGTGAAATTTTTTGAACTCTTTCCATGTCAGGAATGATCGTTTCTTATTGTTTCCCTCCAAAGATTGATTCGTTTCCTTCCCTACGCGCTTGACGTTGCATAAAAGTCGCTGCAGGCGCCTCGAAGGAATAGGTTCTTTATCGTGTTGATGCATGTACATTTGACAAGATGTTTGATGACGCCTACAAGAACGCAAGCGCGATATGTTAGAACTAACAAGAAAAAAAATAAGAAAAGCATTGCTAATGAGCCTAAAAAGGATATATAAGCTTGTGCTTTCGGATTTTACAGCAGAGCATCTGTGGCTTGAAAAGCGACAAATGGCTTGTGTGGCTAGAATTGCAGTGGTTCTTTTCGGCATTATTGCAGCGGGAATATCGCAAACTCCATGCCCAGACAACGAGAATCCCTGGAAAGAGGTAAGATTTTTAGCGAAAGTAGCTCAAACAAAGCGGTAATGCTGAATGTGTCAAGTTTCTGTTTTCCATGTGTGCATATTGCTTATTAATTTCTATTGAGAGAATGAAATCTGTAAGCAATGAAGAAGTGTGCTGTTGATATACAAAGCCCTTCAGATTGTATGCAAACCCAAAACAAATCCAAATAAAGTATATTTAATGTTATATGTGCTCCTAGTTTTCTAGCCAAATTTCTAGTGTATCACGGAAATTTTGAACAAATAATTAATGTGTGCTCGGAATTAACTATAATTTTTTTTACGGTGTCCACCAACGTCATTCGATAGCTTTAAGGACCTACATGATTTCCATCACACTACATTATCACATTTTGCAACCCGCTTCTTAGAAAACATGCTCTGAACTGGATGGAGCGCTGAACGTCAAAATATCATAAGAAGCCAAAAACACTGACAACACGGACAACATATGGGAAATTACTTGTGCCTAATAAATGGCGCAAAGAAACGATAAATTATTGGAAATGAAAGTGCATGAAAAAACAACTTGCCGCAGGCGGGAACTGAATGCACAACCTTCGCATTTCGCGTGCGATGCTCTACCAATGAGCTACCGCGGCGCCGTTTTCCCATCCACTTTCTTGGATATTTATGTATCCTAGTAGGAACCTGGGAGTGTTAGCCAGCGCCACCACTCACAGACCTTGGCGGCAAACGTGGAACGTCCTTTTTGCCGAAGGCGTCAGGAGAACGTGATCTTTTTTGGTGAACGCATCTGGTCAATAAGCCCACATATGCTACCTGCAGGCATCGGTGTTGCCGGATTCGAGACCCTCGTTGTGCAATAAACAAGAAGAAAGGGGGTTAACCGAGGGGCCCGAGTTTTTATTAGTCATATTGTTACGTGTAGAAAGACACAGACAAAAGAGGCTATTTACAGACTATTTACGCTATACTGGAGTTAGAGCGCCAGGCCGACATTCACTCGCGCCAAGGCCACAGACCCACTTCGTCGTTGTTCTCACGGCGGCTCGTCTCTCGGGTATCTACCGATAATATCGTAATATTGCCCCCCAGCGGCAAAAGCGCCGTCACGGTGCTGTTAAATATCCAAGGCAGGTGGAGAGTTGTAGGGCTGGAGTCGGGTGACGTGGACAATGTCACTGGTTGTCACTGCAGAGGACGTAGTGGGCGTGGCGAGAACGATTTCGTAGGTGACATCTGTCACTTGGCGAAGCACGCGATATGGGCCCGTGTAGCAGGAAAGCAGTTTTTCACAAAGGCCAACTTTACGCGATGGTGACGAAAGCAACACGAGGGTGCCGGGGACAAAATTGACATCACGGTGACGGAGGTCGTAGCGCTGTTTTTATGCGAAGCATAATACTAGAGCTCAACCCAGCTCCTCAGGCGCGGCGGTGTCGCCTTCAATACCACGTGACACCGTGACGTCACGAAAGAGGAGAAACGGGACTCCAACTTGCGCCGTCGTTTGCGGCGTCGCGGTGTCGCGGCGGTATTGGCCTCGAGCTCCACCACTGGAAAACCTGGCGCCACCATCGGCGTGACGTGCTATTAGGGATAACGTGGACATAGCGGCCGCGTCGGCTGCTTCGGGAGCGCCGAAGCGAGCTGAAAACGACAGTTTAAATTCCCTCGTACGCTGCGGTCCTCATTTAGTGGCGAGATTTTCCCGCTTCAAGTGTCTACTTTACAACGCTTGAAAGCATTTCAATAGGTAGTGGCTGCCTTTGAAGGCGCGCAACATGGTAGGCTACTGCTCGGTGCCGCAGTGCCGGACTTACGCAACGGAGCCCGGTGTCAGCCTTATTCACACGTAGCCGCAGGACAAGAAGCTGCGTAATGCTTGCCTCGCGAAACATAAAACCGGCAAACAGTCATCGGCTACAACTCGGGTATGCAGCAAGCACAGACGCGAGGAAGATTTCTGCTACAGCGCCGGGTCTGCGATGTTCGGAAAACGCGCACTGAGACGCTCGCCCGAGTCCGCTGCCCGACTAATGTCATGACGGTTTCGTCTATGAACTTGTCGATGCTGCATATACTGGCAAATTCACTGGAGTGGAAAGGGCGCGGTAAGAAGCACATTAAAAGAAGCATGGCATATATGGTCATGTTTGTGTTATGGATATTTAATGCACTGGATTACAAAAAAAAAAGAAGAAGCAGCGGGAAATCGCACGCTGAGAACACCGATAAACATACAGTGCGGCGCAACTCGAGAAATTATATTGAAACGTCCAAGGATTTAGAAGAAAAAAAAAACATTGAATCGTCGCGACGCCACATCACAGTCCCCGTTGGCATCGAAGCCTCTACAATGAAATTATTTTTGAATAACTCTGATAGCGCCCACGCAACAATGGTCGCTTGTATACTCAGATGCTCATATTCTACGGCCTGAAGCTCATGGCACGGCGCGTAAACGCGCACGCGGTGAAAGCGAAGCAGTACGCGGACAAGCATGCCGACGCGCAGTCGGTCGCTGCGAATCTGTGCGATCGCTGCATTGAGGCTTCATTCTATTACGCTCCATTTAGTTATACAAATACTATAAGAGCATATTTCACATAGTTTGCTCTCAGCGTTTACCTACCTTTCACGCAAGGAGCCGGTTCGGGAGACTTCATCGCGGCGACCGCTCGCAGTAGCGTTCACTGCACGTATTCTGTAAAGAAACATAGCGTATGTAAACGATTCTGTGCTTTCAGTTTGCCCAAGATTATTATTTAGACGTTAAAAAAACTTCTCTCGTTTCGAAAGTACTTACAGAAATACCCGGGAGAGCTCGCGCGTGGTGTTTTCAGTGAGCACTGACAGCAAAACCTGTGAGGAGCACGCCACGTGATCCCTCATACTACGCCAGCGAGGCGCTTCCGATAGATGGCGACTCCGTAACTCCTCGCCGCCAATATAAGCAGCTGCGCTTGTTTCTAGGTGGCTTTGGCTGAATTCTTGCAAGATGGGCTGGGTGGGAATCGAACCAGGGTCTCCAGAGTGTGAGACGGAGACGCTACCTCTGAGCCACGAGTATTTTTTTTTTCTTTATTATGAGCCACGAGTACGATGCTTCAAAGCGGTACAAAAGCGCCTCTAGTGAATGCGGTGTTACCTTAGAAACGAGCTGTTTCTAAGGCTCAGGCGTGCGTCGCTTGCTCAGGCGCACATTTCGTTGCCGCGCCGAACGCTGCGTTGCTCGACGCTCACCGCGTCCAATGCGGGGCGCGTAGTCGCTGCGCCGTAGCCCATTGTCTTACACCCCTTGGCGGGTCGACGGGAACGCTGTCGCGTTCCACTCTTGAAGGCGAAACAGAGTAACGCATGAGTTGTTGCTTCGTCTAGCCGAACCAAATATAGCCAAGCAACAGCAGTTCACCAGGCTAAACAGTGGTTCAACAACTAAAATAAAGGCGAGTATGCTTCGCATCCTGGGCTTAACCTTAGCTAGGCCACAGCCATTTTTGTTTGTCTTGAGGTACTTGTAGACGAGCGCGCGCAAGTTGGCGAGCATGGTCAGCATGGGCGATAGCATCACGGGCAAAAGCGCTAGTTGATGCTGTGGTGGACGGAAGCACAGTGTCCAGTGATAGCGTCGGTGCACGGCCATACAAGAGCTAAAAAGGAGAAAAACCAGCAGTATCGAGACGGGAAGAGTTATACGCAAAGGTGATGTAAGGTAGAGCCTGGTCCGAGTCACGGTGGTCGTCTGAAACGTATTTGGATAGCATGTCTGTAAGGGTGCGATTCAAACGCTCAGTGAGGCCGTTCGTTTGAGGGTGGTAGGAGGTGGTAAATTGATGCTGTATTGAGCGGACACGCATGATTTCGTCAATGACTTGGCTAAGAACGTACGGCCACGGTCCGTTAGCAAATGACGCGGAGCAACATGAATCAAAATGATATCATGCAGCACTAAGTCCGCAACATCAGTTGCGCAACTGGTCGGAAGAGCGCGGGTTACGGCATAGCGGGCCGCGTAGTCCGCCGCGACTGCAACCCGCTTGTTTCCTGATGTAGATTCCGGAAATGGGCCGAGAAAGTCTAAGCCGACATGATGGAAGGGCTCGGCAGGGATGTCGAGCGGCTGCAGGTAACCAGCGGGGAGCTGGGAATGCTTCTTGCGTCGTTGGCAAAGTTCAGAAACGGCGACGTAACGTCGTACGGAACGGGCAAGGCCCGGCCAGAAAAAACAGCAACGAACAGGGTCTGATGTTCGAGATACGCCGAGGTGTCCTGCCGTTGGTGCGTCTTGAAGCTCTTCTAAAATGGTTGAGCGGAGGTGTTTAGGTATGACAAGTAAGAACTCAGAGCCGTCCGGATGAAGGCTACGACGGTACAGAGTACCGTCGCGGAGGACGAAGAGGCGTAGTGTGGCGTCGGCCGGAGAGTGTTCAAAACGGTCGATGAGTGCTCTGATGTAGGCGTCACGACGTTGCTCATCGGTGAAATGAAGCAGCTGCGACACAGAGAATACGCAAGCAGCACTGGTAATATTGGAGGAGTCAGGGTCGTCAACAGGGTAACGCGACAAGCTGTCAGCGTCTTGGTGCAGGCGGCCAGACTTGTACACCACGGAATATGAAAATTCTTGTAGCCTCAAAGCCCATCGACCAAGCCGGTCTCTAGGATCTCTTAGCGATGAGAACCAGCAGAGAGCATGCTGGTCAGTGACTACAAAAAAAGGGCGACCGTAAAAGTAAGGACGAAACTTCGCTACCGCCCAGACTACAGCAAGGCATTCTCGTTCCGTAATCGAATAGTTGCGCTCCGATGGTGTGAGGAGGCGGCTCGCATAACCAATAACGCGATCGTGGCCACGCTGACGCTGGGCTAAGACGGCGCCTACGCCATGACCGCTGGCATCTCTACGCAATTCTGTAGGGGCATCAGGGTCGAAGTGGGCGATAATGGTTGGTGAGGAGGGAAGAGTAACGAGACGAGAGAAGGCGGCGGCTTCTAGAGTACCCCACGAGAATTGTACGCCTTTTTTCAAAAGATTAGTAAGGGGTCTAGCGATTGCCGCAAAACCTTGATTAAAACGACGAAAGTACGAGCATAGCCCTACAAAACTTCGAACGGCTGCGGCTCTCTTCGGAACCGGAAAGTCTCGGACAGCGCGAGTTTTGTCGGGATCAGGCTGTACTCCGGAAGCGTCAACGAGGTGGCACAGAACACTAATTTGGCAGCGGCCCAAACGACATTTAGACGACTTAAGTTGCAGCTTCGCCTCTCGAAATACATCAAGTATAGCTGTACGACGTTCAAGGTGAGTGTCGAACGTGGGCGAGAAGATGATGACGTCGTCAAGGTAGCAGAGACATGTGGACCATTTGAAACCTCGGAGCAAGGAGTCCATCATACGCTTAAAGGTGGCAGGGGCGTTGCGTAATCCAAACGCCATTACTTTAAATTGGTATGGGCCATCAGGTGTGATGAACGCGGTTTTTCTCTGTCCATATCGTCAACAGCAATCTGCCAGTATCCAGAACGAAGATCAATAGAAAAGAAATAGCTGGAACAGTGGAGGCAGTCAAGGGCGTCGTCTATATGTGGGAGCGGGTGGACGTCCTTCCTAGCAATGTTGTTCAGATGGCGGCAGTCTACACAGAATCGCCAGGTGCCATCCTTCTTCTTAACCAACACTACAGGTGACGCCCAGGCACTCGAAGAAGGTTCAATGATGTTTTTGTCTAGCATTTTGTTCACTTCGCGTTGAATTACTTGGCGTTCGGACGCAGAAACTCGGTACGGTCGTCGGTGAATAGGAGTAGCATCGCCAGTAAGAATCCGATGCTTGAGCGCGAGCGTCTGGCCCAAAGGGCTATCGTCGAAGTCGAAAATATCTCTGTAGGACGATAATACTTGATAAAGGTCTTCAGCTTGCGCAGAAGACAGGTCTGTCCCAACCATTTTCTGTATATAGGGATCTGCGGCCGAGGTTGGCACGAAAGGCCTGCTGATCTTCCAAGAAGGATCGGTCAATAATGTTGCCACGTGATGGTCGCCGAGACAATCAACGTTGGCAAGGCAAATACCTTGTGGTAGAATTTGCTGCGCCAATCCAAAGTTAAAGATAGGCACGAACGTGCGGTTCACAGTAATAGTAAGTATACTGTGAGGCACGGTAACGTCATACTGTAGTGGAATGTCGGACAGAGGAGTGACAAGGTACTGGCCATCAGGGACTGGTGGGGAAGACAAGAGTTCAGTATAGGCTATTGATTTTGGTGCCAGGCGAATGAAGCCGGTGGCGCTTAGGCGGCACTGGGGTGCGTCAAAGTTTCTGCGAGAATCGGCAACTCAAGGCGAAGTGTACTGGCAGAACAGTCAATAAGAGCAGAATGCACTGAGAGAAAATCGAGGCCGAGAATGAGGTCGGGGCGGCAATAAGCAATCACGGTGAAGGGGACAGGAGTGTGGTGGCCGGTGATGCTAACACGTGCCGTACACATGCCGATGATACGCACAGTACCGCCATCCGCAACGCGGACGACGCGTGCCAACGCTGGGGTGAGGACCTTGTTCAGTCATCGTCGGAAGGCAGCACTCATAATAGAAAGATGTGCCGCTGTATCGATGAGTGGCATGACAGGATATCCATCAACGTCAACGTCAAGAAGGCTTTGGTTCGTGTTTAACGTGAGCAGAGGATTTGAGGGCAGTGTCGAAAACGCAGCTTCACCTTCAGAAGCTGCAGTGCCTAGTTTTCCGGCTGGGCCCGGGAGGTGATGGGTGGCGAAGAGAAGCGGTGGGGTTGGGGCGAATGAGACTGACGGCGTCGAGGTGAGGGCGAGCGGCTGTAGCGATTGTTCGGAGCAGGAGTATCAGCGGCAGTGGGTTCACGGCGGGTGGCATAGGGAACAGAAGGTCCAAAGGTGCGGGAATAAGTGGCGGCGTATGTCCGAGGAGGCGGAGGCCACCGGTTGCGGCAGTAACGAGCGACGTGGCCGATGCGACAGCAGTGAAAGCAGATTGGTCTGTCATCAGCGGTACGCCAATCAGACGGGTTGCGGCGAGATGTGGTGGAAAAGGACTGTCGGGGACGAGGAGGGCCGGTAGAGAACTGGGGAACGCTGGGTTGAGATGTTGAACACACGGAGTTCAGACCCATGTTCTCAAATTCTTGTCGGACTACAGCCTGAATCATGGTAATCGTGGTTGCTGGCGGATCGGGAGGCGTCGTGGAGAAAGCTGCTGAGCAGGCGGCCTCGAGCTCGCGGCGAACAGTACGGGTGACGTCGTCACAGGTGGTGGCCTGACGCGATCGACCTTCACATGTCGACGTAGCAGCGGTGTTGGGTAGCCGCGTGATGTGGTGTGTGATACGGCGGCTCTTGGCTTGTTCAAGGCGACGGCATTCTTTAATGATGGCGTCGATTGTCGAGACATTGCCGAAAACAAGCAAATTGAAAGCGTCCTCGGCGATGCCTTTTAGGACATATGACACTTTATCTGATTCAGACATAGCATCGTCAGCTTTGCGGCATAGAGCCAAGACGTCGAAGTTGTATGAAACGTATGGCTCTGTAGATGTCTGAACACGAGACGCAGGAGCCTTTCTCGCGGTCACCTTGCGGCCAATGGGGTCACCGAACAGTTCCCGTAGCTTTTCTTTGAAAGAGTCCCAACTGCTGATCTCGTCGACATGCGTCTGGTACCACACACGTGGGGTGCCGCCAAGATAAAAGATGACATTCGCGAGCATAATGGTTGGGTCCCACGTGTTATTAGCGCTGGCATGTTCACATAGCTTGAGCCATTCGTCAACGTGATGTTCCTCCAGACCAGAGAACACACCAGGGTCGCGATGTTAGGCAACCGTGACGATTGGAGCAGTCAGACCAGCCGAAGCCGTTGCAGAGGCGGGCTCATCATCGGTGGGCATGGTGACAAGCTCGATGTACCGACCACTCCGGAGTTCCGTGGCCAAGACGGGGATCGCTGACCTCCACCAGAATGTTACGTGTAGAAAGACACAGACAAAAGAGGCTATTTACAGACTATTCACGCTATACTGGAGCCAGAGCGCCAGGCCGACATTCACTCGCGCCAAGGGCCCAGACCCACTTCGTCGTCGTTTTCACGGCGGCTCGTCTCTCGGGTATGTACCGATAATATTGTAATAATATTATCAAACATCAGAATAGGTATGATAACCTACATTAGCCACAATATCAGCAGGGGCCCTTAACGTAAATCATTCCAATGTGTTTTTATTCCAATTTCCTTAAGTCAAATTCCCCTGACCGCTGACGCACCCGTTGGGCGGTGACCTGCTGCGTTGCCTCAACAGTCCAATAAAACGCCCTCTTTGTTTAGAGCAGGTCACTTTGCGTTCAAAACAAATACCATTGAATAGATTGAGCAGTTTTTGGTTTGTAATTGGCTGCCAGGAGTCGAGAAGCATGCTCAAGTGGACAGAGTTTCGAGGGGGCCGAGCCAGTGCATTGATATTGGATAACCGAAGGAAGGTGGTGGTGCCGTCGTCTACGATTGGTCCGTCCGCTTACCCTTACTTCGCTTGTCGTGGCAAAATTGCGGCGGCGTGCAACGGAAGGTAAAGAACGCCGCTAAAACGAATTTTCATCAAGGAAGAGTTCGCAGAGCGAGGTCGTAAACGTGCAGATAGTCCTCGAAAACGATACACTTCCACGCATAAAGTTTTCTAATACGCAAATAACCCCGTGATTTCCGGCAGGCACGAGCAGCGAGTGTCTGAGCTATCTGCGGTAGCAATCTTTTATTCCTCTCGCAAGAAGGCAGACTGCGGCTATTCATAAATAAAACAACAGTTTTTTCGGCATATTATTGCATCTTAGACGCGTATCCGTCACTTTGATGCTGTGAGTTTTTACAGTTTTGTGACGTCGTGTGGCAGGCAGAGGAAATCTCTGTAGCCTGAAAACATGTCGCCGAAAGCCGTGGGCTTATGACGAAAAGGCATTGAATGTGAAATAACTATTTTTCTTTTGTGCGGTCAAATCATGCATAATCAGTGTAACACGTGATATCACACGGGGAGTTACCGCGATTTTCATGACGTTGCGTGGCCGACAGGCGAAGGTCCCAAAAACGACAGGTCCCAAAAACTTTTCGACCAATCGCAGAAGCCTTGATTGCAGAATTCGAATAGAAATTTTGGAATAGGTTTACGTTATAGTGCCCCAAGGTTCAACACAGAAGGTGGCTGTGGGGGCATGAAAATATTTGAAGTATAAAGTACCAACGAAAAGCCGTTGCACATTTACCGTCTGTCCCAGTTATCGTTAGAAAACTGTTTAAAAATAAAAAACACAATACAAATATGATTATAAGGCCTGCATGCTCTGTTGTAAAATGAATAATGAACAAACAGCCATGGTCATATTATCGTATACTGCATCGTGTACCTCTAATTTTTTCTTTAACAACTTGGTTAACATTATATGTGGGCACTTGATATTAATACTTTTGAGTACACAGTTATCGATATCAATTTATCTTTTGTTTGGAGTATGTGCGAGCCACCAAAATTCTGAAATCGCACGGAGCAGGATATTCTAGCAGATAAACATACCAGACGAATACTAGTGTGAACCCTCTCCCCGCTTTGCAGGATTAAAATGGCTCTAGCTTTGTACAGCGAGATTTCATTGTGTGCGGCTGCTACAAGTACCTGCTTTTTGAGGTACCTGAAGTAATATTTACCGCAACTAAGGTTCAGCATTTTCGCCTCACAGTACAAAACACAACAAAACGTATATGTCGAAAAGCTGCTGTAACCGAAAGGGCCAGTGAAAACAACTTTTCTCGATGGCAACAATGACGGCCAGCGCATGGCTGCGCACCAGCATCAGTTTTCATGCAACATATGCAAATGCGTTTAATCGCTCGAGTTAGTTTGCCGTCCTTGCTATCGATTTAATTAAACTCGATCTAAATATGCAATAGCACCGTTTGATAGATAGTGGTCATAAATACGGCCGAGTTCTTTTTTAACATCACAATTATGCAGTTAGTGAAGGCGTATTAGTCCGGCTGGAACCAACACTGCTACTGTCGTGCTGTCCTGGTATCAAAATGTATGGGCCGCACGTGCTAGTTAGAAAGCAAAGAGTGGCGCGCTCTGCGTTACGCTGCAAAAATGACGAAGCCAGTTGCACGCAGCATCACGCTCCACTCAACGGTATTTCCCTAAGCCAAAAAAGTGTTGAGGCCTTCGCTGCTGGCAGGAGTGTTGTGCGCACACACTTAGCGCACCTGCTAATGAATGCGGTGCAGGTCAGAGGTCTGACGGGAACGGACGCTGAACTTCTAACTAAATGAGTTTAATTCTCTCATTCGATGCGGCCAAATGCCGATGGTTTCCCGTCTGTCGTATCTCGTCTACTATTAATATGATAGACCACTAGCGGCTATGTCGCGCCTGATGTTAATGAACTAGGCAAAGTTAATATTTGCGCCAACGTGTACAATATACTCAGGTATGTTTGTGTATATTGCTCAGGAGCACAGTCCCTGTATATTTTTGCACAATGCCGTCTCATACAACGTGTTTTCTATTACAAGTGTTGGTTGCGTTACACGGCGCTTTGCCGTTGCAAGGGTGTTACCGTCAGCTGAATGAGAGTGAAGTCTTGTAGGGAAACATCTGCAGTTGTGGACAACTTATTTGGATCATCAAATCAATGAACCAGAAGTTTCTCGCACCAGAACGCTATTTTTCTTACGTAATCATATTTTTCGAGATTTTGGAGCATATTTCAGGGGAACCGCCTTTGTTTGTGATCAGGTTTGCAAGCAGACGTCCCCGCTTCGATGTCCTGTATGGTTAGACCGGTGGCGATTGTGTCTAGGAAGCGGAGGTGCGTCCATGACCTCTCTCTGGTAAAGCACAACGTCTGTAGGATCAACAAGGATTCCGCACTCGGTACGATTCGATTTTTACCAGAACTCTCTGCCGACAACCTACGGCTACTCAACACACAGTGTGTCTCAGTGCTCCTTGTTGTGGTGGTAGGAAATGAAGTGTCAGATGGCAGAGGCAACACACGAAAAATGGCTTTCTCGCATGTCCCTTTTGATAGTGGTTCCGAAATCGGTGTCATCTACGACGTGGACGTGTCTATCTCAAGCGGTGATTTGCAAATTGTAGTGAATCCAGCTGTTCATGGCGTCGGTATAAGTAAAGCGTCTCGCTTCCGCACGTGTTGCTTTCTGAAAATATTTTCAAAGGTGGGTCTCTCCCTTCACACGTCAGGTCCAGTAGCTCAAGCACTGCAGGCCTCTCCAACGGCGCAAGTTCATAAGACGCACTCGTGAGCGCCGTTTGCCAGAACATGAAACTTTTGCACACGGTGCCGAGCCCCGTGCTGCAGGCCCCAGTGTAGCTATGGTTCCCAAGTGCTCCTTTCTCCTCGGGTCCTATGACGCTTGCTCGAAGCACTGCCCCTATTTTAGAAAGGAAATTGTGGTATTGAACCAGGCAGCGACAGACTACTTTTTTCGTCAGGAAGCTGTTGACGCTATTAGAAAATGACGCTCCCATCGCCATCGAGCTTTAAAAAAATGTAAATGCTCCTGGCAGGCAAGAATAAGGAAGTAGCCGCTTCAACCATTACAACCAGCACATTGTCTTCAGCAGGCAATTCAACCGCGTAGCTTATGCTTTCGTGATCTGCGCCTGCACAATCTTCTCTCTACTCTCTTTATGGACGTTTTGATCTGATCATCTCACCAGTGGAACGCCATCGCACGTTCTCGCCATCGAACCAGCAGGTCCAGATGCCCAGACGCGGTTCCACCTGCCACACCAACGTCTGGCATTTGTTTCTATCACAGCCGTTTCAGGAACCATGTGGTGGCCAGTTGTCCACTCAAACTACAACCACCACTTCGACACAACGGGCAGAGTATCGAGGCAGCAATGCATCGTCCGTATAGGAGTCGATCTAAGCATATTGCTAGATCAACATTCCGACAGTAAATCGGCGCATATGTCTTTATTGAAATCTGTCAAGGGCACCATATTTTTAATGTTCTCCTGACGCTCCGCCATTATCAGTGTTGGGCATCAACGAACATTCGGATTAATTTCTATTGTAGCCCATGTCCAACGTGCCTTCACTTGAAGAGACATCCTGCAGAACTATGGACCCCTTGTTGACTTTAGGTTCGACTACATGATCACGGTGGGTACAATGTGTGCGTCTGCTTCGCGCTTTGGAACTTCAAGGTTTTGTTGTCACTTAGCGTCGACCTTCTGTTTCAGCAGCACCACGGTGGGGCGCCTCAGCCGTTGAACTGCATCGTGCGCCGCACAAGCAGCAGCACACTTCTTCTGCATCTGAACTAATGAAGCTATCTTTCCGCATATATGGGCCCACTCTTGCTTCACTGTGATTAGCGTTTCGCTTGAACTTCTCGGCCGGTGTCGTGGCAACAAGCTCTGGGAAATTCGCATAATATGAAGGACACGAAGTTTCGCCAAGGATAACAGGCATCGCGAGGTACAATTACAGCCACCATACCTTGGTTACTACGTGTGATAAAACGATGACAGAAGCCAACAGGGTCTGCATCGTCTGCGTAGGCTATGCTACAGTCCGTTCCAGCTGGCAAATGTTTCTTACCGGAGGTTCAGAAATACAGCTGCTTCTGTGCACCAGCCTCTTTTATTGAAACATAAATGCCTAGACATATTTCGCCACCTCAAAGTCACCTTCCCACGCAGACGGCAAGTGGACTGTTAACGACAGCCATTTTCATCAGAAAACATTATAAAACTAAGGAATTCAATATTTATTTACTTATTTATTTATTTAGTTATTTATTCAAAAAACCTCACAGGATTCAGGAGGAGTATTTTGGGAGAGGGATATTATAGAATATAAATCTTCATAACTAGAAGTATTGCAAGGAATTGAAACAGACAACGAGTATATGAGATGTATATTAAGGTACATATAACGAGGTGACGTTGCATGATAGTTAGCGAAAAGCGTGTACATAAAAGAAAATAATTGTAAGTAACAGATAACAAAAATAGCGGCTACTTTATGACGAAACTTAACAGGGTCTTGAATGTCGACAATATGATCAGGAAGAATATACCATAGTTCAATTGCTAGAAGTAAGGCTGATGAATTGAAGGCGTTTGTGTGTCCAAAGGTATGATTTAAGGAGCGGTTGTGCAAACGGCGAGACAATCGTAATGGTTCGGAGAGAGGCAGGGCGGTTTGGTGGCTGACGTTTCGTTATTTTCCGAAGCAAGGAGATTAGAGCAATTTTTCTGCGTGAGTCTAAGGAGGATAAGGGCAGAGAAGATTTAATGTGAGTAACACTGGAATGACGACTGTACTGCTTGGCGAGGAAACGCGCGGAACGATTTTGAACACGTTCAGGAGCATTGATTAGGTGACCAAATTAATGACGCGTATTCAAATTCAGGATGGACGATTGTTAGATATCTTTTTTTATTCATCTACCCTAAAGACACTTTTACAGGCATTACAAAGGGGGTTACATAACGTTGCATAACATATTACGGGGAATAAATAATGAAAACGAGTCCCAGTTACTGAGAACAGAAATTTATATAAAAGTACAGAAAAATGCAGTGCAAATATTAAGAACATACCAGGAAAAGTAGAACTAGAATGGTAGTGGAAACAAAAAAAGTAATACAATTCAAAGCTGTCAGCACAATACAATTCTAACGGTCGACGCGCAGTAAGCACTTCAGTTTGCTGACAAAAGTGTCGTGGTTATTGACAAAAATGATTTCCGCAGGCACCATATTGCAATGGTAAATGGCAAGGAGCTGTGGCGAATGACGCATAAGCTTCGTATGAGCGATCTTGTGTTGTACTTTAAAGCCGCGGTCCAATCTGGTAAACAAACGATGGGCCGGTCTAATATGAGATTTTGTGAATGGCGCATGATTGTAATAAAGTCGGTGAAAGTGATTTGATATCAGTAATGCTGGATATGCTATTGATTTGGTCGAAGTAGGAGCGTCGTGAAGCTCATGTTTAAGGTAGGCGAGAGTGCATAATACCTTCGTTGTGACTTTATTTATGTGAGTTCTCCGTGAATCTTGAGGAAGACGAAGAAGACCAGGGACTACAGGCGTGCTTAGGGTCGGCTCCTCTATTTTTCCTATGTTTTCGGCGCATTTTCAAGTTCGCGTGGTAATTCTTCTTACCAGCGATCAGCGGACTCGTCAGGACTCCCCCGACACCATGTTTTGCAAGGTGGGCCCATTTTCTGGCCGATAAGCAGCGCCTATGCCCCGCCACGCAGGCGGGGCGATCTGAGCCTATCTCCACTTAGGCCACTATTGCCGGGCCGCGCAGCGGCGGGGCACGCCAAGCCTACCGTGTCGCCGGACCTCATTGGAGCTCCCAGTCTCCGACGGCGAAGCACCGGGCCTTTCCTGACGTTAAATGGAAGTTGTTCAAGTAGAAGGAACAGAGATTAAGCCGGAAGATTTCGGCGAGGGAGCAAGGTGGTGCGATGTCAAGAGGAAGAAGCAGGCCGACGCTGCGACCGAGTCGCATAACCAGCATCTGCACATGCAGCGACGGACGGTAGCCACGTCGACTATGGGAGTCACCACAGCACAGTACAAAAGGAAGTACGCCGTTCAAGTGCAGCAGATTGCCATGGCAAGCCGAATGCCAGAGTTACCACCGGATGATTACAAAATCGTCGTACGCCCCCGAGGCGCTTTCAACGTGCGCGATTACGGCACGGATCGCATTTACTGCTGCCTACGTAACGCGGCGGATTTAGGCAGAGAAGCGGCCGGGGAAGATAACATCTGCCTCAACGTTAAACAGAACGTCGTGGTGTTCAGCACGCCGTCTGAAGACGGAGTCAGACGCTCCGGAGCCATTAGCAAGTTTTGCATCGGAGACCGAGAGTTCGAGGCAAACACCTATTAAGCCGCCCCGGAGCACACTTCCAAGGGCCTGATTAGGAACCTGATTAGGAACATTTTCAAGAGCGAGAGCCCGGCAGACATCATCGCTAATCTAGTGACGCAGCACAACCCGGGAGTGCTGCACGCGAAACGCATGAGCAACACAGACAACATAATCGTTTTGTTCGACGGATTCCACGTACCGAGATACGTACATTACGGACCTATGCTCGTCAGATGCTCCCTCTACAGGAAGCTGATTGACGGGTGCTACGAGTGCAGAAGGCTGGGACACCGCGCCGACCTGTGCCCCAATCCCAACGACAAGATTTGCCGTGGATGCGGACGCAACAATCCGTCGCCTGACCATCGATACGAGCCGCGGTGTCGACTGTGCAGCAAGGGACACTTCACGGGAGACCACAGGTGCAAGGCGAGGTACACGACCCCATACATAATCAAGCGTCGCCAACTAGAGTGAAAAAGACAAGAAGAGGAAGAAGCAGCCACAGCGTACGGCAGCAGTTACAACAGCAGCAGCGACTGTAATAGAGGCTTCTACCTCAATTTTCCAGAGATAGACCGTCATTCAGTAACCGACAACCGAAGAGGACTGTCGACTAGCCGCGGCGGGAAGGGTGGCGTGAGAAAATCCCGATCCCGATCCCGCTGTCGCAACCGGGCACAGGGGCCGCGAAGCACGTCGATGACGCGCGGTGGCGGCGGTCCGTGCACCGCAGCTGTGGGCCACATCAACGAACAAAGTCAGCAGCAGCAGCCGTGGCAGCAACAACAAGGTCACAGGAGCACTGGGCCGCAGGTGAGCTGGGCGGCTGTCGCCGCTTCTTCCGGCGGCGGAGCGCTTCGGCGGGCTGCCCTGGCGGACCCGCCGTCGGCGGCGGCGATGGGAACGAGCTGGAGCGAGCGATAGAGCGAGTCCTACAACAACGCCTAGAACCACTAGAATCGATGATTGCCGAGCTTAAACGCGAAAATGCTCTCCTTAGAAAGGAAAATTTCAAATCGAAAGGCGAGGCTCCACAACCGCAGCAACCACAGCAACGTCAAACGACGATGCCGCGGTCCTCGGCGCCCCGATCACCGACTCCATCACGGCCTGAGCCGGCCGGGATGACCACGGACGACGAGGGCAGCTCGGGGGAGACGGCGGATGAACGTGATGATCGTCCAGTTACCGCGAAAAGGATAGCACTAGATCCCGCAAGACCCGACACCAAACAGCGATGCGGCCTTTATGAGAAAGTACAGAAACGAGTAGACAGCATAGAGAAGAGCCTAGAGGAACGTTTTACAATACAGAGGGCTCATATCAACGAAATGTTCAATAACGCAGTAGCTAAGCTCTCTGAACAAATAACACAAATGTTCACCGCGCACTTGGCGCGCATAGACGACATAGAAGCTTGGCTGTCGCCAGCTGCAGGCAGACCAATCAGAACAATGAGCAAGCCCTACGCTAGACAGCAACAACACAATCAGCAGCAGAAAAACACGCCAACAGACGTAGAGAGGCAACCACAGCTGGAACCGCAGCAGCAACCAAGTCCCCGATGGCGACGGGTTAAATTAAACGCAAGCATCAGCATGGCTACACACGCAACCAAGCACACTAACACTGAGAAACAACAATACACAATCTGGCAGTGGAACTGCCGGGGCTACAGAAGGAAGCGGGGTAATCTCCAGCAATTCCTACGCAGCCGCGTGACGAAACCGGCGTGATCCTTTTACAGGAGACAAACCATGCGGTTAAACTTGCTGGCTACAAAGCCATAGACGCGACCGCGACGGAGAACAGGCAAAAAAGGAAACGGGCTAAACCCCGCGTGGCGGGTGGCGCGGGGCCGAGGGTAATGGGGGCGCGCCGGTCATCGCCCCGCCACGCCCGTCACCGGTCGCCGCCGTGCTCGTTCGACGTAACGTCACTGTGGCGCAGCGAGAACTTCCCTGCGTAAAGATACCTCGCGTGTTTGTAGAATTAATTCCTAAGAGCGGGCGAGGACTCTACGTCCTTAACGTGTACAGTAAACCCACGCTGCAGCACAGATTCAAGGACCTGCTGCGGGGTGCGCGCGGGGCTTCCGAAGTTGAGGCTCTACTTGTAGCGGGCGACTTTAACGCGCCCCAGGGAGCCTGGGGCTACACCTGAGAAACACCCAAGGGCAAACACCTTTGGGAAGACTTGCAAGACCATAGCAGACTCGCAAGACTATAGCGGCTCCACAGCCACCGTAGTCCTCCATAAAGAAAGCAACAAAATCCCAATACAGAAAGGCGTCAGGCAGAGAGATACGATCTCTCGAATGCTATTCACAGCGTGCTTACAGGAGGTTCAGAGACCTGGATTGGGAAGAATTGGGTATAACAGTTAATGGGGAATACCTTAGTAACTTGCTATTCGATGATGATATTGCCTTGCTTAGTAACTCAGGGGACCGATTGCAATGCATGCTCACTGACCTGGAGAGGCAAAGCAGAAGAGCGGGTCTAAAAATTAATCTGCAGAAAACTAAAGTAATGTTTAACAGTCTCAGAAGAGAACAGCAATTTACAATAGGTAGCGAGGTACTGAAAGTGGTATGGGAATATATCTACTAAGGGCAGGTAGTGACGGCGGATACGGATCATGAGACGGAAATAATCAGAAGAATAAGAATGGGCTGGGGTGCGTTTGGCAGGCGTTCTCAGATCATGAACAGTAGGTTGCCATTATCCCTCAAGAGAAAAGTGTATAATAGCTGTGTCTTACCAGTACTCACCTACGGGGCAGAAACCTGGAGGCTTACGAAAAGGGTTCTACTTAAATTGGGGACGACGCAACGAGCTATGGAAAGAAGAATGATGGGTGTAACGTTAAGAGATAAGAAAAGAGCAGATTGGGCGAGGGAACAAACGCGAGTCAATGACAGCTTAGTTGCAATCAAGAAAAAGAAATGGGCATGGGCAGGACATGTAATGAGGAGGGAACATAACCGACGGTCATTAAGGGTTACGGACTGGATTCCAAGAGAAGGGAAGCGTAGCAGGGCGCGGCAGAAAGTTAGGTGGGCGGATGAGTTTAAGAAGTTTGAAGGGACGACATGGCCACAATTAGTACGTGACCGGGGTTGTTGGAGAAGTATGGGAGAGGCCTTTGCCCTGCAGTGGGCTTAACCAGGCTGATGATGATGATGATGATGATGATGATGATGATGATGATGACAGGAGCAAAGGCTTGAACTGATAGCGAATCCCGCTGATCCTACACGCAGAGGGAACAGCGTGAGTGCCGATACGTTGCCAGACCTTGCGCTCGTTTCGAATGTAACAACAGCACACTGGCAAAATACGCAGGAAGATTTGGGAAGCGACGATGCGCTGATCGAGATCACGATAGGCATGGGTCCGAGCGGTCGTGGTACTAACCCTGAAGGCAAAGGTCGTAAGCTCAAACTCGTGAAGTGCGACACGTTTCGCAACAAGCGAGAAGAAGCGGGGCGAGGTGACGAGCCGATTGCGGACATAGACGAGTGGACCGAGAGGCTCAAAAAGGACGTAGGTGCAGCAACGAGCGACGTTCCGTCCGAGGCGAACCTCGAAATAATTGACAGCAGGCTCCTACACATGTGGGAAGCAAAGCGAGCCCTCCTAAAGAGATGGAATTGCCAAAGACATAATAAGGCATTGCGCAAACGCATAGCACAATTAGACAGAGGCATTGAAGAACGCGCACTCCAGGTATGCAGGGCACAATGGGAAGACACGTACAACGGCCTCGAGAGGCAGATGACCGGGGCGAGCGCTTGGCGCCTTTTTAGACACCTATTGGTTCCGGAGGAGACTCGGGCTGGTCAAGACTACAAGACTCGTAGATTAGTAAGAGACTGTAAAGGCGATAGCTTCCTCGACGCAATACGTGACCGTTATTTTAAGAAGGCCGATAGCATCCAGCACGCTGAATACGACGGCATCGCAAATGAGAAACTGGACGCAGAATTTAGCGAATCAGAAAGTCGCATAGTCCTGTTCGAACTATGCACTCGATCCGCGCGCGGCCCGGGCCGGGTTACCAAAAAGACTTTCCTAGACCTAGACGACGAGTCAATCTCCCGACTCGCGGCCTAAGTCAATGAATGCTGGCGAGGGGGTTCTCTTCCCGAAGCGTGGAAACGGGCCCGCGTTATCATGATTCTTAAACCTGGCAAGCAAGTTACGCTCGATAATCTAAGACCGATTTCGCTTGCGTCTTGCGTCGGCAAAGTCATAGAACACGCAGCTCTCACCCGCGTGACCGACCTTCTCGAAGACCATGACGCGTTAACGCACACCATGCTAGGATTGGGCCGCAACCTCTTCGCACAGGACGTTTTGCTTCACCTTAAACATCAGATCGTAGACAACACTACCAGCTCCACTAAGGCAATTCTAGGCTTAGATATTAAAAAGGCCTTTGACAATGTTAAAGACGATGCGATCTTAAAAACAATAAAACATTAGGACTAGGCCAAAGAATGTGTAATTACGTTAGAGATTTCCTCGCGGGCAGGCGCGCATGCGCCGTCGTCGGTGACGAGGAATCGTCGGAATTTGAGACGGGTCCGTGCGGCACGCCGCAAGGATCCGTCATCTCACCATTACGCTTTAATTTTGTTCTACTTGGTCTACCGGAGAAATTAACAGAGATAGAAGGATTACATCACAGTCTCTACGCGGATGACATCACCCTCTGGGTTCGCGGGGGAGGATGTGACGGTCACGTCGAGCGAACGCTACAGGCAGGAGTATATGCGGTTCAGAATTACTTGCGTGGAACGGGGGCTTCAGTGCTCGGCTACCAAGTCCGAACTCTTACTCTACAAACCCACAAGGAGAGGTCGTAAAATCCTGCGCGAAGAGGAACGGGAATACTCCAAAATACGCATTATATTGGCAGATGGTACTCCCGTACTTCACGTAGACAAAATTAGAATCCTAGGGTTACACCTGCACGCGAATTCCCATAACGAAGAGACAGTGCGAATACCTCGTCGTTCGGAAGATGACACTCTCTGACTCTTGCGTCGCATCATGCATAGACGCAATGGTATGCGTGAAGAGTGCGCGATCCGCCTCGTGCAGGCGTACGCGATCAGCCACATAAGGCATGTTGCCCCCTACCTGAAGTGGATCGGGTCCGAAAAAAACAAAATCGAATGCATGATCCGAAAGGCTTTCAAGAGGGCCGTCGGCGTTCCACACAACGCGAGCGCCGACAAGTTTCTAGAGCTCGCAATTCTCAACTCACTTAACGAGTTAATCGAGGTGCACGACATTGCGCAATACGAACAATTATCGAGGTCAAAGATAGCTCTATGCATCCTCCAGTCGCTCGGCATCACCTACCACACTCAGCATGAAGAAAAGACGGCGGTTCCAGTCTTGGTCCGCCATCGCCTGATCTTCCCGCCGCTTCCCAAGAACATTCATCCGACGCACCGCGCTGGGAGACGCAACAAACGGGTACGCGACCTTCAGAAGAAGTTTGGTAACAGCAGCGAGGCGGTGTGCGTAGACGCTGCGTGATATGGAGGAGCGATAAGCGTACATGCGATCATGGTTGTAGACCACACGGGTAAGCGCCTCGCGGGCGCCACGGTGAGTACGGGACTCACGGAGACGACCGAAGAAACCGCGATAACCCCAGCACTCGTCGCGGAGCCGAACGCTGCGATCGCGATCAGCGACTCGCAGGCGGCAATCCGCGGCTCGCGCGCGGTCGTGTCTCGCGGGAAGCGGCCCGCTTACTCCAAATTTCTAACGACGGCGACTCGTCATCGCCCTCGCAACGCGAAAATTCTACGGTCTTCCTCCTCTGGACCCCGGCATACACCGATGTTCCGCTCGCGGGCAACGAGGCGGCCCACGCCACGGCTCGAGGTCTCACATGCCGAGCCGCCGCTGATTATGTGGCCGCCGCCTCCGCCCTCGAGAGCGGGGCATCGGATCTTCCGGATCGTGACACTACAAGAGAAATGCAGCAACAAGAAACACACTGGGCGTGGGGCGATCGCCTAACCATGTTCAGAGACATCACCCAACACTACAGACTCGGAAGACGCACATTCCCGCCACTGCACGATAAGTTGAACAGGAACGAAGCCGTAACTTTACGCTTGCTCCAGACACACACCTACCCTAGCCCCACTATCTTACACCACTGTTATCCGCGTTTATATCCAACAGACGCGTGTAAAACTTGAGGACAGAGAGCAACGCTGCGACACATGCTCTGGGAATGTGCCGGCAACAACGGTAATCAAACCAGCTCCGTTTGCGACGCGGCCATAATCGCGGCCATTGCCAGAGTACGGGAAGGCTTGAGCTCGCATCCTCCCGACGCCGCCCTGGATGTGGAAGCCGCCGGGGACCTTCTCCGTGGGCGTCGCTGCCGCTGGGAGGTGGCTCTCAAAAGTTCAGAGCTGACAGACCAGCTCTGGGCCGTCCGTCAAGCCGAAGATGCCGCCCGAGTCCAAGGACTTCGAGCCGCCACCTGAGGCAACCACAGTAAAAACTGCCAGACTATTCTTTAATAAAGTTTCTTCTTCTTGTTCTTCCGTGAATGTTTGGGTGAAAGATGCGCGTCAAGGTACTTTCAAGACGTTGTGCGCGCTACCTAGCAGCTTTTAAGAATGTAGTTAGATGCTGAAGCAGATTTCTTGCGGGTGAAACTCAATATTTTACATTTATTGGTATTAAGACACATTCGCAGCATGAGCACCGATTACTTACGAGATCCAGGTCCTGTTGGAGAGCAAAATGATCAGCTGAAGAAGAGATTTGACAGCAGGTTACGCAATTGTCTGCGAAAAGCTGCATGTTAGAGAAAATACCCGCTGGCAGATCATTTATGTAAGTTGAAAATAACAAGAGACCCAAAAATTACCCGGGGGAATGCCGGAGGTGTCATCATTAAAAGTAGAGAAAAGGAGTTTGTAACGGTGTGTTGTTTAGGGAAAGAAAAAGAAAATTTCTCACCCAGGATAAAGTTAAGAATTCTAAATTAAGGGACGAAAGTTTAGGTATTAAACCACAATGCGGATGCGATCGAAAGCTTTAGAAAAGTCTATGAATACGCAGTTGATGCCTCGTTTATTCTTCATTTGCATGACTAAATCATTCAGAAATTCTAAGAGTTGGGTGTAACATGAGAAACCTTTTCTAAAGCTTTATTGTTTCCGGTAAAAAAATGAGCTTCTAGTTGGTGAATGATGTTGGAAGCAATCATCAATAGAATGAAATGTCTAGCGTGATTTCAATATTGGTATGATTTTCCCGATTTTCCATTCATGCGGTATTTCACTCATTCATAATGATTGTTGAAAAATGTGGGCAAGTTTAAGACTAGTTATTGTGGCTCTTTACATAAGGATTTTGGTAATATCATCATCAATATCTGCGCATGTTGATACCTTCAGGTTGTTAATGAATGCTGCAATTCCGGCATTAGTTATGACTGTGAGAGCCATGTATCTATAGGTGACTTCTTGCGTATATTGGATGCTGGAATGGTCTTCCTTTGTAAGAACACTCGTAAAGTATTTATTGAAAAATGCAGCGCAATCCTCCAGTAACGTTTGTCCCGTCATTACCCACCAGTGAAATGACCTCAACGGCAGTGTTGGTGGGAGAAATTGAGTGCGAAAACTTTCTAGGGTTATTTTTAATAAGCGATTGCAGGTCACGTGACCTAAATTGGTGTTTGGCGGTGCGAAGAGCACGACAGCACTTTTTTTTCACAGCTTGGTGTTTCATCCAAGATTACTGCATACCTGTGAGCTTTGCCGCCGTAAAGAGCAGTTTCTTTTATTTTAACTTTGCGCGTAGCGATCTGTGGAACCGTGGTTTAGATAAGCTCGTTTTGAACGAGATACGTGGTATGTGCGCCTGAACCAACCCAGGGGCGCCATAACGTAAAGCTATTCCAAAACTTCTGTATTCAATTTTGAAATAAGCACTCCGCCATTCGTTAAAAACTTCTTTGAACCACCCCCACTTCGTTTGTCTGTAACGTGGCGTCACGAAAACCGCGATAGCTCCGCATCTGATATGACGCGTACACGCTGATTATGCATTATTGGACCGAACAAAAGCGAAATATTTATTTCTGAATCGACGCCGTTTCGCCATTAACCCTCTGCTATAACTCAAACGTTTTCGGGCTGCACCCACTTCACCTGTCTGCCACGAGACGTCACAAAACTGCAAAAGCTCACCGCGTCAAAGTGACCCATACGCGTTAAAGATTTATTATTATGCCGAGCAAAACTGAATTTTTTTTTTTTCTGAATAGCCGCAGGTTGCCCCGTTCGCAAAGGAATAAAAGAGAGCTGCCACCGATCGTTCAGGCACTGGGTACTCGAACCTCCCGGAGAGCATGGGTTTATTTGCGTGCAATGAAACTTTTTGCGTGGCCGTGTAACATTTCCAAGCACTTTCGGCACGTTTACGACCTCGCTGGTCACCTCTTCTTGGCGGAGGATCCGTTTTAGCGGCATTCTTAATATTCCGTTACATGCCGTTGCGATCTTCGACCAGCCACCTCAAGCCAACTAAGGCAAAGCGGACCAATGGCAGACGCTGGCACCACGCCCTTCATCCGGTTGTCGATTTTCTGTGCACTGGCTCGGCCCCATCGAATCCCTCTCTATTTTGAGCATGCTCCTCGCCTCTTGTCAACGAATTTAATAAGACAAGCTGCTCACTGTATGCAATGTTATTCGTTTTTAAAACAAACAAAAGTGACCTCCTGTAAACGAGAAGATCATTTGATTGGAATGTTCAGACAGCCCGGCTGGTAACGCCCCGGTGCTTGCGTCGGGTGTTATGCAAATTTGACGTCATGATATTGTAGTGAAAACATATTGGAATAGTTTTATGGTATAGGGCCCTAGTTTGTTTTTGCTGGATAAAAAACCAGTTTTCTGTGACTGAGCGAGAGGAGAATAATTGAAGGATGTATTTGCAAAAAATTTTAAGGTCCTGGTTAGTGGCATCAAGGGTTGTTTCGTTATCGTTGAGAATATGTTTTTGTACAACGTTACGCCAACAGGCTGGTATCTAGAGTACAGCAGAGAGATGTACTACGTGGACACTAAACCCAGTGCTAAACTGTAAAGGGGTTACGTTATCGGGCGCAGATGTGAAAATAAGATCTAAAGTGTTCCCTTGACGTGTGGCTTCGTCAACAAGTAGAGTAAGTGAGACATCAAGGATAAATTGAATAAAATCGCGAGTGGTACTTGTGCGTAACGCTAGGCTGGTCTAATCCGCATCAGGGTAATTGAAGTGGCCAAAAAGTTGATTGTCACTTTGGGAAATTTATGTCGGATCGAGCCAAGGTTTTTGTAAAGATCGCAAACAAAGGAAACAGAATTATCTGGCGGTTGCTAGCACATACCGAAGAGAGATTGAGAAGCAGATGATGCAATGCGGGTCCATGGAATTTCTAATGCGCCGCTGACATCAACAAGGAAATTGTAAAAGTGTTTTTTATAGCTATGAGCACGCCTCCACCTCTTCCACTATCTTGGTCTTTCCAATATATGGTGTATTCATCTATCCTCTAGTATTTCAGAGTTCACGATATGAGTATGGAGCAAGGTTTCTCTTAGCAGTAGAATATCGCAGTTACTATTATTTAGGATCACAGTTCTATCCGCTTTGGAAAGAGGCTTCGTACGTTAGTAAATGACACGGATAACTTTCTTGCTGTGGCTACGCGTGAGGTTAAGAGTTTAATGGGTGAACGTTGTTTAGGGGGCCGCGCTAGCTGTCGGGGTAATTTACTTGTGGTATCAGTTGTGGCATCTTACGTATACACGAGTTTTCCATTCGCATTCGGTCAACTGTGCGCTTGCATGCGGCGTTTTTAGATCTTGAAAACTCGAGTAGCTTCTTTGTAGCTACACGTGCTTGCAGATAGAAATCCACGCTATGACGAATGGGTTATCTTTGAACTTAAAACTCTTTTTCATCACATGCTGTTTATCGTAGAAAAATCGAAGCTTGACGATGCTAGGTCTGCATTTTTGGTCGTCGTATCGACCTAGGCGCTGCGCTCGGTCGATTTGAGGTTATGCTAACGAGATGTCGAGGTATTTCGAGCAAGAATTGATTACGTGGCTGTCAGACGTGCGCCAAAATTCTGACAGGTTTTCGGGAATTTGAAAGAATAACAAACTTGGATTACATAGTCTGTTTTTCGCATCATCAGAACGTCGTTCGATAGATCTCAGCTTGCCAAAAAATTTATGCATACTACGTGCTGATTCGAACGATGTAGCCACGGGGTTCGTTTTTAAGGCAACGGCGTCGGCTTCGATGGCGCGTACTCTGGCCGAGAGTTCTTTAAGTTCTACTTCACCTGAAGGCTTGCCAGTTCTTAAGCGCTTCTAAGTCTTTTCATGTGTAATTATTGATAAGGTACAAATGGTTGCGTGAGGTGTTCGTCAAATGCGCCCAGCGTCTCAACGCACTGGCTTGCACGGGAGAAAATATAAAGAGCGTTCTATTCCCTTTACTGTGGCGTCGGCCCGTGGTATAATGGTTGGGTGATTGGGCTAGGGGTACAGCGTTCGAATCCTGCCGTTGTGCAAGTTTACTTAGGTTTATTTATGAACGACATGGTTCGCTTAGCGACACACGATTAGGTGTCCCTATTAGTTATGTTGCAAACTTCTTTCCTGGGCCGATTCTGGAGATAGTACAGCCTACAACCTCTTTATGGGGCTGATCCTAAAGATAGTACAGTGTAAGAAGAAGTACGCTAGTAAAATACGTCATTCTAGGTTGGGGCTTTGTTATCTTTTTGTATGTTTATTATTAGTAGTCTGGAATATTTAAAGTAAAATGCATGCACTGCCAGTGGTATCTTTCATGACATTTGTTTCTCTTCGGTCATTCAAGAAATTCTGGGGCAATATATTGTGAAGAATGTGAAACCTCGCATGGCAAATTTAGTGATGGAATAGTCTCTCAATATATTGCACAAATGTAGCATGCAATATAGCCTAAATATAGCTGAATATTTGCGGCACCTTACGGCAAGGACAATGAAGACGACTGAAAAGGCAAAAATTCGCTTGGAGTGTCCACGTAAGTGCTATAGCAATAGACGATGGGGTCCCCCCTCGGAAGCAAAGGCGCGTTGACCCTTTCCCCGTACACAACACACGTGCGCGACTTGTGACTCTGTGAAACCGTGAAAATGCGTCTTAACCTGAAGCCATACTTCGCTTAATCTAAATGAAGCCTAATGCGAATGTGCCAAGGAAGCTCATTCCGTGTCCATTGGCACGACCGCGAGCGGCGTCAGATCAATTAATCGTGGGCGACAAGTTAAAAGGCATTTCTGAATACGGAGGAACGAATAATGAATGTAGCCGTCCATGTGCATTATATGTTTGAGACTGGGCAGTAACGGTTCTTAGCTACAACACTACAAGCAAAGGTTGCTCTATTATAGCCTCTCGGCTCTCTGTGTTTATTCGAGGGGATAAACGTATGCCATTAATTTTATTCAGTGCGAAGCTGCTGTATGTATTGACAGCTTCGACAAACAGTTTTCGAATACAGAGTAACAAGTAGACGTGAGTTCGAAATATTCATGTGTGCATGTAAACAAGCCAGGTTATGTTGGCACAGTAGACAAATCTCTACTGATTGTGTGGCAAGACAGCCATAGCGCATCGCAATTTGTAGCGTGCAGTTCATTTTTATTATTTTCTTTATTTAGAAAGACCTCACAGGTCTACGATGAGGCATAGCGTGAGGGGGGCATATGATGCAGCTTATCACAGAATGCAATTTGAAAAAAACATCGGTGCATAAAGGGACTCAAACATTACCACGAAACATCAGTTTCAAGCCTTATACAACCGTTTCCCACACAGTCTAAGAATAAAAAGAATACAGTTCACATGATCTTCCGTGTGCATAACTTATTGCGTACACTGGAATATTCACACATCTTCGAGATAGCATGGCTTTTTCTTACTGCATTGGCTCCTATGAGTAATTGAGAAGCCTTGATAATGCATGATTATTTGCAATAGGTACTTGTTTCTGATGACAAAGGCTGATATTTGAGGGCTGTGGCAAAAACGTCAACCTAGGTAGCTTGGTTCCCTAAATGAGCCTGGTAGGCAATATGATGACGAATGAGAATCCATAACACAGTGCCCCAAAGAGTGCTCCACAGTGCTCCAACCTGATTTCAAAAGTGCGCAAATGATATCAAAGGCTCTCCTGAAAGAGTCCACCAGTTTGCCTGCGTCGTGTTATGTTGTGTTATGTAATCCCTATGGTGGCTTTATCATGTGCGTCATGGTAAACGGAGTGTTCATCCTGGCAGCTGAGTTTTCGAAAGGGCACTGCCTGTATGGTGTCCAAGGAATTGAAGTTGGGAACCTTTGCTTTGTCAAAGCTGTGAGCGGGTTTACCCTATCTGCGTAGTGTAATATATAATAGCCACAACGCCCCGAAAACTCTCAATTACTCAGAGGAAATGTCTGTTTGAGTGGCACAAAAGCTTCCATAAGGGGTATTTTCCCAGGGCCCGGTCTATTGCATGCAATGTCAACCATGTCTTCAATATAGCGGATGCGTGTTCACGTCACTTGGCATTTTTCGGGCATGGCCTTGACCTCAGCACTGCTTAGAAGCTTAAGCATGGTGCAAGTGTGGCTTCACGGGTCTGAAAATAATAAGGAGAGTACCATATAATCTAAGTTAAAGCGTTTTCGCTTCTGTTCACCGTTGCGGAACAGTCCGCCGGCAAGTGATGCGCCTCGCAATAGGAAAATTATACTATTTCAACTTCAAATTATCAAACACTCAGTAAATGTTTAAAAGAAATCGTTCAAGCACATAGGCAGTTGTCCGACACACACCCGTTATGCAAACGCGTTTGACGCACTGGCCCACCAGTCTCTCGTCGTTATGGTGCAGCCACTTTCATATACCTAGTCCGATGTACACGCGCGATGGTACGGCGCCTTTTTGTGAGAGGTCGGCCCGATGAGTTGATCCGTCACAATAACGGGTTAGGAGCTGCGTGTACCCTCAGCCTTTAAGGTGCTGGTGTGATATCGCAAATGCCTGCATTTGGTGCTGCCGTCACTTTCTCATTCGGTGTATACAAGGATCGTTTGCTCATTTTCGCTTAGCCTATACTCTGGCAACAAACTTATTCCATTGATTTTTACAGCCAAGCTGTATATAGCTAGGCTTCCATGCATTTTTGTTCTACGCGCAACGAAAACTATCATCGTCAATGGCTCATACCCCCGTAGACATTCATGCTGCCGTAACCAAGCAAAAAGTGCAAATGTAAAGTGCAATCGCAATTGTAAATCAGGAAAGGGAAGCGAACCGTACTTAAATTCTCTCTAATCACGCATACAACACAAAGAACAGCATGTCGAAAACTGTCACCATCAATGCTTCATACCACGTGAGCAATGGCTCATACCGCCGTGAGCAGTGGCCCGTACCCCCGGAAGCAAGCAAAAATACAATGATTCATAGTCCGGTAAGCTTCATTGCCACTGACTTTGCGTGAAGTAGCTGCGATGACACTACCTTTGCTGTCATTGTCGGTCATTTAATTGTAGATGTGTCGCTAGCGAAAAGGGAGTCGTTTACGCGTTCCATCTTGCAAAAATATTCTTTTCGATGTCACCCATTCGTCTATTTTACATTATCACAGAATGTTATTGCAGTAGGAAGCGAAATATTGACCACAGGCCAAGACAATAAATTGGTGTGCGTACCTTTGGTCACGATGGGTGCCCATCAAGACAAGAAATTACCTTGTGGCTCTCTTCAAAATTATTTGCCATCTCCGTGTCTTGTGATAAATGTCTTCGTTGGTCAAACACCTTGACCGCGTGGAATGGCTCATTATTTACATTGACTTCTGGTCAGGCTATTGCGTTATGTAGGCATACTGCCACACATGGGTTAATGTTTCCAGCAATTTAGTTCCGCTACTATTTTACTTGCAAAAGACACCACTAATTTGACGGTCGTGTCAACTTCCCACACCAAGAATACGGGTTGATTGAACGCTGTTTCTATGTTTTCTCAAGCCCTGGAAGCCGGTTCCCCGCACGACGTTGAGCAGCCCTTGTCAGAGAGGGCAAGTCGATTGTCATGTGCGGTTTGCAAGCTAGCATTATAAGTAGTAATGCACAATTCCATTGCGTAGTTTTTGCTGTGGACACTAACCGAAACAATACCGACTACGGTTAACTTGCTTTCCGCGGTGACGTTGCTAACAAAGTTAGTCAGTCGTGCTTATGGGTGACGGTGTTAAATCCATATAAAGTGTTGGTATTAAACGCACTATTTCCTCTTCGTCATACTTATGATGCACCTAACCCACTTTCTCAGTCCTGAGAAGAAGGCTGAGGTCTTCATTTGATTTGTTGGGCTCCTCAGAGTCCTTGTCCGGACAAGGACCTTCGCTGAGGATACCCTATTTTTGAAATATATTATACCATATGTTTGGCGCATGATAGCCTGAGTTGCTTATGCGCCATAAAAAGCAATACAATACAATACATGGATAAGTGTACCTGTTTTGGTCTGACAGTCGATATCACCCGGTGAGGTATGTGCGGGCTTCTGTGCAGGAGACAGTTGGCGTCAAAAAACTGAAGTTACCGGCACGCAAAATCTCCCTTTCGCTCAATACTCTTCTTTCCTATGACGTATGGAACAATGTAGGCTATGGACTGTTCGCTCCTTCCTTTATTTTATCGGCCTTAGATATTTTATCATTGTCAATTTCATCTGATCTCGACAGTCTCCTGTCTCAAGGTCCTTCAAGTACTTTGTCGTAAGCCTCGTGTTCTATGCGGTGGCTCTAAAATGAACTGTCGTACGCTTATAGCAGGCGCTGCATGCCTGTGTTAACATTGTTTAATTATTCGAGCACTTCCACCTTTTCTTAGTACTCCGTACGGCACTGAGGACTGAAGTCACTTATTGGTGAGCGCTTCCGCTGGCGAACAATGAACGGAGTTGGGCGCAAGTAGAAGGGTCACCACTGCTCTTTGGGGTCATGGCGCAGTACACCGCGAAAGTAAGTACCTGTAACGCAAGCTTTGCAACAATGAAAAAAAAAACATTTTTTACACGAACTTGAAAATACTATACACTGGACAAAAGGTCAAAGTAATCGTCAAGGATTTAGGCACATTGTACATATCGGGATTGTATACAGCTCAAGCAGAAGCGTTTGCTGCGCTGGCTATCCACAGCCTTCAAGCCCATTGCTAATGCTATTTCAGTATGAGTACCCTGATGTGGTATTCCACTGGTGTGCAGTCTTTTGAATGACGGATTGGCGCGGCAAAATCTTTAGGCACGAGCATTCATTAACAAGTGGAGGCTCTGGCACCGATCACGAGAAGGTGAGCTGACGCGTGGGCTCGGCGCGCAGCCAGCAAATTATAACAATATATTGAAAGATAGCCGCACAGTTTTTCAACACAAATGAGATTACCTGACGTGTGTAAGTGATCACCGTTAGTAACAACTGCCGTCAGATGTTTCTCCTGGGGCTCCAACAGTCGGTACCCTCATTTCATGCCAACAACCGCTATGAAATGTCAATGCGAACTCTGAAGATTAACTATCGTAGATTTGCCATTCGAAATTCACCTACCCGAGGGACAGCACAAGGCGTTCTATAATTGACGCCCGTGTTCATTGTTCCATTTTCCTTACCAACTCAGATGACCGAGAGCACAAATTTATTTTCAACAGAAATATAAGGCCCAACTGAAGGAGCACTTTACCTTGCCTACATCACTTTTTTTATCCCTCGTAGTTCTGGAACTCTGTAGTAAAATGTCATATTCTCTTTACATCAAGCTACGTGCGATGCCGATCTTCTTGAGTCGATCCTTGTTTTCCATCAAAAAACAATGTTCCCAAAATAACAGCTCGATTTCGGAGCGAACATACTGAAAGAGTTACCTATTCTTTAAATATTACTTCCTCGCTCGAAGAAGTAGGTACTGCCCTCAGCGCGTATTGCATTTCAGCAAACTCTCAATTATTTTTGAAGACTAAACAACCCATACAAGTGCTAGTTCCTCCCCTCTCAATGACTCAAGAAACCTGGCACCTGGCCAAAGTCTTTGTTGGGCGCCCTCTATGAAACAGGAGGTATTTGTCCCATATCCTAAATATTTTTGGTTTCAGCTCTCTTACTTCTCACCTCAGTATAGTTAGCCCAGCGTACGAAGGTCGTCAGCATCAGCGATACTTCCAACTAGCTCTAGTTGGTGCAAATATTTAGTAAGTTTTATTACTCACATGACTGCACAACACAAGGGAGCTATACACGGGGGAAACTGCGATGCATTGCTAGCAAGAATTCATTCAGACACGCTGAACTCTAACAGCTAATCCTTCATAGTCACGCACACCATTACCGTACCCATCAAAATTGGCTGCAAAATTAATAACGGCACGCTCAGAATTCTACATTCCAATAGCGTGAATGGAGCCACCCATAAATTATCGTGCGCAATCTTGCGGTATGCTCACAAGAAGAGGGGTAGAGTTTGTTCAAATTCTTTCCGTCATTTCTCGGGGTAACTCCCCAAAAGCCCGGCTGCGTCAGTGAATGTTCTTTCTATGCAGTGCTTACTTAAATCTATGTTCCATTACTCAGCTGCACAATTCTCTCAGGGTGCTGAGGTGTATAGAGCCTGAGGTGTCTAGGCCATTGCCTAGACATTTATTCAATAGCTTTGGCTTTTAGCATATAAAGTTTGTATGTTGGTCAGAACAGATCCTTTCCGGCACTGCTGCAACACTGAGAGTTTCCTCTAAAGTCTCTCATGTGGCCCTTACAGCAAATCTTCGGAGCGGCGAGAACTCGGCCCCTCTTAAATATATGTCCTAGGGAGAAAAATGTATGTGTGGCTGAATCCCTCACGACCTGTCCATAGTCCTGATTATGTCTACATTCATGGGCTCAAATGTGTCCTCTGGGGCCCTATAAAGTAAAACTATTCCAAAATATTTTTATTACAATCTTTTGACGTCAAATTTGCGTAATCGCCAACGCATGCATCATGCGGTCACCGCAGGGTTGTCTGAACAGAATAATCAAACGCTTTCCTCGTTCATAAGAGCTAACTTTTATTTGCTTGAAAAACGAATATCATTGCCTATGCTGAGCACAGCTATGCTTATCTAATTGGCTGACAAGAGGCGAGGAGCACGCTCAGAGGGGGATTTGATGCGGCCGAGTGACTGCAATGAATATCGATAACCGGACGAAGAGGGTGGTGCTGGCGTCTGCGATTGGTCCGCTTCCCTTAATTACCTCACGGTGGCTGATGGAATATCGCGTCGGCAAACAACGGAAGCTTAAGAATGACTCTAAAATGGATACTTTGCAAAGAAGCATTGGCACAACGAGGTCGTAAACGAGCCGAAAGTGCTCGAAAACGTTACACGGCCACGCAAGAAGTTTTATTGTATGCAAATAAATCCATGCTTTCCGGTAGGTGCGGCTGGCCAGTGCCTGGGTGGTCTTCGGCAGCCATCTTTTATTCCTTTCGGAACGGGGCAGCCAGCGGCTATTCAGAAGAAAACTCAGTTTTGTTCGGCATATTATACCATCTTTAACGCGTAGACGTCACTTTGACACGGTGGGTTTTTGCGGTTTTGTGATGCCACGTGACAGGCAGTTGAAGTGGGGGCAGCCCGAAAGCCTTTTACCAATAGCCGAGAGCGAATGGCGAAAAGGCGTCGAATCAGAAATAACTATTTTGCTTTTGTTCGGAGAAATCATGCAAATTCAGCGTGCACACGTAATATCAGATGGGGAGCTATCGCTGTTTTTGTGACGTCCCGTAACAGCCAGGCAAAATTTTTAACCAATCGCGTAGGACCGATTGCAGAATTCGAATAGAAAAATTTTGAATTGTTGTACGTTATAGCGCGCCTGGTTTCATGGATGGTGTCAAAGAAACATTCCAGCTGTGATGACAATCTGATCGATTTGATCCTGGTGACACGTCTGATAATGTAAAGCAAATTTCATCTCTAATAGGGCCCACAAGAAAAAATAGCTTGTAGAGAGTTTTGCGTTTCTAGGCTATAAATGTCCGCCTTACAACAAATGATGTCCAAGCTTCAGCTCCAACTTTTGCTGTTCTCTTCGTAAGAAATATCTGGCCATAACACGCTCCACGGAAAGTCAATAACCGAAAAGTTCGTCTGGCACTAATATTCCAGCATCCCGTTTCTCGCATCCTCCCAGGCATTCGTCAGGCTTTCATTAGCAAGCGGCCAAGCTGAAATTTCATCTCACTGACTGTTATCGGTCCTCCTCTCGTAGGTTAACTAGCAAGCTGGCTAAATAACCGCAGCTACCGCGGTGCATAACTTTCTCGCGGAACCTCACTCTTTTCATCGGACCACTGTAAGGTAATCTTGTATATTTTTATGGCAAACAGCCTATCCACTGCACGAGCTAGACCATACCAATAAAATGAATCATCAAAGTCAATCGCATAGAGCACGGCTTATTCATATCTGTGATCTATGTAGTTAGGTTGTTTCGAGTGGTGTTTCGAGATTTCGACGAAAACTTTACTGTTGCTGATGGCACACTCGATGCTGGTTTCAGTATCTTCTCAAGAATAAACGTCATTTCGCTACATGTGTGAAGAGAAGATTAAGTTGCTAAGTCGCCGTACAAGACCGGGATAATATCACGCTTTGACCTGCCTGACGTAGCATTTTATTCCAAAACTGGTAGTTAAGAGCTCGCCATGTTTCTTTGTGTGGTGGCTGTTGTTCACTTACCTTGCAAGATAGATTCCGTATACTCTCTTTCAGTGAAGCCGAAGTATCCGCCTCCTGATCTTTTCTTAAGGCTTCAGGTCGATATCTAGATAAGTGTAAGGTTCCCTGTTTACGGCGTACGTGACACTTCAAATTTGCCTCTTGTGGATTCGTCCGTTTTGAGTAGAGAGGCTTCTGCAGCCGACTTCATTACACAATGTTTCCTTTTTCCATGTTTGAATGTCTGTAGCACTTTAGCCACATCATACGGTTTAAGGTCATTTCTATTTTTACACGAAAGAACATACTTCAAGTCTTTTGAGTTTGGACTTGCTTTCTTTGCGTGAACGAAAATAATCAATGTCACCGCAGAAGTTATCTAACGGGGTTACTTTGCTGGCAACGTAGGGCTCGAGCATTATAGGTCACCACTGTAGAGCTGAGGGCGATAGAAAGCGAATATTTATTAAAGTAAAAGTCAAGCTACTTTCTTGTGCTGCTCTTCAATCTTCATCGGTTGGAGGGCTCAGACAACGAAGGTTTACTCAAGTGCCACGCTACACTCACTTCGGGAAGGTGCACGCTGGAACGATGTCTTACTGAACAGGGAAAAAACAATTTGGTTCTTTTACACAAAACGAAATAAAATAGGCATGATGAAACGTGATAACCCAAATCATATACGCTGAAATAGTAAATTGCTGAAACGCCGCAAACAAAACAAAAGCATACGCCTCTGACCAAAGAAGTAACAGGAAAATGTTTTAAAACGTGATGCGTTCCAACCAAAGTAAATACTTCAGCCGAACCGATATGACCGTGAATGTCAATGTTGAGCATTAAAGCAATGTATCAATACATCAGATTGCCAGCGTCGAACATGTGATGCTTCAGGCATGCATGCCCTCCCCCTCCCCAACCAGGCTTCTCTGTCTGTCGCGCATCCTAGAGATACTGTATATGCTTCGCTTAGAAACCCAGAGTTCCTCCACTTCACTCCGCATGCCGTTCTCACCGCCTCCAGCTATTCAATCGCAGCTATTTCTGAGCACCATCACGTGCTTAGAATAGCTCCACTGCATTATGGTAAGACCAACACTTCACAATCGACGCCAACACTTTGCAGGAACAGGCCGATCAAGTGCAATTCACACCGGCATTGTTATTATAATAGCAGTTATCATTCGTTGCCCAGTTCAGAAGTTTTCAGCCTATGTATCGATCTATATTTATTTGTTTATTTCAGGAGTACTGCCGTCCTCTTACATTAGTCCTTAGACAGGAGTGGGTCCCGCATGAAAAATCAGATATGGTAATACAACAGTAGAAGTACCGGATGGGAAGTCCACAAATAATGGTGTTACCAAGAACTTCATTTATGATAGACCACCATTGCTTCAAACTTAACGTTGTGTTGCCTTGGAACAATCGCAACTAAAACGCTAGTATTTATCTATTTCTTAAGCATTTCGCATGTGCACACAGGACAAAAATAAAAGGAAGATCAGTATATTAACTATAACAAATATCTCAAAATGCAGCAAGATAAGTATCCTTTCAAAATACAAAGCCGTGTAGATACGCATTGATGCAATGGACGCCAATTAAAGTTTTGAAGCATACAAAAACACAGAAAACTGAAACACAAATTGAAACATAGTACGCGTGCGTTATGTGAGCCGAAATGATGGAAGAAAACAGAATAAAAGCAATGAGCCATGGCACTCTGCGAAGGTGGATGACGAACGAAGCTGTGGGACCCACGACAAAGAGGTGACACATTCTTTTGCACAAAAGAACGAACACATTTATTGTCTTGATGGGTGGTGGTCGTGACAAAAGTGCGCACCCATTTATTTATATACATCAGCTTGCGTTTGCCTTATGCATTCGTTACATACATTTGTTGTTTTTCATTTCGAGATCTATTGAGGGAAAGAATTTGAGACCGAAATCAGCGCGCCGACTGGCAGTGTGCCAGTGCCGTGAGCGCATTCACAGACACAGGGGCGCAGTATGAGAACGCTGGCATTATGAATGGCAACACAGCCAACTGTGGAAGGAGACGACGAAGGCGAGAGCTAAATATTGACGCAAAGAATTTTAGGCCAAAATCGCGGTGCCGACAAACAGTGGGCCAGTGCCGTCAGCGCCTTCGCAGAGGGAGGGGCGGTATGGGAGTGCTGCCGTTATTATCGGCAACGGATCCAGCTGTGGAAGAAGACGATGACGATGAACGTGCAAACTGTGGTACGAGCTCAGCGTAGTGACACCCACTTAAAATTATGACGACACGTCCCGACACGTGAGCTGGGCGGGGCAATGGCAGACAGCGCTACGAAAGCCAGATGTGGCAACGACAACCCCGCCAGAAAATGCCCCCACGCTGTAGGGAGCGGCACGCGAGGAGGACATGAAGGCACCGAGCAAGTTATTAGGTACCCTACGTACAAGCTCTATTTTAGGCTGGCGGCCGCCTTTGTAGGAGCACTTGCCCCAGCCTGCTGCATTGGCGGGTTAAACTTTCTGTCAAATTATAAGATGTGGGAGACAAAATCGCGAAAGACCAGACGAGAGACCATGTTTCCCGCAACTTTTGGGAACGTGAAACTAACTATTCTTTATTAACTTTCTCTTCAACAGCCAGAGACATATGGTATGTCTTAGCGCAGTGCACGCTAAGACGCAGTTGAGTCACTGCTGCAGCACACTTCGAAGAAAACCTTTATGATTTACGCGCAAAGGGAAGGCAACGACAAAATTTAATGCAGTTCAAATTCTTGACGTGAGATAATACTGCCGCGAGCACCCTACCATGCCTTATAACTTGTTGCTAAAACGTGGTGCCCGACAAGCAATCGAAAAAAGAAGGTTGATGTGTTCAAACAAAACGAAGATGCCTTTCGTCTATGAAAGATATATGCTAGTTTTGCCTGCGCATTGGTATAAAACTTAACGAAAGAAATTTTATGGATGGCGTGCCAACATACATATATGAGAGCGTCACAAAAAACAACACCAACAAAAGATACAAAAATATCACTCGAGTTCATTATGGATTGGGGCCAAAATGGTCAATCAACCAATTTGGCGGTAAATATTGGTGAAAGGTTTGGTGTCGTCACCTCATTTAAACATAGCTTGCATGTAAGCTCCCTACATGCGATTGAGGTCCCTGAAAAAAAATAAAATGTAGCGACATTCCTCCTCTCCTGGCCTCTCCTTCTTCTATTCTTCTTGCAACTCGCTCTTTCTCTCGTAGCTCGCGCTTGCAGTTTGATCGTTCGCACGAAAGCCACCCGTACATTTGCACGAAGTGAGACACTAAAATTGTTGTTGCGTGTTTGCGCAATAATTTTCACCGTATTTAAGGCTTGATTATGGTGCGCTGTGCTAGGAGAGAACACGAAATGCTATGACACTGGCAGAAGCAAACGTGATTTGTGCTGATTTGGCGCGTAACTTCACGCTTGTTTTGTGGCTTCGGTTTGGCGGCCGGCTTCTATTTAAAAGAAGGATTTTTAGGCTAGTTTCGTGAAAATGGATTTAAAACAAGGATTTAAAGAAATCCGTGTGTTGAGAAAAATTGCATGAACAGGCCTGGAGTTCGGCCTGATCCCAGTGACCAGAACCAGTAACGCACTCCCTCACCAGAGCAGGATTGGCCACCCTGGTGCAGTACTTGGCCACAACCTCCTATGTGGATGCAACAATCAAACCTCGGCCCTCAGTCCCCAGTGGCTGCGAAAGCAAATGACCATGGCAGCGGTCAGACCTGTGACGGAGCAGTGGGTGCTAAGAATACCTGGGTCCGAACAGGCCGCCATTTGAATCTGAACCTGGCAACGTTTAAGGCTAGAACGTTATCTAGTGAGGCGAGTCTACCAGTGTTATTAGAAGATTTATAGGGCAGCAAACGGGATATAATACGGCTCAGCGAAGTTAGGAGGACAAAAGAATGATATGCAGTGCTAAAAAGCGGTCACGTCCTGTGCTACCAGGGCTTAGCGGTTGACTTCAATGCCAGGGTAGGCAAGAAGCAGGCTGGAGACAAGGCAGTGGGGGAGTAGGGGAATATGGCATAGGCACTAGGAATAGCAGGGGAGAGTTATTAGTAGAGTTTGCGGAACAGACAAATATGCGCATAATGAATACCTTCTTCCGCATGCGGGATAGCCGGAAGTGGACGTGGAGTAGCCCGAACGGTGAGACAAAAAATGAAATAGGCTTTATACTCTGCGCTAACCCAGGCATCATACAATATGTCGACATGCTCAGCAAGGTGCGCTGCAGTGACGATAGGATGGTAAGAACTCGAATTAGCCTAGACCTGAGGAGAGAACGGAAGAAATTGGTACATAAGAAGCCCATCATTGATTTAGAGGTAAGAGGGAAAATAGAGGAATTCCAAATCACGCTACAAAACAGGCATTCGGCTTTTACTCAGGCAGAGGACCTTAGTGTTTAGGCAATAAACGACAATCTCATGAGCATCATTAAGGATTGTGCAATAGAAGTCGGCAGTAACTCCGCTAGACAGGATACCAGTAAGCTATCGGAGGAGACGAAAGATCTGGTCAAGAAACGCCAGTGTATGAAAGCTTCTAACCCAACAGCTAGAACAGAAGTCCCAGAATTGCCCATGTTAATGAGCAAACGTAAAACAGCTGTCATAAGGAAGCATTATATGGATAGAATTGAACATGCTCTCGCAAACGCAGGAAGCCTAAAAGCAGTGAAGAAACTAGGAATATGCAAGAATCAGATGTACGCGTTAAGAGACAAAGCCGACAATATCATTACTAATATAGAGGAGATGGTATTGTATTGTATTGGGTTTTATGGCGCATAAGCAACTGAGGCTATCATGCGCCAAACACATGGTATAATTTATTTCGAAAATTGGGTATCCTCAGCGAAAGTCCTTGTCCGGACAAGGACTCTGAGGAGCCCAACAGACCAAATGAAGACCTCAGCCTTCTTCTCAGAACTGAGAAAATGGGTGAGGTGCATCATAAGATGCGTGAAAAAACTGGGTAATAATTTTTAGAATTAGTAGTCCTGTGATATATTATATTTCGTTTAGGATCGCTGCGTCTTTCAAAAAACTAAAAAGAGATGAAGTTCCTACAAGTGGGTTATCTCCTAAATGTAGACTGGGATCGAAGGGAATGCGCTCATTGTAAAATACAGAAAAATATTTTTTTACTTAACCGTTCGAGTTGTGTGCACGAGAATAAAATGTGATTTACAGTGAGTTCGTCTCCACATTTCTCACATAAGCGTTTCTCTTGTTTTGTCAGTAGAAAGTTAGGTGTTAGGTGTGTGTGTCCGATGCGCAGGCGGCATAAAATTACTTCTATAAAACGTTCTTGATGCCTGCATGATCGCCATTCTCCTAGAATAGGTTTTACTAAATGCAGTTTGTTATTTTCTTCGCTATTCCATGTACACTGCCATTTTTCTTTCAGCTTGTTTTTCACTAACTTCATGCAATCTGTATAGGGTATACTTACAGTACTGACCTCTTTATGGCAGGCTTGAGCGGCGCACGAGTCAGCTCTCTCGTTGCCTCTAATTTCGTGATGGCTTGGTATCCAACAGAGCTTAATTTCGTGTCCTTGTGTTTGAGCGGTTATTATGTTATGAATTATATTTCCTAATAAAGGTTCCCTTACGTTTCTGGCTTTCAGTGCTGTTATTGCACTCAGCGAATTCGTGTATATAATGCTGCTTTGAATGTTCATCTCGACTATTTTTGATACAGCCACCGAAATGGCATGACATTCGGCTGAGAAAATTGACGTGCACTGAGGCAACCTGACTACCTTTTCCCATTTATCTTGGACTACAGCACTTCCGACGTAAAGTGACGTTTTAGAACCGTCAGTATAAAAGGCTGTGTGTCCTTTGTACTTTTCATCTAGCGCCGAGAATTCTTGTATTATATGTTCACGTGGAGTTTGCTTTTTATGAAATTGTGTCAGTGTGTAGTCACCTACACTGGCAAAGGTGTACCAAGGTGGCAGTAGTTCGGGTCTCTGGGCAACATCAGGCAGTGTGTCTAGAATACCTCATTCCTGGCATTTTTCTTCAAATCGGAGAATAAGGGGTCTCGTCGCATTCGGTTTGTTGTTAAAAAGCTGCTTAGACGGGCACTTCGTAACTATGGAGTAGCAGAGATGTTTTGGTAGTGAACGGGTTTTTAGGACTTATGTACATGTGAGCATGGCTCTTCTATCTGCGAGGGCTGGTGCGTTACATTCGACATATAGGCTATTTATGGGTGATGTCCTGTATGCCCCACTTGCAAGGCGCAGACCTGAGTTATGAACTGGATCTAATTGCTTCAGGTAGGACTGTCGAGCTGAGTTGTATACTATGCACCCATAATCGAAGCAAGAGCGAACTATACTGCGGTAGATGTGTAAAAGGCAGGTCCTATCAGCCCCCCAGCGTTTATGTGAAAGCACCTTTAATATGTTTAATGATTGGGAGGTTTTCTTCTTCAGGTTCTTTAGGTGTGGCAAGAAGGTCAGTTTTCTGTCAAAAGTTATGCCCAGAAATTTGTGTTCACTTTTTACCAGCAATTCCGATTCGTTCAGGTATAGTCTAGGATCTGTCTGTAGGCCACGTTTGAGTGAGAAAAGGATGGCCACTGTTTTCTCTGGGGAGAACTGGAAACCATTTCGGTCAGCCCACTTTGAACGTTTATTTATTGTTAACTGCACTTGTCTTTCGCATGTTGCTATGTTTGAGGACGTGCAAGCTATCTGAAGATTGTCGACATAGATTAAATACATAATTGACCTTGGAATTATTTTACCGATTGAATTCATTTTAACAACAAAGAGGGTCGTGCTTAAAACACTCCCTTGGGGCACTCCATTTTCTTGAATGAAAATTCTCGACAGGGTTGAACCGAGGCGTACATGGAATGAACGGTTTGACAGGAAGCCTTTAGGCAGTTCAGGATCCTGCCCCGAATACCAAGTTCAGCCAAATCGTGAAGAATTCCGTGCCTCCAAGTTGTGTCATAAGCTTTCTCTAAATCGAAAAATACAGCAAGACATTGTTGTTTGTGTATAAAGGCTTCACGGATAGTATTTTCAAGACGAACCATGTGGTCTGTTGTGGAGCATGCCTTTTTGAAACCGCACTGATGGACATCGAGTAGCTCACGGGCTTCTAGCACAAAGGTTAATCTCATATTCACGATTCTTTCAAAGGATTTTGCGAGGCAGCTGGTGAGCGCTATGGGCCTGTAACTACTGGGAGAGGTTGGTGGTTTTTTGGGCTTTAAAAATGGAACGATGATGGCCTTCTTCCAGGCTTCGGGTAGGTTACCCGATACCCAAACCTTACTAAAAAAAACTTAAGAGTGCCTCTACGGCAGGTTCAGAGAGGTGGGACAGCATTTGATAGTGTATTCCGTCAGGGCCGGGTGCAGTCTGTTTACCAGCGGATAAGACTGTGTTGATTTCTTGAACTGTGAATAATTTATTATATGGTTCATTTGTATATCCACTTGTAGGGAGTCTTTGTTTCTCGGCTCTGTTTTTGTACGTAAGAAATGATTCTGTGTAGTTTGATGAGCTGGTAACTGCCGAAAAATATTCACCTAAAATGTCTGCCTGTTCTTCGATGTTTGTCTGTGCACCAGGGGCTCTTAGAAGGGGAAGTGTGAAAGGGGAGTATTTACCATCTAGCTTACGTACCTTCTCCCACATTTCTTTTGATGTGGTTGAGCTATTTATGGAAGTCGCGTAATTTTGCCACGAAGTCTTTTCGGTTTTACGGCGGATATATCGGGCTTGTGCTCTTGCCTTTTGAAAGTCTATGAGATTTTTCTGCGTGGGGTACCTTCGAAAGTTTCCCCATGCTTTCTTCTGTTTGTGGTTTTGTGGTTTTGTTTCACCACTCCAGAAGATTGAGGTATGGCCAGGAGCGCGGCAGAAATAATGCAGTTTGTGACAATTTCGTTAAGTTCATCTATACCTAAATGATGTGGATCTATTTTTTCTAAGCTGGCATTTTCTTGAAACAGCGCCCAGTTGGCCAAATGGAGCATCAAACGTCGTGATTTTGTAGGAATGATTTGCGGAGATGATGTTAGGTTGATAAAAACAGGTAAATGATCGCTACCATACGGGTTGTCCAAGACACCCCATTTAAAAGCATTAAAAACAGAAGGCGATGTAAGAGACAAATCTATGCAGCTCCATTTTCCGGAGCTTGGAGAGCAGTATGTGTGTTTGCCCCTGTTGAGCAGGCATATATTATTGCAGAGAATAAAATCTTCTAAAATATGGCCTCTAGTGTCCGTTTGTTCGCTTCCCCACAAATTGGAGTGAGCATTAAAATCGCCGACTAACAGATATGGCTCTGGTAATTGTTTTAAAAGGTCTTCTAAGTCATGGAGCGTTACTATCAGGTTTGGTTGGATATATACGGAGCATACTGTAATTGCTTTAAAGTGTACTACAGATACTGCAACGGCTTCAAGTGCAGTCTGAAGCTTGACTTCACGAGTAGCCACACTACTTTGAACAACTATGGCAGTACCTCCAGAGAGCCTATTTGCTTGCTCTCGGTCGTGACGAAAGACTTTGTATTTACTTAAAATATTTTTATGTTTTGATCCCACGTTTGTCTCCTGGAGACACAAAACAACCGGGGAATATACAGCAAGGATATCTTTTATGTCGCGATAGTTTTTCAATATGCCTCTACAGTTCCAGTGAATTAGGAACGCCATACCTAATAAATTTGACGAAAGTATTTCAAAACCTAGGCTCCCGGTTTTGTGGGGCCCGTTATTGGAGTTTTTCCTCCCTTTTTGTGATCAAGGGAGTTGCGCCGCCGCTGCTGCGGAGGCGGGCTACTGCTTATATCCATCGCCTCCAGCGAGGTGATGGGTTTTCGCGGGGAACCCGCGGGGGTACGGATTTGTGGCTTCTCCCAATGGGGGGAAGCCCTGCGGCCTACCGGCTCAGAGGCCAGCGAGCCTTTTTTGTGTGATACTACGGCAGCCTTGGCTGCACCTGTCAGAGTTGTGGATGGCCCTGCCTGGGCAGTGGCCTGAAGTTGTAGTGGTGTGTCGCCACTCCCAATCACTTTGGTTGTGCCAGAGGCCGCCGTCAGGTGAACCTCCGGGATGTCAATGATGCCTACACCGGAGTGCCGTTCGGGTGGGGGACGGGGCAGGCACACATCGACAATGGTGTACTGTGTGCCCACTGTCACCAGACGCCGCTCGGCCCCCAGGCGCACGGCGTCAACAAATGACCTGGATGTCTTTTGACTGAACTTTTTCCTTGCCTCAGGGTAAGATATGTTTTCTCGTACTTTTAGATTGATTATTTGTTTTTCTTTTTTGAATACTTCACAGGTTCGTGAGTACGCTGCATGTGGACCGTTGCAATTTGCACACTTTGTTTCACTTGCTTGGCAGTTGTCAGTATTGTGTTCGGTTTCGGCGCATTTCGCACAGGTCTCCTTGCCTCTACATGTGTTGCTGCCATGGCCATACCTTTGGCATTTGAAACATCTCCTAGGGTTAGGGATGTATGGGCGCACTGGGCACCTGAGGAATGCAACCCGGACAGACTCGGGCAAGCGAGTGCTGCCGAATGTTAGCACGATGCGAGGTGTTGTTTTTTCTTCGCCATTGCGCTTTATATTTATGCGGCGCAGGGACGTTACTCCTTGGTCTCGCAAATTCTCGAGGAGCTCATTTTCGTTTTCTGTCATTAGCAGCCGCTCAGAAATTACTCCCTGAACGCTGTTCAGGCTTCTGTGAGGTGTTACAGTAATGTTAAGGTCAGCAAGCTTCTTTTGTGCGATTAACGCATCACTCTGCTTTTTCGATTTGACTTCTTCAAGCAGATCTCCTGAGGACAGTTTTTTTTGCTTAATATTCTTCGCCTATGTTAGCTACTAGCCACTCTTGTAGTACAAACACTGATAGAGTGGCCACTGGAACCTTTTGCTCAACAGCGTGAACTACCAGGAACTGTGGAAAATTTTCTGCACATTTCTGAGTTGGAACTTTGATTCCTTCGGTGCGGTACCGTTTCCGGTTCCGATCGTTTTTTTTTTTAGAGGGGGAAATTGAGAATCCATGCGGCATGTATGGATTAAGGGTTCCTATTGTGTCACCTGTGTTTCACCCTTATAGACACAAGAAGGTCCCGGAGCCCCCCACCTGGTAAACAGACGGGGAGCCCATCGGCCTGGGCTTTACCATGGCCCCGACCGCCACCGTTCATGGTTTCTACCCTTCACCTTACAACCTCTCGCCACGGTGTGGATTACAGCTTCGGTATGGGTGCTAAGCGTCCGTGGTGGCGCCAAGCACCATCACCTTGAGTCTCAAGGTGCCCTTGCGGGTAGAGGAGATCGTTCAAGTGGTTAAGGAGTTCTTTAGAGATTTATACAGTACCAGTGGCACCCACGACAATAATGGAAGAGAGAATAGTCTAGAGGAATTTCAAATCCCAGAAGTAACGCCAGAAGAACTAAAGAAAACCTCGGGAGCTATGCTAAAGGGGAAGGCAGCTGGGGAGGATCAGGTAATAGCAGATTTGTTGAAGGATGGTGGTCAGATTGTTCTAGAAAAACTGGCCACCATGTGTACGCGATGCCTCATGACTTCGAGCGTACCGGAATCTTGGAAGAACGCCAACATAATCCTAATCGATAAGAAAGGGGAACCCAAAGACTTAAAAAATTATAGACTGCTCAGCTTGATGTCTGTTGCCTACAAAGTATTTACTAAGGTAATCGCAAATAGAATCAGGAACACCTTAGAGTTGTGTCAACCAAAGGACTAGGCAGGATTCCATAAAGTCTACTTAACAATAGACCATATTCACACTATCAATCAGGTGACACAGAAATGTGCGGAATATAACCAACCTTTATATATAGCTTTCATTGATTACGAAAAAGCGTTTCATTTAATCGAAACCTCAGCAATATGAAGGCATTACGGAATCAGGGTGTAGACGAGTCGTATATAAATATACCGAATGGTATCTATAGCGATTCCACAGCCACCGTAGTCCTCCATAAAAAGCAACAAAATCCCAATAAAGAAAGGCGTTAGGAAGGAAGATACGTTCTCTCCAATGCCATTCACAGCGTGTTTGCATGTGGTATTCAGAGACTTGGATTGGGAAGAATTGGGGTAAGAGTTAATGGAGAATACCTTAGTAACTTGCGATTCGTTGATGATATTGCCTTGCTTAGTAACTCAGGGGACCAATTGGAATGCATACTCACTGACCTGGAGAGGCAAAGCAGAAGGGTAGGTCTAAAAATTATTCTGCAGAAAACTAAAGTAATGTTTAACAGTCTCGGAAGAGAACATCAGTTTGCAATAGGTAGCGACGCACTGGAAGTGGTAAGGGAATGCATCTAGTTTGGACAGGTAGTGACCGCGGATCCGAATCATGAGACTGAAATAATCGGAAGAATAAGAGTGGGCGGGGTGCGTTTGGAAGGCATTCTCAGATCATGAACAGCAGGTTCCCATTGTGACTCAAGAGAAAAGTGTATAATAGCTGTGTCTTACCAGTACTCACGTATGGGGCAGAAACCTGGAGGCTTACGAAAAGGGTTCTACTGAAAATGAGGACGACGAAACGAGCTACGGAAAGAAGAATGACGGTGTAACATTAAGGGATAAGAAAAGAGCAGATTGGGTGAGGGAACGAACGCGAGTTAATGTAATCTTAGTTGTAATCAAGAAAAAGAAATGGGCATGAGCAGGAAACGTAATGAGCAGGGAGGATAACCGATGGTCATTAAGGGTTACTGACTGGATTCCAAGGGAAGAGAAGCGTAGCAGGGGGCGGCAGAAAGTTAGGTGGGCGGAAGAGATTGAAAAGTTTGCAGGACAACATAGCCACAATTAGTACATGACCGGTGTAGTTGGAGAAGTATGGGAGAGGCCTTTGCCTTGCAGTGGGCGTAACGAGGCTGATGATGATGATGATGATCGTAAAAAAAATATTTTTGTTGTTGAATACTTGCAAAAATTCAGAATTCTTTGCCTCGCCAATAATGTATACGTAATGTACATGATGTTTATACACATTCCAGAGCTTTGTTTGTGTGTTTTCTCGTGTGCGGTGTTGTGACTTCGGGGTGGAGGACGAAAGACGGACTCGGTCCGTAGACAAAGAAGAAACGAAAACCTTCATACACAATATTTACAGATAGTGGATGATAGCGTACAGGGAGCAGTAGGAGCGCATCAGACCGACTGGGCGGCTGCAAGCGACTTTCTCTCTTCACAATGGGCCGGTGCACCCTTAAATCCTTTCGGCGACCCTTCGTCGGCAGGAACCAGGCGGGGCAGGATGATGACCTCGCCGGCGTCGAATTCCTTATTCGTCGCGGTGATGACTGCGCCACGGAGATAGCTTGGTGCTTCTTGAAGTCACCTCATATGTCAAATTCCCGGTTCGCCGTGGAGAAGTGGGTGCCTTCGTCACCTCGACGTAGCCACGTTCTATAGGCAGTAAGTGAGCTCCCATCGCCTCGTGGTCGCCACGTGGTGCTCGTAGCATGGCACAACAGCGGCCGTGCATTGTACTCGTACGCAACAACACTGTGGCGCCTTGCACAAATCAAACTACTTCGGGAGTTTTTTCTATTGCATTGATCAGATTCTTCATTTGGCTTTCAAAAGACACATGCCCGTCATGAAAGGGCGGCAATGAAGTTGACGCCGGTACACGCCAAAGGCGATGCGCTTGCGTATGTGCAGCACTATGTAGCGTTCGATTCAACAACTCGGATGCGTTTGTGCTGCTCGAAATGCGAGCATGCGTACTTGCGCGTACCCAATGGACTGCCGTGAGTCCAGCTTGTGCACCTTCATAATTTATTCATGCTACTATTACGAGCGAACGCAAGGGGCGTGACATATTCGCTTGAATAACGCGAAGTTGATGCAGAAACGTGCGCGATGAACGCGGAGGCTCTCAGCTATTCTCGTCGTTTCGTCGGCGGTCCTACGCTTTTATGGCGAACTGGTGCCAGTGGCTATCAAGCGTAAACATCACAGTGGAAGATGTACTTCATTTGTGAACAAAGGGCTTGCAATGACGAAAGGTATTCCCAGAAATTGCTTCCATCAATGAGCACATTCCCCTTTTCTTTATGCAGTTCCAAGTGAATATCAGCCCGAAAACTCGTTCACCACTTTATCCTGCCGAGACAGCGAAGCGGAAAAAGCCGACTCACCACAGTCAAAATCATTTCCACTTGTAGTCAACAGCTTGCCCTCGCAAAATGTATTTGCAACGCCTAACGAAAGCATGAACTCACATAGACACGCACTCTGCATTACAACTATAACCCATGTTACGTTTCTAGCACGATACATGACAGAAAATAGCTTTCGCACTCTGTAGCTACATACACCTGTTGGAACGATAGCGCGATCAGGAAAGCAAATCTGAATGAGCACAGAAAATAGCACCCGTGCATAACTTTACCCATGCCTATGCTCCGTACCCCGTCATCAAAGAAGAAGGCTCCGTTCCTACGCTTTTGCACCTGCAGTACTCTTAAAATTATTCGCTAAAATAAGTCAAAACACTTTTCTTTGACATTTTTCATCTAACCATAACATTTTTATAGGTTGATAAATATTTAAGAATAATTATCTAATTCGACCGAATGAAAACAAATAAAAGTAGCTTGAGTAACTCCAAGCTATGGCAAACAACTTTATGTTTATTCTGTCCAGTTACGTGGTATTTGCGTATTTTTAAACTCTTGCTAAAGTTGACTGGGACCCCCTGTATGTGAAACGTGTCCTAGCAGCTCAGCACAGGATGCGATTTTTTACGCATGTCTAGTTGCATGCACCCAGTTAGCCCAGCTGGCAGCAAAGAGGTTTGTTAAAGTACAGCCCATAGCCGGTGGCACATACTTAGTAAGGATATGTTAGCGTCAAAAAATTCGCTGAAGAGCAGCATATTCACATGCTGGAGTCAAAGTGGTGGGTAGGGGAGTAGCACCGACGCAGTGCCACATTCGCAGTCACCTACTGTTGTCGGACAGTTGGTTTAGAACCCGATTGCCTCACTACAGCAGCCCGATTAGCCACTCATAAGATAATTGATTACCCTGTGAATCAATTTAGAGGAAGAACAGATAGAGATCCACACTGGCATACAATTTACCAGGGGAAAAAAGTTGGACACCGGAACGCACGCTATGCAATGACAATGAGACAGTACGTGAAATTATATCCTTGAAATTATACGCAGGGAACAGCACAATAATATCCCTAGCCACTGTGATTGTCTGAAGAGCTCAAACAATCCTTGTTAGCAAATTGCTTGGTAAAATTCCCGCGTGTCTTTTATCTTGCTTGAGTATATGAAGTGTCAGAGCACTTTTAAACAGACTGAGTTGCAGATTCTTTTTTTGCATTCCAACAGTTCAACACCCGCACGCTATACAAAGGGCTCACTACAAGTGATCTGCATTGAACACACGCAATGCCAAAAGATGCAGTAAGCAAAGGTGCAGGGAGGGTCATTCGAGTTCACACGCACTCCGAAGGCGTGAATTCGTTTGGTGATTGTATGTACAATCAAAAACTAATTCTGTTTACCATAACCAGTAAAATATATTAGTACTATTTCGCTGTAACTCATTTCAATACATACTTGGGAATTTTTTCAGAGTCCGGGAGTCTCAATATTTGTAAAAACAATGAGTTCAACGCTGCAAGAAAGTAACAATTTATATTTAGCATACACATGCTTTCTCCGCCTCTAGTTTGTTGAGAGCACAGAGTCGTGCTGTCCTGTTTTGCAGCAAACAGTTTTGTGGTCCGCAAGTTCTTTGCAAAAGTTGAACTTTCAAAAGCAAAGCGATATTGCAACACCATTAAACTTTCAAATCGCAGCTTGAGTTACACACCACCGTTGTTCTCTAATATTTTTGCAGTTTTGGAAGAAACACCATCTTGTCTGGACGATCCGATCAACTGATAGTACGAACCTTGCATGCAGACGGAGCGAATATAATAGTTCTAACGATACTGGTGTCATGCTCACAGAAAAATATATCTGGCCTTTCGACAAGTAAGTAATATAATTAAAGAATAAAGTAAATATTCAATTGTGAGGAAAAATAGCCCTTGTGTTGTGTTTCTTTTTCCTCCCTTGTTAATCGCGCTATTCTGTGTCATTACGTAGGTTATAAGACTTTTCCTTTCTTGTTAGAATATTATTCGCTTTTTTTCAGTTCTAGCGAATCGATAAACGTCTTTTGGACTTATGACAGAGACGGCTCAATATTTCTTCCAAGGAAATGTGAGTGTGATTTATTAATTTCCCATCCATATGAGTCTCGCAAAACATATCTTGCAAATAGTGTGCCGGTTAAGCCCTCTTTTATTTATTTGATATGTTTTTATTTAGCAAATATCTATCAGCATGCCAACAATTTCGTTTGATTAACCTCACCTCTCTATTTAAAATTTGTTTCACCAGCGCCCACCTATTTTAGGCACTGGTTGATATTGCGGTTTGCTTGCGATAGATTTTTGGAATATGTAAATAGGTACAGTGGATTACGCGGTGTGAATACAGAATGATGGCAGTGTGTGTTCAGGAGGTTTTCACCATAGGCAAGCGATCTGGCTTAACGCCGTACAAATATTCTAAGCAGTGCAGCTCAAAGGACCCGAAAGGCAAGCTATTTTTTTCGGTACTGCTGTATGTAAAATATTTTCGTGCGATTATTTTTGTTTCATTTTTATAACGAAACAATAAGATCCTTTTCTTTTCGTACTAAACAGGCTTCAAAAGCAATACATACCCATGTACATTAAGCTTTAACTTTGAAAGTTATTTTCTGATCACGAGTCTGGAGGCCAGTATCACGCATTGTATTGAGCGTGGCTTCCTGCGCAGCGCTGTTTTTTTAACACTGATATAAAGCCGGATTTCTGTTGACAACGACTTCCTTGGCGAAGGTGACCCCTGCAGCAATGACGCGGAAAGTGGTGTATATTTGCCCTGGCTCCTGCTCAGCAATGCACAGGCCGTGGTGTAGATCTTTAAGCATTTTACAACTTGCCCCTAAGCCGGTAATAGCTGGCGCACATATGTAACTGGCTACCGACAGTCAGTTTATTTTTTCTAATGGGATTTGTAAGGTGAGTTTTCGTGCATTTGGGCGTTGGATAATTGTAAAGCGTGTTTTTTTCATCAATAATGTTGGTAAGAGTGGCGTTAAAAGGAAAGCGTCTATAACGTTGTTTAACGTTACCAAGGATGGTTGTTCCCCCCGATGCGGCAAAGATTCCGCCTGAGAAAATGTCATATGCCTGTGCCCACTAACACCGCGATGAGCGTCAGCGTGCTTCGACGTCAAACCTCGGAGCCGAGCGAACGAGCACATCGAGAGATGAAAGCGAACACGGAGCGCAACGGGAGATGAAAAAAGAGAGCGCGAGCAGGAAAGTGGAAGAGGAGGCTACAGGAGCATAGAGGAGACGGCCTGCGCATGCGCTGAGTTGCCGACGGCCAAGGCATGAGAAGCCCTATGGGCGATATCATCTGCGTGTGAGAAGGGTAGCAGCGGCAGGGTGGCATGAGGGGGGGGGGTCTATGCTCCTCTGCCGTGTCAGGTGTTGGGGTATCAGCATACTTGCGTGTATGACGAGGATCACTGCTCCTACAATGTGTGATGACGAGCTGCTACGAGTCAGACCCGAAGTGGCGCTCCCGTGGGTATTGCCGCCGCTGACACTGGTGGCACTATTTCCAGACGACGAAGGGACGCTCTCGTTGTCACTGGAATGAAGGCGTGAGAAGAAATGCTTACTGCCGTGCCGGAACGGCTGTGCGCCGAGGATGGCTACGAGATGGCGCAATGTGCTGTATGAGCGGAGATCTGTCTACGGCGGCTGCTGTGAAGCGCACCCACCCGTCACCTGCGCACTGCATCACGCGAACTCCCGACAAGCGAGGCAGTCGCGACACAGGACACTCTGTTTCCTATGTGCCGCACGAGAAAGATTGTCCGCGCCAGCCATGCTACTTACACAGTTATCTTCCTGATATACTTCGTTTACCTATATAACTATAATTCAAAATATGGACAAGCGGAAAAAAGACACGAATAGAGCAACGTTATAACTTTGCATAAGGGAGCATCCCAATCGTAGCGAAATTTTTAGATTATCTACACAAATCACAAGTGACATACATATTTAGAGGTCACCTAACAAATGGATGGACAAACATCTCAGTATTCATGCTATCTTCACGTCAGTAATATTTTTTTGCTGGCAACAATTAATCTGCACACCAGAGGAGACGCGCGTGTAGACGACGCGAAAACGTGTGAAGTACACCCACTTTCTGTCACTTTGTCTACACCTCCATCAATCAGCCGATTCAAATCAGAACAACGCTTCGGCTGAAGAAACTATCAAGCCGTGGTCTTCGTTTCGAGAAAAAAAAGGCACTAGCACGATTTTGAAGCCCATTGGTTAGTACATATCTAGCAAACATTCATGTCAGATAGCTTGATACCACATTCACTTCGCCTCGGCATAGACCTTACTTTTACCAAATACCTTTCCAAGTGAAGCATGTATTGCAACCCTCATGTCGGCGTCGCTGTTGGTGTTGCAGTAAAAAAAAAATATCAAGTGGCGCGAAAATAAATATTGCTTATCGGGTTGCGGATTCGAACCACCGACTCCGGGGTGCGACATCACCACGCCAACCTTCTCGCCCACTCTATTTTTTTTTGTTTTATTTGCGGATTGTTTCATTGAAAGGAAAGTAGAAATTATCAAATCATCAGCCTACATCGGCTGACGTTCAAGGAACTAAAATGTTCTCAAAACAACCAAATCGTTGAGAACAGTAATCCACTCGCGCGGTTCATTTTGCGCACAACACCCTCCCCTTAGGCTCCTAACACTTTCAATAAAGTTTTCGCGCACTCATCGGGCGTTAACATCAGCATGTCGCACTTGCATGCGTGTTTTTCCGAGGCTGCGGAAGCCGGAAAGCATGATTCAATCATAAGATGCTCGCGCTTCCGCTGAAAAAGGCTAAGAACCTGATGCCAAACGGGCGCAAGGGAAGATGTTTTTTTTATTGTTCGTTGGAGGACATCCCAATGAAACTTTGGGCTCCACCATTCCAGAAACACGTGCACAACCATGTCAGGTTTTATTCAATAACAGACAGTTAGTTGTATATGGAACAAAAATCCCTGTTTCATGCAGCCACTTTATAACAGGAAGTGTATTGCAGTGTATTTTAAAGAAACATTTTCCCAGATGGGTTAAGCGCCATTCATTTAACGCTCTTCAAAACCCCTTGCCCTGGGCCTCCATGGTGAGTTAAACGACAATTAGGAATCGGCAGCATAGTGTCCGCAAGATTCTCATAGAGCATTTTTTCGAAATGTTATACAAGTTCTCAAGGGAGAAATGTACGTGCAGTAGCCGGAAAGAAAGTACAACCTCTCGTATGTGCCCACTGACAGCACCACACATACTCTCGCACGATGAGACTACAGTTTATAGGGGATGTGTCTGCAACCTCAATTGGATAGCAGTCCGCATGAAAGTACCTCCTTGATCTCGGAGAAAAAACGCGAAACAACTTGACGCAGATATACGTTCACGAGGCTGAACCCTGATTGCTTAACTGAAAGAAATGAATTGGTACGACTGGTTTTCTCCCAGTTTGGCGCCTAAACAAAGACAGCAAAAGCGCGGTGCATCTTCTGAATACTGGCCCGTGTTGCACACAGAACATTTATCATGTACCATATATTAGATGCAAATAAAAGGTTACAGAGGAAGGCGCGCGGGGGCATTGATAACTGCCACCCTGGCCATGCATCTTCTTCTCCCTTGCCCTTGACAATTGCTTATTCCAGCATTCACTTGGATCTTGATAACAATCATGGGGAACGCCGAGATACTATGTTGGCAGGCAAGACCATAGCAGCCGGCAAAAGTGATCAGGCATTGTCTCCCAGTGTCCAAGCCAAAAACCAGCGCTCTTGTCCCAGTTTATACGACACCCCATTTACATGCAACATTTATGGACTATACTGATCCCTTCAGTAATGCTCTGTCTTTTTGAAATGAAAAATGTAATAACGTCCGCATAAGCAAGGGTTTTGACATGTGCTGACTCCAAACGAAAGGCCGACATGTGGTCACTTTTCATAATAGCCAAACTGAGTGGCTCTAGCTAAGCCGCAAACATAAGGGGCGGCAGTGGGCATCCCTATCTTACTGACCAGTGCACTACTAGCCTCTCTGTGAGGTCATCATTAAGAATAAGGCGCGTAGTACAGTTTGCATACGCCTTTCTGACCCCTTCTATGATCATACTACTTATGTTGTTAGCGTGCTCTACTAGTATGCAAAAAATAATGCCGTGTGAAACACAATCAAAAGCTTTCGCTAGATATAGTTGCCGATAGCGATGTGGTCCCCCCGGGTATCACACCATTACAATACAGTGCGTGCGACATGTACATTCCCGGCAATGCTCCATCCTTTGATTCCGCAAGTAAAGGTCGGTTCAACGAACTTCTTTATTATATGCCTTTAATCTCTTCACTAGGACCTTCGCGTATTGGTTGTAATCAACGTTGGTGAGGCTCGTTAGGCGATAGGACCCCACCAACAAAGGCTTGTCTGGGTCACCTGGTTTTAGGATCAATATTATGTGCGAGGTGGTGAATGTCAGCGGTACTTGTTTTCGTTCGTACGCCTGAGCCAACACGCTTAGCAGCAACTGAGCGTCTATGGGCTTGAATGTCCGATAAAACATGGCACCTAGTATTGTATTGCTGACTCAATTTCGTTTTCAGTTATGGGCACCTCAAGGCGCTCCTTTGCATTTTCATCATGTATTGGCAGGGAAGACAGAAAATCGGAAGAGAAAGCATCACCCGATTCTATCGCATGACCAAAGAAGGTCGTTGGAGTGTTCTTTAAATACCTGCTGAATAAATTATGATCGCATGTAATTTCATCACCGTTTCCTATTTGCCTGATTTTTTTTCGCAAGCGTACCGCTTTACATCTGATAGTGCTCGCTTTGTTGACATTTCACCGCCCCACAGCTTTAGTGCTCTTGCGCGTATTACTTCAGCTTTATACCTATCACTGTCTATTTTTTCAATCTGGCTTTTCACATCCTTTATTTACTTCGCATACTTTCCAGGCTCGGTGCTTTCCATGATTATTGAAAACTGCAGTTGCTCACGCATTGCTTTTTCTTCTTGTTTTCCTTTGTGTCGGTTAGAGCAACTCTTTTCTATGGCTTTAGCTTTTAGCCACTCCTTGAAATCTTTCCACTGAACGGCAAGAAGTATGGCCCGCCCCTAGAGAATCTTCTGCATTTCATCTGCGAGGCCCTTTACGAATATTTCGTACTCCAAGCGTTTAGCATTGAATTTCCAGAGATTCCCGTTGAAGCACGTACTCCTTTGTTTTACACCAAAACTTGCGATCACCAGGCAATGATCACTAAAAGCTACTGATTCAACTTTCTAACCTGTGCAAAGAAGTAAAAGTTCAACTTATGCGTAAAGCATATGCAATCTGTTATGGCTATCATGTTGAAAATGTGTGTAGTGAGGCCTATTTCCCTAGATTTATATGCTGCCAATATCCTCAAGTTGTTGTCATGAACCCGACCATTTAACAACTGTGCACTCTTATAACGCACATGCGGACGCTTAACTCTGTCGGCAGGGGCACACACACGATTAAAATCGCCCACAATCAACAACAACTTGTCGCAAATAATGAAAAATTCCAAACGGTTAAAAAAGCCAGGCGTTCTCAGTCAACGTTTAGGGAATACACGCATAGAATGCGCCAACGTAACTTCAAAAAGGAAAGGTGAACGATGAGAAGTCGTCCACTTTAAAAAAAATTACTCCACAGTAATGGCTAAATTATTGCTGAGAAAAATGACGCAACCGCCCGAGGAGCCATAGGTTCAGTAGATTCCTTGCTTTCGAACTTCGTCTCCTGGACGGCTACGATGTCCGGCTCGTTGTCATCGAGAAGACGATGAACTTTACATTGACGCCTTCGGGCTTTAAAGTCTCTGACCCTGACATTGACTGTTGCTACGCGAAAACCTGTGTCAGGTTTCATCGCCATACGTACAGAAAGACAACCTGTGATATAAAGTGCTCACAACAGTTGCCCAGCAACATCTTTAGACTCACAGGGTGCAGTGTATGGCGTCGCCATTCCTGGAGTCCATGTGCAGGCGTCGAGAAAAAGCGCTGGGCAAACTTTCGCCGGCAGATCCAGACCTGTGGACACTATGATGGATACTTGGTTCAACAATCGAGGAAAACACACACGCACATACACACGCAAACACATTGTAAGACTACGGAGGCGTCTTCCCCGCCTGCCGTGTGCCGACCACAAAGTTGGGCAGTGGTCTTAAAGTCGAGCGTCGAATTGTCGGTGTTTTTGGCAGCGGCTCGTCACTACCGCCATCTGGCTGTGGTTTCTTCCCGATGCTCTCCTCGTTGGAGCGCCTCTTAGTTGTCAGAAGGGCCGCATCCTGGCTGAAATCCAAGGTCTCGGTGGGCCCAGGCTGCCTGTTGTTGAGGGTTCCGGCCACCGAAGTCATCGCATCCTCTGGTAGGACGTCAGATTACGGTGGAAACTTACGCTGCACTTGTACGCCCGCCGCTACTGCAGTGGACGCCGTCGCACTCCGCTTCGTGAGTGGCGTCAACCTAGGCCCATCCCTATCACTTGTTGCCAAGTTTCACGGGCCGTTTCCACCGCGTCCGCTTCGTCCACTAGCAGCTCACACGAGTATTCTCCAGTCTTGAGGCCATGATTGCTCACGTAAGTGCAGAAATATTGGCGTCTTCGTGGCAGAACCTTCGGCAGACTCCGCAGCGTGGGACCCGACACTCTTTTCGGATATCGCCCCTACTCCGACAGCGAAGGCACCAGGGAGGCCAGCCTCGTACGGAGACAAGCGCCAACTCAGCGCTAACGTTGAGCTGCTGCGACAAGTCCCCGAGCTGGAGGCCAGCTTTCAATTTCAGTGTGACGAGCCTCGTGGTGGAGCCCTTCTCTGACATAGTCCGCACATGCCAACGCTCCCGGGAGACTTCCGTGACTTTTCCGCATGGCGCAAAAACAGCACGTAATTCTTCGTTCGGTACGTTGTGTAACAACCAGTGAAGCTTCCGTTGCACGTCCGGGTTAACTTGGTCGATCACCAGGCAGTGGTTTTTTTTCACAAGCAGCTCACTGGCACTGATAATTTTCGTTACTGCTTCGGAATCCTTGAGAGTGACCGCTCAGACGTGGCTCAACCGATACGCCCCCACGGCAATAACGTCGGGGAGCAGCTGAGGCTGAGCAAACGTGTCTCTGAAGCCCTCGACTGGATACGGGTGGGCCCTTATATCGGTGTGCATAAAAACGCATTTACAACAAAACAACCTGTCGGCAATCTTGGCCAAAGAACCGGGTAAGTACTTTCCTCTTCAGCAGCCCTGTTACCGCGACCAGGCATGGCCGCAGAAGCCGCTCCTACGGAGCCCGTCATCGGACGTCCGTCTACTGCTGTCTCTAGCCGACCACTCAGTCACTGTCGATTCATCATGCGGGCCTTGTAAATAGGGGTAATAAATGCATGTAGAAGTAGACGCAGGGCATGGCATGAGCCAATCACAGGGGTCCCCTCCCTCAGCAAGGGGGGCGGGGAGTGAGTGATCCCGTGTTCGCTCGCCTCACGTCCGACATTTCCCGGCAGTCAGACGGGAAGGCCGCGTTTGGTTAGTTCTGCCGAATAGCAGGAACGGCAGCGGGAGTGGAACGGCAGCGGGAGTGGTACGCGCGTTGTAGGTTCGGCCGAAGAAAAGGCGGCGTTTAATGAGCGACGCTGGGAACTCGCTCGAGAAAGGGCTCGTCGTCGACATACCGACCTCGCCGTGAGAGAGCGCCAAGCCGAGGCCTTACGACAACGAAGCGCCCCTGACTCAGAGCTGCGCTTACACCCGTTTTCACAGCAGTGGAAGGGCGGTCAGTTTTTTTCTTGCTCTTCTTTAACAATACCACTTGCACGCTGTCGGCTTATCGGGCATCTGTGTGGGGAATAACACGTTTACGAAAAGGAAGAGTATGCGTCAACTGAGAAGTAACGGCATTAAATTTCATGTTGCCATGGATAAGCAAATGAAAGATGTGCAAGTATTGACTTTCGTGTCATTCTGTGACCGTGTCTCTAAGGTATTTTGGGGGATATTATTTCTGTTATTTTGCGTATGTGGTTCATCGGGGGAAACAAGGTGTAAGGCGCAATAAACTGCATCGTAGTACAACATAGAACGGGATAGCAAAAGCCAAAATTATCGGTTTTGTTTTAAACGTTTTTCGTGAGCACGCTGACCACAAACAAAACAGAACATTGTCAGGAATGGGTGTACGCGCTCAAGCATGCGAAATTATTAAACTACTTCGCCGGAGAGCACGCGATGTTCACATTCCAGGAGTTTTGCAAATTCATCGGGAGTTATTACCACTACTCGCAAAAAATGTAAATTCTGGCTGCGAATACTTGCAACGTTTCATTTTTGTGCGTGCCTGATTTACTGTCAAACAATAAATAAAGAAATAAGTTCAATTAGTAGGCACAATACAAGAACAAAAGTGATTGCGCCTATAATGTTAAAGCAAACAGGAGTGTTGCGTTGCGTAAACGCGGTGTTATGCCGTGATGTACAGGGTAAGTTAAGGTCATGGCTTCTTACATTTCGATTTAAAGGTAGCGAGGTGCACCCTCACACTCAAATCACAATACCCTACTCAGCACGATTTGTTTGTGAACTACATAAGACATAGCCACCACTTTCACGATTTTCTAACAGGCACAGCTTCTTAGACACGGCAAAGCTGGTTTCAATATGATCGGCTAGTTTGTAAAGATCGTATATAAACACTGCTAAAATAGATGCTTCGGCGAGCAGGTACGATATACTTGTTGTTCCGTCTTTTGCGCTGTTGAAAATGCTTACTTCCATTAGGTTGTAACTGTTTAAGCCATTCAGGCAAACGAGAAGGTCTTGATGCAGGCTATCCCAATAAACATCATACAAATAAATTTAGGCTTTGCGCCTTTCTTTGTAACCCGTGCGCACATGACAAAACTCGTGTCGCGCCAATGATAAAAGTTTTTTACAAAGAGGACTGCTCAAGCGAAGCTTGTATTCGCTCATAGGATTTGGCGGCAAAATAGTCACGCAAAAAAATCCACTTGCTCACAGAGCAGAGCAGCTGCGGGAAAGGAAAGTTTGATGAGTTGACAGATATGCCGACGCTAGAGCATGACTGTTTTAGGCTTGTAGCGCAGCTCAGGAAGAGCAAAAAAGGAAGGAGGTAGGGGTAATCAAAGGGAACGGAAAAACGGAGTTTTCCGTTCACTCACTCTGTTTTCCGTTTCCTTTGATTAACCCTACCTCCTTCCTTTTTTGCTCTTCCTGAGCTGCGCTACAAGCCTAAAACAGTCATGACATACCAACTCGCCCAAACTGCCACGCTTTTGGCTAGAGCATGAGTCATTAGCAAGGATTCTGGCTGCGTACGCGGTGGCTCATTGCACTGCGCCACCAATCAGAGCCGTTTCGCTTCCGCCGGGTATTGAAATGGCAGGAAATGGTTTAGCGCGCGCTGCCCCGGCTTTTTTTTCGCTGAGTTCAGTCCCGGAAAACGAATGGTACGCTCACTCCGTGTGCGCTCCCCCGAAGAACGGGCAGCGTTCGACGAATGGCGGCGAGAACTCGCCCGTGAAAAGGCTCGCCGTCGGCTGGCCTACCCAGCCGCAAGAGCCCCCGGAGCCCATGCAATTAGACAAAAGCGAGAAGATCACTAGCTGAGGGAGCGAGAGGCTGAAGCGACCCGGCACCTTTACCTGTGGCTTACTTAACGTACACGAAGTTCAGGCGCACGCAGGCCAAGCTTTGCGTACCCTCATTTTCCTGTAAGGGAAGGATCACTATTTTCTTTACAGAATATGTTTACAAAGCAATGACAGCATTGACTAATATAAGTGACCGCTCATTCTAGTGGGACTAATTCGTGGTTTTCTTCCTCAGGGGACTGCGCACATCGTTCAGCGGGCGAACGCGCGTATGAATGTTAGCGGCAACGGTAAAAGGCTAAAGTTTGAGGCGTGAGACATGCAGAATGTCACCGGACTATTGTACAGCTGAGGTACCCGTTCCGACATAAGTGTGTGAAGTACACGGCATGGGTCTTTTCTGAGAGCCCAACATGATTTAACATGAACGTACCAGAGGTTTACTAGAGAACTTGGCGGAGAGGCACGCGTCTGGTTTGGCGATTGCCTGAATTCTGCTGGTTCTTTTGGGACGTTAGGATGGCCCTCGAAATCCATCGTATTGGGTAGCCCGGGTTTGGGTGCCTTTGAATTTTCGATGGGCAGGTCGAGTGCTGATAGAATGCACATGCCCCGATTCAAAATGAATTCTCGTCCAATAAATAGAAAAAATCACAACCAGGTACACAACCAGGTACGTGGCACGACCAGGTACGTGGCACGAGGATTTATACACAACCAGGTACGTGGCACGAGGATTTATACAAGAATGTGAGATAGCATAGAGCCAAATGCAATTCAAGGAAGTCAGACAAGAATTATTTTGAAGACATATTTGTAAGCATCCACCTAAACACTTTGTGAGCTTGTGGCTAGTTGAACTGGAATGCCGAACAGTCGAGCAATTGATCAGCGTGTGGGTAATCTGAGGCGAGAGCGAACCACTTGTTGCTAGAAAGTTGTTCAGGAAGGGCCAACTAAGTCCAAGCAATGGGGAATGAAATTTTCGCGAAGCAAAACATCGCCCTCACTCGCATCTCAATAAAACCTATAATATTAAAGTAGAGGAACATATTTTCTTCGCTTAGAAAGATGGGATCATGACGAAAGTGAGAGAGTTTGCTAGAGTTTTATGCTTTAAGTCACAGCACTGCTCAACTTTAACTCAATCTCCTTTGCTTAGACATGCCATGAGAGGGGTTCAGTTTTCAACACAGTACATATGGGTGGATCGGATTGAACTCCCACGTCCGGCAATTTTCCTTTTACGTATACCTAAACTGTTCACTTGGAGTATTGCATTCTTTCTCTAACTGATCAGTCTTCTTGGAACGGATAGTCATTACTTGGGTGTGACTTGTGCGTTGCAGTCGTACTGTTCACCACATAGATGCCCGTCATTGGCAAGGAAATTTCTCGCCGCCCAAAACATTGTAGGGCCATGTACGTCTTTTTTGATAGCTTGCAGGCGCGGCGATATGTCTCTATTGTGTCCGCGGTCGCCTTTACGTCCCTGTCACGGTCGCTAATTTTATGCTGGCAAGGACGCTCCGCTATAGCGAAGGTGGCAAAACTCGCCGAAGGTGGCTGCATTGTTAGTACTACAGCTTTTATACTTATATTGACACACGCAGGTGTTCTAGATCCGTGGCTGCAAACCTACATTAACATCAATGCAAATCAGTTGTGGCTGTGGTGCACGGCCTCCAAAGAGGTCTGGTGAATGTGCTGTAACATTTTGAGGAGTGCAGAGCAGCTATCTGTGTTTGCATTATGATTTTCTGCTTGTCCGCATACATGCCCTGCGTATTGTTCCGCAAGTGGTCCCTTCCTGTCATGGATGGATAAATTCTTGCGCACAGCTCTAGTATGTTGCAGTAGTGCTCGATTTATTGTGATGGCCAGTGCTCCAACTTTAACTGCTTCAAATCAAATCTACTTTTATTTTCCAGAAAATTCTACTATAAACACCTGGCCTAATAGTTGCCGTCAGCAGCCTCACAAAGACCTAGGAGCCACAGATATTCTTTAATCCGGTTTCTCTCATTTCCCTGATGTCCAATGGTGTATTTTCTATGGAAGGACGTTATACACTTAAACTTCTTCAGTGACAGTTCCAGCCACCGCCTAGGGGAGCCAGTGAAGCTGCCGTCGGCCATATTGCTAGATGAAAAAGATCATGCGCCTAAAGCATAGGTGACCGTGGTATACGCACGACGCTCCCTGCGTTTCCGGTTCCGGGATGAAAAATAAAATTGAATCGCTTTCAGAAGTATTTCTTTCGGCGGATGTTTGTTGCTGATGCCGAAAAAAATAATCCTGCATCGATTGATTGGCGCAGGCTTTGAGAACAGTGTCGGCGGGACGCTTTGCCAATCGCAGTTCCTCGTCTGGTTATATTATGAACGGCCTCTCCATACAACCAAAACATATGCGACATCAGTGCTTGATGAACATTCACCGCTTTTTACCCACTAATTGACATGAACGATTATAAGACGCCGTGCACGAAGACTGGATACACTTCCCGTCCGTCAACGTTTGACTAAATTGTGCTACCACTATTTCATCATTAGTGAACACTGTCACATGGTTGTGGACATCTGGAGAAACTGGACTGAAAATTTCGTATGTGATGCAGGTAGGTCTAAAAAGGTATTCACGCAAGTGGAGCCGTTGCTCAAACCGCAATATTATATTACCGTATTTACGCGAACATAACGGGAGATTTATTTCCGGGATTCTGACGTAAGAACGCGTCTCTCAGTTTATTCGGATTCATAACACAAATAAAAAGTGGCTTTCGTTTCTTTTCGTAATGTTATCACCTGCTACCCGTGCAATTTAATGGAATTACACTGCCGATGACCTTGCCAAACGCGGAAGTAAAAAAAACCCGCTTTATTCGAACTTTCCAATGTAGTTCGGACTTTTGCTTTAAAGCGAGGAGGGCTAGCAGACCTACGGCATAGACAAAAAATTTTACGAAACTTAGAAACACGAATGCAATGATGCTCTTAGCCCAAAAAGCTTGTCTGCACAATGAAGCTTGCACTAGAGATTCCGTGTCTACCACGTTTTCAGTGGATTTTACCAGTGCTGACATATGGGGCAAATACTTGGAAACTGACAAAAAGCTGAAGAACAAGTTAAAGACGGCGCAAAGAGTGATGGAACAAATATTGCTAGACATAACGTTAACGTACAGAAAGAGAGCTGTTAGGACCAGACACCAAACGCGTATAGACGATATTCTGATTGACATCAAGAGAAAAAAATGGAGCGGGACAGGTCATTTAATGCGCCGGTTAGATAACCGTTACATGATTATAGAATGGTTTCCAAGAGAACGGAAACACAGACCAGGATGGCAGAAGACTAGGTGGAGCGATGAAATTACGAAATTCGCAGGCGCTAGTTGGAATCGGTTGGCGCAGCACATGGATAATTGGATATACCAGGGAGGAGGCTTCCGTCCTGCAGTGGACATGAAACAGCCTCATGATGATGATGATGATGATGATGATGATGATGATGAATGAACAGAAGAAACAGTCAAGATAAATGGACGGCTTTTCAAGCTTTGACAGAGTTATTAGTTATTATGTGGTGACGTAGAGACGCACAGAATGATATATGCCAATCCACATGAATCAGCGTGGTTAAACTTGTGCGGCCCGCCGTGGTAGCCTCAGGCCAGGGCACCATGAAGTCGCGTATGACTGCTTATATTGTGCGCTCAAGAATAACAACTGACACGTCAGATACATCAGGGGACGTTTCTACGGTACTTGTTGACATCCTAAAAAATAAGCTTGCGAAAAGAGGCATTAGAAGAATGAGCGCTACGGCTCTTGTTGACCTTGTTCAGGTTGACGAAGGCATTTAATTCCGCCTTTAGTTCAGCGAATATGAGTTCAAGTTCACAATGGTGGGTGTACTAAGGCAAGAACTTAAACTATTTTATTGAAGGGCACCCGAGTATTCTTTATACTAAACGTGCGACAGTCACACCAACAATACAGCATTATTAAGCGAACAGAATTTGAAGACAACGTCACTTATAAATGCAGTTTAGTAAAAGGGTAGCACCTTCACAATATATCTGTGGAGGGTGCAAATAATGAAGAGGAGGAAAACGCATGGTCTTGTACATCTGCAGTAAACTTGACAGACCATTGGCGTCTTGGAAGAAGTGTAGGGTTACTCCTGAAGGCCGGAAACCTAGTTAGTGGCCCAGTCGAACAAGTTGGCTGTCGCAGTGATGAAGACCCGTATAGGACGCGATGACACTATGACGAGACGCGACTGTACACCAAGAAAAAAAAGAGATTTTTTAACAGTGTAAATTCACGCATATGTTTAAGAATCGCTCTCAGTAATGGAATAGTTTCATTCTAAGTGTGAAAAAGAAGGTGCGCAATAATGCAACGGCTTCAGTCCCATGGCCCTTGCATTATTACAGACTTCTGTGGTATCTCAGTTGGGAAAATGGGGTACAATTTATAGTTATTACGGAAAGCTAACCAACGGCAAGAAGGCAGAAACTTGTAGAAGGCCTGGGGTAAATCGACTTTTTGAGCAGCATGGCCAGGTGGTCTGCTATTGTTATGACGTGTTTTGAGAACCCCTGAATATATGAGCACAGGCGGACAAAAAGTATGCAGTAATTACAGTGCGGTGTATTACTGTACAATAATCTTAAATGCCAGTCTTCTCTCATACACGTTGACAACTGTGAAAGGGCAGTACTTTGACAAGTAACTGCAAGTACTGTTATGTCATGCCCAAAGTGTACGTGGCCCGATGGCCAGTAAAAGGTACGTAATATTGTGAGCAGCTTAGCACGTTAGCAGCTTAGCATGGCACGTTAACGAAAAACGGAGAGACAGTTTGCACAATTCTTGTGTCGTGCCTTTTGCGTGAAGGTGCAAAGTCAACTTATCCGTGTATCCATCTGAATAGTTAAGCGCATCTCGATTGAGCAGCGAAATCACTAAGGAAATAACTGGGGGCACCTTAACGAAACCGTAGGTCAAAATCGAAAGCAGTCTATGACGCCGTCTCTCGTAGACACTTTGCCAAATTCGGATGCTAAGAATGTTTGCCGACTGAATAAAATATGTCATGGAGTGCTACCGACGATGGCCCTAGCCCCTTTACTGCACAGTTTAAAATAAAAAAAAAAAACATGGTTGCCCTTCACGAAGCCTCTAAAAAATCAAGAATCAATCATCGCTCGTCGTCGCTAAAGGTTCCTACGACGATAATTCATTTCCTGCCGATGAGTGGTTATGCTTTGTCAAGAACACTTATAACGCGGGCGGGACAATATTTGTGGTGAATTTCAGTGTGCAGAGATAGCTTTTACTTTTTTTTATTTCTATTTTGCTGACGTGAACAATACGTCATCATGGCATGTTGGAAGCGCTTGAGGTCATGACGCTAGGTGACGGCACTCATGTGAAATATACGGTGATGTCCAGAAAAGCCGGACACGTTCAGCTGGAGTGAGCCAACCCGCGTGGTGTGACGTAGCCGACGTCACGTCACGTGAGACGCAGGCCTTGTCAATTTTATAGGTGTTGGCTTTAACATCGGTGTCTCATGTTCCTGGAATAGGTCGGCAAAATAAATTGAACGCGTAATCATACTATGAACACTCGTAAATATTATTTCATTTCTGGTTAATATTCTCAGGGGTCCTGAACTAAGGGATCCACCCTGCGAGGAAGTCACCCGCTCTCCACACAAATAAATGTCTTCTCTCTCTCTCTCTCTTAGGAACCTGGGTTACTGCGTATGTGCCACGGACAGGAGCCGCTCACGCAGCAGCACTTACCATATGAGAGTTAGCGCAATCAAACCCAGACTCACCAAAATTCTATTTAGCCGGGCTCAGTGTGCCTCAAGGGTTGGTCTGAGTTTTAGTTAACCAACTCATCAGCTCGTCTGGCGGTCTGCGCACTAAACGCAAACGTGCACTTTTAGGTGGAATCTAGTCCATGCTTGTGATTTCAGGTAGAACTAACATCTCTATACCTGTCTACTCTTATGCACGCAGTTGTTCAAGTGAAAGAAAAGTTGGAATATCAAAACTCTACCACGAACTGTTCCGTTGTTGAGGTGCAGTCTTGGGGGTTTAACTCTGGTAAGCACTTTAAATTTGTTTGTTTAATTGCATGTAAAACTGTATAAATTATTAAAGGTGACGATCTACAAACTCAGCATAGGCTCATCCCCCAAAACTCTAAAGAGAACTGCAACTCCGTGGTTTGCATGCGAATTAGCAAAGTTGGTTACCCTAGGACGCAGATATTGAAAGAAAGTCTGTGGTATTACGTGAAGCAAATTCGTGAACTAAATAATTTGTTCCGTACATATACAAGATATCTCAGTTTTATTAACGCATATTCAACCCAGGCAACTCAGATTGTCAGCCACCACAGCTTAATAAATTTTAAATGCTGCCTTTTGACTAATTGCCAATATAGCTTGCATTGTTGATCCTAATTCATGTTGAGTTCATAATATATCTTTTGGCACTAGTAAAAGAAACCAAAAATGAATAAACTTCTCTTTTTATTGTCTTAGAGGCACAAATATAGTTTGTACGGTATTTGTTTTCAAATGAAACTTGTTGAAGCAATGTTCACGGTAGAGGAACAAACACAAGATTACTTACAACATTGAAACGGTAACGAGGAACGCCGCAACTAAAATAAAAGGAAGAGAAGGGCAAGCAGAAGCATAGCGTAGCAGGGGGCCAAAGGAATAGGTTGGGTGTGCCGTGTATTGCTTTCAGCCCATTCAAGGCGACGGATTTCCGTAAGATTTTAGGGGCAGCGGTAATATTAAACCGCAGCAAGACGTCCCCCAGTACTATGAATATACTGGTATCGTTGCCACTATCTTTGCCACCACATTTAACGGACAATAAACTTGACCACGCGTTTTCTGCGAGCGACGCCACCACTACACAACCGTTGGTGCTATCTCAGAGTTCAGATTCTGGAACGATACCTTAAAACATTCCCCCTGCCGATTCGAATTCCATACCTGCGCCCGTCCTAGCGGATCTCCTGGGCGCTTTTCAAGGGCGCCTTTACCAGCGGCTGCTCTCCCTTGAAAATTTATTAGTCCAGCGTATGTGTTCCGCGTATAGTCGCATCGCACACGTCACCACACACCTTTCCAGCGTCGTGTCGCCTGCTTCCACTGCTGAAGCTTTAAATGTCTCGGCACTTCAATCTCTCTTTCCTAATTCCGTCACGCATCAATGTCAGAGTTCCTTCCCAAGTCCAACTACCTTTCAGGGTGCCACGTCGTGTCCTCCTTTGGATATGTGGTTTTTAATGTGTCACTGGTCTCCACTCCTGGTCACCTCATCACGAAGCTCAACTCCTCGTTGGTCACATTCGTTTTACTGCCACTGAATGTGTGCGATTCCTCTACGCATCCGACCACTCCAGAGCGCCATTATTATGATGCCCATTACAGAATTATAGCACGTGCAACAAAGCCATTGCTGCCTGCAAGAGCTCGCAGCTCCTGTGGAGCGCCTGTCGTTGAAGGCCCTGGCCGGTGGTCCAAAGCCCACCATCAGCTTCATTGCTACCAAATCCTTCATCTACATCACCGGTGGCATCAGTATTCAACGCTTTGTCCACCTCGCCCGCCCATCTACATTTCACGCTACCTTAGTTCTTGTGTTTGAGGTTCACTTAGTTGAACGCACCACTGCAGTGCCCCTCCCCAGCCCTTCTCCAAGTCAACGAACGTCAGCAGGCTAAGCCAGTCGCTCCGGCACACACCGTCAGGGCTCTTCATACATGCGCTGTTATCAATGCAATGAGATCGGCCATTACAGTAGACACTGTGTGCGTCATACCTTTTCCTTGGAAAACTTCACCACGGGGCACCAGGGGCAGGACCCCATGAAAGTCGTCAAGGTCCTCTACTGTCTTGGGCCCCTTTAAATGTATGTCCATTTTGCAAGTCCTCCTAGATGAGCCACCGGACAACTGTAAGCCCTAGTGGACACTGGTGCAGCCTTTAATTTCATGACACCAAATTTCCCTCCATTTCAGTACAATCTGATGTGGCTTATTGTTGCACTAGCTGGCCTTCTCCTAGTTGGCGGAACTCGTCCACCATCGCTTCGATAAATTTCGATGACTGTGACAGCTTTCGAAAAAAGTGTGAGTGTCCTTTTCCTTCGACTGCAAAACCTCTTCGCACCGTTAAGCTTGGGCTGCAACTTGTGCTCAATACTGCGCGTACACCGGATGTTTAATTGGATCATTGGTGATCTCGCACTGTACCTGGCATCCAACACAGTTCCACATAAAGCGCTGTTCTCCTTTCTGTGCTCTATGGTTAAGTAGGCCAGGGAAGCGGAGCCGGAGCTCACTCTTTAATGAGTAATGTCTCTTCGTCATTGCGTAAGTAGTTATCTTACTTTCCTAGGGAAGTGGGCATCCTCTTAATATGACTAGGTGCGCTGACGAGCATGCTGCTACTGAAGCCCCTCAAGAATGAACATGTTCGCCCAGCACCAGAGCTTTCATTTCCTGTACTGGCAAGATCTACGGTGGGTATGCATTCGCTTTCTGCCCCCTATACCTGGTAACTAGTTCGATGCAACATGGACGCATGCTTAGATGCAGGTGTCTTTATTGGCTGCACTATCTTCCCACCACCGAGCCATCATTTGCTTCTCCCGCTCTTTACTGCGCTCCTCCTTTTGCGCATTTGTTTTCTGACAGGTCAACCTATGAGATAGCGCGCTGCGCCTCTGCACTGTGGAACTGTGCTGGCGTCGAGGGAAACCCTTGTGCCCGGCTCAGTTCGCGTCACAGTGCAGCACTCCACTTCTCCAGAGAATGGCGATGGCTTCATCGATTGGAATGTGTTGAATTTCGCGCCAAACTTAATGCCATCGAAGAAGTCCGACATCCAAGAATTGCTGGTGAAATTTCTAAGGTGCTTGGCTTTGTCAGCGAGTGAGCTTGGCTGTGCTACTCTTGTTCCTTTAAAACTCAACACTGGCTCCCGTGCACCCGTTCGAGAACAAACCTCGTCGTGCGTCTCCTTCTGAATCTGCTGGCATTACAACTCATTTGGAAGATGTGTCAAAACGTCGCATCATGTCTCTCTCGTTCACTTTTTGGTTGTCCCCAGTAGTTCTTGTGAGAAAGAAGGATGAAACTGAGCAATTTTGCGTAGCCTACTTCCACGTAAACAGCATTACCAAGACAAATGTATACCCTCTTATGCTTTTACTGCTTTTCATGAGTGCTTTTACCACACCGGATGGCGTGTACCACGTTAATCGCATTCGTATGGGCACTCTAATGCTCCTGCAACATTCCCATAACAAATAGAGGTGATGTTTTGACACTTGAAGTGGTCAATGGCGTTGGTATATTTCGATGACATCATCGCTTGTGCTGCTGTGTTTTCAACACCAAATGCGTTTCGCGCCATGCGTGCTCTAGATGAAGATGGGCTCCGCATAAAGCCTTGAAAGTGTTTCTTCGGCTATTTAGTAGTTACCTACCTGAACCATTTCTTGAGTGCCCACAGTATCAGCCTTGGCCATTCAAAGCTACAAGCATTAGCAAGCATTCCGCCTCCTTCCAGAACATTATGGCGGCCCAGAAGACTTCACCAACGCTCGCACACTATCAAGAGGAAACTCTAACATCTACAGACCGACTCCGAAAGGAACGAGAAGCCCATAGCCAAAACCAGTCACCGTCTCAATGAATTGGGGAGTCGATACTGCGCTTCAGCACTTTGAGCCACTGAGAAATTTTGATCTTATGTCTAGGGCAAGCTTTTTTTACTAGATTTACTGACAACGTTAAACTGCGGTGGCTTTTGTAAAATAAAAGACGAAAATGCCAAACATGCCTGGTGGGCCCTCAAAGATCATCACCACACCTTCATGGTGGTTCATGGTAGTGGTTCTTGTCATCGAGACGCGCGCTACCTTTCGCGCAGCCCTCGTCTTAGTGACTACTCTGCGCAGGCATTGGCAATGCACGATCTCTGACCTGCACAATCAAATGATACCAAAATCTGTGACATGATGCGGCGCCTCTCTGGTGATACCAGTAGACATAAGCGCGACCTCGAGACACTTTCTTCAATTTATACAAACCAAGATGACAGCCTTTCACATTGACGCACAGGCGGTGGAGTGTACCTGGCTGCGGTGCCTGTTTTTATGAGACCATCCATAGTTTTTAGGTGTCATGATGCCTCCTCTACTGGTCACTTGGCTCAGCAGCAGACTGGCTCGCGTTAACGAAATATTTTGATGATCTGGCATGCACGCTGACGTATACCTGGACGTGTAATCCTGCACGATTTGTCAAGCTCGTAAGGCCGTCGCAAACCCACCACATGTGCCCTTGCAACCAATCACCGCTCCTAGCGAACAGGTGAATATTGTGGGTATTGATCACATGTAGCCGTTTTCTCGCAGCAAGCATGGTAACGTATTTGTCATTGTGCCAACAGGCTACCTAAGTGTGTAGAAGTTCTAGTCGTCACTGATTCTCCAGCCGCTCATGTCATGACCTTCATTAGCGAGTGCCTCATATTTCGGCATACTGTGGTATAAAAGCTATAAACAGGTATATGGTGGCTCAGAAAGTTTGAGAAAAAGCTGCCAAGAGAAAGGCAGAAAGATATTCCGGCATGACATGCCAAAATAGCTCATTTCCGACCATCGCACAGCATTTACGTCACGTGCCTTGAAAACGTTCTTGTATAAAGAAAGAATACAACACGCTGCAGTGTCCTCTTAGCACCCACAAACAAATCGACAGGGCGAGGGCACTAGCCACACTAGAAAATACATCATTTCTCCCAACGTCTCTCCCACTCATTACGACTGAGATGACTACGTCGCTGCTGGGATTTTTTGGTCTAAACAAATCCCAGAAGGAAGTCACTCACATCACGGCGTATCAGTTACTCTAAGGCAGGACGCCAAGGTTACGGAAAGAACACATTCTCGATATCGAGACTTCCCTGTAAGAACGTCCCGCGAAAGTGGACTTCAGCGAGACCGTGCGCCTGGCTCGCCACCGGCTCGGCTAGCAATATTAACCACCAAGCGCAGTTCCTTACGCCTTCTCAGCAAAATCTTCGTCGCTGCTCCCAAACGGGCGAATAAGCTATGTTTCGTTGGGCACTTCGTTTACATCGACGCTGTGAAATATTCTACACCCGGTTTTTGGCCCTTTCTGTGTTGTGAATGCTCTGGGCCCTGTGAAGTTTCCTTCAGGCATGAATGCTAACATGATCATAACCGTCGCAAGCGCACAATTCCTAGTCATGCTTGTCCAATGAAGATTTACCTGTGTCCTTAATCTTGTACTGAACACCAATCTTACTCCTGTGTGAACAGCACATTGTAATGGCAACCAAGAATGCCGCAAGTGAAGGAAGAGTAAGAGAAGGGTAAGTAGGAAGGACAGTGTATCAGTGGGTCAAGGGAATAGTAGGGTATTACCACCGTGTTCGTGGCATATCCCCCAGAGTAGGTTCGTGCCATTATTTCAGGCTTCATCATCATCCTTATCAGTTTGTTTTTCGACCACCTGAGATCAGGGGATGCGGTGTAGCGCTTGGAGCCCTTCAAGGTGCCGGTCTGCCTTTACAATATTTAAAGTTGTTGCTTACAATGCGATTCATGGCAGTCGCTATAACATTCACATTATTCGGCTTCTTCTAAGCGGAGACCAGCGGCGACTTCTAAGCGGCAGCTGCAACAAAACAGGATGCAGTCTACCCATCTGCTATTTCTACTGCAGCTTGTGTTTCCTACTGTCATCTACGGCAGGCCATTCTCCGTGCTTTCCCTCTGACGCCTTCATCCTGCGTCCTGCCTAGCAAGGTATACTGCGCACATACAGTAGACTGCCTCTGCGGCTTTTCTGGAGAACTACGGCGTCTGTGCTTTTAGGGCTGAAGAGGCACATATAGGTGACCAACCCGGCACCGGCGTCCCTTCTGAGCGGCAGCTTCTAATAAACGTGTTATTCTCTAACCATCAGCTATTTCTGCTGCAGGTTAGCTCACAAGTGTGTCTCTCGTTTTTGGACCGTTTTGTGTGATGACCACCAACACTGAACTCGCTAGAAAACCTGAGCATCTCGAATAACTGCTTAACAGCAAGCTTGATTCACTTGTAGACAGTCTGGCTGCCAATATTGGGAAGAGGTTTGATGATCAGTGATTTCCAACCTTGTTTCTCTAGCTTAAAGCGTTCGTTTCATGAGCGAATAGTATGACACCTTAGAAGCGACAATAAACGAACTGATAACTACTCAAAAAAGCGTGAACATCTCAGAATGAAGCAACAACAAAGAGAATCGCAGACATAAAACAGTACATAAGGATGTATAACAACAGAAATAAAGGCATTCCATCATCAGAAAGACAGGAATGCTCTGCTATGTTGAAGAAGGTTGCCGATACAACTGGGTGCCCAATTTTTCTGGAGACATTGACACAGTTAATCGTGTGGCCAGCAAGATGTCGGATAGGAACATCATTGTTCGTTTTTTTTCACCGAACAAGATAAATTAATTTCTTTGTAAGGGTTGGAAACCTCATTTGCGATGCTCGCACATTGGCTTTTCTGGTAGTACTTATAGCCCTATTTACATTAAGGAACACCTGACAGTCGACAACTAACAGTTATTCAGCAAGGTCATTCCACAGAAAAAAAAGTAGAACAGTTGGTAGCTTTTAGTGACTGAATATTGCCAGATTAAAGCCCGTAAATCAACCGATAGCAGGGTGTTCCTAATAAACGCGGAGGCTAATTTTCGCACCTTTGCGCAGGCTAGCTCATTGCTATATTTCTTGTCCAGCGGAATGATTGCCCACTCTTCTACAAATAATTTTAATCATGCCTTTGCTATCACCAGCCAAAGTGAAACCGTTGCTTACATCTTCTAATATTTTTATTCTTCACATCAATGCGAGTACTTTGCGCAAGAAGCATGATCTTAATCATCCCGTTTTCATTTCTTTGTGTTTCGTAAACAATGCTTGATAATGCAGATAGTAATTTATACGGTTCTTGTCTATACCAAGCAGAACACTTCCATTGTATTTCTGATAGAAACGGTGGTTCCGCTATATTTGCTTCATATCATAGTAGATATACGCCTAGGCTTGATTTTTTCTTAATGTAAATCTCTTTGAAACGGTATAGATTGAAACTGACTTACTGCTGAATTGTCACGTGGTAGCGACGGTAAAGAACACAGTAGCAATACTGTGAAAGACAAAACTAGCTTTTATTGGGCGAACCGGTGCCCATAAAGACAGGCTACACCTAAAGCACAACGATAGCGGCGAACACAGTCGGCGATCGTCCAAAATCTGATCAGCGGGTCAAGCGCGTCGGCTTTTATACATCAGTCGTCGAATGTTCCAGAGTAATCGCTGGGACCCATGTGCCTTCCACAAAGTTCTGAATTATTCGCGTCGCGCACACATGCAATCAATCAGATTACACAAGACTCGGTCACAGACGGCCGATGGAAGCATCGATAACATTCCAAAAACTTCCGAAACATGCCGTCACGTCCTTCTCTGTGCGATAACACTTGTTGGGCGGTGAAACGTGTCGCCAGATAAAGACACACAAGTACACGTGTCAATACCGCCCTCTTAAAAGCATCAACCTTATGCTGCAAACAAAAGTAATAAACACCCGTAGCAAAGAGAACAACACAATAAGTAAGTTCGTCAGCGTCCGTAAAATTGCTTATTATTCCGAGGAAGGCGTCGCCGTCCTCGTCGTCTTGCGTCGGGGGATCGATGGGTGCGCGTGAAAGGCAGTCGGCGTCAGAGTGTTTTCGGCTGGACTTGTAGATTACCGTGGCGTCATATTCTTCCAGTCTGAGGCTCCACCGCGCCAGGCGTCGCGCCGCACCGCGCCAGGCGTCGCGCCGCGCCGCGCCGCGCCAGCTAGCCAACACAACACGTGGTGGTCGCTGACGACTTTGAATGGCATGCCATAGCGGTAAGGGCGGAATTTTTCTGTAGCCCAAATGATGAGGAGGCATTCCTTTTCAGTCGTAGAATAATTGCTTTCCCCTTTCGACAGCGACCGGCTAGCATAAGATATCACCCGTTCAAATTCGTCTTTCATCTGGAATAGGACGGCACTGAGGCATAGGAAACTGGCGTCAGTGTGGATTTCGGTATCGGCGTCTTCGTCGAAGTCTGCAAGTACTGGCGGCGACTGCATGCCTCGTTTTTCGTTCTTGAAATGCGTCGGCCTGCGGCGTTTCCCACTTGAACTCGACGTAACATTTTTTTAGATGTGTTAGCGGCTCAGCGATGCGGCAAATGTCCTGGTTAGATGTGTTAGCGGCTCAGCGATGCGGGAAAAGTCCTTGACAAAGCGCCTGTTGTAGGCGCACATGCTAAGGAATCTACGCACTGCCTTCTTGTCAGTGGGCTGCGGGAACTTTGCGATGGCAGCTGTCTTCTGGTGGTCGGGGCGTACTCCAGATTTCCTGATGACGCAACCTTGAAACACAAGCTCATCGTAAGCGAAGCGGCACTTCTCCGGCTTCAGAGTGAGCCCTGATGACTTGCTGGCCTCTGATAGTTTCGCAAGCCGCCTAAGGTGGTCGTCGAAATTTCCGGCGAAGACAACGACGTCATCCAAGTGAACAAGACACGTCTGCCACTTCAATCCGGTTAACACCGTGTCCATGACGCGCTGAAACGTTGCAGGTGCCGAGCATAGTCCTAATGGCATGACTTTGAACTCGAAGGGGCCGTCTGGCTTGATGAAGGCGGTCATTTTGCTATCTCTCTTGTCGACTTCTATTTGCCAGTAGCCAAACTTGAGGTCCATCGAAAAAAAGTATTTAGCGTTGCAGAGCCGATCGAATGCGTCGGCCTGTCCGTGGAAGAGGGTATACGTCCTTCTTCGTGATCTTGTTCAGTCGACGATAATCGACACAGAAACGTAGGGTTCCGTCCTTTTTTTTCACGAGGACTACAGGAGATGCCCACGCACTTTTCGACGGCTGGATGATGTCCTCGCACAGCATTTCGTCGACTTGTTGTCTTATAGCTTAGCGTTCTCACGCCGAAACTCTGTAAGGCCTCCGGCGGAGTTGTCGTGCGCACTCTTCGGTTATTTTGCGATGCTTTGCGACTGGTGTTTGTGGAATCCTCGATGACGTCGAAAAGCAGTCTTTGTATCGTCGGAGCTGTTGCTGCTTAATCACGGGAAGACGTGGATTTATGTCGAAGTCTGTCTTGGGAACTACGGTCGTCGGGGTAGGTGCAACATAATCCGAGAGGACAAACGCATTGCTGGTTTCCAGAATTTCCTCGATGTATGCGATCGCCGTGCCCTTGTTGATGTGCCTGAACTCCTGGCTGAAGTTTGTCAGCAACACTGTTGTGTTTCCTCCGTGCAGTCGAGCGATCCCTCTTGCGACCCAAATTTCACGGTCGAGAAGTCGACGTTGGTCGCCCTCGATGACGCCTTCTACGTCAGCGGGCGTTTCGGTGCCGACCGAAATAACAATGCTGGAGCGAGGAGGGATGCTCACTTGATCTTCGAGTACATTCAAAGCGTGATGGCTGCGAGGGCTCGCCGGCGGTATCGCTTGATCTTCCGACAGCGTTATTGGCTTCCACTTCAGGTCGATGATATCACCGTGTTGGTTCAGGAAGTCCATGCCGAGAATGACATCTCGTGAACACTGTTGCAGGATAACGAAGGTGGCATGGTAAGTCCGGTCGTGAATGGTAATTCTTGCCGTGTAGATTCCAGTCAGCGTGATGAGATGTCCTCCAGCGGTCCGAATTTGAGAGCCTTCCCATGCAGTTTTATATTTTTTCAATTGGGCGGCGACATGTCCACTCATTACGGAGTAATCGGCCCCTGTGTCCACAAAGGCGGTAACTGCGTGGCCGTCGAGAAGCACGTCGAGGTCGGTGGTTCTGTGTCTGGTGTTGCAGTTGGGTCTTGGCGTCGGATCACGGCTGCGTCGTGTTGAACTGAAGGTGGAACGTCGCGTCGTCAAGTCGTCTTTCGTAGGTTTAGTCTTTGCTTCCTGACTTCGTCGGCACGGCGGCGTGTCGTTATGATGTCGTCGAGATCGTCTCTTCGGAGCCTTCGTCGGCGGCGGAGGATCTTCGTAAGTTCGACGAGCAGCAACCGTACCTCCATCGGTTGCTGCTTTTAGTTTTTCGGGTATCGGCTCGCAGAGCGGCCCCGGGCTTGGCCGGTGTATGGTCGGCGCTGCGGCGACAGGTAGCGGCCTGGTGATGGTGAATGGGACGGTTGTCGAGGGCTCCACTGAGTGGCGGCGAGGTAGTCGGCGATGTCGGGTGGTGGATCGGGAAGCTGTGGTCTCGGCGCGTTAACGGCAAACCCTCGGAGTCCCATCTTTCGGTATGGGCATCGATGGTAGATGTGCGCGGCTTCTAGGCAGTGATAGCAAAGCGGAGGGTGGTCGGGGGCACGCCAAATGTCATTCTTCCTTGGAATGCTGCGTGGGGTGACGGGTTGGCGTGCTGGCGGCGGGGGTGGTGGCGGACAACGGAACTCTGTCGTCACTGGGCCCTGCCGTGGGCGCGGAGGGGGAACGTGACGGCGGGCTACAGCTGCCTATGTCATCGCTTGCGGCTGAGGCTGCGGTGATTCGGGGGCTACTCCGAGTTGTTGTTTGAGCTCCTCACGGACGGCGTTGGGAATCGATGCAACTTGAGGATGTGTTGATGGCAAGACCTTGCGCAGTTCATCGCGCACAATGGCCCTGATGGTCTCTTGGAGATCACCGGAGCCCAGTGATTGGATGGCGTACTGAGGCGTGAGTACTTCGTGGTGATATTGCCTAGTGCGCATTTCCAAAGTTTTCTCACTCGTCGTAGCCTCTGTCAGGGACTCAGCTACGGTGTTCGGTGGGTTTCGGATTGGTCCGGCGAAAAGTTCTTGCTTTACGCCTCGCAGCAAGAAACGCACTTTTTCCTCTTGGGACATTTCCGGGTCGGAATGCCGGAAAAGACGGGTCGTCTCTTCTGTGAAGATGGCGATGGTCTGTTTGGGTAGTTCGCCTCGGGATTCCAGCAGAACTTCGGCCCTTTCTTTTCGGACAACGCTCGTGAAGGTCATCAGGAAGTTACTGCGGAACAGGTCCCATGTTGAAAGGGTAGACTCCCGCTTCTCGAACCAAGTCCCCGTGGCATCTTCCAAGGAGAAATACAGTTGTCGTAGCTTATCCTCAGATGTCCAGTTGTTGAAGGTCGAGATCCTTTCGATGGTTTCGAGCCAGGATTCCGGATGCTCTGACGTAGCTCCACAGAAGGTAGGGGGCTCTCTGAGTTGTTGAAGTACGACGGGTGACACTGGGGCTGCCATTGTGGTTGTCATGGCCACAGTATTCTTGGTCTTCTTAGGTAGAAGTCCGTGCTCCGGGGGCAGCTGTTCTAGACGGCGGCTTGCTCCATGGTCCGGGACCACGTTGGTGCTCTCCTTGCGGTCAGGTCTTGGATCATGGCTTGTCGGAGGCGTGTGGTACTTGGACGAAAAAGACCTCCACCAGATGTCACGTGGTAGCGACATCAAAGAACACAGTATCAATATTGTGAAAGACAAAACTAGTTTTTATTGGGCGAACCTGTGCCCACAAAGACTGGCTACACTTAAAGCACGACGATAGCGGCAAACACAGTCGACGATCGTCGAATATCTGATCAGCGGGTCAAGCGCGTTGGCTTTTATACATCAATTGTCAAATGTTCCAGAGTAATCACTGGGACCCGCGTGTTTTCAACAAAATTCTAAATTATTTGCGTCGCGCTCACATGCAATCAGATTACACAAGGCTCGGTCACAGACTGCGGATGGAAGCATCGATAACATTCCAGAAACTTCCGATACAGGCCAGCGCGTCCTACGCTGTGCGATAACATTTGTCAGGCGGTGAAACGTGTCGCCCGATAAAGACAAACAAGTACACGTGTCAATAATCGTAATCGTAACAGTTTTATTCTTGGTTGTGTATACCTCTCCCCTTTTTATCTATCTCTAATTTTCTGGGTCAACTCTTCATGGTTTTGAAAAATACATCTCTTGAGGATAAGCAATGCCTAGCTGTTGGTGATTTAACATGAACATACTTGACGTCGACAACGGAAGATTAACAGCTTATACAGACTGTTTAGCTGGTTTCGGACCGGAATCATTATTTTCACTGCTACTAGGCGTTCTACTCATGGTACGAACATGCTTCTTGACCACGCTCTAACTAACATCGTGCCAACTCCAAACCCTGGTATCATAGATAGTGAGATCACAGACCATTTCCCAATATTGGTCTCCTTTCAGGCCGAACGCCTCAGTCCGAGCCTTCCTATTTTACGACTAAACTTGACCGAGACAGTTTTGTTAACGCCATAAAAAATACTGATTGGTCTGTAATAACCTCCCTGCTTCATCCCGATCAAGCTCTTGAAAACTTGTTCCATCTTTCTAGAAGCCATTCGCGCTCACGCAACTACCGTCAGATGCAGGAAAATTTGAAGTTTCTCAGTAACCCTTGGCTAACGTAAGGTTTACTGAGCAGTATGAGAACAAAAGAAAACCTATAGAAAAAGACTAAAAAGAAACGAATAATTGTAAGCTTAGCGGGACGCTAAAATATTGTAACATTCTGATTAGCTTGCTAAATAGGTATAGATGACAGTATTACGAAAATAAATTTGCAAAAGGCAAGAAGAATCCCAAAAAACGATTGCAACTTCTTAATGCGTTCATAAACTTACGTAAATCCGGTAATACTGCTGATAAAATAAATTACAACAACAAAACTTATACTCATTAGCCCTGGCTTAGATAATCTTTCTCTATTTTATCTAAAACCTATTGGTCCAATTACTATTATTAGTAATATTTTTAAATGTGGTATTTTTCCCACTTCGCTTAAAAAAGGCTAAGATTATTCCTGTACATAAAAATGGCGATAAAGTGGAGGTGCTGATGTATCGCCATATTTCTATTCTATCGTCGATTAGTAAAGTCGTTGAGAAGTTAGTTTGTAAGTCCTTATATATTTACTTAAAAAATTTAATCTGTTGCAATCATCCCAATTTGGTTTTCGCGCTGGGAGATCGAATAACTTAGCTTTAATATCGCTAACCGATACTCGATCGATACGGGTAACTTCGTTGGTTCGGTATTCTTGGACTTCACTAAAACTTTTGATAAAAATAATCGTAACGTACTTTTTTCTAAGCTAGAACCTCTGGGAATTACCGGTCCAGTACTAAAACTCCTAAAAATTTGCCTGCATGATAGAGAACAAACAGTGTTTTCAGGTGCTTATTCTGATACTAAAGTTAATAACCAAGGTGTACCACAAGACTCCCAAACTACGTCCCTCACTATTTTCTAGCTATAATAATGATTTACCCCCGTATCTTAAATCGGCACATTGTGTACTATACGGAGAACATACTACTATCTCGTTGCGTGACAATTGTTTAAGAACCTTAATCCTTAAACTAAACAATGAGCCTGATCATATTGTTTCATGGTGTTCTTCGAATCATTTAATTATGAATCCTTCAAAAACTCAATTCATGATGTTCTGTTCTAGCCAAAGAATGTTACCTGGCTTGCCTGAGATAACTCTAGATAGCCGTCTCGATTGCTATCTCTGAATGTGTATAATTTTTGAGCATCAAACTAAATTTTACCCAAAAGTTTTCTCAACACATTGCCTCCATTAAGCCAAACTGTACCTTTGGTATTAGAACATTAATCAAATCAAGAGCATATTCTCCAATATGGATTATTAGCATTATACTTTGCCTTCATTCACATTCACATTAATTATGCAATTTTTTCCTTGGGAAACACGTATGACTGCTATATCTCGTCCATTCAGCACTTACAAAAATAAGGAATACGCATGATCACTAAGAGTGGGTTTTCACGAGTGCTGCTCTATTACTTCATGAAAATAACATCGTTGTAGTAATGAATTTGTTCAAGTATCGTCTAATGAGTAAATTTTATAAATTGATTACTAAACAGCTCTAATGCCAATTCGTTAATTCCAGGCATCTCATCAATAACAATAGGACCAGGTTTGCACGTAACTCCAATTTTCGACTACCAATGGTTCATTCTAACTATGGAAAAATGACATCATCATTCGCTGCTATAAAACTGTGCAACGGTTTATCCTACCACAATGAATCTTCGTCCTTTCAATCATTTAATCATGCCCTTAAGCTGTTTTATATGTATAACTCAGTTTACGTCATTCATTACAGCACATTTGCCATTTGTATGTACTTTCAGTTTTTTAGGCACTATAGGCTTGTATACAGACAATTCCTTTTCGTTAATTTTGTTTTTCTATGTTTTATTTTCTCGATTGTGTTTGTTTTGTTTAGTTAGCTTGCTCCTCTTTAATACGTCTCTCCAGTGTGTTTAGTAATCAATGGTCCCGTTGCAGCCTTTCGCTTTGATACCCTCATCTGTTTATTGTCTCTTACGAATTCACTGTATTTCAAGAATAATATACTGAAACTGAAAGTGACACTGATTTGATTAGCTGCAACGGGCAGGTTGTGATATCTTGATCAGGTTCTGGATGTACTTCTTGGATGGGTCCCGTATTCCACAGCTGTCATCGCCGAATATATTCCAACAACTTCAACAACCTCAACAGCTCTACAATTTCTGGAAAATTGAACATTTGCAAGTGGGGCTCGAAAATAATAATTAATTTTTAGTATACGACGTCCTTCAAACTTTGAATGTGCTCCATCTCGAAAACCATAAAGCATCTTTCACCTACCCGGTGTGTGTGGGGACAGCGAAACTTAGCGAACGAGATATACTAAGATTGAAAGATAACCTTCGCTGTGGGCTGTCTGCATATAGTGGGCAAAGTGTAGGCTGATCGAACATTACTTCCGCCTTCTTCTCCAAAAGTGCCCCAAAATTGCTTACGGTGAAGCCAATTTAGTGTAATAGCACATAATTGCATAAAATGTCATCGTATTTTTTGTGGTATGGAAGGTTTCTTATTTGCTCAGCGGTCGGCTAATGGGCGACGTCAGTATTTGCATTTTCTCTGGTGATGACGAAGCGAAGTTTTGCTTCATTACTTCGCTTGCTCCTAGCTTTGACATTCCTAAACAATAGGCTCGACCCTCGTACATACCTCGAAAACTAGTTGGTTATGCGCGTCATCGGCTACCCTTCAAACCCTTCATCGGCTACCCTTGACGAAACAGGGCGAACTGCTTGCAGCGAACAAAGCCCTGACAGCACGCAATAACGAGCGTGAAAAGAAAGTCGCGCATCTCGAACAGTAATCTTGAACGAATAATATTGAGAATAAGGATGTCCCGTCCACCGATGGGGAGGATTGTGTCGCGATTCTCAAATTAATGGGCGACGTGATTGAATGTCCTCTTTCGCCCTCTCACCTAGACACCGTAGATCGCGTGCCTACGAAGTCTGGCGAAAAAAACATAATTGCCCGCTTCTGCTGCCGTGACAAGAAAACCGAATTTCTGCGCAAAGCGAGAAAGGCTCGCCTACAAACTAGCCAAATTGGTTTTTCAGGCTCCACTCCAGCCCCAGCTCCAGTTTTTGTAAATGACCCTTTAACTCCCGACAACAAGAGGCTTTTCGCGAAGGCACTCGCGCTAAAGAAGGATAGCAACTGGCAGTTCCTGTGGACAGATAATTGCCTCATTAAAGCTCGTAAGACCAGTGACAGCAAAGTATTCCGTATTTCATCTGAGGCGTACCTGCGCATCTTTACCTAACCATCTTTCATTCATCTTTTCCTTGCGCGTGCGCGCCTTAATCTGACATGTCTTTGATATCCCCACAAAGATTTAAGTATCAACTTTCAAATAATAATCGTTCACTGATCCATTTTAACGGTCGAAGCCTTAGGAGGAATCATGATAAGATTAGTAACTTTATCAACAATCTTGATCACTCTTTCTCGTTTATTTGTGTTTCTGAGACCTGGCTTTCTGACAACAATTTCAATTTATACGGTTTTCCATCTTACAGTTCTGAGTACTGTCATCGTTCGTCTAATAATCATGGAGGTGCTGCTATTTTCATCGCTTCGGACGTCACTTACACGCGTAGGCACGATCTTTCAATAAGTGTTAGTTCCTGTGAGGCTATTTGGATTGAGGCTGAACAACCTTTCTTTGCACATAATCGGAAAAATCTTATTCTTGGTTCCATCTATCGCTCACCGTCATCTTCTGTCACTGACTTCCTACTTGCTCTTGACGTCCTACTTAACAAATTATCGTTCGAAAACAAGAACGTTTTAATCGTTGGCGACATTAACATCAACTTACTCTATACAAATACCAGCGCATATTCTGCCTACTCGGACTGCTTTTTCGGATGTGGCTACGAGTCGCTTATTAACTGCCATACCAGATGTAGCCATAACGGAACGCAAACACTTCTTGATCATGCGTTATCTAACATAACACCGTCCCCCGTGTCGGGAGTAGTGCGTACTGACATAACCGATCATTTTCCCATTTTCGTTACATTTAACAGTCTAGTGCCAACCCCTAACATCTCTTTCAGTACATCAGTATTTAACCAAGATACATTTATTGATACCATTAACAATACTAATTGGACTCAGGTCAATCTATTGGATGATCCGGCAGCAGCATTGACAAATTCTCTGCGTTGTTTTTACATGCCGTATCAAAAGCACCCGGACCGTTAGCTGTAAGAATAAATATAAGTACGCCTGCAACCCGTGGATGACGTCCGCATTACTGACCAGCTTAAGGAAAAAAGATAACCTATACGGGAAAACTAAGCGGTGACCTTTTAACTCTAAGCTGGCTCTGCGTTATAAAAAATATTGTTATGTTCTTAACACGCTACTTAAACAGGCTAAAAGGCGCTACTATGATAATGAATTTAGTAAACACAGAAATAATTCAAAAAAGCAATGGAAGCTTCTGAACGAATTCATGAATAAGTCCTCTACGCCTGAACAATGTTCTAAAATTAACCTGAATGGTACAACATACCGCGAGCCCACTCATGTTGCCAATGCCTTTAGCGACTATTTTGCTCTGACACAAATATATAACAACCCAGTCACTCAGCCAACCATGTCTAGGTTACCTCACTCATTTCTTCTTTCCCCTGTTACTGTTCCAGAGGTGTATTTAACAATCTGTAGCCTTAAAAACACAAGTCCAGGTTTAGATAACATTTGCGCACACCATTTAAAGTTAGTTGCTAATATTATTTCTGAACCAATATGTATCATAACTCATCGCATTTTCGAATCCGGCACTTTTCCTCTATGTCTAAAGAAGGCTAAACTTATTGCCGTGTTTAAGAAGGGTACCAAAGACATAATTTCTAACTACAGACCAATATCTATTCTTTCGTCTTTACGTAAGATTATTGAACATTTATTAGTTAAACGTATAAATACCTACCTTGAAAAATTTATTATAATTAATTCCTGTCAGTTCGGATTCCGTTCCGGAAGTTCTACTTGCTTAGCATTGCTCTCTTTAACCCATTTTATTAAGAAATCTATAGATTGTGGTAAATTCGTTGGCTCTGTCTTTTTGGATTTCACCAAAGCTTTTGACACGATTAACCACAGCATTTTGTTCACTAAACTTGAAGCATACGGTATTACTAGTCCCGCTTTAACTCTATTAAAAAGCTAATTGTTGGATAGGCAGTACGTGGTTTCTGTAGCGGGTGCCCTTTCTCAAACTAAAATAATTAACTTAGGTGTACCCCAGGGGTCCATTCTCGGTACATTACTATTTATTATTTACATTAATGACTTACCCGACCTGTTACATTCATCTCACTGGGTTTTATACGCCGATGACACCACCATATCATTATCAGACACATCGTTAATCTCATTAACATCAAAGTTAAATGCTGCGCTAGCTGACGTTATAGAATGGTGTCTCAGTAATTACCTAATATTAATCCAGAGAAAACTAAATATATTATATTCAATAGTGGTCACAGGGTCCTAACTACTCCACTAGCGTTACCACTTGGTGCTCATCAAATTCCACCCGGTGACTTGGTTCTACTCCTCGGTGTTCTCCTGGACGCTAACCTCAAATTTGACTCCCACGTTAACAATATTAAGAAAAAAACGGCATTTGGCATTCGCGCTCTAATAAAAGCACGCGTCTTCTTTTCTCGCAAGGCTCTTTTATCACTTTACTTTGCTTTTATCCATAGTCATATTAACTATGGAATCGCTGCCTGGGGCAACACGTACAATTGCCACCTCTCATCAGTTCAGCATTTACAAAATCAAGCCATTCGTATCATTACTGGCAGTCCTCGTCAGTCAAATGCATCCATTTTGCTCCGTCAAAACCTCATTTTAACGACCGCGACCTTGTTTCAATATAATTTAACAATCTTATTTTTCAAGTTACTTAACAACCAATTGCTTTACGAATTCGTTAACCTAAATGATTTACATAACAACAATAGAACTAGGTTTGCCTTTAACAGAATTTTTTTACTGCCTCGTGTCCGTACCAACTATGGTAAACTAACATGATCTTTCGCTGGCATATCTTTATGGAATCACTTACCATCAAACATAAAATCACTCACATCATTCTATGCCTTCAAAAAATCCCTTAAAGAGTTCCTTTTGACGCAGTGACGCAATTATGGTTCCAAATGTTTTATTTATTATCACTATTTCTGTTATGTTTTGCTGTTCACATGCTTGCTGTTGCCTTTAGTCGTTTTGTTCATAATTCTTCTTTTTATGTATTCTCATGTCTTTTTTGTGTCTTTTGAAATTTTGTATATGTATATTTAGAGCACACTTATATTTTTACTTCATGTTCATCTCGGCCTGCCGATCATATTTTTCTCTATTTCGTTCTGTTCCTTCTTTAGATAATTTAAAGGTTCTGTTGTACGCCGATATTATTTTTATCTTTGTTAGTAGTACTGTACATTGTAATCATAATCACTTTTCTGTTGTTGCACTAGAGCTCTTCGTTTCTGTTAGTGTACATTCTATAAATTTTATTTCTGTCCTGCCACCTATGTAATTTTTTTTTCTTATAATTACCCACCGAGGGTCCCGGTTACAGTCATCGACTTTGGGACCCTCGTCTGTAAAACGAAAATGTAACCGTTTCTTTGTTTGTAATGAATAAGCTTGATTTGATTTGAAAAAAAAAAAATGTGTGAGGTCTTCTGAGATCCCGTGCTTTTCGTGTAAAATATCCAACAAGGACCTAGCACGTCCTTTGTGTAATCAACGTTCGATTAGCTGAACGTGTGCTCTTGGGATCTCAGCTTGTATTAAGCGAACTGCTGACGACCAAATGGCCTGCGAACAACTCGCAAAAGCTTACAAGTATCCCAACTGCCCAGATCCATTACGTGCATCTGGTACGATACGAGTGCCATTCCTACCATGTACAATGTTACGTTGGGTATAACAGCCTGTTCTGTTTGCTGATACGGTTGGTACATGCAGATCCAGTCTATCAAATTCAAGCCATCCCCCACAGAAAAAGTTCCCGGGTTTTGTTGTGCGAAATAGTCACAGGAAGCGGTGGGGTCTGCGCCAATGTCGCTTGATTTGTCATCACCGAACCACCAAGGCGGCATCCGCTTCAATGTTCCGATCTTGGTTGATAGAGCGGACACGAAGTGCAGGCTTACTGAGTGCTGGTGCTCAAGAAGAGAGTACAGCATTAGTGTGTATTTAAAATGACAACTATATACAAGGTTAGAACAGCCGGATTCAGCGGCGATGGATGCAAGGCACTGAACTGCTTCTAATCCCTTCGTCCAACGACAGCAGCTCCTTCACCATATATATATATATATATACGTGCGTGTGAGTGCTTGTCTGTGCCAATAATGTTATAGTCACGGTTGGTATTTATGTGAAAAGATCAGACGACGAGTACCATACCTGAACTTATAGAATCATCTTTGCCTTTAACCAGCTCTTAATTCTTCCTCCACCACACACGCAGTGAGATATTGACCTCCTCGCCGACAAAGCAAGGGGGGCGGAGGCATTATGATGCAGAGTGTCAGTCACGAATGAAGAGCTTAAGGCGTGCCGTATACGTCACCACTGTCATGGCAGAGCGTTTTCCGCAAGCAATGAGGCGCGCTAGGCGATAGTCATCTGAAATTGGACTGGCAATAGGAACAAAGTGCCCCTTACAGAGCGAACGTAGTTATTAGCACAAACCGTGCTCGCACACCAGTTTCAATACTCACATGAGGTAACCATGAGCATACGTAATTTTCCGATGCTTGCTGTCGTAATGTGCCTTTGATCGACTTTCCGGTGCCATTGTATCGAGAAAGCGAAGAACAAAAGCTTCTTCGGTGATACAGAAAGTTTCGGCTTGCAAAGGTTCGTGTTGGTGAGGAAAAGAAAGATAGCATCTACTGTAGATTTGTGGGGATGATTGCAAAATAGAAAAAAAGAACTATACGTAGCAGTCTCATTCATGTAGGCCAGTAATAAAGCAATATACAATGAATGGTAATACGTCATCCCAGCTCTTATAGTTAGATGCTAAGTACGTGAAAAGCATGTTCACTAGTTTGTGTTTTTTGCGCTCCGTAAGGCCATTCATCTTCGCATGGCAAAGTGTCAAGCGGTAAAATTCTCAAGCTGAGATACGGAGGAACTGTTTGACAACATCAGCGGTAAACTGACATCAACGGTTGCTTGATATGACTCGAAGAAGGCCGTGACCCAGTAGAATGTAATATATCTGGAAAAGGAACACGTGGTAAGCAGTCGCAGAAGGCAGGGTCACCATCTCAAAGTACCATGTCAGAGGGAGATCCAGTATGCCTTTAAAAGAGCGCGGGAATACATTCATTTCGATGAAGCATTCGCGAGCAGAAAAAGGGCCTGAGGAAGCTTGCGTGACTGTTAACACTACTTCGAAGCTGAGATGTTTCTAGTGCTCAGTTTCGAAGCTCGTCTTTGCTGCGAATGTCAGTCTGAGCGAAGCAATGACGTGATCGAAGTGCTTAGCATCGCTAACCGTTGTGCCTAGTGGCGTCCGCGAAAGGTGTTCTGCGTCAGCGTGCCTTCAATTGCTCTAGTGCAACACTGGAAAGTATTATGCTTGCACGTGGAGAGCATAGCATACAAGACGGCCACATATATCTTCATGGCTCTCAAGGCAGAACAAGTAATGATGATCCGTGACCACTTGGAAAGGGAGGCCATACAAATAGGTGTTGAATATTGGCACAGCAAGCATGTGTTCCAGAGATTTTCGCTCAATCCCTGTATAAGGGCGTTCCGGCTTACCTAAACCAGAGCTGGCATATCCAATGACATATTCTTTCTTAACAGAGTGCTCTACTAGAACCGCGTCTATGTCAAGCCGCTGGCGTCGGTATGAGCGTTGGTCAGTGCACACAGGTACAAGCGTCGAAAGATGTCTACGTCTTGAGAAAGGACTAATTGGCAGAAGCAAGTCTTAAAATCATGGTTTCATATAAAAGTGGTACTTTGGCCGAGGAGGCAGGTCAAACGAAAAGCAATGTTTGCAAATGCGGGACGAATTTACCAAAAATATGCGCAGAGGCATAAAAAGCTGCGTAAGTTATGCACATAGATATATTGTTAAAAACACCAACTGCGAATGTCTGCATCAGATCACGTCTGATGCGGGGCATGACAGTTCTTCGCATTGAGAACTAGGCCTGTATTTTAATATATTTGGAAACGCCATGCAGTCGCTTATTGCGTTCATCAAATGAGCGCGAGAAAGTTTCGACGTTTTCGAGATATATGCAAATGTTCCAACCTAAGAAACAAATGTTTGTCTCCATGAATAGTTTGAATGACGCGGGCGCTTTAGAGCAACTGATATAAAAACGCCTGGACTCACACAGTTCATCCAGGCTTTTAATGCCGTCTTTTTCTTGTCCACTTCATAAACAGGAATTTCCGAGGAACATGAACCTAACTCTATTTAACAAAAGTAGAATAATATTGTGGTGTTACGTACCAAAACCACAATGCAAATATGAGGCACGCCGTAATAAGAAACTTCCGATTAAATGCGACCACCTGCCGATCTTTAATGTGCACCCAATGCAAGCTAAACGGGCGTTTTTCATTTGCCCATTTTTCTTCATCTGTTCTTCATCGAAATGCAGCCGCGGCGGCCAAAATTTGACCCGATTGCCTCCAATTTAGCAGCGCAAGGGAAAGCCACAATGAAACTACGGTGTATTCAAGAAAATTTAGAAGCCGGAATCAGAAATTCTACGTAATCATCAGTTCCTCGGAAAGAATAAACGTCTTTTTGAAGGTCAAAAGCGTGGCAGTTTGGGCGAGTTGGTATGTATTGACTGTTTTAGGCTTGTAGCGCAGCTCAGGACGAGCAAAAAAGGAAGGAGGTAGGGGTAATCAAAGGGAACGGAAAACAGAGTGAGCGCTAAGTAAAAAGTTAGCGCTCACTCTGTTTTCCGTTCTCTTGAATACCCCTACCTCCTTCCTTTTTTTGCTCTTCCTGAGCTGCGCTACAAGCCTAAAACAGTCTTTTTGAAACAAAATTCAGGTGTTAAAAGTAGATAGGATAGGGGCGAAAGGCGAAAACACCCGTGTACTTAGATTTAGGTGCACATTAAACAAACCCATATGGTCCACGTTTCCGGAGTCCTCCACTACGGCGTGCCTGATATACAGACAGTGGTATTGACATGTAAAATCCAATAATTAAAAACAATATAGATACATCATCACCAGGTACGGCCTTCCTGATATGTGCAACTGGAGCTGGACAAGGACTCCTTAACGTTCGAATGGCATTCTTGTGTACGCATTTTGCACACTTTGTCATCACTTGTCTAGCGTTCCGGTAGGTATACGCCGTAGGTTCTTTGACGAAATGGGCGCGCTGTTCCCCTATGAATTCTCTGCCACGGGCGGGACGCAGAATTAGAGGGTGTATTTTTGATCTGAGCAAAGTAAAAAAATGCGCAGATATAAAAAAAATATGTATTATGATACTACGCTTGCCTTTGGTGAATGGCTTGTCGGCTACGAAAAGCATTTTCGGATTGGGCAAGCACGCAGTCACAGCCTCACGTAGAACATTAGCGACGACACCACTGCTGTCGGCAAGTGTTCTTTAAATAGGGCAAGTTTCAGGCCGACTGACAAGAGCAGTGACACCGACGAAGAATTTTTCGTCATCCGTAGTCCAGTACGTCCATTCATTACGAACACTACGCTATAGGGTACCGAGACATTTTCTGCCTTCCTTTTGCAACTCAGTTGGATAGGTTCAACTGCAGCACCAAACGCTTCGAGGTGAATCTTGGAACAGGCCACTAGAACGTATACAACTCAGAAGCCCCGTCAACAGTGCCTTCTAGTGCCCGGAAGATGCCATCTTACTGGCCGACTTCTTAATAACTAGGTAAAAAACACGGATACCTAAATACACCTCTTCCATTCTGCAGGCAACACTGTCACCAAACATATGAAGGAAATCAACGTCAAGGGTGGTTCTTGGAAGAGTCACAAATTCTGTCGTACAATTTAGTGACCTTGCGATGTTTCCGTAGTACCAACAGCAATAGGCAAAAAGAGCCTCCGCCAATGCTACGGCATGCTGTCGCCGTATGCAACAGAAACATCACTTTTCGTCCTAAGAGGCATTTATAGACAACAAACATATTTCAAACAGTACACCTGTCAACCAGTCAAACCATCAATAACCACATGTAATTTTTTTTCACACAGACACGGGGAGAAGTACCCCTGCAGGCAGTCTCCATCAACCTCGCCTCAGCGCTGTCTAGATTTCCCTGGAGTAGTGACAAGGAGAATTGAGGTGGCAAAGTATATCGGTGAAAAGGAGTTGCTGGAGGTGGCGTCACACTTCCATCAAATAGGGGAGTGGTTCAAAGTTTTCTTTCCCGAAATCGTTAGTGCGACGTTATTAGGTGGATATCCTGCTTGGAAAGGAAGGCAACCCCGCTGCTTCAACGTCCCCCTTGCTTTGGTGGGTTGCGGGTACCATAGAACTTGCGGCGAATTAAAATATCTCGATATGTGACCTCTCACATCGAATCTGTATGGAGCTGGGTGAAGTCGTAGCTATTATTTAAAGTGTTCTGATACGTCATCCTATAGGCGAGAGTTCACTAGATTGCGAAGTATATCCCCTCGACTGTTCCTGGAATGAACGATCGAAAAGGCAATGATAATCGCAGCTAGATCTCGGAAGGTAGGTTGAACCAAACTGCCGTATGCGTCTGGATTCAGCAATATCAGGAGCCCAATGCGCAAGATGCGACGTTTCAGTATTCTTCTGAAAGTTGTTTTCATAGATATCTGTTGTGCCAGATGACATTCCAGATGACATTTGTTTATGTCGGAGTGGCACTTCTTGTAGGAAATTATTTTTAATCGCAGTGGTTGTTAAATTGTAGAGCGTCCGTCCCTAAAGCGGGAGGTCCTCGAATATAATCGTGTTGATAGGTAATGGAAGTCTACGCTCATGCCTCGAGACATTATAATATTTAAATAAACAGTTTCAAGAAGATCTAGCGACCAGGAAGGTGCAAACTCGGTGTTGTGTAGTCAGGGTGATTTCACTGCACTGAGGGGGGGGAATCAGGCTGACAATAATACAGTTGCGATATATGAAAAGCCTAATAACAGGACCTGGAAGTTATAAAGTCCGCATGAAGAAACAATACATTAATTAAATTCCCACTCTCTCCCGATTGCAGTATAGTATAGGATCCAGAAAAGTTAGGCAGGGCAGAGGGCAGTGATAGTGATGTCTAGAATAGATCTCCATTTGACCATAGAAAGCAAAATTAGTCGAGAACACAGAAGCCAACCTAGATGCAGTAATCGAAAAAGCATGCTTATCCCGGCTAGTACGCACAAAGATCGAGCTTTCGAAAATGAAGATTATGAAAGGGTACAGGGAAGCCATAGATCCGTGTCTAGGCATTTTTCGGAAGGAGGAATTGATGTAGGACGCTAGGCACCACACAAACCACTAGGTAAGCTCTCCCAAGTATTAAAGGATCTAATAAAGAAATAACAAAGGATAAAAGTGTCCAGGGGAGATATGAGATTGAATTAGCTGAACAGTCAAAGCTCATAAACAATACAGAAGCAAGGGATACTAAAAATAATACCGTCGGCAAAATTGTGCAAGCAGGAAAGTTGGGAAGTCAATTGCCAAATATTACCTATTGCCCAGACGTGGTTGCTTAGGGGCTATGGCGTTACGCTACTAAGCACGAGGTCGGGGGACGAAATTTCGGCGACGTTGGTCCTGTTTAAATAGAGGCGAAACTTGAAACCGCCCGGGTACTTAGATTTAGGTGTGCATTAAAGAACCCCATGGGGTCCGAAATATTTTGGACTTCCCCAATGCGGCTTGCCTGATAAGTATACCGTGGTATTGGCACGCTAAACCCCGTAGTATCACCGAGCTAACAGTATCAATTATACCATTTCAATTTGTCTCTGGGTAAACATATCTAAAGCACTTTCTTGTTTCAGTCCGGAATCAGATGCCACACACTTCTCTTGCAAGAACACCTACCAAACAAAAAATAATTGTGAATAAAATGCTAATTATGTGATTAAATGGCTAAACTGGCTTGTATAACATTTACTTTCACCATTTGAAGCAAGCACGTTTGTTTGCGAACAATAGCGCTCGTTTCTGGAGATGAATCGGTATGTACGCTTATGTAGCCTTGATGGGCTTTCAATAAGTACAGCATAGTAGCATTTGAAAACATAAAGTGTACATATTCAAATTTGACAATCAAGGTGCTAGATTTTTTCTTGTGCCCTCTTGTGTTAAGGCAGTGCACAACTTTTATCATCGGCTAACCACTTACCTCACGGCATTATGCTCAAGATGTACATTACTTGTGTGAGACTCGGGAAATTGGTGATCTATCGCAGCCTTATTAGGGGGACACTATGTACTAAGAGACATCGATTCATAATACGAAAATCCGTGTAAAGAGCCATGTAAAACCAATCGCGCCTGACCGTGACTCGCATATGGTTGTAGATCGACCATCACGCATGCACTCTAAGTAGCAATACCATGAGGTTTAACCTCGCAACCTTCTTAGGGCACTGACGTGTTGTATCAAATATGTTCATTTGCCCATTCAATCACTTAGGTAGTAGAACACCAGATATATTCCTTGTGACCTGTCACATTCTTGCACGTCTATGAAATAGAATGTTGCTGCCATGATATCCTCAAACAGTGTGGTGCATCTCTGATTAAAATAGTGCTTCTAGATAGTTGCTTATTAACTTGTTGCTCGAGTAAATGAGCGCGATTGCAGTATAGGCAACCATGACACGTACTGTATTTATGATCTAGCTCCGCTCTTTCAATCACCTGATTCAACGCAAGTACAGTATCTGATATTGGGGAGCATTTCTGTGGGCCTAAAGGAAGAATGCCAAAGGGCATATCGCCAGCTACAATGCATGCAAGATGTGTGATCTATATTGAAGAGTCTTCCATGGTAGCTGTAAACGACAAGTGTTTCACATCCCTTGGGGTCAAGAAATATAAAACTATAATCTAGAAATATTGAATGTCTCAGCGAAAAATATTCCTGGTAATCACAATGCAGTAGGGTAGCAGGTGCACAGCATATCTAGCCAGAAACAACACTATCCAATAGATTTTTAGAAACCATTACGTTAACTGAGTACTTTTACACAGATCAAATATAGGAAACTAATGAAACGAATGTTCATTGCAAACTGTTGTGACGCCCAATACTTCAAGTTATCGCTTGGACGACGCAGACAATTTGGCTGGCAAATGCAAGTCCTAGTCCTGAAACAGCATTTGGCTCACGCTAACACGCCTGAAGATGCCGACGGCGGTGTGCTGGTAACACAGCTGGCAGAGATTATTCCGTCTGAGCTATCAAAATAGCCCGCTAAACAGCATCTGTGAACTAATTCCTCAGGAATCATTCCTGAGCAGCAGCCGCGACTACCGATGTGTACTTGAGGTATTCGTGACCCAACACCAAAACTGGCGACTTCAATGAAGGTAACGTGATAAAATCCTGCAGCACAATTACGATATTAGCACAACTGCTCCCTTCATTTTTCTTTGTATACGATACGCATCACACACGCGATGAGTAAACGCGGGGGCTGTTCCAAACCTAACGTGCTCGGTAACAATAACTAGCAACACAATGTCTTCTACATAAGTTACAAAAATCTCTTAAAACGTGCCGAATTATTTGAATATTTCAAGCACTCTTAGTGCATGGGTGCGCTGTACGCAATGCACACCATTGTTCAACGACATCGCTGAAGCCTTGCCTGCCACGATGCCACATCTTGTTGGCTTTCTAAAGGCTGCGGAGGAACCTTAGCGCAGCTGCCACTAGAAGCCTGACGAAAAAAAAGCGACGTTTCAGCCGAAAACGTTGCCCTCGGATTGTTTTCTGAAAATGGTGTCTAAATGTAATAAAGAGCCAGATCTAATTGACCAGTAATCTAGGACTGTAATATGTCTTAAGCAGGTATAACTTATGCATAAGCCATCTCACGATGACTGTAGACTGTCATGTGTGTAGCACTGAATCAATCAATACAGCGGCACTTCGGGCTGTCACTGTGTAAAAAAAGTTTGTGTAAGGTGTGTCTTGCAGCAAGCCTTCTGTCGCGCACTTCCGTAAGAATCGTCGGGGCCATCATGCACTGCCCCCGCGAAGCCTGCGCTTTGGCCCCGAAATGAGTGGCATGTATGTGCATATGAACGCTTTCGAAACTCGTCATACGGCGGCTAGGCTCCCTTCACGCACAACTATCTGGACGCTCTGCAACAACTGCCCCATTTGCACAGTTGTGCTGCACCCCCGATTGTAATGTGCAGATATATTAGCACTCAAACATTAAAAAAAAAAAAAAAACTGGACACCAATTGTATCGCGCACATGAAGAATCGAAACCTGAGTGGATGCGAACAGTTTAAAAAGTAAACTTTATGGGGCAGACAATGGCACACCGGTGCACACTCAGCTAATTCGTAGCGGATAGTTGCTATCGGATTGTGACGCGCGCTACCGAGTACGGGCAGTCATCTTCAGCTCCATAGAATGCATGGGACATGCCGCAGGTACGACAAACTTCAAAATGGCGACTGCTAACTAAGGCATAAGAAACAACTTCACTTCTATGACACTGTCTCGAGCAACCTTGCGTTGAGCTACTCTGCAGTTTCTTTTAGTAGGAACCAATTAGATTTCTTTATATTGAGTAGAATTAGCTATGATTGTAACGCAGAGGCTTACTCGAATGTACTTGTTATTCAGAAAAGCTGCACGTTAGAATCATGCAAATACGGTATTGGCGTTGCCTGAAAAACCCGCACACGGCGTCCGTAACGAGAAATGTTGCGCGTCGGTGCCTGAGAACACTGAGAATGGTCCATTCATTTGCCGCGAAATTGGTGGCACATACTCAATGACCGAAGACGGCGACATATTCATTGAAGAGCGGCACCTTCACATTGGATTTCTCGCACCCCGTGATTAACCATCGAGTTGTTCTGCCTGACAAACCCCTGTTACGTGAGTGCGACTCCGCTTAGAATTGGAGAAATTTATGGTATCTGCTTCGTCATTTTAGGGCGCTCCACTCCCGCTAGCATACTATGCTGTGGACCCAAGTTTTCATCAAGGAAGTTTACTGCAAAATGGCATTCATCCACTTCCACATACCCAGTGACCGCAGTGTACATCAAATTGTTTCATTGAACACCAGCACAGACCGAATGGCACATTCACAGGGCTACGAGTCGGTGTCGAAGAGTTTCATTGAATAGCGGCACCTTCCAAGCTACCATCTCCAGTGACTCATGAAGGCGTGAAAAGAGTTCGCTGAAGAGGGACACGTCTGTACACACTGCCACATGCTCAGCGACCCAAACTGGTTCGATGGTTTGTTTCGAACCCTGTTACTTCAGCACAGCTGCCCGCTCCGCTATCTATTCGGCCATGACGCAGATAGGCCGGAAACAGTTACGTACAAACAAAGATACACAGATAGACAGCTAACCATGTGACAGTGCGTGACGTGCCTTAAGAATGATAACGAATTAAAATAATTTGCTATAGCGTATCGCTTAAACTTACGTCCTTAGTTCCTTGATTTGTTTTATGATTACGTAGCAATGAGCCTCTTTCACGCCAACTTCGCCAACGCGGTACTTCCCACTGGGTAAATGCCGCTCTTAATTGTAGTTATTTCCCGCCATTTTTGGTGAATGCGTACGTGTCGTTCACGGATGAAACTAAAACGCCGACTTAGGACACTGTGTTTGGATCATTGGGCAGAGTCTGCTCTTCGATGATAAGAATTGCAATGTGTTGCCAGTGCTGAGTGGAATCTTATTCATTTCTTATGTGCAGCAAATGCTGTTTAAAAATAAGTGCACACACGCGTCATGCTTTCGTGCACATTTTTTTTTTTTTTTTTGTTACGGAGGGACCATTCAATGAGGCAGTGTGTCTAGAGCGAAGTGCGATAGAGAAGCGCGGCCGCACACACCCCTCATGTATGAAGAGTTTTGTGCAGTGTCAATGCAGCGTGGCGCTACGTTGCTTGTACGCTATCTTTATTTTCGTTGACAATAATTGACAGATTGGTTCTGCTGAAATTCATATTCTCCAAATTATATTTATATGGGCATGTATTTTTGTGTGCATGCATTCTTTGCGTGAATAAGTTGAAAACTTGTGAGGACGGTGTACATTTATGCACTGACGGTGCAGTGAAAGCGTGCTTCCTGTTTTGAGCCCTTTGAGGGTGGAACTCTTCCAAAAACGTTTCGTGGTTTTCTAATCTCATGATTAGCTCATTTCTTTGTAATGTTCAAAATGATGGTGTACACAATTTGACGTTATTTTCTTATTTTTTTAGAGGAAAGCAAGAAAGATTATGGTAAGCGGATGTTGTCTATTACAAACCTATCTAGATTGTGTATTCTGTGTTATTCAATTAGAATCTTTCTAGCTTTTACATTGTGCAACATATTGTCCTTCGAATTTTTGTTTCAGAAAGATGATTGTGTAATTTTTATGAGATTTATCGCTTTTCAGAACGGAAGCATTTAAACTGATAAGTGCGCCTAGAACACAAAAGTAAATGGTATATGTTGCAACTTCACCAAAGAAAACAAACAAATTCAGAAATATACGACTATACAAACTATATCTAAAAAATCTATAAGATCATCTATAAATCATGCAAATAACATATGAAACATCTAAAGAATGTTTCTATAATTGCAAGATCTCACCCTATATTATAAAGTATTGCTTCCTGAGTTTTGACAGTAATCAAAATGTTTCTCGAAGTCACCTTTATTAACCGCGTCATAAAGAACTTCGAGAACCGCGTCTTATATGCAAAAATAAATATAAAAGAGTTATGTCACGACAGACAATGGATAAATGCAGTCTATTGTATAGTTTTTCTTTTCATCGCTTACGGATTTTTAAGATGCTAGTAATGAATGAACAATAGAAGGTACGTGCTGCTCAGTACATTGTCAATTACATAGATCTACAACTTCCTTTCAAATTCCTTGCAATTTCCATAAGTGACCTTCAATACTTCAGCGTCAATAACGTCTTTAAATATATATGACAATTGTTGTAGTTTGTTTCGTTTACTGAACCACAACAGGCTTTTAAATACCTGCACCTACAATATACTCAAATATATTAGAACGCTGGATAAAGTGACCGGAGTGAGCCCGCATACGGGACTTGCATGATTACGATACTGTTGCGTTGCAGATAACTCTGATTTTTCGTTGCCATTTCGAGAGATTACAAGGACAGGGTGTAACTGCTGGGCGGCTAGTTAACTTTGATTCCCAATTTAGTTAAAGAGCAGCTTTCTCTAGTAGCCTTTCTGGACTTTCCAACTCGTGGCTCAACAAAACCACGGCAAAAAGTCTTCGATGACTGTCTATTTCGATGCGAAGTGTTTCTCCCACGTAAACGCTCATTCTTGGACCATGCATGTGGTAAATGCTTGTAACTGTATATAAATAATTTATGCTGCATTAGGAAAATCAGCTTTTGAAGCAGTCATTATGCAATCTGCGAAGTACCGCGTATTTGCTGCGTAAGTGCATTGACAATTATCAAGGTATTCTATGAAAGTGTTATGTTGAATTCTTACTCGCTGTTGGACGGAAATGTATTTCATCAGTATTATTCATCCGTATTATTGAGCACTTAAGTTGTTTCCGGAGACATGGATAAAACCATAAATATATCTAGAAAAATACAATTTGCAGCCAAGTGGGTGCATGAACCGTAACCTCAGCGAAGCACATGGGCTGCTCTGCTATAGAGCTACGTCGGGGTATGTGTCCCATTGCAACGTATTAGGGATGTATGTATGCGTAGCAAACCTAGCAGTGGCAGCGTTAGTGCGCCACCAGGCAGTGGACGGAAACACGAAAAATATGATCAATCAACTGTGTCCCCCAAATGCTGGATGTATATGCACGAAAACAACAATGAACTTGTGCATAGGACCTTAAAGCATCGCTCGGCTTAGGGAATAGGTTATTTGTTAGTAGCATTTTGAACAAATCAACCAAACAGACAATGGTGCAAAGGGTAGTAAAGAAGTAAGGTTTTTGTTTCAAGCGAAATGCATTAAGTAAATAAAAGTAAAAAGTAAATAAGTAATGGAAATAAAACTAATATTATTAAGTAAATAAAAGCAGAAAGTAATACGGTTTGTCAGCAGCAGCTACCGAAACAAACTCGTCGTTCTATGCGAACTAGACAATTTGCATGCGTTTCATAACCTTCCTGAAACTGCCCGAGCGAATCTTTTTCGCCACACCCAAAAATACAAAACAATTTGTCGTTGGCTTTGTAATCATTTCTCTGCTTGGGATAATAGTGATTTGGAAGTCATGGATTGTAGGCAGAGACGTGAAAATTACATTAAGCAGGATTGACACCGCGTGTTTCGTCGGATGGCACATTCTACACTTCGCATACTGCCACTTCTCCTGAACAAAATACCCACGCGATGAATTTAATAAGCATGCAGTGAACATTTATTACCATCCAAAAATAAAATAATAACGTATGAATGACAACTCTGGCATTGAAACATGAGGCAAATTCGCAGGAACGTTGAGTTTTGGCGCGATAAGCAGTAGCCGAAGATGGAATCTCAATGGAGGGACAGTTTTGAGAGCTGAACTTTTATTCGTGAGGGCAGCAGCTGCTTTCCGTAGCAGCGTTTTTATGTATGGCTAGCCATCTCCCCCGTCACTCAGTTATTAAGTAGAATAATGAGCCTTAGCGTAGAGTAAGAAAACTTGATTCATAATTCAATGAAAAAATAGCAACAGAAAGGCCGGTGGGACGGTCACTTCTTGCTTTGATAGAAATAACGAATTAAAGTAATGGCGACGAATATTTTAAAGAACAGCCCAAAAAACCTACGAGCGAAAAAGTAGAAGTAGAAGTAAAGCTAGAAGTAAAAGTACAAGTTGCAAAATAATTACTGAAGTTCTTATTAAAACAGTAAGTGTGCCTGTAATTGGCCCTAATTAAGAAAACGTGACAGCAGCCGTGACAAGTGCACCAGGTCTAAGAAACTTTTGTCAAGCGATATGTGTTAGGCTTAAGATATAACCGAGCACTGAAAGTACAAAGCCCACATAGACGCACTATCGGCAGATAATAAAGCTAATAAGGATGCCGAGGGCACGTAAGGACTTCTTAAGATTTGACACTGCAAAACCATTATTGTCCAACTGCACGCCGCTGAGCGGGCGTTCGAGTTATGAACCACTAATGAGCAAGCGAGCGTGTTGAGACATCTTGATTTGCTCTTACCGAGGTGCAGTTAGAACTTTGGCGAGAGCTTGCGCGCACAAGGAACGCACGGATAACACAGGCTTCCGAGAGGGAGGGTGACGTGGCGTCGCGGTGATGCCCTTTCTCCTCACAGAATACCTGCCGCGCTAAGCAGCTGCAGGTGTACCTATTCGCCCGCTCTTGACCGTCGAAGCGCGGTCGTGACGGGGCGTTGCAACCAATTGGATTTTACCTGCTGTTTCGCTGATACAGACTACTGACGCTGGCGTTTTCGCTCAATTGTCCATTTGATGTTTTCGCATCAAAACGCCGAGAAAAATAGGCAGACTTAACAACAATGCAGTTACGCTCCGTAAAAATTTGTATTGGTTATGCTAGTAAAGTAGTAAAGCGTTGCTTAAAAGGAAGTAGGAATATTTGAATCAATCAGAAAGGTAATAAATAAGTAAAGGCAAATTAAAATCATTCCAGAAACTGGACAGTGTTATTTAAAATAAATAGATAAACACTATCCTTGTTACTGGTTAGTGTTCTGTCATTAGTTTAATGAATATAGGTTTTCACGCATTTATGTCACCTTGTTAGAATGTTTTAAAGATGTGGATTCGATAAGAATCTATATTTTCTATTTCTGGTTGAACGAAAGTTTGACTGTAGAATAACACAATTGCTCCTTCAATATTGCTACCTGATATGTGCAGTGCTGTATCACTGCTGTTGGAAGTTTAAAATACATTGCCTTTCCTGTATTGTCGGTGCATTGCTTGCGGTACAGTGAAACTTTCCGCGTATAAATATTGTGTGAACAAGTCCAGGTAAGTTTCATGCGCCAAATCAACGCCAGTACTTTGCATTTATGTGCCATCTTGAAGGAGTTTGCAGAGCCAACTCTTAGAGCGAAAACAGATTGTTAAGATCGTGGTAGGCTGTAGGTTTGCCTTTGGTTGTACAAACATGCTTTTAGTGTATCTACTTTGGCATTAGATGCATCATGGCGCCTTCGCGAACACTTTTCTAAAGCGCTGATTTCTTGATAAATCTAGTGTGGAATTCCCGTAATATATTTTTCTGTTTCAGAGCACAATGATTTACTTTGGTACGAACGCTAGCAGCTAGTTGCATTTTTTGTAAGCTTCTTCACATAGCATTTCAGGAGACTTTAATGCTCGCTATGAAATTTGATGCAACCCAAACATATATGCACGAGGAGTCAAGGTCGTAGAGCATCTCACAAACCATTCAATTGAACCTCTAAATGACGACAATATAAAGTACCTCAGAGGCCCGACTACTAACAGCATTGATTTAACCTTCGTAAGAAGTTTTCTTGCCCGAAACTTTGGCTGGTGTACCGACTTGGAAACACGTGGGCGTGACAATTACGCAACTCCTAAGTCAGCTGCCTGTATGCATATTTCACTAAGAAAATTCTTTCTTAAATGTACACATTAGGATGCATACAAGGACCCTGCAGGCATGGGAATTGCTGCTGCAGCGCAGCACCAGAAATTAGTTACTAAAATAGCTCATTGTCTTAGGAAATGCACACGAATTTCAACTAAAACAGACAGCTTTTAGCCAAATGATGAGGAATTTGAAAGACTCTGTGTCATTCGCAGGCGAGCTGAAAAGAAAGTTTCACGTACGAAATGCCTTTAAGACCTAAGGCTATATCTGGATAATTGTAGTTGGCAAAGATGGCACGACTTATGTTTCACGTTCGATGTGCGTCAATCTGTAGGAAAAATTTGGCGGATTCTTAGAGGTATGCTCATGCCGCCCCAACACCTTTACTCCTTTGCTGCAGTCTCTCTGCATGAACGAAATGGCCTCGAAGAAATCTCAGATGAATACTGATGGATAAGCGGGTTCAAAGAATTCTATTTTCTCCACATATAGTCAGTGTGGCATCACACAGACGGCAGTGCCAGCTTTGCATGTGCATTTCATAATTTCACCACCTCTATAGTTGAATCAAACTGGCACACATCACCATGCCATGACTAAATGAGCTATGAAGACATTACAAAGCTGCGCCACACCTCCCACCTGCACCTCCTGGAATATTATAATTCTTCGTGGATATCTGGTGAGGTCCCAAGAAATTCGAAGCTGGCAAAAAACGTGCCGATTCTGAAGTCTTTTAGGCAGCCAACAAGCTGCACGTGTTTCCGACCCGCAGCCCTACAGAGCTGTGTAGGCAAGCTTATGGAGCGGATGATCTACAGACGTGTTACATGGTTCCTTGGAAACCATAGTAAGTTTTCTCACAAAATGAACGGCCACCGCCAAAGGAGGTCTGCTATTGATAATGTCAGCGCCCTCGTCTGTTCACTTGACAGCCGTTTTCTCGACAGCCATTTTCCTTGACATCGAGGCAGCTTTTGACTCTGTTTTTCGCTGTGCCATTCTGGCAGCTTTGGTTAGTGTTTACCTTGGAGGAACGTTATAAAAGTGCATAGAAAACCTTTGAACAGACCGAAAAATATTTATGAGTGCTTGGAACGGACCTAGACAGCTTTACAGAGTTTTACACAGTGGAGAAAGGCGCAGCCATGGTGCTTTGTTCGGCCCATTTCTACTCAATGTCAGCCTGCTACTCATATCAAGAAACCCGCCGTGAGGAGTAAACATCACAATCTATGCTGATATGCGAATCTAGGGCGCATCAAGTTCGCGCTATATCACCCAACAACCACATAAAAAAGCATTACTGAACCGCTCCATCTATTTCACTCTCCGTGGTCTTTCCCTCTCACCAGAAAAAGAAAAACATAGCTATGGCGTTCACAAGAAAGAAAATGACCGAATATCCGCTCGTACTCGATGGAGGACCGTTGCCGTATGTACGGTCTCAGCGATTCCCTGGAATTGTGATAGACCGAAATCTCTCTTAGTCAGCTGTCTTCCTGAAGCATCGCAAGTTTTCAAATTCATGGCGGGAACACGATGGTGCTGCAACTGCCACTCAGTGGTACTTCTTGGCAACGCCAATATTGAAGGTACATTGCGCTATTGGCTACCGATGCTTCAGAGATTATGACCAGCAAACAAGAGGACTACGGTATTCGCGCGCAACGCCTGCCTGCGCATTTTCCTGGGCCTGAAGATATCATCGCTTCCCAAGAAACAACGAGTAACCATCTTCGCCATGTGCTCCAAGCGAAGAAGCACTTCATGTACCGCGTCCACTTAACCCACTGTAAGTCTGGCTGTGGTCAAGCTGTGCAACTTCTGCACCTTCCTCCGACATTGAGCCACATGAATCACGGCCTCCGACTTTTCCACCCTGTACACTTAGCCTCTAGATAAAAGCTAGTTTGTACCCCGGGTAGATGGGACAGAGAGTCGAATACCGCAGGCCACGCTGCTGCAGGCCACTCACTACTACTTAGCCGAGAAATATACTCAGAACACCCACATCCACACTGATGCATTAAGCACTCGGGAGACTTCCTCCGTTGGCCTTTATGTGCCTTGAACAAGACAAATGATTTCTGATCAGCTGCAGTCGTTGATCAGCTGATCAAGGACATCCTCAATGACTGTAGAGCTTCACGGCATAAAGGAGCTTTCCTCTATATAGTGATTCGAGCGCCTGGCCAATGGGCAATTTTCACTCACTCTAAAGGAGCATTACAACCATTGTGTCCCCCAGTCTGTTAAGAAAAAGCAATCATCAGCCTGCTTCTTTCGAGATTGCCTACTTATATGACTTGGCCATTGTATCAGGCCACCTTATCACGTTTCAGTGGATACTGGTTTATTGTGGTATTCTGGCAGACGTAAAAGCATATGATGCCTTCATGGTGTTCAGCACCAAAGCTATAAACATATTTATTTCACTAGATCTGATAATTCCCAACTAGCTAAAAGATTTGCTTCCGAAGAAAAGGATCGGCTATGGAGCTTGCCGGCTCAACATTATGCTTTCCCTTACTCAGTCGACCGAAATCTCAGATCCAGGCTCCCGTCCAGCATTCTTCGCCATTTGAAAACTCCATATAATCGTCTTCGCCTGAACACCGCCTATGGAAACGGTTTACGGTACCGCTTTAGTCGAGTGACATGTCCACACTCCAACAACTGTGGCTCAATTGAAACCGTGGATCATAGCCTGTTTGAGTGCCGGCATACGCCGATGAGCGTACCTTCTATGGACATTGCGCGCATTCACTTACAGAGAGACACTTGTTACTTGACTGCGTCTTAGACCCTGTAGCCTGCCTCACACAACAGAGGCGTCGGATGAACTGTTTATTCACATACTTAGAAAACATTGGTCAACTCGGCAAACCTTAGTTCTACTCCGTCACCTCCACACACTTTTCACATCACGAATTCTTTCACCGTATTGTAGGACAGTGCATACACTGAAGGCCTTTACCATTGCACGCCGTTGCCCATGAGTGAGAAAAAGCAGTGCCGATTTTTTAAAATGTTAATTTTTTTGCGCCTCTCTCCTTCTCTATTTCTCTCTCCAATTCCCTGCCCCAAGCAGAGTAGCATGTCACCGATGTGTATACGCCGGCTGAAATTAGTGGCTCTCAATAAAGGGTTCTCTCTCTCTTGTAAGCTCTTTCCTAGCTCATGGTAATTTCCTTTAAAAGGTTCACATGCTCTTGCAAGCCTGTTTAAGGGAGTTTGGAGTGTAGAATTTTGATGGCATTTTTGCTTTTAAATAATTTACCTGGCAAACATGATCACCTTCATCACTACCAGAAAATAACAAGCATGATCGCTGCGTGGTACATTTTTATTATTTTCTTTTTATTTAGTTTCGGTTTTCTTCATTTGATATAGCGGTACTATATCATCCTGATTCAATAGGCTGTATTTTTGTAGATCGCGCTTGTATTGTATTATTTAGCCGTTCTTTCTAAGAGTACACGTATTTACTTCTGGCCTAAGTCTGTAAGTCTGGCCTAAGTCGGTATTCTGGCCTAAGAAGTAAGAAAGAGCTCGCCTTCTTCTTTAAACAGATATAGCTCATTCCTCAACCACAGGAATAGGAAGAACATGAAAGTAAAACGTCTCTTCAAACAAGCTTTTTCATATCGACATCGTGAGCTGACGGTCCACTGCAGCGAAAGGCACGCAAATTCGGCGTCGCTGACGGCGTTTCAGGTGTGATTGGTGCACAACGCCCTGTTGCCGAGTGGCTTCGGCGAAGGTACGAGCATTTTGCTGTGGCTTCGCAGTGTCTTCGGCACCAGTTGTGCTGCCATGCGCTCAGCTTCAGGAATGATAGCCGCAGTGTCCGCAGCGTGCGCTGCGACCATGCGATGGTGTTCTCCTTAACGAGGACCAAAGCGAAATTTGCCGAACGACGTCGAAGCACCTCTGTGCCGCTAGCCGTTGCAGCTATCTTAGTTGGTTCCATCGCAAGAGAAGCAGTAGCTGGCGTAAAAGCACTGTTGCATAATATTGAAGCTTTTGCTCCGCAAGTAATGAGGAGTCCCAGGCTAATCGTGCGCGAAAGACAAACCATGTAAAGAAAGTGCATCGTCACCTAGACAGGAGGCCTGCATCACTGGTCAGCGGTAGTTAGAATCCTCATGGAGTACTTCACGGCTTTTAGATGATGGTGTCATCCACGTCAGATGGCATCGACAAAGTTTGACAAAGTTCCGCACATGCGCTTATTAAGAAGCTAACAAATCCTAACATAAGCCGTAGGATTAAAAATTGGATAGGTAATTTTTTAACCAACCGAAGTCACTTAGTCTACTTGAACGGGTACTCATGTTCACTTTCGCGCGTAAAATCTGGTGCAACAAAGGGTTCGCTCCTCGGTGCACTGTAATTTCTGATCTATATTGTTACGAGAGGAAAAGCCAGACAGTCAGTTCTAAGCGAACAACCGTTTACAGTTCGTGTTTGCAGCAGCTACCACGCACACTTCTTCTTCCTCGACCTCTAGCGTAACTAGTGCGTGCCATCACCCCTCCCTCCAAAAAAAAAAGAAATAAATAAATAAAGTTGGGGAGATGTTAAATGCCACAAGGAAAAAATAAAAGAAATGAGAAAGACAACGGACGAGACGACAGGGGCCACATCACAAAGTTTGTGGATGAGAGTCAGCGCGAATGGTAAGGCTTCATCCTCGTAACATGAACAATGTCACAGGAACGTGGTCTACGGGAGTGGTGCGAAGTTTCGGCTGGAATAACTTCGTAGTTGACAGGACTTAGACGACGCAAAACTATGTAGGGTGCAAAGTATCGGCGCAATAATTTTTCTGACCGGCCTCGTTGACGTATAGGGGTCCAAACCCATACAAGATCTCCCGGGTTGTATGTGACGTCTCGATGGCTTATGTTGTATCGACGAGCATCTTGACTTTGTCGGGATAGAATTCGTTGCCGCGCAAGGTGCCGTGCCGCTTCGGCACGCTGAACAAAGGCGTCTGTATCTGGTGCGGTAGCTTGAGACGAAGTTGGTAGGAGCATCACGTCGAGCATAGTGGTGACGTCGCGTCAGTAGACCAGACGAAAAGGAGGAAACCCGGTGGTTTCTTGTAGGGCAGTGTTGTACGCGAATGTCACATACGGGAGCAGTTCGTCCCAATTTTTATGATCCGTGGCAACATACATGGAAAGCATATCCGCAATCGTTTTGTTGAGACGCTCTGTTAAACCATTAGTCTGCGGGTGATACGCAGTTGCCGTATGGTGCGTTGTTCCGCTCAGCTGCAGAATATTTCGGACCAACTGGGCAGCGAAGGCCGTACCACGGTCTGTGATGACGACAGCGGGAGCACCATGTCGAAGGACGATATTTTTGATAAAGAAGTTAGCAACATCTGAAGCAGTAGCTCGCTGAACGGCTTGTGTTTCGCAGTATCGAGTGAGGTAATCGGTGGCGACGACGATCCAGCGGTTATCAGCCGAAGACTTGGGAAATGGGCCGAGTAAATCCATCCCGACTTGTTCAAAAGGTGAGCAAGGAGGTCGGACAGGCTGAAGCAGACCGGCTGGTTTTAGTGGTGGAACTTTGCGGCGCTGGCAATCTCGACAACTTCTGACGTACTGCTTCACGGTTTTTGTGAGTTTTCGCCAATAGTACTTCTTGTTGATCCTTGCGAGAGTACGCGTGAAACCAAGATGCCCGGACGTTGGTTCGTCATGGCATGCACGTAGAACGTCGTCGCGGAGTGTAGCGGGAACAACGAGCAGGAGAACGGCTGCCGTAGGGTAGAAGTTCCGCTTGTATAGGATGTCGCCACGTAGGCAGAAAGAGGACAAGTGACGCGCGAACAGCCGTGGGGGTTGTGGGCGGCTTCCTTCAAGGTATTCAATCAAGGGCTGGAGCTCAGAATCTTGGCGTTGCTGTTGAGCAAGGTTTAAAGACGGGAGAGTACAAACAAAACCAGAATCGTCGTCAGTATCTAGTGGTGCGGGTTCGACGGGGGCGCGGGAGAGACAGTCGGCGTCAGTGTGTTTCTGGCCGGACTTATAGACGATGGTCACATCAAATTTCTGCAACCGAAGGCTCCATCTTGCGAGACGGCCTGAAGGATCTTTGAGATTCGCCAGCCAGCAGCGAGAGTGGTGGTCGCTGACGACACGGAAGGGGCGTCCGTACAGGTATGGACGGAACTTCTGGATAGCCCATATGACTGCCAGACATTCTTTTTCAGTTGCTGAGCAGTTTTTTTCAGCAGCGGACAAGGTTCGGCTGGCATACGCAATAACGCGCTCAACACCAGCTTGAAACTGTACGAGTGTCGCTCCGATACCAACGTTACTAGCATCAGTATGCACTTCTGTGTCAGCCTCGGTGTCAAAGTGACCAAGTATCGGTGGTGTCTGTAGACGTCGCTGAAGGTCGTGGAAGGCGTCGGATTGTGCTGGGCCCCAAACAAATGTGACGTCGTTCTTGATGAGTCGTTGCAAACGTTCTGCAATTTCACAAAAATTGGGTACAAAACGGCGGTAATACGCGCAAAGCCCTACAAATCGGCGGACATCGTGTTTTGTCTTCCGTATCGGGAACAGAGCAACTGCCAGGGCTTTGTCAGGGTCAGGGCGCACACCGGTGCTGCTGACAATATGACCTAGAAATTTGAGCTCCTCGTAGCCAAAGTGACATTTGTCGGGCTTCAGGGAGAGGCCGGCGGTGCGGATAGCTTGAAGAACCGCCTCAAGCCGCTGGATGTGTTGTTCAAATGTGGTGGAAAAAATAACTACATCGTCTAAGTAGACTAAACACGAGTTCCACTTGAGGTCAGATAAAACTGTGTCCATCATGCGTTGAAATGTGGCCGGAGCGGAACACAATCCAAAAGGGAGGACCTTAAATTGATAGAGACCGTCGGGTGTTATAAACGCCGTTTTTTCCTGGTCCCGTTCGTCAACTTCAATTTGCCAGTACCCACTACGTAGATCCATTGAAGAAAAGTAACGGGCATGTCGCAGGCGATCCAAGGAGTCGTCAATTCGAGGAAGTGGGTACACGTCTTTTTTCGTGACCTTGTTCAGTTTGCGATAATCGACACAGAATCTTAGTGAACCGTCTTTCTTTTTAACTAATACAACAGGTGAAGCCCAAGGACTTGTCGATGGTCGAATGACATCATCGTCGAGCATTTGTTTCACTTGATGACGAATAGCATCCTGTTCTCTTTGCGACACGCGATAAGCGTGTTGGCGAACAGCTTGGACGGTCGGTTCAGTGATGATTCTGTGTTTGATTAAAGGAGTCTGTTTGACCTTCGACGTGGTGGCGAAACAGTCGCTAAATGACGATAGCAGAGTAAGGAGCCTCTCCTTCTCGTTTTGGTCGAGCTGGGGGTTGACGTTGATGCGACAGGTCAAGTCCACATCGCTGGGTTCCGGAATCGAGATTGTCGTTACCGAAGCGCAGGCGTTGGACTCGGCCACCGTTTCAAAGTAGGCCATGGTGGTATGCCTCGCAAAGTGTTTGTATTCGCCACTGAAGTTCGTAACTAGAATCGTGGTTCCTATGTTGGAGCTCTACGAGACCTCGTGCGACGCCGACTTCGCGATCCAGCAATATGGTGAGGTTACCTTCGGCGATGCCTATTCCTAGTTGTTCTTGGGGGCATTCAACGAGGACGAAGATGCTACTTCGAGGCGGTAACGTCACGCAGTCATCGACCACACGTAAAGCCGCGCGGTGATGTTTATCCACCACATTCGAATCCGAAGAAACATAGAAAAAGTCACGAACAAGTCACGAAGGTTAATGATCGCCCCATATTCCTGGAGAAAATCCATGCCCAGTATAACTAGCCGAGAACACTCGGGCAGCACAAGGAAAGACGCTACGAAAGTCGAAGTAGAAATTGCAAGTCTGGCGGTGCATCGTCCAATGGGTGACACGAGGTGTCCTCCGGCCATAATCAGATGTGGGCCGTCCCACGCTGTCAGCACCTTGCGTAGCCGAGTCGCCAGTGAGGCACTCATAACCGAGTAGTCAGCTCCCGTATCTACAAGTGCAGTTACTGGATAACCGTCGATTGAAGCAGTAATAGCAGCAGAAGTTTTTTTTGCAGTTGCGAATGAAGGCGTCAGTGGTACGTCGCGAGGGGATGGCGTCGGCGGAGGATATTTGACGGTTCGCATGACAGCGGCCTCACCCCCGGAGGTCGCCGTTTTCAGTTTCCCCGGCGCGGGCTTCCACCGTTGACTCCAGCGGAATCAAAGGCGGGTCGAGCACGGTTCGGTGACGCGTACCGACGAGGTGAAGGCGACCGTGACTGTCTTCGCTGTTGGGCAGGAGGAAGCCGGTTACTTTCTAAGTATTTCTCGATTTCGTGCGGGCGTTCGCCATAGCGCGGGCAACGGGCGTCCGGATGGTATCCCCGCAGACCAATCCGTCGGTACTGGCAATCGCGATACATGTGACCAGCCTCCCCGCAGTGATAGCACAACGGACTGTTGTCGGGGGCGCGCCATACCGTAGATTTGCGCGGACCAGGATGAAAGGTTGCTTGCGGATTCGTGCGGTGGATCGGACTTGGGTAGCGTCGAGAAATCCCAGCAGGCGGCTGCGAAAAGCGGCCCGTCGACGGCGCGCAAGCCCGAAGAGCATCCGCGTACGAGAACGTGGGAGGTTCGGGTCGTGTTGGTGGCGAGGGATGAACCACTTTGCCGATTTCTTCTCGAATGACATCCGTAAGAACCGCGGCACTGGGAGGTGTCGGAGCCAATGCATAGGACTTCTGCAGTTCTTCTCGAACAATTTGTCGTATTAGCTCGGTAAGTGACTCCCTCTCATCATTTGCAGGTACGAGAGAGCATGCAGCAGTCATGGTGGTCTGGCGTTCATACTGCGAGAGCCGCTGCCGAAGCATACGTTCCATGACTGTTGCCTCACGAACGAACTGAGAGACTGTTGAAGGAGGATTACGCACGAGGCCCGCGAAAAGCTGTTCCTTTACGCCTCGCATTAACAGACGCACCTTCTTGTCTTCTGGCATTAGTGGGTCGGCCCGACGGAACAATCGCGTCATGTCTTCGACGAACATGGCGACGGTTTCGTTTGGCATTTGGAACCTCGAAGACAGTGCCTGTTCGGCTCTTTCTTTCCTTTCGGGAGTGCAGAAGGCTTCGCATAACAGTCGGTAAAACTCCTGCCAGCTGGTAAATGAGGCTTCGTGGTTCTCGTACCATACTCTCGCCGCGTCTAAAAGGGAAAAGTAGACGTTCTTCAACTTACGGCGATCATCCCAGTCGTTAAAGGCGGCGACCCGGTCGAAATGGTCCAACCAGTCTTCAACGTCCTCAAAGGCGTCGCCATGGAACGGGTTAGGCGTGCGAGGCGCGTTGAGAATGCATGGTACGGGAGCATTTGGGATCACCTCGGTTTGGCTTGCGGTAGTTGTTGACATCTTCCTCACGGAGCTTGCCAGGGGACTGTATTGCGGTGGAAGACATTGGAGACGACGGCTGCTTCGATAGATTTCTGCCGTCCCCGAGGTACTGGCGTCGGTAGCTTCTGGTTCAGGACCCGTATGCATACGATGGATGCGTACCCAGCACGTCCACCAGTTTATCACGAGAGGAAAAGCCAGACAGTCAGTTCTAAGCGAACAGCCGTTTACAGTTCGTGTTTGCAGCAGCTACCACGCACACTTCTTCTTCCTCGACCTCTAGCGTAACTAGTGCGTGCCAATATTAACGATATAGGAAACACTTTATCTTCTACTATCAGGTTATTCGAAGACGACTGTATCATCTACAGACAAATTAGTAACGCCAAAGACGAGAACTCATTACAGGTAGACCTAGACAAACCCGCATTTTGTGGTTGCCAATGGCAAATGGAAATTAACATTTATAAAACTAAGGCCATAACAGTCAGGAGAACACATGATACGGAATTGAGCTGCTACACGATTCAGGGAATCACTGTTGAGAAAGTATCCACAATTTATTATCTCGGAGTTCATTTATCCTCTGATTTATCTTAGAACGAGCACATTAATACCATAACAAATAAGGCATCCAAAACATTCGGCTTCTATAAACGTAACTTTACTTGGCCAACTCTGCTACGAAGTTATTAGCATACACTACGCTTGCTCGTTCAAAGGTAGAGTACGCATCCATTATTTGGAATCCGCATCAAACCTATCTAACCGATCAGCTCGAAGCAATACGAAATAAAGAAGCAAGATGTATCACAAAGAAATACTCGCGAAACTACAGTGTTACGGGCATCAAGGAATCACTTTCATTGTCCTCTCCTCAAAACCGCCGGTTATAGCATTGTTATCGCATTTTCACGCGCTTTATCATGGTAGATCCCCTTTCCGCGAATCAATCAATGCAGCTCATAGTGTCTTTCAGCGTTTTGATCACCCATTTAAAGTGCGACCTTTTTTTCTCGCACTAATCTGTACCGTCATTCACCATTACTTTTGACAATATATCATTGGAATAAACTACCCAGGGACATTGAACGATGAAGTTTTTGTTAACAAGTTGAAGGTTTTCCTAAATGTGTGATTATTTCTATGTTGTGTGCTTAACTGCGTATCCCTATTGGAAAATCCTATTTAATTTCAAACTGGGTTATACAGGTTTAAACTGGTTTTAACAGGGACCTGTTTAGCAACAAACAGGTATTAACAGGACCAGTTTACACACGAACAGGTTTGAACGGGGTCCCGTTTGGCATGCAAACAGGTATAAACTGGACCAGTTTACACACGAACAGGTCTGAACGGGGTCCCGTTTGGCATGCAAACAGGTATAAACTGGACCAGTTCACACATGAACAGGGCTGAGCGGGGTCCCGTTTGGCATGCAAGCAGGTATAGGCGCGACCAGTTCAAGCAGAAATGGGTCTTAACAGGGGCCCTGTTTGCAACTAAACTGGCTTATACTGGACACAGTGGCACCATATAGGGTCGCCTGTTTGGCACAAAAGCTGGTTTATTCTGGAGCTTTGTGGCAACCATACTGGATGGTATCATGCATACGAGTTTAATGCTTGAATAGAACTGGGGAGGAACTTTTTATTGTTCGACATCCTGACAATTTAGCCCCTAGTGCTAAATTGGGGCCATTATCAAGCTCTACAGAAATTGCGTGACCACCTCGGAACATTCACAGACCAAACTGCGATATGCTAGCTGCGAATTTCAAACCGATTCCCGGTCCTGCCCAGTTGAAAAAGACAGGAATTCCTGCTGCAACTACAGCAATTTCTGTTGTACGACAGAAGTTCCTAACGTTTCTGAAGTTGCGACAGACATTTCTGACGTTACGACAGCGATTCCGACGTCGCAACAGAAACATTCGGTCGCGACGGCCAAGAGTTCTGAAGTCGCAACAGAAGCACTTTCCGTCGCGGCCCTTTAAAATGTCAGCTTCGCATCGGTGGTGTACACTGTACTTTTTTTCTTGCGCGGTATTCAATCGTGCTTCTTTGGAGCCGGCAGTACTGATAGCACCGACACCGGCATTAAAGTCGACGTTGCCAATTGTTATAATTGTGCCGTGACGACGCGGCACCAGCAACGCCCTACCGGCCTCCTCAAAATCGGCCGCTGATCAAAATCATACCATCTGCGGGAATGGCTGCGAATCCGCTTTGTTTTATTTGGTAAGATGGGGCACACAGGCCTGTGGACTTACATGTGCGGTTACACTGACACATTAGTTAATTTCCCAGAAATATTGCACAAGCATATGCGAAGCGGGAAAGAAGTTTTGGATTGTTCCACAAAGTTGCGTGAAAAGGTGTCTCGCTCGGGTCTCATTAATCTGGTACAGCGCTGCCGTGAGAAGCCAGTATTCTGTCGAGATGAAGACTCACCCACGAGTGTTTATGTAGCTATATTGTATTGAACACACGAATTATATGCGAGCTCAAAAGTGTAAAGAGCAAGAGACAACTGTCGAAATTAGCAGTAACAACCCTCAGGTCCCCGGTCACCGTTGTCTGTTTCTGAATTTCGTATGAAATATGGATATCGTTACAGCAAAATCGATGGTCTAGCACTCCACGATGTACCTGTCGATGGTAACAACACTTTTGCTCATCTAGAGATGCGGCAGTTGACGCGGTGAAGTGAAAGCGCATCGTGGCTTTTAAAATGCAAATGTAAACAGCAACCCAGACAGCAATTTACACTCTTGACATAGCTTCAACATACGCCGGCAGTGATGTTCGGCGTGGTGCAGTGGTAAGATGCTTATCTCGAAACCGTCAGGTCCGACGTTCGAATCCTAGGCAAAAGGCATTTTTTTTTCTACTTTTATTTTTTTATTTTATTTCGTATTAATAATTTTACATAACCTTAAAGTGACCTCTGTCAATTTTTAATCAAATATTGATCAGGAACTACAGAATTTTCGACTACAGGGCGTCACACTACAGTGAACAGAACGACAGTCACAACGTCCCAAAATACGACAGACTGAAAATTTGCTGTTGTGTTTTTCAAGTGGGTGAGACGTCTATACGGCGTATACGCAGATTGCTGTCCTCTCTATTAAAAGCAACGACGTTGCTGAAACACGTCGTACAAGACGCTGTACGACTCGCATAACATCGAAATACAACGCCGTCACCATCCATGAGATCACCGAAAGCACGGTCGCTTTCGGTGGCGGCCTACAGATGGCAGCACAGATGGTAGCGCCGGTAAAGCTACAGGTGATATTATTTTGCCGTCCTCAGTTGTCGCCACATGTGAGTGCTTGCTGCATTGACGCCGTCCGATGTAGTTGTTTAATCGTGTGTACGCTGTGCCGAGAGAAATTGTGGTGCATTTTGTATGCATTGAGAATCACAAAACCCCTGGGACCGCGTAATGTAGCCCGCAGTATCCTTCGTGTGGTGCGCCGATGTCGAAGATATGACCCTTCGCGCTTCCTTTGTTCCGGGCTCATGAACAGGATCTCCTCCTCTGGCACTGTCGCATCGTATCGCGCTGTACGGAAGAATTTGGTGAAAGTTGTGCTCTTACGTCCTGTAGTTGATCCGCAATTCAACAGTGTGTGCGCCGGAAGGACCGTTGGTGCAGTCGATGCCGCGGCACCTGTGACGCTAAAAGGAGCGTTTTCCGAGTACGCCTAGAAAGGTAAGTCCGGCGCTTGCGCGCATTCTTCCTGTCTATGGTTCGTGAAGTGTGCGTTGTTGTACGTATCGCAAGATCCGTACAACAACCGGATCCGGATTTGTAAAGCAGCAAGAATTATAAATGTGCTTTTCAAATGGTTGTTCTTCATGTCGCAGTGCACATTTAGCAAAAAGTTCCATGGAAATTGCCCTAAAACGTATTCATGTTACCAACAGCTCTATCTGTGGTTTATTTACTTTCACCTATGAAGCACGCTAGCGCGGGTGGTTCTTTGATCTAAATGGGCACAAAAATTCAAGCAAGGAAAGTTACTGTTTGTGTACATAATTTTTCATTAAGAAATGGTATAGTCATTTCTAGAAGTAGTACGTCGATGTGTCGCCGTCACAGCTAACAGCTGCGCGAGATAGCACCCGATTTCTTCGTCGACGCATGGCCAGATTTTTAGCTTGTATGGAAATTCTTCTGTTTATAGTGTGTCGTCAGATGACGTGTATTAGTGTCCTGTGTGTTTTCGTGTACTTGTAAAGGATTCCGATCTAGCAGAGAAGCCGAAATTACATAAGCAATGTTTCTTTTTAATCGAAAAATCTTTCTCTTTTCTGTATTGTCTCTCCAGAAATGAGGTGGTCTGTTGTAATTTTAAGCGCATCGTCCTTTGGGAGCAGTGCTTTGTTGCGCCGCATAGACAAGTTAGGTTTTGGAACGCTTTTCATGTCCTAAGGAATTTTTTGATAGTACAATTCACATTTCACGTTATACAGCTGTACGTTTGTGTGAACCTTTTCATAGTAGATTCATGTTCTCTACAGTTCGATTTACGTGTTATTTAACCGCCTGTGATGTTACAATCAGATATTTGCACAACCAGTTGCAGCTTCATGTAACTGGTTGTATGAGACTTTTTTCAAAATATGACGTGATCTTTTTATATCACAAGTTTGCAGTTTCAGCAGGGATTACAATAAATAAGTATTTATTATTGTTTAGGGATGGCAAGATTTTGTGAACCAGAGGCACCTCCACATATGCACCTGCGGCACTTCTGCAGCCTCAACAGCACGGAAAAGTACCTGATGTGCATGCTGTGACCAGGTGTGTGCAAAGCAGTTGCTGCCACTTACAAGAGCTGCAGATTTTGTTGGTATCATCCATGTTTGGAAACTCCTGAATTTTTTGTGGGTTTACAAATGTGGGCTCATTTTACAATTTTATTAATGTCATTTTAGAAAGACAATGAAGTTGTGTTGGTTAAGATGTTTTAAAGCTGTTGAGAGATTGACGGTATGACATTGTTAAAATACATGTAAAAAATTAATTATAATGGTACTTGTACTGCTTTATTATTAGCGATGCAATATCTCTAACGAGAACATCAGAGGGGCACGTGCTTTTAGGAAGTTTAGTCAGATAAATTCCTGAAGCAGCGTAAAGCTCTGTAATCTAAAAAAAAATGTTGTCAGTTACTGGTTTCAAGTTCGCTGCTGCTTTTCGTGCTGCACGACAAGTTAAATAATGGTTGATAACGTGTGTGTGACGTAATAGTTCTGCGCAAACACACGAGGTGGAGAGAAGTAATTAATAAAGGGAAAATCAGACATCCACCCGCTCGTACCATTTGCAACAAAGGAAACCTGTATGTGTTCCTCAAAAGGAAAGCCGCGCAGTTGAAGAAAAATTCGTCCTGGTCCGGGACTCGAACCCGGGACTACCGCCTTTCCGAGGCAGCCACTCTACCATCTGAGATAACCAGCTGGCTAGCACATGGCAGGGCGAAGTCGAATTACTTGACAACGCGAAGCAAAAGCAAGGGTTTGACATAATATTTTTTTCTCCTTTATTAATTACTTCTCTACACCTTGCGCATTTCCGCAGAATTATTACGTCAGACCCTTGCCTTTGCTTCATGTTGTCGACAAATTCGACTTGGCCCGGCCATCTGCTAGCCGCCTGGTTATCTTAGATGGTAAAGCGGCTGTCCCGGAAAGGCGGTGGTCCCGGGTTTGAGTCCCAGACCTGGACGGTTTCTTTTTTTCAATTGTGAGGCTTTCCTTTCGAGGAATCCGTACGGGTTTCTTTTGTAGCAATTGCTACGAGCGGGTAGATGTGCGATTTTCCCTTTATTAATAATGTGTGTGTGTATGCAACAATGGGGGTGCTGAGAGCAAGCTTTAAAATAATGTGTGCTATGTCCCCAACAAAGAATTTAGTGTCTGCAGCATTTTTACAAAATATGTTCGCAGGTTGGCAGGTATGACATTATGTACAACAATAATGTACAACACTTTTGCTGTAGATGCATTTTCATAACGTCCATTTTCTGTCTACTTGAATCGTATATTTAGAATTTGGCCCACCTTCAGTTTGATCAAGTTACATAGGTAGCCCCCTCTGAGTTAAATATAATTAGGAGCTATTGTAGATATGCATGATATACCTACTCACTGTATTGTGACAGATATTTTTAGGGACTGTGTTGTGAGGCATGCTTTACCTGTATGTCTTGCTGCAGCTTGCCCGACAAAAGCATAAATGCTTTGCCCACCTTTATTATTATGCTTTCATGTAGACTTCTAACATCTGTGCCCACATAGACTCCATGTTCTTAATTACATTTTTCTAAGTATTCACTGTTGTGCATTACATTATTGTGTTACATTACTGTGCATTACATGTTTTTCTTTGTTTTATTTTGGAGGGGGTATTCATTTCTATAATAGTACAGAGAATAGGAGTTCAAAACAAAAAGCCACGAAAGGTGGCTTAAAAGTGTATGAAGCTTGGAATTCTACATTCCATCCCCTAAAGCGCTACCAGTAGTAAAAGATTCCTAATTGTCTTTTTTAGAAGCTAGCTGCCAGATACATAGTCCCATTAGGAGAGTATGTTATTTTTTCTTCTTTGGTCTGACTTGTTTTGTTGAATGTTCTCCTTGTTCAGAGTTTGTTTTCTTGCCACCTCATGCAATACTCCAACTGGAGCCTATGAGCTATGTGTATAATAAATAAGTAAATTCCTAAAGCATGCAACAAACCATGCAGCATAGCATTTAAATGTTGCCAGTTTATAATGCTTCTTGAGTGCAGCGCATCATGGAGCTTGAGGCTGATCTCTTCAAATGTAAAACAAATTGCAGGGTATGAAAACGTGGTCCTACAAACTGCTGGTTACGCATGTCAGTCAGCCTGTTGCAGTGGTCACAAGTGAGAATGTAACCAGAAGCTGGGCGTGCTCGGCCATTTTGCATATGGCACAGGATAAAGCTTCACCTCTGCCATTGCTTCTCTTATAATAATGGCCTCCGAGTATACATGCCGAGTTATGCTTCTGGGGACACCTATTAGTTAACCTTATCAGGTAATACCATTAGCCTTATGGGTGCTATAATGTTGCAGTGCCTGCAGGATGGCCAGCATTACAACACATTAAAATTATTGTACAAGTCATGCAATGGTATCGGGATTGGCCCACCAAGTGACAACCTTTAATTACACTATACCTGGGATCAGCTCACTCAGTCAGGGAGACATCCATGCATAAGGGGAGGGGTATGGCAAATAGAGGGCGTTCGATTAATCTTTCTCACATAGATAGCTGATACATATAATCTTTCTTAAATTGGATGCTTTGTTGCTCAAAGTGAAGTTACTTATGGGCATAATGTCAGCATTTCGATCCTATTTATGCTTAACGAAAGTTGCTTTGTTCAGTGTCACTTTTTATATTGTTTCGCTTGTGATTCTAAGCTCACTTGTTTTATAGCTGCTGTAGGTATGGCTGGACCTGGAGAAGAAGTGTAAGCAGACCATGCTATGTTGCTGATCTGCGCTGATCTCCACATCCAAGTTGGTCCCGCGACAGTTGGGCGCCACTGTGCCTTGCTTTATTGACAAGGTGATATAATATGGTGAGCTTGTACTTCAATATCGGTATTGAAAATTATGTTAAGGAAAAAAGACAAGGATTGGTCTTTATGATAGATACACTCATGTTCTTTCTTTAAGGTGTTCTTTTGACACTGTTCTGCATGGACAAATTTTTAGAGAATTATAACAGTCCTTTATTGCAAAGTGCCATGGCGCTAGTTTATGTGTTAAACTAGCACTCTTTCACCAAAAAATGCCTTATTTAGCACACAATTCACAAGGAAAGAAAGGAGGCAACAGGACAGAGTGCTACTAACAGTTCAGTATTATTGCTCGCACAGTGATATTGTGCAAAAGGTGAAAGGGGGAGAATAGATCTGAATACATGCTGTTCGCACAGAAACATGGTGAGCGTGACACTTGTTTTACAATGATAAGAAGCAGTCTCACTGTCTAGTAATTCTCTGCATGAGGAGCTAGCGCTAGGTTCCTCGTCATACATATAAGAAAAGCCTCAGATATCTCTCCAGCGCTTTTGTCTTTATATTTTGTCACGATCAAGCAGCTTTCAAACATAGGTGCATGTGCGCCGAGAGCAGTGCACTACCACTGCTAACTGACCCATGCATCAAGTTTGCTTGGTCACGCTGCCAGTCATTTATACATTGGCCGGTTTATCCGATGTAGCCTCTACTGCACGAAATGGTATGTGATAGACACTGCACCTGTGTACTGTACATGCTTTGTTACATGATTTTTTTTTTCAGAGATAGTGATGCAGGCCTTTTCATTATTTACATGCCTACACAACAAACCAAGTCAGCATGAGGCAACTGTTCTCGGCACGAAACAAACTTGATTCGTTAGTTTTCGTTTATTGGTGCGATCACACTAAGGCAGACAAGCTTGTAGGCTGTGCTTCTGCAATTTGTACAGCACACTGACAGCACTGGTGTGGGCCTCATCTGTGGGCTGACTTATGGCACCTTCTACAGCGCAGACCACTTGTGTTGGGCGAGGCACCAATGTTGACGTTTGTTCCCTTGTGCAAAACAGCAGTCCTAGGTTTTGAGTAGTTGTAGGAAGACAAGGTAAACACAACTTCCATGGCTTGAGTGGGCTCATTTCTCTTGGGGCATCTAGCTTTTTTTCTTGCAACTGTGCAGAGGTGCTTCCCTAGAGTCTGTGTGAAAATGGCATAGAGTTGTGCATTCGGGAACTCCTGAACAATGATCTGCTATAGTTAGGGCTTTGCGAAAATGCACTGTCTACCAATTGGTAGAAGGTGCATTATTCAGCCACTGATTTCCTGTTGGCATGCTTGCACTCGTGCTGTCAGTAATTTCTTGGCTTGCCGAATTATCTTGAGGCCCCACGCTGATGATGCTACCGATGTCGTTATGTGCAGACTTTTCAGGATGAGGTTTTTTGCTTTGCAAATGTTGTTGAAAGGTAGGTGGTGCTTACAGGTAGCTATTCTAGATATTAGTGGAATGAATTGGCCCATCTTGCTTCATCAAACATCGTCACGCCGACATCAGTTGCACAAACAAAAAACCTGGCCTACTCGCAGCGTCGTGCACGAAGAAACAAACAAATCAGCTGCTGGATTGTCTTGACATGGCATACTAAGCTGAGACCGGAACTGCTGTAGCTACAAACCAGGCAGAGACGATGATGATGAGCAGGGATTTGCAGTAGCGCCACTTCGTGGGGCAGCAAGGAGGCTCCGTTCAAAACAAAAATGTCGTTCAGCAAGTAGAACCATGCAACGGTCAGAGTCGGTGCATGGTGCTCTCGATCAAGTTGGCTCAAGGAGTGTCCGAAAAATCAGACGAGAGGTTGCAAGGCGACCGAACTTTCGGAAGTTGTTATACATTATGGTCCATGGGGAGAATGGCGGTGCCGTGAAGCAGACCGAGTAATCAAGTCCGAATTTTCGGAGTCCGGAAAATCAGTCGGCGACTGTACCTATACCTATGTGTCTATGTATACCTAGGTGCAACAGTGTTTGCTATGATCTGTGCAAGAATTGCTGTTGCCCGTAGATGCCCAACATGTCGGGTGTCAAGTTGTAAAATACCTTGCAAAAGTGATCTACGGAAAAATACCGCTTCTGCTATATTTCGCTTTTGCAAGAAATTTTGCGGCTGCTGGCACCTACCTTAAAAGGCTTTATATGGCCTTCGCATGGCCAGGGCCTTCTACTTTTGTGAGTTTGCTTATCTCGAAATTTACCCCGGTTTTTATAACTTCAAGTTGGCGGGATCCCTAGTCTCCTTTAACGTGTACCCAATAGACCTTACATAGGGGTTTTGGCATTTCCCTGCCATCTAAATGCAGCCATTGTGGCCGGGATTCAATCCCACGCCCTCTGCCTGAGCAGCGCAATGTCAAAGCCAGTACACTACGGTATTTTGCTGGCAGAAGGGTTTAGTTTCTGAATAATTTATTATCTCAACCTGTCGGTGTTGTTTTTAAAGGTATTTCATGTTTGTATTCTGTTGCTTCAATACTAGTAATTATTGCTAATCAAACGATGTGTCCATCTTTTTCCTATAACACTTGCTTCAATCGCCTGCTAATTATGACAGCTTATTCTCCCACAGTACTCCATGTTCCCTTGAAACATAGGCATTGCATGAAACCACATATTTTTCAATAAGATTTATTCATTATCTCCTATGACCGGAATGCTGAACCTTTCTTATCTGTGGGAACATAGGCGAATTTGCCTATGTGCCAACCTGTTGCATGAGTCAAGATAAATTATTGGCTTTACTTTTTCAGGTGCCCTGCTCGCTCTCACCCAAGCAACCCACTCCAGCGGTCTTCTCTCGGCAGACTGGATGCATCGAAATACCGTTAGAAGGTCCAATAAACAGTGCTTGGGACATTTATGACATGCTTTTTTTTAAGCCGGATGACTTCAGGCTTAATGAAAGCTCAAGTTGGTGTACAGAAATACCTACGTAAAGTATACTTGTCTTTTTCACTTACAAGTACATGCCAATACTTTGCCCGACATTTTTCACCCCAAAATTACGCTTTACTGTGGATTTGTGAACAAACCATTACAACAAAAAGCACTGCATTAAAACGAGTACAAGTAATCGAACAAATACTAAATCTGCAAGAATTACATTTGCATACTAGTAGTAAATATGAAAATGAGGTACAGTCTTCTTCAGGGTGCATTTTCTTGTAGGTCATACATAGAGAACGTACTCGTGGGTCATACAAAACTTGTTCATGATGTATCACATCAGTGTTGGTAGTGCTAATCAATTTATGCCGAAAATTGTGTTTATCTTCGTATCAAGCAATGTACCAGGCAAACCTACATGTGAAAGTGGCATTCTTGTTGCAAACATAATGCAGATCTACTTCTCTTCAATGCTGATCGCAAATACACAAATGTACAAAATAGGTTTAAGAGTAAATTATATTAAGCAACATCAATCCATTCTGAAAGGACCAGGTATGAATGCAGCAAAATATAGGTCTGAACAGGGGCAAACAGGTCTGGGTTAGATAGGACGGGATTAAACGGGTCAGGATTAAACAGGATTTAAACGGGTCAGGATCAAACAGGATTTAAACGGGTCAGGTTTAAACAGGAATAAACAGGATTTAAACAGGTCAGGACTGAACAGGATCAAACGGGGTCCCGTTCCATAACCCTATTTGATGAAACCCGTTTGAAAACAAATAGGATTTTCTAGTAGGGATGGAATTCTTTTTCAAGATAATTGTGTCACTGTACTTTACCAAAGTTCTTTTATACACGTATGTAATTGTAACTGGCTCTCCCCCCCCCCCCCCCCCCCCTATGTAATGCCCGAATTGGCCTTTAGGGTATATCAATAAACATGTAAATATTTACGCATTCGCGCCGATCTTACAACTGTTACAGGACATTCGAGATGGACCTCGACATCAAATGATTTCGTGTTAAAATGGTCGCATAATGAAATCAGTGAGCAGAGAATTTGGCGTAGGAAAAAGCAAAATGTATGCGATTAAAATAACCAGGGTAATTCCATCAGCAATTTCAAATATATTGCAAAATTAGCAGAAGAATTCTATAGTGCCCTGTGCAGTACCCAGAGCTGCCACGCTACCTTCATTAGAAAGAGCGATGAACAGGCATTACAGGCTCGTAACTTGACTAGCGATGAAGTTAAAATGGCCTTGTATGTCATGTCTCGGAGTAAAGTGGTAGGATAAGATGGGTAACAGTTGATTTATGTAAACGTGGCCAATATATTAAAGAGTTTAGGAATTAGCGTTACAATGCTCTGGGTCCCCAAGTTACATCGGATGGGCTCATCTTGGTTTCAGAGGAGAGCCAGAGTCCAGAACTGCGTCAAATGCAAAGAGCGTTGGTCGAGCGCTTCAAATAAAAAAAAACGAAACGCAGGCATGCTCATTGCCTAAGAGGTAACGGCTTTGGATGGCGGCGACTCGCTCTGCTCTCTTGATGAACTCCCCATGTATCGTTCCCCGCGAGAGGGACCGAAGGCGGCGTGGAGTCCTACGTTAGCTTTCGGTTCTTGGGTCTTGCGCCAACGCGAACACAAGAACACAAGAATGACTTTGCTTCTGCATATGCGCACTTTCGGTCCATAACATTATTGTATTTTCAAGCTGCGTGGGTCTCAAATTCTAAAATATGTCATGCTGGAAAAGAGGGTAGTTGTTTATACTCAATGCGTCATGATAGATAGATGGAATAAATTATAGGACGAGCCGGAGCTGGAGCTCAGAGTCCGATCCTGCGCAGCAGGGTCTCCCAGGTGTCTCTACAACCTATTTTGTGCGTTCCCCCGGGAGAGTACGGACATTCCCATATTATGTGGTTGAGGGTCACTCTCGCCCCACAAAGATTAAATCTATCGCTCCTCGCCTCGTCAAATTTCATGATGTCAAATATACCCCTGAGCTCGAACAATGCCAAAATTATACTAACTGTTTCGAATGGAGACGTGGAGGAATAAAAGAACTATAGGACTATTAGCATATTTTCGATATTGTACAAAGTATCCTCCAAGGAAATTTCTGAGGGAATCACTTCAACACTTGACTTCAATCTGCCGATAGGACAGGCTGGTTTCTAGAAGGAATATTCTACAATGGATCGCAACCTCGTCATGAGTCAGGTAATTGAGAAATGTCAGGAATACCATCAACTGCCCTAGATAGCTTTCAAAGCACATGAAAGGACATTAAATTAGGTAGAGATAACAGCAGTCATGGAGGCATTGTGTAGTGAAGAGGTACAGGAAGCGCACGTGAATTTATTTAAAAATATTTACAAAGCGCCTACAGCTACGCCGGTTGTCCCCAAGAAAAGCAGAAAATTATCTTTCAAGAAAGGTGTCCAGGAAGGAAGACAATCTCTCAAACCTATTTACAACATTCTTAGTAGAAATATTCAACCTATTAGATTTGGAAGACTGAGGAGTGAGGATCAACGGCGAATATCTCAGCAACCTTCGGTTTGCAGATGACATTGGTATGTTCAGCAACAGTGGAGAGAAATCAAAACAAATGATTTAAGACCTTAACAGACAAATCGCAAGAGTAGGGAAGAAGGCTGATATGCAGAAGACAAAGGCAATGCTCGATAGCCTGGAAAGAAACAAGAATTAAGGATTGTCAGTCGGCTTCCACAGTGTGTAGAGGATTACCTTCATTTAAGGAAGTTATTCTCAGTATACATTAGGCCATTCGAATACAATATAATAATAAAAAAAAACGGGCTGCAGTGCATGCGGTTGGCATTAAGAAATCTTGACTGGGACGTTACCATCGCGACAGCAAAGAAAATTGCAGAGACATTGGATCTATCGGTGCTAGCATATGGAGAAGTTTGCAGGGTGACAAAGATGCTAGAGATCTACTTAAGGACACCGCAAATAGAGCAATGGAGGAAAAGAGTTTAGGCATATTTTAGAGAGGATGAGAGCTCAACAGATCAGAAAGCAAATGGAGATAGCCAATATTTCAGTTCACATTTGGTTAAAAAAAAATGGAGCTGGAGAGGCCATGTAATCCTTAGAGTAGATAACCGGTGGTCCATTAGAGTTAAGAATGGGTGCCAAGGGAAGGGCAGCGAAGTCCAGCACGGCAGAAGGTTAGGCGTGGTCATGAGATTCGGAAATTTGCGGCCCCAACTTGGAATCAGCGAGAGCAAGACATGGATTATTGTCCTGTAGTGCACAAAAATAAAACGCTGGTGATGATGGTTGTTCGCAGAGTTGCAGATTGCGCAGTAGGCGAAACCCAACTTCGTGAGTTCTTGCCGCAGACGCGCTGAACGAGGAGAAATGAAGGTGTAGAAGAATTGCCGAGACCATATAGCAAGAGACGCGATCACTTCAATTTCTCGACGCACCATCCGTACAAGCTCATTTGCAGGCGAGAGCCGTCTTTGAACTAGGAGGTCTCAGTGGTGCTCGGTAAGCGGGTGAATTTCTTTTTTATTGAAGCGACTCTTGACCAGCTCAAACCGTCGACATTGCTCAATGATGGCGTCGACGATCGAGCACATCAAGAGGATAAACACGTCAACTGCTATGCCCTTCAATGCGTGTCTAATCTTGTCATAATCGCGTAAATCAGTATCAACTATCCAACATAGTGCCAAGACATCTAGCAGTTAGCACATACATGGTTCGGTGAATTTCTGAGCAAAGGCCTTGCTGATCGATATGTGCAGTTTTTTGTTGTCGGCATCTCAGCTTCCCTATTCCACCTCGTTGTTGTTAATATATAGTTTCGCCACTCCTTTGCGTAGAAAGACCGTGCTCGCATGTATGAGCATCCGCTCCCTGAAGTGTTACAGACTCACAAGTGCATTGCATTGCATTGCATTTCACAAGTGCAAGTGCATGAATCAGAGCCTTAACAGAATGGCTGTGCCTCAAACAATGCGCCTCGAGCGGCCAGTCACGGGCCAATTAGGCGTGTATTTGCGGCCTTCTTTCATCCTCGGGAAAACACTTTTACTTAACAGGTATCAAGGAAGAGAATATTGCATCAAGAGTTTTTCATATTGTTCGACAACTTTCTCCTTGACAATTTTTATTCTAATTGTAATTTTTGAGAATACTATCCATTAAAACTAAGTACGAAAATACACAGATTGTAAAAAGTGATCATAGCATCTCCAAGAGGCGGCAAAATACATTACCTTGGTTCCGTCCAGATACACGGTATTTTCATATTTTTAAATCTTGGTGCATGATACCTGCAACATCCTGCGTAAGAAAAATTAGAATCATAACTTCACGGTTACCTCTCTTTTTTTTTTTTTTTTTTACTTAGCTGCTTCGCTCGGTGGAGCAACCTTTTTGAAAGAATACAGTGCATTCTCGAGGCAGTTTCTTTAGCTCCTTACCTGAAGAGATAAAGTGATGATCGCGAGAATTTACTGCATTTCAGGCAAAAGTTTGGTCCACCAACCGATACTGTTTTGCGTGAATTGGCGGGCTCCTCCCATTGCAATTGCCTTGCCTCATAAACAGGTCGTGTGTTTGATACGTAAAAGCTCTGTAATTTCCTTATATATATATATATATATATATATATATATATTGTTTCTCTATTCATCCAATGGAATTCTTCAAGGAATATTTTCGGTACAAGAAGACGCTGGTGTGTAATAACATAACGTTTATTGCCGAGTTAGGAGCCTTACAACGTTTTACCGTCTCATTCATTTGAAATAACTTTTTTTGCACAGCCAGCGCCTGTTGTAAATGTTTGTATTACCCTTGAAGTTTGTTTCTTTTCTTTGTCCCCTTTTTCAAACAGCTGTAACCTTGCTTAAATGATGTTATTCCAGGTTTCTAAATATTCCGAATTCTGTACCTTTGTCATCCCACGGTTTTCGGATTCCAATCTTTTCTTGAACTATTTTTTCATTATATTGTTATTTCTTTCAAAAGGACCTGCCTGCTCTATGTACACATTTGTACTTTGTAGCTTCCACGTCCCTTTCTATATAGCCGTGAGGTCCTGAGAGCATAATGAATCAGGTTAAACGACACTTCAACTTTATATTTGTGAACCATTTCTTAGCGAAATGTTCTCGTCACACAAAACTGTTTGATTTATTCAAACTATGACTTGGGCCATGTTCACTTATTGTAAATTATGTTGAGAAGAATAAAATAGAGATAAATAACGCATTCCATTTCTTTGTTTTTAGAACAAAGATGCCGTGGCAACAACAAACTGCGTAAGTTCATAATGCATAATTTTGAATATTATTTAATTAGCAATGCATTTTAAGTGGGCACGGTGTTTCTGTTCACAACCTTCTCTGACTATAAGTTTCTAAAAACAATTTATGACGGTTCAATTTCCAAACACACTGCTATGGAGAAATAAAGTAAGCAGGAACTATTTGCATAATACATTTACAAAAATCACAAGTACTTGGGCTAGATGGAAGACAATTTACGCAAAAATCATGAGCCATTCCACTCTGCACTATTGGATGACCAGCGAAGCTGCTTAGCACAAAAGTGACACAGAATATTTAACAATGGTATTAACTCTTTTCGCGCCATTCTTACACATACACACAGGCACATATATATATATATATATATATATATATATATATATATATATATATATATATATATATATATATATATATATATATATATATATATATATATATATATATATATATATATATTGAAATGGGGGTTTTTTGCAGCTCGTTCAAGGGATCGCAGGTAGCTCTAGGTCACGAGTCCTAGCGTTTCCCATCAACAGCCCGAGCTCGTGTGTCGCGCCGCAGCGGTGGCAATCCGCAAAGTGCCACATGCATATTACCCACTACAACTACAGTGCCACACGCATATTTCCCACTACAATTGCCCCCGCGGCGAAGAGGAGCCATCCTGGCGACCTAAGGTGATGATACGAGAAGGGGGTCGTGGTACGGCTTCAGGCGGCTGACGTAAACGGTCTCGCGGCAACGGCGGCGTTTGTCCGTAGCTGGCGTCACCGGTTCGACCACATAATTCACAGGCGAAGTACACGCGACGATCCGGTACGGACCTTGATATTCGGAGCAAGCTTTGGGCTAAGGCTTGGAGCTTGGAAGGGCAGCCGAAGCCAGACGTGATAGTCCACGGCGAAGGAGTGTGGGCTGATCGTTGTCGTGGCGATCTTTGTGGATTCCTTGGGTATCCGACGTGAACGAGCGAGCCAGTTGGCGGCACTCTTCAGCATGGCGAGCAACTTCGGAAAGAGGGGTGAATTCAGGGGCATCCGGGTGATGTGGTAGTATGGTGTTGAGGGTAATGGATGGTTCACGCCCATAAAGAAGGAAAAATGGTGAGAAGCCTGTGGTAGCCTGAACGGCGGTATTATACGCGTAAGTCACAAAAGGGAGGACATCGTCCCAATTGGAATGATCAGACGCAACATACATGGTCAGCATGTCACCAAGAGTGCGGTTGAACCGTTCCGTTAGACCGTTAGTCTGTGGGCGATATAGGCCGTAGTGCTGCGGTGAATAGTGCGGCAAGCGGCGGGTACCTCATTCATAACTTCGGACAAGAAGACACGGCCTCGGTCGCTGAGCAGTTCTCGCGGTGCGCCATGGCGTAAGATGAAATGCCGTAACATTAATGCGGCGACGTCGCGAGCAGCAGCCGAAGAAAGTGCAGCAGTTTCAGCATATCTTGTCAGGTGGTCTACTGCGACAATTAGCCAACGATTCCAGTTAGCAGTGCATGGAAGAGGCCCATAAAGGTCGATGCCAACCCGATCAAAAGGACTTGCAGGATACGGTAAAGGTTGCAGAGGGTCTGTCGTATGAGAAGATGTCTTGCGTCGCTGACAGGCTGCACATGACCGAATGTATTGGCGGACATAAGAATACATGCCGCGCCAGTAGTACCGCTGGCGGAGCCGCTCGTAGGTTTTCAGGACGCCAGCATGAGCTTGTTGTGGGTCTGCATGGAAATACGTGCATACGTCGGAACGCAAATGGCGAGGGATGACTAGCAGCTATTTGCGACCGTCTGGCTGATAGTTCCGGCGGTACAAGATGGCGTCCCGTAGCACGAAATGGGCGGCTTGGCGACGAAGGACTCGAGGGCATGTAGACGTTGAAGAACTGCTAAGAATGTCAATGAGAGACACAATCCATGGATCTTTTCTCTGTTCAGACGGCCTGTCAGTAACAGCAAGAGTAGCAACCGGACACTCTATGGATGAAGGTGGCGTCTCGTCGGATCGCATGGGCGAACGGGAGAGCGCATCTGGATCAGAATGTTGGCGCCCGGATCGATAAATGACGCGAATGTCAAATCCTTGGAGCCGAAGAGCCCAACGTCCAAGACGCCCCGACGGGTCTTTCAGTGACGCAAGCCAGCAGAGCGCGTGGTGGTCTGTCACAACGTCGAACGGACGGCCATACAAGTAAGGGCGAAATTTGTTTAAGGCCCAAACTATAGCCAAACATTCTTTTTCCGTGACAGAATAATTGGATTCTGCCTTCGTGAGAGCACGACTCGCATATGCAACCACATGTTCTGGAAAGCCAGGCTTCCGTTGTGCAAGGACGGCTCCAAGACCAGCGCCGCTGGCATCGATATCAACTTCAGTCGGTGCACTCGGGTCGTAGTGGCGTAGAGCAGGCGGTGAGGTAAGCCGACGACGCAAAGGGGTGAAGGCTTGGTCACATGCCGGAGTCCAGTCGCGAAGGTCACCAGGGCCAGCCAGGAGCTTCATCAGGGGAGCGACGATGCTGACAAAATTGCGCACAAAGAGCCGAAAATAAGAGCAAAGACCGACAAAACTTCGGAGCTATTTCACTGTAGTCGGCCGCGGAAATTCTGTGACAACACGAAGTTTGTCAGGGTCGGGAAGGACGCCGTCTTTGGACACGGCATGGCCAAGTATGGTCAGCTGGCGGGCTCCGAGGCGGCACTTTTTCAAGTTAAGTTGAAGGCCGGCGGTGGTAAGGCAAGTAAGGACTTCGCGTAGACGAGAGAGGTGAGTGGTGAAATCAGGGGAGAAAACTACCATGTCGTCTAAATAACACAAGCACGTCTTCCATTTGAGGCCTCGTAGAATATTGTCCATCATCCTTTCGAATGTCGCGGGTGCATTGCAGAGGCCGAATGGCATTACTGTAAACTCATGAAGGACATCAGGCGTAATGAAAGCTGTCTTAGAGTGGTCGGATTCATGCACTGTCACTCGCCAATAGCCCGATCGCAAGTCCAAAGAAGAAAAGAATTCGGCACCATGAAGACAATCCAGGGCGTCATCTATGCGCGGTAGAGGATAGACATCTTCTCGTGTAATCTTGTTGAGACGACGATAGTCCGCACAGAAATGAATCGAGCCATCTTTTTTCTTAATGAGTACTACAGGAGACGACCAAGGGCTGCCTGATGGCTTGATAACACCACGTTCAAGTATGTCTTCAATGTGCTCGGCGATGACACGACGCTCGGTGGATGACACGCGGTACGGACGCTGGCGTAATGGTGCGTGATGTCCCGTATCAATGTGGTGAGAGAGGGTACTTGTGCCGCCTAATGATGCTTGGTTGCAGTCAAAGGAGGCGTGAAAATCATTTAAAAGAGTAATAAGCCGCTCACGTTGTGTCGGCTCGAGGTCATCGGCAATAGACCGACAAAAAACATCCGGTGGTACTCGGTTAGATGGCACATGGGGTGCCAGTGCTGTTACGTTGGCAGTATCCACGTCGTCTGGAACAGGGAAATGCACAATAACGTCAGCGTCCAAAGTCTGGATGGTACCAATAGTCTCGCTACAGTGCAAAGCCAAAGTGTACGAATTTGGGTTAGAAATCAGTATTTCTGCAGCCCCATGGTGAACCGTGAGGAGGGCGAAAGGCAACAATATAGGCTGGCGGCGGATGAAGACGGCAGCGGGTGAAAACATGACCGTCGCTTCGGCAAGCGATGCGCATGAAAGAGGGACAAATACCGCGCTGTGAGGAGGATGGTCAGTATCTGAAGCTACACAGATCCCGGTAACATCATGAACTTGAAAGTCGTGAGATGGCAAATCGCACAGAACGGAGAACTGAACCTCAGCACGTGTACAGTCAATGACGGCGTGATGGCGTGACAGAAAATCCCAACCGAGAATCACATCGTGGGAGCAATAAGTTAGCACAAAGAAATCAATCGAATACAAAAAATACAAAATGAATACAATGGCAGTGCACATAGCGACTGGCTGAACTTGTTGTGCACTGGCTGTGCTAAGCAATAGTACCGAAGGCATCATGGTCACTTCCCGTAATTCACGGCAAAGTTTCTCACTAATCACGGATACAGCAGCACCTGTATCGACGAGCGCAAAACATTTGATGCCATGAACAGACACTTCAACAACGTTAGCGGCGGAAAAACAAGGACTTTGATGTTCCGACGATGACGCAGTTCGTGCCTCAGGAACTGCGGAAATCAGTTTTCCGCATCAGTAGTACTGGCACTGGGCCTGCGACGTATGGGTGAGAGTGAGCGCCGACGAGGGGAAGGCGAGCGACGAGTACTGTAGAGTTGTGACTGCGGTGCTGGTATGTCATCAGCAGCGTAGACTTCCGGTGGTGGTCGCTGAGGCATACGGAATGGTCGGAAGCCGGAGCTGGGTGGTCGCGTGGTGCCCACGAAGGCCGGCAAGCGCCGGCGGCAGAAGCGCGCTACATGTCCCGGTGTACCGCAGGCATAGCATATTGGGCGGTTGTCAGGAGTGCGCCAAGGATTTGTGCCTTGCTGCTGTGCGCTGAAAAAAGGAGCCACCTGCTGGCGAGGCGAAGGCGGATGAGAGAACACCGGCAGGAGAGGCACTGAAGGCGGAGGAGAGAATCCCGACAGACGAGGCGCCCGTGCACCGGCTTCAGCATACGTCAGAGGCGCGGCCACGGGAGCCGGCTGACACGGAGATGGAAGAGCTTCGGTTACTTGCTCTCGAATTACCTGTCGGATCGCTGGAGCCAAATATTGAGAAGGCTTCTCCGTGGTCGGCAAAATCGAGAGCTGTCGCGCGACCTCCTCGCGCACAAATTGTTTTATTTGCGTCAGCAAAGTTTTCTGGTTGTCGTCAATAACCAATGCTGCTAACGAATCTTCCGTAGGCGGTGGGCGCCGAGCTAAGATGCGTTGTTTCCGTAGCTCGTCAAAACTTTGGCACAAATTGATAACTTCGGCCACAGTACGCGGATCCTTCGCTAACAACATTTGAAATGCGTCCTCATCAATGCCTTTCATAATGTGTTTTATCTTGTCCTGTTCCGCCATTGACGGATTCAAGCGCTTACACAGGTCAATGACATCTTCGATGTAACTTGTGAACGTTTCACCGTGATGTTGCGCGCACCCCCGTAAGCGTTGTTCTGCGCGAAGCTTGCGCACAGCGAGGCGTCCGAACACTTCTGTGAAACTTGTCTTGAATCTGCTCCACGTTGTGAAATCGTGTTCGTGATTTCGGAACCAGAGTTTCGCGACGCCGGTTAGGTAAAACAGCACGGTGTGCAACTTGGTGGCATCGTCCCACTTGTTATGCTGGCTCACCCTTTCGTAAGATGACAACCAATCCTCCACGTCATGATCATCGGTGCCGCTAAAGATGGCAGGATCACGCTGGCGCAATGCACCGGAAACGATGACCGTCGGTGGCTGCGGTGCATCTTCCTGGGTGGTTTCATCAGGCATGGTCGCAGCAATCGGTAGCGTCCGGCTTCGGAGTTCCAGTTTTCAAGGTTACCCCGCAGCTCCACCAAATGAAATGGGGGTTTATTGCAGCTCGTTCGAGGGATCGCAGGTAACTCTAGATCACGAGTCCTGGCGCTTCGCATCAACAGGCCGAGGTCGTGTCTCGCGCCGGAGCGGTGGCAGTCCGCACAGTTCCACATGCATATTACCCACTACAACTACAGTACCACAGGCATATTTCCCAGTACAATATATATATATATATATATATTTATATATATGCACAATTTCGAAGGCCGGAGTGGGAAAGGGAGGCGGTCCAGGTGTTGTCTAAAATCAGGTTTTTAACTAGGGTGAAGCTACTCAGCGTATATATATTGTTACGGAAGGGAAGAAGCTTCCGCCTATTCACAGATGGCTTTTAATGGCTTAGCCAACAAGCGTAGAGCAGCGATAATACTAAACTCTTCTTCGTCGTTTCCAAGGCCACCATCAGCGTCCTCTTCTTCCCACATTACCGACTGGGACATCCCCCCCGTCGGGAAGAGCACTTTATTGATTTGGCTCATCGGTATGAGAAAGGTAGGCTTGAGACGGATGACGTGGATGATGTCAGAGAGAGGGAGGGCTCGATGGAATCCAGCGGAGACACATCATATGTGACAGGGGTCAACTGTCGAAGGATGCGGTAAGGGCCATGGTATCGCGAGAGGAATTTCTCCGAAAAACCAACCCGCCGAGTTCGGTACGAAACTAGCACAAGTGCATCTGGTTCATAGTCCACGTTGTGATGGCTCTGGTCGTAACGGCACTTCTGGCATGTCTGTGAAGGAGAAAGACGAATGCGGGCAACCTGGCGGGCTTGGGTCGCTGTGCTATGACATCCTGAGTGTACTGTGTCGGCGAGTCAAGTGTGGTCGAAATGAGAGTGTCGAAAGGCAAAGTCGGCTCACCGCGGAAGAGGAGATAGAAAGGTGAATAGCCAGCAGTGTCGTGGCGCGAGGAATTGTAGGGGAACGTGAAAAATAATACAGCAATGTCCCAGTCACGATGATCGGAGGAAACATACATTGCTAGCATGTCAGTTATAGTGCGGTTCAGACTTGCGGTAAGACCGTTAGTTTGAGGATAGTAAGCGGTTGTAAGTTTGTGTTTAGTAGCACATGATCGAAGTAGGTTGTCTATGACTTTGGAAAAAAAGTATCTGCCGCGATCCGTGGGAAGTTGACGAGGTGCACCGTGGTGCAAAATAACGTCGTGAAGCAAGAAATCAGCGACGTCTGTAGCGCAGCTAGTCGGTAGGGCTCTAGTAATGGCATAGCGAGTTGTATAGTCCGTAGCGACGGCAATCCACCTATTTCCGTCCTTGGATATAGGGAATGGTCCGAGGAGATCGAGGCCAACGCGAAAAAAAGGGTCGGCCGGTATATCCAAAGGCTGCAGCAGCCCGGCAGGAGGCATAGCTAGTCTTTTTCGGCGTTGACACGACTCACACGCGGCAACATAGCGCCGGACGGAGCGGTTGAGACGGGGCCAGAAAAACCGTCGCCGAATTCGGTCATAGGTCCGCGTGACGCCAAGGTGTCCAGCGGTGGGAACGTCGTGCAGTTGCTGCAGTACAATCTGTCGGACATGAGACGAAATGACGGTTCGGAGCTCGGGCCCATCGGAGTGCATGTTGCGGCGATGCAGGATGCCATTTTGTAGTAGGAACATGTTAAGGGATGGGTCAGACGGAGCAGGGAGCAGGCGTTCAATAATGGGGCGCAACGACTCATCGCGTCGTTGTTCAGCGCCACTGTCTTGCAAGGCTGAGAGCGAAAGAACGCAGATTGTTCCGACATCCACTAAACCGTCCGGTACATCGACGGGATGACGAGACAGGCAGTCGGCGTCCTGATGTAGACGACCCGACTTGTAGACCACAGTGTACGTGTATTCCTGCAGCCGTAGGGCCCAGTGACTGAAGCGTCCGGTGGAATCCTTGAGGGAGGAAAGCCAACAAAGGGCGTAGTGATCGGTTTTACCTGTGAATGGTCGATCATATAATTAGGGTGAGAACTTTCCCACCACCTAAATGAGGACGAGACACTCGCGCTCAGTAATCGAGCAATAGCGCTCGGCGGGAGAGAGGAGGCGGCTAGCGTAGGCGATAACGCCGTTGTGCCTACATTGGTGTTGAGCTAAACCTCCGCCGATGCCATAGCCACTGGCGCCAGTGTGGATTTCTGTCGGAGCGGCGGCTTCAAAATGGGCGAGAACAGGAGGTGTGGTGAGCAGCGTGATGAGCGGCGAGAAAGCGGACACTTATTCAGAGCTCCAACAGAAAGGAACGTCTTTCTTCAGGAGGTCAGTCAGGGGACGGACATCATGAACGAAATTTTCCAAAAACTTGCGGAAGTTAGAGAAAAGGCCACTAAAGCTGCGAACATAATTGGCACAAATTGGTAGGGGGAAATATTGCACAGCATGAAATTTAGTGGGGTCGGGGCGAATGCCTGACGAATCGACGAGATGTCAGTGCGTGGTTGTTTGGCGGTGACCGAAGTGGCAATTGGACAACTTAAGCTGCAAGCCATTGGTGCGATAAACAGAAAGAACTGATGAAAGTCTTCCACGATGAGTCCCAAAAGTTGAAGAGAATACGATGACGTCATCCAAGTAGCACAAACAGGTGGACAATTTCAAACCATGAGAGAGCATAAGCATCATCCGTTCAAAGGTCGCCGGGGCATTGCACATGCCAAGAGGCATTGCCACGGACCTGATATAGGCTGTCTACAGTGACGAATGCTGTCTCTTCACGGTCCATTTCATCTCCGGCAATCTGCCAGTACCCAGGGGGAAGGTCTATAGATGAAAAATAAGTGGCACCGTGGAGACAAACGAAAGCCTCGTCAATGCGGGGAAGTGGATATACATCTTTCTTGGTGATCGTGTTTATATGGCGATAGTCAACGCAGAAGCGCCAGCTAATATCCTTCATTATGATGAGAAGAAAAGGGAAGCCGACAGGCTAGAAGAGTGTTCAATAATCCCTTTGGCAAGCAACTTGTCTACCTCCCTCGGCATAACTCGTCGCTGAGAGAGCGACACCCGGTATGGGCGTCGGTGAACAGATGCAGAATTGCCGGTATTTGTACGATGCTTCACGACCATAGTTTGACATAAAGGGCGATCGTTAAGGTCCCAGATGTAGGAGTAGGACTCGAGGAGGCCACAGAGCTCTGTGGCTTGTTGGGTTGAGAGGTCCAGTGCAATTATCTTTCTAAAATCGTCAGTCGGGGAAGAGGCAGAAAGCGCAGATTGAGCATTGGTGTAAGACGGCGCAAGAGAAAGAGCGGAAATGTGCCGCTCGTGCAACGGTGACAACGTGGCAAGAGACATTACTCGAGGAAGTACTTGTGGGGACTGTCCGAAATTTAGGATAGGAAAACATGTCTGATTGTCCGCAAAAGAAACGATGGTGTGTGGGAAGCAGACATTGTGAGAAAGCAGGACAGATGTCGCGGGAGTAAGGACATGGCAGGTACAGGTGGACAGGCTAAAACAGGGATGCAGGTTGCTGCTAGAGAAGGCAGCCGAAGAAAATCGGCGGAAGAAAGCGAGTTGGAGCTTGAGAAGCAACGTCAACGGGAACACGTAGGAGTGGGTCAAGTTGTACAACACCTTCTGAACAGTCAATCAGAGCAGAATGGGCAGCCAAAAAGTCGAGTCCGAGGATCACGCTGTGAGGGCAACGTTCGAGCACACAACAGAAAACGGACGCGTGGCGACCGGCGACACTAACACGGGCAGTACACATTCCAAACATAGCCGGATTTCCACCGTCGGCGACCTGGAGCAGTTGAGACGGAGCATGAGTAAGTACTTCAAGCGCGTTCGAAGCTCCGCAGTCATGGTGGAAATTCGGGCCCCAGTGTCGATGAGTGCTTTAACAGGCAAACCATCCACGTCCACGTCCAGATGGTTTTGATCAGTAAGCAGGGTCGGCAGAGGAATTTCTGGGCGGGGTTCAAGAGCAGCGTCACCTCCAGGAGCTGTCCCAGTTAGTTTCCCGTCGGAGAGCAGTGACGGTAAGCTCGGAATTGAGAGTGACGCAGCTGGGGCGAATGGGAGCGGCGACCATATGGTGGGCAGAACTTGTCGCTGGGCGAGTTGGTTGGGATCTAATCAATGCATTGTTGCGCCAAAAAAGAAAATAAAGACTTGGCCGGGTCTTTATTGTCCAAGTCTTTATTTTCCTTTTTTGGCGCAGCAATGTATTACTTAGACTATATGGTGATGGCGAGAGGCTAGTCGCGGTGGCTCGAGCGTTGTCAGATGCGTCTTGAACCTCGGTGGAGAGTGATAGCGGGCGAAGGTTCAGTGGGGAGCGGCGGTAGGCGGGAAAGCTTGGTCGAGAGTGGGCTGGCCAGGAACTTCGACAGTGGCGAGAGATGTGGCCCACACGTCCACAGTAAAAACACCTATGTCTATCGTCATGTGTGCACCATTCGCCTCATTGCGATAGCTCAGATATGAACCGTATTGGCTCCGTTGAACAGGGGTAGAGGCAGCAGACGAAGCAAAGCCAGAATGGCTGGAGGAGCAGATCAATGAAAGACCCACATTGGCTAATTCCTGGCGAATGACCGATTGAATGAGAGACACAAGCAGCCGGGAATGATCAAAGCACTGCTTCGCTGGCATGGCAGGAGACGCTGCTTCGATTTCTCGCCGAACGATACGTATGACGCTCCCGCAGGAGGTGGGCTCACGCGGTATACAAATGTCTTCGCACGTCGATGAAGCTGCGGTATTGGGTAGACGCGTAGCCTGTTGAACTATGCCGCGACTCTTCGCGTCTTCAAAGCAGTGACATACGTTAACGATGTCATTGACCATTATCTTCGTCTAAATAAGCAGGGTAAATGCGTCGTCTGCGATGACTCTTAAAACGTGGCTGACCTTGTCTGCCTCTGCCATATTGTTATCCACTTTGCTGGAAAGAGCGAGGACGTCCTGGATATACCCCACGTAAGCTTCAGCTGATGTATGTGCACGGATCCCAAGGTTCTTCGCACCACGTTAGCGGCCGACGGGCTTGCCGAACAGATCTCTAAACTTCTGTTTGCACAGGTCCCAACTTGTAATCTCTTCTTCGTGTGTTTCGAACCGGAACCGTGCTGTTGTGTTGAGGTAGAATATTACATTAGCCTGCATAAGCGTGTTATCCCACCTGTTGTGTGCGCTGACCCGTTCATAATTCTGCAACTAGTCATCGACGTCAACGTTGTCCATCCTGGAAAACATGTCAAGGTAGCGAGGCTGGGCCATAATGACCATCGGTGGCGACTACGGGGCCGTGGTTTAACTCCCTCCTTCGGATGACATGGCGGCCAGGTTATGTTCGCTGCGGAGCTCCGTCTTGTGCATGTAATTACCCCGCAGCTGCAACAATGATGTTACAGGAAGGAAGAAGCGTGCGGCTTTTAATGGCTGAGCCAACAAGCGTAGAGCATCAAGAATACTAATCATTTATTCGTTGTCTCCAAGGTCACCATCAGCGTCCTCTTCTACGCACATCAGCGACTGTGACAATATAAAACCGTTAAGAAAACCTGTGCTAAAGACTTCATTGCGTCGGTCGTCGTTACGCACTATCGAAGGTCAGTATGGCTTTGTGGTCGTTATGCTATACATTGATCGGCATACTCGCAACCGCACACACATTCTTGATAAAGCCAAATCGATGCAGTTAAGCCGCTGCGTGGTAGGTTGTGCCGGATGGGTGTGAGATCGCAAGCAATATGTCTGCACCACGAAACGAGAAAACCACTTCCTTATCGCTCCCGTCACATCCACATGGAAATCTCGGGCAACGACCACAGGCGTTGTTTAGGTTACCTCCGTAGGTTACCCCCGTAAAGTGAGTAGCCACGAAACTTGCGGGGCTATGAGCCAGTGCATTTTTTGCTTGCTTATGGAGGCATGAGCCCTTGATGATGTCAGTTTTCATCATGTTTTTCTGCATGTTGCATGCAGGATTAGAAAGAATGTAACCCCAGTTGGCTTCACTTGGTTCAGTGCCTGTAGCCTTTGCTTTGTGGTAATGTGGGCGAGTTCAGTTTTTTTTTTTGCTTAAGGGGGTTTGAGTTTTTACAGAGATATGAGCCATTGACGATGATTGTTGTGGACGGAGGAAAAAAATGCTCGGAACCCTAGCCATATACAGCTTCGCTGTAAAGCACAAGGCATTTCGTTGTCTTCACCCAGACCCCGCTCTTTTTCTCCGACTGTGAAGTAGCACAAGCATGCGGTGGCAGAAGCGGCATCTAGCTGTGTCTGAGGAGCTGCACTTGAGGAAGGGCAGTAACCTTTGTGCCATGAAACATAGACGACGTCACGGGGTCTGTATACCACATTTTGTAACAAATTGTTATGAACGAATTATAAACTGAAACTGAAACTGAAACCGGTCAGAAGACGTAGCAGACTTGCGGTTTTGACATCATACGTGACGTTAGTAACAATGTTATTGCTCGGAATTCGGATGACTCATCACAAAAAAACCTCATAGAATTCATAGGTAAACATTCTATTACAATGCTTGCCTATGAACACCAGCGTTTCTCGTTAGTGTTGACGGAGAAACACTGGTTCCACAGGCTTCGTGTTCACTACCCGCATTTATCGGTAAACATTACGGTTACATAAGGTGCAGCTGTCCGCTCGAATGCTGTCCCATTCCAATTGTTTGCCGTTTTCATCCTATCTATCTATCTATCTATCTATCTATCTATCTATCTATCTATCTATCTATCTATCTATCTATCTATCTATCTATCTATCTATCTATCTATCTATCTATCTATCTATCTATCTATCTATCTATCTATCTATCTATCTATCTATCTGTCTGTCTGTCTGTCTGTCTGTCTGTCTGTCTGTCTGTCTGTCTGTCTGTGTCATGCGGAGTATAATGCATTGTGTCTGCAGAACAGTGTGCAATTTCCAAATTTAGAACATAGAATTGGCATGATGTGGTAAACGTAGATGAATGGATGCTATTAGGTGACAAGAAATGATTTAAGGCAAGAAAATTTAAATAACAAGAGAATACACAAAGGATACATTGGTCTCCTTAGAAAATGGACGGAGAACCTTATAGCAAGGGTAGGTCAACTTGTAAATTGGGGCTGGGTCAAACTGAAATTTGGAGGTGCGCCAACTTGGAAATGGAGGGTGGGCGAACTTGTAATTCGCAAATGGGCCAGCTAACGATTTGAGGGTGAGCCAAATTGAAATGTGGGGGTGGGCCAGCTTGAAGTGCGATGTGGGCAGACTTAAAATTTGCGGGTGGGTGAACTTGAAATTTGGTAATGAGCCAAATTAAATTTGCAGGCGGACCAATTTGAAACTCGAACGTGCGCAAAGCGACAATTGAGGTGGGCGAAGTTGAAATCTTCGGGTGGGTTAACTGCCATTTTAGAGTTGGCCAAATTAATTATAGGTGAGCCAACATGAAATTGGAGGGTGAACAAACCTAAGCTTGAGAGTGGGTCAACTTAAATTGAGGGGTGAACAAACGTTAAATTTATACATGGGCCAACTCAATCTTGTACGTGGGCCGACCTGAAATTTCAAGGTGGGTCAACTTAAACTTGGGCGTGGGCCAACACAACCTTTGGTGTGGGCTAAGTCTAAATCTGGGCGTGGGCCAACCTATATATGGTGGTGGGCCAACTGAAATTTTGGAGTGAGCAAACTTGAAATTTTTCTGCAGGCCAACTTGAGATTTTGGGGTGACACAATACCTAATGGAACGCTGCTGAGCGTCCTTCCATATATGAACACCTCGCGGGCAATCTTGCCCATTGAGACACTTGGCGCGTATTCATTGGGCCTTACCGAGGCGCAGTAAGAACGCAGAGGAGAGCAAGCATGGACAAGGTACGCGCACATTATATAGGCTTCCGAGAGCAGCCTGTCATGATCAGATGTTTCACCGCGTTGCACTCTCCCCTCATGCAACGCATCACGCGCTACTGCGGCAGCTCTGCGTCATGAAGGCACGCTGGTGCCCGGTGTACGGGCTGAATTGCTACTATTGCATTAAATGGCCCGTATGCGGCGCGAAAACATGACAACTGCTGACTAAAGCATAAACTTTCTTCGCCACCAGAAAGGCATTTCATAGACCCCTACTTATGCAAAATATTAGGCAAAAACAAAGTCACAGCGGAGCCAAACAATGCTTACACATTAGTAAACAAATCTCATAATTTCTGTAGCTATTTTTTGCTATAGCAATTGCTTCCCTATTTCTCGCTCTGTTTTTTTCCTTTTTTTTTTAGTGTGCCAATTACTTTGTAGCTACCTAGTTGTGAACAGCATTCGCACTGTTAGGGGTGCTCTGGCAAGTTCCTAGGCGCCGTGCGAAACTGGCACCTGTATGTGCGCTCTAGTAATTTCTCCTTTAGAGATCGTTCGGTATGCCCAGTATAGAGTTTTCCGTAAGTTAGTGGGATGTGGTAAACCACACGACTAGTGCACTTAGTTATATTTCCCCCTCAATGCATAAACCAGCATTTTCTTACAAGCAGTAACTGGAATTCCGATGCATTTCGTCAGAAACTTTGAAAATTGATATCTCAAAACTGGCACAGTCCTGCACATAGTTCTAAGTGAATACGCTTTAATAGTTAACCACCTATATTTCGCCGAATCAATTATGTGTCGTAAATTATTATATATGATCTTATTTGCGTAATTATGTCCTTTATTTATTGGAGCATTTTGATGTCTCGTAGAACAAAACTCGTCTCATCCAGTAATTTAGGCCAAAAGTTAGAATTGTGCTATCCGCCACAGGCTATTTGTATAAAAAACATAACGCGTTCCATTCTGTGAAGCTGGATGACCAACCAAGCTGTTTAGCACAGGACACACAGGTGAAGCAATTTTCAACAATGGTACGAACGTATTTATTGTCCTGGTCGGTGGCCATCGTGAATATAGGTACGCACACACCTTTCTGTGTGCCATCTTTAACAAATGCGTCCATTACGCAAGACGATGAGTGGTACATGCCCCCTAAAGGAATGGTTCATAGCAACGTAAGTAACAGAAATTTACTCGGCCTCCCCATTCCTACAAGATCAATGAAATTCTACGCTGCAATTATTGGTGGCAACAACGACAGCTGTGGAAGAAGACGAAGACGACGATTAAGTGAACATAGGGACAAACGCGTTCGAGAAGTTGCGTTGAGTGGCACTAACAAGCCATCTGTAGAAGCAGACCACGATGCTCTTGCCATTGCTTATGATGAAAGTCCTTGTTGCTGATAGTGATGATGCTGTGATAGTTTCCTCTTGCCAATAACTGGATCATACCACCCCAAGAAATGAGCACCAAAGGAGAGGGCGACGACGTACTCGTGAGGAGTAACACGAAAACGTTCGCGCAGTTGCGCCGAGGATGGTAAACGAGCAAGTTCGCGGTGGACGGAAATGCCTTAGCCACGTATATTTCACTGTAAAATTTAAACTTATAAAAAAACACTCTGTATGTGTTGTAGGTACTTATACATACATATAAAGAGAAGGTAGAGTGCGCGCGCGGTGGCTCGGCTGTACTCTTCGCCGGCTGGGCTTTGCCCGCGGCTTCCTGCTAGGCCTCATTTCATCCTGTAAATAAACATATTTTGTAACATCTTTGGTGAAAGTGAGCGCTAAATCCTGGACAATGTTGGACGACCTAGCTCTACCAACTGTCCGACGGGGTAGACGTTTGACTGGGTTAACACCACAACTAGCCGACATGGCCGATACGGAGAAGGCAATGACGACCACACCAGCGACGAACCAGACAGCAATCACGCAGAGCAGGCTGGCTACTGTACAGCGCTGCGAGAGCCACCCATATTTTTGGGGAAACTGAAGGAAGACGTCAACGATTGGCTGAAATACTACAAAAGAGTGAGTCGCCACAACCACTGGAGCACTACGCACACGCCGGATACCATGTTTCTTTTTCTCGCTCTAACCGCGCTCATCTGGCTTCAATACCACGCTGGGAGAAATGCTGGGAGAATTTTGTAGAAGGATCCGCCAAGTGCTCCGGGGACCCAATCTTTCAACTAATAATAGTAAGGCTGAACAGATGCTTTCCCGGCGAGGTCAGTTACCTGGCGAAACTTGTACAACGTACATAGAGGCCGTTTGAAATTATGAAGCATCGTCAACGCCACTATCACAGACGAAGAAAAAGTAGGACATCCACCTAAAGGAATCGCTGAAGATGTTTATAATTTGCTTATAATGAACAAAGATCTTAGTACTCCGTCTGATTTGAAGAAACACGGCCGGGTGTTTGAAGCGCTAAAAATGAGCAGGATGGGACCAAAATTCGACCGCTTGGACAACGTCACCACTACTTCAAATGTGTCCATCCCAGCCCATGACGACATCTCGGTGATTCGGCAAGTGATTAATGAAGTGCTTGAACGTGTTAGAGTGGTTGACGACGCTCAGCTTTGGCGATGGGTCTCGTCTGCCACCGGCCACCTGGGCACGCCAGAATTGCCTAGAGCCTCGCAGGGCCTCTGCCGATCGACCGGAAAGCATCAACCTGCTACCGCAGCACACAAGTATGGGACGCCTGCAAGGTGCACCACAATGATTTGTTCGACGGGTTCCTCCCTTCTACAAGACGCCTGGGGGTTCGTTGCTACCCGTGACACCCATGTCACCGGTGTCACCCATAGCAAGCCGTGACTCACACATTTGCCACAGCTTTGGTGTGCCTGGATGCATTGCTACGTATTGCCACCGCCGCCGGCAGCATGCTCCACGATTTTGTGCCCATACACCCCGTGTGCCCACTGACGAGCCTTGGCCGTATCCCAGTTCTTTCCCACGGCTGCAGCAGGAACGCGCGAAGCGCCGTGACTCTTTCGTTTCAGATCGCGGCCCCGCACCACCACCAAGGCGACAATGGCGATCTCCGTCAACTCGCCGTAGCTCATTGTCATCGCCGCCGCTGGGAAACTAGCTGGTGCAACCAACGGGGGTGTGACTGCAATGCCTTCATATTGATCAAGACACCCTTATGCAATGATGTTTAAAAACAAGGTGTCTGTTTCAGTTGATAGTATAAGTACTTTTACTTTAATTGATACCGGAACTGCAGTTTATGTTATGAAGCTTTCTTCCAAAAATGGCATTGGACAAAAAGTTAGGTTTTATTGAGATCGGAATGCTAACTTTGGCGGAGATGGCGGGGAAATCTTACGCCCACAAGGGGTCTGTTCTGTTTCATTTGTGATAGGGGGCCACACATTTCGAAGTGAATGTGCTGCGCTTGCACGCGCAACGCATGGCATTATTTTAGGAATTGATTTCGGGCGTGATTGGGGGGGGAGGGGGGGGACTTTGAATTGTGGCACTGGCGCGATTTCTCTTCCCGGTAACGCGTGAAATTCAATGACTGATAACATCAGTGATACCACGGACTTGTCGCAAGATGTGTGTTTGCCACCTCAGATGGCAATGTTTGTACCTGTGAACATTTCTGTCCCCCATACGGGTTCTTGCTTTCATTTTGCCGAGCCCTATAATAAAAACGCACTCAAGAAAAAATGTGATAGTCCCTTGCTCCCTCGTTGCCACCGCTGATGGTTGTAGTCGTTTGTGGACCGTGAATGTTTCAACGCGATCTATAATATTACCACTAGGACTAAAGCTGGCAAGATTTACCAAACAAGCCATTGTCAGCTTCGGAGCGGTCGAGATGTCAACTCTGATCGAAAAAAAAATGGCCGTGGCTTAGCTTGGTTAAGCCTGGTGATTGCGAAGCAATAGTGTGTTATTCTCGGATCAGCTGGTAGTATGGCTGGTGGTAGTCTTGGGTTATGCTAGTGTTACGGCTTACAGTGAATCATCTAAGAGGAAGTCATCCGTCGAATCCGTGTGTGCCGACAAACGTTTCCCTCACCAGCGTGCCCATTACAAAATCTTCCAGTATCGATTGGCCGACGGTGCGGTAACACTCCATTTTCTCCGCGTCGTAAGATATGCCCACTCTGGCCGTAGCGCCCCTGGTGAGAGCAGCGGGAGTTAGGCCGCCATTGGTGACTACCGCCTCGCCTCGCGACGGCGTGAGATGGGGCCGTGTTTTTACACAGCTGGTGTGACACCACACCAACCGTAGCGCCCCTGGTGAGAGGAGCGGGAGTTAGGCGACCGTTGGTGGCTACCGCCTCGCCTCGCGACGGCGTGAGATGGGGCCCCGTTTTTACACAGCTGATGTGACGTCACTCTAGGTCACGTGGTGTGACGTCACGCAGCGAGGTCATGCTAAAGGTCAATGGTGCCTACCACCGCCTCGCCACGGAACGGGCTGAAGTGCGACCTAAAGTAGTATTGCTTCGCAATAAAAAATGGAGCCACGATTGGAGCCATGATAATTCTGCTCATTTTAAGCGCATGACTAACAAGTTGCTGTCCTGTAGTGAGGAGTGTCTGCTTCAAGGAGTGCTCGCTCGCTACCTCACAGTGCTCGATTTTTCTCAGTCAACGAGCGTCCCACACTTCACCGGCGTCTCGTATGCAACACAGTATCAATAAAGGGCAAGCGACGCCAATTCGTCAAAAGCCTGATTGCGTTTCACCTTCAGAGAGAAAAGTAATCGCAGAGCTGGCCGAAGAAATGTTACGGATAGGATTGATCCACGAATTATCTAGCCCGTGGGCTCCTCCTGTGATCCCAGACATGAAAAAAGACAATTCATGGAGATTCCCTGTGGCTTACGTCGCATGAACACCGTCACAAAGAAAGACCTGAACCCCCTATCACGAATAGACGATGCCGTCGACTGCCTCCACTCTGCGTTATATTTCGCTTCTGCTGATTTTGGGTCAGGGTATTCGAAAATTCCAATGCACTCCTTAGACAAGGATAATACAGCCGTTGGGCCACCAGACGATCTGACTTCAACATTATGCCCTTTGGCTATCCAACGCTCCAGTGACATTCGAGCGATTTATGGACATCGTGACCTGTCGACTAAAATGAGTAATTTGCATGTGCTATTTAAACGACGTCATTATCTACGGCCGGGCATTTCTCGAACACAATCAGCGCCTGTCGGCCATTCTTTATTGTATCCAGCAAGGCGGCCTTATTTTCAACCCCAAGAAATGTCGTTTCGGTGAGCGTCAATCCATCGTACTAAGCTTTCTGGTCGACAAAGACGGCGTACGACCAGACCCTGAGAAGATAGCAGCGGTTCGCGACTTCCAACCACCACACGGTGAAAGTGCTGGGACGTTTTCTGGTCTTTGGTGATATTTCCGGCACATTATCAAGAATTTCAGAAGCTTGCCTCTCCCCACACGTTTCTGCTTCGCAAAGACACCCCATACTTGTGGACTGCTGACTGCGAGTCTGCGTTTCAACAGCTGAAATTCTTGTTGACTTCTACACCGGTTCTGTGGCATTTTGGTCCGGAAGCGTCAACTCAGCTGCATACTGACGCCCGCGGTGTGGCTGTTGGCGATGCGCTTGTTCAGATCTGTGGTGGCGCTCAGCATAGCATTGCCTATGTTAGTTGGACTGAACTCTGAACTCGAGTGTCTTGCAGTCGTCTTGACCAGGCAGAAGTTGTGTCCGTATCTACACGGGCGCACTCACGATAGTGACTGACCATCATTCACTCTGTTCACTCATGGGGCTGCGCCAAATGCCTGGCCAGTTGACCCGCTGGGCTTTCTGCCTTTAAGAGTATAGCTTTTCCGTCAACTTCGAGAGCGCAAACTGTCAGAAATATGATGATTGCCTATACCGTTTCCCTTCACAGCACACTAAACCTGACGATGATGTCTGGGATGAGTATATAGTTTCCATCTCTTCCGGCTTTACGGACCTGAGTGCCTTCGAGAGCGAGCAACGTTGCGACACTAGCTTGAAATCCCTACGGCAAGTTGCACGTGAGTTAGCAGGAACAACGTTTACTTTTCGTAATGGTTTCTGTCCTGAAAAAATTACACGGCTAAAGGTCGTCCATTGCTTCTAGTTGTGCCCGAAAACTACGCCCTACTGTTCATGACGATGTCACGTCCGGGTAGCTTGGCTTCACACACGCACTACGCCAACTTCGCCATAGATTTTTCTGGCCTAAGCTCTCGAAAAAAACGAAGCAGTATGTCGCCCGCTGTACTGTTTGCCAGCGCCACAATGAAACGACGACGGCGTCGGCAGGCTAATGGCATCCAGTCAGGCCACCGACATTATATTACCACTTTCAAAAAGTAAGCATCGACTTGCTCGGCCCACTTCCAACGACCTCAGCTGGCTACCGCTGGATTGTGGTATGCGTCGATAACCTTACACGCTACACGGAAGCGGCGGCACTTCTATCTGCCACTGCAGCAGATGTCTCTTCATCCTTATTGCAACCCGTCATACTACGTCACGGTGCTCCCCGGGTTGTCATCAGTGACCATGGACGACTGCTCACCGCCGACGCCCTTGAATAGCTTTTATGGCTTTGTGGTTCTGCATATGCGCATTCCACTCATCACCCCCCGCAAAGCAATGGCCTCACGGAGCGGACGAATTGGACCCTTACCAACATGCTATTGTTCTACGTCAACGCTGACCACAAAAATTGGGTAGCCGTCTCATCTTTTGTAAAGTGCATGTGCATTAGTGCCAAGCATGAAGTCATTGGACATGCACCATTCTTTCTGCTGTGAGCACGCACTCCCCAGAGCTGCCTGGACACGGTTCTAACTTCATCATGCCAAGAAGATCCTTCAATCGCCCAAACTCTGTGTCGGCTGAAGAAGCATGTCGACTGACGCATCTTAGAACGTTGTCTTCACAAGGCCACAGCAAGACTCGCTACGATGCGTAACATATTCCTGCCAGCCTTACTCCTGGGGATCGTTGTTGTTTTTGGACACTTGTTTGCCAAAAAGGCGTTGTACTGCAAGTTTCTTGACACTTAAACTGGACCATTTGTTATACTCTCTTGCTTGAGTGATGTGAACTATGTCGTCGCCAAAGTGACAGTAATTAATCGGCATTAACGTGGTCAGACTCAGGCAGTACCATCACAGCATCCTTTGACTAACTCAGTGAGCTTCGCCTGCCCGGAGAAAAATGTAGCAGCACTGCGCGGCTGCGGCAGAGAAAGAGGAAGAAGGGAGTGTGGGCATTGGCTCGGGCGTAGTCTGCGCCGGCTTGGCGGCGGCTTCTTCCTGGACCCTGTTTCACCCAGTAAATAGGCACCTAGCGTAATATATACATATATATATATATATATATATATATATATATATATATATATATATATATTGTAAGGAAGATGACGAACATGCGCGCAGCAGAAGCTCGAGCTCGGGGACTGTGCTCGGTGCATCGTAGAACCGGCGGTCGCTGCGAACCCCAATAAAGCTCCTTTATAATATATATATATATATATATATATATATATATTAGTCATATCATAAGAAGCCAACAAACATTGACAGCAAGGATAACATAGGGGAAATTACTTCTGCTTAATAAATGAAATAAAGAAAGGATAAAGTAATGCAAATTAAAGTGGATGAAAAAGGAACCTGCCGCAGGTCGGAACCGAACCCACAACCTTCGCATTTTGCGTACGATGCTCTACCAATCGAGCTACAGCGGCGCCGTTTCCCCATCCACTTTCTTGGGTATTTATGTGCCCTAGTACCACCCTGGGAGTGTTAGCCAGCGCTACCACTCACAGGCCTTGACGGCGGAGGTGGAACGTCCTTTTTTGCCACAGGCGTCACGAGAACGGGGTCTTTTTGAGTGAAGGCAACTGGTCAATAAACCCACAAATGCTACCTGAAGGCATCAATGTTGCCGGATTCGAGACCCTTATGTAATAAACGAGAAGACAGGTTGTTAACCGAGAGGCCCGATGCGACGGTTGAGCGAAATGTGAAGGTTGTGGGTTCGGTTTCCACCTGCGGCAAGTTGTTTTTTCATTGACTTTAATTTGCATTACTTAATCCATTCTTTATTTCATGTAATAAGCACAAGTAATTTCCCCTATGTTATGCTTGGTGTCAATGTTTGTTCGCTTCTTATGATATGACTAACAAAAATCCGGCCTCTCGATTCACCCCCGTTCTTCTCGTATATATATATATATATATATATATATATATATATATATATATATATATATATATATATATATATATATATATATATATATATATATATATATATATACCCTCAGCCCACGCCAGCTGCCCCGGTTCTGGCTGGCAGCACCAAAGAGCGCCCAGCCGAACCTCGAAACACCGCTCGTGCTCCCCCAAGTCACTTCGTCGACGGCTGGCTCCGATGCCGTAGTTCCGATGATGAAGGTGGCTGCGATGATGATGATTGGGGGGTTCCCCTACTGCCCCTCCCTCAGCGAAGGCGTTGACAGCACTAGCCCACGGTTGCTTGCAGCGACGGCACCACATCCCCGGCGGTGGTCAAACCTTGCAATACTGCCGCACCCAATGAGGATCGGTGGACCAGGCAACGCCCCAGTCACCAAGGTCTTGCAGGAAACCGAAGGCCCTAAACCTGGCTGGCTTCGCGTACGTATGCTTCGCGAATATGCGGTAGACCAGGTGGTTGAGCCTCCGAGTTGTCGAGGTCTTGCAGGAAACAGAAGGCCCTAAACCATTCACCGAGGCATACCTGGTCCGGTCTTCCTCTTCGACCTCGTTCTGATGAGTGCACGCAGCCGGTCACGGAAAGTAGCAGCTGCACGCTTGCTGCCATTCCATCACACACGGACCTCACGGCACCACGCCGCGCAGTTAACCGGACTGGAAGATCGCAGATGATGGTCGTCATTCGAACAGTGCCGCTTCCACTACAGTTGGCAACCGACTCCAAGAGCCCATGAGGTTCTCGTCATAGTCGTCGTTGAACTACACTTCTTCGGAATTGTCGTCATCGTCGTCTTCGGTGCCACTGCCGCCGGCCAGCGCCGAGGAACCGCCTACAAAGCCCGACATTTAGCGCTCCTCTGGCTCAGACGTGGACGACGCGCCGTTCTTGTTGTCGGCTTCGCTACATGATGAGGGGTGCTTCCGAGCTGTTATCTTCAACAGGTTGGCTTTGTGGGCCTTTGTTACTCCCTTACCGTGAACGGTCCTGTCGCCGTCGCTCTCCGACGTCTCAGTGTCACTGGACGCGGCCATGCCGCCAAGTTTAGAGCCACGCGTGGTGTCCGTGCTTAGACTAGTCGTTTTGATGCAGTACTGCATCTCGCCGATGCAGTAACCGCGCCGGCTGGTCCCTTGTCCAACGGCTGCGCCGGAAGCTTGAGCAAAGCGTAAGAATCCACTTAGCCCCGCGCCCAATGCCAAACCTGATGACGGCGACAGAGGAGGAGCCGGCGGAAACGATCCTCATCGAACGCCAGAGCTGCAGCTTGCCCTGCAGACATGGTAACACCCCAGGCGAGGCAGGCGTCTCTACTCACCATGGAACGGCAACCGCCAGGCTTCCCGAGGATCATGGTGCGTCCTGGAAAGCAGCCCGGACCCCACGTTGGGCGCCAACTTGGGAACTGCACGATCCGTCAGTGCATGCTAGCAGGTCGCAGTCCTCGCCAGCCGCGCGCAAGAGCGCCCAGCCGAACATAGAAGCACCGCGTGCGCTCCCACTTTGTCCCCTGCTTATTTACTGCTGGCCTCGGTGCCCGACTTTCGCTGGTGACGATGGTGAGGCTCGGCAATCAAGAATCGTATTGTGAAGGTGTCGCGCATGCCACCGATGCCACAAGAACACATCAAAATAGTCAGCCCACAGGGTGGACTGAACTTGGAGAAAGTTAGCTCTACATCGGTAGGCAAGGCAATCGTAGAGGCAGCAGGCCTCGGTATTGAGCAGATTAGGGAAGATATTATTTGCCCTAACTTTATGCAAAATATCTTGGTGGCTAGTACGCCAGAAAGGAGCAAGGCTGAACGATATGTGAGACTCAGGTCAATCAGAGTGGCAGACAAGGATTTTGAAGTCAGTGCGTACGAGACAGCCCACACACTACGTGTAAGGGGGTCATTCGCAATGTAGACGTTATGGATGCCCCCACAACACTTGAGCGGAACATTGTTAACCATCGCAGTCCGCTGGCTATGGCGGTCAAACGAATCAAAAATACAGGATAAGTTATCATTGCTTTCGACGGGTTAAAAGTGCCCTATTTCGTCAGATATGGGCCAACTATAGTCCGGTGCTTTCTGTATCGAAAGCAGTTGGATGTATGGTATGTGTGTGGCAAGCTTAGATATGGGGCGGATGTCTGCCCAGCGCCCGATTGTTTTGAATGCCGAGGATGTGGGGCTTGGAACCCTGAAGAGGAACACAACTGTGTGCCTTGTTGCAAGCTTTGTGGCGGACGACACCTGACCGCGGATAAACAATGCAGACAACGATACCAGCTTCCCTACGTCATGCGTGTTCGACGAGAGCAGAGAGCCAGGGCGGAGCTAACGGCGGAACAGGAGGCAGCCGAGATGGTGCAGCTGGTGAGCGCCCGCCAATGCTATAAGGGACGCTCGCGCTCTAGGAGCCACTCCAGGTCGAGGCAGCGGCCATCGTCTGGCGACTCCAACGGCCATGAGCCGATCCGGTTCTATGCAGGCGCGGGTGCGCTTTCATGCAGCTGGTGGCCGCGGTGGACTGCTGGCCCAGCTGGAAGCCAGACCACCTGGGCTGACCAAGTCAAGGGCGGCATGAGCGCCGGCCGAGCGCGCCAGCAGCGCCTGGAGCATGTGGATGGTAATAAGGATAGGGATAGGATTGCGCAATTGGAGAGAGAGAATCGTAGCTTAAAAGCAACCATTGATGGGCTTATCAAAGAGATAGCTTAACTTAGGAATGGCTTACCTTCCGGTAACAGCGATAGCTTAGGACAGGCTAGGAAACATGATGACTCGGTTGAGGTACCAAGGTCTGTGGAGGTCGCAGAAGAGAACATGGCGGACGAAGAGACGCCTGCTCCGAAAAAGAGGGCCCTATCCTCGACCGTACGGATTCAGGGCAAAGACGGTTCCGAGCTTAAAGCAATGATTGCGACATTGCAAGAAGGATTAAATCAAATCATTAGTAGGCTTGAGCGGATAGAAGAACGGGAAAATATCACGGATCAGAGATTAGGCAAAATTGAAATATATCTAATCAAGACAGTGGTCCCTGTTATGAAGCGGGAGTGCACTCGGCCGCTAGCCCAGCAGGGTAAGTCGCCGAGTGGACTTGAGCTCAAAACTAGCTAAACAAATTTCTGTGGTCAAGATGGCTCTATTAAATAGTTCATTTATTATTTGGCAGTGGAATTGTTGGGGGTTCATTCATAAGAAGGCGTCTCTGCAACAGTTTGTTATAAGGCATTGTGTCAAACCTCAAATTATCATGTTACAGGAAACACTGACGTCTAAGGTGACCTTAACGGATTTCAAAGCGGAAGTTAAGGATAATGAACAGGGCAGAGGTCTCGCTACTCTCATTCATAGGAGGTTGGCGTATATTAGACATGATCTTCACATGGCAGATGGCAAGATTGAATATATTATGGTGGAAGTAATCTTAGGTCGGCAAAGGTCATGTCAGAGGAGCGTTTACCTGCTTAACGTGTACAGTAGCCCCCGGGACACGAAGCAGAGTTTCAAATCTCTCTTGACCAAGGCAACCAATCTGGCAACGGATGCACCGTTGCTTATTGGAGGGTACTTCAATGCACCATATCATGTGTGGAAGTATGTTTATAGCACTATTAAGGGGGGAGGCTATGGCAGCAGGCACTAGACTTGAATTTAAGTCTGATTACAGACCCCTCGTATCCCACCAGATGTGGCACGTCGACATGTAGAGATTCGACACCTGATCTCACTTTTGTTCGGGGGGTAGTGGATTCGTCCTGGTCCAATTCTAATATAGATTTTGGTAGCGATCATTACATACTAATGATTACTTTGGTAGTGGCTAATAAAAAGGAGCGCACATTCAGGATGATTGACTGGGAGGATTTAGCAAACGAAGAGCGCGGAGAATCGAAGATGAGGGAAATGAGTTGACCTTGGAACAGTGGATTAGTCAGCTTAAAAATGACGTTCAGGCGTCCACTAAAGAGGTTCAGACCGATATTGACATGGAACACGTGGATAGTCGCCTGGCGCATTTGTTGGAAGCCAAGCAGTCGATGTTATCGAGATGGAAGCGTCAGAGATTGAATAGAAGGCTTAGAAAGCGTATATCAGTGGTTAATCAGGAAATTGAAGACCATTGTCCGGTACTGTGCAAGCAGCAATGGGATGAAGTGTGCAATTCTATTGATGGTCGTATTAAGAGGGGAGGCGCCTGGAGTTTGCTCAGACATTTACTAGATGAGACAAACGCTAAGTCTAATCAGATGACTGTGGTAGGTAAGCTGGTCCATCAGGCGTGTGGCGATTCCACGGAGGAGAAGTTGCTGAAGGATTTGGCTGAGAGATACCTTCCGTTAGTGACCTGGCACGATAGACCTGACGTGATTTTGGAATGTAGTGGGGACGAAAATGCAGCTATGGATGCGGAATTCACTGAAAGTGATATAAGGATGGCGCTTCAGAATCTTAATGGTCGATCGGCATCAGGGCCGGATGGCATTACGAATAAAATTCTACGCAATTTAGACGACGGGTCAATTGAGTTCCTTACCCGGGAGATCAATTGCCGATGGAAGGAAGGCTCTTTCCCGGAAGAGTGGAAACTTGCAACTACTGTTCTGATACCCAAACCGGGGAAGGCCATAGGGCTTGAAAATCTCAGACCCAAATTCCTGATGTCGTGTTTGGGGAAAGTCGATGAGCATGCCATTTTAAATAGGCTAACGCGTTATGTTTACGGCAATGAGGTCTTTCCGCACTCGATGATAGGATTTCGGCCTGGTCTCTCGACTCAGGATGCTATGATCAGGAGTAAGCATCAGATCGTTGACCGGCGGACAAGGGATACTAAGGTACTATTTGGACTTGATGTGGAAAAAGCTTTCGATAAAATCCGACATTCTTTCATTCTGCGGGTGCTATCGGACTTGAATATGGGGCAGCGGCTTTTCCATATTGTCAAGGCTTTCCTTATGGATAGAAGGACATGTCTCAAGTTTGGGGAGATAAAGTAGGAAGTCATTAAATTGGGTTGCTGTGGTACTCCGCAGGGATCCGTACTCTCGCCTATGTTATTCAATCTGGCGATGTAGAAGTTGGCTAATGGACTGGACACTGTCCAGGATACTGACTATTCTATCTACGCGGATGACATTACTATATGGAGTGTCGGTGGTAGTGATGGAGAGCTTGAGGCTTGGCTGCAGCAGGTCGTAACGCTTACGGAGGGGCATCTGGGTCTCATGGGGCTCACGTGCTCCAGTAAAAAGTCGGAGTTGTTGATCTTTAAATCTAAGAAGCTAGGTCGTAGGCCGAAGGGTTGGCTACCGGAAGTTGAGCCTTGCATTAGAATTCATACTAGGGAAGGTTCGGTGATACCCAAAGTTGAAGCAATCAGGGTCCTGGGTTTTGTACTTAAAGCAAACGGATCGAACATTAAAACCATTCAGCGTATTACTAAGAAGACGGAGGAGGCCATAAGATTTATAAGAAGGCTCTCTAATAGGCATAGGGATGCAGGAGAAGGGGCGATGCGCTTAGTTCATGCATTTATTATGTGTCATTTCTCGAAGGTGGCAGCTATGCTAAATTCGAATAGGGGGGATGGATGGATGGATGCAAAACTTTAATATTCGAATAGGGGGGAGAAAAATAAATTGGAAGCATTAATCAGAAAAGCCATCAAGGCTGCGCTTGGTCTGCCTTTGCCTACGTCAAACGATATGTTGTTAGGACTGGGTTTGCATAATACTTTACATGAAATTGGCGAGGCTCAACGTACCAGCGGGTAGGTATATTTTAGAGTCAATTGAAGAATCGGTGGCTGTGTCGCACGATAGGGCGCCCCTACACGAGTTGAACGTGAACCTTAGGGCAAATATCATGGTTCGTCCGTTTCCGCGGAATGTGCACCCCGTGCACAATGTAGGGAGGCGGGTCGCGAGACCTAGGGCTTTGTTGCGAGAGGCAAAGCATCAGGAGGAGCAGTCTGCGTTTCTTGACGCCGCATGGATTAATGGTAAACATGCTTATTCGTTGGCGGTGGTAAATAGCTAAGGGAGCGTTAGAAATGCTGATTCCATTTATACCAAAGATCCGGGGGTTGTTCAATAGGTGGCTATTGCTCTCGCACTAATTGACTCAAGAAGGGTTTTGGTGTTTAGTGACTCGTGATCTGCGATTAAAGCCTTCTCGAGAGGACTTGTTGCGGAACCGGCTAACAGACTGCTACAGGGTAGGGATATCACTTCGCATGCAGTTACTTGGTTCCCGGCGCACATGGGGACAGTGGAGGGAGCCCCGCGTAATCTCAACGAGGTGGCGCACAGGTAGGCACGAGGATTAGTGTGCCGTGTACTCCATGAAGGGGCTGAATCTGTGTGTGTGTGTGTGTGTGTGTCGAGATATATTTTCGGATCCGGTATTCAATGAATTCAAATTCTGGCGCGCGTAGAAAGGAATAATGTTGAATAATGATAGCTTTGACGTTTCCACCGGGGTACGGTCTTCATCCAGTGTGCGATTGCAAACACACAGAGCTGAATTTATACATTTTTTCCGTAATCGTCAAAGTGTAAATATTATTAGAAAAAAGAATACAGCAGGTAGCCTATGACAAGAAGCAGGCGTTAGTGCCATCATGAATTTAGACACATACGTTCACCCATGTCAAAGTAAAAAAAAATCTGCGCTTTTACGTGCCAAAACTACTTCCTGATTATGAGGCACCCGATGGTGGGGTTCTCTGGAAATTTACACCACGTGGGGTTCTTTAACATGCACCTGAATCTACTTTGCTGAGAGCTTGTAGGATCTGCCTTAAGTAGATTTGAGAACATTGCATTTTTTGCTTGCTTACGGGGGTATGCGCAATTGCATTGTTGCTTGCCTACGAGGGTAAGAGGTACTGCGTATTGAGCCATTGTAACGTGCCACTTAAGGGTTTCGTCCAAAGAAAAAGCACGTAGGCGGTGGCCACTAGGTGGCGTAGATTTCTTGTCGACATCAATACCAAGACGTACATTCACTCATGCCAAAGTCAAGGAAAAAAACGTGCAAACGAACTTGCGGAAGAAGGGCCCCGTCTTACTTTGGAGCGCGGTAGTTTTATGACCGCTCATTAACGTTCGAATCTTTTGTGCTTGACGAACTATGCAGTATCAATTTCTTTGATACCGGCCACCACGGCTCTATCTAGATGGAGGCGAAAAGCACAAACACACGTTTCGTCTAAATGTAGCGTCATCGCTACCTTTTTCCGCAGCCGAGGAGAATAAGGTTGGTGACCTACGACACGGGTGTGCTGTGAGTGATCGTGATAATCACATTGCCAGAAATCATCGACCACGTCGCACGCCACCTACATTGCGCGTGCACTGCTAATTCACGCATTACCTACATTTTTTTTCATTTATAAGGCCACTAATGAACGCCCTACTTTGTAATCACTTTATAACACCACGGTATTTGCGAGAAAGATTAGATTCGCGTTTTTTTTTTTTACTTTACTTTTGATATGGGTGAATGTACGCGTTGATATTAATGACGCCACTAAATCTTGGCGTGCTTATGTGCACAGGCTGCGTACCGCTTTTTAATTCATAATGTATCCGTATGTACGACCAATTCGTACGCAGGTTTTCCTTTAGTTTATTATTTTGCAGATTTAGATGTGAGTGAATGTACGATTTGGCCCTCATGATGCTACCCATGTCCGCGTGCTTGTGTTCATTGGCTACCTGCTCTTTTTTTTTCTCCTCGTTTTCTTCACTCTTACGGCTACGGAGGAAATGTATGAAGTGAGCTCTGTGCGCTTGGAAACTGACCGTTGATAGAGGCCGGACCCTGGCTTAAACGTCGAAATGCAATATTCTTCCTTTTTTACGTCTGAGAATGTCGATATATATATATATATATATATATATATAGCACAAGATTAAAGGTGGTTGCACGAAGCTCTATGTTTATTGAACACCTCGTCTTCCTATCTTTCACACTATCGCACCTGACCATCCTTGTGCGATCCCGAGGGAGTCGTACATGTAGGGGCGGATCATATTGCCGCGACAAGTTGATCACATTCAAGCTGCGCGCCCTTCGCATTGGACAATGCGCACGCCGTACCGTGGTGTTGTCCAGCAACAACAGGCAGCGATCTTCGTGGCCCGGATAGCCGATTGGACCCGGCTGGCATGCGCCACGCGCACGAGGTATCACGCGAGAAGAAAGAAGAAGACGGTTCAAGGCCACATTTAGAACGTACGGTTTGAAGAACTTTATCTAGGTCCTGGGGGATCAGTCTGGGACTGATGCGGGCCGCTCCGACGTCGGTACAGAGAGGCCGAGCCCCTCTACCGTCACATGGGCCCTCTGGACAAACCTGAGTTGGTCCGCCAGCACTTCACTATGCAGCATCCGCTGCCACCATTGTTCACCTCGAGAACCATCACCGGCCAACGGCAAGAAGGGCCACAGCATGTGTTGAAAATCGAGCGAACCCCCACATTTATTACAATAGACTGAAACCCCGCAGTCCGGATTAATTTTATTCATGATGACCGGGTCAGGGTATGTTCGTGTTAGCAGATGCCTTAATGTAGCCGGCTGCGGCCTATTTAATTTAGGATGTGGCAGCGGGAATGCTCTGCGCCCTAACTAATAGTGCTTGATGATTTCGTTGTAGGTTAAGAGTTGGTCCCTGTACTCAGGAGCGTGAGATTCAGCCCCTTCAGGGAGTACACGGCACACTAATCCTCGTGCCTACCTGTGCGCCACCTCGTTGAGATTACGCGGGGCTCCCTCCACTGTCCCCATGTGCGCCGGGAACCAAGTAACTGTATGCGAAGTGATATCCCTACCCTGTAGCAGTCTGTTAGCCGGTTCCGCAACAAGTCCTCTCGAGAAGGCTTTAATCGCAGATCACGAGTCACTAAACACCAAAACCCTTCTTGAGTCAATTAGTGCCAGAGCAATAGCCACCTGTTGAACAACCCCCGAATCTTGGTATAAATGGAATCAGCATTTCTAACGCTCCCTTAGCTATTTACCACCACCAACGAATAAGCATGTTTACCATTAATCCATGCGGCGTCAACAAACGCAGACTGCTCCTCCTGATCCTTTGCCTCTCGCAACAAAGCCCTAGGTCTCGCGACCCGCCTCCCTACATTGTGCACGGGGTGCACATTCCGCGGAAACGGACGAAACATGATATTTGCCCTAAGGTTCACGTTCAACTCGTGTAGGGGCGCCCTATCGTGCGACACAGCCACCGATTCTTCAATTGACTCTAAAATATACCTACCCGCTGGTACGTTGAGCCTCGGCACTTTCATGTAAAGTATTCTGCAAACCCAGTCCTAACAACATATCGTTTGACGTAGTCAAAGGCAGACCAAGCGCAGCCTTGATGGCTTTTCTGATTATTGCTTCCAATTTAGTTTTCTCCCCCCTATTCCAATTACTTCCACCATATTGTATTCAATCTTGCCATCTGCCATGTGAAGATCACGTCTAATATACGCCAACCTCCTATGAATGAGAGTAGCGAGACCTCTGCCCTATTCATTATCCTTAACTTCCGCTTTGAAATCCGTTAAGGTCACGTTAGACGTCAGTGTTTCCTGTAACATGATAATTTGAGGTTTGACACCATGCCTTATAACAAACTGTTGCAGAGACGCCTTCTTATGACTGAACCCCCTACAATTCCACTGCCAAATACTAAATGAACTATTTAATAGAGCCATCTTGACCACAGAAATTTGGTTAGCTAGTTTTGAGCTCAAGTCCACTCGGCGACTTACCCTGCTGGGCTAGCGGCCGAGTACACTCCCGCTTCATAACAGGGACCACTGTCTTGATTAGATATATTTCAATTTTGCCTAATCTCTGATCCGTGATATTTTCCCGTTCTTCTATCCGCTCAAGCCTACTAATGATTTGATTTACTCCTTCTTGCAACGTCGCCATCATTGCTTTAAGCTCGGAACCGACTTTGCCCTGAATCCGTACGGTCGAGGATAGGGCCCTCTTTTTCGGAGAAGGCGTATCTTCGTCCGCCATGTTCTCTTCTGCGACCTCCACAGACCTTGGTACCTCAACCGAATCATCATGTTTCCTAGCCTGTCCTAAGCTATAGCTGTTACCGGAAGGTAAGCCGTTCCTAAGTTCAGCTAACTCTATGATAAGCCCATCAATGGTTGCTTTTAAGCTACGATTCTCTCTCTCCAATTGCGCAATCCTATCCCTATCCTTATTACCATCGACATGCTCCTGGCGCAGCAGGCGCGCTCGGCCGGCGCTCATGCCGCCCTTGACTTTTTCAGCCCATGTGGTCTGGCTTCCAGCTGGGCCAGCAGTCCACCGCGGCCACCAGCTGCATGAAAGCGCACCCGCGCCTGCATAGAACCGGATCGGCTCATGGCCGTTGGAGTCGCCAGAGGATGGCCGCTGCGTCGACCTGGAGTGGCTCCTAGAGCGCGAGCGTCCCTTATAGCGTTGGCGGGCGCTCACCAGCTGGACCATCTCGGCTGCCTCCTGTCCCGCCGTTAGCTCCGCCCTGGATCTCTGCTCTCGTCGAACACGCATGACGTAGGGAAGCTGGTATCGTTGTCTACATTGTTTATCCGCGGTCAGGTGTCGTCCGCCACAAAGCTTGCAACAAGGCACACAGTTGTGATCCTCTTCAGGGTTCCAAGCCCCACATCCTCGGCATTCAAAACAATCGGGCGCTGGGCAGACATCCGCCCCATGTCTAAGCTTGCCACACACATGCCATACATCCAACTGCTTTCGATACAGAAAGCACCGGACTATAGTTGGCCCATATCTGACAAAATTGGGCACTTTTAACCCGTCGAAAACAATGATAACCGATCCTGTGTTTGACCGCCATAGCCAGCGGACTGCGACCGTTAACAATGTTCCGCTCAAGTGTCGTGGGGGCATCCATAACGTCTACATTGCGAATGACCCCCTTACACGTAGTGTGTGGGCTGTCTCGCGCGCACTGACTTCAAAATCCTAGTCTGCCACTCTGATTGACCTGAGTCTCACATATCGTTCAGCCTTGCTCCTTTCTGGCGTATTAGCCACCAAGGTATTTTGCATAAAGTTAGGGCAAATAATATCTTCCCTAATCTGCTCAATACCGAAGCCTGCTGCCTCTACGATTGCCTTGCCTACCGATGTAGAGCTAACTTTCTCCATGGTCAGTCCACCCTGTGGGCTGACTATTTTGATGTGTTCTTGTGGCATCGGTGTCATGCGCGACACCTCCACAATACGATTCTTGATTGCCGAGCCTCACCATCGTCACCAGCGAAAGTCGGGCACCGAGGCCAGCAGTAAATAAGCAGGGGACAAAGTGGGAGCGCACGCGGTGCTTCTATGTTCGGCTGGGCGCTCTTGCGCGCGGCTGGCGAGGACTGCGGCCTGCTAGCATGGACTGACAGATCGTGCCGTTCCCAAGTTGGCGCCCAACGTGGGGTCCGGGCTTCTTTCTAGGACGCACCGTGATCCTCGGGAAGCCTGGCAGCTGCCGTTCCATGGTGAGTAGAGACGCCTGCCTCGCCTGGGGTGTTACCATCTCTGCAGGGCAAGCTGCAGCTCTGGCGTTCGATGAGGATCGTTTCCACCGGCTCCTCATCTGTCGCCGTCATCAGGTTTGGCATTGGGCGCGGGGCTAAGTGGATTCTTACGCTTTGCTCAAGCTTCCGGCGCAGCCGTTGGACAAGGGACCAGCCGGCGCGGTTACTGCATCAGCGAGACACAGTACTGCATCAAAACGACAAGATGTCGAAGCACGGAGACCACGCGTAGCTCAAAACTTGGCGGCATGGCCGCGTCCAGTGACACTGAGACGTCGGAGAGCGACGGCGACAGGACCGTTCACGGTAAGAGAGTAACAAAGGCCCACAAAGCCAACCTGTTGAAGAAAACAGCTCGGAAGCACCCCTCATCATGTAGCGAAGCCGACAACAAGAACGGCGCGTCGTCAACGTCTGAGCCAGAGGAGCGCTAAATGTCGGGCTTTGTAGGCGGTTCCTCGGCGCTGGCCGGCGGCAGTGGCACCGAAGACGACGATGACGACAATTCCGAAGAAGTGTAGTTCAACGACGACTATGACGATTACCGAGCCTCCACGCCGTTCACCTGCGCACCGTCGTTCAGGCATCTCACTAGGCGAACCGCCATCACCCAATCCAGGCCTCGTCGTAGGTCTAGATTTCTGGCTGGACACTGCCCGCCATCCCAGGTCTTCAGTAAAGTCCTCCGCCGGGAGCACTTCCCCTTCAACGTGCGTTGCTGCCGTGCCGTGCTAGGTCTGCCACACGCTAGCTCTCGGCCAGCGTGGCGTGAGTACAAAAGTTCCAATAAAGTCCAAAAAAGGGTCGCCCACCTCAAAATCAAGTATCCGCTGAATCTTCTCTTCTTCGCGGATCCGATGATATAAAGTTTGCACCACTAGGTGACCAATAAAGGCTCGGAAGCTTCGAAATAGATGGACCCATAAAAGCCCACAAGCCTCCTTCGAACTTCGTCGTCGTCTTCCCTTATAGAACGTGACTGCAGGGGATTTCTTCACGACTGCAGTGACTGTATTTGTGGGCACAGGTTCTCTCTTGAAAAATATCGTTGCATTGTTAACCTGTGTCCCTCAACATTGTTACATTTCTGGCAGAGGTGCGGGGTATGAATCAAAGCCCCACAAACGAAAGTTAGCGTAGCGCAGATCAAGAACGAGTACACCCCGTGGAACTGACACCTGTGCACCAGTGGACGAGCCGCCGTCGTCGAGGTGACTCGCTAGAATTCGGCGCTCTTCATGCCAAGGGAAACTCAGAGAACAAACGCCGCCACAATGACTAGCCAGGTAACACCGGCAGAGCTGATCGTAAGCCAAACATCACAAGCCGCCAACATTCCATGGCGACTCGTTTGAAGACGTTTAGGACTGGTTGGAACTGTTCGAGAGAACGGCAAGCTTTAATGAACGGAATGAGATACTAAAGCTCCGTAACCTCTATTTCGCTTTGGAGCACTTCGCAGAAACGTGGTATCAAAATCAAGGACCTTATTTGACCTCTTGGGAAGAATTTCGACGACGAGGGCTAGCAACATATGCCATCACGAATCATAAAGAAAAGGCGGAATTGAACTTCAAGCTGGGTACCAGCTCACAAACGAGGATGTGGCGCTTTACATCGTGGGCATGTCCCGCCTGCTGCAGCGCGCTCATGCAAACATGAGTGAAGATAATAAGCTGCGCCATTTCGTGCGTGGAGTAAAGCAAGAACTCTTAGCAGTTCTCGTCCGCAGCCTACCGCGCACGGTCGCCGAGATCAGATAGGGATCAATGACCATATAAACGTACTGGAACAGCGGGCTCGGCAATACAACAGTGAGGCAAGCTGTGCACTTGCTCTGTGGGAGCTCATCCGGTCAGTGATATGGGAAGAGCTCAAGAAGTTGCAGACAACTCAGGCTCCAACTGCACTATCTATCGACGACGTTGTCCGGGACGGCCTGACGCAGGTCATGTGGTATCCAGAGCGTCAGCCACATTCGATGCGGCGCACCCCAACGTACGCCGACTTACTCAGGCAACCCACGGTACACAGTTGCGGTGCAGTTGCGATGACCATTCCCTACCCGCGGACAGTACGCAGTGTACCTCGTCTACTCAAACCACCGGCTGCCTATCCGCTTCCAGCAGATAGTCCACCCCGTTTTGTGGAACAAAGGCCCGGGAAAAGTGAAGTCTGGCGGGACCACGAGCGCAGGACTCTGTGTTTTCATTGCGGATGAGCGGGTCACCTGTATAGGTTCTGCCCGTACCGTCAATGTGTATTAGGGGGTTTTGCCTTGAGTGCATCATGCCCCCGAAATGGCAAACGGCCAGTAGAGATCGAAGAATACTTGCTCACGCGCCAAAGCCCCATTACTCCTCGCCAACATCAACCACGGCCACCGTCGCCCATGTCCTACCGATCGCCTAGCTCACACACGTCTCCAAGATTGCCTAGGCATCGTTCACCAAGCCCACACCACGAAAACTGAAGCAAGCGACCTGTGGAGGTGAGGCCACTGATAACCAGAGTTACGAAGATCCTCCAACAAGGTTCCAGGGCGATGACGAGCTGATTCCAGTAAACAGGTGCAGGAACGAAATGATTACATCAGGTTTGCAGTCTGTAATAGACGGATGCGAGCTGAATGTATTAGTCGACACCGGCGCTGATTATTCGGTAATAAGGCTCCAGATGGCGAAGCACCTGAAAAACTTGTTAAACAGTGGACTGGACCGCAGATACGCTAGGCAGCCGGTCATCTTACTACGCCCCTGGCCGATGCACCGCAAGACTTACGGTAAAAGGCTTCACTTACGTTTCTGACTTCATTGTACTGCCAGAATGTTCATGGGAACTTATATTGGCAGTGAATTTTCTACAAGCTAACGGCGCCATAATTAACCTACGTAGGTCCAGTGTGCCTTTCTCGACAAAAGAAGCTGTACGTGTGGAAGAATCGAAGGAGCAACGTGTTGCTGCACTGCGCGTCGTATATGATGATGTAACTGTGCCACCACGCTGCAGTAAAATGGTTCTTGTGGAGAATGAAACATTTTACCACAGCGAAGGCATAGCGGATGGAAACGTCGAGCTCCTTTTAAACAAAGGTATTTGGGTGGCTCGGGGTCTTATTCACTTAAGCAATGGCCGTGCAAATGTTGCACTTACGAATTTCGGAAATGAATTCTAACACATCGCGCAAACAACAGCTATTGCCTATTTCCACGAGTTCTGTGAAGCGACCAAATTATGCAGCCTAACGACAAGGTCAACTGCTCTGCCAGGAGTGTGAAATGTCCACAAATCAATTACCGTCAACCCGAGACTCCCGGAATCCCAAAAGAAACAGGTATATGCCCTGATAACGGATTTTTCTTCCTGCTTCTCCACTTCCTAGAAGGTATGGCGCACTTGTGTTGCAAAACCCAGAATCATAATAGAGGGCGATACAAGACCGGTATGCCAACACTCGTATCTAGTTTCTCCAAAAGAAAGAGAGATCATCAAGAAGCAAGTAGAGGAGATGCTTTTAGATGACGTTATTCAGCCTTCCAGCAGTCTATGGGCGTCGTCCCTAGTGCTCAGTAAGAAAAAAAATATAACACACTTCGATTCCGCGTCGATTACCGTAAATTGAACAGCATAACTAAGTGGGATGTATAAGCCCTTCCACGTATTGACGATACGCTAGATCGGCTCCGATGTGCAAAATATTTCTCCTCCCTGGATCTCAAGAACGGATATTGACAAATAGAGGTGGATGAGTGGGCCGTTAAAAGACAGCATTCGTAACCCCTGATGTCCTCCACGAATTTAAAGCGCGTCCTTTCGGCATTTGTTCCGCGCCTGCAACGTTCCAGTGAATGATGGACACTGTGCTCACAGGAATAAAATTTCAGTCAATTATTAGTGTATTCGGATGATGTGGCCGTATTTTCCGCAACATTTGACCATCATCTAGACCGCCTGCGACTATTATTAGAAGCTATTCCAGCAGCAGACTTGACAACTAGGCCAAAAAGGTGTCAATTCGTCTTCGATGAACTTCCGTTGCTGGGACACGTCATCAGTGCTGAAGGCTTCCGGCCAGATCCAGAAAGGGCAGCAACTGTGGCGAGGTTCCCAACACAGACAGACAAAAAGTCAGTGGGACGTTTTTGGGTTTGTGCGCATACTACAGAATATTTGTGGAAAACATTTCAAAGATTGCTGAGCCACTTACAATACTAACAAGAGAACATGAACCTTCCATGTGGAAAAGCGAGTAACAAGACGCCTTTGACGACTTAACGAAACGCCTGCAAGCCTCTCCCATCCTTGGCCAGGCAGCCGACACTGGAGTTCATACTGATGCGAGTAACGTTGGCCTCGGTGTCGTAGAGGTTTTCCCGCTCAATTTAATCCAAGCGCCAGTCAATTTAATCCGAGCGCCAGTCAATTTAATCTAAGCGCCAGTCAATTTAATCCAAGTTCCAGTGATTTTAATCCGAGCGCCACTCAATTTAATCCAAACGCCAGGCGAAATACACCAAACGCCAGTGAATTTAATCCCGGCACAACAGAATTCAAGAACCTTTGGATTTCAAGACTTCTGAAAATTCGCGAACATATTATGAGTTAACACCTTGAGCATGAAAGAGCGGGGAGGTAGACCAGTAGCTATCCTGCAACGGTACTAACGACAACTTTTGGAGGTTTTGAAGCGAAAAGTTTCGCTACGCTAGTCAACACCGTGCATGGAGCGAGCCGGCGTATGTCGGAATTGGCTCCGTAAGCATGTTCGGAGTCGAATTGGCTCCGTGAGCGTGTTCGGAGTCGAATTGGCTCCGTGAGCGTGTTCGGAGTCAAATTGGCTCCGTGAGCGTGTTCGGAGTCGAATTGGCTCCGTAAGCGTGTTCGGAGTCGGCGCAGGTGGCCACTGCCGCGCGCTATGCGTCATCGTTTCACGTTCGCCGCAAGCGCGTGTTTATCGTAGAGACCGACTATATAACCGCTTGCCAGAGAATAGGCGTGCGCATTCAACATGGAAGGAGAAGATAGTGATACTACCGGTACAGAGAGCTGTGTTTATGGCTGTACAGAAATCGCAAGACAATGTGCCCAACAATGATGAATAAAGAAGTTTAATAATCCTGCATAACATATGGTATATATCATTGATAAGCAATTTGCATAACTGCACATAGCACACGTGTAGCATAACCATAAGCTAACCAAAGCATATCCATAAGTGAAACCGTAAGCATATCCATAGGCTAAATCATAAAGCATAACCATAAGCTAAATCCTAAAGCATAACCATAAGCTAAACCATAAGCATCACCGAACCTTTTCGATTCGAGATATCCAGGCTTAACCTTAGCTAAGCCACAGCCAATTTTCTTATTTTCGACTTCGTTATGAGAGCCACACAGAAGATGAATATTCTCCAAATTAATTGAGAGGAAACGTCAGCATGAGTACGTCGAGTTAATGGTACACATGCAATTTGGTCATGACTATCAAACGAAAGAATAAAGGTTGATTCGATGAGAATCACTTGACGCGTTAGCACAAATTATTCGGCTGATGAATAAAAATTACTTTGAACTTTTTCTCTACGACATCAAAGTACTTTGATGCTCGGATGTCTAGCTTTTCCGAAACCCTCCTAGCTTCTTGCGAGCCCATAGTATATAGGCATTGTCTTACTTTTGCCTATAGCCAGTAGCATATGGCAAAGACCGGGAGCAAAACTGTGATACTAACGGGAAAATTCATTGTGGCCATTCGAAGGGCTTCTTAAAGTCGAAACACGAAAGTGGCAGGCTTATGGCGGTCGCGAGAGTAAGCTTTCCCGCAGTTCAAGATTCGCCACTTTTGTCAGCCATCGATGAAGCTCAGGAACTCCTGACCTTAGCTTCACAAGCGCGCATCCAGCGGACGGACGCACACAGTGAACAGAATTATACAGGAATATTGGCAAGAAGAAAGCATCCCCTACGATGGACCTGACTAATGTCCACAAGCAATGACTGAGAGATATGACGATAAGCAAGGCCATATATACAAATTAAGCTCTCCCTGAAAGGAATAATGTACACTGAAACACGTCGAAGCAAAACAAATGCAACCATTCTAGGCATTTATCATTTACCCTGTTATTAGTACGGCCCTCTTTAAGTGAAGGAAAACAAAACACAAATTGTAGTGCATGCAGGTACGCTTGCTTCTCAAGAGGCTTGATGCTTTCTTTTAAATTATTTCAAAGCCGTTCTTGAAGATTGCATTTTGAGCAATTATGTGTCCATTCCAGTCCTTTTTGGCGTTTCGTCGTTTGTTGCCGCCCTTTTTACTAATTCACATCATTCGCCTTTTCAAGGAATTTGTTAGAACAGCAAACCGTCAAATAAGCCGCCTTTCTCTGAACGTATCAGACCTGCGAAAACGTTCTGTACGCATCACAGCTACCATACGCATTGTAAAGCACTGTGAACGCCCTGTTCACTTCATAGCGTATAACCGAAGTTTATATATATGCGACGTACGGGAAATGTGATGTGATCTGTCATCTCCAGGGACTAAACCATATGAGATCCTACCCAGTATAATCTAATTACGTTGCTAATGACTTTTCTTGAGATGCCGTTACAGTCAAGAATTGTATATACCCGGCAAACAGAACTGTGCAAAATCACTATTTATTGCTAATGACTCGCTGATGTTCTTTCTATTCTTCGAAATATTGCTGGTTTATTGAAACTTTACTCAATTGCAGCGCGTACAAGTAGACGCTGTAATGGTAAAAAATTATTGATATTTACTACTGGCCCAATCTTCTCATTTCATAATTGTGATAACTTAATCACCTTTTGAGAAACTTTTCATTTTATGTCCATGAAGCTGTGATTGATGAGCAGTCGAGAAAATTAAAGTGAACGTAGTCACCAATGACCCCCAGTAATTCGATCACATCAGAAATCTCAGAGGAAAGTAATTAGGGAAACACATTGAATACCTGTGGCAAAATGAACAAATGGTGCCTACCGCTGTCATAACAAAGTGATTAGTGATTACTAGTGGCTAATTCTTATCAGCTCCAGGTTATTAATCTTGAATCATCGTTTGAATTACTCACCATTTGACATGCTTGACGCTATGCAGCATAAAAGTGCAAGAACACCGAACAGAGCTTATCGCTAGTGACCATTAATGGCTCTGCGATGTCAATTAGCAATGTTGATTGATTAAAACTCTCGTTTCTTGACACTTTCATTTATACCATTGACGGCGTGCATGAATGATGGCTGTGACCATCAAACTACACAAAGTGATTTTTCATCACTAGAGTGAATCAATCTTGGTATTTCCTATAGTTATCAAATTATAGTTAGTGAATAGCCGTCTGAATTACAATTAATTTCATATCTATGACGCTATTCTGCATGAAAATTCGAGAACATCGCAGTGAGCGTATCGCTAGTGATGGCTAAAAACTCGGCGGTATCAGTTGGCAGTGGTAACGCAAAAGTGCTCCATCGTGCTACAACTTCATTGATACTACTGACGGCACTCACGAAGGAAAGCTGCCTCAGGGATAGTAAAATAGGTGAATAATATTCGCCAATGACTTAAGTATACGAGTTTATAGTAGGCATAGTGAGCCACTCGTTTCATCGTATTTCATTCAATGCTATCACCTTATGTTGCGCAAAACACCAAGAACCGCGAACTGCGCATTGTATATCACTTGTGATCACTAGTGACTCGACCTTATCAGTTATGCAATTAAATGGTATTCATGACTGTTTTAGCGGTACCGATTACAAGGTGTTTGATTGGAGGCTGCGGATATCGCAGTAGAATAGTGAATAGTATTCGCTAGCGACCGAAGCCTCCCGGCGAGGGCCCAGTGATTATCATCGAATCAACCTTTATTCTTTCGTATGATAGCCATGACCAAATCGCATGCGTACCGTTAACTCGACGTACTCATGCTGACGTTTCCTCTCAATTTGGAGAATGTTCATCTTCTGTGTCGCTCTCATAACGAAGTAGAATATAAGAAAAAATTGCCTGGGGCTTAGCTAAGGTTAAGCCTGGATATCTCGAATCGAAAAGGTTCGGTGATGCTCATGGTTTAGCTTATGGTTATGCTCTAAGATTTAGCTTATGGTTATGCTTTATGATTTAGCCTATGGATATGCTTACGGTTTTACTTATGGATATGCTTATGGTTTAAGTTATGGATATGCATGGGGTTCAGCTTATGGTTAAGCTCTATGATTTAGCCTATGGTTATGCTTACGGTTTCACTTATGGATATGCTTTGGTTAGCTTATGGTTATGCTACACGTGTGCCTTGTGTAGTTATGCAAATTGCTTATCAATGATATATACCATAAGTTATGCAGGATTATTAAACTTCTTTATTCATCATTGCTGGGCACAGTCTCTTGCGATTTCTGTACAGCCATAAACACAGCTCTCTCTATCGGTAGTATCACTCTCGTCTTCTTCCATGTTGAATGCGGACGCCTATTCTCTGGCAAGCGGTTATATAGTCGGCCCCTGCGATAAACACGCGCTTGCGGCGAACTGAAACGATGACGCATAGCGCGCGGCAGTGGCCACCTGCGCAGACTCCGAACACGCTCACGGAGCCAATTCGACTCCGAACACGCTCACGGAGCCAATTCGACTCCGAACACGCTTACGGAGCCAATTCCGACATACGCCGGCTCGCTCCATGCACGGCGTTGACTAGCGTAGCGAAACATTTCGCTTCAAAACCTCCAAAAGTTGTCGTTAGTCCCGTGGCAGGATAGCTACTGGTCTACTTTCCTGCTCTTTCAAGTTCAAGGTGTTAACTCATAATATGTTCGCAAATTTTGAGAATTTTTGAAATCCAAAGGTTCTTGAATTCCGTTGTGCCTCGATTAAATTCACTGGCGTTTGGATTATTTCGGCTGGCGTTTGGATTAAATTGAGTGGCGCTCGGATTGAAATCACTGACACTTGGATTAAATTGACTGGCGCTTAGATTAAATTGACTGGCGCTCGGATTAAATTGACGTGCGCTTGGATTAAATTGAGCGGGAAAACCTTTAGTACAGTGGAAGAAAGGCCCGGAGAAAGTAATAGCTTATTCCAGCCGTAAGCTCTGGAAAGCAGAGGCTAATTACCCAGTAACGGACAAAGAGTGTCTTGCAGTCATTTGGGCAATATGTAAATTTTGACACTACCTCTATGGTAGATCGTTGAGAGCATTAATTGACCAACATTTGCTTTGCTGGCTGGCTAACTTCAAGGATCCATCCGGACGACTAGCAAAATGGAGCCATAGGTTTCAAGAGCATGATATTATGGTCGTATACCGATTCGGGAGAATACACAGCGATGCCGACTGCTTGTCACCCGCACCAATCGAGGCAACTGTGTCAGAAGAAGAGGATTTCCCATTGCTTGGCATTGTTGACGCGTCACAAATAGCGCAACAACAACGAGATGACCCAGAATTGCTTGCACTTATACAGCGCCTGGAGCGACTCGACGTTCAACTACCCCGTATTTTCTCTAGAGGGCAATTCTCGTTCTGTCTGCGAGGAAGTGTCCTCTACAAGAGAAACTTCGAGAACAGCGAGACAAAGTTTTTACTTGTCGTACCCGCAGATATGAGAGAAGAAATTTTGCCTGCATGTCACAATGAACCGACGTCTGGACACATGGGCTTGAGCCGTACGTTCACGAGAATTCTTCTGAAATAATACTGGCCTAAATTATTAGCATCAGTGTAGCACTATGTCAAGAGTGGTCATGAGTGTCAAAGGCGCAAGACTCCATCCGTAAAACCGGCAGGCCTCCTTTAGTCAACAGAGCCACCAAAAGCCATATTCCAAAAAGTCGGTATGGACCTCCTTGGACGCTTTCCAGCATCATCTTTAGGCAAAAAGTGGACAGTTGTGGCCACGAACTATGTGGCCCGTTACGCAGAAACTGATTACCAATGTATTCCAAGGGCTGTCGAAGTTGCGAAATTCTTTGTCAACAGTATCGTGCTAAAAAATAAAACGGTTGTTGCAAATAACACATACTAATCATAGCACAACTATGGCGTACCACGGGGAAAGAAGAAGAAGAAGCTGAAGAAAGCGGACGTGCCCCGCATCGGCTCCGTCTTTTTGAATGATTCTGCCGGCACTTTTGGCAGGACTACGCATTGAAGCTCATCATCGGATTCGTGAGGTTAACCCGAATCGGTGGATACCTTTGGACAAGGTGGGCCAGCATTTTTTGGACTTCTATAGCCTCTCTTCTGTGCATCGCAAGTGGGCGCCACGCTGGGCCTAACGCCACGTAGGTCTAGCGAGCCCGCCAAGCCGGCATGGCCGATATACGCATGGACGACGAACTCTCCTCGGAGACGGAAGACGGCGAGGAAAGAATGGTTTGGCAGGTGGTCACCAACCGAAGATCGCGATCTGCGAAAAAGACCTGGGGAGCTGGTGGAGGCGCCAATTTGATCCAAGAATCACAAGGAAAGGAGATCGCCAACAAAGGTGCTGCCGGGGCCGACAAGCTCAAACGCCGGATTGTGAAGGCGTCAAGAATGCCGCAACTGCCGGAGGAGAATCATCGTTAGGCCTCGAGGAGGCCTCAACCTGAACAAGGTCAGCACAGCTATTGGAGAAGCGGTCGTCGAGGCAGCCGGGCTTACAGCAGACCAAGCGAAGGAAGACATCGTCTGCCCCAACTTCACAGAGAATATTGTGCTGGTTAGTACACCGGACTCCTCTCATGCTGAAAGGTATGTGAGAATCAAGTCCATTACGATCATGGAGGCAGAATATGAAGTGAGTGCTTATGAAACAGCCCCCCACTCTACGTGCAAGGGGGTTATTAGAAGAGTGAACCTCAATGACAGTTAGAGTGTGATCTCGAAAAAGATTGTGCATGAATACAACCCAACGGCGTTGGCTGCACAACGTATCAAAGCTACGGGATCGGTTATTGTGCTTTTGGACGGATTCAGGGTGCCCAACTTCATCAAATATGGGTCAACCCTGGTGAGGTGCTATCTGTACAGAAAGCAATTTGACGTATGTTACGCATGTGGAAGAATCGGACACAGATCAGACGTTTGTCCAACACCTGATGTTGTGCAGTGCAGGGGATGTGGTATGCAAGACCCAGGGGAGGCTCATATCTGCTCTCCCAAATGCAAGTTCTGCGGTGAAGACCACCCCACAAGTGACAGGGCTTGCAAGCAGCTGTACCAAATACCATATGTAGTAAGAATAAGAAGAAGACAACGCTCCAAAGTGGAGACCGAGATGGAATCGGCCCAACCGACAAAGGCAACCCCTCCAGGCACCGGAAGGCGCTCACGCTCGAGAAGCACATCAAGATCAAGACAGCGCTCAACATCGAGGGGAAGAAACCGTTCCAGGTCTCGGGAGGCGCAGGTGCGCTTCGAGGAGCAGCAGCTGAAGACAAACAAGAAAAAGGAGCCAGAAGCGACCTGGGCCGAGAAAGTCAAAGGTACTGTGAAAGTCACAGATGCGCTAGCCTCGCAGGAACAAAGTAATGATGCCAGAGTAGAACAGCTGATCAGAAAGGTTATATCACTAAAGAAAGCAAATGAAGAACTTAAGCAGCAGATTCAGGAAATGAAAAAAGGGTTGAGGACAGAAAGCGGCAGTGTGGCAATAGCTAAGCCGGTGTGTAGAAGTAACAGCCAGGAAGAAGACACACCGGCGCCCAAAAAGAGAGCTGTACTTCCGGAGGCAGAATCGATGTGCTCGGTTCTGGAAGAGATTAGGAATGCGATTAGGGACCTAAAGGACACGGTAGACAGCGTTAACCTTAAGGTGGATAAAACATGGAAGTGGAAGTTAATGGCCGAGGAAAGGTTGAAAAGGCTAGAGGCCCTAGGAGAGGATGAAGAATATATGCCCTTGGAAGCAGAAAGTGCTAGAATACCCCCAGGAGCGGTAGGTGGTACAGTCAAGCGAACAGTGACAGGGGGTAGCAAGTCAGGGGGCAGCGACAATAATAATGGATAACAGAAATAGACTTAGTGTGTGGCAGTGGAACTGCAGAGGATTTCAGCAAAAAAGAGCGTCACTAGCACAGATAATCAAAACGGTTGAAAATAGGCCGAAATTAATAATGTTGCAGGAAACTCTAGCGGAGGAGATCGGGCTGTCCGGCTTCAACTCGGTCTGCAAAGGCAAAGAACCAGGCAGAGGAATTGCCACCCTAATTGACAAGAAAATTCCCTACATAGAGCACGATCTAAAATTAGGGGCGAGTAAAATTGAATACATATTGATAGAAATGGTCCTAAAAAGTCCCAGAGGTAAAGCGCACAGCTTGTTCTGCCTCAACATATATAGCAGTCCCAGAGAGATGAGACAGAGCTTCAGAGCAATTTTTAATAAGGCCATGAGGGTAGCCAAAACTGCGCCACTCATAATAGGAGGGGACTTCAACGCCCCACACCAACCTTGGGGTTACCGCTGGACTAGTAAAAAAGGGGAAGGAATCTGGCGTCTCGCCACAGATTTAGGCCTTTCTCTTATCACGGACCCAGCCTTTCCTACCAGGTGTGGCAGTTCCACGTGTAGGGACACTACCCCGGACTGATCCTTCACTTATAACTTACCCAGGGCAGACTGGATCAACTCTGGTGCGGACCTAGGAAGCGACCATTACATACTACACATAATGGTGGAAACGACAGGGGGGGAGGTAAAGCATTTCACTTACATAGACTGGGAGCACTTTAGTAAAATCAGAAAAGACAGAGCAGACACAGATAGAAAGGGGCGCATCACACTACAAGAGTGAGTGGCTCAGCTTTGGGCCGACTTGAATGCAGCAACTAAGGCTATAGAGACAGAGGAAGAGGTTGAACAAATTGATAGTAGATTGGCGCATTTGATCGAAGCCAAGCAATCGATTTTACAAAGATGGAAATCACAACGCCTAAACAGGAGACTTAGAAAACGAATTGCTCAGCTCAATAAGAATATAGAGGAACACGCACGATATTTGCAGAAACAAAAATGGGATGAGGTGTGTAAATGTCTAGACGGAAGGATAAAACGTGGAGGCAATTGGAGTCTGCTCAGGCATCTGCTCAACGAAAAAGGAACTAAATCGAATAGACGTATGGCAGTGGCGAAACTGGTACACCAGGAGAGTCAGACTGCAAGCGCAGAAAGCATAATGGAGCGATTGGCTACTAAATACTTGCCTCTCAGGAAAGAAGATCAGGATGTGAGTTATGCCGATTACTTAGGGGTAGAATGCAAATATATGGATCAGGAATTCACCGAAAGTGAGGTACGCACGGCACTGTATGATCTGAATAGTAGGTCAGCAGCTGGCCTGGATGGCATCTCTAACAGATTGCTTAAGAATTTGGACGACGATTCAATAAAATATCTGACCACATACATCAATGACCAATGAAAAAATGGGGTATATCCAGATGAATGGAGGACGGCCAGTACTATCTTAATACCAAAGCCGGGCAAGCAACTCAACTTGGATAATCTGAGGCCAATTTCGTTAACATCATGTCTAGGGAAGACAATGGAGCATGTCATATTGAACAGGTTAACGAAATATGTGGAGGACAATGACATCCTACAGTACAATCTGATTGGTTTCAGATCAGGCTTGTCCACACAAGATGCCATGTTGTTAATCAAACATCAACTGCTATTAGCTAAACCAAAAAACACTCGAGCTCTCTTGGGGTTGGATGTCGAAAAAGCTTTTGACAGAATTAAGCATACAGCAATACTTGCAGTGATTTCCGAACTGGGATTGGGGAGAAAACTCTATGAAGTGGTCAAAACCTTTCTTGGCAATCGTTCAGCTCACCTTAGATTCGGGGATATTAAATCAAAGAAGATGGATCTCGGTGACAGAGGGCCGCCACAAGGGTCGGTCTTGTCACCTATGCTTTTCAACCTGGCCATGTCAAAAGTGGCAAAGGGACTAAAAGGGATAGAGGGCATTCACTTTACCATTTATGCAGACGATGTGACTATATGGACCGCTGAAGGAAGTATGGGACATGCGGAAAGCAGACTTCAGAAGAGCATTTATGAGGTAGAGTCTATTTTAGAAGGCATGGGACTCAAATGCTCTGCTAATAAGTCTGAACTCCTTGTACTCAAGAACAGAAGAAGGGGTAGAAAACCGAGGGGATACGTTCCCGAGGAAGAACCCAGGTTAGTACTGACCACGAAGGCAGGCGAATCTATTAAGCAAGTAGAATTCATTAGATTCTTGGGGTTATTCCTGGAGGCAAACAGGGCAAATGGAAGAACAATACGACACATCACAAGCAAGACTGTGGAGGTAATAAGACTGCTAAGGAGAATCACTAACAGACACAGAGGGCTGGGAGAGGAGAGCGCCATGAGACTGGTCCACGCTTTCGCCTTGTGTCACTTCTCATATGTAGCTGGGATGCTCACTTGGACACAGACAGAGATAAACAAGTTGAACAGATTATTTAAAAGGCTAGTCAAAACAACGGTGGGGTTACCGATTAACACTCCGGATAACAAATTAATGAAACTCGGGCTCCACAACACAATAGCCGAGATAATTGAAGCTCAGCAAATTGCCCACAGAGAGAGGCTCTCTGGAACAAGGCCAGGTAGAGCAATACTAGAAGAGGTAGGATGGTGCCCAACCGAATCCAAAATTTCAGGTGAAGGCACAGTGGAACTAAAAGATAGCATAAGAGAGGTAATGAAGACTACTCCTTTCCCCAGAAATATGCACCCGGTGCACAACCTGGAAAGACGAAAGGCAAGGGCCAAAGCTCTCCTGCAAGAGATAGAACACGACAGAGAACATGCGGCATTTGTAGATGCTGCGTGGGTCAGAGGAAAGAAAGCCTTTACGGCAGTAGTAGCAGATGCAGATGGTCTCACTCGGGATGCTATTACAATCATGACTAAAGACACGACAGTCGCGGAACAAGTAGCGATAGCATTGGCTTTAAGGAATAATAAGTGGACGAAGATTTACAGTGACTCTAAGATGGCTATTAGACACTTTACCAAAGGCTTTGTAACCAAAAGGGCTGCCCAGCTAATCGCTGAGTTGGACAGCCAAGAGATCGAAATCCGCTGGTTTCCTGCGCACATGGGGTCTGTCGATCCATCTCGGAAGAATTTAAACGAGATGGCTAACGCAGCTGCACGAGGACTTACTATCCGTGCACTACGCGACCAGGACCTTAATAATATACAGGAGGAGAACAGGGACCAATTACTAACATATAATGAAATCACGAGGCATTATTACATGAACAGAAGGGAATTCCCAGTGCCACACGCTAAGCTCAATAGAGCTCAAGTGGTGACTCTGAGATTGTTGCAAACAAGAACTTATCCAAGTCCAAACTTTATTAACAAGATATATCCTGAAAGAGAGATACCAATCAATTGCGAGAAGTGTAATGGCATCATTACTCTGGATCGCATGCTTTGGCAGTGTCCTGTGACTTTCACAGACTGTGACAAGGAGAGAGACTGGTGGCAGCGAGTCCTACACAGTGGAGGTCTTTTCGATCAAGTACAGGCCGTCCAGGAGGCCCATGATACGGCGGTAAGGTTAAACCTTACTGTCCCGACGTGGGAGCCGCCTGCGTCAACCTAAGGGTTGATCTTCAGGACATTAAATAAAGTTCATCATACCATATGGCGTACCACCCTTAAACAAACGGATTAACCGAACGCTTCAGCAGAACACTGGCTTACATGCGTTCGATATATGTCGACGTTGAACATAGGCTGTGCGACGAAATTTTGCTGTAAATCACCGCAGCGTATAATACGGCCGTTCAAGAAACAACACGAGTCACCCCCTTTGAACTTGTATTCGGCCGAGCAGTAACCACAGCTTAGTATGCTATGTGGCCGTTAGATGAAGAAAGCAATAACTCATCTGACCTAGTTGATTTCTTGCAAAGAGCCGAAGAGGCACGACAAATGGCAATGCACGGAATACGCCCCCAACAACGGATCGGATCGACCCCAGCCGGTAAAACCAACGACGTAGGGAAGCTCATTATCAGCCCGTTGACAACGTGGGAGTATGGATCGCAGTGGGACGCCATGGACTGTCCGAAAAGCTTCTCTGCCGATGCTTCAACCCTTACGAAATACTTCGTCGTATAATCGACGTCACTTACGAAGTGAAATCCGCTGGACACAAGAGTCCAAGACGGAAGTTGTGTATGTTTTCCGCATAAAACCCTATCATGAGACGTCATGAAAAAAAATAAGTGAGAACCCACAGGAACCCATACTTCCTCTCACGCATCGGGCCGATGCGATAAGGAGAGCGTTTATGCCGCGACAACTTGGTGACATTCAAGTTGCGTGCCCTTAATATTGGACATTGTGCATGCCGTACCGCGGTGTTGTTGAGCAACAACAGACAGCCGTCGTGGCACGGATAGCCGGTTAGACCCAGCTCGCGGGCCCCAGGCATGCGGGGTATCACGCGGCAAGAAAGAAAAAGATGATTCGAGGCCAGTTTTAGAACGCGACTGCTGGAGAGTTCCTCACGACCGCAGTGACTCTCAGTGGTGGCCCCAGGATAATCCTTAATAATTATCGTTGTTTTGTTAACCTTTGCTCCTGAACATCATTACATTATTGTCTTAATCTCCACACGTGAAGGATGTCAGTCTGGTGAGCAAGTGGGGTCACGCTCCCGTCGATTTCTTAGTGTACAGCAGAAATCTTGCGTATGATCGTATACAGTCCCTTAATTTTGTTGCTAAGTTTACAGTGGTTGGGCTGCCAGGTTGTTTGGTATAGAACAAAGTCCACCACTAAAGCTATAAGCGAAGAAATTTCTTCTCATATATGAGCTTGCTTTTCTGGTGATACGCCAGGGAAAGGCGGACCCAGTTTGCACGAGCTTCCTGGAGGTCCTCAGCAACCTCGTAGAGGAGAGCTGGTAAGGTGGTGTGCTATAGATAAGCAAACAGGGCGAGTATGCCCGGACCCCGCGGCGTGTTTTGCTGCACTCTTTGACAAAATGAGGGAGGACACACGTCCATGGTCTTGGGGTTCGTCGTTGATCTTGCAGCGGAGGCGAGTTATTATGGACTTATTAGCGCAGGTATTTAAGCCATTACACTGTGGGCATCATTAGCTTGTCAAAAGCTGATGAGTGCTGTTGTGCTTAAGGAAGTTTTGGGATTTTCAGCCGGTGAAAACTGTGCCACGGTCGCAAAGAAACTTTCGAGAATTTCTATCAATGAAAATTTTTTGTCAAACAGGAAATGTAGGCATTGCATGCTTCATTTCTCGGTGCGAAAGCGCACGCATGGTCCACGGTCAAGTGAATAAATCTTCCGTAGAAACTTCCGATAGTGTCCCTAATCACTAGCTCAAATGGTTGTTGCACTAGGGGATCCGTAACTCCACGGATGCTTAACGTTTGCTTTTCGTGTTCATGTTGAGCTGGTAAGTATCGCAGCGTCGAACGTATTCCGAAACGAAGGGGGGTTTCATAAACCATTCCGGGGGCGCAACTCACATTAGCTTTCAGGTGTTTTATTAGGCAGCCTATCTTCGAGCTGCTTTTACCTGGGGACACCGTTAGGTCAGCCTGTTCTTCCGTGGGCTATCGCAACAAAAAAATATTCAACGTATTTATAAACTTTGTAAGCATGCGAACCGTGAAGGCTGTTATCAAAAGTTTTGACTGTTTCCGAATGGAATATGTCACACAGTAAACGAGCTACGCGCAATGCTGCGCATACGTCCTTCTTTTGCAAAAACAACGTGTTGTCAAGAGAGATAAAACTATTGTTCAGGTGAAGGGTACGGCCACATAGACAGTCGTGTCGCGCCTTGCGTGAAAAAGTTGTGGATTCGTGTGTCCATTTCGAAAGTTTTGGGCTTCTGAGCATCGATAGGGAGCCCTGCGAATGGGAACATTGGCGGTGAGTGGAATGCGATGCATTTCGCCAGTGATGCACCCAATTTCAGTCCGTTATTTGGAAAAAGTCATGTCGTACTTATGGACAGGCTGTTTGAGTGCCAACTTCTGAGTACAATTTAGATGCGCTCAGCCGAAAACTTCCAATTCCTGCAAACAAGCATATATGTCAGAAGTGTAATGGTTTCCATGGTAAGGGTGGAGTATTTGATTCCCATAGCGTAGAGTCAGGGTATCAAGTCAGGGTAGTCAGGATACATTGGCCGATGCCTTCGACACCTCTGAAACACTCAGCATATCAAGTGACGTGAATGTTCTCGTGACATATTTTTAAAATATTGTCATGTCATGTATCGAACACTTCATTCCCATCAAAACAAAAAAGAAAAATACTAAAATCCCTTGGATGAACAGAGATATACTACATCTTTCACGTCGTGTTCGCAGGCTTAGACGCTTGAAGAACTCCTATAACCCCGTACACACTGCTAGGTTAGCTAAGGCGAAGGAGGATCTTTGTACAAAAACCAAATCAGCCAAAGATTTTTTTATAGCGTGCAGCTACCGCTTCTGTTAAAAAGTAACCCGCGTAAATTCTGGGGATCCATTCTTCCTCGTGACAGCTCTTGTACATCCTTATGTGTGAAGAACGAAATGACTAGTGATTCACTATTAATCTCCAACGCCTTCAACGCATACTTTAAGTCCGTTTTTACTTGCGATAATCATATTGTTCCTCCTTTTCTAAACATTCATCCGACTTGCCCCATTAATGATGTCTTAGTTAGCGCAGAAGGTGTCTTAAACCTCATACTAAATCTTGATACAAAGAAAAGTGAAGAGCCTGATGGAATCCCGAATTTGTTTCTCGTTCGGTATGCCTTATGGACTTCACGATACCTTACTCTTATCTTCAATAAATCACTAACTTCCGGCATAGTACCTTCATCATGGAAGATGGCTAAGGTGCTTCCGTTACATAAGTCAGGTAGTAAACAGCATCTTTCTAACTACCGGCCAATATCTTTAACACCATATTCATGTAAAATACTAGAGCATATAATATACAAACACATTGTGGAATTCCTTGAATCAAATAACATTCTCTCTAATGTACAACATGGATTCAGACGCGGTTTTAGCACCATAACACAACTTGTCGAGTTCACGCATGACATAGCTTCTAACCTGGATAAGGGATTTCAAATTGACGCTATATCCATAGAATTTTCCAAAGCTTTCGATACCGTACTTCACTCAAAACTACTGTCCAAACTAAATGCCATTCTTAACAACCCTCAATTAGTGAACTGGATAGAAAGTTTTTTGTCTCACCGCACTCAATTCGCAAGCTTCAACACCATCAATTCTTCGGTGGTGGATGTGTCATCGGGCGTCCCTCAAGGCTCGGGCCTCGGACCTCTACTTTTCTTAGTATATATAAATGATTTGCCACACGAGATATAATCTAAAATTCGAATGTATGCAGATGACTGCGTATTGTATGAAATCATTTCATCTCCCTCTGAGCATGTTCGCCTTAGTGAATCATTCGTCAGATTTTCTAAATGGTGTGAAACATGGCAAATGAATATTAACTTCGGTAAGACTGTCGTTATGTCCTTCTCTAATAAAGCTAACCCGTTCCTTTTCAGCTACGGATATAATGATAATTTAATCCAACGCGTTTCTGAATATAAATATCTTGGTGTCACGTTCACCACCAGCCTGTCCTGGTCAAAGCACATTGATTCCATTACGACTAAAGCTCTACAAAAACTCGGTTATTTACGTCGTACTCTGTCTAATTCTCCGCGCGACACTAAATTACTGTTATATAAAACTATTGTTCGCCCTATACTTGAGTATGGTAGTATCGTTTGGAATCCCTACAAGCAGTACGAAATAGACAGAGTTGAGGCCATACAAAGGAAAGCCATTAGATTTGTCTACAGACGTTATGACCACCAGTTCTCACCATCGTCAGTCATGTCGTCACTCAACCTGACATCTCTCGCCGAACAGCGACACGTTCATTCTTTAAAATTTTTTCATGGCATTATTCACTCATCTTGTCGCCTCTCCAGTAATGAATATATCACCTTAGCAAAAATCTCTTCTAGTAGTAGACATCACGCGCTTAACATTACACCATTTTTTGCACGCACTAATACTTTTAGGTATAGCTTTTTCCCTAAAACAATTGAAGCCTGGAATTCGCTACCAGGAACCAACCGTTCTCTTCCATTAAATGAATTCTTGTCTGTACTCCCTCAACACTGCGCCTAAACTTTCTTTGTTGCCTATTGTATTTCTTTCTTGTATTGTATTATCCACTCCTGCTATAGCCCCAGCAGGGGCTGCAGTATGTGTAAATTAATAAATAAAATAAATAAATAAATACAGAGACAAGTTAAAGAGACATGCACCGTGCAAGGCAAGAAGTAGGTTACTCTTCATGCATTGGAAAACATGTGCCTGTATTTACTTTGTGATTATTTATCTGTATCTTTAGACTGACGCGAAATAAAGTTTTGCTAGATGAGACTTGTTGAACCTCGGTGGATGAATGTCTCACGATTTGTAAGTAAAGCGCCGCCCGTACTGTCTCGCTGATTAAAGGGACACTAAAGGTAAATACTAAGTCAAGCTAAAGTGATAGATTAGTTTTCCACAATATGTAAGGCGTCAATATTATCATGAACATAGCCTTACCAATGCAGAAATTTAGGTAAATGCAGGACATGATTAGAGACTCCCCCGGGACATTCAAGCACTTTCCCGATGACGAAAGCACTCCTCAGTTAAATTCTGTCGCTAGTACTCAGCTACTTGGTGCAAAAAAATAACAACCTTGTCTTTTATTAAAGATGAAATTAAATGCTACTTGTCCATTACTTGCTACTTGTCTTAATGCTTAATTAAATGCTACTTGTCTACTTGACCTGTGTGGTTCTTAGAAAAAAAGAACTCATTGAAATTACCATTGACAATGACGCTAGCGGTTGAAGGCCGCCCACGCTTTCCCGTTTAAGAAGTATCCTGATCGCGTAGTGCTGCGCCGGTTTTGCTGGCAATTAACAGATAACTCAAGTCCTATGTGATATCCTGGGGTGCGCGAATGGTACACGCCACTTGAGCAAAAAGCAGCTGCAGCGGCGAATCCACCACTCTTTCTTGGCCCAGCACCTCCATCTGTCGGGCGTTCTTTCACTCACCGACGGCAGCAAATGGTGGCGATGGCAAATACAACGTCACCACTTTCCCGATTGGATGGCGGGAGACGTGAATTTTGAAAAAGGTATTCGGCCCCTTCAGATGGAATTTTCCAGTAAAGTGTTTTCTTGGCACAAAAAAAGCTTTGCGATGTTTCTTAAACTGTATGCTAACAGTCCCCGCGGACGCAGTTTTTTCCTTTAGCATCATTTTAGGGTAATCATGGCTCCCGCAATTGAACACAGCTTTGGCCGTACTTCTCGTTTTCCTGGTTGGTAGCGAGAGCAGAAATGCTTCCCCGCCTTGGACAGTCGATGTGCCAGTGCATTCGTCGAGTTGAGCCACCCAATGCGGAGTGTCTCTATTCGAACACGGATCTTCGTATCGCCTTATTATGTGGACGCTGATGGGCGCTGCCGCTTGCAGCATTTATCGGCATGTTATCATATGGTATACCAAGCTGTGAGTAAACTCGTTTCAGTGCAGATGAAAGCCATGTCGTTGGAATATGTGCGCTTATCCCATAAAGAGCCATCTCCATATTGGCGGGAAAGTGGTCGATGAGCTCTGATATAAGGTGTGCGTCCTTTCGGTCAGCAAAGCACACAGGCATTTCTTTTTTTTTTTTCGTTGTACTAGTCCTTCAGGCTCTGGGCCCGGTTTCAGCCTGCAATGAATGAACTGACGGAAAGGATCCGCGAAGGCGCTTGTACAGCGTTGCGTCGTGCATAAACCGAAGCTCCCCCAAAATGCGTCAATGTCAAACACCCCGGTAAGCTACAAACGGACGGCCTCACCTACAATGTAGTCGCAGAAATGGCACAGCTTGTCTCTTTCCGTCCAAGTAGCGGCCGCAGTCTTCTCTCCGAAGAGCGGGAGCCACTTGTGACAGGCGATATATATATATATTGAAGAAAAAGAAAGTACGATGCACGTCGCATTAGCACGGAATCTTTCACTGGCGTGTCGGAACGTCAGTAACATATACTGTGCTAAATCAACGTACGTCGTATTCTTTTTTTCTTGATTTTACTACCGGGGCCCCAGCGTGATTTCCTCGACCACACACACACACACATATATATATATATATATATATCTAGATATTGTGACGCAGCAGTTATCACGGCGTTTATTCCGCGTCAAAAGATAAGGCGAACCGACCACGCCCACAGCACGGATCACACACGAGAGCCAGCCCCACAAGTGATGATGAAGAACCCCATATGAACCCCATATGATGATGATCATATACAGATGACAAAGAATAGCTTATAAATTCCCACAATAAATATAATTTCTTGATTGATTGCATAAATGTTGAAATCTTAAATGATTTTACAATTGCATGTTAGCACACGAAGTCGCTTACTACTAGATAATATGAGACTGGTTTTGATTTGAGTATTCCTTACGTATAACAATATGGAATGAACTAATATTACGTTCCCATTTTTTGTTTAGCATGTAACTGTACCACGAGAGCTGGTAAGTAGATATTTTTTTCAAAATTTTCTGTAGAAGCCATAGGTCTCGGTGTAATTATTTTGCAATATATTGGTTGTTTTGTCCAATTGTAGTCTGCCGTGATACACCTTCATGCCACATATCTCCCACCGCTCTCTAGATCGCTTGTGGTCATAACGCGTAACCTGAAGAAAGGAATACAATGCGCACGTGTTTCTATAAAGTACGTGTAGCATTCATTTCTCATAAATTCGGCTAGGAAAAAAAATACGTGTAATTAAAGTTATTTTATTACCTTTTCTCATGGCTTTACATGAATGACACCATCTTCAGTATTGCCCTTGGGTATCGCACACAGCCGACAATTCATTTTACAGTGTATGTATAGGAAGCCTATGAAAAGATTGACACTTTTTACTTCTAGGATTTGATCAAGGCACAGGGCCAGCATAGGCGTTGTAAATTATCCATCTTGTAGTATGGACCACTGTTATTTGGGCGGCTTTTTTCTGGCATTCTCCATTACCAGTAAAATTTTGCAGCTTTAAAAGGCTGTGTTCATAATTTTTAACAAATCAATCTTTACCAATCCGAAATTCCATCTTAGATACAACAGAGCTAACACCGAAAATGCTCGGCAACACTAATATCTTGCATGAAAATGAGAATTGTCCTAACTGCGTCTCCTTGCAGAAAAGAAACAATGGCAGAATCCGACGTGCTGTTCCGTAAAGTGCGCGCGTCCTATAGCTGAGTGTGAACGGCTGCTACCCTAGAAAAAAGTTTTCCTCTTCAGCTATGCTTTTATCTCCACTGCAAAACATTGTAAGTAAGTATGGCTCAACACTGGTAACTACGACCAAATTTTCTGACTGTCATGTCGTACATCTGAGAGCTTAGGCCAAACGTGAGTGTGTTTTCGCGATTATAATACCGCATTTACTCCATACCTAGCCTCTTCATACCTAGTCTCTTCTCAGTCTGAGCGCCTCGCCACGAGAGGCACGCTTAGATTGCTCTCATAATAAGCTTATATTTATTTAATTTTCGAGAGACATTAGTAAGACATTATCATTAGTTATAATTTACGCTGTTCAACTTTACATGTTCGAGTCGGTTGTTCACATTTATTGTTGCTTGCTAAAAATGGTCGTGGCGCAAAGGTTCCACAGACCCACATGAGCTGAAAAATAAACGACGTGAGGGAGGCAGGTATGAATGCTTTGCAGAAATACAAGCCAACAGTTAATACTATCTGAATCGACAGCTTCCAGTCAGCATCAATTTGTGTGAATTGACATAACTGCAGTAGGTTATGTCGGTCGTAGTCAAAAGTCCAGCTGTAAGATATGATCTACGGTCAAGTGAATAAATGTTTCGGAGCAACCGTGGTTGTCAAAACCTCCGATAGTGTCCATGGTCAGTAGATCAAATGGTTGTTCCACTGGTTGATCTAAAACTCCAAGGATGCAAAACGTTTGGTTCTGGTGTTCAGGCTGAGCTGGCCAGTATGCCAGTGTCGAACGTATTTGGAAACGTAGGTGACGATGTCAAGCCAAACATATTGTGGAGAGAGACGTCGCAATTTAAGTTCTTTACTCCGACATGACCGTAATCATCAAGAGCCTTCTAATGATAGAATACCGCAGAGCAAAAACAACGTAGACATTTCGTATGCACCTGCACGTCACTATGGTCATTCTATTCTCAATGTTAGGCTTCGAAGACGGCTTGTCGGGGGTTTGCTCTCGCAGTTGTACATCAGATAGGAGGTGAATAATAGGTATAGAAGCATTTGTCGTTGAGCGAGTTAGTGTTTTTTTCGAGATAATGTAGCGTGAAGGTACTATTACACAGTACAGAAGCCGAAAATCTCACAGGCACTACTGGCAACATTATTTGAAACACAGCAAGAAGAGAAAATATATTGTTCCCAACAGGCAGGCGCACCTACCACTAACAAGGACGATTATCACTGCAGGCAAAATCACTTGATACATTAAGGAATGTAAGCTCCACGTTCTGCAAAACAACAGAAGTCCAGCTTACATAACCACTATATTTTTATTTTATGTAAAACACTTCTAATATCTCACGGGCGGTTGGATCATTACTTCTGATCAGGATCTTCACATCACGAAATACCAGCTCACAAGGACACGCTTCACAGTGCGGTCAAAGATGCGGAGTGAAATCATTCTTCAGGTTATTAGCGTGCTCCCTCATTCGATCATTTATGCAGCGGCATCTTTATTCTATAAAGGACCTTCCACAAAAGAAGGAGTTTCATATACCATCCCGGCGGCGTAACTTTCATTACGTTTGACGTGTTTTACTTTGCTGCCTATCTTCTTGCTGCTTTTACGCGGGGACACAGTTAGGTCAGCCTGATTGGAGCGGACAACACAGCAGGCACTCCGCACCTCTTTGCCCTTTTGTTTTAAACCACATTGGGCAACCGTTACAGACATATGATAGGTGGTAGTGACAGTGGCCCAAACTGTGAATACTGTTAGGTCCCAGGAACAGTTGATCATATATTTGGCGGGTGTCCCGCGTACGCTCAAGAACGACAGCAACTGGTCTCTACTATTGCAAAGATCCATAGGAGGCGGCTATCAGACGAGTTTCTTATTTGTACATTCCAGCGCCTATAGTTGGCGCGGAGAACGTTTCTATATGGCGGGATAGATGTGATGGAGTCAACACAAAAGCGTGCGCATCTCCAGAAGCAGGCGGCCTACGGGCCTCTGGTATCTCTAAGCTCGATTCCGGACCTAGCTAAGGAAACGCAGATATGTGTTGTAGAAGGATAAGCTACCTTTAACGCTGGCCGTACCATATGGTGTGGAATACGAGAGACCACTAGCGCGGCTGCCCAGGTTTAGTCACTCTGCCTCTAGACAAGCTCCATGAGAGGCCCGCCGCATAGTATAAAACTTCAAGTCTGGAATATAACCAGCGCCATAGAGGTCACTATTTCTCCTTACGTTTTGTTATCTAAACGCGATGTAAAAGCATTGACACCAAGAAGTTAACCAGTGGCGCTCAGATGTAAAGAAAGCGCAGTGCCCCCTATGCCGCTGCATAAAATAAACGTGAGCATTCACCACGATATACATGGCTCCATGCACCGGCTTAGCTGCGCAATGCTTTTTAATGATGCCACATAACACGGAAACATTTCAGTAGTGCCGATATACAATATATGAGCGAAATGATTAGGTGTGCCAGCGTGCCCTGTTTCCAGCACGATTAGCGTTTTCGCGTGCTGTATTGAAGCTCGCATGCCCAGTCTTCATCAAAAACTTTAGGTACGTAGTTCTGCCCTTGTTTCCTGCAACATTGTCATAGGAGAGATGCTTTAAGACGAAACAAAAATACAAAATCAGACGCGCGTGCGCTGGACCTCCGATCGGTACACACGTTTCGATCACTACGGCCAAAACAAGTCAGCGAGCGCCTTGTGCATAGACCGCCTGTTTCATTCTCACACAAAACGACTAAGAACAGTTGCGTAATGCGTTCTCTAGATTGCAATGCTCGCGACGTAGCGTCAAGCGCCGTCGCAGAGTATTTGCCGAAACAACGCGAGTGCAGGCAGAAAACTTAATAAACGGTGACACTTACGTTCCTAAATTTAATTTGGGAATCTCTAGCGGGCGTTCTTCGGCCAACCCTAGGTCTCACTCTAGCTTCGCGGGGGCGCATTGGGATCTTTTGCGAAGGCACGGTGTTTCTCTTCAGCCGCTTTCGTAAGGGCTTGCCACAAAAGTAAAATGAAATAATTGAGCAACAGTCAATTACACTCCCCAAGGTTGCCCCAAAAGATGTCGTCTTTGTTGAAATGGTCGCTACATACGACCACTTCACTGCTCACTTGCTTCCCGATACGGAGCTTGATTTCCCACAATTTCCTCCGTTTTTTTTTTTTTTTTTTATCTTGCACGATTTGCACGATGCACGATTTGTGCATTGTGGAACACTGAAAGTGCGGTTACTATTCACTGCTCCACTGTTTTTTGCCTTTTTTCTCCATATCGAAGAGTACAAAAACGCCAACATAACTGTAGAAATCGCGTGAGCGGGAAATCCATCACCCCCTCCCGGGTTCCCAAAAGATCCGCACGGCAGCGCTAGCTTATCTGGAAAGAGCTTGGTTTTGATTTTGTGGCGAATGGACGTTCTTTTTGGGGCTCCGTGGTGGCGATAAAATCATAAGTTTTTGTGCATGCATTGAGCTTGCTTCTGCTTTCGTTTTGCTGATTCTTGCCTCTAAATAGTAATTCGGTGGTTTTTCTGTTTCTTTCTTTTGTTGTCTCTCGTATTCCGGGTGCACGAGTGTGTTTCGTACACATTTGGTTTTGCAGGATTGTTAGAGCCCCCTTTCGCGCCACGTGCTTCAACACGTGCAGCCGGTTGGGACGTTGAGTGTTTGTAGTCGTAAAATGGTAGCTTGGATGTGGCAAGAATTATAGCTATTAGGTGGTTTTACTGTGGGTGTTTTTGCTAGGAAAGTAAGACCGTGGCCGCGTGGTTGAGCGCGTGCGAGAGCGTGTCCTACCTTCGGTCTTTGCGGCATTGATTGCATTTGAAACAGTGCTGGGAGTTGTTTTCCGACATTTTGAGGAATTCGATCCTGTGCGTATCGGTTTTAGCTAAAAGGCACGTGCTCTGCATTGATATAGTGGTATAGTATTGTAGTATTTGCATCATTAGTAGCATTACTATAATATTATAGTGTTTGAAAAAGGCCGTGCAATAGATGGCGAGAAAGCAGGGAAAGCAGGTAGTGCATGGAGCTCCCTGAAGGCAGATGAGGATACGGATGAGAATAGAGAGGGCATTGAATCAACCGGCACACAATGTGATGTCGATATTTGGCTGCAGAAAATGGAGGCCTTCCAGGAAGCGCTTGTCAAACAGATACAAGAGCTCAAAAATGAGCTAAACAGGGAGCGTCATGCACGGAAGGTAGTTGAAAAGAGACTTGAAGCAGCCGAGAAAAGGCTGAACAGGGCCGCCATTGTGAACGAGAATGTGCGTGACAATGGAACGCACAACTCCGACGCGACCGGCGAGGGAGTGTCACGAGGGTACGTGGAATTCCTGCAGCGTGAAGGGTTAGCTGGAAAGAGCGGCAGTTACCTAGAGGCCGCCGCGCGGAAAAAGCAGAAGCCCAGGGGACAATGCCCCTTGTTGAGTTCGAATCACGCGGAAAAGGACAAAGGGAAGCAGGGAGAGGTAGCAGAGACTGAAAGGGTGATTATCGCCGGCGACTCAAACATGGCTAGTTGCTCAAAAGCAATTGTGTAGAGGGTGAAAGGCGATCAAAGAGTAGCGCTAGCGGTTTCCAGGGCGGACACTGTGTTCTGCCATGGAGTGAGCAAAAGAAAAGCTCGCGGAAAATGCTTACGGGCGCAACCTTCTCATAGTAGCAGGTGGGCTAAATGATGTCCTGAACGGGAAAGGGACAGGACTAGCCCAGCGCTTGGTGAAAAGGGTGGACGACTTGCGCGGTCTATCCCCTCAGGTGCAGAGCGTGGTGTGCATGGTGCCGGCGGTGCTTGTATGTGACAGTCACGTACAAAGAGCCGTACTGGCTGCTAATGAGGCAATATTGAAAATGAGCCGAGAGAAAGGCTTCGAGGTGGCCGAAGTAAACAGATAAGTGAGAAGGTGTGGTGGTTTTAAATGAGACAGGATCCACTTCAATTACAGGCTGGCACAAGAAGTGGGCTGGCGAATTGGTACTCGCGCTGTTGCTTTTTTAGGGGGTCCGCGGGCACTCAGGACACCAGAGTAGATAGTAATGAAGAAGGTTCTCTAGGGGAACCTCAGAAGAGCATCGCCGTCGATAGCAAGAAAAGGAGGAAAGCCAGAAAGAGAACCCACCATGCAATAGGCTACATAAACATGCAGGCGGTAGAAGAAAGGAAAAGTGGGCAGAGATTGAGAAGGAGAGAAATAAAGAACAAATAGAGGTGTATGCGGTTACAGAAACGCACCTTAGAGACTCAGAAGAACCGCCAGTTATTGAGAATTATGTTTGGGAAGGGTGCAACAGAACTAAGTCGGAAAGAAAGGGAGGGGGAGTCGGAATGCTCATCCATCATGGAGCCAAATGGAAAAGAATAAATTCAAAATGTCAAGAGGACCATTGGTTATCACGCACAATGAGTGGGAAAAAACTTGGCTGGGCATTACGTATTTGTGGACCGGGAATGATTGCACAGAGAATAAAAGAGTTAGTGGAATGCATAAGCGCGGATATTAAGGGTTTCGGGAATGGTGCTGAAATTGTCCTATTAGGTGACATGAATTCCCACATACAGAATTTAGATGGCTATACCGACAACAGCGGGAAGTCAATGCTAGACCTTTGTGAGCAACATAACCTTGTTATCGTGAATGCAGGGCCTAAGTGTGAATGGCAAATCACGTTGGAAGCGGGAAACCGGCAATCGACCATTGATTACTGTCTGATGATGATATCACAGATGATGATGATAAGTTGAGAGAAATGGTCATTGATGAGGAAGGGTATAGAGCATAGGGAGTGACCATTAACGCATCATTTTAAAAATGGGATATGTAGTTGGGAAAGAGTAAGGAGCGCAAAATGGCCAGTCCAAATTTTAAGGCTGAACATTCAGCAAATATAGTCACTAGAGTCGAGGAAGAAATTGGCAAATGGACAAGTGAAGAGGGGAAATATGGTGAGCTTCTAAGTGTAATAACGGTAGAGATACGGAAAGAGAATCAACATGTTCGTTGGAAAGGAACAAAGAAACCGAAAAGGTGGTGGAACATTGAGATACGAGAAGCGATCGCAGAACGACAGAAAGCATCTCGAGAGCACAGGCAGGCAAAGAAGGCGCAGCTGCCGCAGGATGAATTAACCAGTAAATGGGAAATATACCGGGAGAAAAAGTCTATGGTTCAAATACTGGTGAGAGCAAACTTAAAATGTGAAAGTGAACGTTGGTTGTCAGAAATACGTGAGGAAAAGAAGGCTGCACCTAGAATATTTGAAACCACATAAAATGATTAGGCAGGAAGTCAACAACAATACAACCTATCCTAGACGAAGATGAAAACAGACTGGAAGAAGCCGCAATAAATTACATCCGAAAAATAAACGCGGAATCCTTCCAAGGCAATGACGAGCTTATATTTGAAGATAAAAAGAGCATGAAAGAGTCCCAAGTGAAAAAGGAGCTCGTGCTGACAAATTTCTACTCGGAAAAGCGAAAGAGAAAATTCCTAAGCGCACAGCAACATGGCTGATTAATGAACTAGGACCAAAAAGTAAGGAAGCTCTGGTGAAAGCCGTGAAACAAACTTTAAAAGATAGGCGAATACCAGGCAGTAGGCGACAAAGTAGAATGAAATTAATTTATAAAGGCAAGGGGGAGAAAGATAGAATTCACTCGTATAGACCGTTGACTACATCGGTAATATACAGGCTAGCAATGCAGGCAATCAAATTAAAGCTTCAAACTTGGGCAGAGCATAATGGCATTTTCGGATAACTTGAGAATGGCTTCAGAATAGGTGGGCGTTTAGATAATAACTTATTTGTTCTTACTCAGTGTATTGAAATATCAAAAGTAGAAAGCAGCCCGTTATATGTGGCCTTTTAAGACATTACAGGAGCCTATGACAACGTAGGCTGCAACATTTTGCGGGATATTCTGAAAGGGGAAGGCTTAGGTGACGATTGTGTACAACTTTTGAGAGAGATTTACCCCGAAAATACCGTTTGCGTTAAGTGGGAAGGGGTGAGAAGCGATGAGAAAGTTCATATCAACAAGGAACTGAGACCATTTATGCCCGCTGCTGTTTATGATGTATATGGTGAGGATGGAGAGGGCGCTAGAAAAAAGTAATATCGGGTTTAATCTCTCATACAAACAAGAGGGTACAGTAGTAGAGCAGCAGCTCCCATGTTTATATTATGCGGATGGCATTGTGTTGCTAAACAAGCAAAGGATTTGCAACATCTCGCTAATATCTGTGGACACGAAGGCAACAATTTTGGTTTTAAATTTAGTGTTAGAAAAGCAAGTGTTATGGTATTCAGTGAAAACAGTGAACAGACAGTGGAGATACAAGGCCAGGAAATGCCTTATGATGTATAAGGTGAGGATGGAGAGGGCGCTAGAAAAAAGTAATATCGGGTTTAATCTCTCATGCAAACAGGCGGGTACAGTAGTAGAGAAGCAGCTCCCATGTTTATGTTAGGCGGATGACATTGTGTTGCTAAACAACAAGCTAAGGATTTGATACGTATCGCATAATCTGTGGACAGGAAGGCAGCAATTTTGGTTTTAAATTTAGTGTTAGAAAAGCAGGTGTTATGGTATTCAGTGAAAACAGTGAACAGACAGTGGAGATACAAGGCCAGGAAATACCTCAGGTAACAGAATTACCCTGGTATATGGATAAACGAGGGCAATATATATATATATATATATATGGAAATACATGAAAAACAATAACAGTGAAGGGGAAGAGAAAGGCAGCCATAATGAAGCACAGAGCGCTATGGGGATACGATAGGTACGACGTCCTCCGAGGTATGTGGAAAGGTGTAATGGTTCCAGAACTTACTTTTGGAAATGCGGTTGTTTGCTTTACATCAGGGGTACAATCAGGACTCGATGGGAACCAAAGGTTCGTGGGTCGCCTCGCATTAGGCGCTCACGGGAAGACTACAAATGAAGCTGTGCAGGGTGATATGGGCTGGACTAGTTTTGAAGTGAGCGAAGATCGCAGCAAATTTGAGTATGAAGATCGTCTGAGGAATATGGAAGAAAGTGAATGGGCTGAGAGAGTGTTCAGGTATCTGTACAAGAAAAACAATTATTCACAGTGGAGGAAAAGAACTAGGAAGCTTACCAGCAAGTATGTGGCCTGTAGGGTGGGCAACACAGCAACAAAGACGGTCAAGCGGAAAGTCAGAGAGGCTGAAATACCCTCATTGGTGGCGGCAATGGAAAGGAAACCTGCCATGGGTAACTACTTAGGAGGAATAAACGAAATCAGGAAAGAAACAATTTATGATAACTCAAAGGAAAGCTCATTACTTTTCGAAGCGAGATCGGGATGCCTCAGAACACGCACCTATAAAGCGAGATATAAGAAGGAAGAGGAAGCATGTGCTTGCTGCGGTAAAGCTAGGAAAACCATGGAGCATGTTTTATTAGAAGGTGAAGACGTCTACCCAGGGGTTGGTTTAGGTACCACTGGCCTCCTTAAAGCCGTTGGGTTCAGCGGGAGCAGTGGAAAAGTAAACAAGTCCGCAATAGGCATTAGTGAGAGGCGATTGGAAGATTGGTGGACGAAAAGTAGGGAAACGACAAAAAACGGAAACGTACAAAAGCACAGTTAGCAATAGGTGATCAGAAATTTGTGGTGCGGGAGTTCGTAGTGTTTATTATTTTTTAGTATTTTTATTTTTTTAATGTTTAACTTAGGTAGGACATTAGGCATTATATTAGCTAGTGCTTGGTGGCGCTACCCACCGCCCCGTTCCAAAGGGGACGCAGATAACATCCATCGATACGTACATCAATCCATCCAGCGCGAAAAGGTACTTGGGCTAATGCAAACAGCGCAGCCCTGAAACAAATGCCGCTATAGCTTTTCTCCAAGCAAATGCTCTGGACGCGGGGTTTTAGAGATACTACAACTCTGTCAATCTGTATATACGCATCTCTTCCTTATACCATCATCATCATTCATCAGCCTTTTCCCCTCCTGTCCCTTTTCCCCAGTATAGAGTAGCAGGCCAGAGCAAGTTATAGCTGAGGCCGACCTCTCTGCCTTTCTGTAATTAAATGTCTCTCTCTCTCTCTCTCTCTCTCTCTCTCTCTCATTGTGGCTCATCCTATGCAAACACGGCACAACTGCCAGCCTTAGGCCACTCCACTCACTGGCTCTTGCCTCATTCATGGAGTGCCTGCATTTAGCTTCGGTTGGAAGGATTTGGCCACGGGTGTCAGCACCAAACGAGTGTAGCCGGCTTTTGAAAGCCTAATGAAGTGCTTGTTAAAACAGTCTTGCCATCTTGTGTTTACGGACCCTCTTGCGTGCTGACCCTGGCACAGGAAAGCTAAAGCTGTTATGACAAGCGTAGAATGCCTCTTGCTGTAAGGTAAAAGTTCTTTTTTTCGTTTGTGGTGAATATTAAAAGTAAACATTGTGCTTTGAGAACGTGAGGCTCACATGCAATAAACGAAGGTATTGTCTACGGATAGTTCAAAAGTAAATGACAGGCCTTTGCCGTAACATTTCAAATCATCTAAAATCTTTTTAAACTGAAAGCAGATGGAAGCATTTCCCAGGGCTATAGCTGCTAAATAAAATATTCAACGTATTCAGAAACTTTTCTTCATTGAACTACCGGGCCCGGCGTGATTTTCTTGGCCGCAACGGCCAATAATATATATATATATATATATATATATATATATATATATATATATATATATATATATATATAATTTATTTATTGATTGCGTAAATATTGAAAACGTCACTTTTACATCGACGGACATGGTACAACGAAGCATTGTTAAGAAGTGCAATTGCTGCATTTATCTTAACTGACTTTGTAGTTACGTGTTAGCACAAGAAGTCATTTATTTCTTGAAAACATACGTATTGTTTTCATTTGAATAATACTTACTAATCACAATATAGAATGAACTAACCTTACGTTCCTGCTTTTCTTTAGGGTGCAACTGTACCACGAGTGTTCGTAAGTAGATATTTTTCTCGAACTTTGCTTTGTGTCTCGGTGTTATTTGCAATCTCTTAGTGGTTATGTGCTATTGTTCTGTGCCGTGATGCACCTTTATGCCACATATCTCCCACCATTCTCTACATCGATTGTAGTCGTACCACCTCACTCGAACAAAGGAATACGATGTGCACGTTTTTGTAAGGCGCACACATAGCATTTATTGCTTATAAATTTAGCTAGGAAAAAAAATCACGTCTAATGAAGGTTATTTTCCTACCTTTAAGCATGACATTAAATGAATCTTCAGTATTCTTGGGCGTCGCGCGTAAACGACAATTCATTTTCTAGGGAAGCCTATGGGGGAGTTTAATATGATTTCTCGTGCAGAGGTCACACCGACGATTCTTAGCACGACGAACCTGCTCGTCCGTCTACCAAACAGCCAAGGGAGCCAAAATGAAAGATATTTACTTTGAACGGTACATATAGCACTCAATTCGGTTAATGACGGTTAGGTTAGGCACGTTATAGCAGCTTGTAGAACACAAGCACAAGTAAAAGGAAGCAAAGCGAACAAAGCTGGGCTTCCATAAACGTTTTTAGGGTCACAAACATTTCGACGGATTGCTGCCGCGCATGTGCAGGAAAATTATGCAAGCTAAAAAAGAATGAGAGGCTAATGAAAAAAATTCAAGCTATTGAAACCGCACTTATTTGGCGGCATATCTGGTCAGTTACTCATTCTTATTTTAGTTCCTCGTTTCGCAGACAACTCTGAAGCCCGCTGAAGGGCAATTTATTAGGGCCACTCAATCCCTGTAAAGCTCACGAAGCTGTGCCTTTTACACCTTTGACGTTTGAAGGCGATGATGCTGACTGTTTTACAGGTTCAGTTCACATAGCCTGTCTTGCGTAGGGTGTCATGTGCGCTGGCAGGACCCCATGCTTAGCCGTGATTCACGAGGCGTAATCTGGCGGCACAAAGTTGTTTACAAACCCCACCGTGACCGGTGTAAAAAGATGAGCGCGTTCTCCCTTACTACCTCCAGGCCCTCAAATGTTGCGCAATACCATCTGCGCCAACGTATAAAAAGTTTGCGCAAATTTTGTTCGGTAAATACATTGCCTGAGAGAGAGAGAGAGAAACTTTATTGCAATTGTAAAGATTTGAAGGAGGGGTGGTCGGAGCCTCTCAGTCCAGGACCCCACTGGCATCTACCGCCTGCCTGACCTGGCTAATTAAGGACTTTTGTCCTGCCAGGTCGGAGCGGGCGAGCTGTGCCTCCCACTGCTCCATTGTCCTACTGATATTAGGCCTATGAGGGTGCTTAGTGCACTCCCAGGTTATGTGTATTAGGGTAGGTATGCCACCGCACCAAGGACAGTTGGCCCTATAACGAGTGGGATACATGGCGTTTAGCAATTTTAAATGGGGGAACACCCCGGTCTGTATTTTACGCCAATCGGCGGCCTCTTCCCCGTTAAGTTGTGGGTGGGGCGGCGGGTATTTTCTGCGGACTCCACGTTGATGAGCAAGGATGTCTTTGGTATTTAAATTGGTGGAATTTTGTGAGGGATAGTGCGGGTTGTTGGGGTTAGAAGAGGACGCCGTCGCTCGGTTAGTGAACCCTCGAGCTAACGCGTTAGCCTTTTCGTTCCCCTGTACCCCCGCGTGGCCCGGGACCAGAGTAGGCGATGATGGTGGTTGAAGGATTTGGGAATTATCGCGAGGCTAGCCGCAGTCACGTGCCCCTTGAGAAACATGCGACATGTCTCCTGGGAGTCCGTGACCACGACCGAGTCCCTTTGCGAACGCTCCGCGTGGGCGAGTGCGATCGCCACTGCTAATATTTCAGCCGAGGTGGGAGATCCTGCCGTGGCCGACGCGGTAATTTGCTGTTGGCTGATAGTGTTCACGACTGCCAGGGTGTACCTCCTTTCCTCCTTTGGTAGCGCTGCCCGGTCGCCTCTGCATACAGAGCTGCGTCCGTATAGTACGTGTTGTACCTATGGTTATTAGAGTACGCTGATTGAATGTGTTGTGCGCGTGCTTTGTGCCTTTCTTTGTTGTACTCGGGATGCATATTCTTTGGAATTGGGGTTACTGTAATTTTGGATCTCATCGAAGGAGGGAGAGGCACGGCCTGCTCTGTGAGATAAATGGGGTATGTTGGGATATTCAGTCCAGCCAATATTGCCCTACCAGTTTTTGTGAAGCTGAGGCGCTCCCTCTGTCGCATCAGGGTGGCTTGCCTCAGTTCGTCGAAAGTATTGTCCACTCCCAAAGCTAACATGCGCTCCGTTGAAGTACATTTAGGCAGGCCCAGAGCAGCTTTGAAAGCGGTTCGGATTATTGTGTTAGCCTGCTTTTCCTCCTCCCTGTTCAGGATTTGGTACGCTAAGCCATACGTTATTCGGCTAACCACTAAGGCCTGTACGAGCCTTAGGGTATCGTCCTCTCGCATTCCCGCTTTTCGATGCGTCACGCGACGTATCATTTGGGCTATATTGTTGGCTGTGGATTTGAGGGTCTTGAGTGTCTGTACTGCTCTCCCGTCGATCTGAAGCCACAAACCCAGGACTCGCATCGTGGGTACCTCTCGGACTGATTGGCCCTCAACCAGGATGTTAATGGATCCTCTGGATTTGTAGCCTTTCGCGTGTATCCGGATAACCTCAGATTTTTCGGGTGCGCACTTCAGGCCACTCCATCTAGAAAACTTCTCCACCGCTAATACTGCGCTTTGGAGCGTATATTTCTTATGCCCAAGTGAACCTCTGCTCGTCCACAGCGTGATGTCGTCTGCGTAGAGCGTGTAACCTAGGTCGGGTATCCGATCCAGATCGCGCGTGAGGCGACACATCGCCATGTTGAAGAGAAGAGGAGATAATATAGCTCCTTGAGATGTTCCTTTGTCAGGCATTTTAAATAAATCCGAAGTTATTTGGCCTATACTGATGCTCGCCTCGCGGTTGGAAAGAAACGCTCTTAAGTAATTGTATGTGCGCTCACCACAACCCGCGAGTTCGAGTTCCTCCAATACTGCGGCGTGAGAGACGTTGTCGAAGGCTCCTTTCAGGTCTAGTGCTAGGACTAGTCTCTCGTCGCCGTACGGTATATTAGTTAGAATTTCGCCTCTCAGTAGGAGGAACGCGTCCTGGCAAGATAAACCCGTGCGAAATCCTATCATGGAGTCCGGGAACCAGCTCCGCTCTTCCAGGTATCGCTGCAGTCTGCTATGGATAACCCTTTCATAGAGCTTACCTAGGCAGGACGTGAGCGACACCGGCCGTAGTGTATCAATCGAGGGATTCTTTTTTGGTTTGGGGATCATGATTATTTTAGCCAATTTCCACTCTTGGGGCAAGTCTCCCTTGGCCCAGCACTCGCTATTAAACGTCTTTGTGATTTTCGCTAGGGCTACCGAATCCATGTTTCGAATCATTGCATTTGTGATCGAGTCTGGGCCCGGTGCCGATTTTTTAACTGCGGATTGTGCCGCCTCATACACTTCCGCGTACGTTATATCTTCGTCTAATTTAGGGTTCGCCTCCCCCGCGTATTGTCTCCTCGCGTACGGCGATCCCGTGGCAGGTGAGGGTCCTATGTACTTTTTCTGAAGCGCATGGACGAGATCTTGGTCTGTACCCTCGAAGTTGTCTGCTATAATTTGGAGCTTTTTGTTATTCTCAGTACGCGTGCTCATCGGGTCTAGCATGCTTCGTAGTATTCGCCACGTACTGGTCGTTCCAAGAGTTCCTGACAGGGTTCCACAGAACGTCGCCCACTCGTTTTTAGCGAGCTCGTTGGCATGGCCTTGGGCTTGCTCTGCCAAGAGAGCGATGCGTTGTCTCAGGTGTTTGTTTAGACGTTGCCTTTTCCACCTCTTGGCCAGTTTCCGCCTCTCTTCCCATAGGCTGACCAGGTGAGAGTCTATCACCGGCACCTCCGCTGTACGCTCAATGGCTTTAGTGGTGTCCCCGTGTGCTCGTCGAAGGAATTCAGTCCATTCTCGCATGTTGGTCGGGGCTGTATCCGACTCCTCCAGCGCTCTCTGGAGTTCTCTATAACGAGGCCAGTCAGTTAATTTAGTCATTCCTAATCTTCTCCGTATGTTGGGCGTGGAGAGCGCTATTCGGATTATGTCGTGATCGCTTCCCAAATTTTCGTCAAAGGAAACCCATTGTGCGTCTCTGATGTTAATTGTAAAGGCACGGTTGGGCGCCATGTCTCTGCTGACGCTGTTACCTGAGCGCGTCGGTTTGCCGATCTGATTGATTGCCCGTATGCCCAAGGCCTTTGCGGTGCGCTCGAGTAGGAACCCATTGGGCGACGTTTTCGCGTATCCCCATAGTATGTGGGGTGCATTGAAGTCACCCACTATCACCGCCTTATCCCTGGTGCCCGCTAAATCTTTTGTTGCTGAGAGAATGTGGGGTAGGTCGTCCCCTTTGCTTTTGGGAGGACTGTACAGATTTGTGATTAGTGTGTGTGCCTTACTTCGTTTCTTTGGCATCACACTGATAACAATGGAATTAGTCTCTCCCTCAGTTTGCGGAAGTGTTAATAATTGAGCGTTTATTGACTTGCTCACCAGCGTGGCGACCTTCGAATTTTGAGGATCGCTCAGAGTGTAGTATCCCTGCAGTTTGGCCGGCTTGGCCCCCACCTCCTGCAGACATATTACGTCCGGAGCGATTCCGGAGTTTTTGATAAACTGGTGGAACACTGCTGCTTTCCTGGAGAAGGAGCGGCAGTTCCATTGCCATATCTCTAATTGGTCTGAATTTTGTATTCGTTGTGATATCTTAGCGTGATTAGCCATGTTGCCCACTCTTATTTTAAGCCCGTGACGTTTCCGTGTCCGAGCCGTCGGATTCTCTTACGCAGTGGCTTATTTTAGTTTTTGCCGAACCCGCTCCTATCGCAATTGCGCGTTTTTTGGTGGGAACAGCCTTCGAGACTGCCTTAAGCTGTTCCGCCACGAATACCTTGTGTTTCTCGAAGTCCTTCGTGCATAGTTGTTGAAATTCCGTTAACCTTTGGGTAACTAACTTCATCATTAATGCATAAATATTTTCAAGTTTTCCGCGATCATTGTCTGGATCTGCGCTGCCGTTATCTGCGTGTTTTTTGAGATTTGGGTTGTCGGAGACTGCGTGGAGACGGAGTTTATATCAGCCGCCGCTTTCGCTTTGGCTATTTCTTCAGATTCACGCGGTGTTTCCAGCTGTTGTATTGTGCTATTGAAGCGCGCCTCTAACTCTGACATTTGTTTCTCAAGTGATTGTCGTTTGCGTTCTTCTCCTGAGAGCTGTTCTCTTAGTCGCGCATTTTCCTTTTCCAATTTTTGAATACGCTTATCGTTTTCACCAGTATTCTGTTTTGGAGCAGTGGGAGAAACAACCCTCGCCCAGCTCACCTGCTGTTTTTTAGGCAGTGGCGAATTTGACCGCTGCGAAGCCTTGGAGCTGGAGGGGTCCCCCGAGGGGGTAGTGCTCTTCGCTCTGCTTCCGTCTGGAGATCTGGATCTCGATCGGTGCCGGTAGAAGTCCTCCTCTTCCATGGACTCGAACCAGCGCCCCGGTGCCTTTTTGGTGTTCTGTCCCGACCGCTCCCGCGATCGAGACTGGCGAGTCGTCTTCACGCGCTTAGCGGCAATCAGTTTGTTCGGGCACCGACGCGTCTCGTGCCCCGCAGCCCTGCACACGGCGCACTTCACTTCACATTCGTGTCCTTGTGGGGGTGGGTTTTCAAGTCCGCAGCCACGGCATATGTTCTTGGGGTTCGGACAAACGTCCGAGCGGTGTCGCTCTTGCATGCACTCCAGGCACATTTGGATTGTTGGCCTGTATTCCGTACACCGCATCTCTACTCCCATGTAGAACACGCATTTGGGGCGCGTGCCTCCCGAGAAAGTGAGGAGAGCGGTATTAGAGCTTTCTAGCATTCGGGCCCTTTCGATGGTGACTCCTTGGGTCCTGACTCGCAGGTGTTGCTGGAGATCTGCTGATTCGGTGTGTGCTGGGAATCCGTGCGCCACCCCTGTGTCGCTATCGTCTGGATCCGCTACGTACACGTTGAAGGGGTGTCGCTTGCCTCGCACCTCCATGCACGTGATTCGACGAATGACGTCCGCCACTTCCAGTGAAGGTGTGGAGACGATGATGATATTTGTTCCCTCTCGGATTCGCAGTATGAAGTCTTCTCCAGTGATTTTTCGATGGTTCGGTCCGTTTCCTGTGATTATCGTCCCGGTAGCCCGAATAATCGCTTGTGGTATTTCTGTTCTCAGATATTCCTTGAGCATTAGTCCTTTGTGGGGCTTCAGTATTATCTTGATGTCATTCTTCGGTAATGGTGGCAGAGGCTTCCCCTTCCTCGGGCGCATGTTGCGACGACCGATTTGCCCGTCTCCTTTCGCGCCGCCTGCTGATGGCTGTTCGTTTATGTTATTCTTCTTGTTGGGAGCCGTTTCCCTGTCGTTGCGCTTGACAGCCTCTCGCTGTCGCCGCGATAGAACTAACTGCCAGCCGTCTATCGCCTGGTTGTGGGCGGCGATCTCTTGGCTTTTGCTAGTCCCCGCTTCGTAAATTATTCTTGTGTCCCCGTTTTCGTCCGCGTTGTTAACCGGATGCGGGGGTGTTATTTGGAGGTCCATGTCCTCTGATGTAGCCATCTCGTAGGCTCAGCAGAGGCGATACGGTTATTAAGTGGTGAGGCGGTCGCTCACGCGTTAAGCCTATCGAGGCCTAACGGGGCTTCCGCCGCTTCGAATTTTCAAAGTCGCGTGGAATGACGAAAAATTCACTCACGGACTTGAACTTGGTCTTGAAATGGAGCGTTTGTCGAGTGGAACCCGATAGGATAGTCGAGTCTAGTGCAGTTGACGAGTTTTCGGCTAAAACGTCGATAGTCGGCGTAGCCCATGTGAATGAGCGTGCTCTGCCGGAACTTCGTCTTCGTTTCGTTTGTTTCAGCAGTACGCGCAAAACCAAGGAAAGAAAGTCTCATTGTGCTCAAAAGCCAAGTTTAGCACATGATAATCTGGTCTAAAAAGCTGTAGTTTTATGACTTTCTACAACATAATGCTGTCAGCAAACCACAATACAGTGCCTGAGTAGGAAGCCTATGAAAAGATTGACACTTTTTACTTCTAGGATGTGATCTAGACACAGGGTCAGCATAGGCGGTGTAAATTATCCATCTTTTAGTAAGGACCACCCTCATTTGGGCGGCTTTTTTCTGCCATTCTCCATTACAAGTAAGATTATGCAGATTTAAAAGGCTGTGTTTATAATTTTTCACAAATCAATCTTTAACAATTCGAAATTCCTTCTTAGATACAACAGCGCTAACACTATGATTTCCCGGCAACACTACAAGCTTAAGTGAAAATGAGAATTGTCCTAAGTACGTCTCCTTGCAGAAAAGGAACAATGGTCCAATCCAAAGTGTTGCTTAGTAAGGTGCGTGCGTCTGATAGCTGAATGTGAAACAATGCTACCCGAGAAAAAATATTTTCCTCTTCAGCTATGCTTTTATCCCCACTGCGAAACATAGTAAGCAAGTATGGCTCAACATTGGTGACTACAACCAACTTTTGTGAGTGTCATGTTGTACATCTGAGAACTTAGGCCTAAAGTGAGTGTGTTTTTCCCGATTATATTGACACGTGAACTCGCTTATCATGTACGGGTGAGTGGTTTCACCGTCTAAGAAAAGTTATTGCTCAGCGCAGGACGTGTCTACATGTATGGGAAGTTTCTAAAATGTTATCGATGCTTCTATCCGCTGTCTGTTGTCGCGAAACCTTGTGTAATCTGATTGCATGCATGCGCGACGCGAATGGCGTAGAACTCTGTGGAAGGCACGTGGGTCCGAGCGATTACTCTGGTACATTCGACGACTGATTTATGAAAGCCGACGCGCTTGACTCGCTCATGAGATTTTCGATGATTGCCCACTGTGTTCGCCGTTTTCATTGAGCATTGAGTGTAGCCGGCTTTTATGGGCCCAGGTTCGCCCAATAAAGTTAGTTTCACCATTCACAGTTTCGTTGCTGTGTCCTCAACCTTCACCACCACATGGCGATATCAACGCATTTACTTCATACCTAGCCTCTTCATATCTTTACCTTAGCGCCTCACAACGAGAGGCACACTTAGATTGCAGTCATAATAAGCTCATATTCATTTAATTTTGGAGATGCTTTACTGACACATCATCATTAGTTACAATTTACGCTGCTCAACTTTACATGTTCGAGTCCGTTGTTCACTTTCATTGTCGCTTGCTGAAAATGATCAAGGCGCTAAGTTTCCACCGACCCACATGTGCTCAAAAATAAACAAACGGAGTGATATAGGTACGAATGCTTTGCACAAAATTCAAGCCAACAATTAAAGCTATCGGAATCAACAGCTTCCAGTCAGCATCAATTTGCGTGAATTGATATAACTGCAGTAAATTAAGTCGGACGCAGTCAAAAGTCCAGCTGTGAGATATGGTCTACGGTCAAGTGAATAAATATTTCGGAGCAACCGCGGTTGTCAAAACCTTCTATAGTGTCTATGGTCAGTACATCAAATGATGGTTTCACTGGTTGATCGAAAACCCCAAGGATCCAAAACGTTCCGTTCTCGTGTTCAGCCTGAGCTGGCCAGTATCGCAGTGTCGAACGTATTTGGAAACGTATAGTGGCGATGTCAAGCGAATAATACCGTGGAGAGAGACGTCGCAATATCTTCTTTACTCCGCCATTTCTGCGACAATGTAGTCGCAGAAATGGAACAGCTTTTCCCTTTCCGTCCAAGTAGCGGCCGCAGTCTTCTCCCCGAAGAGCGGGAGCCACTTGTGACAGGCGATAAATATATATATATATATATATATATATACATATATATATTGAAGAAAAAGAAAGTACGATGCACTTCGCATTAGCACGGAATCTTTCACTGGCGGGATGGAACGTCAGTAAAATATACTGTGCTAAATCAACGTACGTCGTATTCTCTTTTTCTTGATTTTACTACCGGGGCCCCAGCGTGATTTCCTCGACCACACACACACACACATATAAATATATGTGTATATATATATATATATACATATATATATATATATATATATATATATATATATATATATATATATACATAAACCAGAGGAAAGGGGTTAACCGAGGGGCCTAATTTATATTAGTCATCATTAGAAGCCACCAAACACTAACACGAAGGACAACGACGCAGCAGTTATCACGGCGTTTATTCCTCGTCAAAAGATAAGGCGAATCGACCACGCCCACAGCACGGAGCACACACGAGAGCCAGCCCCACAAGCGATGATGAAGCAGAACCCCATAGGAACCCCATATGATGATGATCATATACACATGACAAAGAATAGCTTATAAATTCCCACAATATATATAATTTCTTGATTGATTGCATAAATGTTGAAATCTTAAATGATTTTACATTTGCATGTTAGCACACGAAGTCGCTTACTACTAGATAATATGAGACTGGTTTTCATTTGAGTATTCCTTACGTATAACAATATGGAATGAACTAATATTACGTTCCCATTTTTTGTTTAGCATGTAACTGTACCACGGGAGCTGGTAAGTAGATATTTTTTTCGAAATTTTCTGTAGAAGCCATAGTTCTCGGTGTAAATATTTTGCAATATATTGGTTGTTTTGTCCAATTGTAGTCTGCCGTGATACACCTTCATACCACATATCTCCCACCGCTCTCTAGATCGCTTGTGGTCATAACGCGTAACCTGAAGAAAGGAATACAATGCGCACGTGTTTGTATAACGTACGTGTAGCATTCATTTCTCATAAATTCGGCTAGGAAAAAAAATACGAGTAATTAAAGTTATTACCTTTTCTCATGGCTTTACATGAATGACACCATCTTCAGTATTGCCCTTGGGTATCGCACACAGCCGACAATTCATTTTACAGTGTATGTATAGGAAGCCTATGAAAAGATTGACACTTTTTACTTCTAGGATGTGATCTAGGCACAGGGCCAGCATAGGCGTTGTAAATTATCCATCTTGTAGTATGGACCACTGTTATTTGGGCGGCTTTTTTCTGGCATTCTCCATTACCAGTGAAATTTTGCAGCTTTAAAAGGCTGTGTTCATAATTTTTAACAATTCAATCTTTACCAATCCGAAATTCCATCTTAGATACAACAGAGCTAACACCGAAAATGCTCGGCAACACTAATATCTTGCATGAAAATGAGAATTGTCCTAACTGCGTCTCCTTGCAGAAAAGAAACAATGGCAGAATCCGACGTGCTGTTCCGTAAAGTGCGCGCGTCCTATAGCTGAGTGTGAACGGCTGCTACCCTAGAAAAAAGTTTTCCTCTTCAGCTATGCTTTTATCTCCACTGCAAAACATTGTAAGTAAGTATGGCTCAACACTGGTAACTACGACCAAATTTTCTGACTGTCATGTCGTACATCTGAGAGCTTAGGCCAAACGTGAGTGTGTTTTCGCGATTATAATACCGCATTTACTCCATACCTAGCCTCTTCATACCTAGTCTCTTCTCAGTCTGAGCGCCTCGCCACGAGAGGCACGCTTAGATTGCTCTCATAATAAGCTTATATTTATTTAATTTTCGAGAGACATTAGTAAGACATCATCATTAGTTATAATTTACGCTGTTCAACTTTACATGTTCGAGTCGGTTGTTCACATTTATTGTTGCTTGCTAAAAATGGTCGTGGCGCTAAGGTTCCACAGACCCACATGAGCTGAAAAATAAACGACGTGAGGGAGGCAGGTATGAATGCTTTGCAGAAATACAAGCCAACAGTTAATACTATCTGAATCGACAGCTTCCAGTCAGCAACAATTTGTGTGAATTGACATAACTGCAGTAGGTTAAGTCGGTCGTAGTCAAAAGTCCAGCTGTAAGATACGGTAGACACTCCGCACCTCTTTGCCATTTTGTTTTAAACCACATTGGGCAACCGTTACAGACATATGATAGGTGGTAGTGACAGTGGCCCAAACTGTGAATACTGTTAGGTCCCAGAAACAATTGATCATATATTTGGCGGGTGTCCCGCGTACGCTCAAGAACGACAGCAACTGGTCTCTACTATTGCAAAGATCCATAAGAGGCGGCTATCAGACGAGTTTCTTATTTGCACATTCCAGCGCCTATAGTTGGCGCGGAGAACGTTTCTATATGGCGGGATAGATGTGATGGAGTCAACACAAAAGCGTGCGCATCTCCAGAAGCAGGCGGCCTACGGGCCTCTGGTATCTCTAAGCTCGATTCCGGACCTAGCTAAGGAAACGCAGATATGTGTTGTAGAAGGATAAGCTACCTTTAACGCTGGCCGTATCATATGGTGTGGAATACGAGAGACCACTAGCGCGGCTGCCCAGGTTTAGTCACTCTGCCTCTAGACAAGCTCCATGAGAGGCCCGCCGCATAGTATAAAACTTCAAGTCTGGAATATAACCAGCGCCATAAAGGTCACTATTTCTCCTTACGTTTTGTTATCTAAACGCGATGTAAAAGCATTGACACCAAGTAGTTAATCGGTGGCGCTCAGATGTAAAGAAAGCGCAGTGCCCCCTATGCCGCTGCATAAAATAAACGTGAGCATTCACCACGATATTGATGGCTCCATGCACCGGCTTAGCTGCGCAATGCTTTTTAATGATGCCACATAACACGGAAACATTTCAGTAGTGCCGATATACAATATATGAGCGAAATGATGAGGTGTGCCAGCGTGCCCTGTTTCCAGCACGATTAGCGTTTTCGCGTGCTGTATTGAAGCTCGCATGCCCAGTCTTCATCAATAACTTTAGGTACGTAGTTCTGCCCTTGTTTCCTGCAACATTGTCATAGGAGAGATGCTTTAAGACGAAACGAAAATACAAAATCAGACGCGCGTGCGCTGGACCTCCGATCGGTACACACGTTTCGATCACTACGGCCAAAACAAGTCAGCGAGCGCCTTGTGCATAGACCGCCTGTTTCATTCTCACACAAAACGACTAAAAACAGTTGCGTAATCCGTTCTCTAGATTGCAATACTCGCGACGTAGCGTCAAGCGCCGTCGCAGGGTATTTGCCGAAACAACGCGAGTGCAGGCAGAAAACTTAATAAACGGTGACACTTGCGTTCCTAAATTTAATTTGGGAATCTCTAGCGGGCGTTCTTCGGCCAACCCTAGGTCTCACTCTAGCTTCGCGGGGGCGCATTGGGATCTTTTGCGAAGGCACGGCGTTTCTCTTCAGCCGCTTTCGTAAGGGCTTGCCACAAAAGTAAAATGAAATAATTGAGCAACAGTCAATTACACTCCCCAAGGTGGCCCCAAAAGATGTCGCCTTGGTTGAAATGGTCGCTACATACGACCACTTCACCGCTCACTTGCTTCCCGATACGGAGCTTGATTTCCCACAACTTCCTCCGTTTTTTTTTTTTTTTTTTTATCTTGCACGATTTGCACGATGCACGATTTGCGCATTGTGAAACACTGCAAGTGCGGTTACTATTCACTGCTCCACTGTTTTTTGCCTTTTTCTCCATATCGAAGAGTACGAAAACGCCAACAAAACTGTGGAAATCGCGTGAGCGGGAAATCCATCACCCCCTCCCGGGTTCCGAAAAGATCCGCGCGGTGGCGCTAGCTTATCTGGAAAGAGCTTGGTTTTGATTTTGTGGCGAATGGACGTTCTTTTTGGGGCTCCGTGGTGGCGATAAAATCATAAGTTTTTGTGCATGCATTGAGCTTGCTTCTGCTTTCGTTTTGCTGATTCTTGCCTCTAAATAGTAATTCGGTGGTTTTTCTTTTTCTTTCTTTTGTTGTCTCTCGTATTCCGGGTGCACAAGTGTGTTTCGTACACATTTGGTTTTGCAGGATTCTTAGAGCCCCCTTTCGCGCCACGTGCTTCAACACGTGCAGCCGGTTGGGACGTTGAGTGTTTGTAGTCGTAAAATGGTAGCTTGGATGTGGCAAGAATTATACCTATTAGGTGGTTTTACTGTGGGTGTTTTTGCTAGGAAAGTAAGACCTTGGCCGCGTGGTTGAGCGCGTGCGAGAGCGTGTCCTACCTTCGGTCTTTGCGGCATTGATTGCATTTGAAACAGTGCTGGGAGTTGCTTTGCGACATTTTGAGGAATTGGATCTTGTGCGTATCGGTTTTAGCTAAAAGGCACGTGCTCTGCATTGATATAGTGGTATAGTATTGTAGTATTTGCATCAGTAGTAGCATTACTATAATATTATAGTGTCTGAAAAAAGCCGTGCAATAGATGGCGAGAAAGCAGGGGAAGCAGGTAGTGCATGGAGCTCCCTGAAGGCAGATGAGGATACGGATGAGAATAGAGAGGGCATTGAACCAACCGGCACACAATGTGATGTCGATACTTGGCTGCAGAAAATGGAGGCCTTCCAGGAAGCGCTTGTCAAACAGATACAAGAGCTCAAAAATGAGCTAAACAGGGAGCGTCATGCACGCAAGGTAGTTGAAAAGAGACTTGAAGCAGCCGAGAAAAGGCTGAACAGGGCCGCCATTGTGAACGAGAATGTGCGTGACAATGGAACGCAGAACTCCGACGCGACCGGCGAGGGAGTGTCACCAGGGTACGTGGAATTCCTGCAGCGTGAAGGGTTAGCTGGAAAGAGTGGCAGTTACCTAGAGGCCGCCGCGCGGAAAAAGCACAAGCCCAGGGGACAGTGCCCCTTGTTGAGTTCGAATCACGCGGAAAAGGACAAAGGGAAGCAGGGAGAGGTAGCAGAGACTGAAAGGGTGATTATCGCCGGCGACTCAAACATGGCTAGTTGCTCAAAAGCAATTGTGTAGAGGGTGAAAGGCGATCAAAGAGTAGCGGTAGCGGTTTCCAGGGCGGACACTGTGTTCTGCCATGGAGTGAGCAAAAGAAAAGCTCGCGGAAAATGCTTACGGGCGCAACCTTCTCATAGTAGCAGGTGGGCTAAATGATGTCCTGAACGGGAAAGGGACAGGACTAGCCCATCGCTTGGTGAAAAGGGTGGACGACCTGCACGGTCTATCCCCTCAGGTGCAGAGCGTGGTGTGCATGGTGCCGGCGGTGCTTGTATGTGACAGTCACGTACAAAGAGCCGTACTGGCTGCTAATGAGGCAATATTGAAAATGAGCCGAGAGAAAGGCTTCGAGGTGGCCGAAGTAAACAGATAAGTGAGAAGGTGTGGTGGTTTTAAATGAGACAGGATCCACTTCAATTACAGGCTGGCACAAGAAGTGGGCTGGCGAATTGGTACTCGCGCTGTTGCTTTTTTAGGGGGTCCGCGGGCACTCAGGACACCAGAGTAGATAGTAATGAAGATGGTTCTCTAGGGGAACCTCAGAAGAGCATCGCCGTCGATAGAAAGAAAAGGAGGAAAGCCAGAAAGAGAACTCACCATGCAATAGGCTACATAAACATGAAGGTGGTAGAAGAAAGGAAATGTGGGCAGAGATTGAGAAGGAGGTAAATAAAGAACAAATAGAGGTGTATGCGGTCACAGAAACGCACCTTAGAGACTCAGAAGAACCGCCAGTTATTGAGAATTATGTTTGGGAAGGGTGCAACAGAACTAAGTCGGAAAGAAAGGGAGGGGGTGTCGGAATGCTCATCCATCATGGAGCCAAATGGAAAAGAATAAATTCAAAATGTCAAGAGGACCATTGGTTATCACGCACAATGAGTGAGAAAAAACTTGGCTGGGCATTACGTATTTGTGGACCGGGAATGATTGCACAGAGAATTAAAGAGTTAGTGGAATGCATAAGCGCGGATATTAAGGGTTTCGGGAATGGTGCTGAAATTGTCCTATTAGGTGACATGAATCCCCACATACAGAATTTAGATGGCTATACCGACAACAGCGCGAAGTCAATGCTAGACCTTTGTGAGCAACATAACCTTGTTATCGTGAATGCAGGGCCTAAGTGTGAATGGCAAATCACGTGGGAAGCGGGAAACCGGCAATCGACCATTGATTACTGTCTGATGATGATATCACAGATGATGATGATAAGTTGAGAGAAATGGTCATTGATGAGGAAGGGTATAGAGCATAGGGAGTGACCATAAACGCATCATTTTAAAAATGGGATATGTAGTTGGGAAAGAGTAAGGAGCGCAAAATGGCCAGTCCAAATTTTAAGGCTGAACATTCAGCAAATATAGTCACTAGAGTCGAGGAAGAAATTGGCAAATGGACAAGTAAAGAGGGGAAATATGGTGAGCTTCTAAGTGTAATAACGGTAGAGATACGGAAAGAGAATCAACATGTTCGTTGGAAAGGAACAAAGAAACCGAAAAGGTGGTGGAACATTGAGATACGAGAAGCGATCGCAGAACGACAGAAAGCATCTCGAGAGCAGAGGCAGGCAAAGAAGGCGCAGCTGCCGCAGGATGAATTAACCAGTAAATGGGAAATATACCGGGAGAAAAAGTCTATGGTTCAAATACTGGTGAGAGCAAACTTAAAATGTGAAAGTGAACGTTGGTTGTCAGAAATACGTGAGGAAAAGAAGGCCGCACCTAGAATATTTGGAACCACATAAAATGATTAGGCAGGATGTCAACAACAATACAACCTATCCTAGACGAAGATGAAAACAGACTGGAAGAAGCCGCAATAAATTACATCCGAAAAATAAACGCGGAATCCTTCCAAGGCAATGACGAGCTTATATTTGAAGATAAAAAGAGCATGAAAGACTCCCAAGTGAAAAAGTAGCTCGTGCTGACAAATTTTAACTCGGAAAAGCGGAAGAGAAAATTCCTAAGCGCAAAGCAACAAGGCTGATTAATGAACTAGGACCAAAAAGTAAGGAAGCTCTGGTGAAAGCCGTGAAACAAACTTTAAAAGATAGGCGAATACCAGGCAGTAGGCGATAAAGTAGAATGAAATTAATTTATAAAGGCAAGGGGGAGAAAGATAGAATTCACTCGTATAGACCGTTGACTACATCGGTAATATACAGGCTAGCAATGCAGGCGATCAAATTAAAGCTTCAAACTTGGGCAGAGCATAATGGCATTTTCGGATAACTTGAGAATGGCTTCAGAATAGGTGGGCGTTTAGATAATAACTTATTTGTTCTTACTCAGTGTATTGAAATATCAAAAGTAGAAAGCAGCCCGTTATATGTGGCCTTTTAAGACATTACAGGAGCCTATGACAACGTAGGCTGCAACATTTTGCGGGATATTCTGAAAGGGGAAGGCTTAGGTGACGATTGTGTACAACTTTTGAGAGAGATTTACCCCGAAAATACCGTTTGCGTTAAGTGGGAAGGGGTGAGAAGCGATGAGAAAGTTCATATCAACAAGGAACTGAGACCATTTATGCCCGCTGCTGTTTATGATGTATATGGTGAGGATGGAGAGGGCGCTAGAAAAAAGTAATATCGGGTTTAATCTCTCATACAAACAGGCGGGTACAGTAGTAGAGCAGCAGTTCCCATGTTTATAATAGGCGGATGACATTGTGTTGCTAAACAACAAGCAAAAGATTTGCAACATCTCGCTAATATCTGTGGACAGGAAGGCAAGAATTTTGGTTTTAAATTTAGTGTTAGAAAAGCAGGTGTTATGGTATTCAGTGAAAACAGTGAACAGACAGTGGAGATACAAGGCCAAGAAATACCTCAGGTAACAGAATTACCTTGGTATATGGATAAACGAGGGCAATACATATATATATATATGGAAATAGATGAAAAACAATAACCGTGAAGGGGAAGAGAAAGGCAGCCATAATGAAGCACAGAGCGCTATGGGGATACGATAGGTACGACGTCCTCCGAGGTATGTGGAAAGGTGTAATGGTTCCAGAACTTACTTTTGGAAATGCGGTTGTTTGGTTCACATCAGGGGTACAATCAGGACTCGATGGGAACCAAAGGTCCGTGGGTCGCCTCGCATTAGGCGCTCACGGGAAGACTACAAATGAAGCTGTGCAGGGTGATATGGGCTGGACTAGTTTTGAAGTGAGGGAAGCTCGCAGCAAATTTGAGTATGAAGACCGTCTGAGGAATATGGAAGAAAGTGAATGGGCTGAGAGAGTGTTCAGGTATCTGTACAAGAAAAACATTTATTCACAGTGGAGGAAAAGAACTAGGAAGCTTACCAGCAAGTATGTGGCCTGTAGGGTGGGCCACACAGCAACAAATACGGTCAAGCGGAAAGTCAGAGAGGCTGAAATACCCTCATTGGTGGCGGCAATGGAAAGGAAACCTGCCATGGGTAACTACTTAGGAGGAATAAACGAAATCAGGAAAGAAACAATTTATGATAACTCAAAGGAAAGCTCATTACTTTTCGAAGCGAGATCGGGATGCCTCAGAACACGCACCTATAAAGCGAGATATAAGAAGGAAGAGGAAGCATGTGCTTGCTGCGGTAAAGCTAGGAAAACCATGGAGCATGTTTTATTAGAAGGTGAAGACGTCTACCCAGGGGTTGATTTAGGTACCACTGGCCTCCTTAAAGCCGTTGGGTTCAGCGGGAGCAGTGGAAAAGTAAACAAGTCCGCAATAGGCATTAGTGAGAGGCGATTGGAAGATTGGTGGACGAAAAGTAGGGAAACGATAAAAAACGGAAACGTACAAAAGCACAGTTAGCAATAGGGGATCAGAAAATTGTGGTGCGGGAGTTCGTAGTGTTTATTATTTTTTAGTATTTTTATTTTTTTAATGTTTAACTTAGGTAGGACATTAGGCATTATATTAGCAAGTGCTTGGTGGCGCTACCCACCGCCCCGTTCCAAAGGGGACGCAGATAACATCCATCGATACGTACATCAATCCATCCAGCGCGAAAAGGTACTTGGGCTAATGCAAACAGCGCAGCCCTGAAACAAATGCCGCTATAGCTTTTCTCCAAGCAAATGCGCTGGACGCGGGGTTTTAGAGATACTACAACTCTGTCAATCTGTATATACGCATCTCTTCCTTATACCATCATCATCATTCATCAGCCTTTTCCCCTCCTGTCCCTTTTCCCCAGTGTAGAGTAGCAGGCCAGAGCAAGTTATAGCTGAGGCCGACCTCTCTGCCTTTCTGTAAATAAATTTCTCTCTCTCTCTCTCTCTCATTGTGGCTCATCTTATGCACACACGGCACAACTGCCAGCCTTAGGCCACTCCACTCACCGGCTCTTGCCTCATTCATGGAGTGCCTGCATTTAGCTTCGGTTGGAGGGATTTGGCCACGGCTGTCAGCACCAAACGAGTGTAGCCGGCTTTTGAAAGCCTAATGAAGTGCTTGTTAAAACAGTCTTGCCATCTTGTGTTCACGGAACCTCTTGCGTGCTGACCCTGGCACAGGGAAGCTAAAGCTGTTATGAGAAGCGTAGAATGCCTCTTGCTGTAAGGTAAAAGTTCTGTTTTTCGTTTGTGGTGAATATTAAAAGTAAACATTGTGCTTTGAGAACGTGAGGCTCACATCCAATAAACGAAGGTATTGTCTACGGATAGTTCAAAAGTAAATGACAGGCCTTTCCCGTAACATTTCAAATCATCTAAAATCTTTTTAAACTGAAAGCAGATGGAAGCATTTCCCAGGGCTATCGCAACTAAATAAAATATTCAACGAATTCAGAAACTTTATAAGCATGCGAACCGTGAAGACTGTTGTCCAGAAGTTTTGACTATTTCCAACAGAAATATGTAACGCAGTAAATGTGCTGCGCACAATCCTGCGCATACGCCCTTCTTTTGCAAAAACAACCGGTAGTCAAGAGAGATAAAACTATTGTTCAGGTGAAGGGTACGGCCACATAGACAATCGTCTCGCGCCTTGCGTGAAAAAGTTGTGGATTCGTGTGTCCATTTCGAAAGTTTTGGGCTTCTGAGCATCGAGAGGGAGCCCTGCGAATGGGAACATTGGTGGTGAGTGGAATGCGATGCATTTCGCCAGTGATGCACCCAATTTCAGTCGTTATTTGGAAAAAATCATGTCGCACTTATGGACAGGCTGTTTGAATGCCAACTTCTGAGTACAATTTAGATGCACTAAGCCGCAAACATCAACTTGATGCAAACAAGCATATATGTGAGCCGTGTAATGGCTTTGAGGGTAAGGGTGGAGTTTTTGATTCCCATAGCGTAGAGTCAGGGTATCAAGATACAGAGACAAGTTAAAGAGACAAGCACTGTCCAAGACAATATGTATGTTGCTCTTCATGCCTTGTAGAGCATGTGCCTATATTTAGTTAGTAATTTTTTATCTGTCGCTTCAGATTGACGCGAAATAAAACTTTGGTAGATGAGACTTGTTGAACCTCGCTGCATGAATGTCTCACGATCTGTAAGTGAAGAGCCGCCCGTACTGCCTCGCAGATGAAAGGGACACTAGAGGCAAATACTAAGTCAAGCTAAAGTGGTAGATTAGTGTTTCACAATCTATAATACGTCAATATCATCGCGAACGCAGCCTTACTAATAGAGAAAATGAGGTAAATGCGGGACATGGTTAGAGACTCCCCCGGGACATTCAAGCACTTTGCGGATGGCAAAGCAATCCTCAGTTAAATTCTGTCGCTAGTACTTAGCTACTTGGTGCAAAAAAAGATCCTTGTCTTTCATTAAAAGATGAAATTAAATGCTACTTGTCCAGTACTGTGTCGTTTTTTGAAAAAAAAGGAAATTGAAATAACTATTGACGAGGCTGATGGTCGAAAGGCTTCGTTTCACTCGACTCCGCGCCGCCCACGCTTTCGCGTTTCAGTAGGTTCCTGATCGCATAGTGCTGGGCCGGTTTTGCTGCCTCGCGAAACACGCACGAACTGCAATTATCAGATAATTCAAGTCCTATGTGATATCCCGGTGTGCGCGAATGGTACAGGTTACTTGATCAAAATGCAGCTGCAGCGGCGAATCCACCGCTCTTTCTTGGCTTGGTACCGCCGTCTGTCGGGCACTGTATTACTCACCGACGGCAACAAAGGCTGGTGATTGCTTATGCAACGTCACCACTTTCCCGGTTCGGTGCGGGGAGAGTGTAATTTCGAAAACGGCATTAGGACCCTTCAGATGCAATTTCCCAGTAAACTAAGTCTTTTCTTGGCACAAAAGAAGCTTGGCGATGTTCCTGAAACGGTATGCAAACAGTCCACGCCGACGCAGTATTTGCCTTTAGTGTCCCCTTCAGGTAATCGTGGCTCCCGCAATTGAACACAGCTTTGGCCGTACTTCTCGTTTTCCTGGTTGGTAGCGAGAGCAGAAATGCTTCCCCGCCTTGGACAGTCGATGTGCCAGTGCATTCGTCGAGGTGAGCCACCCAATGCGGAGTGTCGCTATTCGGACCCGAATCTTCGTATCGCCTTATTATGTGGACACTGATGGGCGCTGCCGCTTGCTGCATTTATCTGCATGTTTTCATATTGTATACCACGCTGTGACTAAACTCGTTTCAGTGCAGCTGAAAGGCATGTCGTTGGCACATGTGGGTTTTTCCCAGAAAGAGCCGTCTTCATATTGGCGGGAAGGTGGTCGATGAGCACCGATACAAGGTGCGCGTCCTTTTGCTCAGCAAAGCACACAGGCATTTTTTTTTTCGTTGTACTGGGCCTTCTGGCTCTGGCCTAGTTTCAGCCTACAATGAATGAACTGACAGAAAGGATCCGCGAAGGCGCTCGTATAGCGTTGCGTCGTGCATAAAGCGAAGCTCCCCCAAAATGCGTCAATGGCAAACAACCCGGTAAGTTACAAACGGAAGGCCTCACCTTCAATGTAGTCGATGAATTGCACAGCATGGCTCTTTCCGTCCATGTAGTGGCCGCAGTCTTCTCCCCGAAGAGCCGGAGTCACTAGTGAAGGGGGACGTTCTCCGTTGCTCCAGAGAACTTGGGGATGTTGATGGCCTTCATGGATGTTGTCATGATATCAATATAATTTGACGCAGGAAACATATATATATATATATATATATATATATATATATATATATATATATATATATATATATATATATATATATATATATATATATATATATATATATATATATATATATATATATATATATAGTTATATATATATAAGGTGCCTGGTGGTGGTCTCGTACAGACGATGCCCTCTCGGTGAGCGCAAATTTCTCCTCATCTTTTAAAAAGTTTCAATACTTACAAGCATTTGTCTGGCAAACAATATTTATTTCAAGGAAATTTTCCACGTCTCAATAATTTCTCTCGTCGTATTCGAGTTCTGATTGCCGTGTTATAGTTTGTTAACGAAGCTCTCCCTCAAGTCTAAATATTTTAAGGAAGTTTGTCGGGTGCGTACCATGGCCACGTACGCTTACATCGCCTTCCGTTTCTCTACCATGGGTGCGCTTTAAAACCACGGCGCTGCAATTTTGCTTCAGAGGCTTTCCTTTCCTTCCTTCTTCGCCTCCCTTAAACTGGCTCTCTCAACTACTACACGCAGAGACAAAGCAACAGCGCGCGCATTAGATCCCATAGATGAGATGAATATTTACAATTATTATTAGGGTTATAATTATATTCGAGGGCTGATTGCTGTGCTATTGTTTGCTACCGAAGCTTTCCCTCAAGTCTAAATGTATTAAGGCAGTTTGTCGTGTGCGTATCATGGCTACGCACGCTTATATCGCCTTCCGTTTCTCTACCACGGGTGCGCTTTAAAACCACGGCGCTGCAGTTTTTTGCTTTCCTTTCCTTCCTTCTTCTCCGCACTTAAACTGGCTCTCTTAACTACTACACGCAGAGACAAAGCAACAGCGCGCGCATGCGATCCCATAGATGAGATGAATATATATATATATATATATATATATATATATAGAAAACTATCAGTCATACCTCTCGTAGTATAGCCCTCTGGGCCGTTTCCTTTTTTTCTTTCGAAAGTAGTCCTATTAGGGTTATTATAATTACACGCAGGTATTTCGCACTCGTCAGCAGCAGTCCTTGGTATAGTTATTCTGGCGGCTAGCTTCCCACGCTATGCGTGCCGCCATCGCACCTGGTTAAGCTTCTCCTAGACGCTAGAGTTCTACAATGTCCGCGCAACCTTGAGCGATCGGAAAGCGCGTTTCCCCCTCTTGGCCGGCGGGGACGGGAGGCTTCGTTCCGGCCGCGAAGCTCTCCACGTCTCAGTAAGGTGCCTAGTGGTGGTCTCGTACGGACGATGCCCTCTCGGTGAGTGCGAATTTCCCCTCATCTTTTAAAAAGTTTCAATACTTACAAGCATTTGTCTCGCAAACCATATTTATTTCAAGGAAATTTTCCACGTCTCAATAATTTCTCTCGTCGAATTCGAGTTCTGATTGCCGTGTTATAGTTTGTTAACGAAGCTTTCCCTCAAGTCTAAATATTTTAAGGCAGTTTTCCTTGTCTCTAAAGCCGCTCGAGTTTGCTCTTCTCCTCGGGCAGCCATTTTTCCAAGAAAGTATGCCTTCCAACCAGAAAAAACCGACTATCGCGGACAACATGAGTCCCTTTCCACGTAAGTGTGAGGCTCAGAGCAGGAGCTGTGGCGCTTGAAAATAGCCTGGGGTCTGACTAACCAACCGACTGAGCTATCTTCCCGGGCAACATCGAAGGGTCACGAGTTGAAATCACCTGTTATGTTCCTTTTTTTTTTTCGGCCCTTTTTCTTTCTTTTAATGTCTTTTCCTTTATTTTATCACTGTACGGGAACCCTCCTAAAAAAAAAAAGAAAGATATATATCTTTAAATATGTATGGCCTCACATGTGCAGTTCATAAATACCAGGTTCTCTAGCCGAGTGCCATCCATGCGGTATAACCGAGCTCAGATTGGTCCACCTTGACTGATCAAATAGGGCACCACTGTAGGTTAAATGAGGCGTACAACTCCTGCGGCACCCGCCGTGGTTACTCAGTGGCTATGGCGTTAGACTGCTGAGTACGAGGTCGCGGGATCGGATCCCGGCCACGGCGGCCGCATTTCGATGGGGGCGAAATGCGAAAACACCCGTGTACTTAGATTTAGGTGCACGTTAAAGAACCCCAGGTGGTCGAAATTTCCGGAGTCCTCCACTACGGCGTGCCTCATAATCAGAAAGTAGTTTGGTCACGTAAAATCCCACAATTTATTTTTAAATTTAACTCCTGCGGGGACGGTACAGTATCCGCCTCCCGTGCAAGAGAACCGTGATTCAAATCCAGGGCCGCACAATTCTCCACCGGAAAACACCAGAAAAAAAAAAACAACCGTGTGTTGAGAAAACTGCGCAAACAGGCCTGGAGTGCGGCCTGATCCCGGTGACCAGAACCGGTAACGCACTCTCTCACCAGAGCAGGATTGGCCACCCTGGTGCAGTACTTGGCCACAACCTCCTATATGAACACAACAATCAAACCCCGGCCCTCAGTCCCCAGCAGCTGCGAAGCAACTGACCACGGCGGCGGTCAGACCTGCGACGCTGCAGAGGGTGCTAAGAATGCGTGGCTCCGGACAGGCCGCCATTGGAATATGAACGTGGCAACGTTTAACGGTAGAACGTTATCTAGTGAGGCGAGTCTAGCAGTGCTATTGGAGGAATTAGAGGGCAGTAAATGGGATATAATAGGGCTCAGTGAAGTTAGGAGGCCAAAAGAAGCATATACAGTGCTAAAAAGCGGGCACGTCTTGTGCTACCGGGGCTTAGCAGAGAGACGAGAACTAGGAGTCGGATTCCTGATTAATAAGGAAATAGCTGGTAACATACAGGAATTCTATAGCATTAACATGAGGGTGGCATGTCTTGTTGTGAAACTTAATAAGAGGTACAAAATGAGAGTTGTACAGGTATACGCCCCTACATCTAGTCATGATGACCAGGAAGTCGAAAGCTTCTATGAAGACGTGGAATCGGCGATGGGTAAAGTCAAAACAAAATACAGTATACTGATGGGCGATTTCAATGCCAGGGTAGGCAAGAAGCAGGCCGGAGACAAGTCAGTGGGGGAATGTGGCATAGGCTCTAGGAATAGCACAGGAGAGCTATTAGTAGAGTTTGCAAAACAGAATAATATGCGGATAATGAATACCTTTTTCCGCAAGCGGGTTAGCCGAAAGTGGACGTGGAGGAGCCCGAATGGTGAGACTAGAAATGAAATCGACTTTATACTCTGCGCGAAACCTGGCATCAACAAGATGTAGACGTGCTCGGCAAGGTGCGCTGCAGTGACCATAGGATGGTAAGAACTCGAATTAGCCTTGACTTGAGGAGGGAACGGAAGAAACTGGTACATAAGAAACCAATCAATGAGTTAGCGGTAAGAGGGAAACTAGAGGAATTCCGGATCAAGCTACAGAACAGGTATTCGGCTTTAACCCAGGAAGAGGACCATAGTGTTGAAGCAATGAACGACAATCTTATGGACATCATTATGGAGTGCGCAATAGAAATCAGTGGTAACGCCGTTAAACAGGAAACCAGTAAGCTATCGCAGGAGACGAAAGATCTGATAAAGAAACGCCAATGTATGAAATCCTCTAACCCTACAGCCCTAGAATAGAACCCTAGAATAGAACTGGCAGAACTTTCGAAGTTAATCAACAAGCGTAAGACAGCGGACATAAGGAACTATAATATGGATAGAATTGAACAGGCTCTCAGGAACGGAGGAAGCCTAAAAGCAGTAAAGAAGAAACTAGGAATAGGCAAGAATCAGATGTGTGCGTTAAAGAAAAAGCCGGCAATATCGTTACTAATATGGATGAGATAGTTCAAGTGGCTGAAGAGTTTTATAGATATTTATACAGTACCAGTAACACCCACGACGATAAGGTGAGAGAGAATAGTCTAGAGGAACTTGAAATCCAACAAGTAACACCGGAAGATGTGAAGAACGCCTTGGGGGCTATGCAAAGGGGGAAGGCAGCTGGGGAGGATCAGGTAACAGCAGATTTGTTGAAGGATGGTGGGAACACTGTCCTAGGAAGGTTGGCCGCCCTATATACACAATGCCTCATGACCTCGAACGTACCGGAATCTTGGAAGAACGCTAACCTAATCCTAATCCATAAGAAAGGGGACGCCAAAGACTTGAAAAATTATAGGCCGATCAGCTTACTGTCCGTTGCCTACAAAGTATTTACTAAGGTAATCGCAAATAGAATCAGGAATACCTTAGACTTCTGTCAACCAAAGGACCAGGCAGGATTCCGTAAAGGCTACTCAACAATAGACCATATTCACACTATCAATCAGGTGATAGAGAAATGTGCGGAATATAACCAACCCTTATATAGAGCCTTCATTGATTACGAGAAAGCATTTGATTCAGTCGAAACCTCAGCAGTCATGGAGGCACTACGGAATCAGGGTGTAGATGAGCCATATGTAAAGATACTGGAAGCTATCTATAGCGGTTCCACAGCCACCGTAATCCTCCACAAAGAAAGCAACAAAATCCCAATAAAGAAAGGCGTCAGACAGGGAGATACGATATCTCCAATGCGATTCACAGCGTGTTTACAGGAGGTATTCAGAGACCTCGAGTGGGAAGAATTGGGGATAAAAGTTGATGGAGAATACCTTAGCAACTTGCGATTCGCTGATGATATTGCCTTGCTTAGTAACTCAGGAGACCAATTGCAATGCATGCTCACTGACCTGGAGAGGCAAAGCAGAAGGGTGGGTGTGAAAATAAATCTACAGAAAACTAAACTAATGTTTAACAGTCTCGGAAGAGAACAGCAGTTTACGATAGGTAGCGAGGCACTGGAAGTGGTAAGGGAATACATCTACTTAGGGCAGGTAGTGACCACGGATCCGGATCATGAGACTGAAATAACCAGAAGAATAAGAATGGGCTGGGGTGCGTTTGGCAGGCATTCTCAAATCATGAACAGCAGGTTGCCACTATCCCTCAAGAGGAAAGTGTATAACAGCTGTGTCTTACCAGTACTCACCTACGGGGCAGAAACCTGGAGGCTTACGAAAAGGGTTCTGCTGAAATTGAGGACGACGCAACGAGCCATGGAAAGAAGAATGATAGGTGTAACGTTAAGGGATAAGAAAAGAGCAGATTCGGTGAGGGAACAAACGCCGGTAAATGACATCGTAGTTGAAATCAAGAAAAAGAAATGGGCATGGGCCGGACATGTAATGAGGAGGGAAGATAACCGATGGTCATTAAGGGTTACGGACTGGATGCCAAGGGAAGGAAAGCGTAGTAGGGGGCGGCAAAAAGTTACGTGGGCGGATGACATTAAGACGTTTGCAGGGACAACATGGCCACAATTAGTACATGACCGGGGTAGTTGGAGAAGTATGGGAGAGGCCTTTGCCCTGCAGTGGGCGTAACTAGGCTGATGATGATGATATATATGTATATATATATATATATATATATAATTTATTTATTGATTGCGTAAATATTGATAACGTCACGTTTACATCGACGGACATGGTACAACGAAGCATTGTTAAGAAGTGCAATTGCAGCATTTATCTTAACTGACTTTGTAGTTACGTGTTAGCACAAGAAGTCATTTATTTCTTGAAAACATAAGTATTGTTTTCATTTGAATAATACTTACTAATCACAATATAGAATGAACTAACATTACGTTCCTGCTTTTCTTTAGCGTGCAACTGTACCACGAGTGTTCGTAAGTAGATATTTTTCTCGAACTTTGCTTTGTGTCTCGGTGTTATTTGCAATCTCTTAGTGGTTATGTGCTATTGTTCTGTGCCGTGATGCACCTTTATGCCACATATCTCCCACCATTCTCTACATCGATTGTAGTAGTACCACCTCACTTGAAGAAAGGAATACGATGTGCACGTGTTTGTGAGGCGCACACATAGCATTTATTGCTTATAAATTTAGCTAGGAAAAAAAACCACGTCTAATGAAGGTTATTTTCCTACCTTTAAGCATGACATTAAATGAATCTTCAGTATTCTTGGGCGTCGCGCGTAAACGACAATTCATTTTCTAGGGAAGCCTATGGGGGAGTTTAATATGATTTCTCGTGCAGAGGTCACACCGACGATTGTTAGCACGACGAACCTGCTAGTCCGTCTACCAAACAGCCAAGGGAGCCAAAATGAAAGATATTTACTTTGAACGGTACATATAGCACTCAATTCGGTTAATGACGGTTAGTTAGGCATGTTATAGCAGCTTGTAGAACACAAGCACAAGTAAAAGGAAGCAAAGCGAACAAAGCTGGGCTTCCATAAACGTTTTTAGGGTCACAAACATTTCGACGGATTGCTGCCGCGCATGTGCAGGAAAATTATGCAAGCTAAAAAAGAATGAGAGGCTAATGAAAAAAATTCAAGCTATTGAAACCGCACTTATTTGGCGGCATATCTGGTCAGTTACTCATTCTTATTTTAGTTCCTCGTTTCGCAGACAACTCTGAAGCCCGCTGAAGGGCAATTTATTAGGGCCACTCAATCCCTGTAAAGCTCACGAAGCTGTGCCTTTTACATCTTTGACGTTTGAAGGCGATGATGCTGACTGTTTTACAGGTTCAGTTCACATAGCCTATCTTGCGTAGGGTGTCATGTGCGCTGGCAGGACCCCATGCTTAGCCGTGATTCACGAGGCGTAATCTGGCGGCACAAAGTTGTTTACAAACCCCACCGTGACCTGTGTAAAAAGAGGAGCGCGTTCTCCCTTACTTCCTCCAGGCCCTCAAATGTTGCGCAATACCATCTGCGCCAACGTGTAAAAAGTTTGCGCAAATTTTGTTCGGTAAATACATTGCCTGAAGTTTCGTTTGTTTCCGCCGTACGCGCAAAACCAAGGAAAGAAAGTCTCATTGTGCTCAAAAGCCAAGTTTAGCACATGATAATCTGGTTTAAAAAGCTGTAGTTTTATGACTTTCTACAACATAATGCTGTCAGCAAACCACAATACAGTGCCTGCGTAGGAAGCCTATGAAAAGATTGACTCTTTTTACTTCTAGGATGTGATCTAGACACAGGGTCAGCATAGGCGGTGTAAATTATCCATCTTTTAGTAAGGACCACCCTCATTTGGGCGGCTTTTTTCTGCCATTCTCCATTACAAGTAAGATTATGCAGATTTAAAAGGGTGTGTTTATAATTTTTCACAAATCAATCTTTAACAATTTGAAATTCCTTCTTAGATACAACAGCGCTAACACTATGATTTCCCGGCAACACTACAAGCTTAAGTGAAAATGACAATTGTCCTAAGTACGTCTCCTTGCAGAAAAGGAACAATGGTCGAATCCAAAGTGCTGCTTAGTAAGGTGCGTGCGTCTGATAGTTGAATGTGAAACAATGCTACCCGAGAAAAAATATTTTCCTCTTCAGCTATGCTTTTATCCCCACTGCGAAACATAGTAAGCAAGTATGGCTCAACATTGGTGACTACAACCAACTTTTGTGAGTGTCATGTTGTACATCTGAGAACTTAGGCCTAAAGTGAGTGTGTTTTTCCCGATTATATTGACACGTGAACTCGCTTATCATGTACGGGTGAGTGGTTTCACCGTCTAAGAAAAGTTATTGCTCAGCGCAGGATGTGTCTACATGTATGGGAAGTTTCTAAAATGTTATCGATGCTTCTATCCGCTGTCTGTTGTCGCGGAACCTTGTGTAATCTGATTGCATGCATGCGCGACGCGAATGGCGTAGAACTCTGTGGAAGACACGTGGGTCCGAGTGATTACTCTGGTACATTCGACGACTGATTTATGAAAGCCGACGCGCTTGACTCGCTCATGAGATTTTCGATGATCGCCGACTGTGTTCGCCGTTTTCATTGAGCATTGAGTGTAGCCGGCTTTTATGGGCCCAGGTTCGCCCAATAAAGTTAGTTTCACCATTCACAGCTTTCTTGCTGTGTCCTCAACCTTCACCACCACATGGCGATATCAACGCATTTACTTCATACCTAGCCTCTTCATATCTTTACCTTAGCGCCTCACAACGAGAGGCACACTTAGATTGCTGTCATAATAACCTCATATTCATTTAATTTTGGAGATGCTTTACTGAGACATCATCATTAGTTACAATTTACGCTGCTCAACTTTACATGTTCGAGTCCGTTGTTCACTTTTATTGTGGCTTGCTAAAAATGATCGAGGCGCTAAGTTTGCGCCGACCCACATGTGCTCAAAAATAAACAAAGGGAGTGATATAGGTACGAATGCTTTGCAGAAAATTCAAGCCAACAATTCACACTATCGGAATCAACAGCTTCCAGTCAGCATCAATTTGCGTGAATTGATATAACTGCAGTAAGTTAAGTCGGACGCAGTCAAAAGTCCAGCTGTGAGATACGGTCTACGGTCAAGTGAATAAATCTTTCGGAGCAACCGCGGTTGTCAAAACCTTCTATAGTGTCTATGGTCAGTACATCAAATGACGGTTTCACTGGTTGATCGAAAACCCCAAGGATCCAAAACGTTCCGTTCTCGTGTTCAGCCTGAGCTAGCCAGTATCGCAGTGTCGAACGTATTTGGGAACGTAGGTGGCGATGTCAAGCGAATAGTACCGTGGAGAGAGACGTCGCAATATCTTCTTTACTCCGACATAAACGTAATCATCAAGAGCCTTCCAATGAAAGAAGACCGTAGAAGAAAAAAGAACGTAGACTTTTCGTATGCATCTGCACGTCACTATGGCCATTCCATTCTCAATGTTAGGCCTCGAAGATGGCTTGTCGAGGGTTTGCTCTCGCAGTTGTACATCAGATAAGAGCTGAATAATAGGTATGGAAGGATTTGTCGTTGAGGGAGTTAGTGTTTTTTTTAGATAATGTAGCGTGAAGGTACTATTACACAGTAGAGAAGCTGAACATCTCACAGGCACTACTGGCAACATCATTTAAAACACAGCAAGAAGATAAAGTATACTGAGAAGAGAAATATACTGTAAGCCTAATGAACTGCTTTTGAAAACTGTCCCGCATCTTGTGCTCACTAACCTTATGCGTGCTGCCACCTGGCACAGTGAAGCTAAATTTATTATGACAAGTTTAGAATGCCCGAAGCCGTAAGGTAAATGTTTTTTTTTTTATTTGCGTGGAATAATAAAAGTAGACATCCTGCTTTGAGAACGGGAGGCTTAAATCCAACAACCGGGAAGTATTGTCTACGAAGAGTTCAAAGGTGTATGACAGGCGTCTCCCGTAATGTTTGAAATTATCTAAAATCATTTTCAAATGAAAACAGATGAACGTACTTCCTTGGGCTTTCGCAACTAAATAATATTCAACCTATTGAGAAACTTTATACGCATGCGAACTGTGAAGGCTGTTGTCAAAAGTTTTGAGTATTTCCAACAGGAATATGTCACATAATCCTGCATAAGCCGTTCTTTTGCAGAAAGAACCGGTTGTTAAGATAGATAAAACTATTCTTTAAGTGCAGGGTACGGCCACGTAGAAGGTCGTCTCACGCCTTGCGTGAAAAGGTTGTGAATTCATCTGTCGATTTCGAACGCTGTGGGCTTCTGAGCATCGATAGGGAGACCTGAGAATGGGAACATTGTTGGTGAGAGGAATGTGATGCTTTTCGCTAGTGATGCACCCAATTTCAGACCGTTATTTCGAAACAATCATGTCATAATTATGGACAGGCTGCATGAATGCCAACTTCTGAGTACAATTTAGATGCACTAAGCCGTAAACTTCAACTTCCTGCAAACAAGCACATATGTCAGCCGTGTAATGGCTTTGTGCGTAAGGGTGGAGTGTCGGATTCTGATAGCGTAGAGCTAGGATATCAAATAAAATTTAATTAAATTATGGGGTTTTACGTGCCAAAACCACTTTCTGATTATGAGGCACGCCGTAGTGGAGGGCTCCGGAAATTTCGACCACCTGGGGTTCTTTAGCGTGCTCCCAAATCTAAGTACATGGGTGTTTTCGCATTTCGCCCCCATCGAAATGCTGCCGCCGTGGCCGGGATTCGATCTCGCAACCTCGTGCTCCGCAGCCTAACATCATAGCCACTGAGCAACCACGGCGGGTGGGTATGCTAGGTTAGGTTAGGCCAAACACCTTCGTAAGGTACCATCGGAAGGCCTCACCTTCAGAGTAATCATAGAAATGGAACAGCTTGTCTCTTTCCGTCGATGTTGCGGCCGCAGTCTTCACTCAGAAGAGCCGGAGCCACTTGTGAAAGGGGACGTTCGCGGCTGCTCCAGTGAACTTTGGATGTTGATGGCCTTCTTGGATGTTGTCATGTTATCAAATTATGGGGTTTTACGTGCCAAAACCACTTTCTGATTATGAGGCACGCCGTAGTGGAGGACTCCGGAAATTTCGACCACCTGGGGTTCTTTAACATGCACCTAAATCTAAGTACACGGGTGTTTTCGCATTTCGCCCCCATATCATGTTATCAACAAGTGTAACGCAGGAGACATGGCGGTTGCGCGTAGCGCATAGTCCTTGTGTTTATCGTCACATATATATATATATATATATATATATATATATATATATATATATATATATATATATATATACATAAACCAGAGGAAAGGGGTTAACCGAGGGGCCTAATTTATATTAGTCATCATTAGAAGCCACCAAACACTAACACGAAGGACAACATGGGCGAAATTACTTGTGCCTAGTAAATGAAATACAGAAACGATAAATTAATGGAAATCAAAGTGGATGAAAAAACAAGTTGCTGCAGGTGGGAATCGAACCCACAACCTTCGCCTTTCGCGTGCGATGGTCTACCAATTGAGCACAGAATCTTTCACTGACATTTAAGCTGGTAGAGCACCCTTTGTCATGTATTTTGACTACTTTGACAAAGGCTGGTCCACCAGCCGTAATGTACTGTGGTAATTCAACCTGCGTAGTACTCTCTCTTTCTTCAATTTATTACCGGGGCCAGCGTGAGTTCCTCGGTCGCACGCACACACATCCACACACACACACATACACGCACGCACGCACCCACGCGCACACGCACACACACACACGCACCCACATATATATATATATATATATATATATATATATATATATTCTTTATTCAATGCTCAAATGCTGAACAGATCTCTTGTTACATCGAACGACATGGTGCAATGAAGCATTGTCCAAAAGTGCAATTTCAGCATTTATCTTAACTGATTTTATACTTACATGTTGCCACAAGAAGTCATTTATTTATTGAATATATGAGTATGTTTTTCATTTGATATTACTAAGGTATAACAATATAGAATGAACTAATATTACGCGCCTATTTTTTTTCTAGGGTGCAAGTGTACCAATAGTTCTCGTAAGTAGATTTTCTCGAAATTTTCTGTAGAAGCTATGTGTATCGGTGTTAATATTTTGCAATATTTTTGTGGTTTTGTGCGATTGTTGTGCGCCGTGATGTGCCTCATACCACATATCTCCCACCGCTCTCTACATCCTATGTAGTCAAAACACGTAACCCGAAGGAAAGAATTCAATGCGCACGTGATTCTTAACGTGCATGTACTATATTTCTGATAAATTCGGCTAGGCAATAAGATTACCTGTAATGAAAGTGATTTTCCTGCCTTTAGTCATGCTATTATATGAATGACATCAGCTTCAGTATTGCCCTTGAGTATCGCACATAACGGACAATGGATTTTCTATGCAAGCCTTGAGGGGTCTTTCATATCGTTTCTCTTACAGAGGGCATAGCGACGAACCTACACGTCCGTCTACCAAACTGCCGTGGGAGCTAAAATGGAAGATGTTTACTTTAGAACGGTACATATAGCACTCAATTCGGTAAATGGCGGTTAGGTTAGGATTGTTCTAGCAGGTCGTAGAACACAAGGACTAGTAAAAGTAACAGACCAAACAAAGCTGGACTTCCATAAACGTTTTTAATGTCACAAACAATTAGACGGCTTGCTGCCGCGCATGAGCAGCAATAATATGCAAACTGAAAAAAGTATGAAAGGCGTAGTGAACATATTCACGCTATTGCAGCCATATTTTGCAATATACCTGGTCAGTTACAATTTATTATTTTTCTCCCTCATTTCACAGGCAACTCGGTAGCCCGCTGAAGGGCAATTTAAGAAGGCCACTCGGGCCCTGCGAAGCTCGCGCGGCTGTGGCTTTTATATTTTTGATCTTTGAAGGCGATGATGCTGACTGCTGTACAGGTTCAGTTCACGTGGCCTCCCTTGCGTAGGGTGTCATGTGCGCTTGCAGGACCCCATGCTTAGCCGTGATTCACGAGCCGTAATATGTCGGCACAAAGTTGTTTACAAACCCCACCGTGACCTGCAATAATGAGGAGCGCGTTCACCGTGACTTCCCCCATGCCCTGAAATGTTGCGCAAAACCATCCGCGCGAACGTAAAAAAGTTTGCGCAAATTCTGTTAAGTCGGAGCTTCGCTTTTTCCGCAACACGCGCTAAATAATGGAAAGGAAATCTCAGTGCGCTCAAAAACCAAGTTTCGCGCGGCAGAAATTAGTCTAAAACACTGTAGTTTTATGACTTGCTGCAACATAATACTGCAAGGAAACAATAACACAGCGCCTATATATGAATCCTATGAAAAGATTTACACTTTTTCTTCTAGGACTTCATCTAGGCACAAGGTTAGCGTAAGCAGTGTAAATTATCAATCTTGTAGCGAGGGCCCCCCTTATTTGGGCGGGTGTTATCTGGCATTCTTCATTACCTGTAGTATTATGCAACTTTAAAAGGCTCTGGTTATAGGTTTTAACAAATCAATTTTTAACAATTGGAACTTCCTTCTTCGGTACAACAGCACCAACACCGTGAATTCTCGGCAAAGCTATTAGCTTAAGTGAAAATAAGAATTATCCTAACTTCGTCTCCTTATATAACATTAATAATGGCCGAATCCAAAGTGCTGCTCTGTAAAGTGCGTGTGCCTGATAGCTGAATGTGAACATCCTGCTACCCTAGAAAAAAAATTTCCTCTTCAGCTATGCTTTTATCCCCACTGCGAAACATTGTAAGCAAGTATGGCTCAACATTGGTGACTACGACCAACTTTTGTTAGTGTCATGCTGTACATCTGAGAACTTATTTATATCAACACATTTGCTCCATACCCAGCCTCTTCGTGTTTTAGCCTTAGCGCCTCGCAACGAGAGGCCACGTTTAGATTGCTCTCATAATAAGGCTATATTTATTTCATTTTGGCGATAATTTTTAGACGTCATCTGGAGTTATAACTTATGCTCCTGAACATTGCATGTTGGAGTCGCTTGTCGACGTTTATTGTGCCTTGCTAAGAATGATCTTGGCCCTAAGCTTCCACCAACCCACATGAACTCAAGAATAAACGAAAGTAGTGATCTAGGTACGAATGCATTGCAGAAAATACAACAAGCCAACAATACATACAATCTCAATTGACAATTTACTGTCGGCGTGAATTTTAGTGACTTGACGTAACTACAGTAAGTTCAGCCGGAGGCAATCAAAAGTCCAGCTGTGAAAAAACAAATAAATTGGTGGGTTTTACGTGCAAAAAGCACTTTCTGATTACGAGGCACGCCGTAGTTCATGAGTATGGAAATTTAGACAACCTGGGTTTCTTTAACGTGCACGTGAATCTAAGTACACTGGTGTTTTGGCATGTCGCCCCCAATGAAATGCGGCCGCCGTGGCCGGGATTCGATCCCGCGACCTGGTGCTCAGCAGTCCAACTCCATAGCCACTTAACACCACGGCGGGTTAGTCGAGCTCTGAAAGGAAATGACCTCTTGAAAGGCATACATGGGGTTATTGTGCTAACAAACAGCAGACAATCTCTTGTTATTGAGCAATATAAACTGAGTATATTACCTTAGCTTCGACATGCATCAAAATACAGTGACAAATTATATTCAGAAAGGCAACTAACACTGATCTGCCACTTCTTCGCTCTTGATAATACCAGTTTGAGTACAGGGGTATAGAAAGTACTTTAGGCGAACTCATACCGTAGTGCGAATCATTATTTCAGGCTGCCACTGCAAAAGCGCTCACAGTTGGCCAAAAGTAAACTATGGCTTAATAAAAAATGACTAAAAATATGTTGCCGTTAGGAGAGCCACACTACCAGTTTTTTCAATCAGTGAAAGGAAAAGGCTAAGGAAGGTGTTATATGCACCTCCAGATAACGGTCCTATAGCATAAAACTATTGAACTCTCTTTTTATTAGAATCTCGTGGAGTCGAATTCACATAATTACCAATACAAGAATGGTCCAGTAAAACGCTATCCTCGTTTGGAGTAGGTTGCTGGTCTGAGATAACACTATGAAAGTACATAACCGGATGAGAAGGGTAGTTTCGCCGTCTCTAGTTGGTCTGCTTCCCCTTGACTACCGTGTGGTTGCTGGGCATGTGACGGGAGGCTCAATTCATCGCTAAACACATTCTCAATGGCTGAAAGTTAGTAGACCGATCTTTTATATATGCCAAAAACACTTGACAACGTAATTACTCCGCGCAAGGGAAGTTTATTGCACGCGGATGAACCCATTCTCCCCGGCTTCTGGAGGTAGCCAGTGTCAGATCAATCGACGCGCCGCTATTATTTACCTCTTTGCAATATAGGGCAGTATCACACTATTCCAAAACAATTCTGTTTTCTTGGGCGTTTTGTGCATTTTGTGCTGATACCTGTCAATTTGACGTGGGGAGTGTTGGCCGTTGTGGGACTCAGGGTGATGAAAAGGCGAAGTGGGTGCTGACCGATCAATTCTTAGCAATAGCGCCAGGCCAATAACGAAATAATCTCAAAATAGAACATACCAATTTTGATTATGTTTGGCCTAATCATGCATAATCAATGCAGACCCCTCCTTTCAAACGGGTAGTTTTCGCGGCTTTAGTGAAGTCGCAAGAGAGACACCTGAAATGAAATGCAGTACAACTTCTTGTGCAGGTTGGTGGACATGTATTCAAACCACTGTAGTGCAAACAAACACGCACAAAGAAGAGGAAAGAACACTACGGGTGCTATACAGCATGGTAATATGACTACAATTGAAACAGTATAACGGTGTAATAATAGCAACCGTGGTGTCCTCCCCTCGTGTTTGTCCGTTATTTTTAGCTAGAGTGGCTATATTAGGTGTAGTGTACGTGGGCCAAAAATATTTTACCAACAGTAGAGGGCTAGCGGCAGCAATGGAATAGAAAGAAATTGGCACAGATTTGCAATAAAGCACTCCTGGTAGCCAAAAAGTACGGAATTACGTAGCAAATGACGAGTACACACTAAAAAAAAAGAGTATCCCTTACTCTTTTCGAAGAGTCTCGACTCGTCTCGTGTACGACAAACTTTGTGGGAGACACCCGAACTCTCTTTTCGCAGAGAGTTCCGAGAGTATCTGTGCTCAATACAAGGTGTTTACGCCACTCCGCACACAATAGACATGCATACTCTGTTGTAGTAGTCGCCTATACCCTCTCAAAAGGGTTACAAGACTAGTGCTGAGGGAGTCCTTTAACTATTCTAGATGAGTCTGATGACACTAACAGTGTGTGTCAAGTTACTCTTACTGCGTGGTGCGGGACTCTTGCAAATAGAGTAAAATACCTAATCCATATAAGTCTCTTGGACGGCACTGTCGAGTCGCTTTTCAAAATGTGTCAACAACTCTTGCTTTAAGTACACACGACTGCGGTTTGTTCTCAAGAAGACTACTGTGAAAAGACAACATAGGAAAACAAAAAATCCATAGTAAACTTGCCAAAGAGCGAATTGCAGGTTAGCAAGAAAAAGTTAATGTTTCATCCATTTTTGTTATTGTCTTCTGGAAAATTCAAATGTATCAGTCAGCACAGAATCGCTATGAAAGCGAGACAGTTCTCATTACTATTAAACTGGAATCAATAGCCAACCAAGCAAAACAGTCTTAAATAAATATCCAATATGTAGCCTGCAGCTGCATTGCGTGACACTGCCATGCCACTCAGAATTATAATGAGACCCAAAATATTATGTAACTTATGTAGAAGCTCAATTCACCACCGCACAAGTCTCTCATAAGTCTCAAAAGATTTATAAGTTAAACCTATTTCACTGTTCTAAAAGACTTAACTTACGACTTAGCATTCTAAGCAAGCTACACATAAAAAAATAAGAAAGGCTGCACTTGTGTACAAAGAAGACCCAGATAATGAAGTTCAATAAAAACAATATTCCAACTTAGATTACATAATCTGTGCAATTTGCTATGCTTGCTGAAAACAACTGCTTGGCAATTGATAATTCAATCTAACAGTAAAAACAGCTGTCTTACCTTATGATACTCATGTTGGCACTTTTTTCCACACAATTTGTGCGTGTTAGAATAAGATGAAAATTGATCTGAAAATCTGAAAAACACCACATTAAAAATTGGGCATCAGTTTTATTCTGTCATACACACGCAACAGTGTATAAAAACGTCATAACTGACAATATTACAAAAATAAATACAGCAACACTTATACTGATCATTTATTTATGTTGAGAAACATACTTTTGCAAGAGTAAGTATAATAGTTGACAAAGGCAATTTTACAGGCAGAAATAACCACTAATACAAAACTTCCCATAATGCAAACATGTTGACAAAATAAGTAACACATGTAGCTGTATTTTGTTACGGCAAAGATGGAGCATGAATGCTGAGAACAAGGGGGGAAGCAGAACACATAAACAAATTATACCCCGCTGCATGCACGCAGCTCTAACAATACACCCATAGCGCACAAAGATCCAAAAGAAACAAAGAGGAAGACGTGAGGAAGGGTTCTTTTACTCATCACAAGTCATCGTATAAGAACACATTATGCACTGGCTGTAATCTATCCTCAGCACATACATGAATAAGTTACATTAGGTGCCACATTTACAAATCAATCATACAATGTTCTTGTGCTTTTCCTTATTCCAATCTAACTTAGCAAGCACGACTGAGTTACGTAAAGCCTCCCTACGGCTTGGCACATATACAGAAAGAAGCGTTTCTATAAACACTGGAGGTCACCGACGGATGACTGACACTTACCTGTTTTAATTATTTTGTCTTTTTCATTATGATTAAATACCATAGTAGTCTTTTATAGAGTGAAACACATCCAGATAATACAATATGGGCAACCAAGTTTGAATACCTGTTCTTGATTTGTACCTTTCTCTGGTGTCCCGCTAAGGTAACATGGCGCAAAGGATTGTCTTCCCAATGTATGCGTTACCACGAAACAAAACAGTAGCAGATGATAGCCACATTAATGGTGCGTGAAATACAACATCCCTGCTTAACTTACCACTGCCACTCCAATCTGGCGTGTTTTTCTGCTTTGTTGTGTACTCTAGCACAGGTGCTACGCAGTTCACTTGGTGCCCAAAGCAACTCTCACACCGTAGCAGGATGTCATTTTTTTTTTAAATTCTAACCGAAACTCTGGCTATCGGGGACAATTGCGAACTTATATTTTTGCTTTGTGTCTTAATTATGTTGTTCACCTTTAACTTTAGCCACATTGCTACTTTTCTGCAGGTGCATACGGGCATCTGCAGCCCCTATGTTAGGTTTAGAAAACACCAGAGCAGGGTAGAAAGCAAGAACATATATTTATAAATTGGGAGCTTACTGTGCATTGCGTGGATATGTTTCAGTAAACGATAACACTACTTCGTAGATAAACATATAAAACATAAGAGAATTAGGCTCGAAGGCTACCAAATTAGTAACTGGGAATTTTATGTGTAAATTAAATTTCGTGATTCCCAGTGATGAAGAAACAGTTTTGAGAATATCTGTCAAGGCAACCAAGTGACTGATGCTCCCAAAGGAAACAAAATAAAAACAAGCAAGATTACAAGAACTTCGAACTTGCAACCTAAATTAAGACACCTCACACGACCGATATATGTATTTACTGAGCATAAATTACACGTAGTGCATAATCTGCTCGTACAAGATGAAAAACAATGAGTTACTGTTGCTTTCTCTCTGGGGAATTTGGCTCTTCTAAACACACGCACATAGTATGGCACAGCTGCGTGGATTTAGCTGGGCACCGTTGTGAGTGAGCATCAATCTGTTTGTATGGTCCTGCACTAATATCGTTATAACTTATAATTAGCAATTAGCCTAACTATCGGGTTGATCAGCTGTATTTTTAACAAAAGATACCGACAAATTTCCCTGTCTATTGCCAACATAAGGAAGCGGGTACATCATTTCAGATTTCAAGAAAAATCTGTGCAACAGAACAAATGCTGAAGACAGAAAGTCTACAATGACCCGTACCTTTATTTATTAATGCCATGCACTAGCTCTTTCTGCAATGAATACCAGTATTACCAAAAATTGTAGTCTGAAAAAGAATTGTAAAATATTTACAAAAGTGACAGAGATTAGAAATGTATCATAATTGCAAATGTCTTCTTAAATAAGATCACAATAAATGAAGTTTTATTAATTTCTGCAGAATGACTGAGATCCCATTATCGAGGCTAGTCAGTGCTGCATGTATTGTTAGTTTGTAGGAGTCCTCAGACTGACAGCTATGAAATATTTGTCGCCATACTTGGTGGAACATGCGTTGCTGTTTGACATACTACTTTGCCACAAAACATTTTGTAAGCCTTGTGGGACAATTCTGTGTGGAAGAGAAGCCTATTTGATCATTCCATTTTTGGGTTGTTTTATCTCAGAACTAGTGCTAGTCTGAGTTCTTACAAACCAGACGTTGTTCAGTAGTGTAATTTTAATGCCTGCCACTGCTACAGACTTCTGTTAGCGAAAATTGTCGCATTGTCATGAAGCAGTTATGTTAAATTTTTAGTGGCAGTCACTGCTGAAACACTCAGTACGAAACACTAAACAAAGATATGGAGACAAAACGTAAATGTCGAACAAAGTTAGAGTCGATTCTGCATTTCACAGAACTGTTCTTTTTTTCTGTTGGTGTGCCAATATCGATTGCACATTCACAAATGCTTTAGTATTGCACTTCTGGCAAATGCAGGAAAATTCAATGTTTAACAGCAGCCCCTGGGAAGACAGTCCAGAGTCGCTTCGAAAAGAGGAGTTGCCTTCAACTTTGCGTCGTTATGTTGTAGGTCACTACAGCAAGGGGCACGTTTTGCTGATTGAATATTGCTCGAAATGTTTTTATTATTTGTACTAGAGGTTTGAAAAAAAAGTCAATTGTAGAGTTCTTCATGTAGATTTCTTATATATCATTAATATATATTTAGCTGCTTCTTGAGTTATGTCCTACACAATGGGAAAATACACGGATCTTTGCGGTTACTTTCTTGTGTACTACATTTTCACAAAAAGCAGTGTGCTGTAGCTAACTCAGCTCTTTGTAAACTGCAAAGTGCCGATGTCTATTCGAACAACATGCAAAGTTAATAGAACTATGCAAGATTAGTAGGCAGGCAGACAGGCTTGCCTACTAATCTTGCATACTTCTCTTGCTATTGTAAAAAAATTATTGATTATAGCTCAATAATTTTACTCACAGTAGCATGAGAATAACCTTGTGCACTTATAATTGTCCTATACTACTGAAATTTGGCATACATATTCTTCAAGATGTGCAGAATGTTCATATCTAACTGAAATTGCAATCTGTAAAATTATTTAAAGTGGCCTAATATTTTTTCGTATAGTTTCAATAATTGTACAAGCTGTTTGGATAGGTATCACCACTTTGCAGTATACAACTAGATAAATAAGATACAGCGTGAAGCTCTTTTCGCAAATTTTATGCACAACAAAGTGCCCACAAAAATATTTTGCCATTGTGTAGGACATAACTAAAAAACAGCAGCTACACAAAAATTATTGACAATTCAAATCTAATAAAAAACTTTATGAATGACAGTACATTCCAATCTCTAGTACAAATATATAAAAAAAGTTGTTTCGAAGAGTATTTCCCCTTCATAAGTGGGTGTCAGTGTATTCTACCAAAGTGTTAGAAAATATCTTCAGGCATACGGGGAGTTTTATAAATAGCACGCACACGCATCTGCCTAAAAAGCCCCACGTTCTGCTTGCATTCCTTAGTAATTTTTGCATTCTGTTCTATGTCACCATTTCCATCCCTTAACATTGAATGCGCAAAACCGAAAAAGCCTATTACCGTATTTACTTGCATAGCGATCGCACTCGCGTAATGATCGCACCCCTAAACTTTGTCGTTCAAATTCGATTTTTTTTCATTTCCCGTGTAATGATCGCACCCTGATCTTGCCGCAGCGATAATGTTCTGTGCCATGTCTAGCTAATAATGATCGCTCTTACCATTCGTCGAATGCTATGTGAACGACTCAAGACAAACCAAGTGGTCTGCACGCACCAAACATTCTTGAACAGATGCCCCATTTCATTCCTATCACTTTCTGCACTTCCATGACAAAAAAAAAAGCTACAACCAAACATGCCTTTATTATGTGAAGGCATTATAATGGTTGCGGTCAACAAAAACAACAAAAATGACGCATTTCGATTCTTCTCGTCTGTACTCGTGGGCACGCAACAAATCGCAAGCGGCAACGATAGCAGGCACGTTTACACTGATACGTTAGAAGTGTACCCTATTCATACGCCGACGTTTCTAACACTGCTAAGAGATTCGCCCACCCTTCGCGGAAACTTGCCCTGTTAGGATAGTAGTGAAGACAAATGCCGCAGTTTCCGCAGCATTCCCGCCATGCGTCCGTATGTCATTGGCAGCTAAGCGCACCCATCTGTTTCTGTCTCCTCAAAGAGGACATGGCTATGTTATTGCCGCAAACTTGCCGATATTATTCATTACTGATACGGAAGAAACTGTTTGAATGCACTTAATGTACTCACGAGAAGAAAAAAAGTCGCGTTCAGCTTGCTACGCTGGCCGCCAATTTTGTTTTGGTGTCCCGCACAACATACAGCGGCAGCCGCCTATTTGTTGATCTGTTATCATCCCGCAGCAAATGCCTGATGAAATCTTTTTTTCTTCTTGCGGGAAATTTAACCCGCGTAATGATCGCACCCCTGAATTTTAGTCAAACTTTTTGACAAAAAAGTGCGACCATTATGCGAGTAAATAGGGTAATACAATGAATGTTCGCCTGGAAAGGGGTTGTATACAAATGGGGGCAGGCAACTCAAGTGTGACAATAAACAAATATTTGTTCTCGCAATAATGAAACCAGTCATAAAATATATCCTGACAAATTTGGAAATGAATGCACAAAGAACCTTGCTGATTCTCACATTAGTGTCGTAGACATGATCTTTTGATGTTTATAATTCCTAGTTTAACCCACTTTCGCTAGTAAATGAACTCTGACCTAGAATACTCAGTGTAGAAGACTAACCCAGAACTGGAAGCCAATATTCAAATCTGCAATAAAGACATTCATCCCACGACTACGTCACTGCTATGTCATCAGAAGCGTGCATCCGTGGACATAAAGTCTCTAAAATTATTTTTAGATGATCTGTACTGTTACTCTTGAACTAATAAATTAGGAAATGCATTTGCTATTTCAAGCACTGCTGTAAATCTTTGTGTTTAGAAATGCAATACTCAAAAGTGTAACACAACCAATGTGTACATGAAACCTACGATGCCTTTGACATTCGTCAGTGTGGCAAATAGGTACTGAGAAATGCCAAGGGCATCATAGCTTTCATATTTCAAACCTTGTATGCGAGTACCACTGGTACTTTTGCAGTGAAAGGATGTTACATAATTATCAGACCTATGACGGGAACTCATGTTTCTCTAGTTTAACATTTTCTTTCTTGTGCTCCTATATTCTTGACTTTTCCAAAAATAATGGGTGTTTTAAATAAGTAATCTATATTGCTCTTAAATTTATCCTGCACAAAAGCCTGTGTTAGGTTGCATTTCTTGAACACTTTGCAGGGCTGTAGATTGTCAAAAGGAAAAAAAAATACCATAAGTTTGCATTTTAGCCTTCTGTATAACAAGAATTATGAACCTATCAATTACATACACAAGTACAAAAGAACTACGGAAAACTGTGCATAAAGACAGACATATATTATAATAGCAGGAATCGATGGTGATAATTCGAATAGAAAGGAACCATTAAAAATTAGGTACTAAAGACACATATGAATTATAATAACACAAGTATTTGCAAAGAATTTGAAGAGACAAATAGAATGTCTCCAAATCACTCCACCCCAACATTCATCCATGGTTCCATAAGTGACCACAGCTGGTGGTACTGCTTCGATAGATGGAGTATGAGGTACAGCTGTCAAATAGGCGGAACATGTAGAGGGGTCCCCATGGTTGCATGGTGGCTGCACAGCAGGTTGCCTTGATCTCCGGACTCACTCGACACTGATCCATTGAGCCTGGTTATACGTCGTTTGCAAGAGGCCTGACCCGACTGTGTGGCAAGGCTTGGGTAAAATTTTGAGGGAATCTGAAAAACACAGATCCATATCGATAAGCAACAAAATATTCTTCACCATAGGGCAAACCTGAAGTTTACCATTGGCACATAGCGGATAATGAAACAGAAACAAGTCACCAGACTCGAGGTATAAAAATGTGCAAAAGTGTAAATGAATGTGAAGAGCTGCTTATGGGATGGAACGTTTCATTTTGTCTTTTCTACATCAATAATAGTAGTTTAACCTAGTCAAGTGCACATGGCCCTCCCTGTTTCTGTAAGTAGGCTATTCCATGCGAGCTGTCCCAACCTGGCACAAGACTACTTGAAATTTCTTTTTGAAAAACTGGAGGCCCTTCAATATAGGACAAATGTTAATTTCAAGAAATACCTCAAAAAGTTTTTACTGGCGCAAGCACGAAGTGAGATTTTGTGCAAAGCACGAAACTTGCATCATAAGAGGCATAGCCAAAAAATTGGTTCCTACCTTAAGAGGGCCAAATTTTTCTGGACAATAAAGAAAGACCTTACACAAAAATTGAACTGCTTATTAGACACTGTTCAGTTTGTTATGGGTGATTAGTTTATTATGGGCGGTGATTGAAGTCGGAGAAAAGTACATGAGTATAGCCATATTGAACGTCGACGCCGGTTGGAAAGCCTTCGACTTCAGTTGCTCAGCCGCCAGAAAGGCTTGAGTGGTAGCATACCGCGGGGTGTATTTGGTAACCACAGCGATAAATACACACTTTGCGGAAGTAAACAGAGGAAAGGGACGTAGTGAGTTGGCCGCCCTTTTCGAGCTCTGGCATAGTTTGAAAAATGAATGTGGCGAAGTATGACGCACAAAATAGTATATGTCAACCCAAATGAATCAGCGTGGTCATACTTGCGCGGCACGCCATGGTGGCCTGCCACCAAGACACCATGAAGTCGTAGCGATGACAGTTTTCATTGGATACTTGAGAATAAAAACGAGCACGTCAAAGACGTCCGAGGGACATTTCTAGGGTACAAGAGCACATCGCCCCCCCCCCCCCCCCAAAAAAAAAAAATATAATCGATAAATCACGAATATAAGCTTACAAATAGGGACATCATAGGATCGAGCACTACGGCGCTTGTTGATCTTGTTTAGGATGACGTCAGCACTTAATTCAGCGTTTATTTCTGAGAAAATGAGTGGACGTTCCGTTTATTTCCATCACAATGGCAGGCGTAATCAGGCAAACATTGACAGCATTTCATTAGAGAGTGCCTGTCTACTCTGTGGAGATTAGGTATGACAATGACAACAAACACGGAAACCTTTGCTTACATCGATTCGCACATACATGCGATCCACATAATTTTTTGACTATCAATTTAAATGCTTAAGAATGGTGCTCATTAACGGAATGTTTCCATTCACAGTGAGGAAAAGCGGCTGTCGTATCCACAGTAGAATTGATTTAAATGGCTTTAATCTGATGGACATTATATCGTTGCCAACTTCCGTGGGATTGGAGTCGTCAAAATGGGATACAGTTGACAGGGGAATGAGGAGGTTGATGAACGGCAAGAAGGCAGAAGCTTGCACGAGACATCAGGGATATAAAATTATTTTTGAGGATCTTGGTCAGGGGGCCACGCAATGGTTTCCACGTCTATTAAAAATCCTTCAAAATATGAACAAAGGCCGACAAAAATGCAGGCATTTCGGCAAAGGTGAAACCGCTGCAAATTTCAGGACAGCATTAGCCTAAATATAAAAGATGACTTAAAAATAAGAAAGCACAACTTTGACAGGGTGGCCAAATTTTGGCACAAATAAATTGGCTGTTGAAGCAGTTCAGCTAAAACGCAATGGTGCGAAATAAAGCGAGAATGTCGGCAAGTTTTGAACAAACGTCAAGTAGGTGCTGTGGCCGACGCCACCGCTCGGCACCTGTCAAGCGACTGCACGTATTAGGGAGATGCCTGGTCGTCCGTAATAACGCTATGATTCGGGTCTCACGAAATTGTCTCACGTGCTGGCTGTCACCTTCCTCCTACTGCCAACATTCCGTCCCCTCCGTAGTTGCTTAGCTTTTATTGGGTTCGGCTGCTAATCACGAGGTCTCGGGATCAAATCCCAACCACGGCATCCGTATTTCAGTGGATTTCAAATCCGAAAACCCGTGTACTTAGGTTTGGGCGCACGTTAAAAATCCCAAGTGCTCTAAATTATTCCCGAATCCTCCACTACGGCGTGCCTAATAATGAAATCGTGGTTTTGGCAAATAAAACCTCATAATATGTTATGTAACATTTGTTAAGGATGTCCTGGGCTGTCGCACAACTCTTGAATACAATTAAGTGTCAGGAGTTGTGCGCGAGGTCTTTGAGTATGTGGATAGCCTTTATGGCGTTCGATAGCTGCTATAGTCAACATTGCGGCTATATAATACAGGCGGAACGGCAACATGGTACAGAATGTGGAGAACATACAAATACCGCATATAATACTGCACAATAATTTTAAATAGCATTCTCCCTTCACGCACGTGGAAATCCGCCATAGAAGACTACTTGGGAAACTAACTGCAAGTACTGTATATGTCGTACCCAAGGGTGCACATGGTCTGGTGGTCAGTAAATATGACATAATATTGTGAGCAGCTTCGGCCATAGCATGCTAACGGACGACGACACAGACTGAAGTGACTAGCGCAAGAGTGGACAGGGGCACTAAAGAGGCTACAAGGACACGCGCCCAGTTGGAAATTTGCGATTAACTTTGTCGCCCCTTTAGCGTCCCGTGTACACTCTTGCACTAGTCACTTTAGCATGGAAAAGCTGGTGTCGTGTCTTTTCTGTCAAGGTGAAAAACCAACATATCCACGTATATGTCTTAATACTTAAGCACATCTAGATTTACAGCTGCGGCGATGGCCGATGAGTGCGAATTTCAAAGTCGCTAGTGATATAATTGTGTGCACCTTTGCGAATTCGATAGGGGAAAATCAAAATCCGTCCACGACGGCGTCTCTAGTAGACGTTGTGCGATGTTCGGACGTTAACAATGTGTGCGGACTGAAGAAAGGCTGCCCCGAAGTGCTTCTGACGGTTACGCTAGCTTCTTTGCTCCGTAGAATGAAAAAAAAAAAACAAGAAAAGAAAAGGAAAAGTAAAAAAAAACAAGAAAAAAAAATACGCGCACTAAAAGCCCAGAATCAACCATTGCTCGTCGCGACTAAACGCCCTTAGGAAGACGAGTAATTTCCGGGCGACCAGCGAATACGCTTTATCAAGAACACTGATAACGCCGGCGGGACAAGCATTGTGGCGAAGTTCAATGAACAGGGATAGCTTTTATTTTTTTAATTTCGTTTGGTTGAAGTCATCATGAATCACCGCGGGAAGTTTGAAAAGTTTAAGGTGAGTCCGCCACGTGTTGGCACTCACGCGAACTAAACCCTTGTGTCCAGAAAAGCTGGATACGAAGCAGTTGCCGTATTGTTACGTATGAAAAGACACAGATGAAAGAGGCTATATACAGGCTATTTACACTGGAGCCAGATCACCAGACCGACACTCGCTCACGCCAAGGGCACCAACCCACTTCGTCGTCATCCTCGCGGCGGCTCGTCCCTTGAGCATCGGTCGAAGATATCGTAATACTACCCCCCGGCGGCAAAAGCGCCGTCACGGTGCTGTTAAATACCCAAGGCGCATGGAGAGTTGTAGGGTTTGAGTCGAGCGACGTGGACAATGTCACTGGTTGTCAAAGCGGAGGACGTAGTAGGCGTGGCTCGAAAGATTCCGTAGGTGACATCCGTCACTTGGCGAAGCACGCGATATGGGTCTGTGTAGCAGGAAAGCAGTTTTTCACAAAAGCCAAATTTTCGCGATGGTGACCAAAGCAACACGAGGGTGCCTGTGCACAAAAGTGACATCACGGTGAAGGAGGTCGTATCGTTGCTTTTGTTTGTTTTAAAAGACTTATAGACGAGCGCGCGCAAATTGGCGAGCATGGTCAGCATGGGCGATAGCATCACGGGCATAAGCGCTAGTGGAAGCTGTGGTGGACGGGAGCACAGTGTCCAGTGGTAGCGTTGGTTCACGGCCATACAAGAGGCAAAAAGGCGGAAAGCCAGCAGTTTCGAGACGTGAAGAGTTGTACGCAAAGGTAATGTAAGGTAGAGCCTGGTCCCAGTCACGGTGGTCGTCTGAAACGTATTTGGATAGCATGTCTGTAAGGGTGCGGTTCAAACGCTCAGTGAGGCCGTTCGTTTGAGGGTGGTAGGACGTGGTACACTTATGCTGTATTGAGCAGGCACGCATGATGTCGTCAATGACATTGGCTAAGAACGTACGGCCACGGTATGTTAGCAATTGACGCGGAGCACCATGAATCAAAATGACATCACGCAGGAGGAAGTCCGCAAAATCAGTTGCGCTCCTGTACAGAAGAGCGGGGGTTACGGCGTAGCAGGTCGCGTAGTCCGCTGCAACTGCAACCAACTTGTTTCCTTGTGTAGATTCCGGAAATGGGCCGAGAAGGTCTAATCCGACACAATGGAAGGGCTCGGCAGGGATGTCGAGCGGCTGCAGGTAACCAGCGGGGAGCTAGGAAGGCTTCTTGCATCGTCGTCAAAGTTCACAAGTGGCGACGTAACGTCGTACGGAACGGGCAAGGCCCCGCCAGAAAAAAAAAACGGCGACGTACACGGTCACAGGTTCGAGATACGCCGAGGTGTCCTGCCGGTTGGTCCGTCATGAAGCACTTCTAGAACGGTTGACCGGAGGTGTTTAGGTATGACAAGTAGGAACTTAGAGCCGTCCAGATGAATGTTACGACGGTACAGAGTACCATCGCGGAGGACGAAGAGGCGTAGAGTGGCGTCGGCCAGAGAGTGTTCAAAACGGTCGATGAGTCCTCTGATGTAGGCGTCACGAGGTTGCTCGCCGGCAAAATGAAGCGGCTGCGTCAGAGAGAATACGCAAGGAGCACTGGTGATATTGGAGAAGTCAGGGTCATCAACAGGGTAACGCGCAAGCTGTCAGCGTCTTGGTGCAGGCGGCCAGACTTGTAGACCGCGGAATATGAAAATTCTTGTAGCCTCAAAGCCCGTCGACCAAGCCGGCCTGTAGCATCTTCTAGCGATGAGAGCCAGCAGAGAGCATGATGGTCAGTGACTACGGAAAAAGGGCGATCGTAAAGGTAAGGAGGGAACTTCCCAACCGCCCAGACTACAGCAAATCATTCTCGTTTCGTAATGGGATAGTTGCGCTTCCATGGTGGGAGGAGGCGGCTCGCATAAGCAATAACGCGATGCTGGCCACGCTGACGCTGGGCTAAGACGGCACCTACGCCATGACCGCTGGCATCTGTACGCAATTCTGTAGGGACATCAGGGTCGAAGTGGGCGAGAATGTGTGGTGAGCAGAGAAGAGTGACGAGATGAGAGAAGGCGGCGGCTTCTGCAGTACCCCACCGGAATTGTACGCCTTTCTTCAAAACATTAGTGAGGGGTCTTGCAATTACCGCAAAATCTTGAATAAAACGGCGAAAGTTCGAGCATAGCCCTACAAAATTTCGAACGTCTGCGGCTCTGTTCGGAACCGGAAAGTGTCGGACAGCGCGAGTTTTGTCAAGATCAGGCTGTACTTCGGAAGCGTCAACGAGGTGGCCTAGAACAGTCATTTGGCGGCGGCCGAAACGACATTTCGACGAGTTAAGTTGCAGCTTCGCCTTTCGAAATACATCAAGTATAGCTGTTAGACGCTCAAGGTCAGTGTCGAACGTGGGCGAGAAGTCTATGACGTCGTCGAGGTAGCAGAGATATGTCGACCATTTGAAACCTCGGAGCAAGGAGTCCATCATACGCTCAAAGGTGGTACGGGCGTTGCATAATCCAAATGGCGTTACTTTAAATTGGTATAGGCCATCTGGTGTGCCCATATCGTCAACAGCAATCTGCCAGTGTCCAGAACGGAGATCAATAGAAGAGAAATAGCTGCAACCGTAGAGGCCGTCAAGGGCGTCGTCTATACGTGTGAGTGGGCAGACGTCCTTCTTAGTAATGTTGTTCAGGGGATGGTAGTCTACACAGCAGCGCCACGTGCCATCCTTCCTTTCAAACAACACTACAGGTGACGCCTTGGTACTCGAAGAATGCTCAATGATATTTTTGTCTAGCATTTTGTTCACTTCACATTGAATTACTTGGCGTTCCGACGCAGAAACTCGATATGGTCGTCGGTGAATAGGTATGGCATCGCCAGTAAGAATCCCATGCTTGACCGCGAGCGTCTGGCCTAAAGGGCGATCGTCGAAGTTGAAAATATCTCTGGAGGACGATAATACTTGGTAAAGGTCTTCAGCCTGCGCAGAAGACAGGTCCGTCGCAACCATTTTCTGTATCTTGGGACCGGCGGCCGAGGCTGGCACGAGGGGCCTGCTATGTTCGCAAGAAGCATTGGTCTATAAAGTTGCCACGTGATGATCGCCGAGACAATCAACGTTGGCAAGGCAAATACCTTACGGTACAATTTTATTTGCCAATCCAAAGTTAAAGATAGGCATGAAAGTGCGGTTACTTAAGTATATTGTGAGGCACGGTAACGTCATACTGTAGTGGAATGTCGGGCAGGGGAGTGACGAGGCACTCGCCATCAGGGAGTGGTGGGGAAGACAAGAGTTCAATATACGCTATTGATTTTGGCGGCAGGCGAATAAAGCCGGTGGGGCGTAGGCGGCACTGGGGTGCGTCAGAAAGTCCTGCGAGAATCGGCAACTCAAGGCGAAGCGTACTGGCAGAGCAGTCAATAAGAGCACAATGCGCGGAGAGAAAGTTGAGGCCGAGGTTGAGGTCGTGGGGGCAATGAGCAATCACGGTGAACAGTACAGGAGTGTGGCAGCCGGCGATGCTAACGCGTGCCGTACACATGCCGGTAATAGGCAGAGTACCGCCATCCGCATCGCAGACGACGCGTGCGACGCTGGGGTGAAGAGCTTGTTCCGTCGTCGTTGAAAGGCCGGTGGTGGGCATCGGTTGCGGCAGTGACGAGTGACGTGGCCGATGCGACAGCCGTTGAAGCAGATCGGCCTGGCATCAGGGGTAAGTCATTCGGACGGGCTGCGGCGAGATGTGACAGAAATGGACTGCCGGGGACGAGGAGGGCTGGTAGAGAACTGGGGAACCGTGGGTGGAGACGATGAACACACGGAGCTGTGACCCATGTTCTCAAATTGACCCATGTTACCCATGTTCTCAAACGGCCTGAATCATCGCAATCGTGGTTGCTGGTGGATCGGGAGGCGTCGTGGAGAAAACTGGCAAACAGGCAGCCTCAAGCTCGCAGCGAACAATTTGGGTTACGTCGTCACAGGGGGTGGTCTGACGTTGTGGACCCTCACATATCGACGTAGCAGCAGTGTTGGGTAGCCGCGTGATGTGTTGTGTGATACGGCTGCTCTTAGCTTGTTCAAGGCGACGGCATTCTTTGATGATGGCGTCGATAGTCGAGACGTGACCGAAAACAAGCAAATTAAAAGCATCGTCGGGGATGCCTTTTAGCGCATGTGACACTTTATCTGCTTCAGACATAGTATCGTCAGCTTTGCGGCCGAGAGCCAAGACGTCGAGGATGTATGAAACGTACGGCTCTGTAGATGTCCGAAAACGAAACGCAAGAGCCTTTCTCGCGGCAGCCTTGCACCCAAAAGGGTCGCCGAACAGTTCCAAGAGCTTTTTTTGAAACTTTTCTAACTCTTTATCTCGTCGTCATGCGTTTGGTCCCACACGCGTGGGGTGCCGCCGAGATAAAAGATGACGTTGGCGAGCATGATCGTTGGGTCCCACCGGTTATTAGCACTGGCGTGCTCATACAGCTTGATCCATTCGTTACCTGTCCTCTCCCTCTATGCCAGAGAACACACCAGGGTCGCGATGTTGGGCAACCGTGATGATTGGAGCAGTCGGACAAGCCGCAGCCGTTGCAGAGGCGGTCTCGTCACTGGGAGACATGGTGACAAGCTCGATGTACCGACCACATCGGAGTTCCGTGGTGAGGACGGGTATTGCTGACCTCCACCAGAATGTTGCGTGTGAAAAGACACAGATGAAGGAGGCTATATACAGCCTATTTACGATGGAGCTAGAACGCCAGGCCGACACTCGCTCGCGCCAAGGGCACCAACCCACTTCGTCGTCGTTCGCCCGGCGGCTCGTCCCTTGAGCATGGCTGAATGATATCTTAATAATATGTTTATTATAAATTGTACTCCAGTCTTTTAAGCAGCGAGGTGGCACCTCATGTAAGCCGTGACCAATCTACAAACGACTCGCGCTTATACGCGCACGATATGTGAATAGGGCATGAGCCACTGAAATAATAATGTATGTATGTATGTATGTATGTATGTATGTATGTATGTATGTATGTATGTATGTATGTATGTATGTATGTATGTATGTATGTCTAAAGGTATGCGTGTGTACGTGTGTGTGCAACAAACATTCTGTGTTAAGATGTGCACTTGGGGAATCCTTGTCCATGTTTTGTGATAAACTTGCCTCCGTTATTGACATCGGTGATAATGTAGTGATATGACTAAAAATAAGTTTTACATCTCAACGACAACACCCAGAACACTTGCACTCTGAAGATTGCGAAAAAGGAAAGACGGCAAATATATAAGTGGTCCCGAAAGAAATGGAAGAACAAGGGCGCGGGGGAGTTTAATGGCTGGAGCTAATCGAGGGAGCAGTGTGTATTTCCGCGCGTTTTGCGAGGTTGGGCAGACGCTATGACCACTTATTTACACGATGACGAGCGCACGATTCAAATGGGTTGACAAGTGCCAAGTTGAAAGATTTATTTCTTTAGACTCTTTATTTCTATAGGCAAACAACCATAACAAAATATATTAGTTTTTATTAGGTAAGCCAAAATTAAACAGAGATAGGTATTTTATTCTGCTGCATTTTTTCTGCTTTGTATGGATGCGAGTGTGTGCGTGAATATTTAGCGCTGTTATGTGCTCTCCATTACTAAAAGAACTGATAATTTTTGTGGCGTGTTCTAGTTACTATTTCCGTTGTGAAAACGTTTGATGAAAGCTCACCGGATGATAGAAAAAATGCATAAATTGAGCATAACTACTTGCAAAGGAATCTTTAACGAAGAGTGATCCTCGGCCGAAACATCAAATTTTATCCAAAGCGAAAACATCATTGTTTTCAATTATGTTAAAAAATAAATAATGCGGTTTTACTTGCCAAAACCACGATCTGATTATGAGGCGCGCCATAGTGGGGGACTCCGCATGATATTGGACCGCCTGAAGTTTTTTAACATACACCTAAATATAAGTACACGGGTGTTTCCACATTTCGCGCACATCGAAATGCGGCCGGGATTTGATCCCACGATCTCGTGCTTTGCAGCCCAACACGAAAGCCACTAAGCAACGGCGGCTGGTTTCAAACCAATTATCCGTGGGTCGAGACATTATCTAAGAGCGCAGTTTTCCACCGGTTTGTGCGCTGCCAGGGCTAGCACGACGTCTTTTGGTTCCGAGACCAAAGTAATTTCGTGAGAACGACGGAAGCCACGCGCGAATTTGACTCGGCCAACGACGGCTCACAAGTTGGCGTCGCGGCGTTGCTTATTGGTCATGTCTGAATTTTGGCAGATGGAAAAAGCACAGTCGGCAGTTTCGGTGTCATCGATCTTTCACCACCCACACGAATTCACGTGCGCGCAAGTTCACGCCTGTGCTCGTGGCGCCTCCGTCATCTATCGAGGAAGGCCGGTTCTCATGTGTGAAAACAACGCGTGACACCGCGTGCTAAGTCAGCGCATTCATAGACGCCTTTTACGACACATTTCTTTTTCGCATTCAAAATACTTTAAAATCCTTGAATATCTATAAACATCATTCTTTGATTACTGCAGCAGTCAGAATAGCGCCAATAGAACAACAAAAGCACTTTCTCGCATGACAAAATATGTCTCACTTGGAGTAGATTGTACCAGGCCGTAGTTGCGAAGCTATGTGAACCGTCGCGAGGGCAGCCGAAGGGCGGTATATCATAGAGATGATGGTCGCCCAATCGCGCCTTGACTCGGCGAGTACTAAGGTCTCTAAATAAAAAGGAACAATGTTTTATTTAGGGACCGTAATCCGTACGAGATATTTTGTAACCTCTGGGCATAGATGGTTGCGCAGACTCGAGCTTCAGCGCGTCGGAAAGCGTACGTGTAGTTTGGCCTTAAGGGGACAAGCAGTCGGCTTGAGTGAGCAGGCGCCTATCTGATAGGTCACCGAAAAGTATACTCCTGCTGCTGTAAAATCTATTGTACAATCCACGCTGTGGGGCGTTTCAAGGAAGAACATCAGAAAGCATCTTCCAATCGCATTTCATATTTTCATCCCACAGTACCTTGGAAGCTTTGAAAATCACATTAAATATACTGATCTTTCACCCTATGCCTGCCTGAAACGTGCATATAATCTGTTGATGGTGATATCCCAATTATGGTATGTTCTACATGCATAATCCTTTTGTATTACCTTGTGATGTCCCACATTGAGGCGGCAGTATGCGTAAATAAGTATCAAAGGAACGGGGCCGTTTCACAAGAACCGGCCAAAAAAGTAGGGGGTGAAGTTTACAACCACCCAGGCAAGATTTTGATAAATTCGCTCGGCAATGAAGAAGTTTCGCTACAAAGAAGGCAGAAGATGGCTGCCGTCCGCTATGACGTGGCCATCATCGCGCTGGACTTGCTCCAAAACTGCATCAATTTCTTGGCTACTAGCATATGTACTCATCTCTGTGGGTAACGAAGCATCAAAATACCCAAGAATAGATGAAGTGGTCAATATGCTCATGGGAAAAGAGAAGCCATCGGTTAAAGAGGAACCCCAAGAAAAAAAAAAGTACACCTTTATTAAGAAATTAGGTGAAATGCAAAGCACTTACCATACGAATGAAGTAAGGGCAAATGTCGACGAAGTCGCTGACACATTTAGTGACGTCGTAAAGGAAAGCCGTGGACTGCGGGAATTTTCCCTGCATCACGTTAGATTCCAGAAAAGTCGACAATATTAGCAAGCACTGTTTTCTGAGGGTGGCCAAAGTGGCATATTTCATAGCTAGGTGATACTACAGCGTTGCGCAAAACACAAATAGTGGCTGAGAGTTGTACAAGGGGTGCACCGAACGTAGTCGTTAAATTTACAACTTCATCAAGCTTCAAGGTAATGTTCACCATCTAAACACTAGAAGCAAAGAGCGCATCGTGCGCGAAAGCGTGTCTGATGCGTTGCGTAAGCAAAAACCTAACCTTGAAGGGAAGATGTCTCTCAAGCGATATCAGGCACTCGTTTTACGATCGCAATCATTTGCAGCAATTTGGCAATAACCGGACCGACGCTGGTGTTAGTGCGAACTTTGACAAGCAATGTCTCGCCCTTAGGACGGTCATTAAGTCGCAAATGTATCAATAAGAAAGCTATGACTAACAGAGAGCTTCAGCGTCACCATGAAGAAGGTCTGGGACAACTAGATGTGTGATGACATCGTCTGGACAACTAGCAGAGTTGGGAATTCAGCCAGAATTCATACACGATAACTATCCAATTATGCGAATTGCCGAAAAGCGTCGTATGTATGGTGTAACGGGCTACTTTGTCGTGATTTTTTCGCAATGCGCTGCGCCTTGCAACTGCACCGCCGTGAAGTCTACGCACACCCAACGACAGATGCACAATGACCCAAGCTGTACCCTGCAGGCAACCTGGAGTACATACTCAATTTCGCGTGAGCGAGCTTATTTGAAGAGAGGCACATACCTAGTAACACGTTACCACGTGAATGGCACACATCTTTAGAATGCAATACCTTCGGAATTTGACCGAGCTTTCACCCCTGCCCTTTTGGCTGGGATCTGCCCAGATTTTTGGTGTGATAGCTAGAAAGCTACATACGGTAGGTAGTGAAGGTAGCAAGTTGCTGTCTGTCCACCTGATTGATAGCTAGAAAGCGAGCACAGTTTCTGTATGAACTGGTGAGCGACCTGGTGAACGCGTTTTGAAGTGCGCCAAATCGAAATCGCTGGGTTCATCCCTGTAGAAAATTTCATCGGCTAACCAGCCGTTCTTTAACATCAATATGGAAAAGGCCACAGAATAAGCCGTTTAAATCGCATAAATAAGGGCAACCTACTGGGTAACCGACGATGCTGGCGCAGACAAGCTATCATCTCCGAGACGCGATGTCAAAAGCTGGAAGTCGCGACCCTTGCCGAGCTTCCTTGCGAAGGTGACGTGTATCACAGCACATCCACTAATTTTTGCCCTTTGTAACCATTTTATGGATGTATTTACCTGTACACCACGTCTTTTGAGACGCATAAGAGCCCAGCTAGGCTGTGTTGAATTTTTATGGCCTTTATTTTAACCCCACGAGCGAAGCACCACCACATCGAAGAGGAAACACCGTGACGCACGCTGCATCGATGTAAACACGGTGAAGTGTACGAATGGCGCTCGAAATGTATATAAACAAAAAGTGAGTGTATATGTGCCTTCAATGACCCACACTGAAAACAAAATGGTTTGGTTCTTTAGTTGGAAAGTCCTAAAGCAACCTTAGGTGCTATCACGTGTGCTGAAGTCGATGTCCCCGAAAAATTTGGACCGAGTAGCGATTAATAATGTGCAACACAAAACAGGGTAAACTTCAAAGAAAAAACAAACCCATTAGACAGTTGAGGGTGTTCGCGCATTCTGAATTGGGTTTTTATTTTCCCGTCGTAAAAAGACTTCTTTTCTTGTGGAGGGATGTTAATCATTACTAGGACATGTTATTTCTAGTATAAAACATTTCAACAAGCTTATTCCAAACTAAACCCTTGCTTCTTCCATGCTTGTCTTGTAGATGAGAAAGAGCCTTACCTCTGCGTTGGTAAGTATATCCTCTTTTTCAAATGTTGAGGCAACAAGCCGATTCTTTGTCGATAATTATCAAATCTATTAATAGATGCCGCAAATCAAGAAAGGGCTGACAGATGGAATATCACACTGTGGTATAAAGTTTGTAAACAGCGATAAGGTGCCTCAGTAAGGCTGGCCAACGTTTCGATAGGAAGACCTTTCTTCGTCAAAGGCGGCCTCGTCATACCCGGCATGTTTGTTTTAAAGGGCTAGTGCAGTGACGTCACGTGCGGGTGTTGTCTCTGGCGGCTGGTTCTAAAAGGAGAGACTTCAGAAGTAACGAGCGCTGTCGTCCGACGTCTGTGTGCTTCGTTCCCAAGACGGGGCACAAGAGCGGGAGAGTGGGAGCGTGGGGAGAGAAGAAAAGAGAGACACAGAGAAAAAAAAAAACAAGCTAAGAAAAAAAAAGGGGGGGGGGGAGCCAGAGCGACACCAAGACAGAAAAAAAAATAGAGAGATAGAACTAGAAACAGGGAAACATTTTTTAAGAAAGTCGGAGGCCTGGGAGCGCGTTGGGGATGCGGGAGGTTAGGAAGAATTTAGGGGTATCGTTGGCGGCATGTTCTTGTGGCATTAGAAGAGCCGGTCAGGCGGTCAGTGCGCGAGTAACACAAAAAAAAAATAAAAAAAAACATGAGTTAGAAGAGTGACTTGAGTAGCATAGCAGCAATACGTCGAGTAATGTTGAAGTAGTTAAGATGGTGACGAGGAGTCTGCGGTGCAATGTATGCGGCGACTGAAAGGCAGCGGCATGGTCTTTCAAGGGGCATTGCCCCAGTCGCTCAAAGTAGGTGTCATGATGGCGGCATCCAGAAATGGGGATACCCTGGGTTGAGGCGCCGAAAAGGGCATATTGACTTCGGAATATGTTGGTGATGTGGTTTCAAAAAATATATAAAGAAAAGTACGGGAAATGTGAGAGGGACTGAAACCGGGATAACAAACAGGAGGGTTACGTGTGCAGAAGCGGGCGGGGCAAGTGTACATGGGAGAAGGGGTTCGTACAGTTGACATAGGCGTAAAAACCTGAAAGAGTATATTAAATCGAGCAGTAGGCAGGAAAAAATGTTTCGATATGGAAGAGTAGGTGAGGTTAAGAATTGAGGTTAGATGGTGGCATAAGGTGTCTTGTGTCTTGGTTGATATGAGAATTTCAGATTTAAGTAACCGCTTTTAAAGATTCTAAGTTGCCACGTGCCAAATTAGTTCTTGTTGGGTGTAGGCAAAGAAACTTGTGTATGAAGTATGATTCCGTATATTTCCTTTCGCGAGGAGAACGGAAATTGGTTTGTAGTACATAGAGCCTTGCTTTGTCAAATATAGGACCAGGTTCATTAAAGTGGCTGGCTACTGCTTTAGGTATATTGTGTTTTGTGCCCGCGCGGGGACCGTTCAGACTTGTATGAATTTGTTGTCCAGTCTCACCTGTGTATTGGTTGCTACAAGCGGCGCATTCTAGACAGTAGACTACGTTGCTTGATGTGCAGGTGAAAGCCGAAGTTACCTTGTGTGCGTAATCCGACGCTGTACTTTTTACTGCAGTAGTAGATTGAATATGTTTCTATGTAGAGCACCTGGGACGGAAACAGTGACTGGTTCCCAACTTACTCTTTGTCTTTAGTTTGGCTTGCACAAGAACATCTTTAAAATTAGTGTTGTGTCTGTAGGCTACTCTGGGAGGGTCGGGGAAAATCTTATTAAGTTTCTGGTTGCTGGTGAGAATTGGGCAGTTTTTACTGAGGATGTTATTCACGTTTGGGAGTGCGTTTGTGAATTTTGTAGTAAGAAGAGGCGCTGTTGTTCTTGTGATACTCGGGCGGGGCTTGAGGACCTCAGCTCGATCAGGTTTGGTTGCAGCGGTGTAGGCTCTTTGGAGGTCACTGTTTTGGTGGTTCCTGTTTGATAGGGTTTCCTTAAGGTGATCGAGTCTATCTATGTAGTCTTAGTTTTCAACGCAAATGGGACGTAGTATTGTGGCTTGGCCTCTGAAGATGCCTTGTTTGCAATGTCTGGGATGCTGGCTGGTATATTCTAGGTACTGTTGTTTGTAGAAAGGTTTCCTATACAGGGTTGTCTTTAGCTCCCCGTTGTCAATCTATATTGCTGTGTTCAGAAAGTTTATGCGCTCCGTTGCGCATTCTGATGCGAATTTTTATTGTTGGGTGAAAAGAGTTTAGAAATGCTACATATTTATCTAGACTGTCTTGACTATGTCCTCATATTATGAGTATGTCGTCTATGTATCGTAGGTCCATGTGGGGCTTGTCAGTGAAGCGCGATAAGAAATCTGTTTCTAGAATTGCGATAAATAGGTTCACGTAGGTTGGTGCAAAAGGCGTATCCGTGCTTCTACCATGTATCTGTAGGTAATAACCCTCTGCAAATGCCAAGTAGTAATGTGTTAGAACTAATTCAAGGAGAGATAAGTAGACTACAGTAGAATATTGTGCATTTGGGGGGGAGGTGTAGAAAGCGTTTGTTTTATCGAAGAAAAACCATCAGGAATTGGAATATTCGTGTACAGCGCCGTGACGTCTAGTGTTGCGAGAATTGTGTTGTGGGGTAATGTGCCTTTAGTATTGATGTCCTCTATAATTCTTAGCAGGTGGGGCGTATCTTGCCCAAATGACGGAAGTGCTTTTCGCAAGTCACCTAGGTAGTGTTTAAGGAATGTGGAGATGCTCTCTATCGGTGTGTTGTTGTTTGGTACTATCAGGTGGCCTGGGATAATTGCTGTGTATAGTTCAGCGAATGGAATTTTATGAATTTTCGGAAGGAAGTAAAAACGTCCGGAAGTTTGGTGCTTCGTTTAAGAAATTTGTATTCTGACAGTTATGAATTCATCAGCCAAAAGAGATTTCAGCGTGTTGGTAATTGTCACTGTGTAGGATAATCTCTGTTTAATATGTACCTTACGGCCACGTTCTCAGCTGTTTAGTTGTCTGTAAGCCTCGTGCTTGTATTTTTCTACTGGCCAAATAACTATACTTCCACACTTATCTGCTTCCTTAATAACAATGTCATTTGGGTAACTAAGATTTTATATGGTATGACTCTCAGACCCAGTTATGTTTTCGGTCGCTTAGATATCTTGAACTGGCTTATAATTTCTTTAGTGACAGTTTTAAGGTATATGTCAAGTTCTATGGCTTGTTCTGGTTCGGAAGTCCAAGTGGATTGGGCTCTAAGTGGTGTCATTCCTGTGTCTGGTGTGTCTGCGAAATAATGTCTGATACGCATTCGTCGGGAGAATTCGTCGGGTGTTGTTCGTGGGACAAAAGATGCCCGAAATTTCAGGGCAAATAATGTATAAATGTCTTTGTAGCGGGCACCATACGTGTGTAACATTGTCTTCATAAAAGTTCTCTACTAGAGATGTCCACGAAATCTGTCTTCACGTTAATCCGTTTTTTTTTTAGGAGTTGAGGAGCTTTAGGCGAACAAATAAATAAAAATAATGACAGCACTGATATATCTAGCTCAATATAACATAAAAATATATGGCCAACAAATAGGATCTTTCATATTCCTGTCTATATATCAATGCAAATATATCACTAATTGACCTTTGATTACATGTACATGAATTGAACTAGTTCATGCATGTTGGTGGCGGGCGCGGGATCAGTTTGGATTAGTGACGTTTTCATCCGGTTGTAGAGCAAATGTATTGGCACGTGACGTCCGGACACGCGAAGCAGGTACAGCCGCTAGCTGCGTTTGTTGAATATGTTCCGCCGTTTCTTCTGTTTTTTTCTTGAACGACACCCATGTGCAACTACATCAGTACAAACATAGTACGTATTTTAGATGCATGTTCAAATTCGCAGTTAAAACTGACGCTGGTGAGGTCATTTCAGTTCCAACGCTCTTCGTCGGGGTGTCTGACTCCTAATTAGCTTAATCTCAGTGGTCCGTAATTGTGGTATGTACATTTCTGACGCTGTTTTCCTTTTATCGACTTGTTGTAACGTAAATAAAGGAGCCTTTCATTCGCAATGGCATCGGCTTCAAGGTAAATTGTGTCTTCACTTGTAGCAGTGTGACATCTCCTGACGTTGGGCACTTTGTGGCACACGCGCAATCTTACACGCATTTTCTCTTCTTGTCAGTGGCTGAGTCTTGTTTTACAGTAAAGCTGTTATACGATAGGCTCAGGTTGCTTGTGCATGTAGGCAGAAAAGTTGGCGGGTTGCCCAGAAGCAAAATTTGTAATGCACAAACCAAAAGCGTATCGCTGAATTCGCTCCAGCTGCTTTTATTCGCAAAAAGTGGTAAAGCGCATTCTCATAAAAAATATCGTATTAAACGAAGTAAAACCGAAATTGACACTATTTAGCAGGGATAGCGGTTTGACGTCAAGGGCTCTCTAGGCAAGCGTCCTAATCTTATCTCAGTACCGTTTCACACGGGCAATGAGTAGGCCGCGTGCGGTGAGGACTGCAGAAGAACAGCGCACCTACGAACAACACCGTCGCGAATAGTAGCGGGAATGTGTGCAGCGACGACGGGCGGCACAAAATGCGTGCGAAAATTGTGCTGCAAGCGCCACGCGTAAGCCCCTTCGGTTGGATCACCCTTATCGACTCCACTGCCATCGTAATTGTGGGTGATTTCAATATACACATGGCTCGGCCAGACGAAAAGTGGTTCGGGGCGTTTTCCTGGGAAGGTCTCGGCATTACATTCACTACTATACAAACATCGGTGTGCCCGCGACGCGTCATCGGCTCTGTATAGACCTCATATTGGTCAAGAACCTTTCCAGTGTCGCCACAGAGCCACTGGCTGTATGTCGTACAAATAAGAAAGTGAAAGTCAACGTGGTGGCCAAAAAATAAATTCGAAAAAAGGCAGAAATGAGGAAATAAAAAAAATCTTCAGTATGCAAATAATAAAAGTAAAAAAAATCGTGAAAAACAGAATTATTTCTCGTATACGACTTTTATTTTCAATGAACATATTTATTATCAACGTAAATAACCTTATGTACTGCTGGGCTCGTCATACAACTTCACAGAAAGAACGGCTTTGAACTTTCCGGCTGTTTCCCTTCTTCGTGCTTCTCCGATCTGGGCGCGTTGCTTACACCGTTCAGCCTGCTCTCCATTGACGGCCAATGCCAACGCATTCCGTGGCGTGCTGTACGTCGCGGGGAACGCCAGTCTTACGCCTGCACCGTCCCAAAATGAAAATAGGGCTAGATATTAGGACCTTATTATTGGCGAAGCATCAAAACAGAGAGAGAAAATGGGAGCGTACTAACACATGTGCTGTCGTGAAAACAGTGCAAAAAATGTTTTAGCCTCTCTTTTTGTCTGTGGTTTCTATGCCACTTCGCCGATCATTATAAATACACGACAATGTTAACGCATAGAGCAAAACAACAAATAAAGATCGGTCTTGTATTGACCTCTCAATAACCAAGAAGCACTCCTCGATTTGCACGTTTTAGCTAGCCTAGCTGAGCTTTGCTTGCGGGGTGCATTTGCATCCAAGTTCTCGCTCATCTTCTTCTTCATATGCCACCTGATACCGTGAATCTGCCCTGTGTCATATCACCGGATAGGTTTTTCAACAGAAGGCACAGAAAAATTATTTTGATGGCTAGTCAGGCGTTATGAACTGCTACACGGAATCACTGAAAGGGTCGTGTGCGACTTCGCATCATCGCCTGCATCACATGGCACAGCTCTCAGTGCTGCTGTTCAGGGCACTCATTTCCAGTGCGCTGCTGGGAATTCAAGATTGCCGCCCGGTTTATATGGCGTGAATTGTTATCTTTTCCACATGTTTAGAAATTGTAAATATTTGTACAGCGATTTTCTTGTTATGTCCGAAGAAAAAAATGCAGGCTAGCTCTTTATTTCTCTACAGATCTACCACATGATGGATTCTAGTAAAACAAAGCAAAACAATAGATAACCCAAGCGGCTCATTATAGTTCTTTCATCTAACAGAAAACCACTTACCACAAAGATTCCGTGATTTCCTTCGTATACAAGGCAACAACATGCTTCATATCGCATTTTATTGTAGTACACCTAAATATTTCAAACTCTGGCTGGTCATCCTACTGGAGAACTTCCAGAAAGGTTGCAATTATGTGCCAGTGAGACACCCCTATATTTCAGACTGTTATTGTCAGGGCTAATAAAAAAGAGCATCTAGAATCCGGTTGCCTACCCTGATGTGTTATCTTTATTTATATATTTATAACTTATAAATTTATTACTTTTCGTTTTGTTCGCACTGTGGGTCCTGAATGCAGATGCTAGTGCACTGGTGGATATATGATATGGAGGAATATCATATCATATATGATATGATATACGATCACTGGTGAAATGATATGTGTACTGGTGGATAGGTAAAGGCAACTGTAACTAGCACTTACCTATCCTACTGTCACGTGGTCGTGACGTTCAAGAACACAGTAGCAATACTGTGAAAGACAAAACTAACTTTTATTGGGCGAACCTGTACCCACAAAATAGGCTACACTTATAGCACAACGACAGTGGCGAACATGGTCGGTGATCGTCGAAAATCTGATCAGCGGGTCAAGCGCGTCGGCTTTTATACAGCACTCGTCGAATGTTCCAGACTAATCGTTCGGACCCGTGTGCCTTTCATAAAGTTCTACACCATTCGCGTCACGCGATGAAACCAGATAACACAACGTTCGGCGACAACAGACAACCGGGTAGAAGCATCCATAACTTTCCAGAAACTTCGGATACATGCAGGCGCGTCCTGGGCTGTGCGATTACATTTGTTAGTCGGCGAAACGTGGTTGCCCGATAAAGATAAGTACATGTGTCAATACCCCCCTCTTAAAGAGCATCGACCCGATGCTGCATACGAACGAAAGTAATAAAGAAAAACACCCGTAGCAAAGAAAACAACAAAATAAGGAAGTTCGTCAGCGTCCGTAAGAGGGTTTCAGACGCACCACGTGGACCACTTCAGATCGTGCGCGGCACCACTGTGAATGCGAAATTGCGTCTGGCACGACCTCATAAAGCAGTGCGCCAATACTTCGAAGGACCTTGTAGGGTCCGAAATAGCGGCGCAATAGTTTCTCACTCAGTCCTCGTCGGCGCATCGTTGTCGAAACCCAAACACGGTCGCCGGGCTGGTACTCGACGAAGCGTCATCGGAGGTTGTAGTGTCGGCTGTCGATCTTCTGTTGGTTCTTGATCCGTAAGCGGGCGAGCTGTCGGGCTTCTTCGGTGCGCTGGAGATAAGTAGCGACGTCAAGATCCTACTCGTCAGTGACGTGCGGCAGCATGGCTTCAAGCGTCGTCGTCGGGCTCCTGCCGTAAACCAACTTGAACGGCGTGATTTGTGTTGTTTCTTGCACCGTCGTGTTGTAAGCGAAGGTTACATACGGCAGGACCGCGTCCCACGTCTTGTGCTCGACGTCGACGTACATTGCTAGCATGTCGGCGAGGGTCTGGTTCAGGGACCATTCGTCTGCGGATGGTAGGCAGTTGTCCACCTGTGGCTTGTCTGGCTGTAGCGCAGAATGGCTTGGGTGAGCTCTGCTGTAAAAGCCGTTCCTCTGTCGGTGATGAGGACTTCGGGGGCACCATGTCGCAGCAGGATGTTCTCGACAAAATTTTCGCCACTTCAGCTGCGCTGCCTTTTGGTAGAGCTTTAGTTTCAGCAAAGCGGGTGAGATAGTCCGTCACCACGACGATCCACTTATTCCGGCATGTTGACATCGGAAACGGCCCCAACAAATCCATCCCAATCTGCTGGAATGGTCGGCGAGGAGGTTCGACCGGCTGTAGTAACCCTGCTGGAGCTGTCGGTGGTGTCTTGCATCGTTGACAGTCTCGGCATGTCTTGACGTAACGGGCGACATCGGCGGTCAGACGCGGCCAGTAATACCTTTCCTGTATTCTCGACAGCGTCCGGCAGAATCCGAGGCGCCCAGCGGTTAGATCGCCGTGTAGGGCGTGCAGTATTTCTGGAAGCAGCGCTGATGGTAAAGCAAGAAGGTAGCTGGTGCGGTCTGGTGAGTTCTTCTTCGCGAGCATTCTGTTTTGTAGCGTGAACGAAGACAACCCGTGCTTAAATGCCCTAGGGACAACGTCGGTCTTCCCTTTCAAATACTCGACGATGCCTTTTAGCTCCGGGTCTGCTCGTTTCTGTTTAGTGAAGTCTTCAGCGCTTATTATCCCTAGGAAGGCGTCGTCGTCCTCGTCGTCTTCCGGCAGGGGATCGATGGGGGTGCGTGATAAGCAGTCGGCGTCAGAGTGTTTTCTTCCGGACTTGTATATTACCGTGACGTCATATTCTTGCGGTCTGAGGCTCCTCCGCGACAGCCGCCTTGAATGGTCCTTCAAGTTAGCTAGCCAACACAACGCGTGATGGTCGCTGACGACTTTGAATGGCCTGCCATAGAGGTAAGGGCGGAATTTAGCTGTAGCCCAAATGATGGCGAGGCATTCCTTTTCAGTCGTAGAATAATTGCTTTCCGCTTTTGACAGCGACCAGCTAGCATACGATATCACCCGTTCAAGTTCTTCTTTCCTCTGGACTAGGACGGCACCGAGGCCTAGGCTACTGGCGTCAGTGTGGATTTCGGTATTGGCGTCCTCGTCGAAGTCTGCAAGTACCGGCGGCGACTGCATGCGTCGTTTGAGTTCCTGAAATGCCTTGGCCGGCGGCGTTCCCCACTTGAACTCGATATCACATTTTGTTAGATGTGTGAGCGGCTCCACGATGCGTGAAAAGTCCTTGACAAAGCGCCTATAGTAGGCACACATGCCAAGGAAACTGCGCACTGCCTTGTTGTCGGTTGGCTGCGGGAACTTTGCGATGGCAGCTGTCTTCTGCGGGTCGGGGCGTACTCCTGATTTGCTGATGACGTGGTCTAGGAAAAAAAGTTCATCGTAAGCGAAGCGGCACTTTTCCGGCTTCAGAGTGAGCCCTGATGACTTGATGGCCACTAACACTGTCGCAAGCCGCCTAAGGTGATCATCGAAATTTCCTGCGAAGACAACGACGTCATCCAAGTAAACAAGACACGTATGCCACTTCAATCCTGCTAATACCGTGTCCATGACGCGCTGAAACGTTGCAGGCGCCGAGCAAAGTCCGAATCGCATGACCTTGAACTCGTAGAGGCCGTCTGGCGTGATGAAGGCGGTCTTTTCGCGATCTCTCTCGTCGACTTCTATTTGCCAGTAGCCAGACTTGAGGTCGATCGAAGAGAAGTATTTAGCGTTGCAGAGCCGATCTAATGCGTCGTCTATCCGTGGAAGGGGGTACACATCCTCCTTCGTGATCTTGTTCAGTCGACGATAATCGACGCAGAAGCGTAGGGTTCCGTCCTCTTTCTTCACCTGGACTACAGGAGAGGCCCACGGGCTTTTCGACGGCTGGATGATGTCGTCGCGCAGCATTTCGTCGACTTGTTGCCTAATAGCTTCACGTTCTGGCGTCAAAACTCGGTAAGGGCTGTGGCGGAGTGGTCTAGCGCACTCTTCGGTTATTATGCGATGATTTGCAACTGGTGTTGGTCGAATCCTCCATGACGTCGAAAAGCAGTCTTTGTATCGTCGGAGAAAACTTCTGATCTGTTGCTGCTTACTCATAGGAAGACTTGGATTCACGTCGAAGTCTGGTTCGGGAACCAAGCACATAGGAATAGATGCGGCTGAATCCGAGAGGACAAAGGCATTGCCTGTTTCCACAATTTCCTCGATGTATGCAATTGTCGTGCCCTTGTTAATGTGCTTGAACTCTTGGCTGAAGTTGGTTAGCATAACTTCCACTTGCCCTCCGTGGAGTCGAGCGATCCCTCTTGCGACGCAAATTTCACGGTCGAGCAGTAGATGTTGGTCGCCCTCGATGACGCCTTCTACGTCAGCGGGAGTTTCGGTGCCGACGGAAATAATAATGCTGGAGCGTGGTGGAATGCTCACTTGATCTTCGAGCACGCTCAAGGCGTGGTGACTACGACAGCTCTCCGGCGGTATCGCTTGATCTAGCGACAGCGTTATCGATTTCGACTTCAGGTCGATGACTGCGCCATGTTGATTCAGGAAATCCATGCCCAGAATAACATCTCATGAACACTGTTGGAGGATAACGAAGGAGGCAGGGTAGGTCCGGTCATGAACGGTAATTCTTGCCGTGCAGATCCCAGTCGGCGTAATCAGGTGTCCTCCAGCGATCCGAATTTGAGGGCCTTCCCATGCAGTCTTACCTTTCCTCAACTGGGCGGCGATAGGTCCACTCATGACGGAGTAGTCGGCTCCTGTGTCTACTAAGGCGGTGACTGCGTCGCCGTCGAGAAGCACGTCGTGGTCGGTGGTTCTTTGTCTTGCGTTACAGTTAGGTCTTGGCGTCGGATCACGGCTGCGTCGTGTTGAACTGAAGTTGGAACGTCGCGTCGTCAAGTCGCCTTTCGTCGGTGTAGTCTTGGCTTCGTGATTTCGTTGGGACAGTGGCGTGTCGTTATTATGTCGTCTACTTGGTCTCTTCGTCGTCTTCGTCGGCGGCGGAGGATCTTCGTCAGTTCGATGAACAGCAACCGCACCTCCATCGGTTGCTGCTTTTAGTTTTCCGGATATGGGCTGACGAACCGGCGCCGGACTGGGCCAGTGTATGGTCGGCGCTGCGGCGACAGGTAGCGGCCTGGTCACGGCGAACGGGAAGGTCGTCGAGGGCTCCGTTGAGTGGCGGCGAGGTAGTCGGTGATATCGCGAGGTCGTTCGCCAATCTGTGGCCGCGGCGCGTTAACGGTGAAACCTCGCAGACCCATCTCCCGGTATGGGCAGCGGCGGTACACATGGCCTGTTTCTCCGCAGTGGTAGCAGAGCGGAAGGTGTTCGGTGGCGCGCCGAACATCAGTCCTCCTTGGAATGCCGCGTGTGTTGACGGATTGGCATGCTGGCGGCGGGGGTGGTGGTGGATGACGGAACTGTGTCGTCACTGCACCCGGCCGTGGGCGCGGAGGGGCAACGTGACGGCGGCCTACAACGGCGTATGTCATTGCTTGCGGCTGACGCTGCGGCGATTCAGGGGCTACTCCGAGTTGTTGTTGGAGCTCCTCACGCACGGCGTCGGCAAGCGAAGTCACTTGAGGCTGTGATGACGGGAACAGCTTCTGTAGCTCCTCCCGCACGACCGCTCGGATAGTCTCGCGCAGGTCTTCGGTGGCCAGTGACTGAACTCCCGCGTAGCTTGTCGGGTTCGGGCGGCGGTTGAATTGCCGGTTTCGCATCTCGAGTGTCTCTCGATGCTAGTGGCCTCGTGAAGAAACTCATCGACTGTCTTTGGTGGGCTTCGTTCTATTCCGGTAAAAAGTTCCTTGTTCACACCACGCATGAGTAGGCGGAGTTTCGTCTCCTCGGGCATTTCAGGGTCGGCGTGGCGAAACAGACGGCTCATTTCTTCCGTAAAGATGGCAACGTTCTCATTTGGTAGCTGCACTCGGGCGTCTAGCATAGCTTGCGGCCCTTTCCTTGCGCACGACGCTTGTAAAGGTGCGCAGAAAGCCGCTACGGAACAGGTCCCACGTTGTCAAGGTCAACTCCCTGTTCTCAGACCACGTTCTGGCAGCGTCTTCTAAGGCGAAGTAGACATGCCGCAGCTTGTCGTTGGCGTCCCAGTTGTTGAATGTCGCAATTCGTTCGTAGGTACCCAGCCAGGATTCTGGGTCTTCAGTCGCTGCTGCATGGAAGGTCGGTGGGTCCCGAGGTTGTTGTAGGATAACGGGGGACGCTGGGGCAGCCATTGGGGTTGTCTTGACCACGATCTTCTTTGTCGTCTCAGGTAGAAGTCCGTGCTCTGGGGGCAGTCCTTGCAGTCTGCGGCTAACACGCTGGTCTTGGGCGATGTTGGTTTTGCCCTCGGGCTTCGGGCTTGGATCGTGGCTTTGCGGGGCGTTCGGTACATGAACGCACAAGCACCTCCACGAGATGTCACGTGGTGGTGACGTTCAAGAACACAGTAGCAATACTGTGAAAGACAAAAATAACTTTTATTGGGCGAACCTGTGCCCACAAAACAGGCTACACTTATAGCACAACGACAGCGGCGAGCACGGTTGGCGATCGTCGAAAATCTGATCAGCGGGTCAACGCGTCGGCTTTTATACAACAGTCGTCAAATGTTCCAGGCTAATCGTGCGGACGCGTGAGCCTTCCATAAAGTTCTACACCATTCGCGTCAGGCGATGAAACCAGATAACACAAGGTTCGGCGACAACAGACAGCCAGGTAGAAGCACCGATAACTTTCCAGAAACTTAGGATACATGCAGGCGCGTCCCGCGCTGTGCGATTACATTTGTTAGGCGGCGAAACGTGGTTGCCCGATAAAGACCAGGCCCAAAGTGGTGGTAGCCTTCAGCTGGCGGTGGAGCTGCTCAACCATGGCGTTGGCAAAAGGATGATATGCACTGGTACGGTATTGTTTGGTGTCACACAGGCGATTGAGGGATGTGAAGAGGGTTCAGTCGAATTGCCGGCCGCGATCAGTCTTAACGATACTGGGTTAGCCGAAGCAGAAAAGCCATGCTTAAACGAAGGCTTTGGCGAGCCTTTCCACAGTGATGTCCGGAATGGGCACGGCTTCGGGCCAACGGTTGAATCGGTCATTATTATAATGTGCCGCCAGTCGTGAGAGGATGCAAGTGGTCCAACAAAATCAAGATAGACGTGCTCAAAGCAACAATCAAGGTGGCAAGGAAAACTGCGTGCGAGTCTTCATGTGGCGGGTCACTTTGTCGATCTGGCAGGTGAGGTACGACGTTCCCACTGGCGAACATTGGTGTTAATAGAGAGGTATAGCTCAGGGAGCCAACAGACCCGAGTAGAGGCCATTGTGCATGCACAGCACAACATGCGCAGTGGCATCTACGTTAGCCTGCTGGGCACGCTGAGCTATAACATTAATTATTGGCCAGGCGTAGTGCTACTTCACGAGGAGCTGTGTGACTCGGATGCTGGGATGGCACATGTCGGATGGATGGGTGTTATGGATGGATGCTATGAGCGACCCCTTTCGAACGAGGCGGGGGGTAACACCATCAAGCTCTTGCTATTATACTGCCTATAGTAATACCTAGGTTAAACAATAAAAAACACGAAAGAAAGACGATGGACTTCCACAGCCAAATTTTCTGATCCTCCATTGCAAACTGTGCTTTTGCACGTCTCCTTTTTTGTCGTCTCCCTACTTTTCTTCCACCAATCCTCCAACCGCCTCTTACTAAGCCCTATTGAGGACATGTTTACTTTTCCACTGCTCTCGCTGAACCTAAGGGCTTCGAGGAGGCCAGTAGTGCCTAACTCGACCAATGTGTAGAGGTCTTCACATTCTAATAAAACATGCTCCATAGTTTCTCTACCTCCACCGCCGCAAGCATATGCTTCTTCAGTCTTATATTTCGCTTTGTAGGTGCGTGTTCTAAGACACGCCGATCTCGTTTCGAAAAGTGATTAGCTTCTCTTTGAGTTATCATAAATTGTGTCTTGCCTGATTTCGTTTTTTCCTCTTATGTAGTTACTCATGGCAGGTTTCATTTCCGTTGCCGCCACCCATGAGATTATTTCAGCCGCTCTGACTTTCCGCTTGACGTTCTTTGTTGCTGTGCTGCCCACCCTACAGGCCGCCTACTTGCTGGGAAGCTTCCTAGTTCTTTTCCTCCACTGTGAATCAATGTTTTTTCCTGTACAGATTCCTCAGCACTCTCCCAGCCCATTCACTTTCTTCCATATTCCTCAGTCATTCTTCACACTCAATTTTACTGCGAGCTTCCATCACTTCAAAACTAGTCCAGCCCATATCACCCAGCACAGCTTCATTTGTAATCTTCCCGTGAGCGCCAAATGCGAGGCGAACCAGTGACTTTGGTTGCCAATGAGTCCTGATTGTACCCCTGATTTAAAGCAAACAACCGCATTTCCAAAAGTAAGTCCCTGAAGCATTACACCTTTCCAGATACCATTGTATCCCCATAGCTCTCTTGGCTTCATTATGACTGCCCATTTATCTTCTCCTTCACTGTTATTGTTTATTCCTGTGTATCCATATTTTTATTGCCTTCGTTTATCTATATACCAAGGTATTTATATTCTGTTACCCGAGGTTTTTCCTGGCCCTGTATCTCCACTGTCTATTCACTATTTTCCTTGAATACCATAACAGCTGATTTTCGAACTCTAAATTTCAAACCTAAATTGTTGCCTTCCTGTCCACAGATATTAGCCAGACGTTCAAAACCACTTTGGTTGTTAGATACCAACACAATGACGTCCGCATAAAAAAAGCTGGAAACTGCTGCTCTAATACTGTACCCGCATGTTTCTATGAAAGATTAAAGCCGATATTACATCCTTCTAGCACCCTCTCCGTCCTCACCATCTACATGATAAACAACAGTGGGGATAAAGGGCACCTCTGCCTCATTCCCTTGTTAATATCAACTTTCTCCTTAGCCCTCATCCCTTTCCATTCAACGCGAACGGTATTTTCTAAGTAAATCTCTCTCAAAAGCTGTAGACAACCGGGTAATGAAGGCGTGTCAGGTAGAAGAGGAGCAGAAAGTGCATGCTAGAAAGGTGGGGCTCTGTTGGAGGCAGACACTCATCGCATCCGTTCCTATAAACACAAAGCAATCAAAAGGTGGTGTAAAGGTGCTACGCTTATTAACTCACCCGAAGATATTGGTTTTATTAGCGGCTGGCATGAGCATCATAGAAGTAGAGAATAATAGTTTGTGCTAGACGAGTTTGTTATGTGTGTGTTGTGTGGCCAAGTGACTTTGCTTTCAATGTGAACTGTCATCTGACGCTAAAATTATTAAAATTACGCGCGCAACAAATAATGAAGAGAAACTATGGTTTTACTTCAACAATTATCAATAATAGGCAGCTTCCCTTAACCTGGAGTCACAGATTTAACCCTTTCCAGTGGATTGTTTACTTAGCAGGCATCGAGACTAGTTCTAAGCATCCGCTGTGGCAATGTGGCCAACAGACCTTTCATGAGCCTAACCCAAAAACCAGCGCCTGTGTCTTGCGCAAACTCTCCTTACAGAATACAGCCGAGACTTATCCAAACTTTGTGATATTTTGCAGTCCTTTTTAGCGTATCAGAGCCCTTCTCTGCCTACCAGGGAAGGAAAGATACCAGTACTGCTTGTGCTATATCCCAAAAGTACATAATGACAAATTTATGTAAGTCTTTTACTGCATACTTGTAGTCTTTTATGAAGGCTTATCCCAGTTGATATCACACTTGCTGCATCTTTGAACTTTGTATTCTTCGGGCGAGTATCAGGTAAGTTCTCGTTGTTGGCTGGTTTGATGTATTCGTCGTAGTTAGGCTTATCTGTTCCGTTCGTTATTTTCAATCAGCATTCTTTCACAATGAGTTGTCGTGTTGCTCGTAAGGTCTTTCAAACGTGAATTCTTCATTCACCACGTCTAATTCAGTTATACCTGGTAAATTTCTTTTTGATGGAATATCTTACGCTTCTCATATTTATAACTATTTATTGAAAGTGTTGCATTCGTTCTTGAGTATCATGCTTATGTTCACCTGATAACCGTTTTTGTCTAAGAATTCAGATAACCAAATACCTCAATATACAATGGCCATTAAGTTTATTACCAACCCTGAAACATACATAGAGTAGGTACATGAAGTACATGAAGAGAACGAAATTTCATATGGTGCCATCTCGATCTTTATATGTTCACTGTGAAGTTTGTTTTCTATGCAATGCGGGCCATTCTTCACATGCAAGTTTTTGCAGCAAGCACTTCATTAACTTTAGGTATTTTTTTTTAGTCCATGTGAAATCTCTGAATGTATTTCATGCTTTTAATGCAAACGAGTGTGCTCAAATTCGTATTGTGCTAATCATATAAGCGCTCTCAGTTACAGACCCTTAACGTAATTAAGCTTGATTGTTGATGAACTTCAATACACGGAATACCAAATTTAGCAGTTGAATTACATTTTCAATATTCTTGATCAATGGTGATGCTTGGGCACGATATGAAACTCTGATCAGGAATTTAGCTGCATTTACTGCATTCATTTTAATACCCACCTGATCGAATTTTACGAGTATATGAAAAAGAATGCTTTACTAAGACTGACCGATCATTACTTTCTTCAGGTTGGCCGAATTACGAGCTGCGTGCCGAGGACACTCAAAAGGAAAATGTGTCCGAAGACTGTCAAAAACAATATCAAGAAAGAATACGCCAGTATAATAAGGACAACTACGTGAAATACAAAGACCAATGTAGAAACATCACTAGCGGATAGTCACTGAAGGGTCGTCTCTTTAATAGCACGGATATTAGGTTTGATTATTTATCTTACTGAGGGGCTGTAGAAGATCTTGTTTAACATTATTTTAAGAAATTCATTACATAGCTATCCCGATAGAGAGATGTAATAAAGAAGTAGTTTTGCGATTGTCCCTGTGTTGTGAACATTGATTTCTTTCTTAATTAATAATGTCGAGCAAATCTGTGGAAACGTTGTGCCCTTAGGAGAAATTTGTCAAAGCAAAATTCGTTTTTTAAATCTTCATTGACACACTCTTCAGAAATAAATGTCATTGTAACAGTCATCCACACATTTGTGATGTAAAACTAAAGATATCACCACAAATAACATCGTTTATGTAAGTAAAAAGAATATATCAGACAATAGAGGTGCTGCAAAATAAAACATGGCATTTGCGTGCCCAAATCATTGAATGTCTGTATACTTTAGGAGCGAATCATTTCAGTTCTAACTCTGTGCTTCTGTTGGCAGATACTCCTTAGTATTATGTAGAAGTTTCACCGTGGCATAAGGTAGTCATTATCCGAAGACGTTTTGCCTCTTAAAAGGATGTTGCGGAAAAAATATGTGACATTTCATAGGCGGATGGTCAACGAGAAAGAAGAGCATGGGGGCGGATTGTTAATAAACTGGTTTGTGACTCATGCCATACCTGCTTCGTTAGAGTAAGCCGGCAAGACGAGCATCTCTAAAGAGACGATGAACCTGTCCATGTAAAGCTGAGAAGTAGGCGATGTCCGTGTGTACAAGAATTTCGCCTCTTAGATACAAAACCGCCCATCACCACATGGATGGAGGCGACATCGCATCGACCTCATCAGCAAGCACGGGGAAGGCGAGGCATTCCGCTGGTACCTGACCGATATTTCGATGCACAACTTTGCGGGAAAGCGTAAAAGAAAGGATAGTAGAGCTCGTTGATAGGACCTTAGGATACCCATTCCTCCACTGCAACAATGCAAGAAATCAAGCACTACTATGAAGAATGGATGCGTCTTGGCCGCCTCACTGATCTCTAGGACGCTCATGTAGCATCGTTTAAGCAACGGTGTGCCTCAGGAAATTGAAATGGGTCTCAATGGGTTCTACACCTGGGAATTGGCTTGCTGCTGCGCTTCAAGCAGAATTGCCTTTACAATGATGTGCTTTTCAGTGCTCCTCAACGCGAGAACTGATGTAAAGGCTGTTTCGACCTATGCGACAAGGTAATTGTGCAGGATCTGCGCGCACTATTCGCACTGTTTGCCGACGGTGCGCATCGGCTGGTTTCCCAAGCAAGCTTCTCTGGCACAATGAGTGCGCTCGTCTTGAAATTGTGTCTCTTCTTGCTGAGGACCAAGGAAACGAGAAGGGCGACCGAAAGCTGCGTATTACGGTTCGGTGCACCGGTCAATGGACACTTAGTGAACGCAACTGCAGATAGAGAAGCCATTATCATGTGCAGCTGTGACGTTGTGTTTATAGCTCTCACGCTGCACCTATAGAAGCATTCAGGCATCACTGTACTTAAGTAATCTCAAGAAAATAAAGTTTTGTTCACGTACAAATGCAGTTGGAAATATGAAAAAAAGGTAATCCTAGCGCACGTTCTCCAGAGGCCTGGACAATGCGTCGTTTGAAATTTTTTGAACTTGAACACCAAGACGTTGCTTCAAGTCAACGAAATTCACACCTCATGCGCATACTGAAATTTGGCTCTTAGTGGTGACGACTCCCTGTTATATTTCTTTGAAATTACACATATTCCGGCTCTGCAGCAAGTAGCTTTGGGCGACATGCATCGCAACACCGAAGACATTTTTGATAGTATCAAATAGAGTTTGCATATATAGCGGATTAGGGGTATCACATCATTCTCCACAACATTCCAATTTACAGTCCGCCGTATTACTGCTCATTGGCGGACAACAAAGAAGTCTTCATGCAGGTGCAATTCCTTCTAAAGCAAGGTGCAGTGCTACCCTCTTTCTCGGCGTACGGGGCAGCTGTAATTCTTAAAATGAAAGGCCTGGGTGTACTCGCTTATGTTAGTATTACTTCACGCTCAATGCTGTCCCTGTGGCAGGCTTCCAGCTTATTCTACACATCGGCGATGTGCTGGACAATCTGGGAAAATTTTAAATATTTTTGAACATTATACATTTCATCACACTATTGGCACCTAAAAATGCACCTAGATGACACTCTGAAAACAGCTTTTGTGACTCCAAACGATCCTTGCGAATGACTCTTGACGTAGTACAGTATGAGGAAGGTCGTACCTACATTTGAAAGAGCTGTCAAGTCAACGATGAAAACAAACGATTAAGAATGACGTTAACTACTGGGACGACACCATAGCTCCCTAAACATTTTCTGAACACGCTTTTCACTCTTGTTGCAAGCTGCGAAAAATGAAAATGTCAAACTAAAGCTGCAAAAGTGTCAATTTCGCCAAGATTCTATTGACTATCTGGGTCACAGGGTGTCTCACGGCACCGTGTCACATAACGGAAGCAATGTAGAATGGGTATTGTGATTTAGAGAACCAAGGTCTCCGAGAGGGCTGCAGTGCTCTCCGGGCACATCAGTGTTATCCGCCAATACATTCTTCATTTAAGTGGCATATCTTTCACACTCACAAAACTGCTGAAGAACAACACGCCCTGGGATTGGGATTTTGAGTACGAACAAGATTTTTGGAAAAATTAGAAACATCTGAGTGATGAAGTGGCCCTTACAAGATGTTCTTGCAAGAAACATTGTGAACGTTATTGCGACGCGTTGAACGTATTCATCAGCGCAGTCCTAAAAGAAAGATTATGCAGGCACATAACATCCCGTTGCTTATCGTTGGTGCAACTTGCTGCAGCACGAATTAAACTGTCATAAGCGAGGTTGAATGTCTTGTTATAGAGGATGCTGTTGAAAAGGGGCACTGCTCCCTCCATGGCCAACCGTTTACTGTCGTCATCAACCACGTGGACTAATAGCCGACGAAGAACATGAAATAGCAACAGGATCACACGTTTCGACGAACCTTGTAGCTTTCCATTTATGACGTCTACATTCAACACTTAAACACCGCCGAAAACATTGAAGAAGACGCATGTTCTCAAAGTCCAGTGATTGAAGTATTCTCTTTAACAGAAATTTAAAGCCACTAAACTGATACCCCAAAATTCAAACACTTGTAAACTACTGAAAACGTCGTCACTGTGTCAACGGAAAGCAATTCGTAAAATTTAACTTCTTCCAAATCTTTCACTGGACCTTATGCAGAAGCCATACCACCAATTAGGACATGTTGGGGTGAAGAAATTTCTGAGGTTGGCACCTCATCTATCGTCGTCAGAAATCATCATCAATGTTTCACCTTACATCCTGCATTGTTAAATATGCCAAAGGTGCAAGAAACCCAGAACCAGCAGATTCAGATCGCTGGAATCGCCACCATCCGCAGAGCAACCCTTCGATGTTCCAGAAATGGATACAATAAGTGACCTTTCTGGACACGGCCCCTTAAAGCGATTTACTCACTTGTCAAGAGATCTTGCTATGCTGTGTGTACGGACATTTGCACATAAAAAAGATACTTCTCACGCATACATCTCTGTCTCATCACCATTCCCGGTGCAGGAAGCCGCACAAATTCGCAGCCGATCGTTGAACAGCGCTCACTGAAGGCAAGCGCAAGCATGTCCAAAACACAACAATACCCACATTAATATTTTCAGCTTCCCTGGAATTACAATGAATGCCGTAATAGAGCGGGAACCATAGGCAGCCTAGAAGAATAGTTGCACTTGCACTATAGCTGTTCACATACTCCCAACGCACCGGCGCAATGGCATGAATGAACGAGTGAATCAAACATTGTCGCCCTAATCAAGTGCATAATGACCGAAGAACTACAGTAGTCTTAGATAAAACATCCTTCGGATGTTCTTCAAAAGTACAGCAGAACCTCACTCGAGGTGACCAGGTATCAACCACTATATCGAAGGTATGGGACAGGTTCTTGCCCACCGTTGTTAGACACCACTCTCGAAAGCGTGGATGAAGCAAGGAAGATTGGAGTGCCAAATGTCATGGTACGAAAACAAAGAAAAGCTAAGTTCGGTTATGAAAGGACCCTAAAAAACCCTTCGCAGAGTACCTTCGGTGAAATTCGAGCGATCGATGTGTGACACCGTTGAGTGGAACTACTAATATTGTGCACGTTAGCAAACACCGCCGATACTACTGTGCCAACAAGTTGTCCCGTTCTCAGAGAGAGCGAGAAAGGATGTGCCGATTCACGGACTTTTGAGGGAACATGATCGACGCAGACTGTCAATAGACTGCTGTTATTACAGACGTCATGACTGATCCGTCACAAATTTACAAGTTATGGAGAGTTGCATTGAAAGATGGCATTTGTGGAGGAGAAAGAGGCAAACTTGGGGCCATACAAATAATACCAGAAATCAATGTCTCCAGATCAATGCATATGTTAGGTATTGAAGACGAGATGAAATTGTCTAAATGATGAACTATAGAGACACTGGCACTTCGCCCTGAAAATTTTTCAGTTCGGCATGTGTTCTGATTTATTAGTAGTCCGCGTGATGCTGCAATGTCTTGCACATTAATATTTTCAGCATCCCTGGAATTACAATGAATGCCGTAATAGAGCGGGAACCATAGGCAGCCTAGAAGAATAGTTGCACTTGCACTATGCTTCTCATTCGGGCCAGGAATGCAGACGATAAATGCTGAACCTTTATCAAAACAAATATATATGGTACGCTACAAAATTTCGTCGTGTAAAAAAAAAATGAAGCAGAAAGTAATTTTTTTTACCAACAACATTTGCCGAAACTACATACACGCTTGAAATACGTAATGTGTATCTTTGCGAGGAAAAGAACAAAGTGAAATGAAATTTAAAGCCATTTCACGTTTAGAAATGCTTTTTTATGTATACTTAAGCGACGTTATTGCGGAGCTAACCACGGTACGTGAGTTCACTCAAATATATCTCATAGAAACTAACCAATTATTCCTAATTTTTAAGTGCGAGAGAGGCCCGTCTTAGCCGAACTCGCTTAGTAACAGCCATATTACCGCGCAAGCTAGGTTTTTTTCAAGCAGTAGCAGTAGGGATGTTAGTTGAATGCGAAAAACCACTTAAATGAGGATTCAATCATTTCAATCACTGGCCACATGCAACTCTTTCAAGCAATTTCTAAAGCGGATAGATCAAATGGTTCCATCACGCCCAGCATTCTACCTGCTAATCAATGAGGATAATCAATGCAGTGTTGCACGTCAGTGCGAATGATGCGCAACAGGCACATTACCCGTAATGTTGATACTTGACACCTATATTTAATATCGATATATTATTATTATACAGAAATGCAGCAACAAGAAACACGCTGGACGTGGGGCGATCGCCCAACCACGTTCAGAGACATCACCCAACACTACAGACTTGAAAGACGCACATTCCTGCCACCACACGATAAGTTTAACAAGAACGAGGCCATAACTTTACGCTTGCTCCAGACACACACCTACCCTTGCCCCGCTATCTTACACCACTGCTATCGGCATTTATATCGAACAGACACGTGTAAAACTTGCGGACAGAGAGCAACGCTGTGACACATGCTCTGGGAATGTGCCGGCAACAACGGTAATCAAACCAGCTCCGTTCGCGACGTGTCCGTAATCGCGGTTGTTGCCAGAGTACGGGAAGGCTCCAGCTCGCTTCTTCCCGACGCTGCCCTGGATGCGGGAGCCACCGGGGACCTTCTCCGTAGGCGTCGCCGCCGCTAGGAGGCGGCTCTCAAAAGTTCAGAGCTGGCAGAGCAGCTCTGAGCCGCCCGGCAAGCCGAAGATGCCGCCCGAGTCCAAGGACTTCGAGTCGCCACGTGAGGCCACCACAGCAAAAACTGCCGGACTATTTTTTAATAAACTTTATTCTTCTTCCAATAATATAGTTCTCCCGGAGTCGCAAGCTAACCCGTGCGGAAAACACCTGTACGGTTAAACAGCAATTTCAAACCAAATTCCTACAAATGCCTTAATACGTCCACAAAGCGCTATATTTGCCTGCGTATCATTGAAAGTCCGACTTCCGTTTCTTCGTAATATATTCAAGTGAATTTGTTTGCTTTACCAAGGACATTACCACCGTCTCGTAAAGTGTATATTAAGAGAAAGAAACCAAGTATAAAATTATTATTTGCAAAGCGTGCCGCCCACAAATGTTAACCGATTGTCACAAGTATTGACATGACTCATCATTACAGTACATTAAATAAGATCTCTGTGACCTAGTGTTCTTACAGGACAATGCCAACCATAGCGAATAACGGCCGCCTTGTGCATTCGATGAAGTATTTCACAAAATTTTGCCAAACGCTGTAATGTATTTATTTACACGTGTTTCCGTTTTCATGGCAATGCAAATAAACATATTTGGCACTATTATCGCCAATATTGGCCATGGTGGCAGTGTCGTTTTTATCCCGTTCTGTGGCAAACGCACATAGTGGTAGGGGCCTTTTAGAATGCGCAATTCGCAAGAAATAATGTAATTAACCAACATAATTTTAAATTACATATCCTGTTTAAACTTACTATAACAAGGGGCTGCACTTGCCGCAGGAGATACGCAGGGCAACCTATCACGCCCCTTCTATATTGCGTGAAAATATATTGATATATTTGCGAAACTCTTAACCAATTTTAAAAAAATTTACCCCATATCACAATTTACTTAACCATCCATTTATTGAATTCAAGCACCATGTGAAGAATCGTATTCATAGGAACAGTGGAAATTAGCAAATAACATAACCAAGCTCGATGAGTTAAGCACGTTCTTTAATGAATTCAACTTTATGTTCGATGTGATAATGTTGACTGAAACGTGGTATCACGAAGGAAGCGACATGTTAAATATGATTGAATACAATCATTATTTTATAAATCGAAGTGGTCGCCGTTGTGGCGGAGTGGCAATGCACGTAAAAAAAACACATGCTCTGCGACATAATCCCGGAATTTACGTGCATTACTGCCGACTATGAAGTGCTTTGCATAAAGAACAATATGAACATGTACGTGGCGTTTTACCGCCCACCGTCTGGTGATATGAGTGTATTCGTGGAATTTATTGAGGATATGTTAGAATACTCAACAATTCACCAGTATGACACTCTAATAGGTGGCGACTTTAACATAAATCTTCTCAACGATAATTTAACCTCCCGGGAATTCCTTAACAAACTTTACGCTTGTGGCTACAATAACGTCATTACTACGTCAACACGCGTAACGACCACTTGCCAGTCCATACTAGACTTGTTTATCGTCAGCATACACACTGATGCAAGCGCAGCTGGCACGGTATGCGCCGGCGTAAGTGACCGCTCTCCTGTCTTTATTGCTTTTCCTAAAACTACTGAAAATGAACTAACTTGCCAGGATTTCGTTAAACATAGATGTATGTCTAGCAGAAATATGACTTCATTCCGCATGCGTATGCTGAGGGAAGATTGGTCTTCTGTCTACGATAAGCTAGACCCAAATGAAAGCTATCGTGAATTTTTATCTATATTCACTAGTCATTACAACACATCTTTTCCTTACGTAAGCACCAAAGCTAACAGAAAAAGAAGAAAACCTTGGGTAGGGCGCGAGCATATCAAAATGATCAAGAAAAAAGGTCGCCTTCTTAAGAAGTTTTTGCGCACACGCGATATATTAAGGAATTTGAGGCCTTTAAAACTTACAGAAACAAACTAAGTGCCGCGTTGAAAAAGGCAAAGGCCTCCTACTATGACCACATGTTTTCTGACATCTGTCGACGGCGCCCAAAGCAAGTTTGGAAAGCCATCAATCAGGCACTGAACCGCAAAGCGGGTCAGAATACATTAACGGAAATAACCATTAACGGGAACAAACTTTCCGGTGTGCATCTAGCCGAGCACTTCAGTGAGCACTTTGCTAATGCGGTGCAACCACTGGGAAGCACTGCTCATACTAACATTAATTACCATAATACTGACACAATTTTTCTCGCACCTACAGATGAAGCAGAAATAGTATGCACATTCCTTTCTCTAAAAAACAGTAAAGCTGTCGATGTCGATGGGTTTCAGGTAGAGGCGATTAAGCACGTAATTGACCTCCTTGCTCCTTGTTTAACCTACGTGTTTAATGTAGTCTTTAAATCTGGCTGTTTCCCAAATCTCATGAAAATCTCAAAAGTTTCTGTTATATTTAAAGGTGAAGATATTAATGATGCTAATAATTATCGACCAATTTCTATAATTCCTGTATTCTCCAAGGGATTAAGAAGATAATATTCTCCCGTGTAAATAGCTTCTTCAACAAACACAATATACTTTCGGAATATCAGCACGCTTTTCAACGTGGTAAATCTACACAGACTGCACTGTTAGCTCAAAAAGAACTGATAAATAATAACATCGAAGAAAGAAAGCTTGCGCTGGGCGTTTTCATCGACTATATCAAAGCCTTCGATACCCTAAACCCTTACATTTTACTCGGGAAATTAAGTGCTTATGGGGTACGTGGTGTAGCTAATTCACTATTTAGTTCGTATCTGTCAGAGAAAACAATGCGTCTCAATTGCTAACTGTTTTTCATCTTCTAAAACCATTTCTTGTGGCGTACCTCAAGGAAGCATTTTAGGACCGATGCTCTTCAATATCTACATAAATGATATTGTTAAGATAAACAATACGCCTCATTCCTGCTCTATGCGGATGACCCTAGTATTTTTGTTTCTGGACAAGATCCAACTGAAATTGTTGGGAGAACTCAAAGTGTGCTTTCAGATGTGCTGCAATGGTCTGCAGCTAATGGCCTACGAATAAATGCGACAAAAACAAAAGCTGTCTTTTTCAGATCCCGAGGCACTGAAGTCAACGTCAACCAATCATTAACGCTTGAGGGAATACCCGTCGAAATAGTGGAGAAACATAAACTTCCGGGCGTGACTTTTTCTGCTCATATGACATGGACGTGCCATATTGAATCACTGACTTAATCGTTATCACGTGCTGCTGGTGTTCTGTCACGATGTAGGCACTTTCTTCCAGAAAATGCTAAGCTTCAGATTTATCATGCTCGGTTTCCTTCCCATATAAATTACTGCCTGTTAGTCTGGGGCACCACAACCCTTAGTAACATAAATACAATTCACCTATTGCAGAAAAGAGCACTTGGGTATATTGCAAACGTCCCGCGCAATAGTTCTACAGTTCCATTGTTTACCCGCTATAAAATATTCAGTGTGAAACTCATGTTCGATTTTCGTTTAATGCATGCTTATTTCTTTTCAAACGAACAATTCAAATTTTTATTAAAGATTTATCTAATATAAGCATGCACTACACTGATTCACGCACCCAAAGTGGCTTGTTCCTCGTTCCCGCACGACCTATTTTTTGCAGTCTCTTAGATTCACACTGCCGTCCCTACTTAATAAATATGAAGAGAAAGACGCCAACTCTTCTACGTTTACAAAAAAAGAAATGCGTGAATTTTTTCTAACTCTTGTCTAATGTCTTTTGTACTGCCCGAACATGATCAAGTATGTTTCATTATTCCTTGTAACACGTTTATTTTCGTCATTTTATGATGTGTGTTCACGTGAACATTGAATATTTCAACTATAATGTACAACTGTTCTGGAGTGTACTTATATATTGACATTATTTGTTCTATTGTTCCGTTGTTGTAGTTGCACAACCTCTTCTTAATTTTTTTTGAACTGCATTTTTTACTTGATTATTGTAAATTTGTTTTTGAACGTATGAATCGTAATACCGCTGTCATGTACGTGGGCCTTTAGGTATTTTCAAGTGGTGTTACTACCGCTTTTCGCCTAAGGGACCCCCAACTGTCGTTGGAAATAAAGAATTGATTGATTGATTGATTGATTGATTGATTGATTGATTGATTGATTGATTGATTGATTGATTGATTGATTCGGGTAAAGACGCGTCCACGCCTGCCCTTTCCGCCCTGAATTCTTCAGTTTTGGTCTGGATTTCTCTCGTTCCATATTTAGTGTGAAACAGCTCTGAGAGGTAGGATATTGACACGTGTACTTATATTTAACGGGCAACCACGTTTCGCCGCCTAACAAATGTTATCGCACAGCGCGGGACGCGTCTGCATGTATCCGAAGTTTCTGGAAAGTTATCGATGCTTCTATCCGCTGTTTGTTGTCGCCGAACCTTATGTTATCTGATTTCATCACCTGACCCGAATGGTGTAGAACATTGTGGAAGGCACGCGGGTCTGAACGATTAGTCTGGAACATTCGACGACTGTTCTTTAAAAGCCGACGCGCTTGACCCGCTGATCAGATTTTCGACGATCGCCGAGCGTGTTCGCCACTATCGTTGTGCCATAAGTGTAGCCTCTTTTGTGGGCACAGGTTCGCCCAATAAAAGGTAGTTTTGTCGTTCACAGTATTGCTACTGTGTTATTGAACGTCCCCACCACGTGACATCTGGTGGAGGTGCTTTACGTTCATGTACCGGACGCCCCCGACAAGCCGTAATTCAAGCCCGGACCGCAAAGACAACACCAGCGCCGTCCCGGAACATCGAGCAAGCCGCCGGCTACAGCAGCTGCCCCCGGAACACGGAATTCTACCAGAGACGACCAAGAAGAGCGTCAGAGAAGTTCGTCCAGAGACGACCAAGAAGACAGCCCCAATGGCAGCCGGAGCAGCCCCAATAGTCCTGCAGCAGCCCAGGGAGCCACCGACGTTCCGCGGTTCCACATTTGAGGACCCGGAAAGCTGGCTGGAGACGTATGAGAGGGTCGCTAAGTTTAACAGTTGGGACAGCGACGACAAGCTGCGGCATGTCTATTTCGCATTGGAAGACGCCGCCAGGACGTGGTTCGAGAATCGGGAAGCCACCTTAACGACGTGGGACCTGTTCCGAAGCGGCTTCTTGCACACGTTTACAAGCTTCGTGCGAAAAGAGCGAGCCCAAGCTCTACTAGAAACCAGAGTGCAGCTGCCAAACGAGACGATCGCGATCTTCACGGAGGAGATGGTCCGTCTTTTCCGGCACGCCGACCCGGAAATGTCGGAGGAGAAAAAAGTTCGCTTCCTGATGCGCAGCGTCAAGCAAGACCTTTTCGCCGGACTTATTCGTAACCCACCGAAGACTGTGGCTGAGTTTTCTGCAGAGGCATCGATGCTCGAGAAAACTCTGGAGATGCGCACCCGGCAATATAACCGCCAGGGGCACACGCCGCAGTATGCCATCCAAGGCCTGGGTTCGGACGACCTTCAAGAGACCATCAGGGCCATTGTGCGCGAAGAACTGCGCAAGGTCCTGCCTTCGTCGCAGCCTCAAGTAGCTTCGATCGCTGACATCGTGAAAGATGAGGTTCAGCGATCGCTTGGGGTTCCTGAGGTGCAACCTCAATTACCGCAACCCCAGCCAGAAGCGATGACCTACGCCGCCGTCGCACGCCATAAAGGTCCCCCTCCGCGACCACGCCAGGGCCCTGCAACGACGCAATTCCGTCGTCCGCCGCCGCCAGCACGCCCACCCGTCGCCCAGCGCACCTACGCGAGGAAGACGGACATTTGGCGAGCCCCCAACCACCGTCCGCTCTGCTATCACTGCGGAGAAGAGAAGCCGATCATGTGTATCGCCGATGCCCATACCGGGAAATGGGACTGCGAGGTTTCGCCGTCAATGCTCCGCGCCCGCAGCGAGGTGAACGCCCTCGCGATATCGCCGACTACCTCGCCGCTACTCAGTGGAGCTCTCGACGACCGTCGCGTTCGCCATCACCAGGCCGCTACCTGTCGCCGCAGCGCCGACCATACACTGGCCCAGCCCGGGGCCGGTCAGCGAGCCCGTATCCGGAAAACTAAAAGCAGCAACCGATGGAGGTGCGGTTCCTGTTCGTCGAACTGACGAAGATCCTCCGCCGCCGACGAAGACGACGAAGAAACCATCTCGACGACCTAATGACGACACGCCGCCGTGCCGAAGAAGTCGTGAAGCCAAGACTACACCGACGAAAGACGACTTGACGACGCGACGTTTCAGCTTCAGTTCAACACGATGCAGCCGTGATGCGACGCCAAGACCCAACTGCAACGCCAGACAAAGAAGGACCGACCTCGATGTGCTTCTCGACGGCCACGCAGTCACTGCCTTAGTCGACACAGGGGCCGATTACTCCGTAAAGAGTGGACACATCGCCGCCCTGATGAAAAAGATTAAGACTGCATGGGAGGGTCCTCAAATTCGGACTGCTGGAGGACACCTGATTGCGCCGACTGGGATCTGCACGGCAAGAATTACCGTTCATGACCGGACTTACCCTGCCACCTTCGTTGTCCTCCAACAGTGTTCACGAGACGTCATTCTCGCCATGGACTCCCTGAATCAACATGGCGCAGTCATCGACCTGAAGTCGAAATCGAAAACGCTGTCACAAGATAAAGCGATACCGCCGGAGAGCTGTCGTAGTCACCACGCCTTGAGTGTGCTCGAAGATCAAGTGGGCATCCCGCCGCGCGCCAGCATTATTATATCCGTCGGCACTGAAACACCCGCTGACGTAGAAGGCGTCATCGAGGGCGACCAACATCTACTGCTCCACCGTGAAATTTGCGTCGCAAGAGGGATCGCTTGACTCCACGGAGGGCAAGTGGAAGTTATGCTAACCAACTTCAGCCAAGAGTTCAAGCACATCAACAAGGGCATGACAATCGCATACATCGAGGAAATTGTGGAAACCAGCAATGCCTTTGTCCTCTCGGATTCAGCCGCATCTACCCTGATGAACATTGTCCCCGAACCAGACTTCGACGTGAATCCAAGTCTTCCTATAAGTAAGCAGCAACAGATCAGAAGTCGTCTCCGATGATACAAAGACTGCTTTTCGACGTCACCGAGGATTCGACAAACACCAGTTGCAAAGCATCGCATAATAACGGAAGAGAGCGCTCGACCACTTCGCCAGAGCCCTTACCGAGTTTCGACGGAAGAACGTGAAGCTATTAGGCAACAAGTCGACGAAATGCTGCGTGATGACATCATCCAGCCGTCGAAAAGCCCATGAACCCCTCCTGTAGTCCTGGTAAAGAAAAAGGACGGAACCCTACGCTTCTGCGTCGATTATCGTCAACTGAACAAGATCACGAAGAAGGATGTGTACCCCCTTCCACGGATGGACGACGCATTGGATCGGCTCTGCAACGTTAAATACTTCTCGTCGATGGACCTCAAGTCTGGCTACTGGCAAACAGAAGTCGACGAGAGAGATCGCGAAAAGACTGCCTTCATCACGCCAGACGGCCTCTACGAGTTCAAGGTCATGCCATTCGGACTGTGCTCGGCGCCTGCAACGTTTCAGCGCGTCATGGACACGGTGTTAGCCAGACTGAAGTGGCAGACGTGCCTTGTTTACCTGGATGACGTCGTTGTCTTCGCCGGAAATTTCGACGATCACCTTAGGCGGCTTGCGACAGTGTTAGAAGCCATCAAGTCATCAGGACTCACTCTGAAGCCGGAAAAGTGCCGCTTCGCTTACGATGAGCTTTTGTTCCTAGGCCACGTGATCAGCAAGTCTGGAGTCCGCCCCGACCGCAGAAGACAGCTGCCATCGCAAAGTTCCTGCAGCCAACCGACAAGAAGGCAGTGCGCTGATTCCTTGGCATGTGTGCCTACTATAGGCGCTTTGTCGAGGACTTCTCACGCATCGCGGAACCGCTAACACATCTAACCAAATGTGATGTCGCGTTCAAGTGGGAAACGCCGCAGGCGAAGGCATTTCAAGAACTCAAATGACGCATGCAGTCGCCGCCGGTACTTGCACACTTCGACGAGGACGCCGATACCGAAACCCACACTGACGCCAGTACTCTAGGCCTCGGTGCCGTCCTAGTCCAGAGGAAAGAAGGACTTGAAAGGGTGATATCGTATGCTAGCCGGTCGCTGTCAAAAGCGGAAAGCAACTATTCTACGACTGAAAAGGAATGCCTCGCCATCATTTGGGCTATAGGCGAATTCTGCCCTTACCTCTATGGCAGGCCATTCAAAGTCGTCAGCGACCATCACGCATAGTGTTGGCTAGCTAACTTAAAGGACCCTTCAGGACGGCTGGCGCGGTGGAGCCTCAGACTACAAGAATATGACGTCACGGTAATATACAAGTCCAGAAGAAAACACTCCGACGCGGACTGCTTATCGCGCGCCCCCATCGATCCCCCGCCGCAAGACGACGAGGACGACGACGCCTTCCTTGGGATAATAAGCGCGGAAGACTTCACTAAACAGCAACGAGCAGACCGGGAGCTAAAAGGCCTCGTCGAGTATTTGGAAGGGAACACCGACGTTGTCCTTAGGGCATTTAAGCGCGGGTTGTCGTCGTTCACGCTACAAAACAACCTGCTCGTGAAGAACTTCTCACCAGTCCGCGCCAGCTACCTTTTTGTTGTACCGTCAGCGCTGCGTCCAGAAATACTGCACGCCCTACACGACGATCCAACCACTGGGCACCTCGGATTCTCCCGGACGCTGTCGAGAATACAGGAAAGGTATTACTGGCCGCGTCTGACCGCCGAAGTCGCCCGTTACGCCAAGACATGCCGAGACTGTCAACGACGCAAGACACCACCGACAAGGCCAGCAGGATTACTACAGCCGATCGAACTTCCTCGCCGACCATTCCAGCAGATTGGGATCGATTTGTTGGGACCGTTTCCGATGTCAACATCCGAGAATAAGTGGATCGTCGTGGCGACGGACTATCTCACCCGCTTTGCTGAAACTAAAGCTCTACCAAAAGGCAGCGCAGCCAAAGTGGCAAAATTTTTCGTCGAGAACATCCTGCTGAGACATGGCGCCCCAGAAGTCCTCATCACCGACAGAGGAACGGCTTTTACAGCGGAGCTCACCCAAGCCATTCTGCAGGAGGACAACTGCCTACCATCCGCAGACGAATGGTCTCACGGAGCGCCTAAACAAGACCCTCGCCGACATGCTAGCAATGTACGTCGACGTCGAACACAAGACGTGGGACGCGGTCCTGCCGTGCGTAACCTTTGCGTACAACACGGCGCTGCAAGAAACAACACAGATCACGCCGTTTAAGCTGGTTTACGGCAGGAACCCGACGACGACGCTTGACGCCATGCTGCCGCACGTAACTGACGAAGAGAATGTTGATGTCGCTAGCTACCTTCAGCGCGCCGAAGAAGCCCGACAGATCGCCCGACAGCTCGCCCGCCTGCGAATCAAGAGCCAGCAGAGAACCGACAGGCGAAACTACAACCTCCGACGACGCTTCGTCGAGTACCAGCCCGGTGACCGTGTTTGGGTTTGGACCCCTAAACGCCGACGAGGACTGAGCGAGAAGCTTTTGCGTCGCTATTTCGGACCGTACAAGATCATCCGACGTATTGGCGCACTGGACTATGAGGTCGTGCCCGACAGAATTTCGCATTCACAGCGGCGCCGCACACGATCTGAAGTGGTCCACGTGGTGCGTCTGAAACCCTTTTACGGACGCTGACGAACTTCCTTATTTTTGTTTTCTTTGCTACGGGTGTTTTCCTTTATTGCTTTCATTTGTATGCAGCATCGGGTCGATGCTATTTTTTTTAAGAGGAGGGCATTGACACGTGTACCACGTTTCGCCGCCTGACAAATGTTATCGCGCAGCGCGGGACGTGTCTGCATGTATCCGAAGTTTCTGGAAAGTTATCGATGCTTCTATCCGCTGCCTGTTGTCGCCGAACCTTATGTTATCTGATTTCTTCACCTGACCCGAATGGTGTAGAACATTGTGGAAGGCAAGCGGGTCTGAACGATTAGTCTGGAACATTCGACGGCTGTTCTTTAAAAGCCGACGCGCTTGACCCGCGGATCAGATTTTCGACGATCGCCGAGCGTGTTCGCCACTATCGTTGTGCTATAAGTGTAGCCTGTTTTGTGGGCACAGGTTCGCCCAATAAAAGTTAGTTTTGTCGTTCACAGTATTGCTACTGTGTTATTGAACGTCACCACCACGTGACACTACAAATTGAAAAAAAAAATTATTTTTTATATTTGTACACAGTCACAGGTATGGTGTCAGATAACACCATCAGAGCTCAAAGGGTGTGAATCAAGACGTATAATTGCCTCGAAAACGCAGTTTTCTTATATTTTATATTGCAGCAGCTTAAAAAGTAGCGTTTTATCCGCCAAACGTTATGTAGGCTCTTGTAATATTCAAACAAGAAAATATATCTGTACCAAAAAAAAGAATGTTATCACAGATGCTTATGAGACCTCCTGTTGTAAGCAGCAGTTTACGCTGAGTTCTTGTTCTTACAAGGCAAAGCTCATCGAAGCTATATTAAGTTTCTTTTTCCTCCAGTGTTCAATCATTCTTCTGAGTTTTTTTTTTTTTTTCGTAATGGATAACACACATGTATTAGAAAGAGTCAGTGTGGCGGAATACAACATAAATGTCCACTATAAATCTATAAACCAGGTCGGGAACACATGTGAAACAAAACCAATCGGCTACTCCCAATCCCTAGTTTACAACCCCTGAACCCTGGGGGTGTTATTGTCACCCAGTGCACAGCAGGCTATTAGATCAGTCGTGATTATTCCTTAGCTGACATGTTTCCTTGAACTGCTACACAAGATATTGGCATTACACAGCAATATGGTCAAACCAGACGCTTAAGTTGTTTGGCGCTGACGACGTCCTAAAGTGAAACAAAGGCTGTTACTGCTACTATTGCTTTCCTTTTACTTTTCCACAGAAAAGTGGTTGTCTTGCACATTTGACTTAAACTTCTGGAAATTGCCTCAAAACTGTGCTGCCTTTATATCGAGGTCTGAACGTTTTCTTTTTACATTGCTTGATTAGTTGTGTGGGACGTTTTGTGTAATATCCTCAATTGACGCAACCTAGGGTGAAAAAGCAGCGGCAAACGCCCAGTGGTGGCACGCCGGCGTCCACAGCGGCAAAAGGTCTGTCGCCCGAGAGGTATCCGATGTACACGGCAGTTCGGATGCCGCATGATCTGCGCGCCTGTCGACCACCGCGAAGCTACTTGCCGTCATTTCCAGCGTGGCTTCGTGTCTAGTGACACAAACATCGGTTGCATTTCGTATTCAAGGCAAAATAATTTTTGCTAGATAAAGGCCTGCGTAAATTGCCCTATAAATGAGACGCATACCCAATGTCAAGCGTTAAACAACAAGGAGAGTTTTGGTACTTGTGGAGCTCGGCTGTAGTGCACGGCTACCAACAGCGCTCGATAAGCTTGAGCGGCTCGACTGGGCTCGCATGGCAGGAGCTTCAATGGCGGTAACAAATTATTGCGCTTTGTGAGAGTTGCTTAGTCGTTTCAAAGCGCGTTCACCTTTAGCTTTGAAGTGAACCAGGAATAGTCACTCGAAGTATACGGGCCCACCGAGCGATTAGCTTCAGGGAGGCTGCCAACGGTGTCAGAGTGATAAATCTTCGATGGCTGATTCACCACTTCTCTGTACGCCAACTGCACATTGGTCCAGGTATGATCTTCCGTATTGCCGGGAGCTATCGCTGCTCACGAGCAAAACCACCTTCGAAATCGGCCATCGAACGGCAAACGGCGTGAGGCGAGTTGCGGTGTCGCTAACATGCACGAGCCTTTGGACCTTTCTTCAGTGCCTGTTAACTTACACTCTAAACTCTGTCCATACTTGCCCCCTGTAATGTGACCTCTATTGCTGCAAATTTATTCGTGTGGCACGATGCCTTCTGCGAGAACATCGGGCAAACTTATGCTGTTTATAATATGCGTTTCAAAGCTCTTGAACACTTGAATCGCCACATTCAAGAAAAGCGGTACAGAAAGTAGTCATGAAAAGAAAATTGTTTGGGCAATTTGGTGCTTAGCCTTGCAGTACATGCTTGTTTTGGTGCGTGGTTTAAACCCGAGAAAGAGGATAAAGCAGGGAGTCCTTCACTGTATCTCTTCGGTGCTTTATTCATGTTTGAAACCACGCGCCAAAACAAAATTGTAGAGTAATAACCACTATTATCGATATTATATTGTATTATGTTACAAAAGAGCCAACAACTATAAATCCTAAAGCATACCAGAAAGCCTGAAAGCATCGTAAACAGTATTATGCAGCATTTCTACGGCCACTTTCAATTTCACTACCAGGGTGCGTCTGTGTCATGACAAAGCAATGGAATAGGTGGTAACGTAGAAGCAAGACCAGGACCAGCAAATTCGCTTATAAAGATCCGAATTGTGCCCAACACGGTGGTACCAATGAGCTCTAGTCTGTTGTTGAAGTTCCGTTGATTATTGACTACAAAATACAGGCACAATAAGCATGGAAACAAGAAATAGACCTGGCAGCGATCTTTCAGCTAATTTATTTCAAATCCTCGATATTTCCCTCTCTTGCACTCAAGTCGCATCATCATTTACCACGTGCCGCAATTCCACTCATGCAGCACTTGACACTTCCCATCGTTCACGCTTTTGGTGCGCTGATCTCCTGAAGTAATATATAATATTGTTCTTATGACACTGCCGTCAAGCTACTTTGCTTGGCTTACGTAATATACGGTGTATCCCAGCTAACTATAGCCATGTTATTTAGGAAAAGCAAGGACAGGGAAACATAAAATTACAAAGCATATGCCGTTCTGTAATGAGATGTGCGATAACCGAACCCTGCAGGTTCTGTAATTGCTTCTTTCACCATGTTTCTTAAAAATTATTTTTTTTTGTTGAACAGCTTTGCAAAAGCTGACTGGGGCACTCTACATAGTCTAAATGGCACCTCGCTGCTTAAAACGCTGCGTGGCCATAAAATGACCAAGAAATGGTCATTTGATGACTCCCAAGATGTTACCTTGCAGTAATGAGCTTCCTGGCTCAATGTAAGGAACCTTGATGGAAAGTGTAGTGCTGATGAAGTTTCTCTTCAGTTTTTTGTTCATTCCTGAATCATTATTTTGTCTGACAACTCAATAACATCACCACATTGTAGAAACTGGGTGTTTTGGTAAAGCACCAATTATGCGGGAAGCGAAACGAAGACGAGTGCTGTTAGTGCGATTGTGCTGCTTCACAGTAGCTTCGAGAGTAAACGTCATGGAGTTCTGAAAATGAGCCATGAGCGTATATACAATTTGACATTGCTTAAAAGGCACTCACCGAAAGTATAGCCTTCGTAATTACATAGCGTGGGAAATCTCTGTGCGATGACCTACATTTCATTCGCACTCATGTTCTCAACATTCTATTCCAAAATGATGTTCATTTTCGCATAACACGACTACATGTGTTGGATGATACATCGCTTCTAGAGGTAAGTAAAAACATGGAATCTTCTTTTACTGTCTTTATGGCGGTGATACCGCCGCATTCATCAATTGGAACTCGACGCACTTGTGCCCTAATCTGATTACATACTTCGGAACTTCTATAAACAGTTTTGCCGCCAATGTTAGTCAGTCATTGTCTAAGATATCTTAGATACAAATTAGGATTTCTGCCTTGACAATAGAGTGAAAGGTACTGTCGCACAAGGTTGGGTCACTGGGTACGTTTCGCTTGGAATTGAAGTCTTTCGAGCTGACTTGAGTCCCTTTCTATGTGCCACTGTGTATCAGCCGCTCAGCATTGACCCTGTCTGACACGAACTTCGGTCACTACGTGTGTACCGCCTTTGATTGAACTTCTTTGAAGGCAACATGGTTATGCGCTGCTTCTCAATCATAAGAAAAGACTAAACCCTGATCTGGTTCGATGCAGAATGGAATCCGCCTCATATATACTCAGCTAACTTTCTATTGATGCACCGGTTGTCTTTTGACCATACGAAATTCTTAAAGGGCCCCTTCGGGCAATTCGATTCTAGTCATTGAGCTGAAATACTCAATCAGGGGGACTAATCCTGCACAAGAAATCGAAAGGCTTATTCGAGGAATTCAGAATGTTCAGTAATAAATTTATAAGGCGCTAGCATCCTTAGGCAACCTTCGGCACGTCCCGGGACTATGTATCGATCTTTATATATATATATATATATATATATATATATATATATATATATATATATATATATATATATATATATATATATATGTGTGTGTGTGTGTGTGTGTGTGTGTGTGTGTGTGTGTGTGTGTGTGTGTGTGTGTGTGTGTGTGTGTGTATGTGTGTGTGTGTGTGTGTATTTCCGTCTAACCGTTCCCGCCTGCTAAGGTCGCTGTCGATTCCGTGGTCGAATGGTTAGCGCATTAGGCTCCTATGCTGACGTAAGAAGGTTCTAAACTAACCATTGGATCAACTTGTGTCATTGGATATGTGGCAGCGGGTGCGTACGTTCCGCTCTTCAACTAAGCGCGTTCACGTCGACATGGGCCACGCTATATGCAGATTGGGTAGGAACCACTGCACAAAAAAACTCTTTGGCGCCGATGTGGAGCACTAAGTATGTGCCACAACATCGGTGCTGGTCTTCGATGAACCACTTTGATGCCAGATTGGGTCACTGGGTAGGTGTCACTAGGTGGGTGCCGCTATTCAGTGAACGTGTTTGACGTCAAATTTGGAAACTAGGTACGTCCCACTGGTAATGTGTCGAATCTCCTCGATGACACCAATTTCGAGATACTATATCCCGAAGTGTGAGATGAAGTACATAACGTTCCAGTGCTTTTGTGCGTTATTGCGGGAGAGTGCGTTTTCCTAAACAAGTAAGTGGACCAACAGTGGATCTTTATGGTGATTTTGTCGTCGCATATTCGAACTGGTGCCATATTGGAAATTATTTCGAAGTGGATGGGCCTCATAAACGCACTAGCTACAAGTCGTACATTGCTATAGGCGGCGCAAAGTTATTATTCAGAAGAAAATTGTGAAATTTGTGGTAATATCAATATGTATTTTGCTTTTCTGTGCAAGTAATCTACCCTCATTCAGAAATCCATCTGAAGGACTACAATTATGTCAACTGCAGCACACGATTTTTAAAAATTCTATAAAGCCGTAAAATGATCCCCCCGTTATTTACCACTTGGCTCTATGTATGTAGTGTTTGCCTCAAAAATAGTTTCTGTGGTTTCATTGATGACCACAATATCGCTATGGCGTATGCCAGAGGAGGGGCTCCGGAAAAATTTTGAATACATGAGGTTGTTTACGGAAGCATCGAAGCAGTGTTCATTAGGAGGGCGTTTCTGACGCAAAGACGTCAACTGGTCCACTGATTGATAAATACGACGTCTATCGTCTCTAGAAGCGAAATTCCACTTGAACTCGCATCGCCGTTGAATGCGAGGCAATGCCACGAGCACGCGAAAGGGAACACCTGCGGCAGAAATAGTGAGCCAGGTGTTGCGTTAGTGGAGAGGCCATCGCGGCGACGCCATGTCCAACTCGCGATTTCTCTCAGAAGCCTTTGCCATTCGTGTGTTCCCTCTCCGCGCAAGCCCACGCCTGCGTTTTCACTGCGCCTCTGTAAGGCTAAATGAAAACGCACCAAGCGTCTCAACGCACTCAACTGCCAGCGAGGAGCTTATACGTGGAAGGACCACTCAGTGGCGTTCAAATGGACAGCAATGCTTTCGCATGCACAGCTCATAAAAAGTGTTTAGGCGTGGTAATGTTTTTGGCATTTCGCCTCCCTGTAAGCTGGGCCGTCGTGGCCGAGATGCCTTAGCGTACTCTTGGAATTAGGAGCGCAAGGACAAAGTCACCACGCCACCACAACATTTACTTTACCGCCAGCAGAATAGTTTGAAGCAGTTTAGCTAGCTCTTGATGCCCATGCTGCTTTTTAAAAAAAAATGGCTGTGGCTTAGCTAAGGTTAAGCCCAGGATGCGAAGCATACCAGCCTTTATTTTAGTTGTTGAACCACTGTTTAGCCTGGTGAACTGCTGTTGCTTGGCTATATTTGGTTCGGCTAGACGAAGAAACAACTCATGCGTTACTCTGCTTCGCCTTCAAGAGTGGAACGCGACAGCGTTCCCGTCGACCAGCCAAGGGGTGTAAGACAATGGGCTACGGCGCTGCGACTACGCGCCCCGCATTGGACGCCGTGAGCGTCGAGCAACGCAGCGTTCGGCGCGGCAACGAAGCTCGTTTCTAAGGCAACCCCGCATTCACTAGAGGCGCTTTTGTACCGCTTTGAAGCATCGTACTCGTGGCTCAGTAGTAGCGTCTCCGTCTCACACTGCGGAGACCCTGGTTCGATTCCCACCTAGCCCATCTTGCAAGAGTTGAGCTAAAGCCACCTAGAAACAAGCGCAGCTGCTTATATACCGCCGCGAGCGACGGCGCGAGTTGGAGCCACGTTTCTCCTCTGTCGTGACGTCATGGTGTCACGTGGTCAGCCTTGAAGGCGACGCCGCGAGTGACGGTGCGAGTTGGAGCCCCGTTTCTCCTCTGTCGTGACGTCACGGTGTCACGTGGTATTGAAGGCGACACCGCCGCGCCTGCGGAGCTGGGTTGAGCTCTAGTAATATGCTTCGCATAAAATACATTTAACGCGACAGCGTTAAGGGAGCCGTGTCGCAGAAAATCCCACGTCGGCGTCCAGCATCCCGCGTCCGTCGTAAGAAGTCACTTCGGCGAAACAAATTTCTATCCACGCCAACCACGCAGACCCTCCATGTGACGCAAGAAAATTACTGAATAGAATTTCTAAAGGTAAAATATGTAGAAAAATCGTAAAATACGACTTGCACACAACCTACAGACACGGTAGCGTCGGTTTGTAATTTCAATATACGAGAAAACATATTTATGTTACGCGCAAACTCAAACAGTGAGACTTTTTTAACGCTATAGCGTTTTCCAGCTGCCGTTTGAAGTCCGTTTAGTTGAAGCGGCACGGCCCTCTCAGTTCCTTGCGCGCCATCAAAAAAACAAATAAATAACCACAAAGCTCGCCTTCGTGCGTAGCGTTCTCCGCCAGCATTTACCGGTGAACATTATGATTACACAAGCTGTAGTTGCAGGGAAGCGTCAGAAGCACTCGAGGATCTTTGAATGCTATCTCGTTCCACTCTTAAAAACAAAACTTAAGAGTCCTCCAATTTTTTTTGCTTGTATTATTCGTGTTTTTTCAATACTAGTAGTTCCTGTTGTTCAAATGATGTGCGCGCATTTTCATTCAAATGACGCGTGTTTAAGTTGTCTGGTAATTGTTACAGCTTGTTCTATCGCATTGGTGCAAGTTTCTTTAGGAACCGTATATTTTAGAGGAAACCATATATTTTTCTATTCCATTTCACCAGTATCACAAAAGTCTTCAAGACAGAATCATTCTTATCTGTTTGAACCTAGGCCAAACTCATTTGGCGAAGTGTAAACTCATAGCATGAAACAAGAGAATGCGTTGGCTTTCTTCCCTATTTACAAGCGCCATAGAAGCCTTCACCCAAGTGCCGCACCCAATGGTTTTCTGTCAGCAGACTCGGTCTGGTGAAGTACCATGAGAAGCTTATATAGCAACGTTTTCGACATATTTGACATGCTCGTGAGCAAAGCCGGACCACTTATTACTTCACATGAAACAACAAGAGTAGGGTAGCTGACATAAGGAAGTATATTGTGGATAGAATTGAACATGCTCTCTGGAACGGAAAAAGCCTAAAAGCAGTGAAGAAGAAACTAGGAATAGGAGAGAATAAGATGTATGCGTTAAGAGATAGAGCCGGCAATATCATTACCAATATGGATGAGATAGTTCAGGTAGCTGAGGAGTTTTATAGAGATTTGTACAGCACCATTGGCACCCACGACAATAATGGAAGGGAGAATAGTATAAAGGAATTTGAAATCCCACAACTAACGCCGGAAGAAGTAAAGAAAGCCTTAGGAGCTATGCAAAGGGAGAAGGCAGCTGCGGAGTATTAGGTAACAGCAGAGTTGTTGAAGAATGGTGAGCAGATTGTTCTAGAAAAACTGGCCACCCTCTATACGCAAGGTCTCGTGACTTCGAGCGTACCGGAATTTTGGAAGAACGCTAACATATTCCTAACCCATAAGAAAGGAGACTCCAAAGACTTGAAAAATTATAGACCGATCAGCTTACTGTCCGTCGCCTACAAACTATTGACTGATGTAATCGCAAATAGAACCAGGAACACCTTAGACTTCTGTGAACCAAAGGACCAGGCAGGATTCCGTAAACGCTACTCATCAATAGACCATATTCACACTATCAATCAGGTGATAGAAAAATGTGCGGAATATAACCAACCCTCATATATAGCTTTCATTGATTACCAAAAAGCGCTTCATTCAGTCAAAACCTCACCAGTCATGAAGGCATTATGGAATCAGGATGTAGACGAGCCATATGTAAAAATACTGCAAGATATCTATAGCGGCTTCACAGCCACCGTAGTCCTCCTTAAAGAAAGCAACAAAGTCCCAATAAAGAAAGGCGTCAGCCAGGGAGATACGATCTCTCCAATGCTATTCACAGCCTGTTTACAGGAGGTATTCAGAGACCTGGATTGGGAAGAATTGGGGATAAGAGTAAATGGAGAATACCTTAGTAACTTGCGCTTCGCTAATAACATTGCCTTGCTTAGTAACTCAGAGGACCAACTCCAATGCATGCTCACTGACCTGGACAGGCAGAGCAGAAGGGCGGCACTAAAAATTAATCTGCAGGAAACTAAAGTAATGTTTAACAGTCTCGGAAGGGAACAGCAGTTAACGATAGGTAGCGTGGCACTGGAAGTGGTAAGGGAATACATCCACTTAGGACAGGTAGTGACTGCTGATCCGGATCATGAGAGTGAAATAATCAGATGAAAAAGAATGGGCTGGGGTGCGTTTGGCAGGCATTCTCAGGTCATTAACAGGAGGTTGCCATTATCCCTCGAGAGAAAAGTGTATAGCAGCTGTGTCTTAACAGTACTCACATGTGCGGAAGAAAAAAAATGGAGGCTTACTAAGAGGGTTCTACTTAAATTGAGGACGACGCAACGAGCTATGGAAAGAAGAATGATAGGTGTCACGTTAAAGGATAAGAAAAGAGCACATTGGGTGAAGGAACAAACGCGAGTTATGGACATCCTAGTTGAAATCAAGAAAAAGAAATGGGCATGGGCAGGACATTTAATGAGGAGGGAAGATAACCGATGGTCATTAAGGTTCACGAACTCGATTCTAAGGGAGGGGAAGCGTAGCAGGCTAGGGCAGAAAGTGAGGTGGGTGGATGAAATTAAGAAGTTTGCAGGGACAACATGGCCACAATTAGTACACGACCGGGCTAGTTGGAGAAGTGTGGCAGAGGCGTTTGCCCTGCAGTGGGTGTAACCAGGCTGATGATTATGATGATGCATCTTACGAAGAGCAGTGATCCCCGGACAATGCCTTGCCACACGCTGGAGATAACGGGTGATAAATTAGACGAGTGTTCCTTAGCATGAACGAACTGTTGGAGGTTAGTCAGAATGTTACGTATTTATTGGAGAACAAAATGGTTAAAATTAAGACGCAATATGCTTGGGAAGACCCGTTCTTGTGTAATATTGTCAATTCATCTGAAAAATCCAGAAACAGGGCTCCTACAGGCCTCTTCACAGGGCTGTAACAGGCCTGTGAAGGCCTGTTACAGGTTTTAGTCAAGATGTTAGACTATGTCATTATCTAACTGATCTAGTTGAACCTCGCAGGACATGTATTTTTGAAGACCACGTTGATTAGGATTGAAAAATTTGCGGAAGATAGGTACTTTACAATACGCGAATATATTGCACCTGTATATTCTCCATTAGTTTGGAACAAACACTATTGAGGAATTTAGGCGATATTTGCGGCACGATGAGAATGATTCCTTTTTTCGCACTGGAATTAACTATTTTCATCTTTTACGGCACCACTCCAGATGATAAAAATTGCTGAAAGATATTGTGGCGTATTAGTGACGGCGGTATAAGAACTCTATGGGCACTTTCCTGAGATAAACTCCGATAGGCAAAAGCCTATCTATGACTGACTCTATTGCTGTTGTCTGAACTGTTCCGTGAACAAACGCCGCCATGGCCGGGAGCATGGGATGCAATCGCAGCCATATGGCTGCAATGTTTGTCGCCGATGTTGGTGCACGCGCCGGGCATGTCCACGCTCTCCCACGTGCCCACTCGCACAGCGCTACTGGCATGGCGCCTACTCTGGTTGCTGCCCTCGCCGGTGGTCACAGCTGCGCTGCGTCCACCACGGACTGTGCTCTGACACTCGTGAGCCACTAAATACTTGCGCCTTACTACTGCTGTAAAAGTGCCATTGACCAAACTGCCTTTTGTTGGATGAATTGATGCGCACAAAACCAGCTTACACAGAAAGTGCTGCAATAGCGGCGAACAAGGTCGGCGATCGTGGAAAAGGTGATCTGCCGGTCCAGTGCGCCGGTTTTTGTACGTGAGCCATCCAACGTTCCAGAGTATTCGCTAGTGCAAGCGTTTCATTCAGAATGTTCTATACACTTCGCGTTGCCCCCACGTGCAACCAGATTACACAAGGTTCGGTGACAACAGACAGCGGATAGAACCATCGATAACATTGCAGAAACTAATGATCCTTGCGCTAAGAGATAACATTTGTTATACGCTGAGAAGTGCTCCCCCCAAAAACATAAATCCACATGTACATTCCCCCTCTCAAAAAGCATCGTCTCGATGCCACAAATACAACACGAGAGGCAAACACAAAATGACACTTATCAAAGAAACAAAGTCCAACACTACACAGTCCAAAAAAAGAAAATCGAAAGTTCAGTTACCGAAATTCCTAAAGTTCATTAGCGCAAGTAGACCTGCTTAAGTCACACAACGTGGACTATTTGAGGTCGTGAGTGGCGCCGCTGTGACAGCGAAATGCCCTCGGGTACGGCCTCATAGTCGAGTGCGCCATTGCGTCGGATGATCTTGCAGGCATAAAAGATTCTTTCTAAGTCCTCGTAAGCGTATTGCGGTCTAAATGCAAACACGGTCACTGGGATGGTACTCGATGTATAGTCGTCGAAGGTTACGGTGTCGGCTGCCGGTCCTATGCTGGTTACAAACGGCAGGCGGGCGAGCTGTCGGGTTTTTTTCAGCGTGCTAGAGATAGGTGGCGACGTCAAGATTCTCTTCGTCGGTGACCTGGAGAGCATGGCGTCGAGTGACCTGCAGAGCATGGCGTCGAGAGTCGTCATCGGGTTACTGCCGTAAACCAGCTTGAACAGCCCGATGTATAGTACTTCTTGCACTGCCGTGTTGTAAGGAAAGGTTACGTGCAGCAGGATTGCATTTCAGGTCTTCTGTTCGACGTCGACGTACATTGCTAGCATGCCAGCGACGATCTTATTCGGGCGCTCCGTAAGACCATTCATCTGGGGGTCGTAGGCAGTGGTTTTCCTGTGACTTTTCTGGCTGTATTGCCGAATTGTTTGGGTGAGCTCAGCTGTAAAGGCCATTCCTCTGTCGGTAATGAGGGCTTCTGGGTCCCATGTCACAGCAGGATGTTCTCGACGACGAATTTTGCAACTTCGGTTGCGCTACCTTTCGGCACAGTGTTCGTTTCAGCGAAGTAGGTGAGTTAGTCTGTGGCAACGACTCTCCACTTATTTCCGCATGTTACCTTCGGAAAGGATCCCAACACGTCACTCTAAATCTGCCCAAATGCTCGCCAAATGGCTGGATCGGCTTAGCAATGCCGCTGGCCTTGTCAGCGATGTTTTGCGTCGTGGAGAGTCTCTGCAGGTCTTTACGTAACGGACGAGCTCTGAGGCCAGGCGTGGCCAGTGACACCTTTCCGGTATCCTCAACAGCGTCCGGGAGAATGAAAAATACACAGAGGTCCTGTCGTCGTACAGGGCTAGCAGCACTTCTGGACGCAGCGCCAAGCAAACAACAAGAAGGTAGTTGGCGCGGAATGGTGAGAATTTCTCCTTTACTAGTAGGTTCTCCTTTACTAGTAGTAGTAGGCTACTCAACAATAGATCATATTCACACTATCAATCAGGTGATAGAGAAATGTGCGGAATATAACCAACCATTATATATAGCTTTCATTGATTACGAGAAAGCGTTTGATTCAGTCGAAACCTCAGCAGTCATGGAGGCATTGCGGAATCAGGGTGTAGACGAGCCGTATGTAAAAATACTGAAAGATATCTATAGCGGCTCCACAGCCACTGTACTCCTCCATAAAGAAAGCAACAAAATCCCAATAAAGAAAGGCGTCAGGCAGGGAGATACGATCTCTACAATGCTATTCACAGCGTGTTTACAGGAGGTATTCAGAGACCTGGATTGGGAAGAATTGGGGATAAGAGTAAATGGAGAATACCTTAGTAACTTGCGCTTCGCTGATGATATTGCCTTGCTTAGTAACTCAGGGGACCAACTGCAATGCATGCTCACTGATCTGGAGAGGCAGAGCAGAAGGGTGGGACTAAAAATGAATCTGCAGAAAACTAAAGTAATGTTTAACAGTCTCGGAAGGGAACAGCAGTTTACGATAGGTAGCGAGGCACTGGAAGTGGTAAGAGAATACATCTACTTAGGACAGGTAGTGACTGCTGATCCAGATCATGAGAGTGAAATAATCAGAAGAATAAGAATGGGCTGGGGTGCGTTTGGCAGGCATTCGCAGATCATGAAGAGCAGGTTGCCATTATCCCTCAAGAGAAAAGTGTATAACAGCTGTGTCTTACCAGTACTCACGTACGGGGCAGAAACCTGGAGGCTTACGAAAAGGGTTCTACTTAAATTGAGGACGACGCAACGAGCTATGGAAAGAAAAATGATAGGTGTAACGTTAAGGGATAAGAAAAGAGCAGATTGGGTGAGGGAACAAACGCGCGTTAATGACATCTTAGTTGAAATCAAGAAAAAGAAATGGGCATGGGCAGGACATGTAATGAGGAGGGAAGATAACCGATGGTCATTAAGGGTTACGGACTGGATTCCGAGGGAAGGGAAGCGTAGCAGGGGGCGACAGAAAGTTAGGTGGGCAGATGAGATTAGGAAGTTTGGAGGGTCAACATGGCCACAATTAGTACATGACCGGGGTAGTTGGAGAAGTATGGGAGAGGCCTTTGCCCTGCAGTGGGCGTAATCAGGCTGATGATGATGATGATGATGATGAGTAGGTTGCTTTGAAGCGAAAATGAAGACAAGCCTCGCTTAACTGCCCTAGGGACAACGTCGGTGTTTCCTTCGTAATAATTCACGAGGCTTTTTAGTTCCAGGTCTGCTCGTTGTTGTTCAGTGACGCCTTTCACGCTTATTATTCCAAGGAAGGCGTCGCCATCCTCGGCATCTTGCGGAGGTGGGTCAAGGGGGCTGCGTGATAGGCAATCGGCATCAGAGTGTTTTAGTCTGGACTTTTTGCAGTCTGAGGCACCGCCGTGCCAGCCGTGTTGAAGGGTCCTTTAAATCAGCTAGCAAACACAACGTGTGGTGGTCGCTGACACTTTGAATGGCCTGCCATATAGGTAAGGGCGTAATTTCGCTGTGTCACAAATGATGGTGAGGCATTCCTCTTTAGTCGTAGAATAATTGCCTGCCGCTCTTGACGGCGCCCGGCTAACGTAGGCTAGTCCGTCTTCCCTCTGGACAAGGACGGCGCCAAGGCGTAGGCAGTGTGAATTTCGGTACCGGCGTCTTCGTCGAAGTGCACAAGTACCGGCGGCAACTGCATGCGTCGTTTCAGTTCCTGAAATGCGTCAATCTGCGGCGTTTTCCACTTCTACTCGACGTCTAATTTGGTTAGATTTGTCAGCGGCTCAGCGATGCCTTATAGTTCGTGACAAAGCTCCTATAGTAAGCACACATGTCAATGAATGTACGCACTGCCTCTTGCCGATGGGCTGCGGGAAGTTTGCGATGGCAACTGTCTTCTTCAGGTCGGGGCGGAGTCCGGATTTAATGATGGCGTGGCCTAAGAATAGAAGCTCAGCGTAAGCGTAGCGACACTGTTCCAGCTTCAGAGTGAGCCCTAATGACTTGATGGCCCCTAGTACTGTCGCACGCCGCCTAAGGCCTAGCAGGCGATAACTGAACTGGTAAACCAGCGTTTCGATTGGCGACGGTGATTCAGGTTCGATCGTCGGCTGCGAGAAGGGGTTACAAGCATGACGAATACCCTGCATCTCCACCAGTGTAACGGCGTGGGATCGACAAGGATGAGGAGAACTTCAACCAAAAATACACTTTATCAGTCATTCAAGAGACCAAGAACGTCTTGTTTGTCTGCACGCTTAACCTAAAGGCACGCGCTATTTCAACCCCGTCCCCACAGGCACACAACCGGGGCAATATAGTTGTGCAAATCTGTAGAAAGAGGTACGAGAACGGCTTTTGCCTAAAGTGCGCCAAATATAGACTGTAAAGGCAATTATCCTACAGCAATCACTAGAGTAAAGATGCAGTAAAGTAGGGGCGCGACCAACTTCAACTGGGGATTATTGGCATGCCAACATTTATTCTCTTCCTTCGGCGAAAAAGGACTGAAGTTAATGTATGAAGCTAAGTCTCAGTAAGAAAAAGTTAGGACAAGATAATGAGTGGAGATTATTAGTATGTACTATAGACCATAATATTTTAGGCCCACCACAGCCTCATCTAGGTGCATTATTATTTTTGTTATTATTGTTGCGAAAATATTAAATGTAGCTCTCACACCAACACTCCCAATTTTTGTGTCTCATCACAACAAAAGCAATTTGCGCAGCAGTATAGGTCAACTCTGGAGCTCTGCAGCGAACAAAGACCACCAGGCCAACTAATTCCAGAAGCACAATGATCACATATTTAGAAGTTATATTTTTCAATTGGTAAGCCTTGTTAAGATGCAGACATGAAAACTTCTTGCACGATTTAACTTCTTGTGGTTCAATGCACATCGAACAATGGAAGATGTGGGCGTGCCAATTTTTAGTAAAATATCTTGATTGGCGAAATAGGTTCTCGTTGTCGCACGTAGAATTGAAAATAAATATAGTTTTAGCAAAAATCAACAAAAAGAATTTTGAAGAAATGCAGGCCTTGAAGAAGACAAGTCCACTTGTCGAAACGTTGGCTCATGCATTCACCTTGTTCACGTTTTCTTCACCGAGCCAAAAAGACATTCAGGAGAGCCAAAACCACCTATATTTGTAACGTGTATCGTACGGACTCTTAAGTGCTTTTTTTCATGTGGTACTTCTTTTTTTATTGCAATAATAGTCATATGGATCCTCAGGGGGCGTTTCTGCAGTCGGCGTCGCCCTTTTGTCACCTTGAGGTTCTGCACCAAGTCCAAGTGCTATCACATCACCGCCTAGCTCCGAATGCTGTATGTGCGAGTGAAAGCGTGCAAGGGGCAGCCGGTGAACGAGGTTCGCTCTCGCGATTTCGAGCGAGGAAGACGGGCCGGAAGCGCACTCTACTGTCCCTCGCGAGACACAGGGTTGAATCAAGGGAGGTGCAGCATTCATCTCTGGCGGCCGCTGCTAACGCAGTGGCCGTGCGGGCACCGTATATTAAAAGTATTAAAATAAATTGCATTAAATTAAATTAAAAAGTATATTAAAAATTATATGGGGCTGATTTCAGTTCATGTGGCACTATGTATTCGCACTGTGATTTCAACAGTCTATTCGACGTGTAAAAGGCACAAGCCGACGATCAGATTTGTCATCTTCAGTGGTAACACGCATGTCACTCAAGTATCTGCTGTGAAACATCGGGGCTCGAATACAAAATGAAAATATATTGTAGCCACCAGGAAAGCAGGAATCAAATGTACGTCTTTGTTTCTTCGTGAACCGTTGTCCCGGGCAATAACATTGCATGAGAGACGTTGCGAAGAGGTATGGCTTCGAGTTCTGCAGTTTGGTTGACCACAATTGTTGCATCCACGTTTAAAAATACAGATACAACCATGAAAGGACACGCGGTTGGAAAACGCTACCTGCCTCAATGTGCACCGCTCAAAAGTTTACAAGTCCGTTGTTTTTTTTTTGTTCATTGCGTCAAAGGCCAGCTTGTCGTTTATGATGCACACTTTTTCCACCTGATGCATCACCACGTATCTCGTTCGTACAGCAACGAGCGCAGTACCAGAGCGCAGGACCAGAGGGAGTACACTAGAGAGATCGCGGCATAAGAGCTAGGTTATACTGCACGAGCCATGGTTTTACTACTATGAAGATGGACGCGCCTAACCTACCTGGAGTACCTGGCTGGTAGTGGAAGCTCCGCTGGCTACGTTTGTGTGGCACTGGTTCCAGTACGCAAGGAATATAGGCGCCATTGAACATCAAATGCTTGATATGATTTCATCGGCAGATGCTTGGCTCCTGTCACGAAAATGGTTATATTTTGGTGTCTTAAAAGCCGCTTGAAATGAAGGTGCGCGAGCTACTCCGTTTATGCATGCATTTGTGACACCGAACATCAATTGTGCTCCTCGTATTTTCCCTTTGACTGTGTGGATAGCTGCATCCTTGAAGAAAATGACGTTAATGAAGATAGCGCCTAGTTTTTTAGTACTTTTGCGGAACCGATGACGGCGAGTTATAAGTATTCATGAGGAGCCGACACAAAAGAAACAAGCCCATTAGCCATTCTGATGTGCTCTAGCGGACCCTACTAAACCTGCCGCTGTCTGATATAATCCTAGGGATAAAAAAGTTCAGCAAATCGTGCGCTTTGACTTCCCCTTGGGTACTGGAAAATAACAGATAAATTGTTCTGAGCCTCAAATAGAAACTTTTTCGCATGCGCCATGTGCCCGCGACGAGATCGTTTGCTTCCTACCGAGTTCGGTTGCATGCTATCCGCGCGTCTGCGGTCAGAAATCAACATGTGTAGCGAGGTCAAATACCTCTGAATTGCAGTTCTTGTGTGGGGATCTCTTAACCAAACAGTTAATTTTGTATCTACAGTTTAAGCGCCAGGAAGCGATGAGCGCTCATGTGACTCGTTATACACATGCGTTTGTGTATCCACATTGACTGACGCTTCTCTGGCGCATATGTGCGACTACAAGGACCTGTGGACTGAAACAAATTTTTGAGATATGAAATCTTGCAATACGCAGGCGCAGAAAGAAATAGCGGCTTTCAATCGGCGGGAACAGCCCTAGGAGCGTCCTTGACCGGTGGTTTCATTAAGAGGTTATCCGAACTTAACAGGTCACAATAACAATTTTTTAAAGCAAATCACTGCTCGGGCACTTCTAGGCATACTATTGCATACGGAAAACGTTTTGCTTTGTGACAGAGACGTAAGATTTATTTGTGGGACAATAGCGCGTCTACCATGTCTTTAGGAGCCAGTTTGTGGGAAACTGAAACGGCGATGGGACACTGACATGCCTAGTTATTCGCATCCCACCACGTAGCAACGTGGCGAAGCTGTAAATTACTGGCCTTTGGCGACTATAGACCAGACCACGGTCAGATAAGTGTTACCAGATATCTTCTCCACGAGCCAAGATAATTAAAATCATTTGTGCAGGTTAAAAATAGTAAGCCTGTGCTGTCACTTGAAAGAATGCTCTGCAAAATATAACGAAGGATGATGTTCGATTGTATTGTTTATCAAGCTTATTTCTTTAAATGTTCGATATGCGGTCAAACACACAGAACTGTTACCAGTGCATCTAACGAACTACCAACAATAACTTGCAATGAGGCAAATAATGGTTCACATAATCAGCTATACAAGCTGCAACATTTGTTCGGTGCTTCTGATAAAGCAATCTATTTTGTCTATTCCCGTAGAGAATGAGGTCTGAAGAACTGAAAAGCATGAACACGCGCTGAGGATGCGTCACAAGCAAACTATCTCGGCTGTTAATTTTTGCTGGGCATACACGTGAGGGGTGAGTGCAGTGCGACAGCGAAATCCTCAAAATTCTTTTTAATATATCTTTCCAGAATGGAAGTGGATGTTTCGGCGTAAGTGTGCATATCGATGGCTCTAATCTCGAGCCGCATCTGAGGTACAAGGGTAAATGCTGGGCAGCTGCAAAGTGAAATGAATTGCTAACGCATGAGGTGACCTTCAGGTCGATGTTGTAGGCACTACATTGAAAAAAAAAAGCGGCCGTGGCTTAGCTTGGTTAAGCCTGGTGATTGCGAAGCAATAGTAGCGCCCCTGGTGAGAGGAGCGGGAGTTAGGCCGCCGTTGGTGGCTACCGCCTCGCCTCGCCTCGCGACGGCGTGAGATGGGGCCCAGTTTTTATAGAGCTGGTGTGACGTCACTCTAGGTCACGTGGTGTGACGTCACGCAGCGAGGTCATGCTAAAGGTCAATGGTGCCTAGCACCACCTCGCCACGGAACGGGCTGAAGTGCGACCTAAAGTAGTATTGCTTCGCAATAAAACACGAGCGGAGCGACATTAAAATACTTCAGAATGTTTGAAGTCTCTCAAGGTCTCTAAACGACCTATGATGTTTCTGATTATGTCCTTTAAGAAAAACAAGAGCCAGACCTCCGTTTGTTGAAATACCAGAGATTTTTTTTTTTCGTTTTGCGGAGCATATTCAAAACAACCCTGTCCCACCTACATCCCTCCCCCGTTTGCCAGCAAACGACGTGGCCTGATGGATATTATCGGAGAGAAAATGAAGGCATTTGTATCGCGAATCATCTACAAAATGGTAAAAACGATTGTGCTTTCTCTGTTGAGGGCACGTGTCGATATTGGAAGCAAATACCTGGGGAGTAGTGAAGTATTTTCCTAGCTGGTGATGTAAGACTAGCAGCTGCTTCGATATATATGACCCCAAAATGTACTGTGTAATACAATGCTGTGTAGATTAAATGTTTCCTAAAAACGCGGGGATTGCAGTGCTTTATAATGGTACCTGGGACTGGCAAGCATTTTTAGCTAAACATGGGGATGAATAAGTGGAATGCTCGACTAGCAGATAATGATAAAATTAACCAAAAAAAGACGTGGTAAGAGACAAACTTAGACTTGTTTTGACGTGTTTCGACAAGTTCATTTTGCCGACTGCAGTAATTTACGAAGGAAGTAGATGGCATGGCTTTGCATGCACGCAATGAAATTGCCAAGTTATGCATGGTCATCTGCTGTGTTCGTGAAAAAAAAGATGGATCCATTCGCTTTTGAGTTTACTATCGAAGGCGGAAGAATGGCACTAAGATGTACGCATAAACATCACCAGCCTCGTTACGCCCACTGCAGGGCAAACACCTCCCCCGTAATTCTCCAACTAGCCTGGTCATGTAATAATTGTGGCCATGTTGTCCCTGCAAACTTCTTAATCTCATCCGCCCACCTAACTTTCTGCCGCCACGTGCTACGCTTCCCTTCCCTTGGAATTCAGTTCGTAACCCTTAATGACCATCGGTTATCTTCACTCCTCCTTACATGTCCTGCCCATGCCCATTTCGTTTTCTTCATTTCAACTAGGATGTTCCCTCACCCAATCTGCTCTTTTCTTTCCCTTATCGTTACACCCATCATTCTTCTTTCCATAGCTCATTGCGTCGATTTAATTTAAGTAGAACCCTTTCCGTAAGCGTCCAGCTTTCTGCCCCGTAGGTCAGCACTGGTAAGGCACAGCTGTTATACACTTTTCTCTTCAGGGATAATGGCAAACTGCTGTTCATGATCTGACAATGCCTGCCAAACGCTACCTTAGCCCATTCTTATTCTTCGATTATTTCAGTCTCATGATCCGGATCTGCGGTCACTACCTGTCCTAAGTAGAAGTATTTCCTTACCACTTCTAATGCCTCGCTACCTATCGTAAACTGCTGTTCTCTTCCGAGACTGTTAAACATTACTTTAGTTTTCTGCATATTAATTGTTAGACCAACCCTGCTCCTTTGCCTCTCCAGGACAGTGAGCATATGTTGCAGTTGGTCTCCTGAGTTACTAAGCAAGATAATATCATCCGCGAATCGCAAGTTTCTAAGGTATTCTCCGTTACCTCTTATCCCCAATTCTACCCAATCTAGGTCTCTGAATACCTCCTGTAAACACGCTGTGAATAGCATTGCAGAGATCGTAAATCCCTGTCTGACGCTTTACGTTTTGGGGATTTTGTTGCCTACTTTATGGAGGACTACTGTGGCTGTGGAGCTGCTATAGATATCTTTTAGCATTTTTACATAGGGCTCGTCTACAGCCTGATTCCGTAATGCATCCATGACTGCTGAGGTTTCGACTGAGTCAAACACTTTCTCGTAATCAATGAAAGCTATATATAAGGGTTCGTTATATTGTGCACATTTCTCTATCACGTTATTGATAGTTTAGATATGGTCCATAGTTGAGTAGCCTTTGCGGGATCTGCTTTGTACTTTGGTTGACAGAAGTCTGAGGCGTTCCTGATTCTATTTGCGATTACCTTAGTAAATACTTTGTAGGCAACGGACAGTAAGCTGATCGGTCTATAATGTTTCGAGTCTTTCAGATTCAGATTTATTGTTGCAAAAAAATAAGTAATTACATGACAAATATACAGACGAGGGTCCCAAAGTGAAAGAACTGTAGTGGGACCCTCGGTTAATAATAACAACATTGATGGTAATATCAATAGTCAGCAAATTAGCGTATTATAAACAACATCTACAGATCAAATACATCATCAGACATATAATTTACAATCAAACACGAAAAAGCACGTCATAAAAGAAAGTCGGAAAAAAGCATTGATGAAATACAAGAAATGACATGTGAGATAAAAGTCAAAGGCACACCACGAGATCATAGTTAAGTTATCGCACGAAATGATGCTTAAGTTGATTTTTAATAATTGCAAGCGAAGTACAGGATTTTATGGTTGATGGTAATTCATTCCAAAGAGAAATTGCAGTGAAGGAAGAATTTTTTTTGCCGTAGTTGGTATGAAGAATGGATAACAAGAAATTGTTAGCCGCAAATCTGGTCATATTTTTATTCTGCAAAAGGTAAGTTGCAATGAACGGAAATGTAAGGTTATTATGAAGCAACTTGTGGAGTAAGGCGAGTATGTTAAACTGGAACAAATTAATAATAGGCAAGATATTATACGCGCGAAGTAACACAGAGGCATTAGATTGCATGGAGCTAGAAGTGATAATGCGTATGGACTGATTTTCAATATGTTGAATTGATCATAAGTGACAAGCGTACGAGTTGGGGCATGAAACAACGCCGCAATTAATGTGGCTATGAATGAACGCCTAACACAACGCTAGCAGAGCCTCACGAGAAAAAAAATAAGGGCGAGCTTTGATTAATGCACGTATACCAAACACAGTCTTGCGCTTGAGATTTTGGAAGTGAGAGCGAAATGTAAGGTTAGGGTCAAGATGTATTCCAAGATAAGTGACATCGGTGCTAACGGGAATTGAATGAATTCCAAGCTTTACTTCAGGAATAGAAGTTAAGGCCCTTTGAGCACTTTTGAATGACATAAATTTAGTTTTTAAAGGATTAAGAAGTAATTCTTGCTGCACCATTTCATAATGTTACTTCATGCAATATTTAACTTAGAAGTAAGAGTAGTAACAGATTTGTCAGATGAAGATATGGATGTGTCATCTGCATATGAAATGCAATGAACGTAGTTGGTGGAGTTAAGAGAATCGGGAAGATCATTAATATATAAAAGGAATAGCAAAGGACCCAGAACTGATCCCTGTGGTACACCTTGGTTAATACATTTTGTTACTGAGAAAGTATTTGCTGCATGTATTGTGTATGGCTGGTCAAGTAAATATTTTTTTAAGAATGTTAGCGCAGGACCGGCTATACCATAAGAGTGAAGTTTATTAAACAGGACTTGATGGTTCACTGTGTCATAAGCTTTACTGAAGTCTAAAAATACAGATCCGACTAAGTTTCCCGAATCAATATATTTTTTATGTAGTCAGAGATAGAACAGCTAGATTTGTGGAACTTCCAGGGCGGAAACCAATTTGATTGTTCTTTAGCAATTTAAACTTTGTTAAGTAGTTCTTAAGACGTTTAACGAATAATTTCTCAATGAGTTTACTAAGGCAGGAAAGAATTGCAGTTGGTCGGTAATTATTAACTGTGTGTTTGTCGCCGTTTTTAAAAACGGGAATAATCTTGGCATTTTTTAAAAATGAAGGGAATGCACCTTCTTTAAACATAAGGTTATAATATTACAGAGCCTGTCGCAAACCAAATGCGCAACCAGTTTTAAATGCCTGACACAAATATTGTCTAAGTCAGGCCCTGTATTTTTAAGGTTAGTAATCGTGGAGAACACTTCATTTGGTGTAGCTAGTAAGAAGAAGAATGATTGTGTCGTACGGCTCAAAGTATTATGCAACTGCGCATGTATCTTGGAATTAGTGTAAACAGAAGAAAAGTAGTCTGAAAAAGCATTAGCAATTTCGTTGGGCTCAGAAAGAGTGAGATCATTGTAATTTATTTTGGTTATAGAGGCATCAACAGACGATTTGTTAAGAAAAGAGTTCAATAACTGCCATTGCTTTTTGGGGTTATCCTTATTCTTGTCAAAGGTATTTTCGTAGTACATTATTTTCGCCTGTTTAAGTAAAACGTTCAGTAATTTACAGTACCTACTATAGCGTCTAGCTAGTCTAGTATTGAAGGGCTGACGTTTAGTTTTCTTGTAAATGTATGTTTTCCTTCTTAAACTTTCTAGAAGACCGTCCGTCATCCATGGGTTGCGCGGATATTTATACTTTTTCCCACATTTTACAGTGCGTGTGTTAGAAGAAACGGTCAATAAAAATAAAGTGCAGAATTTGTTTTGTGTTTCTTCGGGATCAGACATAGAATTAATTGGCGACCAATCAGTTTCACTGATGGCTTCAATAAAGGTATCTGCACTAAATACGGAAGTAAAGTAGCTATTATCGTTCTCATGTATTTTATTGTTAAATGTAAGAAAAACAGGAAAATGATCGGTTATGTCAGTATTAATAACCCCGGAGCAAGGCGATGGTGATATGTTAGATAACATGTGATCAATAAGCGTACTGCTCTCACGAGAGGCAACCCTAGTTGGACAGTCAATGAGGGATTCAAAACCGAATCCAGCAAAACAATCTGTGTAAGTTGTGTACGAGGTAGCTTCAGTGTCAAGTAAGTTAATATTAATATCACCTACAATCACCACATCCTTATTTTCAAAAGCTAGCTTGGACAATACTGCATCAAAAGAAAGCAAGAAATCGTTCACGGAAGAGGACGGCGAGTGATAAATGCAACCAAGGATCAAGTTCTTATTGTTATTAAGGAATGACCGGTCGACTTCTATCCACACTGACTCACAATGATTCACGTTAACTGCCATATCAAATCTGCGGGCGTAGGTGACGGCTTGTGAAACAAAAATGGCGGCGCTACCACGACTGTTAGTTGAACGATGACAATACTCGGGTTGATAAGATGGAAAACCGCTCATGTTGTTGTCGGAATCAGAAAGCCAAGAATCCGATATGCAGATAAAAGTGAAGTTATGGTGAAGTGAGACAATGAAGTTATTGATTGCATCTATGCTCTTACGAAGCCTACGAGCATTGAAGTGAATGAGTGATCGTTTATATTCGGTAAGACAAGATTTTACGTCAACCGGCTAGAGCAAAGCCATGGAAACAAGGGAAAAAAGAAAAAAAAATATTTACAGTGAACCACGTGAAGATTTGAAGGTCGGACTCAGTGAAAATGCGATAGACCCTGCTATCGTCAGTTTTGCGGGCTTTTATCTGGCAGTTTTCTGTCCATAAGTATTTCCACTTATTTTCTTTTTTGAGTGCCAGCGCCTTCGAGAACAACTTGTTATGAATGGTCAAGTGGTTATTTACATAGACAGGCATGCTAGTGCCACCTGTGAAACCAATGTGGTCAGTGGGAAGCCATGCTCTTCTTGCCTTCCTGATAAACTCGTTTTTCTTATCGCGTGAGCAGAAGTGAGCAATGATGCTCTTCTCATTTGACTTAGAGGCAACACGGTGAGCCTTGTCGATATCAGCGGGTAAGAGAGGGTACTCGATAGCATCGCCAATTCGCTTCAGAATGACTCCGCAGTCTTCACCCTGCGATGTAGGGATTCCCTTAATTTCTACATTATTCATTCTCGAATATTGCTCTAAATCAGCCACTTTTTTTTCGAGTGCTTCGTTACACGACAAGAGCGCCTTGTTTGAGGTTACGCGTTCTTTCTCTTTTAGTTTTATCGTGGCTAGTTCCTTGTTCATGAACTGAACACTTTCACAGAAGGAAGCGTGCTCCCCTAGTCCTACATTCTGTAGCTTGATAATTCGTGACACTAAATCATCGATCAGTGTATCCAACTTCTCGTTCAGCACTGCTTCAAGAGATGCAATTTTTTTCGCCAGTTCCGCTGTGGTAGGCATAGTGAAGCATATACACTACGAACAGTGAAACAAGAAGTTTGGGCAGCAGTTACGGCAGAATTAATTTTTAGATAGTGTACAGAAGTAATAAACCACGCTGTTGGCAAGAAGTATTTTCTTAGAAGGGGGACATGCCGCCGCAACTGCTGCCGCCAAATTGAATCAGTGCCGTTGTGTGCGTCCTTATATGGTCCTCGTTAAGTCACGTGCAGTCCGCGCAGACGCAGCAGGCAGTACAGGGCTCAGACGCTTGAAAGCACTCGCAGCGAGTGCAAGCGCACGTGGAACTGAAACCACGGTGCCCACAGACGACGCTCGAACCAAGGACGAGCAGGAACACAGGCCACTGATCAACCTGTTGGCAAGAAGAATTTTCTTAGAAGGAGGACATGCCGCCGCAACTGCTGCCGCCAAAAAAAATATCATTCCCTTGTCATTCCCTTTTGTTGTGGATTAGGATTATGTTAGCGTTCTTGAGCCATTTCGTATAGAGGGTGCCCAGATTTTCTAGAACAATCGGCCCACCATCCTTCAACAAATCTGCTGTTACCTGATCCTCCCCAGCTGCCTTCTCCCTCTGCATTCCTGAGCCATTTCGTATAGAGGGTGGCCAGTTTTTCTAGAACAATCTGCCCACCATCCTTCAACAAATCTGCTGTTACCTGATCCTCCCCAGCTGCCTTCCCCCTCTGCATTCCTGAGCCATTTCGTATAGAGGGTGGCCAGTTTTTCTAGAACAATCTGCGCACCATCCTTCAACAAATCTGCTGTTACCTGATCCTCCCCAGCTGCCTTCCCCCTCTGCATAGCTCCCAAGGCGTTCTTTACCTCTTCCGGCGCTACTTGCGGGATTTCAAATTCCTCTAGACTATTCTCTCTTCGATTACCGTCCTGGGTGCCACTGGTACTGTACAAATCTCTATAGAACTCCTCAGCCATTTGAACTACGTCATCCATATTAGTAATGATATTGTCGGCTTTGTCTCTTAACGCATACATCTGATTCTTGACTATTCCTAGTTTCTTCTTCACTGCTTTTAGGCTTCCTCCGTTCCTCAGAGCATGTTCAATTCTATCCATATAATACTTCTGAGAAGAGGCTTATTGGCGGCTCCTAATGTGAAGGCACAGCGACCAGGAACGGCGAGGCAGCCCGAAGCAATGTTCAAGAGGACGCGATCAGCCAAGAGCGCGAGCGGAGCCGAGCCGCGCGTTAGCGATGCGGCTGTGCCGCGAGGCTCGTCTTCTTCTTCACAATCTCCCCCCGGACAAAAAGACCATCCTGGCACCTTAAGAATTGGGAGGCAGAGGGTCGTAGTAGGGCTTGAGACGCGATACTTGGGCAATGTCACGTCCGCGCTGGTGCAAGTCTTCAGGTGGTGACAGGGGCTCAACGAGAAAATTCACCGCGGATGTTTGCTCCAAGACTCGGTAAGGCCCTTCGAATTTTGGGACTAGTTTCGAGGAAAGCCCCGGTGTTTGGAAAGGGACGGACAACCACACAAGATCTCCTGGAGCGTAGGTGGTGTTTGGAAGCGTGTCGATGCGGTTTCTTTCTGGCGCTGCTGTTGCTCTGCCATAAAGGAGCGCGCTAGCTGGCGGCATTCTGCGGCTTGTCGGGCACAGGTAGACACTGGGGCACTGGGCGCACGTAGATGTTGGACACAGGTAGATACTCGAAGGTGTCAAGACGGTATCGAAGGAGTGTGTCGATGGTATGCGTAGGCTCGCCGCCATATAGGAGGAAGAAAGGTGAAAATCCCGTGGTGGCCTGGATCGCGGTATTGTACGCGAACGTGATGAATGGAGCGATGCGGTCCCAGTTACCATTATCAGATGCCACATACATAGAGAGCATATCACCAAGTATGCGTTTAAATCGCTATGTGAGCCCATTAGTCTGTGGATGGTATGCCGTGCTTGTCCGATGAATAATATGGCATTCCGAAAGCAAACTTTCGACGACTTCGTAGAGGAAGGCGCGACCTCGATCGCTGAGGAGTTCTCGAGGTGCGCCATGTCGAAGCACGAAACGATGTAGGATGAAACAGGCTACATCCCGCGGTGTAGCACTTCGTAAAGCAGCAGTTTCGGCGTAGCGTGTCAAATGATCAACAGCAACTACGATCCACCGATTGCCAACTGGCGTCATAGGAAGCGGGCCGTGTAGGTCGATGCCGACGTCATCGAAGGGAGTGGCAGGGCATGCAAGCGGCTGCAAGGCATCAGACGGGCGTAAAGGCAGCGATTTGCGGCGTTCACAGTCAAGACAGCACCGAACAAACTTGTGTACAAAATTGTACATGCCGCACCAGTAGTAGCGCTGGCGAATTCGTACGTCTTGAAGACTCGGGCGTTGTGGAAAGCGGCACATATTTGAGACCTTAAGCTGCGGGGAACCACCAGAAGCCACCGTCGACCTTCTGGACCGTAATTGCGTCAGTGCAGCAGCTGGTCACGAATGGCGAATGGACTGCTTGGCGTCGGAGTGCTGGAGATGGACGGTCGATGATCAAGAAAGATAGTCGAAAAGGGAAGCGATCTACGGGTCACGACGTTGCGCGGTGGCAAAGCAGTCCATGTCGAGAGATGACACAGAATGTGCGGAAGTTGTTCTGCCGGCCGAGTCGGGAGGTAAAGGTGAACGAGACAAGACGTCTGCGTCGGAGTGTGTGCGTCCGCTGCGGTACACGACGCGAATATCGTACACCTGGATGCGTAGTGCCCAACGGGCTAGGCGGCCAGTGGGATCTTTCAAGTTGGCGAGCCAACAAAGCGCGTGGTGATCTGTGACCAAGTCGAATGGGCGCCCGTACAGATATGGTCGGAACTTGCAAAGTGTCCATACTAAAGGCAAGCACTCTTTTTTGGTCACGCAGTAATTGGCCTCAAGCTTCGTCAGCGTGGACTGGCATAGGTGACTACGTATTCGGGGTATTCGGGCTTTCGTTGGGCGAGGACGGGCCCGAGACCGACCCGCTGGAATCTGTATGTACTTCAGTTGCCGCTGACGGGTCGAAATGGTGAAGAATAGGTGGGGAGGTGAGAAGACGGCGCAGCGTAGCAAACGCGGAGTCACATGCAGGGGACCAGCAGGAGAGGGTGCCGTCACCGCGTAGAAGCTGAGTCAATGTAACCATGATCGATGCGAAATTCCGAACAAAGCGCCAGAAATATGAGCATAGGCACGCAAAGCTTCGAAGTTTTTTGATGGTTTGAGGCTTCGGAAACTCAGCGACTGCTCGACGTTTTGCAGGATCACGTAAAACGCCGTGCTTGGACACAACGTGGCCTAAAATGGTAAGCGCTCGCGCGGCGAAGCGGCACTTCTTGAGGTTGAGTTGAAGGCCAGGGTTCGTTAGACAGGTCATAACATATTTGAGGCGGAGCAGGTGAGTAGGGAAATCAGGCGCGCAAACCACGACATTGTCGAGGTAACACAGACATATAGACCACTTGAGGCCACGCAGCGTGTTGTCCACGAGTCGTGCAAATGTGGCAGGGGCGTTCCAAAGCCCGAAAGGCATCACCCTAAATTCATATAAGCGATCAGGCGTAATGAATGCGGTTTTCTGGCGATCGGCCGCAGCCATCGGGGCCTGGCAGTACCCTGAACGCAAGTCAAGGGACGAGAAGAATTCTGCCCCCTGAAGACTGTCGAGGGCTTCGTCGATGCGCGGCAAAGGATAGACGTCTTTGCGCGTTACCTTATTTAACTGATGGTAGTCGACGCAAAAGCAAATAGAAACGTCCTTCTTGCGAACGAGAACGACAGGAGAGGCCGAGGGACTGTGCGAAGGTTGAATAACATCACGATGCAGCATATCTCCGACTTGGGTAGTAATGACACGACGCTCTTCCGCAGAGACGCGGTACGGTCGTTGACGTTACGGCTGATGTGAACAGGTGTCAATATAGTGATGCACTTCCGACGTGCGGCCAAGGTGAGGTTGTGAAACGTCGAATGATCTTCTAAATTTGTGCAGAAGATCAAGAAGGTCGGCGCGTTCGGCAGGTGTGAAGGTATCGGCGATGGCATTCGAGAACGCATCCCTGGACGTTTCCTCAAGCGCAGAAATCGAAGATGGCCAGCCTGATTTGATATCAAAAAAGTCTCCGGGGACGTCCACCAAAGCCAAAGAGTCGAGGAGTTCCACGAAGCCAAGGCATTCACCAACGAGCAATGTAATCGGCGCACACAGGGGATTGTAAAAGTATATATTACTGCAGCCGCCAGCCATGTCAAGTGTCGTGAAGGGCAGTGGGAGAGATTTACGGCTCATGAAGACGTCGGACGGTGTGAAGAGGAGCGTTGCATCAGCGACGCCATCGAAAGAGACGGGTACTAGGGCGAAGGAGCCAGGTGGAGTATCTGTGTCCTCGCGCACATTAAGTTTAGAAGGGCAGTCACAATCTTCATCCAAGGGTGCGTCACAAGAGGAAAATTCAACTTCGGCGCGTGCGCAGTCAATCATGGCTTTATGACGGGATAAGAAGTCCCATCCGAGGATGATGTTATGTGTGCAGGTGGGAAGAACAATACACTCGACGATGTAAACAATGCCGTGAATAAGCCCACCTACAGTACAGGCTGCGTGCGGAGTAACGTGCTGCGCGCTTGCCGTACGAAGCGACAGTCCAGAAAGCGGCGTTGTCACTTTGCGCAGAGAACGGCACAGTTTGGCGGCTATAACAGAAATGGCTGCGCCGGTATCCACAAGAGCGAATGCAGGAACACCTTCTACACAAATTTCGACCACGTTAGCAGAAGAGCCGCGAGGACTTAGACAGTGCGAATGCGGGCGCAGTTCTTGCCTCTTGAACTGCGACGTTCAGTTTTCCTGGTCAGGTGAGACGGGTCGCCGACGCATTGGGGAGAGCGAGCGTCGGCGAGGGGATGGCGAGTGACGCGAAGGAAATTCTGGGATGTCAGCACGAGCGTACGGTTGAGGGGAGGGAGCGGCGTATTAGCGAAATGGCTGGCTGCCGTACTGGTAGGGCCGAGAGGCGTCGCCAAACGCTTGAGGGCGACAGCGGCAATATCGGGCGACGTGTCCGGGAGTGCAGCAAGAATAACAGATGGGACGATTGTCAGGTGTCCTCCAACGATAAGCTCGCGGTTCTGTCCAAGGTGCAGCATGGGCTTCCGGTAGCACCGTTTGGAAGTGGCTCGCGAAATACGCTGGTGGAGGCCTGCGTACTGCCTGCGCGTACGTAAGAGGCGCGGCCACAGGCATGACTGGCTGCGCATAGGTGAGAGGCATGCCGACAGGCTGCAGTTCCAGCGCAGAGCTGAGATTCGCGGCGCCAGGCGGCTGATGGTATGCGGAAGGGACAACTTGAGCGACCTCTTCGGAAACGGGAGCGCGGAGCGTGTTTGGAAGACGGAAGGTGGGCTCCTGAGTGAAGGGTACTAAAAAAAGTTGGCGGGTAACTTCCTCACGCATGTAGTCCTTGACCCGCTGAAAGCATGAGGATGGGTTGTACATGTTGTCAGGGCTCGCCAACAAGTCATCGCTTCTGAGAGCACGCCGAGTCGAAGCGCGTTGCTTCCTTAACTCATCGTGACCCTGGCATAGGCTGACGACTTCGGACACGGTGCACGGATTCCCGGCTAGGAGCACCTGGAATGCGCCGTCATCGATGTTTTTTTAGTATATGGTGAATACACTCAGCTTCCCGCATTTCGGCGTTGACTGCTTTAGAAAGGTCCATGACGTCTTCGGTGTAGCTTGTGAACGTTTCTGTCGTGTGCTGTGCTACGCGCAAGCGTTGTTCGGCACGCAGCTTGCGAACAGCGGGTCAGCCGAACACGTCCGTAAAGGTTGTCTTGAAGAGTGACCATGTGGGTACGTCACTTTCGTGGTTGTGGAACCAGAGTTCGGCAACACCAGCCTGATAAAAGATGACGTGGGTTAACTTGGCTGGATCACTCCACTTGTGCGCGCTCACACGTTCATATGACGCAAACCAGTATTCTACGTCTTCGTCGTCTGCACCGCTGAAAATCATGGTGTCCCGTTGTCGTGAAACGCCGGTGCAGGCGCCATTTGGGGTGAGCTGTCGGTCATCGCCGGCGGTAGCGTTCTTGATCGCAGCTCCAGGGTTTCAAGTGACGGGGTTTGAGTCCCGGTGCCTCCATCAATTGAGAAGAGGTTTATTGGCGGCTCCTAATGCGAAGGCAAAGCAACTGGGAACAGCGAGGCAGCCCGAACCACGGTCCTAAAGGACGCCAGCAATCAACAGCGCGAGCCGAGCCGAGCCGCCCATTGGCGATGCGGCTGTGCGGCGAAGCGCATCTTCTTCTTCACACTGCCTTATGTCAGCAGACTTACGCTTCTCGATTAACTTGCAAAGCTCTGCCAGTTGTATTCTACGTTTAGGGTCAGAGGCTTCCATAAAAAAAAAGAGGCTGGTTCGGTAAAGCGTGACTTGAGTGTAGGAATTAAGTGGTATATTTTATGGAACAGACAAAGGCGAGCGATTTGTCTGCGTTTGGAAAGGAGAGATATGTTGAGGGCAAGTCTGATGCTTGGTACGCTTGCTGTGCGCTGGTAATTGTTGAGAATAAAACGAACGGACCGATTCTGCACAGCTTCAAAGCTGTTAATAATGTTAATTAATGAGGGTCCCATATTGAGGATGCATACTCTAGATTAGGCCGAATGTAGGTAACATATAACTGTTTTTTCAGGGAAGAAGGTGCGAGTGAAAAATTTCGTTTAAGATAGCCCAGCATGCGGTTAGCTTTTGATGTAATGTGTTCGATATGTCGTTTCCATGAGAGATTATTTGTAATGTGCACTCCGAGGTATTTATAACAAGATACTCATTCAAGTGAGATGTTGTTACGATGGCAGTTATGAAAAGATACTTGGCTGCCTGAGATTCTCATGAATTTACATTTTGAAGTGTAAAGATTCATGTGCCAGCGGGAGCACCAGGTTGTAACGTTATCAAGGTCTGATTGTAATGTAACCATATCAGAATCATTAATTATTTTTCGGTAAATTACGCAATCGTCGGCAAACAAACAAATTGAGCTAGTGATTTGATTAGGCAGGTCGGTAATATAAATGAGGAAGAGTAAAGGCGCCAACACAGAGCCTTGAGGTACACCCGATTGTACTGGCACCTCTGGTGAGTCATTGTCATTGATGGTTACATATTGGGTACGATTACAAAGAAAGCTGCAAATCCATTTTAATATTAATGGGTCAATATTTAGAAGGCTTAGCTTATAGATAAGTAACTGGTGATTAACTAAAAAAAAAGTCTAAAAAAATACAGTCCGTCGCCAAACCCGAGTACAAGAACGCATGCAAGTCATTGGTGAATGTTATTAGTTGTGTTTCACAAGAAAAATATTTTCTGAAACCGTGCTGATAAGGGCTAAAAAAATTGTTTGATTCAAGAAAGTTTACAAGGCGAGTGAAAATGATGTGCTCAAAAATTTCGCAGGATACCGAACTTAATGAGATGGGTCTGTAAATCAAAGGGTGATGTGGGTTTCCCGATTTAAAAAGCGGGGTAACCTTACCGGTTTTCCAATCAATGGGTAGGGCACTGTCGTTAAGTGATCTAGTAATAATAAAGGTAAGTATGATGGAGCTGTATTCTGCAGTGTTTTGGAGAAACTTGGAATGAATACCGTCAATACCACATGATGATGACCCCTTTATCTTGAAAATTCTGGCTCGGATACCTGCTGCGTCTAGGGTAATGGGATCCATCGCCGGAAAGTTAACGGGTGTACCAGGGGGATAGTCACTTAAATTTTCTGTGCAGAACGATTGGGCAAACGTGTTGTTTAGTACAGAAGCACAAAGAGGATTCGGAACTTGATCGCCTTAATCGTTTACGACACTTATAACGCTATCTTTGGTACATTTCATAACGTTCCAAAAGCGTTTTGGGTTAGTTTTTATCAGAGACGACAGGGTTGAGTTAAAGAAGTTAAATTTGGACGTGTTTAAAGCGCTTATATAGGCTTTCGCAGCGGATGTATATGCTAACCATCGATGAGCGTTTAATAACCTTTTGGCGGAACGAAAAAGTCTGCATTTTTTGTTAGATAATCTTTTCAGATGGTTATTGTACCAAGGGGCGTTAGAAGATTAATGAATTATTCTAAGTGGAATATACTTGTAGATAAGATGCATTACTGTAGTTTTAAAAGACAACCACATTTATTGGACTGATAAGTCTACATGTGTCATAAGGAAGTAATCAAGAAAGGCTGATAGCTCAGAGTTTGTAGCGTTAAAGTTAGCCTTTTTGTAGTCCCTATTATATTTGGCGTGTTTGTGTACTTTTGTAGGCGGGATAGAAATGTTAAAGTGTAAGATGTCATGGCCGCTTAGGCCAGGCACGTTGGTCACTGGTGAAACCTTATCAGCATGAGTAGTCAGAATCAAGTCGAGCAATGAACTTGTAGTAGATGTGACACGTGTTGGTTTGATAACGAGCTGTGCAAGGTAAAAATCTACGCAAACGTTAAGAAATCCTGTAGCCTCTGCAGATGTCGGATTAGAAAAGGGGCAGGAACGCGACCAGCCGATAGTTGGGAAATTAAAGTCTCCTAAAAGAAACATAGGTGAACCAGGAAATCGAACGGATATTTCGCTTAGGGTGTCATGAATTTTTTCTGCAAAATCACAGTCGGGATTAAGGGGATGATAACAGACGCCTACGATAGGCAGCACCAGAGTAATTCCAAATTAGTAGTTCCACTCAAAAGGAATGATTCAAAACTAGAGTTAATGGCTATGAAAACACCACCGCCTATTCTATCGGCGCGATCTAGCCGATATACAGTAAATTTCTTGTTGCATTGAAAGAGCTCGCCTGTCTCTATTTTGTCAGAGAGCCAGGTTTCTGTTAGTACAACAATATCAGCTCCAGTATCGGTAATTAAACTGGTCAAACTATCTCTTTTAGGATAAACGCTCCAAGTATTAGTAAAGATTACGGATGCTGTGGCCGATGGGCCTCCACCCCTCGCGTAAGCCTATTTATTTCCCGCATAGACACGTCCAGAACGCGTTGCTCCTGGGGACATGGCCACAGCTTTGCTCGTTTGTCTGCCAGTATTGACTTCAATAAAGGAATTTTCGTCGGCATTGGACATGAAGCCCTTTCCTTCAGAAAATAGTCTTTCGTAGCTTGATCTGAAGTTAGTGATCAAGCCTCTACCGAATTCCAAAAGTTTCTTCCGGGCGTGATGCGTGGCTCGCAAAAGTCTTCGCTTACGCCGATACCTGTTCCCGCGAAAGACGACCGTTTGGAAAACAGCAGCTCTTTTGTCTCGAATGTGGTAAACTTCACCACTAGAGGCCTAATTTTGCCGCTGGCAAATTTCCCGATTCTATATAAACGTTCTATACTATCAAGTGGTAAACGAATATCCAGTTTGTCTGAGGCGATGGAGATAATTGTTTCTTCGCACTGACGCGCATTCTCAGGCGGGCCATTGGGTATACCGAAGCATATAAGATTTTCTCGTCGTGACCTGTCTTCGGCATCGTCAAGTCGCCCACGAAGCGTGGCGGTTTCTCGCTGCACGCGTTTTATATTTTGACGGGTGTCACTCATTTAAGCCAACAGTCTTACATTCTAGAGCTTGTAGGCGTTCATTCATATCAGGGATGCTAAGTGTGATGGAATGCTGTGAAAGTTTAAGCTCTTCTATCGCCTGTGACATACTGTATTGGTTTGTTTCAATGTGAATACAACGCGCGTTTGTTTCTTTTACAGTTTTAGGCAATTCGGCCATAACGTTATCATCGGGGTCAGGGTTTTGCTTTATGTCGCCACTCAACAACAACAGTAATTTGCAAAAAGAACCACACATTGCTTCTGGGCGCATGGAAGCACAACTATAAAGCGGTCTTCAGACCTGAACCATTTAGTAGGCAGCATAGAAAAATGACCGACCTGCACAAATAGGAAGATACGGTATGAGACTGTCATCCTGCTTGTACTTCCATGCCCACTGGTGACGACACGGGAGATGTTGGCTTTTATGCTTGGTGATATCTGGGTTGACGTCACTCTGTCAAGGTGGCGGTGCTGGCAGTGTCCGGGAAAGGCGTCGGGCGCGCTGCAAGTGGCAAAGCCAAGATGCTCACGGATAGGTGGGTGCGATTGCACCCCGTTGACATGCCTGGAAACTGTGTTCGTCGAGAAAATGCTGCTGAAGACACCGACGGGGGCTGCAGGATTCCTACCGCAATCGGTGAACATCGCCAGAAACTGCACAAATAGGAAGATACGGTATGAGACTGTCATCCTGCTTGTACTTCCATGCCCCCTCTGGAGGACTACGGCGACTGTGGAGCTGTTATATATATATTTCGGTATTTTTCTATACGGCTCGTCTACACACTGATTCCGTAATGCCTCCAAGACTGCTGAGGTTTCAACAGAATCAAACGCTTTCTCTTAATCAATGAAAGCTATATATAAGGTTTGGTTATATTCCGCACATTTCTCTATCAGCTGATTGATAGTGTGAATATGGCCTATTGTTGAGTAGCCTTTACGGAATCCTGCCTGGTCCCTAATGATTCCCATAGTATTATCGACCAAATCATCAACACTAAGGTCCTCTTCCTGAGTTAAGGCCGAATACCTGTTTGGTAGCTTGATATTGAATTCCTCTATTTTGCCTCTGACTGCTAACTCATTGATCGGCTTTGTATGTACCAGTTTCATCCGCTGCCTCCTCAAGTCTAGGCTAATTCGAGTTCTTACCATCCTATGGTCACTGCAGCGCACCATTCAGAGTACGTCCACATCTTGTATGATGCCAGGGTTAGCGCAGAGTATAAGGTCTATTTCATTTATAGTATCGCCATTCGGGCTCCTCCACGTCCACTTTCCGCTATGCCGCTTGCGGTAGAAGGTATTCATTATCCGTATTTTATTCTGTTCTGCAAAGTCTACTAATAACTCTTCCCTTTTATTCCTAGTGCCTAGGCCATATTCCCCTAGTGACTTGTCTCCAGCCTGCTTCTTGCCTACCTTGGCATTGAAGTCGCCCATTCGTATAGTGTATTTTGTTTTGAATTTACCCATCACCGATTCCACATCTTCATAGAAGCTTTCGACTTCCTGGTCATCCTGACTGTATGTAGGGGCGCAGACCTGTACGACCTGAAATTTGTACCTCTTATTATTTTCACAACAAGACCTGCCACCCTCTCGGTAAGGCTATACAATTGCTGTATGCTACCAGGTATATCATTAATCAGGAATCCGATTCCAATTCTCGTCTCTGCGCTAAGCCCCGGTAGCACAAGACGCACCCGGTTTTCAGCACTGTATATGCTTCTTTCGTCCTCCTAACTTCACTGAGCCCTATTATATCCCATTTACTGCCCTCTACTTCCTCCAATAGCACTGCTAGACTCGTCTCACTAGATAACGTTCTAGCGTTAAATGTTGTGAGGTTCAGATTCCAGTAGCGGCCTGTCCGGAACCCGCAATTCTTAGCACCCTCTGCTGTGTCGCAGGTCTGACCGCTGCCGTGGTCAGTTGCTTCGCAGCTGCTATGGACTGAGGGCCGTGATTTGATTGTTGCGTTCATATAGGAGGCTGTGGCGAAGTGCTGCACCAGGGTGACCAATCCTGCTCTGGTGAGGGAGTGCGTTACCGGTTCTCGTCTCTAGGATCAGGCCACACTCCAGACCTGTTTATGCAATTTGTATCAAGACGTGGATTTTTTTAATCGGGTGGAAAATTGCGCGGCACCGGGATTCGAACCATAGTCCTCTTGCACGTGAGGCGCATGTTTTACCTCTATACCACCACTGCGTATTTGGGAAACGCGTAATCATTGCGAAAACCTATGCATTTCTGGCGGTACATATATTTCAATCAGGTCCTACCACATATGTGACGGGGCGCTGAATAATTTACCCTCGCAATCTTCTAGACGCTTCAAAAGACGACCACTGATTTGAGAGCTGACGACATGGCACCACTAGACTCGTTTAATGAGGTAAAGCCATGCACCGCGCCCACTCGGTATGCCACTTGGGCAACCTTCGCAATGGCGGTGAAAGGAAGCTTGTGCAAACTGTCGGAAGATGTTGCGGTTGCGGTTGGATTGTGCATTCTTGTTCAAAACATCTTGCGACTGTGCGTGCCCTACATGGACCAAGTGGCATAGACGTGTGTGTGGACCGCACGAGGGTGGTTGTCGCCTTTGTGCACGCGTGATAACTGCGGCGCATAAGGGTCCAGTTTATGCGGAAGCAGGCTCACTGGGCAGTGTGCCGATGTGTCAATCCAGTCTGAGCCGTGACGGCCGAGGATAATCCATTTCCAGACAGCGTGGTCGTTCAAAACGTACCCTCGAGTCAAACAACGGGTCCCGCAGAGCTGGTCCCAAGCTAGCACATATAAAGGAATTGAATCACGTGGTCGAACGACGCTTATACCCGACTTGAATTCCTGTTGGTTCCCGATGGCGGGTGTCCAACGAACCACCTCCAGAAGTCGAAGCGCCCGCTCATGCCACTAGAGATTGGCTGTGGTTCTACTATGCATGCGTGACCACTCATTCACTCGGTTTCCATTTAGCAGTTACGTATGTAATCTAACGTGAGTAAATAAGGAGCTAATTTGCATATCCTATGTACTAAGCAGAATTATCGTTGAAATTTTCAAAACGTCTGAAAGGTACGCGCTCCTTAGCCAGGTACCTATGTAAAAAACATGTTGTCATAAATATGACTGGCTTCTTTTTTTATAGGCTGTTTGACATAAAAGATAAACATCTGCGAAATTGATCTTGTTAGTCGAATATTTATTTCACAACTTATATTATGCTTATGCGCAATGACCACCAATATACGCACATAATTTCTTCAGAAGCTAAAGCAAAAAAAAACATATAGTGCGAACCTTGCCCTGCGTTGACAAGACGACGTCGCTGGAGCCAAATTCCGAAAACTTCATATGTGATGCAGCTAGTTATATGGGTTTGTAGATAGTTATGTTCATTCTTCTAGGGCAGGCAGAACGGAAGAGATAGAGAAGGCACATCAGAGGTGGTTCAGCGCTGAACGACCAGCTGTGAACAGTTGTGAACGCCTGCCATGAGTCCTCGCAATGAACTTCAGTCATCACTTTTGCGCACTGCAAAACAATTTAGGCTACGAAGCGTTCTTGAACTGCAAAACACATGCATCATATCCGCCTGATTAACACTCAATAATGGCATATTGTCAGGTACTTTGTCATTATATTTAGATTACCCGCGTGTGCCACAAGACCTGACAGCAAGCACTCTAGGTCTTGGTACCAGATGCAACGTTAAAGTTACAGCCGCGTGAAATCAGCACTCTGAAGATCACTTTGCGACGGCTGGGACTGCAGTGCATTTTTTTTTTCGTTCCAAGCGCTGCATGTTCAACAGCCTTTACGTGGTTCTGATCGTTCGCCTTCAACGGCACACCATGCATTTCTGAGGTCACTTGCAGGCTTCTTGGTGGCTTCATTGATGGCGTCACATCTTCTTTGGGTAGCAGGAAGCAGGTGTCCCAATGCATTACACACCTCATAACTCATATGGAAGGTTGCAATACGTTTTATCCCGATATTGATTCAATGCTTAACACATTACCAAAGATAGTAATCGTGAGTTGGGTTCTGCAGATGTTTGGAAAGATGAATTGTTGACTGGTCTTTCTCGTAATTGCTGCGAGGGTGCCCTTGTTGAGCCATTATTTTCAGTTGAAAATACATTCGGTGCAAAATTGAAATTATTATGTAAAGTGCGAGTAGGAGCAATGTTCTGCTTGCGGTTTCAAGTATCACCGGCCTATATACAAAGGCTGCCCGTGTGTCGAGGAGAAAGGATACAGGCGCATGAAAACATTTCTTAAAGATCGTAAGCTTCATAAAACAAGGGAGAACCATAGCTCGCGATGTGGTTTCGTCAAAATTGTAGGGCCTTTCTGCTCAGCATGGAGTAAGATATGTGTGGCAGTGTGTCTAAACACCTGCGTATATATGGTAAGGTATGTGCTACGTGAAAGGTCACAAGCCTAAGGGGACTGGTATTGGGCATCCAACTTTGACTGTAGGTGTGAGCACTCTGCTAATAATCTGCAACGTAGTATTATGGTACCCCGATATCTCTTACCTCCCCAGGAGCATAGCTGAAAATCAGTTGCTGTATTGGTTCTCAGGGCTGTAGAAATACTGGTATGCGGACTTAGCGCACGCGACATTGAAATAGCGGCCCAGAGCTTCGTATACAACACCAGTAAGAGACTTGGAAGCCGGCGTCTAATGGGATTGAATGGGGTTTAATGAAGAATAATTCTGGGGTTTGACGTGCCAAATACATGATTTGGTTATGTTGTACGCCGTACTCAGGAACACTAATTTTGACCCCGCTTCGACCACGTTTGATTTTGACCCCATTTTTGACAACGATCTCTATGATTCTGTGACCACTGCCTAGGTTCTCTCTCGTTTTGATGACGATTCGATCGTACTGTATGACTACCATGCCTCCATTGAGGCAGAAAATGATTCTCCAGCCATTTTCGGGAAGATTGACTTGGTTCGAAGCGATCGATTTTTCCGCTAGCTGTTTGCCGTCGCGCTTTGGTGATGGTGGTAGGGTGCCTATCACTTTAACCTCTCCTGAGGCGAGCTTGGCTTTCCGTGCCCATTTCTCCTCGAGGTTGTATTTGTTGAGTACTGTGACCCAATCTGTGGCGCCGAGCTCGCCCTTTTCGGCGCTGCGACCTTGCACTGTGATATTGTCACGTGGTGGTGACGTTAAGAACACAATATCAATACTGTGAAAGGCAAAACTAGATTGTATTGGCCGAACCTGTGCCCACAAAACAGGCTACACTTATAGCACAAGAGTGGCGAACACAGTCGGCGATCGTCGCAAAATCTGATCAGCGGGTCAAGCGCGCCGGCTTTCATAGATCAGTCGTCGAATGTTCCAGATTAACCGATGGGACCCGCGTGACTTCCACAAAGTTCTACACTATTCGCGTCGCGCATACATGCAATCAGATTACACAAGCTGCGGTGAAAGACAGATGACGGAACCATCGATAACATTCCAGAAACTTCTTTTACATGCAGGCGCGTCCTGCGCTGCGCGATAGCATTTGTTAGGTGGCCAAACTTGGTCGCCCGATAAAGATAAGATACACGCGTCAATATTCATACTGCCTGTTGGCTGCCCCACGGCGGACGCGGCTGCAACGGGGGCCTCGATGAACCTTGGCCCTCGTATGGCCTAGTGGCCGGCGTTCGTGTTAGCGCGTTCGTGTTAACGGCTGGCTGACTTTTGGCTCTCAAATAGCCAAAAATCCACCCACAGACAAAACGCTGGTGTCCGCAGAGTCCCCTCTACTTCCTATTGACAATTTTACGCAGTTATGGCCGATCCGACAATATTTGCCGCTAGAAATCACTACAACAAGACAGAGCCGACGTGGGGTGCGCACGCTCACCGTTGTTTTCTTCCTTCTCCGACTTGCTGGAGAAAATCCGGTTGTTATAGGAGGAGACTTTGCTGCCCCACACACCACGTGGGGATACTTATATACCAGAGCAAAACAAAAGAATTTGTGGAACGACTCGGAAGAATTAGGCCTCACGCTTGTCACAGACCGCGCCACTACAACCAGAGTAGGCACGACACTAAACAGGGACACAACCGCAGACCAAATCTTTATGAAGAATATAGAAAGGTAGCGACCACCGCACACAAGCGCTACATGACAGAGAAGGGCCGAATAGAGCCAAGGAACGACATATCAAAGTAGTGGACTGGGAACTATTTCCTAGAACGGGAGAGTCGACACAGCAACGATCAATCGCAGACAAAGAACAATGGACTAAGTAGCTCAGCGATGACGTCAAAGCTGCCACAAAAATAGCGCCACTTAAATAAAACTTGGCGAAATGCGACCGCGTCGCATTTCGCCAAATCTCGCCAGCAAGTTTCGCCAAATGTTTCGCCAAATGCTAAGCAGTCACTTCACAATAGAATTAGCGGTGAGAACCACAGCAGAAAGGTAAGAAAGCGCACAGCGCTCATGAACAAACAATAGAACATGGTAAGCAATTGACCAAACAAAAAAGGGATGAGATATGTATTTCCATCAACGGACAAAACCTGGCACATGATCAGGTTCCCGCTTGACCTTGAGAGTAACAAGAAAAATCACATGCAAGCCACTAAAAAGTAATACACGCATATGAGGGCACAGAAGAGGAATTTCTCAATGAATTGGAGCAGAGATACTTAAGACAGGTACCGCCTTGCAGCTATTTTAACTACAACGAAAATACAAACGCAATATTAGACGAGAAAGTCACGGAGGCAGAAATTCACGCGATCCTAGAAAAGTTAAACACCAAATCAGCCCCAGGCCCGGACGGTATAACCAACAATACTCTCAGGACCATCGACGATGAATCAATCGCCAAACTAACAGAATTCATAAACGAGTGTTGGCTAAAGGGAGAAGTGCCAGCTCAATGGAAGAAAGCGACGATAACGCTCATTCCAAAACCTGACAAGTAGCTTGAGATCGACAACCTCAGACCAATCTCGCTAACAACCTGCGTCGGTAAATTAATCGAACGTGTAATTATAAACAGAGTAGATAACTTATTAGAGGATAGTAACATATACGGATTTATAATGGTATGACTTCGCCAGAACCTTTCGAAACAAGATGCGCTGCTTCAACTTCAGCATCAGATAATCGATTATACAAAGCACTCTACACAGGCCACCTGGGGCCTTGATCTTAAAAGGGCTTTCGATAATGCCAACCACACGACCATATCGGAAAACAATTAACGAATAGGACAAGGGCAACGGACCTATAACTACATCAAGAGCTCCTTATCAGATAGGAAAGTAGTCATCTCCGTCGGAGGGCTCCCATTGCCAGAGATCCACATGGGATGGGGGAGGGCACGCCGCAAGGCGCAGTCATCTCGCCGATGCTGTTTAATCTCGCCTTGATGGGACTCCCCGAAAAATAAAATCACATAGAGTCCCTGAATCACACAATCTACGCGGACGATATTACTATCTAGACATGTGATGGCAGTGATGGATCAATACAACGACTCGAGACTGCAACTAACACAGTAGAGGAACGCCTCATAGGAACAGGCCTCACATGTTCTGCAGAAAATTCTAAGTTTCTGTTGTACCGCCCGAAACTTAGGGGCAGGCATCCCAAAGGATACGAAAGAAACAAGGCTCATGAGGAAATCAACGCACGCACCATGAACGGGCGGAATATCCAATAGTCAACCAGCTCAAGGTGCTGGTCTACTAATTGAGAACAATGGCACAAATGGGGAAAGCATAAAGAACTTAGACAGAAAGGTAACAAACACCTTGAGATTTTTCAAAAGAATTACTAACAAGCACCAGGGTATGAACGAAGAAAGTATCATACGTCTGATACAATCATTAGTAAGCAGTAACATCACATACATAGCAGCCTTCAACAATTGCTTACAAGCTGAAACGACTGAAATGGCAACCTGTTCAAGAAGGCATACAAACCAGCACTAGGGATTGTGATCACTACCAGCATGGATCTCTTGCTAAAGTTAGGACTCCACAGCACAATGGACGAACTCATATGAGCACAACAAACAACCCTGTCGGAAGGGCTAAACAAAACCGAAACGGGATGGCATATACTAAGCAAACTAGGAATGAATTACCACAATCTATGGTGGGAAAAGAGGACGATAACGAATGAAATTCATGACAATCTCCTGGTCCCAAATATACCCAGGAACATGCATCCAGGTTACAACGACCGCATACGCAAGAGTAGAGCCGAGAAAATGATCCGAACTTTTGGTCAGACAACACAGCAACCTTCGTCGACGCGGCTGAATACCCACACAGAAATAGCTACGTTGCAGGAACCGTAGATCACACCCAAAAACCCCTTACAAGCGTATCATTCAATACCAAACATTCCGACACAGCAGAGGAGGTAGCCATTGCACTAGCATTAGTGCATTGGAACCACGCGTTCGCGATGCCACAGGCGATAAGTGGGGTGTGTGAAAAAATTGTACGCGTTGGAGGAAGGGACGCCGTCTTGAGCAGGGAATGCTTGTGAAAGGGATTACACACAATGACTGGACAGACTGGACGTTTTGGCTGATGACGTGGATGATGATGATCTGCATTCGAATCACCTTTGAAACAGGGTGCCGACAAATAGCCGCCCTGCTTGATTTAATAAGGTGTTGCGGCATAAATTCGCATGCACAATTTTGCCTATGCTAGGTTTGTCTTTATCATCCTGAATAAAAGGTCATCCACTTACCTATGCTGTACCGCTGCATTTTTCCAGCAATGCAGTAAGCTCACAGATACCTCGCCTACTCATCAGTTAACTGTCCCTTATTTTTATCATGACGTTTTTGCAATGCAGGCATTGCCTTTGAGGGTAGCCGCGTGGATATGTTTACATTACCAAACTATGTACTGAATGCTTTCAGGGATTTAGTTACATGAAATACCTGACTCATTGTGCGGCACATATTTGCGTAGCAACCTTTTTCTCCAATGGTAGCCATCTCAGGCCTCATATAGCAGCCTTATCTCTTTTGTATTTTTCTTTCTTTATATTTATCGTGTTGCTGCGCTCTTCTATTATTCTTATGTCCATCCAACTTAAGGTAACGTTTACGCACTTTTGTCTTTGTTGACTTCAGGATTTCTATTTACACCTTCATTTACCCTGTTATTGGTCACCAAATTTCTTGACTGTTCCTCCATTCGTCATTCATGATCTCGAACAACAAATGTTTGCGCCTTTTGCAGAGGGCCTATTGTCATCCAGCTTGCTGAGTCTTCCTTCAAAATTATATTTGCTATGTGTTTCTGAGACTTCAAAAGAAGCCGTACCGATGTAATCCTGCACTGCCTCACTGGTGGTTGCTACATGGGCCCCCTATTGCGAAACGGCCCATTAATAATTCTATGCTTTTCAATTCCAAGAATGTTTGTTTTGTTTACCATAGAATAGTATTTGAGAAGGTTAGCCCTAGTGTCACTACACCTATCAAAATTTCTAGCCCTACCTCATATTTATTGTAACCTCAATATAACGGACCTTCCGATAATGGCTAATTCCGCTTCCTATATTTTTTGGTATATTTGTAGCTCCTTGTGTAGATCTTCGTTTCGTTCATGTTTACTCCTAGCCATTTTAGTTGTGGACGGCAAGTATAATTTGTTCTTGAAGTGATACCACGATATTTATTTGAACACACAATCCTCGTTGTATGTTTTGTAAAACAGATGACAGAGAAATTCACCCTTTTATGGGCACACGCAGATTGTCGTACGTACTTGTTCGAAGTCAGCGAGAGCTTTCATGTCGTCTACGTGCTGAACACAGAACGGCAGCAATGTTTGGGGCAGGAAAGCGGCATCGTTAGCGGTGAGGATGTGAAGCATCAACCATTTACCTACGGTCCGCAGCACGTCCTGACAGGCTTCGTGCAATAGTCAAGTCGCACCTTAGATTGTGCTTCGAAGTCTGCAGCAGAATCATCGGCTAAAGTAATACTGCTATTAGAGTCCTAGATTTCACTAATGCTCCGCTTACAGTGTGTAACCCCAAACGTGCTGAGGCACTTTAAAGCAAATGTCGTCTACAGTAACACCTGCCCCTATAGTTGTCAGCGCACTCGCTACGTTCAATCGAAAAAATATGTGCAACACTATAGCGCGCGAGCACAGTCAGGTGTATTGAAATGAAATGAGCATTCTTTGTCTACATTACCTTTTTGCCCCTAACTATCTAGCTGTCTTGCCTCTTACGCCGAACCAGTGGTACAAGTTGTCTACCAGCTTGGACCATTTGGTATATGCTCGTATTCGTGGTGCCACCACGGTCATTGCATTGTGATTATTCTAGCTTTGCGATCTCAATGTGCTCAAGCATGCAGTACTCAAACCTTCCGCTTCAACCCTGTGACGCATATCGCCGATTACCATGTGCCGCAGCGTATGGGCTCATGATTGTTATACTGTTGTGGCCTCTTCATTGTTATTCCAGCTTTGTCCTCTGACCCTCCTGAAGCTGTCGTTGTCACGCCATCATCGTCACACTGTCACCGCCATGCCGTGCTGATGACGCTTTCGCACGGCCATAATGATAACTTCCGTAACTCAATCTCGTCATGCCGTCAAGAGTATACGGCCTTAGTCGTATTATCAAAATCATTCATAGTAATTTATTCATAATTATAATTATTTGTGATACAAGTGTGGTCATGCTACCGTCGTTATGCCATCGTCGTGCTGACATCATTGTCCCAAGCTGAAATAAAGCCTCCGCTTTCAAATCGTTTTCGTCATGCAGTCATGGACGTCCGACCGTCGTCACTCCACCTTCATCTCTCATCATGCTGTTATCTTCAGGCCATGGTCCTCACGCTAATGCTGTGATACAGATTTCGAGATACAGTCGCCGACACACAGTCATTGTATACCAACTGCAGACTGTACTCTGTAGTCAATCCCCCGACCATTTTCATGCTATCGACATCAGTGAGTAGTGTTCAAGGATACGTTCTTATACAGTCACTGTTGTGTCGTCGCAGTTCCTCAATCGTAACATTCTAACTACAATATCCGACCATCATCATCTCATTGTCATCACGATATCGCTGTTACAGATTCGACGTTATACTATTGTCGTTGTCGAGATGCTATAATCTTACCATCGTCATCTCTTCAGCCATGCCTTTGTGTTGTTGTCGTCGTCATATCATGTGCTTCAGCTGTGTTGACGACTACCTGGTAGTTATGCGCTCTGAAAACAGTTCCAAAGATATTGGAAATATTCTCGCAGTATTTGATAAAGAATGAATAGGTCTCAGATTTACTCATGAACTGCCCAGCAACAATGACATTCATTTTTTGGATTAGCAGTAAAGATTAACAGCGCAACATATTTGTTGGCAATATAACCCCCCGGACAAGAAACCAATTCTAAACTACGCCTCGGCGTACTTAAAACTTGTGAAAAGAGGAGTTGCTATGACGTGTTTGAGTTACGCACTTAGAAAATCAGGCCACCACTTCGCCAATCTGAGCTTTTCGAACCAACTCAATCGTCTAGAGAAGGCCGGTTTTCCTAAATCTATTATCGTGTCAATATGTGAAGGGCTAGTGAAGAAAATAAAAAAAACAGAAGCACCCCAAACGCAGATCGAAAAAGTTAAAAAGTACGCAGTCATCCCTTATGTACTTCAGATGGGGCATGGTTTAAAAAAGGCAGCCATGAAATATGGTGTTCAAGTAGTCTTTTTATCAAAGAACTCCTTAAACAAAATTTGCAATCTTGTCAATAGACCTAAACAGGCGTCCAAAGCTACGTGCCATGTCAAACACTCGGGGCAGCTTGTGGCATGCTCGGTGGGAGTGGTCTTTCGTGCGGCAAAATGTACTTTGAGCAGACGGGACGCTGCCTTAACATCCGCCTTAGAGAGCACCAAGGTGCGATCAGGAATGAAAAAGGTTCTAATCTGTCCGCGCATTGTAGCGTTTAATCTTGCAAACCCATGTTTGAACAAACGTAAATATTGTATAAAAATATGAATCAAATTAACCGCCAGATTGCAGAGGCCTACTTCGTGCATGCGAACTCAGGCGCATGCGTCAGCCAGACTTCTATCACTATGCAGGATAAAGAAACTGAATTTTTGAATGGAAAGATAGGCTAACACCCTTGTAAACGTAACCTTACACGTGTTTACATTTTCTGTACATTATAGTCCGGTGCTTGAAATATTAAAGCAGTTGTTAGTCTGCGCTCATATTGTTTACTTCATCTCGTCCTTCGTCCGGCTTGCGCTGCCCACCCATAGGAATATGTTCAATCACCGACTCGCCCAGCTTGCCGTGTTAATTCAATGTATTCCTTAATTATACACGCCTGCACCCAACGTCTCCTATCACAGTACGATCACCGATATGCCTAATAAGTGTACTGGTAGGCCTTCAGAGCTTTTTCGTATATGCCTGTGGCATCTTGAGCCCTTAAGGGCAGTAAGAGACATGCATTCATTATTTCGGACTGCCCGATTCTACGGAGGTTTTCAAGACCCTTTGGGAGCCCCAAAAATTGGACGTTAACTATACAACTGACCAAGGGGATGCTTCAAATGGTCCGTGAGGTGAACGTGTGGTGGAAGGAGGACGAGAACGGAAAGGACTTACGCATTGAGGAATGAACAGGAAAGGTAGTGTGCCGCCGCTTCTTCAAAGGAGCTTGAGCTCAAACCACAAAGTGTTGGCTGACGGCGAGATGCAGGTGTCCCGCATTCAAACCAAAAGAAACTCTTTAAAGCAGTGAAACGCAAAACTGAGATGGTGTGCGGAGGCTGAGACTATGTTAGGACAGTTGAGGTGGACTTTCCGGGTGCTATGAGATAATCTCACTTATGGCAAAGTCTCGGCTTCATACCATTGAGCTCGGTATCAGTTGATAAAAGTAGCTCGTATTCGAAAATATTTGTTTCTGTATACATCAATTTTTTATTCGTATTTAAATATGTTCGACTCTATGTGCAACAGGTTTTACCTTTTCTCTCGAGATATTTTATTCGCTGTGCGTTTTACTAGCCCCTCCCATGTTTTTTTTTTATTTTTTAACATGCTTGAGAGTGACAACATCGGGGTCGCATGGTGTCAGCCCGTCTTGACATATAACGAAGTTCCGTGTCAGGAAATTTTGCAAAGGCACTCATTGAAATCGTGTAAAACTCGGGAAATTTGGAAATGTCAACTTGTTAGACACCCTGGAGAACGTCTGAAATTTCTGACGCAAGAACACTTCACCGTCCGACCGCAGGTCCGGAATGGCATTAATCAAAGCCATTACCGCCGCCATCTTGATTACCTCGCCAACTCGTACCTGCGTTCTCGCGCGCATATCTGCTGGCAGCCGTAGCCACCACCGCGGCAACGTTCGCTATTAAGCTTCTTGCCATTCTCTGCGCTGTTTTTTCATTGAAAGAATTCGCCGCTGTCAGCAATGGCACCGGCTCCGTCTTCGTAATTTTCGTGATTAACTTCGAAGTTTGGAAAGCACGGCGTATTGCATATAATGCTGGTTTCCGAAAGTCAGCTTCGCGTCAGTACAAAAATGTTACGTGGCGAAGTGTACGCAAAAGCGTTGCGATGAAGCTTAACCGCGGAATGGGGCAATTTTCATGGGACACGATATATGAATTATTTAATTATACACGCATGTACGTGCCATCTCCCGTTACAGTAAGCACCGATATGCGCAATAAGCGCGCTGGCAGTCCTTCAGAGCTTGTTCGGATGTGTATGCGGTGATTTGAGACCTTATGGACGGTAAACGACACGCATTCATTTTTTCAAACTGCCCGATTTTTCGGACATTTTCCCTGCCGAGGGGGCTCCAAAAAACCAGACGTTGATTGTACAAGTGACCAAAAGGATGCTTCAAATGGTCCGTGGGGCGAGCGCCAAGCGAAAGGAGAACGAGAACAGAAATGACCAAGCATTGCGGAATGATCGGGATAGGAACCTTGCCGCCGCTTCTTCAAAGGAACTTGCGCTATAAGAAGAAAGCGTTGGCTGACGTCTAGATGCAGGTGTCCCTCATCGAAATCAAGATAAACTCTTTAAAGCAGTGAAGCGCAACACTGAGGTGTTTTGCGTGTGCTGAGAGTATGTCAGGATAGTTGAGGTTGAAATACCAGCTGTTGAGAGAAAATCCACTTTCAACAAAGTTCGGGACTCATAGAATGCAATGAGCTTGCTATCGCTGGTAAAAATAGCTCATATTCGAAAATATTTGCTTCTGTATGGATTTTCTTTTTATTCGTATTTGAGAATGTTTTACTCGATTTGCAATGCCTTTTCCCGTTTTTTTTTTCGAAGATATTTAATTCGATGTGCATTTAACTAACGCCTCTCTTCTGTTTCCATTCTTTTATAAAGTAAACACTCCTCCTTATATTCAAACTGAATTAAGCCGCTTTTTCTTTTCTAACATGCTTTGTAGAAATTGACAGCATTGATCGACATGGTGTCAGCCCCTGTGCACGTCAAAGTTCTTTGTCACGCAGAAAATTTTGCAAATGAATTCAGGGAAATTCTGGAAAACTCAGAAAGCTTGGAAATCTCAGCTCGGTAGGCACCCTGAACATTATGCGTTTTCTCAAATACCCATATTGGAGAAAAATCTCAATATCCCGTAGCGCCACGTCATGGCGTGCGCCTTTTCGTTTGGATGAATATTGTTACAAGCACGGGGAAAAGGGGTTTATTTAGGCGTGCGAGAGCAGGAATGGCAGGCTACGAAGAACAGGAATGGCCGCTGCACAGTCTTCGTTCTCCTCTTCCCCTCTCTTCTTGATCCCCGCGTCCCTCTGACGCGTTTGGACGTAACATACCTCCCCTCGCAGACAAAGCCCCCTGGGCGAGTCAACTAGCTTGTCGTGGCGTGCATGATTTCAACCGTGCGACATGCGCGACTTGTGTCCTAGCAGAACGTCTACCAGTGTTCGTGAGGCGCGCGAGAGTATAGTTCACTTCGCTGACTTTGTCGATGACAACATACGGTCCATCGTAGTTTGCGAGCAGCTTTTGACACAAACCGCGCTTCCTTGTGGGAGTCCAAAGCCAAACGAGATCACCAGGGTGATATGTAACAGGCCGATGTCGTGCGTCGTAGCGGGCTTTGGAGTTTTCTTGTGATGCCAAAGTCCGAAGATGCGCAAGTCGCCGAGCCTCTTCAGCGAGGCATAGCGTATCGGCGACCGTAGGATTGTCGTGGTGGTAAAAAGGGAGGACAGTGTCGAGCGTATACCGGGGCGGCCGAGCATATAGAAGGAAGAAGGGGCTGTAGCCGGTTGTCTCGTGCTTGGCGGTGTTGTAGGCGTAAGTAATAAACGGTAGAACTTCATCCCAATTCTTGTGATCGGACGCAACATACATGGAAAGCATATTGGTGATTGTTCGATTAGTGCGCTCAGTGAGGCCGTTCGTTTGCGGATGATATGGCGTCGAGTGCCGGAGGTGCGAGTTACATAAACGCACAAGCTCTTCCACGATATCCGCCGTGAATTGACGTCCCCGGTCACTTATAATAACACCAGGTGGTCCATGTCGTAGAACAATAGCGTGAAGTAAGAAAAGCGACACTTCGATGGCAGTTGCTGATGGTATAGCCGCCGCCTCGCAATAGCGTGTGAAATAGTCGGCGCAGACAATTATCCAGCGGTTCCCCTTAGATGACTTTGGAAAAGGGCCTAGCAGATCAATTCCAACTTGCCGAAAGGGTGAGCTGGAAGGCGGCACAGGTTGAAGGAGACCAGATGGGGCAGTGGTTGGGCGTTTCCGACGTTGGCACTGTATGCAGCTGGCGACATAAAACTCAACCGAATGTCGCATCCGGGGCCAGTAAAAGCGTTCTTGAATGCGATAAAGTGTGCGCACAGTGCCTAAGTGACCGGAGGTAGGGTCATCGTGCATAGCCTGAAGGATTGCTGGCCGGAGACGCTCCGGCACCACTAGAAGGAAGCGTGCACCCGTGCTTGAGTAGTTCCTTTTGTACAGGAGCCCGTCACGTAGACAGTAGCTGCTTGTTGCACTTGAATGGGCAGAAGTGAAGAGTGGCTCCAATTTGGTGTCTGTCCGTTGTTCTGCTTTGAACGCATCGATATCTGGAAAAGCGGGTGTCACAGAAGCGACGAGATGATCAAAATCGTCTGCGTCGCAGTCCGTCGTGGCAAGCGGCATACGGGAAAGGCAGTCTGCGTCAGCGTGTTTTCGGCCACTCTTGTAGGAAACAGTGAAGTTATATTCCTGCAACCTTAAAGCCCAGCGCGCAAGGCGACCACAAGGGTCGCGAAGGTTCACGAGCCAGCACAGGGAATGGTGGTCTGTGACGACTTGGAATGGGCGTCCGTACAAGTACGAGCGAAATCGCTGAACCGCAAAGATTACAGCGAGGCATTCTTGCTCTGTCACCGTGTAATTCCGTTCAGGTTTGCTTAATGAGCGGCTTGCATAAGCAATCACGTGCTGACGGTCGTCATAGTGTTGTACCAATACGGCACCCAGACCAACGCCACTAGCATCTGTGTGGATTTCTGTCGGCGCAGTAGGATTGAAGTGGCGAAGGATAGGTCGGGAGGTTAACAGGAACTTCAGCTGACGAAATGCAGAATCGCACTCGGGTGTCCACTCAAACCGTGCGTCTTTATGTAGCAGATTTGTCAGAGGATAAGCGACGTCAGCAAAACCAGGAATAAATCGGCGAAAGTAAGAGCAAAGACCCAGAAAACTACGAAGTTGCTTCACTGACTGCGGTGCACTGAATGCCTCGACAGCTGCCGTCTTGAGGGGATCAGGCCGGATACCGTCTTTGTCAACAAGATGACCCAGCACAAGGGTTTGACGGTCACCAAAGTTACATTTCTTGGAGTTCAGAACCAGGCCAGCGTTTTTGATGCAGTCGAGGACAATATCCAGGCGCGTATTGTGCTCATTGAATGTGCGCCCGAATATTACAACGTCGTCAAGATAGCACATACAGATGTTCCACTTTAACCCATGCAGAATGGTGTCCATGAACCTTTCAAAGGTTGCTGGAGCGTTGCACAACCCAAATGGCATCACATTGAATTCGAATAATCCATCCGGGGTTATGAAGGCTGTTTTCTCCTTGGCTGCCGGGTGTATCGGGATTTGCCAATATCCTGAGCGCAAGTCCACTGAAGAAAAATAAGAGGCCGAATGCAGGCAATCAATTGCATCATCAATCCGGGGCAGGGGGTAGACATCTTTCTTAGTCACGGCGTTTAATCTTCGATAATCGACGCAGAATCTCCAGTTACCGTCTTTCTTTCTGACAAGTATGACCGGAGCTGCCCAAGGACTCGAGGACTCTTGTATTATTCCATTTTTCATCATGTCACTCACTTGTTCCCCGATTATCTTCCGCTCGTTAGGCGACACGCGATAAGGCTTTTGCCTGATCGGGCGCGCAGATCCTGTATCGATAGTATGGCGTGTTCGTGACTCGGGAATCGAGAACGCTTTGTCCGGCTGCGCAAAGTCAAACACTGACAGATGCTTAGAAAGCGTATCCACCAAGGTATGGCGCTCCCTTGTGCTGAGTGACTTGTTTATCATAGACAGAAGCTTTTTGTCGGAGACGTGGCGAAGGTCAGCAGGTTCACACGGCGGATCTGTTAGTACGGCAACGGACGAAGACGTGTATTCTGTAAAGTAGGCGAGTTTCAAGCCGTCTGGAAGCAGGACGGGTTCTGCCGAGCAGTTGGCCGTCCACAAGCCAGCACGCCCGTTGCCGATGGATACCACACAATGAGGGACAAAAATGTTCTTTTTCATACAATTTAGATGCATTGGCTCTACGGAGGCATCGAAACTGTCTGGAACTTCACCGCGACACACAACCGGCACGCACACAGAGGTGGACGCAGGCACAACAGTATCTGCAGATACACAAAGTTCACCTTGACTGCAAGTCTCCTCTAAGAGCCCGGACGAAACATGGCCATCGACGCAAACTTCCCCCGTGCGACAATCCACGGTCGCACCACACTGTCGCAAAAAGTCGATGCCCAAAATCACTTCGTGTGTCGATCGGGGAATAACTACAAACTCCGTCGCGAAAACTCCACCAGCCAAGGATACGTCAGCAGTGCACACACAAACAGGGCGCAACGACTCGCCGCTCACTCCACAAAACGTTGCAGCCTGGTCCCACCGAAATACAACCTTACGCCCCAACCGACCTTTAAAACTGAGACTCATTACGGATACAGTTGCTCCGGTATCCACTAAAGCCATTGTAGGAACACCATCAACAAGCACATGCACTTTGTTCTTAATCATAGCAACTGCAGGGGGCATTTCTGTCGATAGCACGTGTCGAGCGACCTCACCCCCATCGGCCGCGCTAGCTAGTTTTCCGGTTGTGAAGGCGAGGCGGAGCGGCGCACTGGCGATGGAGATTGACGTAAACGCGGTCACTTATGATAACACCAGGTGGTCCATGTCGTAGAACAATAGCGTGAAGTAAGAAAAGCGACACTTCGATGGCAGTTGCTGATGGTATAGCCGCCGCCTCGCAATAGCGTGTGAAATAGTCGGCGCAGACAATTATCCAGCGGTTCCCCTTAGATGACTTTGGAAAAGGGCCTAGCAGATCAATTCCAACTTGCCGAAAGGGTGAGCTGGAAGGCGGCACAGGTTGAAGGAGACCAGATGGGGCAGTGGTTGGGCGTTTCCGACGTTGGCACTGTATGCAGCTGGCGACATAAAACTCAACCGAATGTCGCATCCGGGGCCAGTAAAAGCGTAATGGCAGGCTACGAAGAACAGGAATGGCCGCTGCACAGTCTTCGTTCTCCTCTTCCCCTCTCTTCTTGATCCCCGCGTCCCTTTGACGCGTTTGGACGTAACAATATGAACAAAGTATTCTTTGTGAACGAAAACATCACCGATGTATGATTCTACGAAAACTTCATGGTCGGTTGTAGAGCGACCTTCCCTGACACTACACTGATACGGGTCAAGCATTGGGTTCAATTCGAGGAAGTGTAACAAACGGCAATTTATCATCTTTTCAAATGGCTTGCAAAGACAACCTGTAAAATCTATCGTACGGTAACTATTTCTTGAAAATGAATCTTTCCCCTGTTTCAATATCAGAAATATAACAGCATTTCTCTGTGCTGAGAAGGTGGGCATCAGGAAAAAAAGAAGTTCAACGTGCTTCAGCTGATTTGGGCATATTCGAAATTGTTGCTGTAACTACATAGACACACTATTGTATGCATACCTATAGCAAATCATAAAATCTAAAGGTGCAAATTTAAGTCTGCTACCGCAAGACAGCCCTATTTCAAAATATCAGCCTTCTATTACTCGTCAACGAGAAACCAGCCAAATTTTTTACACTCCATTGCGGTGGACACGCTGGCGCTTACTGCGACCCACTGGTACACTTGAGAGATCGCTGGATAAAAGATCGGTTATACTGCACGAGCCATGGTTTTACTGGTATGACGCTGGACGCGCCTTTTCAAGCTGGAGTTCCTGCCTGGTATTGGAAACTGCACTGATTGCGTTCGGGTGGCAATGGTGTCTGTACGCAATGAGTAAAGGCGCCATTAAACATCAAATCCTTGATATGATTTCATCGGCAGATACTTGGCTCCTGTCACGAACAACGCGATATTTTGGGGCGTGCTGTATATATATATATATGTATATATATATGTCCCGGTACAAAATTCCGACAAGACCATGTCTGTTGGCTATGCGTAAATCTGGCTTCTCGGCCTGTTGGAGCTCGTGGCCAAAGCCTATTAGGCCTGCACATACGCAGCCCTGTGTTATTTTGCATAAAATAGGTCTTGCTCTGAATACGTGAAGTTATTTTTGTTTACCGAAAGTACCGCAATCTGCAAAAAAGTTGGCGGCACAAACAATCACTTCCTTCACACGTCGCCCGGCTTCTGAAGAAGGTGCTTTCAAACATTCTTCATCCTTCTTTTCTGGCCTTCTTTGCCCGCAAATCGCTGCCCATGTATCACTGCCCAAGAGAGCTGCAAGTAAAAAGCCAGGAGCAAATTCAAAAACATGTTTATTAAACTAAATTATGGGGTTTTACGTGCCAAAACCACTATCTGATTATGAGGCACATGGTAGTGGAGGACTCCGGAAATTTCGACCACCTGGGGTTCTTTAACGTGCACCTAAATATAAGTACACGGGTGTTTTCGCATTTTGCCCCCATCAAATTGTGGCCGCCGTGGCCGGGATTTGAAAAAAATGTTTATAAGTGCAGTTGGAATGTGTATGTATACAGTGAAGTGTTCCATAAATATGCATAAGGCGCTAGTGCTATAACACGTGTTTGAACTATTTTAGTCAATGTTAGTGCAAAGTGAATGCGGGTGGCATGTTGGCAAAGAGCTGCAGCGGTGGCGTAGAGCTAGAGAAAAGTACGAGAAAACATAATTCTGCTACGCGCGAAAAGCAAAGAAGAACCCCTTTTTAACGCTACAGCGTTTTCGAGGTGCCGTTCGTGGCCCATTTTATTAGAAGCAGCACGGCCCTCTCGGTTCCTTGCACGCCATCAAAAAAAAAAAAAAAATGGAACCACAAAGCCTGCCTTCGTGCACAGCGTTCACTGCCAGCATTTACCGGTGAACATTACGGTTACATAAGCTTCAGTTGCAGGAAAGCGTGAGAAGCACTCGGGCATCTTTGAATGCTATCTCGTTCCAGTCTTAAAACCGAAAGTTAAACGTGCTCCAATTTCTTGTGGTTGTATTATTCGTGTTTCTTTAATACTAGTAATTCCTGTTGTTCAAGTCATGTGCGCGCATTTTCATTCAAATGACACTTGTTTTAGTGTTCAGGTAATTGTTACAGCTTATTCAACCACAGTGATGCAAGTTTTTTTAGGAATCATAAGCTTTAGATGACGTGACGTATTTTTCGATTCGATTTCTCCAGTATCTCCTATGTTCTGAAGACAGAATCATTCTTATTAGTTTCAACCGTGGCCAAACTCGTTTGGCCTAGTGTAAACTCATAGCGTGAAAGAAAAGAATGCATTGGTTTTTCTTACCTCTTTACGGGCGCCCTGAAAGCTCTCATCCAAGTGGCGCACACAATGGTTTTCTGTCAGCAGACTTGGTGTGGTTAAGTACCATGAGAAGCTTATCTAGCAACGTTTTTGAGATATTTGGCATGCTTGTGAGCAAAGCAAGGCGACTTATTACTTCACCTGAAAGTTTGGAACTAAAATAATATGCTTTTCTCTTGATATGCGCGCATTGACAGCAACACAACAGTGAAGTAAGAACAGTACAAGGGATTTTACATGCAGTAAGAAATTCGGCAGAGGAATATTCGTTAGCACCACAAGCAGCTGTTGCTTTTTTGCACGGGCAGCACGCACCGCTATGCAGCCTCAAGCATCTACATCGTCGGCAGCCATAGCCATCGCAGAAGTGAAACGTGGCCCCTCACGCTGGTACGCCGCACACGAACTAAGGGAGTCAAAGAACTACAGCAAAGAAGACATCGTCGGCTTGACTCTTCCTAGAGACGTTAGCGAACGCAGTGCGTTAAAATAAATGCACGTGATTTCACAACAATGTCGTCCAAATGATTTCGTTCTAAAGTGAGCATGTTAACTATAAAAATGCAAGAAGATTACCTGCACTAAGGTATTCGCAAAGCTCGACAACATACCCCATAGGAAAAATAGAAAACGGTATTCACATCGCAGAACTGGAAGGATGGTTGAGGGGCAATCAATTGGGAAATAATGTGTTGGCATTCACAACGCATACAAGTGATTAGGCACCCTGGAATTTTTTTAAACACAGGCAGTATACGCTGCAGATGGCCTTCTATTTCATAGATGAATACACAATAAACACGACCACACAAAATAACGTACAAGAATTTACAGCTCTGGCCCGCCTAAGCGTCTTTTTATAAGTCATACAGGACGCTTCCTATATTCTTCTACACCGAAATTCACTATCTTTTACAGTTTGTACCAACTGTACGCGGACTACACTATTTACATGCTGGTGCCGGCGATGACGTATGCTGCCGCCACAGCTATGTACCACAACGCAGTTCTGGCAGTAGGGCGCACTAAAAGGCCAATCCTCCCTCCTAATTTCACCTGAATTTGCCAGTTGTTTCTCATGATTCTAAATCAGGCCCAGATGTTTTAAAGATTTATACAACGCTCTCACAATGTCCTGTAACTATCTATTAGGATTTGATTCATTTTTTATGCAGTACAGGTATACGTTAGGCTTATTTATCTTTACATTTATTACTTCTTTACATCTGTATCCTCTCGTACATAGCAATAATTAGGTTTTATGTGAGTCCTTTCCTGAATTCGCAAAAATCAGTCTTAAAGTGACTGGTGGCTCTTTCATTCACATCAAAACAATTACATCCTGAAGAAAACGAGTAACAGCGCTGAACAAAAGGATGTGAATGAGACAGATGAAGCCCTGCATTTCCACGAATATTTTATTGCGCACACAGCAATATATACAGGGGCTTGAATATGCACGAGGAAAAGCAGAATATATCATACTAGGAATACATTGTCTGCAAGATAGCCACGATGTACACTCTAAAAACAAAGAGAGTGCCGGGCACTCTCTTTGAGGGAGTAGTGGCTTGTCCCATATTTCACTCTCTTTTCGAGAGTAGATCGACCCTCTTTGAGAGAGAGTAGGTGAAGTCAACTCCTGTTGACAGAGATTTGTTACTCTACTGCAAGGGATTGCTAGTACTCTTCTGCAGAGTGATAATACTCTTCCCACAGGGAGTGCCAGTACTCTTCCGCAGAGTACTAATACTCTCACCACAGGGGTAATGGCACTCCACCAGACCGAGTATTTCTACTCCCCAAAACAGAGTGTTACTACTCTTCCCAATACCCTCTTAGCGAAGTCCTGGCCACGCATGCAGGCAAGAAATCAGGTCAAATTAGGGTCGCTGATACACCGTTCCCTAGGCGGCTCCTCAGAGTCAGTGGCCCAATTTCAAGTGGCCTTCAGAATAGGCGTGAGCAATGTTATGCAGGATTTTAAAGTTATTTTTCCTGGCTGTTTGCTGCCTACCATGAGGCGTGACTGCTCGGAATCGACCTATGCGTATGTGTCCCGAACGCCACTGCGGAGAAAAAAAAAGGTTATTAACATTCAATCCGCAATTTTCTTCGCACATTTCACAATCGGGAGAGACATAATCTAATTAGAACACAATAGTCGAGGGAATCGCATACTTATGGAGAACCACATTGCTCTATACATCACGTGGATTCGAACCCGCGTACACTCGCTTCTATACAATTCTAAGCGCACATCCTAATCATTACACCACAGAGCCACCACGCTCAGTCGTGTTCTTTTAGAGGTTATATACATAACAGATGTATTTGAGGAATCTGCTGCGGTGGGTGGAGTTTCTCTGCAGTGGGCTGTGCTGTTGTGCACCGGAATACGTTTGCGTTTGCATCATTTCCATTCCTTGCTAAGACTAACGAAGGAATACAACGTAGACGATGACGTGAGAACTATTCACGGCTTGTCGTCACCCCAGCAAAATAACAAATGTGCCGTTCAGCTCACGATCGAGTGCTTTTCCAGTCCATGCATTAAATGTTCTCCGAAAATACGCTGATACAAAGTATCGTGCCAACCATCCACGTATGTGAATTTAAGTCGCGCGTATACTGGTGAGCATTTCTGTTTATTTTTTCCGCCAGTTCCATTCGTATGTGGTCAACTGCGACGCCAGTACCAGGCATTTCGACGTGCCTCACGCTGCCGTGTAGGCGTTCTTTTCAAGTGCATTAGTTTAGAGTTTGGTTCAGTCCGCTGTGAGCTGTTGTCTTGCATTAGCAGCGGATCGTTAGCGTTTTGAAGAGCATGCATTCCAGCATTTGGAGATTGCTTATGTCGATAGCCGCGTCACATGCATTGGCACGCATGTTTAAATGACTAATGTGTCCACTTGTTACGCGTGCACTGCTCGTATCCTGTGGCAGTGCTCGTTCTAAAAGCTTCGAAGACCATCTACATTCATACGTGTGTTCAATATATATGCACAGGATGGACTTGCCGGCTAGTTGGTTGAGCATTTTAGAAAAAACAGCGCAACACAAGGACGACGCAAAAACATGGACCACACCACGAAGCGCTGGTGTGGTTGATGCTTTTTTTCGTCCTGCTGTTTGCGCTGTTTCTTCTTCCACAATACACGCACACCACAGGTACGCGAAAGTTTAGGAGCATAGGGCGCTAACTTTGTTTTCCCCGTTTCCTCTCAGTGTCAATGGCACAATGCGTTGCCCGGAATTGCGCACGCTTACCCCCATATTCAGAAATGAATCATAACTTGAAGCCCATGCTTGGCTTGATCCAAATGACGCAAGTCGTGAACGCACCAAAAAAGAGGCAGTGAGCGTCTGGGGGACGTTCGCACCAGGCGTCGTTTATATAAAGTCAAGCATGAGCTTCGTATTAATATACATTTCTGAATACGGGGGTTAGTCATCTACTTCTCACAGAAAATCTCGAAGAAACGCCCACCAAAACCAGGCACATTCGTAAACTTAACTAGGCAACACGAAGCTCCATAGAAAAAGAGTGGTATTAAAAGCTTTCAGTATTTTTCTTTACTCCAAAATGGTTGCGTTCTCGTGGCTTCAATGTACAGATATAGTGCAGCGTTAGCTAAAAAGCATGAATTTCCGAACTCCATGCCAAAATAAGCTTGTAAAATTAGTTAGGTGCTAGAATCCAGGGTTTGTCGCGATGCTTGAAAACCCTTTATTTCTAAAATGCCATTTTCAAGGCATTCAAAACCCTGGAATTTTTAGAAGTACTGGAAAGTCAAATTTGTACACTTGGCTAGACTTAGCAGACATTGCCAAGCGTTCTTTTTTTTTCCTTTTGTGACACTCTTCGCATGTCACAGAGAATTGTCTGTGGAGGTAATAGAAGGAAAGCGACATCCTTAAAGTTGAAATTACAAAGGAGCTGCAGATACCAGCTTTACGCACATGGAACCGGCGACAAATGTACTTGGAGGAGCAGAAGCCGGAAGCTCAACAGTTGAGGCATTCAAAGAAAAGCCGTGATGAGTAAATTGAGAGCTACAGACACAATAAAAGGAAATTACAAATGACTATTGCTTATTTGGTGGTGCAAAGCTGAGGCAACAGATGACATCCCATACACTGTCAAACCAAACAGTATTCAAAAACTGCAAATGTTGCAGGTCCAAGTAGTTAATTGTGCTATTGCAGAAAAACTTTGAGCGCTTTCTTGAAATGCTTCCTTGTGTGCGTTTAGTAATGGGCGGTGAAAGGCAAATTAGCAGTCGTTCAGATGTTTGAAATCAGTGAAATGCGATTTCTTTTCTATTCTTTTATTTGCATTAAAGTTAACGATGTTGTTGAACAAGTTATTGCCTGTCCAAACTACTATAAAAATCGCATGATGTCCTTGAAGTTACTGTGTCGGGGCCTCGAAAGTTCTTGAAAACCATTGCATTTTTTTCTTCAATATTGCTACAAACCCAGTAGAACAACTGTCATGGAGTAAAAACCTTGGCTGAACAGGGGCTTATACGAAGAGCACAGGAAGACTAGAAATGCAGTAGTAGGCATGGAGGGCCCTGAAAAAAATGTGCCACATCTGCTCGTCTGCCTTATGTTTCTGCATTGACCGTCACATTTTTAATAGAAGTGCACTTACTGTTCTACTCCAATAAACGCAACATTACCAACTCCAGTGTGGGGCAGTCCTTCAGCCAGTGCAAAATTTTTCTGCACATCCCTGTTAGCTCTGTCATTTTTCCAGCATTGTAGTACAAGATTTGTTAAACTGGTTTCGCAGAATATGAGCAGTATGCTCTTAAATTAGCTGTTTATTTGTATGCACAAGTTCAGGTTCTCAGTTTGGTTGCATGACAAATTGCCGTACGTCAATAGATACAAGAAAAAATGTTATTAGAGTTTAATAAAATCCAAACAGTAATAATCACAACAGTATAATGACATACATTTCTTTTAGTACGTATACAGCCCATGTCTTGACACTGTATAAGTTCAACTATACAGCGCAAGTACTGTGTCCTGACCACTATTACTCACATGTGTAAAACCATCACAGCAATTCGTCAACAAATATCACAGTGATTAGTGACATACACTTTGTAACTGCTTTACATGAGCATAATGTATACAAATGGTCCCTGTGTACCTACACATGACTAGTGCCACCAGAGTACTATTACTCACAGGTGTAAAACCAACAAAGCAGTTCTTTAAAAATATCACAGCGCTTAGTGACGTACATGGTGTAACTCCCTTGTAAAAGTTTAATACAAACACGTGAGCACACAGAAAGCTAGCAGTGGGCCTACATGGAAATACCACCGCCTCAATACTAATTCACAAGTGTAAAACCAACCAAGCAGTTCTTTAAAGAATATCACAATGCTTAGTGACATACATTTTGTAACTAGCTTATATAAGCTTTATACAAACATGAGAACATACACAAAGCTATCGGTGCACCTACATAGAAGTGCGGCCATCTGAACACTATTATTTGCAAGTGTAAGCTCAACAGAACAGTTCGTTATAGTGACGCCCATTTCGTAACTGCCTTATGCAAGATTAGTGCAAGCACAAGAATGCGGAAAAAAAAATAAATTAAGAACTTGCTCTATGAATACACAAACAGATCAACACAAATGGTAAACACCGCTTTGAAGACACTTGACCATGACAAACGCAGTGCTGTGCCGGTTGAAACTGCCATCCACAAAAGTATTGAGCAATGCTTAAACCACACGCAATAAAGTACAGAAAGACTGCGTCTCTAATGTACCTATTTTAATTCAAATTTCTTGAATATAGGGCTCTCTTGCAGATAAGGCATCTGATCCAACTGACCTGATTTTACACCTGCTAAATGCATACAATGCACTCAGATATAACTGGTAATAATATTTATAAAAGGCATTTAAAACCTTGATAGTATGATGAAGATGCATGACTAGAAAGTTCTGTCCCCCTCGTACGTGTTAAAAAGGTGCAAGTACGGCACATGTTCTTTTTTTCCGCAATTTTTGCATTAATGGACACCCGGGAACCTCGAACCCACAAAAAAAGAAGATACTGCTGTGTTAATAGTGTTATGAATAATTTTTACTGAAAGCTTTTTACACACAAGTTGCAGTCTCGTTTCTGGAGGTTGAGCTGTATCATGCAAAATAACATGGAAAGTGGTCACATGGGAGGATGACACTATGCCATAATGTTCGTTTCAGTTGACTCTCTTGCCCTACAAGTCACTGCTCACTGTGATCAGTGATGGAACAGCAGTATCTGTGTGATTTTCAACACACTTCAGTCCTATGCCATCCTTACCAGAGTTGGGGGCACATAGATACCCAAATTTCGATAGTGTTTCTTTCTCAGGTGGTTGTTTTTGATTTACTCAATATCAGTTGGCATTTCAGCTGCATCAAACTTCTTTTTTACCTCTTCAACAACAACATAAACAACAATCTTATGACACCTGTGTTGTCCTTCTAGTTGCCTACAAAGACCAGTTAATCTAACAACAACACTGACAGTCTCTACTGTCTTCTAATGGAGAAGATGTGTGTCCCACCATGTGTTCCACATTGTTGTCGCTATGTGGGCTGGCTGGGGAGGCAACAACTGTAATATGTTTTCATATCTTAAAGTGATGCTTGTACTGTGTTATAACACTTAGTCTTGCACTTGCTGCACAAGAACACTGGCTCACAGTCGTGGTGAAAAGCTTTTATATGTTGAGCAAATGAGTTGTATGCACTACAAAAAAAGTCACAGTGATAGCACACATGTTGCTCTACCAGGCCTGGTGCGGTTCCTTCTGACACTGCTGCTTGCCTCGTACACTGTTGCAGCTGCAGTAGACATGGCCGTCTCTGTATCTATTGCTGCCGTGCCACCTGTCATGGTAACTTCAGGTGGTATCGGGCTCACTTCTGCAACAGAGTTGTCGTTTGCCCCTTGAGGGCTCTCGTCATCAGGGCCGATAATTTCGTAGGCATTGTCTCCTGCATCGAAGAACCAATAAGAACAGCCTGAATTAATAAACATAGCTCTAAAAAGTATGGACATCAAAACTTAACCACAAGCTTTGCACATCAGTGACCAGGCTTAATGAATAATACTTGCAGGAGGAGTTACACAATTGTGTATGTACATTACAGTTAAGCCTCATTAGAAGAGATACTCAAGAGGCACGGGAAACATGTCTTCCGAAACCAAAAATTTTAAAACACTGAGGAGCCAGACTAGATCACCTTATTATGCATCATCACTAAAGTATGTTTAGATATATCTGAACGAATAATTGCTCAGGGTGGCTTAAAGGGCCCCTAAACCACTTCGCGACATTTTTTGAACATTTCAAGTAAACACGCGCATAAAAATCAGAATGCCGTCACAATTGACGATGCCAAAGGCCACAGTGCGTAGCACTGTGGGAGCACCACAATATGAAGAAAACGACCCCGTGCACCTCTCTGGACCTATCCTGCACCCCCCAGTTTGTCCTCATGACATAAAGAAACAACTTGATATCAGTAACGGCTGCATGTGATCTGAGTTGATTGAAACAAACAATCCGTAAGGTTTCCCTGTATGTAATTTTATCAGAGTGCTTTTTAGATGTCCTGCTGGCGATTCTGGCTGCACGATGTTTCTCATGCTTTTTGGCACGATTCCTTTCTTTTCCACTCCACTCTTTTTTCTGGTTTCCTCCCCTTTCCTTTCCCTTCCCCTTTACGTAAAATAGCACACCTGAAGTATCAAATCTGTTGAATTATTGTGTGTATCAAACCTGTTAACATGCGGGCTACTCTGTGGTCTGTGTTGTATTTTTGCGCTGTACAAGCCAATTCAAAATGAAAGATGGAATGTCCCTGCCTTTAGTTTATTTGTATATATATATATATATATATATATATATATATATATATATATATATATATATATATATATATATATGTATGTGTGTGTGTGTGTGTCTCATGATTTGAAATATATGTACATTCAGGAGTGCCTGCATGGTCTTCTCCCCTGCTCCAGTGACGAAAAGGAGAGACTTTTTATGTACCATAGTAAAACATTCACAGGTTTTCGCTGTGCCCATTACATCACTTATCATATTGATCTGTCACAATGCAGAGTAGCTGTCGTCCATAATACTAACCCATCCCAACATAACTATAAATTAGCACATACCGACATGCTGTGAAACAGCTGTTGCAAAGCCGCTGGTGCTGGCAATTTCTGCAGCACTGCAGTGGTACAGCCGAGTGCCACCTGTATAGTTACAAATGCATATGCATGTTAGCAACTCACTAATTGCTGATGGTTTCAGAAGCTTTACACTACACAATAAAGTAATCTAGACAACTTTGTTGGAACAAATACACATACAGTATTGTCGCCCAATGAGTCAGATATAAACACTGTAACTCGCCACTGCCGGCAAGTCGTTGCGAGAAACACAATATATTATGACGCTGTAAAGTTATTTCATTAATTCGAAGGAAAATTTTGCAGCGGGAAAAAAGGTTGCTATCTATCTTTAAAGCTCTTACGGATAACGGCAAAGTGATAAAATCACATGCAGTTATCGCGACGAGTGGCTTTTTCGATTGACATCGAGAGACACAGCGCGTATGCCTAGTCCTTTGTCAATCGCGTCGGCTAAGCGCAGCGACGACTTCCTGGCGATAGCATGACATATACGGACAATGTGCACCTAAGTTAGAATTCACTTACCGTGGAGGATTTGCTGTTATATCCAAGGCATGACGAACGACTGTCGTGTTTTCGTGGCGACGCGAGATGGCTGACATACGATCTCCCTTGGCTGGCCTTTGCTGCTGCTGTGCTGCTCGGTGGACGGATCACCTTTCTCCGGTGCTGTGTTGTTCCGCGATCTTGAGCGCGCGCGCGCGCGGTGGAGCAACTCCGAGTGAAAAACTAGAGCGCTCGCTACGCGTTCTTTGAACTGCGGCGGCCTGTTCTCTTAGAAGCAAAACGATGTGTTCTTTACTCAGCGTACATGAATGAAACATTGCCATGTTCGGGGCCAGCCACCTACAGTTGAAGCAGAAGATTACGCTACGTTTTGTTCTCTATTGCCGCAGGAGTAGAACGGGCATTCTACTCTCTCTCTGAAGGGGAGAGTGAAAAGCACATTTCACTCTCTCCTTGGTGAGAGAGTGAACAATGCATTTCACTCTCCTCGACATTTTGCGAGAGTAAAACGACGCTTTGAAGAGTGAACCGACCGCTTCACTCCTGCGATACCCTTCCTAGTTTTTATAGTGTACAACATAGAAACAGCACATATCAATGGTCGACATCATTCACGTGCAAGATATGCAAGCTCATTACGCAAAACAACGTGAGGCGTGCAGCCAGGACACAAGAGAAGAGAAGTGGAAAACAATTATCTTCTCTTGTGTCCATTTCTCGTGTCCACTTCTGTTGTCTTGTGTCCTGTCTGCACGCCTCACCTTTTTTACATAATAAATTCATGCCAACTAGCTCAGCTTTCTGTCGTTATACGCGAGTTACTTCGTGAGGAGCGATAACGAAGCCACACTACGCACATATTGCCGCAGAGAGCTCTCCACATGCCAGGTACAAGCACTCTCATGAGGCACCTTTCGAAGCGTCTCATCGCTAAAATCGCCATTAGAAGAGTGCCAGCAACGCCTCGCGCATGGCGGTACAGCGCGTGTCTCCCGTGCACGCGCTCACGGCAGCGCCCGAGTCTGCCGTCCAATGAGAAGCCACGGCGTGGCTCTTGGCCTTCGGGGCGCGTGAAAAGTGCGTTCGGCGGAGAGACGCGGTTGACTGTGAAATAGGCTGCTGTTAACTCTTTTTTCAAAGTGTATGAATACTTAATAATTGAGTTTCCGGGCACAAGTTCGCCCACAATAAACCAGTGTGTTTAGTGTGCTTCATTGAAGAGTGCTACAGTTCTGGTGGAGGTGCGGGGTATGATTGGAAGTCCCCAGTTTGTAAGAGAACGGAGCCCCGACCCTCAGCGATTGGAACCCAGGGAACTGACTCCAGTACACCAGCGCACAAGCCGCCGCATCCGAGGAGACCCACCCGAGTTCGGACCGCTTCCTGTTGCTGCAGCAGTGCGGGCAACAGCTATCAGCGACGGTGCAACCATGACCAGCCCAGTGGCATCATTCCAGCTCATCGTGTACCCACCACGCACGCCCGAGTCCTTCCATGGCGATACGTTCGAAGATGTGGAAGACTGGTTAGAGCAGTTCGAGCGAGTGGCAGATTTCAACGGCTGGGACGAGACACGGAAGCTTCGCAACGTGTACTTCGCGTTAGAAGACTCAGCGAGGACGTGGTACGTCAATCATGAAGCGACACTATCTTCGTGGGAAGAATTTCGGCGACAGCTGCTTGCCACGTATGCCAGCACCGATCGGCGAGAGAAGGCAGAGCACACCCTACAAGCCAGAAACCAGCGCACTAACGAAAGTGTCGGCATGTATATCGAGGACATGTCCCGTCTCTTCACGCGCGCTGATCCAAACATGACCGAAGAGAAGAAATTACGCCATCTGATGCGTGGCGTTAAGCAGGAGCTGTTGGCAGGACTCGTCCGCAACCCACCACACAGTGTTGCTGAGTTTCGCGCCGAAGCGACGACCATAGAGAAGGCGCTGCAGCAGCGTGCCCATCACTACAATCGTGATGTCACCAGCGCACCGGCCGATATCCTGTCAGCAGGCCCAGGCAGTAACACCGAAACACTAAGAGAACTGGTGAGATCAATCGTAAAGGAGGAGCTTCGAAAGCTGCAGCTACCAGAAGCCACGCCGACAGTCTCAACTCTCGCCGCCGTCATTCGAGATGAAGTTCGCCACGCCATTCTGCAGCCAGGACGTGAGGAACCGCCTGCTCATCATGACCAACCACCACCCGTACGTCGCGTGCCAACGTACGCTGATGTGTTATGCCAACCGACCAGGCATGCATTCGCGACTCCCAGCAGCCGCCAGCCGACTCTGCGCAGTGGACCCCTTCTAGCAGAGCTGACGCCACGGAAAAGTGACGTGTGGCGTGCACCCGACCGGACACCACTCTGTTTCCACTGCGGGGAAGCTGGACACCTTTACAGAATGTGCCCATATCGCAGAGCAGGTCTTCGCGGCTTTACGATAAGTGCGCCTTGCCCCCGTAATGGCGAAAGACCCACCGAAATTCAGGACTACTGGACCCGACAACAGGATCCGGCTGCTAGATACCAACACCAGCCCCGATCATCAGCGTCTGCACGCTACCGATCACCAAGTCCACGGCCATCCTCGATTTCACCAAGGCGTCGTTCACTGAGCCCACGTCCGGAAAACTGAAGCGAGCGACCTGTGGAGGCGAGGCCGCTGACGTTCGAAAAAGCCAAGATCCTCCGTCAAGTTTACCGAGCAGCCGCGACGAACAGAAGCGGATGAATAAGATAAGTGAACAGAGAATTTCTTCAGACTTGCGCATTACAATAGACGGTCATGAATTGAGTGCATTAGTTGACACAGGTGCCGATTATTCCGTCTTAAGATATGCACTCACGAAGGAATTGAAAAAAGTTTTGATGCCATGGAGTGGACCCCAGATACGTACGGCTGGTGGGCACCTCATTACGCCCCTGGGTAGATGTACAGCGAGAATCGGAATTCGGGGTTTTTCTTACGTCGCTGATTTTGTCGTGCTACCAGAATGTTCGAAGGATGTAATACTCGGAATGGACTTTCTCCTAACAAATGGTGCCATAATCAACCTGCAGAATTCTAGCGTGTCATTTTCTACGAAGCAGGCTATAGACATGCAAGAGTCGGAGGAGGTAGAACACGTTGCCTTGCGGGTTACCGACGATGACATAACCGTACCACCACGATGCAGCATGCTGGTTCGCGTAAGAAACGAAGCATTCGACGACTCGGAAGGTATAGCGGAGGCCAACGTCGAGCTACTGTTGAAAAAAGGCATTTGCGTAGCACGAGGAATTGTTGAACTACGCGATGGGTGTGCTGATGTATTGCTGACGAACTTCGGAAGTGAATTTCAGCACGTCGCAAAGAGCACAGCCATCGCCTTCCTGCACAGCGCTACTGCGGTCACAGATGTATGTAGCTTAGCGTTAAGGCCACCTGCTGTCCAAACTATGCATGACGCCCTAACATCAGTTGCGATCAACCAAAGTCTGACGCCAGCCCAGAAAGAAATGATGGAGGACCTTATAAATGAATTCGCAGAATGTTTCTCCACCTCGTCAAAGGTACGGCGCACACCAATTGTTAAACACCGTATAATAACAGACGAAGCGACCAGGCCAGTATACCAACATCCGTACCGAGTGTCACCGGTTGAACGAGAGATCATAAAGAGTCAGGTGCAAGAGATGCTTGAGGACGATGTCATTCAGCCATCAAACAGCCCGTGGGCGTCGCCGGTAGTCCTTGTGAGAAAGAAGGACAATACATTGAGATTCTGTGTTGATTACCGGAAATTGAACAGTGTGACCAGGAGGGATGTATACCCCCTTTCCCGCATTGATGACACGTTGGATCGCCTACGACATGAAAAATTTTTCTCTTCATTAGATCTCAAGAGCGGATATTGGCAAATTGAAGTAGACGAAAGAGACCGTGAAAAAACTGCTTTCGTAACCCCAGACGGCCTGTATGAGTTCAAAGCGCTTCCATTCGGTCTCTGCTGTGCGCCGGTGACATTCCAGCGCATGATGGACAGTGTCCTCTCGGGTCTTAAATGGCAGTCATGCTTAGTTTACCTAGATGACGTAGTGGTATTTTCCGCAACATTCGACCAGCATCTACAGAGGCTGCGTTTAGTGCTTCAAGCCATCCGCTCGGCAGGCCTAACCATTAAACCGGAAAAGTGCCAGTTTGGATTCCAAGAACTTCGTTTCCTGGGTCACGTAATTAGCGCGCAAGGTACTGCTCCGGATCCCGACAACACTGCTGCTGTTGCACGATTTCCAAAGCCTACAAACAAGAAGACGGTACGGCAATTTTTGGGACTATGCGCTTATTACAGGCGATTTGTAGAAAACTTCTCGAAAATTGCCGAACCTCTGACGAAACTTTCTAAAGAAGACGTACCCTTCATGTGGCATGCTGAACAAGAGGTTGCGTTCAATGAACTAAAGCGACGATTGCAAGCCCCACCGATCCTCGCCCACTTCGACGAGGCAGCGGACACAGAAGTCCACACAGATGCAAGCAATCTCGGTCTCGGCGCGGTTTTAGTTCAGTGGCAAAACGGGGAAGAGAAAGTCATAGCGTAAGCTAGCCGCACTCTCTCGAAAGCTGAAACAAATTACCCTGCGACGGAAAAGGAGTGTTTGGCTGTCATATGGGCCATCAGCAAGTTCCGACCATACCTTTACGGCAGGCCGTTCCGTGCAGTCATTTTGCCTCCGAGATAATGCGCTCTACAAGAGAAACTTTGAACGCAACAAGGAAAAATTCTTACTCGTCCTACCGTCAGCCATGCGACCAGAAATTTTGGAAGCTTGCCATGATGAACCATCGTCGGGTCACTTAGGTGTCAGCCGGACGTTCGCCAGAATTCGTCTCAGATACTTTTGGCCTAAATTGTTAGCGTCGGTGCAGCATTACGTGAAGACATGTCGCGAATGTCAAAGGCGCAAAACACCACCCCAGAAACCGGCCGGACGTCTTCAGCCCATATACCCTCCAAAGACTCCATTTCAACAAGTTGGAATGGATCTTCTTGGCCCCTTCCCAACATCATCGTCAGGGAAGAGATGGATCGTAGTAGCGACGGACTATTTAACACGATATGCTGAAACTGGCTGCCTTGAGCGAGGCAGCCAGGTTGCTTCTAAACATTTTTTTTTTGTACAGTAACTATTTACCTAATTTTGAATCAACTTCCTGGTAACACATGATAGTAGAATGTTCATCGAAAAGAATTGCTTCTAATACCCGACGCTCAGAGGAAATATGGTCTCACCAATTTAAAATGAGGGCACATATTCTCGAAAATACGAAAGCAAGCGCCGCACTAAGCGTGTATATGAGCGGCGATCATGAATTTGTGCTCAGTAGGTGTCAAAGAAGCCCGTATGCCATCCACCATTGCAAGCAGACGAAGCTGCACGCACGGATTCCGGCTGCCGTTGCGGCAGCCGGAATCGCGGTGTTTTGCCGTGCCGAAGCGTCAGATCGGACGTCCTGCGTGCGACAAACCGGGCAGATTTTCATCGTCCGACGCGTCCGACCACCGCACCATCATTTGGCCGCAGCCAATGACAGCGCGGCTGGCACGTGACGTTCTCTAACGTTCTCTCCACGGAGGCGCCACTGGCAGGCCGGTTTCTCGCCGTTTATTTCTTTTCCTTGCCTGCTACAGTTTGTTACCGGCGCGAAATAGTTATCAGTTCAGTAAAATTATCTAGAACGTGTGCTTATTAGGCGAAGCAGCGCCTCGTACACTAGCACTAAACTACTGGCGAAATCGGAAGCCGCGGCGCGAGGGCATTTCGCGGGCAGACAGCACACACCGACTGTCTGAGCGAGGCTGCTCGCTTCGCTTGCACGTTTGCCCTTCGCAACGACTGCGTTACGGGCAACCTAATTACGGGCAACCTAAGTGTAATGTAGTAATTGTTTTGGCAAAACTAAGCGCTCTTCGACTAACTCGCCCTGGATCGCAAGCGCCGTCGGCCGCAGCGTCCGCCTAGCTAGGCCTACTGGCCCTATCGCTGGCTGGTATAGAAGCCGTCAGTGCAGAACGCGCCGTCGTGAAGTGTTCTGTCACTCGCCAGGGCATAATTTTATTGACAGTGTTCGCGTAAAGCGAAGCAGTGTTGTGCAGAGTTGTTTATATTGCGTTTTTCGACGAGGATATGAACTTAACCCGGGGGATGCATCTGGGTGGAGCTTACGCTCCGCTCGATCTTTCGGACGCACGCACCGTGTGCCCAGAATCGCCGCATGCCACATGCCGGAGCATGCAGCGCCGCACGTCGGATCGGACGCCGAGTCGTACCGTGTGTCTCCTGCTTAAAGTTCGCTCATGGTTCGGCTTAAGTCCCTTTATATGCTTTATAAATAAGGAAGCCTACCTAGGCACTGTAAACCCAACAATTGGGGCCTAAATGCCTGCCCTCCTCCCAGCTACGGCTTCCTTTGAGTGACAAAGTCTGATCTCGAAGGCCGTGGTTTTACAAACTGCATGCGCCTGAGGCGGTTGCGAATCTTGAAAGGCAACATCCGCTTTGTTTTTTTTATATACATTTGCTTAAACTTAATATCACAAAGTACAAAGTACATATTTTTACAAAGTACACGCTTTTGGACCCAAGAAATTTGTTAAAAGGTCCGTACCGATTGTTATTAGGAAAAATACGTAATTTTCTCAAGGTATTTTTTCTAACTGCAGAGTGGCGCTACTGCAGCATTTGTTTGGTCGACACAGCATGTTGGTTGTAATGAATGCTCCTTGCAGTAAGGCGGTAGTAGAATTGTCTTAGAAATGCCTCGACAAAATGTGCTCCTTGTCGTGTGCATTGACCATCGCGAACCCTCCGGACTCATATAACGCCATTAGTCCGCCGTTTGTTTCGTGCGATCCACCAGTGTCGACAGTGAGTGTGTTACTACACCGCCCGTCCGAGCTGCCTTTGTTCTGCCGAGCTGCCTGCCCGCGCTCTCATGAAAAGTCTGGTACGAATCGTAGTGTATGGAAGACTGTTGAAGGTTGCGCTTTTGTGGAGCTGTAGTTCATCGGAAGTTCTACAGTGCTTGCGCCAGAAAAACGTCGGTGCCTCGGTACCTATGAGACGAAGGAGCGTTTGCCAAGTCTTGAAAGGTAAGCAAGTTTGGCGCTTGCGCGCATTTTTGAAGCTTATGATTTACGTAATGAGCGTTGTGTAACTAGCTAGCGCAAAGGTTGGCCATGTTGCTGTGCACATTTAGTAAGCAATTTCACGAAGGCTTGCGCTGGTGCTAGAGCGTACATGCATTCCGCTGTGAAACATATGCTACCCGCCTTGATTGCTATGCCTGAATGGGCACACAGTTATGGAAACTCTGAAAGTTGCTGTTCGTTCGCTACTTTCCTTGCAAGAAGTTATTCGTTATATAGGCATTCCCGCAAGTACAGTACATGTTTAATGTATACGACGATGTATCATGAGCTTCGCGCGTTGGCACACGATTGCTATGTTTGACGCTTAAACAGATAGAAGCTTGTATGAAGATTTTTGTATGTATACAGTTCGGTTTGGAGGTCCCCGTCGCAAGAACCTGTGTGTATTGTTTATGTCCTTGAATGTCTTCGCATATTTGTCTTCTGTTGCAGAGCGGATATAGGCTGATATTACAATAACGAGGTTTATTTTTAAACGAGACATTTCAATCAGACACCGGCCTTTAAGAAAGACATAGACCAACCAAATCTTAAGAACGGGATGTCAGCTCTTGCAATCGTAGGTTACGGCAGTGCGTAATAAAGCAAGGACTGCGATATTGTAGCAATACGTACCCCTCGAATCTATACCGCTCTTGTCGCCCAGCGCTAATGGTCGGCTGTTCTAGTACGTAGCTAGGGCCGGGGCGTCGGTCAGACCACTAACGAATAGCAATAAGAAATAGCATCGCTACAAAATCGCGGTCTAGCTTTAGGAATGCTTTTCATGTGCTCAATATTTATTGTTTATTCCAATGTTCTATGTTTTACTACAAATTTTGTATTTTGTTGTTGATTGTCGAGGTAGTCCGTTGTTGCAGCTGATTTCATTCCTTCCTGAAATTTCACTTTTTACAAAAAAGCAGTGTAACCTCCTGAGATATAACAGAGACATTTGTACAACCAGATGCAAATTCATGCACCTGGCTGTGTGAGGCTCTCTTTGCAATTCCACATGACACTGGTAAATCGCACATCTTCAGGTTCGCAGCACCATAAATTAAACATTTCTTACTTTTGAAGGTTATGCGGATTCTGGAGGCATCCCGACATCCCGCAGGAACCTGCTGCACTGCTGGAAGCTGGGCAGCATGATGATAAAGCATCTGATCTGTGTGCTTTCACAAAGGTGCGAACAAAACTGGCGCTGCCTTTCGAGTTGTAGGATACATTTTTATAATAGGCAATCATTTTACTGTATGGCCATTTTCAGGATTTCTAGTGGCTGATCACAAATTTTATGTTTTGGTAGAGCGCCCTCAGTGTAATGAATTTACCTAAAGTAGCCTCCTCTGAGTTAAGTATAATTGGGGGCTTGAGTAATTATGCCTGATATGCTCCATATAGACTCTATATTAACCTAGCCAAATTGCCTTTTTAAGAACCACAAATTGAGGTTTCTTGCTGTGAATAACGTGCTCAAGAGCATCTAGAAAAATGTGTTCTACCACCTAAAGAGGTCTAGAAAAATGTGTTCTACCACCTAAAGACATGGTTTAGGCAAAAGTACCTTAAGCAAAGCTTTCGCACAAAAGTTGTATCATCAAGAGTCTCACGGAAGCCTGTGTGGTCGGTATGAAACATGACAAAGAAAGACATAGACCAACCAATTACAACATTAAAAGCAATACATTTCGACTTCCATTAGGAAGCCTTGTTCACATTAGGGCATCTCTAGGGAATCCGGGTATAGGCATGGCTTCGAATTTCTTTCCTGGCCGATTATGCTAGGCACTATCCAGTCAATATTGTGTTTAGTCATTGCTGCATGCTCTGCCAATGCATTTGATGCCGCTCTTTTCTTATCCACAGCGTTCTGATGTTGGCGTAGCCATTGTTTAAAGTTGCCCATCGCCGTAATGTAGATAGCATTCACATACACATGTTATGTTTCAAAGGTCAGAATTCATGTCAGTAAAATTTTTGATACGGTTTGTTATTGGGATGGCAATCTCGTTGGTTTAGCATGGCTTGTCATTGGGATTGCTCTCTTGTTTGTTTAGCTTCTTGTCGGGTACTTATGGATTTGATTTTGTGCGCAATGAGGTGTTACAAGCACACCTTGCATATACATGAAACAAAAAGGTTTACTACAGAGATAACATATATGCACGGGCACAAATATGTGTCAGCAAAATATTCAAGCCTCATTTTTTGCCTGCAGAAAAATAAGCTACTTCTCCTCGAGGGCATGGCTGCTTGCAAAAATGAACCTCCAAGCGAAGGTCTTCTCAAATCCCTATTTTTGATATCTAAATGCTTATGTGGCATGTACAAACTGCTTGCATCAATTTCTCATTGGGATGAGCTGTATAAAATGTAATTTTGAGTAATAATTGCAATAATTAACTCATTTCACCTGTCTTCCAATGACTCTAAAATTCTATGCTTCTACCTTGCCGAACCTTTTATGAAATAAGTTTGATGAGGCCCAATACACAGGGCTTTCTAAATTGAAGGTATCAGGAAATATAAAGACTATGCTAACTATGAAAATGCTGCTTGTGCATGTGGTTTATTCACTTTGTCAGAAAAAATCTTTACACCCAAAAGCAGTCAGTAAATTGAAAACTGTGTGTCTGCAAGGGGAAGTCAGACAATTGTATTCGAAGACAATTGCATCTTGTTTGATAGTTCTCAAGCACTTGTGCGTCACTACTTGAGCACAGCTTGACCCTTGGCTCAATACTCAATCAGGCTTGAAGCTTTCGATGTCGGCTAATCGCAAGAACAGCACAAGATCTCACTCTGTGTCAAGGAGTGGCACACATTTGCTTAGATCTAGGCAGATGCATGTCTTCCTTTTCCATTGTATTTCCCAATACTCTGTAGTCTTAGGTGAAAGTACACAGCTCAGCACAATACATGTATGCTATACTAAGGCTGCTTTGATCTTCAAGCTGAATCAACAAGAAGCAGCGATTTCCTTTTTTGCAAACCTTACCCTATTTCCTAATCATTCCTTGATAAAAAGTGTATAAAATGAATCTGTGCTTGTTGGCCTGCGGGAGAAGGGCCTGCTGACGGGCCTGCTGATGCTAACGACTCAGGTTTTCAGTTCACAGGGGTCACCTTAAAAAGCTCCTTTTACAAAAGAAAAGGTTGCAGGGAGGTCCCTCTTTCGGCGGCCGTCAAATGCCTTCCATAGAAGTTTCCGTTGGATTGGAAGAAGGTGAACGCCATACTCGGTACGTGTGTGACATCTTAATATTCTTTGTGCAGTTTACAACAAAACTCTTTTCATGGCAATTTCAGTGCTATCTTAGGGTAGTGCTTTCTTTCCTGCTAAAATAGCTATTAACCTGATTATAATAGCCTATAATAATGCAAGCTCTGTGACCATAACTAGAGAATTGTCATTACTGTTGGCACATGCATTTTTGTAATAGAGGCCGTGGTCATATGAATGCACCGATAATATATTATCCAGTCTTGTGGAAAGCTAACATGTTTAGTAACAAGCTCACTTTGACAATGTCCGCCTACACAGCAAAGGCATTTTAAAATTTTGCTGTAGAACGTCCATAATGCCTGTTCAACTGCTTACATGTTGCTTGTATCATTTGTTGGTTCTTAAGTGCCACACATAATTCAACTCGTCTCTGTGCCTGTGCCCAAGCAAAACTGCTGCACAGTTGCGACTGGCACCTTGCCTTTTCTAAGATAATTCACACATGAAATTTCCTTGTTCTCGTCACGATACGAATATCGAAGTTTATTAAGCTGAAGTTGATTTACAGCTTTTGTTTGTAGAGGACAATTGGTATGATAGAGCTTATGTGTGTCACATCACGCTCCCAGCTCTAATGCACTAATTCAGCCATTTCATGCATTTTAGGACTTTGCACAAAACAGGTGATGTTTAGAACTCAGAGGTTTGAAAACTTGTGTCTTGTGCACTTTATTTTTAAGCAACAGATGCATGGTGTGTTGCAATGTCACAGTAGCAAAACCAATATATTGCCTTTTTTTCTTCCCTTTTCTAGACTACGCAACGCAACATTTCAGCGTACTTCCAGGACAGCTGAAGAACTCGTCCTCATTACTAGTGCGGGGATATTAAATAGATGAGTTCAAGCGCAAATATAAACCTGTCTTCTTCTGTCGCATGCCACACCTAGCCACTTGGCCACCGCTATTCGCCACAGACAGATAGTTCACAGGATGTTACTAGGAAGTTGTTAGGGTGTATAAATGTGGTTAATAAATAGTCGCTGTACAGTTTTTATGATGTACATAAAAATGTTATTTAGAGATGAAAGGTTATTTTCGTAACATATATTTGCAAAAAGTAAATATCTCTGAATAAAAATTTTATGTACTTCCTAAAAACTGCGAAGCGACTATTTATTAACCATCTTTATACATACTAACAGCTTCCTAGTAACATCCTGTCAACTATTTGTGGCGAATAGTCGACAGGATGTTAGCAGCAAGTTGTTAGGACGTATAAAGGTGGTTAGTAAATGGTCGCTTCACAGTCGACACATTCTACTGACATAAGGTAATAGGCAGTCGGTAAGAATTCTATCAACGTTTTATATCTATATCTTCAATTCAATATCGGTGACCAATAGTCAGTAGGAGGTTACTAGGGAGTTGTTACGGTGTCTAAAGACGGTTTATTCAATGTTACTAAAATTTTTGGAAGGGAGAGCTGTGCACTGCTAGGTGGCTTCCAATACATCCCTTCATTTAATTGCAATGTCCTCTGAGGCGGTCATTATTACTATGCTCTTTAGCGCTATCACTCGTTTTCTCCAGACATGTACCAACCAGCCTAAGTTAGCACTTTAGTGCAGATACCTACGTACCAAACCAAAATTGCATGAAAATCTCGAACACTTCGTTAGCGGGACTTAAAATGCCTTGTCCAACTACACGCGTTCAAGTCCGAAGTGCGCTCCCAATTCTCCAGCAACCAAGCGCGCTTGTGCTGCCGAACGAAAGCTCAAGAAGCAGCCGGATCAGCGACCACATTCGAGTGGAAATGAACAGCGCCTTCCAGAGTCTCCCAACACAAGAAAGTTGAAAGCCAATGAACGGATGCGACTGAAGCGACTCAACAGGTCTCCTTGGACGAAGGCTAAACGGCAGAACACAAGCGACAACAACGCCTTCCGAACAAGCTCCAGGAACAGCAGCAACAACAAGACACTTCAAGTGGGGAATGCCAGCTCCCAGATTATCCCAACACCAGAAGATTGAAGTTCAACGAGAGAAAGCGCCCAAAGCAACTCAACGCGTCTCCCGGAACGAGCGCTAAAGAGGCAGAACACAAGCGACAAGAGTGGTTAGCAACATAACCATAACCAAGTACATCATCGGAAAGAGGGGCACCCGTTTCAAAGCGCCATTGTCACACAATTACTCTGTCTCCGAGACTGCAGTTTGCTGCAGTGACGAACTACTTCAACAAGCACTTCGTTGACAACGCGTTTGGTGCTTCACCGGTCCCGAGCGTCAAGAAGACATCTTTCCCGGTGACAACGCACTCTATAGCTACATACACCTGTTGACGATAGCGCGATAAGGAGAGTAAATCTTAACGAGCACCGAAAACAGCACCCCTGCATAAGCTTACCCATGCCTAAGCTCCGTACCCTGTCAACAATGAAAAGGGGTCCTTCCTACCCGCTTGCACTTCCAGTACTGGTGAAATAAATCCCTAACATAAATAAAACCAATTTTGATTGGCACGTTTCATCTAAATATTATGTTTTAGAAGTTGTTAATATTTAAGAATATTTAGCTAATTCGATGGAATGAAAACAAAAAAAGTAATTTGAGTATCCCCAAGCTACGGCAAACAACTGTACTTTTCTTCTATGCACCTACGTGCATTTTCAAATTTTTAAACTCTGGCTAAAGTTGGCTGGGACGCTCTGTTTGTGATGCGTGTCCTAGCAGCTCAGCATAGGATACGATTTTTTACACATACCTAGTTACATGTACCCAGTAAGCCCAGCTGGCGTCATAGAGGTTCGTTAAAGTACAGCGTACCTTACATTTACCTGCACATTAAAGTACAGTTAAAGTACATGTTCGCGTCAAAAAACTTAATTGAAGGGCAGCCTATACACATGCTGGGGTGAAAGAGGTTCGTACGGGAGTATCACTTACGTAGTGTCACCTACACAGTCACCTACTGTAGCCCGACAGTTGGTTTAGAACCCGATTGCCTCAATACAGAAGCCCAATTATCCACTCATTACATAATTGATTACCCTGTGAATCAAGTTGGCGGAAGAACAGATAGAGATCCATGCTGACATAGATGTTGCCAGCCATAAAGATAGACACAACCATGCAATTTCATTTTTAACGTAGACATGGGGTGAAGTACCCCCGCAGGAAGTCTCTATCAACGTCGCGTCCCATCGGCCGCGCTGTATAGTTTTTCTTGGATTAGTGACAAAGAGATTTGAGGTGGCAAAATAGATCGGTGAAGACGAGTTGCTGGAGGTGGTCTCCCACTTCGGTCAGATAGGGAAGTGGTTCTACGTTTTAGTTCCAGAAGCTTTTACTGAGACGTGATTAGGTGGACTATCCTGCCTGGAAAGGAAGGCCACCCCGCTGATTCAATGTCGCCCTTGCTGTGGTGGGTGGCGGGTAACTTAGAACGTTCGGCAAATTAAAATATCTCAATACGTGACCTCTCACATCGCGTCTGTAGCGCATTGGAGCTGGACGAAGTCGTAGCTATTATTCGAAGTGTTGTGGTATGTTAGCCTATAGGCGAGAGTTCACTAAATTACGAAGTATATCCCCTCGACTGTTCCCGGAATGAACGATCAAAATGACAATGATAATCGCAGCTGCATCTCAGAAGGTAGGTTAACCCGAACGGCCGTATGCATCGGGATTCAGCAATATAAGGTGCCCAAAGCGGAAGATGTGACGCTTCTGTATTCTTCTTAAAATTGTTTTCATAGGTAACTGTTGTGCCAGATGACATTTTTTTATATCGGAGCGGCACTTCTTGAAGGGAATTATTTTTAATCGCAGTGATTGTTAAATGGTAGAGCGTTCGTCTCTAAGGCGGGTGATTCTAGAGTAGAATCGTGTTGATAAGTAGTGCAAGTCTACGCTCTAACCTCCACACTTCATAATGTATAAGTAAACAGTTTCAGGAACATCTAGAAGTAGCGACTAGGAAGGTGCAGACTCGGTGTATTGTGGTCAGGGGTGATTTTACTGTATTGATGGGCAAATCCAGGCTGACAAAAACGCAGTTGCGCTATATAAAAATCGCAATAAACAAGAGCTGGAATTGATAAAGCACTCATGAAGCAACAACAATACAATTAGATTCCTACTATCGCCCGATTTCAGTACAGTAGAGGATGCAGAAGAGTAAGGTAGGGTAAAGGGCAGTGATAATAGGATAGTGGCGTCTATGATCGCTCTCTATTTGAGCAAAGAAAACAAAATCAGTTAAGACGAAGAATGCAAGAAGAAAGTAATGGCAAAATCATGCTAATTGAGGCTAGTACGCGCAAACAAATATGCAGCTTTAAATGTTTACCTATGGGGTTTTACGTGCTAAAACTACTTTCTTATTATGAGGCATGCCAGCTTTAGAAAATCAAGATCAAGAAAGGATACAGGCAATCCATTGGTTCGTGTATAGGCTTATTCCGGAAGAAGGAATTGAAGTAGGACGAAAGTCACCAAACCAACCGCTACACTCTAAAAACTAAGGGAGTGCCGGGCACTCTCTTTGAGGGAGTAGCTGCTTGTCCCATATTTCACTCTCTTTTCGAGAGTAGATCGACTCGCTTTGAGAGAGAGTAGGTCAACTCCTCCTGACAGAGTTTTGTTACTCCACCGCAAGGGATTTGCTAGTACTCTTCCGCAGAGTGATAATACTCTTCCCACGGGGAGTGCTAGTACTCTTTCGCAGAGTGCTAATACTCTCCCCGCAGGGTTAATAGTACACCGCCAGACCGAGTACTTCTACTCCCCCAAACAGAGTGCTTGTACTCCTTCAGAACAGAGTGCTAGTACTCTTCCCAATATCCTCTTAGCCAAGTCCTGGTCACGCATGCAGGCAGGAAATCAGATCAAATTAGGGCCGCTGATATACTGTTCCCTAGGCGGCTCCTCAGAGACACTGGCCCGATTCCAAGCGGTCTTCAGAATAGGCGTGAGCAAAGTTATGCAGGATTTTAAAGTAATTTTTTCCTGGCTATTTGCTGCCTACCGTGAGGCGTGACTGCTCTGAAGCGGCCTATGCGTATGCATCACGAACGCCACTGAGGAGAAAAAAAAAGCGAATTAACATCTGATCTGCAAATATCTTCGCAAATTTCACAATCAGGAGTCACACAATCTAATTAGAATACAATTGTCAAGGGGATCACATGCTTATCAAGAATCACAATGCTCTATACATCATGTGGATTCGAACCCGCGTACACTCGCGTTTGTGCAATTCAAAACACACATCATAACCATTACACCACAGCGCCGCCACGCCCAGTGGTGTTCTTTTAGAGGCTATATATATACCAAACGTATTTGATGAATCGGCTGTGGTGGGTGGGGTTTCTCTGCAGTGTGCTGTGCTGTTGAGTACTGGAATACGTGTGCGTTTGCATCATTTCCATTCCTTGCTACGACTAACGAAGGAAGACAACGTAGACGACAACGTGAGAACTATTCACGGCTTGTCGTCACCGCAGGAAAATAACAAATGTGCCGTTCAGCTCATGATCGAGTGCTTCTCCAGTCCATGTTCTCCAAAATACGCGGATACAAAGTATTGCGCCAACCATCCACGTATGTGAATTTAATTCGCGCGTATACTGGTGAGCAACTGCGACGCCAGTACCAGGCATTTCGACGTGCCTCACGCTGCCGTGTAGGCGTTCTTTTCAAATGCACTAGTTTAGAGTTTGGTTCAGTCCGCTGTGAGCTGTTGTCCTGCATTAGCACCGGATCGTTAGCGTTTTGAAGCGCATGCATTCCAGCATTTGGAGACTGCTTATGCCGATAGCCGCGTCAAATGCATTGGCACGCATGTTTAAATGACTACTGTGTCCACTTGTTACGCGTGCACTGCTCGTATCCTGTGGCAGTGCTCGTTCTAAAAGCTTCGAAGACCATCTACACTCATGCGTGTGTTCAATTTATATATGCACAGGATGGACTTGCCGGCTAGTTGGTTGAGCATTTTAGAAGAAACAGCGCAACACAAGGACGACGCAAAAACATGCTTGATGCAAAAACATGCAAAAACGTGGTTGATGCTTTTTTTCGTCCTTGGGTTTGCGCTGTTTCTTCTTCCACGATACACGCACACCACAGGTACGCGAAAGTTTAGGAGCATAAGTGGTCAACTCTGTTTTCCCCGTTTTCTCTCAGTGTCAATGGCACAGTGCGTTGCCCGGAATTGTGCACGCTTACCCCCATATGCAGAAGTGCATCATAACTTGAAGCCCATGCTTGACTTGACCTAAACGACCCAAGTCGTGAACGCACCAAAAGAAAGGCAGTGAGCGTCTTGGGGGACGTTCGCACCAGGTGTAGTTTATATCAAGTCAAGCATGTGCTTTGTATTAAGATACATTTCTGAATACGGGGGCTAGACATCTGCTTCTTCCAGAAAATGTCGAAGAAACGCCCGCCAAAACCAGGCACATTCGTAAACTTAACTAGGCAATACGAAGCTCCATAGAAAAAAAGAAGAGTGGTATTAAAAGCTTTCAGTATTTTTCTTTACTCCAAAATAGTTGCGCTCTCGTGGCTTCACTGTACAGAGATAGTGCAGCGTTAGCTAGAAAGCATGAATTTCCTAACTCCATGCCAAAATAAGCTTGTAAAATTATTTAGGTGCTAGAATCCAGGGTTTGTAGCTATCCTTGAAAATCCTTTATTTCTAAGATGCCATTTTCAAGGCATTGAAAACCCTTGAATTTTTAGAAGTACTGGAAAGTCCTTAAACTTGTACACTTGGCTAGACTTAGCAGACATTGCCAAGCGCTTTTTTTCCCTTCTTTGACACTCTTTCGCATGTCACAGAAAATTGTCTCTGGAGGTAATAGAAGGAAAGCGACATCCTTAAAGTTGAAATTACAAAGGAGCTGCAGATACCAGTTTTATGCACATGAAACCGGCGACAAATGTGCTTGGAGGAGCAGAAGCAGGAAGCTCAACAGTTGAGGCATTCGAAGAGAAGCCGTGAAGAGTAAATTGAGAGCGACAGACACAATAAAAAGAAATTAGAAATGACTATTGCTTATTTGATGGTGAAAAAAGCTGAGGCAACAGATGACATCACATACACTGTCAAACCAAACAGTATTCAAAAACTGCAAATGTTGCAGGTCCAAGTAGGTAATTGTGCTATTGCAGAAAAACTTTGAGCGCTTTCTTGAAATACTTCCTTGTGTGCGTTTAGTGGTGGGCGGTGAAAGGCAAATTAGCAGTCTTTCAAATGTTTGAAATCACTGAAATGCGATTTGTTTCGTTTTCTTTTGTTTGCATTAAAGTTGACGGTGTTCTTGAACAAGTTATTGCCTGTCCAAACTACTACACACATTGCACGAGGTCCTTGAAGTTACTGTGTCGGGGCCTCGAAAGTCCTTGAAAACCATTGAATTTTTTTTCTTCAATATTGCTACCAACCCAGTAGAACAACTCTCATGGAGTAAAAACCTTGGCTGAACAGGGGCTTATACGCAGAGCACAGGAAGACTAGAAATGCAGTAGTAGGCATGGAGGGCCCTGAAAAAAATGTGCCACATCCGCTCGTCTGCCTTATGTTTCTGCACCGACTGTCGTATTTTTAATAGAAGTGCACTTTCTGTTCTACTCCAATAAACGCAACATTACGAACTCCAGTGTGGGGCAGTCCTTCAGCCAGTGCAGAACTTTTTCTGTACATCCGAGTCAGCTCTGTCATTTTTCCAGCACTGTGGTACAAGATTTGTTAAACTGGTTTAGCAGAATATGAGCAGTATACTCTTAAATTAGCTGTTTATTTGTATGCACAAGTTCAGGTCCTCAGTTTGGTTGCATGACAAATTGCGATACTTCAATAGATACAAGAAACAATTTTATTACAGTTTAATAAAATCCAAACAGTAATAATCACAACAATATAATGACATACATTTCTTTTGGTACGTATACAGCCCATATCTTGGCAGTGAATAAATTCAACTATACACCGCAAATACTGTGTCCTGACCACTATTATTCACATGTGTAAAACCATCACAGCAATTCAACAAATATCACACTAATTAGTGACATACACTTTGTAACTGCTTTACATGAGCATAATATATACAAATGGTCCCTGTGTACCTACACATGACTAGTGCCACCCGAGTACTATTACTCACAGGTGTAAAACCAACAAAGCTGTTCTTTAAAATATATCACAGTGCTTAGTGACGTACATGCTGTAACTCCCTTGTAGAAACTTAATACAAACACGTGAGGACACAGAAAGCTAGCAGTGAGCATACATGGGAATACCACCGCCTCAATACTAATTCACAAGTGTAAAACCAATCAAGCAGTTCTTTAAAGAATATCACAATGCTTAGTGACATACATTTTCTAACTAGCTTATATAAGCTTTATACAAACATGAGAACATACACAAAGCTAGCGGTGCACCCGCATAGAAGTGCGGCCATCTGAACACGATTATTTGCAAGTGTAAGCTCAACAGAAGAGTTCGTTATAGTGACGCACATTTTGTAACTGCCTTATAGAAGCTTAGTGCAAGCACAAGAATGCAGAAAAATATAAATTAAAAACTTGCTCTATGCATACACAAACAGATCAGCACAAATGGTAAACACCGCTTTGAAGACAAATGTGACTGTGGCAAAGCGCCGTGCTGTGCCGGTTGAAATTGCCACCCACAAAAGTATTGAGCAATGCTTAAACCACAGGCAATAAAGTGCTGAAAGACTGCGTCTCTAACGTAACTATATTAATTCAAATTTCTTGAATATAGGGCTCGCTTGCAGATAAGGCATCTGATCCAACTGACCTGATTTTACACCTGCTACATGCATACAATGCACTCAGATATAACTGGTGATAATAATTATAAAAGGCATTTAAAAACTTGATAGTATGATGAAGATGCATGACTAGAAAAGTTCTATCCCCCTCGTACTTGTTAAAAAGGTGTAAGTACGACACATGTTCTTTTTTTCCTCAATTTTTGCATTGTTGGACAGCCGGGAACCTCGAACCGACACAAAATAAAGATACTGCTATGTTAATAGTGTTATGAATAATTTTTTGTGAAAGCTTTTTTACAGACAAGTTGCAGTCTCGTTTCTGGAGGTTGAGCCGTATCTTGCAAAATAACATGAAAAGTGGTCACATGGGAGCATGACACTATATCATAATGTTAGTTTCAGTTGACTCTCTTGCCCTACAAGTCGCTGCACACTGTGACCAGTGATGCAACAGCAGTGTCTGTGTGATTTTCATCGCACTTCTGTCCTATGCCATTCTTACCAGAGTTGGCGGCACATAGATACCCAAATTTCGAGAGTGTTGCTTTGTCAGGTGGTTGCTTTTAATTTGCCCAATATCAGTTGGGACTTCAGCTGCATCAAACTTCTTTTTTACCTCTTCAACAACAACATCAACAACAATCTTATGACACCTGTGTTGTCCTTCTAGTTGCCTACAAAGACCAGTCAATCTAGCAACAACACTGACAGTCTCTACTATCTTGTAATGGGGGAGAGGTGTGTCCCACTATGTGTTCGACATTGTTGTCACTATGTGGGCTGGCTGGGGAGGCAACAACTGTAATATGTTTGCATTTGCATATATTAAAGTGATGCTTGTACTGTGTTATAACACCTAACTGAGTCTTGCACTTGCTGCACAATAACACTGGCTCACAGTCGTGGTGAAAAGCTTTTGTATGTTGAGCAAATGAGTTGTATCCACTACAAAAAAAGTCAGTGATAGCACACATGTTGCTCTACCAGGCCTGGTGTGGTTCCTTCTGACACTGCTGCTGATGCTGACGCGCTGCTGCTTGCCTCGTACACTGTTGCAGCTGCAGTAGACATGGCAGTCTCTGTATCTATTGCTGCCGTGTCATCTGTCATCGTAACTTCCAAGTGGTATCGGGCTCACTTCTGCAACAGAGATGTTGTTTGCCCTTTGAGGGGTCTCATGATCAGGGCCAATAGTTTCGTAGGCATTGTCTCCTGCATCGAAGAACCAATAAGAACAACATGAATTAATAAACATAGCTCTAAAAAGTACGGACATCAAGACTTAACCACGAGCTTTGCACATAAGTGACCAGGGTTAATGAATAATACTTGCAGGAGGAGTTACACAATTGTTTGTGTATATTACAGTAAAGCCTCATCAGAAGATATTCAAGAAGCACGGGAAACATGTCTCTCGCAACAAAAAATTTTGAGACACTGAGGAGCCAGACTAGATCACTTAATTATGCATCATCACTTAAGTATGTTTTGGTATATCTGAAGGAATAAATGCTCAGGGTGGCTTAAAGGGCCCCTAAACCACTTCTCAAAATTTTTTGAACATTTCAAGTAAACACGCGTATTGAAATCAGAATGCCGTCACGATCGACGAAGCCAAATGCCAGAGTGCATAGCACTGCCGGAGCACCACAATATGAAGAAAATGACCCCGTGCGCCTCTCTGGACCTATCCTGCACCCCCCAGTTTGTCCTGACGTCACCAGGCTGTCTCTGATGATGTCACCAGTTTCCGGTGCTGTCGATTGCTCGAACGAAAGTGTACGACTGCCGGCAAGGCCGGCAAGCAAATACACACACCCCTTCCTCGTCGCGTTGCGCGCGATGCCATTGTGGGCAGCCAATGGGGGCAAAGAACAGAAACGCCAACAGAAGGGTCTCCCTATGAGGCTCTTCTACACGAGTCACCATACAGTTCCGTTGTATTAGCGCCACCCCTCGCAGGACGACGGGCCAGCGCGGCAGCAACAGAGCTCGTTGGTGTTGGCCTGTCCCGTAACATTTGGAGGTGTACTAGGCAAGGAAAAGACGATACTGTCCATATGGCGTGTACCACATGAAAGAGTAAAATGAGTGGGGACTACTTTTCGATAATCAAACACACGTAGCTCCACTATTACTGCACCGTTTCGAAAATTCTCGTGGCTACCTGTTTATTGCCTTATTGTGTAGAACTGCAACACCGCAACTAAATTTCAATCTCGGTGGTTTAGGGGCCCTTTAAAGAAGACATTCACAGCTTTTTAGTGACTGTAGATTGTGTTAGCTTCCTTCCCAACTTCTGGAATTTAAACACTTCACTTTGCAAGCCTTGTTGCTCGCAGTACCTTTGAGGTGCTCTTTAGACGCTCGTCAGCTTCAACTGCCGACACTTTCTGCCCTGCACTGTCCTCGTTGCCCTCCTTTTCTAGTTCATGCTAAAAGAGACATGCGCGATTGACTTGTGTAAGGATTGCGTGATCTTTACGCCCTTCGGAGCACACAAGGTGCACAAAGTGAATGTGTCTGGGTTGTGTCCCTTCGACGTAGTGAATACTTAAAAAGTCATCCTTAGTAACAAAGGTGTCTCTTGTATACAGTATTGTTAACGTGGGAAAAATCGGAAAACCAACCAAACCTTTTTCAGATGTCTCTTACAACCAAGTGCATCTTGTAATGAGATTCTACTGTACTGAATATTTTTCAACTATGGATCATCTGCATGTACATATAGTCACAAAGACATGTGTGGAATGGCGAATCGGGAAACAGTTCGTACTCTTACTTTTTGTCCCTAACATAAGCAGCTGATAACAATATGATAAAAAAGCAGGCAATGAGGCTAGAATAGAACATAATCCTTCAGCTCTAAACAGTTTTTTGGGCCCACATCATTCCCTCATATGACATAAGGAAACAACTTGATTGCAGTAATGGCTGCATGTGATCTGAGTTGATTTAAACAAACTATACGTAAGGTTGTCCTGTGTGTAATTTTATCAGAGTGCTTTTTAGATGTCCTGCTGGTGATCCTGGCTGCGCGATGCTTCTCATGCTTTTTGGCAGGATTCCTTTTTTTCCACTCCACTTTTTTTTCAAATTTTCTCCCCTTTCCCTTCCCCCTTGTGTAAAATAGCACACTTGAAGTATCAAATCTGTTGAACTAACGTGTGTATCAAACCTGTTAACATGTGTGCTTCTCTGTGGTCTGTGTTGTATTTTTGCACTGCACAATTCAATTCAAGATGAAAGATGGAACGTCCCTGCCTTTAGTTTATTTGTGTGTGTGTGTGTGTGTGTGTGTGTGTGTGTGTGTGTGTGTGTGTGTGTGTGTGTGTGTGTGTGTGTGTGTATATGTCTCTCTCATGTTTTGAAATATATGTAAATTCAGGAGTGCCTGCATGCCCTTCTCTCCTGCTCCAGTGACGAAAAGGAGAGCCTGTTTATGTACCATAGTAAAAAATTCAAAGGTTTTCGCTGTGCCCATTACATCCCTTATCATGTGGATCTGTCACAATACAGAGTAGCAGTGGTCCATAATACTAGCCCATCCCAACATAATTATAAATTAACACATACCGACATGCTGCGAAACAGCTGTTGCAAAGCCACTGGTGAAGGCAATTTCCGCAGCACTGCAGTGGTACAGCCAAGTTCCACCTGTATAGTGACAAATCCACATGCGTGTTAGCAATTCAGTAGTTGCTGATGGTTTCATAAGCTTTACACTACACAATAAAGTAATCTAGACAACTTTGCTGGAACAAATGCACATAATTAGGACACCACTTAAACACTAACACGATTAATTGCCCCCAATCTCTCACTCACTAAGGGATAATACTACTGAAACATCGGTGGAGAGCTCAGATTAACACAGCCCATAAAGGACAAGCGTTCTTTGAGGAAAACAGCTATAACAGCGGTTAGTTTTCTTGATCATTTTATGTGGTAGCTTTGATTTAAATGTCATGCAGTACTATAAAATACGAAGTGCCGCATTCCTAGCAGCAGAAGGCGTCGTCAGGCTCATGGTACAACAGATTTTTGCACTGTTTGTCAGTGAGCCGACACATACAAAGAAAACCGAATTCACACATACATACTATACAGTGTCAAGTGCAATTCTCCTTCTGAAAACGCAGCCACCAGTTCCAATGTTGCTGAAAGGAAAGGTTATATAAAGTGCGAGACAGCATGGAACTGCCACTTATGACTGTAAATGTATGGTCTGCTGATTGCAGAGGTAGTCACATGCTATTTCTAGTCTCTTTTAGAAGCATTACTAAAGAATAAATTAAAATCTATTCATAAGTCACGAATTTCATGCATCCACAGTTTGGCTAAATAACCTGTGAGAAAAAGACATGTTTACCTGGAATAGCAACCTTTTTTCCTGCTGCAAAACTTTCCTTCGAATTAATGAAATAACTTTACAGCGTGATAATGCGTTTCTCGCAACTACTTGCCGGCAGTGGCGAGTTAGTGTTTATATCCGATACATTGGGCGACAATACTGCCAAACACAAATGCTTCACGAACACGAGAACACGTCCCTCGCAGAGAATAGCAACCATATATGCCTCTGTGAGACATGATCGCACCTTTGTGGTCAAAATCTACATTAGAACGACATCACCATCTCATTAAAAAAAAAGCCTCCGTACAAGGCAGCCGCCAACTGCATAATGTGAAATTGCAACTGATGTCCACTTACTGGTGGTCTGGGTTTGAGTCACTTTTGGCAGGTGACTGGGTGCTGAGAAATGCACGTCTTGGGTTGTCCCTGCAAAACATACGGGGTATGTCAAATGTTGAAAATATATATATGCCGGCATTTCATCAGTCGCAAAACAAACGAGTAAACTAATAAACAACTGTAATGTAAACAGAGTACACATCATAAGATAGGCTGTCAACTGTTAATGCATTACGCAAAAAACCTAATGCATAGGAAAGACTATATGTATACACACGAAGCTGACACACAATTTAATTCGCTCTAGGTTTTTCCGTGCAGTATATTCAAATTATTATGTCTCGTGGTTAGAGCAAAATTAGTGTAAATTACGAACTAAATTATCTACCCTGGAAACTTTTCTTCAATATGCACCTGTGCGCGCTTCGAACGAGTAGCGTTGTAAAATTTACGTACATGGCATTTAACATAGTTGCTGAACACGAATTTCCTTTGCCCTGTGTCGTGTACAGTGAGCTACATATATCTGCCCCCCCCCCTTTTTTGTACTAGCCATACTGCGTGCCACTGCCCCTATACGCACGTCAATAAACCTCACGACACAGAAATAAAAAAAGCGCCAATCACCCATGCCTGCATGTTGTAGTGGGCCTAACCTAACCAAGCATGGGCTGTTGCTTTTTATAGTAAACACAGGCACCGTGCTCATTGCAAGTATGTATCATGTCGCTAAGCAAATATGCAATTTCATTGTACCACTATTTTTTTATCACATGAATATATCTGTTGAGAGGCAAGACAAAAAGCAGTCACTTCTCAGAACTAATCAGCTTTCTTAAAACACATTTTTAACTTTTCAATGACACTTGCTGCTATGTGTTTGTCTCCAGAGAGCATACTTGATTTGACTTTCCAATCAGAGACATTACATACCATGTAATGTACCATACCATTACCATTACCATTACCATGTTAAGATGACTGCACTGCCTGGAGCACGTGAGAATTTTCATCTTCGTGTAACATACTGTATCTTGATTTTGTGGACATTTGGTCAAATGGTACACCCAATATACCCACATACTAGTTTTCTTGTCCAAATAACATGCCAATGTATTTTGATTTTTTGGCATTGGCTCCTCTGCACTACGTGAAGTCGCGCTGCACTGGCTCTTTCACATCCTCGTGTCCTTGCAGCTGCCTTCTTGCGTTATATAAAGCGGGTGCCTGAAAAATATCGTATGCAAAAGTCAACACAAGGGCATGGTACAAAACAACATGAAGACAGTCAAGGCCATCGCAATAAAAAATCTTAGCTCTTAGTCTTCCTAGTGAAATGCATGCAAAACATCCAAATGACTGCAACAGTCAACTGCTAAACTAACTTCAATTTTTAGATTTAAGCAAAAAAACAAATAAACCACAGTTCATCCTTGTTTTTCATGAATGTGAGAATACTCCTGCTAATGAATAGAATATTGGTCATTTTTAGACGTCATAGGTCTGTCATGAGTCTGGTGCATCGCAAACACCACTTGTGACACATCCTAAGCACGTGCCCAGTGTGCCCCCCGCACCATCCCTGGTTGTGCCACTGCTGAAGCCATAATTTGAGGATTATAGCTGCAAACATGATGCTCAGTAGGTATGAAAATATTGTCCTTCAGCTCAATGGATATATGGTTGTGCCTATAAAAAAGGGCAACAATGCTTGTTATGGCAAGCTTACCCACATTTCAATACTAACAAGTTCACTGCGGCCTGCATCTAGGCTTACTAAAAGGCATGAACTTATTTTCATGCGTGAGGTGCGCAGTGGAGTTCATTTTTGACAGACCCGACTACTGCTGCAGTTTGAAATCTAGCATTTTAGATTCTTGTAGGCATGTAAAAGTTGCAGTTAAACCTCAGTTATTAGTTTATTACACCAACCTATTGTTCTGTGTACGACAGACTGGTAGCACGGAATTAAAGCAACATTTTATTTTGATATTTTTTCTCTACTAAAAATATTCAAGCGATAAACACATCTTGATCTGCCATGCTATAGCAAAATGCACACATTGCGCTTGTAACCCCCAGAGGAAGGCTGATTTAGCTGTTCATATGACATAACTCTGACACGCCAACTCATATTAGCAAATGCACAGGCATGTCCAAAACAATAAGCGTATGCAAAGCGCCCCTGCAATTGTAATTCCACACAGCAGCCGTTATATTCGATGCCGATGCGTAACTAGCCGCTCGACAATTCACCGAGTTCGTAGACATAAGCATCCTTTCAGTTTCGCACCGTGCACGAAAACCGCAACAGGAGACAAAACCAGACCTATAATCACACCATTTCAACATGAGCAAAAACAGTTCAGTCTTAGGGATAAACACTGTGAGAGCGATTTAGTGCGCGACGGCGACGAGCGACGGCTTCGAGCGACAAAACGGGCCGTCGCTTGAACAGATGGCTCGGTTCTGGAAATCTAGAAATGGTCGCTCGTCGCCCAGAAGTGCTATGAGCGACTAGCCAATAGCGCAAAGCCGGAACTGGATGTACATACATCGCTCAAATACTACCGATTGTCGCGCGGAACAAGCAAATGATTCAATTTTTATACGTGCAAGGATAAGAACGTACTGCAAGACCTCCGGAAATATTTTATGCTACTTTTTATAGTAAAATACATCAACGTAAATTACTAAAGCACGCGTCACGTTTTCAGTAAGTTCAAGATAACGCGCCCAACTGACCTCTTGCAGCATGCAGCTAAATGCCTGCGGCAAAGTTTCTAACTAGCACTGGTGCTGCACGTAACTTCAGTGGTCGCAGATTCCCCCTGCGCGAGACACCGTCAAGCGCGCGGTTTATTTATAAAAAAAAGCATGCTGCCAGCAAAATGACGCCTTCTATTATGTGATTCCTTAGTTCAACAGCGTTCCGTACACAGTAGACTGCCAAACTGAATAAATTCAAACACAGAAAACGCGCGCTAATCACGCTCCGCATAGGCTCGGAATCACGGGCTGGTGAACTAACCATTTTAAGCGTCCTCTCGCCTGGCGTCTTATTGAACATACCATAGTTCTGGCAGCGTTTGCAATTTTTAAAGCTCTTACGGACAACGGCAAAGTGATAAAATCAAATGCAGTTATCGCGACGACTGGCTTTTTCGATTGACATCGAGAGACACAGCGCGTATGCCTAGTCCTTTGTCAATCGCGTCGGCTAAGCGCAGCGACGACTTCCTGGCGATAGCATGACATATACGGACAATGTGCACCTAAGTTAGAATTCACTTACCGTGGAGGATTTGCTGTTATATCCAAGGCATGACGAACGACTGTCGTGTTTTCGTGGCGACGCGAGATGGCTGACATACGATCTCCCTTGGCTGGCCTTTGCTGCTGCTGTGCTGCTCGGCGGAGGGATCACCTTTCTCCGGTGCTGTGTTGTTCCGCGATCTTGAGCGCGCGCGCGCGCGGTGGAGCAACTCCGAGTGAAAAAGTAGAGCGCTCGCTACGCGTTCCTTTGAACTGCGGCGGCCTGTTCTCTTAGAAGCAAAACGATGTGTTCTTTGCTCAGCGTGCATGAATGATACATTGCCATGTTCGGGGCCAGCCACCTACAGTTGAAGCAGAAGATTACGCTACGTTTTGTTTTCTATTGCCGCAAGAGTCTCTCTTTACTATTGTCGCAAGAGTCTTTTCACTCTCTCTCTCTGAAGGGGAGAGTGAAAAGCACATTTCACTCTCTCCGTGGTGACAGAGTGAACAATGCATTTCACTCTCCTCGACATTTTGCGAGAGTAAAACGACGCTTTAAAGAGTGAACCGGCAGCTTCACTCCTGCGATACCCTTCCTAGTTTTTAGATTGTAGGTAAGCACTCCCATGTAATATTGGACCTAGTAAAGAAATAGCAAAGGATAAAAGTGTCCAGCTAAATACATGAGATTGAATTCGCGGAGCGGTCAACGCTGATAAACAATAAAGAAGTAAGAGATATTCAAAATAATAACGTCGGCGAAATTGTGCAAGCAGTAAATTGGCAGGTCAATTGCAAAATATTACGGATTCCCCAGCCGTGGTTGTTTAGGCCCTACAGTGTTGGGCTGGTAATCACGAGGTCGAGGAATCATATTTCGGCCATGTTGGTCCCATTTAGATGGAGGTGAAACTTGAAAATATCAAGGTATTTTTATTTAATGCCGCATAAAGAACCCCGTGTGGTCCGAAATATTATGGGGTACCCACTGCGGCTTGCGTGACTCACTTGCGTACCCACTGCGGCACGTTAAGCCCCATAATATCACCGATTTAACTGTAGCAATTCTTATACCATTTCAATTTGTGTCTGGGGAAGCAAATCTAAAGCACTTACCTATTTCAGTCCGGAATCACATGCCCCACGCTTCTCTTGCAAAATCCCCTACCAAACAAAGGTTATTTGCGACTAATTGCGACTAAACTGCTAATTATGTAATCAAATGGCTACACTGGCCTGTATAACGTTTACTTGTACCATTTGAAGCAAGCATGTTTATTTGCAAACTACATGTTTCGTTTTAGACGAATTGGTATGTACGCCTTTGTAGCATCGATGTGCTTTTAATAAGTACACCATAGTAGCATTTAAAAACCTAACGTCTACATATTCAAATATGACAATCAAGCTGCTAGTATTCTCTTCAGCCCTCTTGTGTTAAGGCAATGAACAAATTTTGTCATCGGCTGATCATTTACCTTCACGGCATTATGCTCAAGATCTGCAGTATTTGTGTGTCACTGGTGAAATTGTTGATCTATTGTAGCCTTATTGGGGGGACACTATGCACTAAAAGTCATCAATTCCTAACACGAAAACCAAACAGCCAATGTAAAACGAATCGCGCCTGACCATGGCTCAGATATGGTTGTAAATTAAGCATCATGTATGCACTCTAAGTAGCAATTTCATAAGTTTTCAACATTGCAACCTTCTTAGTGCACTGACGTGCTGCATCAAATATGTTCATTTACCCCTTCAATCACTTAGGTACTAGGACGCCATATATATTCCTTGCAATCTTTGACATTCTTGTAAATCTAGGAAATAGAATGTTGCTGCTATGATATGCAGATACAGTGGGGTGCATCTATGATTAAATTAGGGCGTCTAGATAGCTGCTTATGAGCTTGTCGCTCATGTAAATGAGCGCGATTGCAGTATAGTGAAACGTGACTGGTATTGTATTTATCTTCCAATCATCTCATGCAAAGCAAGTACAGTATTTCATATTGAGGAGCTTCTCTGTGGGCCTAACGGAAGAATGCCAAAGAGCATATCGCCAGCTACAATGCATGCATGATGTGTGATCTATATTTAGGTGTCTTCCACGGTAGTTGTAAATGACGAGTGTTTCACATGGCTTGGGTGAATAAATGTACAACACTAATTCATAAAAAAATCGAATGTGTCAGCGATCACAGTGCCAGCAATCACAATGCAATAGGGTAGCAGGTGCGCAGCAGATCAAGTCAGAAACAACAGTATCCAACAGAACAATATAAACCATTACGTTAAGTGACTACGGTAAACACAGATGAAATATAGGAAACTAATGAAAGTAATCTTCTTTACAAACTCTATTGGTGCCCAATACTTCAAGCTACCACTCGGACGACGTCGGCAATTTGGCAGGCAAAGACAGCAAGTCCTAGAGCTGAAACAGCGTTTGCCTCACGCTAACATTCCTGAAGAACACTGCTGTGTGCTGCTAACACAGCTGGGCGAGATTATTCCGTCTAGGCTATACTTTTAGCCGACTAACCGCAGAAGTGAACTATTTGCTCAGCAATCATTCCTGAGTAGCAGCCGCGACTATAAATTTGTACTTCAGGGATTCGTGATACGACACCAAAACTGACGTATTCAACGAAGATAACGTGACAAAATGCAGCAGCACAAGTACGGTATTAATACAACTGCTCCCTTCATTTTTCTTTGTCTACGATACGCATCAAACACGCAATCAGTACAAGCTGGGGCTGTCCCAAACCTAACGTGTTCGGTAACAATAACTAGGAACACAATGTATTGTACACAACTTACAAAATAGTTCTCAAAACGTGGCGAATTGTTTGAATTTATCAAGCGCTCTAAGTTCACGGGTGCGCTGTACGCAATGCACAATATTTTTCAGCGACATCGCAGAAGCTGTGTCTGCCACGAAACCACATCTTGTTGGCTCTCTAAAGTGTGTGGAGGAAGCTTAACGCCGCTGTCACTGCACACGCGACAAAAGAAAAAACGACGTTTCGGCCAGAAGCGTTGTCCTAGGAGTGGTTTGTGAAAACATTGTCTAAATGTCATAAAGAGCAAGATCTATTTCACCGTTTCGCGGCCATTTCGTTTACATATCCACGGCTGACGAAGATACTAATCGTCATCAGGCATGCCATGGAGTTCCTCAGGGAGGAGTTCTCAGCCCAAGATTATTTAATGTGGCACTGATTGGCCTGGTGAGCGAACTTCCAGCTTTCGTCCACATCAGTGCATAGGCAGATGACATTTGCATCTGGGCTTCTGGTACAGCACGCCCACAAGTAGGTGCGAAGTTACAACGTGCTGTGTCATCTATTTAACAATAAATACGGCGCCAGGGCTTGCTCTCAGCTGCTGAAAAATATGCTGTGGTTGTATTCACCCGCAAATACCTATCCCGCTATTCGATCTTCATTAAGGGTTTTATACTAGCTTAGGTGTTCCACCACAAATTCTTGTGCATTATTATTGACCACGGTTTGTCATGGTCGAGGCACGTTGATATGTTGAAGCAAAAACTTAATCTGTTTTGCCATGTTCTTCGCTTGGTAGCAGGGATGAAATGGGGCACAACGGAAGGCTCATTACTATAACTTTATCAGTCTCTATTCGTGGGCTACATTCGATACAGCCTCCTGACGCTCTGCAACTTGGGCATTTCCTGCTTACGGACCTTAGACAGCATTCAAGCGCAGGCACTCAAAGTATGCCTCGGCTTGCCATGGCGTGCCTCAAACAAAGGCACAGCTGAGGAAGCCCGCGTATGCCCATTATCCGTATACCTGTCCCACGAACCACTCAGTGTATATTTACGCTCACTGACACGACACCGTTGCCATACATGGACGTCGGTTCTAAATGAGTGGCCCGACAGCAGTTTCACAAGTGCACTCCGCTGCCCTCTACCCAACATAACATAAGGCTATGCCCTTCCATACCACCCAATCAAACCGCCGTGGGTGATGGTTCAACCTTCCGTATCCGTGCATGTTCCCGGCATACTAAAGAAATCATTGGTTCCCATTAGTGGACTGCAACAACTTGCTCTGTCATACATCTGGTCAGAATACCAGACATATGTTCATGTTTACACAGATGGCTCCGCGTCACCACATGCATCAACAGAAGTTGTGGTGATACCCGCCCAATAGATGACTCGAAGTTTCATTCTAGATCATAACTGTACGTCAACCGCTGCTGGGCCTGTCGCTGTTCGGGGCAAGATTCGCAACATCTGTGGGGAAAGACCTCAAGTGTGGTGCGTTTTGAGGAACTCAAACCCATGCTGCAAATTTTGGGATGCTTCCTGCGCCACACCGCATATCAGGTTTTTGCACTGCAGATCGCCGAGCTACATTCATGCGCTCAATAAAAACACCACCGCATAGTGTTCCAATGGATCCAGGGACACTGCAGGCTCAATGGTTATGAGATGGGTGTAGCTGCAGCATTGCGCGCCCTCAGCTATGGCCTGCGAACTCTAGTGCCATTCTGCAGATCGGGCATCTCAAGCCTCCTCTCGGAAATAATCAGGAGTGCGACGAGAAGATACTGGGCCCAACCAGACGGTCGCCATGTCCGCCTTAAAAGGCTGGATTCAGATATGCAATTTCCTGTTATGCGTGGAATTCCCCGCCCTCATACATGCCTGGTACACAGACTGCGATTAGGCGTCGCCTTAACCCGCAAATACTAGCACATCATTGGACGGACAGACACCCCGGACTGTCAAGTGTGCGGCGTTCTAGAGCCTATAGACCATGTGCTAGTGGTGTGCCCTGAGTATGCGCGCGAATGACTGACAATGACAGCTACCTTGGGACATTTATACAATAGGCCACTGTCGGAGGACCTCTTGCTAGGCGTATGACCACAGTGTTGGCAGACGATAGAGACAATGCGTGCTCTTTCTCGTTTCTTAGGCAACACGGGCCTGGACTCACGCTTGTGATAACATTTATACAATGTGTCCTTCACCTCGTACCTACATTATTATCCCCCATTGCGACCATTTTTTCCCCTCTTCCACTTCCCTTATGTAAAGTAGCAGGCCAGATGCTCCACTTCCCTGCCGACCTCTCTACAATTTCAATTCATTGAACTACTTCTTCTAAGTGGTTAAAATATACGCATAAACCGTCTCGCAATGACTGTAGACGGTAATGAGTGCAGCAGTGAATCAATCAATACAGCGTCATTTCGTGCTGTAACCGTGTGAAAAAAAGTTTTGTATAAGGCGCGTACTGCAGCAGGACCCCTCCTGTGCACTTCCGTTAGAACTGTCGGCGCCATAATGCACTGCCACCGTGAAGCCTGTGCCTTGCCACCGAAATGCGTGGCACGTCTGTGCGTATGAACGCTATCGTAACGCATCATCTGGCAACTAGACTCCTTTCACGCACAACTGTCTGGACGCTCTGCATTGACTACCCTATTTGCACAATTGTGCCGCACCCCCGATTGTAACGTGCAGGGATATTAACACCCAAAGTACAAAAAAATAACTTATCACCAATCCTACCTCGCCCATGAAGGAACGAAACCTGAGTGCATGCGAACCGTTTAGCAACAACTTTATGGGACAAAAAATGGCCCACCCACGCGCACACAGCTAAATCTGAGCGGATAGTTGCTATCGGAGTGTGACGCGCGCTACCGAGTACAGACAATCATTTTCAGTTAGATCGAATGCATTAGAAATGCCGCACGTATAGGAAACTTCAACATGACAGCTGCAAAGTGAGGCATAAAAAACTGTGTCCGTTAATGGCACTGTATCTAGCTACCTTGCATTGAGCCGCTCTCTGTTTCTTTTTTAGTAGGAACCAATGATATTTTTTTAATACTGAGTGGCATTTGTTATGATTGTAATGCGCATGCTTCCTTAAATGTACTTGTTGTTCAGAAAATGTGCACGTTGAAATCCTGCAAATACGGTAAAGGCGCTGCTTGAAAATCCCGCGCGTTCCATCCGAAACGAGAAATGTTGCGCTTCGGCGCCTGAGAACGCTGAGGATTGTTCACTCACCTGCCGCAAAATCGGCGGCACATACTCAGTGACCAGAAATGGCGACATATTCGCTCAAGAGCGGCTGGAGCGAAGCACGTTCACTGAAAAACGAATCATTCACAGTTGATTTTTCGCACGCGCTGATCAACCATCGAGTTATTGTGCCTGACAAACCCCTGTGACGTGACGGCAATTCCGCTTAGAATTGGTTAAATGTATGGTACCTCCTTCGTCATCTTAGAGCGCCACACTACCAGTAGCATATTATGCTGTGGACCCACGTTTTCATAAAGAAAGTTCACTGCAAAACGGAGCCCATCCAGTGGCACCTACACAGTGACTAAATTTCCATCAAATTGTTTCACTCAAGACCAGCACAGACCGAATGGCACATTCACAGGGCTCTGAGTCGCTGTCGAAGAGTTTCATTGAATTGCGGTACCTTCCAAACTCCCATTTACAGTGACTCATGAGCGCTCGAAAAAGGTTCGCCGAAGAGGCACACGTATGTACACACTGCCACATAGTCAGCGATCCAAATTTGTCCGATTGTTGGTTTCGAACCCTGCTACTTCAGTAAAGCTGCCAGCTCCGCTATCCACTCGGCCATGCCCCATATAGGAGGGAAACCGTGACCCACAAACAAAGATACACGGATAGACAGCTAGCCACTGGACAGTGCGTGATGTGCCTTAAGAATGATAACGAATTAAAATTACTTTGCTATAACGTATCGCTTAAGCTTAATTCTTTAAAACCTTGATTTATTTTATGATTATGTGGCAATAAACCTCCTTGACGCCAACTTTGCTTACTTGGTACTTGCCACTGGGTATGTTCCGCTCTTAATTGTAACTGTTTCCTATAACTTCGGCCACTGGGTTTGGGTCACTGGGCAGAGTCTGCTCTTCGATGGTAAGAACTGCAATGTGTTGTCAGCGCTGGGTGGAATCTAACCCGCTTCCTATATGCAGCCAATCTTGTCTGAACATGTGTCTATACACGCGTCACGCGGGTGTGCACATGTTTTTTTTTTATGGCGGAGCCGCTCGCTGACGCAGTGTGTCTAGTGGGAAGTGCTTAAAGAAGCGCTACCGCACTCAGTCCTCATGCATGAAGAGTTTGCGCAATGTCAATACAGCGTGTTGCTAGGTTCCTTGCAGCAATCTTTATTATCGTTGGCAATAATTGCAAGATTGGTTCTGTGGGAATTCATATTCTCCAAATTATATTGTACAGCCATCCATTGTTTGTGTGCAAGCCTGTGAGGACGGGGTATATTTGTTCGCTGACGCACAGTGAAAGTTCAATTCCTCCTTTGAGCCATCAGAGGGTTCAACTCTTACAAATAACGTGTTATGGTTTTTTAATCTGATGAATAACCGATATCTTTGGAACGTTCGCAATGACAGTGCAATAGTTTGGCATTTTTTTATTTTTCTTTTAGGGGAAGGCAAATAAATATACCGTAAGCAGATGCTTTCTATTACAAAGCTTCCTAGATAGCGTGTCCCGTGTTATTTCTTGAGAATTTTCCTAGCTTTCACGTTCTGCAATATATTGTGCTTAGAAGCAAAACTCTATAATTTGTTAGAGATTATTCGTTGATCAGTACCGAAATGTTTAAACGCATAGGTACGCTTAAAAAACACAGTTCAATGGTACTTATTCCAACTTCACCAAAGAAAAAAAATGGAGAAATTTACGACTACAAGAACGATCAGTTTTTATACCATTATGTGAATCACAACATCTAAACATTGTTTCTTCGATTGGAAGGTCTTACCGTAGATGAGGAATTGTTGATTCCTGCGTTTTGACAGTAATCAAATTGTTTCTCGTGGTCGTCGTTAGTATCCGTGCCATAAAGTAACGTCAAGAACCGCGTGTTATTTGCCATAATATACATAAACAAGTTCCCTCGCGACATGCAACAGACAAATACGGTCTATTGCATGTTTTGTCTTATCATCGCTTGCTGACTTTTTTAGGACGCTAACAATGATTGAAGAATAGATATGTACGCGCTGCTCACTACATTGTCATTTACTAGATCTAAAACTTCCTTTCGAATTTCTTAAAATTTGACTAAGTGACCTTCAATACTTTATCATCAATAACGTCCTTAAAAGATATATGACAATTTTTGTTGTTTGTTTCCTTTACACAACAGGCTTCTAATTGCCTACACCTACAACACACTCAAATATATTAGAACGCTGGATAAAGTGACTGGAGTTAGCCCGCATACCGGACTTGCGTGATTCCGATAAGAGAGATAACGCTTATTTTTCGTTGCAATTTAGAGAGATTACAAGGAAATTTTATAACTGCTGGGCGGCTAGTTAACCCTGATTCCAGATCTATTTTAAAGAGCAGTTTTCTCTACTAACCCTTCACGACTTTCCTAAACGTGGCCTAACAAAAAACGGCAGAAACACTCATCGATGATTGTCTGTTTCGATGCCAAGCATTTCTCCATGGCGAGCTCAGCAATGCGTGTACAAGCTCACCTCCTCCCGGGTAAACGTTAATTCGCAGACCATGCATGTGCTAAATGTCTCTAACAGTATAAAAAAATTTATGTTGCATTAGGAAAATCAGGTTTTGAAGTAGTCTCTATGCGATCTGCGAATCAGTGGAGACATAGTGCACAAATGCCTTGATGATTATCGAAGTCAAATGTTAAACTGCTATGTTCAATTGTTACGTGGTGTTGGACAGAAATTTAATTCATTCGCATATGGTCATAAAATCGGTATGTATGATTTAGGCGAGGTTACATAGTGTTAGGCCAAGGCGAGCACATAGAAATTATTTGGTACTTAATTTATTGCCGCTCATATGGATAAAACCATAAATATAAGTGGGAAAGATAATCTGCAGCCCAAGTGGATGCATAAACCTTAACCTCAGCAAGGCACATGGGATGCTCTGCTATAGAGCTATGTCGGCGTATGTGCCCCATTGCAACGTATTAGGGATGCATGTACGTTTAGGAAACCTAGGCGTGTGAGTGTTAGTGAGTGTCCCTTCAGGCTATGGACGCAGTTTTTCAAAATATGATCAATCATCTGTGTCACCTAAATCCTGAATGAAGATGCAGGAAAACAAGAATAAGCTTTTGCATGGGACGCTAAAGCATCACTCTGCTTATGGGATAGGTTATATTTTAGTAGCATTTTGAGCAAAGCAACCCAACAGACAATGATGCAAAGGATAGTAAAGTAGTAAGGTCTTCTTTCAGGCGAAATTTATTATTTTTATTCGCAGGTAAATGAAAGCAGAAAGTAATATTGCTTCTATGCAACAGCTACCGAAACCAACTTGTCATTCTGAGCGAAAAAGACAATTTGTATGCGTTTTATAGCCTTCCTGAAATAGCACGAGAGATTCTTTTTCCACGACACCCAAGAATATAATACAATTTTTCGTTGGCCTCGTAATTATTTCTCTCTGTTTGATCATAGTGATTTGGAAGTCATGTATATAAGCAAGAGACATGAAAATGAGATTCAGCAAGATTGACACCACGTGTTTGTGCTTTGTGACAGAAAGGAAATAAATGACTATAGAAAACATTACGTAACTACACTCACGCGAGCGCATAATAGCAGCGCCATCGAACACATTCGAGGACAATGCAGCTGATCTCATCGATTACCTTTAGGAACAGCCAATTTTATTGAGATTCGTTGCTACAAGTGCCTGAAGTATTGGCGTGCTGTAGAAATGAGAAGCTTGATGTTATTTTTGCAACTCGTCGCCGTAACAAATAAACATATTAACTCGCCACTGAAGTCTAGTGATCCACATCCAGCCGCGTTATCGCATCGTCGGATGTCACATTCTACACTTCGCATACTGCCTCATATCCTGAACACAATAACCACGCGATGACTTTCATAAGCACGCAGCGAACATTTATTACATCTAAGAACAAAATGGTAATATATGAATGACAACTTTGGCATTGAAACATGACGCAAGTTAGCAGGAAAGGTGTGTTTTGGTAGGATAGGCAGCAGTGCAACCAGGAATCTCATTGAAGCGACACCTTTGAGAATTCAACTTGTATTCGCAAGGGCAGCAGCTGCTTTCTGTAGCAGTATTTTTATGTATGGCTAGCCATCTCCCCCAACACTCAGTGGGTAAGCAGAATAATAAGCCGGAGTGTAGAGTGAGCAAACTGGAGCCATAGTTCCATGAAAACATAGGAACAGAAGGGGGGGGGGGGGGAGATTTCGTGCTTTGATAAAAAGAACAAATGAAAGTACTAGTGATGAGCTTTTGTAAAAAACAGCCGAAAAACCTACGAGCCAGAAAAGTTGTACGTGTATAAGTAGGAGTGGCAAAATAATTGTTCTAATTTTTATTAAAACAGCAACTATGCATGTTATTGGCCCTAATATTTACAGAAAAAGGTGATAGAAACAGTGTGAAATGAACCAGGTCTAGAAAACTTTCATGTAGCAATATGTTCTGGCTAAACATATAACCGAAAAATGAAAGTACACAGCCAGCGTAGACAAGCCATCGGAAGATAATAGAAATAATAAGAATTCCGAGGACATCTAAGGACTTCTTATGATTTGAGAATGCAATACCATTATTGTGCAACTGTAGGCAGCTGAGCAGGCCTTCGAGATAGGAACCGCCAGTTGGCAAGCGAGCCTGTTGAGACCTTTTGATTTGGCCTTACCGAGGTGCAGTTAGAACTTTGGCGAGCGCTTGTGCGGACAAGGAAAGCTCGGATAACAAAGGCTTCCAAGATGGAGGATGACGTGGCGTCGCGGTGATGCTCTTTCTCCTCAAGCAATACCGCCGGCGGCACAGTTTTGGTCCCTGACATGACTTTAGGCAACATCCCTGGCCCACTAAATGCAATTACGGATGCTCCATTCTCTATGGAAGAGTTAGAAGCTGCTATGGTGCTCTGCAGGTGTTCGTCTTTACCAGGGCCCGATGGCATAACATATACTGCTTTGCGCCACCTAGGTCTAGAAGCACGAAGAGAACTTCTCAGCCTTTATAATAGTCCATGAGAAGATGGTGTCGTCCCACAGGAAGGGAAACGCAGACGCCTGGTACTGCTTCTAAAAGCAGGAAAGTCGCCACTCGTACTGGCATCGTATCGGCCTATAGCTCTTGCCAGCTGCATCGGGAAGCTCATGGAACGTATGATCTTCATGCGTCTCGAATGGTACCTTGAACACCACAAATTTTACCCTCACTCTATGGCGGGATTTCAAAGCGGTTCTTCATCGATTGACAGTTTCATCGATCTAGTATCATCTGTAGAACAAAAATCTCGGAAGCGATTACCAGTAGCACTCTTTCTTGACGTGAAAGGCGCTTACGACAACTTTCCCATCAAACCATTCTTGACGCACTTTTGGCAATTGAACTAGGAGGGCGAGTATATCAATGGATCAGAAAATACTTGACACAAAGGTCGTTGTTCGTAAGTACGGAAGATGGTCCGACTACCGGTCCCTACACATGCCGAGGCGTTCCCCAAGGCGGTGTTCTGAGCCCAATTCTTTTCAACCTCACTCTTCTTCGTCTGGCGGAATCCCTACCGGAAACAGTGAGTGTCTCAATCTATGCCGACGACATCTGCATCTGGACATCAGCGATCACTCGCCTGCAGGTTCACGCACGGCTACAGAAAGCAGCAACACAGGCATCTGACTACCTTCACAAACAAGGCCTTACCATCTCCAGAGAAAAATATGCCTTAGTCGCTTTCACTGGAAAAGCGATGACTCGTTATCCAGTATGCATCAATGGTCAGCCTATCTCATATTAGAGAAGTCACCGGTTTTTGGCCGTCATTGTAGACTGGGACCTCACTTGGAGCCCTCAGGTTACCCCACTTAAAGACGAAGCTCGCATCTATGTTCACGTCTTCAAATTAATCGCCGGCAAAACATGGAGATCGCCAGTGGGCTCCATGCTACAGTTATATCGAGCACTTTTCATCGAATTCCTACGCTATAGCTCTCCCGTGCTTTCTAAAACATACAAGTGAAATCTTCGAGAACTTCAGAGCGTGCAGGCGCAAGCACTACGTGTTTGCCTAGGCCTTCCGTGGAGCGCCTCAACAGCAGGAACCAATATAATGGCTCAAGACTATCCCATCACGACTTACATCAGCACCGACAAGCTTATGGCCCATGTTCGTCATGTTTCACGGATGCAGTCAAGCTCTCATGCCTGCCTGCCAGAACAACGGCCACAGGATTCCGTCTCCAACAAGGTCAGCATCCATCGTGCCTCCTTACCATCGGGCTTCACACCTTCAGCACGTTCAACCTCAGCTTTGTGGTGTTTAAAACAACCTCAAGAGCGTCTTACGGTTCCAGGGATAAGAAGGAAGACCGACCTGCCTACCTTGCCCTTGCAGCAAGCAGCTCTGGATTGTTTGCACACTTTCTACTTTGATCGACTCCCCATATATACGGATGGTTCTTCCACTCAGACCAGCTCCACCAGCGCAGTGGTTATACCATCACGATCACTAAGCATCCAATACAAGATTTCTCACTTTACAACATCGACCGGTTCGCAGCTTGTTGCCCTCCGAGGTGGCGTTGATTATATTAATAAGCAACCGGCTAATCGGTGGGCAATATTCTGCGATCCAAAGGCGGTCTTACAATGTCTTCTGTCATCTCTTGGTCACGGCTCATATGAACAACTCGTGTCGGAGATACGAGAGATGCACCATCAAATGATCACGAAAGGACATGACGTCGTGTTTCAGTGGCTGCCTGGCCATTGCGGTATCTCCGGCAATGACCTCGCTGACGAAGCTGCTAGGAAAGCACACGAAGGAGCAACCCTCGTTTCTATACCTTTATCGCGGACCGACGCAGCCCAACACTTAGGCAAGCTAGCGCACTCTTTGACATTGGAGAGTGGCACGCACCTGAATTCACTCAACATCGATTGCATTCCCTCGATCCCTCTATGCAACTGCGGCTATTACCAGGTCTTCCGCGAAATCAGGAAACAGTGCTGCGCCACTTACGTTTGGGCGTCGCATTCACCAATTCATATGCATTTTTGATTGGAATGGCTGATAGCGCCTAGTGCAATGCCTATGGTGTCGAGGAAACCATAGAACACGTACTGTGCTACTGCCCATCTTTTGAAGATGAAAGGCAAGACCTCTGCACAGCTCTCAATCAGCTAGATGGAAAGCCGTTCACCTTGAACAAGATCATGGGACCATGGCCTCGAATATCGCAGCTACAAAAGGCCACAAAAGAGCTGCTGCGATATTTGAAAGATACCGGATTGAGCGAGCGTCTGTGATTCGGACTGAGTGACCGACTGATATCCCCTGTGGACTTCCTCTTCATTTATTCTTCCCGTCCCCCTTTCCCTTTCCCCAATGTAGGGTAGCCAGCGGGGCTCACTCCTGGTTAACCTCCCCACCTCTCATTTATCATTTTCTCTCTCTCTTTTTGTACGATCTGCTAGAGCCCGCAACCTGAATAAAATTGGCACATCCTTTTAATATTTGCTATAATAATACAAGCACACTTCTTGCAAGTGCAATACATGCTCAATGACTTGAGCTTACATCACTGCGGTGTTGTGTCGCTGCAAAGGCTTATTTACTATTACGCAGTAAAGATAATTTTTATGAGGAAAATGACTTGTACTTGTAAATAGAAGAGTACACGTTAGGCAACTTTGTCTGCATCCCCTCTGAAGCTTTCGTTAGTAGTGAAGACCTCCGATATTCAGTTAAAGCCAGTCATACATCTCACAAGGTGTGTAAACTGGACCTTCTCATGGTGCTTCGATACACCCACTCTGCTGACAGAACCCACTGAAAAGTTTTGCTTGAGTGAGCGCTTGCAAGGCACCACAAAAAGTAAAGAAACACCAGTAATTTCTTTTCACTCAAGCAATAGAATAACACATAGGTCAAAGCAGGTTCGCCGACATTTATACACGTAAGAATGCTTCAGCATTGAGAACATATCAAATACAGAAGAATTTTTTTTAAGAATTAAGTGGTTTCTTGCAAAAAAAGAAGCATATATGTGATACAATAACCAGCGACGTTATGAGGCCACTGAAACAATACTTAATACAGTAAAAATGAAAGATACAGACATTGTTTGAATAACAATTAATATTGTATTGAAGCAACAGAAGCATAAACCTAAAATATACTTTACCTATTTACTTGGACACTACCTTTCGGCCAGCAAATTAAAAACCCTGGTCGAGTAGTGGCCTTGGTGTTGTACTGCTAAATCGAGTGACGCAACTTAAAATCGCTGCCACATCACTGGCATTTCGATGCTAGCGAAATTCAAAAATAAAGTGCATTGGGCGCACGTTAAAGAACCGCGGGTGTTGAAAATCAATCCGGACTAAACCGCGATTGCGTACCTCATACTGATTTTGCGGTTTTGGGAGACAAAACGCCACATTTTATATTATTTAGAGCAAATAGTATGTCCAATAGGACAGATTTCTGCAAAGAATCATCTTACAGCCGCTACATTAAAAAATTTGAGCTTCCTAAATTGAAGAATCGACAGACAATTTCGGCAAAAGTCGGCGTAAACCAAAATCTTCCCGTTAGTTTCATATGCAACAATATGCCTTAATTTCATTGTAATCGAAATTATGGCGCAGTAGGGATGCTCAGTACACCTTAAAAAATTCGCACTATTCCATAATCTGCATAGCATTATTTAAAGCGACAGCATAAATTTACTATATTTAAACTGTACAAATGATTTCTAATTATCTTGAGATCACGGGCTCCTAAAGAAGATCTCTGGTCCCAGTGGTCTGGCCATGGTCTGGCCTATAGGCGCCGACAGCCACTAATTTACTGCGTCGCCACGAAGCTACGTGGCGGGATGAGAATAACTAGACATGTCAATGTCCCAGCGCAGTTTCATTTTCTCAGAAAATGCGCTATTGCCCCACAAATAAATCTTACACTTCTGTCAGAAAGCAAAAAGTTTTCCGTATGCTATAGTATGCTTCGAAGTGCCACAACACAGCTTTGCTTTAAAGATTGGTATTTTGAACATTTAACTTCGAACAAAGTATTAAAGAAGCCGCCGATCCAGCACGCTCTGAGGGCTGTTACCGCCGATTTTAGAGCCGCAATGTCTCCATGCATGACGGTATTGCAAGATTTTTTATCTTAAAAATTCGTTTCACTTCACAGGTATTTGTAGTCGCACATCTGCGCCAAAGAAGCGCCAGTCACTGCAGATGGCAGCGTACGGCGACAGCAATAAAAGCATGGGAATAGCGAGTCACATCGGCGCTCATTGCTTCTTCTGCTGACACTGTTACGCACACGAAAAAGATGGTTTGGTGCAAAAAAGGCACCCCCACGAAAGCTGATATTCATAGGTATTTGACCTCGTTACACATGTTGATTACTGGCCCGATAAGGTCGGATATCATATCAAGGAAGCAAACGCTCTCTGCGCGGGCACATGGCGATTGCAAGAAATGTTTCTATTCGACTGTCAGCAGGATTTATCTATTATTTTGCAGTACACAAGGAAAATTGAAAACGCACGATTTGTAGAACTTTTTTTTTTATCCCTGGGATTATATCAGTCAGCAACAGGTTTCTTGGGGTCCACTCCAACACGCCAGAATGACTACTGGGCCTGTTTATTTAGTGCCGACTCCTCAACAACAATAATAAGTCGCAGTCATTGGTTCCGCAAAAGTGCTAAAAAACTAAGCGCTCTCTTCGTTAAGGTCATATTTTTTCAACATTGTAGCTATCCTCACAGTCGAAAAAGAAATGCGAAGAGCGCAAGTGATCTTCACTGTATAAAATGCATGCATAAATGGAGTTGTTCGCGCACCTTCATTCCAAGAAGCGAAATTAAAGAGCCTTTTATGACGCCAAAATATATCGTTATTCATGATAGGAGCCAAGTACCTGCCGATGAAATTCTATCAAGGATATAATGTTCAATAGCGCCTATACTCCTTGCTTAATGGAACCAGTACGACACGGATGTAACCAGCACATTTCCAATAACAGCCAGGAACTCCAGCTAGATAAGGCGCGACCAGCGTCATAGCAGTAAAAGCAGCGGTCCTGCAGTGTGACCGAGCTTTTATCCAGCGATCTCTCTAGTGTACCAGTAGGTCGCAGTGAGCGCCAGCGTGTCCAGCGCATTGCAATCTAAAAAACGCGGTGGTTTCTCATTGTTGAGCACTAAAAGACAGATTTTTTTCAAATAGGGCTCCCTTGTTGCAGCAGATTCAAATTTGCACCTTCAGATTTCCTAATTTGCGTAAGGTATGTAAACAATACTATGCCTACATAGTTACAATAACAATTTCCAATGTGCCCAAATCAGTTGAGGTATGTTGAGCTTTTTTTCAAGTACGCACATCATTTAATTTCAGTCAGGTGCAAGTGTACTTCCGTCACATCAGCCAGCGTATCAAATGTTGTTTACAGATAAGTCACATAGCATTCAGTTTATTTGTTTTGAAATTGACGTCATAACCAATGCCTTCGTAGGGCCTTAGAGGGAAATATTCTTTTTTTAGTATTTGGTGACGTGGAAAAAAGCATGAAACAAATAAACCAGGAAGAGCAGCAACACACAGCTGAAAACTTGGCACGTGTGTTGTTCGCGTATTCTTCTCTGTCTGTCGGGCATGTTTCCAACCGGCTATTCAGCGCATGACAATACAAACTTTATTTCAAATAGCTGTGTGATTGTTTTCTATCGCAATATGTGCTTCGCCTTTCGGGTGAAACGGGAACTTTCCTTTTCCGCGGAGTTTATGATTAGGAACAAGATATTCATCAAAACTAGCCTAGCGTTTTAAAACTGTAATCACGCTTAATGTTGATACGGTCTATTGATTAATTTTGAAATTCATGTTGTTACAGACGTGGTATCCATTCTGATTTTTACTGCACCAAACAAAGTATAATTAAAGACTGCTTGAAGGAATGTATCAAGGTGGTCACCGAGTTCATCGTTTATTATTTATTCATTAGAATTGTATGTCATTTTCGTGCTACAATACCCACAAAATCTACCACCACTGGAAATGAGAATTTTCTGGTGTGGGCCATGCTTCTTTACCACTTCACAAGAGGAATATGACAAACTAATTTCATTCATAGAAAATTTTAGTCTACTGTGGTTTCTTAAGCTTGAAAAAAAAATAGAGACTAAATATTTCGCAGTACTGCACAATAAATATTACGCTTCAATAAAAGCACGGGGGTAAATGAATCAGCGTATTCAGTCCCCTGAAGAAATATAATTACAGAAATGCGACTTCAGTTTCACAAAGGAAAAGGACGAAGAAAACATATACCATCAGACGTTCCAGCCCCATTCGCAACGCAAAAGACTATTGCTTGTTCAGCAAGCCTTATTGTAATGTGTTCTTCCAAAACACGATGTAGGGGTCCAAGCACCGGGTTCATTCCTTTCTTGCGAAAGAATTCAATGTGATAGGCGACTTCTTAGATTAGCGCACAAAGTTGGGATCTATTTGTGAATGGTGGTGTTGCTGAATGAAACTGTACATTCGGGAAATGTTTCAAATATTTTAACCAACTGAAACTATCAATTTCATATGAATTCTAGTTGTCTGAATTATACGTGTGCTCGATGTTGCTATTGAAGTAGGAATAGGCGGTAGAAGCTTTATGTACTTACAAATTTGGGGAACATGTTTTCTAACATCTACTAACCACGAGATCTGCCAACGCTTAGGAATCTGATCGCCTCAAAAGTGTGATGCATGTCACCAATATTTAAGCACTCAGTGAGGCAGTGGTTGGCGTTATGCCAAAAAAAGATTGTCTCGTGGCTGCCAGGTTTTGTATCCTCCACGTCCAGTAAGGCGGTGATAACCAAGTGAGCTGAATATAGTGCGCACTTTCATATTGTGTTGAATGTGCCGAACAACGCGCATTTGGATCGCTTTGGTTTTCTTATTTAGAAGTTGAGAAGTGTGAGCAAGAATATAGGTCCTTGAGGCGCGCGTTGTGTTTGAATTATTGCTGAGTTAGCGGGTGAACCATTCTCCCACTTGTCATTGCCCAGCAAGCACATGACAGCAATGAATTCGATAAGTTGACTTATTAGCGCCGTGCATGTTACTCTATTAGATGTTTTCCACGCCTTGATTCTCCCCAAGCAACCTAGGCTGTTCGTACATGCCATTTATTCGCAATATGCTTCTTGCGCTGCGCCGTAATATCGCAGATAGCATTCCAGTATGCCAGTGGGCTGTGAGACGGCAAATCACTCACGTAGTTTCCAGTGAGCTAAAGTGGTGCAAGTAGCACGAAGTGTCTTTTTTTAAATCTTGCTTTTTCGGTGGTTTTGCGAATGAATATTCCAGGTTCAATGTTCGCTTGTCTGGCCCTTCTCCTGAGGCCCGATTTAATTTGCTTCCAGCAAGAGCATCTGCTTCGCTGGCTCCGGATGGTTTCAAAGCCGCTCTCCTCTGGGTCACTTCGCGCGTCGATCAAGCGCAACGCTAGAGCTTCGAATTTGCTCTCGTTTGCAGTTTCCATTTCGCAGAGCATTTGGTGCAGAGCATTCGGCTTTAGGCCGTGGCCCGGTTGGTGTGGTAGAGCGTGCGGGCTCCCGCTCTTTGGTTACGCTGTTTTAGGAAAAATATATATAAAAATATATGAAAAAATATTCACCGACGATTCATATTCCATATTTCAAAATGCGAACTTTGAGCGTAGCTGCAGACCTGTTTTCATTTCGCAATGTATTGGCTGGCGCACACAATCAATCTCTTGCACCGCGTTGCAAACGGAGCGAAATGTGCCTCGCTCACCTGGATATCGCGAGCCAGCATGTGATAACGCGTAGCGCGATTCACAGCAGCCGCCTCTGGCAAATCAACCAGACGACGCGCGCTACTCTGCCGCCATTTTGTGGGCATCGTCGCTGCACCCTCCTCTCCTCTTGTGCCCTTGGTTACCCCACCTCCGCCGACGCTCGCCGCAGGAACAGGTGCCTAAAGGCTTATTCTCACTAGGTCACGACGACACCAATTACTGTCTTCTGACTGTCGGCGACACCGTTTACTTCCTTTGTGTGGGCGCTTCTGGCACACTGCAGCAACTCTGGCAATATGGCGACGGTCGCCGGAGACCTCAGCGATGGTACAGTGCGAGAAAGGCGACGACACGGATGAAGAAAGGCTGTCACCGACAGTTGTCAGACCGATATAGGTGTTGCATCGGCCTAGTGTGCATGAGCCTCAAGAGCTGCTCCCTAAATAAATCGTAAACTATGGCAATCGAAACTAGCACGAATGAGACCAAACCAAGCAAACAAAACAGGTGCGAGCGAGATCTGATGTGAGCGGACGATAGTAGGAAAGGAGCGCTCCGGCTGAGACCTGGTATGAGCACGTGTCGAGCGGTCGGGCGGGCTCGAATCCTGCCACTTTCCTGCACGTATGTCCCTGAAGGGCCGGTCTCATTGGTCTGTACCATTCGCGGCTTTCGTCTGAGGTGCCGCGTTCAATCATTCAACCTTCGCTGCGTTCGCTCGGTTACGCCGCCGACGCCGACGTTCGCCGCAGGAATAGGCGCCTAAGAGCCGCAATCTAAAAATTCGGCAGCTTGTTAAACTGCTGCGAAATTTGAAGGCGAAAACCTGCTGCACAGTGGGTCCCGACTCTCATCATCGCGTTGCTGCTTTCGCAGTCCAGCTTCCGTGGCTTTTCTACTCTTAGCTGGGGCTACGCGCGGTCGTATGGGGGAGTCAGGTTCGCGCCAAAGACGTTTCTTTTCGACTCAGCGTGAGTTACCTCGGCAGGGGTTTGAAACGTTGCACTCCGCACAGACATAAACGACCGATCTTGCTTTGACATATTCTAAAAGGCAATCTGTCCAGCGAGAGCTCTTCTGCGCCTCAGCATACCTCGAATACCTACGTTGGACGATGCCGTCATTATGCTCGGCAGCGCTTGGTATGACAGTATATGTCATTGATTCTTCTAAACCTAGACAAAACGTCTGAAAAGGAAATGTCATTTGATCCGCTTGGGCATGTGAAAGAATTAGTTTTGGTTGCATATTCCCCTTCTTATACACCAATAAATATAGTACAACCTCTACATGTCTACAAACTCGCGTAATATTATGCTCATTAACAACCTGAGTCTGAGTAAGTCAGGCCCAGTTAAAGCTAGGAGATGCATGTGTTCCTTAGCTCCTTACACTACCTGCAATGCTACTGCGGTATATTTTGAAGTGATTTTTTTTATATACAAGCTATGTCCTTCGCAAAACTTTGTACCTGAATGAGGACATCCATAAGTGCAGTGTCGCTTGTTAAATAAATGAAAATTTCGATTTTTAGTCTATCCTACCCTAGTGTGTATTCTGTAAGATTACTCTTCCCTAATATCAGTATAACCAGAGGCTTAGGCTTCGAAGGGAGCTGATCTTAAATGTTCTTATTTTACAGCTGTGTTCGTTTTCTATGGAATACTCATAGGTACGCACACGCGGCCGCACTGCAATGAATCACAGTAGCACTCACTTCAGGTTTGAGTAAATTGGTACAAATGCCTTTGAGGAAGGAAATTTAAACAGTAGGCAAGGCAGTAATTTGATATGAATAGGAGCTTGGCTAACTGTCGTTCAAAGTGAAGTGATATGAATAGGAAAGTGAATGGCCTTCAGTTACTGGCCGCAAGCGCGAAAGCAATGCACTGTCGCAAGATGGCTGCCAGTTCAAGTGCTATTTATTACCAGCTAAGACATCAACGTAATTTTATGCAACTTATTGTGTACGGATGTGAACATATTCGCACCCGTGCGAACATAGGTAAATTTTAGACAAATTGAGGCATAGGGTGGGGCGTGTGAGTGGTTGTGAACATAACGTAAGAGGCACGTGGCCACTGATCGCCGAATATTATGCGAATGTGTAAAAGCTTTGATCAGTTCCTAGAGGTTCATGGTTTAGGAATGACTGTGACTGGTTTAGGAATGACATGGCATGCTTCGGAATATCAATAAAAAGCTAAAGCAGGTGGTTACCCATGGTGTTTGCTGCCATGAAAATGTGCATGGGTAACAGCTATGTCATAGTTTCTTATAGGATCACGTGAAACTACGGCCACAGGAGAGGGAAACCATTACTGTAAAATTGGGCGTCTTTGACACTCGCCGCAACTCCAGCTTTATTGCTGCAAATGTGCACTCAGCGAAAACAGTTGGTTCAAGCAAGTACTCAAACATCTGCAAAATAATCTGTTATAAAGTAAGTTTCTAACTTCTCAAGCTTTAGCGACATTACTTAGGAATTTTGGTATAATTTAGGAGTAGTTACAAACTCTCAAAAAAAGTCTAATGTTTCTCTTTCATTTACAATAAAACAACCTATATTTGTACCACGTTTGACCATTTTCCGTTGAAATGCCTGAAAGCACACCACTTATCATTATGATTAGTGAATCTATAATTTAAAAAAATGTTTTAACTACCGAAGCCACCTAATTGGCCAACCCTGTACTACTTTTTCGTACCCATCGCACTTGGTAAATTTAAAACAACATGAACCCTTACTTTAGTGCAAGCTGTAGCATTTTCCAAGATTTAGCCGACTCTTGCGAAGCACATTCTCCAAAGAATTAGCTTAATATTGGCTAAGTTCAACATGGCAAACTCTGAAACCTTCTACAAGCATACGAAGACCTGTTCCCTGGGTTTACAGTGAAATTGAACCTCTTGCATTGCCGTCTTGAGAAAACGACAACAGAATACATTGACGCCCAATCTCTACCGTATGGTCGAGAATGAGGTTGCCGATATGCACAGGCTTGGCAATATTGAACCTTGCCATTCACCATACTACTCCGTGATTATATCCGACAAGAAACCTTCATTATCAAGCTTGTATTATTTTTGAACTACCAACAAGTTGATCTATTGGGACAAAGAATGAACGCGATGGAGGTATATGGTGTTTGCAGCGGGTAAAAGCGTTAGACAAAAATGATTATTTGCGGGCAGCCTCCTAAAAAAATCTTTGCCCAACTCAAAAAGCGTCCTCAAACAATAAATACCACTAAATATCATGAAATTCGGAATAAAGACTCTGTCTTAAATTTGGACCCGAGTGATGCGATGACAGCTGAGTGGCCTTATGGCAATAACGTCCAACAAGCACATATAGACGCCACAATGACTCTTCGATCGAATTCGGTCATTGGGTGTCAAGAGAAAGTCGCCTAAGTGTAATACTGTAGTCGCGAAAGTCACTTTTCGAAGGTGCTCTTGGAATTACGAGTTCCAAAATGTGCAAACCACCGTAAAAACTGTCCTGGCTCTTCCCCCCTACAGAATAAGTGTATGCGTAAGGAGGCGCTTGGTGTGGTGCGACACCACGCACCCGATCACAAGAGAGAAGGACATTCTCGCTTGTAGCCGTGAATGGTATAGACGTGTCCGGGGAAAAGGGGATTGTGGGGCTGGAGCCCACGCCGTGTGCTCGGACCTTTATGGCCACCGGGCGGCTGCAATACGCCGCTTTGGCCTCGGCTTAACGTAGACGGCACCCCGGACTGACACACCCGCGCACAGCCGGTACTTGCCTTGTGCTGTCTTTGTTCTCCAATCTTCATCTCCCTCTCCTTCATTTTTTTCCTGTATTCTCTTCATTCGGCCTTATCTCCAAACTTCCAGGCGGCTAAGGTTAACCTTGTGTGGGCAGCCTACCTTGGTGTACCATGTTTGGTTATAGCTGAAATATTCAGCTGGAGTTTGTGTCGCTTGTGTTTCGACGTCCTACAGCGTCCCCATGTGCGACTCTATGTTGTGTGGCTGCCATTCCGGCAGAAACATTAAAAATCACAAAGCTTGTTCTTTTCCCGTGTATACTGATCGTGGCCAAAAGAGGGGCCGCACCGAAGATGTATTCCTTAACAAAGCAGCGTTTACAGACAGAAATTTTCACGCTACTGCGTCATCCATAGTGAGCAATTCAAAAAGGTATTGAGAGTGATATCACAGTTTACTGATTCAAAGACATTTAAACGGACCATACGGCCAGCTTACAAGCCGACGAAGACGGCCAGCGCTGATCTCCTATAGGTACTCCGCGATGAGAAACGGCTTAACTGTAGAATCTGGTTTCGTTTCCAGATTTTGCCATCGCTGTGACCCCGGACCGTAACGTGAATAAGCCTCACAGCGTAATTTCCATCGACGACAGATTCGAGCTGGCCATGAATGCGCTTCTGGAAGGAACGAAGGAACAAATTGTTTTGAATCTAAAACAAATAAAGAATAGCCGGTAGAGTGAAGATATTCCAACAGCACATATAATTATTACTTTTGCTTTAGGTGTTCTACCCGAGAGCATTGAGGTTGGGTACATCAAAATTCAGCTGAGGTCGCGGCAGCGGAGCGTTCTGCTGAACGTTTTCTGTCGCCTACGCAGGTTGGTTGCATTTGCATCACTGCATAGGAATTCGTTTTCACATTTTTTGCCGTACCCACTGCTGCCAAATCATAATGCCAACGTGTGCTGAGTTATCTAGAGAGATGGATTCGTTGCGAAAAGAAGTTGAGGAATTGCGTAACAGCATCGCCCTATTTAATGAAACGTTTGAAACGATGAAGACAAAGCAGGAAGGCCTGGTCAAAGAAAATAAGGAGCTCTCGCAAACGAGCGAGCAGCTAACAAAACAGGTTGCTGAGTTGCAGCAATACTCCCGCATGAGCAATGTGGAAATCAAAGGTGTACCAGAAACAAAGGGCGAAAGCTGTGAAGCAATTCTGCCACATATCGCAGAAAAAATTGGTTGTCCTGTGAGTCCTGCAGAAATTGATGTTGTGCACAGGGTCCCTGCTAAAGGTGGTCCAAACATTATTGCGCGTTTTTGTTCTCGTCAAAAGAAGACCGAGTTCGCTACAAAGGCTAGGAAGGCGCGTCTGTCAACCAGGTCCATTGGCATAACGAATCAGGATAAGCCCATATTCGTCAACGATCACCTGACTCCGGAGAACAAGCGGCTGTTTGCCCAAGCATTGGCTCTTAAAAGGGAAAAGCAGTGGCAGTTCCTTTGGGTCGACAACTGCCGCATCAAAGCAAGAAAGTCTACAAACAGTAGGGTGTACCGCATCTCTGGAGTCCATGATCTAGCCATTTTTACCTGAAAAGCACTATTCCTGTGCCTTAATGACTGGGAATCACCATGGTGTCACACACTGTTAATGAGCTGAAGTAACTACTTAGTTCTTCGTCCACTTCTCAGATTTCTATCATACATTTTAACGTCCGAAGCTTACCCAAAAACTTTGATCATATGGTTAACTTTCTTACTTTAACCAATCACCACTTTTCGCTCATATGTATATTGGAAACGTGGCTATCTGCAGCTGACGATACCTTATTTTCCATACCGGGCTATCATTCTGAATACTGTCATCGTCTGGCTGATCGCCACGGTGGATCGGGAATATTTATTTCCAACACATTATCTTATAAACGGCGTGCAGATATCTCATTTTCCATGGCCAAATGCGAATCAGTTTGGCTTGAATTTGACAATCACTTTCTACCAACCAACAAAATAACTATCATTAGTTCAATTTACCGTTCCCCATCGTCATCTTACGATGATTTTTGTAGTGAACTTGATAGTTTATTAAACTCGTTCATTACCAAAAATTATAATGTCATCATTGTCGGCGACATCAACATTAACATTACAAATATTAACGATAGTTCTTGTGTCCAGTACTCCAAGTGCTTCATTGGACAAGGTTTGGAATCTTTACTAGATTCTCCATCACGATGTGCTTCTTCCGGTCAAAATACGCTTATTGACCATGTACTCAGTAATATCATGACTAATCGAAAAGCTGGTGTGGTCAAATTTAATCTCACAGACCATTATCCAATTTTTCTCTTACTAAATACTCAAGCTACTTATAAAAACAAAATGGTTATTAAGAGTTCTCTCGATTCAGGAAAATTTGTGGATTTGGTGTCCGGCTCTGACTGGGGCCTATTATCCGAGGAATCAGTGTTAACAAAGCATTCGGCACTTTAAATGATAAACTAACAGATATTATAAATAGTTGTACCTCTGTATCCTCCATATCACGGTGGTATTCCACCCCCAGGCATCCGTGGATCACTAGAGGACTACTGCGCTCTATAAATAAAAAAGATAACCTCTTCAGAAAATTAAAACTCCAACCATTTAACCTCGCCCTTAAGGCTCGATTCAAATTATATTCAAAAACTCTCACCGTCCTACTTAAACAGGCTAAAAGAACCTACTATGAAAATAAAGTGCTCGAAAATGGGAATGACTGGAGAAAGAATTGGAATGTAATTAAAGTATTTTTAAGTCTTAATCAACAGGACACACCTGTGACAGAGTTTACGCACGGCACCAGCACTCTAACTGATCCTATAGATGTCGCAAATTCATTTAATGAATCATTTTTCAAGAGCTCTGCAGCCGGTGTCCCTAACTTGCCCAAGTTGCCCCGCGTGCCTCACTCCTTTTTCTTAAAACCGACATCGCCAAATGAAGTTCATCGCACTATAATAGGGCTCAAGACCACAGGCTGTGGCCTAGATTCAATTCATCCATCAAAAGTCAAACTTGTTGCTCGTGAGTTATCTTTTGTCCTCTCTGATATTATTAACACTGCATTTCGTACCGGCGTTTTTACAACGAGTCTCAAACAAGGAAAAGTAACTCCAGTATTTAAAAAAGGTGATCGAAATATCTTTTCTAATTATCGCCCTATAACGATACTGCCATTTTTAGTAAAGTAATTGAGAAGCTCCTTGTTAATCACCTAACGAACTACCTAACAAAATTTAACCTTTTGACTTCTAAGCAGTTTGGTCTTCGTGCTAACTTATCAACCGAATTAGCACTGATAAAACTAACTGACAGCCTAAAGCAGTTTATCGACAATGGGCTATGGGCGGGAGCGGTATTTGTTGATTTAACTAAAGCTTTTGACACTATTAACCACTCCATTTTGTACGCTAAACTTGAATCATGTGGAATTTGTGGACCTGCTCTAGCTCTTTTGCAAAGCTACCTTACTAATAGAACCCAGGTTGTTGGATATGGAAGCGTTTTATCCACTCCAATAACAACAAACCAGGGCGTTCCACAAGGATCAATTTTGGGTCCTCTGTTATTCCTCATTTACATTAATGACTTACCATCATCGCTTAACAGTTCTGAGTGCATCCACTATGCTGACGATACAACGATATTCACTAGTGATAAAGACATTAACAGTCTACTTAGAAAGTTAAACGCCGGTTGCACGAATCTTGTGTCTTGGTGTAAAAATAACTTGCTAAATGTAAACCCTGTTAAAACAAAGTTTATGTTATTTCACTCATCCCAAAAAACGCCTACAAGAACCCCTGAACTATACATTGACAACTACGTCATTACCCCATCTAATTTTATTACTTTCCTTGGTGTTACATTAGACCCCCAGCTTAAGTATAACATTCACGTAAACTCTGTCACCAAGGAGACTGCTTTCGGCATCCGCGTGCTCATTCGAACAAGACACTGTTTTCAGCAATACGTACTAAAATCACTTTACTACGCTTTGATTAACAGTCACCTTACTTACTGCGTTTCATAATGGGGCAACACATATCCTGCACATCTGACAACCCTCATTCACCTTCAGAACCGGGCGGTCCGAATAATTACCCACAGTTCATACATCGCGTCAGCAGCGCCCATTTTTCGCACTCTTGAAATTCCACCCTTAACTTGCACATTTCAACTGAAACTATGTCTTATATTGTATACAAGTAGAAACAGTGACATTCCAACTGAGTTACTTCCCTCAACGCAACTTTTCAATACAAATACCACGCGGTTTTCTGGAAATAATAATCTCTTGCTTCCTAAAGTCAACATTAACTACGGTAAAATGACAGCCTTCTTTCCCGCAATTTCATTTTGGAATTCACTGCCATCAAATATTAAATCATGCTCTTCATTACAATGTTTCCGGCGGCTTCTGAAACAGTTCTTATTAACAACATACCTTACCTGATTATTCGACAAGTGTACATAGATTTATATGTGTGTCTATAGATAGGTATGTATCTATGTATGCGTGTGTGTATACATTTATTACTGTCTAGCCTCGTTTCATTATTTTTCTCGATTTATGTTGATGGATTATCAGCCGTTTGTAAATTAATTTTGTTGCACTGTTGGATTGCGCGCTTTTGTTCATAATCATTATACTTCTATTCAATTACTGTAATGATAATACCTTCATGTGTATTTCAAGATGGAATTATTTTTGCTAATTTTTGTGTAATCTTCAACTACCCAATGTTTCAGTAATTACTTCTAATATGTTGATTGTATTTTCACGCTGTTCTTACCCTCGTTGCTAATCCTATATTACATATTTTGTACATGTTGTAACAGGAGGTCCCCCTGAAAGTTTTTACTTTGGAACCTCCTTCTGTATTACATTTTCTTTGTAATTGTATTGTCTAATGAAATATCAATAACAATAGCTTCTGGCGAGGGGCCCTGTTGACACTCAAGGGCAACTAGTCGAAAAAATTTCTTGTAAGGTCTGGTGCACCGCTCCTATATAAAAAAAACAGATTCTAACTGCACGCATACCCCATACGCATTCATTTATCTGCCCATCGGCTCTGCTTCAATAAGTACTGAAATGGGAGTTAATGTGAAAATACAATACGGAGTGACCATTTCCCTACAGTACGTAAGTTCACGGCATGTGCCCAAATGTCGGCGATTTTAAATCATTTTTATTATCGACACCACAGAAAAACGCATCTCCAAAACGAATTGTCCTTCGGGTGAAATACGCGTTCCATTGTGGAATGACGAATACAGGCAAGCGCGAAAATCACCAAAATGAAGGACGGCGCACACTGCCTTGATAAAATCAAATCATCAAATCAAATCAAATTTATTTTGCGTCTATACATGATGTAGGCGGCACAGCCAAAAAGCCCAAATCAATTTGGCTTCACAAGGAATTGCGCCCATTTCAACATTTGTGTACAAAATGAAGGAAAAAAAGAATTAGCAACACCAATCGGACATTGTTAGGTATCATTACAACTATGACAAGAGAGGAGTTTAAATATACGCAGTAAATAGTTGTAATCAAAGCAATGTAATACAATTTACACGCATGTTGCAGAAATACAGAAAGGAAGTGAGTAATGAAAAACTAAGTGAATTTAATGAGGACGGTAATGAGGAAGAAAGTAGTATTGTTCCATCATTGATGCGTGTCCTGGGTATGAAGGAGGTCGCATTATGACGAGTATAATATTTTTTATGCATTCTTATATGCTGGATAGGCGTTCAATAAAGTGACTTCCTCGCCTTTCTTCCGTAAGGTACCATTTCAAGATTAATTTATTGAATAGAATGTTTACAGGACAAACTTGAAGTTTTTTTAAAAGGGGTTCAGTGTGTTCGTCATAGGCTGAGTTGCTAATCGCACTCACAGCCTTTTTGCAGTGCAGTAAGCTTAGTAATGTTTCACCCTGTAGTGTTGCCCAAGACACGGTGACACTATTTTAGGTGCGAAAAAGAGAGAGAGTTATAGACTAATAGCGTGACGCAAGTGGGCAGAGTACATCGTACCTTTGCAAGGGCACCCCCGACGCCTGCAAGTTTACCGCTGAGCATATCTAAATGTTTATTCCAGGTTAAATTTTTGTGAAAAATGAGGCCAAGGCATTTAACCGAGGAGGTTATATGAACATACTTGTTTCCTAAAATTATACGGTCAGTCATATTAGCGCTGGAATCTTTATCTTGAAATAGAATGGCTTTCGTTTGGTTTGCGTTAATGGTTAATGAGCTTACTTGACACCAACTTTATTTAATGCTGAGTTTCCGCAAGGCGCAAGTTTACTACCGCTGGCAGACCTGAATAATAATGTGGTATTGCCGGCATAGATAATATATTTGGCCGCTAAAGTAATGTTTATGTCGTAACTATATATATTAAATAATAGCAGCCCAAGAATGCTCCCCTGAGGCACCCCACTTGTTAATTATTTAAGATTTGATGTATGGTTTCCTATTACAACCATTTGACATCGGTACTCCAGATAGCTCTTTATTATACTTAAATATACGCCTCTGAAGCCCAAGGGTTTCGAGTTTTCCTATTAATGTTTCATTGCTATTCCGATCGACAGCCTTTGATAAGCCTCAGAATACTCGTAGTGTTAATAGCTTCTCTTCATATGCGTTAAGTTTAAATTCTATTGGGTTAAAAGTGCCATTTCCGTAGGGTGTCCTCTCGCGAAGCCAAATTGGTCGTCGGTAAAGATGTAATGTTTTGCACAGGACGAAACCTTTCTAACATAAAATAGTTTTCAAGACATTTAGAAAAGATTGGTAAGATCCATATTGGGCCGTTATTCGACAACAGGTTCCTATCACCATGTTTATGAATAAGAGTTGCTTAAGCTACTTGCATTGATTTCGGAATTGTACCATTTCAAAATGCGTTGAAATTGTGAACTTCACGATTTTCGCAGAAAATTACGCTTAATTTATTACCACCTAATCGCAGTGAAGGTGGACGAATCAGCAAGCCTGGAGAACGAGCCGAGAGAAATTTCTCTCAAGCATTTATATCTGCACATATGAGGCGAAAGTATGGAATGGAAAGGCAGCAGACACAGTAATTATATCTGGTCGATAGTCAAGCAAACACCTTTGAAGAGCAGTTACACGTCTTTTGTGAAATAGTTCGAGAGCGTTTCAAGCTTCATCAATTGCTTTAGGCCATTCCTTTGACATAAACAAGTAACAGAACGTAAAACACTACATCGGAAATGCAGACGAAGGAATCCTTTAACCATCGTTTCAGCATTGCCGAGCTGAAAGTCTCATGAAACGCAAGACAGAATTCTGGAAATGGAGCTGACAGGATCGTATAAGGTATGTTAAAGAACTTGCAGGAAGACACAGAAATAGGACTTCTTGCGCTTTATAACAACACCTCGGCTTCTTGAAGACCCCCTTCAACATGGAGAAAGGCTGTTTAGTTCCGATATTGAAACACGGCACAGTGTAATTTTCAGGTTATCGTCCAATAGGGCTTATAGGTTGTCTTTGCAAGCTATTGGAAAAGATGATAAATCGACGTTTGCTCCGCTCCTTCGAACGGAACACAATGCTTGATCCGTATCAGTGTCATGTCAGGGAAGGTCGCTCTACAACCGACCGTCAAGAATGCATAGAGTCACACATGCGTGATGCTTTCTTTCACAAACAATACTTTGTCGATATTCATCGAAATGGAAAGGCGTATGCCAAGACGTGGCACTACGGGATATTGAGATATATTTCTCAAAGATGGGTATTTTAGAAAACATGCCTTATGTCGTTGCAACCCTACCGAAAAAAAAAAAAATATTGGTGTTAATGTAGCAGAAAGCACGCCATTATTGCTTCGTAGGCTGTACGATTTCTCGTAGACTCACGAGTTCTCGTACTACACATTTGTAGGATATTTCTTTATTTTCACTGAACGACATTTTCGTCGCGAGCCGCCGTTTCCTGTTGCCAGTCATGATGCAGCAGACCATGTTCAAGAAACACACGCTTGACAGTAGCACGTAACCACCCAGCAAGCAGTCCGTCACATTGCTTGGCTCATATCTCGCAGGCTTTCTCTGCAACGCGGTAAGAAGTACAACGCGAAACATATCGTGCAGGAAACGACTTGATTCGTGGTTTCTTTGGCGCTTTTTGGCAACACTTGGCCCTTCTGCCAGTAAACACTGCATATCATCATTCGTGGTTTCTGAAGGTTTTTAACAAATCGGCTTGTCGTACTTGGGGTCCTTAGCCAATACTTTAAAAGTTAGATAGTTAAAGCTAATGAGTGAGTTGTGGGGAAAAGAAAGCATTGTCTGAGCTGATTACTATAGTCCAATGCAAATAGTATTGATTTGCCTCAATTCACTTCAGGGGCGCTATAATGTAAAGCTATTCCAAACTTTTCTATTCCATTTCTGCTATCAGCCCTCCGTGATTGGACAAAAACTTTTTTGGACCACTCCCACTTCACCTGTCTGTCACGCGACATCACGGAAACCGCGATACCTATCAATCCGATATAATGTGTACACACTGATTATGTATGATTTGACCGAAAAAAGAAAAACAGTTATTGATGATTCGACGCCTTTTGACCATTAGCACCCGGCTATTGGTGAAAAGTTTTCTGGCTGCACCCACTTCACCTGCCTGTCACATGACGTCAAATAACCGCGAAAACTCGCCGCGTCAAAGTGACGTGTACGCATTAAAGGTGCATTAATATGACGAACAAACCTTAATTTTCTTTTGAATAGCTGCAGGTGGCCCAGTTCCGAAAGGAATAAAAGATGGCCGCCGCCGATAGCTCAGGCGCTGGCTACTCGCACCTGCCAGAGAGCATGGGTTTATTTGCGTACAATAAATCATCTTGCATGGCCGCGTAACGTTTTCGAGCACTTTCAGCACGTTTACGATCTCATTCGGCCAACTCTTCTCTGCTGAGGATCCGTTTTAGGGCCATTTTTAAGCTTCCGTTGCATGCCGCTGCGATTTTCGACCAGCCACCGCAAGCTAAGTAAGGAAAGCGAACAAATCGCAGACGGCGGCACCACCTTCTTCATCTGGTTGTCGCTTTTCAGTGCACTGGCTCTTCCCCATCGAATCCCTCTCCACTTGAGCATTCTCCTCGGCTCTTGTCAGCCAATTAGATACGACAAGCCGCTCAGTGTAGGCAATGTTATTCGTTTTTCAAGCAAACAAAAGTGACCTCATCTGAACGAGGAGAGCGTTTGATTAGTCTGTTCAGACAACCCTGCGGGTGACCGCCCGGTGCTTGCGTCAGGGGTTACGCAAATTCGACGTCAGGAGATTGGAATAAAAACATATTGGAATAGTTTTACGTTATAGGGCCCCAGGACTCGGCTTTCATATTTCAAATATTAGCCAAGTTACAAACTGTATACCACTTGGCATTGGTCATTACGTAGAATACATCATACCATTGTCTTACGCTCTTTTCCCTTCCGTGGCCCTTGCGCCATAAAACTACATAATTCATCATCATTTGGAGAATTTGCCGCTAAATGGGCCTTTAGCTAATGGCTCCATACTTTTTGCAGAGGAATTTCGCTTTAAAATCAGTGTTTGCCTAGACACAACGGATGATTACGTGCGTTGATGTGTTCCCCTGCCGCTTAACCTCCCGTCTGCACGGGATGATAGCAGCCGTTACAATGCCCGTAATGGCGAAGAGAATTTTTTCTCTCGTCAGTCGTTGTCCTACCGTGAGCCGTTGACCTAACCTAACCTAACCCAATCTAACGTAATGTTTTCAAGTCCCTTTGATTCCTTTCGCAGCAACCTATTTTCGGGCCGCGAGGAAGGGGGCCAACCATATCGACGTGGAGATGGCTGAAGTGGGCGTCCCGGGACGAAAGTGTACAAAGAAGAGTCGCAGTTTGGTGATGCACTTTAGACTCTTGGGAGTTGAGACAGGCACATTAGCAGCGACAGGCGTCTACGCTAATCCTGGGCCACACATACCAAGGAGGGATGAGTCAATGTGTTGCGCGAATGCCAGGATGAGCCAAAGAATGGAGGGCATCAAAGATAGTCCGGCGATATGGGCGATACACATCATGCTCAAGTCGCCCTGTCGACGGAACAGAAATGAGGGGAACGTCTCGGTAAGTAAGCAATTTATCTCCAAACACCAGAAAGGTAGCACTCGTTCGAAGCAGCTGGAGCTCGGCGCCGACACTCCTAGTGGTAGCCATCGCCGTGGAGTCGCTTACCGCGTGGACATGGTCTGTTGCATGGATGCCGGCGCCAGGAAGTGCGTTGGCAACGGCGTTGGATTTGCCGCTGACGTGACGAATGCCGCGGGTGTATTCGGAAATGCCGGTGAGCTGCCTAGTTTTGCGGGGCGCATAGGAGGTGCTGCTGGACGCTAGGTCAGAGGTCAGTGGTTTGTGGTCGGCTTTCTGGTCGTGGTCAAAGTTCATCGCCCTCCTGACCGGCTGCCCAATGGCGAAGCCACTCGCGACAGCAATTCGCGTCTCCTCCAAGCTAAAGAGGAACTTTGCACGGCAAGTAGCGCAACATACAGCCGACCTCACTGCCATCCGAACACGCCAACCGCTTTATTCATCACTACATCGCCTCCCCGATGGGAGGGGAGAATAGAACATACCGAACAATTGCAGCAGAAGTAGGTGGAAGCGCTTCAGCGACGAGGTCAAACGTAGTCAACTGAGAACTGAGGCAGTGCCGACGGAACAATGATTCGAAGATAAGCAACCAAATTTCCGAGCCAGACAATCAGAACTGCGGGAGCTTGAGAGCGAAGACCTAGGGATAGCGCGGTAGTGGCGTTAAGGGAAGTAAGTATTTGATCGGGAAAATCTGAGTCCATGACTGAGTGTATAGAAGGCAGCCTGCGAAGGCAGCGGGGCTAAAGCTCTCGTCGGCGATAAGCCGTAATGGTGGCTAAAGCCTGTTTAACATGATGCAATTTTCGTTGCCCTGGAAGTGCGAATTTCGTCGTCTGCGACGAATATCGAAGTCGCAGTGTCGACTCCCCAGTTTTAGGCTGCGACCAACCGGTAGGTCGCACCGTCGCAGCGACCGCTTCAATTTTCCGTCGAAATTGCGCGGAGAGCTATTTCGCCGGTTTGTTTTGGGAAATACCATCTCGCTAACAAGTGCAATGCGTGGAGACGTGGATTACCGAATTCGGTACGTACACGAAAGGACAATAGAAAACTTGTACCGTAGATTCCATTCTCCCATTTCAACGCGTTCGATGACACGCTGCGCAGCAAATGAAGTGCATGTTCACGTTTGCTTCGTATACCTTTGCTAGTTGCCATGAGACGACATGGCCTTTTGGGGTCTTGACAATTTTCTTTTGTTGAATCGCATACAAAAATCGCACATACGCAGCAGCTTAAATAATTTCAACCTCGGCAACGGCAATTGGCAAGATAGCAAATTACCCGAAGGTTCAACGTTTTGCTGATCGCGGTATCGTTAAGTTGCATCTTCTTATCAGTTTTCAAGCGTGAATTTTTCTATGCATCTTGAAAGGTTATCTTACATCACATATTGAATTTGGCAGAGCAAAAGTGTAGTCTGTCCTAATAAATTTTCTACGATAGCATTAAATCCGTGGCCTGAATAAACAGCGTCGTTAATTTGTTTTCGGAGATTACATGCACGTTAGGTTGCACTTGTTCTCTGGAAATTTTTTGACTTGCACAGAAACCAATAAACATTGAATAGGTTGCGGACTTTGTATCGATACTGCACCTGTATTGGCATTTGCTTTGAAAGGTAATTAACTCTACTGGTAGTACATAATTGAATCATTAGCTTGCTATAGTTGCACAGTGACAACGTTCCTACCTGCACCATTATGTAAAACTCGTGCAACAAGACGAAAAGCAGGCAAACAGCCTGTTGTTGTGGACATCAAACAAAAGAAAACGACACGTTGAAGAAAAGTAGATCAAAACTGTGCAGCGAAGTCAGCCAGTTGCATCCCTCTTCCTGTGATACTTTGAATCTTTAAGGTAAAAGCAATTCTTGCACGTTCTCAGCTGATCAAATGTGCAGAAACATTCAGGGCTTACAGGGTTCTAATAGTTTCTAATAAGTTTGTTATCACATACACTAGTGTGTATAACCATATAACGTTATTAGCTGTGATTACTATCTTTATGAGTAATCAAATCTCATACTACTTGCAAGAACATATCAACCGGTGATTTTAGAACAAATTTGTGCATTTCAATTATACACAATATGTGGTTTATTCAATAAAGGACCACAATCTTTTTATTTTTTTGCAATGACACACTTATTGCAAGTTTTAGCTGCATACAGGCAAGAAAGAAAAACATCTGCAGACAAATTGTTCAATATATTCGCCTGCCACTGTGGCTAGAGCATTCTGCTGGTGACACTAGGCGAGGGGTTGAATTGCCAGCCATCTAAGACGCTTTTAGGAGGGAGTCATAGGCAAAAAAAGCTCTTGCACTTACATTTAGTTCATCATATTTTACTGAACCCTTAAACTTCCAAATACTATTCCATAGGGGGGGGGGGGTCATGCTTATGCATACTCTAACAACAATCGAGCGTAAAGGGCATAATTGTAAAACAACCATCTTTGATGATAACTTGAGTGTATAAACATTCATGGCATCAATATGTATTGTTCAACAGCACTGCCCAAATAAGCGTACTGAGGAATAGCAAGTACCCCGTCAGCAAGCTGGTTCTACAGATGTACAAATGTCAAGACATTAATGCTCATGCTAAATTGCACACACACCAGAAAGAAAACCATATTTAAAGAGTTGTCCCTTCTGGCAGATATGAGTGGGCCATAAGCATCAGAAACATTATTGCAAGACATTGTGCAATGCCACTCATGGAACAATGAAGAGTGACGAGGCGTTTAACAGCAGTACCTCATGCTACTCTAATAAGAGGAACGATGAGAAAAAAAAATCTGTTAGAGAACCTAAGTTAAACAGTAACTTTTTGAGACAGGAAATTCCAGGTGAGAGTGGGAGGTACGTATGGCCCTCCCACAATAACAACACAAGAAAACTAGAAGAAGTACTACGATGTACTACAGTCTATGGAAAAGCTATCTTATACGTACAGAAATCAAGAATGATGCAAGAAGCTCTCGACAAAGCTGCACACTTTCTTGGCCAATCTGACCTCTCGCTTTCTGTTAAATCAGCTTGAATCAACGTCGGAAAAAAGACTAGAATTTAGAACTACCCACGATTGCACATTGCTCTCCACCTAGCTGGACAAATATACCCGCAATTCAAAGTCCACAAATGCTCAGCTAGGGTAAGACCATGACGGCAGAGCCAGCATGTGGGTGAAAAAATTATGGTATGCCTGGACGCAAATTCTACACGTGGGGAAAAGAATAATCTTGAAATGATGGGGGGTGGACGAATGTAAACTATGGCAAACGGAAGTTGCTATGCTTGTGTCTAAGGTGCTGCTACTGTGCGGTATGAATTACCAGCAGCGCACAAAAAAGACAACTCATCGAATGCAGGCATCGGGTAATAACAGGTCTTTCCAAATTTAGCATGCTTGAAGACCTCTGACGGCCTAGTTCATTTCCAGCTTCGTTCGGAGGCACACGCGCGCTTTCGGGTTGGTGCTTGTTGTAACGTTTTGCGCAAGAATATGGCAAGGAGCAGGCACCGCATATGCGCAATCACGAGAAATATACACACATCGTTAATCCAGAAGCTGACGCCGAGACCGCGTAGCGCGACGATCTTGCTGGGCAGACACGACGACTTCGTGGCAGCCGAGTTCCGAATGCTGCAGAAGCGGTGAGGGTAGCTATATGAACTTGTCGATAGGTCATCTTGTAGATTATTGTAGCGCAGGCAGAACGATACGGTCACAGAAGGCAGATGAGACCACACAAATCGCTGATCAACCTGAGAACAGCTGTTCACGTGCGCTATGTGGCACTGAACTTCATAAACCGCCGTTGCGCACCCCAAAACGAATCTTAACAAGCACGTTTTAAATTACTAAGCGTGCATGTTGTGCTCCTAATCAGCAAATGTCAGCAATATTATAATGTAAACGTTTTATTCATTACAATAAAATAATTATGCAGCGTGTGCCATGAAACCTGGTAGTAAGCAACCCTGGGCATCGCACCAGTTGCATTGTTGAAATCGCAATCATTCGAAATGGGCCCTCGAAAAATCGCATAGCGACGCATCCGCCTACACCGATTTTTGTCGTTCCAGTAGAAGTACGTGAAACAGCCTTAAGGCACCTGGAGCTGAGAGCGACGATGTGAAATCTGGAATCACTAATCTGTGCGTGAAGAAAAGCCAGAGAGACGATGGTATCTGGTGTGAACAAAAAATATTTTTAGCCAAGCCCCCTCAATCAGGCGGAACCCTGATTCCGCTGATTCCACTGCTTGCGCACCGTCAGCGTGCTGGGCGTGTGCTCGTCGTATTTTGTAGAACGCGCCAGAGAGAAATACTGTGGCGACAACTACAAACTCGCACCTTTCTTACCCCGCGCACTTTGCACTTATTCTTTCCCGCCACATACCCGTCACCCACTTGTCGCTTGTGCCCTGTCCCCATAACAGATCTCTCCCATATCATGTGGCAATGCCCCATCAAAACTCCCCCCCCCCCCCCCCCCCGCAAGCTCAGACCATTAATTAGTAGCGAGGAGCTATGGGAGACTGCCCTGCGCAGCTCCGATCGCACCCTACAGGACCGAGTCCTGAGTTGGGCTGAGGAGGTAGCGGAGGCCTACCGCGACTGGTAGACGGACTTCTAGCCACACAATGAGGTGATGGACGCCTGCTGGGACTGGAGTACTTAGACGTCCCTCTCTCACCCCCGACTCCTCCCCTTCCTTAAAAGAGGAATAAAGTTCATTCATTCATTCATTTTGTGGCCGGACCATAGAGGAAACTAAAAGTGCGCTACAGACTTTGATGAGTAATATTCCACGACGGTGAAACACTGCAGGGAATTTTCATATAAGTGGACACACAAGGTGCCATCCCCTCAACACGCTTGCTGTCAGGCGGGAAGTGCCAAAGGTTGTTGTATTGCCACTTTCCCTTGTATGCCCCATAGGGTTGCCATGCAAGGTGACCTCTGTTCGACCGCTGCATGGGATATATATATATATATATATATATATGGTTTGCGAGACACATGCTTGGAATTATTCAACTACTACACGCAGACACAGAGCAACAGCGCTTGCATTTCATCCCATATATGCGATGAATATATATATGTAGAGAGAGAGAGAGAGAGAGACAAAATTATCAGTCATAGCACTCATAGTACACCCATCTCGGCCATTCTCTTTTTCGAAAGTAGTCTTATTAGGGTTATTATAATTACACGAAGGTAGTTCGCCCTCGTGAGCAGCAGTCCTTGAGATAGTTACTCGGGCTAGCTTCCCACGCTAAGAGTGCCGCGCTCGCACCTTTTTAAGCTTTTCCTGGACTCTAGAGCTATACTATGCCCGCGAAGCCTTGAGCGATCGGAACGCACGTTTTCTGCGCTTCGCCCGCAGAGAAGGGGGCTTTGTTCCGGCCACAAAACAATCCATGTCTCAATAAGATGCCTGGTGTGGTCTCGTGCGGACGCTGTCCTCTCGGTGAGTGCATATACCCCTCATCTTTTAAAAAGTTCAATAATTCCAAGCATTTGTCTCGCAAACCACACTTAGTTCAAGGGAATTTTCCACGTCTCAATAATTTCTACCGTCAATTCGAGTGCTAATTGCCCTGTTTTCGGTTGTTCACGAAACTTTCTCTCAAGTCTATAAATATTTTAGGGCAGTTTCTCGTGTCCGTATCATGACCACGCACGCTTATATCTCCTTCCATTTCTATACCGCGGGTGCGCTTTAAAACCACGGCGCTGCAATTATGCTTCAGAAACTGTGTTCCTTTCTGCTTCTCCTCCCTTAAATGCGTTCTCTTAACTACCACACCGATAGAGCAAGCAACAGCGCTCGCATTTCATCCCGTATGTGAGATGAATATATATATATATATATATATATATATATATATATATATATATATATATATATATATATATATATATATATATATATATGTATATATATATATATTTATATATATATTTATATATATATATATAGAGAGAGAGAGAGAGAATTATCAGTCATAGCACTCGTAGTACAGCCCTCTCGGCCGTTCTCTTTTTCGAAAGTAGTCTTATCCGGGTTATTATAATTAAGGTGGCGGAGGCGTGGAAGTAGAACACCCGCCTCGCGTGCAAGAGGTCCGTGGCTCGAATCCCGGTGCCGCCATTTGCCACCGGATTAAAAAAAAAATACGAGTGTTGATAAAATTGCATAAACAGGCTTGGAGTGTGGCCTGATCCCGGTGACTAGAACCGGTAACGCACTCCCTCACCAGAGCAGGATTGGCCACCCTGGTGCAGTACTTGGCCACAACCTCCTATATGAACACAACAATCAAACCCCGGCCCTCAGTCCCCAGCAGCTGCGAAGCAACTGACCACGGGGGTGGTCAGACCTGCGACGCAGCAGAGGCTGCTAAGAATCCCTGGCTCCGGACAGGCCACCATTGGAATATGAACCTCGCAACGTTTAACGCTAGAACGTTATCTAGTGAGGCGAGTCTAGCACGGCTATTGGAGGAATTAGAGGGCAGTAAATGGGATATAATAGGGCTCAGTGAAGTTAGAAGGCCAAAAGAAGCATATACAGTGCTTAAAAGCGGGCACGTCCTGTGCTACCGGGGCTTAGCGGAGAGACGAGAACTAGGAGTCGGATTCCTGATTAATAAGAATATAGCTAGTAACATACAGGAATTTTTAGCATTAACGAGAGGGTGGCAGGTATTGTTGTGAAACTTAATAAGAGGTACAAAATGAAGGTTGTACAGGTCTACGCCCCTACATCTAGTCATGATGACCAGGAAGTCGAAAGCTTCTTTGAAGACGTGGAATCGGCGATGGGTAGAGTGAAAACAAAATACACTATACTAATGGTCGACTTTAATGCCAAGGTAGGCAAGAAGCAGGCTGGAGACAAGGCAGTGGTGGATTATGGCATAGGCACTAGAAATAGCAGGGAAGAGTTATTAGTAGAGTTTGCGGAAAAGAATAATATGCGGATAATGAATACTTTATTCCGCACGCGGGATAGTCGAAAGTGGACGTAGAGGAGCCCGAACGGCGAGACTAGAAATGAAATAGATCTCAGACTTTGCGTTAACCCTGGCATCATACAAGATGTGGACGTGCTCGGCAAGGTGCGCTGCAGTGACCACAGGATGGTAAGAACTCGAATTAGCCTAGACCTGAGGAGGGAACGGAAGAAACTGGTACATAGGAAGCCGATCAATGAGTTAGCGGTAAGAGGGAAAATAGAGCAATTCCAGATCAAGCTACAGAACAGGTATTCGGTTTTAACTCAGGAAGAGGACTTAGTGTTGAAGCAATGAACGACAATCTGGTGGGCATCATTAAGGAGTGCGCAATGGAAGTCGGTGGTAACTCCGTTAGGCAGGATACCAGTAAACTATCGCAGGAGACGAAAGATCTGATCAAGAAACGCCAATGTATGAAAGCCTCTAACCCTACAGCAAGAATAGAACTGGCAGAACTTTCGAAGCTGATCAACAAGCGTAAGACAGCTTACATAAGGAAGTATAATATGGATAGAATTGAACATGCTCTCAGGAATGGAGGAAGCCTAAAAGCAGTGAAGAAGAAACTAGGAATTGGCAAGGATCAGATGTATGCGTTAAGAGACAAAGCCGGCAATATCATTACTAATATGGATGAGATCGTTCAAGTGGCTCAGGAGTTCTATAGGGTTTTATACCGTACCAGTGGCACCCACGACGATCATGGAAGAGAAAATAGTCTAGAGGAATTCGAAATTCCACAGGTAACGCCGGAAGATTTAAAGAAAGCCTTGGGAGATACGCAAAGGGGAAAGGCAGCTGGGGAGGATCAGGTAACAGCAGATTGGTTGAAGAATGGTGGACAGATTGTTCTAGAGAAACTGGCCACCCTGCATACGCAATGCCTCATGACCTCGAGCTTACCAGAATCTTGGAAGAACGCTAACATAATCCTAATCCAAAAGAAAGGGGACGCAAAAGACTTCAAAAATTATAGACCGATCAGCTTACTGTCAGTTCCCTACAAACTATTTACTAAGGCAATCGTAAACAGAATCAGGAACACTTTAGACTTCTGTCAAGCAAAGGACGATGCAGGATTCCGTAAAGGCTACTCAACAATAGACCATATTCACACTATCAATCAGTCGATAGAGAAATGTGCGGAATATAACCAACCCTTACATATGGCTTTCATTGATTACGAGAAAGCGTTTGATTCTGTCGAAACCTCAGCAGTCATGGAGGCATTATGGAACCAGGGTGTACACGAGCCGTATGTAAAAATAGTGAAAAATATCTATAGCGGCTCCACAGCCACCGTAGTCCTCCATAAAGAAAGCAACAAAATCCCCCAAAAGAAAGGCGTCAGGCAGGGAGATACGATCTCTCTAATGCTATTCACAGCGTGTTTACAGGAGGTATTCAGAGACCTGGATTTGGAAGAATTGGGTATAAAAGTTAATGGAGAATACCTTAGTAACTTGCGATTCGCTGATGATATTGCATTGATTAGTAAGTCAGGGGACCAATTGCAATGCATGCTCACTGACCTGGAGAGGCAAAGCAGAAGAGTATCTGCAGCAGAGAATCTGCTGCAGACATATTGACAAGCGAACAGAGCTGTGCTAGAATTTTTCATCAGAAAGTATCGTAATCGTAGTGAAATATTTTTTTAGATTACCTACAGAAATTACTAGGTGCAAAGATGTTTTGAGGTGAAGTCATAAAATGGATGGACAAGCACCTTTGTTAGTATTCCTACCATCTTCGCGCCAATAATATTTTTTTTTTCTGGCCACTATAAATCTGGACCACAACGCAGCCGCGCGTGTGGGCAACGCGAAAACATCAAAACTTTGCCTACAGCTCCAGCAAACAGCCGACTCCAAGCACCACAACGCTTCGCTTGGAAAAAAAAAAACAGTCAAGCCGCCCACTTCCTCTCGAGAAAGCACCGAAATAAATGGCCTGAGGAACTGGCACTGGCGCGATCTTGGAGTTCACTGGAAAGTATCTCATAGTTATGAATATTGTCAAATAGCTTGAATGTAACATTCACTTCACCCGTGTTGAAAACCAGGAAGCGGAGCCGAAGTAGAGAACGTCTTCTTTATTCGACGCTTGCAAAAAAACTAAAAAATGCAGGCGCGCGCTCGGCTCCACGCTCATTTTTCACTTCGTCTTCTTCTCTTCTTTTTCGGAGCATAATATTCAACAGCTCCCGGCCGAACAATTTGCGTATGCTTGTTTCTTTTCAAGACGGAGCTTGTCCAGCAGATTCTAGGTGGTACCGCATCTGTGCCGGTCTCCGCAACATGTTGCCACTAGAAGTGCGCAATTTGCATGAGCGAAATTTGCCGTCGGCACCATGAGCACTTTGCTGTGCTCGTGGTGGAACCATTGCTGGCATGTGTCTTCCTGATGGGCATAGGTGCCGCAGTGGAAGCCGTCACAGCCACCATTTCTGACGTGCTGCTGGTGGATGCGTCGGGTGTTATGTGACTGGCCTGCCCTGGCCCCTGCCCAGACAGCATTCCTAGCCCTCCAGGGGTTAAAGGTGGTGGCTGCTGGGTTTTCAAGGCCTGGCGAGCTGTTGCGGGCGGCCATGGCTTGAGGCTGTCGTGGAAGTGGCATTCGCTCCACCTGGACAACGGGGGCCAGCGTGTGGTTGTTGCGTTTTAGCCTTTTCATCCCACTGCTGTGCCTCCCTGACAGTGAGGACCCAGATGGAGCCTTTGCTGTTGACGACGGGCGCCCGGCAAGCCCGCTCGAGTGTCGCAGGGCGGAAGACGATAACGTTCAATACGACGATGAGGACGACGATGACAAGGAGCTGTGCCCCGACGACTTCCCCTACACCCGCCGGGTGGAGCACGCACGCGTCAGCAGTGTGGTCACCCCTACCAAAAGTGTCGAGGCTCCCATGCCGCTGCTCCAAGTGCTTTCGCAGAGCCTGTGGTTTTGTGACTTGGTTACATATTTCACACACAACTAAATCGAAATCATCCCATGCTAGACAAAATCCGAAAAGTTCCATATCCTCCTTTCTTAATTTTTTGGCATCGCTTTCTCTTTTCGCTGTCTCTGCCTCTGTATCAGTTTCTTCGTTTTCTGGACTCTTGAAGCAGATAGTTTCAGCCCAAGAATTCCATGACTGTCCTTGAGTAGCCGACACACTACTGGTGGCCGCCCGTCTGTGAAGATGTTTCAATAGTTTGGCAGTAGAAGGGTATTTGACTTCTACTAGTTGGAAGCGGTGTCGCAGAGTTGCAGCAAGGAGAAAGGGACTGCTGCAGGCGCCAAAAGGAACCCTTGTGATGCGCAGCTCTTCAATATTGGAAGATCTTTCTTCAAACCAGAAGTAACGAAACGCGTCTCGGTCTTGTTCAGCTAGCGATATTTGAATAAACGCTTTTTCGATATCAGCGGAAATTATAATCTTGAAGCTGCGAAACTTCAGCCGGAAGTCGATGATGTTGAGGTTCAAATTCGGCCCTGTCCACAAGACGTCGTTGAGTGAAGGTGACTCCGGAACATGAGAAGAGGCGTCGGATACCACCCGTACTTCAGTCGTACTTCTATCACGTCGCACTACTGCTCGGTGAGCCATATAGTACGTGATATGTTCACTCGTACTGTCCATTGTGACCTTCTCAGCGTAGTCTTTGTTATAGTAGCTCCTAATGGCAGTGTCATATTCCTTCTGAAACTCTGGTTCTCGATGTAGCGTTCTCTGCAAGAACTCCAGCCCCTCTAACTTGATATCCCGCTTATCTTTAGGCTGGGAACAATTGCTGCGCCACGGTAGTTCAACTTGATCGCGACCATTGTTTCTAATAGTTGTTCCCACGAAGTTCTTCAGGACGTGTTTGTCATCTTTCGAAAGTCTGTCTTCGTTAGTCAGTCCCATATATTCTATTTCCCAGGAAGACATCAGTTGTTGGGAAACATTGGCTTCCGTTAGGCATATGTTGAAGTTCCTTACGGTTTCCGGCTTGTAGAACTTAGGTGGACTTCTGGTATCTCCATGAAGTGTCCATCCTATGATAGTTTCGATGGCGGTCAAGGAGTCTTCCAGTCGATGAATTCTTCCGCTGACAAGCTGCCAGTAATAGTCGGCACCTATAAGGATGCTTATTCCAGGCTCAGGCGAGACCTGAACTGCGTTGACGTCAGCCAAACGTAAGTTCTTGCTTTTCAACTTTGCAAGTACATTTGTATCTGTCAATGCTGACAAGTCATTGCATATTTCGGGAACTTCTATCACCTCTAGTTCTAGTGAGTTTGAGTCGTACTGGCTATGCAGCGTGACTCGTACTCTTTGATAATATTTTCGCGGTGCTGAAACGTTTCCAAATCCCGAGATTGTGAGCTGCTCTTCGGCTAACACAGTGGCTTTCAGCTTCCTAGACAATTCTTCCGTGATGAAGCTGCGTTGACTGCCACCATCAATGAACATTCTTACAAAGCATTTGCTTCCAGTGCCCAGAGCCCAAACTTGTGCGGTCTGCAGAAGAACTGTGCACTTTGGTGAATCTGTTGATGAGCTGGGAACAGTTGTCTGCGTTTCCGTATTCTTCTGCTTCCATTTTGGGTCGCACATTGTGGTGATATGTCGCCCCCTGCATTTTGCACAGCTTAATCTCTTCCAGTTTCGGCATTCCTTAGCTTTGTGAAATTGTCGAGTGCAGCGGAAACAACACCCTAATTTGTGTAGTTTGTCTTTCTTTTCGTCTAATGTTAGTTCCATTGTGCAGACATCCACCGAGTGATCTTTGTCTCCGCATAATATACAACTCTCTGGAGTCAGTTTCATGGTTAGCATAGATGCAGAACCTTGGAAATGCTCATTAGATTGTCGTTTTGCTGTTGAGGCTTGTTCTCTGTTGTCAGAAGTCATCATTATAGTCTGTTCCCGGCTTCTTACTTCAAGACTCAAGAAGTCTAGAAGAACAGACATTTCATTTAGCCTGTCACTAGTAACGCCTGTATTTGTCGAAGACAAGATGCGCTGATTATAACGGAGTACCATTTCATGCGGAAGATTTTGTATTATAGCAGTTTTCAGAAGAACTTCATATTTTTTTTCTTCGACGCCAAGGTTATGGAGAGACCTCACACGCGTCTGCACTTCTTCGTGCAACCTTTGAAGCCCTTCGAAATCTTCGCAAGAACGAACTTTACGTAGGTTTAGAAGACTACACATGTGGTCGTTAACAATCAGTGACTTCTGACCGAATCTTTCTTTGAGAAGTTCTGTAGCTGTGCTATAGCTCTCGCTAGTTATCGACAGGCCGCTGATGACACCTTCCGCTTTACCTATCAAGTAGGTCCGAAGATATTTCAATTTGTCTACGTCGGAGATATATCGGTTCTGGTGAACAGTAGACACAAATTGATCCCAAAATTCTGGCCATTTAATGGGGTCACCATAAAACTTCGGCACATCGAGCTTCGGTAGCTTAACGTGTGCGCGTGCTTGATGAAAGTCATCGTGAGATGCGTGCGCAGCCGTTGCTTGCTGAGCGGATAAAATGTGTTCAGTGCGTGATTTCGCGAGGACAATAGATTCTTGATACTGTCCGACGCTTTGAAGCTCATCCTCAAGGTTATCATCCGTAACATGCTCTTCTACTTGGTTGTCAAGGTCCGTAAGCATAGTTTCCTTTATCTTCAATAGGTTAAGATGGTCGGTCAGCTCACCATATGGCGTTGGTTCCGTCTGCATAAGAGTTGTCATGTCGTTGATGATCTTGGTGACCACCGCTCGAACGGTAGCACGCTTCCGTCGTAGTCTTTCCAAGTCGTCGGGTCGGGAATGGTAGGCCTCGTGATGACGTGGATCGTTCTTCGATTCTGCCGCAGCGTCGTCGCGTTGATCGCGTCGGTCGGTCGTCCTCTTCAGGTAGCTCGCTTCAGCGTCAGGGGTCTTCAACTGTAGATCTGATATCCTGGTCACGGCACCATATGTTAAAAACGAGGAACCGGAGCCGAAGTAGAGAGCGTCTTCTTTATTCGACGCTTGCAGAAAAACTAAAAAATGCAGGCGCGCGCTCGGCTCCACGCTCATTTTTCACTCCGTCTTCTCTTCTTTTTCGGAGCATAATATTCAACAACCCGCATTTAGGCGTTACTTTAACCAAATAACGTTTCAAACGAAGCTTGTTTCGCCGCACTTGTGTTGAGGTTGGCGTTGGTGTTGCCGTAGGAAAAACCCCAAGCCGCGTGAAAATAAAAATTGCTTAACGAGCTGTGGATTCAAACGACCAACCTCCGTAATGCGAGGCCACCACGCCAACCGACACCGGTTTTTCCTTATTGGGAATTCTTTCATAGAAAAAAAGAAGAAATCATCAAATGATAAGCCTACATCGTCTGATGCTGAAGCGATTAAAATCTTCTCAAAACAACCAAATCGTCTAGAACATATATCAATTCAGGCGGTTGATTTGGCGCAACATACGCTTCCCTTCGGCTCACAACACTTTCAATAAACCTCTCGCGCACTTATCGGGCATTAAGATCAGCATGTCGCACTTGCATGCGTGTCTTGCAGAAGTTGTGGAGGCCCAAAAGCACGACTAAACATTATGGTACTCCCGCTTCCGTTGCAATGGGAACATGGACAATCTTTTTCCTTGCACGTTGGAGGACATTTCAATAAAAATTGTGTCCCAGCATTCCAGAAACACATGCTCAACCGTATGATGTTTGTTGCATAACAGGCAGTTAGTCGTGCATGGGACGAAAATCCCCTTTTCATGCCGTCACGTTTTAACAGGAAATGTACTGGAGTGCATTTTAAAGGAAAACGCTTTCACGGATGGGATTCTTTTAGCTCTTTTGAAAATATATTGCCCTGGACATCCACAGTGAGGTAAAAGATAAATAGGAATCGGCAGCATATTGCTCACAAGAATATCGTATAACATTTTTACGAAAAATACTCAAGTACTCAAAGGAGAAACGCACGTATAGCGGCCGCAAGGAAAGTACAACTTCTCGTATTTACCCACTGACAGCACCGCACATTTTCTCACCTGATAAGACTACAATTTTTCGGAGTTGTATCCACATCCTCATTTGATAGCAGTTCGCAAAAAAGTATCTCTTTCATCTCGGAGAAAGATAAAACGCTAAACAACTTGACGCAGAAGTACGTGCACGAGGCCGAGCCCTCCTTGCTTAACCGAAAGAAAGAGAGTTGTTACGACTGCTTCTCTCCCAGTTTGACGCCCAAGCAAAAACAGCAAAAACGCAGTGCATCTTCTGAATACTGGCCTGTGTTGCACACAGAACAATCGTCATGCGCCATATCCTAGATACAATGAGAAAGTTGCAGAGGCAGGCACGCGAAAACATTGATAACAGGCTCCCTTGCCATGCGTCTGCTTTCTCCATCGCCTTTGACACTTGCTCATTCCAACATTCGCTTGGATCTTGATAAGACTCAAGGGGAACGCCGAGATACTGTGTTGGCAGGCAAGACCATGATAAACGGCAAAAGTGATCAGGAATTGTTTCCCAGTCGCTATGCCAAAAACGAGAGCTCTTGTCCCAGTTTCAAAGGCACCCCGTTTGCTTGCAAAATTTTTGACTATATGATCACTTCAGTAATACTATCTCTACTCGAAAAAAAAAACGCAATAACGTGCGCATAGGCAAGGATTTTTAAATGTGCTGAGTGCAATCGAATGCCTGAGGTTCTATCACCTTACATAATAGCCAAACAGAGTGGCTCTAGGTATGCCGCAAACAGAAGAGGCGGCATTGGGCATTCCAGTCTTACTGACGAGCGCATTACCAGCCTCTCCTGGAGGCCACCATTTGCAACAAAGCGCGTAGTACTGTTTGAATACGCCATTCTAGGGCCTTCTATGATCATACTGCTTACACTAGTGTGCTCTAGTATGCAAAAATAATGTCTTGTGAAACACTACGAAAAGCTTTTGCGAGATATAGTTGCATGAAAGCGATGCGGTCCCGATGCGCAACACAGCATTCCAATACAGTACCTGCGACGTGTACATTCGCTGAATTGCTGCCTCGTTTGATTCCGCAAGTCTGGTGAAGTCTAACGAAATTCGTTATGATGCCCTGTAGTGTCTTCGCTAGGACGTTCATGTATATCTGGTAATCAACGTCGGTGAGTCTTTTGGGGTGATAGTACCCCACCAGCAAATACTTATCAGAGGGAAATATGATTTTAGGATCAATAGTATGTGCGATGTGGTGAATGACAGCGGTACTTGTTTTCCTCCTTACGCCTCAGCCAACACCCTTAGCAGCAATTGAGAGACCATGGACTTAAATGTCCTCTAAAACTTGGCACATAGTTCTTCAGGTCCTGGCGCTTTACAAGTTTGTAGGTTTTCTGCTGTTGATTCAATTTTGTTTTCAATTAGGGGCATCTCAAGATGCTCCTTTGCATCGCCCTCTTGTCTTGGCAAGAGAGACAAAAAATGAGGAGAAAGCATCACACATTTCTCTCGCATGACCAAGAAGGTCGTCTTTTAATACCTGCTGGATTGGATTATCATGGCTTGTAATTCTATCACCGTTTCTTATTTGCCTAAATTCGTTTTGGCAAGCGTATTGCTTTTCATCTGTTAGAGCTCGCTTCGTTGGCGTTTCACCGGCCCAAGATCTCCGTGCACTTGCGCGTATTGCTGTTGCTTTACACCTATCACTGTCTCTGCTTTCAAGCTGGCTTTTCACATCCCTTATATCCTTCGCATACTTTCCACGCTCAGTGCTTTCCATGGTTATTAAAAACTGTAGTGGCTCGCGCGCTCCTTCTTGTTGTTGTTTTTTTGTGTTGGTTGGAGCAAGTGCTTCTGTAGTTTACTTTTTAGCCACTCCTTAAAATCTGCTCATTGAACGGCAAGAAGATTGGACAGCACCTCGAGCAGCTTCTGCATTTCATCTGCGTTGGTCTTTACGAATCCCTCCTCCTTCATGACTTTAGCATTGAATTACCGGAGACTCCAGTTGAACTCCTTTCTTTCACATCAAAACTTTCGTTCACCGACAATGATCCCTAAAAGCTACTGGTTCAGCTTACTAACCTGTGCAAGGAAGTACAAATTTGACGAATTACGAACACCTATCCAATCAGTTATGGCTGTCAAGTTGAAACTGTGTGTGCTGAGGCCTATACCCGTAGGTAAATATGCTGCCAATAATCCCCAAGTTATTGTCATGAGCCAGACAATTTACCAAATGGGCACTCTTATTATGCACATCATCATCATCATCATCAGCAGCAGCAGCAGCAGCAGCAGCAGCAGCCTATTTTATATCCACTTCAGGACGAAGGCCTCTCCATGCGGTCTCCAATTACCCCTGTCCTGCGCCAACCGATTCCGACTAGCGCCTGCGAATTTCTTAATTTGATCGCCCCACCTAGCCTTCTGCCGTCCTCGACTACGCTTCCCTTCTCTTCGCACCCATTCTGTAACCCTAATGGTATATCTGTTATCTAACCTACGCATTACACTACCTGCCTAGCTCGATTTCTTTCTGTTAATGTCAATTAGAATATCGGCTATCCGTGTTTGCTTTCTGATCCACACCGCTCTCTTCCTGTCTCTTAGCGTTACGCCTAACATTCTTCGTTCCATCGTTCTCTGCGTGGTCCTTAACGTGTTTTCGAGCTTCTTGTCAATCTCCCAGTTTCTGCCCCATGTGTCAGCACCGGTATATTGCATTGATTATACACCTTTCTTTTTGATGATAATGGAAAGCTTCCCGTCAGCATCCGACAATCTATGCCGAATGCGCTCGAACCCCGTTTTATTCTTCTGTAAATTACCTTCTCATTATCAGGGTCCCCTGTGAGTAATTGACCTAGGTAAACGTACTCCATCACAGACTCTAGAGGCTGACTCGCGATTCTGAACTCTTGTTTCCTTGCCCGGCTATTGATCATTATTTGCCTTCTGCATATTAACCTTCAACCCAACTGTTGTACTGTCTCTGCTCAGGTACTCAATCATTTGTTGTAACTCGTCCCCAGTGTTGCTGAACTGGACAATGTCATCTGCAAATCTAAGGTTGCTGAGATATTCGCGATCGATACTTACTCCTAAGCCTTCCCAGGTAAGTAGCTTGAATACTTGTTCCAAGCATTTGGTGAACAGCATTGGAGAGATTGTGTCTTTTCTTCTGACACCTTTCTTTATAGGTATCTTCAAACTTTTCTTGTGGAGAAATAAGGTAACCGTAGAATCTCTGCAGATACTTTCCAAGATATTTACGGAAATGTCCTGTACGCCTTCCTTAATTAATGTCTGTATGACTGCTGGTATCTTGACTGAATCAAATGCATTTCGCAATATATGAAATCGTTATATGTAAAATCTATATGGAGAGGATGATTGTACTGTGCGGATTTCTCGATTATCTCATTGATGATATAGCTGTGATCCATTGTAAAGTATCCCTTCCTGAAACCTGCCTGAGATGGGATCCATTGTAGAGAATCCCTTCCTGAAACCTGCCTCTTCTCTTGGTTGACTGAAGTCGAAAGTTGCTCTTATTATATTGGAGATTATCTTTGTGAATATTTTGTACAATAATGAAAGTAAGCTAATGGGTCTATAATTTTTCAATTCTTTAATGTCTACCTTTTTGTCGACTAGTGTAATGTTGCCATTCTTTCAGTTCTCTGGAGCCCTTGAAGTCGATAGGTAGTTCGTATAAAGAGCCGCTAGCTTTCAAGCATTGTGTCTCCACCATCTTTGATTCAATCGACTGGTAGTACATCTTCCCCTGCCACTTTTCGCCATTTCATGTCTTGTAAGACCCTTCTAATTTCATCCGTAGTTATAGAAGGAGCCTCTATAACCTGTTCATTACTACTTTGAATGGATGTATCGTGGCTGCTTTGGGTACTGTACAGTTCAGTATAGAATTCATTCGCTGCTTTTACAATATCTTCCAGACGGGCGTACGCTTAACTCGATCGTCAGGGGCACACACACATTTAACGTCACCCACGAGCAGCAACAATTTGTCGCAAACAATGTAAGACTACGATCGGTTACAATAGTCCTGGCATTCAGTGTCAACGTCTCGTGAATACACGCATAAAATTCGCCAAGATAAATTCGAAAAGAGAAACTGAACCAAGAAAATTCGTCCACTTTTACAAAAAAAAAATTACACCGCAATATTGCATAAATTATTGCTGAAGAAAATGACGCACGCGCCGGCGGCGCCAACAGAATCGAAAACGCAGACATTGAAGGATGTACGAAAGGTGGACACCATACGCTCAGTAGAGTCCTCGCTTTCGAAGTTCATCTGTTGGACGGCTACGATGTACAGCTTGTTGTCATCAAGAAGACGATTAACTTTACATTGACGCCTTGGAGCATTAAGGCCCCTGATCCTGACATTTGCTGTTGCTACGCGCGAAGCTGTACCAAGTTTAATCGCCATACGTTAGGAAAAAGGACCTGTGACATACAGTGCACACAACAGTTGATGAAGAAGCATTTTAAGACGCAGGTGGCACTGTACGGCGTCACCATTCCTAGAGTTTGTGTACAGGCGTTGGGAATAAATGATGGGAAGTCCTTCGCCGGCAGTTAGAGACCTGTGCAAACTGCGATGGATACTGGCTTCCACAGTCGAGGAAAGCAAACACACTCACACACTCAGGCACACATGCATGCACATTGTAAAACTACGGAGGCGGCTTCACCGCCTGCCGTATCGCGACCGCGATGTTGGGCCGCGGTCTTAAAGGGAAGTCAAGCGCCGAATTCCCAGGGTGTTTGGCGGCGGCTCGTCACTGTGGCAATGTAGTTGTGATTTCTTGCCGACGCTCTCCTCGTGAGAGCACCTTTTAGTTGTCAGAGCGACCCCCTCCTGCCTCAACTCCATGGTCTCGGTGTTCCTGGGCTCCATGTTGTTGGGGATTACGGCCGCAGCAGTCGTCGCGTACTCTGGAGGGCCGTCGGTTTCCTGCCCAAACTTACGCTGCACTTGATGCCCGCCGCTACTGCAGTGGAAGCCATCGCACTCTGCTTCGTCAGTGGCGTCAACATAGCACATCCCATGTCACTGGTTGCCAAGTTTCACAGGCAGTTTCCTCCGCGTCCGCTTCGTCCATTAGCAGTTCAGAGGAGCATTCACTAGTCCCGAGGCCAGCAATTATCGCAAAAGTGCGGGCACATTGGCCGTCTTCGTGGTCGAACCGTTGGCAGGTTCCGCAGAGTTGGACACGACCCTCTTTTCGGATATTGCCCGTACCCCGACAGCAAAGGCATAAGGAAGACCTGCTTGGTACGAAGACAAGCGCCAACCCAGAGTTAACGTTGAGCCTGTGCGTCAAATAATGGAGCTTCAAGCGAGCTTTCAACTTCAGTGTGACGAGCCTCGTCGCGGAGCCCTTCTCTGAGATATGCCGCACACACCCACGCTCCTGGGCGACTTGCGTGACTTTTCCGTATCGCTCAAAGGCAGCACGCACTTCTTCGTCTGGTATGTTGCGTAGCAGCAAGTGAAGCTTTAGTTGCAGGTCCTGGTTAACTGGGTAAATCACCAGGCAGCGGCTTTGTTTATCAAGCAGCTCACCGACGCTGACAATCTTCGTTACTGCTTCGGAATCCTTGAGAGCGACGGGCAAGACGTGGCTCAGCCGAGACACCCCCAGGTCATACTGAACTGACGTGTCTCTGAAATCGTCGATTCCATACTGGCGGGTCCTGATATCGGCGTGCGAAAAAACGTATTTACAACGAAAAGTAACACAGGCAATCATGGCAAAACCGCGGGGGAAGTATTTTCCTCTTCAGTAGCCTTCTAAAAACGCCCAGGCATGGCCCCTAAAGCCGCTCCTACGGAGCCCGGCATCGCACGTCCGTGTGCTGCGGGGTCCAACAGGCAACTCAGCCACTGTCGATTCATCATGCGGGCCCCATAGAGAAAGAAATTCGGGGCCTTTAAAGATGGGTTTATATGCAAGAAGAAGTAGATGCAGCGCATGGCCTGAGCCAATCACAGGCACCCCCTTCCTCCGGAGGATAGAAGGGGAGAGACCGCATGTTCGCTCATCTCGCGCCCGCCCTTTACCGCCAGTTCACGACCGGCAGTCAGATGGCAAGGCCGCATTTGGTTTGTTCCGCCGAATAGCAGGCTGCGTTGAAGGAACGGCAGCGGGAGCGGACCGCGCATCGTAGGTTCGTTGGTTAATTGGTTGGTTGGTTAGTTTGGGTTTAATGGCACAAAGGCAACTAAAGCCATGCTGCGCCAGACACATGACAAAATGAAACGCAACTTTAGAGCAGGTAAACCTGCATTAGACTATAGTTGGTGTAAATAACCACTTTTTTTCTAAAAAGATGAACAGGTGAGAAAATGGCACTAGAGGGTCATCTGCTAGTAATAGGGCAAGGTGTAAAGGAGTGTGCAAATTATACAGGCTGTGTAAAAACCTCCATCTCAGTGTGTTGATGCGTACACATGTTATTAGGATGCGTATGGCTGTGAGAAGTTCATGGCATTTTTCGCAGGTTGGCGGGTTTTCTTTTCGGAGGTGGAAATTGTGCGTCATATCTGTGTATCCGATTCGAAGTCGACACAAGATCACCTCGTAGAACCGTTGCTGGTGACTGCATGATTTCCAGTTGCCAATTGCAGGTTTAATAAGATGTAGCTTGTTGTTCAAACTTTTGTCCCAATCGTATTGCCATTTTGACGTCAATGCCTTCAGCATCACATTGATACTGTCTTTATATGGAAGTGCTGTATTTCTAATGTTTTCATACGCTGCCATTGATGCGCATCTATCCGCTGCTTCGTTACCCGGTATAGCAACAAGGCTTGGTGCCCAGCAAAGCCTAATTGACCGGCCGTATTTGTTTATTGTTATCATGTTTAAGATATCCCCTATCAGGGGTTCACATTCGGATTTTATGTGAAGAGCCTTCAGCGTGCTTAATGAATCAGTGTATATGATTGTTTTCCTGTTTTTCAGCGATGATCTTTTGAACCAGAGTCCATATTGCATAGACTTCAGCTGTGTTGACAAAGGCGCGCTGTCGCAAACGAATACTTCTTTCCCAATGTTCTGTCACGGCCCACACATCCACGTGTGCTTTTGTCTTAGAGCCATCAGTGTAAAATTCCGTGTAATATTTATATTTGTCCTGTAGAAAGCGGAATTTTTCTATAATGTGTTCGTGTGGGGTGTCTTTCTTCTTTACATATGTCATTTTCAAATCACAAACGGTGCGAAATCGTGCCACGGGGGCAAACGCTGCGGATTTCTCACAACCTGGAGGACTTCGCCTGGAGCGATGGGCCGAGCAGATTGTGTGAAGACCCAAGTTTTCGAAATACTGGTGGACAACTGCCTGGATCAGGGATACCGTGACTGCAGATGTGTTGGTGGGACTGGAGTCGAAGGCAGCAGGATAGGCGGCTTCGATCTCACGCCACACGATCCGGGTAACATCACCAGTGTTGTTGGGACGAAGAGCATCGGCACAGAAAGATGTCGCTGGGGTGTTGGGCCGACGGGCAAACTGCTGGTCAATACGTCGGCTTTTAGCGAGTTCCAGGTGGCGGCACTCTTTTATAACTGTATCCACCGTCGCCACGTTGTTGCAAACGAGCAAGTTGAACGCGTCATCGGCATTGCCTTTGAAGATGTGGGAAACCTTGTATGACTCAGTCATGTGTGCGTCAACTTTGCGGCACAGAGCCAAGATGTCCTGAATGCAAGTGACATAGGACTCTTGACGTCTGCACACGGCTGAAAAGAGCCTTCTGCGTGGCAAGCTGGTGACCGTAGGGGTTGCCGAATAAGTCTCGAAGCTTTTGCTTAAGTGAATCCCAACAGGTGAGCTCATCTTCGTGCGTCCGAAACCAAACTCGACGTGTGGCACCGAGGTAAAAGACTACGTTGGCGAACATGATGGTAGGGTCCCACCGGTGTTACGGCTGACGTGTTCGTACAGGCTGATCGAGTCATCGACGTCTTCCCCATGTTTGCCCGAGAATAAGCCAGGATCGCGGGGAGCGGGGAGAGTGATGTAGGTCGTCGAAGTGGCTGCAGGTGTCGGAGCTGGCGGAGTCGAGTTGTCGTCGCCGGGAGCCATGTAGGAAGGCTCGAGGTACCGTCCACTGCGAAGCTCCGTGACGAGATATAGGGAACGTCCACCTCCACTAGATATGTTACGTAGGAAGACGCAGATGAAAAGCTATATACAAGTCTAATAGCAAGAAAATACGCCGCACTTGGCCAAGAGGCAACAGCCCGCGCTAGCCTCTAATCGTCGTCGTCGTCTTCACATTGCTCGCCTCTTCGTGATCGCAAATACTGTTCCATAGCAATATGATATTTCTTTTGCAAAACTTAACCAATTGATCACACGATCTAGAAAGAAAAGTCACATCAGCATCAGGTGCCCTGTAAACCGCTCAGCGTACAAACGACGACTCATTCCTTGTGATGTTTAGAAACAAGCTCTCATGATCTTCGATCTTTTGCATGACATGAATATCCATACTAGAGTTAACAATAACTGCGATTCCCCCACCGCGTGAACCACGATCGCGTCGATATAAGGTAAAACCAGGCGGGATAATTTCGCTATCACAAATGTTTTCTTTTAACCAGGTTTCAGTCACAATTACGAAGGGAGGGCCGTAAGTTATTACCAAAATTTCAAGTTTATCTGTTTTGTTGACAATGCTCCTGGCATTCAAAAAAGGGATGCTTAAGACTTTGTCAGATCTGTGATCGCTATGATTCGGATGCCTTGCTGTCTGCAGCTAGAACTGGAACACGTGTGGAAGATGCTCCATCTCTTACGTAAACCGCTTTTCCAACGCAAAGTTTGTCATTTACAAGTGACAGTTTTTTCCTTTTTTCTCGTGTTTTGAAGTCTGCCATAGCTGTTCTCTTTGTCTTAAGGTTTCCAAAGAGCAATCATTTCGAAAAAAAAATGTTCGTTCCTTTTAACTTTCTACATCTGCTAAGCACATCTGCTGAGCACATCTGCTGAGCGCATTGTGAACGTACCGTTGTTGCCGGTTCCGCCAAGCCCACTCAGATAAACGAGTTAACGTGTCATTTCCACCATGTCAAAAGGCATCGTCCCGATGCTACAAACATAACAGGAGAGTGAAACACAAAAGGACACTTAATAAACAAAGTAACAGAACAGCAAAAAAACAAAGTCCAAGGTAACACCGTCCAAAACAAATCTATAGTTCAGCTATGCGAAGGCCCCACAATTCATTAGCGCTGGTGGAACGGCGTAAGTCGCACGACACGAACTACTTCTGGTCGGGATCGGCGGCTCTGTGATAGTGAAATGCCGTCCGGCACGACTGCATAGCCGTGTGCACCAATGCGTCCGATGATGTTCTATGGTCCGAAATAGTGGCGTAAAAGCTTCTCGCTAAGTCCTAGTCGGCGTATAGGGGCCCAGACCTAAACACGGTCACCGGGCTTGTACTCGACTTAGCTTCGTCGAACGTTGTAGTGTCGGCTGTAGGTCCTCTGCTGGTTCGTGATCCGCAGGCGGGCGAGCTTTCTGGCTTCTTCAGCGCGCTGGAGATAGGTGGCGACTTCAAGATTCTCTTCGTCGGTGACGTGCGGCAGCACGGCGTCGAGCGTCGTCGTCGGGTTCCTGCCGTAAACCAGCTTGAACGGCGTGATCTGTGTTGTTCCTTGCAACGCCGTGTTGTAAGCGGAGGTTACGTAGGGCAGGACGGCATCTCAGGTCTTGTGTTTGACGTCGACGTGCATGGCTAGCATATCGGCGATGGTTTTACTCAAGCGCTTAGTGGGACCATTCATCTGTGGGTGGTAGGCAATTGTCCTCCTATGGCTTGTCTGGCTGTACTGCAGAATAGCTTGGGTTAGATCTTCTGTAAAGGCCATTCCTCTGTCGGTGATGAGGACTTCTGGGGCACGATTTCCCAGCAGGATGTTGTGAACAAAAAATTTCGCCACTTCGGTGTGCAGCTGTCGGATCGTCATGTAAGGCGTGCAGTACTTCTGGACCCAGCATCTCTACGAGATGCCACGTGGTAGTGACGCACAAAGAACACAGTAGCAATACTGTGGACGATGAAACTAACTTTTATTGGGTGAACTTGTGCCCAAGAAAAGAGGCTACATATAAAGAACAGCGACAGCAGCGAACACAGTAGCTGATCATCCAAATCTGCTTAGCGGGTCAAGCGCGTCGGCTTTATAGAGCAGTTGTCGAATTTTCTATGGTAATCGCTGGGACCCCCGTGCCTTCCACAAAGTTCTACACCAATCGCGTCACGCATACAGGCGATCAAATTACACAAGTTTCTGCGATGACAGACATCGGATAGAAGCATCCATACCATTCTAGAAACTTCGGATACATGTAGGCGCGTCTTGCACTGAGCGATAACATTTCTTAGACGGTAAAAGCGTTCACCCGTAAAAGATGAGCGAGTTCACGTGTTAATATTGTCATCCTAATCAAACGGTTTCTCAATCCGATTTCTCTGATGTCCCTAATGTCCAATTCTGCCGTTTCTATGCCAGGAGGTTATATACTTCTTCTGTGACAGTCCCAGCCGCCACCTAGGGCAGCGAGTGAAGTGGCCGCCAGCCGTATTGCTAGATGAAAAAGAGCATGCGCCGGAAGCATAGGTGGCCTCGGTAAACAGCGGTACTCCCTGAGCGTTTGGTTCCGCGATGAAAAATAAAATGAAACTGCTTTAGGAAGCATATCAGTCCGCGGATGTGTGTCGCTGGTGTCGAAAAACAAATGCACCTGTGTCAATTTATTGACGCAGGTTTTGAGAACGGTATCCGTGGGAGGCTTTGCGCATCGCACTTCCTCGCTTGGTCATATTACGGTCTCTCCATACAACCTAAATCTGTGTGATGTGAGTGCCTAACGAACATTCACCGCTTTTTACCCACTAATTGACGTGAAAGACTGTGAGACACCTTGCATAAAGACTCAATAAACTGCCCATCCGTCAACGTTTGACTAAATGGTGCTACCATTATTTAATCTTTCGCGAGTGCTGTCAAGCCTGAGCGCTTGAGAAACTGTACTGAAAATTTCGTATGTGTTCCCGGCAGGTCCAAAAGGCATTCACACAACTGAACTCCTTGCTCAAATCGCAATATTATATTACCCTTGGTAGAGTGTATAAGCGCGACTGAACGACGACATAGAAAGAAACAGATACACAGTCACAGCGCTTCACTTTCAACTATAGATTTTATTATCGCACGCATCGATAAATATATACCGTGCGAGCGGAAACAAACATAATAGCCAAAAAGAACATTCAGTGGTGAATTTCGCTGAACGTACACGTGTGCAAGGCATGGGGAATACATGTACTGCAATGGTCACTAAGATAAACCCAGGAATCGTATCTCCTTTTCAGATAGCCACACCGGAGGCTTGCTTACGAACTCTTGCTCTAATTTTTTCATCTGGAAGGCCTCTACAATATCCCTCGTCATCCTGCTAAGAGCCTTATACAGAATAGAAGTGCTTTAGAACATGGCCTTGCAGGAACCATCTCGGCAGTGAATACCCAAATGACCGCGGAGATTACCCTAGTGACGTTATAGGGATGCTCTTTTAATCTGTCATCGATGCATCTGCCGGTTTGATCAAAATACGTTCTTTGGCATGAAAGTGGAATGGCATAGACAACGGTAAAAGTACAAATTACAAATTGTTTGCGATGTTGGTTAGAATTTGCGTGCCTTTTGTTATTCTCTGTGGTAAGCTGTTTGCATAGCTTCTGTAGACGCTCAGGGGCAGAGAAAACCACGTCCACGGCGTATTTCGCCGCCATTCTTCTGATATTATGTGAAATTCAATGAATGCATGGTACCACAGCAACTTTCTTTGCTCTAGCATTGGCACTGTTTCCATTCGACCTGATTTTGTACTTCCTGCATAAGCCTCCGCGACAGAATTGAGCATACGCATCGGGTGACCGGAATCTGCCAGGGGCATGGCCTGATCTCTGAAAACGGCTTCTATATTGTGGTCACTTGACTTCGTCAGAAAATTGTTGAAACACGATGTTACTACTGCGCATTTTACAAGTTTTGAATGAGCAGAATGAAATGGTTAGACTAGCTTATTGCCTCTAGGCTGATAAGTTCTACATGTCATTTGTGGAGAAAAGTACAATCCCAAGTCTAAAAACCTTATGAAATTGCCTATGGGGACTTCATGTTACAAAGACAATTGGGACAACACTTCACTGAATGAGGTTAGGGTTTTTGAAACCAGCGAGTCAATATTGTTTGATTCGGTATTTAAAACGATTAGAAAATCGTCAACTTATCTGAACACTTTCACGACATCGGTGTCATTTTTCGGGGTTCATTAAGAACCTGGTCATGGTTAGCTAGATACAAGTCATTTAAGCAGGGAGCAATACATGACCCAATATATATGCCATCTTCTTGTTTGACAACACTTCCTTCCCAAGCCGCGTAAGTTGAGTTAACATAAAAACGGAGAAGTTCTAAAAATTTGTTGCTAGTCAAACCACAAGCCTTTTGAAATTGAACCGCTCAAAACTTGTCAGTGCAGTCAGATACACATTTCATCACGTCATTCTGCGGGAGAGAATAGTACAGGTCCATTAAGTCAAAGGAAAAAGCGACAGGGTCCCTGTCTTGAGAGTCTTTAAATAATTCCACCACTTGTGCTGACTTAGTTAACAAAAATGGGTCGTCGATTGGCAAGAGCTTTAAGTGCTTTGGAAAGAGCGTCGCTACATGTTTCTGCCAAGTAGCATTTTGTGACACTACGACTCGGAGGGGGCTTTCGGCTTGTGCGCATTTTTCTGATAAAAACAATTCAAGGTCCCCCTTCGCGCTTTTTTTCGATACACCGGGATATGCCATCTAGTTTGAAGCTTTTGCATAGCTTCTTTGCTTCATTCTGGACTTTCTTAAGTGTTATGTCGTTGTGGACCCTGAAAGTTGACGAAATGGTTTCACGAGCCTTTGAATTATACATCGTCCTTTTCATCACCACGAAACCACCCTACACATCCGCAGGGATAAGTGTGAGCAAATTGTCTTTCAAGAACTTAAGTCTTATTGAAAGAGAAATTTTCGCTAAGGGGACGGGAACGCATAAGCACGTCTACTCCCTCAGATACACACCTTTCCGACTCGGCTTCAGGTACTCGCTTAGACACTTGCCGTTCCACTGCCAGCAGATCGGGAGCAGACTTCTTTGGCTGAGTCGCGAACTTCGGCCCACATTTGAGTACTTGCTGTACCTTGTTTGGCAGCGCCACGTCACCAACGATGTGTACCTGGCTCGTTGATGCTGAAGGCTTCTTCTGCAATCCCTGCCTCAGGCTTGGAAGAGCTTGCTGCCATAGTGATTCCGTCGTGCGGTCGATGATGCGGGAGAACTGTCGCCACGAGCTACCACTTGTAGGTTCCGAAAGTATCCCTCAAGTTTTCTCTGTACATTCGCACTTGTAGCTGCCATTCCGAGCACATCAGTTCACACATTCGACACCCTTGGTTAGTTAATGGTTGGCAGCATCCGAATAACGCGAGAATATTGGGTGGCCGAATCTTGTGTTGGATGCAGAAGCCGAGCATGCGAGCTTGCCCGGCTTCTGCTTGCCCGGCTTTTGTAAGTAAACTACTGGTATTTTCTTCACATACATTTCTTTATGTTACCGTGGGATAAGCTAAACTTTGTTATTATTTGTAATGAATTCTGTATTTTGCTCTGTTAACGTTCATTTCCTGTTGGTTGTATAATACCTCATTATATGCTACTGTTGCTTTAAGATGTCCATTATCATAACAATTCTTGTACAGGACGTCCCGATACAGTCTTTGACTATGGGACCTCCTCCTGCATAATAAATACTTGTAATTTGACCCAACTTCTAACAATAAATTCTGATTCTGATTCTGAGAGGCTGATGGCCATCTTTTCTAGGCAATATATAGAAGTGCAGTTGTCGGTGACAGAGAGGTGATAAGCGTCAAAAACACGAGGATGTTGTACTATAGTTGATTCATATAGGGGTAAGTAACGTTCCAGGCTCACCACACGAATGTAGGTGCAAGGCGCAACTAGGTCAACTGACAACAACAACAGGCTCTGGTGATGAGTATTTCATCGAGCCGTGGTGGCACGAAAAAATGTTTTGGTCCTGCTGTTACGCGGATAAGAGCGTACGAATCAGTTTGCTTGTGTGGTCGCTCAGAGCACATCACCACGATCATGTAGTCCTCTTCCAGGTCGAATCTTAACCAGAAAATACATTCAGACAAAATACCGGATGCTCCTGCCGACAAAAAAAAAGAACGACGGAATGAATAAGAAATCGTGTACGGTGAAGAGTGGCACGCGAATGTCACCAAAATAAGGAGCACGTTCTTATTCTCGTGATCAGCGAAAATCTTTATCGACAGCATATCGACTAGCGCGTATTTACTGCTCCATTAAGATATATGCTTGATTGTTTTGTGTCTCGGACAAATAAGCAGCATGAACGATGGAATGGAAAAAAAGTTGTGAGCTAAGTACTTGAGGATCACTGAGCATCTACGCCGACTTCAAGAAAGTGTGCGGCTTCCGTTTCTCACGAAGGACGGAAGGGTGGACTGGCTTATTTGGTAACCGCAGCGACAGACGCAAATTTTGAGAAAGGTAACAGAGGGAAAAGGCCGAACGAGTTGAAAACAAGAATAATGAAAGAAATCGTATGGTATATCAAGAGACTGAACAAGACAGTCAGAGGGGCTAGGTGAACAGCTTTTCAAGCTTTGCCAGAGTTATTATGTGGCGACGTAAAGACGCACAAAATGTTATATGCCGATCCAAATGAATCAGCATGGTTATACTTGTGTGTGAAACCGCGGTGGCCTGTCAACAGGGCGTCATGGAGTTGCGCATGATTGTTTATGTTGTGTGCTCGACTAAACAACTAACGCATCAGATAAATCAGGGGGACGTTTTGTCGATACAAGGTGACATCTTAAAAAATGTTAAGCTTGCAATCCCCCAAAATTAGAAAATTGAGCACTACGGCTATTGTTGGCCTTGTTCAGGATGACGCAGGCATTAAATTCGGCCTTGAGTTTGGAGAAAATGAGTTCAAGTGATCTTTATTTGCATTGCAATGGTGGGCGTGTTCAGCCAGAAGTTAAAGCAATTCATTTAGTTGTGTGCGAGAATTCTGTGTACTATATGAGCGACAATCATAGCAAGAATACAACATTAACAAACGAACAGAATTTGAAGACAAGTTCACTTCAAATACAGTTTAGTGAAAGGGAAGCACCTTCACACTATAGCTGTGGAGGATGCAAAAAATGAACGAAATGAAAATAGACGGTCTTGCATATATTCAGTAAATTGACAGACCATTTGCGTCTTGGCAAAAAGGTGGGGTTATTTTGGAAGGCCGAAAACCTAGTGACCCAGGAGACCAAGTTGGCTCTCGTAATGATGAAATCGCGGAAAGGACGCGATGACACCTTGACGAGACGCGACTGTACACCAAGAAATAAAGACATTGTTTTACACTGTAGATTTTCGCACATATTAAAGAATCGCGCTCAATAATGGAATAGTTTCATTCGAAGTGCGAGAACGCAGCTGCTGTGTCCATGGTAAACTATTTTTAAACGGCTTCAATCCCATGGCCGTTGCATCATTGTGGACTTCCGTGGTATCGTAGTCATAAATATGGGCTACAATTGATAGCGAATTCGGGAGGCTGATGGCAAGAAGGCTAAACCTTGCAGAAGGCCTCATCTAAATATAATGACTTTTTGTGCAGCATGGTCAGGTGGCGTGCTATTTTTAGGACGTCTTTTGACAATCCCCCAAAATATGAACAGAGGCGTACAAAAAGTAGGCAGTAACTCCACTAAAGTTGTAGCTGCATTCATAAGCATACGTCTGAATTTCAGTTAGCACACTCCACAGATTTAACTTGGAACACCTTCAAATTTGAAATATCCAGTTCACCCAGCCCTAAGTTTCACGTTGGGCCATCCCAACATTTATGGTTGCCCACGCACAAATTTTGAGTTGGCTCACCCCAAAATTTCACTTATCCCACCCTTTAATTTAAAGGCGACGTACCACCAATGTTGAGTTGGCCCACTGATAAATATCAAGTTGGCCTAACTCGGAATTTTAGTTAGAGCACCCCTAAATTTGATGTTGACGCACAGCCAAATTTGTTGGCCCTACCCGAAATTTCAAGTTGGAATACCCCCAAGTTTATTTTGGCCCACCCTTAAATTTAGGTTGGCCCACACCCAAATTTGAAGCTGGACCACTCGTAAATTTAAACCGGCTCACCCCCAAATATTCGTTGTCCTACCTCAATATTTATTTGGTCCACCCGAAAATCTAGCTTACCAACCCCAACTATAGGCTCTTCTATGCATTTTCTAAGGATCTCTGTGCATCACGAAGGATATACATTAATCTCATAATATGGGAATTCTCTCTAATCAACTCTTTTTTTAATTGTTATTTGTTGCTTTCAATGCTAGAGATCATCTACATTCACACCACTCGAACATTTAACTTTCTAAATTTCGCAAATTACGTATTTTCTTACCGATACAAGCCATTACACATTTTCCGTGACATATTTGCTGGGGTATTCGCCAAAGAATGCTTATGAATTAACATACGGGCATCTTGGCAAATGTGAAACCGCTAGAAGTGTCAGGACAGCACTCCAGTATATATTATACTTTAAGCGTAAAAGAACCATAACGTTCACTGGGTGGCCAAACTTCGAGACGTTTAAATTGGCCGTAGGGCTAGTTCAGCTGATACCTAATTGTGCGAAATAAGGTGAAAATTGATGGCTAGTGTTGAAGAAAGGCCCAGTAGGTCATGTCGCCGGCGCCAGCGCCTGCGAACTCTCCTGCGGCTGCATATATAAGCGAGCTGCGTGGTCTGCAGTCCTTACGGGGTAAGTCGTGTCTGAAAGTTGAGGGGCGGACTCCACCACTACAATTACAATGCCCTCTACAGTGCCATGCTTCGAAGGCTGGAACCGATTTTCGCAGAGTGAGGATGCGAACATATTATCTCATGTGCCAGCTGTCGCTTTCCTCGGATTGCCAACATTCGTAATGATGTCCTTTACAGTTGCACAACCCTTCAACACAAGTAGTTGGAGTTAGTGAGGAGTTGCGCGCGAAACATTTGCGTATGTGGGCAGCTAATTTGCCACTCGATATCTGCTATTACATTGAGGCTATACTATAAAGGCGGACGGACACCATGGTAGACAATATGGAGAACACACAATTACTACATGTAATACTGCAACATATTCTCAAATAGCAGTCTTCTCTCACGCACGGTGACAACCGTGCCTGATAGTACTTTGACAACTAACTACAAGTACTGTATATGTCATGCCCAAAGTGCACCTGTCCCGATGGACAGTAATTGGAACGTATTATCGTGAGCAGCTTCGACCATAGCATGTTAACGGAACACTACTCAGAGACAGTTTGCCCAATTCTTGTCTTGTAACTATTGCCGGAAGATGAAAAACCAAGTTATCCATGTATCCATCTGAATATCTAGGCACGTCTCGATCGGATAGCAAGATCGCTAGGGCAATAACTTTTGGCACCTTAACGAAACCGATAGGTGAAAATCAAAAGCAGTTCATGACGGCGTATCTCGCAGATGGTGTGCGTAGTTTGGGGGCAAATAATCTTTGCCGACTGGAGAAAACTTGCCCCGGAATGCTACCGAAAATGACCTTAGCCCCTTTACAGCGCAGTATGAAAAACGTGGTTGCCCTTCGCGAGGCCTCTCGAAAAGTAGAATGATTCATCGCTCGTTGTCACAAAAGGTTGTTGGGATCCTAAGTCATTTCCAGATGACGAATGGCTACGCTTTGTCGAGAACACTGATAGCGCTGGCGGAACCAGCTTTGTGGTGAATTTCAGTTCGGAGAGGTAGCTTCCAATTTTTTTTATTTCTGTTTTGCTGATGTCAACACTACGTCACCAGCACAAGCTTGAAAAGTTTAATGCCACGACTCTAGGTGGTGGCACTCATGCGAACAAAACTGCGATGCCCAGAAAAGCTGGATACGTTGAACAGGAGCGAGCCAGCCCGCGAAGTGTGACGTAGGCGACGTCACGTGACGTGACTTGCAGACCCTGTCAAATATATTGGTGTTGCCATAGTGCGCAATGACACCGGTGTCTCATGTTCCTGGAATAGGGCGGCAAAATGAATGGAACATACTCAGATACGCATAAATTATATTTAATGGCCGATAAATATTCTTGGGAGCCTGGGTTATTGTGTTTGTGCAACGGATAGGTGTGGCTCTCAAAGCAGCGAAATACATATTGACACGTGTACTTATCTTTATCGGGCGACCACGTTTCGCCGCCTAACGGGTGTAATCGCACAGCGCGGCACGCGCCTGCGTGTGTCTGAGGTTTCTGGAGGGTTATCGATGCTTCTACCCGGCTTTCAGTTGGCGCCGAACCTTGTGTTATCTGATTTCATCGCGTGACGCGAATGGTGTAGACCTTTGTGAAAGGCACGCGGGTCCGAACGATTAGTCTGGAACATTCGACGACTGCTCTATAAAAGCCGACGCGCTTGACCCGTTGATCAGATTTTCGACGATCGCCGACCGTGTTCGCCGCTATCGTTGTGCTATAAGTGTCTTTTGTGGGCATAGGTTCGCCCAATAAAAGTTAGTTTTGTGTTTCACAGTATTGCTACTGTGTTCTTTGACGTCATGACCACGTGACAATATGAGACTTAGCTCATTCACGCCCAGATTCATCAAATTTCTAGTTAGTCGGGCTCAATGTGGCTCATGGGTATGTCGCAGTTTTAGTTAACCAACTCATCAGCTAGTCTGGCGATCGACGTACTTAAGGCGAACTTGCACTCTTAGGGGGAATTTGGCCCTTGCTTGCGATTGCCGGTAGAATTCATATCTAAATGTCTGTCTTCTCTTATGCACGCAGAGGCTCGATACAAAGAAACGCTGGAATATCAAAACACCACCACGAACTGTTCAGTTGTTAGGATGGAGATGTGGATATATCACACTGGTAAGAATTTTAAATTTTTCCGTTTTATTCCATGGAAAACTGTAGAAATTATTATAGATGACTACCTTCAAACTCACTGCGTGCTCAGCCAACAAAGCTATGTAGAGAACTGCAACTGCGTGGCTTCCATGCGAACCTGCAAAGTTGGTTACCGTTGTACAGAGATATTAAAAGAAAGTCTGTGGTGTTACGTGAAGCAAGTTCGTGAACTAAATAATTTTATCCGTATATGTACAACATATCTCGGTTTATTTATCACATATCTACCCAGACATCTTAGATTGTCAGAGGCCACGGGATATTTAATTTCAAATGTTGCTTCTTGACTATTTGCCAAAATAGCTTTCTTTGTTGATCTTAATTCACGTTGAGTTCATAATTTATCTCTTGGCACTAATAATAGCCACCCTAATTCAAAAGTATTGTTACGGACGAGGCATTTTTATTGAGACATGATGGATGAACATGAATGAGTCCTGGAGAAGAAATAGTCCAGCAGCAGTTTCGTTTTGCGCTCCACACCAAAAAGAACCGTCGAGTTCTTCATTTCGCCTCAACCAAGGCTTTACAATACTCTATTATTATTGCTTTCGAGGCTTAAAACTATTTTGCACGGTTCATTGATTTGTTCTCAAATGAGACTGCTTGAAAAAATGTGCATGGTCGAGGAATAAACACAAGGTTACTTACAATATTGAAATGCTAACGACGAACGCCGCAACTCAAAGAAGAGGAAGAGAAGCGCTAGCAGAAGGATAGCGTAGGGGGAGGGGAGGTCAAGGGAATAGTTTTTGCTGTGTCGCGTGGTGATTTTAGGCCGATCAAGGCGCCACACTTCTGTTACATTTTGGTGGCAGCGGTAACGTTAAATCGTAGCAAGCGACTTTACCAGCGACTGCTCTCCCTTGAGAACCTATTAGTCCAGCTTATGTGTTCCGCGGATAGTCGCATTGCGGACATCACCATGCGTGTTTTCAGCCTCGTGTCGCCCGTTTCAACTGCTCAAGCTCCACATATTTCCCTATTGCACATGCGAAGCCCCCCCATGGGTGTTAGGGCGGACTGATAGTGTGATATCGCTTGATGCGCGTAATGTGCGAGAATTTAGTAGCGCCAGGGCGGCGTCCTGGTCACCTTACACGGTCGACCATATACTTAGACCACTATTGTGCTCAATTGCTGTGGAGGGACCGGTATACTCAACAAGAACTTCTGGCATAACCTGCGTTTGCGCTCACCACACCGTGCCATGTTTTTCGAAGGAAACCGAGTCATGGGGGCGATCATACCACTCTTTGGAGCGATCTTGTGATGCCAGTGTACGCACACGAGCAATTTGTTGGGCTTCTTCAGCACAGCACAAAGCACAATAAGCGCAAAGATGAGCTTTGTCCCACATATTGGGAAAATTTAATGATGATCCTTTCAGCGAAGAGAGCACCGTCCCCATCGATCATCGGCTCAGAGGGTAGGGAAAGCATTTTTGTGTTTTATTAGAACGTCTGGTTCGCACGAGTGGCGTTAACTGAAGTACTGTTCGTGCATGTCTCTACACCTTCTCTCTTCCTTTCTCTCTTCCCCTTCTTCCTTCCCCCAGCGTAGGAGAGCCAACCAGACTCTTGACTAGTTAACATCTCTGCCTTCCTATACTTTCATATATCTTAAGCACGGCACAATGTTTTGGCAACTGGGTCCTGTGTATGGAGCGTCAAAGAGAATATGGTATCAATACAGCTGCTCGGAGCCCGAGCGTAGAGTAGGTAGAAAGGCGTGAACTCCGTGGTTTCATGCTTCGCTGTATTGTAGGCGTAGCTGATATACAGTAAGATGTTATCCCAGTTCTTTTGCTGGATGTTACATATATAGCCAGCATGTTGGTCAGGGTGCGGTTGGTACGTTCGTCAAGACCATTGCTAAGGGGATGATATGGTGTTGAGTGGGAGAACTGCGAAGTGCAGTCTAAGAAATTATTTCATGGCATCGGCGATGAATTGGTGACCTGGGTCGCTGATGATGACACGAGGCGGACCATGATGAAGAATTACGTATGTAACAAGAAGGCAGCGACACCAGGGGATGTGGAGGAAGACATCGCCGCGTTTTCCGCGTGTATAGTAAGGTGATCGACGCACAAGATGACCCAGCGTATATAGTTCGACGATCATGGAAATGGTCCTAGCAGGTCAATATTGACGTGCTCGAAAGGTGTAGCAGGCGTCGCTACAGGATGAATATGGCTGTTGGGAGCGCCTGTTGGCCGCTTGTGATGCTGGCACTTGTCGCAGCTCGACAGGTACTGCTTAATAGAATGCGTCATCTTAGGCCACTAAAACTGCTCCTGTAATCTATGTATGGTGCGAACGAATCCAAGATGACCTGACGCCAGAATATCATGCATGACACGGAGAAAGTCACATTGCAGGTTTTGGGAACAACCATTAACTCCCGCGCGCGACTGGCTGAGTAATTTATTTTGTATAACACTCATTTGCGAAGACAAAAACGACCACTGGTATTGGGACAGCAGACATCGGTGAACAAGGGTTCGAAACATAAGTAATTGCAATGTTCCCGCTGGAAAACGGTGGCGTCAGGAAACGTGTGCGGAACAGCAGCAAAGCAGGTGTCGAGATTGTCCGCGTTATCTCTCGTTGTGGACAGAGGAAGGCGAGAAAGTCAATCAGCGTCGGCATGACGTCTTCTACTTTGGTGGGAAGCAATGAAGTCAAATTTTTGCAGCCTTAAAGCCCAGCGTGCTAGAAGACCAGAGGGGTCACGGAGGGTAACAAGCCACCATAAGGAATTAGGGTCATGTACAATGGTGATTTGGCGCCAATAGAGGTAGCAACAAAATTTCTGACCACCTAATACAGAAGCTAAGCATTCTTGCTCTGTCACAGTGCAGTTTCCTTTATACTTGCTGAGAGAACGACTCGCATAGGCACTCCACCTATTGCAATTCCGCTGGCGTCACTGCGCACTTCTGTAGGAACAGACAGATCGAAGTGACGAAGAATGGATGCTGAAGTCAGCAGAAACTCAGGTGCCCACTTGTATGGACTGTCTTTTCGCAAGAGACTCGTCAAAGGATAAGCAATGTCCGCGAATCTGCACACCAACTGTCCAAAGTAGGAGCATAAACCGAGGAAGCTGCGTAGTACTTATAGTGTCTAGAGAAGTTCTTCACGAGCAGGTTGTTTTGTAGCGTGAACGACGACAACCCGCGCTTAAGTGCCCTAGGGACAACGTCGGTGTTCCCTTCCAAATACTCGACGAGGCCTTTTAGCTCCGGGTCTGCTCGTTGCTGTTTAGTGAAGTCTTCCGCGCTTATTATCCCAAGGAAGGCGTCGTCGTCCTCGTCGTCTTGCGGCGGGGGATCGATGGGGGCGCGCGATAAGCAGTCGGCGTCGGAGTGTTTTCTTCCGGACTTGTATATTACCGTGACGTCATATTCTTGTAGTCTGAGGCTCCACCGCGCCAGCCGTCCGGAAGAGTCCTTTAAGTTAGCTAGCCAACACAATGCGTGATGGTCACTGACGACTTTGAATGGCCTGCCATAGAGGTAAGGGCGGAATTTAGCTATAGCCCAAATGATGGCGAGGCATTCCTTTTCAGTCGTAGAATAGTTGCTTTCCGCTTTTGAAAGCGATCGGCTAGCATACGATATCACCCTTTCAAGTCCTTCTTTCCTCTGGACTAGGACGGCACCGAGGCCTAGGCTACTGGCGTCAGTGTGGATTTCGGTATCGGCGTCCTCGTCGAAGTGTGCAAGTACCGGCGGCGACTGCATGCGTCGTTTGAGTTGTTCAAATGCATTGGCCTGCGGCGTTTCCCACTTGAACGCGACATCACATTTGGTTAGATGTGTTAGCGGCTCCACGATGCGTGAGAAGTCCTTGACAAAGCGCCTATAGTAGGCACACATGCCAAGGAATCTGCGCACTGCCTTCTTGTTGGTTGGCTGCGGGAACTTTGCGATGGCAGCTGTCTTCTGTGGGTCGGGGCGTACTCCTGATTTGCTGATCACGTGGCCTAGGAACAAAAGCTGATCGTAAGCGAAGCGGCACTTTTCCGGCTTCAGAGTGAGCCCTGATGACTTGATGGCTTCTAACACTGTCGCAAGCCGCCTAAAGGCCAGAATACATGGAGCGAATATGCGACGAATAGTCTGCGTTCGACGCCCGGCGGCGTACGCGCGACGCGCGGCGGCGGAAAAAACGTCGTTCGCCGCCGATCCAGCTGGCGCAGAAAAGTTCGTCGGGCGGCGACGATACCGGAAGCGGCAAACGAGCGGCGCCCCAAAGCGAGCCAATCAGGTCTCACTATCCGCCCCGACTTCCGGCTAGGCTTCCCCGCTTGTCCGTGTATCCCGATCCCACTCTATCGTTCACGCCGGTCTCCCGCCTTTCGTATTCATGGCATCCAAAGCGGCGCGGCTGGAATTTAACAAGTTAATAACAGCCACGGTTAGACAAGCTCACGTGCGCTACTTTCGGGTCTGCTTGCTTCGGCCGCGCGCGCGTTGAGCCACAGAACAGAGCCGCGAAGTCGGAGGAGCCGAAAGTTGTTTGTTGTTTACCCGCCCAGCGTTGCCACAACGCATAACATCGCCGCTTTCTTTAAACTACATCGGCACATGAATGTCTCAAACACATAAAAAAGACTAGAAATCATTTCTAAACAAAATTTTACGCGTTTTTAGAGTGTTCCGTAATTCAAAAGCGATAATATTTGTCGTTAAAGTTTTTTTTTTGTCATGTGTTTCACGACAGCGCATTTGCCTCGTCTAGCCACACTGATAACAACGCAGCGACTCGCCGGCGGCGGCCGGCCTGTCTTCGCTCCATGTAGCGCAGCCCGACGAACATACGGCGTCGCGCCGCGGCAGATTTTCTGCCGCCCGAACTTCGTCGTGAAAGTTCGCTCCATGCATTCTGGCCTTAAGGTGATCGTCGAAATTTCCGGCGAAGACAACGACGTCATCCAGGTAAACAAGGCACGTCTGCCACTTCAGTACGGCTAACACCGTGTCCATGACGCGCTAAAACATTGCAGGCGCCGAGCATAGTCCGAATGGCATGACCTTGAACTCGTAGAGGCCGTCTGGCGTGATGAAGGCAGTCTTTTCGCGATCTCTCTCGTCGACTTCTATTTGCCAGTAGCCAGACTTGAGGTCCATCGACGAGAAGTATTTAGCGTTGCAGAGCCGATCCAATGCGTCGTCTATCCGTGGAAGGGGGTACACATCCTTCTTCGTGATCTTGTTCAGTCGACGATAATCGACGCAGAAGCGTAGGGTTCAGTCCTTTTTCTTTACCAGGACTACAGGAGAGGCCCACGGGCTTTTCGGCCGCTGGATGATGTCGTCGCGCAGCATTTCGTCGACTTGTTGCCTAATAGCTTCACGTTCTCGCGTCGAAACTCGGTAAGGGCTCTGGCGGAGTGGTCGAGCGCTCTCTTCGGTTATTATTCGATGCTTTGCAACTGGTGTTTGTCGAATCCTCGATGACGTCGAAAAGCAGTCTTTGTATTGTCGGAGAAGACTTCTGATCTGTTGCTGCTTACTCATAGGAAGACTTGGATTCACGTCGAAGTCTGGTTCGGGGACAATGCTCATCGGGGTAGATGCGGCTGAATCTGAGAGGACACAGGCATTGCTGGTTTCCACAATTTCCTCGATGTATGCGATTGTCGTGCCCTTGTTGATGTGCTTGAACTCTTGGCTGAAGTTGGTTAGCATAACTTCCACTTGCCCTCCGGGGAGTCGAGCGATGCCTCTTGCGACGCAAATTTCACGGTCGAGCAGTAGATGTTGGTCGCCCTCGATGACGCCTTCTACGTCAGCGGGTGTCTCAGTGCCGACGGAAATAATTATGCTGGCGCGCGGCGGGATGCTCACTTGATCTTCGAGCACACTCAAGGCGTGGTGACTACGACAGCTCTCCGGCGGTATCGCTTGATCTTTTGACAGCGTTATCGATTTCGACTTCAGGTCGATGACTGCGCCATGTTGATTCAGGAAGTCCATGCCGAGAATGATGTCTCGTGAACACTGTTGGAGGACAACGAAGGTGGCAGGGTAAGTCCGGTCATGAACAGTAATTCTTGCCGTGCAGATCCCAGTCGGCGTAATCAGGTGTCCTCCAGCGGTCCGAATTTGAGGGCCTTCCCATGCAGTCTTAACTTTCCTCAACTGGGCGGCGATGGGTCCACTCATGACGGAGTAATCGGCTCCTGTGTCTACTAAGGCGGTGACTGCGTGGCCGTCGAGAAACACGTCGAGGTCGGTGGTTCTTTGTCTTGCGTTGCAGTTAGGTCTCGGCGTCGGATCACGGCTGCGTCGTGTTGAACTGAAGCTGGAACGTCGCGTCGTCAAGTCGTCTTTTGTCGGTGTAGTCTTGGCTTCCTGACTTCGTCGGGATGGCGACGTGTCGTCATTAGGTCATCGAGATGGTTTCTTCGTCGTCTTCGTCGGCGGCGGAGGATCTTCGTCAGTTCGACGAACAGCAACCGCACCTCCATCGGTTGCTGCTTTTAGTTTTCCGGATACGGGCTCGCTGACCGGCCCCGGGCTGGGCCAGTGTATGGTCGGCGCTGCGGCGACAGGTAGCGGCCTGGTGATGGCGAACGCGACGGTCGTCGAGAGCTCCACTGAGTAGCGGCGAGGAAGTCGGCGATATCGCGAGGGCGTTCACCTCGCTGCGGGCGCGGAGCATTGACGGCGAAACCTCGCAGTCCCATCTCCCGGTATGGGCATCGGCGATACACATGGCCGGCTTCTCCGCAGTGATAGCAGAGCGGGCGGTGGTCAGGAGCGCGCCAAATGTCCGTCTTCCTCGCGAAGGTGCGCTGGGCGACGGGTGGGCGTGCTGGCGGCGGCGGCGGCGGACGACGGAATTGCGTCGTTGCAGGGCCCTGGCGTGGTCGCGGAGGGGGACCTTGACGGCGTGCGACGGCGCCGTAGGTCATCGCTTCTGGCTGGGGCTGCGGTAATTGAGGTTGCACCTCAGGAACCCCAAGCGATCGCTGAACCTCATCTTTCACGATGTCAGCGATCGAAGCTACTTGAGGCTGCGACGAAGGCAGGACCTTGCGCAGTTCTTCGCGCACAATGGCCCTGATGGTCTCTTGAAGGTCGTCCGAACCCAGTCCTTGGATGGCATACTGCGGCGTGTGCCCCTGGCGGTTATATTGCCGGGTGCGCATCTCCAGAGTTTTCTCGATCATCGATGCCTCTGCAGAAAACTCAGCCACAGTCTTCGGTGGGTTACGAACAAGTCCGGCGAAAAGGTCTTGCTTGACGCCGCGCATCAGGAACCGAACTTTTTTCTCCTCCGACATTTCCGGGTCGGCGTGCCGGAAAAGACGGGCCATCTCCTCCGTGAAGATCGCGATCGTCTCGTTTGGCAGCTGCACTCTGGTTTCTAGTAGAGCTTGGGCTCGCTCTTTTCGCACGACGCTTGTAAACGTGTGCAAGAAGCCGCTTCGGAACAGGTCCCACGTCGTTAAGGTGGCTTCCCGATTCTCGAACCACGTCCTGGCGGCGTCTTCCAATGCGAAATAGACATGCCGCAGCTTGTCGTCGCTGTCCCAACTGTTAAACTTAGCGACCCTCTCATACGTCTCCAGCCAGCTTTCCGGGTCCTCAAATGTGGAACCGCGGAACGTCGGTGGCTCCCTGGGCTGCTGCAGAACCATTGGGGCTGCTCCGTCTGCCATTGGGGCTGTCTTCTTGGTCGTCTCTGGACGAACTTCTCTGGCGCTCTTCTTGGTCGTCTCTGGTAGAATTCCGTGTTCCGGGGGCAGCTGCTGTAGCCGGCGGCTTGCTCGATGTTCCGGGACGGCGCTGGTGTTGTCTTTGCGGTCCGGGCTTGAATTACGGCTTGTCGGGGGCGTCCGGTACATGAACGTAAAGCACCTCAACCAGATTTCACGTGGTGGTGACGTTCAATAACACAGTAGCAATACTGTGAACGACAAAACTAACTTTTATTGGGCGAACCTGTGCCCACAAAACAGGCTACACTTATAGCACAACGATAGTGGCGAACACGCTCGGCGATCGTCGAAAATCTGATCAGCGGGTCAAGCGCGTCGGCTTTTATACAAAAGTTGTCGAATGTTCCAGACTAATCGTTGGGACCCGCATGCCTTCCACAAAGTTCTACAACATTCGAGTCACGCGATGAAATCAGATAATACAAGGTTCGGCGACAACAGACAGCGGATAGAAGCATCGATAACTTTCCAGAAACTTCGGATACATGCAGACGCGTCCCGCGCTGTGCGATAACATTTGTTAGGCGGCGAAACGTGGTTGCCCGTTAAATATAAGTACACGTGTTAATATTGTTAAAAATCGCAAATCCAGGACAAAGAATATTGCTGCCATGGTACGCAGACACATTGTAGTGCATATCGAATTAAGTTAGTGCTCCTATGTAGCTGCTTATTTGTTTGTTGTTCGAGCAAAAGAGTGCGGTTGCAGTACAGACAACTGTGACACGTACTGTATTTATTATCTTGCTTCCCCCTTTCAACCACTTCATGCAAAGCAAGTACAGTATTCCATATTCAGGAGCTCTTCTGTGAGCCTGGTGGAAGGATGCCAAAGATCATATCGCCAGCTACAATGCATGCAAGATGTCGGAACTATTTTGAATAGTTTTCCATGGTAGCAATTATTGACAAGTGTTTCACATGACTCAGGTCAAGAAAAATAAAACCCTAATACAGAAAAATTGAATGCGTCGGTGAAAGATATTCCTAGTAATCATAATGCAATAGGGTAGCAAGTGCGCATGATATCAAGTCAGAAAGAACAGCATCTAATAGCTTTATAGAAACCGTGAGGTTAACTGAAAATGTTAAAGTAGGGTAAAAAATAGGAAACTAGTGAAATAATTTTTTTTCTAAACTGCAATTCCCATAAAAAATATATTCTACAGACGGGTCGCCTCACATGAGCTCTAACATTAGGGTCGCTGCACGAACGCTATCGAAATGAAGACTGTATGACCAAGCGCAATACAAGAACGTTCGCTCGTTCTCAGTTGCTAGTTCAGCAGGAGGTCCAAGTTCGCAGCGGCCACCACTGACATTCGGCCGCATTGAAAATGCAGTGGTTTTCGTTCACCCTTCGGCCGCATTAGCGCAGTCACTCGCACATGAGATACAGCACTCGCCTCACGCGGCTAGGAATGACGCCCAATACTTCAGGCTATCGCTTGAATGACGGCAAGAATTCGGCAGGCAAATACAGCGAGAGCTGGTGCAGAAGGAGCGTTTGTCTAGCGTTAACATGCCAGAAGAAGACGACTGCTGTGGGCTGCTAACACAGCTGGGCGAAGTCATTCCGTCTAGACTATAACAACAGCCCACTAACCGAAGAAGTGAATTAATTCATAAGCAATCATTCCAGAGCATCAGCCGCGACTACCGATGTGTACTTCTGGTTTTCGTCATACAACACCAAAACTGACGTCTTCAATGAACATAACGTGATAAAATGCAGCAGCACAAGTACGATATTAACACAACTGCGCTCTCTATTTTTGTTCGTCTACGATATGCATCAAACGCACGATCGGTGCACGCGGCGGCTGTTTCAAACTGAAGTTGTTCGGTAGCAATCACTAGCAACACATTGTCTTGCAGGTAACTTACTAAAAAGCTGCCAAAACATGGCGAATTGTTTGTATATGTAAAGCGCTCTTAGTTCATTTATGGATGCGCTCGACACAATACGTAAAACGTTTCGATGACATCGCTGAAGCTGTGCCTGCCCCGATACCACTTCTTGTTGGCTCACTAAATGCTGAGGAGGAAGCTTACCACCGTTGCCCCCAGAAGCACGACAAAAAAGCATCGTTTCGGCCCAAAAACTTTGTCCTAGGAGAGCTTCGAAGACTTAGACATGTAACCTGTTTTCTGAAAGCGTTGTCTAATTGTGATAAAGAGCCAGATCTATTACACGTGTTATATGTGTATCTAAAGTGTCTTAAAAACTTACGCAGAAACCATCCCACGATGACTGCAGAGGTTAATGCGTGTAGCGCTGAATCAATCAATGCAGCGGTACTTTGTAATGTCACTGTCTAAGAGAGGTATGTATAAGGCGTCTACTGCAGCAGGACTCCGCTCGTGCACTTCCGTAAGAACCGCCGGCGCCATCATGCACTGCCACCGCGAAACCTGCGCATTGCCTACGAAGGGCGTGGCGCATCTCTGCGTATGAACGCTTTCGAAACGCGTCATGCGGAAACTAGGATCCTTTCACGTAGAGCTCCCTGGACGCTCCGCACCAACTAGCCTATTTGCACTATTCTGCCATGCCTTCGTTTGTAAAGTGCAGGTATATAAAACCCAAACTGTAAAAAAATGAAGTTGGTGCCGATTCTACCGCGCACATGAAGTAACGAAACCTGAGTGAATACGCACCGTCTAGAAACAACTTTATGGAACACACAATGGTACACCAACGCACAGACAGCTGAATCTTAGCGAATAGTTTCTATCAGTGTGTGACGCCCGCTACCGACTGCAGAAAGTCATCTTCAGTTCCATCTAATGCATGAAAAATGCCGCAGGTACAGAAAACTGGAAAATGGCGACTGTGAACTAAGGCATAAAAAACAACGTCCGTTTTATGCCATTGCGTCTAAGTACCTTGCATTAAGCCAAACTGTGTTTTTTTTTTAGTAGGAAGCAATTAGACTTATTTTATACTGAGTACAATTAGGTACGATTGTAACGTGCATGCTTATTTGAGTGCACTATTTATTCAGAAAAGGTGCGCGTTAGAATCGCGCAAACATGGTATTGTCACTGCCTCCAAAACGCGCGCGTGGCATCCGAAACGAGAAGTGTTGGGCGTCGGTGCCTGAGAACGCTGAGAGCTGTTCGTTCATTTGCGGCGAAATCTGTGGTACATACTCAATGACTGAAGATGGCGACATGTTCATTGAAGGCCGACACATACACAGTTCATTCCTGGTACAGCTCGCTAAAGTGTCGGCGTCAAGCATGTTCACTGAAAAATGCCACATTCACAGTGGCTTCCTGGTGCCCCGTGCTCAACCATCGAGTTGTGCCTGACAGACCCATTTCACGACCGTGCGCTTCCGCTTAGAAGTGTATAAATTTTGGTATCTGCTTTGTCGTTTTCTATCGCCGCACTCCCAGTAGCACATTATGCTGTGGACCCACGTTTTCATCAAGGAAGCTCACTGTAAGAAGGCATTCGTCCACTACCACATAACCAGCGACCCAAGTTTCCATCAAATTGTTTCATTGAAGACCAGCACAGACCGAAAGGCAGAATCACAGAGCTCCGAGTCGGTATCGAAGAGTTTTATTGAACAGCGGCACCTTCCAGTCTCCCATTTACAAGGGCTCATGAAGGCGCGAAAAGGATTCGATGAAGACGGACACGTATATACACACTCAAACATACTCAGCGACCCTAACTGGCCCGATGGCTGTTTTCGAACCCTGTTACTTCAGCACAGCTGCCCACTCCACTGTCCATTCGACCATGACCCATATAGGCGGAAAACCATTGTGTAGGAACAAAGATACGCGGATGAACAGCTAGCCACTAGACAGTGCGTGAAGTGCCTTAACAATAATAACGCATTAAAATGAATTTGCTATAACGTATCGCTTAAACTTACGTCTTTAGGACCATGATTTGTTTTAACATTGCGTGGCAATGATCCTCTTTCGCGCCAACTTTGCTCATTCGGTACTTGCCACAAGGTATGTGCCGCTCCTAATTGTAGCTGTTTGCTGCTATTTTGGGTGGCTGCGTACGTGTCGTTCACGAATGAAACTATAACACGGAGTTCGGCCATTGAGTTTGTGTCACTGCGCAGAGTCCACTATTCGATAGTAAGAATTGAAATGTCTTGCTAATGCTGGGCGGAAGCTAATCTGCTTCCTATGTGCAGCCAACATTGTTTAAATATATGTGCAGAGACGCGTCACGCGTGTGTGCACATATTTTTACGCCGGCACAGCTCAATGAGGCAGTGTGTCTGGAGGAAAGTGCGATAGAAAAGCGCGTCCGCACAAACGCCTGAGGAAGGAAGAGCTTGTACAGTGGCAATACGTCGTGTCGCTACGTTGCTTGCACGGCATGTTTATAATCGTGGACAATAATTCGAGTGTGGCTTCTGCCGGAATTCATATTCTCCGAATTATATTATTTACACTGGCATGCATTGTTTGTGTACATGCATGATTTACATGAATAAGTTGATAACTGGTTAAAGATGGGGTGCATTTATACGCTGACGCTCAATGAAAGTTCAATTGCTCCTTTGCTTCATTTGAGGGGGGGGAAGACTTAGCAAAAACGTTTCATGGTTTTGTAATCTGCTGACTTGTAAATTTCTTTCTAAATTTCAAAATGATGGTGTACATGACCTGACATTACTTTCATATTTTTCTTTTAGAGGACTTCGTGAAAGGATACCGTAAGCACATATTTTCTATTACAACCTTTTATCGATAGTGTAGTCTGTGTGTTTCATTGACAATTTTCCTAGCTTTGACGTTCTGCAATATATAGTCCTTCGAATTTCTGTTTCAGGAAGATAAGTGTGTAATTCGTATGATGTTCATCGCTCTTCAGAACGCAATCATTTAAACTTATAAGCAAGCCTAGAACATACAATTAAGTGGTATTTATTGGATGTTCACCAAAGGAAAAAAATATCCTGAAATACACGATCATAAAAACGATCTGTTTCGACACCATTATATGAATCACAACATCTAAAGAATGTTTGTTTGATTACAACGTGTTAGCCTGGGTGGGGAAGTATTGTTCCCGGCATTTATACAGTAATAAACATGTTTCTCTAGGTCACCTTTATTGACCGGGCCACAAAAGAACGTCGAGGACCGCGTCTTATTTGGCAAAATAAATGTAAACAAGTTCTCTTGCGACAGCCAACACATAAATGCGGTTTATTATATGTTTTTATTTTATTTTCATCGCTGGCTGACTCTCAATAATGATTGAAGAGTAGATATAAAGGTGCGTGCTTCTCAAAATAGTGTCCTTTACATAGATCTACAACTTCATTTCGCATTTCTTGCAATTTAATTAAGTGACCTTCAATGCTAGATCATCATGATTACCCTTAAAAATGTATGCAAATTTTTGTTTGTTTCATTTACTGAAACACAACAGACTTTTAATTACTTCCTCCTACAACGCAGTCAAATATATTAATATGCTGGATAAGGTGACCAGAGTGTCACCGCATACGGGACTTGCATGAATCTGATAATGTTGCGGTGAAGAGAGATAACGCCGATTTTTCGCGATCATTTCGAGTGATTACAAGCACAAGTTCTAACTGCTGGGCGGCTAGTTATACCGTATTTCAGGTATATTTCACAGTGCAGCTTTCTCTACCAACCTTTCAGGACTTTCCTAAGTGTCGCGTTAAAAAATTACGGCAGAAACATTCCTCGATGATTGCCTATTTCTATACGAAGCGTTTTTCCTGTGTAAACGCTCATTCGCAGACCATACATGTGGTAAATGTTTGTAACTGTGTAAAATAACTGATGCCGCATAAAGAAAATGAGCTCTTGAAGCGGTATTTAGGCGTTCTGCGAAGTAGCGCGTGCATATTGTGTAAGTGCCTTGACGATTATCGAGGTATGGTCGCGGGATCGAATCCCGGCCAAGGCGGCCGCATTTCGATGGGGGCGAAATGTGAAAACACCTATGTACTTAAATTTAGGTGCAGGTTAAAGAACCCCAAGTGGTCTAAATTTCCGGAGTCCCCCACTACGGCGTGCCTCATAATCAAAAAGTGGTTTTCGCACGTAAACCCCATAATTAATTTTTTTATCTAGGTTTAATATTGACACGGGTACTTATCTTTATCGGACAAGCACGTTTCGCCGCCTAACAAATGTTATCGCACAGCGCGGGACGCGCCTGCATGTATCTGAAGTTTCTGGAAAGTTATTGATGCTTCTATCCGGCTGTCTGTTGTCACCGAACCTTGTGTTATCTGATTTCATCACGTGAGGGGAATGGTGTAGAACTTTGTGGAAGGCACGCGGGTCCCAACGATTAGTCTGGAACATTCGACGACTGCTGTATAAAAGCCGACGCGCTTGACCCGCTGATCAGATGTTCGACGATCGCCGACTGTGTTCGCCGCTGTCGCCGTTCTCTGAGTGAAGCCTGTTTTTGAGGGCACAAGTTCGCCCAATAAAACGCTAGCTTCGTCTTTCTCAGTTTGGCTGCTTTCTTCACAGTCACTACCACGTGACAATATGAAAGTGTTATGTTGAATTCTTGCGCGGTGTTGGACAGAAATATTCTTCATTCGTATAGAGTTCTATTTTGGGTAACTATATCTTAGGCGAGGTTACACAGCGTTAAGAGAGGGCGAACATAGAGAAATTATTAGGCGCTTAAAAATTTCCGGGCATACGACTACAACTACAAATATAAGTAGAAAAAGGCAATTGGCAGCTAAGTGGGCACCTAAACCGTAACCTCAGCAAGGCACATGGGATGCCCTACTATACATCTACGTCGGGGTATGTGCCCCATTGCAACGTATTAGAGATTTTTGTACGTGTAGCAAACCTACCAGTGAGATTGTTAGTGAGTGTCCCTCCAGGCTATGAACGCAGATCCAAAACATATGACCTATCACCTCTGTCAGCTCAATCCTGAATGTACATACAGAAAACAGGAATAAACTTTCACATGGGACCCTAAAGCATCAATCGGCTTAGGGGATAGGTTATTTCTTAGCAGCATTTTAAACAAAGTAACTGAACAGACATGGTGAAATGGACAGTAAATTAGGAAGATTTTGTTTCAAGGGAAGTGTATTATTATTCGGAGTTAAATGAAAGGAGAAACTAATAGAGTTTGTCGGCAGTCGCTACTAAAACCAACTCGCCATTCTGCGCAAACAAGAGTATTTTCATGCGTTTTATTGGATTTCTCAAATCGCCCGAGTGATTCTTCGTTCGCGACACCCAATATTACTAAAGAATTTGTCTTTGGCTTTGTAATTATTTCACTAGTTGTAATGATAGTGGTTTGGAAGTGATAGATAATAGGAAGATACGTGAAAATAACATTCAACAGGATTGACACCACGTGTGTGTCTATGAAAGAAAGGAAATAAATGAAGCATAAAAAAGGACCAAGTGTGTACACTCACGTCGGCACTGAATATCAATGCCATCAAACAGATTCGATGATAATCCAGCTGTTCTTAACAATTACCGCTAGGAAGTGCCCATTTTATTGAGATTTGTTTCAACAAGTGCCAGAAGTATTGGTGTGCCGTAGAAATGACAAGATTGATGTTATTTTTGCAGCTCGGCCCTGTAACAAATAAAGAGATTAACTTGCCACTCAAGTACTCTGCCTAGTGATCCACCCCCAGCCGCGTTATCGTATCGTAGGTAGCAGGTTCTACACTTCGCATACGGCCTCTTATCCTGAACACAATAACCACGCGATCACTTTAATAAGCATGCGGTCAACATTTCTTATATATAAAAATAAAATAATAATATATGAATGACAACTTTGGTATTGAAACATGATGAAAGTTCGCAGGAAAATTGAGTTTTGGCGCAATAAGCAGCAGTCGAACAAGGAATCTCAATGGAGCGATAGTTTTGAGAATTGAACTTGTATTCGCAAGTGCAGCAGCTGCTTTCCTTAGCAGTGTTTTATGTATGGCTAGCCATCTCTCCCATCACTCAGTGGGTAAGTAGAATAATAAGCCGGAGCGTAGAGAAAGAAAACTGGAGTCATAGTTCTCTGAAAAAGAAAACAGGAACAGAATGGGGTGTCAGATGGTCATATTGTACTTTGATAGAACAAATCGTGGTACTGGTGACGAGTTTTTTAAAGAACAGCCTAAAGTACTTACGAAAGAAAAAAGATGTACCCGTATGAGTAGGAGCTGCAAAATAAGTGTTGCAGTTTTTATTGAAACAGTAAGGATGCATGTGATTGGTCCTAATTTTAATAGAAAAAAGTGTGAGGAGGAATAGGAAGTGTAACAGGTGCAAGAAACTTTCGTCTAGTAATATGTCTCCGGCTAAAAATTTAACCGAAAACTGAAACTACGCAGCCCGCATAGACGCACCATTGGGAGATAATAGAAATAATTATAATTCCGAGGGCACCTAAGGACTTGTTATGATTTGAGAATGCAAAATCATTATTGTACAACTGTACGCTGCTGAGCAGTCCTTCGAGTTATGAACCGCTAGTGGGCAAGCGAGCCTGTTGAGACCTTTTGATTTGGTCTTACCGAGGCGCAGTTAAACCTTTGGCGAGAGCTTGAACGGACAACGAACGCGTGTATAACCCAGGCTTCCGGGATGGAGGTTGACGTGGCGTATCGGCGATGCCCTTTCTCCTCACGCAATACCTTGCATGTTAAGCAGCCGCAGGTGTTCCCATTCGCCCGCTCTGGTCCGTTGAAGCGCGATCGTGACGGCGCTTTGTAGCCAACGGGAATTTACCTGCTATTTCGCTGATACAGACTAGACACGCTGGCTATTTCGCTCAATGGTCCATTTGGCGTTTTAGCATCAAAACGCCGAGAGAAAAGGCACTGACCTAATTTGAGGCCGTTTCACTCCAAAAAAAATTAAATTCGTTATGCTAGTAAATTAGTAAAGTGGGTTTGAATACGAAGTAGGCATTTTTGAACAGGTCAGAAAAGGAATGAATTAGTGAAGGGGAAAATTTAATCATTCCAGATATAAATATATGTTAAACCGCATAATGATAGGTAAAATAAATAGATAAACACTATCCAAGATACTGGTTAGTGATCTATCATTGGTGTAGTGAATATACTCTTGAGTCTGTTTTCACGCGCTCATATCACCTTGATAGAGTGTTTTATACATGTGGATCAGATAAGATTCCATTTTATGTACTTCTGGCGGAACAAACGTTTGACTGCATAATAAAAAAAAATTGACGATATTGTTTCCTGATTGCTGAAGTGCTGTACCACTGTTTTTGGAAGATTAATCTAAAATAGATTGCCGGTCCTGTACCGCCGATCTCTTGCTTGCGGTAGAGCGAAGATGTCAACGTATAAATATTGTTTGAACACGTCAATGTAATAATCATGCTCCAAATCAATGCAATGCTTTGAATTCATATGCCATTTTGAAGGAGTTTGCAGAACTCACGATTACAGCGAGTGCAGATTGTTAAGCTGATGGCATACTGTAGGTCTACCATTGCATGTGCAAGCAAGTTCTGGTGTATCTACTTTGGCGATAGGTGAATCATGGCGCCTTCCAGAGCACTTTTCTAAAGCACTGATTTCTTGATGAATATTGTATAGGATTTCCGCAGCATGTAATTTTGGTTAGAGAGCATAACAGTTTAGTTTGGTATGAATGCTAGCGGCTAGTTGCAAGGTTTTGTAAGCTACTCCACAAAATATTTGTGGAGGCTTTAATGCTCGCAATGAAATTTGGGACAGCTCAAACAAATGTGAACGAGGAGCCAAGCTCGCAAAGCTTTTCTCAAATCTTACCATTGAGCCTCTAAATGACGGCAGTCTAATATGCCTCAGAGGCCCATTCACTATCAGAAGCCTTGGCGTTACCTTTGTAACAAGTTCTGTACATCGAAACTTTGCCCCGTGTACCGAATTGGAAGCACGCAAGCATGATCATTACCCAATTCTTATATCAGCTGTCTGTGTGCAGATGTTACTAAGGAACTTTTTTACAAAATATACAGATGAGCGTGCATACAATTACGCTGCAAGCAGGGGAATCACTGCTGGAACCCAGAACGAGGCATTACTCACTACAATGACTCATTGCCTGAGCAAATGCACAGGAATTTCAACTAAAAAGACAGCTTACCATCGAGCGACCAGAAATTTAAAGTATTCTGTCATTCAAAGGCGAGCTGAAAGGAGAGGTTGACGCATAAATTGCCTTGAAGACATCCGTGAATGCCGATGAACACAACGTCATATCCGGCGATACCTGCATAAACGTAGTCGGCAAAGAAGGTGCGACTTCTCTTTCACGTTGGATGTTCCTGCTTTTATTTGCGATTACCTTAATAAATACTTTGTAGGCAACGGACAGTAAGCTGATCGGTCTATAATTTTTCAAGTCTTTGGCGTCCCCTTTCTTATGGATTAGATTATGTTAGCGTTTTTCCAAGATTCCAGTACGCTCGAAGTCATGAGGCATTGCGTATACAGGGTGGCCAGTTTCTCTAGAACAATCTGCCCACCATCCTTCAACAAATCTGCTGTTACCTGATACACCCCAGCTGCCTTCCGCCTTTGCATAGCTCTCAAGGCTTTCTTTACTTCTTCCTGGGTTACTTGTGGGATTTCAAATTCTTCTAGAGTATACTCTCTTCCATTATCGTCGTGGGCTCCACTGGTGTTCTATAAATCTCTGTAGAACTCCTCAGCCACTTGAACTATCTCATCTATATTAGTAATGATGTTGCAGGCTTTGTCTCTTAAAGCATACATCTGATTCTTGCCAATTCCTAGTTACTTCTTCACTGCTTTTAGGCTTCCTCCGTTCCTCAGAGCATGTTCAATTCTATCCAATATTATGCCTCCTTATGTGAGGTGTCTTACGCTTGTTCATTAATTTCGAATGTTCTGCCAATTCTATTCTAGCTATAGGGTTAGAGGCTTTCATACATTGGTGTTTCTTGATCAGATTTTTCGTCACCTGCGATAGCTTACTCGTATCCTGTCTAACGGAGTTACCACCGACTTCTATTGCACACTCCTTATTGATGCCGGTAAGATTGTGGTTCATTGCTATATGGCAAAGAAGTCCGACACGACTGTGGATGACACGATGGGCGCCTACAGGACGACGCAACAGCGTAGGCTTAGCCACTAACACAGGATCAGCGTCTAGCCCAAGCCCCACTTCGGAAGCGCTGGCGATCCGGCTGCGGAGCTCTGCACGGCGCACTTCTTTCTTAGAACTGTTTCAGCCCTAAGGTCCTCTTCCTGAGTTAAAACCGAATACCTCTTCTGTAGCTCGATCCGGAATTTCCCTCTTTTCCTTCTTACCGCTAACTCATTGGTCGGCTTCTTATGTACCAGTTTCTTCCGTTCCCTCCCCAATTCTAGGCTAATTCGAGTTCTTACTATTTTATGGTGACTGCAGCGCACCTTGCCGAGCGCGTCCACATCTTGTATGATGCCAGGGTTAGCGCAGAGTATAAGGTTTATTTAATTTCTAGTCTTGTCATTAGAGCTCCTCCACGTCCACTTTCGGCTATCCCGCTTGCGGAAGAAGGTATTGTGAGAGAGAAATTATGATCGGTCGCAGAGTCTACCAGGTCTTCAACTCCATTGCCGGATAACTCTGCAACATCCGTTTTGCGGTTCATGGTCAGCCAGTTATTCAACCTGACATCTTAGATTTTACAACACCTGGGCTCGTAATAAAAATGGCGGGCACAGGTGTTTGTGGCGTGCTTCAGTGGAACTGTAGAGGGCTCTCCATGAAAGTGGGGGAGGTTAAATCCCGTCTACGTATGAACGAGCTGCAGGTGTGGGCCCTGTTACTACAGGAGACCAACGCCTTGCCTGCCATTCCGGGCTTCAGTGGATACGTGTGTCCTTCGATGAGTGACCGTCGCGTGCACACAGCTGCCCCTCCAGGAAAGGCGGCAGTGTATGTTGATACGCGCGATCCTCAGGTCTGCCTTTCTCTTCAAAACTGGTATAACTCATATCAGGAGGTAGTGGCAGTAGCTGTGACGTTACCCAAGGCGACTTTTGTGGTAGTGTCATACTACATAAGATCAGCCGGTGGCTCTTCGTCACGAAATAATCTGGGCTGGTTAGTGATTGTCCGTCGCCAATACGCAGCGTGTCCTATTTTAGTTGGTGGTGATTTGAACGTCCCTCACCCAGATTGGGGGTACCCTACTTCTAGCCCTCGAGGTAGGCGTGTGCGGCGCGCCTTCGCGGATGCGTTGTTTGTACTACTGAACCATCCCGATTCAGCAACGCGGGCTGTGCCTCAAGGTCGACGTACAACATACGCACCAGATCTTACGTGGTGGTCGGGTCCCGGCACTCGCCCTTGGCACCTGGAGCCCGACTGCTGCGGTAGTGACCACCACCCTATCACCATCGGCCGCAAGTGTTCTGTGGTCAACTGGGACACCTTTCGCTCTGTTCTCCAAGATACCTCTGTGAACTCGTCACCACTACTTGTTGACCGCATACAAAGCGCGCTCAATGAAGCTACAACTATTGCTGGGTAGACGTCGATCGACCGGCACCGGATATCGGCCTGCTCAACTTGTGGGCTGCTCGCAGACAAGCTGAGCTGGCAGCATCCCGAGACCCCACTTCTGCACACGCCCATACAAGACTGAATTTCCTTACTGCTAAGGCCCGCAGATATGAACGTGACCTCTCGCGGAGGCACTGGCATACGCGGTGTGAATGGTTTTCATCCAAGACATCGAATGCTTTTCTCTGGTGAACCTTCCGTGCCATGGAACACGGTTGCCGCCGTCCAGATGCGGCAGCCACAGTCTGCTTCGCTGCTCGCTTGTCGCAGGATGATTTCGCCAGAGAAGCAGCCCGCAAGTTTTTCCCGCAGTACGACGTGTTGCCTCAAACAGCCAATGGTGCTTCCTTGGCAGGCATTTCGACACATATGGAGAGGTTACCATCTACAGCAGACTCCGAGGGGATTGCAAGTTCTTTCACCATGCCTGAGTTGCTTGCAGCGATATATGGTACCAGTCGCAAGACAGCACCCGGTCCAGACTCTATTACTTATAAGGCCTACAAGAACCTGAGTTCCGCTGTGCTGCCTCAACTCCTCGACACCATTAACAAGGCATGGCTAGATGGCGTTGTCCCTCCAGGCTGGAAATCAGCTTTTGTGATCCCGATTCCGAAACCAAGCAAGCCGCCGACTGACCTTGGCAACTTCCGACCCATTTCCCTAACGTCAACGTTGTTCATGCTTGCTGAGAAAATGCTAGCCACATGACTGTCGTGGTGGATATAGCACCACGGTATCTACCACCCTGCTCAAATTGGTTTCCGTACATCCATAGGTACTGAAGATGGGCTGCCTGTCTTGGCATCCTCGGTTTTATCGTCAACTCGTAGCCACAGTGTCCGTACTATCCTCGCTGTGGACGTCGAAAAGGCATATGATAACATCAGTCATGCTGCCATCTTGGCTTCAATTGACATGCTGCAGTTTCCCCCTAGAGTACGGAATTTTGTCAAATCTTTCTTTGAAGACCGACTTTTTGCGAGTCGCCTCAGTGGTGGCGCCGTCAGCTCATTTGTCCCTCTTCGTGGCGTACCCCAGGGATCTGTATTATCACCCACATTATTCAATATTGCTTTCATCCCGCTTGCATGGCGTTTACACGATGTACCCGACATAAAGTTCTTGTTGTACGCTGATGACATCACGGTATGGAGCACTCATCACGACCTGCATACTCAAGCCGCTGCCCTTCAATCAGCTTTAGATATCACGGCGACTAACGCTTCTTCGGTCAGCCTTAGGCTTTCCGTCGGCAAATCTGCTTACATGTCAGTCGCGAATCGCCAATCGCTGGGGCCGGCATAAACTCTCTGCAACACCTATTCATCTTCACCTATCCGGAACCCCTCTTCAACAATGTTCAACTATAAAAATTATGGGTCTGATGGTACACGAGTCGGGAACCGGAACTGCTTGGCTCTCCAGCGCTAAAAAGCAGGCAATTCCGACGTTGGGTCTGATTAGGCGCATTGCTCCTAAAACGGGCGGCGCCAGCTCATATGTTGCGCGACAATTGGTGAAGGCGGTAGTGCAACCACGCCTTGTTTATCAAGCCCAATTCCAGCATTTGACGAGGGCACAACGGGATCGCCTTGAGACTGTTAATCGCGAGGCAATGAGGGTCATCACTTGCCTTCCCCGCATCACCCCGATCGTGGCTCTCGAAGGAAATGCACAGCTCAACACACTAAGTGAGCTGGGTGCAGCAGCGACGTGATGCTCACAGGCTTAAGGCCAGCCTTTCACACGCAACGTGTGCTCTTAGGGCTTACGCTTTCTCGAACTCGCTCCTACCACCACCATCGCCAGTTCTTCCTCCGTGGAGTTTTGTACAGCTGAGTGATAACAAGCCAACTGATATACATCGCCCGACATCAACTCACGCGGCGGCGTCGCTTCGTGACCAAATTATTGCTCAAGATGCCCACCTGCCGCGTGGCTCCATCATTTTTTACGTTGATGCAAGGATTCAGGACTGTGAAACAACCACTGCAATTTATTGCCCATGCGCAACTGCCCTTAACAAGAAGACCCGGTTTTAAAATCCAAAAACTCCTTCCTCCGTTTGTGCTGAGCTCCTTGCTGTCCGAGAAGCGTTCTGCTCTGTCGCCGCCTTTCCCATGGTCCCCACGGCCCGAATTGGCATCCGCACTGATGCCCTCTAGGCGACGCGGCTTCTGCGACGCGTCAGTCGCAGCCCTGACGTATACCAACAGATCCATCTTCTGGCGGCACGCATCCCGCAGCCAATATCTGTCGAGTGAATCCCACGCGACCTTCTAAGCTTCCAAAGCCGTGCGGATTCTGCGACCCGTCTAGCGACCTCTGCATCATCACTGACTCAACTCTTTCACTTAGATGATGCCACCCTCCTTTTAACAAGAAAGGAGCACCTCCGGCGCCGCACACGCGCTCTCATACCTCTGTGTGCGGTAAACCTCCCCCGTGGTCTTACCCGTGCAGAAGAAGTTGCACTTCGGAGGATCCGGGTTATGGTTGCCCTCACTCCTGCCGTAACTAGGAAGTGGCCGCACTTTTGCCCGTTATATTCTCGTCCTGAGTGTCCACTCTGCAAGTCGCGAAATGCTGAAGCCGACATCCACCATCTGCTGTGGGTTTGCCCTGCACTGAAACCGACGAGGCTCCAGCACCTCGCAGCAGCGGGACTCTCGCCGCATAATCCGAGCGATTACGCTGCTTGGACGCAGGGACCGCATTATCGAACCCTCTTGGACTTCATTAGGTCAGCAAATCTTTTTTCCTTCATTTAATCATCCTATTCACCCCCATTCCATACCCCTGTATGCCCTGAGGCATTTACCCTCGTATAAAAAAGAAGGTATTCATTATCGGCATGTTATTCTGTTCTGCAAAGTCTACTAATACCTCGCCCCTGCTATTCCTAGGGCCTATGCCATATTTCCTCACTGACTTGTCTCCAGCCTTCTTCTTGCCTACCTTGGCATTGAAGTCGCCCCTCAGTATAGCATATTGTTTTAACTTTACCCATCGCCGATTCCACGTCTTCATAGAAGCTTTCGACTTCCTGGTCATCATGACTGGATGTAGGGACATAGACCTGTACGACCTTCAATTTGTACCTTTTAATAAATTTCACAACAAAACCTGCCACCTTCTCGGTAATGCTATAGAGTTCTTGTATGTTACCAGCTATATCCTTAATAATGAGGAATTCGACTCCTAGTTCTCGTCTCTCCGCTAACCCCGGGTAGCACAGGGCGTACGTTTTAGTACTGTGTATACTTCATTTGTTCTCCTAACTTCACTGAGCCCTATTATATCCCATTTGCTGCCCTCTAATTCCTCCAATAGCACTGCTAGACTCGCCTCACTAGATAACGTTCTAGCGTTAAACGTTGCCAGGTTCAGATTCCAATGGCGGCCTGTCCCGATCCAGGGATTCTTAGAACCCTCTTCTGCGTCACAGGTCTGACCGCCGCCGTGGTCAGTTGCGTTGCAGCTGCTGGGGACTGAAAGCCGTGGTTCGATTGTTGTATTCATATAGGAAGTTGTGACGGAGTACTGCAAAAGGTAGGCCAATCCTGCTCTGGGTGAGGGAGTGCGTTACCGGTTCAGGTCACCGGGATCAGGCCGCACTCCAGGCCTGTTTATGCAATTTTATCATAATGCGGATTTTTTTTTAATCCGGTGAAAAATTGCGCGGCACCGGGATTCGAACCACGGTCCTCTTGCACGCGAGGAGGATGCTCAACCTCTACGCCAACGCTGCACCTGCAAGGCAGGAAAAATGCTAGGCATAAATTAAAGAGTCAGAAAAAGAGTGGTTTGGATCAGAGAGCAGACGGGTACAGACGATATTCTAATGACATTAATAGAAAAAAATGCCGCTAGGCAGGGTATGTAATGCGCAGATTAGATAATTGTGGGACCATTAGGGGACAGAATGGACACGAAGAGAAGGAAATTGCAGTAGAGGACGGGAGAAGAGTAGGTGGTGTGATGAAATCAGGAAATTTGCAGGTGCGAGTTGGAATCGGCTGGCGTAGGACAGGGGTAATGGAGATCGCGGGTGGAGGCCCTCCTCCTGCAGGGGACGCAAAATATGATGATGATGAGGTTGATGATGATAATGATGATGATGATGATGATGATGATGAAAGAAGACAAAAGCCCACTTATCAGCTGCAGTGGAGAACATCCTCAGCGACTGCCGAGCTTCGCGGTGTCAAATAAGCTGTCATCTGTACACTGCGCCGATCGACTGAACAATTTTTACTGACTCTAAAGGAGCACTACAAACACTGTGCAGTCTGTTAATAAAGGCGAATCGTTATCTTGTTTCTTTCGACATTGCGTACTTAGATCACTTGGCCATTTAATCAGGCCACTTTATCCCACTTCCGTGAATACTGGCTCATTGTGGTATTCTGGCCAACGAAAAAGTAGATCTGGCGGCACGCACAGGTCCTCAGTACCAAAACCTAAATTGGTGTAGCCCGTCAGATGTAATAAACGCTGCCTTCTTGCACTCAATGTCAAAATTAGTCTACCTGTGTCCAAAGTCTAGGCACGCAGTCGAGCATTCGGCTCCGTGATTGGACTGAAGGGCGTGATCTGGGGCCGTAATCTGAAACGATCCACTTCGGCAATACTATCGCCTCGGTGATAGTTCGCCGTCAGGCACGAGCTGATTGGCTGGTTGGGCAAAATCACAGGATGTAGCTAATCCAGTTTTCCTAAAACAACCAATCAGCATGCGCTTGACATCTAACTGTCGCCGAGACGATAAGATGGCCGAAGTGGATTGTTTCAAAATACGGCCCCGGTGTGCAACAGTAGCTATACGTCTTTGCATGCTAACTTGTTCGAACAGCGATAGTTGACCCAATCTTAAGCCTCCATCATTCTTCACTGAAACAACAGCAGAAGCCCAACGGCTGGAGCAAGCTTCTACTATATATGTTACCCATTTCACGGAGAATGAATTTACGTTTAATGGGACAGACGCGAGGGGTATGTCGGCGGATCAGACCCTCCGAGCAGGCATGAATACGATGAGTCATCAGGGATGTTTCTTCTAATGAAGGGTCATTGAAATCGAAGATGTTTCTATATGTTGCTAGATAGGCGGCAGCGCTCAGCAACTTGGTCGGCCAGAAATTGAGGAAATCGTCGGTAAGAAACTAGACGAGCTAGATCCAGCAAATGTCAGCACGATGTCAGCACGAAAAACGAATATTCGTCATGCATCAAAGTACACGTACATTTGCTATCAAAATACCTTGCGCTAGAGCTTGATTTGGGAAGCTGTAGGTGATGAACGCAACGTGTGCCTAGTTTTTGGCAACATTATTGAGAGTGTCAGGTGCCGCGACATATCGAGAGAGTAAAACGACACCAAGTGGCGACGCTATGTCTTCATCGTCTTCAACGGATGGTGATACGGACAAGGAGACACCCGTTAAAGCTCGTGACTGCAACTGTAGACAATTGATTCCGGGCAAGCGAATCGGCATTACAACTGAAATACCGGTCAGACGCAGAAGCTCAAGTTGAAATATGCTGGTAGCAGAGTAGATGAGGGCTGAAGGTACGGACGAAAATGCTAGCCATGATTGACGACATAAGGGCATTGCTCGAGAATGGCAAATATGACAGTAGTATGGAGACCGGTCATAGTTTCGCTAGTTGCGTACATCGACAAGGCTGCAAGATTTCTTCCGTCCACGACACGGGTAAAAGTAAAAGTGGCAGGTGTCGATACCTTTTTGAGGTGGCGGCAACGGTGAGCACTCATTAGCTTCGTTCAGGTGGCGGTGAAAGTAAAGAAGGCGTAGCAGAAGACTTTGATGCAAAATCACCTCTGCGAGCTTCATCACGTAGTTTTTCTGTCAAACTTGAGCGGCGAGGACGGGCGTCATCGTTTAGGGGAATCAGATGACGGGCCACGTGGTGGCAGCGGATTGGACGGGTGACCTCGCGGCAGTGGCGAGCAGTTGGGGTGCTCAGGGGTGGTACTGGGGGGCCGTTGAAACGTTCAGATGGAGCTGTGGGTGACGTTAGCTGGTGTAAAAATGGCTTCACGAGTTGTATTATTCCGGTAGCATATGTATGAACACTCCCAGCGCATTTCTACCCAGGCGTGACCGTGAGGTGTGCTATAAAGTCCAAGGCCGATAAAATCGTCGCCAAAACTACTGTTCTTGATTTTACAGCTGTGCACTAATTTGCTATCGCACTAGATGGTTCGGCGTTCGGTCCAAACTACCTCAGAGTTTTCCTCCCTTGAAAACAAGAAGTGCCATGAAAAAAGGTCAGCCAACAATTTATGCTAAACAGACAAGAGCCATAATTAACAAATGTATAACAATGTAACAATGAAACAATAACTAATGAATGTAATAACAGGTTCTGCTATGAAATTTTGGAAAGACAGAGAACGAATATAGCCAGGCAACAAATTGCAACATTATATTGCACCGTGAAAGGAGCTGCTTTTGAACATATCAGTATGTACTTAAAGGGGTGTCAGATTTAATTTGTGGTTACTTCGTATTCAAGAAGGTTTGGCGAACGTCAGAAAGTAATTTGATAGGTGCCACGATGCGGTAATGATTCAGTGAAGGAACTTTGTGTTCCTCTGTTACGACTACCAGTGATTATTACATTAGCGGGCAGCATGACCGATAGCGTCCTATGGGAGCAAACCAGGTGGTAATCTGCAGTCGTCTATTCCTCTGCGTTGCGAGGGCTAGTTTGGGACCTTTGGTTTTCTGTTGGTGATATTAGGCTATACTCATTGTCCGTCGTCAAGGAGAAACAGGACAGGCTATGAAATGTCACGGTAAAAGCCAACAAATTCAGGCTGGTTCTCGCAAAACATTGGCGGCTGTGGAACAAGAAGATGAATGTAACATAGTGGTAATGAAGGAAACCGGGACTAGGCTGCTTTTTGCAGCAGAAATTCATGTAGGAGGTAAGACACGCAGGTAATTAATAGGTAACCTCTCCTGAGTAACAAATGACCTACTATGGAAATACCAAATCAATAAAGTGTCTAGCTGGGCAGATCAAATAGAATGTGCTGAAATGTCACAACTGATCGACAAAAAGAACGTAGGAATATTCGAAACTATCACGTGGCAAAGCTTAAGGGGGAAGTAAGAAAAAACTATCCTTCTTGAAACAGATATCATTCATTCCGCGATCACAGAAAAGGGAAGAACACGAAAGTGAAGCCTGTCTTCAAACAAGCTTTTGCATATCGGGTTCGTGAACTAATGCTCAACTGCAGCGAAACGCACACAATGTAACCGCGTTTCAGGCCTGCTTGGCGCAGAACGCCCTGCTGCCGAGTGGCTTTGGCGAAGGTACGAGCATTTTGTTGTGGCTTCGTAGTGTCTTGGGTGCTAGTTGAGTTGCAATGCCCTCAGCTTCAGGAATGCTACTCGCAGTGTCCGCAGCGTGCGCCGCGACCAGGTGAAGGCGTTCTCCTTAACGCGGGCGTGTAACTTGCCGGACCAAAGCGAAAATTGCCGAACGACGTGGAAGCCTTTCTGTGCCGCCATGTGTAGCAGTTGCCATTGTTGGTGTCATCGCAAGCGAAGCAGTATTTGGCGTGTACGCACTGTTGATTATATTCGAAGCTTCACTCAGCAGGTGACGAGAAGTCCCAGGCTAATCGAACGCGAAGGACTAACCATGTGCAGAAAGTGCGTCGTCACCTAGACAGGAGGCCCACATCACCTACACGATTACCGAAACACTCACTGCCAGCGCTCGTTAGAGCCTTCATGAAGTACTTTGCTTCACGGCTTTTAGGTGATTGCGTCATCTCTGTCAGAGAGTATATTTTACGCATTTGCACCGACGTCACATCTGTACAGGAAGTTAAAGGGGGACCTCGGCAGCAAACACTTTCGTGTTAAAATGGTCCCAGCATGAAATCAGTGAGCGGAGAATTTGGTATAGGAAAAAGCAAAATGTATGCATTTAAAATACCCAGGGTAATTTCATCAGTAATTTCGACTATATTGCAAACTTAGAAGAATTCTATACTGACCTGTGCAGTACCCAGAGCAGCCATGCTACCTTCATTATAAGTAGCGATGGACAGGCATTACAGGCTCGTCAGATAACTAGCGATGAAGTTAAAATTGCATTGTATCTTATGTCTCGGAGAAAAGTGCCAGGAGAATATGGATAGCAGTAGATTTATTTAAATGTGGCGGAAATATTATAGAGTTTAAGAATTAGCGATACAACACTCTGGGTCCCCAAGCTAGATGGGTGGACTCATCTTGGATTCAGAGGGGAAGCAGTGTTCCATAACTGGGTCAAATGCAAAGAGCTATGAATCGAGCGCTTCAAAGCAACAAAAAAGAAACGAAACGCAATGATGCTCATCGCCTAAGAGATAATGAATTATGATGGCGGTGACTCGCTCTACTCTCTTGGTGTTCTCCCCATGTTTTGTTGCCTGCGATAGAGACCCAAGGCAGCATGCACGTGAGTTTTCGGTTTTTGGGTTTTTGGCCAACGCGAACGCAAGAACCAAAGAACGACTTTGCATGTGCATATGTGCACTTGCAGCCGACAATATTCTTGGGTCTCCAAGCTGCTTGCGTCCCAAATACTAATACCTGTTATGCTTGATAACCTGGTAATTATTTATAGGCAATGCCTCATGACTTCAAATGTACCAGATAGCACGAACAATGCCAAAATTATACTAACTTACATGAACGGAGACGTGGAGCAATTAAAGAACGATACGCGTGTTAGAATTTTTTCGATATTGTATAAAATATTCTCCGAGACAATTTTTGAGAGAATCAGTTCAACACTGCACTTCCATCAGCCAATAGAACAGGCTGGTTTCAAGAAAGGATATTCTACCATTGATCAGAACCTTGTCATCAGTCAGGTGATTGAGAAATATCAGAAATACAATCAACTGCTCTACATAGATGTCAAAGAACGGGAAAGGGCATTTGATTCGGTAGAGATAGAAGCAGTCATGGAGGCATTGTGTAATGAAGAGGTACAGGAAGAACACGTGAATCTCTGGAAAAATATCTACTAAGTGTCCGCAGCTACCCGGGTTGTCCCAAGAAAATAAGAAAATTATTTTTCAAGAATGTGGTCCGGCAAGAAGACAATCTATCATGCCTATTCACAACATTCTTAGAAAAATATTCAAGCTATTAGATTTGGAAAAATTAGCAGTAAGGATCAACGGCGAATCTCTAAGCAACCTTCGGTTTGCAGATGACATTCTTATATTCAGCAACACTGGAGATAAATTACCACAAATGATTGAGGAACATAAGAGAGAAAGCGCTTGAGTAGGGATGAAGACTGATACGCAGCATACAATGGCAATGATCCATAGCCTGGGTAAAAAAAACAAGAATGAAAGATTGTCAGTCGTGTTCTATTATTTGTACAGGATTACATATGTTTAAGTCATTTGTTCTGAGAGTACCATAACAGTACCTTTATTATATAAAAATGGGCTGCAGTGCATGCAGCTGGCATTAAGAAATTTTGATTGAGAGGTTAGCATCACGGTGGCAAAGAAAATTGCGCAATCATTGGATCTGTCGGTACTAGCATGCGCAGAAGTCTGGAGGCTAACAAAGAAGCTGGAGAACAACTTAATGACTCCGCAAACATCAATGGAAGCAAAACATTTTAGACATAATATTTAGATACGAAGAGAACTCAGGGGATCAGAGATTTCAGTTCTAGTTTGGTGAAAGAAATGGAGCTTCACAGGCCATGTGATTCTTAGAGCAGATAACCTGCGGTCCATTAGAGTTAAAGAATGGGTGCAAAGGAAAGGGCAGCGCTGTCCAGCACTGCAGAAGATTGGGTGTGGTCATGAGATCAGGAAATTTGCGGCCGCAACATGGAATTAGTGAGAGCAAGACATGGATCATTGTCCTGTAGTGCAGAAGAACACGCTAATGATGTTGATTCTTCGTAGAATTGGAGATTGCGCATAATTCGAAACCCAACTTCGTGAGTTCCTGCGGCAGGTTAACTGAACGAGAAGAAATGAAAGCGGAGAAGAATTGCCGAGACCTTCTAGCAACAGGCGCGATTACTTTTATTTCTCGACCCACCATCAGTAGAGGCTCATTTTCAGGCGAGAGTAGTCGTTGTACCAGGAAGCCTCAGGGTGCACGGTAACTGGGCGAATTTCCTTTTATTAAGGTGGCTCTTGACCTCATCGAAGCGTCGACACTGCTCAAAGATGGCGTCGACGATCCCGCACATCAAAAGGATAAACGCGTAAATTGCTACGCCCTTCTATTTGTGTCTAACCTTGTCATAATCGCGTATCGGCATCAACTTTCCAACGTAGTGCCAAGACGTCTAGAATGTAGCACATATATGGTTCGGTTAATTTCTGAGCTAGGGCCTTGCTGATTGATTTGTGCAGTTTTTTGTTGCCGACATCTCAGCTTCCCAGTTCCACCTCGTAGTTGTTAAATTATACGTTCGCCGCTCCTTTGGGGCAAAAGAGTTAGCTCGCAAGCATCAGCATTCGCTCCGTAAAATGTTGCAGACTCACATGCTCATTCAGCAACATTGGAGATAAATTGCTACACTTTATTTATGGCCTCAACAGAATGGCTGTGCCTCGAACAATGCGCCTCGAGCAGCCAGTCACGCGGAAATATTGTGTGTATTCGCGAGCTTCTTTCATGCTCGGGAAAACACTTTTACATAGCACGTATCGAGGAAGAGAAAACTGCATCACGAGTATTTCATCTGGCTCTACAATTTTGCGATTAACACTTTTCATTCTATCGTAACTTTTGAGAATACTACGCCGTCCAGCGCACCCGCGATCGGGCTGGCAGACTAGATCTGTCAGTCCCGTCGTGGGATTAGCCGGGTGCGCGTTTTGTCGCGCTTCGCTGGACCAAATAAAAGTTTATTCACTCACTCACTCAAGACTAATTACGTAAATAGGCCGACTGTAAAAACTAATCATATCATCTCCAAGCGACAGCAAGCAACATTGCATTGGTTTGGGCCAGATATACATTGTTTTTCTATTTTTCAATCTTGGTGCATGATAGCTGGAACATCCTGCGTAAGAAACATGAGAAGCATAACTTCGCGGTTACCTCTAACTTTTTTACTCAACAGTTTCGGTCGGTGGAGCTACCTTTTTGAAAGGATGCAGCGAATTTTCGCGGCAGTCTCTTTATCTGTTTATCTAAAGAGATAAAGAGATAATCGCTAGAATATACTGCATCTCTTGCAAAAGTTTGGTCCATCGACCGAATCTGCTGTGGTAAATGCAATTTGTTTCTCCATACCTCCCCATCCGCTTAGCGCCGTAAGCTTTGTTTTTGTTTTTTGAGAAATGTTGGTGTAAACAAACCAGGAATAAACGCGCAGTGTGCTTCTCATATTGCTAAATTCGTTTGGCCTATTGACAAATTCAGTCACTACACATGCAGCGTGTCCCAGCTAATTTTAGCCAGAGTGTAAAAGTATGCGAATGCCAAGTAGGTGGACAGGACCAAGGTAATTTTGTTTGCCGTCAATTGGAGATACCCAAGTTTTTGTTTTCATGCCAATTATTAGATATTTATTTTTAAATAGTTATTTAACTAATGAAATGATATAATTAAATGAAAAGCGTCAACGAGAAAATGGGAAACGACATGAAATATAGAAATATGAAATATGAGCTCGATATAGCTCTCTGTTGCTCAGTACGTGCTACAAAAAGTGTGTGTGCAATTGGGAGACCATTGTGAAAGACTATATGGCGTGAAACTGCGGGCTTCTCTCACTAGTCCCGCGCTACGCCGTGCCTCATAATCAAATCGTGTGCTTGGTACGTAAAATGGGAATAATATCACACACACACGCACACACACACACACACACACATATATATATATATATATATATATATATATATGTATATATTGTGTATCCTTAAATGGACAACTTCAAGCGAAATTCTCGGTACAACAAGGCGCTAGTGTGCAATAACATCAAGTTGATTGCCGTGCTAGGAGCCATACAACATGTTTCCGTCTCCTTCACTTTAAATACCTTTTTTTTCCATAGCCTGCGCATAAGGAATGGATCTCTAAATCTTCCCTCAGTTACTAACCACCGCTACACAGCCTGTCTCAGTCTGTTTCACAAAATACACAACCATAATCAACATCTTCAGTTTTTCCTTGTAGTTGTACCGATGTTTGTGTCAAAGCGACTTGGCCATACACCAGAAGTTCATAATCCCCAATACAAAGCACATCATGAGAAACCAATTGAATTAAAGAATGCTTTGCAATAGTAATCAGTGAGAAATATGATTTCCTTTTTATAGGTTGTCTACAGCGAATGGAATTGACCCTGCAAATTACATCATAACCATGACTCATAATTCCGAGTTTAGGCAAACTGTAACAAATATTCTTAGTTTTCTGAAGCCATTGTATTATTTGTAGTTTCACGTCAGTGGATGCTCATGGTTTGTGAATGAATACTACTGTTGAATTTTGTTTGTTTTCCCTATCCCCTCTTTCAAACAGCCGTAACCTTGCTTGAATGGTGTTATTACAGATTTCTAAGTATTTCTGATTCTGTACTTTTGTCTTGCCTTGGTTTTGGCACAGCAATCTTTCCTTGAACTTTTGTTCATTCTAGATTTTTTTTTTCATTTCCAAAGGGCCTATCTGTTCAATGCAATGATTTGTATTGTGTAGCTTCCACGCCCACTTTTATAATGTTGGGAGGCCCTGAGACTAAAATGAATGAAATTAAACGAAACTTCAACTTTACACGAGGGTCGGAATGTGGGCTTGTTAGTAATGCTTCTTCAAGGGGAGTACGGTAGCGCGATTAAAAGACGGGACAAAAGAAGACATATAGGGACACACACAGGGCTATGTGTCCCTACACACACAGCGCTATGTGTGTCCCTATGTGTCTTCTTTTGTCCCGTCTTTTAATCGCACTACTGCATTCCCCTTGAAGATTAAACTTTACATTTATGAACCATTTCTTAGCAAAATTTTCTCGACAGACAAAACTGTTTGGTTTATTCAAACTAAGACTTGGGCCATTTGCATTTATTTGTTTTTATGTTAAGAAGAATAAAATGGAGATAAATAACGATTCCCTTTTATTGTTCTTTAGATGAAAGATGCAAAATCGACAACAAAACTTGTAAGTTCATATTGCATGATTTTCAATAATATTTACTTAACAATATATTCCTAGTGGGCACGTTGTTTCAGTGCGCAGTCTCTCGCACAATTTTTCTGTGCGCAATGTTTCTGTGCGCCACAATATATGAAGGTTCAATATTGCTACTTATTGCTACGTGGAAATAAACTAAGCAGGAAGTCATTGCATGCTATATTCACAAGAATCACAAGCACTTGGGCTAGATCGAAGACAACTCATACAAAAATAATGAATCAATACACTCTGTGCTGGGGGATGACCAGCGAACCTGTTTAGCACAAAAATGACAAAGAATATTGAACAAAATTATCATCTTTTTCAGTATCATTCTTATATCTATCTATCTATCTATCTATCTATCTATCTATCTATCTATCTATCTATCTATCTATATATATATATATATATATATATATATATATATATATATATATATATATATATATATATATATATATATATATATATATATTCTTAGGGGGTTAGTAACAGTCCGACGTATATTTACAGGATATTTACAATAATTGTAGAAGCTGCCAACATGGTAGACAGCGCGCGAACTCCAGAGCATCGTCTTCTTTATACCAAGATTAAAACATCTTCTTCGTCAGCGTGTCACATGACCCCCAGCGGCTGAAGCACCGGCTCGGTGCTGGTTAGGAGGGGGCCGAGTGATACAACTTAGGACGCGCGACGTAGACCACGTCGGAGCGATTCTATGCCACGGTTTGCTCAAAAGGGATGATTTCGTACGTGACCTCAGTTACTTGACGCAAGACACGGTAAGGGTCAGAGTAGCGTGAAAGTAACTTCTTGCAGAGGCCTACGCGTCGCGATGGCGACCATAGGAGAACCAGGACGCCCGATGTGTAATGGACGTCAGGACGGCGGGCGTCATACAAGTGCCGCTGATTGTCCTGCGACTCCCTCAAGTCGACCTTGGGCAATATGGCGTGCTTCTTGTGCTTTTAGTATGGCTTAACGGGCGTACTCGGATGTGGAATTCAGGCTAGCAGGCAGAATGGTGTCGAAAGGCGGCGTAGGTTCGTGGCCAAAGAACAGGAAGAATGGAGAGAAGCCTACGGTGTCGTGGCGAGATGAAGTATAGGCGAAAGTAGCGAACAGCAACGCTCAAGCACAATGAAGAGTCGCTCAGGGCCGTCCTAGCGCATGTTGGAGCGCTACAATATGCCATCTTGAAGTTCAATCATGCGAAGGGAAGGATCGGGCATCGTTGAAGTGAGCCATTGTTGCAAAGAGGGCGTCCCGACGTTGTTCGGCTCCAATATCGCGAAAAGCAGCCAGAGAGAACGGTGACAGCTATGCCGGCCTCAGAAACGTCAGTAGGGTCGACAGGATGGTGCTACAAGCAGTCCGCATCTTATGTAACCGACCGGTCTTGTATACAACTGAATAGTTGTATTCTTGAAGGCGCAGAACCCAGCGGCCAAGGCGCCCTGAAGCTCGGGGGAAGCACCAGCTTGCTCAGGGTCCCAAATGAGTGCAGCGCCTTTCTTGAGGAGCTGACTGAGAGGTCGTGCAACGTTCGCAAAATTTCGGACAAACGGACGGTAGTAGCAGCAAAGCCCAAGAAGTTGCGAACATCCTTGACACATGTTGGCACGGGGAAGTCTTTCACTGCCCGTATTTTGTCGTGATCAGGGCGTAAACCAGGAGAATCGACGAGATGCCCGAGCACAGAAATTTCAGCACGACCGAAGTGGCACTGGAATGAATTTAGTTGTAGCCGCGCCTGACGGAAAACAGATAGGATCGTCGATAGGCGTTCCAGGTGTGTCGCGAAAGTCGGAGAAAGAACGATCACGTCGTCCAGGTAACAGGCAGATGGACCACTTGAAACTGTGTAGGAGGGCGTCCAACATTCGTTTAAATGTGGCCGGGGCATTACATAAACCGAAAGGCATCACTTTGGACTGATACAGGCCATCGGGATTAATAATGGTTGCCTTCTCGCAGTTCATGTCATCTACGGTAATTTGGCAGTAGCGGGAACGAAGGTCGATGGACGAAAAATATTGTTGCCCATGCAGGCAATGCAGGGCATCGTCAATGCGTGGTAGCGGATAGACGTCTTTCTTTGTTACCTTGTTGAGGTGTCAACTGTTGTCAAAATCACCAACATGTTGTCACCAGTTGTCAAAATCGCCAACTGTTGTCCTTCTTTTGAACTTGTACAACAGCGGATGCCCATGGGCTGCAAGAAGGTTGGATGATGTCTCGAGAAAGCATCTTGTCAACTTCATGTTGGATGATATGTTGCTGAGTAGGCGAGACGCGGTAGGGTCGCCGATGGATCGGGCTTGCATCACCGGCGTTTATTCGATGTTTTACGATAGATGTTCGTCCTAGAGGGCGCTCTCCGAGGTCGAATATGTCCCAGTATGAGGCAAGGAGGCAACGTACTTCTTGAGCACGCTGGGGCGGAAGGTCGGGAGCAATAATTTTTGTTAGGGTATTCAAGTCTGAAAGGACAGGCGTCGAAGCAAGAGTTGAACGCGAGGAGCTGTCACAAGTTAACGCCGAAATGTGGTAGTGTCTGGCTGGCATTATTTGCGCCAGGGAAATTACGCGTGGGAGTATATTTGTACAGAGTCCAAAGTTCACAAGCGGAAGGCAGGACGTGTTGTCCGAAATAGTAATGACGGTGCGAGGAAGAGCAACGTTATACGAGAGTAGGACATACGGATTAGGGGCTAGGATGTAGTCACCGTCTGGTACAGGTGCAACGGGGGAGACACCTATGTATAGTAACGGCACGGTGGGAGGCGAACATGCTCTGTGGGACATAGCCGTATCGGAGCACCATATGGAGGGTCAGTAGCAGCAGGTAGAGCAAGTTGCACAACACCAGCAGAACAGTCTATCAAAGCACAATATGTAGACAGAAAGTCAAAGCCCAGGATGAGGTCGTGACGGCAGTGCTCTATAGAACAAAAAATAAAACAGAAGAATGATGTCCGGCGACACTCACGCGAGCCGAACACATGCCAATAACGGCTGGTGTTCCACCGTCGGCGACTTGGACCACAGGCGACGGGGCAGGTGTGAGGACTTTCTTGAGACGATTCCGGAGCTGAGCATTCATTACAGACACGTGCGCGCCAGTGTCAGAGTCGTAACAGGTACATCATCCACGTTCATTTTAATGAGGTTCCGATGTGTGGGCATGGTCAGAAGAGGATTTTTGCGTCGGGTCGGTTTGGCAGCATCACCTCCAGGTGCTGCACCCGTTAGTTTTCCGGAAGGGTGCGCCGGAAGGAGCTAGGGGACGGTGATCGGGGAGATGGGGGCGATCGGGAGAAGCGGCGACGTGGTGAAGGAGAGCGGCTAGAGCGGGCAGGAAGAGAAGTGTCGCCAGAATTTACTCGCTGCATTTGCGGGGGTACCGAGGAGCATCATGAGGGCCGTGAGATTGGAGGTAGGACTAGGCGGTCGAATTCTTCGAAGATCGTCAGCCACATGAAACATGGCCGATACGACCACAAGTGAAGCATATAGGCCTATCGTCTGAAGTACGCCATTCGGCCGGGTTGAGACACTGCGTTGGGGCATTTAGGCAGCGGGTGCGCATGACAGTGCTAGACGGAGCGTAGTCAGGCCGATTAACTGAGCAGACGTTGTCAAGCCAACGTTGGGCAATTCTTGGCGCACGACGGACTGTATCAGTGAGACGGTCGCCTGTCAATTGTCGGGGCCATGAGTGGGAGTCGTGACAGGAGATGCGGCTTCTATTTCACGTGGGAAGATATGTAGGATGCCATCAGAGCGAGTGGGCGTGGGCGGACTGCGGAGTGTATTCGCAGGTGGACGAATACACTTGGGAAGGCGGGCAAATGGCTGGGCAATGCGGCGACTCTTGACTTCGTCAAACCGCCGGCATTCGGCAATAAGGACTTGCGCAGTGAAAAAATTCTTCGAAACAAGGAGGTGGAAGGCACCATCTGCTATGCCCTTAATGACATGTGCAACTTTATCAGGTTCGGACATCTTCGGATCCACTTTGCGGCACAGAGCGAGCACGTCCTGCATGTACGTGAGGTAGGATTCAGTGCACGTCTGGACGCGCGTAGCGAGGTCTTTTTGGGCGGAGCGCTGACGTCCAATAGGCTTGCCAAACAGATCTTTCAGCTTCTGTTTACAAATGTCCTAGCTGGTAAGTTCCTTCTCGTGGGTCTGAAACCAGACACGTGGCGCGCCCGCGAGGTAAAATATCAAGTTAGCGAGCATGATGGTCTGATCCCAGTGGTTGCTGGAGATCACCAGCTCATATAGTTGAAGCCAGCCTTCAACATCAGTGTTGTCGGTGCCAGAAAAGGTTCCTGGGTCACGGGGTTGTGCTAGAATAACGGTGGGCGTGGTTGCCGACGGGCCCGAAGCATACTCGCCTGGTGCTGGCATTGTAGATGCAGCCAAGGAGCGCCCGCTGCGTAACTCCGTCCTGATAATGATGCCGCAACCTCCACCAAAAATGTTACGGGGTTAAAAACAGGCAGACTAATATTTACAGGATATTTACAATTGCAGCAGCTGACAATATGGTAGCCAGCGCGCGAAGTCCAGAGCGTTATATATATATATATATATATATATCATTTTCAAGGGAGGAGTGGGAAAGGGGGGCGGTCCTGGTTTTGTCTAAACTCAGCTTGTTAACTCTGTGTAAGCTACCCTAGCGTGTATATATATATATATATATATATATATATATATATATATATATACCTTGTAAGTAAACGCGTCGTAAAGACTTCATTGCACATCCTTCATTGTTAAAAATTAAATTATGGGGTTTTACGTGCCAAAACCACTTTCATAATATGAGGCACGCCGTAGTGGAGGACTCCGGAATGTTCGACCACCTGGGATTCATTTAACGTGCACCTAAATCTAAGTACATGGATGTTTTTCGCATTTAGCCCCCCATCGAAATGCAGCCACCATGGCCTGGATTCGATCCCGCGACCTCGTGCTCAGCAGCCCAACACCATAGCCACTGAGCAACCACGGCATGTATCGTTCATAGCTACGTAGTGTCGAAAGTCAGTATGGCTTTGTGGTGGCTATCGTATACATTGATCGGCATACTCGCAACTGCAGAAACATTCGTTGATAATACGAAATCAATACACGTAACGCTCTGCGTGGTCGATTATGCCCGATCGGTGTGGCATTGCAAGCGATATGTATGCAACACGAAACGGGTAAACCACTTCCCTTTTGCTCCCGACACATCGATATCAAAATATTGGACAACGACCACAGGCATTGTGTGATAGCAACTAACCCACGTAAATTGCGCAGCCATGGAAGGTGTGGGGCTATGAGCCATTGCATTTTTCACTGCTTATGGAGGCAGGAGCCCTTGATGATGTCAGTTTTCATCATGTATTTCTGCATGTTCTATGCGTGATTATAAAGGATGTGAGCAAGGTTGGCTTCACTTGTCAGAGTGCGTGTAGCCTTTGGTTTGTGGTAATGTGGGCAATTTGAGTTTTCGTTTGCTTAAGCGCGTTTGAGTACTTACGGGGATACGAGCCATTGATGATGATAGTTTTTGCTGACGGAGAAACAAATGTATGAAACACTAGCCATATACAACTTCGCTGTAAAACTCAAGGCACGCAATTTTCTTCATCCAGACACCGCTCACTTTTCCTCCGAATATTAAGTAGTACAAGCACCCGGCGTCAGAAGCGGTATGTAGGTGTGCCTGAGGAGCAGCACTTGAGGAAGGGCAGTAAATTTTGTGTCATGATACGTAGACGACGTCACAGGCAACCCGCCAGAAGATGTAGCAGACTTGTGGGTTCGACATCGCACGTGACATCAGTCACTTGTCGAAGGCTATATAAGCGAGTGCATCGAGAGGGCAGCCTTGAAAAATCTCCACGTTACGGGACGGGGAGCACTATTGTTTGTTGTTTGCAGCCAGGAAACTATGAATAAAAAAGGAAGAGATGTTACTTGCAACGTACCGTGCATAACGGTAATCCGAGGACCTGGAAGCCAGCGCTGACACGATGCATTACGCCAGGCAAAGTTACTGAGGGCCCTTGTAACACATTGTTGCTACTCTTGCGCAACAGCAATTACCCATTGTGCATCCGGGGTGAAAGAAGCGCATGCCACAACGTGATCGTGTTCTTGCGTTGGAAAGTATTACCATCGGGAGTACTTAAAAAGTTATAACAAGCCAGTAAAAGTGTATAAAAAATATATATTTACAAAATTGTAGATAGAAGAATCACACAAAATTCTCCTTGGCATTGTGGGCTTACGCTCAATTCATATTGTGCAAATATAGTTCACTGTTTTTCTCAGTAATAAACAACAATACACAATCTTCACACACTCGAAATCAGCATTGCAAAGTCTTTTTACTAAGAGCACTAAATTAAGCAACTACATCTTCGATTAAGACATATCATACATGCACCACATAGTATGTAATGCTGTACACGTAACAGCATTTCAGTGGCTTCCATGCTTTATTGTGACGCCTTTTATCGCGACAGCGTTAAGGGCCCCGTGCCGCGAAAAATCCGGTGTTGGCGTCCGCAATCAGCACCGGCGTCTCATGAGCGAACATTGCCGTATGTGCATCTAGCATGCCTTGCTATATGACATGAGGTATATGGGGGTTATATTGCCTGATCATTCTATCAATAAAGTTGCTGATGCCTTGTCTTACATTTTTGACGAAGCTATTGCTCGGAACTTCTATGACAGCCCACAAATAAAGTCGTGAAACAAAACATCAACAGCGCATGCCTTTTATTTAAATCTTCTCAGCCTGAAATATTAAGCACGCGAAACAATAACAGAAACGTGCAAATAAGGTGAATATTTCGGCGCGGTTGTGCGCTATCTTGGCTATCGGCTAACGTAAGGGGCCCTTTTTCTAATCGAATGCAAGCCTTCAGGTTTCGCGTTCGCGGCCAGCGTTTCTCGGTAAACGTAAACGGTAAAGCTCCTGCTGCCGGAAAGCCTGAGGAACCGTCAGAGATCTTTGAATGCTGTCGCGCTCCAATCCTAAAGGCGAAGCTAAAGCGTCTTCTGTTTTTTCGCCCACTTGTGCTCTTTTCTATCTATCTATCTATCTATCTATCTATCTATCTATCTATCTATCTATCTATCTATCTATCTATCTATCTATCTATCTATCTATCTATCTATCTATCTATCTATCTATCTATCTATCTATCTATCTATCTATCTATCTATCTATCTATGTATGTATCTATCTATCTATCTATCTATCTATCTATCTATCTATCTATCTATCTATCTATCTATCTATCTATCTATCTATCTATCTATCTATCTATCTATCTATCTATCTATCTATCTATCTATCTATACTTTTATGCCGTCATAGCAACCCAAGTTGTCTACCTGCTTGGGTCATTAGGTATGTGCTGCTCGCATGATGCAGTTCGTGGTCATTCCATTGTCATGGCTCCCGCTCTGCAATCTAACCTTCGTGTAGCCGTCTCAGTCATCACGCCTTCTAACACGAGCCAGTGGTCCAAGTTTACTAATAACTTGGGCCCCTACGTATTCATTCGTGGGGGTGGCGTCGTCGTGCTCGTTGCATCGCCGTCATTAAAGATTTGTCATCCGAAACTTCTCAGGTCATAGTCGTCAGGCTATCGTCCTCATGCAGTAATTAAGCATCCGTTGTGACACCCCCATTGTTATGTGTTCGTGGTCGTGCAATGGTCGTGATTCCAACTTCAGTATCTACCTTTCTCATCCGGTAGTCATCACGCCTGCTAATACGACCCAGTGGTTCAAGTTGTCAAGCACCTTCGTCGAACCATTGACGTAAATATTTCACTATCATCTATCACTATTATCCCATGCCCCTGTCATGGGATGATACTCAGTGACTATCATGCCTCCCTTGTGACAACACCAACCTAATGCCACCGTGGTCGTGCCGTCATCGTCACTCCACTGGCGTCATTCGACACGTTGCATGTCATCATCATCGCATCACCGTCGTCATATAGGTTCGTGATACAGTAATCGTTTTGCCATTGTCATCTTTCACTTATTGTCATTCCATTATCCTCATGTCATTGTCATGCCATCGTCGTCATTGCGCCGTCGTCATAGAATCATCGTGATGTGTTCATCATACAATTGTCAGGATGTTGTGGTCATCATTGTCATGGTCATGGTCATCATTGCAACTTTGAGATCCGACTAGTTGCTGGATGCTGGACTAAATGCTGGTACACAGTCATGCCGTCGTCGTTACGCTTACGGTTCACAATTGTCATAACTTCAATCTTGGTATTGTTGTCATTGCATTGCACCCTTATGTTACATTGTCGTTATAAATTGGTCCTACTTTCGCCAGGCCATCATCGTCACGCAGTGGAAGTCTATCACCTTTGTTCATCCATCGACGCAATTGCTTGTTCGTCATTATTGTGTAGCCGTGCTATCGTCATTCAATCATGACTATGTCGCCATTGTCATGATACCTCCGTCATTGTATGGTCCTCAGAGAGCCGTTATCATGTATCCGTTGTCGTCATGCTATCGTTGTAATACCGCCTTGGTCATTTCATTTTCGTCATTCCCGCTTCATCTGGTTGTCGTAGCGGCATCGTCATACAGTCATGGTCATCCCATAGTTTTTCTGTTGCCATCGCCACATTATCATCGTTTTGCCGTCGTCGCAATTGAATAATCAACATTGTACTCTTTTTAAACCGCCGACGTTATGTGTCTTTGCCACTGCATCGATATCATTTTTTTCTCGTCATTCCATCGTCACAGCGTCAGTGTCGTCGAGTGGTGAATATGCCTCGATGCTCCTGGGTGACCTCCACAAGTAAGTTGCCTATCAAGATCAGACAATATCGTAGTACACGTCATATATCGAAATCAACAAAAATATAAGTGCCACCACTAGTCTTGTAAAATAAATGGGACTTCAGGAAGATGGTCTGTAACTACTTTTCTCTATTGCTGTTCTCATTACCATTGGCAGTCATCGTGAGGTGAGTTCTGCGGTAATATTTGTTTCACTTATGCACGCTTTGTCCCTATATATTATTTACGTGGAATGTTATACTTAAGAAACCGAGAAGTTATTTGGTGGAAAAGCAGCAGAGATGGAAAAACAGTCAATGCACCAAGCACTCCTAAGTAATTATATGCAAGAAACCATGAGAGACACAACAATAATGTACAAGTTGTACTAAACGCGGTAACAAAATTCGCACAAATGCATCAACCAACACGACAAGAGCTTCTAGGAACCTTCTGGCACTATTAAAAGATGAACTGTGGCCTTATATTTTTCACATGTCATTACTAGGTACGGGCAAGCTGATACCAATTCCTTTTTTCTGTAACCCGATTCTACAACGCTGTGCCTTGTATTTTTTTTCAGTTTTGACATCTTCCTTGGGAGGGGAATAAAGTGGTTAAATTCACCTGTTAGCCTCCAGGATGTACAACATTTTAACCCGGCGGTAGACGATGTGGCTGCTTGCAAGACGCGTGGAGCAGGCACTCACTCCTCTATTTTGATTAGCAAGCAGCACATTCAAGCGCCCACGTTTCTGAAACACCAACAAAGTGTTTTCCTTGTCCATTATCGCGAGGTCCCCGAAGTGAATCTGCGGTGAAGCTTCCGCCGGGCTCTAGTGCGATGTTCTGAGATTTATTGGGTGTGCGCGTTTACATCTCTGCTGAACTTCCATGCTGATACACAGAACGTCGTTAGAACTATGTATGAGAAGGTGTCTCCACTGTAGCAGCATACCCCGGTATGCTGATTGCTCGCGCTCCCAAAAGAACATGCGCCATATACGAAGACAACATTAGGGTGTGGATGGGCCTGCTGGTAATGACAGCCTCAATCTCATAAAATTGTTAGCAGGCTACCTGAACCGAGGCCACTGCGCCCTTAAGACTGCTTCGGTTGTCTTCAAAGTACCTTCATTCCCCGTGCATAACACCATAATGCGTTGGCTTTGTCCAAGTTAACTGCCTTCGGAACACCTCGCTGCACGACGAACCGTCGAAAGACAAGAAGCTCTGTCACCGACCACGCATTTGACGTCGCCCAGAACAGGAGAGCAGGGGCTATAACATATAAAAACATCACGAAGTAAGCATTTTATGAGTCACCGGCTGTGCGGACACGAAGGACCCCACAGTAGTGGATGCCTACACCTCAAAACGGGTGTGCGTCTTTTAATCGCATTGGCACTGATCGTACCGTTGGGGCTAACCGGCAGTCAGTCGCCGTCGACTATGGCAAACGTTGCCATAACACAGTCTTTATGGCCTTTCATCCTTTCAGCACCCAGAACCTTTCCCGAAGCTCACTGTGGCTGAGCTGACCATCGCCATTCGGGAGGTGAAGATGAGCTGCTTGCATCAGCAGCACGAGCAACTTGTGATGGGAAGGCAAGAAACTAGGGCATTGAACTCGAGAACATGTATATAGCAAGTGCAGCTGCTCACCCACACGAAGTAGTCTGTCTGTATCAATGAATAGCTTCAGCTAAAAGACCAGTGACGTCAACGGCAGTCAGTTCTGTTCCAAGAGCGTTCGTATCACTGCTGCGAAAGGTTGTTCTTGCACGACACCTAACAACAAACGTTCGGCATGCTGCAGCTTCTATGCCACAAGCAAATTATTTCTGGAAAGGCGTCTTTGCGACGCTTTGTGGATAACCTTCTGTAAGTGCGTGGTAATTACTAATAGCCGAATGACCGAGCTGTAGTCTTCCGTACATTAAATTTCATTCCACGGATAGGCCTTCATGACTAAGTCGAGTAGTGATTGAAGGCTTTTGTTTTCTACTAGGAAGTCGTCCTCCTTAATTGTGGAAGTGTGCCCTCAGATTGATTGTAAAGAAGCCCCGTTACAACACCTGTCTGACAAGAATAGTTCAAAGAATATCAAGGATATACCGCGTGTCAGTAGATAGTCGGAGCCGTCATGGTTGCTGCAGTGCTGCCATTGGTTAGTATTTGTAAGCCGGGAAATATCTGTTACGTGGTTGCCGAAGAAAAAATATCAGTTACATGCCTTGTTCCACTGCCAATGCAAAACACGAAGAAAGTAAGCACAGTACTATTTGAAAATAGCTCATACTAGTGACACTGTTGTCACCTAGTCAGCCCGACATGTTTCGATCACGCAGGCAATTACCTTAAATTGCGGAAGGTGCAACAGTAGTGCAACGCGGCTTCACTGGTGCAACGCGGCTCAAACTGATGAGCAACCACGTAACGCACGCGCTATCTGCAAGACAGGCCAACACCTTGATGGAAACGCCATAAACCCTAGCGCCGACATAATGAAAAGCGTGCAGCTCAACTGACTGCTTCGAGCTGTGATCGTGCATGCGGACGTGTATGTCGCAACCCGGAGTAGCCCGCGTTGCACACAGACTGCGCTTCGCCTGACTGGCTGCCATCTACGGTATGAGTTCACTTTCATAGGTCTTGCACAAGAACTTTCTTTTTACCATCAAATGAAAACTTAGGCAAGCAGGTCACACACTCTAGCAACTCTTTTCAGATGCATGCCCATTTTGGCTTGCCTGCTTTCCAGAAAAGCGTTGTGTGCTATTAAAACAATATTTTCGCGGTAACGCACGATGGGCACTCTCATAACCTTAATGAGATGTTTTTCTTTATTTCACTCTTGATGGCAACGTTGCCTTCAAAAAAATTGCTTCAGGTGGGCGGGGTTAATGCGTATTTGTGCAGCTCCGTAGGACCCTTTGAGAAAATTTGAAATGTTTCCTCCTACACTGCCTTGAACTCAGCCGCAGTTTTTTACTCCAGCGATGTCGCAGTAAATCGGAGTACTCTGGACAAATGACCACTCGGTGCTTGGCTTTCTTAGCATCTGCAGAAAACACAACGGGCTAGCAACAAAATAACAACAACAACTGCACCACAACAACGCCAAGCGTTACCATCTCTTAGAGAGAACGTCATTCAGGCAAAGGAGCGAGTTGCGTGGTACAATGCGCTGAAAACAGGAAGGTTGCTTGTCACGTCCTGTCGGAATATTACTGCATCATGTGGCACGTATAAGGTGAAAGCCTTTCTAGGCTCATGGTGAAGTTTGTGTCAGCAGACCTGACCGCCGGAGGGTCAGCCGAAGCTTGAAGACGCCATATGAAGACGGATTAAAGACATATTAAAGAAAGAAAAATGATTGATAGCGACGGTTACTGAATGATAACGCCATAAGAGAGATTGGTGGAGGTTAATAATGACTACTAATGATTTGTAATGACTACTAATGACTACGAAATGACTAATATGCCTAACGACGGCTTGCAATTACTACAACTTATTAGAAACGACTAAAAATGTCTAGTAATGAGTAATAATGACTAAAATGACTACTAATCACTTCTAATTACTACTAATAACTATGAAATGACCAATATGCCTAACGACGGCTTGTAATGACAATTCATTCCAAATGACTAAACATGCTTACTAGTCAGCAGTAATGACTAATAATGACTGAAATGACTTGTAATGACTAGTAATGACTACGAAATAACTAACATCTCTAACGACAACATGTAAGAGCTACAATTATTTGGAAATGATTAAAGGTGCTTAGTAACGAGCACTAATGATAATTAATAACTGAAATGACTTGTATAGATAATGACTGTCAATGACTATGATATGATCAAGATCTCTAACGAAGGCTTGTAATGGGGGGGCGGATTCCAATTGTTTACAAATGAATAATATGCTGAGTAATGGGCAATATTGAGTGAAACGATTGTAATGACTAGTAATGATCACGAAAAGATCAGTAAGTCCAAGGACATTTCGTAACGACAACAATTCATTACAAAAATAATAAAAATGCTTAATAATGAGCAGCAATGGCTAATAATGGCTAAATAACTTGTAAGAGAAAAAAAGAGGCAAAGAGAAGGAGGCGATTGACAAAAGGAGGAAGAATTACGCTTTCGCCGTTCACCTATTAGGAGATATCCTCACATCCCCTATAATTTCTTAGATGTTAGGGCCCGGAAGCTGCTCTCCTTAAACTCGTTCAGAATGACTGTTATAGAGGTAGGTGCCAATGACATTGTCATACTATTGAAACAGTTCCGGTTGTTCCTTGAATCTGTTCAGCTGCACATTCAGTCAACAGACTGCAAGCTCCCTGTTCTCATTGTCATGATGAATGAACGGCCCCTAAATCACCAGAGGCACTTCGTAATGGCCAGCTTCTGTGTCGAATTGATCCTCAAATGCGTCAAGGTCTAGATGTTCTTGTGAGTTCCTGGACATTCGGTGGTCGATATCTATTGTCTCAAGCCGCCACATAGTTCATTTTCTTCATCCTGATGAGCGATTCCAGATAATAACATAAGCGCAGATGTCACTGAGAAACATAAGATGAGCTTGCTGCTGGCCCACTCTGCAGAAATGAATGAACTCTTCACCACTGTGAGGTGCACGTTGAGGCAATCTATTCTTCCGGTAGCCAGTTGCCAGTACGCACCTGACCCTATTATTATGCTAATGCATTGTGTGTGACAAGTGTCCCGAGGGAAAATGCCAGCAGCATAACAATTCCCGAGGCTGGTATGTTTAAGTACGCTGCTGTTGTGTGGTAGGACTCGCTACGGCGTGCGCATCCTGCCCATCTCCAGTCTCCAATTTAACTGTGCTCTCGTTCAATCGTCCTGGAAATGATGCTGTAGCTTACCAGTGCCCAAAATCATCAGTGCCATTCGACACTTAGTTCTCGACACAGAAATGCACTGGTAACATCGTGCGGATGTTCGAGTGGTGACTGCCGCTGAGTAGCGCCACCCGAACAACGAGTCATTGGTGTCAGCATTGCTCCCGAGCGTGACCAAATCGGAGTAGCACAGACTTGACTGCTAAGTCACCTATGGATGCAGCGGTAAAAGTCAGTGCAGTCGACCCAGAGGCTGCAAGCTGCGCGGTTGTCTGGATGCAGCGGTTTTTCAGACGACGCTTGACGAATCGCAAATTAAGGCTGTGTGCCGACGTTCGCTCTTATTGCACGTGAGGCTACGAGAAACATAATTCCGTTTTCCACAGGTGTAGCAGCAACCAGCTTTGCGTAGCCATGTACCGGTTTCATCAGTGGGGATAGTGGCTGTGCGTGGTGTGAATCTGTGAGCACAATCTGTTGCACAATTCTGTAGTTCTTCAAGCTGAAACTGTATGCATAATAAGTGCATGTCTTGACATTGTGCTCAGATCGTCAGCCTCTGTGGCTGAGTGATGGGAACGGGACGCTGACTTTTCGTTGCCTTCCTTCCGCACTTCGATATGTATTCGAAAAAAAGCGACTTGTATTTCGCCCGGTGCGTCCTTGCTTCAGGAGTCATGAGCTCAGCTGTGGCACCCTGCGTACACTCCCCTAAATTTTGACTGCACCAAATTTCCAAGTACTGAGTGAAGCGCTTCATCAGCATAACACGGAGCACCACAGTTTACTGGCCAGGTGGTATGCAAAGTCCTTTGAGCACGCTTGCGTGAAAGCGCATGCTGTCGTGCAGCAGGCGCAGGTTCTTCTCATGCTTCGTAGTTTGAACCTAGCCAATTCTAGGAGTTGGCCGACGTGTCTCCTAATCAAAAGTTATTTTCGGCCGATGCGCTCTCTGAAAAATTTCGCGGCAATGTCGCAGTTTGTGTCGGTCAGTCTGGTCGCTTCAATGGCTCGTTAACCAGCTCCCATTAAGTAAGTCGTTAAATATTTAAAGTTTGCTATAGGTTGCAACTCATGTCCTTCGTCGATCATTACAGTGGAGTGATCCCAAGAGTCTTCCCACTGAGGAAGATCGCCGGAATACGTACGCGCCTGAAGCCCCAGCAGCGTAACTGCCCGGGAAGGTGGCGCATTCACCTCTATTTGAGATTCAGGAGCCTGCCCATTGCTATTCTGGATCATTCACAAGTTGGGGATATTTGCTGACTGTTGTAAAATATGACAAGGTGGTCACATGTGATGATGCAATGTTCCAGAACAGCGGCGATCGCATGCACCCGTTGGCACTGGCAAACTGGACCTTAGCTTAGACGATCACGCTTGCTGGATAGAGGGCTTGCCCACTTCTCCTTTAATGTGTGAGCATTCTTTGGCGAGCTCTCCAACCTTGTCGTGCGAAAAGTGTAATGGGTTGCGTCTACGTAAAATTCGTAATTTCTAAATTTAGGACATTGAATTGTTATGATTCGGTGAACATAGACGACTGGATGCTATTAGGCGATATGAAATGATTTAAAGCAAGAAAATAAAAAAGAAAAGAGGATACCCATAGGGATACATCTGGCTCCTTTGAAAATGCCAGGGGACCTTTATAAAAGAGGTAGATCAACTTGGAATTTGGGGTTGGGTGAAGTTGAAATTTCGGTATGGGTCAAATTGAAAATTAGAGGTGGACCAACTTCGAAATTGAGGGTGGGCCAACTTAAATTTCGCCATGGGGCCAGCCTAAAATTTGGGGATGGGCTAACTTGAAATTTGGAATTGGGCCAAATTGAATTTGGAGGCGGAAGAAATTGAAATTTGAATATGGGCGAACTAAAAATTGGGGTGGGCTAGGTTGAAATTTTTGGGTGGGCCAACCGCAATTTTAGGGTTGGCCAACTTAATCAGACGTGCGCTAACTTGAAATCGCATGGTGACCCAATCGAAATTTGAGAGTGGGCCTAGTTAAACTTGGCGGTGGAAAACGTTATATTTATACAAGGGCAAACTCAAACTTGTAGCTGGGCCAACTTGAAATTTCATGGTGGGTCAACTTAAACATAGGCGTGGGCAAAGATGACATTTGTGGGTGGGCCAAGTTGAAATCTGGGCGCGGGCCAACCTACATTTGGGGATGGGCCAACTTAAATTTGGGCGTGCGCGAACCTAAAATTTTTTTGCGGGCCAACTTGGGATTATTCAATTAAACGCTACTGAGCGTCCTTCCAGGTTGAATACCTCGCGGCCAAGCATGACCGGTGAGACGCTTGGCGCGCAGTAAAAACGTAGGCGAAAGCAAGCATGGAGAACGTACGCGCACATAATATAGGCTTCCGAGAGGAACAGAGGCACTGACATGTTTCGCCGCGTTGTACTCTCCCCTCATGCAAGGCATCACGCGTTATTGCGGCAGCTAGGGTTCCCTTTCGAGCGGTTTGCTTCGTGAAGGCACGCTGGTGCCCGGTGTACCGGCTCTATTGGCACTATTGAATTAAAGGTGCCATATGCAGCCATATATTGTAGCAATTGCCGACTAAAGCAAAAGCATTCTGTGCCACTAAAAAGGCCTTTGGTGTGCCCGCGTTTTACGCAAAATTCGGCGAGAACAACCTCACTGTAGAGCCAAGCAATATTTGTACATTATTAGACAAATCTCAGAATTTCTGTAGCTTTTTTGCTAAAGCAATTGCTTCCCTATTTCTCGCTCTGTTATTGTATTGGTGTGCCAAATACTTATGTGTTTCTAGTTATGGAGAGCATTTGCACTGCTTCGATTGCGCAGGTAAGTTTCAAGGCGCCGTGCGAAACCAGCACTTGTATTTGTGCTCTTGTAATCTCTCCTTTAGACATAGTCCGGTCTGCCCAGTACACACTTTTCAGCAAGTTAGTGGGCTGTGGTAACCCATGCGACTAGTGCGTATACTTACATTTGTGCTTCCATGCCTAAAACAGCGTTTTCGTAAAAGAAGTAAATGGAAGGCCAATGCATTCTGTCGGGTACATTGAAAATTGATATTTCGAAACGGGTGCAGTCCTGCAAATAGTTCCAAGTGAATGCGCCTTACTAGATCACCGCGTATAATTCACTGAACAAATTATGTGTCATAAATAATTATGCAATAACTTAATTAACGTAATTGGGTTATTTATTGCAGCATTTCGATTTCTCGTAGAAAGAAAAGCCGTCTCATCGAGTAATTTAGGCCAAAGGTTAGAATTATGCAATCTCCCAATGGCCATTTCTAAAAAAGTCATAAGGCATTCCACTTTGTGAAGCTGGGTGACCAGCCATGCTGTTTATTTATTATTTATTTATTTATTTATTTACCACAGTACCCACAGCACCAGTTTGGCACTACAGTTCCGGTGGGGGGGGAGTACATATATCATTGACAAATAAAAGAAGTTAGTACAGAATCCATCAAGAGAAAAAAAGTACAGTTCAGGGCAAATCGCCGACGCAACAAAATAAAAAAAGGAGGAAGAAAAGAAGCAGTGCATTTCAGTACATGCGCGAGGCGCAACAAAGTGGTTCTGGTGACGCCAGCACAAAATACAGAAAAAAAATTGCAAATCACATCGCTGAAGCAAAGACATCACTTGAAGATAACGATACAACATTAGTAGGCAACCCGTTCCACTCACTGACCCTCTTAGGAAAAAAAAGACATCTTAGAAATTTCCGTTCTACATCCATACGCTTTAATCTTAAGGGGGTGATCGTATCTGGCAGAAGTGTTTAGTACATGACACAGAGGTAACAGCATTTTCAATAAAGGCACGAACATATTTCTTGTCCCGATTGGTGGTCAACGTGAAAATAAGTACGTACAAACATTCACGCGTCACATCTTCAATAAAGGCGTCCGTTACGTAAGACGATGAATGGCACATACCCCCTCAAGAAACCGTTCATATGGATGCATGGATGGATACAACTTTCTTGTACGTCCGGCAAGGTTTAACGCGACCTGGGCTCAGGTCTCCCACGGGGGAACGTCAAGGTCCTGCCTCAACGCTGTCTCACCGGCTTGCTGGTCTGCCCACGTATGGATTCCGACGTCTGAGCTGGGCAGAGCGGCGGCCCACCTCGATTACAGGCTCTCCCGAGCAATTGCCATCCTACTTATAACTACATTGAACTCCCACAGCATGTGTTTGAGTGTTACTGGTCCTTCCCGGCACAATTTGCACGTGTCGTTCTGATGCTTACCTGGGAAGATGCGTTTCAAACGGAATGGATTAGGGAAGGTGTTCGTCTGGAGTTGTCTCAAGGCGACGGCATGCCTCCTGTTCAATTTGAGACTCGGCGGTGGGTATATCTTTCTGGCGTTTAGATATGCATTTGTTATGTCGTGGTATCTGGTGAGCCTTTCCTGTTCTGGGCGAGGAGTGTTAGCTATCGTGCGAGAGGCGTTGCCCTGTTCGACACGGCGGGTCATGTCTCGCGCCGTCCAGTGCGCCGTCTCGTTTAGGTTCGGGAGCGCGTCGTCTTCCGCGGTGAGCTGCGCGCGGAACCATATGATCCTGGAGCTCACGGTTTTGGACCTGGCCGCTTTGGCCAGAATGGACAGGGCTTCCTTGGAAATTCTACCTTTGGCGTAATTCTTTACTGCCGTTTGCGAGTCGCTTAGTAGGACTTCGCATTCCTGTTCTGTGAGGGCCAGCGCGATCGCTACTTCCTTTGCGATTTCCGAGTGTTTGGTGTATACACTGCATGTGGTTCTAATTTTGGAATTTGTGTCTATGACTACGGCGGCGTATTTTTGGCCGTTCGGATATTCGGCTGAGTCGACAAAGCGCGTTTCTCTCTCTGCTGAATGAACGGAACAGAGCCTCAGCTCTTGCCTTTCTGCTACCTCGGTTGTAATCAGGATGCACGTTTCATGGGATGTTTGACACCGTGAAGGTGTCTGATATTGTTGGGCATTTGCATTTTCTGGCCGTGCTGGTTGTGGTACGTTATGCCGACCGTGTTCATAATGTACCTTCCCGTCGTGGTGGTCGACAGGCGTTCGAGCTGCGAGATGCGTTGTGCTTCAGCTATTTTTTCCAGGGTGTTGTATATGCCCAGCTGAGCCAGGAGCTCGGTGCTCGTCGATTCCGGGAGGTCAGGGCTATCTTGTACGTTTTTCTTGTGATCCTGTTGGTCTTGTTCTTTTCGGCGAAGTACCAGTTGTGGTAGGCGGCTACGTAGGCGATGTGGCTGACAACGAAGGAGTGGATATGTCGAATGACGTTTCCTTTTTTCATGCCCGCGTGTCGATTGGTTATTCTCTTTATGACTCTCGTGGCGCTGGTGAATTTCCCTTCGATCTTCCTCACGGTTTCGCCGTTAGCTCCGTTGGCCTCAATGATCATTCCGAAAATTTTGATCTTGTTTACTTTGGGGATTGAGTTTCCGTCTTGGGTATACAAGCCAATTTCCTCGTACACCCGGGGTCCTGTGTAGCTCTTTGGTGGCATGCCTCTGCGCGCGGGCCGGTAAAGTGGTAGTTCGGACTTGCTCGGGGGGCATTTGAGGCCCGTTCATTGGAGGTACTCTTCAACTTTCTGAATGGCCGTTTGTAGTGCGTTCTCAATTTGCCGCGGTCCGCCCCAATTGTTATGTCGCCTTCGTATATAGCGTGGTGTATTACTTCGATTTCCGTAGTTTGCTGGGGAGACCCAGCATGACTAAGTTAAAAAGGAGCGGAGATATAACTGAACCCTGGGGGATACCTGCACTTACCTGGGTCCCTTTCTTCGGACTCGAGGTCTCCAACCGTCAGGGTGGCTTTGCGATCGTTCAGAAAGTCCCTCACGAAGTTGTATGCCCTTTCCCCAGGTTCAGAATAGACACTTGCTTCATGATAGACTCGTGAGCGACGTTGTCGAATGCTTTCTCCACGTCTAGTCCTAGAATGGCTCTGGTGTTTCTTGTCTTGTCTTCAAGGATCTGGTTCTTCAGTTGTAACTTGACGTCCTGCGTTGACAGGCGGAATAGGAAGCCTATCATGGTGTGGGCGTAGGCTTCAATCTCTTCTAGATGGCTGTTGATACGGTTCAGGAAGGCGTATTGCAAGACCTTACCCACGCACGAAGTGAGTGAGATTGGGCGTAGGTTCTCGAAACTCAACAGCTTTCCGGGCTTGGGTATGAGGATAGCCTTGGACCTATTTCACTGTTGCGGGATGCGGCCTTCTCTCCTCCACTTGTTAATATAGCCCGTGAGTTTGTGGACAGATTTGTCGTCCAGGTTTTTGAGCGTTTTGTTGTTAACCCTGTCCGGTCCTGGGGCTGCCTTGCCGTTGAGTTCTTGGACTGCCGTTCTGATTTCCGCCTCACTAAAGTCTTCATCTAACTTGGGACTAGGACTGCCAGTGTACCGGCCGTGCTCGACCTTCGGTCGTTGCGGGAGGTACTTGTCGCAGAGTTTCCTGAGGATTTGCTTCTCGCTCGCAGCCCCTTTCTCTTTGTGCAGAATTTCAGCATGTAGGCTCTTTGCTTGGATTTGCATTGGGTTTCGCCCAGCAGGTGCCTCAGCAGTCGCCACGTACTTCCCTTGTAGAGTTGGCAATCAGCGACGTTGCAGACTTCATCCCACTGTTGCGTGCACAAAGGAATTGCAGTGCTCTTCGATTTGTTTCTTTAGCTCAGCTATCTTTTTTCTCAATTTTCGATTGAGCCGCTGGCCTTGCCATCGGGTTGGTATCAATTTTTTTGCTTCCCAGAGGCGGGCGAGGCCACTTTCCATCTTCTTCGTTAGGATTTCGGGAGTGATGGTTTGCGTGGCCTCCCCGACATCCTTGCTCAGGTCCGCGATCCCTGTGTCAATGTCAAGGATCGGTTCGTCGTCTAGCCAGATACCCCAGTGCTTGCGGAACTTGTCCCAGTCTGTCCATTTGAAGCTTTTGATCGGGGAGGGGGGGGGTGGCTCCCGATTCGAGCTCGGGGGATCGTGATTTCGGTTATCACGTGGCCGCTACCTAGGTCTTCTATGGTGTTTCTCCAGGTGTAGCCCCCTCAATGTTTTTGATCATTGTTAAGTCCGTGGTTGTGTCTCTTGCAATCGCATTGCCCATTCGCGCTGGGGCGCTGGAATCAGTGATGAGCGTATATTCCAAGTCTTGCGAGTCCTATCATAACTGTTTGCCCTTGGTTGTGGTGTGGCCGTATCCCCAGGTATGGCACGCAGCGTTGAAGTCCCCACCCACTATTAGCCGGTTGAGGCCGGTGAGCTCGGCTGCCTTTTTGAGCTGGGAGAGAAAACGCTGCCGTTTTTTGGATGGGTTACTGTATATGTTCAGTATAAAGATGCTATTCTTTAGCGTTCTGTTAGGAATGTTCTCCCAGATTATAAGCTCGACCTGCGGGCCTTTAATTTCGTGTTCTATGGGTATTAGGCCCTTTCAGATTAGTGTCGCGATGTCCCTATTGTTTTGTAATTTAGGGATGAGGGCGCGGTAGCCCGGGATGTTGACCGACGCGCCCACGGTTTGTTGTAGCATTATCACATCGGGTTTGGGTTGGCTGTTTCTTACGTACTGTTGTAGGACCGGTTATTTCCTGGCTAGACCTCTGCAGTTCCACTGCCAGACCAATATCTCTTTATTGTGTCTGGTCATCCTGGTGTCTTAAATGAGGAGCTGTTGAGAAACTGGAGTGGTGCCCGGGGGGCGGTTCTACCATGGGAATGTCTGGGATTACGGGATTTATATTGTGAGTTCCCGCGCTCGGCTGTGGTGATTGCGACAGGGATGCGGCCCACATCGCACATTCTTCGAGCTTGACCACCCTGGTTGTGAGGCCGGATATGGCGAAAGACAGATTGCCAATTTCACGTTGTACTTTGGTAAGCATGGCTTTAATTTGGTAAGCATGGCCAAGACACCAGCCGCGCCTCTTCGGCGCGGCTGGTGTCTTGGCTTTGCATGGGTTGCTTTTTCGCCGGTGGCGTTGCTTTGTACTGTTCCTCGCCATTGTTGCTAGGACAAGGAGTGCTGACGGGAGTGGGAATAAGAGGTTGCGTGGGAGGCGCGACACTCTCAATTCGTGTACCTCTTCGGTTAGCTGTTGTACTAGGCGCCTGAGCATGGCGTTCTCAGGTTTTATTTCTGCAATAATGTCATTGTGTATGTTATTTGTGACTTGCGGTTCTGGGGCAGCTACTCCGTAGACCCTGTGCCTTGGCGCACCCTTAACCGCGTCTGCCCAGCTTACCTTTTCGGGGAGGGCCTGGACCTCCGGAGTGTCTTGGCGGCGTCGACTGGATCTGGAACTAGCTCGGCCCGGACCCGGGGTGCGACTGCGAGCTCTGCTCCTCGTCCAGCTGTGGTGGCGGTATCGAGGGGTCTCGGTAGCCGATGTCGATCTGGGCCAGGCCCGGCCTCTGGATCTGGATCTTGGCTTTTGCAGGGTGGGGGCTTGCTCTTCTCCAGATTCCTTGATCGCCTCGAGTTCTGCTTCGGCTTCGGCTCTTTTCCTTTTCCATATTCGTTTCTTGACTATATACGGGGTCTGGAATGCTTGAAGAAAAGAGCGCTACGAAGACCCGGACTAAAAGAGGAATTGGTACGACGGACAAGGCGTTTCGTAGCGCTCTTTTCTTCAAGTATGCAAAACCAACTCGCCCACATCAAGCTTCTGCTGCTTCACGGGTCTTGAACCTTACTTGGCAGGATTTGTCTGCCGTAGGGGGTTCTCCTCTGCATAGGCGGCAGTTTGGGGTGCACTGGTGATTGGGGTCTGGGTTCTTGGCACCGCAACCCCTGCAGATGTTGTCCTGTGGATTTGGGTAGACGTCCATACGGTGCCCCAGTCTACCGCATTGGCTACAGATGTCGACCTGCTTCGTGTACAGCAAACAGCGAAGCAGAGTGCCTCCGTACCTGACGAGAGTGGGCCCTTAAGGCCTTCGAAGGCGATGATGATTGTCGTAGTGTTGCTAAGACGCTTGGCTGCTAGGGCGATCGGGTTCCTGTAATTGACGATCTGAGACCTAATGGTCCTGGAGTCTTCTTCGAGAGGTATGCCTTGGATGACCCCCTTGGCCGTATGGTCGGGTGTCGTTTCATACGCGTGGACCTGGTATCGGCGCTCGCCGATCCCGATGACCTCGAGCTTCGTGTATTTTTCTGCGTTGGTGCTGCTGGGTGTGCTGATAACGACGATGTTTTGATGGCTGTTGGGGCAGACGGTGTCCTCACTGGCGTCTTGATCGGACACTCCTACAGCCCGGTATATGGCTGACGCAATCCTTACTGCGCCGATCGTTGCGGTGTTGGGGCGGCCCTTGGGTCTAACGACGATTTTGATGTCGTTCCTCGGGAGAGCCGGCATTCTGCTGGCCTTGAGTACTTGTTTTACGTTCCTCGGGCGTCGCGGTGATTGTCGCCCGTCTCCCTCACCGGTGCGGGAGTAGGCTTGGTTCTAAGGTCCATACCGCGATGCGCTGGGACCGGATCGGGTTTTGGAGCTGATCATGCACCAGCCGGCATCTCCACCGAATTCCTCGGGAGACAACTCCTCTCCTTCGACCTGGACCTCCATGCTTGGCGAAATATTGGTGCGTAGGGCTTGGGTATTGTTAGGCCTGGCGGGTGGTAGCTCGCCTAGGTTGGCCTCCAGACGTGCGCAGCGTCTAACGCGGCGTCGGCGTTGCTCGGGCGGAATTGCTTGTTGTGGAAGAGGATGAAGACGACGAATGAGCAAACATCGATAGCTTCCGTGGATCGAGAAGATTCGGGTGCCGGAACAAGCGGCAGGCATCGGCCAGGCATCGTTCCTGCGAAGCTCCCGGACACTGGTTCTGGTCAAGTAGCTGGCGGTTTTTTTTTTAATCTGTGTGTTTTACGTAATTGGTTTTGAGCTTTTGTTTAATATCTGATAAGCTTACAGAGTAATTTCCTATTTCTTGGCAATGTCACTCTCATCGCCAGGCCAGGAGGTTTCCTCCTGGTCGGCTTCTGTTCCTAACTCTGATTTGCCGGTGGAGCTTTTCTTACGCAGTGGGACGAGCAGCGTACCTGTGGCTTTGGTTCCGAGTGATGGCGGGGTGATTCGCATGAAGAATCCCAAAGCAATTCAAACCGAACTCCGGATGGCCTCGGCCAATTTTCAACAAATCACCCAGGTTCGACAGTTTGGCCGAGGGGGCATTCTTTGCTGCTCGTCAGACCAGGCTTGTGTTCAAGATTTGCTGAAGTGCGATGTTTTTGCGACACATCCGGTGAGCAGTTTCATTCCTCATCACCTTGCATGTACCAAAGGCCTAGTCCGCGGTGTCGACATAAGTCTATGTCCGGCCGAAATCTTGGAAATGTTTTCAGCGGCAGGCGTGATTTCTGTGTATCGTTGCAGCCGTGTCGCTGATAATAAGCGCATGCCCACTGAAACAGTCATAGCTACTTTCGCTGGAATGAACCGCCCATCGGAAATCAAGGCATGGCCACTTATATACCGAGTTGAGCCTCTATCACCTCGCGTCCTTCAGTGCCTAAAGTGCTGGCGGTTTGGGCGCTCGATAAAAGCCTGCAGGTCAAACACACGATGCCGAATTTGTGGAGAAGGCCATCATTCAAATGACTGTTCTTCCCGAAATGAGTCCTGCTGCCTTTGCAGTGGTCCCCACCCTGCAAATGAACCTAATTGCCCTGCAAGGGCAAAAGAAATGCAAATCCTCGAAATAATTGACAGACGTCGATGCTCTCGTCGTGAGGCCATTGGAGAAATTCAGAGCAGATCTCAAGGGTATGCTGGTATAACGGCCCGTCAAACATTGTCTATGGAGAACTCAATCTCTGAGGCTGTGGCAGCTTCCGTAAAAAAGGCATTGGAGAAAGCAATGGAGCGCTTGATGGCAAATCTCACCGACTCCCTCGTTCAGGTGCTGTCCTCACAACTAACTCCGTGGCTTCAACTAACTAATAAACCCAATATTGTTGATCCGGTGTCGGGTCTACCGCGGAGTCCACCTATTGAAATATCGACCACGCAGCCATTCACAAATAACGATTCACCAAAGCCATCAACTCCTGAGAAAGTCGACCAAATCTGTCTCTCCGACACAGATGGGCTGGAAAATGAAGATGTAGACATGGACCCCCGATCTCTTAAATGAACAAGGTCACCGACAGAGAAAAAATCTAGCTCTCCCATCAACTCCAAAGCAAAAAAGTACGTTAGAGAGACTCCGACTAAGAAGGACTTCTTAAAAGAGAACGTTTTAGACCAAGCAGTCTCTGCTGCTCGGATTTATTCACCATAGGAACTTTAACAGTAATTCAGTGGAACTGTCGTTCCATACTTTCGGCCGCAACAGATTTATTATATCTTATTTCTACATACTCTCCAGATATTATTATTTTACAGGAAACTTGGCTTGCTGCTGGTCAATCTTTTCATCTAAAGAATTTCAGATGCTTTCGATTGGATCGCCCATCCCGAGGCGGTGGTTTAGTGTTGTTTGTGTCATCAAAAATCTGCCATAGAGCTACTATAGCATACCAGATAATGTCCCCAGACTGTGAAATCCTAGCACTGGATATAATACTACCTGGTTGCACACCTTTTTCTATAATAAACACGTACTTCCCCATTGGAGTACAAGATACCCGTTATCTAGATACCTCTATTGCTCGCAGTCAGAAGAACATCATACTAGTGGGAGATTTTAATTCTCATCATGTATCGTGGGGTTTCAGAACGGACACTTGTGGCAAACGCCTGTGGGATTGGGTCTTAATGAATCATTGCTCCTGCTTAAATTCGAGAGCACATACCTTCGTGCGGGGTCAGTCGCGATCTGCCCTAGATCTTACGTTTGCTACCCCGAGCATGACAGTCACCTCCTGGAAGACTCTAGATTCCGGAACTAACAGTGATCACCTTCCTGTAATTTTTGAACTGCTTACTCCGTTAACTAGTTTAAATAATAATATGCGTACTTTTGTTAACTACGAAAAATTTAAAGATGCTTTAAAATCAGCTTTACAAGCCCAGGAGGGCATGGAGATGGATATAAAAGCAATGAGCCTATGTTCAATACTAAAACAGTAATCAAAAAAGCTAAATTTGCTGTGAAATCTTATAAGGGTGGATCATATTGTCCCTGGTGGAATTCTGAGTGCGAACGAGATTCCAGACGTAGAAAAGCTGCATGGAAAAAGCTTTTATACAACCAGTGTCCTGTTAATTGGGCTGATTATACATATATAGCCACCACATTTAAACTAACAGTCTCAAAAGCTAAGGAGGATTACGATTCCAGGCACTACACATACCTTTCGAAGTCTAGCAATAAAAAAGCCCTGTTTAAATTTCTTCGATCTCGCAAAGCTATACCGGCCCCCGTGAACGTCGAATCTGTTGTTCTATCAACAAAAGAATTATCAGAATCACTTGAGAAAATTGCTCAAGGACTTGCGCGACGTTTCACAAATCAATTGCCGATAGGACTAAAGAAACCTCCCTTGGTAGACGACTTTATAGCAGTAACAGCGACAGAGCTTGAATGCATTATTAATTCTTTGCCGGCGTCAGCCCCCGGTCCAGATGAAATTACAACAGGAATGCTAAAAGTTTTATTTGATTATGCGCCTCAGGACCTACTAAACATAATAAATTTCTCTCTCAAGAATTCATGGGTTCCAAGAGAGTGGAGAGTAGCTAAAATTATCCCACTATTGAAGAAAAAATCATCAGGACTTGACTTAGAAAACATAAGACCAATTTCTCTTACTTCAAATGTGGTAAAATTAATAGAAAGGGTTCTTCACGGCCGTATAAAAAATTTTATGCAGGATGATAACCTTCTCAGTCCTTGTCAGATTGGATTTCGTCCGGGCCACTCCATATGGTGCGCTCATGTAGATTTAGAGAGCCGCATTAAACTTGCTCACCGCAAACGAGAGTACGCAGCTTTGGTGACACTAGATTTAGCAAAAGCATACGACTCTGTAGAACTTTGCATTCTATTCGATAAGCTTCACTCTACGAATTTCCCAAAATATATAACCGCTTGGATCTGCGAATTTATAAGGGATAGAGAATTTTATTGTTACCAACACGGTATTTCGACGTCTAAACATAAGCAGACAAGAGGTGTACCACAGGGTTCCGTTCTTTCCCCTGTATTATTTAATATTTTGCTAAGCACCATTCCTTTGTCTCCGGAAGTACATGTTTATGTTTATGCGGACGATATCGCATTTTTTGCCTCCGCAAGCAATATACATAACCTACAACAGTCGTTGCAAAATTACTTAGGAATGCTGGAGACATGGCTAGAGAGATTAAGTATGTCATTAAATATTAGCAAAAGTTCGCTCTTAGTCTTCCCATTAACTGCACAAGTGCATATATCTTTGCAATATCGACAGGAAATCATTCCTCAAGTTGACGAAGTCAAGTACCTTGGTGTTATTTACGATGGCAAACTCACCTGGCGCAGTCACATTGAACATATTAAAACAAAGGCAGAACGAGCCGTAGCTATGCTCCGCCGGCTCAGCCACCGTCGCTCTGGACTACGCAGGGATACCTTACTGATGATCTATAAAATGTATGTTCGGCCCATATTAGAATTCGGCTGCGTGATACTTTCCGGTGGCCCCGCCTACAAAATTAAACCTCTCATACTTTTAGAAAGAGAAGCTCTACGGTCATGCCTCGGGCTTCCTAGATTTGTTGCCAACGCTGTTTTATATCAGGAAGCCCATATACCCACCCTAGATTGCAGATTCCGCATGCTTACGGTTCAGACATATTTAAAAATTTATGAGTTTTCAAAAATGCGTACGCAATATGCTTTTATCACTGAACCATCTGAGTTTTTTCATGTATCGTGGTCAAGATTCCACAGCCCTCAGATACTATTTGTGCAAGCACAGTTACAACAATCGGACGTGTCCATACGCCAAGTTTGTCATTCAAATAATGACTTAACAGACCTCAAAATTGAGTTCGAGGACATATTTCCGAATCATGCTAAACTGTTACCAAGGCGAGATTTAATTAACATCTTACATGACCACCTACACCAACTAACCACTGAAAATGTAATAGCCACTGACGCTTCTGTGTGCAATGAGAAGGCGGGAGTGGGGATCTTCTCTGAATCTCTACAATGGTCTTACTCGCTTCGTCTTCCCGATTTCACACCTATATTTCAAGCAGAATTATTAGCAATTATATTAGCGTTACGAAAACTTCCCCAAAACGACCCATTAGCTGTTATTGTGACCGACTCGCTATCTGTATGTGCAGCACTGACTGCATCTTTAGATACAAGAATTCAAAGAACATTTCGTTCGATGGTACCTCCGTACTTACGGAAAGTATGTTTGCTTTGGGTACCGGGACATCATGGGTTACACGTGAATGAAATGGCCGATTCACTCGCACGAGCATCCCTCAACGGCCCTATCATATCTGTTTTGCCGACATCAGCTTATGTCACCGCGGCTAGGTATAGAAATTTCGCTATATCCCAAAACTCTACAACATCCATACTAACACCGTCTTCTGATTTCCACCATCTTGGCTTCCCATGGAATAATAATTGCTGTCCTTCAAGACAATTGGAAGTTTCTTTTACAAAATTTAGATGCCGTATACCTCCTCTAAATTTTTACTTACACAGGTCTGGTCTCGCTATGTCCCCTCTATGTTCTTTTTGCAGTGCACCTGAAACGATCGAACATTATTTTCTCTCCTGCCACCGCTTTATAAGACAAAGAAAATTATTAGTACACTCATTCACCAAACTTGGGCTATCGCTAACCTCACCAACCATTCTTTCTTTTGGTGCGACCTCACTGGGATCAAGCCACAGGGATGCTTTTCTTGCAATTTACAATTTTATTAGAGATACAAAAAGAGTACCTTGCTGACTTTCTAAAATTATCAATATTTTCTATTATTTCATTTATTTACGTTAACTTACTTTATCAAAATTCACAATATTTTCATCATACGTCTAAATTACTGTTCTAGTCTCATGCTCCACAATTTAAATCTAGTTTGGCTTTACTACTAAGCATACGAAAAACCGCCTGCTTCTTGGCCAATCCCCCATAGTGGGTATGCGCCATTGTCTGGGACACAAGACAAGACAAGACAAGGGACAAGCGCGTTCGAGAAGTTGCGTCGAGGGTCACAAATGAGCCAGCTGCAGAAGAAGAAGAGGATGCTCCAGCCATTGTTGATGATGAAAATTGTTGTTGATGGTGATCTTGCTAGTGACAGTTTCTTCTTGCCAATAAATGTCTCTACCCCTTCAAGCAATGAACAGCAAAGGAGTCAGCTGTGCAACGAAACGACCACGACGTACGCGTCAGCAATATCACAAGAGCGTTCGCGCAGTTGCGCCGAAGGGCGTGAACGAGCAAGTTCGCGGATGACGGAAATGTTTAGCCATGTACAGTATTGCTGTAAAATTGAAACTTTTAAAGAAAATATTCGTATATGTAGTATTGCATAACTGAGGCAGAGAAAGAGGAAGTAGGGTGTGCACGTGTTGTCTCGGCTGTACTCTGAGCCAACTGGGCCTTGCCTGTGGCTTCCTCCTGGACCTCGTTTCACCCTATAAATAAACATATTTTGCAACATCGGTGGAGTGGGGTAAACCCTGGATGATCAAGGATAACCCAGCTCTATGAACTATCCAACGGAGTAGACACTTGGCTGGTTTAGAACCACAAGAAGCGGACATTGCCGATTGGGAGAAGGCAATGGTGATCCCACCTGGGATGGCAGAGACAACAATCACGCAGGGCCGACTGGCTACTGGACACCACTGCGAGAGCCACCCTCCACTTCAGGAGGTTGGCTGGTGCGAACGATGCTGGTGAAGCCGCAGTATATTGACATTCATCAAGACGCCCTTGTGCAATAATGATTAAAAACAAAGTGTGTGTTTCAGTTGACAATGTGAGTGCTTTTGCATTAATTTATACCCGCGCTGCGGTTTCTGTTATGTTTAAGTCATGTTTTCTTTGGATGGGAACGCTAGCTTTCGCGGTGTTGGCGGGTAAATGGTACGCCCATTAGGGATCTGTTCCGTTTCAGTTATGATTGGGGGCCAGACATTCCGAAGTAAATTTGCGCCACTTGCATGCGCAACGCATGGCATTATTTTAGGAATTGATTTCTTGCGTAAGTGGGGGGAACTTTGGATTTCGAAACTGTCGCGATTTCTCTTCCTGGCGCCGCTCCAAATTCAATGGCTGATAACACCAGTGATGCCGCGGACGTTCTCTCCGTGTCGCAAGATGTGTGTTTGCCCCTTCAGATGCCAATGTTTGTAATTGTCAACACTTCTCGCCCTCATAAGGGTTCTTGGTGTGATTTAGCCGAGCCCTATATTAACAACGCACTCAAGAAAAATGTGATAGTCGCTCGCTCCCTTGTTCTCACCACCCATGCTTGTGCACATTTGTTGACAGTGAATGTTTCAAAGCAATCTATAACATTTCCCCTAGGACTCAAATTGGCAAACTTCGACGAACAAGTCATTGTCGGCATCGGAACGGTCTAATTGTCAACTTCCGGAAAATAATTCAGCCACGATTCCAGCTATAATAATTCTGCTGACTTTACGTGCATGGTTAACAAGTCGCTGTCCTCTAGTGAGCACTGCCTGCAGCAAGCAGTGCTCACTCGCTACACCACAGTGTTTGATTTTGCTCAAGACCAACGAGCGTCCCATACACCACCCGTGCCTCGTATGCAGCACAGCATCTATACACGGCAAGCGACGCCAATTCGTCAGATGCCTTATCGCGTTTCACCTTCAGAGAAAAAAGTCATCTTACAACGGGTCGAAAAAATGTTACGGAAAGGAGTGATCCAGGAATCATGTAGCCCCTGGGCTGCTCCTGTGATCCTAGTCAAGAAAAAGACAACTTATGGAGATTCTGTGTGGACTACAACTGCTTAAACACCGTCGCAATGAAAGGCGTGTACACCCTATCACGAATAGATGATGCTGTCGACTGTCCCCACTCTACTTAGTATTTCGCTTCTGTTGATATTCGTTCAGGGTATTGGCAAATTCCAATGGGCTCCTCAGACAAGGCGAATAAACCCTTTGTGACACCTGACAGCCTCCCTGTGGGCAACTTTATCCCCTTTGGTTTATGCAACGCTCCAGCGACATTGGAACGACTTATGGATACCGTGCTCCGTGGGCTCAAGCAGGAAATTATCATGTGCTATTGGAACCTCATTATCTACGGCCGGACATTTCACAAGCACAATCAGCGCCTGTCGGTCGTTCGTAACTGCATTCAGCAAGCTGCCCTTATATTAAAACCGGAGAAATTTCGTTTTTGCGAGAGTCAAGTACTCGTACTAGGATTTCTGGTCGACAAAACGGCATACGACCAGGGGTGCTATAACGTAAAACAATTGCAAACTTTTCTATTCCAATTCTGCAATCAGCCCTCCAAGATTGGTCAAAACTTTTTTGGACCACTCCCACTTAACCTGTCTGTCACGCGACGTCACGAAAACCGTGATAGCTCCGCATTTGCTATGACGTGTACACACTGATTATTCATGATTTGTTCGAACAAAAAAAAAATAGTTATTTCTGATTCGACACCTTTTCACCATTAGCCCTCGGCTATTGGTCAAAAGTTTTCCGGCTGCACCCACGTTACCTGCCTGTCACGCGACGTCACAAAACCGCAAAAACTAACGCGTCAGAGTGACGTGAACGCGATAAAGTTGCATTAATATGCCGAACAAAACTGAATTTTCTTCTGAATAACCGCAGGCTGCCCCGTTCCGAAAGAAATCAAAGATGGCTACCACCGATCGCTCAGGCACTGGCGACTCCCACTTGCCAGAGAGCATGGGTTTAATTGCGTATAATAAAACTTTTTGCATGACCATGTAATGTTTTCGAGCACTTTCGGCACGTTTACGACCTCGTTCAGGCAAATCTTCTTTGCTGAGGATTCGTTTCAGCGTCGTTCTTAAGCTTCCGTTGCATGCCGCCGCGATTTTCGACGAGCCGCCGCAAGCTAAGGAAGGCAAAGTGGACCGACCGCAGACGCTGGCACCACCCTCTTGATACGGTTATCGATTTTCAGTGCAGTGGCTCTGCCCCATAGCATCCATCTCCACTTGAGTATGCTCCTTGCCTCTTGTCAGCCAATTAGATAACACAAGCTACTCAGTGTAGGCAATGCCATTCGTTTTTCAAGCAAACAAAAGTTACCTCCTATGAACGAGGAGAGCGTTTGATTGGTTTCTTCAGACAACCCTGCTGGTCACCGCCCGATGCTTGCGTCGGCGGTTACGCAAATTTGACGTCAGCAGCGACGTCATAGGGCCCCAGACCCTGAAAAGATAGCAGTGGTTCGCGACTTCCAACAGCTACATGCGGTGAAAGACCTGGGAAGATTTTTTGGCCGTTGCTGATATTTCCGGCGCTTTATCAATCATTTCGCACAGCTTGCCTCTCCTTTCACGTCTCTCCTCCACAACGACGCACCATACTTAACTACTGACTTCGAGTCTGCGCTTAAATGTTTACTAACTACTGGGCCGGTTCTTGACATTTTCATCTGGAGGCGTCAACTGAGCTGCCTATTGACGCCAGCAGTGTGGGTGCTGGCGCTGTGCTTGTTCAGATCTGCGGTATCGGTCAGCATGTCATTGCCGATGCTAGTCGGACACTTACAAAAGCGGAGAAAAACTACCCCGTTACTGAACTCGTGTGTCTAGCAGTCGTCTCGCCAGTTCCGTCCGTATCTACACGGACGTGCATTCACGATAGGGACTGACCATCATTCACTCTCTTGGCTCATGGGGCGGCGCGACCCTACTGGGCGGTTGGCCCACGGGGCTTTGCGCCTTCCAAGACTGTACCTTTTCCGTCTACTTCAAGAGTGGACGAGGTCACATGGATGCTGACTGCCTATCCCGTCACCTTCTCCGCACACTAAAGATGACGATGATGACAGCAATAAATACCTAGTTATATTCTCTTCCGACTTTCCAGACCTGAGCACCTTCGAGAGCGAGCAACGTTGCGACCCTATCTTAAAATCCTTAAGGGAAGCTGCGCGTGAGTTAGCAGGAACAGCGCCGTTTACATTTCATAAGTGTTTGCCGTACAAAAAAATACTCGGCTGGTGGTCCTCCATTGCCTCTAGTGGTGTCTGAAAACCTGCGCCTCTTGTCCTTCGTTGCATTCATGATGATAACACATCAGGGTACCTTGGCTTCGCACACACAATACACCGACCTCGCCCGAGCTTTTCAGGTCCAAGCTCTTGAACACAACGAAATAGTATGTCGCCAGCTGTACTTTTCGCCAGCGCCACAAGCAAACGACGACGGCTTCAGCAGGCTATTTGCAACCAGTTAGGCCAGCGTAATTACCCCTTGAAAAAGTCAGCATCGACTTGCTCGACCCGCTTCCAAAGACTTCAGCTGGCTGCCGGTGGAATAGAGTATGCGTCGATTGTGTTACTTGATACACGGAAACGGCGGCAGTTTCATGTGCCACTGCAGCAGATGTCTCTTCCTTTTTATGGCACCACGTCACGGAGCTCCACGGGTTGTCATCAGTGACCGTCGGTGGCAATTGACTGCCGACATCGTTGAAGAAAATTTACGGCTGTGTGGTTCTGCCTACCCTCATTCCACTCCTTACCGGCTGCAAACTAGTGGCCTCACAAAGCAGATGAAACGAGCCCTTAGCAACATGGTATTAATGTACGCCGCCACTGACCACAAAATCGGGAGGTCGTCTCAGCTTTTGTAACGTGTGTGTACAATAGTGCCAAGCATCAAGTCACGGGATAGGTTAAGTTCTTTTTGCTGTGCGTACGCACTCCCCAGAGCATCCCGAATGCGGTTCTACCTTTATCGTGACAAGAATATTCAACAATCGCCCAAACTCTGGGTCGGCTGAAGAAGCATTTCGACTGGCGCATCTTAGAGCGTTGTCCTCACAAGGCCACATCAAGTCTCGCTACGATGTGCGTCATATTCCCGTCAGGTTCAATTCCGGTGAATGCCATTGGTGGCGCACACCTGTTGGCAAAAAGGAGCTTTTACTGCAAGTTTCTCGCCACTAACACTGCAACATTCATTGTACTCACTTGGATGAGTGATGTGAACTGTGTCATTGCGAATGTGACGGTGAGTAATCGGCATTCAAGTGCAACGTAACTAGTTCACGTATCCATGCTGAAGCAATGCCCCCCTCACACCTTCCGTTAGCTTACTCAGCGAGGGAGCGCGCGCTTTGTTATACCTTTTCAAATAAGTACCTCCGTGAACGTAACATTATCTGCACACACACACACACACACGCACAAATATATATATATATATATATATATATATACATAAATTGGCACATGAACTCGTTTATCTTTTACGGGTGAGCGCGTTTACCGTCCACGAAATGTTATCGCTCAGCGTAAGACGCGTCTCGATGTATCAGCAGTTTCTAGAACGTTATCGATGCTTCTATCCGCTGTCTCTTGTCGCCGCACCTTGTGTAATCTGATTGCATGTATGCGCGACGCGAATGGTGGGGAACTTTGTGGAAAGCGCGTGGGTCCTAGCGGTTTCTCCGGAAGATTCGACGACTGATCTCTAATTGCCGACGCGCTTGACCCGCTGATCAGATTTTCGACGATCGCCGACCATGTTCGCCGCTATCGTTCTGCTATAAGTGTAGACTGTTTTGTCGGCACAGGTTCGTCCAATAAAAGTTAGTTTTGTCTTTCACAGTATTGCTACTGTGTTCTTCATACGTAACTCCACGTGACATCTGGTGGAGGTGCTTTTCGTTTATGTAGCGGACGCCCCCGACAAGCCGTGATCCAAGCCCGGAGCGCAAAGAGAACACCAACGTAGTCCCGGACCATCGAGCAAGCCGCCGTCTTCAACAGCTGCCCCCGGAGCACAGACTTCTACCTGAGAAGACCAAGAAGATTGTGGCCAAGGCAACCCCAATGGTAGCCCCAGCGTCCCCCATCGTGCTGCAGCAGCCCAGGGAGCCTCCGACGTTCCGCGGTTCAACATTCGAGGACCCGGAAACTTGGCTTGAAACGTATGAGAGGGTCGGTGCATTTAACAGCTGGAACAGTGATGACAAACTCCGACATGTCTTCTTAGCATTAGAAGACGCTGCCAGGACGTGGTTCGAGAACCTAGAAGCCACCTTAACGACCTGGGACCTTATCCAAAGCGGCTTCCCGCAGACATTCACAAGTGTTGTACTCAGAGAACGAGCCCAAGCACTACTAGATACCCGAGTACATCTGCCTAATGAGACCACAGCGATTTTTACAGAAGAAATGAGCCGCCTATTGCGCCACGCCAAACCAGAAATGTTCGAGGAAAAGAAATTCCGCTACTGATGCGTGGTGTAAAGAAGAAACTTTTCGCCGGAATGGAACGAAACCCACCGAATACTGTCGACGGGTTTCTTCGCGAGGCCACTAGCATTGAGAAGACACTGGAAATACGGAACCGGCAATTCGGCCGCCGCACGAACTTGACAAGCTACGCCGGAGTTCAGTCACTGGCCACCGATGACCTGCGCGAGACTATCCGAGTGGTCGTGCACGAGGAGCTACAGAAGCTGTTCCCGTCATCACAGCCTCAAATAACTTCGATTGTCGACGTCGTACGTGAGGAGCTCCAACAACAACTCCGAGTAGCCCTAGAATCGCCGCAGCCTTAGCCGCAAGCGATGACATACGCCACTGTAGCCCGCCGTCACGTTCCCCCTCCGCGCCCACGGCAGGGCCCAGTGGCGACACAGTTCCGTCGTCCACCACCGCCCCCGCTGCCAGCACGCCAACCCGTCACCCCACGCGACATTTCAAGGAAGACTGACGTTTGGCGCGCCCCCGACCACCGTCCCCATTTGCTATCACTGAGGAGAAGCCGGGCACATCTGCCGCCGATTTCCATACCGAGAGATGGCACTCCGAGGTTTCGGCGTCAATGCGGCGCGATCATAGATTGGCGAACGACCTCGCGATATCGCCGACTACCTCGCCGCCACTCAGTGGAGGCCTCGACGACCATCCCGTTCGCCGGAACCAGGCCGCTACCTGTCGCCGCAGCACCGACCATACAGCGGCCCAGCCCAGGGACGCTCTGCGAGCCCATATCCGGAAAGCTAAAAGCAGCAACCGATGCAGGTGCGGTTGCTCTTCGTCGAACTGACGAAGATCCTCCGCCGCCGACGAAGGCGACGAAGAGACGATCTCGACGGCATAATAACGACACGGCGCCGTCACGACGAAGTCAAGAAGCCAAGAGTACACCAACGAAAGATGACTTGACGACGCGACGTTCCAACTTCAGTTCACCACGATGCAGCCGTGATTCGACGCCAAGACCTCACTTCAACGCCAGACAAAGAACCACCGTTGTCGATGTGCTTCTCGACGGCCACGCAGTTAGCGCTTTAGTGGGCACAGGGGCCGATTACTTCGTAATGAGTGGACACATTGCCGCCAAGTTAAAGACAGTTAGGACTACATGGGAAGGCCCTCAAATTTGGACCGCTGGACAACACCTCATTACGCCGACTGGAATGTGCACGGCTAGAATTATCATTCACGACTGGACTTACCCTGCCACCTTCGTTATCCTCCACCACTGTTCACCAGACGTCATTCTCGGCATGGACCTCCTGAACCTACACGGCGCAATAATGTACCTGAAGTCGAAGTCAATAACACTGTCGGAAGATCGAGCGATACCGCCGGAGAGCCTTCCTAGTCACCGCGCCTTGAGTGTGCTCGAAGATCAAGTGAGCATCCCGCCTCGCTTCAGCATTGTTTTTCGGTCGGCACCGAAATACCTGCTGACGTAGATGGCGTCGAAGCACCGAAGCACCGCTCGCGCTTCCCCAAGTAACTTCGCCCTCTCCTTGTTTACTGCTGGCTCCGGTGCCGGAGCTTTTCTGCTGATGATGGCAGAGTTCCGTTAATATATATATATATATATATATATATATATATATATATAGTAGTAGGCAAAGAGGAATTCTCCAGGCCACCTTTCAAATAAAAAGAACTTGAGTGGTGCTACAAGGTAAACAGAACAAGTATTTATTTGCAACAGTTTCGATCGGTGGACCGCTCTTCATCTGGGTTTACAAAAAACCCTGATGTAAACCCTGATGAAAATCGGTCCACCGATCGAAACTGTTGCAAACAAATACTTGTTCTGTTTACCTTGTAGCACCACTCACGTTCTATATATATGTATATATATATATATATATATATATATATATATATATATATATATATATATATATATATATCATAGTTAAGAATAACGCCTGGACATGGGCAGCAGGATTGGGTAGAGCGTTGCATGCCGCATAAGCTCTACCTTAGCGACTGTGCTCGGTGCAGCGATCTGCCCGTTGTGTAATAAACCTCTTTATAATTGATGCACGTGCTGGGTCCCTTTCACATCTACCATTCTAGAACTCCGCATTCGGATGGCACCACCCGTCATGCCAGATGCCCACCAGCAGACGCTCAGGTCGCAGCCTGTTCCCTGCGCTGGCGCTATTCGCCAGCGGGATATTACCATCTTCATGGGGTCGGACGACAACGACTTTGAAGATTGACTTGCGTCATACGAGCGGATGAGCGCTCATAACAATTGGGATGACTCGACCAAGCTAACCAATGTCGTTTTCGATCTCGCGGGCGTGGCCAACCTGTGGTTCAAGAACCAGGAGGTGGATTTCCGAACGTGGGTTGCGTTCAAGGCGGCTTTCACAGCGGTATTTATTCGTCCCACCGTCGGCAAACTCCGAGCCGCGCAGCATTTGCGCACACGCGTATGGGACACGGGTGAAATATTCACCAGTTACACAGAGGACGTTGTGGATCTCTGTAACGGCGTCAAAGCCACCATGTCGGAAGCAGACCGGATTAAGCATATCATGAAAGAAATTGATGATGGTGCCTTCCAAATGCTACTTGCCAAGATCCCGAACCCTGTCGCCGACGTTATCACCCTCTGTCAGGGCTACGACGAGCTACGCAAACAGCGAGCTCTGGGGAGGCCTCCTGCTACAACCGACGAGTCGATCTCCAGCATGGCCATTCGTTCCGACCAAGAGTCGCTGATCAGGCAGATCAAGGCCTTTGTGCGCGAAGAAGACCCTTCACCCAGGTGCCCGCTAGTTCTTTGCCATCTGGTCTGCGCAACATCATTGAATGCGAAGTTTTTGACGCACTACAGTTTGCTCCCTGCAAACCACTTGCGGCCGCTCCGCTAACTTACCCTGCGGTAGCTGCCAGGTCACCCCAAGAGCCGATAAGACTCTTTCAGCAGCCCGTGCGCCGCCCTTCTCCTCCCATTTATTGAGCTGACCCTCCTGTTGCCAACATGTGGTGCACGCACGGCAATCGGCCTATATGCTTTGCATGTAGGTATACCGGACACGTCGCAAGGTTCTGCCGCCGGGTGCGAACAATCAACAATGATCTGCGGGCGCCTCGTTATGCGGTCGACTCAATATGTTAGTTACAGTCCATCCGACCCACCACCATCCCGTACTCTGGCTGATCGCCCTCTGTTCGACCTTCGTCGCTCGCCATCCCCACGTCGCCGATCGCTTTCACCGATGTTTCAGCTGCCCGTCTCTAACAACGAGGGAAACTAGACGACGCAGTTCCCGAGGCAAGAACTGTGCAAGTTTCGAAGTGCCGAAGTCCTCCGCACTTACCGGCTAATGTTATTGACGTGTTTATCGAAGGTGTCGCTACAGTCACTCTTGTTGATACCGGCGCAGCTGTGTCTGTTATGGATACCAGTTTTTTACCGATCACTTCGGAAGGTAACGACGACTGTATCTGGATTGTCACTTCGGACTGCAAGTGATCCACCTGTCGAACCAACTGCACCCTGTACAGCCCATGCCCCGATTCAAGACATTACGAACAATATAGAGTTTGTAGTGCTCTCATCCTGCTCCCAGCCAGTTATCCCAGGATGAGATTTTCTGACTTCACAAAACGCTGTAATCGACTGCGCTCACGGGAAGGCTGAATTCACTCAGCTCAGTGACATCACCTTCAGTGATCCTAATTCTGCTAAACTTGTCGTCAAGGAAGACACCATTCTACCGCCATGCTCGTCAGCACTTCTACCAGTCTCATGTTATGCTATCTACGATGGAACGGCCCTCTTCGTTGCCTGAAAAGCCCTTCCTCTTCGTTTTGCTACTCGTGACCTCGCCGCCGGTTACAGCACAATGCCCGTTTATACCACGCTTTAATTCCCATTCACATTGCTTCGTCACGAATGCCTTATCCACGTCGAGACCATCGATTCTATGTAGATTGTATCCGTCCCCGACGAGACGTCCCCTTCGACCGTCCTTGACCTTAGTGCTCTCTGTGCTCAGCATCCAACATCCACGGACGTCTTCAGCCTATACCTCGCAAGGATGCGACACACTCACAGTGATCCCAGCTTCTTACCATTCTTCAGCACTTCCAAACTTCCGCACTACATCGACATAGGCTCCCACTCACCGCTGTATCAACTACCATATCGCGTATCCGCTGCGGAAGGCCGCGGCAGTGCCGACCAGGAAGACGACATGCTTAGTCGTGGCGTGACTAAACCTTCGCAGAGGCCATCAGCTTCTGCCGTGGTACTTGTCACAAAGAAAGACGGTTCCATACGCTTGTGTATTAGTTTTCAGCGCTTAGACAAGATCACGCTGAAAGATGTTTACCAATCGCCACGCCTTCATGATGCCTTGGACTGCTTACAAGGAGCCGGGTTCGTGACTTCATTGGACTTGCGGTCAGGCTACTGGCACGTTCCGAGGATAGAGGCCGATTGCCAGAAAACTGCTTTTCTTACATCACATGGCATATATGAGTTCACCACAATGCCTTTCGGACTTTGCAACGCGCCTGCTACAATCGAAAGGATGATGGATTAAGTTTTGCGCGGCCTTACATGGAAGATATGGCTATGTTACCTTGACTACACCGTGGTGTTCGCCCCTGATTTCACAATAAACCTGCACCACCTTCGGCACGTGCTGAGTTCCTTAACAAATGCCGGTCTGCAGCTTAATCTGCAGAAATGTTTCTTTGCCAGACGCAAGTTGGCAATCCACGGCCATGTTGTGTCCAAGGATGGCATTCTTCCGGATACGGAGAAATTTCGGGCCATCACTGCATTTCCTAAGCTCACTACAGTGAACTAATTTCGCAGTTTCATCGGCTCATGCTCTGATTTCCGGCACTTCAAAATTTTGGATCGATTTTATCACCCCTCACGCAACTGCTTCGTGGTGCCAAAGCCCTCTCATCGTGGTTCCCAGACTGCCACCATGCGTTCGCCACCTTGCGCTATCTTCTCACGACGCCACCTATTCTTCGCCATTTTGACGCTCAAGCTCCTACTGAATTACAAACCTACGAAAGCGGTGTAGGCCTAGGTGCCGTTCCCGCGCAGCACTTGCTGGTCAGGCAGAATACGTCGTGGCCTATGCCAGCCGCACGCTGACCAAGGCGGAGGGCAATCATAGCGTCACGGAAAAGGAGAGCTTGACCATCGTCTTGGCGCTTGGCAAGTTGCGCCCTTATTTATATGGCCGCTCTTTTGAAGTAGTGGCCGACCACCATGCGCTGTGTTGGCTTTCGAATTTAGACGGCCCGTCTGGCCGCCTCTCTCACTGGGCCCTGCGAATCCAGAAGACAACATACGCGCGGTGTATCGTTCCGGCCGGAAGCATTCCGACGCTGACGCTCTTTCCCGCTCACCACTCTCGCAAGAGGCCACTCGTGACTCTTCTTGTGAGCGCGCGTTGTTGTCTCTTGATTCTGACGCTATTGCTGCCGAACAACACTATGACGCCTGGATTGCGCCTCTTTTCGACCTTCTCTCGGATATCTATACGATTCCAGCCTCTCGAACACCGGCTTCAAGTTCCTCGTTTTGCGATCAGTGATCCTCTCCTGCACCAACGCAACTACGCACCAGAGGGACGTACCTGTTTGCTCGTCGTCTCGAGAGCCTTGAGATCAGAGATCTGTTCGTCTTTCCACTCAGACCCCAGCTGTGGCCACGTGGGCGTTTTCAAGACGTACGAGCTACTTCGGCGCCGCTACTACTGGCGGGGTTGTGCACTTCTTTCAGAATTTTGTCCGCTCTTGCCGAGAATGTCAGCAAGGCCAATCGCTACCGTACCTCCCAGCCGGTGAACTCCAGCCCCAGCCATGCCCATCGCAACTTTTTGATACTGTTGGTGTCGATTTATATTCTCCACTTCCTATGTCTACGTCTGACAACCGGTGGATTATAGTTGACGTAGACCACTTAACATGATCTGCAGAGACTGCTGCCATCCCAGCTGCTACAGCACAAGAAACCGCCACTTTTATACTGCGCCATTTCGTGCTTCGTTTGGAGGCCCTGGTGGACTCCTGAGCCACCGTGGGTGCGCCTTCCTGTCTGAAGTCGTTGAACAATTGCTTGCTGAAAGCGCTATGGTTCATCGCACATGCACCGCCTATCACTCGCAAACCACTGGTGAAACGGAACGCCTTAAAGGCACTCTTGTTTACATGCTCGATATCTACATCGCATCCTACCACTGCAATTCGGACCTAGTTGTTCCGTTCGTCACCTACGCCTACAATACCGCAACGCACGCCACTACCGGTTTCTGCCCCTTCTATCTTCTTTATGGCCATCGTGCTTCCCTTACAATCGATTTGATTCTGCCCTGCCACCGAGATCCATCACAATACCTGCCACCCTTGGACGCCGCAAGATACGCTGAAGAATGTCGTAAGTTGGCCCAGCACTTTACTTCGTACGACCAAAATCGCCAAAAATCAAAACACGATGCTCGCATCTCGACTCGAGCCTTCTTACCGAGAACACACGTTTGGTTGTCCGTTCCGACCCGCCCACCAGGGCTCGCTTACAAACTTCTTGCTAAATACTATGGACTATACCGCGTTCTGCAGCGAAATTCTCCCATCAACTACGTCATAGAACAACTCACATCGCCACCTGACATGCGTCCTCGTTATCGTAAAATCGTCCACGTCCAGCGGCGCCAGCCATATTATGATTCTGCGGCTTCATCTTCAGATAAATTGCCAGAATGGCTCCTTTTTCCGATTGGACCATTGTAATCAAGAAGAACGTCTGGACGTAGGCAGCGGGGTTGCAAACAGCATCGCGTGCAGCAGATGCTCCAGCTTAGAGAGTGTGCCCGGTTATGTGCTCTAGCCGTTATCGGCCCGTCGTGTAATAAATCTCCTTTATAATACACATCGCAACGGGCCTACTAGAAGTAGATTAAGGGAGGCAATGAGGAGAATCAGGATCGATGGCTTCAAGTCTGTGATGCCCTCATCATGCATCTTCTCTAAATAAACCCTTTCAATAAAACAATGCATATATTTGTCTTCGGATCCGGTACTTAAAGAATTAAAAATTGAGGCGCGCGTAGAATGGAAGAACCTTTAAAATTGAAGTTTCCACCGGGGTACGTCCTTCATCCATAGTGCGATTACAAGCACACAAAGCTCAATTTATTCATTTGCTCTGTAATCGTAACATTGTAAGTAACATTAAAATAAAGAATACAGCGCGTTGCCTATGACCACAAGCAGGGCCTACATTTAGTGGCGTCATAAATTTAAACACGTACGTTCACGCAAGTCAAAGTTAAAAATAAGTAATTGTGTGGTTTACGTGCCAAAACTACTTCCTGATTATGAGGCACGCCATAACGGGGTACACTCGAAATTCGCACCACCTGGGAATACTTAACGTGCCCCTAGGATAGGATAGGAATAACTTTAATAAAGTGCCGGCAAACGACGATTTAACGAGTCGTGACGCTGGCCAAGCGTCGACCCGGGGTTATACCCTACTCTGCACTAGCCCAGTTGGGCCCGTTTGTAGTGGGTCATGAGGCGTGTGCTTTTCGAGCGCACCCCGGGCCTGCTGGACGGCCCATAGTTGCCCCTAAATATCAGTATACGGGTGTTTTTGCATTTAGCCCCCATCGAAATGCGATCGCTGTGACCAGGATTCAATCCGGCGACCTTGTGCTTAGTGATGCCAAAGTGAACGAAAAGAAAAAAAAAAGAAGGTACATACACACTTGCGCTTACATACAGTGACATTAGAACCTAAAACAATTTTCGGCAGCATGTTAGACTCATGTAACACGTGAAGGAGAAAGCCTGCTGAATACTTGGCAATCCATAGGATCGGAGGAGTCAAACTACTTGCAAGACATACAGCGCTGCAATGTGAAGCAAACGTGGAAAAAACAATTACTTGCGATGTTCGGCCAGCTCTCTACGTTGACGTCTCGCATGGTGCAGTTCGTGCTTCTTCGTGCTTCGCTGCGCAGTTCGGCTTCTTCGGCTCGTTTTCGACGTTTGCCTGTGGCTTCGAGCGCTCGTATAGCGGGGTAAGGCTCGCACCAATGACGTTTCCCTTCGACTTAGAGTTCCATCCTCTTAGCAAATAAAAGCACCAGACACCCGCCGTGGTTGCTCAGTGGCTATGGTGTTAGGCTGCTGAGCACAAGGCCGTGGGATCGAATCCCGGGCACAGCGGCCGCATTTAGATAGGGGCGAAATGCGAAAACATCCGTGTACTTAGATTTAGGTGCACGTTAAAGAACGCCAGGCGGGCAAAATTTCCGGAGTCCTCCACTACGGCGTGCCTCATAATGAGAAAGTGGTTTTGTCACGTAAAACCCCATAATTTATTTTTTAAAGCACCAGTCGCGGTTGCACAACTTGCGACCACCGCTCGCCACGTCGCACATCGCTTCTCGCCTGGCGAGCATCCTTGGTAGTAGTGTACGTCCGACGGGGGTATGTAATGCTTTATGATAGTTCGAAGGCTTCTTTTGAGTTTGTTACTTGTTTAAACACATGTTTTCCGGGTGCTGTATTGGTCATTTCATTGATGTAGCCATTGTTCGCTTCACTTTGCTGATCGCTTGTAGCTTCTGCCTTAAGTTGGTGTGTCACATCGCATCTTGACTTGCTTAGGGGGTAAGAGGCATTACAGACGGTGTTATTTTTGTACCACTCGACATCGCGCAATGTTTTTAGGTACTAGTCATTCGAAGGTGCTTTCGCCCTACAGAAAATCTACGTAGGCTATGACCACAAGCTAGCGTACATTTTTTGGCGTCATTCATACCAAGACGTACATTTACTCATGCGAAAGTCAATGAAAGAAAAAAAGAAACACCTGAATGCAAACTAGCGCAATCTTTCACTCTTATGGTCTTACTTTTTAGCGTGCTGATTATGTGACCGGTTTTTAACGTTCGAATTTTTTGCTTTTGATGAACTATGCAGTACCAATTCTTTTGATACCGGCCACAGCGGCTGCGTCTAGAGGGATGCTAAACGCAACAATGCCCGTTTTGCGGAAACCACTACCATTTTCCGCAGCCGTTGAGAACAAGGTTGGCGTCCTACGACACGGGCGCGCAGTGGCCGATCCTGATGATCACTTGGCCAGCAATCATGGATAACCTCGCACTCCACCTACGCTTCATGTGCACTGCTAATTCACACATTACCTACGGGGAATATTTTCTTTCATTTATAATGCCACGAATAAACGCGCAAGTTTGAAGTCACGGTATACCACCACGGTATGTGTGAGCGAGGTTGTATTCACGTTGTATTTCCTTTAAATTTGACATGAGTGAATGTACGTGTCATTGCGCCACTAAATTTGGGCGTGATTTTGTCCATAGGCTACGTACCCCCATTTTTTATTCATAATGCCGCTTTTATGTAGATCAATTTGTACTAAAGCTTTCTTTTCACTTTGGGTTTTTTGTTGATTTTGATGTGACTGAATATACGTGTTGGCACTCATAACGCAACGCATATTCCCATACTTGTGTTCAAAGGCTACCTGCTCTTCTTTGTTTCTCTTTTTTCACTCTCCTCGTTACGGAGAAAATGTATAGATTGAGCTATGTGTGCTTGGAAGCGCACTCCTGATAAAGGTGGGACCCTTGCCGAAACGTTGAATTTAAATATTCTTTTTATTACGTGCGCCAGTATTTCAATATATATAGACAGGGAATCATTGGCAGTTGTGGGAAGCTTTATGTTTATTGGACACCTCGTCTTCCCCTTTCACACTATCGTACCTGACCGTCCTTGTGCGGTTCGTCACAGGCTCCGCCCTCATCCCGTGAGAGTCGTAGGGGATGGAGTGATCATATTCTCTTAATCTCCCCAGGTTAATGATATTAGTCTAGTGGCCGAGTGCGATCACTCTGCGGTCGATGTCTTAGTGTAAAGCAGAAATCTTGCGTATGATCTTATACGGTCCTTCTGTTTTTGTATTGAGTTTACCGTGGTTAGGGTGCCAGGGTGTGTCGTATACGAAAACGTCCGCACTTGAAGCTCTAAGGGAAGAAATTTCTTCTAATGTACGAGCTTGTTTTTCTGCTGATAAAACAGGGGAATGCGGAGCGGGTATGCACGAGCTTCCTGCAGGTTCTCAGCAACCCCGCAGACGAGATGTGGGTAAGCTGGTGTGCTATAGATAACCAAACAGGGGTTGTGGTCCGGGACCTCGCGGCGGGTTTTGGTGCACTCTTCGAAAACATCAGAGAGGAGAGACGTCCTTGGTTTGGGGGTTCTTCGTGGACCTTGCAGTGCAGGTGAGTTGGTATGGACTGATTATCACGCTTATTTAGGCCGTTACACTCTGGAAGTTGTGAGTTTGTAAAAAGCTGACGAGTGTTGTGTTTAAAGAATTCCTCGAATTTTCCGCCGGTGAATACTGTGCTGTGGTTGGAAAGAAACGTCCAAGGCTTTCTAGCAATGAAGATTCTCTTCGGGCAGCAAATTTAAGCGTCGCATATTTCATTTCTGTGTCCACGCATAAGAGGTGGCATGGTCAAAGGCCATGCCACCGAAAGAAGCTGATCCGAAAGAAATCTTTCGGAACAGCTGCGGTTGGCGAAACCCCCGATAGTGTCTATAGTCAGAAGCTCAAATTGTTGCACCGCTGGTGGTGACAATTCCACAGATCAAAACGTTTGGTTTTTTCTTCATGCTGAGCTGGAAAGTATCGCAGTGTCGAACGTATTCCGAAGCGTAGGTGAGGATGTCAGGCCAATAATAATGCGGGAGAGAGTAGTCGCCATAACTTGTTTACTCCCACATGACCGTAATCATCAAGAACCTTCCGATGAAAAGAAGACAGGAGAGCAAAAAGAAGGTAGACTTGTCATTTGCCTGTGCACGTCACTATGACCATTCCATTCTCAATAATATGCTTCCAAGACGGCTTGTCATGGATTTGCTCTCGCAGTTGTTCAGCATATAGGATCTGAATGATAATTGTAGAAGGATTTAGGGTTGGGCTTGTTAGTTTTTGTTTACCGCGATAATGCAGCGCGAAGGCACGATTGCAAAGAAGAGACACAACATCTCACAGGCGCTACTGACAGCTTTATTTTAGGGACAGCGAGAAGAGCAAATATACTGTTCCCAACACGCAGGCACACCTACCGCTACCCAGGTTGATTATCAGGGCTGGCAAAATCAGTTTCTACATCTAAAGAAAGTAAGTCTCGCATTGGACGAACACACAGAATTATAGCCTGCGGAAACACTACGTTTTTTTTTTCTTTTATAAAAAACCCTTCTAATATTTCACGTGCCATTTTAGCTTTACTTTTGCGTGAGACCTCCGCATCAAGAAATACTGGCTTACACGTGCAGGCTTTACACTTCGGTGAAAGATGCGCAGTGAAATATTTCTTCTTATTAGCATGCTCACTCATCCATTCATTGAGGCAGCGGCCTCTTTATCCTATATACCTTCCACAAGACAGGGGGATTTCATAAACCATCCCGGTGGTGCAACTCACGTAAGGTTTGACGTGGTTTACTAGGCAGCCTATCTTGGAGCTGCTCTGTATGCGGGGACACAGTTAGGTCAACCTGTTTTGTAGCGGAGAACACAACAGGCACTCCGTGCCTCTTTGCCCTTTTTTCAAATTGTAGTTCATCTTATGCACACACGGCACAACATCCGGCCTTAGGCCATTCCGCTCACAGCTCTTGCCTCATTCATGAAGTGGCCGCTTTTAGCTTCTGTTGGAGGGACTCAGCCAGTGGTGTCAGCACCAAACGAGTGTAGCCGGCTTTTGAAAGCCCAATGAAGTGCTTGTAAAAAGTCTCCTGCATCTTGTGTTCACGGAACCGCTTGCATGCTGAGCCCTGGCACAGTGAAACTATAACCCTTTTAACAAGCTTAGAACGGCCGCAGCCGTAACGTAGAAGTTATTTTTTTTTGTTCGCGGTGCATAACATCAGTAAACATTGTCCTTTGAGAACATGATGCTTCCTTCAGTCCAAGAACCTGAAGGTATTGTCTACGGAGAGTTCAAAGACGAATGACAGGTTTTTCCCGTGAGGTTTGATATCTTCTAAAATCTTCTGAACATGATAACAAATAAAAGTGCTTCCTTGGCCTGCTGTAACCCAAACAATATTCAACGTACTTAGAAACTTTAAAAGCATGCGGACCGTGAAGGCTGTTGTGAAGAGTTATGACCATTTCCGACAGGAATATGTCACATAGTAAAGGCGTTACGCAAAATCCTATGAATATGCCCAATCCTATGCATACGCCCTTCCTTTGCAGGAACAACCGGTTGTCAAGCGAGATAAAACTATTCTTCAAGTGCTGAGTACAGTGACGTAGGCAGTCTTTTGACGCCGTGCGTGAGAAGGTCGTGAATTCATCTGTCCATTTAGAAAGATATCGGCTTCTGAGCATTGATAGGGAGCCCAGGTAATGGGAACATTGTTGGTGAGAGGAATGTGAGGCATTTCGCTAGTGAGTCACCCAATTTAAATCCGTGATTTGGAAACGATTTTGTCGTACTTATGAACAGGCTGCTTCAATGTCAAGTTCTGAGCATAATTTAGATGCACTACGCCGCAAACTTCCACTTCCTCCAAATAAGCATATATGTCAGCAGTAGATTGGCTTTGTGGGCAAGGGTGGATGATGTAATTCCCATAGGGTAGAGTGATGGTATCAAGAGAGAGACAAGGCAAATAAAAATACATTGTCGAAGCCAAGAAGTAAGTTGCTCTTTATGCCTTGTAGAACATACGCCTGCATTTACTTTGTCATTGTTTCAATCTGTAGCTTTATATTGAGGCAAAATAAAGTTTTGGTAGATGATGGAACTTGTTGAACATTGCTACATGAATGTCTCCTTATTTGTAGCTGAAGAGCCGCCCGTACTGCCTCGCTGTTTCAAGTAATTGTGGCTCCCGTATCAAGAGTAGGGCTGACAGGGCACCCCTTTTTGGATGCATCAAACTAAGAGAGTTTTTGGTCGTCCTTCTTGTTTCCCTGGTTGGTAGCCAGGGCATAAATACTTGCACGCCTTGGACATTCATTGTGCCAGTGCATTCGTCGAGGTAAGCCACCCGTGCCTAGTGTCTGCATTCGGACAAGGGTCTTCGTATCGTGTATTAGGTCTGCAGGTTGGTACTGTTCACCTAATTGAAACTTCTAAAACAGTCATGGCGTTGCCGGCTCTTCCCGCGCGGACGAGTGTTGCATGTACAGCGCGAGTACAGTGCGCTGGACCCGATAGACGTTTTCGTATAGTTGTGAAACGAGTTTTATGTCTCGTTTTGCTCTTGCTTTTTTCCGGAGGCATTGAACTCAACTCTGGGCCTTTTGATAAAGGCGAAATGGATTTTTTGAAGAAACTACAGGATACTATTATGAATAAATTAGAAAACATTGATGCCAGGATAACTAGTAATGATGCCAAAATGGCTGAAATGGACAGCAAGCTTGACAAAACCCAAGACCAGATAGGAAACGTTATGAAGCTAGTACAAGAACAAGCAACTGTAATTAGGGATCTAAGTCATAAAGGAAGAATTATGCGAAAGAAAAATGTAGACCTCGAAAACAGAAGCCGTAGATCGAACCTCGTGTTTTACGGGATAGATGACAATGATCGGTCCGAAACGTGGGAACAATCTGAAGCCTTGGTTAAGGGTATCTGCGCTACAAATTTGGGAATCGAACTGCAGTCGGTTCAAAGGGCACATCGGGTTGGTCGCTTTTACGAACGGAAGAAAATACCCATCATTGTAAATTTTTCATCCGATAAAGAAAAAATGGCCGTTTTGAAGAATGCAAGCAAGTTCAAGGGCTCCTCTTACAGTGTAGAACAGGAGTTTTCACTTGAAACTCGAGCAGTGCGAAAGAAACCGCAAACGGCAAGTAAACGGCAAAGTAAAGAAGGCGGATAAGAAAAACCAGCTTAAGTTGAAGGACGATAATCTGATCACAAATGGCAGACCGTTTACATGGGACGATGAGAAGGAAGAAGTTATTGCCCTATCAAAACGGTCTTTTTTTATCGTGATTTAGTTATTGCGGTGGTAAATTGCCGTAGCATAGTCAACAAGACAGATGAGTTTGCCGGATTGGTGGAGTCATTAAAGGCAGATATAGTGTTTGGTACTGAATCCTGGCTGAACCCATCCATTACTGATAGCGAGGTGTTCCCCTGCAACTATACTGCTTATCGCAATGACAGGCCGGGTCATGGCGGTGGTGTTTTTATATTAGTTCATTCGTCCCTTTCGTCTTCGATGTTGAACATCGGTCATGACTCGGTCGAGTCGGTTTGGTGCACAGTTACACTGGCTAATAATCTTTCTCTTGTCACTGGAGCGTTTTCTCGATCACCAAGCACGGATTTCAGTGTTTTGAAAATGCTGTACCATATCGTTTCGAAGGTATCTGGCCAAATAATATTGCTTGCAGGTGATTTTAACTTGCCCGACCTAAAGTGGGAAAACGGTACATGCGAGTTAATGAATGCAAACCGTACTAATCTAGAAATGAGGAACCTGCTTGATAGCTTTGGCTTTTTTCAGTATGTCCTCGAACCCACACGAACTAATAGTACCCTAAATCTTCTCCTTTGTAATTCGCCAAATTTAGTTGGTAATGCTGATATCATTCCAGGTATCAGTGATCATCGGGTTGCGGTTGCAGAGATCAAAACGAAAGTACAGCGCATAAAAAGTACATAAGCAGAAGATTTTTCTTCTTTGAAAAGGGCGATTATTAATCAATTTCTGATAAACTTCTTGATTTTCTTCTTGTTTTTGAATGCTTTGCGGAGGAACATGAAGCAGAATGTTTATGGAGCACATTTAAACAAAAGCTGTTTGAACTTACAGAGAAGTTCGTACCAAGTATTGAAACGGCAAGGCTCCAAAAGCGTAAAAAACCATGCATCACCTTTCGTGTATTGAGGTTAATTAAAAAACGCAGCCATGTGTTTCAAAGATATAAAAGAACAAAAACACACGCGTGTATTAAAAGGCTACAAGAATTAACACGCGAATGCAAAGACCTGTAGAAAAAAAGCAGAAGAACAGTATCTTAAACGTATAAATGACAAAATGAAAACAAATCCTAAACCATTCTGGCAATATTTGAAGGGATGTGGGTCTGATCCTGTTGGAATAAATGAAATTATTTACAATGAACGCATTTTTTCTGACGATGCAGAAGAAGCGACATGCCTAAACAGATATTTCCAAACAGTCTTTCTTTCTCAATCTGCATGCAGCCCAAAATCATCCAATAGCAACGTTCCTGTTATGAAACCAATCGAACTCAGTGTTAGCGGCATTGAATCTCTGCTAAAAAACCTTGATGAAAGTGAGGCTATCCGTCCTGATGGTATCTCTCCGAGAATTTTAAAACAGTGTTCTCACGCCATCTCACTTTACCTTTATTTAATATTTCACAAGTCATTAACTACTGGTCAGATGCCACAGGACTGGGAAATTGCAAATGTAGTCCCTATTCACAAAGCAGGCTCAATAAAAGAAGTTACTAATTATAGGCCTATCTTACTTACTTTGATTTCGTGCAAGATCATGGAACACATAATATATAAGGCTATCATGGAACATCTAACGGACAACACATTGCTTACAAACAGACAACACGGATTTCGCAAGGGGTTTTCATGTGCGACACAACTGATTGAATTTTATGATGACCTGGCGTCTGTAGTTGATATGGTTGGACAAATAGACTGCATATTTCTGGACTTCCGCAAAGCATTTGATACTGTTTGCCATTCTTTACTACTTCATAAACTTCGAATGTTAAGTATAGATTTTTGTGTTTTTAGCTGGATCAAGAACTATTTGTCAAGTCGCCGTCAACGTGTGGTCCTAAATGGTACTATTTCACATTATCTTGAGGTCACATCAGGCATCCCGCAAGGATCTCTTCTGGGGCCTCTTCTTTTTCTTATATATAATAATGATATTAACTTAGGTATTGACTCTAACATGCGGCTCTTCGCAGATGACTGTATTGTGTATAGAAAAATCGATAATGAAGGTGATGTTCTCAAACTGCAGGCCGACCTAGACCGTATTTGCGAGTGGCGCTCAAAGTGGAAAATGAATTTGAATACCGGAAAGTGCGTCCATGTGCGGTTTACCAAGAAGAAAAAAGTATTCGATGCCAGCTACAGTCTAATGATTAATACATTAAGTAATAAATCCAAGACTAAATATTTGGGCGTGATGCTGTCGGGCGATTGCTCTTGGCGGGCACACGTGGACTATGTAGTTTTCAAAGCCGCAGTTGCTTTGAATTACATTCAACGAAATTTAAAATGCGCAAGTTCTAACCTTAGAACCACGGTGTACCTAACTTTTATACGACTTATTTTTTAAAATGCTTGTACCCTATGGGATCCGTCACAGATATGTCTCATAAACAAACTAGAAAAAATACAAAACAGTGCAGCCAGGTTCGTCTCGGGTAGGTACGGGAGGAAGTACAGTTGCACAGCAATGAAAACAGAGCTCGACTGGGAGTCCCTGTCGTCTCGCCGAAAGAAGCTGCGGCTAAAGCTTCTGTATAAAATCTATCACAACAAAACTGGAATCGATAGGAGAATGTACATAAAACCACCAAACTATATATCGGCACGCACTGACCACCAGTGCAAAATTAGAGAATACCGGGCTAGGACGGGCCTGTATGCCAATTCTTTTTTTGTAAAAACTATCGCTCAGTGGAATAGACTGTCATGTGAACAGGTGTGCAGTGATAATCAAGATGTATTCTTTTCATGCTTGTAACCCCCCTGTTGTAACGCTTTCGGACTAAGCGGGGATATGTCTGAATAAAGAATAAAGAATTAGGTGGACGCTGATCGGTGCTGCCGCATGCTGCGTTTACCTACGTGTTTTGATATGGTAGACCGCGATGTGACGTAACTGGTTTCAGCGCAGCTAAAACCCATGTCGTTCGCATAGGTGATTTTATGCCAGAAAGCGCCATCTCCATATTGGCGGGAAAACGGTCAATGAGCACTGATATAAGGGGTGCGTCCTTTTGGTCGGCAAAGGGTCACATACCTTTTTTTTTTTTTATTGTACAAGTCCTTCAGGCTCCGGCCCGGTTTCACCCGACAGTTAATGAACTGACGGAAAGGATCCACGAATGCACTTGTACAGGGTTTCGTCGTGCATAAACTGAAGCTCTCCTAAAGTGCATCAGTGTCAAACACCTCGGTAAGGTACCGTCAGGAGGCCTCACCTTCAAACCAAAGTAGAAATGGCACAGCTTGTCTCCTTCCGTCCATGTAGCGGTCGCAGTCTTCACCTCGAAAAGCCGAAGCCACTTGTGCAAGGGGACGTTCTCTGGTGCCCCCTAGTGCTTCGGGATTTATGACCTTCTTGGATGTTGTCATGATATAGGTCAAGGTAGATCGTGTCAATTAGTGTAACGCAGCTGACACGGCGATGATGCGAAGCAGATCATCCTGGTGCGGTTTCTCATATATATATATACATATATATATATATATATATATATATATATATATATATATATATATATATATATATATATATATATATATATATATATATATATATATATATATATATATCAAGACGTCACTTGTATACTTGTTTATATATATATATATATATATATATATATATATATATATATATATATATATATATATGTCGCTTGTTTCATTGCAGGACATCGTCCAATTACGCATTTTCAAAAAGAGAAATTTCAGGATTTACCGCAACTGATTTTAGAGATATATTTTAGCACAAGAACTAATTTATTTCTTGAAAATATGACTTTGGTTGTTCTTAGGAAAATTCTTACGAATAGCAAAATAGCGAGACTAATATTATCTCCCTGTTTTTTGTTTAGCTTGTAACTCTACCTCCAGCGGAAGTAAGTAGATGTTCTTTTTCAAAATGACCTTTAGCTACTATTTTTTCAGCGTTATAATGTAGCGGTATTCTTGTGGTGATGTGCGATTGTTGTGTACCTTCATAGAACATATTTCCCAACCCTCTCACCATCGTTTGTAAACATACGCGTAACCTGATAAAAGGAATGTAATGCACACGTGCTTGTACAAGTTGCATGTATCATTTGTTTCTGATAGCTTCCGGTAGGCAATAAAATTACGTCTGATGAAAGTTGTTTTCCTGCCTTTATTCATGCTATTAAATGAATGACACCATCTGCAGTATTGCTCTTGGCTCTCATACATAACCGACAATTCATTTTCTACGGAAGCCTACGGGGTGCTTGCAGATCGTTTCTCGTGCAGCGGCCGCTGTGACGATGGCCTTACGCGAAGAATCTGCGCGTCCGTCTACAAATTTACCGAGAGAGCCAAAAAGAAAGATATTCGCTTTACAACGGTACATATAGCACTCAATCCGGTTAATGACGGTTAGGCTACGATTGTTCTAGCAGGTGGCAGAACACAAGGGCAAGTAAAGGTAAGTAGACCGAACAAAGCTGTGTTTCCACAAACGTTTTAATGTCGAAAACAAATTGACGGATTGCTGCCGCGCATGTTCAGAAAAAATGTGCGACCGAAAAAAAAACAAGAAAATGCTTATGAAAAAAATTCACACTCCTGAAGCCGCACATATTTTACAGCAGATCTGGCCAGTTGCAATTTCTTATTTTACTCCTTCATTTCGCGACGCTGTGGCTTCTTATATCTTGGTAATTTGAAGGCGATGATGCTGCATGTTGAACATGTTCAGAACGTGCGTTTGTAGAGACCCATGCACACGTGTGATGCACGAGACGCAATGTGGTTGCAGAAACTTGTTTACAGTCCTAAAAAGAAGAGAAGCGCGTTCATCCTGACTTTGCCCATGCCCTCGATAGTTGCGCAATATGATCCATGCGAACGTAAGGACGCTTGCGCAAATTCTATTCTGTATATGCCTTGTCGGGAGCTTCACTTTCCGCAGCACGTGCTAAACAAAGGAAAGGAAATCTGACTGCGCTCCAAACCCATTTTTCGCGCATCAAAACAGTCTAAAAAGCTGTAGTTTTATCACTCGCTGCAACACAATAAAGTGAGGGAACCGTAATACAATTCCTGTTAGGAAACTTACGAAAAGATTGAAACTTTTGTCTTCTAGGACTTGATCTATGCACTGGATTAGCATAATCGGTGTATACTCCTCAATCTTATAGAGTGCACGACCCTTATTTAGGCGGTTTTTTTCTGGCATTCGTGATTACTGTAAAATAATGCCACTTTAAAAGCCTGTGTTTATCATTTTTATCAAATCAATTTTCAACAATTCAGAATTCCTTCTCAGAACAGCAAGGCCAACCCCATGAACTCTCTGGAACCCTATTACGCGAAGTGAAAAAACAATTGTCCTAACCTCGTCTTTTAACAGAAACGATATGGTGGCCGAATCCATAGTGCTGTCTGCAAAGTGCCCGGCTTTGATAGTTTAATGTGAACACCTACTACCATAGAAAAAAATTTCCGCTTCAGCTATGCCTTTATCACCACTGCGAAACACTGCAAGCAAGTATGCAACTTTTGCGAGAGTCATGTTGTATATTTGAGAACTTAGGCCAGCAGTGAGAGTGTTTTCCTGTTTATATCAACGCATTTACTCTATACCTAGCCTCTTCATTTTTTAACCTTAGTGCCTCGCAACGAGAGGGACACTTGGATTGGTGTCGTACTGATTTTATTTGTTTAATCTCAGCCAGAAGTTTTTGACACATCCACTTTAGTTATAATTTTAGCTGCTGAACTTTAACACTTCGAGTCGCTTGTCCACTTTTAATGTGGCTTGTTAAGAATGATCGTGGCGCTAAGGGGCCACAGACCCACGAGAGTTCAAAAATCCGCGAAGCGAGTGATGTAGGTACGAATGCTTTGCAGAAAATACAATATTGCCACAATACATACTACCTCTATCGACACTTTCCTGTCAGCGTCCATTCGTGTGACTTGACATAACTACAGTAGGTTCAGTCGGACGCAATAAAAAGTGCAGCTGTGGAACCAAATGACATCGTGCAATTTATACATGGGGTTATTGTGCTAACAGCAGCCATGCACTTGCTATTGAAGGATATAAACAAAATATATTACTTTAACGTAAAGGTGCATCGAAATAGAGTGACAAGTTAAATTCAGAAAGGCATATATCCCTGATCTGCCACCTCTGTGCTCTTGACAATACCACTTCAATTACGCAGGTATGAAAAGTACTCCAGGTGAACTCATACCATAGTGCGAGTCGTTCTCTCAGGATGCCACTGCAAAAGAACTCATAGTTGGTCAGAATAAAACGTTGACACGACAACACGATAAAACATATGATGCCGTTAGGATAGCTACACTACCAGTTTTTTATCATTGAAAGGGAAGGGCTTAGGAACTTCCAATATGCACCTCCAGACAAGGGCCCTATAGCATAAAGATATTGCACTCTTATTTGATTATAATCTCCTGACGTCAAATGTACGTAATTACCAACACAAGCATCCGGCGGTGACCAGAAGCAATGTTTCAATTGTCTAAACAAATGTTATCCTCGTTTGGAGTAGGTTCCTGATCTGAGATGGCGCTGTGAAAGCTGATAATCGGATGGGAAGGGTGGTTTTGCCGTCTGCAGCTTGTCCGCTTCCCCTTCACTTGCTTGTCGTGGCAGGGCGTCCAACGGGAGGCTGAAATTGTCGCGAAACATATCCTCAGTGACTCAATGTTCGTAGAGCGATCTTTCAAATGTGCCACAAAATCTTCACAACGTAATTATGCCGCGCAAGAGAAGTTTATTCCATGCAGTTGAACCCCTTGATGTCCTGCCCTCGTGTTTGTCCGTGTTTTTTAGCTACAGTGCCTTTTTTACTTGAAATTGACGAGGCCCGAAGCACATTTTACCAGCCTTAGAGGGCAAGCGGCACAAATGGAATAAAAATACGTCGGAACAGCTTTGAAATAAAGCTCGCCGTGTAGTGAAAAAGTACATCAAAAATGAGCAGTGGCTCGTTACCTGAAATTAAGGCTACAAATTGCTCTGTACTATGCATGTGTAATTCTTTGGTTGGCCATGCAAACAATATATATATAGATATATATATATATATATATATATATATATATATATATATATATATATATATATATATATATATATATATATATATATATTGTTGCAGGAAGAAAGCAGGCCCGCGAGTATAAAATAATGTATATTTACAACAGAGGTATGTGGCGTTGAGGCAACTGCCAGACTTCGTCTTCCTCTAGTCTAATTCAACTTCGTCTTTCTCTTCACCGCGACAGCACCCGCCCGGCGGAGTAGCTCCGTCCCGGTGCAAGTTATAGAGCCTCACTTAATGGGGGGACATAGGGCTTGAGTCTGATGACATGAACAACATCGCTAGTGACGTTGGGAGGCACTGAAGGCTGACCGACTGGGGCGATCTCGTATGTCACGGCGGACAGTTGGCGTAAGATCTGGTACGGACCAGAATAACGCGAAAGTAGTTTTTCCGACAAGCCGACGCGACGTGAAGGCTTCCAGAGAAGGACAAGGGAACCAGGTGAAAAATGGGTGTCTCGGTGCCAAAGGTCGTAGCGTCGCTTTTGAGAAGCTTGCGAGACTGTGAGCGATGACGGGTGACTTCTCGGGCCTGGGCGGCTAAGTGAATAGCATCGCGAGCGTAACCAGTGCTGGGTGATTGCACTGCGGAAGGTAGCAACGTGTCAAAGAGCAAGGTAAAGTCGCGGCCATACAACAGGTAAAATGGTGAAAATCCGGCAGTATCATGACGGGAGGAGTTGTACGCGAAAGTGATGTACGGTAAAGCGACGTCCCAGTCGCGGTGATCGTCGGAACCGTACATGGCCAGCAATTCAATTAGCGTGCGATTCAGTCGTTCGGTGAGGCCGTTCGTTTGAGGGTGGTACGCGGTAGCAATCTGGTGTTCTGTAGAACAGAAGCGGAAAAGATCATCGACGACCTTCGATAGAAAGTAGCACTTCGATAGAAAGTAGCACTTCGATACACAGGTCGCAAGAAGCGACATAACGGCGCACAGAGCGATAAATGCTGGGGCCAGAAGAAGCGGCGCCGCAGGCGGTCGTATGTACGAGTGATGCCCAGATGTCCAGCAGTAGGAGCGTCGTGAAGTTGCTGGAGCACGGTGAGTCGAAGGTGCTTGACTAGTAGGAGCTCGTAGGAACTAGTAGGAGCTCCGGGCCGTCAGGACGAACGCAGCGACGGTATAAAGTTCCATCGCGCAAGGTGAACATCCCGAGGGATGGGTCGTTGGGCGAGGAGCTTAGGCGTTCTATAAGTGCTCGAAGAACAGGATCTTTGCGCTGCTCGTCGCCAATATGGAGGAAGCCGGAGAGGGATAGAACACTGATGTCCGAGTCTGCATCGGTATCGTCCGGTTGATCCACGAGATTGCGGAACAGGCAACCAGCGTCTTTATGCAGGCGCCCTGACTTAGACATAATAGAAAATGCATATTCTTGTAGACGCAGTGCCCAACGTGCAAGTCGTCCAGTTGGGTCTTCAAAGAGGAGAGCCAGCAGAGGGCGTGATGATCGGTTACGACGCAGAAGCTCCGACCGAAAAGGTACGGCCGAAATTTCGCGACCGCTCATACGAGCGCGAGACATTCTCTCTCAGTAATGGAGTAATTTCGCTCGACCGTGGAAAGAAGGCGGCTAGCGTAAGCGATAACACGGTCTTGACCCTGTTGACGCTGGGCGAGGATAGCGCCGATGCCATGACCACTCGCGTCAGTTCGCACTTCAGTGGGCGCAGAAGGATCAAAGTGTGACAGAATTGGTGAACTTTTAAGCCGCTCAATCAGGGTAGAGAAGGCTTTCTCCTGCAGTGGTCCCCAAGAGAAAGAGACGTCTTTCTTAAGAAGGTCAGTGAGAGGGTGAGCGATGTCGGCAAAATTTTTCACAAATCGCCGGAAATAAGAGCATAAGCCCAGAAAACTACGGACATCATTTGTTGAACAAGGTACGGGAAAATGTCGCACGGCGTTAACTTTCTGTGGATCAGGTTGGATTCCGGCGGCGTTTACGAGATGGCCGAGCATGTTAATTTCACGGCGACCAAAATGACACTTGGAGGAGTTTAACTGAAAGCCAGTCCTGCGAAACACAGAGAGTATGGTTGTGAGGCGCTGCAGGTGGCTCTCAGAGTTCGGCGAAAACACAATCACATCGTCGAGGTAACAGAGGCATGTAGACCACTTCAAGGCGCGCAAGAGAGAGTCCATCATTAGCTCGAATGTAGCTGGAGCATTTCATAAACCAAATGGCATGACTTTAAATTGGTACAGACCGTCCGGTGTGACGAAGGCGCTTTTCTCACGGTCCATCTCATCGACGCTAATCTGCCTATAGCCGGAGCGGAGGTCAATTCATGAAAAGTATTGGGATCCGTGAAGGCACTCAAGAGCGTCATCAATGCGAGGCAGGGGATAAACATCCTTTTTTGCTAACCTGTTGAGGTGACGGTAGTCAACACAGAAGTGCCACGAGTTGTCTTTTTTCTTTACTAAGACAACCGGTGATGCCCACGGGCTACTGGAAGGTTCAATGATGTTCTTGTCCATCATCCTGTCTACCTCTTTCTGTATGATGGCCCTTTCTGTTGCGGAGACACGATATGGCCGCCTATGAATTGGGCTGGCGTCGCCGGTGTTGATGCGATGCGTGACAACAGATGTCTGGCCAAGTGGACGGTCATCCATATCAAAGATGTCCCGATAAGATGACAGGAGGTGACGAAGAACTGCTGTTTACTCGGGAGGAAGGTCAGGGGCGATCATTTTAGAAACATCGTCCGCGGGCGTCGAGTACGCAGGAGTGGGTGACAAAGGTCCGTTGGCACAGAGGAAGGATTCAGAGGTCAGAGAAGAAACCTCAAATTCCTCCAAAGGAGTGATATGTGCTAGGGCGATACCATGTGGCAGCACATGCGACGAAAATGCAAAATTGAGGATGGGCACGCGAGTGCAGTTCTCGCGGATCCGGATTAAGGTGCTCGGCAGGGCAATATTGCGCGAAAAAACGACGTCAGTAAGCGGCGACACGACGTACTCGCCATCAGGTACGGGAGGACAGGGCGTCAGGAGGACATTTGTAGCCGCTCATGGAGACAGCCTTGCAAACTCAGCAGAACATAAGCGGTGTGAAGCACAAGTTGTTGCGTCGGGAGGAAGTGGCAGATCCAGCTGTACAACACCTGCGGAGCAGTCAATTTGGGCAGAGTGTTTCGAAAGGAAGTCGAGGCCAAGAATTAGGTCGTGCGGACAGTGTTCAAGGACGATAAATAGAACAACGGTATAATGGTCCCCAATGGTCACACGTGCTGTGCACATTCCAAGCACAGGTGAAGTACTCCCATCGGCGACTCGCACAGTGCCCGGTACGGCGGGTGTCAAAACCTTTCTGAGCCTTCGGCGGAGAGCAGCGCTAATAACTGAAAGCTGCGCTCCTGTATCAACCAGAGATCTAACAGGAACGCCATCAACTTCAATGTCCAGTAGGTTTCCACATGTTGGCAGGGTCAACAGAGGATTTGTGGGCCGGGTCGGAGTTGCAGCTTCACCTCCGGGAGCTGCACCGCCTAGTTTCCCGAAGCGAAGCGACCGCTTGAAGAAGGGGACGAAGAGCGGTGAACGAGAGGCGAACGGGACCTACGACCTTGCGGAGACGGGGAGCGGCTGGATCTTGGTGGAGCACTGTCGGCGTTGATGTTCCTAGTCGGCGTATAGGGCGAGAAAGTACGATTGTCTGGTACTTGGCGGTAGTGACTCGCAGACGACCATCGAGGAGGAGACGACCAGTGGTTGCTGCAATGACGGGCGATGTGTCCAATACCGGAGCAATTAAAACAGATGGGTTTATCATCAGCTGTGCGCCAGTCAGCTGGGTTGCGACGGAGTGGCGGAAAGCTTTGCGTCTTGGAACGAGCGGCCGGAGAAATCTGGTAGGTGTTTGTATGGCGGACCGAGCAGAGAGATGGAATGCCCAAACTTGCTATTTCCTCCCGAACGACCGCTTGTATAAGGGAGATAGCGGGTACGCTTTTCCGACAGTTGGAACGAACTGGAGCCGGAGCCATGGCCTCAAGCTCAAAGCGAACGATGCGTGTGATACCTTCCGGTCCTGTGGGCTGAACGAACCGCGGAGGGTCTTCGCAAGAAGATGTCGCGGCGGTATCGGGCAATCGGTCGAAAGTTTGAGTGACGCGGCGGCTCTTCGCTTGTTCGAAGCGCCGGCACTCCTTTATAATTGCATCCACAGTGGCACAATCCTTGCACATCAGGAGATTGAAGGCATCGTCTGCAATACCTTTCAGTATGTGACCAATCTTGTCTGCCTCGGTCATGTTGTTATCAGCTTTGCGACAGAGGGCCAGCACATCCTGTATGTACATGACATAGGATTCTGTGGACGTCTGAGCGTGGCAGCAAAAAAAGTAGTTTTTTTGCTGCCAGCTGACGACCGACAGGTCTGCAAACAGGTCTCGCATTTTTTCTTTGCAGACATCCGAGCTCCTTAGGTGAGCTTCGTGTGTGTCGTACAATTGCTTCGCAGTTCCTCTTAGATAAAATATGACGTTTGCTAGCATCATTGTTGCATCCCATCTGTTGTTGTCGCACACTCGCTCGTACATCGTAAGCCAGTCCTCGACGTCGGCGTTGTCCGTGCCACAAGATGCCCCTGGGTCCCGCGGATGAGTGACGATGACCGTTGGCATAGGCTGCTGTGGCGTTGTCGTTGGTGTCGGTTGATTTGCCATTGTGGCGGCAGGTAGATGACGTCCGCTGCGAAGTTCCGTGATTGTACCCCGCACCTTCCACCAAAATGTTGCAGCGAGAAAGCAGGCCCACGAGTATAAAATAATGTATATTTACAACAGAGGTATATGGCGTCAAAGCAACTGCCAGACTTCGTCTTCCTCTAGTCTAATTCAACTTCGTCCTTCTCTTCACTGTAACAATATATATATATATATATATATATATATATATATATATATATATATATTAATGATGTCGCACAGACCCAACAAGCGCTTGAGGCTTTCTGGTAAGTCGGCTCGATAACCTTAAGGGAAAACTGTGTATAATTACTCGCTGAAAACATTTGCACCAGCAAAGTCATTGGACATTGCTAACTTCTTTAGGCATACATTGGAGCTTTCGCAAATAAAAGTTATACAGAAAATTTTCGTCACGCAAATTTCAAATTTCATTCCATATGTCAGGCAATTCCAAACTCAGGTATTCAGCTCTCAAATAAGCCAAGTTAGCTGTGGAAATAAATAACGCAATTCTATAAAGAAACTAGGCCCTTCATGAAAAAAGAAAGGGTACCAGATATAAATACACTGTTTCTAAGCCGGATCATGTGGCTTTGTTAATTTTGAACAAATGTATTGAAAGTGGCGTAATTCCACAAGCTTAAAAAATGTCAGTAGTTAGGCCAATTTATAAGAAAGGTAGCAAACTAAATAATAATTAAAGGCATTTTGTGACAGTTAATGCACTTACAGATTCGTTCAAGGAATTTCTTTACGTGGGCGTGATATCATTGTGCGATATATTTGACATTTTAATCGATTCCGAATACGATCTTAGATGTAGTCTAATTGCAATAGATCTAGCTGAAAATGTAACGAGAACATGAGGAGATTTAGCCAGTTGAAAACATTAAATCTCAGCCTGTCGTATTTTGGGACACTCTGTTGTGTGACGTCGTATTGTCAGACGTGTTATAGTTCTTGATTAATATTTAACTAAAAACTGCCCGAGACTTCTTTAGGTGTATGTAAATTTGTCGTTGGAAAAAGGAAGGTAAAATAAATAAAAGGCACCACCCGGTATTCGAACTTGTACGATCAACCCACAATCTTACCACTGCACCGAATTGAGCGTGGTTGCACGTGTACGTTTTGGCCAAGTAAAAGTAAGAATCTCGGTCTGCCCTAAGGTTTACATTTGTATGTTGTGCGCCAAGGTGCCCTTTCACTCCACCACGTAAACTGGCGCCTCTCTAGAATAGCAAAAGTGTTGTTATCATCGACATGTACTTCATGAAGTGCTAAAATATTCATTTTTCTTTAGGACATTTATATCAATTAAGAAATTAACAAATTGCCAATGGTGACCGGCGACACCATTAGGATTGTTGCTGTTGCTTTCCACAGCTCTCTCTGGCCGTTCACACTTTTGAGTCCACCTATAGTTCTTGAGTTCAGTGTAAAATAGCTACATAAACATTCGTGTATAACTGCTCATTTAGAAAACATACCGGCTCCTTATGGCAGCACACCGCCAGAATAATGACACTCGAGCAAGACAGATTTTTGCGCAACATGGTGCAACGACGAAAATTTCTTTTCCGCAGAGCAAGAGCTTATGCAATTACTCTGTAAAATTAACTAATGTGTAAGCGTAACGGCCCGTGAAAGTGCACAGGCCTGTGTGCCACATCCTACCAAGTAAAAAAAAATGGATACGCAGCCATTCCCGCAGATGCCATGATTAATTCGATCAGCGGCCGATTTTAAAGAGGCCTGTAGGGCGATCGCTGGTGCCTCGTCGTCACGGAACAATTACGGCAATTGGTCACGTGGACTTTAATACCGGTGTCCGTGCTATGAGCACTGCCGCATTCACAGAAGTTTCCTTTGGATACCGCGCAAGCGAAAACTACAGTGTGTACCGGCAATGTGAAACGGACATACAATTTTAAAGCACCGCGACGGAAAGCGCTTGTGTCTTGGCGTGAGAACTTATTCCGTTGCGATAGAAAGTGGAATATCTCTAAAGCCACGACGGAACGTGTCTGCCATCGTGACCAATAGTTCCTGTTCCGACGTCAGAATCACTGTCGCAACGGAAAGTTGTTGTGATTTCAGAACCCTTGTTGTCGCGACAGACCTTTCTGTTGCGACGTCACAATTTATGTGAAAACGTCACAATTGCTGTGGCGATCGAAAGTTCTTGACGCAACTACAGGACTCTTGTCGCGACAAAACGTTTCTGTTGCCACTGTAGAATTCTTGGTCTTCACGGCAGAATGTTTCTGTTCCGGCTTCACAATTTCTGTCCTAATGTCAGAAATGCCTCTCGCAACTTAAGAAACGCCAGTAACTTCTGTTGTACGACATTTCTTTATTTCTATATTTATTTATTTATTATAAATTTCTTTATTTGCGACTAAATTTACTGCTGTCTTTTTGAACTGTATATTGAACAACTTATTATTGTCCTTGAGCCTTTGTTACGTTCCGGAAGGGATATTGAAACTGTGAGATACAAAAATATGTTACACCTATGGAAAAGTATTGGTTGCCGGGGTCCTCCGTCAGAATTTCTTTCCACGTATATTAAGTGAATTGTGCCTAGTCTCTATAAAAAGATATATATTTTAGTATTACGTAATTTAGATAGGTATATCTAAAGGGTCAGTTCTCATAAACCCTCGTAACATTAGTAATCCACATCTGTCTATATATTTACATGGTCTCAGTCGTTTGGGTGCTCTTGAGCGCATAACGTTAACTCCTTGGTATAAGTACCTTGAAGTTTATTTTCACCGCTATATTTTGTGGGATGTTCACATTTACTGCGTAATGAAGCGTTTATGAACGGTAGGAGTGCAGCTGCACACGCTTATATTTAATAGCCCTCGTCAGTTGTGTAGGCTAGCTTTAAATGTCCTGGGCCACTGTGTACTCCGATATTGTAATTTAGTTTCCTGTGACTATGCACAAAGGAAAGTAGATCCAGTAAATGAGCTATTACATAGAATATCTGCAAACCCACTCTATATACTACTTATGATTGCTGATACACTAATGCCAGAGTTATTGCAGGTGTTTATTCCTTTTTCCACTCTGATTGTTTAAGTAATACTTCTACGCAATTTTTTCTCGCATCACCACACACAAAATAAACACACACATAGATGCCCTACAGTGCTAAGAAAAACATACCTCTAAAGTTACCGCGTATATGTAAGAACTACGGCAAAAGTGCCGAGATTGATATCTTCATTCTTTTAATCTGGTTGCTCAAAAACTATAGGAGAACATTGTCAAGTATTATGCTTTTTCGATGTTCTCCTATTATTCTCCAAACAAAAATAATAAATCAAGGTTTCTTTCCCGTCAAAACATTTTATTGTGTATTGCTTTCAGTTTAAGTTAGGGCAAATATTAACTATTCACTGTTGTTTTGTAAGGAACAAAGATATTGTGGTGTATGAAATCAATGTGTTTATTCTTGAAATATTTAATGATAGTGTTCTCTTCAAGCTGTTGTTCTATGTTTAATATAAATTGTACTCCTGTTTTGTAAGCAGCAAGTTGGCGCCTCATTTCAGCCATGACCAATCTACAAACAACTCGCGCTTATACCAGCACGAAATGCACCCGCTCAAGCGCCCGCTCAAATTAGGATTGGTGTATGTATGTCTAACAGTGTGTGCGAGTTGTGTATGTGTGTGTTTGTTACTGACATACTGTGTTAAGAGGTACACTATTGTAATACTTGTCCATGTTTTGTGATACATTTGGCCCCCGTTATTGCCATCCGTGCTAATGTAGTGATATGAGTAAAAATACATTTTACATCGCAACCACAGCACACTTGCGCTCAGGAAATGCCGAAAGAAGAAAGACGGCAAACCTGAAAGTGGTTCCGAAAAAAAATGGAAGAAATAGGGCGCGTGGGAGTTTAATGGCTCGGGCTAATCGAGGGAGCAGTGTGTATTTCCGTGTTTTTTGCGAGGTTGGGCAGAGGCGATGACCACTTATTTACTCGATGAAGAGCGCACGCTTTGAATTGGGTGACAAGTGCCAAACTAAAAATTTAGTTCTTTAGATTCTTTATTCTAAATGCTAAACAACCTCAACTAAATATATTAGGTTTAAATTGCTAAGTGAAAATAAACAAAGATATGTATTTTACTGTGCTGCATTTTTTTTTTTGCTTTCAATGGATGCGAATGTGTGCGCGAATATTTACCGCTGCTATGCCCTCTCCATGAAAAAAAAGAACTGATAATTTTTGTAACGTTTTCTCATTACTCTTTCCATCGTGAAAATGTTAGATGTAAGCTCAGCGCATGATAGAAAAAATATATAAATTGAACGTAACCAATAGAAAACAATTTTTCACGAAGACCTATCCATTGCCGAAACATCAAATTTGGACCAACAGGACAACATTATCGTTGCCCAAACGTAATAAACATTAAATAATGGGGTTTTACGTTCCGAAACCATGATCGGATTATGAGGCACACTGTAGTGAGGGACTCCGGATATTATTTGACCGCCTGAGTGTGATTAACGTGCATTTAAATCAAAGTTCACGGGTGTTATTGCATTTCGCCCAAATAGATATGCGGCCGCCGTGGCAGGGATTTGATTCGGCGATCTCGTGCTTTGCAGCCCAACATTAAAGCCACTAAGCAACCACGGCGAGTTCCAAACCAATTATCCGTGGCACGAGACATTATGTAAGAGCGCAGTTTTCCTCCAATTTGTGCGCTGCCAGATCTAGGACGTCGTCTCTTGGTTCCGAGACCAAAGTAATTTGTGACAATCATGAAAGCCATGCGAAAATTCGACTCGCCCAATGAGGGCGCACAAGGTGGTGTCGCGGCACTGCTTACTGGCCATGTCTGAAATTTGGGACATGGAGAAAACTCTGTCGGGAGCTTCCGTGTCATAGAACTTATATCACGCACACGCTTTCATGCGCGCGCAAGTTCATGGCTGCGCTCGTGGAGACCCCGTCCCCTATTGAGGAATGCCGGTTCTCATGTGTGAAAACGACGCCCGACGGCGCGTGCTAACTCTGCTCAACCATAGACACCTTGGCAGCCACCATTTCTTTTTCGCATTCAAAACACTTTAAAATGTTTGAATAATATTTAACGTCATTCTCTTATTACTGCAGCTGTCAGAGTAGCGCAAATAGAACAGCAAAAACACTTTTTGGCATGACAAAAATATGTCCCACTTGTAGTTTATTGTACCACGCCTTAGTTGCGAAGCTAGGTGAACCGATGCGAAGGCAGCCCAAGGGCGGGATATCACAGAGCTGTTGGTCGCCGGCATCGCGCCGCGATTACACCAGCACTAAGGTTCCTAGATAAAATAAACGCTATTTTATTTAGGGACCTTAATCCGTACGAGAAGTTTTGTAACCTCTGCGCCTGCGTGGTTGCGCAGACTCGAGCTTGAGCCCGTAAGGAACCGTAAGACTAGTTTGGCCTTAAGCGGACAAGTAGTCAGCCTCAGTGTGCAGGCGCCCAATTTTTAGGCCACCGAAAAGTGTACTCCTGATGCCAAAAAATCTGTAGTACAAGCCAATCTCTTGGTCTTTTGAAAAAGCAAGGACATCAGAAAGCATCTTTCTACCGTGTTTCATAGTTTCATCCCGCTGTAGCTTGGATGCTATGAAAATTAAGTTAGTTATCTTACTCTTTCGCACTATATATGCAAGGTGTACATAGCATGTTTATGGTGATATTAGAATTATATTGTATTCTATATGCATAATCTTTCTCTCCCTACCTTGTAATGTCTCGCATTGAGACGGAACTACGTGTAAAAAACTATGAAATCTACGGTGTTGATTGAAAAGAATTGGCCAAAAAATTAGAGTCAAGTTTACAACCACCCAGACAACAACATGACGCCCTCACTCGGTAATGATGAAGTTTCGTTTCAAAGGAGCCAGAAGGTGGCTGCCATCCGTAATGACACGGCCATGACCGCGCTAGACTTGCACCAAAACAGCATCCATTTCATGGCTACTAGCATAGGTGGTCAACTCTGTAGGTGGCGAAGCACCGAAATACCCAATAGATAAAGTGGTGAATAGGTCCATGAGATGACAGAAGCCATCGGCAAAGTAGGAACCCCAAGAAAAAAGATAGACCTGCATTAAAAAGGACTGCGAGAGGCAAATCATTTAACGAACGAATGAAGTAAGGGCAAATGCCGATGAAGTTGCCGACACCTATTAATGACATCGTAGCAGGAAAGTCGTAGACGGCGGAAATTTTCCCTGCATCACGTTAGATTCCAGAAACGCCGACAATATTGCCAAGCACTATTTTCTTAGAGTGGCCAAAGTGGCACATTTTTAGTTAACTGATAGTAGAGACTTGCGTAAAACACATATAGTGGCTCAGAGGTACACAAGGTGTGTAGAGTACGTAGCCGAGAAATTTATAACGTAATCAAGCTAAAAGGTAATGTCGACCGCCTAAACACGAGAAGCAAAAAGCGCATCGTCCGCGAAAAGGTATCTGATGCGTTGCATGAGTGAAAAACAAAACCATGAAGTGATGATGTCTCTCAGACGATATCATGCTGTGTTTTTTACGATCGAGATCCTTTACAGCAATTTGCCAATACCCGGACCAACGATCGATGCACGAAATGTGCTGAGCACCACACAGAAAATCGAGGGCGTTGCCTACACAAGATAGCTGGCAGACGTCCTTATTTGCGATGCGAATAATGTGGCGATAGTGAACTCGGAACATGCACTTGCCAGCGTTTCTTTTCACTAACACTTAGTTGACACCAAAAGACCTTAAGGTGACTCAATGAATAATTTTTCTAGCATAAAATTTCATGCTGCTTTCGTGACTTGGTGCTCGGTATTGCCTGAGCGCCGCTGGTGTTGTTGCGAAGTTTAAAAAGCAATGACTGGACCTCTAAGGCTGTTTCACATGGCGCGATTTGCAGTCAGCGACACAGCGAATTCCGTCGCTCAGCGACCGCCGCGACGTCGTGGGCTCTCCGCGACAGTATTCCAACAAGTTGGTCGCGCCATCACTGAGTTGCAGTGATCGGCGCGAGGGGCAATGTGTGATGAAACAAAACGCCGTCAGAGCAGACACTTTTGTGTTTTACCGCGCATTGGTAGGTCTGTGGAGCAATGTCACGCGCCAGTTTTAGTTATGTTTAAATAGGGCATACCCACGAGCTCCTGCGGTTTAGGAGCTTCATAAACATGTTTTATCCGTTTACTCAATTCGTTTAAAAGGAGAAGCTGCATGCTATCCAGGCCTCGAGAAGGACGCCGCTTCAAAATAAGGCATGTACCCACTTGATTACCACCGTCGTCAACCTCTTCGTCGCTGCAAATTGTACCAGCTGCCTTAAACACGCGCACTCATAATTCGCTTGTTCTTTTGCCAAGGCAAATACTAACCCAGAAAGAAAGCTGTGGTTCCCATAGTAGGAACGAAACTAGAGTGTACTAAAGAGAACCAGCCCACCAACGCCGCACAAGCCGCACGCTCACACTTCCGGTGTTCTGCAGCGTCTCACTCACATTATCTGCACGCTGTCGTAAAATCTCAACGCTTTTAAACGTCAAAAAATGGTGCACTTATTGTTTTATCGAATAATATTAGAAAAATTCGAATATTTAAATAGTTTCCATGTGTTTTTGGTATTTAACCATACAGGCATGGATATATCGTGAGCAGGGGGCAAACTTGTGCATCCCTGCGACGGAAATCACGCTGCATCAAACGCATGTGAAAGCTGTCAGCGAAAATCGCGCTGCGATGTGCGCGGCAGGACGATGTTTTTCGCCCCATTCGCGCCATGTGAAACAGCCTATAGACGGTGATTTAGGTCGAAAATTTATCTATAATATAGCAAAGAGTGACAGAACGCTTCAGCCTCACCAGGAAGTAGGTCTGCAACAACTAGACGCGTGATGTCCATCTTCAGAAAAACTAGCAGATATAAAAATTCAGCCAGAACTCATATACGATAAATATGCACTTACGCCAACAGCCGAAAGGCGTCATGTATGTGGTGTGCGGGGCTCCTCTCGCGTGATTTCTTCTCGATACGTTGCGCCTTCCAAATGCAACGTCGTGAAGTCCACACATACCACATGGCACATGCACAGTGACCCAAGTTGTACCCAGCAGCACCCAGTGGTACATGCCCGATTTCGCGTCAACGAGCTTATTTGAAGACGGACTCATACCCAGTAGCACATTACCATGTGAATGACTCAAATTTTTTAGAATGCAGTACCCTCGGAATTTTCCAGAGTTTTCTCCCCTTCCCGTTCACTGGGATCTGCCGAGATTTTCGATGCGATATCTCGAAAGCTACATACGGCAGCTAGTGAAGGTAGCAAGCTGCTGTTTGTCGGCCTGATTGATTGCTAGAAAGTCCGCGCAGTTTCTGTTTGAACTGGTGAGCTAGCTAATGAAGTCATTTGAAGCGCCCCATATGGAAAGCGCAGGATACCGTTCACGTAGAAAATGACAACGGCTAACCAAGCCGTTCTTCATCATCAACACGAAGAAGGCCACCGAATATGTCGATTCAGACGCACACAAGCTATCGTGTCTGAGACGCATTGTCAAAAGCTCGATGTGGCGACTAGTGCAGAGCTTCTTTGCGAAGGTGACGTGTAGCACAGCACTTAGGCTAATTTTTATCCTTATTGAACCCTTTCCGAGATGTATTTACCGATACACCCCGTCGACTGAAACGCCACAGAGCCAATCTAGGCTGTGCTGAATTTATCGTCTTTATTTTTAACTCACGTACGAACGATCGCCAAATCGAAGACGAAACGTGATGTTCATGATTAGGTATATGTAAACACGGTGAAGTGTAGGAATGGCGCTTGCAAATGAATATAAGCAAAAAAATAGTGTATGCGTGTCTTTAATGACCCATATTAAAAAAATGATTTCATTCTATACTTCTATCCCAAAGCAACCATGTGTGCAATGGTATACGCTGAACTCGATGTCCCAGGAAAATTCTGACCGAGTGGGGTTTCAGTACAAAACAGGTTAAATTTCAAAGAAAAAAACCATTTTACAATGGAGGATGTTCGCGCATTGCAAACTCGGTCTTTAATTCGCCAGTTGTAAAAAGAGTTGTTTCTTTGGAGAGGAAGGTAAATGGTTTCTGCGACCCATGATTTCTAGTCAAAAACCTTTTAACAAGTACATTCGAAAGTAAAACGTTGCTTCTTACTTGCTTCTCTTGTAGATAATGAAAAGCCTTTCCTCGTGCTTAGTAAGTACACCCTCTTTTCCAAATGTTGATGCAATGAGCCGATTCTTTCTCGATAATTAGCACATTTCTTAATAGATACCCGAAAATTCATGGCAAATAATGCATCAATGCTTTGTAGCGGGCATCATATGTGCTTCATATTGTCTTCATAAAACGTTCTCTACTAGACATGGCCTTGAAATCTGCCTTCATGTTCATCCGCTTTTCTGAGCAGTTGACGAGCTTTATGTGAATACATAAATGAAAATAATGGCAGCACTGTTACATCTAGGTCCCACAAACATAAAAAATATAAGGCCAACAAGCATGATCTTTCTTTCTTTACATCATCTATTATAAAATAGAGATATCTAAGGAATCGCTATTTGATAACATGTACATAAACTGAACTAGTTCATGCATGTTGGTTCCGGGCGCGGAATCAGTTTGGACCCGTTACGCTTTCATCCGGTTGTAGCGTAGATGTATTGACATGGGACGTCCGGGCACGGCAAACCAGGTGCAGCTGCTAGCTGCCTTGGTTGAATGTGTGTCGTCGTTTGTTCTGTTTTTCGTGGAACGAATCCCATGCAAAACTACATCAGCGCAAGCATAGTGCATATTTTCAGTGCTCGGGAAAATTCTCAATCATAACTATAGCTGGTGAGGCCATTTAGTTCCAGCGCTTTTCATTGCGACCTTCCCAGATATAACGCCTAACAGAATCTCAGTGGTCCGTAAGTTGGGGTATGTGCATTTATGACGCAGTTTTCCTTTTCTCGATTTGTTCTAACGTAAATAAAGGCCGCGTTCATTCGCAACAACATCAGCTTCAAGGTAACTTGCGCCTTCATTTGTGGCAATGTGACAGATGCGGAGCTTAGGCACTTATGTCGCAAGGACGCATTCCGCTTCGTATATTTTCTTCCTCTCAGTGGCAGAGTCTTGTTTTACAGCGGAGCTGTTGTACGCTAGGGTCAGGCTGTTTGCATGCGTAGGCAAAAAATTTTCGGCCACCCCAGAGGAAAATAGCTAAAGCATCAACCGAAAGCGTATCGATGAGTTTGCCGCAGCTGCTAATAATTACGAGAAGTTTGAAAACTTATTCTCATAAAAAAATATCGTAATAAAGGAAGTAAAAGCGAAATTGATACTATTTAGTAGGGATTGTGGTTTGACGTCAAGGGCTCTCTAGGCAAACCACGTAATCTTATGTCAGTGCCCTTGCACCCGGGCAATGAGTAGGCCACGTGCGGTGAGGACTGCGGAAGTGCAGCGCGCCTACGAGCAACACCGTCGTGAATAGTAGCGGGAATGTGCGCGACGACGACGGGCGGCACGCAATACGGGTGAAAATCGTGCCGCAAGCGCCAAGCGTAAGCAGCTTTGGTTGGATCACCCCTGTCGACTCCACTGTCACCGCAATTTTGAGTGATTTCAACATGGACGTGCCTCGGCGAGATGGAAAGTAGATTTGGGCGTTGCCCTTGGAAGCTTTCGGCATTCACTGTTACACAAACATCAGTGTGCCTACGACGCGTCATCAGCCCTGTATAGAACTCAAGTTGGTAAAAAAGCTTTGCAGTGTAGCCATCGAGCCCCTTGCTGTTTATCATACCATTCAAAAATTGAGTTAACGTTGTGGCCAAATAATAAATAAGAAAAGAAAACAAGAAAGGTAAAATAAAAAAATGATAATTCAGTATGCAAATAATAAAGTACAAATAAATCGTTAAAAAACGAAAGTCATTCCGGTGTATGTCTTTTATTTTGAATCAACATTATTATCAACATATATATCATAATATGTGCAGCTCCATTGGTCTTGCACCTTCACTGAGTGGAATGGCTTTGAACTGTTTAGCGTATGCTTTCCTTCTTCGCGCTTCTCAGATGTGGGCACGCCGCTACACGGTTCAGCCTGCTCTCCATCGACGACGAACACCAACGCATTGAGTAGCGTGCTCACAGTCGCGGGCAACGTCCATGTCAGGCCTGTACCGTCCCAGACTGACGAGTGGGCTAGATTTTAAGACATTATTATTGGCGATGCATGAAACAGAGACAGCAATTTGGAACCTACTAACACATGTGCGATCGACGAAACAGAGCAAAAAAAAAAAACGTTTCTGCCTCTCTTTTTGTGTGTGGTTTCTGTGCTAATTCGCCGGTTATTATGAATATATAGACGACAATGCACACGCAAAGAATAAAAATCGGCCACAAATAAAAATCGCCCTTGTATTGACCACACATTGGCCAAGAACTACTGCTTTCGCACGTTTTATCTAGCCGAGCTGAGCTTTGTTTTCGGAGTGCATTTGCATCGCAGTATGCACTCTTTGTCTGCTTCATATGCCACCTGATACCGTGAATCTGCCCCGTGTCATATGAGCGGATACGTTTTTCAAGAGCAGGCACACGAAAATAATTTTAAGGTTAGTAGGGCATTGTGAACTGCTGCATGGAATCACTGAAATCGTCGTGTGCGTCTTCGCCTCATCGCCTGCACCACACGACAGTGCTCCTAGTGCTGCTCTTCGGGGCGCTCTATGCCAGCGCGCTGATTGCACTTTAAAATCGCCACCCGGTTTATGTGTCGTAAATAGCTACTTTTTCCCTGCATGTCTTGAAATTATAAATATTTATAGAGAGATTTTCTTGTTATTTCTGAAGAGAAAATGCAGGTTAACTCCATTTCTTCTCTAACGATATACTACATTATGAATTCTAGCAAAACATAGCAAATGAGCAGATAACTCAGCAGGCTCATAATATTTTCTTCATAATGCTGCAAAACCATTGAATACAAAAATTCCGTGATTTCATTTATACAAAAGCTTATACAGTCGCATTTTAATGTCGCACACTTTAATGCTTTAAACACTGGCTATGTTTACATAGGTGACCGTATAAGAGAGCTTACACAAAGGTTGCGATTCTGTGCCAGTGCGACGCCCCTACATTTTAGAGTGATGTTTTCAGTGCTAATAAATAACAGGATCTAGCATCCGGTTGCCTACCCTAGTGTGTTATTTTTATTTATATATTTATTCCTTTATGTTTTGTCCCCGTTATCGGTGCTGAATGCAAATAATAGTAGTGAATATCACAGATAAAACGAGAGTTCGCGCACTTGCGGGTACGTCAGGGCTAATGTTACAAAGAATGCTTAAATAACTACATTCGATAATACTTATCTCACGAAACGCTCAAAAAAGGAAAGTAAAATTCGATACAAATAACAAATTGGGTCATAACATAAGAGCACACAAAACCACCTCAAGCTTCAAAGAAGGTGCTGGCCGTTTCTGATTCCACATTTGGTTAAGCTTCCATTTCCACATTTATTTTCGCGGTGAAGGACATTTCATTGACGCAGTCACTACGCGTTACTGGATTCTTTATGCATGTGCTTTACCGGCATCTTGTGGCTCTAGACGTCTGATCTGAAACTAGAGGGAGTAGGTAAAATCTTAAGCATCAAATTATAGATTTGCAGCAAGATGATATCTGTCACCTCGTCTAGCTGCCGCATCAGTGCACATAGCTGCGCATTTTGCAGGGCTCCTCATGTTATTAAGGAAAAAGGCTTAAGTGGCTCATCGGTAGGAAAATTTGTTATCCGGTATTATAAGAGAAATGACCGTCCGGCCTTCACTTGCACCAAAATTGATGGTACCACCCACGACCCCTGGGGGGACTCGATTCCACCACATTGGGTGAGTGTTCAAGCCACGACCATAGATGGTAACAATGAGTTTTGGTGTTAAGGCAAAGTTACGGCACTCCAACCCCCGACCATTGATAGAAGTCAAACGCTCTGATGTTGTTGGGACCAAAATTCAGTGACATAAAAATTGATGGTGCCACCATAGATGATCGAACCGTCGACATTTAGTGGGAGTCGGACCCATGACCTTTGGGGTAAATACTTCAAAGTTAATAAGGCGCCAATAATTTACAGAGGTAAATAGGGCACCCGAGCCCATGACCATACGTGGGAGTCGAGCCCATGTCCTTCAAGGTTAAGACAAAGGTCATTAAGGTACTAGAACCCACGACCGTTGGTGGGAGTCAAACCCTCGATCTTTGGTGTGACGAAAATTCAAAATGACCAAAATTGATGATGCCATCATTAATGTCGAACTCATGACCTTTCGTGCAACTACTACGCCGAGCCTTTAGTGGAAGTCAAAACCACCTCCTTCGGTTTTATGTAAGGCGAAGTTATTTAGGGCAGTGGGATTTATGTACACCACCGTTAATATATATAAACACACTCGAACCCTCGATCTTTGTTGAGTGTCGAACCCAGGGCCATTGATGTTTGTGATGGCCCACTTATGGGAGCAAAGGTTCGTGTACTCAATGGTTCGGTTGGTTCCCTAAGGCGGAGCCTCCGAGAACCCAATTGAGGACAAAGCCGTTGGTTTGACCACACACACAAATACTTTTGATCAAACTAAAAAGAGGCATAAAGCAAATAGAAGGAAATAAAAAGCATGCCAGAAATACACACTCAAGCCGACACTGCGGCAAGGAACACACATAGGGCTTGCATGAGGTTAACGAGTGCGCGAGTCCGGGCTTGCCACGAGGGCGGGGACGTGTCACAGTCTCGACGCGGTGACGCGGCGACAAGCTGGCGAAAGGAGTGGTGCCGGTCTCACCATAGGTCGTGGTGTAAGCTGACCGACCGGGCGACCGGAGTGCGCCCGCTCTGGCTAGGCGAGGAAAAGTGGGCGGCTTCGTGGCAGGAGTGGACGGCGGCGGCGTTCTGGCCGGGCAGAGAGCTCAGGCCCGTAGCCCGACTGCTCCTGTCTCCACCACGGGCGCAGAAGCTCGAACGCCAGCCTCGAGCAGCAGGCGGCACGGCAGACGGGGGTGGCGTTCTGGCCGGGCAGCTGGCGTAGAACTCGGGCCCGAAGCCCGACTGTTCTCGTCCTGCCCACTGGCGCAGAAGCTCACCCGCGTTGAGGAGCTGACGGCACGCTCGGGTAGACGGGCGACGCACAGGAACAGGTTGGCAGGAGGCCCCGGTCGGGTGAAGTCCTGGTGGGCTCGGGACCGGAACCCGACAACCCGTCTTCAACGCCCGCTCCGGTGGTTGACCTCCTCCTGCCGTCGCTTCCTGGGACTCTCCTGGCGTCTCCCTTGCGTCTCCTCTGCGTCTCCTTGCGTGTCCTCCCCTTGCGTGTCCCCCCGTTCTGCCAGCGCACCACGCTTTTTCTTCTGGTCTGGCCGATTTGGCATTCTCGGATCGGCTGCCTGACGCCCCGTGGTTTCTTCTAATTGGTTGCTTTTCTTCTTTTTGTTGTCTTTCATGCGCCACGCGTTCTCGTGCCGGACGCTCTTCGGCGTCGTTGTTTTCCTTCTGCCACCTCGGCGCGCGTGCACTCAGTGTCGTCTGCTCTTGACCGTCGCGATCACCGCACCATGTCGCACACCACACATCACACAAGCCCCTTTTTTAACAAGTTTTTCAGAAGAAAAACTGCCGCTCAGTGCGCGACATAGTTCACAACATTACAGTCATGATCTGTCCACGAGATTGCGCACAACACTACAGTCATGATCTGTCCTCGAGATTGCGCTGTATGGTTTCAGCGCACAGTTCGCTGTGCACGCAGATGAAATCATTAAAGGAAAACACTGTTCAAAGAAACCAATGAAACGAGCATCAAAGACTAACAGCATGGCATTGCAATGACATAACCTTGCAATGGTAACAACAACCTCTAGAGGCGTAGGGTTGTAGTTTCCTTTGTATTCTACTCATGTAGTCCGCCCTACGAAGTTCCGCACGTTGGCTTTGTTGAAGGTCATCGCCGAGTTCAATTGCTTCTACACCTCGAGCCCTCATTTGTTGCGAAGGTAGGTATAGGGGTGTTTATTAAAGGCACGCGACCCAGAGGTGCCTCGCCCACCTTGCTCTTAGGATACGTTCGCTGGCAAGTGTCACAACAGCGTACGTATCTTCTCACTGCTTCTTCGACTCCTGGCCAGTAGAAGGATTCCAGAACCCGATGAACTGTTCTCTTAATTCCTTGGTGCCCTGACATAAGGCTTTCGTGTGCCAAAGAGAGCACTTGGCGGCGTAATCTTTGAGCTACTACCACTTGTTCGGTCATTTTGCCCGAGGGTAGCCGGTAATGACGATACAGCACTCCCTTTACTACTTGGAATGAGTAGGATGCCAATCTTTTGCCTTGGAACACTTGACCCACTTTGTTCCTGCAAGACTTTAAGGTCTTATCTTCGTTCTGGGCCGTGGTAAGATGCTTCCTGGTTATTTTCAAGGCTCTGATATTGATAGTGGATGTTTTCGGCTGTTGGTCTCGGCCCTTGACGCCGACCAGCAAAGCATCCGGGGAATGGTCTTCTCCCTTGGTTCTTTTCGGACTTGCTATACCATCTTCGATGGCCTTCTTCAGCCTTTCTGTCCAGGTTTTATCTGGATCATGAGGTTCTCGTGAGCCTGGTACATTTCCGATAATAACATCGTATAGAGGAGCTGTCATACACTTTACAATCGCTGTACCAGAAAAATAAGGTGAATTAATTTCAACCTTGGCCTCGGGAACTTCAATGCTGCTGCCATCCGCCAGGACAAGCTTAGCGGTGGTACCTGTCAGAGCCTCGTCTGGTACGAGGGAACGACGCACGACCAGCGTGTTGCTTCCCGTATCTCGCAAGACTGACGCGGTCTGTCCGAAGACGACGCCCTTTAGCACTGGCATCTTGCGCGCTACAGTCCCTGTGTGGGTCTTCACCATGCTAGCTATGTCTTGTTCAACGACTACTGCGTTTGACTCTTCCAGGCACTCTTCTGGCGACAACAGGCAAGACGTCCTTGGTGGATCGTTTTTCTTGGTGCAGGCTTTGACATCATGCCCGGGCTTACGGCAATATCCGCAGTAAGGTTGTCTCAGCTTAGATCGGCAGTCAGACGCCCCATGACCCATTTTTCCACATACGAAACATCGCATTGGAACTTTCTCGGATGAGCTTCCAGTTTTCTCTGTATGGGTAATGCCTTCCGATTTCTGCCGGAGCACTAACAAATTGGGCTGTCTCTGAGCCTCTAAGAAATTATCGGCAGCTTCGGCCATGTCATCTAGCTGGCGGTAGCTCTTCTCGCGCAGGAAGAGTCCTAACCGATGATGACAGTTGTTCAGGAACTGTTCCGTCACAACTAGGTTGCGAAGTGCCAAATACTCCTTTTCAGTTTTGGACATTTCCACCCACCGATCAAAGAAACTCAGTAGCCTAGTTGCGTACTGCTTTCCAGTTTCGCCATCTTGGGGTTTGCTCTGTCGGAACTTCTCCCGGTAGCCTTCCACCGTAAAACGAAAACGCTGGAGCAACGCCAACTTGGCTTTATCGTAGTGGAAGGAGTCTTCCGGAGACAGACGTCCAAAGACTTTCAGAGCTTCTCCGCTCAAGCATAAACTTAGAGCCGTAGCCCATTTGTCTCTAGGCCATTCTTGTCCGGTGGCGACGCTCTCGAACCTTTTTAAATAGGCATCCAAGTCGTCCCGGCTTTCGTTGAATCCCGGCATCAAACTGTGAGGATTCACGCTGAATGGGGCACTCCCTCCTGGCCCTCGGTCCGCTGTCCTTGCAGCGTCCGTTGCCGCCATTTGGAGGCGCAACTGAAGCGTTCGCTCCTCCAATTCTAGCTGCCGTTGGCTCGTCTCGCCACGATTGCCCTCAGCTTCCGCGACTTTAAGTCGTAACTGTAAATTTTTCTCCTCTAATACAAGCTCCTGCCTTTTAGCCTCGCGCTCCGCTGCCCGCTCTTCTCGCGCCCGCGCTTCCTGCTCGTTCAACCATGCCCTCAACTCCGCACCTTCTAGGCCCATGCGTTCGGCTAGGGCTAACAGATCTCGTGTGCTAGCAGCCATAGTTCCTAGCCTTTAGAAAAAAAATCCAAACGAACGGCCTTGTCCTGTCGCGCGGACGCCAATTTGTGACGACCCTAATATGGGGCATAGGTTCGTGTACTCAATGGTTCGGTTGGTTCTCTTAGGCGGAGCCTCCGAGAACCCACTTGAGGACAAAGCCGTTGGTTTGAACACACACACAAATACTTTTAATCAAACTAAAAAGAGGCATAAAGCAAATAGAAGGAAATAAAAAATATGCCAGAAATACACACTCAAGCCGACACTGCGGCAAGGAACACACATAGGGCTTGCATGAGGTTAACGAGTGCGCGAGTCCGGGCTTGCCACGAGGGCGGGGACGCGTCACAGTCTCGACGCGGTGACGCGGCGACAAGCTGGCGAAAGGAGTGGTGCCGGTCTCACCATAGGTCGTGGTGTAAGCTGACCGACCGGGCGACCGGAGTGCGCCCGCTCTGGCTAGGCGAGGAAAAGTGGGCGGCTTCGTGGCAGGAGTGGACGGCGGCGGCGTTCTGGCCGGGCAGAGAGCTCGGGCCCGTAGCCCGACTGCACCACGCGCACCACGCTTTTTCTTCTGCTCTGGCCGATTTGGCATTCTCGGATTGGCTGCCTGACGCCCCGTGGTTTTTTCTAATTGGTTGCTTTTCTTCTTTTTGTTGTCTTTCATGCGCCGCGCGTTCTCGTGCCGGACGCTCTTCGGCGTCGTTGTTTTCCTTCTGCCACCTCGGCGCGCGTGCACTCAGTGTCGTCTGCTCTTGACCGTCGCGATCACCGCACCATGTCGCACACCACACATCACAATGTTAAATACGGCGAAGTTAAGGCAAATCGGGATAGAGTTATTAAGGCTCTCGGACTCACGACCATTGGTGGATGTCGAATCCACTACATTTTATGTTAATTATGGAAGTTAAGACACAGTTACTAAGGTAGAGCTAAATAATACGCTCCAAACAGCGACCTTTTGTAGGAGATAACAAGTAACAGCAAGTAACCATGCATTCAGTGAGAATGTCAGGTACTTTTATATAATGTCTCAATCAGACATTTTCACCTGCATCCTCTTTACCATATGGTAAGTGACTGTCAACTTTCTTAACTTTTCTTGGCGCCGGAACATCTGTGCACAGCAAAGTCTTCCAATTTTAGAAGCCTTAAACACTAACGCCGCAATAAATCCAAGCAGTCCAGGAAACGCGAGCGAGGTAGAGAACACGAAACGCCCTATATCGTGTGATATTCTCGCGACACGAGGGGTTATGGCGGAGCCCCTAAACCGGAGGACCAGCGCTGCCGGCTCTTAGAACAGACTAGCGCATACCATGCTTGCGTCGCGAGCACTCGCCGCCAAATTTATATTCGTCGTGTGTTCTACTGCTGGTCGATAGCGCCAACCTTTAGCTTCCGCGTGTAGCGGCTTCGCTGGGCTCTACGGGAGGCTCCCGTCCAGACGTAACAGCGAAATCTACTCGTCGACGAAGTGGGCATGATACTGTGTTGGTTACATGCAAATCCAGAGATACGACGGCGACATCCGCGGGGAGCTCAGTGGGAGGCGTCTCGATGTAGGGTAGCTTGACGCGGTCTAAGGAGACTGCCTCTTCGCGCCGGTTCACTAGTACGGTGTCGTTCTTACGCATCTTGTTGAGGACGTGGTCTGGCCTATTTTAGGAAGGTGTTAGAAGTGCCTTTACAGTGTTTCGTCTCAGAAAAACGTTTGTTGAATGCGCAAGGTCTGAGTACACAAACATGTTATCGTTCGAAGATCGAGGCGGGACGGGGCGCAGTTGCTGAATGCAGTCCTGTAGGCATTGAAGGTACTACAGCGGCTGAAGCGAGTGGTCTGAAGGAATGAAATCTCAAAGAAGCCGCAGTGGTGCACCATAGACAATTTCCCCCCAGCCAAGGTTGCGACGTAGGGCAACGCGTAGACCGAGAGAAACAATAGAATGATGGTCAACCTACTGCTCCCAAAACAGGCGCACAGTGAGGGCAGCCTTCAGCTTCCCGTGGAGCCGCTCAACCATACCTTTGGCACAAGGATGATAGGCACAGGTACAGCAGTGTTTGGCGTCACATAGCTGGTTGAAGAAATTGAAGACGGTTCAGTCGAATTGCCGGCTGCGATCAGTGGTCACAATGTTGGGCCAGCCGCAGCTCAAACGCATGCTGAAACGAAGGCTTTGGCGACCGTTTCCGCAGTGATGTCCGGAATGGGTGCGGCTCCGGGCCAATGGTGGAAGCGGTCATTGTTTTAATGCACCGGCATTCGTGAGAAGATGGAAGTGGTCCTACTTAATCAATGTAGACGTGGTCAAATCGACGAGGTGGCAATGAGGACTGCGTGCGAATCTTCGTGTGGTGGGTAATTTTGGCGGTCTGGTACCTGAGGCACGAACGTGCCTACTGGTGCACATTGGCTTTAATAGACAGCTTTTGCTCAAAGAGCCAACGGGCTCGCGTAGAGACCATTGCGCATGCGGAGTACAACATGCGCAGTGGAATCTACTTTCGCTCGCGAACCTATAACTGTCTAATGCTTGACCGGACGTAGAACTGTGTCACGAGGTACTGTGTGGCTCGGACGCTGTGTTGACAGATGTTGTGAAAGGATTGGAGCACCGCACGAAGGAAGGCAGCCACAAAGCCACATAGAAGGGGCGAGCTGCAGCCGTTCGCATCTCACACCAGAGTGAGCCAGGGACGATCGGGTAACGGGGTGTCTGGTAGAAGAGGTGCAAAAAGTGCATGCTATAAAGGTAGAGGCGGATCCATCGCATCCATTCCTGTAAACACAAGACAATCCGAGGGTGGTGTGAAATGGCTACGCCTAATATCTCACCCGCATAGACAAGCTTTATTAGCGACTGGCGGGAGCATTGTGGAAGCAAATACTAACCCACTGTGCAAGACGGCTTTGTTATTTGTGTGATGTTTGGCGAAGCCAATTTGCTCTCAGTCTGAAGTGTGATCCGACGCCAAAATTCACAAAATTAAGACATTATTAAGAGAAACCATGGTTTTCCTTCAACATTAATCAATAATAGTGAGCTTCCCTTAATCTGGATTCGCAGATTTAGCCTGTCCACTCGATATTTTATTTAGCCGACAAAGAGGCTGTAGTTATAAGCATCCGCTGAGGCAATATGGCCACCAGACTTTTTGTAAGCCTAACCCAAAACTGGCACTTGTGTCATGCGCAAACTCTCCTTACACTACACAGCCGAGAATTATCTGAACTTTGTGATTTTCTGCAGTCCTTTTAGCGTATCAGAGCTCTTCTCTGCCTACCAGGGAAGGAAAGATACCAGTGCTGCTTGTGCTATACCTCAAATATACATACTGACAAACTTATTTACGTATGTTACTGCATTGTTGTAGTCTCTTATGAAGGCTTATGCCAGTTGATATCACACTTGCTGCATCTTTGAGATTTTTACTCTCCGGGCGAGTATCAGGTGAGTTCTTGTTGGCTGATTTCATGTGTTCGTCGTATTTGGGCCTACCTATTCCATTCGATATTTTCATCCAGCATTCTTTAGCTATGAAATGTCTTGTATTCGTACGGTCTTTCAAGCTTGCGCTCTGAATTCATCACGTCCAATTTAAATATATGTGGTTCATTATTTTTAATAGGATATTTTACGCTTCTTCTATTTACAAATATTAATTGAGAGTGTCGGATTTCTTCTTCAGCGTCAGGCTTCTGTTCACCTGACAACCATTCTTGTCTACGAATTCAGATGACCATGTACCTCTATATACAGTGGACATTAAGTATATTAATCTCCTTGAAACATGTATAAAGTAGGTACCAGTACATGATGGGAACGAAATTTCATATGGTGCTATCTAGACATATACTTCACTGTGGAATGCATTTACTATGAAAAATTCCAGCCATTGTTCATATGCAAGTTCTTGCACCAAGCTGTTCAATAACTTCAGGTTTTCCTTTTAGCGCATGTGAAATCTCTGAATTTATTTTATGCTTTTATAGCAAACAAGTGTGCTCAAACACGTATTTTTGTAATTTCACAACAACTTCCAATTACAAACAGTTAACGTAATTACGCCTAATTTTTGACGACCTTCTATACACAGAATACCAAATTCAGCATTTTAATTACCTTTGCCATCTGCTCGCTCAGCGCTGATACTTTGGCACCATATAAAAGCGTGATTAGGAATTTACATGCATATACTCCACTCATCTTCAGACCCACCTGAGGGCATTTTAAGAGTACATGAAACAAATATATTTCTAAGGCGGACAAATCACTACTTTTTGCAGGTCAGCCGAATTATGAGCTGCGTATCGATGATACTCACAAGGAAAATGTGTCCGAAGACTGTAAAAACATATATGACGAAAGAAGAAAAATGTTCACAGAAAGAGACTACCCAGTCTACAAGGACGAATGCAGAAATATCTCCACCAGCGAATAATCACGGAAGCGTCATCTCTTTAATACCCTCGATATTAGGTTTTATTGTTTAGAATTATTGAGGGGCTGTGGATCTTTCTTTAACGTTATTCTAGAAAACGAATATTATAGCTACCATGATAAAGAGATGTAATAAAGAAGTTCTGCAATTGTCACTGCGTTGTGAACGTTGTTTTTTTGTCTTAATTAACAATCTGAAGCAACTCTGCGGAAATGTTGAGCACTCAGGAGAAATCTGTCCAAACGTAATCCTCTTAAAATCTTCATTGGCGCACTCTTAAGATATAAAAGTCATAGTGACTGTCATGTGCATATTTCCGTTATGTGATGTAAAACGACAAATATCACCACAAATAAGAACGTTTATGCACGGGAAAAAATATCAAATACAATAGAGGAGTTTCAAAATAAGAGACGGCATTTTTGGGTCCGAATTATTTTGAGTGGTTCTCACTCCGTGCTTTTCTTCGTAGACACTACTTTGTTTACCCGGAAGTTTAACCGCGGCATAACGTCGTTATTATACGAAAACGTTTTACCACTAAAAGGAATGTTGAGCATAAAATATGTGACGTTTCATAAGTGGACGGTCACCGAGGATATAGAGCATTGGCGTGGATTGCGAATAAACTGCTTCGTTACCTATGCATTGACTGCTTCGTTATTGTAAGCCGGCAAGATTAGCATCTCTAAAAAGACGATCAAACTGTCCGAGCACACCAGAGATGAAGACGATGTCCCTGTATACGAATACTTAGCCTGCTTGAACCAAAACCGCCCATTGCCACATGGACGGAACGAGATCGCATCGGCCTCACTAGCAAACGTGCAGAAGGTGAAGCATTCCGGTGGTAGCTGAACGATATTTCCACGCACAAGTTAGTGCGAAGGCATCAAAGGAAAATTTATTTATTTATTTATTTTAATATTACTGTAAGCCTTTACAGGCTCTTACAAGAGTGGGAACAACAAAGAAAAACAACAATGAAAAGTACAGATTGCCAGCAATAGAACAAAAAAAGATCCGAAAATAGGATATGATCGAGTGCGTTGCTATGCACATCGGATACCCATTCCTCCAGGGCGCACACTGTTGGCTGAAGAAACAGCACCAAATCAAACACTACTATGAAGAATAGACGCGCCTTGGCTGCCTCACTGATCTCAAGGACGCTCATATAGCATCAAGTTTACCCAACAGTGCGCCTCAGTAAAATGAAATGCGCCTCAGTAGATTCTAAACCTGCTGAATGCCTTGCGGCTTTGCTTCAATCAGAATTGTCTTCCCAAGGGGATGTTTTTATACGCTCCTCAACTCGCGAACTGGAGAACTCAACGCTACAAGGGAATTGTGCAGTCTACGCGCACTCTTCGCACTGATTGCCGACAGTGTGCATCGGCTGGTTTCCCAAACCAGCTTCGCTGGCATAATGCGTGCCCTCACGGTAAAATTTTGTCTGATCTTACTGAGGACCAAGACAACGAGGAGGGCTACCCAAAACTGTGATAATATGGTCCGGCGCACCGGTCAATGGACACCGGTCAATGGTCAATGGTCAAACAACGCGCTTCCCCGTGAGACCCATGAACAACTTGGAGCTTGGCTCCAGAGTGCTAAATCATGCAAGTCACATGCAGCATAAATAAAAGTATCGAGTTAATAAGCGAACATCATTTTTGGTGCCAACGGGGGATCACATCGGTACAGTCATTTCTGGTAACGGTGCTTCGTAGGAAGTGTGGCAACGAATTCTATACTGTGACCACAATGTACATAAAAAAAGTTTGCAGAAACCATCGTCGATGATTGTTAATGCAAGCGATTAGTCCCAAGGAGCGAGCGAACAAAAGAACGCTAGAGAAAGCGAGCGAGAGAGAGAGCAAAATATAGTTAGCGTGAGAGCGAACGAACGAGCGCGCGAGCGTTTTCCTTGCAGATCAACAGTTCGACGACCGACCACCGACGACTGAACTACGAAAACATCCGACGGAGAGGAGACAGAAAGCTATTCGCTTTAATATTTCTGAAACTCGTCGTTATAAGCTCGCCACGCTTGGGAGCAGAGGGTGGTGGGATCGCGCCTTTATGAAGCGGCGATTGTTTTTTAACATGCTGTAACCACAATCCACTTCTCCGCCCTTAAACTGGCTCTCTCAACTACTACACGCAGAGACAAAGCAACAGCGCGCGCATTAGATCCCATAGATGAGTTGAATATTTACAATTATTATTAGGGTTATAATTATATTCGAGTGCTGATTGCCGTGCTATCGTTTGCTAACGAAGCTTTCCCTCAAGTCTAAATATTTTAAGGCAGTTTGTCGTGTGCGTATCATGGCCACGCACGCTTATATCGGCTTCCGTTTCTCTACCACGGGATGCGCTTTAAAACCACGGCGCTGTAATTTTGCTTCAGAGACTTTCCTTCCCTCCCTTCTTCTCCGCTTTTAAACTGGCTCTCTTAACTACTACACACAGAACAAAGCAACAGCGCACGCATTAGATCCCATAGATGAGATGAATATTTACAATTAGTATTAGGGTTATAATTATATTCGAGTGCTGATTGCTGTGCTATCGTTTGTTACCGAAGCTTTCCCTCAAGTCTAAATATTTTAAGGCAGTTTGTCGTGTGCGTATCATGGCTACGCACGCTTATATCGCATTCCGTTTCTCTACCACGGGTGCGCTGCAGTTTTTGCTTTTCTTTTCTTTTTTCTTCTCCGCCCTTAAACTGGCTCTCTTAACTATACTACACGCAGAGACAAAGCAACAGCGCGCGCATGCGATCCCATAGATGAGATGAATACATATATATATGTATATATATATATATATATATATATATATATATATATATATATATATATATATATATATATATAGAAAACTATCAGTCATAGCTGTCGTAGTATAGCCCTCTGGGCCGTTTCCTTTTTTTTTTCGAAAGTAGTCCTATTAGGGTTATTACAATTACACGAAGGTATTTCGCCCTCATCAGCAGCAGTCCTTGGTATAGTTATTCTGGCGGCTAGCTTCCCACGCTATGCGTGCCGCCATCGCACCTGGTTAAGCTTTTCCTAGACGCTAGAGTTATGCTTTGTCCGCGCAACCTTGAGCGATCGGAAAGCGCGTTTCCCCCTCTTGGCCAGCGGAGAAGGGAGGCTTCGTTCCGGCCGCGAAGCTCTCCACATCTCTGTAAGGTGCCTTGTGGATGTCTCGTGCTGACGATGCCCTCTCGGTGAGCGCATATTTCCCCCCTCATCTTTTAAGAGGTTCAATACATACAAGCATTTGTCTCGCAAACCAGATTTTTTTCAAGGGAATTTTCCACGTCTCAGTAATTTCCCTCGTCGTATTCGAGTGCTGATTGCCGTGTTATAGTTTGTTAACGAAGCTTTCCCCTCAAGTCTAAATATTTTAAGGCATTTTGTCGTGTGCGTATCATGGCCACGCACGCTTATATCGCCTTCCGTTTCTCTACCACGGTTGCGCTTTAAAACCACGACGCTGCAAGTTTGCTTCAGAGACTTTCCTTTCCTTCCCACTTCTCCGCCCTTAAACTGGCTCTCTCAACTACTACACGCAGAGACAAAGCAACAGCGCGCGCATTAGATACCATAGATGAGATGAATATTTACAATTATTATTAGGGTTATAATTATATTCGAGTGCTGATTGCCCTGCTATCGTTTGCTAACGAAGCTTTCCCTCAAGTCTAAATATTTTAAGGCAGTTTGTCGTGTGCGTATCATGGCCACGCACGCTTATATCGCCTTCTGTTTCTCTACCACGGGATGCGCTTTAAAACCACGGCGCTGTAATTTTGCTTCAGAGACTTTCCTTCTCTCCTTTCTTCTCCGCCCTTAAACTGGCTCTCTTAACTACTACACACAGAACAAAGCAACAGCGCGCGCATTAGATCCCATAGATGAGATGAATATTTACAATTAGTATTAGGGTTATAATTATATTCGAGTGCTGATTGCTGTGCTATCGTTTGTTACCGAAGCTTTCCCTCAAGTCTAAATATTTTAAGGCAGTTTGTCGTGTGCGTATCATGGCTACGCACGCTTATATCGCATTCCGTTTCTCTACCAAGGGTGCGCTTTAAAACCACGGCACTGCAGTTTTTGCTTTTCTTTTCTTTCTTCTTCTCCGCCCTTAAACTGGCTCTCTTAACTATACTACACGCAGAGACAAAGCAACAGCGCGCGCATGTGATCCCATAGATGAGATGAATATATATATATATATATATATATATATATATATATATATATATATATATATATATATATATATATATAGAAAACTATCAGTCATAGCTCTCGTAGTATAGCCCTCTGGGCCGTTTCCTTTTTTTTTCGAAAGTAGTCCTATTAGGGTTATTATAATTACACGAAGGTATTTCGCCCTCATCAGCAGCAGTCCTTGGTATAGTTATTCTGGCGGCTAGCTTCCCACGCTATGCGTGCCGCCATCGCACCTGGTTAAGCTTTTCCTAGACGCTAGAGTTATGCTTTGTCCGCGCAACCTTGAGCGTTCGGCAAGCGCGTTTCCCCCTCTTGGCCAGCGGAGAAGGGAGGCTTCGTTCCGGCCGCGAAGCTCTCCACATCTCTGTAAGGTGCCTTGTGGATGTCTCGTGCTGACGATGCCCTCTCGGTGAGCCCATATTTCCGCCCTCATCTTTTAAGAGGTTCAATACATACAAGCATTTGTCTCGCAAACCAGATTTTTTTCAAGGGAATTTTTCACGTCTCAGTAATTTCTCTCGTCGTATTCGAGTGCTGATTGCCGTGTTATAGTTTGTTAACGAAGCTTTCCCTCAAGTCTAAATATTTTGAGGCAGTTTTCCTAGCCTCTAAAGCCGCTCGAGTTCGCTCTTCTCCTCGAGCGGCCATTTTTCCTAGAAAGTATGCCTTCCAACTACTCGGACAACATGAGTCTCTTTCCACGTAAGTGTGAGGCTCGGAGCAGGAGCTGTGGCGCTTGAAAGTAGCCTGGGGCCTGACGAACCAACCGACTGAGCTATCTTTCCGGGCAACATCGAAGGGTCACGAGTTCAAATCACCTGTTATGTTCCTTTTTTTTTTCGCCCCTTTTTCTTTCTTTTTTTCTTTCTTTTAATGTCTTTTCCTTTATGTTATCACTGTACGGGAACCCTCCTCAAAAAAAAAAGAAAGATATATATCTTCAAATATGTATGGCCTCACACTCACATGTGCAGGTCATAAATACCAGGTTCTCTAGCCGAGTGCCATCCCTGCGGTATAACCGAGCTCAGATTGGTCCACCTTGACTGACCAAATAGGGCACCACCGTAGCTTAAATGAGGCGTACAACTCCTGCGGGACCCGCCGTGGTTGCTCAGTGGTTATGGTGTTAGACTGCTGAGCACGAGGTCGCGGGATCGGACCCCGACCACGGCAGCCACATTTCGATGGGGGCGAAATGCGAAAACACCCACGTACTTAGAATTAGGTGCACGTTAAAGAACCCCAGGTGGTCGAAATTTTCGGAGTCCTCCACTACGGCGTGCATAATCAGAAAGTGGTTTTGTCACGTAAAACCCCATAAATTAGTTTTTAATTTAACTCCTACGGGGACGGTAGAGTATCCGTCTCCAGTACAAGAGGACCGTGATTCAAATCCCGGTGCCGCGCTATTCTCCACCGGAAAATACAAAAAAAACGTGTGTTGAGAAAATTGCACAAACAGGCCTGGAGTGCGGCCTGATCCCGGTGACCAGAACCGGTAACGCACTCTCTCACTAGAGCAGGATTGGCCACCCTGGTGCAGTACTTGGCCACAACCTCCTATATGAATACAACAATCGAACCCCGGCCCTCAGTCCCCAGCAGCTGCGAAGCAACTGACCACGGCGGCGGTCAGATCTGTGACGCTGCAGAGGGTGCTAAGAATACCTGGCTCCGGACAGGCCGCCATTGGAATCTGAACCTGGCAACGTTTAACGTTAGAACGCTATCTAGTGAGGCGAGTCTAGCAGTGTTATTGGAGGAATTAGAGGGTAGTAAATGGGATATAATAGGGCTCAGTGAGGTTAGCAGGACAAAAGAAGCATATACAGTGCTAAAAAGCGTAAAAAGCGGGCATGTACTGTGTTACCGGGGCTTAGCGGAGAGACGAGAACTAGGAGTCGGATTCCTGATTAATAAGGAAATAGCTGGTAACATACAGGAATTCTATAGCATTAACGAGAGGGTGGCATGTCTTGTTGTGAAACTTAAGAGGTACAAAATGAAGGTTCTACAGGTCTACGCTCCTACATCTAGTCATGATGACCAGGAAGTCGAAAGCTTTTATGAAGACGTAGAATCGGCGATGGGTAAAGTCAAAACAAAATACACTATACTGATGGGCGACTTCAATGCCAGGGTAGGCAAGAAGCAGGCTGGAGACAAGTCAGTGGGGGAATATGGCATAGGCTCTAGGAATAGCAGAGGAGAATTATTAGTAGAGTTTGCAGAACAGAATAATATGCGGATAATGAATACCTTTTTCCGCAAGCGGGTTAGCCGAAAGTGGACGTGGAGGAGCCCGAATGGTGAGACTAGAAATGAAATCGACTTCATACTCTGCGCGAACCCTGGCATCATTCAAGATGTAGACGTGCTCGGCAAGGTACGCTGCAATGACCACAGGATGGTAAGAACTCGAATTAGCCTAGACTTGAGGAGGGAACGAAAGAAACTGGTACACAAGAAGCCAATCAATGAGTTAGCGGTAAGAGGGAAACTAGAGGAATTCCGGATCAAACTACAGAACAGGTATTCGGCTTTAACTCAGGAAGAGGACCTTAGTGTTGAAGCAATGAACGACAATCTCATGGGCATCATTTAGGAGTGCGCAATAGAAGTCGGTGGTAACGCCGTTAGACAGGAAACCAGTAAGCTATCGCAGGAGACGAAAGATCTGATCAAGAAACGCCAATGTATGAAAGCCTCTAATCCTACAGCTAGAATAGAACTGGCAGAACTTTCTAAGTTAATGAACAAGCGTAAGACAGCGTACATCAGGAACTATAATATGGATAGAATTGAACAGGCTCTCAGGAATGGAGGAAGCCTAAAAACAGTGAAGAAGAAACTACGAATAGGCAAGAATCAGATGTGTGCGTTAAGAGACAAAGCCGGCAATATCGTTACTAATATGGATGAGATAGTTCAAGTGGCTGAGGAGTTCTATAGAGATTTATACAGTACCAGTGGCACCCACGACGATAGTGGAAGAGAGAATAACCTAGAGGAATTCGAAATCCCACAGGTAACGCCATAAGAAGTAAAGAAAGCCTTAGGAGCTATGCAAAGGGGGAAGGCAGCTGGGGAGGATCAGGTAACAGCAGATTTGTTGAAGGATGGTGGTCAGATTGTTCTAGAGAAACTGGCCACCCTGTATACGCAATGCCTCATAACCTCGAGCGTACCGGAATCTTGGAAGAACGCTAACATAATCCTAATCCATAAGAAAGGGGACGCCAAAGACTTGAAAAATTATAAACCGATCAGCTTACTGTCTGTTGCCTACAAAGTATTTACTAAGGTAATCGCAAATAGAATCAGGAACACCTTAGACTTCTGTCAACCAAAGGACCAGGCAGGATTCCGTAAAGGCTACTCAACAATAGACCATATTCACACTATCAATCAAGTGATAGAGAAATGTGCAGAATATAACCACCGCTTGTATATAGCTTTCATTGATTACGAGAAAGCGTTTGATTCAGTCGAAACCTCAGCAGTCATGGAGGCATTGCGGAATCAGGGTGTAGATGAGCCATATGTAAAAATACTGGAAGATATCTATAGCGGCTCCACAGCCACCGTAGTCCTCCACAAAGAAAGCAACAAAATCCCTATAAAGATAGGCGTCAGACAGGGAGATACGATATCTCCAATGCTATTCACAGCATGTTTACAGGAGGTATTCAGAGGCCTGGAGTGGGAAGAATTGGGGATAAAAGTTGATGGAGAATACCTTAGCAACTTGCGATTCGCTGATGATATTGCCTTGCTTAGTAACTCAGGAGACCAATTGCAATGCATGCTCACTGACCTCGAGAGGCAAAGCAGAAGGGTGGGTCTGAAAATTAATCTGCAGAAAACTAAAGTACTGTTTAACAGTCTCGGAAGAGAACAGCAGTTTACGATAGGTAGCGAAACACTGGAAGTGTTAAGGGAATACATCTACTTAGGGCAGGTAGTGACCACGGATCCGGATCATGAGACTGAAATAACCAGAAGAATAAGAATGGGTTGGGGTGCGTTTGGCAGGCATTCTCAAATCATGAACAGTAGGTTGCCACTATCCCTCAAAAGGAAAGTGTACAACAGCTGTGTGTTACCAGTACTCACATATGGGGCAGAAACCTGGAGGCTTACGAAAAGGGTTCTGCTGAAATTGAGGACGACGCAACGAGCTATGGAAAGAAGAATGATGGGTGTAACGTTAAGGGATAAGAAAAGAGCAGATTGGGTGAGGCAACAAACGCGGGTAAACGACATCTTAGTTGAAATCAAGAAAAAGAAATGGGCATGGGCCGGACATGTAATGAGGAGGGAAGATAACCGATGGTCACTAAGAGCTACGGACTGGATTCCAAGGGAAGGGAAGCGTAGCAGGGGGCGGCAGAAAGTTAGGTGGGCAGATGACATTGAGACGTTTGCAGGGACAACATGGCCACAATTAGTACATGACCGGGGTAGTTGGAGAAGTATGGGAGAGGCCTTTGCCCTGCAGTGGGCGTAACTAGGCTGATGATGATGATGATGAACCACAATGACGCGGCACTGAAAGCGCAAAGCATCCGAAATGAGAGAGGAAACTGAAAGGCCTTGCGGAACACCCAGTGGCAACTTCCAGCTCGCCACTCTTGCTGCAGATGGAGTGGCTAAAGAACAATGGAAGAGCGCGCGGCGTCTGGCTCTGCGCAACATGATTCACGGGTCGAGAACTACAAAAGCGCAATGCGCGCGACACGCAAGACGCGCACACCAAGGCGCCACACCACGGCGCGTCAGCCTCTTTAGCGGCTTGTACAATATTCAACAACCCATCAAGGCGACCCAACCTTGCGCAAGGTGGCGATACCGTCGTCACATCATGTGACAAAGGCGGCCACGTGATTCGTGATGCCGGGCAGCATGCCGCACGGACGGGCGAGCCGGGCATAATTGCGTCACCTTACTCGCATTTAGCTGTGGTGTGTTTGCGGCTGTTCTGAATGTGCTGCCGCTGCCCTTTGTCATGTAAGTGTTGCAGTGTTTTTCTGTCAAGAAAACGACATTCTGTGATTAGTTTGGTTGTGCGATCTGTTTGTGTGGTTTTAATTTGGAAATCGGTAGTGTTTTCATTTGGCATGGGACCAAGGCGGCCACGTTATTCATGAAGCCGGTCATAGTTGCGTTGTACCACTCGCATGGCGCTGTGGTCTGGTTGCGGCTGTTCTGAATGTGCTGCCACTGCCCTTTGTCATGTAAGTGTTGCAGTGTTTTGCTGTCAAGGAAACGATATTCTGTAATTAGTTTGAGTGGTGCGATCTGTTTGAGTCGGGCATAATAGCGTTATCGCACTCGCATTGCGCTGTGGTATGTTTGCGGCTGTTCTGAATGTGCTGCCGCTGCCCTCTGTCATGTGAGTGTTGCAGTGTTTTGCCGTCAAGAAAACGACATACTGTGATTAGTTTGGGTTGTGCGATCTGTTTGCGTGGTTTTCATTTGGAAATCAGTAGTGTTTTCAATTGGAGGGCGCCGAGTGGAGGGCACTAATCAGCTCTTCAAGTTCATTGTCATGTTATGTGACGCGCCTGTTCAATAACGCTGTAATTAAGGAGTTAAGGGCAGTATAAGGACGAAAGTTAGAGGGGCGAAATCGTGCTTGTGTGTCCCTAGAGTCGGGATCGGCCGCTATGCGTGATCCTAACAAGGAAGTCGCATTTTGCAGAATGCCAAGAAAGGCAGCAAAATTGCTGTCTCTGCGCACCTTGCCGATCTCCGCAATACAGCCGTCATCATGGCATTTTAGTCTCCCGTTTAGCAATAGTGTTGCAGACAAGATAACTTGTACAAACGGGCTTTTTTTAATGATTCAGTACTAGTACGGTATCGCAAGAGCTAAGGTCAAGTGCCCGCCCTATTCCCTCGCGCTTCAGTGCACTGACAGAATTTTGCGTGCACCATATATACAGTGCTTTTATCGTTTGCGCTTCAGGTTCTCGATTGTGTTTTCGCTCCCTTTATCCACGTGATGGGTATTTCATGGTCTTACGGGGAACTTCTGTCCAATATATGAAACGGCCAAATTGAATTTTATTTGACGCCTCAAATGGTAGTAATATAGTGAGCCCCTTTTAGCTTTGTGCTTGTTATCAATTTTTCTACTCGGCGAATGGATACAGCAGGTACGCTGCATAACTCGCTTGTGGATACTGCGTACGTGAGTCGGGTATGCCCTTGGTATAATATAACTTGTATGCTCCAGATAGCACGATTATCTGCAGTTTGGGACATGTGTCGCCCTGTACGCTGTGCGCCCTTCGCGCTTTACTTAGTCGGCCGCCTGCCGAGTTCGTGCGGGTGCCATGTGTGCGCATGGAGTTTGCGAAGAGCTCGCGCGGTTTTTTTTTTCGATTTGTGTTCTGTTCGCGCGCTTCGCACAACAGGGCATGCCGCAGTTCTTTGTCCTTGTGCAACACATTTTCCTAGCGTACGTCTGTGCATTATTTCCTAGCGTACGTCTGTGTATGTGCATAGGGGCACGACACCGCTGCTAGGATGGCCAGCTCACGCCCACTGTTTTTGCAGATTACCCTTACATGGTTCATCTGCTCCGAGGTGAGGGATTGCTGCCTGCTGAGCGCCGAGGATCGGCCACCCGTTTGGCCGATATTCCCAAACCCTATGCCAACTCTGGACACGATCAGCACATGCGTCTGGCAACACGGACCGTCAGTCACTTCACCTACCACTGAGCCCGCCACCGGCAGTGCCGGATATAAACACCGACCGTCGACGATGCTAGTCGGGCACGACACCGCTGCTAGGATGGCCAGCTCATGCCCACTGTTTTTCCAGATTACCCTTACATGGTTCATCTGCTTCGAGGTGAGGGATTGCTGCCTGCTGAGCGCCGAGGATCGGCCACCCGTTTGGCCCATATTCCCAAACCCGATGCCAACTCTGGACACGATCAGCACATGCGTCTGGCAACACGGACCGTCAGTCACTTCACCTACCACTGAGCCCGCCACCGGCGGTGCCGGATATAAACACCGACCGTCGACGATGCTAGTCGGGCACGACACCGCTGCTAGGATGGCCGGCTCACGCCCACTGTTTTTGCAGGTTAGTTATTTGAAGGGCGCTGCGTCTTTCAAGACCAGCAACTACTGCTTATTTGAGGTGTCGTACCCGACGGATCTCGTTGTTGTACTTAAACGAATGCTAGCGTTTTCGGGTGATGTGTTTTCCGCTCTACCTGTAATTTTGCTTGTACTTTCTGGGGATGTTGAGCCAAACCCGGGCCCGATGTCCAAGGCGGAGGCGGATTCCTTTGCTATTATATTGGAAACAATACGCAGACTAGAGGCAGCTGATGTCGCTACTACGGAAAAATACTTAAACTTGAGGAAGGGCAGGCTGCTTTAGTTGCTGAACTAAACTACGTCAAAAATGACCGTGCAGCTGCTTCAGAAACGGTGCATCGACTTCAAGAAGCAAATGCTACTTTGCGGGCCGATCTAAAGGCAGCCCACGACAGGCAGTCTGCCGCAGATGGCGAGGTCAAGCTGCTGAGTACGAAGCTTTCTGCAGTGGAGTCGAGGACTTCACTTGAATGCCCAGGTGGCCCGGACTCTGGCTCTCATTCATTGAATAAATTTTCTGAGCAGATTGAAAAAAAATTCTTCGAGGTGTGATGAAAACGAAAATAGAATGAGACGCTCAAACTTGCTGTTTTTTGGCATAGAGGATAATGCTCGAGAAGACTGGGCTCCATCGGAGCGGAAGATAATTTCTTTCTGCTCAGAGAAACTTGGTATCGCTGTAACGGGCGCCCAGTTTGACAGAGTGCATAGAATGGGTAAGTTCGCTGATGAAAAGCACAGACCTATCATTGCTAAGCTAACATATTTTAAAGATAAAGGACGCATCTTGTCTTCTGCGCACAGACTAAAAGGTTCTGGTTTCCACGTTCGAGAGGACTTTTCATTTTCTACACGACAAGCCGGAAAACAATTGATCGATCACGCGAAAACACTAAATAAACCATTCAAAATTTCATTTGACCGATTGCGCATCGATAACAAATCTTAAGCATATGATGCCACAAAGCGTTCAGTTGTGGAAATCAGCAGATAACTAGACTAAGACATATGTGAAGCGCCGCTAACTCATCGCATTGCTACATCGTTAACAATATCATTCACTAATATTAGAAGCCTGATGTCGAAACGCGAACTCGTCTCATCTTATCTTGAAGACTGCGACTGCACTATTCTTGCTCTCGCCGAAACCTGGCTTTCCCCCGAGTTAGCCCATCCTGAAATTCTTCCCGTTAAGCTAAACTACAATATTTATCGCTGCGATCGCTCCGATAGAAGAGGTGGTGGCGTCCTCCTCGCTATTAAATAGACTATCGCATCATACATTATTGACACATCTTCAGGTCTGGAGATCGTCTGGGCCGCATGCCGCTGCCGTTCTGCTAATGTTTTGATAGGCGTTTGTTACCGCCCTCCAAATTATAGTCATTGCTTCGTTGATGAACTGCGGAGCAGCATTGCTAAAGCCACCCAACTCTGTCCAACTGAGTTCACATACCTTATTGGCGACTTTAATCTTCCTCTCATTGATTGGCCAAACTTGTCGTCATCCTGCAGTTTTTCATCAGAATTCATTAGCCTAGCATTAGATTATACTCTGTTCCAGATCATTAAAGAACCTACCCGTGGCTCTAACCTCTAAGATCTTATACTAACTAACTCCCAGAAACTATAGAACAAGTAAAATGCTCGGATGGTTTGAGTGACCACAGATTACTGAATGTATCCATCAGCATCCCATTACCATTTACAGGTGTCTTAAGTAAGACAATTCGTGACTACAACAAGGGAAATTATGAAGTAATCATCATTGAGCTAGAATCATTTCTTGAACATCATTTTCTACCTTCGTTCCACACCAGGTCTGTTCATGATAACTGGGTCATGTTCAGAGATAAGTTATGCGCATTGGTTAAGCAGAACATTCCTTTAGTCAGAATAACTGAAGACAAAAACAAACCGTGGTTCACTAAGTCTCTTCATCTACTCAGAAACAAAAAGAAACGTTCATACAGAACTGCAAAACGAACTGGCACCCCGTGAGCTTGGGAAAGGTATCTTAACTGTTTAAGTTCTTACTGCTCCGCTCTCAATGTAGCCAAAAATAAGTATTTTTCCCAAGACCTTTGTTGACTACTCAAATCTAATCCCAGGAAGTTCTGGCAAATTTTATCTCCTGAACGCTATACTAACGACATCTCGTTACACAATAAAGAAAACAACATTCCTATTCCTAACAGCGAGTGCGCTCAAGTTTTTAATAAATTTTTCTCATCCGTATTCACAAAAGAAAGTATTACTAATTTGCCCATTGTTGCAGACCTAGATTACCGGTACATGGAACCTATTGACCTTACTATTGATGGTATTGTGCAGCTTATTAATAACTGGAAGGTTTTGTCTTCAGCAGGTATTGACAATATTAATTCTAAATTAGTAAAAAATACAGTATCAGTATCTAGCAAGTTTTTATTGCACATTTTTCATCAATCATTAATGACAGGTCAGATACCCCAAGATTGGAAAACAGCCAAAGTCATACTTATCTTCAAAGACGCTGACAAAAACTTAACTGAGAACTACCGACCGATATCACTAACGTGCATATGCTGTAAAATGATGGAACATATTATTGCATCTCATGTTTACCAAGATCTAGAATCGAACGACTTCTTTTTTCATAATCAACATGGTTTCAGGAGAGGTTTGTCGTGCGAAACGCAACTGCTTGAATTTACGACAGATTTACATTTTAACATGGACCTAAACCTTCAAACTGACAGCATCTTTCTGGATTTTTCTAAAGCTTTTGACCGCGTAGCTCATTGTCGCCTGTTTTTGAAGTTATCATCATTAAAACCTAATTCACTAACTCTATCCTGGCTTCGAAATTTTCTTTCTAACAGGCAGCAGTTTACTTTCGCTAACAGCTTCTCCTCGCCCCTTTCAGATGTTTCATCCGGTGTACCACAAGGAAGCGTTCTTGGTTCCTTACTCTTTCTGATATACATTAATGACATACCCAATAACTTATCATAATGCATGCGCATTTTCACTGACGACTGCATTATCTATCGTTCTATTAACTCCTCCGATGACCACCTGATCCTCCAAAATGATCTTAACCAAATTACTAATTGGTGTGACACCTGGCTAATGACTAAATTCATCAAAATGTAAAGTGATGTCCTTCACCAGCAAACGCACTAACTTGGACTATTCTTAGTGTATTAAAAATGTCGCATTATCTCGCACCTCATCATTTAAATATCTAGGCGTAAATCTTTCAACAAACCTCTCCTGGACTTCTCACATAACTACCATGTGTGCCATTGCTTCTCTATCACTGGGTTACCTGCGACGTGACCTTCGGAACTCACGTCCACTTATCCGCCAACTGGCATTTCAAACATTTGTTCGCCCTCGACTTGAGTTCGCCGCTCCAGTCTGGTCTCCCCACCAAAAGTACCTAATTACCATGCTGGAATCAATCCAAAATAGAGCCGCACGTTTCATTTCCCGAAATTATGACTACCGTTCTAGCGTAACTGAAATATAGATTCACCTTTCACTTCAGCTGCTAAGTAATCGTCGCGACAGATTATACAACCATCATAGCTTCACGCGCATCTATGGTAAAACAGAAGCATTTAACTCGTCTGCAATTCCATGTGCCATTCGGCTCTGGAACAACCTCCCCGACAACATAGTTGCGGAAACTGACCGTGAAAAATTCAAGCACTCATTGAACTCGCTTAACCCATGTTAACCATTACTATCACACTCACTGTTCCGTGTTATTTTTTTCTACCTTTTTCTTGCACTGTAATACGTTTGTTAGAAACTTATATTGTTCTTTTTATTGTATTCATATGCACCTTTATGTAGCTAATATGTTTCTCTGACTTTTAGGCTGTGCACTTGGCTGCTGATTTCATTTGTTATTGTTGTTAATAGATTGTATGTTACTGATTGTATGCCCCCCTTACTCAATCCCCATGTAGGGGCCTCGTAAGGTATTTTACAAATAAATAAATAAATACTGGTTTCACACGGGGCCCTTTTGACCTCGATCCAGTTCGTTACAAATCGAATTTTTCGGTCGTGATTGGCTCCTTTGCGCAAGCTGCGCGGGTGAAGGAATCGCATCGATAATTTCGATCCGGATCGGGCTTGATCGCGATCAAGAGTGGTTGTGTAACACCGGTATTACACATGCCTCCCCACATAGGGAACACTTTAAGTTCAATGCTACTGAATGAAGAGCAAGTGCATATATATGCCAGCGGTGGTATGTGGGCAAGTCTTTCTGGTGAAGCCAATGCTTGTGCATTGAAAACATTTCACCTACCAATGTAGTGCATCAATGTGTCTACTTCGACAAAATGGAGCCCCAGTGCAGATATCTGGGCTTACCTGTCCAAGGCAGCAAGTGCGGCTACACTGACACCACTGCCAGCATGAGCGGCTGTTCTATTTCCAGCGGGACTGCAGAATATTCAGTAGTGTGCTCTGACGCTGTTCATCGATGAAGGTCTGCCTGGACTCTGTGCCAAATATTTTTGGACGTGAAAGTGGGGGTCAACTGGTAAACATCAGTGGAACTGTGCCTGGACTCTGTGGTAAATAATTTTGGATGTGAAAATGTGGGCGAACTGGCTAAGAATTGGCTCCGGACTACATGTGTTAAACCTTTTTCTCGTTCAGAGTGCTTTTTTTACTTTAGTAGACTGGAGATGTGCGCAAAGTGTGACATGTCAGTGGGCTAATTAATGCATTTGCTGGTTTGCAAATTATTCTTTGCAACTTTGTTTTTGCCGGAGTGGTACAAATTTGCCTCTTGTACGGGGCTTTTTAGATAAACAAATTACTATTTGTTATGACCATTGCTTCCTTTGTTACACAAATGCAGCTTCCAGTGCTTTCCAGTTTATATTCATGTTTATGTAAACTTCTAATATGAGGCTTGCATATTCATTTCTCACGTTCTGGAGTGGCACCATGCAGCATTACTCAGTCTCATCGTTCACCGTACTACAGTAGTGCTTACTTGTTACACTGACTCCCCCGTTTAAGTACTCTGTACTAGTTTTACTTTATTGTTTTTTGTTGTGTAGTTCTTATTCTAGCCATTACCTTCTGTGATATAACCTAAAGGCAATATTTCCAATTTTGCATTGTTCCCAATGTTTGATTTCTGTCACAGGATTGTTGTATGATGGTATGCGGTGGTATTTCTTATTGTGCTGTTTTCAAGCTTCTAGCTGATTGGTAACATTGCTTGGAGGCAGTTACCATCCGATTCAAGATACAATCCGATGTTTTTCTGTTCATTTCTGTATGCGTACTTGGAATTTTGTTTATGTACTAGTGAATGCTCACTTTCGAGTTCATTACAAATCCTTTCTGCTATTTTTATCATTGTTGATTTACTTTTACTTCTATTTGCATTTCTCACACATTTTGCTTGAACCTTGCGTAAGCATTACATTTTAATAAAGTGTTTTTGCTTGGTCACAATGTTCTCATTTCATGCACTCTTGGCATGAATGGCTTGGTCAGGCCGCCTGCCAAGACATGACCATTTGTTCTTTGCAGGATGTCATTCCCATTTTGGTTGTAAGCATCGTAACTTACTAAAGCGGTATTGAGGATTCACTATTACTAACAGGTTCATTTTCATGTGACTTGGTAGAGGATGCGCTGGCCATGCGGGCAACAGTGCTTGGCACTGCGCCATGGCTCTTACACTCATCACCGACGCTTCTACTCATCCGGGCGCGATTGGAGATCGTTGTTGGAAACGCCCGTTCAGTTTCACCTCACGCGATTGGCCTAGGCCGTGCCGACGGGTGCGGCTGACGACGTCGGCGCGGCATAGGCCACTCGCGTGAGGCGAAACTGAACGTGCGTTTTGAACAACGATGTCCGATCGCGCCCCTGGCACCCGCGAAAATTCGCTTCAGATTATCGTAAACCTTTTAAGACCATTTCTAGACCAGCTTTTCGATAACGTCCTAAAAACGTTTAGAACTTGGTTACGAACGGTTTTGGCAAAGGGATTATTTGTGTCTTTCCCAATTCTACTTCTAGACCAGCTTTTCGAATACGTTTCGCAGACCTGTTGTAGATAGTCTCAAGAGAGTAATTAAGCCAGACATTAGCAGACATATACGACGTTTCCCCAACAAAGTTCTCTCATTCGTGTCTTCTTTAACCCGTTTTTATCGTCTTGGATAAACGCTACGAAAACGTTACGTATCTCTTTTGTGCTACCTGGGATAAACTGAGCTACACCGTGGAACGCGGCTCAGCAACGTCCTTCCGGTGTCACAGAAAGGTGGACGGGTTTAGCTCCATGGTGTAAACCTGGAAACTGTTTCCGCTACGGAACAGGAGTTTTTTTTTTTTTTTTGCTTCACTTGGTCAGTCACAACAAAGTTATAATTAATAAACCGTAGGCCATATTAGTTGCAAATTCAGGGTAATATCTTTATCTGCATAGTTTCCTGGCAGAAAACAGATAAATTGGGCACCATTTAACAAGTACTTCTGCCCAAGGGTCTGTGATGTATACAAGATTGAAAATCATTTCCATAGGGTGAGAATAGCGAAGGAAACTTGTGCTGTCGCTTGAAACACTGCCGTGCGATAACATTGGGGATTGCCATTATTATTTAGGCGTAGTAAGCACCCACACTGCACCCATAATATTGTTTAAGAGAACGTAATCCAGGATGGACATCTTAAACTGAGGACAATAATAATGACATTAGTAGGTTCTTACACAAACTAAATTAGAATTCCTTGTTTGGGGAAGTATAACATTTTCCAAATGTAGCTGCTATCACATGAATCCGTAATAACTTTAGGCCTTATGCATATACTATTTGTTTTAAATTAATCAAACTGTTAAGTTTTATGTGCCAAAAGTGCAATATTGTTACGTCGAAGCAACCGCAAGGATGGAGGAAGAGGACGAAGTCCGCTTGTCCTGGCAGTGGCACGGTGTCGGCGAAGGCGAAACTTCCCACCTTTTCCTGGATTCACCTATAACTAAACAGACCCCATCACAATAGTTTTCACGGATGTGTGGAGTAAAACAACGGTGTCCCCAAAGTATCAAGACGAACTGATCGCAGATACACAATCCGAGAATCTTCGCCGAAGTCGCCGTAACGCCGGTCTGGAACCAGAGGTGGCTTCCGACGGCAACAAACAGACACCGCCTTCTAGCGTTCCGTGGCAGCTATACGTCACGCCACGGACATTCGCCCAAAAAGCCGGCGAAGATGTGGACGAATGGCACAACTTTTATCTATGATTCCAGTGAAGTTTTTGCCTAAAATCGGAGGCTTTCACTAATAATGAAAGCTAGAAAAGGTGTACGGAAGAACGTGTGTACAGTTTACACTTTGATTTACAAGTACAGGCCTTTACTTCGCCTGATATTTTTCCCGTAAAAATAACGCTTTTGTGCCCAAAGCATTACAGCAACACAACACTGCCGTAAGCCCAGTACAGGTGATCGTGCGTGTAGTGCATTTACAGGAATTGTATTTGCACTATCATAGTAAACCTAAAAAAGAGACGCCCATATTTTTTCAGGGTGCGTACTGCTATAGGTCGTGCGAAATCGCTAATGATGTTTGGGAATCTCTTGCAATGACAACACCGCGATCTCATACAGACGTTTAGTACGACATCTTGTCCAATGTATGAGACATTGTTGAGTGTACGCGAAATATTAGTCTTCGAACCAATAATTCCGTGCAAAATCTTTCGTACATTTTTGTTTACATTTTGTAACTAGTGTTACCATGAACATATTTGCAATATATAAAAAGGAAATTTATTTTTGGTTCCGGCACCACTTTAATAGCCAACAAAGTACCAATTATTGCCAAATACTACACTTGGAACACCTAATACAAAAAATACTCATTATCTAGTTGCGCATGCTCGAACAATTTTTGATGATTTTCACTACTCTGTACATGTCTCCTGTCAATGAACATTCAATGAACACTGTATCCTGAATGAGCTTGATCATTATTATGGTAATATATTGAGCTTTAGGACTTTCTAGAAACATATCAGGACGTGTTTTATGTTTTAGCGGAGAAAACGAAGTAGTTGCATTGCCGTCTTGTTGAACCCGTCAAGATACATAGATATAATTGGGGTATCTCAGAGGCGTAAGATTTATTTGTGGGGCAATACCGCGTCTACCGAGTCTTTACGAACCATTTTTGAAGCTGCGGCGTATCCAAGCTATAAATTACTGGCCTTTGATGTCTGTAGGCCAGACCGCGGTCAGACCAGTGTGCCCAGAGATCTTCCGCAGGAGCCCGTGAGGTCAAGATAATTGAAAATAATTTGAAGAGGTTTAAAATAGTAAATTTGTGCTGTCGCTTGAAAGAATAAAATGCAGATTATGGACTAGTGAGATTATTTTTGTGTAGTGAGCATCTGTACAGTGCATATCATTTCGTTATAACGAAATAAAGGCATAATATTGCATACGAAACTAACGGCAATAATTTTGGTATAAGCCGATCTTGCTCAAACTTTCTGACCATTTCTCCATCTATAAAGTACGAAATTTCGTCAAATGTAGCTGTCGTCTGATGATTCTTTACAAGCATTTGTCCTTACGTATATACTATTGGCTCTAAATAATATAAAATCAGGGGTTTTATCGGCCAAAACCGCAAAACGATTATGAGAGACGCTGTAGGGGGGACCACCGGATTGATTTTCAACACCCGCGGTGCTTTAACGTGCGCCCAGTGCACCTTAATTTTGATATCGCCATCATCGAAATGCGGACCCTCCCGCCGAGATTTTAACCCACGCCACTCTGCTTAGCAGGGCAATTACAGGACCCCTACACCCCCACGGCTTTTACCTTGCTAACAGAATTGTAGTTTCCAAGCAATTTATTTAGCTCGGACTGTTCGTGCTGCTATTATAATGTATATTTTAGGCTTGTTTCTTCTCTTGCTTCAATACAATAATTGTTATTCAAACAGGGTGTGTATCTTTCTTTTTTTACTGTAAGTAGCATTGTTTCATTGGCCTCTTAATGTGACAGGCTAATCGACCACTGTAATGCACAAGACTGTAATTTCACCAGACTATATTGTTATAGATTCGGCAACAACATTCGAAACAACTAAATGTGTAAATCAAGGGCCGTATAACGTAAAATTATTCTGATATGTTTTATTACAATCTCAAGACGTCAAATTTGCGTAACCGCCGACGCAAGCATCGGGCGGTCACTCGCAGGGTTGTCTGAACAAACTACTGAAATGCTCCCTTCGGTAATAGTAGGTGACCTTTGTTTGCTTGAAAAACGAATAGCATTGCATGCACTGACCGGCTTGTCTTATCTAATTGGCTCACAAGAGGCGAGGAGCATGCTCCAGTGGAGAGGGATTCGATGGGGCCGAGCCACTGCACTGAAGATACATAACCGGATGAACCACCGGCACCACCTTACTAGGTGGTGCCGGCGTCGGCAATTGGTCCGCTTTCTCTTAGCTTGCGTTGGCTCGTCGACAATCGCGGCAGCAGGCAACGGAAGCTTAAGAATGACGCTAAAGGAGATCCCCAGCACAGAATAGTTGGGAGAACGAGGTCGTAAACGTGCTGAAAGTTCTCGGAAACTTCACACTGCCACGCAAAAAGTTTTATTCCGCGCAAATAAACCCATGCTCTCGGCAGGGGCGAGTATTCTGTGCAACGAACGACCAGTGGCAGCCATCTTTTATTCATTTCGAAACGGGGCAGCCTGCGGCAATTCACAAGAAAATGCAGTTTTGTTCGGCCTATTAGTGGATCTTTAACGCGTACGCGTCACTTTGACGCGGTAAGATTTTGCGGTTTTGTGACGTCACGTGAGATGCAGGTGAAGGGGGTGCAGCCGGAAAACGTTTGACCAATAGCCGAGGGCTAATGGCAAAAAGCGTCGAATCAGAAATAACTATTTTTGTTTTGTTTGGGGAAATTATGCATCACCAGTGTGTACACGTCATATCAGATGGGGAGCTAACGCGGTATTCGCGTCGTCGCGTGACAGACAGGTGAAGTGGGGGAGCCCAAACAAGTTTTTCACCCATCGTGGTGGGCTGATTGCAGAATTGGAATAGAAAAGTTTGGAATTGTTTTACGTTATAGCGCCACAAGTGTCGATTCTAAAGAAGACAAGCTCGACTGATCTGTATGTTCAAATGACTTTGTGATTCGATGTTCAACATGTTTAACTATTTTGTCTGATTAGCACTTTAATTGTTAGCCTATTTCACACCTTTCTTATATTGTATTCAACGCGCAATTACTATGATGCCCATCGGGTCTCCTTCCCCGTCCTGCAACGATGGTGACGTGCGTTTTATTCTTCCGAATTAGTGTTGGCCCACTCTCTTCGCTAAGGCACCCAATCGCTTGCCCACATCCTGACGCCCTTACCGGCAACAATAAGAATAACGCATTTGGGCGAGGCAGGCCTGAAGAGCTTCCACCGTCGTCATGGAGTGGCTGATGCGTGCTTAAGGCACGTCGGCACTCTCATTGGTCGGTCTTGCATTTAGCTTCGACAGCTTCCTTTTAACGCAGCAGCCATGTGGCGTTAGAAATATCTCTGGGGCAATGATTATTGAGTTTCAAATGTGACAGCATGTGGCCCGGCTCTGGTGTGTGGCAGTCAAGTGTTGCAGAGCGATTTCGAGGTGTTCTGGCATCTTCTTGGTGCACTTAACGTGATGTGTGTTTGTACGAGGTTGCTGAATATTTGCTGTGGAGCCTTTGGGTGCAGCGGTAACTACAGTATGCGGTGATTTCTTTTGCCTGCCGAAGCGACAGGCGTCATAAGTTGCGGCATCTGTATTTGTTGTAAACTATTTTGACAGCAGCGACTTTTTTTTCTCAATACAGAACAGCCTGTCGGGCTATGTCAAACAAGAATTGGAAAAAAATTTGCCGCTATGATCGGTTGGCATATGAACTAAAACATCATAATCACAACGCGTTTGTATAAAAATATAGGAATGCATTAATGTCCTGGTGGTGAGGGGAAAGGTGACGACTACAGAAACCTTGCTAGGCCGTTAGCATCATGCGCCATATGTACACAGGCCGAGAAAAAATACAAATAAGGTGAACACTAACATAATTGCAGAGCAGTGCTTGCTGCTCATCACAAGATAATATACGTTTTGTGATAAGGTATGCATTTACAGGAAGTTTACGCAATATCTGTGTTAAACGAATAGTTTAACAAAAAAATGATCAGAAGTGGCGGCCACATATTTCGTGGATAAATGAAGACAAATACAAATTTCTCACAATAAGGAAAATTGACAATGTAGAAACCGCAACGGGTGGTATTAACCATGCAATCAAGTATTGTGAGGGTTGTGTAATGTAGTTGTTTTACACAGACAACACCAATGTTAACAAATTTTGCCCACACCTTTCATGGCAGAATATATATATATATATATATATATATATATATATATATATATATATATATATATATATATATATTTATGTATTCTATATATATATATATATATATATATATATATATATATCTGGTGCAGCAGTCGAACACAGGTGAACTTGCACAGCTACTAGCCGACGCTGTAGCCTTACATCACAGGCGCACACACGAGCAGACGGAATATAACATCCCTTAAGGGCGTTAAAGCGTATGTCGCGTTCTGTGGCAAATCGCCTATAATAGCACTCCCTCCAATATGCGACATCGTAAAATAATTCTCGTAAAAGTGCGTAGCCCACCACTACGTGCCACAATGGTCCGGTCAAAAAAGACGACGAGGACACGCCAAGCACGCTAAAGGTGCGTAATCAGTGGAATCGGCTGAATCAGGCTTCCGCCTTATTGAGAGGGCCAGTCTAAAAAAATATAATTTTTAGAGAGACACCAGGCGCCAGCGCCTCACTTATCTTTCTTCACCCTCAAGCTGGTGACTCCGCACTTCCCGTCATCGCTATTAGCTCCGGATGCCTCATCCGATTCGCTGGGCCTACCGCCGAAAAGCGCTCGATCCCCGCTGTATACCTACTCCGCCTTCTATCCTGTCAGTCATGGCCAAACAGAAATATTCTTCTAACTGAAACATTTAGCAGGAGGTAGTTGTTCATCTTGACCAGAATGCGACAACAGTTTACATCGAACAATTTTGATACGAACATTTATATCACCACCAGCCAGCGAACATTATATGCGCGCTCTATATGTGTCGGCATGCCAACGTAGGACCTAATCTGAATGGTTAAACTAAATTTGCGTATTAACGTTAATCCTACACGAATAAATGAGAATGTATCTTCGAATTGCTTAAAGCAAGGCAGAAAAATTGAATGTATAGGACGAGAAACACGAATTGCGACGTTATCAGCGACTAAGTGCTATACAATGGTACAAATCAATGCTTATGTCGTGAGTTCAGTGTTACAACAACTATAGCATTTGTATTCCTGTGAGGAAATGGGAAAACCTGATGAACCTGTGCTTATCACGAAAGGGACGCAATGCTGCACCGTTTCGACATAGCGCTATCTACAACAACAAAAGTAGGGAACAGTATGGGCCGATCCCAGAGACGGTGCGCTCTAACGAATCAGCCAAAGCGCCAGCCTTGCGAAGACAGAAGGCGAGCAAGTGGCGCGAGTAACATGTGCTAATCATTTAAATCAGCTTGTTGCCTTTCGCTTGACCAGAGCAGGTGTGCTGTGTTGGCACAGTGGTTAGAGCAATGGACTGCTCTGCTTAAGGCAGACGTTCGGTTCCGCTGTTTGCATCAGAACTGTTCTAAGTCTAGTGACACAGAAAAAGAAGTATTGTAAATTCCCAGGAATGAGGCAAAGAATGCTTCGCCTCAGAAATTATAACAGGCGCACTATTTGTCAGATGTATTTGCTAAAGGAATCTGGGTTGTGCATTCTCCAGCAGAAGATGGTTTGAAGCCAGATAAATAGCATTAACCTGCGTCGAGGATTCGTCGTAAGAAGAATATCGCAGTTGTTGTATCTGGGCACAACATTGATGAGTGAGTGCAGTGCCGTAGCAAAATTCTGAATTTTTTTTCTGTTATTTTCTAAATGGCAACGAGTGCTTCTGTGTAATTATGTCTATGGAGAGCTCAAATGTCATGCCTTGTCTGACGTACGACTAGAAGTTCTGGGAAGTTGGAAAGTGAAATGGATCAAATAATGGCTTAGTTGACGTAGACATCGTTGTCATGGGTACCGTAGTGAAAAACACGCGGAGCGACCTTAAAATGCTTGAGAATATTTGATGTGTATGAAGGTTTCTAAGTAATCTATAGAGTATTTTTAACGTTTTTAAAGAACCAAGAGCTAAAGCTACGTTTATTATTGTAGCAAGAGTTTCATTTTCTTCTTGCGGATCGTAATTTTCAAAACAAGGCTGTCACGAGCATGCCCCTCCTGGCTTTGCAGATAAACTACGTGGCTATCTACGTGTTGCTTGTCTCTCTATACACGAGTACACAAAACGAATATTGGGATCCCTAACTGAAACATATCGCAGGTGTTATTTGTGATACTACACCAAAAAGCTACGAAATTTAAAAGAACAATTTTGCCACGACCATTCTTGCCTCCCTTGTAAGCACTTTTGTTTAGCGCCGTTTATATGCGTTGGAAACGATCTTCAAGTTTAAATTTTGGTGGCACCTTAACACAAATATTTGTCGAATAAACGAAAATCCTTCACCTCATCCTTCAGGTAAGTCAGGAAAGCTAAGTCATTAGCCTGAAAAACGCGGAGCGCGACGTGATCGGCGACACAGTATCATACGATTGTACAAATCAATGTTTACGTCATGCGATGTATGTTCAAACAACGATACCATTTGTGCTCATGCATCGAAATCATCAAACCTTATTAATCCGGGCTCTTTATGAAAGTGATTCAACGCCGGACCATTTCGACGCAGCGTTAACTCCAACGATAGCAGTTCTGAATAAAGCGGGTTCCTCCCACTGGTAGTGTAGCCAAATGAATCGGCCTAAGCGCCAGTGTCACAAAGACTGAAGACGTGAAAGTGAGACGTGGAACACGTGGGGATTATCTCAACGAGCTTATCGGCTTTGGCATGACCGAAGAATGCCTGCATTGTCGCCACAGTGGTTAGAGCATTGGCCTCCTCTGCACGAATATTGATGTTCGATTGTATTGTTGATCAAGCTTTTTTATTAAAATGTTTGATATATAGTGAAACAGACAAAAATGTTACCTGTGCATCCTACGAACTACAATGAATCACCTGGAATGAGGCTCACAATGGTTCACATAATGATCTATAGAAGCTGCACTATTTGTTCTAGGCTTTTGATTAGGCAAACTATTTTAGCTATTCTCCTAAGGAACGTGGATTGAAGAAGAAGGAAAAGCATGAACATGCGCTGAGGATGAGTCACAAGTAAAATATCCCAGCTGTTCATTTTTCCTTGGCATGCACGTGATGGGTGAGTGTATTGCGACAGCGAAATTCTCGATATCCTTCTTGGTATTTTTATTCCAGAATGGCAGCGCATACTTCGACGTAAATGTGCCTATTGATGGCTCTAATCTCGAGTCGTATATTAGTTCAAAGGGTAAATTCTGGGCAGCTGCAGAGTCATGTCAATCGCTAACGCAAAGCGTGACCTTCTAGTCGATGTCGTAGGCACTTTTTTCAAAAAGCATGGGTGAAGCGACATTAAAATTCTTGAGAACGTTTGACGTCTATAAGGGTCACTAAACAACCTATAATGTTTCTGATTATGTTCTTTAGGAAAAACAAGATCCAGACCTCCGTTTGATAAATTACCAGGGATTTCTATTCTTTTTATTTTGCCAAGCATATTTAAAACAACCCTGTCACACCTAGATCCCTCCCCCGTTTGCCTACAAACTACGTGGCCAGATGGACATTATCGGAAAGAAAATGGAGACTGGTTTCGCGAATTATCTGCAAAATAGTAAAAGCGATTGTGCTTTATCTTTTAAGGACACGTGTCAATATTGGAAGCAAATAAATGGGGAGTGGTGAAGTAGTTTCTTAGCAGGTGAAGACTAGCAGCACATTCGATATAAATGACCCTAATATGTGCTACGTAATACAATGGTGTATAGATTACGAGTTTCCCAAAAACGAGGGTATTGTAGTTCTGCATAATGGTACATGGGACGCCCAAGCATTTTTTAGCTACACATAGCGATGTATATTTGCAATTCTCGGTACGAGATGATGATAAAATTAACCATACACAGACGTGGCAACAGATTTCGACATGTTTGGACATGCTTCTTATGCCGACTGCATTAACTTTCGAAGAATGTTGACGACATGCTTTGCATGCTGCAATGATGTGATAAAATTGTCAAGTTTTCCATGGTCATCTGCTGTGCTCGTGAAAAAGAAAGATGTATCCGTTCGCTTTTGCGTTGAATATTGATGACGGAACAATGGCTTTAAGATCTACACATATCCGCTACCTACTTTACGTGCCCTGCCTCGGCCAGATGATACCCCTTATCATCTGCATGGAGGTGGATTTCTCCACTCTGGACCTTATGTCTGCCAACCGGATAGCTGAACTTTAAGAAATTGCCACCGCGGCCTGCCAGAGCGTCCACCTTAACTGTGGGAGGCCGAGTGGTTGTTTCGCATCGCCTCCGGGTGTCCATTGGTCAGCTAAACACCGACAAACCTATACCTCAGGCGGGCGCTTGGCTTTCTTAATATTTACTGCGCGTGGAAAAGATGCGGCACCCTAAAGAACCTTTCCAACCAACATAAGCACAAATAAGGATGTCTGTTGGCACCATGAGGCCAAATTCACAATAGGTAGGTATCTTCCCATCGTTTGGAGCTTCCGCAGTTGCAGAGCAACAGGCTGCCAGCAGGTATGTACTTCTTGCTGGTACGTACGGCACCGAAGCAGTGGTGGATGCAGCACAGTCGATGGAATGGGGGTAAGGAACAAGGGGTGCCCAGAGAACCTCGAAAATTTTAGAGCCCACTTTACAGCTAGAATCTGGCATGAACAACCAAATGCCACATGGTGGGAAATGTGTAATTATTGGAATATCCTATGGGTTTCTGGCGGCACGTATATATCAACCAAGTCGTACCACATATGAGGCCGGACGCTTCACAATTTCACGATCGCAATTATCTAGATGCTTCAATGGACAACCACCGATTTGGAAGCTGGCGACAGGCACCAACAGACTCGTTTTATACGGTGAAGTCATCCACCGTGCCCTCTCCATGTGCCACTTGGGGAAGGTTCACCATCGCGGCGAAATGAAGCTTGTGCGAACTCTCGCTTATCCTACTGCGGACGTTAGTTCCCTGTTCGCGCAGTGGCACTTGGATTGTGCGTACTAGTTCAGAACAGCTTGCGGCAGTGTGTGCCCTACACGGACCATGTGGCATGGACGTGTGTGCGCGCCGCTAGAGGGCGGTTGCTGCTTGTGCTCGCGTGATAACTGTGGCGTATGAGAAGGGTGCAGTGTAAGCGGAAGCTGGCTCGCTGGCTCCATGTAGAAATCCAGTCTGAGCCGTGACGGCCGAGCATAATCCATTTCCAGGCAGCGTGGTTGTTGAAAACAGACACTCGATGGAAAGAACGAGGACTAGAAGAGCTTGTTCCAAGCGAGCACATATTTAGAAATTCGAAATTCTGGCCGATGGACGCTGGCGCCCGAGTTGAATTCCTCTGGGTTCGCGACGGTGGGTTTCCAATGAACCACATGCCGAAGCCGAAGCGCCCGCTCTAACCAGTGCGCATTGGCTGTGGTTCAGCTGAGCATACATCACATCTTATCCACTCGGTTTCTATTTAGCCGTTACATATGTAGCGAAACGTAGCGAAACGTATGTGCATCCTATATAGTAAACAGTATTATCGTTGATATTTTCAAAACGTCTCGAAGATATGCGCCGCTTAGCCAGGTACCTATGTAAGAAATATGGTCGTAAATATGACGGGCTTCTTTTTATATAGGCTGTTTATCGTAAAAGGTAAAGATCTGCGAAATTGAACGTGTTAGTTAAAGATTCAGGTCAAAAATGAGATTAGGTTTATGCGCAATGACCGGCAATATACGCACATTATTTCTTCATAAGCTGACTCTAAAAAAATTATATAGTGCTAGCGTTGCGCTGCCTTGACAAGACGACGTAGCTGCAGCTGAAATCTGAATTCTTCATATATTTTGCGGGTAGTTATATGGGCTTGTTGATATATGATGTTAATTCTTGTTTTCGCACAGGCATAACGAAACGGATATAAGAGGCACATCAGAGGAGGTTCAGCGCTGAACAAACACCTGCGAACAGTTGTGAACGCCTGCCATGATACCTCGCAATGAACCTCAGGTACCACTTTTGCGCACTGCAAAACAATTTAGGCTACGAAGCGCTCTTGAACTGCAATACGCACGTATTATTTGTTTCTAATAAACGCAGGTTAATAATGCCATAATGCACAGGTACTTTGTCATTATATTTAGAAGATTAGCCCGCGTATGCCACCAGACCTGGCACCAAGTAAGGTAGGTCGTAGTACCAGGCGCTTCGTCAAATTTGCTGGCGCGTGAAATGAGCTCTCTCAACATCGCTTTCGACGGGCACAACTGCATCGTATTTTTTTTGGTTCCATTAGCTGCATGTTCAAAAGCCTTTACGTGGTTCTTATCCTTCGCCCCCAACGGCGCAGCATGCGCTTCGGAGGTCGCGTGCAGGCTTTTCGGCTACTTCATTGATGTCGTCACATCTCCTTTGGGAACCAGGAAGAAGGACTCCCAATGAATTACACACCTCATAACTCGTATGGAAGGTCGCAATAGGTTTTTTGCCTATATTGATTCAATTACCGAAACATTACCCATTACCCAAGAATTACGCATACCGAAGATAGTCATCGTGAGTAGGGTTCTTCAGATTTTTGGGAAATACCCGCCCATAGCTGCGTATACAACACCAGTAAGAGATTTGCAAGCCGGCTTCTAGTGGGATTGAATGGGGTTAAATTAAGAATAATTCTGGGGTGTGACGCGCCAAATTCGTGATTTGGTTATGAGGTATGCCGTATCAATGAATGAATGTGTGTGGTTTAGTGGCGCAAGGGCCAGATATGGCCAAGGAGCGCCAAGACAGTGTAAGTGATTTCGCGGTGGAATGATGAGTTCTGTGAAGAGGATGTAACTTGGCTGTAAAGTGGCCTAAAAATAGTCGCTGTAAAGTGCGTAAAATCTACGTGCTATAAAATTATGGCAATGACTAATGATGAAAACTATGAACACTAAACTTCATCGTAGAAGAATGATGCAAAATAGAAAACATATAAGATGGTAAAATTACTTGGAGCACTGCTCCCTCGCCAGAGCCCTTGAAACACAAGGGCCTACAGGCATGTGCTATGCGAAAGAGCTATCACAGCGGTATCCTCTGAAGAGAGGACCCGCTACGAACATGTGGGGCTAAAAACACACAAGACAACATCTTTCAGAAAACTTAGGAGTGCGTTTGTGTCAAATAAAGATTCTGGGTCGAGTAGCATTACGGGATGTAGGGGGGTGTGCTGCCGGTATGCTAGGGAAAAATGTTTCCTTCGTTCAGATTCGGCTGGCCGACGCTCCAGGAGGACGTGGAGGACGGTCAGCCTTTCCTCGCATCTACGGCAGGTTGGAGGATCAGTTTGAATGAGTAGAAAGTTATGCGTGCCAAATGTGTGTCCTATTCTGAGGCGACAGAATAGGACATCTGTTCGCCGTGATTTTGTTAAAGAGGGCCCAGAACCTAACTGTGGCTTTATCACGTGCAGTTTGTTATTTACTTCTGCGTCCCACATACGTTGCCAGTGGTTTCGCAGTTTTCTTCTTAAGAAAGGATTCAGGTCTGTGACAGGGAACGAAGCAGTAGGATTAACTGCATGCAAGGAAGTTGATGTGGTCATCTGGTCCGCTAGAACGTTTCCCTCGATGCCCCTATGCCCAGGCACCCAGCATATAATCATATGTTGGTTAGATGTATATGCTTTACACAGTACGCAGTAGAGTTGATTAATCACCGGATTTTTGTGGTTACAGAAAGACATCAAGGCTTTCACGACACTAAGGAAGTCCGTATATATAACTGATTTCAGGAGTTTTGATTTATTTATATGCACTACGACCGACAGCAGTGCGTAAGCCTCAGCCGTAAAGATACCAGTCTCCAGATGCAGTGCATCGGTTCCTGAGAAGGATGGACCGACGGCTGCATAGGACACCTCGCCGTGTGACTTCGATGCGTATGTGTAGAACTCCGTGCAGGGGTATTTGTGCTGGAGTTCTCGGAAATGCATTTGGATTTCAATCTCTGGAGCGTGTTTTGTAACTTGCATGAAAGATATATCGCATTGTGTCAGCTGCCACTCCCAAGGAGGTAGCAGCTTGGCTGGATGCATTAGGCGAAACTCGAAGAGTGGAACATGCATTTCTTCATTAAGCTACTCACACGCATCGAGAAAGGCTGTCTTACGGAGGGCCGATTATGAAAGAGTGTAGCATATGTCATCTCGTTAACAGTATTATAACACGGATGTTGAGGATTAGAGTGGACTTTCAAAAAATATGTTTGGCTGATGTATGTTCTCTAGATATGAAGTGACTACTCATTCAATTCTGTATATAAACTTTGTATGGGACTCGTTCTGAAAGCGCCAGTGGCCAGTCGAATTCCTAGATGGTGGACTGGGTCTAGCATCTTTAGTGCGCTAGGGGCGGCAGAGTGATAAATCACGGCGCCATAGTCTAGTCGTGATCGAATGAGGCTTTTATAGAGATTCATTAAACACTTCCTGTCACTACCCCATGTAGTCTGGGATAGAAGTTGCATTATCTTCATTGTTTTTAGACATTTTTTTTTTTTAAGTTGTTTAATGTGGGGGAATGAAAGTGAGTCTGTGGTCAAGTATAACACCTAGAAATTTGTGCTCTTTGTTTACAGGTATTTGTTGTATACCCAGTTCTAAGCAAGGATCGGGGATCATTCCTCTTTTTCTTGTAAAAAGAGCGCAAGAGCTTTTGTTAGGATTAATCTTAAATCCATTCTTGTCTGCCCACATTGACATTTTGTTCAGGTCATGCTGTACCTGTCTCGCACACTGCGGGGTTACACGATTTGAAAGCTATTTGTTTGTCGTCCACGTAGACATAAGAAAAGATTGCCGGCGGTAATGAAGCGCGAAGCGTGTTCATCTTCACGATGAAGAGTGTGCAGCTGAGCACGCCTCCTTGGTGTACACCCGTTTCTTGCGTGAAAGGACGCGAAAGTACATTACCGACTTTTACCGGGAAGGTACGACTGGACAGATAGCTTTCTATTACGTTTAGCATATTACCATGGATGCAAGTTTCTGACAAGTCTCTTAAGATTCTGTAACGCCACGTTGTATCATACGCCTGTTCCATATCGAGAAATATCGTTAGGAAGAACTGTTTATGTATAAATGCGTCCCGGATATTTACTTCTACACGTATCAGATGGTCAGTTGTGCAGCGCCCTTCTCAGAAGCCGCACTGATAAGGATCAAGCATTTTGCTCTGTTCAAGGAAATGAATGAGTCGCCGATTTATCATTTTTTCAAGCACCTTACAAATGCAACTTGTGAGTGCTATCGGGCTGTAGCTTGCCATTGAGGAAGGGTCTTTCCCTTGTTTCAAAACAGGGACCACAATGGCTTCCTTCCATGCGGTTGGAAGGTACCCTGCATCCTAGATGGTGTTGAAAAGCGTGAGTAGTGTAACTTGCGTGTCATTGTGTAAGTTTTTGAGCATTTCACACATGATTCTATCAGATCCCGGTGCAGAGCTCTTGCATGCGCTCAAGGCAGCTCTCAACTCAGCAGCACTAAAAGGCCAGTTGTACGGTTCATTCTGTCGACATTTTCTGATGAGTGGCTTGCATTCTTCTATTTGTTTATATTTCAGGAAGGATTGCGAATTGTGGTTTGAACTTGATACACTCTCAAAGTGCTCCCCAAGTGAGTCAGCCTGATCTTGCAGTGTATCATCCTGTATATTTACTAGAGGGAGTAAAAATGTTTGCCGCCCTCTAATCATATTTACCCTGTTCCAGGCTTTGGCCTCATCTCTAAACGAGTTAATACTCGATAAAAACTTGTGCCAACTTTTTCTTCTGGCCTGTCGGTGGGTTCTCCTACCTTGGGACTTTACTTTTTTAAAGTTGACAAGATTCTCTGCAGTGGGCGAAGCGCGTAGCAGCCCCCACGCTTTGTCCTGATTCCTACGTGCGATTCTGCATTCATCGTTCCACCACGGGACATGCCGTTTGCATGCCGAGTCACTTACTTGACGCATGCATTTAGATGCGGCATCTATTATGAAGGCTGTAATATACTGCAGAGCAGCATCAATTTCTAACGAGGACATGTCATCCCATGATATACTAGTTAAGTTTCGGAATTTCTCCCAGTCTGCTGTTTGAATCTTCCACCTAGAAGCCTGTGGTGTATATTCGTTTTGTTTAAGTGTTCTTAATAGTATGGGGAAGTGGTCGCTTCCGTAAGGATTGTTCGTAACTTCCCATTCGAGTTCAGGCAGTATGGACGGGGAAACTATGCTAAGATCAATTGAAGAAAAGGTAATGTCTGCAAGACAGTAATATGTGGGTTTCTTCTTATTCAGAAGGCACGCACCAGAAGAAAAAAGGAACTGTTTAACAAGACGACCTCGCGGATCTATACGAGAGTCGCGCCACAGGGAGCTGTGCGCATTGAAATCGCCAAGAACAACATAAGGTTCTGGCATCATCATCATCATCATCATCATCATTATCAGCCTGGTTACGCCCACTGCAGGGCAAAGGCCTCTCCCATACTTCTCCAACTGCCCCGGTCATGTGCTAATTGTGGCCATGTTGACCCTCCAAACTTCCTAATCTCATCTGCCCACCTAACTTTCTGTCGCCCTCTGCTACGCTTCCCTTCCCTCGGAATCCAGTCCGTAACCCTTAATGACCATCGGTTATCTTCCCTCCTCATTACATGTCCTGCCCATGCCCATTTCTTTTTCTTGATTTCAACTAAGATGTCATTAACGCGTGTCGCGACTGCCGATGTCCTCCAGGTGGGTCAGTCTGGAGGTGCCGTCTTTGTGAAGCCGAGGCCGAAGACGTGCGTTGCCTCCGCCGGGGGGCCTTAAAGCTCCAAACACCCAGCATCGGCTCAACCGCCAGGATCCACTTTTCCCCAGACACGGCTATGCCGCGCACGGCAACACGCGTGAGGGGCCAACCCTCGTGTGCTCGGGTACGTGGTGTCGCAACACACCAAACGCCTGCTTACGCAGACGATCCTGCGGGCTGGTATGCCGTACTAAGGGACCCTCATTTTTTTGGTACCAGGGGATCTCTAACGTGCGCCTACTGCACGGGACGCAGACATTTTCTCCTTTCGCTTCTAATCGAAATTCTGCCGCTGTGGCTAGGATTTGATTCCGGGAGCCCTTGCTTAGCAGCGCAAGTACAATAACCGCTAAGCAACTGCGGCTGGTCGCGTGCAGTTCGAAGTGAGATCGTATATGTGTATTAGGTGTGTGTTCATGAAATTTCTGCAAGACTGACATGACATTCTATAACCTACCTCTCCCAAGGCGGTGAAAGCCGACTGCGAACCATTGCAATATTTTCTTGAAGTAGCAAGCCTCTTTCTTCAGGCGACGCTTCTCGCGCAGGGACAAATGAGTCCTTAGATATGTGTCGTTTTGATCAAGCCTGGAAACGGATATGTCACTAATAGAGGAATGGCATGCGTGTTTGATATCTGTTTTTACCTTCAGCAATAGGATACACCTAAATGCACTCTTTGGAGATGCAGGGATCATCCATGCGACTCAACATACAGGCTTTCTACAAAGCTAGTCCTGAAGGCGCATGTAGCAAGACGGATGCATATATGGTGGAAGGGCTCTGGCACCTTTAATGCAGTAGGATGCAGGCTCATAAATTATTACACCGTAGGCAAGCCGTGACCGTAATAGGTTTTTGTATAAGCTAACGAAGCATCTCGTGTCGCTTCCCCGTGATGTGCGCGACAAGAGCTTCCGAAAATTTATAGGTGTGAGGCACTTCCTTTTCGAATACTTCAGGTGGGGGACAAAAGTTAGCTTCCCGAATAAACGTTACCTAAAAATGCGTGTTCTCTGACCACAGATATTTGTTCTCCGTTGATACATATCGCAAGGTCTGGCAATTTTTGTCTTTTGTAACAGAAGAGCACGCACATGCTTTCCGAGGCTTACATCAGAGAGTAATATACTGTGCGTTGTATGGCAGTGTAAACAGGTTTTATTTTTACAAGTAGAGTAGAACTCTGCACACCAGCTTGTGGTACACTAGCGTACTGGGTAAATGGACGGGATAAGACTATTCCAACTTGTACTGAAATATGCAGTTCGGGAGTTCACTTTGAAACTTGTGCAGCAAGTTGCCTCGGACGCCTATTTCAGCCAAATCACGGATTCCAAAACGCTAAGCGGTGCGTAATGCTTTCACCATATATAAAAAAAACAGTGACAAAACCTTTTTATACGCAAATGCATGACGCATATTTGTGTCGATGCGGAGAAGGTGATCTGTGGTGGACTTACTTTGCCAGAAACAGCTTTGTCTTTTTTTTTTTTTTGCTTTGAAGAAAAGGGATCAGGCGTTGGTTCGTAACATTCCCACAGAGATTGCAAGTGGAGATTGCCCAAATAGATCAGAGCTATAGGTTTTTCCCTGCAGGCTAAATTCTGGGCTTTTGCCTCTCCTCTGAATAAAAATTATTCTTGCCTTTTTCCGGTCAGATGGGTTGCAGAGAATTCTATTGTGGTTTTAAAGGAGAAGTGGAAGTTCGTCATGTCGTAAGCTTGTCTCTTCCCGGCAGAGACTTATTACAGCTCAGCTGCGCGAGTAGGTGCGCCATGTTACATACAGAATTGTGGGGTTCATTATCTGTTATTTTATTTATTTTATGTTATTTATTTTATGAATACTGCAGGCCTTAGAAGGCCCAGGCAGGAGTAAGAATGTACATACAAAAAAGAAAACACAATAGCTTGAAGAAGGAGTAAAAAAAAAAGCTCCGGAAACAGAGGAATTGCCCCGATGCTGGGGCAGTCCCGGTAATAAGGACATTAGTAGGTTCTTACTCAAACGAAATTAGAATTCCTTGTTTGGAGAAGTATAACGTTTTCCAAGTGTAGCTCCTATCAGATAATTTCGTAATAACTTTTGGCCTTATGCATATACTATTAGTTTTACATTAATCAAACTGTTAGGTTTTATGTGCCAAAAGTGCGATATTGTTACGTTGAAGTAACCTCAAGGACGGAGGAAGAGGACGAAGTCCGCTTGTCCTGGCAGTGGCACGGTGTCGGCGAAGGGGAAACTTCCCACCTTTTCCTGGATTCACCTATAGCTAAACAGACCCCATCACAATAGTTTTCACGGACGTGTGCAGGAATACAACGGCGTCCCCAAAGTATCAAGACGAACTGATCGCAGATACACAATCCGAGAAGCTTCGCCGAAGTCGCCGTAATCCCGGTCTGCCACCAGAGGTGGCTTCGGATGGCAACAAACAGACACCGTCTTCTAGCGTTCCGTGGCAGCTGAAAATGCCGGCGAAAATGTGGACGAATGGCACAGCTTCTATCTATGATTCCTGTGAAGTTTTTGCCTAAAATCGGAGGCTTTCACTAATAATGAAAGCTAGAAAAGGTTACGGAAGAACGTGTGTACAGTTTACACTTTTATTTACAAGTACAGGCCTTTACTTCACCTGATGTTTTTCCCGTAAAAATAACGCTTTTGTGCCCAAAGCATTACAGCAACACAACACTGCCGTAAGCCCAGTACAGGTGATCGTGCGTGTAGTGCATTCACAGGAATTGTATTTGCGCTATCATAGTAAACCTAAAAAAGAGACGCCCATATTTTTTCAGGGTGCGTACTGCTATAGGTCGTGCGAAATCGCTAATGATGTTTGGGAATCTCTTGCGATGACAACACCGCGATCTCATACAGACGTTTAGTACGACATCTTGTCCAAAGTATGAGACATTGTAGAGTGTACGCGAAATATTAGTCTTCGAACCAATAATTCCGTACAAAATCTTTCGTACATTTTTGTTTACATTTTGTAAGTAGTGTTACCATGAACATATTTGCAATATATACAAAAGAAATTTATTTTTGGTTCTGGCACCACTTAAATAGCCAACTATGTACCAATTATTGCCAAATACTACACTTGGAACACCCAATACAAAAAATACCCATTATCTAGTTGCGCATGCTCGAACAATTTTTGATGATTTTCACTACTCTGTACATGTCTCCTGTCAATGAACATTCAATGAACACTGTATCCTGAATGAGCTTGATCATTATTATGGTAATATATTGAGCTTTAGGACTTTCTAGAAACATATCAGGACGTGTTTTATGTTTTAGCGGAGAAACCGAAGTAGTTGCATTGCCGTCTTGTTGAGCCCGTCAAGATACATAGATATAATTGGGGTATCTCAGAGGCGTAAGATTTATTTGTGGGGCAATACCACGTCTACCGAGTCTTTACGAACCATTTTTGGTAACTGCGGCGTGTCCAAGCTATATATTACTGGCGTTGGATGTCTGTAGGCCAGACCGCGGTCAGACCAGTGTGCCCAGAGATCTTCCGCAGGAGCCCGTGAGGTCAAGATAATTGAACATATTTGAAAAGGTTTGAAATAGTAAATTTGTTCTTTCGCTTGAAAGAATAAAATGCAGATTATGGACTAGTGAGATTTTATTTCTGTAGTGGGCATCTGTACAGTGCATATCATCTCGTTATAATGAAATTAGCGCATAATATTGGATACGAAACTAACGGCAATAATTTTGGTATAAGCCGATTTTGCTCAAACTTTCTGACCATTTCTTCATTCATAAAGTACGAAATTTCGTTAAAGGTAGCTGCCGTCCGATGATTCTTTATAAGCATTTGTCCTTACGCATATACTATTGGCTCTAAATAATATAAAATTAGGGGTTTTATCTGCCAAAACCGTAAAATGATTATGAAAGACGCTGTAGGGGGGACCACCGGTTTGATTTTCAACACCCGCGGTTCTTTAACGTGCGCCCAGTGCACCTTAATTTTGATATCGCCATTATCGAAAGGCGGCCCCTCCCGCCGAGATTTTAACCCACGCCACGCGGCTTAGCAGTGCAATTACAGGACCCCTACACCACCACGGCTTTTACCTTGCTAACAGAATGGTAGTTACCAAGCAATTTAGTTAGCTCGGACTGTTCGTGCGGCTAATAAATATTTTAGGCTTGTTTCTTTTCTTGCTTCAATAGAATAATTGGTGAAGGGAAAACCAGACATCCACCCGTTCGTAGCAATTGCTACAAAGGAAACCCATACGGGTTCCTCGAAAGAAAAGCCTCAGAGTTGAAGAAAAATTCGTCCTGGTCCGGGACTCGAACCCGGGACCACCGCCTTTCCGGGGCAGCCGCTCTACCATCTGAGCTAACCAGGCGGCTAGTAGATGGCAGGGCGAAGTCGAATTTGTCGACAACACACGAGGCAAGGCAAGTGTTTGACATAGTAGTTCTGCGGAAACCCGCAAGGTGGAGAGAAGTAATTAGTGAAGGGAAAATCAGACATCCACCCGTTCGTAGCAATTGCTACAAAGGAAACCCATACGGGTTCCTCGAAAGAAAAGCCTCAGAGTTGAAGAAAAATTCGGGTTTCCGCAGAACTACTATGTCAAATACAATAATTGTTATTCAAACAGGGTGTGTATCTTTCTTTTTTTTACTGTAAGTAGCATTGTTTCTTTGGCCTCTTAATGTGACAGGCTAATCAACCACTGTAATGCATCTTTCTTTACATGTAATAAGCAGTGCAGGAAATTATGATTTCTCAAAATTTCTTCAGTATGTCACATGTTCTCATTGCTGAAGCATTTTTACCTGCAATAACATTGGCGAAACTGCTTTGGCCCATGTGTAATCCCATTGAATGAGTCAAAAGAAATTGTTGGCTTTTATTTGTTATTCTGCTGCCCCACAAGCTCTCACTCAAGCAACACATTCCAGGGGGCTTCTGTCAGCAGACTGGTTTTGTGGAAGCTCAATGAGAAGGTCCGGTAAGTAAACCTTGTGAGATGTATGATTGGCTCTTGCTTAAGATCGGAGGACTTCACTACACATGAAGCTTGTATAGAGGCGCTGAAAAAGCTGCCTAACGCATACTCTGTTATATACAAGTAGAAGCCACTTTCCACTCAAAATTACTATTTACAGTGGAATTGTGGTCAAACCATTACAGCGATTCAACACTCCAGTATTGTCAGCACAAGTGATTGTGTATGTAGTACATTTACAAAGATTTTGCTTGCAAAATTATATTGCGTATCAAAAGAATGTGTGAATCTTTTTCAGGGTACATACTCTCGAGAGTTCGTTCACCTCGTATGCGCTCAACTGCGTTCATGATGTGCGAGAATCTCGTTCAGTGACGACAGCACATTAGCCTAAATATGTATAGGCCGGGAAATTCTTGAGTCGAATTCCTACAGTGTACGAAGCATATAACGCGCGTAACATTTCAAAAGGTTGGCTGGAATATTTCTTTGAATTTTCCACAAGAAAAGAACATGTGTCAAATGCCGCAACTCAGATTTCATTTTCCTTTCTTATTTTCAGAGGTAATCAAAATTTGCCTTACAACATACAAAGCTGTTTGACATGTCAAACGTTGGCAGCGTTCTAAGATTCCCCTCCTCATTGAGCATTAGTTCTTACCAGAGTGACCTCACGGTTATGGCTATGAAAATGATGGGTAATGGCTCGCCGTAGCACCCAGCTAGATGGGTAGTAGCATCCAAATTGGTAGTAGCACCAACTTCTATTTAAAACGAGAATGTAACAGATGCTATATAAAAGCGAGAATTCCAGCGCCACGAGCAGCTTTTCCTTAGAACGTATCTTCCCACGTATGCAGAATAAAGAATGCGCACATTTGTGAAAAGACATCGAGCTGATTCATTATCACGCTTGTTTCTCCACAATAAATCGCCGGTGTAAAAAGAAATACCATTCTGATTCATCCATGAGAAGAGTTTGGCAATGTTTGCGGAATTTTCTCGGGGCGTTTCGGGTTGGTGCATTGTATTTCTGCTTTTACGTTCGGCCTTTGTCAAGTTTTCTTGCTTTTTAGGGGAGGTTTACAATCGAACACGCATTGCTTTTGTTGACAGAATAGTGATGTTTCTGGCTGGTCTTAGTGTACTCCACTGCAATATTATTCTAGATTTTAGACCTTGATTAAGAAATAAATGGTCAAGTATACGTGCGAATATACACACAAATAAAATTTATAAGATGCCCGTGCCACGTTAGTTGGTGGTCTGTGTCATCGCCAGTGATGGCACACATTTCTGCGTGAAGGATTGTTAACTTGCGATGAAGGTAAATAAGTACTGTAAAATGCCCGAGTTAAACAGCAAAATTATTACAGATACTTGGGTAAAGGAATAGGACAAGCAAATAACAATGATCGCAAAAAGCACCGTCATCCTTCGTAGGCAATATTTTACAAGCAATACAAGTCTCACGAACATTCGACGGCTCTCAGGGGAACGTTCATATACTCGAGAATGTAAAACAGTATCGATGGCATGCGCACAGTCTAATTTCACAAGACTATATTGTTATAGATTCGGCAACAACATTCGAAAGAAATAAAATAAACAAATAAATAAATAAAACAATCGCGGCAACCGGCAACGGAAGCTTAAAAATACGCTAAAGGAGATCCTCAGCACAGAATAGTTGGGAGAACGAGGTCGTAAACGTGCTGAAAGTTCTCGGAAACTTCACACTGCCACGCAAAAAGTTTTATTCCGCGCAAATAAACCCATGCTCTCGGCAGGGACGAGCATTCAGTGCAAGGAACTACCGGTGGCAGCCATCTTTTATTCATTTTGAAATGGGCCAGCCTGCGGCAATTCACATGAATATTCAGTTTTGTTCGGCCTATTATTGGATCTTTAACGCGGTAAGTTTTTGTGGTTTTGTGACGTCAGGTGAGATGCAGGGGAAGGGGGTGCAGCCCGAAAACGTTTGACCAATAGCCGAGGGCTAATGGCAAAAAAGCATCGAATCAGAAATAACTATTTTTGTTTTGTTTGGAGAAATTATGCATCACCAGTGTGTACACGTCATATCAGATGGGGAGCTAACGCGGTAATCGCGTGGTCGCGTGACAGACAGGAGAAGTGGGGGTGCCCAAACAAGTTTTTGACCAATCGTGGTGGGCTGATTGCAGAATTGGAATAGAAAAGTTTGAAATTGTTTTACGTTATAGCGCCACAAGTGCCGATTCTAAAGAAGTCTAGCTCGACTGATTTCTATGTTCAAATGACTTTGTGATTCGATGTTCAACATGTTTAACTATTTTGTCTGATTACTACTTTAATTGTTAGCCTATTTCACACCTTTCTTATATTGTATTCAACGCGCAATTACTATGATGCCCATCGGGTCTCCTTCCCAGTCCTGTCACGATGGTGACATGCGTTTTATTCTTCCGAATTAGTGTTGGCCCACTCTCTTCCGCTAAGACACCCAATCGCTTGCCCACATCCTGACGCCCTTCCCGGCAACAATAAGAATAACGTATTTGGGCGAGGCAGGCCTGAAGAGCTTCCGCCGTCGTCATGGAGTGGCTGACGCGTGCTTAAGGTACGTCGGCACTCTCATTGGTCGGTGTTGCATTTATCTTCGACAGCTTCCTTTTAACGCAGCAGCCATGTGGCGTTAGAAATCCCTCTGGGGCAATGATTATTATGCAGTTTCAAATGTGACTGGATGTGGCCCGGCTCTGGTGTGTTGCAGTCAAGTGCTGCAGAGCGATCTTGAGGTGTTCTGGCATCTTCCTGGTGCACTTAACTTGATGTGTGTTTGTAATAGCTTATTGAATAATTGCTGTGGAGCCATTGGGTACAGCGGTAACTACAGTATGCGGTAATTTCTCTTGCCTGCCGAAGCGACAGGCGTCATAAGTTGCGGCACCTGTATTTGTTGTAAACTATTTTGACAGCAGCGACTTTTTTTTCTCAATACAGAACAGCCTGTCGGGCTATGTCAAACACGAATTGGAAAAAAAATTTGCCGCTATGATCGGCTGGCGTATGAACTAAGACACCATAATCACAATGAGTTTGTATAAAAATATAGGAATGCATTATTGTCCTAGTGGTGAGGGGAAAAGTTACGACTTCAGACGCCCTTACTAGGCCGGTAGCATCATGCGCCATATGTACACAGGCCGAGAAAAAATACAAATAAGGTGAACACTAACATAATTGCAGAGCAATGCTTGCTGCTCATCACAAGATAATATAGGTTTTGTGCTAAGGTATGCATTTGCAGGAAGGTTACGCAATATCTGTGTTAAACGACTAGTTTAACAAAGAAACGATCAAAAGTGGCTGCCAAATATTTCGTTGAGAAATAAAGACAAATACAAATTTTTGACTATAAGGAAAATTAACAACGCAGCAACCGCAACGGGTGGTATTAAGCATGCAATCAAGTATTGTGAGGGTTGCGTAATGTAGTTGTTTATACTCATACAGCACGAATGTTAACAAGCTGTGCCCACAACTTTCATGGCAGAATATACATATATAAATAAATAAATAAATAAATATATATATATATATATATATATATATATATATATATATATATATATATATATATATATATATATATATATATATATATATATATATATATATATGTATCCGGTGCAGCAGTCGAACTCAGGTGAACTTGCACAGCTACTAGCCGACGCTGCAGTCTTAGATCACAGGCGCACGCACGAGCAGACGGAATATAACATCCCTTAAGGGCCTTAAGGCGTATGTCGCGTTCTGTGGCAAATCGCTTACAATAACACTCCCTCCAATATGCGACATCGTAAAATAATTCTCGTAAAAGTGCGTAGCCCACCACTACGTGCCACAATGGTCCGGTCAAAAAAGACGACGAGGACACGCCAAGCACGCTAAAGGTGCGTAATCAGTGGAATCGGCTGAATCAGGCTTCCGCCTGATTGAGAGGGCCAGTCTAAAAAAATATAATTTTTAGAGAGACACCAGGCGCCAGCGCCTCACTGATCTTTCTTCACCCTCAAGCTGGTGACTCCGCACTTCCCGTCATCGCTATTAGCTCCGGATGCTTCATACGATTCGCTGGGCCTACGGCCGAAAAGCGCTCGATCCCCGCTGTATACGTACTCCGCGTTCTATTCTGTCAGTCATGGCCAAACAGAAACATTCTTCTCACTGAAACATTTAGCAGGAGGTAGTTGTTCATCTTGACCAGAATGCGACAACAGTTTACATCGAACAATTTTGATACGAACATTTATATCACCACCAGCCAGCGAACATTATATGCGCGCTATATATGTGTCGGCATGCCAACGTAGGACCTAATCTGAATGGTTAAACTAAATTTGCGTATTAACGTTAATCCTACACGAATAAATGAGAATGTATCTTCGAATCGCTTAAAGCAAGGCAGAAAAATTGAATGTATAGGACGAGAAACACGAATTGCGACGTTATCAGCGACTAAGTGCTATACAATGGTACGAATCAATGCTTATGTCGTGAGTTCAGTGTTAAAACAACTATAGCATGTGTATTCCTGTGAGGAAATGGGAAAACCTGATGAACCTGTGCTTATCACGAAAGGGACGCAATGCTGCACCGTTTCGACATAGCGCTATCTACAACAACAAAAGTAGGGAACAGTATGGGCCGATCCCAGAGACGGTGCGCTCTAACGAATCAGCCAAAGCGCCAGCCTTGCGAAGACAGAAGGCGAGCAAGTGGCGCGAGTAACATGTGCTAATCATTTAAATCAGCTTGTTGCCTTTCGCTTGACCAGAGCAGGTGTGCTGTGTTGGCACAGTGGTTAGAGCAATGGACTGCTCTGCTTAAGGCAGACGTTCGGTTCCGCTGTTTGCATCAGAACTGTTCTAAGGCTAGTGACACAGAAAATGAAGTATTTTAAAGTCCCAGGAATGAGGCAAAGAATGCTTCGCCTCAGAAATTATAAAAGGCGCACTATTTGTCAGATGTATTTGCTAAAGGAATCTGGGTTGTGCATTCTCCAGCAAAGATGGTTTGAAGCCAGATAAATAGCATTAACCTGCGTCGAGGATTCGTCGTAAGAAGAATATCGCAGTTGTTGTATCTGGGCATAACATTGATTAGTGAGTGTAGTGCCCTAGCAAACATTCGGTGCCCTAGGGCAACAAATGCTTCTGTGTAAATATGTCTATGGAGAGCTCAAATGTCATGCCTTGTCTGACGTACAACAAGAAGTTCTGGGAAGTTGGAAAGTGAAATGGATGAATTAATGGCTTAGTTGACGTAGACATTGTTGTCGTGGGTACCGTAGTGAAAAACACGCGGAGCGACCTTAAAATGCTTGAAAATATTTGATGTGTATAAAAGTTTCTAAGTAATCTATAGAGTATTTTTCACGTTTTTAAAGAACCAAGAGCTAAAGCTACGTTTATTATTGTAACAACAGTTTCATTTTTTTTTTGCGGATCGTAATTTTCAAAACAAGGCTGTCACGAGCATGCCCCTCCTGGCTTTGCAGATGAACTGCGTGGCTATCTACGTGTTGCTTGCCTCTCTATACACGAGTACACAAAACGAATATTGGGATCCCTAACTGAAACATATAGCAGGGGTTATTTGTTAATCTACACCAAAAAGCGACGAAATTTAAAAAAACAATTTTGCCACGACCATTCTTGCCTCCCTTGTAAGCACTTTTGTTTAGCGCCGTTTATATGCGTTGGAAACGATCTTCAAGTTTAAGTTGCGGTGGCGCCTTAACACAAATATTTATTGAATAAACGAAAATCCTTCGCCTCATCCTTCAGGTAAGTCAGGAAAGCTAAGTCATTAGCTTGACAAACACGGAGCGCGACGTGATCGGCGACAAAGTATTATACAATTGTACAAATCAATGTTTACGTCATGCGATGTATGTTCAACCAACGATACCATTTGTGCACATGCATCGAAATCATCAAACCGTATTAATCCGGGCTCTTTATGAAAGTGATTCAACGCCAGACCATTTCGACGCAGCATTAACTCCAACGATAGCAGCTCTGAATAAAGCGGATTCGTCCCACTGGTAGCATAGCCAAATGAATCGGCCTAAGCGCCAGTGTCACAAAGACTGAAGACGTGAAAGTTAGACGTGAAACTCGTGGGGATTATCTCAACGAGCTTATCGGCTTTGGCATGACCGGAGTATGCCTGCATTGTCGCCACAGTGGCTAGAGCATTGGCCTCCTCTGCACGAATGTTGATGTTCTATGGTATTGTTGATAGAGCTTTTTTATTAAAATGTTTGATATGTAGTGAAACAGATAAAAATGTTACCTGTGCCTCCAACGAACTACAATGAATCCCCTGGAAGGAGGCTCATAATGGTTCACATAATGATCTTTAGAAGCTGCACTATTTGTTCTAGGCTTTTGATGAGGGAAACTATTTTATCTATTCTCCTAGGGAAGTGGATTGAAGATGACGGAAAAGCATGAACACGCGCTGAGGATGAGTCACAAGTAAAATATCCCAGCTGTTCATTTTTCCTTGGCATGCACGTGCTGGGTGAGTGTATTGCGACAGCGAAATTCTCGATATCCTTCTTGGTATTTTTATTCCAGAATCCCAGTGCATGCTTCGACATAAATGTGCCTATTGATGGCTCTAATCTCGAGTCGTATCTTAGTTGAAAGGGTAAATTCTGGGCAGCTGCAGGGTCAAGTGAATCGCTAATGGAAAACGTGACCTTCTAGTCGATGTCGTAGGCACATTTTCAAAAAACATGGGTGAAGCGACATTAAAATTCTTGAGAACGTTTGACGTCTATAAGGGTCGCTAAACAACCTATAAAGTCTCTGATTATGTTCTTTAGGAAAAACAAGAGCAAGACCTCCGTTTGTTAAATTACCAGGGATTTCATTTCTTTTTACTTTGCGGAGCATATTCAAAACAACTCTGTCACACCTAGTTCCCTCCCCCGTTTGCCTACAAACTACGTGGCCAGATGACTTTATCGGAAAGAAAATGAAGATAGTGGTTTCGCGAATTATCTGCAAAATAGTAAAAGCGATTGTGCTTTATCTTTTAAGGACACGTGTCAATATTGGAAGCAATTAAATGGGGAGTGGTGAAGTAGTTTCTTAGCAGGTGAAGTAAGACTAGCAGCACATTCGATATAAATGACCCTAATATATGCTACGTAATACAATGGTGTATAGATTACGAGTTTCCCAAAAACGAGGGTATTGTAGTTCTGCATAATGGTACATGGGACGCCCAAGCATTTTTTAGCTACACATAGCGATGTCTATCTGGAATAATCGGTACGAGATGATGAGAAAATTAACCATACACAGACGTGGTAACAAATTTCGGCATGTTTGGACATGCTTCTTATGCCGACTGCATTAACTTTCGAAGTAAGTTGACGACATGCTTTGCATGCTGCAATGACGTAATAAAATGGTCAAGTTTTCCATGGTCATCTGCTGTGCTCGTGAAAAAGAAAGATGTATCCATTCGCTTTTGCGTTGAATATTGATGGCGGAACAATGGCTTTAAGATGTACGCATTTCCGCTACCTACTTTGCGTGCCCTGCCTCGGCCAGATGATACCCCTTATCATCTGCATGGAAGTGGATTTCTCCACTCTGGACCTTATGTCTGTCCACCGGATAGCTGAACTTTAAGAAATCGCCACCGCGGCCTCCCAGAGCGTCCACCTTGACTGTGGCAGGCCGAGCGGTTGTTTCGCATCGCCTCCGGGTGTCCATTGGTCAGCTAAACACCGACAAACCTGTACCTCAGGCGGGCGTTTGGCTTTCTTAATATTTACTGCGCTTGGAAAAGAATCGGTACCCTAAAGAACCATTTCAACCAACATAAGCACAAAATAGGATGTCTGGTGGCACCATGAGGCCAAATTCACAATAGGTAGGTATCTTCCCATCGTTTGGAGCTTCCGCAGTTGCTGAGCAACCGGCTGCCAGCACGTATGTACTTCTTACTGGTGGTACGGCACTGAAGCAGTGATAACCCGCCATGGTTGCTCAGTGGCAATGGTGTTGGGCTGCTGAGCACGAGGTCGCGGGATCGAATCCCACCACGGCGGCCGCATTTCGATGGGGGCGAAATGCGAAAACACCCGTGTACTTAGATTTAGGTGCACGTTAAAGAACCCCAGGTGGTCTAAATTTGCGGAGTCCTCCACTACGGTGTGCCTCATAATCAGAAAGTGGTTTTGGCACGTAAAACCCCATAATTAAAAAAAAAGCAGTGATGGATGCTGCACAGTTGATGGAAGGGGGGTAAGGAAAAAGGGGTGCCCAGAGCACCTCGAAAATTTAGAGCCCGCTTTAGAGCTAGAAACTAGCATGAACAACCAAATGCCACATGGTGGGAAATGTGTAATCATTGCAAAATCATATGCGTTTCTGGCGGCACGTATGTATCAACCAAGTCGTACCACATATGAGGCCGGACGCTTCACAATTTCACGATCGCAATGATTTAGATGCTTCAATGGACAACCACCGATTTCGAAGCTGGCGACAGGCACCAACAGACTCGTTTTATAGGGTGAAGTCATCCACCACGCCCTCTCCATGTGCCACTTGGGGAAGGTTCACCATCGCGGCGAAATGAAGCTTGTGCGAACTCTCGCTTATCCTACTGCGCACGTTAGGTCCCTGTTCGCCGCAGTGGCACTTGGATTGGACGGACCATGTGGCATGGACGTGTGTGCGCGCCGCTCGAGGGCGGTTGCTGCCTTTTGCACGCGTGATAACTGTGGCGTATGAGAAGGGTGCAGTGTAAGCGGAAGCTGGCTCGCTGGCTCCATGTATAAATCCAGTCTGAGCCGTGACGGCCGAGAATAATCCATTTCCAGGCAGCGTGGTTGTTGAAAACAGACACTCGTGGGAAACAACGAGGCCTAGCAGAGCTTGTTCCAAGCGAGCACATATTTAGAAATTCGAAATTCTGGCCGATGGACGCTGGCGCCCGAGTTGAATTCCTCTGGGTTCCCGACGGTGGGTTTCCAACCAACCACATGCCGAAGCCGAAGCGCCCGCTCTAACCAGTGCGCATTGGCTGTGGTTCTGCTGAGCATACATCACATCTTATCCACTCGGTTTCTATTTCGCCGTTACATATGTAGCGAAAGGTATGAAAAGCGGTAATTAGTGCATCCTAAGTAGTAAACAGTATTATCATTGATATCTTCAAAACGTCTCGAAGATATGCGCCGCTTAGCCAGGTACCTATGTAAGAAATACGGTCATAAATATGACGGGCTTCTTTTTATATAGGCTGTTTATCGTAAAAGGTAAAGATCTGCGAAATTGAACGTGTTAAATATTTAGTTCGAAAATGAGATTAGGTTTATGGGCAATGACCGGCAATATACGCACATTCTTTCTTTATAAGCTGACTCTAAAAAAATCATATATTTCTAGCATTGCGCTGCCTTGACAAGACGACGTAGCTGCAGCTGAAATCCGAATTCTTCATATCTGATGCGGGTAGTTATATGGGCTTGTTGATATATGATGTTCATTCTTGTTGTCGCACAGGCATAACGAAACGGATATAAGAGGCACATCAGAGGAGGTTCAGCGCTGAACAAACACATGCGAACAGTTGTGAACGCCTGCCATGATACCTCGCAATGAACCTCAGGAACCACTTTTGCGCACTGCAAAACAATTTAGGCTACGAAGCGTTCTTGAACTGCAATACGCACGTATTATTTGTTCCTAATAAACGCAGGTTAATAATGCCATAATGCACAGGTAGTTTGTCATTATATTTAGAAGATTAGCCCGCGTATGCCAGAAGACCTGGCACCAAGTAAGGTAGGTCTTAGTACCAGGCGCTTCGTTAAATTTGCGGGCGCGTGAAATGAGCTCTCTCAACATCGCTTTCGACGGGCACAACTGCATCGTATTTTTTTTGGTTCCATTAGCTGCACGTTCAAAAGCCTTTACGTGGTTCTGATCCTTCGCCCCCAACGGCGCAGCATGCGCTTCGGAGGTCGCGTGCAGGCTTTTCGGCTACTCCATTGATGTCGTCACACCTCCTTTGGGAACCAGGAAGAAGGATTCCCAATGAATTACATACCTCATAACTCGTATGGAAGGTCGCAATAGGTTTTTTGCCTATATTGATTCAATTACCGAAGCATTACCCATTACCCAAGAATTATGCATACCGAAGATAGTCATCGTGAGTTGGGTTCTGCAGATTTTTGGGAAGATTACCGTTTGGCTAGTCTTTCTCGTAATTGCCGCCAGGGCTCTGTTGTTGAGCCATTGTTTTCAGCTCAAAATACATTGGGTGTGCACTTGAAATTATTCGGTAAAATGGAAGTAGGAGCATAATTCTGCTTGAGTTGTCATGTATATGCGGCCTATTTACAAAGGTTACCCGCGTTTCGAGGAGACAGGATACAAGCACATGAAATTTTTTTTTTTAATTTCGTAAGCTTCGTAAAACAAGGGACAACCATAGCTCATGATGTGGTTTCGTCAAAAATTTAGCGCCTTTGTTCTCAGCTTGGTGTAAGAAAGGCGTGTCAGCGTATCTAACCAGCTGCATTAAAATCGTAAGGTATGTGCTACGTGAAAGGTCACAAGCTTAATTCGACTGGTATCTGGCATACAACCTTGACTGTAGGTGTGAGCACTCTGCTCATAATCGGCACCGTAGGTTACGGTACCCCGATTTCTCTTATTTCGCCAGAATCGTAATTGAAAATCAGTTGCTGCACTGGTTCTCTGTGCTGTAGAAATACTGGTATGCATAATTAACCCATACGACATTGAAATATTCGCCCATAGCTGCGTATACAACACCAGTAAGAGATTTGCAAGCCGGCTTCTAATGGGATTGAATGGGGTTGAATTAAGAATAATTCAGGGGTTGACGCGCCAAATTCGTGATTTGGTTATGAGGTATGCCGTATCAATGAATGAATGTGTGTGGTTTAGTGGCGCAAGGGCCAGATATGGCCAAAGAGCGCCAGGGCAGTGTTAGTGATTTCGCGGTGGAATGATGCGTTCTGTGAAGAGGATGTGACTTGGCTGTAAAGTGCGTAAAATCTACGTGCTAAATAATTATGGCGATGACTAATGATGAATACTACGAACATTAAAATCCATTGTACAAGAGTGATGCAAAATAGAAAATATATAAGACGGTAAAATTACATGGAGCACTGCTGCCTCGCCAGAGCCCTTGAAACACAAGGGCCTAGAGGCATGTGCTGTGCGAAAGAGCTACCACTGCAGCATCCTCTGAAGAGAGGACCCGCTACGAAAATGTGGGGCTAAAAACACACAAGACATCATCTTTCAGAAAACTTAGGAGTGCGTTGGTGTCAAATAAAGGTTCTGGGCCGAGTAGCATTACGGGATGTAGGGGGGTGTGCTGCGGGTATGCTAGGGAAAAATGTTTCCTTCTTTCACATTCGGCTGCCCGACACTCCAGGAGGACGTGGAGGACGGTAAGCCTTTCCCCGCATCTACCGCAGGTTGGAGGATCATTTTCAATGAGTAGAAAGTTATGCGTGCCAAATGTGTGTCCTATTCTGTGGCGACAGAATAGGACATCTGTTCGCCGTGATTTTGTTAAAGAGGGCCCAGAACCTAACTGTGGCTTTATCACGTGCCGTTTGTTATTTACTTCTGCGTCCCACATACGTTGCCAATGGTTTCGCAGTTTTCTTCTTAAGAAAGGCTTCAGGTCTGTGACAGGGACCGAAGCAGTAGGACTAACTGCATGCAATGAAGTTGATGTGGCCATATGGTCCGCTAGAGCGTTTCCCTCGATGTCCCTATGCCCAGGCACCCAGCATATAATCAAATGTTGGTTAGATATATATGCTTTACACAGTACGGAGTAGAGTTCATTAATTACCGGATTTTTGTGGTTACAGAAACACATCAAGGCCTTCACAACACTAAGGGAGTGCGTATATATAACTGATTTCAGGAGTTTTGATTTATTTATATGCTTTACGACCGACAGCTGTGCGTAAGCCTCAGCCGTAAAGATACTAGTTTCCGGATGCAGTACATCGTTTTCCGAGAAGGATGGACCGACAGCGGCATAGGACACCCCGTCGTGTGACTTCGATGCGTCTGTGTAGAACTCCGTGCAGGAGTATTTGTGCTGGAGTTCCCGGAAATGCATTTGGATTTCAATCTCTGGAGCGCGTTTTGTAACTTGCGTGAAAGATATATCGCATTGTATCAGCTGCCACTCCCAAGGAGGTAGCAGCTTGGCTGGATGCATTAGGCGAAACTCGAGGAGTGGAACATGCATTTCTTCACTAAGCTCCCTCACACGCTGCGAGAAAGGCTGTCTTACGGAGGGACGATTATGAAAGAGTGCAGCACATGTCATCTCGTTAACGGTATTATCACACGGATATTGAGGATTAGAGTGGACTTTCAGAAAATATGTTTGGCTGATGTAGGTTCTCTGGATATGAAGTGACCACTCATACGGTTCTGCTAATAAACTTTGTATGGGACTCGTTCTGAAAGCGCCAGTGGCCAGTCGGATTCCTAGATGGTGGACTGGGTCTAGCATTTTTAGTGCGCTCGGGGCGGCAGAGTGATAAATCATTGCACCATAGTCTAGTCGTGATCGAATGAGGCTTTTATAGAGATTCATTAAACACTTCCTGTCACTACCCCATGTAGTCTGGGATAGACGTTTCATTATGTTCATTGTTTTTAGACATTCTTCTTTAAGATGTTTAATGTGGGGGATGAAAGTGTGTCTGTAGTCAAGTATAACACCTAGAAATTTGTGCTCTTTGTTTACAGGTAGTTCTTGTCCACCAAGTTGAAAGCAGGGATATGGAATCATTCGTCTCTTTCTTGTAAAAAGAACGCAAGAGCTTTTGCAAGGATTGATCTTAAATTAATTCTTGTCTGCCCACATTGAGACTTTGTTCAGGCCATGCTGTACCTGTTTCTCGCACACTGCGAGGTTATAGGATTTGACAGCTATTTGTATGTCATCCATGTAGACAGAATAAAGGATTGCCGGTGGTAATGAAACGCGAAGCGTGTTCATCTTAACGATGATGAGTGTGCAGCTGAGCACGCCTCCTTGGGGTACACCCGTTTCTTATGTGAAAGGACGCGAAAGTACATTACCGACTTTTACCCGGAAGGTACGACTGGACAGATAGCTTTCTATTACGTTTAGTATATTACCATGGATGCCCATTTCCGACAAGTCTCTTAAGATTCCGTAACGCCACGTTGTATCATACGCCTGTTCCATATTGAGAAATATCGTTAGGAAGAACTGTTTATGTATAAATGCGTCCCGGATATTTACTTCTACACGTATCAGATGGTCAGTTGTGGAGCGCCCTTCTTGGAAGCCGCACTGATAAGGATCAAGCATTTTGCTCTGTACAAGGAAATGATTAAGTCACCGATTTCTCATTTTTTCAAACACCTTACAAATGCAAGTTGTGAGTGCTATCGGGCGGTAGCTTGCCACTGAGGAAGAGACTTTGCCTTGTTTCAAAACAGGGACCACAATGGCTTGCTTCCATGTGGTTGGAAGGTACCCTGCATTCTAGATGGTGTTGAAAAGTGTGAGTAGTGTAACTTCCGGGACATTGTGTAAGTTTTTGAGCATTTCATACATGATTCTATCAGATCCCGGTGCAGAGATCTTGCATGCGCTCAAGGCAGCTCTCAAATCGGCAGCACTAAAAGGACAGTTGTACGGTTCATTCTGTCGAAATTTTCTGATGAGTGGCTTGCATTCTTATATTTGTTTATATTTCAGGAAGGATTGCGAATAATGGTTTGAACTTGACACACTCTCAAAGTGCTCCCCAAGTGAGTCAGCCTGATTTTGCAGTGTATCGCCCTGTATATTTACTAGAGGGGGTGAATACGTTTGCCGCCCTCTAAACATAATAACCCTGTTCCAGGCTTTGGCCTCATCTCTAAACGAGTTAATACTCGATAAAAACTTGTGCCAACTTTCTCTTCTGGCCTGTCGGTGGGTTCTCCTACCTTGAGGCTTTACTTTTGTAAAGTTGACAAGATTCTCTGCAGTGGGCGAAGCGCGTAGCAGCCCCCACGCTTTGTTCTGATTCCTACGTGCGATTCTGCATTCATCGTTCCACCACGGGACATGCTGTTTGCATGCCGAGCCACTTACTTCACGCAAGCATTTAGATGCGGCATCTATTATGAAGGCTGCAAAATACTGCACAGCAGCATCAATTTCTAACGAGGACATGTCATCCCATGACATACTAGTTAAGTTTCGGAATTTCTCCCAGTCTGCTGTATCAATCTTCCACCTAGGAGCCAGTGGTTGATATTCGTTTTCTATAGGTGTTCTTAATAGTATGGGGAAGTGGTCGCTTCCGTAAGGATTGTTCGTAACTTCCCATTCGAGTTCAGGCAGTATGGCCGGGGAAACTATGCTAAGATCAATTGAAGAAAAGGTATTGTTTGCAAGACAGTAATATGTGGGTTTTTTCTTATTTAGAAGGCACGCACTAGCAGAAAAAAAGGAATTGTTCAACAAGACGACCTCGCGCATCTATACGAGAGTCACCCCACAGGGAGCTGTGCGCATTGAAATCGCCAAGAATAACATAAGGTTCTGGCAATTGATCTATAAAGGATTGGAATTCATGTTTCGTTAATTTGTAATGTGGGGGTATGTAAAGACAGCTAATGGTGACGAGGTTGTTTAGGAGAACGGCTCGAACCGCCACTGCTTCAAGAGGCGTTTGTAGCTGTAAAAGTGGACCCGCAACGCTGTTATGGATAACAATGGCGACACCGCCCGATGATGCGACAGCATCATCGCGATCTTTGCGAAATGTTACGTACTGTCGGAGAAAGTTTTTGTGTTTGTATTTTAAGTGTGTTTCCTGTAAACACAGCACTTTTGGATTGTGTTTTTGGATGAGTTCCTGCACTTCACCAAGGTTTCTAAGAAGACCTCGGACGTTCCATTGAATTATTTGTGTATCCATATTGGAAGTCAATAGGTGCTGTGTGTACGGAAACGGAAGGTTCGCCTTAGATTACAGAGCTCTTTCGAGGCCCTGTATTCGGGGTTTTGCCCTTTCTGGAGCGTTCGACGGAGCCTCGCTGCTCCTTAGGCGCTTGGTGCGCCTTGAGGATAGGTGTAGTGTGCATTGCCTCTTGTGAGGCGCCCGACACGTGCTCTTGCGAGCGAGATTTTACCAGCGAGGGTCCCGCCTTGGAGAGCAAGACCCCTGTGCCCACCAGCCCGGAGGTAGATGGGGCTCCCTGGCGGATTTGACTGCGCCGGCTGTTGCCAGCGCTGGAAGGGGTCGGGGAGGTTGGGGCAGCCTAGGCTGCGCCCACCTTCGGGGTCGGTGGCCCCGTCTGGTGGGTTGACCGAGCGCTAGCTGCAACCACCACGGGGACAGATGGCGTAACTGCCGACTCGCTGGTTGTGTGTCGGACAGCCGCCGGTGGTTGTTGTGTCGATGCCCCCTGACGCGTCACATCAGCAAAACGTTTCTTGGGCAGGTATGAAACCCGTCTGCGTGCCTCGTTGAATGACATATTCTCTTTTACTTTGATTGTTACGATTTATTTTCTTTCTTCCAGGATGGACACTACCGCGAGTACGCGGCGTGCTCCCCATCACAGTTTACACAGTGGAGAGCGTTCTCACAAGCTTCAGAGGTGTGTTCGGGTGCGCTGCATTTCGCACAAGTTGGGCGTCCTCGGCAGCTTTGGGAACTGTGGCCGAAGCGCTGGTATTTGAAACATCGGAGTGGGTTGGGCACGTACGGCCTGACACGGAGCTTGATGTACCCGGCCTCGATTGACTCGGGCAGGACACTTGAACCAAAGGTGATCATTAGGTGCTTGGTCTGGATCTCTTTACCATCTCGCCTCATCTTAATTCTTCTGACATTGATAACATTTTGCTCAATGAAGCCCTCCAGGAGTTCCGCTTCAGTAAGCTCAAGCAGATCATCATCGGACGCAACACCGCAGGTGGTGTTCATTGTACGGTGCGGGGTGATTGTTAAGTGGGTCTCCCGAAATGACACTAGTTTAGGTAGTTTCTCACTGTTTCAGATCGCGCAGTTCCAACAGGAGGTCACCGCTTGCCATCCTCGACACCTTGTAACCTAGACCAAAAACATCAGTCAAGGACTTTGAGACAAGGAATGAAGAAATGTTTCGCACTGCTTTGTTTGGCTTTTCAGAATGATTAACGTGGAAGCGGGGAAAATTCTGGGTTTGGCGTCGAAAGAACTTGAAGACATCTTCGGTGCGCCCTCGTTTCTGTGGGCGATCAACAAGGGAGGGGAAGGAAGTTTCCATGAAAAAATATATACAGTCGGCAGCAGCGCCGACCGCCCACCACGGAGCCCAACGAGGGGACGCGGCAGAGCTTGCATACAAGTCTGCACGACGCCAGTTGTACGCCGTCACTATAACCGAATATGGTGTACCCAAAGTTAGATAGCAACACAGGGTTAACCCTTGCAGCCAGGAGAAAGGAAGTAAAAAGAAGAGAGAAGGAGACAGGAAAGGTCAAAAAGTGAGACATAAAGACGAAGATTCGAGGAGGGAGAGACAGGAAAAGGCGACTCCCGATGTCCTCCAGGTGGGTCAGTCTGGAGGTGCCGTCTGTGTGAAGTCGAGGCCGAAGACGTGTGTTGCCTCCGCCGGGGGGCCTTAAAGCTCCAAACACCCAGCATCGGCTCAACCCCCAGGATCCCCTTTTCCCCAGACACGGCTATGCCGCGCACGGCTGCACGCGGGAGGGGCCAACCCTTGTGTGCTCGGGTACGTGGTGTCGCAACACACCAAGCGCCTGCTTACGCAGACGCCCCTGCGGGCTGGTATGCCGTAATGAGGGACCCTAATTTATTTTTCGGTACCCGGGGATCTCTAACGTGCGCCTACTGCACGGGACGCAGATATTTTCCCATTTCGCCCCCAATCGAAATGCTGCCGCTGCGGCTAGCATTTGATTCCGGGAACCCTTGCTTAGCAGCGCAAATACAATAACCGCTAAGCAACTGCGCCTGGTCACGTGCAGTTCGAAGTGAGATCGTATATGAGTCTACGGTGTGTGTTCATGAAATTTCTGTAAGACTGACATGACATTCTATAACCTACCTCTCCCAAGGCGGTGGAAGCCGACTGGGAACCATTGCAATATTTTCTTGAAGTAGCACGCCTCTTTCTTCAGACGACGCTTTTCGCGCAGGGACAAACGAGTCCTTAGAGATGTGTCGTATTGATCAAGCCTGGAAACGGATGTGTCACTAATAGGGGAATTGCATGCGTGTTTGACATCTGTTTTTACCTTCAGCGAATAGGATACACCTAAATGCACTCTTTGGAGATGCAGGGATCGTTCATGCGACTCAACATACAGGCTTTCGACATAGCTAGTCCTGAAGGCGCATGTAGCAAGACGGATCCTTATATGGTGGAAGGGCATTGGCACCTTTATTGCAGTAGGATGCAGGCTCATAAATTATTACACCGTAGGCAAGCCGTGACCGTAATAGGTCTTTGTATAAGCTAACGAATCATCTCGTGTCGCTTCCCCGTGATGTGCGCGACAAGAGCTTCCGAAAATTTATAGGTGTGAGGCACTTCCTTTTCGAATACTTCAGGTGGGGGACAAAAGTTAGCTTCCCGAATAAATGTTACCTAAAAATGCGTGTTCTCTGACCACAGATATTTGTTCTCCGTTGATACATATCGCAAGGTCTTTCAGTTTTTGTCTTTTGTAACACAAAAGCACGCACATGCTTTCCGAGGCTTAGTCTAAATTCATTCTCATCTGCCTATTTAGACAGTTTGGTTATGCCAGCCGGTTATCATCTTTTGGCAACCACCACACTACAAGATTTCTCACCGATTGGTACATCATTCACATGAAGAGAGCAATATACTATGCGTGGTATGACAGTGTAAAGAGTTTTTATGTTTACAAGTAGAGTAGAACTCTGCACACCAGCTTGAGGTACACTAGCGTACTGGGTAAATGGACGAGATAAGACTATTCCAACTTGTACTGAAATATGCAGTTCGGGAGTGCACTTTGAAACTTGTGCAGCAAGTTGCCTCGGACGCCTATTTCAACGAAATCACGGATTCCAAAACGCTAAGCGGTGCCTAATGCTTGCACCATATATAAAAAACCAGTGACAAAACCTTTTTATGCGCAAATGCATGACGCATATTTGCCTCGATGCGGAGAAGGTGATCTGTGGTGGACTTACTTTGAGCTTTGTCTTTTTTTTTTGCTTTGAAGAAAAGGGATCAGGCGTTGGTTCGTAACATTCCCAAAGAGATTGCAAGGGGAGATTGGTCAAATAGATCAGAGCTTATAGGATTTTCCCTGCAGGCTAAATTCAGGGCTTTTCCCTCTCCTCTGAATGAAAATTATTATTGCCTTTTTCCGGTCAGATGGGTTGCAGAGAATTCTATTGTGGTTTTAAAGGCGAAGTGGCAGTTCGTCATGTCGTAAGCTATTTTGTCTCTTCCTGGCAGAGACTTATTACAGCTCAGCTGCGCGAGTAGGTGCGCCATGTTACATACACAATCGTGGGGTTCATTATCTGTTATTTTCCAGTCCTGGGGCAATCCCTCTGTTTGCCGCTAGTATCGTAAAAATATACGTGTACAATGAGCCAAATTACAAGTATACTCCAAAATGGGCACCTTGAAAATCAGCCTCTTCTTGAAGTGTAATTCCGTGGGTGTTCCCAACCATTTTCATTCACGGCCTTCAGGTTCTTTTGGCTTACTTGTATTTGTGCGGTCAGTAATTTTTTCTTGGCTTGCTCAATAAATTTAGGACGCGTGGTCACACGCCTGATATTTTCAAGTGCAGATGTTTCAGATAAGTTTTTTCGCTTCGCTAGTGCGGTTGATGAAATTGTGGTACACATGTGGCTATTTAAACGTGAGTGAAACGAATCGGCGAATGTTGGTTCTATCTTTTCAGTAGTGCTGTAAGAGTTAGTGAAGGGTTTGAAGAAAAATCATTTCATTGGTAACGTCATGATAGCCACTGGGTCAGTGACGAAAACTTTCCTACGATGTTACCTTGAGAAGTTAATTTTTGTTGAATCCTTGACATCTCATACATAACGTATGGAGAAAACATTTTAACCAAGACACACAGCCCTGTCTCACTGGCTTGTAAAACCTAACGATGTAAATGCCACATTTCCTTATAGCATACCTACCAAACAAACAACGTTATCTCTAAAAGCCTGTACTTCAAGACATCAGTAGTGTCAGCTTGGTGCCTTTTGATAATCTTGCCAGTGAGGAATTGATTATTGGCAGCAAGAAGGCTGACACAATAACAAGGGCTTGGAATGGGAGACACTGTTCGGAAGGTGCAAACTATAGGAGACTATTTTTGATCTCCGGGAAGTGCGGCTAAATGTCAACTTCACGGTGACAGTAAGCGACTACATGTGCGCACTGCTACAATGAAGCTTGATGTAATAAAACCAAAAGAGCACGTTCAAACCACCCAGTTTTGTTGATCATGTCTTCCTTAAAGCTCCATATGATGATGATCATCATCATCATCATCATCATCGTCGTCGTCATTGTCATCATCAGCAGCAAGCACGCATGCATGCAAGCAAGCAAGCAAGCAAAGCAAAGCAAGCAAGCAAGCAAAGCAAGCAAAGCAAGCCAGCAAGCAAGCCAGCAAGCAAGCCAGCATACAAACAAGCAAGCAGCCTGGTCACGCCCAGTTCAGGGCAAAGGCCTCTCCCATACTTCTCTAATACCCCGATCATGTACTAATTGTGGCCATGTTGTCCCTGCAACTTTCTTCATCTTATCCGCCCACCTAATTTTCTTCCACCCCCTGCTATGCTTCCCTTCCATTGTAATGCAGTCCGTAACCCTTACTGACCATTCGTTATTCGCCCTCATCCTTAAATGTCCTGCCCATACCCATCTATATTTCTTTATTTCAACTAAGATGTCATTACCTCGCGTTTGTTCCCTCACCAAATCTGCTCTTTTCTGATCCCTTAACCTTACACCCATCATTCTTCTTTCCATAGCTCGTTGCGTCGTCCTCAATTTAAGTAGAACCCTTCTCGTAAGCCTCCAGGTTTCTATTCCGCACGTGAGTACTGGTAAGACACAGCTATGATATACTTTAGCTCCATATACGGGCATCAGGCTGCCGTTCTGCGCGAAGGAACGAACTTGAGTGCCACTTCACCGAACCTTGACCAGAATCCTAGGTAGCACACGAAGTCTTGAAAACGTCGTATTAAGGGATTCAACGTCTGAAACGGATTTTTGACCATAAGTGACGCATCAAAGACGTTCCAAACAAGACAACTTAAAAACGAGGGGTGAATACGTTTTGAAAACGTTGAAAGCCAAACAGCTTAAAAACTAGGGGTGAATACGTTTTGAAAGCGACATCACATAACTCGCTCCATCTGTTTATTTATCAAGCCTACCGGGTACATTTTCGACAGCGCCGTTTTTGGTGGGAGAATTCCTCGCTTGTCAAACAGCACTCGTCGTGTCAATTGCTCCTCTATTCATTATCATCATCATCACCATCATCATCATCAGCGTGGTTATGCCCACTGCAGGGCAAAGGCCTCTCCCATACTTCTCCAACTGCCCCGGTCATGTGCTAATTGCGGCCATGTTGTCCCTGCAAACTTCTTAATTTCGTCCACCCACCTAACTTTCTCCCGCCCTCTGCTACGCTTTCCTTCCCTTGGAATCCATTCCGTAACTCTTAGTGACCATCGGTTATCTTCCCTCCTCATTACGTGTCCTGCCCATGTCCATTTCCTTTTCTTAATTTCAACTAAGATGTCATTAACTCGCGTCTGTTCCCTCACCCAATCTGCTCTTTTCTTATCCCTTAACGTTACACCTATCATTCTTCTTTCCATAGCTCGTTGCGTCGTCCTCGATTTCAGTAGAACCCTTTTCGTAAGCCTCCAGGTTTCTGCCCCGTAGGTGAGTACTGGTAAGACACAGCTATCATACACTTTTCTCTTGAGGGATAATGGCAACCTGCTGTTCATGATCTGAGAATGCCTGCCAAACGCACCCCAGCCCAGTCTTATTCTTCTGATTATTTCAGTCTCATGATCCGGATCCGCAGTCACTACCTGTCCTAAGTAGATGTATTCCCTTACCACTTCCAGTGCCACACTACCTATTGAAAACTGCTGTTCCCTTCCGAGACTGTTAAATATTACTTTAGTTTTCTGCAGATTAATTTTTAGACCCACCCTTCGGCTTTGCCTCTCTAGGTCAGTGAGCATGCATTGCAGTTGGTCCCCTGGGTTACAAAGCAAGGCAATACCATCAGCGAATCGCAAGTTACTAAGGTATTCTCCATTAACTCTTATCCCCAATTCTTCCCAATCCAGGTCTCTGAATACCTCCTGCAAACACGCTGTGAATAGCATCGGAGATACCGTATCTCCCTGCCTGACGCCTTTCTTTATTGGGATTTTGTTGCTTTCTTTATGGAGGACTACGGTGGCTGTGGAGCCACTATAGATGTCTTTCAGTATTTTTACATACGGCTCGTCTACACCTTGATTCCGCAATGCGTCCATGACTGCTGAGCTTTCGACTGAATCAAACGCTTTCTCATAATCAATGAAAGCTATATATAAAGGTTGGTTATATTCCGCACATTTTTTTTATCACCTGATTGATAGTGTGAATATGGTCTATTGTTGAGTAGCCTTTACGGAATCCTGCCTGGTCCTTTGGTTGACGGAAGTCTAAGGTGTTCCTGATTCTATTTACAATTACCTTAGTAAATACTTTGTAGGCAACGGACAGTAAACTGATCGGTCTATAATTTTTCAGGTCTTTGGCGTCCCCTTTTTTATGGATTAGGTTTATGTTAGCATTTTTCCAAGATTCCGGTACGCTCGATGTCATGAGGCATTTCGTATACAGGGTGGCCAGTTTCTCTAGAACTATCTGCCCACCGTCCTTCAACAAATCTGCTGTTACCTGATCCTCCCCAGCTGCCTTCCCCCTTTGCATAGCTCCCAAGGCTTTCTTTACTTCTTGCGGTGTTACCTGTGGGATTTCAAATTCCTCTAGACTATTCTCTCTTTCATTATCGACGTGGGTGCCACTGGTACTGTATAAATCTGTATAGAACTCCTCAGCCACTTGAACTATCTCATCCATATTAGTAATGATATTGCCTGCTTTGTCGCTTAACGCATACATCTGTTTCTTGCCAATTCCTAGTTTCTTCTGCACTGCTTTTAGGCTTCCTCCTTCCTGAGAGCATGTTCAATTCTATCCATATTATACTTCCTTATGTCAGCTGTCTTACGCTTGTTGATTAACTTCGAAAGTTCTGCCAGTTCTATTCTAGCTGTAGGGTTAGAGGCTTTCATACATTGGCGTTTCTTGATCAGATCTTTCGTCTCCTGCGATAGCTTACTGGTATCCTGTCTAACGGAGTTACCACCGACTTCTATGGCACACTCAATAATGATGCCCACAAGATTGTCGTTCATTGCTTCAACACTAAGGTCCTCTTCCTGAGTCAAAGCCGAATACCTGTTCTGTAGTTTGATCTGGAATTCCTCTATTTTCCCTCTTACCGCTAACTCATTGATCGGCTTCTTATGTACCAGTTTCTTGCGTTCCCTCCTCAGGTCTAGGCTAATTCGAGTTCTTACCATCCTATGGTCACTGCAGTGCACCTTGCCGAGCACGCCCACATCTTGTATGATGCCAGGGTTAGCGCACAGTAGGAGGTCTGTTTCATTTCTAGTCTTGTCGTTCGTGCTCCTCCACGTCTACTTTCGGCTATCTCACTTTCGGAAGAAGGTATTCATTATCCGCATACTATTCTGTTCCGCAAACTCTACTAATAACTCTCACCTGGTATTCCTAGTGCCTATGCAATATTCCCCCACTGCCTTGTCTCCAGCCTGCTTCTTGCCTACCTTGGCATTGAAGTCGCCCATCAGTATACTGTATTTTGTTTTGACTTTACCCATCGCCGATTCCACGTCTTCATAGAAGCTTTCGACTTCCTGGTCATCATGACTGGATGTAGGGGCGTAGACCTGTACAACCTTCATTTTGTACCTCTTATTAAGTTTTACCACAAGACCTGCCACCCTCTCGTTAATGCTATAGAATTCCTGTATGTTACCAGCTATGTTCTTATTAATCAGGAATCCGACTCCTAGTTCTCGTCTCTCCGCTAAGCTTCAGTAGCACAGGAGGTGCCCACTTTTTAGCACTGTATATGCTTCTTCTGGCCTCCTAGCTTCACTGAGCCCTATTATATCCCATTTACTGCCCTCTAATTCCTCCAATAGCACTGCTAGACTCGCCTCACTAGATAACGTTCTAGCGTTAAACGTTGCCAGGTTCATATTCCAATGGCGGCCTGTCTGGAGCCAGGGATTCTTAGCACCCTCTGCAGCGTCGCAGGTCTGACCGCCGCCGTGGTCAGCTGCTTCGCAGCTGCTGGGGACTGAGGGCCGGGGTTTCATTGTTGTGTTCATGTAGGAGGTTGTGGCCAAGTACTGCACCAGGGTGGCCAATCCTGCTCTGGTGAGGGAGTGTATTACCAGTTCTGGTCACCGGGATCAGGCCACACTCCAGGCCTGTTTATGCAATTTTATCAACACGCGGATTTTTTTTTAATCCGGTGGAAAATTGCGCGGCACCGGGACTCGAACCACGGACCTCTTGCACGCGAGGCGGGTGTTCTACCTCTACGCCACCGCTGCACCTTCGTCGTGTCAATTGCTCCTCTTTTCAACCTACAACAGAATGAGTGCGGCAAGAAAAAGAAATTCTTTTGTGGTGTTAACCTCACGTCAGAAGAGACGAAGGATTGCAAATCAACGTGGCATCCCAAGGGAAGTGTTTTGCGCCAGGAGGAAGTGGAGCGCGAAGACAGAAACATCGAAGCCACCCTTACGGCAATGGTAGTCGGCCGAGCCTTCAACAGGAAGAATGATCTGTGGGACTACCCGGTTCCTTTCAGTGTGTTTGGCATATCAAAGGTGTCATGACTAAATGTGACAACGAGCTCCTGGAAAATGAGCAGCGTTGCATGCAAATGCTTCAAAATTCCCGCTGGACAAAGCAGCTTTGCCGTGTGTCCTCTTATTCACAATGCAGTGATGTGAATACCTTACCGCTGAACGGCGCAATATTTGTTTACTACTGAGGCACGAGTGCTGTACAGTTTTCGTGCGTATAAAGGTAACATTTTGTGCCCAGTCAACGGTATAATGAAAATTGCGGTTTTAATATAAACAGTACGAGCACTTGGCTATATATATATATATATATATATATATATATATATATACTGTGTTTATGTGCTAGTTTAACTCCATATGAAAATTTAGGTGATATCTGATGCATATGCAATACAGTGGGCGTACATTGTTCATCAAACAACGCGCTTCCCCGTGAGACCCATGAACAACTTGGAGCTTGGCTCCAGAGTGCTAAATCATGCAAGTCACATGCAGCATAAATAAAAGTATCGAGTTACTAAGCGAACATCATTTTTGGTGCCAACGGAGGGTCACATCGGTACAGTCATTTCTGGTAACGGTGCTTCGTAGGAAGTGTGGCAACGAATTCTATACTGTGAGCACAATGTACATAAAAAAAATTTTGCAGAAACCATCGTCGATGATTGTTAATGCAAGCGATTAGTCCCAAGGAGCGAGCGAATAAAGGTACGCTAGAGAAAGCGAGCGAGAGAGAGCAAAATATAGTTAGCGTGAGAGCGAACGAACGAGCGCGCGAGCGTTTTCCTTGCAGATCAAACATCCGACGGAGAGAAGACAGAAAGCTATTCGCTTTAATATTTCTGAAACTCGTCGTTATAGGCTCGCCACGCTTGGGCGCAGAAGGTGGTGTGATCGCGCCTATATGAAGCGGCGATTGTTTTTTAACATGCTGTAACCACAATGACGCGGCACTGAAAGCGGAAAGCGTCCGAAATGAGAGAGGAAACTGAAAGGCCTTGCGGAACACCCAGTGGCAAATTCCAGCTCGCCACTCTTGCTGCAGATGGTGTGGCTAAAGAACAATGGAAGAGCGCGCGGCGTCTGGCTCTGCGCAACATGATTCACGGGTCGAGAACTACAAAAGCGCAATGCGCGCCACACGCAAGACGCGCACACCAAGGCGCCACACCACGGCGCGTCAGCCTCTTTAGCGGCTTGTACAATATTCAGCAACCCATCAAGGCGATACAACCTGGCGCAAGGTGGCGATACCGTCGTCACATCATGTGACCAAGGCGGCCACGTGATTCGTGATGCCGGGCAGCATGCCGCGCGGACGGGCGAGCCGGGCATAATTGCGTCACCGCACTCGTATTTAGCTATGGTGTGTTTGCGGCTGTTCTGAATGTGCTGCCGCTGCTCTTTGTCATGTAAGTGTTGCAGTGTTTTTCTGTCAAGAAAACGACATTCTGTGATTAGTTTGGTTGTGCGATCTGTTTGTGTGGTTTTAATTTGGAAATCGGTAGTGTTTTCATTTGGCATGGGACCAAGGCGGCCACGTTATTCATGAAGCCGGGCATTGTGGCGTTATCCCACTTGCATGGCGCTGTGGTCTGGTTGCGGCTGTTCTGAATGTGCTGCCACTGCCCTTTGTCATGTAAGTGTTGCAGTGTTTTGCTGTCAAGGAAACGATATTCTGTAATTAGTTTGAGTGGTGCGATCTGTTTGAGCCGGGCATAATAGCGTTATCGCACTCGCATTGCGCTGTAGTATGTTTGCGGCTGTTCTGAATGTGCTGCCGCTGCCCTCTGTCATGTGAGTGTTGCAGTGTTTTGCCGTCAAGAAAACGACATACTGTGATTAGTTTGGGTTGTGCGATCTGTTTGCGTGGTTTTCATTTGGAAATCAGTAGTGTTTTCAATTGGAGGGCGCCGAGTGGAGGGCACTAATCAGCTCTTGAAGTTCATTGTCATGTTATGTGACGCGCCTGTTCAATAACGCTGTAATTAAGGAGTTAAGGGCAGCATAAGGACGAAAGTTAGAGGGGCGAAATCGTGCTTGTGTGTCCCTAGAGTCGGGATCGGCCGCTATGCGTGATCCTAACAAGGAAGTCGCATTTTGCAGAATGCCAAGAAAGGCAGCAAAATTGCTGTCTCTGCGCACCTTGCCGATCTCCGCAATAGAGCCGTCATCGTGGTATTTTAGTCTCCCGTTTAGTAATAGTGTTGCAGACAAGATAACTTGTACAAACGGGCTTTTTTGAATGATTCAGTACTAGTACGGTATCCCAAGAGGTAAGGTCAAGTGCCCGCCCTATTCCCTCGCGCTTCAGCGCACTGACAGAATTTTGCGTGCACCATATATACAGTGCTTTTATCGTTTGCGCTTCAGGTTCTCGATTGTGTTTTCGCTCCCTTTATCCACGTGATGGGTATTTCATGGTCTTACGGGGAACTTGTGTCCAATATATGAAACGGCCAAATTCAATTTTATTTGACGCCTCAAATGGTAGTAATATAGTGAGCCCCTTTTAGCTTTGTGCTTGTTATCAATTTTTCTACTTGGCGAATGGATACAGCAGGTACGCTGCATAACTCGCTTGTGGATACTGCGTACGTGAGTCGAGTATGCCCTTGGTATAATATAACTTGTATGCTCCAGATAGCACGATTATCTGCAGTTTGGGACATGTGTCGCCCTGTACGCTGTGCGCCCTTCGCGCTTTACTTAGTCGGCCGCCTGCCGAGTTCGTGCGGGTGCCATGTGTGCGCATAGAGTTTGCGAAGAGCTCGCGCGGTTTTTTTTTTTCGATTTGTGTTCTGTTCGCGCGCTTCGCACAACAGGGCATGCCGTAGTTCTTTGTCCTTGTGCAACACATTTTCCTAGCGTACGTCTGTGCATTATTTCCTAGCGTACGTCTGTGTATGTGCATAGGGGCACGACACCGCTGCTAGGATGGCCAGCTCACGCCCACTGTTTTTGCAGATTACCCTTACATGGTTCATCTGCTCCGAGGTGAGGGATTGCTGCCTGCTGAGCGCCGAGGATCGGCCACCCGTTTGGCCGATATTCCCAAACCCGATGCCAACTCTGGACACGATCAGCACATGCGTCTGGCAACACGGACCGTCAGTCACTTCACCTACCACTGAGCCCGCCACCGGCAGTGCCGGATATAAACACCGACCGTCGACGATGCTAGTCGGGCACGACACCGCTGCTAGGATGGCCAGCTCATGCCCACAGTTTTTCCAGATTACCCTTACATGGTTCATCTGCTCCGAGGTGAGGGATTGCTGCCTGCTGAGCGCCGAGGATCGGCCACCCGTTTGGCCCATATTCCCAAACCCGATGCCAACTCTGGACACGATCAGCACATGCGTCTGGCAACACGGACCATCAGTCACTTCACCTACCACTGAGCCCGCCACCGGCGGGGCCGGATATAAACACCGACCGTCGACGATGCTAGTCGGGCACGACACCGCTGCTAGGATGGCCAGCTCACGCCCACTGTTTTTGCAGGTTAGTTATTTGAAGGGCGCTGCGTCTTTCAAGACCAGCAACTACTGCTTATTTGAGGTGTCGTACCCGACGGTTCTCGTTGTTGTACTTAAACGAATGCTAGCGTTTTCGGGTGATGTGTTTTCCGCTCTACCTGTAATTTTGCTTGTACTTTCTGGGGATGTTGAGCCAAACCCGGGCCCAATGTCCAAGGTGGAGGCGGATTCCTTTGCTATTATATAGGAAACAATACGCAGACTAGAGGCAGCTGATGTCGCTACTACGGAAAAAATACTTAAACTTGAGGAAGGGCAGGCTGCTTTAGTTGCTGAACTAAACTACGTCAAAAATGACCGTGCAGCTGCTTCAGAAACGGTGCATCGACTTGAAGAAGCAAATGCGACTTTGCGGGCCGATCTAAAGGCAGCCCACGACAGGCAGTCTGCCGCAGATGGCGAGGTCAAGCTGCTGAGTACGAAGCTTTCTGCAGTGGAGTCGAGGACTTCACTTGGATGCCCAGGTGGCCCGGACTCTGGCTCTCATTCATTGAGTAAATTTTCTGAGCAGATTGAAAAAATTTCTTCGAGGTGTGATGAAAACGAAAATAGAATGAGACGCTCAAACTTGCCGTTTTTTGGCATAGAAGATAATGCTCGAGAAGACTGGGCTGCATCGGAGCGGAAGATAATTTCTTTCTGCTCAGAGAAACTTGGTATCGCTGTAACGGGCGCCCAGTTTGACAGAGTGCATAAAATGGGTAAGTTCGCTGATGAAAAGCGCAGACCTATCATTGCTAAGCTAACATATTTTAAAGATAAAGGACGCATCTTGTCTTCTGCGCACAAACTAAAAGGTTCTGGTTTGTACGTTCGAGAGGACTTTTCATTTTCTACACGACAAGCCAGAAAACAATTGATCCATCACGCGAAAACACTAAATAACCCATTCAAAATTTCATTTGACCGATTGCGCATTGATAACAAATCTTATGCATATGATGCCACAAAGCGTTCAGTTGTGGAAATCAGCAGATAACTAGACCAAGACATATGTGAAGCGCCGCTAACTCATCGCATTGCTACATCGTTAACAATATCATTCACTAATACTAGAAGCCTGATGTCTAAACGCGAACTCGTCTCATCTTATCTTGAAGACTGCGACTGCACTATTCTTGCTCTCGCCGAAACCTGGCTTTCCCCCGAGTTAGCCGATCCTGAAATTCTTCCCGTTAAGCTAAACTACAATATTTATCGCTGCGATCGCTCCGATAGAAGAGGTGGTGGCGTCCTCCTCGCTATTAAAAAGACTATCGCATCATACATTATTGACACATCTTCTGGTCTGGAGATTGTCTGGGCCGCATGCCGCTGCCGTTCTGCTAAAGTTTTGATAGGCGTTTGTTACCGCCCTCCAAATTATAGTCATTGCTTCGTTGATAAACTGCGCAGCAGCATTGCTAAAGCCACCCAACTCTGTCCAACTGAGTTAACATACCTTATTGGCGACTTTACTCTTCCTCTCATTGATTGGCCAAACTTGTCGTCATCCTGCAGTTTTTCATCAGAATTCATTAGCCTAACATTAGATTATACTCTGTTCCAGATCATTAAAGAACCTACCCGTGGCTCTAACCTCTTAGATCTTATACTAACTAACGCCCCAGAAACTATAGAACAAGTAACATGCTCGGATGGTTTCAGTGACCACAGATTACTGAATGTATCCATAAGCATCCCATTACCATTTACAGGTGTCTTAAGTAAGACAATTCGTGACTACAACAAGGGAAATTATGAAGTAATCATCATTGAGCTAGAATCATTTCTTGAACATCATTTTCTACCTTCGTTCCACACCAGGTCTGTTCATGATAAGTGGGTCATGTTCAGAGATAAGTTATGCGCATTGGGGGAAGAAGACGACGACGCTCGAGCCATTGCTGCCGGTGCTAGTTTTCCGTAGTTTTTGGGCTTTTTGACCCGTTCAACCCTACTGGACCACCAAAATTTTGGCTGGGATCGACGCCGGAAGTGAAGAGGACCACGAGGACCCCAAATTCAAGGCGGTGGGTCTAATATTCTGTATTTTATCGGCATTTGAGTTTGCCATGTGGCCGACCGGGCGGTAAGCCTAACAAAACCTAGAGTAACAGCGGGGCCCCGCGGCCTCCCCGGCCTCGGCCCGAGGTAGAGAAGACCCAGAGCGATGTCCCGAGCAAGCAACCCCATCTACGACCGACCCTCAGCGACAGGCCCGACAAGATTTTCGGCCGAATCTCAAGAAAACATGGAGGAAGACCTCCAAGACACCACCGAGGCGGCTCCCGAGCAGCAGCTAGTCCGCGGCGGACCCGCGGCGGCAGGCAGCCTCCAAGCCCTAGGAAGCAGCACCCCGTCGACACAAAGCTCACAAGTAAGCAACAATGGCGGAACCGACACAGATTCGGAAATCGCCATGTCAAAAAGGCAGAAAAGACGCCAACGCAGCGATAACAAGCAGCAAATTTTGGCGGGAACGCCGGGGAATAGAAATTCCCCAGGCGAGGCGAACGTCACAGATGGTGCGCCAACTGCGCCAGAGAAGAAGAGAGAGGGAGGAGGAGCGCCGAGGAGGAGACTGCCGCCGCTCCCCAGAGACGACCTTAAAATAGTCCTTCGGCCGAGGGGACTGGCTGTTAGAAGCCTGCAGACGCACCAGGTGGCGCGAGCGGTGGTTGCGGCCACCGAGGAAGGATGTAAGGCGGAAGACCTCATCATCCGACTGCGCAACGGATCCAATATCATCATCATCAGCACCGACAACGAAGAGGCGGCCCAGACGATTAGGCGCATCACGCAGCTGAGCTTCGGGGGCAAGAACTACGCCGTCAACGCCCACGTGGCGGCGCCGGAAGGCACGTTGCGCGGGGTCATCCACGGCGTGGACCCGGGGACCTCGCCGGAAGAACTCAAGACCAACCTTAGAGTCCGCACGCAAGGCGTGAAGATCCTTGCAGCCAGAATGCTTGGGAGATCCAGCACGGCCGTCATCACCTTCGACGGACCCATCCTCCCGAAGCAGGTGCTGTACTACGGTGGGGAGATGTGGTGCTACCGGTATCGGCCAACGAGGCAGGTGTGCTACGCCTGCGGCCAACAGGGGCACCGAATGGACGTCTGCCCGAACCCGGAAACCTGGACCTGCAGGCAGTGCGGCTGCCAAAACCCGGAGGAGGTGCACCAGTGCACGCCCAAGTGCCTGCTATGCGGCGGCGACCACGCGGTGGGTACGAGAGACTGCAAACAACGCCTCAAGTCAGCGAGCGAGCTGCGATGGGGCACCCAGCAGCAGCTACGGCGCAGCAGAAGCCGAAGCCGAGGAAGAAGACCACGATGGTTCCCGGACGAGAGCCAGGACCCGGGCCGGAGCGGATCGCGGAGCCGCAGCCGCGGCAGGAGCCGAAGCCGAAGCCGAGGGTCCGTCCGGGATGAGTCATACCCACCCCTGGGCAACACCGACAAGAAGCAGCTGCAGCAGAAACAGCAGCAAAAGAAGAGCGGCGAAGGAGTTAAGGTGAGCTGGGGAGACGGCCCTCCCAAATCGCTTTTTGCACCGCACTCGAACAACACACAAACAACACAAGACAGACAACTAATTGAAGAAATCAAAAGTCTCAGGCGCGAACTCGAGCAAAGTCGCGAGGAATCGAGACAATTAAAGAAACAGCTAAACGACTTAATCAGGGAAAAACAAAAAATGAGGACAGGTTATACACCGACTAGCACACCTTCTCCGCCACCCCAGACCATGGAGCTGGCACAACAAAACAACGAAGAGGGGAACCCCATTGACGACATCAGAAGTCTCATAATGAATCTACAGAGCCAGATGCAAAGTCAAATGCAACAGATGCAAAGCGAAATACAGCAAACACAACAAAAGTTTGCCCTGCAAGAGCAGAGTTTCCGAAATTACGTAAAGAACCAGAATACGCAAAGAACCACCAACGACGCCAGAGACAGACTATACAACGAACGTAGGTTCGGCGCAGAAACCCCCAACGCAACCAACAATAATCAGACATGGCAGAACGGAAACAACAACACTTAGAAATCTGGCAATGGAACTGCAGGGGGTACAAGCGCAAGCAGGGCCTCCTACAGCAATTCATATACACCAGAGGAACCCCACCAGATGTAATCATGTTGCAAGAAACAAACAGCACCCCAACGCTCAGGGGCTACACATGTCAAGAGAGCGGCCGCACCGCGACCCTCATAAGCAAACAAATAGTAGCCATAGCACACAAAGAGATAGAGGATACCCAAATAGAGCACGTAATCACGGAGATAATTCCCAAAAAGAAAAGAAAAGCCAAGAGCACCTACATCGTAAATCTATATAGCCCACCCAGACAAACAAAGGGGAACTTTATTAGGCTCTTTGCGTAGGCGAAAAAGTTAGCGGGGCAGAATACTCTAATCATTGCGGGCGACTTTAACGCCAAGAGTCCGAGATGGGGCTACACTAACGAGGACAAAAAGGGGCGCGGCATCTGCACGGCGGCAGAGAACGAGGGGTGCGAGCTCCTAACCGACGAGAACCAACCAACCAGGCAGGGGAATAGCGTCAGTCCAGACACGAGTCCCGATCTAACCTTTATCAGCGGCGCCAAACAAGCGGAGTGGGAAAACCTGCTCGAGAACCTTGGGAGCGACCATCACATAATAAGGATCAGCACGGTGGCGGACAACGTCCGGAGGAAGATTGGCACGGCTCGGCTGACGGACTGGGACGCCTTTAGAGCGCACTGCAAGCAGCTCGAAGGCAGCATCGTTTCGGCGGAAGAGTGGAGCCAACAACTCAGGCGAATCCAAGACCTATACACGAAGGAAGTAGACAGGACGGAACAGACGCCGGAGGTGGACAAGCGGCTCCTCAGGCTATGGGAGGCGAGACGCGGGCTCACCAAGAGGTGGAAGAGACAGAAACTCAACAGAAAGCTAAAAAAGAAAATTGCGGACATCACCAAGAAAACGGAGGAGTACGCGACGCAGCTGGCCAGACAGGGGTGGCAGCAATTTAGCAATTCGCTAAACGGCACCCTCAGTACGGCCAGAACGTGGCAGATCCTCAAGGCCCTCATGGACCCGAGCAAAAACAAATCCGAAGGCAGCAAGTCGATACAGAGGCTAGTCCACCAGTACGAAGGCACGGACGAACAACTCCTTGAGGAAGTCCGGGTCAAATGCTACGGCAAAGACCAGGTCGAGAGCTACAAGGAAGAATACCGCGGCGAAGAAAACCCTACCACGGACCGACCCATCATGAGAGAAGAGGTCGTCGAGGCGATAAGATCGGCCACCAAGAACACGGCGGCGGGGGCGGACAAAATCCGGAATTCGCTAATCAGAAATATCGGCGACGAGGCCATCGACCAACTTACGGCCTACCTCAACAAGCTCTGGCAAGAAGGAAGAGTTCCGGCGGAGTGGAAACACGCCGTCGTCGTAATGATTCAGAAGCCAGGGAAGAAACTCCAAATAGAAAATCTCCGGCCGATATCCCTAACGTCGTGCCTAGGCAAGCTGTACGAGAAAGTGATCACGAAGAGAATCCAGTCGCACTTGGAAAACGAGCGATGGTACCCGGATAGCATGTACGGTTTCAGAGCGAACCTCTCAACGCAAGACGTGCTACTCCAACTCAAGGAGGAAGTGCTCGAGACGATGCCGAAAACGGGCGAAAACGTCGTCATAATCCATAAGCAGAAGGCATAATCCCTGACTGTTGCACATTACAGATTTGCACCTACTTCAAGGCGTCACTGCGACAGCTTTATCCAACGGCCAGGTGGGACTGCGCAAGAAGACAGCGCAAGTCTACAACAAAGAGCGGCAGCGCACAGGCTTGGTTCATCGAGTCCTGACTGCGCAGGCTGGACGACGGAACACGTGGCCACCCCCTGGCTATAAAGCTACCGCTGTTTCGCGGACGCATCACTTGGCAGCGGTGACAGCGGCGGAGCAGAAGGCATAATCCCTGACTGTTGCACATTACAGGTTAGCGAACTTTTCAGATATTCTAGAAGGTTAATAAGTATAGTTTTGCTGTCACCGCTGCCACGAAGTGTGACACTTTTGTTCGTTGCTGCAGTCATTAGAAATGGCTAGGGATCTTTCGAAACAGCTACAAGAACTCAAAGACGAACTAAGGAATGAATTCAAAAACCTAAAGGAATCTCTTGAAAGAAACATGCGTGCGGAAGAAAGAGGGCTCCGGGCCGATGTTGATGACATGAAGCAAAGCATGAATTTCATAAGTAAAAGCCTTGAAGATGCTAACCAGCGACTTGATGCTACCTTGACCGAGAATAATTCTCTTAAGAAAGAAAATGAAGTGCTACGGCAGCAAGTTCGATCATTGGAGAGGGATCTAGCTGAATGTCAAACCAGTCTTGTGAAATCGGAGCAGTACTCGCGCAACAGAAACCTTGAGATTAAGGGCGTTGCAGAAACTCCGAATGAGTGTTTAACCGATATCCTCGCTAAAATAGGTGCGGCCATCAGTGAACCCGTCTCCGCCAGCGATATAGACGTAATTCACAGGGTGGCAACCAAAGAAAAAACAAAGAAGAACATTATTGTACAGTTCATAAAGCGCGAAAAGCGAGACAAAGTATTAGAGAAGGCAAAGAAAACAAAACTTACGAACGGAAACCTGGGTTTGTCACTGGAAGCTTCCGAAACAGAGGCAAATTTGCCTATCTTTGTAAATGAACACCTGTGCCAATTTTTGAAGAGATTGCTTGGTATGGCGGTTGCGCGCAAGCGCGAACATGCCTGGAAGTTTGTCTGGGTCAAAAAAGGTGGCATTTTTGCCCGTCGCGATGAAGCGTCAGCCGTTGTGGCAATAAGACGCGAGAGCGATCTGGACAAGATTACTGCGACAGGATAAGAGTGCGCATGCTTGGCGCGAGCACTAAGATTTCCCAGCATGTGCAAACATGGCTACCGATTGTGTGCTACCTCAGGACATACGCGGTATCACAACTCAGAATCCAGACAGGCTTTTTAAGCTTTTTCATTTAAACGTAAGATCCATTCAGTATAAATTTGACGAAATTATCACCCTTTTAGAATCATGCAGCGTTAGATTTGATGCACTCATGTTCACTGAGACTTGGTATGGTGAAAACTCGGATCACTTTATTTTACCGTGTTACAATCATTTCTTTTTAAATCGGAAAAATTGCAGAGGCGGTGGAGTCTCCATTCAGGTTGTTGTACCAGGTTTTGAAATGCTACACGAATTTAGCACCATTGCCAGTGATATTGAAATAATTTGTATTAAGAAAAATAAGAATGTGTTCGCTGTGCTGTACAGACCGCCAAGCGGCAATCTCGTCACGTTCTTAAACTACCTTGATTCTTGACTTTCTTGTGCCAATGAAAATGGATGGTTACTAACAATAGGCGGTGATATGAATATCGATGTTCAAAAGGTCTCAAGCCGGGCGTATGACTTTTTGTTTTTGTTGCAGAGTAATGGTTTTCAGAATGTTATAGCAACGCCAACACGCGTTACTCTTTCAACTGCATCTGTGCTAGATTTATTCATTACTAACTTAAATCCTAATAACGTTTTCTCCGGTGTCATAAACAGTGACATCAGTGATCACTTACCTACATTTTGTATGCTTCAGCGTAACAGCGCATTGAAACAAAAGGAGTGGCCTGAACTCACGTACCGGGAAATATCATCTATCACGTTAGAAAATTTTAGGCACAAGATCGCTCAAACAGACTGGAAGGAAACATTTACTTTTGAAAACAGCAACAAGTGCTATGACTCATTTTTAAGAATCTTCAAGAAACATTATTTCGAGTCTTTCCCATTACGCACATACCGTAAACAAAAAAGGTTGCGTAAACCATGGATCACACATGAACATATCAAGCTTATTAAGCATAAGAACAAACTCTTTGACAACTTTCTTAAGTCATGTAGCATGGAAAAATTAAACGAATTTAGAATGTTTCGAAATAGGTTGAATAAAGACATAAAAAGATCAAAAAGCGAATATTATAAGCGTGTATTTGACAACAACTGCTTGCGTGATAGCGGCAAAGTGTGGAGGAAAATTAACGACGTATTAAACAAGAGCACTAAGGATGCCACGATTGACAACCTTGTTATACATAACAAAAAGGTTCGTGGAAAGGAATTAGCTAACCTTTTTAACGATTTCTTTGTTGAAATTGGCACTAGTACATACTGTCATGAAGCTGCTAATCATATTCCGAGATTACCCCCCACAATGTACTTACTGCCTACATCCATCGCTGAAGTAACAACATTATATCAGGAGCTTAAATATAGCCGTAGCCGTGATGTAGATGATCTAGAAATCAAACCAATCAAATACGTCATAGATTTAATTGCGCCAGCGCTTACACACATATATAACGTCTCTCTTTCGACGGGGATTTTTCCAAACAATATGCAAGTAGCAAGAGTTTCGGTAATCTACAAGAATGGTGACAAAAAATGTTTAGGTAATTATCGCCCTGTGTCAATCTTGCCTGTATTCTCTAAGGGACTCGAGAAAGTGATTAATTCTCGCATTGAGAAATTTACTAGAAAATATAACCTTTTAACGGACTACCAATTTGGTTTCAGAAAGGGACGCTGCACCGAGACAGCACTTCTAGCTCAGAAGGAAGAAATATTAAACAATTTCGAAAATAAGTTAATGACATTGGGTATACTCTTAGACTTTAGCAAAGCCTTCGATCGAGTCAACCATCCAATATTGTTAGATAAATTAGAGCAATATGGGTTTCGTGGGACAATACTACAACTTATTAAATCTTACTTGAGTGCGCGCCATCAATACGTCGAAGTAAATAAGCATAAATCTCACCTACGGTCTATTGAATTTGGAGTTCCACAGGGTAGCATACTGGGACCAATTCTCTTTCTTTTCTATATTAATGACATTGTAAAAATATATGAGGATTGTAGATATGTTATTTATGCCGATGATTGCTCGGTGCTCGTTAAAGGAAAAAAACATTGATACTGTAAGACAAAAGGGAAGTGCGTTCTGTCACAACTTGCAGATTTGGTGCCAGAACAATAGGCTCATTCTTAATGAGTCAAAAACTAAGTGTGTGTTGTTTCGCACCCCAGGTACCTTAGAGAATATAGACGACCATATTGCTCTCGGGCCATTCAAAATTAAAATAGAAAAGTCTGTTAAAATTCTAGGTGTCATTTTTTCAGAAAACATGTCTTGGAATGAACATGTGAAAACTTTATTACCAAAATTAAGCAGAGCCGCCGGTGTATTAAGCCAGAACCGTCACACTTTTCCAGTCAGCATTAAAAAGATGTTATATTTTGCACTCTTTAACTCTCACTTACATTACTGCATGCTAATATGGGGAAACACGACAGCATTGAACTTGCAGAAACTCTTCCTTATTCAGAAGAAAGCACTTAGATCTATAGAAAATTCCCCGTTCTTAGAACACACAGAACCACTATTTCACAAACATAAAATTCTAAAAATCCACAATATATACAAATACAAATTATTAAGAACCTATAAAAATGCCACATTAGGTAGGGCGGAACTATTCCAAGAATTATCAAATCTCAGGAAAAGTACAACTTCCTACCCATTCCGATATCAACCGCCATACTACGTTCCCTCCTCGCGCACCCATTATGGGAAAGAAAAACTTGACTACGCCCTGGCAACTGCACTAAATGAGCTAGACCGGAAAGGTGTGGACGTTCTGGCCCTTACTAACAAAACCTTATTTGACCTGTTTGTTTGACTGTATCGAAACTGCTTATGCTTCTAATTGTTCTTGTAATTGTCATTTGTGATCAGACTGTCTTATCATTTATTTTCTGATATGTTTATATAACTGAATCAAGATAACAAATCGTCGTGTCACTGCTGTTGTAAGGGGTGGCTAGAGCTTGGTCAAGCTGCACATATGCAGCTTTTTTCTCTGGCCCCCTATTTTCGCAGTAACAATGTATTGTCTGCGGCGAAAATAAAACTTGATTGATTGATTGATTGAAAGGGGGCCTTCAACAACGTGAGCCACGCGGCCATCATGGAGGGCATCAACAACACCAACTGTGGGAAGAGAGTGCACGATTACGTCAGGGACTTCCTGAGCAACAAAACGGCAACGGTGGGGCTGGGCGATCTGAGAAGCAACGTCTTCCCCACGCCGTGCAAGGGCACACCCCAAGGATCCGTCATATCGCCCGTCCTCTTCAACGTGGCAATGATTGGCCTGGCAAGAAAACTTATGGAGATCCGAGGAATCCAGCACGCGATATACGCCGACGACGTCACGATCTGGGTCACCCAAGGATCCCTCGGAGAGAAGCAAGAAAAACTGCAGGAAGCGGCGACCTGCGTGGAGAACTACACCAGAGAAAGGGGACTGCGATGCTCCACGGAGAAGTCGGAGCTCCTCAGGGTCGGAACGCACCGAACGCAAGCGACACTGGAGGTGACCCTTGAGGGACACAACATCCTGGAGAAGAACATGATTAGGATCCTGGGCATGTGGCTACAAGGCAGCCGGAAGTGCAGCCACACCATTAGCCTGCTGAGCAAGGCGGCGGAACAGGTGGGCCGCATGATCAATAGGGTATCCCAAAAGAGATACGGAATGAAAGAAGACGACACTCTCAAGCTAGTCAACAGCCTAATTGTCAGCCGAGTCACGTACTCCCTGCCGTACCACGTGACGACCAAGGCAGAAAGAGAGCAAGCAGACACCATCCTCAGAAAGGCGTACAAGACGGCTCTGCGTCTACCGAGAAACACGGCGAACGAGAAGTTGCTCCAGCTGGGCATCAGCAACACCTTCAGTGAGCTCGCCGAGGCTCTGCTGGGTACGCAAACCGCGAGACTGAGAGGCACCCCTACGGGACGAGCGCTCCTGAGGAGGTTGGGTCGGGATACGACCGGACTGACAGACAGATACGCGGACGCACCGGACCACCTCAGGAAAACCATTAATGTGGGACCACTGCCGAGAAATATGGATCCCAACCTACACGAAAACAGGCGAAAAGCTAGGGCCGAATACGTTGAGAGAACGCTAGCCCAGCTAGACAATACAGTATACACGGACGCCGCCGTATATATACACGGAAGAGAACGCGTGGCCGCGATGGTAGTGGTTAACAAGGAAGGAAACCTGATCACGTGTGCCACGGCAAAGGTCGCTGGCACAGCGGAGGCCGAGGAGATTGCCGTAGCGCTGGTGGCAGCGGAAGGTTATAGAACAGGCCGATCTCTCAACATACTGACGGACTCAAAAGAGGTGTGCAGGAACTATACGAGAGGCAGAATCAGCAAAACTGCCCTCAGAATACTCAGCGGAGCCACCTCCGCCGAGAAGGAAAAGCCCAGGCACAAACTGATCTGGATCCCGGGTCACGTAGGCATAGGGGGGAACGAAAGGGCAGACAGCCTAGCTCGAGGTGCAGCGTTCCGAGCTGGGCGGTCGGATGCCCCGGAGACCCACCTACAGGCTTGCGAGGGGGGATACGCAGAGACCCTGAACTTACATAGAGGAACTAGAATTAGATATCCGCCACCACACAGAGACCTCACAAAGGAGGAAGCGACCAGCTGGCGCAGACTACAAACAAACTCCTTCCCCAACTTACACGTGCTCAATAATATGTTTCCGACACAATACAGGGCCACCTGCCCTTAGTGCGGTGCCAAACCTACACTCTACCACATCACCTGGGAGTGCGAACGCAACAAAGCATTCCACAAACACGAACACCCGAGTGCGGAGCAATGGGAGAGTCGGCTCACCAGCAGCGAGCTCACGGCCCAAAGGGCCCTAGTGCAGCACGCGAGCGGTGCAGCACGACTCAGTGGAGCCTTGGAATAGGGGCCCACCCTTGCTGAAGAGGAGTCTCCAGTCGCCAGCGCCAAGAAGATGAAGACGACGGAGACCTCGTAACCGCGAAACTCTTGAAAGACTCAAAAGTTTTCACTCATTCACTCACTATGCGCATTGGTTGAGCAGAACATTCCTTTAGTCAGAATAACTGAAGACAAAAACAAACCGTGGTTCACTAAGTCTCTTCATCTACTCAGAAACAAAAAGAAACGTTCATACAGAACTGCAAAACGAACTGGCACCCCGTCAGCTTGGGAAAGGTATCTTAACTGTTTAAGTTCTTACTGCTCCGCTCTCAATGTAGCCAAAAATAAGTATTTTTCTTAAGACCTTCGTTGACTACTCAAATCTAATCCCAGGAAGTTCTGGCAAATTTTATCTCCTGAACGCAATACTAATGACATCTCGTTACAAAATAAAGAAAACAACATTCCTATTCCTAACAGTGAGTGTGCTCAAGTTTTTAATAACTTTTTCTCATCCGTATTCGCAAAAGAAAGTATTACTAATTTGCCCATTGTTGCAGACCTAGATTACCGGTACATGGAACCTATTGACCTTACTATTGATGGTATTGTGCAGCTTATTAATAACTGGAAGGTTTCGTCTTCAGCAGGTATTGACAACATTAATTCTAAATTAGTAAAAAATACAGTATCAGTATCTAGCAAGTTTTTATTGCACATTTTTCATCAATCATTAATGACAGGTCAGATACCCCAAGATTGGAAAACAGCCAAAGTCATACTTATCTTCAAAGACGCTGACAAAAACTTAACTGAGAACTACCGACCGATATCACTAACGCGCATATGCTGTAAAATGATGGAACATATTATTGTATCTCATGTTTACCAAGATCTAGAATCGAACAACTTCTTTTTTCATAATCAACATGGTTTCAGGAGAGGTTTGTCGTGCGAAACGCAACTGCTTGAATTTACGACAGATTTACGTTTTAACTTGGACTTAAACCTTGAAACTGACAGCATCTTTCTGGATTTTTCTAAAGCTTTTGACCGCGTAGCTCATTGTCGCCTGTTTTTGAAGTTATCATCATTAAAACCTAATTCACTAACTCTATCCTGGCTTCGAAATTTTCTTTCTAACAGGCAGCAGTTTACTTTCGCTAACAGCTTCTCCTCGCCCCTTTCAGATGTTTCATCCGGTGTACCACATGGAAGCGTTCTTGGTCCCTTACTCTTTCTGATATACATTAATGACATACCCAATAACTTATCATCATGCATGCGCATTTTCACTGACGACTGCATTATCTATCGTTCTATTAACTCCTCCGATGACCACCTGATCCTCAAAAATAATCTTAACCAAATTACTAATAGGTGTGACACCTGGCTAATGACTCTAAATTCATCAAAATGTAAAGTGATGTCCTTCACCCGCAAACGCACTAACTTGGACTATTCTTACTGTATTAAAAATGTCCCATTTTCTCGGACCTCATCATTTAAATATCTAGGCGTCAATCTTTCAACAAACCTCTCCTGGACTTCTCACATAACTACCATCTGTGCCATTGCTTCTCGATCACTGGGTTACCTGCGACGTGACCTTCGGAACTCACGTCCACTTATCCGCCAACTGGCATTTCAAACATTTGTTCGCCCTCGACTTGAGTTCGCCGCTTCAGTCTGGTCTCCCCATCAAAAGTACCTAATTACCATCATGGAATCAATCCAAAATAGAGCCGCACGTTTCATTTCCCGAAATTATGACTGCCGTTCTAGCGTAACTCAAATAAAGATTCACCTTTCACTTCAGCTGCTAAGTATTCGTCGCGACACAGCCCTCTTGTCATTATTTCATAAATACGCCCACCACACTAACAAACGTTCCTTACACCTAGAAACGTCATCGCACACGTCGCACAGATTATACAACCACCATAGCTTCACGCGCATCTATGGTAAAACAGAAGCATTTAACTCGTCTGCAATTCCACGTGCCATTCGGCTCTGGAACAACCTCTCCGACAACATAGTTGCGGAAACTGACCGTGAAAAATTCAAGCACTCATTGAACTCGCTTAACCCATGTTAACCATTACTATCACACTCACTGTTCTGTGTTATTTTTTTCTACCTTTTTCTTGCACTGTAATACGTTTGTTAGAAACTTATATTGTTCCTTTTTATTGTAATCATATGCACCTTTATGTAGCTAATATGTTTCTCTGACGTTTAGGCTGTGCACTTGGCTGCTGATTTCATTTGTTATTGTTGTTAATAGATTGTATGTTACTGATTGTATGCCCCCCTTAGTCAATCCCTATGTAGGGGCTTTGCAAGGTATTTTACAAATAAATAAATAAATACTGGTTTCACACGGGGCCCTTTTGACCTCGATCCAGTCCGTTACAAATCGAATTTCTCGGTCGTGATTGGCCCCTTTGCGCAAGCTGCGCGGGTGAAGGAATCGCATCGATAATTTCGATCCGGATCGGGCTTGATCACGATCAAGAGTGGTTGTGTAACACCGGTATTACACATGGCTCCCCACATAGGGAACACTTTAAGTTCAATGCTACTGAATGAAGAGCAAGTGCATAAATATGCCAGCGGTGGTATGTGGGCAAGTCTTTCTGGTGAAGCCAATGCTTGTGCAAACATTTCACCTACCAATGTTGTGCATCAATGTGTCTACTTCGACAGAATGGAGCCCCAGTGCAGATATCTGGCCTTACCTGTCCAAGGCAGCAAGTGCGGCTACACTGAAACCACTACCAGCATGAGCGGCTGTTCTATTTCCAGCGGGATTGCAGAATATTCAGTAGTGTGCTCTCACGCTGTTCATCGATGAAGCTCTGCCTAGACTGTGTGCCAAATATTTTTGGACGTGAAAGTGGGGGTCAACTGGTAAACATCAGTGTAACTGTGCCTGGACTCTGTGGCAAATATTTTTGGATGTGAAAGTGTGGGCGAACTGGCTAAGAATTGGCTCCGGACTACATGTGTTAAACCTTTTTCTCGTTCAGAGTGCTTTTTTTACTTTAGTAGACTGGAGATGTGCGCAAAGTGTGACATGTCAGTGGGCTAATTAATGTATTTGCTGGTTTGCAAATTATTCTTTGCAATTTTGTTTTTGCCGGAGTGGTACAAATTTGCCTCTTGTACGGGGCTTTTTAGATAAACAAATTACTATTTGTTATGACCATTGCTTCCTTTGTTACGCAAATGCAGCTTCCAGTGCTTTCCAGTTTATTTTCATGTTTATGTAAATTTCTAATAGGAGGCTTGCATATTCATTTCTCACGTTCTGGAGTGGCAACATGCAGCATTACTCAGTCTCATCGTTCACCGTACTACAGTAGTGCTTACTTGTTACACTGACTCCCCCGTTTAAGTACTCTGTACTAGTTTTACTTTATTGCTTTTTTGTTGTGTAGTTCTTTTTCTAGCCATTACCTTCTGTGATATAACCTAAAGGCAATATTTCCAATTTTGTTCCCAATCTTTGATTTCTGTCACAGGATTATTTTATGATGGTATGCGGTGGTATTTCTTATTGTGCTGTTTTCAAGCTTCTAGCTGATTGGTAACATTGCTTGGAGGCAGTTACCATCCGATTCAAGATACAATCCGATGTTTTTCTGTTCATTTCTGTATGCGTACTTGGAATTTTGTTTATGTACTAGTGAATGCTCACTTTCGAGTTCATTACAAATCCTTTCTGCGATTTTTATCATGGTTGATGTACTTTTACTTCTATTTGCATTTCTCACACATTTTGCTTGAATCTTGATTAAGCATTACATTTTAATAAAGTGTTTTTGCTTGGTCACAATGTTCTCATTTCATGCACTCTTGGCATGAATGCCTTGGTCAGGCCGCCTGCCAAGACATGACCATTTGTTCTTTGCAGGATGTCATTCCCATTTTGGTTGTAAGCATCGTAACTTACTAAAGCGGTATTGAGGATTCACTATTACTAACAGGTTCATTTTCATGTGACTTGGTAGAGGATGCGCTGGCCATGCGGGCAACAGTGCTTGGCACTGCGCCATGGCTCTTACACTCATCACCGACGCTTCTACTCATCCGGGCGCGATTGGAGTTTGTTGTTGGAAACGCCCGTTCAGTTTCACCTCACGCGATTGGCCTAGGCCGTGCCGACGGGTGCGGCTGACGACGTCGGCGCGGCATAGGCCACTCGCGTGAGGCGAAACTGAACGCGCGTTTTGAACAAGGATGTCCGATCGCGCCCCTGGCACCCGCGAAAATTCGCTTCAGATTATCGTAAACCTTTCAAGACCATTTCTAGACCAGCTTTTTGATAACGTCCTAAAAACGTTTAGAACTTGGTTACGAATGGTTTTGACAAAGGGATTATTTGTGTCTTTCCCAATTCTATTTCTAGACGAGCTTTTCGAATACGTTTTGCAGACCTGTTGTAGACAGTGTCAAGAGAGTAATTAAGCCGGACATTAGCAGACATATACGACGTTTTCCCAACGAAGTTCTCTCATTCGTGTCTTCTTTAACCCGTTTTTATCGTCTTGGATAAACACTACGAAAATGTTACGTACCTCTTTTGTGCTACCTGGGATAACCTGAGCTACACCGTGGAACGCGGCTCAGCAACGTCCTTCCGGTGTCACAGAAAGGTGGACGGCTTTGGCTCCATGGTGTAAACCTGGAAACTGTTTCCGCTCCAGAACAGGAGTTTTTTTTTGCTTCACTTGGTCAGTCACAACAAAGTTATTATTTAATAAACCGTAGGCCATATTAGTTGAAAATTCAGGGTAATATCTTTATCTGCATAGTTTCCAGGTAGAAAACTGATAAAGTGGGCACCATTCTGCCTAAGGGTCTGTGATGTATACAAGATTGAAAATCATTTCCATAGGGTGAGAATAGCGAAGGAAACTTGTGCTGTCGCTTGAAACACTGCCGTGCGATAACATTGGGGATTGCCATTATTATTTAGGCGTAGTAAGCACCCACACTGCAGATATAATATTGTTTAAGAGAACGTAATCCAGGATGGACATCTTAAACTGAGGACAATAATAATGACATTAGTAGGTTCTTACACAAACTAAATTAGAATTCCTTGTTTGGGGAAGCATGCCATTTTTCAAATGTAGCTGCTATCACATGAATCCGTAATAACTTTTGGCCTTATGCATATACTATTTGTTTTAAATTAATCAAACTGTTAGGTTTTATGTGCCAAAAGTGCAATATTGTTACGTCGAAGCAACCGCAAGGATGGAGGAAGAGGACGAAGTCCGCTTGTCCTGGCAGTGGCACGGTGTCGGCGAAGGCGAAACTTCCCACCTTTTCCTGGATTCACCTATAACTAAACAGACCCCATCACAATAGTTTTCACGGATGTGTGGAGTAAAACAACGGTGTCCCCAATGTATCAAGACGAAATGATCGCAGATACACAATCCGAGAATCTTCGCCGTAGTCGCCGTAACGCCGCTCTGCCACCAGAGGTGGCTTCCGACGGCAACAAACAGACACCGTCTTCTAGCGTTCCGTGGCAGCTATACGTCACGCCACGGACATTCACCCAAAAAGCCGGCGAAGATGTGGACGAATGGCACAACTTTTATCTATGATTCCAGTGAAGTTTTTGCCTAAAATCGGAGGCTTTCACTAATAATGAAAGCTAGAAAAGGTGTACGGAAGAACGTGTGTACAGTTTACACTTTTATTTACAAGTACAGGCCTTTTTTTCACCTGATATTTTTTCCCGTGAAAATAACGCTTTTGTGCCCAAAGCAATACAGCAACACAACACTGCCGTAAGCACAGTACAGGTGATCGTGCGTGTAGTGCATTTACAGGAATTGTATTTGCACTATCATATTAAACTTAAAAAAGAGGCGCCCATATTTTTTTCAGGGTGCGTACTGCTATAGGTCGTGCGAAATCGCTAATGATGTTTGGGAATGTCTTGCAATGACAACACCGCGATCTCATACAGACGTTTAGTACATCTTGTCCAATGTATGAGACATTGTTGAGTGTACGCGAAATATTAGTCTTCGAACCAATAATTCCGTACAAAATCTTTCGTACATTTTTTGTTTACATTTTGTAACTAGTGTTACCATGAACATATTTGCAATATATAAAAAGGAAATTTATTTTTGGTTCCGGCACCACTTAAATAGCCAACAAAGTACCAATTATTGCCAAATACTACACTTGGAACACCTAATACAAAAAATACCCATTATCTAGTTGCGCATGCTCGAACAATTTTTTGATGATTGAATGAACATTCAATGAACACTGTATTCTGAATGAGCTTGATCATTATAATGGTAATATATTGAGCTTTAGGACTTTCTAGAAACATATCAGGATGTGTTTTATGTTTTAGCGGAGAAAACGAACTAGTTGCATTGCCGTCTTGTTGAACCCGTCAAGAAACATAGATATATTTGGGGTATCTCAGAGGCGTAAGATTTATTTGTGGGGCAATACCGCGTCTACGGAGTCTTTACGAACCATTTTTTGGAAGCTGCGGCGTACCCAAGCTATAAATTACTGGCCTTTGATGTCTGTAGGCCAGACCGCGGTCAGACCAGTGTGCCCAGAGATCTTCCGCAGGAGCCCGTGAGGTCAAGATAATTGAAAATAATTTGAAGAGGTTCAAAATAGTAAATCTGTGCTGTCGCTTGAAAAAATAAAATGCAGATTATGGACTAGTGAGATTATTTTTGTGTAGTGAGCATCTGTACAGTGCATATCATTTCGTTATAACGAAATAAAGGCATGATATTGCATACGAAACTAACGGCAATAATTTTGGTATAAGCCGATCTTGCTCAAACTTTCTGACCATTTCTCCATTTATAAAGTACGAAATTTTCGTCAAATGTAGCTGTCGTCTGATGATTCTTTACAAGCATTTGTCCTTACGCATATACTATTGGCTCTAAATAATATAAAATCAGGGGTTTTATCGGCCAAAACCGCAAAACGATTATGAGAGACGCTGTAGGGGGGACCACCGGATTGATTTTCAACACCCGCCGTGCTTTAACGTGCGCCCAGTGCACCTTAATTTTGAGATCGCCATCATCGAAATGCGGACCCTCCCGCCGAGATTTTAACCCACGCCACTCGGCTTAGCAGGGCAATTACAGGACCCCTACACCCCCACGGCTTTTACCTTGCTAACACAATGGTAGTTTCCAAGCAATTTAGTTAGCTCGGACTGTTCGTGCGGCTGTTATAATGTATATTTTAGGCTTGTTTCTTCTCTTGCTTCAATACAATAATTGTTATTCAAACAGGGTGTGTATCTTTCTTTTTTTACTGTAAGTAGCATTGTTTCATTGGCCCCTTAATGTGACAGGCTAATCGACCACCATAATGCACAAGACTGTAATTCCACCAGACTATATAGCTATAGATTCGGCAACAACATTTGAAAGAACTAAATGCGTAAATCAAGGGCCGTATAACGTAAAATTATTCTGATATGTTTTATTACAATCTCAAGACGTCAAATTTGCGTAACCGCCGACGCAAGCATCGGGCGGTCACTCGCAGGGTTGTCTGAACAAACTAGTGAAATGGTCCCTTCGTTAATAGTAGGTGACCTTTGTTTGCTTGAAAAACGAATAACATTGCATGCACTGACCGGCTTGTCTTATCTAATTGGCTCACAAGAGGCGAGGAGCATGCTCTAGTGGAGAGGTATTCGATGGGGCCGAGCCACTGCACTGAACATACATAACCGGATGAACCACCGGCAGCACCTTACTAGGTGGTGCTGGCGTCGGCAATTGGTCCGCTTTCTCTTAGCTTGCGTTGGCTCGTCGACAATCGCGGCAGCAGGCAACGGAAGCTTAAGAATGACGCTAAAGGAGATCCCCAGCACAGAATAGTTGGGAGAACGAGGTCGTAAACGTGCTGAAAGTTCTCGGAAACTTCACAATGCCACGCAAAATGTTTTATTCCGCGCAAATAAACCCATGCTCTCGGCAGGGGCGAGTATTCAGTGCAAGGAACGACCAGTGACAGCCATCTTTTATTCATTTCAGAACGGGGCAGCCTGCGGCAATTCACAAGAAAATGCAGTTTTGTTCGGCCTATTATTGGATCTTTAACGCGTACGCGTCACTTTGACGCGGTAAGATTTTGCGGTTTTGTGACGTCACGTGAGATGCAGGTGAAGGGGGTGCAGCCGGAAAACGTTTGCCCAATAGCCGAGGGCTAATGGCAAAAAGCGTCGAATCAGAAATATCTATTTTTGTTTTGTTTGCGGAAATTATGCATCACCAGTGTGTACACGTCATATCACATGGGGAGCTAACGCGGTATTCGCGTCGTCGAGTGACAGACAGGTGAAGTGGGGGAGCCCAAACAAGTATTTAACCCATCGCGGTGGGCTGATTGCAGAATTGGAATAGAAAAGTTTGGAATTGTTTTACGTTATAGCACCACAAGTGTCGATTCTAAAGAAGACGAGCTCGACTGATCTGTATGTTCAAATGACTTTGTAATTCGATGTTCAACATGTTCAACTATTTTGTCTGATTACCACATTAATTATTAGCCTATTTCACACCTTTCTTATATTGTATTCAACGCGCAATTACTATGATGCCCATCGGGTCTCCTTCCCCGTCCTGCAACGATGGTGACATGCGTTTTATTCTTCCGAATTAGTGTTGGCCCACTCTCTTCGCTAAGGCACCCAATCGCTTGCCCACATCCTGACGCCCTTCCCGGCAACAATAAGAATAACGCATTTGGGCGAGGCAGGCCTGAAGAGCTTCCACCGTCGTCATGGAGTGGCTGACGCGTGCTTAAGGCACGTCGGCACTCTCATTGGTCGGTCTTGCATTTAGCTTCGACAGCATCCTTTTAACGCAGCAGCCATGTATCGTTAGAAATACCTCTAGGGCAATGATTATTATGGAGTTTCAAATGTGACAGGATGTAGCCCGGCTCTGGTGTGTGGCAGTCAAGTGTTGCAGAGCGATTTCGAGGTGTTCTGGCATCTTCTTGGTGCACTTAACGTGATGTGTGTTTGTACGAGGTTATTGAATATTTGCTGTGGAGCCTTTGGGTGCAGCGGTAACAACAGTATGCAGTGATTTTTCTTGCCTGCCGAAGCGACAGACGTCATAAAATGCGACACCTGTATGTGTTGTAAACTATTTTGACAGTGGTGACTTTTTTTTTATCGTTACAGAACAGCCTCTCGGGCTATGTCAAACACGAATTGGAAAAAAAATTTGCCGCTATGATCGGTTGGCGTATGAACTAGAACATCATAATCACAACGCGTTTGTATAAAAATATAGGAATGCATTAATGTCCTGGTGGTGAGGGGAAAGGTGACGACTACAGAAACCTTGCTAGGCCGGTAGCATCATGCGCCATATGTACACAGGCGGAGAAAAAATACAAATAAGGTGTACACTAACGTAATTGCAGAGCAGTGCTTGCTGCTCATCACAAGATAATATACGTTTTGTGATAAGGTATGCATTTACAGGAAGTTTACGCAATATCTGTGTTAAACGAATAGTTTAACAAAGAAATGATCAGAAGTGGCGGCCACATATCTCGTGGATAAATGAAGACAAATACAAATTTTCCACAATAAGGAAAATTGACAACGTAGGAACCGCAACGGGTGGTATTAACCATGCAATCAAGTATTGTGAGGGTTGTGTAATGTAGTTGTTTTACACATACAACACCATTGTTAACAAGTTTTGCCCACAACTTTCATTGCAGAATATGATATATATTATATATATATATATATATATATATATATATATATATATATATATATATATATATGTATATATATATATATATATATATATATATATATATATATATATATATATATATATATATATATATATATATATATATATATATACATATCCGGTGCAGCAGTCGAACACAGGTGAACTTGCACAGCTAGTAGCCGACGCTGTAGCCTTAGGTCACTGGCGCACACACGAGCAGACGGAATATAACGTCCCTTAAGGGCGTTAGAGCGTATGTCGCGTTCTGTGGCAAATCGCCTATAATAACAGTCCCTCCAATATGCGACATCGTAAAATAATTACCAGGCACCAGGCACCAGCGCCTCACTACACCAGGCACCAGCGCCTCACTGATTTTTCTTCACCCTCAAGCTGGTGACTCCGCACTTCCCGTCATCGCTATTAGCTCCGGATGCCTCATCCGATTCGCTGGGCCTACCGCCGAAAAGCTCGATCCCCGCTGTATACTCACTCCGCCTTCTATCCTGTCAGTCATGGCCAAACAGAAATATTCTTCTAACTGAAACATTTAGCAGGAGGTAGTTGTTCATCTTGACCAGAATGCGACAACAGTTTACATCGAACAATTTTGATACCAACATTTATATCACCACCAGCGAGCGAACATTATATGCGCGCTCTATATGTGTCGGCATGCCAACGTAGGACCTAATCTGAATGGGTAAACTTAATTTGCGTATTAACGCTAATCCTACACGAGTAAACGAGAATGTATCTTCGAATTCCTGAAAGCAAGGCAGAAAAATTGAATGTATAGGACGAGAAATGGTACAAATCAATGCTTATGTCCTGAGTTCGGTTTTAAAACAACTATAGCATTTGTATTCCTGTGAGGAAATGGGAAAACCTGATAAACCTGTGCTTATCACGAAAGGGACGCAATGCTGCACCGTTTCGACATAGCGCTATCTACAACAACAAAAGTAGGGAAAAGTATGGGCCGATCCCAGAGACGGTGCGCTCTAACGAATCAGCCAAAGCGCCAGCCTTGCGAAGACAGAAGGCGAGCAAGTGGCGCGAGTAACATGTGCTAATCATTTAAATCAGCTTGTTGCCTTTCCCTTGACCAAAGCAGGTGTGCTGTGTTGGCACAGTGGTTTGAGCAATGGGCTGCTCTGCTTAAGGCAGACGTTCGGTTCCGCTGTTTGCATCAAAACTGTTCTAAGTCTAGTGACACAGAAAAAGAAGTATTGTATTGTAAGGAATGAGGCAAAGAATGCTTCGCCTCAGAAATTATAACAGGTGCACTATTTGTCAGATGTATTTGCTAAAGTAGTCTGGGTTGTGCATTCTCCAGCAGAAGATGGTTTGAAGCCAGAGAAATAGCATTAACCTGCGTCGAGGATTCGTCGTAAGAAGAATATCGCAGTTGTTGTATCTGGGCACAACATTGATGAGTGAGTGCAGTGCCGTAGCAAAATTCTGCATTTTTTTTTCTATTATTTTCTAAATGGCAACGAGCGCTTCTGTGTAATTATGTCTATGGAGAGCTCAAATGTCATGCCTTGTCTGACGTACAACTAGAAGTTCTGGGAAGTTGGAAAGTGAAATGGATGAATTAATGGCTTAGTTGACGTAGACAATGTTGTCGTGGGTACCGTAGTGAAAAACACGCGGAGCGACCTTAAAAATGCTTGAGAATATTTGATTTGTATGAAGGTTTCTAAGTAATCTATAGAGTATCTTTAATGTTTTTAAAGAACCAAGAGCTAAAGCTACGTTTATTATTGTAACAAGAGTTTCTTTTTCTTCTTGCGGATCGTAATTTTCAAAACAAGGCTGTCACGAGCATGCCCCTCCTGGCTTTGCAGATAAACTGCGTGGCTATCTACGTGTTGCTTGTCTCTCTATACACGAGTACACAAAACGAATATTGGGATCCCTAACTGAAACATATCGCAGGTGTTATTTGTTAATCTACACCAAAAAGCGACGAAATTTAAAAGAACAATTTTGCCACGACCATTCTTGCCTCCCTTGTAAGCACTTTTGTTTAGCGCCGTTTATATGCTTTCGAAACGATCGTCAAGTTTAGATTGTGGTGCCGCCTCAACACAAATATTTATCGATTAAACGAAAATCCTTCGCCGCATCCTTCAGGTAAGTTAGGAAAGCTAAGTCATTAGCCTGACAAACGCGGAGCGCGACGTGATCGGCGACAAAGTATTATACAATTGTACAAATCAATGTTTACGTCATGCGATGTATGTTCAAAGAACGATACCATTTGTGCTCATGCATCGAAATCATCAAACCTTATTAATCCGGGCTCTTTATGAAAGTGATTCAACGCCGGACCATTTCGACGCAGCGTTAACTCCAACGATAGCAGTTCTGAATAAAGCGGGTTCATCCCACTGGTAGCGTAGCCAAATGAATCGGCCTAAGCGCTAGTGTCACAAAGACTGAAGACGTGAAAGTGAGACGTGGAACACGTGGGGATTATCTCAACGAGCTTATCGGCTTTGGCATGACCGAAGTATGCCTGCATTGTCGCCACAGTGGTTAGAGCATTGGCCTCCTCTGCACGAATGTTGATGTTCGATTGTATTGTTGATCAAGCTTTTTTATTAAAATGTTTGATATGTAGTGAAACAGACAAAAATGTTACCTGGCATCCAACGAACTACAATGAATCACCTGGAATGAGGCTCACAATGGTTCACATAATGATATATAGAAGCTGCACTATTTGTTCTAGGCTTTTGATTAGGCAAACTATTTTAGCTATTCTCCTAGCGAACGTGGATTGAAGAAGAAGGAAAAGCATGAACATGCGCTGAGGATGAGTCACAAGTAAAATATCCCAGCTGTTCATTTTTCCTTGGCATGCACGTGATGGGTGAGTGTATTGCGACAGCGAAATTCTCGATATCCTTCTTGTATTTTTATTCCAGAATCGCAGCGCATGCTTCGACGTAAATGTGCCTATTGATGGCTCTAATCTCGAGTCGTATATTAGTTGAAAGGGTAAATTCTGGGCAGCTGCAGAGTCAAGTGAATCGCTAATGCAATACGTAACCTTCTAGTCGATGTCGTAGGCACTTTTTTCAAAAAGCATGGGTGAAGCGACATTAAAATTCTTGAGAGCGTTTGACGTCTATAAGGGTCACTAAACAACCTATAATGTTTCTGATTATGTACTTTAGGAAAAACAAGAGCCAGACCTCCGTTTGATAAATTACCAGTGATTTCCATACTTTTTATTTTGCGGAGCATATTCAAAACAGCCCTGTCACACCTAGATCCCTCCCCCGTTTGCCTACAAACTACGTGGCCAGATGGACATTATCGGCAAGAAAATGGAGACAGTGGTTTCGCGAATTATCTGCAAAATAGTAAAAGCGATTGTGCTTTCTCTTTTGAGGACACGTGTCAATATTGGAAGCAAATAACTGGGGAGTGGTGAAGTAGTTTCTTAGCAGGTGAAGTAAGACTAGCAGCACATTTGATATATATGACCCTAATATGTGCTACGTAATACAATGCTGTATAGATTACAAGTTTCCCAAAAACGAGGGTATTGTAGTTCTGCATAATGGTACATGGGACGCCCAAGCATTTTTTAGCTACACATAGCGATGTATATCTGGAATAATCGGTACCAGATGATGATAAAATTAACCATACACCGACGTATTAACAGATTTCTACATGTTTGGAAATGCTTCTTAAGCCGACTGCATTAACTTTCGAAGGAAGTTGACGACATGCTTTGCATGCTGCAATGACGTAATAAAATTGTCAAGTTTTCCATGGTCATCTGCTGTGCTCGTGAAAAAGAAAGATGTATTCATTCGCTTTTGCGTTGAATATTGATGGCCCAACAATGGCTTTAAGATCTACGCATATCCGCTACCTACCTTTCGTGCCCTGCCTCGGCCAGATGATACCCCTTATCATCTGCATGGAGGTGGATTTCTCCACTCTGGACCTTATGTCTGCCCACCGGATAGCTGAACATTAAGAAATTGCCACCGCGGCCTGCCAGAGCGTCCACCTTAACTGTGGGAGGCCGAGCGGTTGTTTCGCATCGCCTCCGGGTGTCCATTGGTCAGCTAAACACCGACGAACCTATACCTCAGGCGGGCGCTTGGCTTTCTTAATATTTACTGCGCTTGGAAAAGATGCGGCACCCTAAAGAACCATTTCAACCAACATAAGCACAAAAAAGGATGTCTGTTGGCACCATGAGGCCAAATTCACAATAGGTAGGTATCTTCCCATCATTTGGAGCTTCCGCAGTTGCTGAGCAACAGGCTGCCAGCACGTATGTACTTCTTGCTTGTAGGTACGGCACCGAAGCAGTGGTGGATGCAGCACAGTCGATGGAATGGGGGCAAGGAACAAGGGGTGCCCAGAGAACCTCGAAAATTTTAGAGCCCGCTTTAGAGCTAGAAACCGGCATGAACAACCAAATGCCAGATGGTGGGAAATGTGTAATTATTGCAAAATCCTATGCGTTTCTGGCGGCACGTATATATCAACCAAGTCGTACCACATATGAGGCCGGACGCTTCACAATTTCACGATCGCAATGATCTAGATGCTTCAATGGACAACCACCTATTTGGAAGCTGGCGACAGGCACCAACAGACTGGTTTTATACGGTGAAGTCATCCACCGCGCCCTCTCCATGTGCCACTTGGGGAAGGTTCACCATCGCGGCGAAATGAAGCTTGTGCGAACTCTCGCTTATCCTACTGCGCACGTTAGTTCCCTGTTCGCCGCAGTGGCACTTGGATTGTGCGTACTTGTTCAGAAGAGCTTGCGGCAGTGTGTGCCCTACACGGACCATGTGGCATGGACGTGTGTGCGCGCCGCTCGAGGGCGGTTGCTGCCTTTTGCACGCGTGATAACTGTGGCGTATGAGAAGGGTGCAGTGTAAGCGGAAGCTGGCTCGCTGGCTCCATGTATAAATCCAGTCTGAGCCGTGACGGCCGAGAATAATCCATTTCCAGGCAGCGTGGTTGTTGAAAACAGACACTCGAGGGAAACAACGAGGCCTAGCAGAGCTTGTTCCAAGCGAGCACATATTTAGAAATTCGAAATTCTGGCCGATGGACGCTGGCGCCCGAGTTGAATTCCTCTGGGTTCCCAACGGTGGGTTTCCAACGAACCACATGCCGAAGCCGAAGCGTCCGCTCTAACCAGTGCGCATTGGCTGTGGTTCTGCTGAGCATACATCACACCTTATCCACTCGGTTTCTATTTAGCCGTTACATATGTAGCGAAACGTATGAAAAGCGGTAATTAGCGCATCCTAAGTAGTAAACAGTATTATCGTTGATATTTTCAAAACGTCTCGAAGATATGCGCCTCTTAGCCAGGTACCTATGTAAGAAATATGGTCATAAATATGACGGTCTTCTTTTTATATAGGCTGTTTATCGTAAAAGGTAAAGATCTGCGAAATTGAACGTGTTAGTTAAATATTCAGTTCAAAAATGAGATTAGGTTTATGCGCAATGACCGGCAATATACGCACATTATTTCTTCATAAGCTGACTCTAAATAAATTATATATTTCTAGCATTGCGCTGCCTTGACAAGACGACGTAGCTGCAGCTGAAATCCGAATTCTTCATATCTGATGCGGGTAGTTATATGGGCTTGTTGATATATGATGTTCATTCTTGTTGTCGCACAGGCATAACGAAACGGATATACGAGGCACATCAGAGGAGGTTCAGCGCTGAACAAACACCTGCGAACAGTTGTGAACGCCTGCCTTGATACCTCGCAATGAACCTCAGGAACCACTTTTGCGCACTGCAAAACAATTTAGGCCACGAAGCGCTCTTGAACTGCAATACGCACGTATTATTTGTTCCTAATAAACGCAGGTTAATAATGCCATAATGCACAGGTACTTTGTCATTATATTTAGAAAATTAGCCCGCGTATGTCAGAAGACCTGGCACCAAGTAAGGTAGGTCTTAGTACCAGGCGCTTCGTTAAATTTGCAGGCTCGTGAAATGAGCTCTCTCAACATCGCTTTCGACGGGCACAACTGCATCGTATTTTTTTTCGTTCCATTAGCTGCATGTTCAAAAGCCTTTACGTGGTTCTTATCCTTCGCCCCCAACAGCGCAGCATGCGATTCGGAGGTCGTGTGCAGGCTTTTCGGCTACTCCATTGATGTCGTCACATCTCCTTTGGGAACCAGGAAGAAGGACTCCCAATGAATTACACACCTCATAACTCGTATGGAAGGTCGCAATAGGTTTTTAGCCTATATTGATTCAATTACCGAAACATTACCCATTACCCAAGAATTACGCATACCGAAGATAGTCATCGTGAGTTGGGTTCTTCAGATTTTTGGGAAGATTACCGGATGGCTAGTCTTTCTCGTAATTGCCGCCAGGGTTCTGTTGTTGAGCCAATGTTTTCAGCTCAAAATACATTGGGTGTGCACTTGAAATTATTCGGTAAAATGGAAGTAGGAGCATAATTCTGCTTGAGTTTTCATGTATATGTGGCCTATATACAAAGGTTACCCGCGTTTCGAGGAGACAGGATACAAGCACATGAAAATTTTTTTAATTTCGTAAGCTTCGTAAAACAAGGGACAACCATAGCTCATGATGTGGTTTCGTCAAAAATTTAGCGCCTTTGTGCTCAGCTTGGTGTAAGAAAGGCGTGTCAGTGTGTCTAACCAGCTCCATTTAAATCGTAAGGTATGTGCTACGTGAAAGGTCACAAGCTTAATTCGACTGGTATCTGGCATCCAACCTTGACTGTAGGGGTGAGCACTCTGCTCATAATCTGCACCGTAGGTTACGGCACCCCAATTTCTCTTATTTCGCCAGAAGCGTAATTGAAAATCACTTGCTGCGCTGGTTTTCTGTGCTGTAGAAATACTGGTATGCATAATTATCCCATACGACATTGAAATACCCGCCCATTGCTGCGTATACAACACCAGTAAGAGATTTGCAAGCCGGCTTCTAATGGGATTGAATGGGGTTAAATTAAGAATAATTCTGGGGTTTGACTCGCCAAATTCATGATTTAGTGATGAGGTATGCCGTATCAATGAATGAATGTGTGTGGTTTAGTGGCGCAAGGGCCAGATATGGCCAAGGAGCGCCAAGACAGTGTAAGTGATTTCGCGGTGGAATGATGAGTTCTGTGAAGAGGATGTAACTTCGCTGTAAAGTGGCCTAAAAATAGTCGCTGTAAAGTGCGTAAAATCTACGTGCTATAAAATTATGGCGATGACTAATGATGAATACTATGAACACTAAAATCCATCGTAGAAGAATGATGCAAAATAGAAAATATATAAGATGGTAAAATTTCTTGGAGCACTGCTCCCTCGCCAGAGTCCTTGAAACAGAAGGGCCTACAGGCATGTGCTATGCGAAAGAGCTATCACAGCGGCATCCTCTGAAGAGAGGACCCGCTACGAACATGTGGGGCTAAAAACACACAAGACAACATCTTTCAGAAAACTTAGGAGTGCGTTTGTGTCAAATAAAGGTTCTGGGTCGAGTAGCATTACGGGATGTAGGGGGGTGTGCTGCCGGTATGCTAGGGAAAAATGTTTCCTTCGTTCAGATTCGGCTGGCCGACACTCCAGGAGGACGTGGAGGACGGTCAGCCTTTCCTCGCATCTACCGCAGGTTGGAGGATCATTTTCAATGAGTAGAAAGTTATGCGTGCCAAATGTGTGTCCTATTCTGTGGCGACAGAATAGGACATCTGTTCGCCGTGATTTTGTTAAAGAGGGCCCAGAACCTAACTGTGGCTTTATCACGTGCAGTTTGTTATTTACTTCTGTGTCCCACATAAGTTGCCAGTGGTTTCGCAGTTTTCTTCTTAAGAAAGGCTTCAGGTCTGTGACAGGGAACGAAGCAGTAGGATTAACTGCATGCAATGAAGTTGATGTGGCCATCTGGTCCGCTAGAACGTTTCCCTCGATGCCCCTATGCCCAGGCACCCAGCATATAATCACATGTTGGTTAGATATATATGCTTTACACAGTACGGAGTAGAGTTCATTAATCACCGGATTTTTGTGGTTACAGAAAGACATCAAGGCCTTCACGACACTAAGGAAGTCCGTATATATAACAGATTTCAGGAGTTTTGATTTATTTATATGCGTTACGACCGACAGCAGTGCGTAAGCCTCAGCCAAGATACCAGTTTCCAGATGCAGTACATCGGTTTCCGAGAAGGATGGACCGACGGCTGCATAGGACACCCCGCCGTGTGACTTCGATGCGTATGTGTAGAACTTCGTGCAGGGGTATTTGTGCTGGAGTTCTCGGAAATGCATTTGGATTTCAATCTCTGGAGCGTGTTTTGTAACTTGCATGAAAGATATATCGCATTGTGTCAGCTGCCACTCCCAAGGAGGTAGCAGCTTGGCTGGATGCATTAGGCGAAACTCGAAGAGTGGAACATGCATTTCTTTACTAAGCTTACTCACACGCAGCGAGAAAGGCTGTCTTACGGAGGGACGATTATGAAAGAGTGTAGCATATGTCATCTCGTTAGCGGTATTATAACAGGGATGCTGAGGATTAGAGTGGACTTTCAAAAATTATGTTTGGCTGATGTATGTTCTCTGGATATGAAGTGACCACTCATTCGATTCTGTATATAAACTTTGTATGGGACTCGTTCTGAAAGCGCCAGTGGCCAGTCGCCTTCCTAGATGGTGGACTGGGTCTAGCATTTTAGTGCGCTCGGGGTGGCAGAGTGATAAATTATTGCACCATAGTCTAGTCGTGATCGAATGAGGCTTTTATAGAGATTCATTAAACACTTCCTGTCACTACCCCATGTAGTCTGGGATAGAAGTTTCATTGTCTACATTGTTTTTAGACATCTTTTCTTTAATATGTTTAATGTGGGGGGATGAAAGTGAGTCTGTGGTCAAGTATAACACCTAGAAATTTGTGCTCTTTGTTTACAGGTATTTGTTGCATACCCAGTTCTAAGCAAGGACCGGGGATCATTCCTCTTTTTCTTGTAAAGAGAGCGCCAGAGCTTTTGTTAGGATTGATCTTAAATCCATTCTTGTCTGCCCACATTGAGACTTTGTTCAGGTCATGCTGTACCTGTCTCGCACACTGCGGGGTTACAGGATTTGAAAGCTATTTGTATGTCGTCCACGTAGGCATAACAAAAGATTGCCGGTGGTAATGAAGCGCGAAGCGTGTTCATCTTCACGATGAAGAGTGTGCAGCTGAGCGCGCCTCCTTGGGGTACACCCGTTTCTTGCGTGAAAGGACGCGAAAGTACATTACCGACTTTTACCGGGAAGGTACGACTGGACAGATACCTTTCTATTACGTTTAGCATATTACCATGGATGCAAATTTCTGACAAGTCTCTTAAGATTCTGTAACGCCACGTTGTATCATACGCCTGTTCCATATCGAGAAATATCGTTAGGAAGAACTGTTTATGTATAAATGCGTCCCGGATATTTACTTCTACACGTATCAGATGGTCAGTTGTGCAGCGCCCTTCTCAGAAGCCGCACTGATAAGGATCAAGCATTTTGCTCTGTTCAAGGAAATGAATGAGTCGCCGATTTATCGTTTTTTCAAACACCTTACAAATGCAACTTGTGAGTGCTATCGTGCTGTAGCTTGCCACTGAGGAAGGGTCTTTCCCTTGTTTCAAAACAGGGACCACAATGGCTTCCTTCCATGTGGTTGGAAGGTACCCTGCATCCCAGATGGTGTTGAAAAGTGTGAGTAGTGTAACTTGCGTGTCATTGTGTAAGTTTTTGAGCATTTCACACATGATTATATCAGATCCCGGTGCAGAGCTCTTGCATGCGCTCAAGGCAGCTCTCAATTCGGCAGCACTAAAAGCACAGTTGTACGGTTCATTCTGTCGACATTTTCTGATGAGTGGCTTGGATTCTTCTATTTGTTTATATTTCAGGAAGGATTGCGAATAATGGTTTGAACTTGATATACTCTCAAAGTGCTCCCCAAGTGAGTCAGCCTGATCTTGCAGTGTATCGCCCTGTATATTTACTAGAGGGAGTAAAAATGTTTGCCACCCTCTAATCATATTAACCCTGTTCCAGGCTTTGGCCTCATCTCTAAACGAGTTAATACTCGATAAAAACTTGTGCCAACTTTTTCTTCTGGCCTGTCGGTGGGTTCTCCTACCTTGGGACTTTACTTTTTTAATGTTGACAAGATTCTCTGCAGTGGGCGAAGCGCGTAGCAGCCCCTACGCTTTGTCCTGATTCCTACGTGCGATTCTGCATTCATCGTTACACCACGGGACATGCCGTTTGCATGCCGAGCCACTTACTTGACGTATGCATTTAGATGCGGCATCTATTATGAAGGCTGTAATATACTGCACAGCAGCATCAATTTCTAACGAGGACATGTCATCCCATGATATACTAGTTAAGTTTCGGAATTTCTCCCAGTCTGCTGTATGAATCTTCCACCTAGAAGCCTGTGGTGGATATTCGTTTTCTTTAAGTGTTCTTAATAGTATGGGGAAGTGGTATGGGGAAGTGGTCGCTTCGTAAGGATTGTTCGTAACTTCCCATTCGAGTTCAGGCAGTATGGACGGGGAAACTATGCTAACATCAATTGAAGAAAAGGTATTGTCTGCAAGACAGTAATATGTGGGTTTCTTCTTATTCAGAAGGCACGCACCAGAAGAAAAAAGGAACTGTTCAACAAGACGACCTCGCGCATCTATATGAGAGTCGCTCCACAGGGAGCTGTGCGCATTGAAATCGCCAAGAACAACATAAGGTTCTGGCAATTGATCTATAAATGATTGGAATTCATGTTTCGTTAATTTGTAATGTGGGGGTATGTAAAGACAGCTAATGGTGACGAGTTCGTTTAGGAGAACGGCTCGAACCGCCACTGCTTCAAGAGGCGTTTGTAGCTGTAAAAGTTGACCCGCAACGCTGTTATGGATAATAATGGCGACACCACCCGATGATGCGACAGCATCATCGCGATCTTTGCGAAATGTTACGTACTGTCGGAGAAAGTTTTTGTGTTTGTATTTTAAGTGTGTTTCCTGTAAACACAGCACTTTTGGATTGTGTTTTTGGATGAGTTCCTGCACTTCACCAAGGTTTCTAAGAAGACCTCGGACGTTCCATTGAATTATTTGTGTATCCATATTGGAAGTCAATAGGTGCTGTGTGTACGGAAACGGAAGGTTCGCCTTAGATTACAGAGCTCTTTCGAGGCCCTGTATTCGGGGTTTTGCCATTTCTGGAGCGTTCGACGGAGCCTCGCTGCTCCTTAGGCGCTTGGTGCGCCTTGAGGATAGGTGTAGTGTGCATTGTCTCTTGTGAGGCGCCCGACACGTGCTCTTGCGAGCGAGATTTTACCAGCGAGGGTCCCGCCTTGGAGAGCAAGACCCCTGTGCCCACCAGCCCGGAGGTAGATGGGGCTCCCTGGCGGATTTGACTGCGCCGGCTGTTGCCAGCGCTGGAAGGGGTCGGGGAGGTTGGGGCAGCCTAGGCTGCGCCCACCTTCGGGGTCGGTGGCCCCGTCTGGTTGGTTGACCGAGCGCTAGCTGCAACCACCGCGGGGACAGATGGCGTAACTGCCGACTCGCTGGTTGTGGGTCGGACAGCCGCCGGTGGCCGTTGTGTCGCTGCCCCCTGACGCGTCACATCGGGAAATGAAATGGAATGGAATGGAAAACATTATTGACTCTTTTAAGGTTTTAGTGGGTCGAGGCCAAAGTCTTCATTCTTGAAGCTTGGGTCCTCTTCAGCCATGAATGGGTCCCTAGTCCAGGGCACCACTGAGCCGGGCCGCCTCGCACGCGTGCGCTATTAGAGCTCTTTGAGCCTCTAGCTCGCAGCTGGTGAGCCACCTCTCCCATTGCTCCGCATTTGGTGTTTTCTGTTTGTAGAATGCCTGGTTTCTTGTACACTCCCATGTAATGTGGTAAAATGTTGGTTTAGCTCCACACCACGGGCAGGTCGCTCTATACTGCGTGAGGAACATCCGACTTAGTATGTGTAAGTTTGGGAAGGAGCCCGTTTGCAGTCTCCGCCATCCTGCGGCCTCCTCCTTTGTAAATGCTTTATGTGGTGGGGGATATTGATATCTTAGCCCCTTATAGAGGTTTAATAGCTCTGAATAGCTGTTCCCGCTGTTGATCTGTGGCCCCTCTGGGGCGGTTGACGTTCCTGCTCGGCTGGTCATCCCTCGAGCTAGGCTGTCTGCCCCTTCGTTGCCCCTGATCCCTGCGTGGCTTGGTATCCAGATAATGTTATGTGTGGGTTGTCCCTCAGCGATTGGAACTCTGCTGAGGATCTTGAGCGCCATGTTACTAATTCTGCCTCTTATATAGCTCCGGCACGCCTGTTGTGAATCTGTTAGAATATTGAGGTATATTCCTGTTCTATAGCCTTCTTCCACTGCCAGGGCGACAGCAATTTCCTCTGCCTTGGTTATGTTAGCCACCTAATAATTCTCCTTGATTATTTACTACTACCGCTTCCGTGTTATTTTTGTGTGCTTGTGAGTATAGGGACGCATCGGTATAGACTGTATTGTCCCGATGTCCCATCGTCTTTTCGTAGAACTCAGCCCTAGCCTGTCTCCTACTCGCACGGAGGTTAGGGTCCATGTTGCGAGGGATAGGTGTTATGCGTAGTTTCTTTCTTAGTGGGTCTGATATTGTAGCCCTGCTACTTTGTGGTTTTTCTACTTCCCGACCTAGCTTTGTCAGGAGCGCCCTTCCCGTTGTTGTATTGCTGAGTCTTCGTACTTGTGCCTTGAGCTGGCATTCCCTTAGTTCTTCAAAAGTGTTGCTGATTCGAAGTTGCATGAGTTTGTCGTTGGATGGGTTCCTTGGGAGGTGGAGTGCTGTTTTATACGCTTTCCGGAGGATGGTCTCCACTTGCTCTTTTTCGGTTTTGGTGATTGCGTGGTACGGCAGTGAGTATGTGACACGGCTGACTATCAGGCTGTTGACCAACCTGAGTGTGTCCTCTTCTTTTATGCCATATCTCTTGTGTGCCACTCTGCTAATCATTCGGCCAACCTGTCCTGCTGCTTTGTTTAGCAGGCAGATTGTGTGGCTGCATTTCCGGCTTCCTTGCAACCACATGCCGAAGATTCTAATCATCTTTTGTTCCGGGATGTTCTGTCCTTCTAGCCTTACTTCGAGCCGGGCATCTGTGGGGTGTCTGCCCACCCTGAGGAGTTCAGATTTCTCCGTGGAGCATCTGAGGCCTCTTTGCTTTGTGTATTCTTCGATGCAGCCGGCAGCTTCTTGTAGTGCCTCTTGTTTATCCCCTAGTGAGCCTTGAGTAGTCCAGATCGTTGTGTCGTCCGCGTACATTGCGTTACTGATTCCTTGGATCTTGCAGAGTTTCTTGGGAAGGTTGACCATTGCTATGTTTGAAGAGTACTGGCGAGAGTACTGAGCCCTGCGGAGTCCCCTTGCATGGCGTTTGAAAGGCGTCACTCCGTAGGTCTCCCAGGCCTACTGTCGCCGTTCTGTCGGTTTGGAAGTTTCTGATATAGTCATGGACTTTCTTCCCGCAATTAGTGGTGTTAATCCCCTCCATAATGGCGGCGTGGGACACGTTGTTAAAGGCTCCCTGGATGTCAATGGCGACGACCACGTTTTCCCCGTTTTTCGGCATTGTCTCGAGTACCTCTTCCTTTAGCTGCAGCAAGATATCTTGGGTAGACAAGTTTGCCCTGAAGCCGAACATGGTGTTGGGGTACCATCCTCCGTCTTCAAGATGCGTTTGGATTCTTCGGGTCACTATTCTTTCGTACAGCTTGCCTAGGCATGATGTAAGCGAAATTGGTCTGAGATTTTCAATTTGGAGTTTTTTGCCGGGTTTGGGAATCATCACCACTACGGCGTGTTTCCACTCCGCTGGTACTTTGCCTTCCTCCCATAGTTTGTTGAGGTAGAGGGTGAGCTGATCAATTGCTTCGTCGTTGACGTTTCAAATTAGCGAGTTTCGGATTTTATCCGCCCCTGCTGCTGTGTTCTTTGTTGTAGCCCTTACAGCCTCGACGACCTCTTCTCTTGTGATGGGTCGGTCTGTAGTTGAATTTTCTTCACCCTGGTAGTCGCCTCGGTAGCCTTCTACCGAGATCTTTACGTAGCATTTTTCCCGTACTGCTTGGAGCAGTTGTTCTGTTCCTTCATACTGGTGGATTAACCTCTGAATGAATTTGCTGCTTTCCGCCTTGCTCTTGCTCGGATCTATGAGTGTTCTGAGGATATGCCATGTTCTGGCTGTCCTTAGGGTGCCATTGAGTGAGGTACTAAACTCCTGCCACCCCTGCCTTGCCAGCTGCGTTGCATACTCCTCTGCTTGCTGAGTTATTTCGGCAATTTTCTTCTTAAGCTTTCTATTTAGCTTCTGACGCTTCCACCGCTTGGTTAGGCCTCGTCGTGCCTCCCATAGCCTGAAGAGTCGTTTGTCCACTTCTGGTGCTTGTTCTGTTCGTTCCACTTCTTTTGTGTAGAGATCTCTTATTTGTCTGAGTTGTTGGCTCCAATCTTCTGCCGAGGTTATGTCCCCTTTTAGCTGTTTACAGTGGACTCGAAAGGCATCCCAGTCTGTTAGTCTTGCCTTGCCAATCTTGCTCCTGATTTCCGCCTCTGTGCTTACCCTGATGATGTAGTGGTCGCTGCCGAGGTTTTCTTGCAAGTTCTCTCATTCGACTTGCTTAGCGCCCCTGACAAAGGTTAAGTCGGGACACGTGTCCACGCTTACGCTATTGCCCTGTCTGGTGGGTTGGCTTTCATCTGTAAGTAGCTCGCAGCCTATGTTTTCTGCAGCTGTGCAGGTACTGCGCCCTTTCTTGTCTTCGATTCTACTGCCCCACTGCGGACTCTTCGCATTGAAGTCTCCTGCTAATATTAGGATGTTTTGCCCTGAAAGCTTCTCCGCTTCCGCAAAAAGCCTAATAAAGTTTCCCCTGTTTTTAGGTGGGCTATATATATTGATTACGAGAGTGCTCTTAGCTTTCTTTTTCCGTTTTCGAATCACTTCGGTCACTATATAATCTAGCTGTGTGTCTTCTAGTTCCTTATGTGCTATGGTTGTTATTTTGTTGCTTATTAAAGTCGCTGTTCGTCCATTTTCCTGATACGTATATCCTTTTAGGCTTGGGATGCAATTTGTTGCCTGTAGTAGTATTAGATCTGGTGGATGTCCTCTGGTGTTAATGCACTGTTGCAGAAGCCCCTGCTTGCGCTTGTAGCTCCTGCAGTTCCACTGCCAAATCTCTAGTTGGTTTGGTCCTGCGATGTTGATGTATTGGTGTTGTTATTTGTTCCCGGGGATTCTGATCCAAACCTGCGCTCGTTGTAGAGGCGGTCTCTAGCGTCGTTTACTGTTCTCTGTGTAGTTTGATTCTTTACGTAGTTACGGAAGCTCTGGCTTGCAGGGCTATCTTTTGATTTAGCTGCTGCATTTGCTGCTGCATTTGCTGCTGCATTTGCTGCATGAAAGCTTTGAGGTCTTCAATTGAGGTGTTCCCTCGCTAGTTTGCGTGCTCTCTATATGTTGCTGCGGCGGTGATGGCGCCCTAACTAGTGAGAAACCTGCCTTTCTCGTCTCTTGCATTTCCTGAATTAGGTCGTCTATTCTTTTCCTGAGCTGCCGGGTTTCTTCGCGGCAGAGCTCAAGCTCCTTTTTAAGATTACTGTTTTCGGCACAAAGCCTCTTCTCGTTTTCTGTCTGCATGCTTGTATTATTCGTTATGTTGTTGGGCGGAGCAAAAAGCGTTTTGGGAGGGCCGGCTCCCCAGCTCACCTTAACTCCGCCGCTTTTCTTCTGCTGTTTTGGCTTCGCCCAGGTCTGCTGGCCCGCGCCGCCCAGAGGTGGGTAGGACTCGTCCCTCTCCCGGCTTCGGCCCTGGCCTTGACTGTGGCTGCGCCCTCGGCTGCGGCTCCCGGGTTCACTCCGGTAGTCGCTCCGTCGCTCTTGATCTTCATTACGGAACCAGCGCGGTAGCCTTGCTCTGCTTCTGCTCCTGCTGCGTCCCCGCCGCTGCTGGCCCCGGGGTCCCCATCGTAGTTCGTTTGTCGACTTTTGGCGTTGTTTGCAGTCCTTTGTGCCCGCCGCGTGGGAGCCCCCACACAGCAGACACTTGGGTGTACATTAATGATGTTCTTCCGGATTTTTCTGGCCACATTGCTTGCAAGCTCTGATCCCGGGGGTCGCGCAGACGTCGGACCGGTGACCTTGCTGGCAGCAAGTATAGCAAACTTGCCGCGTTGGTCTGTATGGATAACACTGCATCTCTCCCCCGTAGTACAAAACTTTCTTGGGGAGGATGGTGCCATCAAAGGTGATAACAGCTGTGCTAGATCGGCCTTGCATTCTCGCCGCTAAAATCTTCACCCCTTGCGTGCGTGTTCGTATGTTTGTCTTGAGCTCCTCGGCGGGGACCCCGGGTCCACCCCGTGAATGACCCCGCGCAGCGTTCCCTCCGGCGCCGCCACGTGCGCGTTGACTTCGTAGCTGTGCTCACCAATCTTAAGTTGCGTGATGCGCCTGACTTGCTGAGCAGCACTTTCGTTGTCTGTACTAATTATGATGAAGTTTGAGCCCGTGCGGAGCCGGATGATGAGGTCTTCAGCCCTAAATCCGTGTCCGGTGGCCGCTACCATCGCTCGCGCCACTTGGTGTGTCTGCAGGGATTTCACTGCCAGTCCCTTCGGCCGGAGGACTATGTTTAAATCATCTCTGGGGAGCGGAGGCAGTCTCCTCCTCGGCGCTCTCTCTCCCACTCCTTGCTTGGCCACAGCTGGTGCGCCATCTGTGCTCTTCGTCGAGTGTAGGAAATTTTCATTCCCTAGCTTCTTTCCCGCCAAAAGTACTGCTTGTCCGCTACGTTGTAGTTTTCTTTGCCGCTTGGATATGGCGATCTCCCAATCCGCGTCTGTGTCCTTGGCTTGATTTGCTTGTGACATTGGTGTCCCTGGGGTGCTGCTTTCAGGGCTTGAGTAGTTACCGCTGCTCCGTGGGCGAGGGTCTCCCCGGCGGCGCCGCTGAAATCTTCATCCATAATTTAGTGGGTTTCCGCCATGAAACTTCTCGAAACTTGGGGTGGTAGGTGTGCTAGGTTGGGGTTGATGACTCGGGACATCGCTCTAGGCTCCTCTGCCGCTGGCCGAGGCTGGGAGGGCCGCGGAGCCCCGCTACCGTGTTAGGCCTAATGGGCCTAGCTTCTGCCGGCCCTGTAGGAAATCTTCAAGCTCGAGTAAATCGAAAAATAGTGGACCCACCAGCTCGAAAATGGTGTCCTCGTAGTCCGTTCCGCATCCGGCGTCGGTTCCAACCAAAATTTGGACGGTCCAATTGGGTTAGACAGGTCAAAAAACCCGAAAACTACGGAGTGCATGTGAAGCAGCAGCCAGGGTCCCTCAATCGGCAAAACTTTTCTTGGGCAGGTATGAAACCCGCCCGCGTACCTCGTTGAATGAGATATTCTTTTACTTTGATCGTTACGATTTTTTTCTTTCTTCCAGGATGGACAAGACCGTGAGTACGCGGCGTGCTCCCCATCACAGTTTACACAGTGGAGAGCATTCTCACAAGCTTCAGAGGTGTGTTCGGGCGCACTGCATTTCGCTCAAGTTTGGCGTCCTCGGCAGCTCTGGGGACTGTGGCCGAAACGCTGGCATTTGAAACATCGGAGTGGGTTGCGCACGTACGGCCTGACACGGAGCTTGATGTACCCGGCCTCGATTGACTCGGGCAGGACACTTGAACCAAAGGTGATTATTAGGTGCTTGGTCTGGATCTCTTTACCATCTCGCCTCATCTTAATTCTTCTGACATTGATAACATTTTGCTCTCTGAAGCCATCCAGGACTTCCACTTCAGTAAGCTCAAGCAGATCATCATCCGACACAACACCGCGGGTGGTGTTCATTGTACGGTGCGGGGTTATTGTTATGTGGGTCTCCCCAAATGACACTAGTTTCGGTAGTTTCTCATATTGTTTCAGATCGCGGAGCTCCAAGAGGAGGTCACCGCTTTCCATCCTCGACAGCATGTAACCTGGACCAAGAACATCAGTCGAGGACTTTGAGACAAGGAATGGAGAAATGTTTCGTAGTGCTTTGTTTGGCTTTTCAGAATGAATAACGTGGAAGCGGGGAAAATTCTGGGTTTGGCGTCCAAAAAACTTGAAGGCATCTTCGGTGCGCCCTCGTTTCTGAGGGTGATCAACAAGGGAGGGGAAAGAAGTTTCCATGAAAAAATATATACATTCGGCAAGAGCGCCGAACGCCCACCACGGAGCCCAACGAGGGGACGCGTAAAAGCTTGCATACAAGTCTGCACGACGCCAGTCGTACGCCGTCACTATAACCGAATATGGTGTACCCAAGGTTGGATAGCAACACAGGGTTAACCCTTGCCGCCAGGAGAAAGGAAGTCAAAAGAAGAGAGAAGGAGACAGGAAAGCTCAAAAAGTGAGGCATAAAGACGAAGGTTTGAGGAGGGAGAGACAGGAAAAGCGACTGCCGATGTCCTCCAGGTGGGTCAGTCTGGAGGTGCCGTCTGTGTGAAGCCGAGGCCGAAGACGTGTGTTGCCTCCGCCGGGGGGCCTTAAAGCTCCAAACACCCAGCATCGGCTCAACCCCCAGGATCCCCTCTTCCCCAGACACGGCTATGCCGCGCACGGCTGCACGCGGGAGGGGCCAACCCTCGTGTGCTCGGGTACGTGGTGTCGCAACACACCACACGCCTGCTTACGCAGACGATCCTGCGGGCTGGTATGCCATACTGAGGGACCCTAATTTATTTTTGGTACCAGGGGATCTCTAACGTGCGCCTACTGCACGGGACGCAGACATTTTCCCATTTCGCCCCTAATCGAAATGCTGCCGCTGGGGCTAGGATTTGATTCCGGGAGCCCTTGCTTAGCAGCGCAAATACAATAACCGCTAAGCAGCTGCGGATGGTCGCGTGCAGTTCGAAGTGAGATCGTATATGTGTCTCAGGTGTGTGTTCATGAAATTTCTGTAAGACTGACATGACATTCTATAACCTACCTCTCCCAAGGCGGTGGAAGCCGACTGCGAACCATTGCAATTTTTTCTTGAAGTAGCGAGCCTCTTTCTTCAGGCGACGCTTCTCACGCAGGGACAAATGAGTTCTTAGAGATGTGTCGTTTTGATCAAGCCTGGAAACGGATATGTCACTAATAGTGGAATGACATGCGCGTTTGACATCTGTTTTCACCTTCAGCAATAGGATACACCTAAATGCACTCTTTGGAGATGCAGGGATCATCCATGCGACTCAACATACAGGCTTTCTACAAAGCTAGTCCTCAAGGCGCATGTAGCAAGACGGATGCATATATGGTGAAAGGGCTCTGGCACCTTTAATGCAGTAGAATGCAGGTTCATAAATTATTACACCGTAGGCAAGCCGTGACCGTAATAGGTTTTTGTATAAGCTAACGAAGCATCTCGTGTCGCTTCCCCGTGATGTGCGCGACAAGAGCTTCCGAAAATTTATAGGTGTGAGGCACTTCCTTTTCGAATACTTCAGGTGGGGGACAAAAGTTAGCTTCCCGAATAAACGTTACCTAAAAATGCGTGTTCTCTGACCACAGATATTTGTTCTCCGTTGATACATATCGCAAGGTCTGGCAGTTTTTGTCTTTTGTAACAGAAGAGCACGCACATGCTTTCCGAGGCTTACATCAGAGAGTAATATACTGTGCGTGGTATGGCAGTGTAAGCAGGTTTTATTTTTACAAGTAGAGTAGAACTCTGCACACCAGCTTGTGGTACACTAGCGTACTGGGTAAATGGACGGGATAAGACTATTCCAACTAGTACTGAAATATGCAGTTCGGGAGTTCACTTTGAAACTTGTGCAGCAAGTTACCTCGGACGCCTATTTCAGCCAAATCACGGATTCCAAGACGCTAAGCGGTGCGTAATACTTTCACCATATATAAAACAACCAGTGACAAAACCTTTTTATACGCAAATGCATGACGCATATTTGTGTCGATGCGGAGAAGGTGATCTGTGGTGGACTTACTTTGCCAGAAACAGCTTTGTCTTTTTTTTTTTGCTTTGAAGAAAAGGGATCAGGCGTTGGTTCGTAACATTCCCACAGAGATTGCAAGTGGAGATTGCCCAAATAGATCAGAGCTATAGGTTTTTCCCTGCAGGCTAAATTCTAGGCTTTTGCCTCTCCGCTGAATAAAAATTATTATTGCCTTTTTCCGTTCAGATGGGTTGCAGAGAATTCTATTGTGGTTTTAAAGGAGAAGTGGAAGTTCGTCATGTCGTAAGCTTGTCTCTTCCCGGCAGAGACTTATTACAGCTCAGCTGCGCGAGTAGGTGCGCCATGTTACATACAGAATTGTGGGGTTCATTATCTGTTATTTTATTTATTTTATCCTATTTATTTTTTGAATACTGCAGGCCTTAGAAGGCCCAGGTAGGAGTAAGAATGTACATACAAAAAAGAGAACACAATAGCTTGACGAAGGAGTAAAAAAAAAAGCTCCGGAAGCAGAGGGATTGCCCCGATGCTGGGGCAGTCCCTCTGTTTGCCGCTAGTATCGTATAAATATACGTGTGCAATGAGCCAAATTAGAAATATACTAAGAAATGGGCACCTTGAAAATCAGCCTCTCCTTGAAGAGTATTTCCGTGGGTGTTCCCAACCATTTTCATTCACGCCCTTCAGTTTCTTTTGGCTTACTTGTATTCGTGCGGTCAGTAATTTTTTCTTGGCTTGCTCAATAAATTTAGGACGCGTGGTCACACGCCTGATATTTTCAAGTGCAGATGCTTTCAGATAAGTTTTTTCGCTTTGCTAGTGCGGTTGAAGAAATTGTGGTACACATGTAGCTATTTAGACGTGAGTGAAACGAATCGGCGAATGTTGGTTATATCTTGTCAGTATTGTTGCAAGAGTTAGTCAAGGGTTTGAAGAAAACTCATTTCATTGGTAACATCATGATAGCCACTGGGTCAGTGACGAAACTTTCCTACGATGTTATCTTAAGAAGTTAATTTTTGTTGAATCCTTGACATCTCATACATAACGTATGGACAAAACATTGTAACCAAGACACACAGCCCTGTCTCACTGGTTTGTAAAACATAAAGATGTAAATGCCACATTTCCTTATAGCATACTTACCAAGCAAAGAACCTTATCTCGAAAAGCCTGTACTTCAAGACATCAGTAGTGTCAGCTTGGTGCCTTTTGATAGTCTTGCCAGAGAGGAATTGATTATTGGCAGCAAGAAGGCTGACACAATAACAAGGGCTTGGAATGGGAGGCACTGTTCGGAAGGTGCAAACTATAGGAGAGCATTTTTGATCTTCTCCGGGAGGTGCGGCTAAATGTCAACTTCACGGTGACAGTAAGCGACTACATGTGCGCACTGCTACAATGTAGCTTGATGTATTAAAACCAAAAGAGCACGTTTAATCCACCCAGTTTTGTTGAGCATGTCTTCCTTAAAGCTCCATATGATCATCATCATCATCATCACCATCATCATCATCGTCGTCGTCGTCGTCATCAGCAGCAGCAAGCAAGCAAGCATGCAAGCAAGCAAGCAAAGGAAGCAAAGCAAGCAAGTCAGCAAGCAAGTCAGCAAGCAAGCCAGCAAACAAGCCAGCATACAAGCAAGCAAGCAGCTTGGACACGTCCAGTTCAGGGCAAAGGCCTCTCCCATACTTCTCTAACTACCCCGGTCATGTACTAATTGTGGCCATCTTGTCCCTGCAAATTTCTTAATCTCATCCGCCCACCTAATTTTCGGCCGCCCCCTGCTACGCTTCCCTTCCATTGTAATGCAGTCCGTAACCCTTACTGACCATCGATTATTTTCCCTCCTCATTAAATGTCCTGCCCATGCCCATCTATATTTCTTGATTTCTACTAAGATGTCATTACCTCGCCTTTGTTCGCTCACCCAATCAGCTCTTTTCTGATCCCTTAACCTTACACGCATCATTCTTCTTTCCATAGCTCGTTGCGTCATCCCCAATTTAAGTAGAACCCTTTTCGTAGGCCTCCAGATTTCTATCCCGCACGTGAGTACTGGTAAGACACAGCTGTTATATACTTTAGCTCCATATACGGGCATCAGACTGCCATTCTGCGCAAAGGAACGAACTTCAGTGCCACTTCACCCAACGTTGACCAGATTTGCCTGAGCTACACCGTGGAACGCGGCTCAGCAACGTCCTTCCGGTGTCACAGAAAGGTGGACGGGCTTAGCTCCATGGTGTAAACCTGGAAACTGTTTCCGCTCCGGAACAGGAGTTTTTTTTTTTCTTTTTTTGCTTCACTTGGTCAGTCACAACAAAGTTATAATTAATACACCGCAGGCCATAGTAGTTGCAAATTCAGGGTAATATCTTCTTTATCTGCATAGTTTCCTACAAGCACCATTTGACTAGTGCTTCTGCCCAAGCGTCTGTGATGTATACAAGAGTGAAAATCATTTGCATAGGGTGAGAATAGCGAAGGAATCTTGTGCTGTCGCTTGAAACACTGCCGTGCGATAACTTTGGGGATTGCCATTATTATTTAGGCGTAGTAAGCACCAACACTGCACATATATTATTGTTTAAGAGAACGTAATCCAGGATGGACATCTTAAACTGAGGACAATAATAAGGACATTAGTAGGTTCTTACTCAAACGAAATTAGAATTCCTTGTTTGGGGAAGCATGCCATTTTTCAAATGTAGCTGCTATCACATGAATCCGTAATAACTTTTGGCCTTATGCATATACTATTTGTTTTAAATTAATCAAACTGTTAGGTTTTATGTGCCAAAAGTGCAATATTGTTACGTCGAAGCAACCGCAAGGATGGAGGAAGAGGACGAAGTCCGCTTGTCCTGGCAGTGGCACGGTGTCGGCGAAGGCGAAACTTCCCACCTTTTCCTGGATTCACCTATAACTAAACAGACCCCATCACAATAGTTTTCACGGATGTGTGGAGTAAAACAACGGTGTCCCCAATGTATCAAGACGAAATGATCGCAGATACACAATCCGAGAATCTTCGCCGTAGTCGCCGTAACGCCGCTCTGCCACCAGAGGTGGCTTCCGACGGCAACAAACAGACACCGTCTTCTAGCGTTCCGTGGCAGCTATACGTCACGCCACGGACATTCACCCAAAAAGCCGGCGAAGATGTGGACGAATGGCACAGCTTTTATCTATGATTCTTGTGAAGTTTTTGCCTAAAATCGGAGGCTTTCACTTATAATGAAAGCTAGAAAAGGTGTACGGAAGAACGTGTGTACAGTTTACACTTTTATTTACAAGTACAGGCCTTTACTTCACCTGATGTTTTTCCCGTAAAAATAACGCTTTTTTGCCCAAAGCATTACAGCAGCACAACACTGCAGTAAGGCCAGTACAGGTGATCATGCGTGTAGTGCATTTACAGGAATTGTATTTGTGCTATCATAGTAAACCTAAAAAAGAGACGCCCATATTTTTTCAGGGCGCGTACTGCTATAGGTCGTGCGAAATTGCTAATGATGTTTGGGAATCTCTTGCAATGACAACACCGCGATCTCATACAGACGTTTAGTACGACATCTTGTCCAATGTATGAGACATTGTTGAGTGTACGCGAAATATTAGTCTTCGAACCAATAATTCCGTACAAAATCTTTCGTACATTTTTGTTTACATTTTGTAAGTAGTGTTACCATGAACATATTTGCAATATATAAAAAAGAAATTTATTTTTGGTTCCGGCACCACTTAAATAGCCAACAAAGTACTAATTATTGCCAAATACTACACTTGGAACATCTAATACAAGAAATACCCATTATCTAGTTGCGCATGCTCGAAGAATTTTTGATGATTTTCACCACTGTGTACATGTCTCCTGTCAATGAACATTCAATGAACACTGTATCCTGAATGAGCTTGATCATTATTATAGTAATATATTGAGCTTTAGGACTTTCTAGAAACATATCAGGATGTGTTTTATGTTTTAGCAGAGAAAACGAACTAGTTGCATTGCCGTCTTGTTGAACCCGTCAAGAAACATAGATATATTTGGGGTATCTCAGAGGCGTAACATTTATTTGTGGGGCAATACCGCGTCTACGGAGTCTTTACGAACCATTTTTGGAAACTGCGGCGTGTCCAAGCTATATATTACTGGCGTTTGATGTCTGTAGGCCCGACCGCGGTCAGACCAGTGTGCCCAGAGATCTTCTGCAGGAGCCCGTGATGCCAAGATAATTGAATATAATTTGAAAAGGTTTGAAATAGTAAATTTGTGCTTTCGCTTGAAGGAATAAAATGCAGATTATGGACTAGTGAGATTTTTTTTTTCTGTAGTGAGCATCTGTACAGTGCATATCATCTCGTTATAATGAAATTAGGGCATAATATTGCATACGAAACTAACGGCAATAATTTTGGTATAAGTCGATTTTGCTCAAACTTTCTGACCATTTCTCCATTCATAAAGTACGAAATTTCGTTAAATGTAGCTGCCGTCCGATGATTCTTTATAAGCATTTGTCCTTACGCATATACTATTGGCTCTAAATAATATGAAATCAGGGGTTTTATCTGCCAAAACCGTAAAATGATTATGAGAGACGCTGTAGGGGGGACCACCGGATTGATTTTCAACACCCGCGGTTCTTTAACGTGCGCCCAGTGCACCTTAATTTTGATATCGCCATCATCGAAATGCGGACCCTCCCGCCGAGATTTTAACCCACGCCACTCGGCTTAGCAGTGCAATTACAGGACCCCTACACCACCACGGCTTTTACCTTGCTAACAGAATGGTAGTTACTAAGCAATTTAGTTAGCTCGGACTGTTCGTGCTGCTATTAAAAGTATATTTTAGGCTTGTTTCTTCTCTTGCTTCAATACAATAATTTTTATTCAAACAGGGTGTGTATCTTTCTTTTTTTACTGTAAGTAGTATTGTTTCATTGGCCTCTTAATGTGACAGGCTAATCGACCACTGTAATGCATCTTTCTTTACATGTAATAAGCATTGCAGGAAATTATTATTTCTCAAAATTTCTTCAGTATGTCACATGTTCTCAATGCTGAAGCATTCTTACCTGTAATAACGTTGGCGAAACCTCTTTGGCGCATGTGTAATCCTATTGAATGAGTCAAAAGAAATTGTTTGCTTTTCGTTGTTCTTCTGGTGCCCCGCAAGCTCTCACTGAAGCAACACATTCCAGTGGGCTTCTGTCAGCAGACAGGTTTTGTGGAAGCTCAATGAGAAGGTCCGGTAAGTAAACCTTGTGAGATGTATGACTGGCTCTTGCTTAAGATCGGAGGACTTCACTACTAATGAAGCTTTTATAGAGACGCTGAAAAAGCTGCCTAACGCATGCTCTGTTATTTACAAGTAGAAGCCACTTTCCACTCAAAATACTATTTACAGTGGAATTGTGGTCAAACCATTACAGCGACTCAACACTGCAGTATTGTCAGCACAAGTGATTGTGTATGTAGTACATTTACAAAGATTTTGCTTGCAAAATTATATTGCGTATGAAAAGAATGTGTGAATCTTTTTCAGGGTACATACTCTCGAGAGTTCGTTCACCTCATATGCGCTCAACTGCGTTCATGATGTGCGAGAATGTCGTTCAGTGACGACAGCACATTAGCCTAAATATGTATAGGCCGGGAAATTCTTGAGTTGAATTCCTACAGTGTGCGAAGCATATAACGCGCGTAACATTTCAGAAGGCTGGCTGGAATATTTCTTTGAATTTTCCACATAAAAAGAACATGTGCGAAATGCCGCAACTCAGATTTCATTTTCCTTTCTTATTTTCAGAGGTAATCGAAATTTGCCTTAGAACATACAAAGCTGTTTGACATGTCAAACTTTGGCAGCGTTCTAAAATTCCCCTCCTCATTGAGCATTAGTTCTTTCCTCATGGTTATGGCTATGAAAATGATGGGTAGTGGCTCGCCGTAGCACCCAGCTAGATGGGTAGTAGCATCCAAATGGGTAGTAGCATCCAAATGGGAAGTAGCACCAGGCTACTATTCAACATGTTCAACATGTTAAACATGTTCAACATGTTTAACTATTTTGTCTGATTACCACTTTAATTGTCAGCCTATTTTACACCTTTCTTATATTGTATTCAACGCGCAATTACTATGATGCCCATCGGGTCTCCTTCCCAGTCCTGTCAGGATGGTGACGCGCGTTTTATTCCTCCGAATTAGTGTTGGCCCACTCTCTTCTGCTAAGACACCCAATCGCTTGCCCACATCCTGACGCCCTTCCCGGCAACAATAAGAATAACGCATTTGGGCGAGGCAGGCCTGAAGAGCTCCCACCGTCGTCATGGAGTGGCTGACGCGTGCTTAAGGTACGTCGGCACCCTCATTGGTCGGTCTTGCATTTATCTTCGACAGCTTCCTTTTAACGCAGCAGCCATGTGGCGTTAGAAATCCCTCTGGGGCAATGATTATTATGCAGTTTCAAATGTGACAGGATGTGGCCCGGCTCTGGTGTGTTGCAGTCAAGTGCTGCAGAGCGATCTTGAGGTGTTCTGGCATCTTCCTGGTGCACTTAACGTGATGTGTGTTTGTACGAGGTTATTGAATAATTGCTGTGGAGCCATTGGGTACAGCGGTAACTACAGTATGCGGTAATTTCTCTTGCCTGCCGAAGTGACAGGCGTCATAAGTTGCGGCACCTGTATTTGTTGTAAACAATTTTGACAGCAGCGACTTCTTTTTCTCGATACAGAACAGCCTGTCGGGCTATATCAAACACGAATTGGAAAAAAAAATTTGCCGCTATGATCGTTTGGCGTATGAACTAAGACACCATAGTCACAATGAGTTTGTATAAAAATATAGGAATGCATTATTGTCCGAGTGGTGAGGGGAAAAGTGACGACTTCAGACGCGCTTACTAGGCCGGTAGCATCATGCGCCATTTGTACACAGGCCGAGAAGAAATACAACTAAGGTGTACACTAACATAATTGCAGAGCAATGCTTGCTGCTCGTCACAAGATAATATAGGTTTTGTGATAAGGTATGCATTTGCAGGAAGGTTACGCAATATCTGTGTTAAACGACTAGTTTAACAAAGAAACGATCAAAAGTGGCGGCCAAATATTTCGTGGATAAATAAAGACAAATACAAATTTTTGTCAGTAAGAAAAATTAACAACGTAGGAACCGCAACGGGTGGTATTAAGCATGCAATCAAGTATTGTGAGGGTTGCATAATGTAGTTGTTTATACTCATACAGCACGAATGTTAACAAGCTTTGCCCACAACTTTCATGGCAGAATATACATACATATATATATGTATCCGGTGCAGCAGTCGAACTCAGGTGAACTTGCACAGCTACTAGCCGACGCTGTAGCCTTAGATCACAGGCGTACGCACGAGCAGACGGAATATAACATCCCTTAAGGGCCTTAAGGCGTATGTCGCGTTCTGTGGCAAATCGCTTACAATAACACTCCCTCCAATATGCGACATCGTAAAATAATTCTCGTAAAAGTGCGTAGCCCACCACTACGTGCCACAAAAAAGACGACGAGGACACGCCAAGCACGCTAAAGGTGCGCAATCAGTGGAATCGGCTGAATCAGGCTTCCGCCTGATTTAGAGGGCTCGTTTAAAAAAATATAATTTTTAGAGAGACACCAGGCACCAGCGTCTCACTGATTTTTCTTCACCCTCAAGCTGGTGACTCCGCACTTCCCGTCATCGCTATTAGCTCCGGATGCCTCATCCGATTCACTGGGCCTACCGCCGAAAAGCGCTCGATCCCCGCTGTATACGTATTCCGCGTTCTATCCTGTCAGTCATGGCCAAACAGAAACATTCTTCTAACTGAAACATTTAGCAGGAGGTAGTTGTTCATCTTGACCAGAATGCGACAACAGTTTACAGCGAACAATTTTGATGCCAACATTTATATCACCACCAGCCAGCGAACATTATATGCGCGCTCTATATGTTTCGGCATGCCAACGTAGGACCTAATCTCAATGGGTAAACTTAATTTGCATAATAACGTTAATCCTACACGAATAAACGAGAATCTATCTTCGAATTCCTTAAAGCAACGCAGAAAAACTGAATCTCTAGGACGAGAAACACGAATTGCGGCGTTATCAGCGACTAAGTGCTATACAATGGTACAAATCAATGCTTATGTCGTGAGTTCGGTGTTAAAACAACTATAGCATTTATATTCCTGCGAGGAAATGGGAAAACCTGATGAACCTATGCTTATCACGAAAGGGACGCAATGCTGCACCATTTCGTCAAAACAACAAAAGTAGAGAACAGTATGGGCCGATCCCAGAGACGGTGCGCTCTAACGAATCAGCCAAAGCGCCAGCCTTGCGATGACAGAAGGCGAGCAAGTGGCGCGAGTAACATGTGCTAATCATTTAAATCAGCTTGTTGCCTTTCGCTTGACCAGAGCAGCTGTGCTGTGTTGGCACAGTGGTTAGAGCAATGGACAGCTCTGCTTAAGGCAGACGTTCGGTTCCGCTGTTTGCATCAGAACTGTTCTAAGTCTAGTGACACAGAAAATGAAGTATTTTAAATTCCCAGGAATGAGGCAAAGAATGCTTCGCCTCAGAAATTATAAAAGGCGCACTATTTGTTAGATGTATTTGCTAAAGGAATCTGGGTTGTGCATTCTCCAGCAAAGATGGTTTGAAGCCAGAGAAATAGCATTATCCTGCGTCGAGGATTCGTCGTAAGAAGAATATCGCAGTTGTTGTATCTGGGCATAACGTTGATGAGTGAGTGTAGTGCCCTAGCAAAATTCTGCATTTTTTTCAATTATATTCTAAAGGGCAACGAATGCTTCTGTGTAAATATGTCTATGGAGAGCTCAAATGTCATGCCTTGTCTGACGTACAACTAGAAGTTCTGGGAAGTTGGAAAGTGAAATGGATGAATTAATGGCTTAGTTGACGTAGACATTGTTGTCGTGGGTACCGTAGTGAAAAACACGCAGAGCGACCTTAAAATGCTGGAAATATTTGATGTGTATGAAAGTTTTTAGGTAATCTATAGAGTATTTTTCACGTTTTTAAAGAACCAAGAGCTAAAGCTACGTTTATTATTGTAACAACAGTTTCATTTTCTTTTTGCGGATCGTAATTTTCAAAACAAGGCTGTCACGAGCATGCCCCTCCTGGCTTTGCAGATAAACTGCGTGGCTATCTACGTGTTGCTTGTCTCTCTATACACGAGTACACAAAACGAATATTGGGATCCCTAACTGAAACATATAGCAGGGGTTATTTGTTACTCTACACGAAAAAGCGATGAAATTTAAAACAACAATTTTGCCACGACCATTCTTGCCTCCCTTGTAAGCACTTTTGTTTAGCGCCGTTTATATGCGTTGGAAACGATCTTCAAGTTAAAGTTGCGGTGGCGCCTTAACACAAATATTTATTGAATAAACGAAAATCCTTCGCCTCATCCTTCAGGTAAGTCAGGAAAGCTAAGTCATTAGCTTGACAAACACGGAGCGCGACGTGATCGGCGACAAAGTATTATACAATTGTACAAATCAATGTTTACGTCATGCGATGTATGTTCAACCAACGATACCATTTGTGCTCATGCATCGAAATCATCAAACCGTATTAATCCGGGCTCTTTATGAAAGTGATTCAACGCCAGACCATTTCGACGCAGCGTTAACTCCAACGATAGCAGCTCTGAATAAAGCGGGTTCATCCCACTGGTAGCGTAGCCAAATGAATCGGCCTAAGCGCCACTGTCACAAAGACTGAAGAGGTGAAAGTGAGACGTGGAACACGTGGGCATTATTTCAACGAGCTTATCGGCTATGGCATGACCGGAGTATGCCGGCATTGTCGCCACAGTGGTTAGAGCATTGGCCTCCTCTGCACGAATGCTGATGTTCGATTGTATTGTTGATAATGCTTTTTTATTAAAATGTTCGATTTGTAGTGAAACAGACAAAAATGTTACCTGTGCATCCAACGAACTACAATGAATCGCCTGGAAGGAGGCTCATAATGGTTCACATAATGATCTAGAGAAGCTGCACTATTTGTTCTAGGCTTTTGATAAGGCAAACTATTTTATTTATTCTCCTAGGGAAAGTGATTTGAAGATAATGGAAAAGCATGAACATGCGCTGAGGATGAGTCACAAGTAAAATATCCCAGCTGTTCATTTTTCCTTGGCATGCACGTGATGAGTGAGTGTATTGCGACAGCGAAATTCTCGATATACTTCTTGGTATTTTTATTCCAGAATAGCAGTGCATGCTTTGACGTAAATGTGCCTAATGATGGCTCTAATCTCGAGTCGTATCTTAGTTGAAAGGGTAAATTCTGGGCAGCTGCAGAGTCAAGTGAATCGCTAATGCAAAACGTGACCTTCTAGTCGATGTCGTAGTCACTTTTCTCAAAAAACATGGGTGAAGCGACATTAAAATGCTTGAGGACGTTTGACGTCTATAAGGGTCGCTAAACAACCTATAATGTTTCTGAATATGTTCTGTAGGAAAAACAAGAGCCAGACCTCCGTTTGTTAAATTACCAGGGATTTCTTTTCTTTTTATTTTGTGGAGCATATTCAAAACAACCCTGTCACACCTAAATGCCTCCCCCGTTTGCCTACGAACTACGTGGCCAGATGGACTATATCGGCAAGAAAATGGAGACAGTGGTTTCGCGAATTATTTGCAAAATAGTAAAAGCGATTGTGCTTTCTCTTTTGAGGACACGTGTCAATATTGGAAGCAAATAACTGGGGAGTGGTGAAGTAGTTTCTTAGCAGGTGAAGTAAGACTAGCAGCACATTTGATATATATGACCCTAATATGTGCTACGTAATACAATGGTGTATACATTACAAGTTTCCCAAAAACGAGGGTATTGTAGTTCTGCATAATGGTACATGGGACGCCCAAGCATTCTTTAGCTACACATAGCGATGTATATCTGGAATAATCGGTACCAGATGATGATAAAATTAACCATACACCGACGTATTAACAGAATTCTACATGTTTGGAAATGCTTCTTAAGCCGACTGCATTAACTTTCGAAGGAAGTTGACGACATGCTTTGCATACTGCAATGACGTAATAAAATTGTCAAGTTTTCCATGGTCATCTGCTGTGCTCGTGAAAACGAAAGATGTATCCATTCGCTTTTGCGTTGAATATTGATGGCGGAACAATGGCTTTAAGATCTACGCACATCCGCTACTTACATTGCGTGCTCTGCCTCGGCCAGATGATACCCCTTATCATCTGCATGGAGGTGGATTTCTCCACTCTGGACCTTATGTCTGCCAACCGGATAGCTGAACTTTAAGAAATTGCCACCGCGGCCTGCCAGAGCGTCCACCTTGACTGTGGGAGGCCGAGAGTGTTTTGCATCGCCTCCGGGTTCCCGCTGGTCAGCTAAAAACCGACAAAGCTGTACCTCAGGCGGGCGCTTGGCTTTCTTTATATTTACTGCGCTTGGAAAGGCACCGGCTCCCTAAAGAACTATTGAAACCAACATAAGCACAAAAAAGCATGTGTGGTTGTGCTGAACAAACACCGGGAAACAGTTGAGAACGCCTGACATGAGACCTTGCAATGAACATCAGGAACCACTTTGGCGCACTGCAAAACAATTTAGGCTACGAAGCGTTCTTGAACTGCAATACACACGTATTTGATCCTAATAAACACAGGTCAATAATACCATAATGCAGAGGTACTTTGTCATTATAGTTAGAAGATTAGCCCGCGTATGCCACAAAACCTGGCTTCAAGTAAATTAGGTCTTAGTACCAGGCGCATCGCTAAAATTGCAGGCGCGTGAAATGAGCTCTCTCAAAATCGCTTTCGACGGGTACAACTGCACCGCATCTTTTTTTCGTTACATTAGCTGCGTGTTCAACATCCATTACGTGGTTCTAATCTTTCGTCCCCAATGGGCGCGCCATGCGCTTCAGATGTCGCGTGCAGGCTTTTCGGGTACTGCGTTGATGACGTCACCTGTTTTTTGGGAAGCAGGAAGGAGGCGTCCCAATGCATTACACGCCTCATAACTCGTATGGAAGGTTCCAACAAGTTTTGTCTCTATATTTATTCAATGCTATATGCATCACAGAAGATAGTCATCGTCATTTGGGTAGAACGTCTCTTTCTTCAGCTGACGCTTCTCGCGCAGGGACAAATGAGTCCTTACTGTTGTGTTGTTTGATAAAGCCTGGCAGCGGATATGTCACTCATAGTGGAATTGCATGGGTGCTTTACATCCGTTTTTACCTTTAGCGAATACGATAAACATAAGCGCCCTCTCTGGAAGATGCAGGGACCATCTATAGGATTCAACATACAGGCTTTCTCTGAGGGTGGTCCTGAAGGCGCATATAGCAAGACGGATACATATACGGTGGAAGGGCTCTAGCACCTTTAAACTATTGCACCCTAGGCAAGCGGTGACCCTAAAAGGTTTTTGTATAAGCTAAGGAAGCATCTTCTGTCGCTTCCCCGTTATCTGCGGGACAAGAGCTTCAGGAAATTGATAGGCGTTATGCACTTCCTTTACGAATATTTCAGGCGGGCGACCAAGCCTAACTTCCAGATTATATGTTACCTAAAAATGGCGTGTTCTCTGACCAGAGATATTTGTTTTCCGTTGATCCATAGTGGATGCTCTGTCTGGCAGTTTGTCTTTTGTAACAGAAGAGCACGCACATGCTTTTCTGAGGTTTAGTCTAAATCCATTCTCATGTGCTTATTTAGACAGTTTGGTTATGCCAATCATATATCATCTCTCGCCAACCGGCCCACTACAAGATTTCTCACTGAGTGGTAAATAATCCACATCAAGAGAATAACATATTTTGCGCGGTATTTCAGTGTGGAGAGATTTCATTTTTACATGTAGAGTACTACTCTCCATAGAAGCTTCTGGAACGCTAGCGTACTGGGTAAATGAACGAAGGAAGACGATTGCAACTTATACACAGAATATGCAATTCGGGAGTTCATTTTGAAACTTGTGCAGCAAGTTGCCTCGGAAGCCTATTCCAGCCAGATCGCGGTTTCCAAAAGGCTAAGTGGTGTCTAAATGCGTTTTGCATATATATATATATATATATATATATATATATATATATATATATATATGAAACAACTTGTTTATGCACAAAAGCATCACGGATATTTGTCTCGATGAAGGTAAGATGACTTAAGGTATACCTACTTTGCCATGAACAGCTTTGTCTCTTGTTGCTTTGAAGAAAAGGGACGAGGAGTAGGTTCGTCACTTTCCCAAAGAGATAAGAGCTATATGCTTTTACCTGCTAGTTAAAGTCATGGCTTTGCCGTCTCGTCTGAATAGAAATTCTTATTGCCTTTTTTCAGTCATCTGAGATGTAGAGAAGTGTTTTGTGGTTTTGAAGGTGAAGTGTAATGTTGTCATGTCGTAAGCTATTTTGTTTATTCGTGGCAAAGACTGGTTACAGCTCAGCTGTGCGATTAGGTGCGCCATGTTACATACACAATTTCAAAGTTCATTATGTATTCTTTTCAAATCGGGGCTATCCCTCTGCTATCCGCTAGTATCGTATAAATATATTTCATCAATAGGCCAAAATAGAAATATACGCAAAACAGGCAACTTGAAAATCAGCCTCTTCTTCAAGAGTATTTCCTTGGGTGTTCCCAACTATCGGCATTCAAGCCCTTGAGTTTCTTTTGGCTTGCATGTATTTGTGCTTGCAGTAATTTCCTCTCGGCTTGCTAGATTAGCTTTAGACCCCGCGGTGACACTACAGATGTTTTCATGCGCAGACTTTTGAAGATGAGTGTTTTTTTTTCGCTTTGCTAGGGCGGTTAAAGAAATGGTGGTACACATGTGGCTATTCCAGACGTGAGTGAAACGAATAGGCGAATGTTGGTTATATCTTATCAGTAGCGGTGTAGGAGTTAGTCAAGGGTTTGAAGAAAACTGATCTGGTTGGTAACATCGTGATAGTCACTAGGTCAGTGACGAAATCTTTCCTACGATGCTACCTTACGAAGTTAATTTTTGTTGAATTCTTGACATCTCCTAGATAACGTATGGACAAAACATTGTAACCAAGACCCGCTGCTCTGTCTCACTGGCGTCACTGGCTTCTGGCATACTTCCCCAGCAAAGAACCTTAACCCGAGAAGCCTTCACTTGTAGGAATCAGTAGTGTCAGCGTGGCGCCTGTAGGTAATTTTGCGAGATAGGACGTAATTATGAGCAGCAAGAGTGCTGGCGCAATACCAAGGTCTTGGAAACGGGGGCATTGTTCGCAAGGTGCAAACTACAGGACACCATTTTTGATATTCTCGGAAAAGTGCACCTAAATGTCAACTTCCACGGTGACATTAAACGACTACATGTGCATACTGCTGCAATAAAGCTTGATGTATTAAAAGCGAAAGAGAACGTTTAAACCCCGCAGTTATCTTCAGCATGTCTTCCTAAAAGCTTTATATACGTGCATCAGACATCCATTCTGCGCAAAGGAATAAACTTCACTGCCGCTTCACCCAACCTCGACTGAAATTACGTGAGCTGCACCGTGGAACGCAGCGTCAGTAAGGTCCTTCCGAAGTAACAGAAACGCTGATGGGCTCAGCTCTATGGTGTAACGCTGGAACCTGTTTCCGCTCCGGAACAGGAACTTTTTTTGGCTTCACTTGGTCAGTCACGGCAAAGCCATTATTACTAAACAGTATGCCATAAGAGTTGCAAATTTCGGCTAAAATTTCATCTGCACCATTTCGTGGCAGCAAACTGATGAAAGCGGGAACCATTTTACTAGTGCTTTTGCCCAGGGGTCCATGAAGTATAGAAGATTGAAAATAATTTCCATTGGCTGACAATAGCAAAGGAAACTTGTGCTGTCGCATGAAACACTGCCGTGCGATAAGGTTGGGGATTGCTGTTAATATTTAGGCTTAGTGAGCACCGACACTGCACATATGTTATCGTTTAAAAGGAATGTAATTCAATATGGACCTTTTTAAACTGAGGATAATAATAATGGCATTAGCAGGCTCTTGCTCAAATCAAATTACAATTTTTGTTTCGGAAAGAATAACATTTTCCTAAATGTGGCTGCTATCAGATAATTCCTTATTAGCATTTCACCTTATGCACATATTGTTTCTTTTATATTAATCAATATATGGGTTATATGTGCCAAAAGCGCAATATTGTTACAGAAAAGCGACCTGAAGAACGGAAGAAGGAGAAGTCCTCTTGCCTTGGGAGTTGTTCAGTGTTTTCACGGCGAACCTTCCCAACTTTTCTTGGATTCATCAATAAATAAACAAAGCCGATCCTTACAGTTTTAGTAGAGATACCGGGCAAAACAATGGCGTCCCCAAAGAATTAAGACGAACTTAACGGAGACACACAATCCCAGAAGCTTCGGCGAAGTCGCAGTACTGCTGGTCTGCCACCAGAGGTGGCCTCCAACGGCGACAACCCGACACCGTCTTCTAGCCTCCTGTGGGAGCTTTACATCAAACCATGAACATTCGCCCGAAAAGCCGGCGAGGATGTGGACGAATGGCCCTACTTTTTCCAACAAGGAAGTCGGCTCAATGGCTGGAATTCTATCGCCCAGTTTAAGAACGTCGCCTTCTTCCTCAAGGTAACCATGTCTGTGTGGCTTGAAAATAACGAAGAAAGCAAGACAACGTCGGAGATGTTCGGAAAAGAAATAAAGAAGCGTTTCAGAGATCAGGCAGATAAATAGACGTGTGTGGACCAAATGTTAATACGGCGAGCGCCATTTCCCGGAGAAACCTGCAGGAGGTACATCGCGCATGTTATCAACTTGTGCAAGGCCCTGAATCCTTAGATGACAGAAAAGGAGGAGGTTGATCATCTTCTGAAATGGATCGCCGAGGACGTGGGCCAGTTCCTCGTGGGAAAAAGACAGTCTGGAGTCCATAAGTGACGTTGTTCTGCACTAAAGAACATTCGAAGCTTTCCAAGCTCGGCGTATCACACCGATGTTCGACTGCCTGGCCAATGTAACTAACGTCGCCAGTGTTGACACGGGCCCAGCTTCATCCGCCCTGGCACTAGTGATTCGACAGGTGGTGCGCGAAGACCTTGACCGACGTGAGGTGGTTTCTCTCTAAACTACCCGGGGTTAGAATGTTTTTTTTTTTTACTTTTTGTGAATTTGGTGAGAATTCCATCACTGACGCCTACGTAGACGCCTACAACTTCGCGCCTTGTTTAAGAGTGCCAAATTCTCGTATGAACGCCCATCCCAGTTAGCATTTCCAGGGCGATTACTCACTAAGATGAGCTACAGTTCTTTAATAGTAGGAAGGCCGTGCCAGTTAACTTTTGATTACAATTTCAGTACGGCCTGTAAACGCCCGATATGATTCCACTACTTTATTGGCGGCGACGTCACCCACCGTCCTATGAGCGACCTCATACTTTTTATCGCCGTGGCAATCGGTGCGATGATGGCACACGCTGGCCTCCTTACTACAATAACAGGACAAACCAAAAAGCAAATTACCGCAGCGACTCACTAGCTCTTGTGCGCAGCTTAAAGCCACCGCCTTCAGGGCAGCGCAGGTCTCAGTCTCATCGACGACCTCTTGCGTGATATGTTTTCGAGGTAGTGCGGGACTCCAAACTACCTTGCAACATCAGAGGGTGTTTATGAGGACCCAATGCTACCTATGGGCATGTTTTGCCTTTCGCTGCCAACACAGTTCGATTTCCGCCTTTGCACTCCAATTAGAAAGCTACTACGCCATCACAGTTATTACTTTGGTGGCAGAAGGGTAGTTACCAAGTAATTTTGTTAGCTCGACCTTTCCGTGCTTCTTTTTAAACGCAGATCTTATTCTTGTGACTTATCTCGCTTCAGTACTAGTATTTGTTGTTATTCAAAATTTGGGTATCTCTTTTTTACTGTCACGGCGCTTGTTTAAGTGTCTTGCTAACATGACAACTTATTCTACCGCAGTCATGCCTGTTCCTTTAGAGTGATATGCGGCCCTCAAGACCACTCATTCTTTACAAAATTTGTGCAGTATGTCGTATGTTCTGTTTGCTGCACTGTATTTGTCTAATGAATATAGGCCAAACTGCAAAACTGCTTTTCTTTCGTGTTATATTATTGCTTGAGTGAAAATAATTTGTCGATATTTACTTTCTTTTCAGGTGCCTTCCAAGCCCTCACTCTAGCAACACATTGTAATTGCGTCCTGAAAGCAAACTGTGTGTATAAAAGTAGCATTAAAAGGCCCTAGGAACAAAGCTTATATGATTTATGTAAAGCTTTTGCTTAATATTGGAGGGCATTCCTAGTCATAAAAGTTGGAATTGGTCTGGTGAAGAACGTGTGTAATGTTCTTCCCTTTTAGTTACAAGTACAGGACATTAGTTCACCTGGCGTTTCTCACGTAAAAGTTACGCTTGACTATATATTTGTGCACAAACCATTACAGCAACACAACACTGCATTAAGACCAGTACAGGTTATCGAGCATGTAGTGCACTTCCAGAAATTGTATTTGCTAAATCCTAGTAAACACAAAAAAGAGACGCCAATCTTTTTCATGTTGTGTATTTTGACAGGTCATACGAAACGCTCATGATATTTGAGAATCTTGTGCAATGGCAGCACCTCAATCTGATACAGACCTTTAGCAGAAAGATTTGTCCAATATACGAGAAATTGTCGAGTGTACGAGAAATTTAAGTGTGCGAGAATTCGTAACGTCTTCGGGAATTGTTAGTCTTCGACCCAATAAGGGCTTACGAAATGTTTCATACACTTTTTGTTTGGAATTCGTTAATAGTGTTACCATCATCATATTTACCCGCTATGAATGAAAATTTATTGTTTCTTCCGGAAGCACATAAATAGCCAACAAAGTATTCATTATAGCAGATAGTACACTTGCCACACCTAATATAAAAATACCCCTTATCTTTTTGCGCAAGGACAAACAAATTTTTTAATATTTTGACGACTCTGAACATGTCTCCTTTCAATAAACATTCAATGGACCCTGTCCCCTGAATCATCTTGACCTAAATTAGGGTATTATATTGAGCTTTAGGACGTTCTAGACCTATATCAGGACATGTTCCCCGCTTTCGCGGCAAAAAGGAACTTGTTGCATTACTTTCTGGAGATAAAATTAGAACCCATTAAGACACCGCAATACTCTGTGGCCAAGAAGGAGACGCACGATATGCTCAGGCTTGTGAAGCTTGAATGTTTCCATTCACAGTACAACTCTCCTGTCGAACTCGTCTGGCAACACAGATATATTTGGCTTATCTCAGAGGTGTAAGATTTATTTGTGGGACAACACCGCGTCTACCAAGTATTTACGCACCATATCGCGCGAAACTGAAACTGCGGCGTGTCGAAGCTCTAAATTACTGTCCTTTTTCATCTTTAGGCCAGACCGCGGTCAGACCAGCGTGGCCAGAGATCTTAAGGGACCCGTGATGTCACGATAATTGAAAATCATTTGCAAAGCTTTAAAAATAGTAAACTTGTGCCGTCTTATCGGTTCTGCTAAGGGTACATGACCTCTCAACTCTTCGGTTTCTATTGATCTATTACATATGTACCCTAACGTGAATAATTAAACGGTAATTAGCTCATGTTAAGTATCAAGCAGCAACATCATTGAAATTTTCTAACGTCTCGATATGTGCCGCTTAGTCACGTACCTATGCAAAAATATCTAGTCATAAATATGACAGGCCTTTTTTCAAAACAGTCTGTTTATCCATAAAATAAATATTTGCAAAATTTAACTTGTTAGTTGAAAATTTAGTTCAAAAATGGGGTTATGCTTATGCGCAATGACCAGCGATATACGCACATCGTTTGTTCATATGCCGACGCTAAAAAACAAATACCGCGAGCATTGACCTCCGTTGACAAGCTTAGATTTAGGTGCACGTTAAAGAACCCCAGGTGGTCAAAATTTCCGGAGTCCTCCACTACGGCGTGCCTCATAATCAGAAAGTGGTTTTGGCACGTAAAACCCCAAATATTATTATTATTATCCGTTGACAAGACGACATCGCTGCAGCCAAATTCCGAAATCCCGATATATGATGCGGGTAGCTATATGGGCTTGTTGATTGATCATGTTCTTTCTTGTAGCACAGGCAGAACGGAACGGGTATAGAAGGTACATGAGACAAGATTCAGGAGAGGGAGGAAGAGGAAGACGACGCTGTTCGATCTGTTGTCACCTCAGCTCTGTAATTTTGCATAGGTTTTGCTATTCATTAAGTGAGTTATTTATATCCTTCGAAGACGGCCGCATCTTTAAGGCGGTACTGTCCCTATGGGAAGGGTACGGCTGCTCCGGCGCCGGCATCGTTAAAGGGACAGCGCCATCCGAAGGAAGCCAGCGTGGCGGAGGCGGCCATGGCGTCGCAAGGTGTGGAGCTGCCAGACATCAGGGACGATAAGCAGGCCAGTGCGTCATCATCGCTCAGTGGGGACGACACAACTATCGTCGACCCTGACGAGGAAGTGGCTTATATGGCGGAAGTGGATAACGACGGCTTCAAGGTGGTGAGTCATCGCAAGCAAAGAACGGTCGGAGTCCCAGTGGTAGTTTTGCCAACAGAGAAAGGTGTTGATTTGAGAGAGCGGAACCCTATCAGGCTGTTCGAAGCCATTAAAGTACTGCTGGGATCTGCCCCGATTCGCAGCCGCTTCAAAACGCAAGGTGCTCTTTATTTAGATATCGCAACGGAAGAGCAAGTTGACATTCTTCTCCGGTGCTCTCAAATTCGTGATATAAGAGTTAAAGCCCGGCTGCCCCACTCCTACATGACTAACACATGTGTTATTAGGGGAGTACCAGTGTGGTATTCGGAAAGCGACCTTCTGGACTACTTCAAACCGCAAGGTGTTCTGCATGTGAAACGTCAGATGCGCCGGGTGGAGACTCAAGAAAAAGAATGGGCAGCGAAACCTACTACTTCTGTTGTGATAACGTTTGCTCCCAACACCGAGCGCCCCGAAAAAATTGATCTCGGTTTTACCAAGCATGCAGTCAAAGAATTCGTTGAACCTCCTCCCCGATGCCTTAGGTGCCAACGATTTGGGCATGTAGCCAAAGTTTGCATCAAAGATCAACGTTGCAAACGATGCGGTGGCGCCCACGATTACAAAGCCTGCAAGGCAGATTTTGCTTGCGCTAATTGTGGTGGTGACCATCCAGCGAGTTTCGGTGGCTGCCCCTTCCGTGTAAGCGCCTTACACCGCCGAGTGTCCTTCATTAGTGGTCCCAAACCACAACCTACTGAGAAGCGGATACCTGGAAGTGACGAGTTCCCGGCGTTAGATTCGGAAGTTGAGTTCCCTGCGTTAGAGTCGGAAGTTCGTAGCATGGTAACAAGCAACGTCAGTGAGCGACCTGAGCCTAGCAAGACGGCAAAATCATCTGTGGGTGAGTCGGTTGTTCGATCTGCTGCAGCAAAAAGTGTCCAAGTTCCTCAGCGACCAGATCACAGCCAGACTCGACAACATGGAGGACATTCCCTCGCCTCAAAAGGGATGAAGAAACCAGCTGCAATGGCCAAGAGTGGGTCCCAGTCCGCAACTTTTGTTGAAGTTGTGAGGCAGTGCGTACAGCAAAATAAGGAGCTCACAAATCAGGACCTGTCCGACCTTCTGCGAGTTTTGTTTGAAGTCCTGCGTTCATATGTTCAGGCAATGCAGACTGGCGCCTTCAAGAACTTTCTACAGCTCGTTCTTTCCTTTGAGTCAATGATTACCACCTTCGCAGCGACCTTTACCTTATAATATGGCTAGTCTTCTTCAACCTCGTGCAACTAAAAACCACCGAAAAGTGCCGTTTGTTATGCAATGGAACTGCGCTGGGATTTTAAGTCGATTAGCAGAACTTAAATTATTTCTGAAAGATACGTGTGTTCCAGTATTGGCCCTCTCGGAGGCTGGCCTACCAAGCGGGAGATCTCTGACTGGATATGTTGCCCATAAGAATTGCAGCATAAAGTCATTTCCCGCGGGAAGTGCCGCCCTTTACATACGAAGAGAGATTCCTCATGTGGCTTTAAACGTCACCGAGCTTTGCACTCTCTCTGGGGTGACAGGAACACAGATTCCCGCGGACGTAAACTTGTAGAAGTTATCGATAGTTTGGACTTGTGCGTGGCCAATGACGGAAGTCCCACTTTCTTCCGGCCTCCAGCCTCAGCCACATCTATAGACCTAACCTTGCATTCATCTGACGTCCGCGTGAAGTGGTCAACTGCAGCTGACCGCATGGGAAGTGATCACTATCCAATTTTTGTGTTTACTGCCGACTTCCACATGCGCGACTCTAAAATTAGCCATGTTGTTAATTGGGACAAATACAGGGAGTAACTTGCATATGTTTCTGGTGATGTGATTGACAAAATGATTTCTGGTAAGATGGCTGCTACCACAGCGGTCAAGTTGCCTAATCATTTTCCTACTCCAGATTTAAAACTCAGGAACCTTTGCGCAGCGCGCAGAAGGGCGGAGCGACAACTGATGCGGAAGAAGGACGACAGATCCTTGAAGACGACCTTCAATAGGCTTAACTCTGCCATTCGAAGCCATACGAACAAGCTCTGTAGGTCGCAGTGGGCGTGCATCTGCGCTATCTTGACGGTTTTCTCACCGACGACGAGAATTTGGCGAGTCATTGGCAGTCTTGCTGGTGATTCTCGTCCTAGTAAGCCTTTCGAAGCGCTTGCACTGCGCAAGCAGGAACCTCTCGTGTGCTTGGCAGAGGAATTTGCAGATGCATTTGTAAGTGCAAGTTCAGGAATTCATCCCTGCGCTCCGCCTGCAACATCTACGTCTGTGATGGACGCCCCGTTTACACTTCGAGAGCTACAGGCAGCACTCAGCAGCCTGCGGCGTCGATGTGCACCAGGTCCTGACGGCATCACCAATCAGATGATGCTGAACCTACCTCTGGAACACCGGAAGATGCTCCTAAGCTATCTCAATCGAGTGTGGGAGACTGGCGACGTTCCTCCTTCATGGAAGGTGGCTTGTGTTGTCCCAGTGCTGAAGCGCGGCAAAGAAATGACAGACTTGGCCTCGTATCGTCCTGTATCACTGACGTCGTGCGTGGCTAAGCTCATGGAGAAGCTGGCAAGTAAGCGTTTATCTTGGTGGCTCGAAGATAGAAGGGCTCTACCAACATGCATGACTGGATTCCGAACAGGTTTAAGCGCACAAGATAGCGTCTTGGACTTGATAAGCCATATTGAACATCATAGAGCTTTCGGTCTTTCAACACTAGTTATTTTCCTAGACGTATCAAAGGCTTATGATAGCGTCCTTCAGAGCTCAATACTAAATAGTTTGCAGGCCATGGGCGTACAGGGCTATCTTCTGCGATTCATTCACTCATTTATCAGTGATCGTAAAATTCATGTGCGGTTAGGAAGTACCACAAGCACCGAAAGGGCGGTATCACGAGGTGTACCTCAGGGAAGTGTTCTTTCCCCAACGCTCTTTAACGTTGTAATGGCTGGTCTTCCCGCTGAAGTGCAAAAACATTGCAGGCATGTCCATATGTCGATATACGCGGACGACATTTGCCTTTGGTTAACCGGATATCAACACAAGCGTTTAGCTCTGATAGCTCGACAGGCATTACTTTTAGTTCAAAATTACCTTCAAGGTGTTGGGTTGACTCTCTCGGTGGAAAAATCTGGCTTCATCATGTTTCCAGGTAGAGGAAGAAGGTATGCGCGACTGAAGATAGACCTTGATCAATCTTGCCTTCGACAATTGAAACACAAGCGCTTTTTCGGTGTCATTATTGACTATCGTCTACAGTGGCGACGAGCTGTGGACTCGGTTGTGACATCGATATCTTCGCGTCTCAATGTGATCCGTAGAGTTGCAAGTGAGCAATGGGGAAATCACCCTTCCTCAATGATCAGGTTGCACGATGCACTAGTGACGAGTCGGATAATGTATCAGCTCCCTTTAATTTCCCCCTCGATATCACAGCTGGAACGACTTGAGGTTCTGCACAGAAAGGGCCTGAGAAGGGCTCTTGGCGTTCCGCAGACTGCTTCTAACAAAGCAGTACTTTGTGAATCTCTATCGAGACCTCTTAGCCTAGTCGCTTCACAAAGGTTATTGATGCAAATTGGCCGCCTCAAACAGACGGCAGCCGGCCGAGCCCTTCTACAGCGCCTTCGAAAGAGATCTGAGTCCCGAGCGTACTTGGCACTAAATACTCTTGGTTACCTGGGTCTTGACGCTAGAGGTCGAACTAAGAGGTTGAAACCACCTTGGTCATTCGCGAGCCTCGATTGTTCGTTGACAATTCCTCACGTACGCGCTAAGCGGAATTCTCCTCTGGCGGCAACGCGTTTGCTGGTACTGGAACATCTTGAGTCTGAATATGCACGTCATCTTCAAATCTTTACTGATGGCTCTGTGGACAAGGTCAAAGGATCTAGTGCAGCTGCTTTTCACATTCCCTCTTTGAAGTATGATTGGTCTGTTCGCTTCACTGCAGTCGTGTCCTCCACAACGGCCGAAAGCGTTGCCATTGAGGCAGCTCTAAAGAAACTACGGTTTTGTACGGCTCAACCTGTTGTTATTCTTACAGATTCAAAATCTGCCCTTCAAAGGTTAGAGCACGGGTTCCCTACTGATGCCTTATGTCTTAGCTCCCTACGCTCGGTGCACAATCTCCATATCAAAGGCTTCTCCATACGTTTCCAATGGGTGCCCTCGCACACAGGTATCATAGGCAACGAGATGGCGGACAGCCTCGTCCATAGAGCGCTGTCTGGGAATCCATTGAGAAGAGTGCCTCAAGACGACAACAGACTCTTCAGAGAAGCAGTGTTGTGCCACCTCAGTTCTTTGTGGAGCTCACCTCACAAGCCATGTGTGATCAAGGGCCTCAAAAGAAACCAAGCCACCTTACTGCTCCGCATTCGCACGGGCTCCGCTCGAACACCTGCGTGGATGTATAAGACTGGCCTGGCGTTATCACCATTATGTTCAACGTGTGGTGTGTGCGGTGACATAGAACATTACCTAATGTGCTGTACTGTGTATAACGCGGAAAGGAGGGTGTTATTCGGGTCCCTCAAGAAGACAGGAGTTCCTCACAGCTCTTTTCAAGACATTGTTTTCCCGCGCGGGAACCGGTTGTGTAGGAAGGAGGTCTCTCGCCTTCTTTTAAATTACCTACAGGACACAGATTTGGCCTCAACATGGTGAACTGAGGAGTGACCATTTGTATTTTGTGAGTTCTGTGTCTGATTATGTGATTTACTTATTTTAAGTGTCGCTACGGTGGAGCAATTGCCGGCAGCAACTGCAAGGCTAATCCCACCAGTAGCCTACAACAACTCAACTCAACTCAACTCAACAAGATTCAGCGCATTACGACCAGCTGCGAACAGCGGCAAATAGCTGCCATGAGTCCTCGCTTTAGGAACCGCTGTTCTGCACTGCAATACAAATTAGGCTACTAAGCGTTCTCGAACTGCAGTACACACGTACTATTTGCTGCTATTAAGCACAGGTCAATAATAACATAATGTAAGGTACATTCTCACAATACTTAAAAAATTAGCCTGTGTATGCCACAAAACTCGGCACCAAACAAGCTAGGTCTTGGTACCAGGCGCATCGTTAAAATCGCAGCCGCATAATATTAACGTTCTAAAAAAACGTTTTGCGACGGCTGTGGCTACACCGAAGTTTTTTGTTCCAATCGTTGCTTGTTCGGCAGCCTTTACGCGCTTCTTATCGTTCGCCCACAAAAGCGCCCCATGTGCTTCGGAGGTCGCGTGCAGTCTTTGCGGCGGCTCCATTGATGTCTTCACCTCTTCTTTAGGAAGCAGGAATGAGCAGTCGCACTGCAGTACATGCCTCATACCTCGCATCAAAGGATGCAATACGTTTTGTCTCTATATTGATTCAATGCTAAACGTATTACTGAGGGCAGTCCTCATGAGTTGTGTTCTGCAGATTTTTGGAAAGGTGAAATGTTGACTGATCTTTCGCGTAATTGCCGCCTTGGTTCCGTTGTGTAGACATTGCCTTTAGCTCAGTATACAATGGGTGCAACCTTTCAATTATTATATAATGTACGACTAGGAGCAATACTCTGCTTGCGTTTTCATGTGTCTCAGCTTTTTACAGAGGCTGCCCGCGTGTCGAGGAGACCGTTTACAGGCACATAAAAACATTTCATAAATATTGTAAGCTTCTGAAATACAAAAAGAACTATAGCTCACGATGCGCTTTCATGAAAATTGCAGCGCCTTTCTGCTCAGCTTGGTGTAAGATATGCGGATGAGTGCGTCAGAACAGCTGTATTTATATTGTAAGTTAAGTGTTACATGTAAGGTCACAAGCTTGAGACGACTTGTGTCCGGCATCCCACTTTGACTGTAAGCCTGAGCACTCTGACCTTAACCAGCAACATAGGTTTCGGTACACTGATTTGTCTTACCGCGCCACCTAGCGTAATTAAAGAATCAGTTGCTGCGCTGGTTCCATGCGTCGTAAAAATACCAGTATGTGCATTTGGTGCATCAAACATATAAAAAGCGGCTCCGGAGCTGCGTAAACAACCCGAGTAAGTTATTTGTACGCCTGCGTCTAATATTATGCAAAAGAGTACATCGCATGGAGTTGAATTAATAATACTTCTTTGCTTTTACGTGCGAAATCTCCGATCTCATTATGAGATACGCCATAGTCATCATCATCATCATCATCAGCCTGGTTATGCCCACTGCAGGGCAAAGGCCTCTCCCATACTTCTCCAACTACCCCGGTCATGTACTAATTGTGGCCATGTTGTCCCTGCAAAACTTCTTAATCTCGTCCGCCCACTTAACTTTCTGCCGCCCTCTGCTACGCTTCCCTTCCCTTGGAATCCATTCCGTAACTCTTAATGACCATCGGTTATCTTCCCTCCTCATTGCGTGTCCTGCCCATGCCCATTTCTTTTTCTTGATTTCAACTAAGATATCGTTAACTCGCGTTTGTTCCCTCACCCAATCTGCTCTTTTCTTATCCCTTAACGTTACACCTATCATTCTTCTTTCCATAGCCCGTTGCGTCGTCCTCAATTTAAGTAGAACCCTTTCCGTAAGCCTGCAGGTTTTGCCCCGTACGTGAGTACTGGTAAAACACAGCTGTTATAAACTTTTCTTTTGAGGGATAACACCATAGTGAGGGGCCATAATTTATTTTTCACTACCAGGGGAGCCCAGCGTGCCCCCACTGCACGGGTCACGGTAATTTTCGCATTTTGCTCCTCATCTAAATTTCATCCCACGAATCCGTGCTTCAGCAGCGCAAGATCATAGCCGGTAAGCAGCTCTGATACATTTCGCGTGAAGATTGAATTGCGCTCGTATATGAGTCTCAGGTCTGCGTTCATGAAATTGCTATAAAAGAGGCATGTCACTCGATAGCCTACCAATCCCGAGGTGGTGGAAGCCGACTAGGAATCATTACAATATATTCTTGAAGTAGCAAGCCTGTTTCTTCAGCCGACAGTTCTCCCGCAGGGACAAAGGAGTCCTTACAGATGTGCGCTTTTGACAAAGCCTCGCAGTGGGTATGTCATTCATAGCAGATTATCATGGGTGTTTTACATCTATTTTTACTTTAAATGATTTATTGCACTTCTTCATTCGCGGGCACGTGGCCCGATTCTGTCCCCATCGCCATAGCACGTGACCACCGTCCTATGAGGGACCTCGTACTTTTTATCGGCGTCGCAATCAACACAATCACGGGAGACGCTGGCATCCTCACTGCTATAACAGGACGAAACCACAGGCAAATTACCGCAGCGACACGCGAGCTTTTGTGTGGAGCCAAATGTTTTTGAGGTAGTACAGGACTCCAAGATAGCTTCGAACACCTGGGGTTCTTTATTGTGCACCAAATGCACCCTACGGGCGTGTTTTTGCGTTTCCCCGCCAACAAAATTCCGCTTTTGGCTCAAGAGCGCAGTGATAAAGCCACTACGCCATCACAGTTTTTACTTTTGTGGCAAAAGGGTAGTTACTAAGATATTTAGTGACCTCGACCTTTCCGTGTATCTTTTTAGATCAGATTTTATTCGTGTTACTTCTCTTGCTTGAATACTAGTATTAATTGTTAATAAAATAATGTAGGTGTCTATTTTTTTACTGTGATGACACTTGTCTCAGTGCTCTGTTAATTTGACAAGGAAGAAAAATACCAGTCCCTAAAGACAAAAGACAAGAAAAGAGGTTCACACGGCCATGGCTGTTTTTTGCCCCTTGCAAGTTTTCGGGTGTGTGCTCCCGCTCATTTCTCGTAGCAGGGCTAGGAGCCACGTTTGCACAGCGCAGCACGAAAACCACTTGACGACATGTGTCGCACAGTTTGTGTATAAGTTCATTCTCACATGCGAGATAATTAGGCCAAACCGGTCGATGTAATAATTACCGCCTGCGTGAGCAGCACTCCTCCCTCGGGTCCTGTAACGGTGCAAACTTGCATCGCCATTGCAACGAATGAGGCTGTTACCCATTGTTCAGCAATGTAACAATTCTTGGTAGGGGCAAGGTCGGAGAGGAGCCTGAAATCATGGAAGCGTACTACATCAGTTTATTAGCTGATGACTGCATTAGTACAACCTCGGTGCTCTTACTTGAAAAATAATTTACCCTTTTAGGTCGGTCACGATAGATGTGACAACTTGTCTTGTCATGCTCTGTGATTAGTGATGCTGTTGTTGCGCATGCTCTGCTGGGTTTGCTTGGAATACACCGTTTCGAATAAAGCTCAGTTGATAACCGGTCGCTGTGGTGTGAACTTCTCTTCTTGTCTTTCGTGTTTTGTGACAGCGTTTTTTTCCTTCAACTATGTACCAACTGGACCGGATCTCAACCCTTCTGTAATTTGCCAACTTATTCTACCGGAGTAATGTATGTTCCTTTAGGATTCATCCGCAATACTTGAAACCGCTCATTAGTAATAAAATTTGTTCAGTATCTCATATGTTCCGTTTACTGAACCCTACTTATCAATGTGAATATAGGCCAAACTGCTAAACCGTTTTGCTTGCGTGTTATATAATTGCTTGAGTGAAAACAAATTGTCGACATTTCCTCAGTTTCAGGTGCCCTCCAAGCTCTCACTGAAGCAACACATTGTAATGGTGTTCTGCAAGCAGACTGGGTGTATCAAAGTAGCATTAAAAGGTCCGAAGAACAAGGCTTGTAAGATTTATGCCATACCTTTGCTAAAAATTCGAGGACTCGCTCATAGTGAAAGCTTTATTGGGTATAGGGAAGAATGTGCGTAAAGTATATACTTTTATTTACAAGTACAAGCGATTACCTCACCTGATATTTTCCACCTCAATGTTACGCTTTACTGTAGATTTGTCAATACAGCAATGCCCCTACACAACACTGCACTAAGGTCAGTACGAGTGATCGTGCATGTACTTCATTACGCGAATTATATTTACACTATCACACTAAACATAAAAAGAGAGGCCAATCTTTTTCAGAGTTGGTGCTGTGACAGGTGATACAATATCGTTAATGATGGTTTAGAATCTCGTGCAGTGACAAATCCGCGATCTCATACACACGTTTAGTACGACAACACGTTTAATGTACGAGAAATCGTTCAGTGTACAAGAAATCGAAGTGTGGTGGAATTCGTGAAGTGTATGCAAATTGCTATTCTTCGAACCAATAATTGCGTACAAGATGTTTCGTACATTCTCGTAATTTCTTTTTCAGTAGCGTTACGATGTTCATGTTTTCTATCTAAGAATAATAAATGTGTGCTTCCAGAACCAACTAAATAGCCAACAAAGTACTAATTAATAGCACACGCTGCACTTGGCATACCTGATACAAAAGTACCCCATATATTTTAGCGCAAGCTCCAACAATTTTTCCTGAATTTACCGACTCTTCCATTGGACATTGTCAGCTGTTTCAGCTTTATCTTAATTAGACTAATATAAGCAGCTTTAAGACTTTCTAGAAGGCTATCAGGACGCGTTGGATGTTTTCGCGTAGAAAACGAACTTGTATTGCTGGATACGTCCCTCACCAGCGAACGGGACTGGGACGAGGCCATATCTAGTACGCAACTCAAGCTCCAGTCCATGGCCGTCCAGAGGGCCCGTGAAAGAGCGGAGAGGCTTGGCCTCCCGATTCCGACATGGGAGCAGCCAGCGGCGAGCCGGGGGCCCCAACGGGTCTCCACCGGCTAGTCCCTCAGGACCTCATTAAAAGTTCATTGTCTGTCTGTCTGTATTGCTGGCTGGATATAAAAAGAGAACCCATTAACAAACCTGAATACTCGGTTTCATTTCAATGCCATAGGGAGAGAGAGGCCTTCGTTCTGCAGTGGACCTAATATAGGTTGTTGTTGTTGATGATAATGATGATTATGATGATGATGATTGCTAAGAGGGAGAGGCGGCCGATATGCTGAGGCTTCGCAATCTTGAATTTTCCCCTTCACCATACAGCTCTCCTCTCGCACCCGTCAAGAAACAGATATCTGGCTCGCATGAATTTTCGAAGGATCAACAATGCGATCTTTTTAACGCAGAATGAATAGCAAGGAGCTCTGTGGTGCATGGAGATGGTAAAAATTGCAGCAAAAAACTAACGTTTTGCACAAAACTCCACAAGAGAGTTCCCTACCTAAACAGGTGCCATTTAAAAATCCCGATAGTAACTCTTACATTTATGACATTCAGCATAAAGACGGCGTAAGAAATTTGGGGCCGACTCATGCGATGACTGCTCAGTGTCGGGACGACAGTGACATGCAACGAGCATATGCAGACGCTACAATGACTCTTCGACGCTATTCGGTCATTGGGACTCATGATAAAGCCACCAAAATGTGGTACTAGAGACGTAATAGCCACTTTTTTGGAGCATGTCTCAGCTATTATATGTTTAAAGCTGTGGAAGCCACTGCGGAAAAAAAAAAATAATCCATGCTCCAATGGTTCAGACAAAGATGGAAGTGTGCTCGTTCCTAACAGCGGACACTCGTCATCCAATCGCTGTCGTTCCCGCTTCGCCATATGACTTTCATCAGTCGGTTGTCTTCACGCGTTCTACTTCTACTCACTGCTTTATGTTGGCTAATAGCTAAGGACCCTACTCATGCGTTCGATGTCGTGGTGCCAGTGCGGTCGCTGCATCGTCCTCATTCCAGATTTGTCATCAGACCCTCGTCACGCCGTCGTCGTCACTACATCGTCGTTTAACAGTCGTCAACGTGCTGCCGCCTTCTTCATTTTATCGACATTAACCTTTCTTCACGATCAAATTGGAATCACGCTGTCGTCATTGTATCGTAGTTACGGTGATCTTGTCGCCACACAATCACTGTCAGGCCTCCGTTGGCAAACGGTCATCGTAACGCTGTAGTAGCCCTGTCATCATCGTCCCTTCAGCTATATTCCCCTAATCTACACATGCCGTCGTCGTCATGCTTGTTTCGTGATGCAGTCATCGTCAGGCCAATGTCAGCAAACGCCAATCGCCGCCTCATTGCCCTCAAACAGAGACTATCATCATTCGTTGTCATACGGTCATCGTCATGCCAACTTGCTTCTCACTTCCGCTTCGTCATCCCATTGTCGTCATACCGTCGTAGTCACTCCACCGTTCTCATACAGTGGGCAACATCTCAGTGACTTATTGTGTTGGACTCCACACTGTGGTCGATATACCGTCGTCATTATTTAGGAATCAATATCGGATGGCCGTCATGTCGTCATTGTTATACGCCTTTGTAGTTCGATCGACATCATTACTTCTTCGTCATCATCTCGTCCGTGCGTCGGCGTCATACTGTCGTCGTCATGCTTCCGTGCTCGGTGGCGAACACGGAACCTGAACGTCATAGCACAGTGAGACGATACCGGAGAATGTTCCATATCGCCGAAACAACGAACGTCTCAGACTTACGACATATAGTAATTAAACGTGACTTAAGAAATATACTTTGTCGCTACATTGCTGAACTGCTATTCATATTACTACGTACAGAAATTTTAGTTAATGTATATTTGGTGCAGCCTATAGCCACAGTGAGCTCCTATGCTTATTTTGTCTTATATTTTGTATATTGTTTGAACCATCAGACAATAGTGAAATTTTTTGAACTATTCTCATGTCAGGAATGATCGTTTCTTATTGTTTCCCTCCAAAGATTGATTCGTTTCTTTCCCTACGCGCTTGACGTTGCATAAAAGCCGTTGCAGGTGCCTCGAAGGAATAGGTTCTTTATCTTGTTAGTGCATATCCACTTCACAAGAGGGTTGATGACGCCTACAAGAACACAAGTGCGACATGATACAACTAATAACAAAAAATTCAGAAAAGCATTGCTAATGAGACTAAGAAGGATATATAAGCTGGTGCTTTCGGACTTTACAGCAGAGTATCTGTGGCTTGAAAAGCGACAAATGGCTTGTGTGCCTAGAATTGCAGTGGTTGTTTTGGCCATTATTGCTGCGGGACAATCGCAAACGCCATGCCCAGAGTACGAGAATCCCTGGAAAGAGGTAAGATTTTTAGCGAAAGTTGCTCCAACAAAGCGGTAATGCTGAATGTGTCAAGTTTCTGTTTTCCATGTGCGCAAAATGCTTATCAATTGGTGTTTACCGAATAAAAGCGGTGGGTCGGAGGGGGGGGGGGGGGGCTGAAGAATGAGCTGTTGATATCCAAAGCCCTTCAGATTGTATATGAACCAAAAATAAATCGAAATAACTAATATTTAAGGTTATAGTGCTTCTCGTTTTGTAGCCAAATTTCGATTGTTTTAGGGAAATTTTGAACAAATACGTAACGCGCACTCGGTATTCAATATTCATTTTTTTCCGCTGCCCACCAAGGCCATTCGATAGTTTTAAGAACCGACACAAGTTCAATAAGCCTACATTATCATACCTTGAAAGCCGCTTCTTAGAAAACATGCTGTCAGCTGGTGGAGCGCCAAACATCCAGATATGTATCATAACGTACATTAGCCAAAATATAAGCTGGGGCCCTGAACGTAAAACTATTCCTAATGTTTTTATTACAATCTCCTGACGTCAAACTTGCGAAACCGCCAACGTAAGCATTGGACCGTGACCTGCAGCGTTGCCTCAACAGTCCAATCAAATGCGCTCTTAGTTTAGAGCAGGTCACTTTACGTTCAAAACGAATACCATTGCATAGATTGAGACGTTTTTCGTTTGTAATTGGCTGCCCGGAGTCGAGGAGCATGCTCACGTGGACAGGGTTTCGGTGGGGCCGAGCTAGCGCATTGAAATGACTTAACCGAATGAAGTGGGTGGTGCCGCCGTCTACAATTGGTCCACATTCCCGTACTTAGGTTGTGGTGGCTGGCCGAAAATCGCAGCACCGTGCAACGGAAGTAAAACAATGCCACTGAAACGGACTCTCATTAAGGAAGAGTTGGCAGAACGAGGTCGTAAACGTGCTAATTGTGCACGCAAACGTTGCATGTCCACGCATAATATTTTGTGATACGCAAATAACCCGTGCTTTCCCGCAGGTGAGAGTAGCCAGTGCTGGAGCGATCGGCGGCAGCAATATTTTATTCCTATTGGAACTGGGCAGCCTGCGGCTATTCGAAAAAAAAAAAGATCCGTTTTGTTTGGTCTGTTAATGCATCTTTAACGCGTACACGTAACTTTTACGCGGTGAGTTTTCGTGGTTTTGTGAGGTCGTGTGGCAGACAGGTGAAATCGCTGAAGCCTGAAAACATTTCACCAATAGGTGTGTGGTAATGGCGAAAAGGCATTGAATGAGAAATAACTATTTTTCTTTTGTTCGGACCAATCATGCATAATCAGTGTAACACGTCGTATCAGACGGGGAGCTACCGCGGTTTTTCTGACGTTGCGTGACAGACAGGCGAAGTGCGCAGTGGTCGAAAAAAAAGTTTTTGACCAATCGCGGAGGCCTGATTGCAGAATTGCAATAGAAAAGTTTGGAATAACTTTACGTTATAGCGCCCCAAGGTTTTACACAGACCCTTCTGTGTGAAAGGCTGTGGCGACGTGAAAATATTTAAAGTATAAAGCACCAACGGAAAGCCGTTGCACATTTACCGTCTGCCCCAGCTATCGTTAAAAAACTCTTTAGACAACAAAATTAAATACAATACGATTTGAAGGCTTACATGCTCTGTTGCAAAAGGTCTAACGAAGAAACAGCCATGGTCATATAACTGGTCATATATACTGCATCGTGTACCTTTATTCTTTTCTTTAACAGCTGGCTTAACATTATCTGTGGCCACTTGACACTAATGCTTTTGAGAACGCAGTTATCCATATATATTTATCGTTCATTTGGAGCATCTCCTTGCCATCGGAATTCTGAAATCACACGGAGCGGGCGTGTCCTACCAGACGAACTTTACACCACTACAGCGCCACCCCCCCTCGCCCAGGTTGCAGGATCGAAATGGCTCTAGGTGTGTGCAGCGAGCTTTAATTGTGTACGGCTGCTACAAGCGCCTGCTCTTTGAGATGCCTGAAGCAACATTTGTCACAACTAGGGTTCAGCATTTTTGCCTCGCAGTAGAAAACATAACAAAAGATATACTTCGAAAAGCCGCTCTAAGCGAAAGTGCCAGTGAAAACAAATTTACGCTCTGGCAACGACGGTCAGTGCATAGGTGCGCGCCTGCACCAGTTCTCATGCAACAGATGCAAATGAGGTTAATGGCACGAGTTATTTTCTCATCCATGCTATTGATTTACCCATCATATAGATAGCGGTCCTAAAATATGGCCTAGTCCCTTAGGCGTTTAAGCCCAGCTGGAACCGCCACTTCTAAGCGGTGCTATTGATGTATAAAAATTGCATGTATGGGCCGCGCGTAGTGGTTAGAAAGCCAAGAGGCGCACGCTCTGCGTTATGCTGCAAAAATGACGAAGCCAAATGCCCGCCGCCTCACGCTCCAGTCAGTGGGCTTTCCCAAGCCAAGGAAGCGTTGAGGCTTTCGCTGCTGGCAGGAGTGTTGTGCACGCACAGATTACCACACTTGCTAAGGAATGCTGTGGAGATAAGGCCGGGAAACATACGCAGGTCTGACGGGAACAAACGCTAAATTCTAACTAAATAAGTGTGATTCTTTCATTCGATGTTGCCAAACGCCATGGTTTTCTGTCTGTCGTATCTCGTGTACCATTAACGTGATATACTACTGGCGGCTGTGTCGTGGCCTGATGCTAATAAACAATGCAAAGCTAATATTTGCGCCAAGGGGCACAACATACTCAGGTATGGTTGTGTATATTGCTCAGGTACCCAGACTCACTATATTTTATAAAGCCTGCTTCAACGTGTCTTTCACTACAAATTTGTGTCGCGTTACACGGCGCCTTGCCGTTGCAAGGGTGTTACCGTCTACTGCTTGAGAGTAATGTGTTGTAGGGAAAAATTTGCAGTTGTGGGCCACCTAATTGCGTCATCAAATCAATGAACGTGACGTTTCTCTGCTTTAGAACGCTTTTTTTCTTACATAATTGTATGTTGCCATTCTTTGGAGCACATCTCCGGGAAAGGGCCATTGTTTCTGAACACGGTTGCAAGTGGGCGTCCCAGCGTCAATGTCGTAAATTGTGACACCGGTGGCTACTGTGTCTAGGAAGCGCAGGTGCGTCCATGACCTCTCTATGGTTAAGCACGCCGACTGCAGGATCAACACGAATACAGCAGTCAGTACGAATACATTTTTACCAGAGCTTTTTACCGACAACCTATGGCTACTCAACACACAGTGTGTCTCAGTGCTTCTTGAAGTGGCGGTACGAAATTAAGTTTCAGATGGCAGACACAACGCACACAAAATGCTTTTCTCGCATATCCCTCTGGGCAGTGGTTCCAAAAATGGTGTCATCTATGATGTAGACGTTTCCATCACCAGCGCCAGTGCCAAATCTAGTGACGCCACCTGTTCATGGCGTGGGCATAAGAGTCTCGCTTCCGCACATGTTGCTTTGTGAAAATACTGCTACATGGATGTGGTATTTGATTGCTTGAACGATGCGCCTGGGCGCCGTCACTCGAGAAAAGAGGAGGAAGAACAGACTGGGCTCGCGCTGTGAATCTAATAGGTCAGTGCTGCAACAGCTGTTGTAAATATAACCTGTAAATAGTTGCTCGACTTACTCAGTCGTCCTTCGCGTATCATTGTGGTGGAGGTGGAACCTTCCCCGTCCTCGCCACGGAGCTCCGAAGCGTCCGCACCGTCGTCTTCTCACCCATGACTTCCGATGTAACCACCCTGTCGCCGCCTACACCTGCGGTGGCAACCACAACGTACGTTACGGTTCCTAGTCTCCGTGATCCTCGGACATTCTACGCCCAAAATCACGTTGACGTCAACGACTGGCTCAGCATGTATGAGCGTGGTAGCCAAAGCCACCACTGGCTACCTGCCATCTGCTTGCCAATGTGAACGTTTATCTGTACGAGACACCACATGTGCGGTTTCGCACCCATGAGATCAAGCTCTCAAATTGGGACATATTCAAAAAGCCGCTTCGCTACCTATTTAAAAACCCGTTAGGTCGCCAGCAGGCTGCGTGAAAAGAGCTTGCCACCCGTGTGGAGACGTCGACCGAATCGTATGTCTCCTACAAACAGGAAGTGCTCACGCTTTGCCAGAATGTCGACAAGCACGTGACCGCAGTTGAAAAAGTGGGCCATATCCTAAAAGGCATCGTGGACGAGGCCTTCAGTTTTCTCGTTTATAACGACGTTTCTACCATCGATGTCATCGTCAAAGAATGCCGCCGCTTCGAGGTAGCCAAAAGCCGCCCCATCGTCCCACAGTTTTCCCGGCTCCCAAACACCCCTGCCACGTCCTCTTGTTATGCTCTTACCGCCACACGATAATTTCAAGAGAACGTCACACGTATCGTTTGCCATGACATTGAAGCGGTGAATCCGGCCTCCCTTCATCCACGACCACCCGATGGTACCTTTGACCAAGCGGCCTCCACTACTGCCGTTATTCAAGCAGTTCTGCTGCAAGAAATTGCAAACCTTGCCATCCCTACCGCCTGCTCTCTCTCCCGACCTTATTCGGCAACCATTTGCATGTCCACAACCCGCAATTACCAGTATTTCGCTCACAGACCACGCAATCCTACTGTATAGAGAAATTAAGATGACAAACCGATCTGCTTCCGCTGCCACCGCGTCACTCATGTATCCTGCCACTGCCGCACCACCTGAATGCCGCAGGACTGGAGCTCCCTCCATTCTCCTCGCCCATACGCCTACGCTCGCCGTTATTTACCTCGCCGTCTGTACCCTACTTCTAATGCCCCTGACAGCCACTCCTCCGTGCGATCGCCGTCATCTCAATGCCGTCACTCCCGGTCACTCCAGCCTCGCCGCTTCTTGTCGCCAAACCACTGGACGGAAAACAAGGCCATGCAGCTCTTGGAGGTAGTGTTGCATCACATTCGGCCTGTCCAAATCCTCCGGTGACGCTCCTCACCAACACGAACCTAATTGAATTGACGTAGATGGTGTTCCGTTGTTGGCATTAATTGATACGGGAGCCCAAATGTCCATAATGTGCGCTAAGCCATTTCGTCACCTCAAAAGAACTTCTTACGCCTGCCACCACAGAGCCGCACGCGTCGCCAATGTGCCATTGGCGACGCGTGCGGCTCTGTGGTGGTCGCCACTGTTGGCGTCAGGGGTATGTGCACTGCTCGAAAAGGTATTGCTCTCCGCCAAGTTCCAGTCCTGTACACCGTGCTCACCAGTTGCCCCCATGACCTAATCTTCGGGCTCTACTTTCTGACGACGCATTCTGCCCTCATCGACTGTGGTGCCTGTATGCTGTGCCTCGAGCTTCGTCTTCCTTCAGACGTTCGTCCCGAACAACCGAGCAGCATCTGCACTACCGCATTTTTTCGCTTGCCTCCAAAGGCCCTAACCTTCGTGAAATTAGCCTCAATGGCAACCGTGCCTGATGGCGAATATGTCGCCGCACCTATTCGTGACGTTCGCTTGGAGCGCGACATCTCTGCGCCACACTCCGTCGTAACCCTTGCCGCTAATCGGATGTGTCTCCCCGTTATAACTTTTCGCTTGACGAGGCAAGTGTTACCTGAAGGCATACCAGGTCCACGCTCCGGTCAGCGACAGAAGACCACGTCGCCTCTTTTGTAGCCGACGCGCCTCCAGATCTTCCTTATTACCCGCAGGATGCCTTGAACCTCGACGGCCCATTACGTGCCATGGTCGCTTCGGACCTCGCACCTGAACAAGCTGGTGCCATATATCGCATTTTGCTTTCCTACCGCGACATATTTGACACTGACTATCACCCACTTGGCCAGACGTCCCTTGTTAAGCACCGGAGAAACACTGGTGCTGCTGGTGTCATTCACTGCCGACCGTCTCGTGTATCCATGGCAGAGCGCCACATTAATAAGCAGGAAGTAAAAAAGAACCTCGCCAGTGGCATTGTTGAACCCTCATCGAGTCCTTGGGCGTCGCTGGTAGTGCTCGTCAAAAAGAAAAATGGCACGTGGCGTTACTGCATTGATTACCACCACCTGAGTCGAATTACTAAAAAGTAAATTCCAATTCTGCAATCAGCGCTCTGCAATTAGTCAAAAACTTTTTTGGACTACCCCCGCTTCACCTGTCTTTCACGCAACGTCATGAAACCCGCAATAGCTCCCCATCTGATATGACGTGTACACACTGATTATGCATGATTTGACCGAAAAAAAGAAAAATAGCCAGTTCTGATTCAACACCTTTTCGCCATTAGCCCTCGGCTATTGGTCAAAAGTTTTCGGGCTGCAGCCACTTCACATGCCTCTCATGCAACGTCACAAAACCGCAAAAACTCACTGCGTCAAGGTGACGTGAACGTGTTAAATATGCATTAATATGCTGAACAAAGCTGAATTTTCTTCTGAATAGCCGCAGGCTGTCCCGTTCCGAAAGGAATAAATGATGGCTGCCGCCGATCGCTCAGGCACTCGCTACTCGCACCTGCCGGAGAGCATGGGTTTATAGGCGTGCAATAAAAGCTTTTGCGTGGCTGTGTAACGTCTTCGAGCACTTTCGGCGCGTTTACGACCTCGTTCTGGCAACTTTTCTTTGCTGAGGATCCGTTTTAGCGTCATTTTTAAGCTTCCGTTGCATGCCGCCGCGATTGTCGACGAGCCATTGCAAGCTAAGTAAGGGAAAGCGGACCAAAAGCAGACGCCGGCACCACCCTCTAAATCCACTTATCGATTTTCACTGCACTGCCTCGGCCCCATCGAATCCCTCTCCATTTGCGCATGCTCCTCAACTCTTGACAGCCACTCACATAAGACAATCCGCTCAGTGTAGGCAATGTAATTCGTTTTTGAAGCAAACAAAAGTGACCTCCTATGAACGAGGAGAGCGTTTAATTGGTCTGTTCAAAGAACCCTGCGGGTCACCACCCGACACTTGCGTCGGCGGTTACGCAAATTTCAAGTCAGGATATTGAAATAAAAACATATTGGAATAGCTTTACGTTATTGCGCCCCTGTATGTTCTCTGTTTTTCCACTGCTCCACGTCGCCGACGAGTAGTGCCGTGACTCGTCCTTGCGTATCATAACTTACTGCCTGGAATCGCTATTCGCTGAGAGTTTCCTTAGCTTATTCCCACCTCAGGGTGGCATACTCTACCGCCACAATGTTCACCCCTACGGCCCTGCATTACTCCTTGCGATCACTAAACACCTTTGCTAGGCTGTTTTCCACGAACTTCACGACCTCCCCATTCTGCCGGTCAACTGGGTGTGTCACTTACCTACGACCGGATTCGCCGACGCTTCGTTTGGCCAGAGCAATCTCTCTCCGTTCGAAGATACGTAGCTGCGTGTGAGAAGAGCTAGCGATGCAAGACACCATCTCCGCTCCCTGCTGGATACTTTCAACCACTCGACTTTCCTGTGGAACCATTCTTGCCAGTTGGTTTGGAATTACTTCGCCTTTTTCTCTTTCTACTTCTGGGAACAGGTGGGTCGCTGTGGCGGCGGTTTACCCCACGCGCTACGCCATCACCCGAGCGCTTCTTACAAGTTGCGCCACAGATTTCGCCGATTTTCTTCTACGCAACGTGATTTTATTACATGGAGCAGCGCGACAACATCTCACTGACCGGGGCCGGACATTCCTATCAAAAATTATCGCGGACATCCCGCAGTCCTGTGCCACGAGGCACAAGCTATGCACGCCATACCATCCATAAACAAATAGCCTTACGGAGCGCCTCAATCGCAGTCTCAAATAGATGCTCGGGAAATATGTCTCTTCCGACCACACTGACTAGGACCTCGCTCTACCGTTTGTCACATTTGCTTATAATTCCTCGCGCCACGACACAGCCGGTTATTCGCCATTATTCTTCTGTTCGGCCGAGAACCAGCATTGCCCCCCCGACACAACCCTCCCTGTTCACGCGGGCCCGACCAGTGAATATGCACTTGAGGCCATCGCCCGCTGTGCCCTTACAAATAAAATTACCCGGGACCACCTTCTGAAATCCCAAGAGAGTCAAACGCGTATGTATGACCGGCGACACCCAAACGTATCCTTCCCGCCTGGTTCATTGGTGCTTCTATGGTCACCGTCACGTCACGTTGCCTTGTCAGAAAAATTGATGTCTCGTTACACAAGCCCTTACCGAGAGCATCGTGCTGTGATTCCCGTACCCTACGAGATCGCCCCTGACGCGCCATCTGCTTCTTGGACCCGTGATATCGTGCACGTTAGACGACTGAAGCAGTATCACCCTCCCAGTGATGACATTTAGATGCTCCGGGACGTCGCTTCTGCCGCCGTGGATTATTCTACACGCGTGTGGTATTTGACTCTTTGAAGGAGGGGCGTTGGCGCCATCACCCGAGAAAAGAGGAGGAAAAACGGACTGGACTCGGGCTGTGAAAGTAACTGGTCAGCGCTGCGACCACTGTTGTAAATATAACCTGTAATTAGTTGCTCGTCTTACTGACTCGTATTTCGCATAACAATATCTTCAAGGTTGAGTTTCTCTCTTCCCATGTTAGGCTGGGACACTTCAGAGACTTGAGTGGCTCAAACACTGCAGGCCACTCCAGTTGCGCCAGTTCATAAGATGAATTCGTGAGCGCCGTTTGCCAGAACATGAAACTTTGAGCTCACTCTGCCGAGCCCCATGCTGCAGGCCCCTGTGTGGCTGTGGTTCCCAAGTGCTCCTGTCTCGGCGGGTCCTATGACGCTTGCTCGAAGGACTGCGCCTATTTTAAGAAGGAAATGGTGGTCTTGAAGCAGATAGTGAGAGGCCGTTTGTATCGTCAAGAAGTTGTTGATGCCCTTAGAAAATGATGTTACCATCGCCATCGAGCTTCAGAAAACATCAATATTGCTATTAAGAGCACGCCACATACACCGATTCCTCCTCCTCTGACCCCTAGGCGTGCGGTAATCGAGTATAACTCTTATAGCAAGGCATTTCCTGGAACAAAAAAACTGAATTTTCACCACCATTGGGAAAACTACGAAAACAGCCAGCCTATGCCACAGGCGAATCCACAGCCGGTATCATAATGGCTTCAAACGATTCAGCGCACCACGACAGAGTTTACAGCGCCGACATCCGACAGCACACATAGACGTGGTTCGTCCCTCCCCAATTGCAGTTTAAATTTGCTGGCGCCCGTGCTCAAGCAAAAAGTTCTGCAACGATGTTTATGCGTTTTAAACAGCAGTAATCAACGATGCGGTAAATTTTTTGAGCACATCACTGTTTGCCGCTGCCTATGACAACCGCAAGAAATCCATGCTGAAATGCAGAATATCTCCAAGTGTTCTCGCATGCCCTAGTGAAGTTTTGCGCTTCTTTATACATTTACTTAGCAACAACGCACGTTTGCATCGACAATGCGTTGTTGCGCCAGTTGCTCTTGCATAAGCTGCCAGCTAGCGTGGAAATGTCCCTGGCGGTAGCTTCCACTATGATCTAAAGCAGGACTTGCCTCGTTGATCGGCAAGATTAAGGAAGTAGGCACTTCAAAGATCACAACCCCCACATTGTCTTTAGCAGGCAATTTACCAGAGTAGCTTATGCTTTCTTTATCTGCGCCAGCACAACCTTCTGTCTACTCTCTTTATGAGCGTTTTGATCTCATCCTCTGGACAGTGCAACGCCATCACACGTTATGTTTTTATGCGCACAGTTCCTGCTGGTACAGACGCTCAGAGGCGATTCCAGCGACCGCACCAACGACTGGCTTTTGTTTCTATCCCAACCATTTCAAGAACCATGTTGTGGCGAGTTGTCCACTCAAACTACAAGTCACCATTTCGACACAACGGGCACAGTATCGAGGCAGCATTATGTCGTCCGTATAGGAGTTGATCTAAGCATATTACCGCATAGCATATTATCTAAGCATATTACTCCTACCGTAAATCGGCGCTTGCGTGTTTATTACTAGCTATCAAGGGCGTCATGTTTCCAATGTTCTCCTCACGCTCCATCATTATTAGCCTGGGCCATCAACAAATATTCGAACTAGTTTCTATGGTAGCCGATATCCAACGTGCCTTCACTGGAGCAGACTTCCTGCAAAACTATGGACTTTAGGTTCGGTAACATGCTCACAGTGGGCACAATGTGCATCTGCTTCGCACTTTGAAACTTCAAGGTTTTGTTGATGTCGCTTAGCCTCGACGTTCTCATCCAGCAGCACCAAGTTGGGGCGCCTCATGCATTGAACTGGAGCGTGCGCAGCACAAGCAGCAGCACACTGCTTTTACATCTTAACAAAAGAAGCTCTCTTCCCGCGTATGCGCGCCCACTTTTGCTACACTATGATTAGCGTTTCGCTGCAACTTATCGGCCTTCGTCCTGGCAACAAGCGAGGGCATGTTTGTGCGATGTGAGGGACGCGAAGCTGTACTAGGGATAGCGCGCATCACGATGTACGATTCTAGCCACCATTCCTTGGCTACTACGTCACGGAAAACGATGACAGAAGCCGACAGGGTCTGCATCGTCTGCGTAGGTTGTGTAACAGTCCGTTACAGCAGACAAATTTGTCTAACTGGAGGTCCAGTAATACAGCTCCTTCTGTGCTCCGGTCTCTGCTATTGAAACATAAACGCCTACACATATTTCGCCACCTGATGCTCAAATTCTGACGCAGATGGAAAGTGTACGGTTAATGACAGCAATGTTCATCAGAAAACATCATAAAACTAAGGAAATCAATAATATTGCGTGCAGGGCGGGATTGTACGATATATATCTTCAACGGTAGAAGCAATAAAAGGAATAGAAAGAGATAGTATATCAGACGTATACTAAGGTACATAAAACGATGGGACGATTCATAATAGTTAGCGGAACGAAATATGCACTATCGGAATGAATGGCGACATACAGAATGCAAAGCTACATTATTTACCACCCCAATATTTTACAGAAGTAATGTAACGGCACATCTATTGACACTGCCAACTAAAGAAGTTAGCGAGAAGCCTGTGTATAATTAGGAGAAAACTACTGAAAGTAACTGGTAACGAAAGAATAGTGGTTACTTCATGACGAAACGTAAGACGGGCATGAATTTCGACACATTTCAGGGAGACTATTCCATAGTTCAGTAGCTAGTATTAAGGCTGATGAACTGAAGGCGTGTGTATGGACAAGGATATGTTTCAAAGGGGTGGTTGTGCAAATGGCTAGGCGTTCGTAACGGTTGGGAGAGGGGGGGTTTGGTGGCAACGTTTTGTTATTTTATAAAATGGTCAGATTAGAGCAATCTTTCTGCATGATTATAACGATGATAAAGACATAGAAGTTTTATTATTAGTAACACAGGAATGGCGGCAGTTGTCTTTGGCGATGAAACGTGCAGCGCGATTCTCAACACGTTCAAGAGTGTTGGCTAGAAAGGTTTGATGATTTGATCAAACTGATGAGGCTTATTCAAGTAGAGAAAGGATGAATGTGAGATATGCTAGTGATTTGGTCGTAGTAGGAACGTCGTCAAGGTTACGTTTAAGGTAGCCGGGAGCACGTGATGCCTGCGCTGCAATTTTTTCTATGGGTGTTGTCCATGAAAGTTTAGGTGAAGGATGTGATTAGGAGTGATTAGGAGATTAGGAGTGAAGGGAGGGATTAGGAGTGTAGTTAGATGCTGAAGATGATTTCCTGAGGGAGAATGTCACTGGTTTATATTTAACGGTATTAAGAGACATTTCCCAGCATGAGCACCGATCAGGTCCTGTTGGAAAAGAAGATGATCAGCTGAAGAAGAGATATTACAGTAGATTACGCAATCGTCTGCGAAAATTCGCAAGTTATAGGAGATACCCCGTTGGCAGATCAGTGATGTTAATTAAAAATAATAACGCTCCGAAAACATTACCCTGGGAGACACCGGAGGTGACATCACTAAGAGTAGATTAGAATAAATTTGTAACGGTGTATTCTTTACGAAAGGAAAGAGCGTTTCTCACCCACGATAAACTTAAGGAATCTAAATGAAGGAAACAAAGTAAGGATATTAGACGACAATTCGGAATCCGACTAAAACCTGTAGCAAAGTCGATGAATATGCAGCCTATGCCTAGGGTAATATCCACGTTCATTACTAAATCATTCGTAAATACAAAGAGTTGTGTGTCACATGACAAAGCTTTTCTAAAAGCCAATTAGTTCAGGCAAACAAAAATTTTTGCTTATAGACGCTGAGCAATGTTGGAAGCAACGACATGTTCAAATAATTTGCATCGGACACTCTTTAAAAATATCGCACCATAATCACTAACATTAGATTTCCCGTTGAAGTGAATATTGGTATGATTTTCCCGATTTTCCAATCGTGCGGAGTTTCAGTCATTGATACTGATTGTTGAAAGATGTGGACAAGTACGAGACTAGATACTGTGATTGGGCAGTTAAGTATTTTGGTATTATTATCATCAATCCCTGAGCATTTCTATATTTCGATGTTGTGAATTAATACTGCCATTCCGGCAGTAGTTATGCGTATGGGATTCGTAATCTGCGTCTAATCTGCGTCTAATCTGCGTATTCGTAATCTACGTCTTCCGTAGATGCAATACTGGAATAGTCTTCCTTTGTAAAAACACTCGTAATGTACTAATTGAATAAAGCAGCGAAATGAAATGATCTAAACGGCAGTGTTTGTGGGAGAAATTGATTTCCAGAAGTTTCTAGGAATATTTTAATAAGCGATTGAAGGTCACACGACATAAATTTGTGTTTGGTAGTGGGAAGAGCACGACAGTACCCTTTCTCCACAGCCTGGTGTTTCATCCAAGATGCGGGCTTGCCCTTGAACTTTGCGGTCTTAAAGAACCGTTTCTTTTTGTTTTTCATTGCGTGTAGCGATCTGTTGAACCATGGCTTAGATAAGTTCGTTTTGAACGTGATACGTGGTATGTGCGCCCGAACCAAATCAGTTTTTTTGCTGGAAAAAAGACCAGTTTTCCGTCACTGAGTGAGAGGAGAACGATTGAAGGAAAGATTTCCAAAAGATTTCAAGGCCCTGGTATATATAATCAACGTTTGCTTTCTTATAATTGAGAATATATTTTTGTTCAGAGTTAAGCGAACAGGTAGGTATCTGGAGTACATAAGACAGAAGCAAGTGGTCACTAAACACAGTGGTAGACTTTAAATAGGTTACGTTATTGGGTGCAGATGTGAAAATAAGATGTAAGGTGTTCGCTTGACGTGTAGATTCGTAAACAAGTTCAGTAAGTGAGGTGAGTCAGGGGCCAATTGAATGAAATCGCGAGTGGTACTTGAGCGTGACGTTAGGTAGGTTCAATCCGCGTCAGGTTATTTGAAGTGGCCAAAAAAAGTTGACTATAACTTTGAGAAATTTATGTCGAATAGAGACAAGGTTTTTGTAAAGATCGGAAACAAAGGAAGCAGAATTATCCGGCGGATGGTAGCTTACATCGAAGAGAGATTGAGAATCAGATCATGCAATGCAGATCGAAAGAATTTCCAATGGGCTGCTGACATCAACAAGGAAACTGGAAAGGTGTTTTTACAGCGATTAGCACGCCTCCACCTCTTCTACTGTCTCTGTATTTGCAATGTATGGTTTGTTTATCTGTGTCCGCTAGTACTTCTGAATTCGTCGAATCAGTATGGAGCCAAGGGCCCTATAACGTATAACTATTGCAATTTATTTTTGCTTAATCCAATCTCCTGGCGTAAGCTTTGCGTAACCGCCGACGCAAGCATCGGGCGATGACTCGCGGGGTTGTCTCAACAGACCAATTAAACACGCTCCCCGTTCACAGGAGGTCACTACTGTTTGCTTGAAAAACGAATATCATTGAGCAGCTTGTCCTATCTCATTGGCTCACAAGAGGCGAGGAGCACGCTCAAGTGGAGAGGGGCTCAGTGCGGCCGAGTCACTGCACTCAAAATCGATAACTGGATGAAGACGGTGGTGCCGGAGTCTGCGATTGGTCCACTTTCCCTTACTTAGCTTGTGGTGGCTGGTCAAAAATCTCGGTGGCATGCAACGGAAGCTTAAGAATCACACTAAAGCAAAGAAGAGTTGCCAGAACAAGGCCGTCAACGTGCTGAAAGTTCTCCAAAACGTTACACGGCCACGAAAGAAATTTGATTAAAGGCAAATAAACCCATGTTCTCCAGCAGGTGCGAGCATCGAGTGCCCGAGCGATCGGCGGCAGCCATATTTTATTCCTTTTGGATCTGGCCTGCCGGCGGCTGTTCAGAAAACAAATCACTTTTTTTAGGAATATTGTTGCATCTTTAACGCGTAAACGTAACCTTGACGCGGTAAGTTCTAATGATTTTCAGACGTCGCGTGACACGCAGGTGAACTGGGGGCAGCCTGAAATCTTTTGACCAATAGCTGAGGATTAAGGGCGAAAAGGCGACGAGTCAGAAATAACGTTTTTTTTTTTTTTTCGTTCGGTCAAATCATGCATAATGTGTGTGCACGTCAAATCAGATGGGGAGCAATTGCGGTTTTCGTAACGTCACGTGACAGACAGGTGAAGTGGGTGTGGTCTAAAAACAGTTTTTGATCGATCGTGGAGGGCTGATTGCAGAATTGGAATAGAAATGTTTAGAATAGCTTTACGTTATACGCCCCAGGTTTCTGTTAACAGTAGAATGCCGCAGTCACTATAGTCTAAATAGGAACATATTTCCATCCACATTGAAAAGTGGATTCGCACATTATTAAATGACACGGATAACATTGTTACATCTGCTGCACGTGAGGTTAAGTGTTTAACGGGTGGTCGTTGTTTAGATGGCCGCGCTAGCTCTCGGGGTAACGGCCTTATGGTTTCGCTTACGGCATCATACGCATACACTGAATTGTCCATTCACATTCGGTCAACCATGAGCTTGCATGTGGCGTTTTTTTTTTATTTTGCAAACTCCAGTAGCTTCTTTCTAGCTACACGTGTTTGCAGAGAGAAATCCTTGCGTATGGTATATGGACTATCGTTGAGCTTCAAGTCCTTTTCTATCATGCGCTGGTGATTTACGAAAAATGCAATCTTGATGATGATAGGTCTGCATTTTTGATAGTGCTACCGACCTAGGCTGTGCGCTCGGTGGATTTGAGGTGATGCTAACGAGATATCAAAGTATCTCGAGAATAAATTCATTACGTGGTCCTCAGACGTAGACCAAGATTCTAGCGGTTTATCGGGAATTCCAAATAATAACAAATTTAAACGGCGTACTCAGTTTTCGGCATCGTCACAACGTTGTTCGATAGATTCCAGCTTGCGAAAGAAGTTATGCGTTCTATCTGCTGATTCGAACCATGTAGCCACGGGGTTCGTTTTTCAGGCGACGGTGTCGGCTTCAATGGCGCGTAGTCTCGTCGAGAGCTGTTTAATTTGTACGTCAACTGAAACTTACCAGTTCGTCTACGCTTGTTCTTTTTTGTGTGTAATTATTGATTAGGGGCAAGATATCGCGTCGGGTGTTCATCAAATGCGTCCAGCGTTTGAGCCCACTGGCTTACACAGGGATAAATATGAAGGATGTTCTGTTCTGTTTGCTGTGGTATTCACCCGTGGCCTAATGGTTAGATGATCATTGTAGGGGCACAGCGTTCAAATCGTGCCGTCGGACAAGTTTATTTAGGTTTATTTATTAAAAGCACGGTTTGCTTAGCGACACACCACTAGTTGTCCTAATTGGTTAGGTTGCAAATATCTTTCCTGGGCCAATTATGTATATAGTACAGCTTACAACCTCTTTCTGGGGCTGATCCTAAAAACAGTTCCGCGTAAAAAGAGCCCCGTCAGTAAAATACGCCCTTTTAGGGTTGAGCTCTGGTATTGTTTCGTATTTTTGTTATTAATAGTCTGAAAAGATTTAAGGTAAAAGACACGCACTGCCAGTGGTATATTTCATGGCATTTGTTTTGTAGGCTGCCATTCAAGAAATTCTGAGGCATTATTTTGTCAAGAATGTGAAACCTCGCTTGAGAAATTTTAGTGGCGAAATAGTCTGGCAATATATCGCAGAAATGCAGCATGTAATATTGCCCAAATATACCTAAATATATGCGGCGCCTTACGGCAAAGACAATGACGACAACGAAAAAGGCAACGATTCGCTTGGAGTGTCCATATAATTGCTATCGCAACAGTTGATGCGTTTACCGCTGGAAAGCACAGGTACGTTGACCCTTTCCCCGTACACAAAACACGCGCGCGACTTGTGACGCTGTGAAACTAAAAATGCATCTTAACTTGAAGTCATGCTTTACGTTATCTAAATGACGCCTAACGCGAAAGTGGCCAGGAGTGTCCTTTCCGTGTCCTTTGACGCATCTGAGAAAGGCGTCAGATCAACCTAATCATGGGCGGCAAGTTAAAATGCATTTATGAATACGGGGGCAAGAATAATGAATGTGGCCTTACACGTTGACTATAATTTCTACACTGGACAGAAACAATACAACCAAAGGTTGCTGTATTATAGCGCCTCGGCTCTGTGTTTATTCGTGAAAATAAAAGTATGCCGTTAATTTCAGTCTTCGCAAAGCTCCTGTATGTATTGACAACTTCGACAAACAATTTTCTAATACAGAGCAATAAATAAGCGCGAGTTCGAAGTAATCATGGGTGCATGCAAGTAAGCCAGGTTACGTTGGCACAGTACACATCTCTCTATTCATAGCGTGGTGATAAAGCCAGAGCGCAATTTTTAGTGAGCAGGTTATACAAGGATTTTCCACACAATCTAAAAATGAAGAAATACAGTCCACCAAATCTTCTGCGTGCATCTTGAACTGGGTAAACTGAAATATTCGAACCTCTTCGAGCTAGCATGGCTTTTTCTTACTGCATTTGCGCCTATGAGGAGTTGAGAAGCGTTGATAATGCATCGTTAATTGCAATAGGTGCTTGTTTCCGATGACACAGTCAGATATTTGAGAGCTGTCGTGTAAGCGCCTACTTAGGTAGCTTGGTTCACTAAGTGAGTCTGGTAGGCTATATGACAACGTATGATAATGCATACTACAATGGACCAAAGAGCATGTAGCCGGATTTCAAGAGTGCCCAAATGATAGCAAAGGTTTCTCCAGAAATTGTCGACCAGTTTCCTGCGTCATGTTAAGCCATGTTACATCAGCCATATTATGTGCATCAAGTTAAGCCGAGCGTTCGTACTGGCAGCTGAAAATGCAGACATCTTAGACATTCAAAATAGCACCGTGTGTGTGACGCCCAAGGAATTGAATTGGTACACCTTGCTTTATCAAAGGTCTGAGCGCGTTTACCACATCGGCGTAGTTTGATATATAATCGCTATCATGCCCCGAAAACTGTCAATTAGTATGAGAAAAGTCTGTGTCAGTGGCACAGTCTTCGATAACGTCTATTTTCTTACTGCCCAGTCCATTCGATGCAGTGTCAACCGATTTGTTCTAGAGAGTGAATGTGTGTTCAGGTCACGTGGTATATTTCCGACCTGGCTTAGAAGCTTAAGCATGGTGGAGATGCGCTTTCACGGTTTTGTACATATTAAGGAGATTACTATATCATCTAAATCAAAGAGTGTTCGCTTCTGTTCAGGGTCGCAGAACCGCGCCCCGCCAACTGATAGCACCAGTAACATGCACCTTGCAATAACAAAAAATTTTATTTAATCTTCAATTTATGAGAAACTCAGAAAATGGGTAAAAGCTAATCGTTCAAGTACATAGGCAGTTGTCCAGCACCTCTGCGATGCACAACCATTATGCAAACGCATTTGATGCTCTGGCCCACCAGTCTCTCGGTGTAAGGCTGCGTCCCCTTTAATATAACTACTCTGCTGCACAGGCGCGATGTTACGGCGCTTTAGCTGATGGTTTGGCCACACGAGTTGCTCCCTCACAATAACGCGTAAGAAGCTGCTGCTACCGTCACTGTTTAAGGTGCTGGTGTGGTATCACCTATGCGGCATCCGATGTTGCCGTCACCTTCTCATTCAATGTATGCAATGATAGTTTGCTCATTGTCACTTAGCCTCTACTTCGACAACTGACTTATTCCTTTGATTTTGACAACAAATTTGTGTATGGCTATGGTTGCATGCCTTTTTCTTTTACGTGATCACGAACTATCATCATCAATGCTTCAGACCCCCATAAGCATTCATGCTGCTGTAAGCAAGCCAAAATGCTATTGTAAGGCAGAGGCTTCAAGGACTCAGCAGAGCGAAGCGAACAGTGCTTAAATTTTCTCTAATCACACATACAACACAAAGAACAGCATGTGGAAAACTGTCATCATCAATGGTTCAGACCCCGTTAGCAATGGCTCATATCGCCGTGAGCAATGGCTCGTACAGGCGTACACAAGTACAAATGCAATTGCTTATATTCCTGTAAGGTTCATGGCTACTCCCTTTGCATGAATTCGCTGCAATGACACTACCCTTGTTGTCATTGTCGGTCATTTCAGTGTAGATGTGCCAGAACCGAAAATGGAGTGATTTACGCGTTCCGTCTTGCAGACATATCCCTTTCGATGCTACACCGATGAGGCCCATCCGACCACTCAGAGGCGTACGTGCGTCGATTTGACATTATCAAAGAATGTGATTGCAGTCGCGAGTAAAATATTGACCACCAATCAAGACAATAAATGAGTGTGCGTAGCATTTGTCAAAATGCCCACCCATTAGGGCAAGAAATAAATTTGTACCTCTGTTCAAAATTATGTGCCACCTCCGTGTACTGTGCTAAAGAGCTTCGTTGGTGAACCACCTCCACAGCATCGAATGGCTCATGATTTTGTTACATTCTCTTTTGGTAAGGCTTTAGCATGATGTAGGCATACTGCCAAACGTCCTATAATATTTCAACCAATTTTATAGCCAAATACACGGCTAATTTGACGGTTGTTTTAACTTCCAACCCTGAAAATACGGGTTCGTTGAACGCTGTTCCTATATTTCCTCAAGCCCTGGGAAGCCGGTTCCCAGCAAGAAGTTGAGCAGCTGCTGTCAGAAAGTGCAAGCCAATTGTCATGTGCGGCTTGCAAGCTGGCATTATGAGTAGAAATGCATAATTCCGTTGCGGGGTCTTTACTGCGCACAATAACCGAAACAAAGCGAATTATGTGTATCTTGCTCTCCACCTTGACGTTGCTAACAAATTGGTAAGGCGTAGTTATGGGTGTTGACAATGTTAAATCCATACAAAATGGTGCTAATAAACACTGTTTTCTACTCATCGTGCTTTAGTGTACTTGCTTTGATCTGAGAGTCGATATCATGCGGTAAGGTTCTTGCGAATTTCTGTGCAGGCGACAGTCCGCATCAAATTACTGAAGTTGGCGGCACGTAAAACTCACTTACGCTCAATATTCTTGTTCTCCGATTGTTGCTCACTTCTTCCTCTATATAGTGGCCTTGGATACTTTCATAGTCAGTTATATGGTCTTCTCGTCGGAAATTCCTTCAAGTACTTTGTCGTAATCCTCATGATCTATGCATTGGCTCTCAGATGCTTCTAGCAGGCACTAGATGGCTGGGTTAACCCTGTTTAGTTCTTCGAGCACTTCCATCTTTTCTCGGTGCTCCCTGCATGCGACACTGGGGACAGAAGTCCTTTGATCTTGAGCGCTTCCGCTGGCTAACAAGCGTTGGGTACCAGTAAAAGCGCCATCGCTGCTGTTTGGTGTTATGGAGCAGTATACCGCCAGAGGTATGCATACTTGTAACGCAGGCTTTGCAACAATGCAATAATTTTTTATATAAACTTGGAAATACTACACATTGGGCAAAAGTTCAAAGTAATCGTCAAGCACATAGGTACATTGTACACTTCGGTGCTGTACACACCTCCACCAGAAGCGTTTGCTGCGGTGGCCCTCCACGAGCGCCCAGCCTATTGCTAGCGCCATTTCAGTATGAGTACTCCGGTGTGGTAATCCGTTGGTGTGCTGTCTTTTGAATGACGGATTGGCCACACTAGTAGCTGCATCCCAATCGCGCGGTAAAATCCTTTGGCACGAGCAGTCAACAACATGTTGAGGTTCTGTCACCGATCACGAGAACGTGACCTGACATGTCGGCTCGGCGAACACCCAGCAATTATTGACGATATGCTTAAAGGGAGCCCCACAGTTTTCAAACACAAATGACATTACCTTCCATGTTTAAGTGATCACCATTAGCAACAAATGCAGTGAGAAGTTTCTCCTGGCGCTCCATCCACCGATACCCTCATTTTACGTCAACAAATGCTATGAAATGTGAATGGTGAACTCCCAAGTTAGCTCTCGTAGATTTGTGGTTGGAAATGCAGCTACCCGATGGATAGCAGAAGGCGCTCAATAATTGGCGCGCAAGTTCGTTGGTCCGTTTTCCTTGCCAACTCACATGACCGGGAGAGCAAATTTATTTTCACAAGAGATATAAGGTCTAATATAAGATACACTTTACCTTGCTTACGTCATTTCTTATACGTCGTAGGTCTGGAACTCCGTAAGAAAATGTAATCTTTCCTTTACATTTCACCTCAAGCTCGATGAGTTGCCGATCTTCTTAAGTCATTCCAGGTTTTCCATCAAAAAGCAATGTTTCCGAAATACCTCCTCAATTTCGGTGCGAACATATTACCCTAAATGAGTTACCTATTCCTGAAATATTACTTCCTTGCTCGCAAAAGTGGGTACTCCTGTCACCGCGTATTGCATTTCAGCCAACTTTTTCTTATTCAACTTTTTTGCGTATATCCTCCCCCACTGCAATGCCTGTTATGGCGCTGAGGGAAATGAAATAAATAAATAAAATATTCTTTAGGACTACACAACCCACAACAGTGCTACTTCCACCTCTCTCTTAATAATACAAAAGACACGGCTTTCGGTAATCATCTTTGTCGGGTGACCTGTATGAAACATGATGTATTTTCTCCTATCCTAAATTCATTGGTTTGAGCTCTCCTAGTGCGCACTTCAATATATTTATCCTAGCGTGCGGAGGTCGTCAATATCAGCAATATTTCCGACTACGTGTAGCTGTTCCAAATATCTGGCAGGTTTATTCTCACATGGCTGCGCAACACAACGCAGCACTACACCGGGGAACCTGGGATGTGTAGCTGGCATGAATTCGTTCAGACGCGCTAAAATGAGTTGAGCTGAGTTGAGTGGTTGTAGGCTACTGTTGGGATTAGCCTTGCAGTAGCTGCCGGCAATTGCTCCACCATAGCGACAATTAAAATACATAAATCAGATAAATCAGACACAGACCTCACAACTACACATAGTCACTCCTAAGGTCACCATGTGGAGGCCAAATCCGTGTCCTGCAGGTAATTTAAAAGAAGGCGAGAAACCTCCTTCCTATCTAACTGGTTCCAGCGCGGGAAAACAATGTCCTGAAGAGAACTGTGGTGAATTCCTGTCTTCTTGAGGGACCCGAATAACACGCTTCTTTCCGCTTTATACAGAGTACACCACATAAGGTAATGTTCTATATCACCACACACACCACACGTTGAACATAATAGAGACAACGCCAGGCCAGTCTTACACATCCACGCAGGGGTACGAGCAGAGCCCGTGCGAATGCGGAGCCGTACTCTGGCTTGGTTTTTTTTGAGACCCTTAGTCACACATGGCTTGTGAGGTGAGCTCCACAAAGAGCTGAAGTGGCACGACACCGCTTCTCTGAAGAGTCTCTTGTCTTCTTGAGGCACTTTTCTCAAAGGATTCCCAGACAGCGCTCTATGGGCGAGGCTGTACGCCATCTCGTTGCCTATGATACCTATGTGCGAGGGCACTCATTGGAATCGTATGGAGAAGCCTTTGATATGGAGATTGTGCACCGAGTGTAGGGAGCTTAGACATAAGGCATCAGTAGGGAACCCATGCTCTAACCTTTGAAGGGCGGATTTCGAATCTGTAAGAATGACAACGGGTTGAGGCGTACAAAACCGTAGGTTCTTTAGAGTTGCCTCAATGGCAACGCTTTCGGCCGTTGTGGAGGACACCTCACAGCTATTCCCTCACACTCACGAACACCGTGATCTTACCCATCAAAATTGGCTACAAACATAATAACGGCTCCCTCAGAATTCTACATTCCAATAGCCTTAATGAGGCCACACGCCAATAATGGAGCGCAATGTCGTGGTACGGACACCACAAGGGTGTGCATACAGCGAAAGAGTGGAGCTTGTTTCAACTCTTTCTGTCTTTTTTTATTACTGTATACTGACAATTATTAAGACATGATGACAGAAGTCAAACACACCATTTCTTTCGGGGTGTGGGGAACCCGGCTGCATCAATAAATTTTCATTACTGCGAAGTCATTTTTAAAATCTGTGTTCCATTACTCAACCGCACCATTCCTCTCAGGGTGTTCAGGCGGATAGAGCCTTAGAAAACGGCCTAGATATTTATTCAATAACTTTGCCTTTAAAAATGTAAGGTGTGGACGTTGGTCCGAACATATCCTTTTCCGGTACCCCTGCAAGACTGAGAGTTTCCACTAAAGTCTCTCATAGGGCCTTCGCAGCCAATCATCGGAGTGGCAGTGACTCGGCCCCTTCTTGTGAATATATGACCGGGGGAAAAACGTATGTGTGGCTCAATCCCTGATGTCCTTTCCATTGTCTGTATTAAGTCGACATTCATGGGCCCAAATGTGTCCTCTGGCTGCATCATTATCATCATCATCATCGTTATCATCAGCCTATTTTATGTTCACTGCAGGACGAAGGCCTCTCCCTGCGATCTCCAATTACCCCGGTCCTGTGCCAGCCGCTTCAAACAAGCCAAATTCCAACCCACAAATTTCCTAATTTCTTCACGCCACCTATTCTTTTGTCGTCCTCTACTGCGCTTCCCTTCTCTTGGTACCAATTCTGTCACCCTAATGGTCCAACGATAATCTACTCTACGCATTACATGACCTGCCCAACGCCATTTTTTCTCTTCATGTGAATTAGTATGTCGTCTTTACCCGTTTGCTCTCTGATCCCAATCGCTCTTTCTGTCTGTTGAAGTTATTCTTAGCATTCTTCCTTCCATCACTCCTTGCGCAGTCATTAAGTTGTTCTCAATCTTCTTTGTCAGTCTCCAAGTTTGTGCCCCATATGTCATCACCGGTAAAATGCACTGATTGTACACCTTCATTTTCAACGACAACGGTAAATTTCCAGTCATGAGTTCACCATGTCTGCCGTATGCGATCCAATACATTTTGATTCTACGGTGAAATTTCTTCTCATGGTCAGGGTGCCCTGTGATTAGTTGACCTAGGTAAACGTACTCCTTCAGGGACTGTAGAGGCTGACTGGCGATCCTGAATTCTTCTTCCCTTGCCCGGTTATTCGTCATTATCTTTGTCTTCTGCTTATTAATCTTCAGCCCCACCCTTACACTCTCTCTGTTAAAGTCCTCAATCATTTGTTGTAACTCGTCTGCAGTGTTGCTGACTTGAACAATGTCATCGGCAAACCGTACGTTGTTTAGGTATTCGCCCTCGATTCTTACTTCTATACCTTCCCAGTTTAATAGCTTGAATATTTCTTCCAAGCACGCAGTGAATAGCATTAGAGAGATTCTGTCTCCTTCTCTGCTCCGGTTAGATGGACGGCAGCTGTGATGACTATCTGATCGTCTTGATTCTGGTGACAGGTCTCATAATGTTAAGCAAATTTCTTCTCTAGTAGGGACCACAAGAAAGATAACTTTGTAGAGAGCTTTGTCTTTCTCGGCAATAAATGTCCGCCTCACAACAAATCATGTGCAAGCTTCAGCACCAACTTTTGCTTTTCTCTATCTAAGAAATATTTGAAATGTTCATTTACGGAAAGTCAATAAAACAAAAGCTTGTCCGGCCGAAATACTCCAGCTTTCGTTATCTCGCATCATCCCAGGTACTGGTCATGCTTTCATTAGCAGTAATTCCAGCTGGAATTTCATCTCTCTGAATTTTACCGGTTGTTCACTCGTAGACTAACTAGCAAGCTGGCTGAATAACCGCGGCTACTTCGGTGCATTACTTTCTTCCAGAATCTCAACTTTTCATTAGCCCGCTGTAACATAATCGTGTCTTTTTTTGATGGCAGACACTCTATCTTCTGCATGAGCTGGACCATGCAGACAAAATTTATCTTCAAGGTCAATCTCCTAGCACCCGGCTTCTTTATATCTATGATCTGTGTAGCTAGGTTGTTTGAAGTGCCGTTTCTAGATATTGGCCAGAAGCTTATCGTTCCACACCACTCACTCGAAGCTGGTGGCAATATCTTTTCACGGAAGAACGTCGTTTCGCTACATGTGTCCAGAGAGTGTTGGGTTGTTATGTCGCCGCCCATAACAGGGATAATGTCCCGCTTGGACCTGCCGGACCTAGCCTTTTATTCCAATACTATTTCTCAAGATCTCAGCATATTTGTCTGGTGGCTGTTATTCACTTGCATGGAAAGATTCTGTATGCTCTCTTTTGGTGCAGCCGACGATTCCACCTCCCAATCTTTGCCAACTCTTCAGGTCGATTTTTAGATGAGTGCAAGTGTTCACGGCATACGTGACACTTAAAATTTGTGCCTTTTGGTTCGACCGTGTTGAGGAAAGTAGTGAGTAGGCTTTTGCAGCCCATTTCGTTGCTCATTGTTTCCTTCTTGCATGTTCGACTGTCTCCAGCACTTTACCCACCTCATACGGTTTAGGCTAACTTCCACATTTACTATAAAAAACATATCTCAATTGTTTTCAGTTTAGCCTTGGTTTCTTGAGTGAACGCAAATAATCAATGTCACCAGTTCTTCTCTGTATGCATATTAAGATTTAACGTATTCGGTAGCAGAATATATCAAACGGTGTTTCTTCGCTGGCAACGTTCTGCTCGAACATTAGAGGTCACTACTGTAGAGCTGAGGGTGATAGAAAATGAAAATTCATTAAAGTAAAGTCAGTTCACTTTATTGCTTCTGGTTCAGAGTCTTTTCTCTGTCTAAGGGCTCTGACAGCGAAGTTTTACTCAAGTGCCACGACACAATCACTTCAGGAAGGTGCGCGTTGGAACGTTTTCTTACTGAACAATACAAAAAAAGACAGTTCGGTTGTTTTACACAACACAAGTAAAATAGGCATGATGCACCGTGATTATCCGAGTCATGTATATTTAAACAGTAAAATGCTGAAACGACGCAAAAAAAACAAAAGCATAACGTTTTAACCAAACAACTGTGAGGGAAATGTTGCATAAAGTGATGCATTCCGAATAAAGTAAAAATTCCCGCCGAACAGATATCACCATGAATGTCAGTACTGGGCATCAAAGCAATGTATCGAATCGTCAGATCGCCAGCACCGAACGTGTGATGCTTCAAGCGTGCCGTCAGCGCCTTCGCAGAGGGCGGGGCAGTATGGGAATGCCAGGGCTGATAGCGGCAACGGAGTCACCGCGGAGGAAGACGACGAAGACAAACGTGCGAGGTGTGGTACGAGCTCATCGTAGTGACACTCACTGCAAATTCTGCCGGCACGTCCCGACACGCGAGCGGCGCGGCGCAATGGCAGACAGCGCTACGAAAGCCGGTTGCGGCAGCGACAACCGTGTCAGAGAATGCCCCTACGCTTTTAGTAGCGGCACGCGAGGAGGGCATGGATGCAGCGAGCACGCAATTAGGTAGCCTACATGCAAGCTCTATTTTAGGGTAGTGCTCGCCTTTGTAGGAGCACTTGCCTCCACCTGCTACAGTGGGCGGTTAAACTTCCCGACAAATTGTGAGTTGTGGGAGACAATATTGCGAAAGACCAGACGAGAAACCGCGTGTATATAAACTCTTCGTGAAATGAAGTTGATTATTTTTGAAATAAAGTTTCGCTTTGGGAGTTCGTAACGCGTTTGTAAGCACAATCATTACTACAGCACACTTCTAAAAACACCCTTTATATAATACGTACAAAGGGAAGGCAACGACATTACTTACTGCAGTTCACATTCTTGACGCAATATGATGAATAATCAATAGAGAAATTTTTACGCCAAGAGCATTCAGAACAAGGGGGGGGGGACAAGAAATATTGCTTTTGACTGAAGACCCTCATGTGGTTGCTATCACTGAGACGTGGTTGCATGATGGCGTACACGATGATAAAGCTATTCCGCCCGGCTATCAGATACACAGGCCTGATCGAGGAGCACGTGGCGGAGGGATTGCTGTTACTTCTAAACTCGGTATTGATGTATGTTTGACAAGCCAAATTCATGATCACGAAAGGCTGTTTCTGAACATCACTGTTGCTGCTGTTACAATAATACTTTCTGTTGTTTTAAAGCACTTGAAATGTCAGAATAATTTCTCGAACAATTTTACGACCATCTTGTTCTAAACCACCCCCGGCACGTGATTATTAGAGGATATTTCAACATTTCAGCTATTAAATGGGATGAATTAGTTTACGGCCAATCTAAATCGAGTGGTGTTATTTTAGACGCAATGTTAGCTTTGAACCTTGATCAAATCGTCCCTGAACCTACGCGCAACACTGCTGTCTTGGACTTATTCTTTGTAAGTGATATGTTTTTAAATGGTGTTATTAGTACTGAACCTGGTTTGTCGGATCTCAGCTTATTCCTTTTTTTCTTGGTATTATCGAAGATTTGCAGGGCATTCGAGTACTCATTCAGTGTGCAATATTGACTTTGACCAGGCTGAAGATACATCTAGCACAGATTACTTAGACAGTGCACTAATCCACAGTACGCATGATGATGTTCAAGCCTTGTGCGCACAACTTTAAAAGGCGGTCATATTCTCCATTGAACAATATGTCCCATCCCAGAAGCTAGGTAAGCACCGTAAATATGCATGGATATCTAGGGAAATCATCCATATTAAACGTAGACTCAAGCGACTTAGAAAGCGTATAGAGGCAACACCAGAGAGCTTTAATGAAGTAAAAAGAAATTTGGCAACTAAAGTAATTGAAGCGCGGACACATTACTGTCACGTCACTCCCCCGGCATTCGTTAGAGATGATCCTGCTAAATTTCGGAGATTTATGGTTCAAGGCAATGAAATGGTAAATAAAATTAAACTGAACGAGAAATTCAAAACTGACGGCTTTATAATTTCGAGGCATTTATTATTTATTTTCAGAGCGTTTTCTCTGCGTCAAGTGCTTATGTACCCCAACCCGCTATGCTATATGATATGGACATTCCTATAATCACAAGGGAAGATGTCTTAATTAGTTTATGGAAGTTGAGCACCAAAAAGAGTATAGGGTCAGATGAAATGCCTAATACATTTTTACAGCGCTATGCGATACATATAAGCGATTTCTTGGCACATGTCTTTAATGCATCCTTGAGTAGTTGCGAACATCCGGACGAATGGAAAATTGCACGTGTTATCCCGACCTTTAAAAATTGAGATAGGTCAATAATTTCTAATTATAGACGATTTCTTTAACTTCTATTTGCTGCAAGTTACCAGAGCATACTATGGCTCACAATATCTAGTGCTTTTTAGCAGATAATTTGGTCTTATCTCCTTACCAACATGGCTTTCGGAAGAGAATGTCCACGACGACACAACTGATAGCAACTATTAACGACTATTTAGCAGCTCTATATCGTTCTGGGCAAATTGACATACTTCTGTTAGATTCTTCTAAAGCATTTGATAAAGCTCCGCACAGTAAGCCACTTCTAAAATTAAATAACCTAGGATTGCTGCTTTATCGTATCAAATGGGTTGAGGCATATTTAACTTATAGAAAGCAGTTTGTTGAAATTAAATGTAGTATTTGCCGAATGCTCAGTGTTACATCCGGTGTTCCCCAGGGGAGAAATTTGGGGCCAATATTATTTCTTATATATGAAAATCATTCAGTGCGAGTAGTCCCTGACTCAGTGTATATTAAGGTTTTTGCGGACGATTGTGGTATGTTTAAAGAAATAACCGGCCATTAAAATCATAAGCTTCTACAGCGAACTCTCAGCCCCAATGAATGCTGATGTGCAGAATAGGACATGAAACTAAATAATAACAAAACAGTTTTATTATATTTGACACAGAAAAGGGATCCTAGCGCGTTTACTTACACTCTCCATGGCATTAACATTCAAGCAGTAACTCAACATAAGTATTTAGGGATTACTATTTCTAGTGATATGACATGGGGGGCGCACATCTGGGCAACTTACGCTACAGCTTTTCGGAAACAGTTTTTTTTAAAGGAAACTTGCAAAGGCAACGGTTAATGTTAAATTTCAAGCGTACAATGCCATTATCAGATCTATAGTGGAGTATTCATATGTTGTATGAGATCCCCACACAAAAATATGACATACTGTGCTTAGAACGCCTGCAAGGGAAAGCAATCAGAGTGTCATTGAATAAATATAAAAGGCTGGATTCTCCAATTACGCTCATGATTGCGCATACCATCTTCACATTAGCTGTACGCAGAAAAATCAGTCGACCAAAATTATTGCGCAATATTTTGTCTGAATCAATAAACATATCTGTACCCTCATATTTAGAGTCCATTACAACAAGACCAAAGCCTCCCCCCACACAACACTCAAACTTTCCCTCCAACCACTTTTTGCCAAACAGAGGCATTTAAACAGAGTTTATTCATACGCACAGTTTCCGATTGGATCAGTCTACCTGAATTCGTCTGTGAGGCTGAAAACATTGACGAAGCCCTTGATCTTCATTTGTTGTCCCATCGACCCAGCCCAACTGTTGTAATAATTCTGGAGCAAGTACTGTTGTAAATTATTTGTGTGCGGTTCTTTGTGTGTGTGTGTGCGTGTGTGTGTGTGTGTGTGTGTGTGTGTGTGTGTGTGTGTGTGTGTGTGTGTGTGTGTGTGTGTGTGTGTGTGTGTGTGTGTGCGCGCGTGTGTGTGTGTGTGTGCGTGCGCGTGCGCGTGTGTGTGTGTGTGTGTGTGTGTGTGTGTGTGTGTGTGTGTGTGTGTGTGTGTGTGTGTGTGTGTGCGTGCGTGCGTGCGTGCGTGCGCGGGCATGCGTGTGCGTGTACGTGCGTGCGTGTGTGTGTTCGGCATTAACTCAGGGAGAGGACCTTAGTGTTGAAGCAATGAACGATGATCTTATGGGAATCATTAAGGATTATGCAATAGTAGTCGATGGTAACTCCATTAGACAGGATACCAGTAAGCTATCACAGGAGACGAAAGATCTGATCAAGAAACGCCAATGTATGAAAGCCTCTAGCCCTACAGCTAGAACAGAACTGGCAGAAATTTTGAAGTTAATCAACAAGCTTAAGACAGCTGACATGAGGAGCTATAATATGGATAGAATTGAACATGCTCTCAGGAGTGGAGGAAGCCTAAAAGCAGTGAAGAAGAAACTAGGAATTGGCAAGAATCAGATGTATGCGTTAAGAGACAAAGCCGGCAATATCATTAATAAAATGGATGAGATAGTTCAAGTGGCTGAGGACTTCTATAGAGATTCATACAGTACCAGTGGCACCCACGGCGATAATGGAAGAGAGAATAGTCTAGACGAATACGAAATTCCACAGGCAACACCGGAAGAACTGAAGAAAGCCTTGGGAGCTATTCAAAGGGGGAAGGCAGCGGGGAGGATCAGGTAACAGCAGATTTGTTGAAGGATGGTGGGCAGATTGTTCTAGAGAAACTGGCCACCCTGTATACGCAATGCCTCAGGACTTCGAGCGTACCGCAATCTTGGAAAAACGCTAATATAATCCTAATCCATAAGAAAGGGGACGCCAAAGACTTGAAAAATTATAGACCGATAAGCTTACTGTCAGTTGCCTACAAAGTGTTTACTAAGGTAATTGCAAATAGAATCAGGGACACCTTAGACTTCCGTCAACCAAAGGACCAGGCAGGATTCCGTAAAGGCTACTCAACAATAGACCATATTCACACTATCAATCAGGTGATAGAAAAATGTGCGGAATATAACCAACCTTTATATATAGCTTTCATTGATTACGAGAAAGCGTTTGATTCAGTCGAAACCTCAGCAGTCATAGAGGCATTGCGGAATCAGGGTGTAGACGAGCCGTATGTAAAAATACTGAAAGATATCTATAGCGGCTCCACAGCCACCGTAGTCCTCCATAAAGAAAGCAACAAAATCTCAATAAAGAAAGGCGTCAGGCAGGGAGATACGATCTCTCCGATGCTATTCACAGCGTGTTTACAGGAGGTATTCAGAGACCTGGATTGGGAAGAATTGGGGATAAGAGTTAATGGAGAATACCTTAGTAACTTCAGATTCGCTGATGATCTTGCCTTGCTTAGTAACTCAGAGGACCAATTGCAAGGCATGCTCACTGACCTGGAGAGGCGAAGCAGAAGGGTGGGTCTAATTATACTGCAGAAAACGAAAGTAATGTTTAACAGTCTTGGAAGAGAACAGCAGTTCAGGATAGGTAGTGAGGCACAGGAAGTGGTAAGGGAATAGATCTACTTATGGCAGGTAGTGACCGCGGTTCCGGATCATGATACTGAAATAATCAGAAGAATAAGATTGGGCTGGGCTGCGTTTGGCAGGCATTCTCAGATCATGAACAGCAGGTGGTCATTATCTCTCAAGAGAAAAGTGTATAACAGCTGTGTCTTACCAGTACTCACGTACGGGGCAGACACCTGGAGGCTTACGAAAAGGGTTCCGCCTAAATTGAGGACGACGCAACGAGCTATGGAAGAAAGAATGATGGGTGTAACTTTAAGGGATAAAAAAAGAACAGATTGGGTGAGGGGAGAAACGCGAGTTAATGACATCTTAGTTGAAATCAAGAAAAATAAATGGTCAACGGCAGGACATGTAATGAGGAGGGAAGATAACCAATGGTCTTTTAAGGTTACAGACTTGATTCCAAGGGAAGGGAAGTGTAGCAGGGGGTGGCAGAAAGTTAGGTGGGTGGAGGAGATTAAGAAGTTTGCAGGGATGACATGACCACAATTAGTACATGACCGGGGTAGTTCGAGAAGTATGGTAGAGGCCTTTGCCCTGCATTGGGCTTAACCAGGCTGCTGCTGCTGCTGCTGATGATGATGATGATGATGAAGCACAACTTACCCTGGTCTTTGTTACATTGGACACGGTAGCGAAAATATAGAAATTATGACCATACAAATGCACTATGGGTTATACTATATATGTTTTCAAGAATCGCTTTTAAATTAGGTTTTACCTGAATTAAGAGGACACCGTGGTTCTTTAATATTTTTTGCAGTTTTGGAAGAAACATCGTCTTGTATGGACGATCCGATCATCTGATATGACATGCCCTTCATGCATACGACGAATATATGAATATTCTAATGACACTGTTGTCATGCTCACACAGAATTATACCTATGCTGGCAAAGGGTAAGTTATAGAAATAAAGAATTTTGGACAAGTTCATATTCAATTCTGAGGAAGGATAGGTCTCGCGTCGTGTTTCTTTTTCGTCCCTTGTTATTACCGCAATTATATGTCAGTACGGAAGTTATAAGGCTTTTCGTTTCTTGTTAAATTATTATTTGCTTTTTATCGTTTGCAGAAAATCGGTTGGCCGCTTTTGGATTTTTGACAAAGACGGTTCGTTATTTTATAAACACAAAACATGTGAGTGTGATTTATTAATTTCCCATCCATATGAATCTCGCAAAATATATCTTGCAAATGGTCTGTCGGTGAAGCAATCTTTTATTTATTTTATGTGTTTTTATTTATTAAATCTCTACCAGCACGCCAGCAATTTCGTTTCATAAACCTATCCTCTATAGGTAAAATTTGTTTAACGAGAGCGCACCTATTTTAGTCACTTGTGGATATTGCGGCTTGCTTGCGATACGTTCTTGGAAAATTTGTATACTTTACAAAAAGTATAAGCCGACTACACGCTGTGAATATAGAATGATGGCAGTGTGTGTTCAAGAGATTTTCGCCATAGGCAAGCGATCTGGCGTAACGCTGTACAAATATACTAAGCAGTTCAGCTCACAGAACCCGAAGGGCAATCTACTTTTTGCATGTAAAATATTTTCACGCGATCATTTTTTTTTTTCATATTTGTAACGGAAGAATAAGGTATTTTTTTCGTACTAAACACGTGTGAAATCCATTACATAACCATGTAAAGAAAGCTGTGGATTGGAAAGTTATTTTCTGGTGACGAGTCTGGAGGTGAGAATGACGTTTTGGAGAGTGTGGCCTCCTGCACAGCGTTGTTTTTTTAACACTAATCTCAAGCCGCTTTTCTGTTGACTATGACTTCCTTGGTGGACGTGGCGCCTGCAACAATGACGCGCAAAGTGGTATGCATTTGCACTCGCTACTGCTCAGCAATACAAAGGCCGTGGCATTGATATTTCTGCATTTTACAATTCGCCCCAAAGAAGGTAATAGCTGGCACGCACATGTAACTGGCAACCGGCAGTCAGTTTCCTTTTTTCTAATGGAATTTGTATGGCGAGTTTTCCTACATTTGGGCGTTAGATAATTGCAATGCCTGTTTTTTTATCAATAATGTATGTAATAGTCGTGTTAAAAGCAAAACACCTGTAAAGTTTTCTAACGTTACCAAGCGTCGTTGTTTCCCCCGCTTTGCCGCAGGTACCGCCCGACCAAACTTGATATACTTGTGCCCACTCACATCGTGTGGCTGAAGAACGACATCCGGCTGATATCGAGCAGTATATTTAGAACGCGATTCCTAGGCAACCGTTCCCGCGATGAGCTTCAGCGTGCGAAAGTGAAAGCATTAGCTGGATGGCGGAGCAGGAGCCTAGAGGAGACGGCCTGCGCATGCGCTGAGTCGTCGAAGGCCAAGGCATATGTAGTGCCATGGGTAATCTCATCTGCGTATGCGAGGGGTGGCGGGTGCAGGGCGGCATGAGGGTGGGGAGGGCTATGCTCCTCTCCCGTGTCAGGTGCTGGAGTAAGTCCGCGGTACCAGCGTGCGTGGCGAGGATCGCTGATCCTCTCCTACAATGTGTGATGGCGAGCAGCTACGAGTAAGGCTGGAAATGGCGATCCCTTGGGTGTTGTCACGATTTCCACTGGTGGCACGATTTCCACGCGACGAAGGGCTTCTATCGTCAATGGTGGAATGAAGGCGTGCGAAGAAATGTCTACTGCCGTGCAGGAACGGCTGTGACGCGACGGTGGCTACGATATGGGGCCAGAGTAGCGCGCGTCGCCTGTATGGAAACGAGGCTCCGCATGAGCGGACGTCGCTCAGTGGCGGCTGCTGTAAAGCGCACCCACGCGTCACCCGCGCGTTGCCTCTCGCGATCACCCGACTAGCGAGGCAGTCTCGACACACGTCACTCCGTTTGCTATGTGCTGCAGGAGACAGATTGTCGGCACCAGCCACGCTGCTCACATGGGTTCTCCTCCTGACATAATTCGTGCACCTATATAACCATAATTGAAAATTTAGACAAGCGAAATGTAAGCATGCATAGAGCTGTGCTCGAGTTTCCCATAAGGAAGTATCGTTATCGTAGGGCAATTTCTTTAAATTACCTACTGAAAGTATTAGTTGCAAAGGTGTTTTGAGGTGATGTCATTAAATGGATGAACAAGCACCACTGTTAGCTTTCCTGCCATCTTCGCGCCAATATCATTATTTTTTTTTGCTGGCAACAATAAATCTGGACCGCAATGCAGCCGCGCGTGTGGGAAACGCGAAAACATCAAAAGTAGACCTAGCTCCAGCAAAGAGCCGACTCCAAGCACCACAACGCTTCGGTGGAAAAAAACAAAGCAGTTAAGCCGCGTTCTTCATCTCGAGAAAGCACCGAATGAAATAGCTTGTGGAATGGGTACTGGCGCGATCTTAGAGTCCACTGGAAAGAACCTTATGGTTAAGAATACTGTCAGATAGCTTGACACCACATTCACTTCACCTGCACTTAGGCGTAACTTTAACCAAATAACTATTCAAGCGAAGCTTCTTTTGCCGCACTCGAGTCAGCGTTGGCGTTGGTGTTGGAGTACGATAAAACACAAGCCGCGCAAAACTAAAAATTCCTTATTGGGCTGTGGATAAAAACCACCAAACTCCGGAGTGCGAGACCACCCCGCCAACCGAAATAGCTCCTGTCTTTCTTTCTTTATTGCGAATTCTTTCATAGAAAAAACGTTGAAATTATTAAATCATCAGCCTACATCGGCTGATGCAGAAGGGATTAAAATCTTCTCAAAACAACCATATCGTCTAGAACATAAATCCATTCAGGCGGTTGATTTTCCGCAAAATACACTTCCCTTAGTCTCACAACACTTTCAATAAAGTTTTCGCGCACTCATCGGGCATTAACTTCAGCACGTCGCACTTGTATGCGTGTCTTGCAGAAGTTGTGGAGGCATAAAAACTTGATTCAATCATGTGATACTCGCGCTTCCACTGTAATCGGTAAGAGGCAGATATCATAGGAGTGCAGGGTAAAATCTATTTTATTGTTCGCTTGGGGACATCCCATTGAAAAATTGGGCCACAGCATTCCAGAAACATGTGCTCCACCGTTTCAGGTTTTTTTACATAACAGGTAGTTAATCGTCCATGGGACGTAAATCCCCTTGTCATGCAGCCACGTTTTAAAGGGATGTGTATTGGAAATCCGCGTATTGATAAAATTGCGTAAACAGGCCTGGAGTGCGGCCTCATCCCGGTGACCAGAACCGCTAACGCACACCCTCACCAGAGCAGGATTGGCCACCCTGGTGCAGTACTTGGCCACAACCTCCTATATGAACACAACTACCAAACCCCCGCCCTCAGTCCCCAGCAGCTGCGAAGCAACTGACCACGGCGGCAGTCAGACCTGCGACGCAGCAGAGGGTGCTAAGAATCCCTGGCTCCGGACAGGCCGCCATTGGAATATGAACCTGGCAACGTTTAACGCTAGAACGTTATCTAGTGAGGCGAGTCTAGCAGGGCTTTTGGAGGAATTAGAGGGCAGTAAATGGGATATAATAGGGCTCAGTGAAGTTAGGTGGACACAGAGACATATACATTGCTGAAAAGTCGGCACGTCCTGTGCTACCGGGGCTTAGTGGAGAGACGAGAACTAGGAGTCGGATTCCTGATTAATAAGAATATAGCTGGTAACATACAGGACTTCTATAGCATTAACGACTTCAATGCCTCATGGGCGACTTCAATGCCAAGGTAGGCAAGAAGCAGCCTGGACACAAGGCAGTGGGGGAATATGGCATAGGCACTAGGAATGGCAGGGGAGAGTTATTAGTAGAGTTCGCGGAAGAGAATAAAGTGCGGATGACGAATACCTTCTTCCGCAAGCGGGACAGCCGAATGTGGACGTGGAGGAGCCCGAACGGCGACACTAGAAATGAAATAGACCTCAAACTCTGCGCTAACCCTGGTATCATACAAGATGTGGACGTGCTCAGCAAGGTGCGCTGCAGTGACCATAGGTTGATAAGAACTCGAATTAGCCTAGATCTGAGGAGGGAACAGGAGAAACTGGTAAACAAGAAGCCGATCAATAAGTTAGCGGCAAGAGGGAAAATAGAGGAATTCCAGATCAAGCTACAGAACAGGTATTCGGCTTTAAATCAGGAAGAGGGCCTTAGTGTTGAAGCAATGAACGATAATCTAGTGGGCGTCATTGCAATAGTAGTCGGTCGTAACTCCGCTAGACAGGATACCACTGAGCTATCACAGGAGACGAAAGATCTGATCAAGAAATGCCAATGTATGGAAGCCTCTAACCCTACAGCTAGAACATAACTGGCAGAAATTTCGAAGTTAATCAGCAAGCGTAAGACAGCTGACATAAGGAAGTATAATATGGATAGAATTGAACATGCTCTCAGGAACGGAGGAATCCTAAAAGCAGTGAAAAAAAACTAGGAATTGACAAGAATCAGATGTATGCGTTAAAAGACAAAGCCGGCAATATCATTACTAATATGGATCAGATAGTTCAAGTGGCTGAGGAGTTCTATAGAGATATAAACAGTACCAGTGGTACCCACGATGATAATGGAAATGAGAGTAGTATGGAGCAGTTCGAAATCCCACAGGTAACGCCGGAAGAAGTAAAGAAAGCCTTGGGAGCTATGCGAAGGGGGAAGGGAGCTGGGAAGGATCAGGTAACAGCAGATTTCTTGAAGGAGGGTGGGCAGATTGTTCTAGAGAAACTGGCCACCCTGTATACGCAATGCCTCATGGCTTCGAGCGTACCGGAATCTTGGAAAAACGCTAACATAATCCTAATCCATAAGAAAGGGGACTCCAAAGACTTGAAAAATTATAGACTGATCAGCTTACTGTCCGTTGCCTACAAAGTATTTACTAAGGTAATTGCAAATAGAATCAGGGACACCTTAGACTTCCGTCAACCAAAGGACCACGCAGGATTTCGTAAAGGCTACTCAACAATAGACGATATTCACACTAGCAATCAGGTGATAGAAAAATGTGCGGAATATAACCAACCTTTATATATAGCTTTCATTGAGTACAAGAAAGCGTTTGAATTAGTAGAAACCTCAGCAGTCATGGAGGCATTGCGGAATCAGGGTGTAGACGAGGCGCATGTAAAAATACTGAAATATAGCTATAGCGGCGCCACACCCACCATAGTCCTCCATAAAGAAAGCAACAAAATCCCAATAAAGAAAGGCGTCAGGCAGGGAGATACGATTTCTCCAATGCTATTCACAGCGTGTTTACAGGAGGTATTCAGAGACCTGGATTGGGGAGAATTGGGGATAAGAGTTAATGGAGAATACCTTAGTAACTTGCGATTCGCTGATGATATTGTCCTGCTGATGATATTGTCCTGTCTAAAAACTAATCTGCAGAAAACTAAATAAATGTTTAACACTCTCGGAAGAGAACAGCAGTTTACGATAGGTAGTGAGGCACTGGAAGTGGTAAGGGAATACATCTACTTAGGACAGGTAGTGACTGCGGATCCGGACCATGAGACTGAAATAATCAGAACAAGAATGGGCTGGGGTGCATTTGGCAGGCATTCTGAGGTCATGTAGAGCAGGTTGCCATTATCCCTCAAAAGAAAAGTTTATAACAGCTGTGTCTTACCAGTACTCACGTACGGGGCAGAAATCTGGAGGCTTACGAAAAGGGTTCTACTTAAATTGAGGATGACGCAACGAGCTATGGAAAGAAGAATGATAGGTGTAACATTAAGGGATAAGAAAAGAGCAGATTTGGTGAGGGAACAAACGCGAGTTATTTATATCTTAGTTGCAATCAAGAAAAAGAAATGGGCATGGGCAGGACACGTAATGAGGAGGGAAGATAACCGATGTTCCTTAAGAGTTATAGACTGGATTTCAAGGGAAGGGAAGCGTAGCAGAGGGCGGCAGAAAGTTAAGTGGGGGACTGAGATTAAAAAGTTTGCAGGGGCAACATGGCCACAATTAGTACATGGCCGTGGTAGTTGGAGAAGTATGGGAGAGGCCTTTGCCCTGCAGTGGGCGTAACCAGGCTGATGATGATGATGATGTATTGGAGTGCAATTTAAAGCAAACGTTTTCCCAGATGGATTAACCAGCATTCCCTTGGCTCTGTTGAACACATCTTGCCCTGGGCCTCCGGGGTGAGGTAAAAGATAAATAGGAATCGGGAGCGTATGACTCACACGATTATTATATAACATTTTTACGAAATTTTACACAAGTACTCAAAGGAGAAACGTACGTGTACTAGCCGGAAGGAAAGAACAACTTCTCGTATCTACCAACTGACAGCACCACACATACTCTCACCTGATGAGCGTACAATTTCTGGGAGTCGTATCCGCAATCTCACTTGGATAGGAGTGCGCCAAAAATATCTCTTTGATCTCTGAGAAAGATAAAACGCTAAAACACTTGACGCAGAAATAGCTGCACGAGGCCGAACCCTCCTTGCTTAACTGGAAGAAAGAAAGTTGGTACGACTTGTTCTCTCCCAATTTGACGCCCAAACAGGAACAGCAATAACGCAGTGCATCTTCTAAATAAGGATCTGTGTTGGACGCAGAACAGTCATCATGCGCCATATTCTAGATAGAATTAAAAAGTTGCATAAGGAGGCATGCGAAAACATTGATAAGAGGCTCGCTTGGCTCCCTTGACACTTGCTCATTCCAACATTCGCTTGAATCTGGATAACACTCAAGGGGAACGCCGAGATACTGCGTTGGCAGGAAAGACCACGGTAAACGGCAAAAGTGATGAGGCATCGTTTCCCGGTCGCTATGCCAAAAACCAGAGCTCTTGCCCCAGTTTATAAGACCCTCCGTTTGCTTGAAAAATTTTTCGACAATACTTATCACTTCAGGGATACTATCTCTATTCGAAAAGAAAACTGCAATAACGTCCGAATAGGCAGGCATTTTGACATGTGTTAACGGTATACTGAAGCCTGAGATTCGGTCACTTTACATAATAGCCAAACTGAGTGGCTCTAGGTATGCCGCAAACAGAAGGGGCGACGGTGGGCATCCCAGCCTTACTGACGAATGCACTACCAGCCTCTCTGGGAGATCACCATTTGCAATAACGCGCGTAGTACAGTTTGAATACGCTTTTCTGGGGCCTTCTATAATCATACTGCCTACACTAGTCTGCTCTAGTATTAAATAAATAATATTGTGTGAAACACGATCAAAAGATATAGCTGCATCATAGCGATGTGGTCGCGCGGCGCATCACAGCATTCCAATACAGTACCTGCGACGTGTACATTCGTGGTACTGCTGCGTTCTTTGATTCCGCAAGTCTGGTACAGTCCAACCTACTTCGTTATTACGCCCTCTAATGTCTTCGCTAGGAGTTCCATGTATATTTTGTAATGGAACTCGGTGAGGCTTTTGGCCGAAAAGACCCGCCCACCAAATCTTTCTCTGGGTCATATGATTTTAGGATCAATACCATGTGCGATGTGGTGAATGACAGCGGTACTTGTTTTCGTCGATACGCATCAGCCAACACTCTTAGGAGCAACTGAGAGACTATTGGCTTAAATGTCCTCTAAAACTTGGCGCATCGTTCTTCAGGTCCTGGCGCTTTACCAGTTTGTAGGTCTTCTGCTGTTGATTCAATTTCGTTTTCAGTTATTGGCATCCCAAGACGCTCCTTTGCATCGTCCACAACGCTTGGCAGGAGAGACAAAAATTAGAAAAGAAAGTATCACAGATTTCACTCGCATGACCAAGAGTGTCGTCTTCAAATACCTGCTGGATTAGATTATGATCGCTTGTAATTACATCACCGTTTACATCAAGTGTACCGCTTTTTATCTCTTACAGCTCCCTTTGTTGGCGTTTCACCGGCTCAAGGTATCCGTGCTATTGCGCGTATTACTCTTGCTTTGTACCTATCACTGTCTCTGCTTTCAAGCTGGCTTTTCACATTCTTTATATCCTTTGCATACTTTCCAGGCTCGGTGCTTTCCATGCTTATTAAAAACTGCAGTTTCCTGGGCGCTGCATTTTCTTCTTGCTTTCTTTTTGTTAGTTGGAGCAACTTTTTCTATGCTTTACTTTTCAGCCACTCCTTGAAATCTTCTCACTGAACGGCAAGAAGATTGGACCACTCCTCAAGCAGCTTCTGTGCTTCATCTCTGTTGTCCTTTACGAATCTCTCGTCCTCGAAGAGTTTAGCGTTGAATTTGCAGAGACTCCAGTTGAAGCGCATACTCCTTTCTTTCACACCAAAACTTCCGATCACCAGCAATGGTCGCTAAAAGCTACTGGTTCAACTTCCTAACCTATGCAAGGAAGTACAACTTCGACGGATCAACAATACCTATCCAATTTGTTATGCCGATCACATTGAAACTATGTGTACTGAGGCATATTCCCGTAAGTGAGTATGCTGCCAATATCCTCGAAGTTATTTTCATTAACCAGAGAATTTACCAAATGTGCACTCTTATCATGCACGTCATCATCATCATCACCAGTAGCAGCCTATTCTATGTCCTCTGCAGGACGAAGGCCACTTCCTGCGGTCTCCAATTACCCCTGTCCTGTGCCAACCGATTCCCACTAGCGCCTGCGAATTTCTTAATTTGATCGCCCCACCTAGCCTTCTGCCGTCCTCGACTAGGCTTCCCTTCTCTTTCCACCCATTCTGTAACCTTAATGGACCACCTGTTATCCAACCTACGCATTACATTACCTGCCAAGCCCCATTTCTTTCTGTCCATGTCAAATAGAATATCGGCTATCCCTGCTTGCTCTCTGATCCACACCGCTATTTTCCTGCCGCTTAACATTCTTCGTTCCATCACTCTTTGCGTGGTCCTTAACTTGTTTTCGAGCTTCTTGTCAGTCTTCAAGTTTCTGACCCATATGTCAGCACCAGCAGAATGCATTGATTGTACACCTTTCTTTTTAATCATAATGGAAAGCTTCCAGTCAGCATCCGACAGTCTTTGCCGATTGCGCTCACAACCCCTTTTTATTCTTCTGTAAGTTTCCTTCTCATGGTCAGGGTTCCCTGTAAGTAATTGACCTAGGTAAACGTACTCCTTCACAGACTCTAGAGGCTGACTGGTGATCTTGAACTCTTCTTCCCTTGCCCGGCTATTGATAATTATTTGCCTTCTGCATCTTAATCTTCAACCCAACTGTTATACTATCTCTGCTCAGGTACTCAATCATTTATTGTAACTCGTCCCCAGTTTTGCTGAACTGGAAAATGTCATCTGCAAATCTAAGGTAGCTGAGATATTCGCCATTGATCCTTACTCCTAAGCCATCCCAGCTTAATAGCTTGAATACTTCTTAAAAGTATGTGGTGAATAGCATTGGAGAGATTGTGTCTCTTTGTCTCTTTGTCGGACACCTTTTTTATGAGTATCTTCCCACTTTTCTTGTGGAGAATTAAGGCAACTGTAGAATCTCTGCAGATACTTTCCAAGATATTTACGGAAGCGTTCTGTACTCCTTCCTTAAGTAATGATTGTATGGCTGCTGGTATCTTGACTCAATCAAATGCCTTTCGTAATCTATGAATGTCATATGGGAGGCTGATTGTACTGTGCGTTTTTGTAGATTATATGATTGATGACAGGGATGTGATCCATTGTGGAGTATCCCTTCATGAATTCTCGCTGATTTTACAATATCTTTCAGACATGCGGATGCTTAACTCCATCGGCAGGGGCACACACACAGTAAATATCGCCCACGTGCAGCAACGATTTGTCGCAAACAATATAAGACTCCGAGCTGTTACAAAAGTCCTGTCGCTCAGAGTTAACGTTTCGTGAATACACGCATAAAATTCGCCAACATAACTTCGAAAAGGAAAAGACAACCACGAGAAGTTGTCCATTTGAAGAGGAAAAAACAGACTCCACTATAATGCCAAAATTATTGCGGAGAAAAATGACGCACCCGCCGGCGGCGCCAGCAGAATGGCAAACGCAGACATTGAAGGATATACGAAAAGTGGACACCATACACTCAGTAGATTTCTAGCTTTCGAACTCCGTCTCCTAGACGGCTACGATGTCCAGCTCGGTGTCATCGAGAAGACGATTAAACTTACATTGACGCCTTCGACCATTAGGGCGCCTGACGCTGACATTTGCTGTTGCTACGCGCGAAGCTGTGCCAAGTTTTATCGCCATATGTTAGGAAAAAGAACCTATGACATACAGTGCACACAACAGTTGTCCAGCAACATTTTTAGAATCACAGGGTACACTTTACGGCGTCGCCATTCCTGGAGTTCGTATGCAGGTGTCGGGAATAAGTGATGGGCAGTGTTTCGCCGGCAGATCGAGACCTGTGCACACTGTGATGGATACTTACTCCCAAAATCGAGGAAAGCAAACACGCTCACATACTCACACACACACGCACACATTGTAAGACTACGGAGGCAGCTCCGCCGCCTGCCGTGTCGCAACCGCAAAGTTGGGCCGCGGGCTTAAAGTCGAGCGCCGAATTCCCGAGGTTTTTGGCGGTGGCTCGTCTTTGCCGCAATGTGACTGTGGTTTCTTGCTGACGCTCTCCTCGTGAGAGCACCTCTTAGTTGTCAGAGCAACCCCCCCCCCCCTCCTGGCTGAAAGCCATGGTCTCAGTGTTCCTAGGATCCATGTTGTTGAGGGTTTCGGCCGAAGCAGTCTTCGCGTCCTCTGGCGGGCCGTCGGATTCCGGTTGAAACTTACGCTGCACTTGTACGCCCCCCGCTACTGCAGTGGATGCCATCGCACTCTGCTTCGTGAGGGGCGTCAAGGTAGGTCATCCCATTTCACTGGTTGCAGAGTTTCACAGGCAGTTTCCGCCGCGTTCGCTTCGTCCATTAGCAGTTCGGAGAAGCCTTCACTAGTCCCGAGCCCAGCAATCATCGCATAAGTGCGGGCACATTGCCCGTCTTCGTGGTTGAGCCGTCGGAAGGTTCCGCATCGTCGGACCCGACACTCTTTTCGGATATTGCCCGTACCTCGACAGCAAAGGCATAAGGAAGCCCTACCTGGAGCGAACACAAGCGCCAACTCACCGCTAACGTTGAGCCTGTTCGTCAAATCATCGAGCTTCAAGCCAGCTTTCAACTTCAGTGTGACGAGCCTTGTCGCGGAGCCCTTCTCTGACATACCCCGCACACGCCAACGCTCCAGGGCGACTTCCGTTACTTTTCCGTATTGCTCAAATGCAGCACGCGCTTCTTCATTCGGTACGTTGCCTAGCAGCCAGTGAAGCTTTGGTAGCAGGTCCTGGTTAATGGAGTAAATCACCAGTCAGCGACTTTGTTTCTCAAGGAGCTCCCTGACGCTGATAATATTCGTTACTGCTTCGGAATCCTTGAGAGCGATGGCCCAGACGCGGCTCAGCCGATACACCCCCAGGAGCATAACGTCGGGAAGCAGCTCATGCTGAGGTAACGCGTCTCTGAAATCATCAATTCCATACGGGCGTGGCCTGATATCGGAGTACAAAAAAAGAACGTATTGACAACGAAAATCCCTGCAGGCGATCCTGGCAAAACCGCCGGGTAAGTACTTTTCTCTTCAGTAGCCCTGTTACCACTGCCTGGCATGGCCGCTCAAGCCGTTCCTACGGAGCCCGGCATCACACGTTCGTGCACTGCAGTGTCCAACAGGCCACCCAGCCACTGTCGATTCATCATGCGGGCCCCACAGAGAAATAAATTCGGGCCTTCTAAAGAGGAGTTTTATATAGATGAAGAAGTAGACGCAGCGCATGGCCTGAGCCAATCACAGGCATCCCCCTCCTCCGGAGCAGGGAACGGGAGTAATCGCGTTTTCGCTCACCTCGTTCCCGCCGCTTCCCGCCAGTTCACGACCGGCACTCAGATGGGAAGGCCGCGTTTGGTTCGTTCCGCCGAATAGCAGGCTGCTTTGAAGGAATGGCAGCGGGAGCGGACCGCGATAGTAGGTTCGGCCGAAAAAAAAGGCGGTGTTTGATTAGCGCCGCTGGGAACTCGCGTGAAGAAGGGCTCGCCGTCGACGCGGTGACATCACCGTGAGTGAGCACGAAGCCGTGCTGTTACGACAAAGAAAAGCCGCGGAAGCAGAGATTCGCTCGCACCCGTCTTCACAGTAGTGGAAGGGCGCACAATATTTTTTTTCTTGCTCTCCTTTAGCAGTGCCATTTTTATGTCATCGGCTAATTGACAATCTGTGTGATCTATAAGACGTAAAAGTACGGTTGAACTGAGAAGTAAGAATGTTAAAATGTCGGATTGCCAGAGATTAGATAGAAGATGTGCGAGTCCCGAGTTTCGTGTCATTCTGTAACCATGTCTGTAATGTGTCAGTGGGGATATTATTTGTTTTATTGATTGCGTATGGTTCCTCGAAACAAAGTATAAGACACATTAAACTCTCCCGTTGTACAACAGAGAAAGGGATACCAACCGCCAGAAACAATTCTTTTTGCTTTACCCGTTTTTCGTGACCACGCTGAATAATTACAAGAGCTGCACCGGAAACATAACAGAGAACTGTCAGGAATGGCTACTCGCCCTGACCCATGCGAAATGAATAAATTATTGCGCTGGAGAGCGCGCGATGTTCACCTTCCTGCACTTTTCCATACTCATTGGGAATTGTTGCCGCATTCGCAAAAAAAATGTCAATTCCTTCGGTGAATACTTCCACGGTTTTATTTTTGTGCGTGCCTGATTTACAATCGAACAGCAAATAAAGAAAAGTTCAATTAGTGGGAACACTTACAAAAAGAAAGGTTACTGCGCCTATAATGTCACAAGTACACAGAAGTATCCCGTTGCGTCAACGTGGTTTTATGCCGTGATTTATAGGAAATCTGTAAGTTAACGTCATCGCTTCTCATTTCAAGGTAGCAAAAGGTGCACCCTCACACACAACTCAGAATAACGTACTGGGCAGGGTATCGTTTCTGACCTAGAAAAGGGGCATATCTTGTGTGGGAACAGCCACGACTTTCACGACTTTCTAACACGAACAGCTGTTTAGGCACGGCAAAGCTGATATACAGATACTTGGATATAAACACTGCTAAAATAGATGCTCGGGCGAGTTGGTACTGCGTACTGGTTGTTCCGTCTTTCGCGCTGTAGAAATTTCAGCTACTTCATATGTAAAACATTTTATCTTGCAACAACAAAGGTGTTAGATTTATCAATAATTCCGTCGATTAGTATTTGGTGTCATTCTAATCAGACTATGTAGTTCTGAGATATTAACATCCTATTATACTGCGTGGTTGCTTGTCAAAATTCAGCCGGTTTATCCGTTCAGGTCTTTTTAGATATATTTAGATGGTACCCTCCCTGAACGTATGCAGCATGGGATGACGAAATACTCATTCAGAAGCAGGGTGTCTGCATCAGTTCATGTATGTCGCCTATGCTAAGCGACATTCTTCTAGCCCCATCATAATAAAAACCTGTCACGTAATTTGTCGGAGCACAGAGTAGTTAAAGTTCTCAAGTATGTTGATGACTATCTAGTCCTTTCCGACCCAGACGCATGTTCTACTGTAGGCTAGCTTTACGATGTTTTTCTACAGGCCTTAGGCCACTTACTCTCACGCTGGAATAGCCCAGTGATAACGTGCTGCATTTCTTAGATATTCAGCTCCAGCCCATCGAACAGCGCACGTGTTGGGGGTATAAACCTTGGGCTAATAAGCCCCTGTTACCGTATCGGTACGCCCACTCGAAGCTTGTCAAGAGGAGCTTTGTCAACTTGTGCTTTGGAAATGCATTAAAGAAACATTAACACCATAATATCTATACCGGACTTATGGATCAGCCGGGAAGGTTGTCAGCAGCGAGGTTACCGGAGTAAGTGCAGGTTTCGGTCGTAGAGGGGCTGCTAAAAAGATGCGCATTAAACAGGGCCACTAGGACGGATAATCAACGGACGGAACGCAGAGGGAAGGTAGCGGTACTGGTCTATATGCATAGAACGGCACATAGTCTTAAGAAAATGGCTAGACAAGGGGACACAATAGTGGTCTTTTCAGCGCCAGAAAAACTCACGAAAATAGGACGCTTAACGGACCCGCACGGAAAGCCAGGCGTCAGCTACTCTAGGAATCATCGTACAGCACCAGTGGCTTTCGTAGAAGCTGTTGTTTATCAGCTTCGGCTGTCGTGTGGGATACATCGGACAGACCGGAAGGTGTCATAATGACCGGTTTAAGGGAACATAGTCTAAACGTGAGAAATAAGTAATACGGTCATCTGTGACTCACTGCCGGAATTGCGGCTGCGCGCCGCTATATGGTTCCTGCCACGTTCTTGCGAAGTACAAAGATGAAGATATGGGAGAGATTATTGAGGCTCAGGCTATCGGTCGGAATAGTGAAATGTGTGTATAACTATTCGGTTGACTTGTTAGATAAGCAAACAGCTTTTTGGGATGGTGAAAATTTGGATGAGTTGGCACCACTGTGCATTGGTTAAATAGGTTGGGTGTTTCCTTAAAATCAAGTTCAAGTTAGCGCATTGTGCTGTCGTCGCCCTTCGTATCTTGTTCGCTGGCGCTAAATACGTGTTTAAAGCTAGTTTACCAACACGCTCAACAAATGGCAATGCTGCAATTTATTTCTAGTACATCGCGAATCTTTTCAGTGTTCATCGTTAAATCCATGTTCAGTGGCCGCCCTCCTTGCCAAGCTCGACACTTTCCTTCTACAAGCACCTGGCCAACGAACTCCTGCGGTTGTTTGGTGGCCTTGCCTCTTCCCTTGCTCATGGCATCTGAGTTCTAAAGATACTGTGAACTGAGTGGCAAGGGCAAGCGCGGGTGGTCAATGGTTTGCTGAGGTCGACTCTGGACGCTACACGGAGACAACAAAGTGCCGGCAGGAAGTGCAACGACTTCCTAGAGATCATCAGCAGCGGCACGGAATTCCCGTGGCAGAGGACCTCACCCGGCCTACGCGCCAGCATCCACAAAAAGAAACCTACAGGACCTTGTGGCATCAGAACTTTCGGCGAAGTCAATCTTCCAGAGTACGTTGAAGGTGTTCTTGAACTTGGCCTTAAGTTCGCCGTAGAACCATGGTTAAGCGCGCCGGAACTTTTAATCATTGTGACAAGGATTTCGAAGTGCGCCCCACAAGGTGATGTGAACCAATGTATTTCTGAACGGGTCGATGTGTTGTCGCGCAACAAACCGATTGTCTCGCGTGTGTCGTTTACACACACAACTTCGCACTTGAGGCAGAACCGACTATGTGTTTTGCCAGTGGACAAGGAAGGTGGCTTTGTAGTCCACAAGGACGGTGATTTTAATAAGAAAGCCTCCTCTGCGATTGCCTCTGTGTTCGGCCAGTGTCGTAATGCATCTCTTAGGAAGATCAAGCTAGCAACAAAGCGTCTTTACAAGAAGGCAGACCTTAGTCAATGGGTTTGTGAAATTGACAACGCGATGGCTGGTGGCCTTCGAATCATGTTTAGTGCGAAGACGCACAAACCCGAGTGCCCATTAAGGGTAATTGTTTCAGAAACCGGGTGATGGCAAAAACATGTTTGCTCTTCTTTTGGAAGAAAACTCAGAATCCTTAATATTAACTGCCCACCTTTAGTTAAAAGGTCTGCAGAAATCGTAGGTATCCTGGGAGAAAATTTTTACGAAAGCTTATCAGCTTGCTCCTTTGACATAAAGAACTTGTACTACTCCTTGCCGCAAAAGAAACTAATAGCATGCGTAGAAGAGTGCATGAATGAGTATGGTGTGGTTGCTTTTCAAAATTCAGCCGGTTTGTCCGTTCAGGGCTTTGTAGTTATGCTTAGTTGCTACCTTCATTCGTCTAATGCAGGATGGAATGACGAAATATTCATTCAAAAGCGGGGTACATGCATCGGTTCATGTTTGGCGCCTATACTAAGCGACATTTTTCTAGCCCACCATAACAAAAACCTGTCGCGTATCTTTTCGCAGCACAAGGTGGTTAAAATGGTCAGGTATGTTGATGACTACCTAGTCCTTTTCGAACCAGTCGCATGTTCTACTGTAGGCAAGTTTACGAAGTATTTTTCTGCAGGCCTTAACCCACTTACTCTCCCGCTTGAAGAGCCCACTGATAACGTGCTGGGTTTCCTAGATATCCAGCTGCAGTTCATGGAACGACAGACGTGTTGGGAGTATAAACCTAGGCATAATTATCCCCTGTTGCCGTATCGGCCGCCCATTTGAAGCTCATCAAGAGGAGCATTGCCAACTTGCGCTTTTGAAATGCGTTAAAGAAACCTTGCCACCATAAGTTCGATGCGAGTCTTATGGATCAGTCGGGAAGGCTGTCAGCAGCAGGGTTTTCGGAGTCAGTGCTGGTTTCGGTCGTAGAGGGGCTGCTAAATAGATGGGGTTCAGACAGCACGACTCGGGTGAAAGATCAACGGACGAAACGCAGAGGGAAGGTAGCTGTAGTGCGCTATATGCATAGAAAGGCCCATAATCTTAATAATATGGATAGCCGAGTGGACACAAAACTGCTTTTCAGCCCCAGAAAAACTCGCGAAAATATGTCGGTTAACGGACCCGTACCGTAAGCCAGGCGTCAGATGCTCTACGAATCACCATAAAGCACCAGTGGCTTGCGTAGAAGCTGTTCTTTATGAGCTTCCGCTGTCCTGTGGGAAAAAATACATCGTCAGGCCGGAAGGTGTCTTAATGACCGGTTACCAGAACCTAGTCTAAACGTGAGAAATAGGCAATATGGTCATCGATTAACTCACTGTCAGGAATGCGGCTGCGCGCCAGTGCATGTTTCCTGCCTGGTTCACTTGGTATTGGTTCGCATGTTTTCCTGATTCACTTGTTAGTTAAGGAAACGGCTTTTTTTTCGTGGTTAAAATTTGGATGAGGTGGCGCCACTCGTGCATGGGTTAAATAGGAGGGCAATTCCTGAAAATCAAGTTGTTGAAGTTAGCGGATTGTGCTGCCGTCTTCCTTGTGCCCTTGCTTGCTGGCGCTGAATGCGCTTTTCAAGTCAGTTTACCAACACGTCCAAGAAATGACAGTGAGGTGAGACATGAATTATTTCGAAGACATATTTGTAAGGCTCCACTTATGACCATTAGTCAGTGATGGTCACATAGTGTGAGATTGTGGCTAGTTGAACTGGAATGCCGAACAGTCGAGTAATTGAGCAGCGCGTGGCGTAATCTGTGGTGACAGCGAACCACTTGTTGCTAGAAAGTGGTACAGGAAAAGGCCATCTAAGCCCAGGCCATGGCGAACAAAAGTTTCATGAAGCAAAACAGCGCCCTCCTTGGCGTCTCAATAAAATTGGCGGTAATACATAAAGAGGAACGTGTTTTCTTCGCTCATGAAGATGGGGTCATGAGGAAAATGAGGAAGTTAGAGTTATCATAGTCTTCGTCAGAGCGCTGCAGCAGCATTACGTCATTCTCCTTTTCTCAGATATGCCCTGCGAAGGGCTGAGCTTTCGACAGAGTAGATATGGGTGTACCGGATGGAATTCCTACGCCGGGCAATCCTCGTTTTCGGTAGATTTAAACTGTTCACTTGGAGTAGTGCATTCTTTCATGAACTGATAAGTCTTCTCAAAACGTATAGTCAGCACTTGGGTGTGACTTGTGCAATGCGGTCCCACACATGACCACATCGATGCCCGTCATCGGCAAGGAAACTTCTCGCTGGTCAAAACATTGTATTGTCACGTGGGGGTGACGTTGAATAACACAGTAGCAATACTGTGAACAACAAAACTAACTTTTATTGGGCGAACCTGTGCCCTCAAAACAGGCTATTCTTATAGAACAACGATAGCGGCGAACACTGTGGGCGATCGTCGAAAATCTGATCAGCGGGTCAAGCGCGTCGGCTTTTATACAGCAGTCGTTGAATGTTCCAGACTAATCGTTGGGACCCGCGTGCCTTCCTGAAAGTTCTACACCATTCGCGTCACGCGACGAAATGTGATAACACAAGGTTCGGCGACAACAGACAGCCGGATAGAAGCATCGATAACTTTTCAGGAACTTCGGATACATGCAGGCGCACCCCGCGCTGTGCGATAACGTTTGTTAGGCGGCGAAACGTGGTCGCCCGATAAAGATAAGTACACGTGTCAATACCCCCCACTTAAGAAGCATCGACCCCCTGCTGCAAACAAACGAAAGTAATAAAAAAAAGAAGCACTCGTAGCAAAGAAAACAACAAAATAAGGAAGTTCGTCAGCGTCCATAAAAAGGTTTAAAGCGCACCACGTGGTCCACTTCAAATCGTGCGCGGCGCCGCTGTAAATGCAAAATGCCGTCTGGCACGACCTCATAGTCCAGTGCGCCAATATGTCGGATGACCTTGTAGGGTCCGATATAGCGTCGCAGTAGTTTCTCACTGAGTCCTCGTCGGCGTACCGGGGTTCATACCCAAACATGGTCGCCGGGCTGGTAATCAACGAAGCGTCGTCGGAGGTTGTAGTGTCGGCTGTCGGTCCTCTGCTGGTTCGTGATCCGCAGGCGGGCGAGCTTTCGGGCTTCTTCAGCGAGCTGGAGATAGGTGGCGACATCAAGATTCTCTTCGTCGCAGACGTGCGGCAGCATGGCGTCGAGAGTAGTCGTCGGATTCCTGCTGTAAACTACTTTGAACCGTGTGATCTGTGTTGCTCATTGCACCGCCGTGTTGCAAGCGAAGGTTACGTATGGCAGGACGGCATCCCAGGTCTTCTGTACGACGACGACGTACATGGCTAGAAGGTCGGCGATGGTTTTATTCAGGCGCTTACTGAGACCATTCGTCTGCGCATGGTAGGCAGTTGTCTTCTTATGGCTTGTCTGACTGTTCTGCAGAATGACTTAGGTTAGCTCTGCTCTAAAGGCCGTTCCTCTGTCGGGGATGAGGACTTCTGGAAACCATGTCCCAGTAGGATTTTCTGAACAAAAAATTTAACCACTTTGGCGGCGCTACCTTTCGGCATAGCTTTAGTTTCAGCGAAGTGGGTGAGGTAGTCCGCCGCCACGACGATCCACTCATTTCCGGATGTTGACGTTGGAGACGGTTCCAACAAATACATCCGGATCTGCTGAAAAGGTCGTTAAGAATCCTTGATCGGCTATTGTATTCCCGCTAGCCTTGTCGGCGGTATTTTGCGTCGCTGACAGTCTCGGCATGTCTTGACATAACGACCGATGTCGGTGGTCGGCCATGGCCAGCTCGCCCAGCTTGCCGTCTTAAGCCAGTAATACCTTTCTTGTATCCTCGATAGTGTCCGGGAGAATACGAGGCAAGGTACCTGGGGTGCCATCGGAGATGGTTGTTCGGCGCGTTCGTTCGCTTACCGGCGCGCGCGATTGGCCTACTCCGCGCCGACGTCGCCAGCCGCGGGGCGCGGCCACGTTTTTGGCCAAGTTTTTGGCCACGTCAAAATGACGACACGCTCCTGTCAATCGTCCTCCCGCCGAGCATTTCGTTTGCTAGGCGCCGAACCCGACGGGAGCTGCGAAGTTTGGAGCGATCATACGGCTTCGCATGGCGCGTCTGCTGGATTGAATTGGATCCAACAGGCGGCGTTTTCGGCTGCGGAATTGCACATTGAATTCAATCCATAGTTTATTTCGAGAGAATGGCGCTTCCGTTGGGAACTTAGGTTGTTGCGCTGGCGTTTCTGGAGGAAGAAGGAGAGCGGGTGACGGTGCGAAACGCGTTTGAAGAAATGGCAGAAAGTGAATTCCGGCGTCTTTTTTGTTTCTCGAAACAAATAATTCGTTGGTTGTACAGAGAAATCGACAACATCATCTGTGCCACCGATCCACTGGAATGTTGTCGCTGCCTCTTGAAAAGTGCGCCACTCTTCCCGTCGTTTTTTTTTTCTTTTTTCTTCTCGCTGTGCGCGAGACCACCTATGGACGACGCAAAGAACCTAATAGTTATAATGAGCAGGAGTCACACGTACTACTGTTTGAAAACGTGTTTAGGCTTTAGAAAAAAAAATACATTTCCTTAGATAAAGATTTAATTCATTTGGAAGACGAGAAACATTTGGTTTTGTAGTATACTGTTTGCAAGCAGACGCTAAACGACGGACGTAAACTTCCGGGGAGGTCGCCGCTTCCTGATTGGCTGCTCTCCCAGCCCCGTTGTCACAAATTTTGCATACTGCAACTTTGTGACGTTGCAGCAACTGAACAGAACGCGTATCGAACAAAATATCTCCGATCGCGCCCCTGGTAGCGAAGCTCCCATAGGAGCTCATACGTTCAAAACATGGCGGTTCATCGGCGGTTCATGGAGCTTAGCGCCATCTGTATGTGGTGGAAACAATTCCGACGGAAGAAGAAATAATATGACGCCATATCCGTTAAAAGCAAAAGTTACGTCACTTTGTTTTCGAACGCGCGAAATTTGATTTGTTGGCCTGCCTTTGGAGCTATATATTGAAATGCCCCGCCATTCGACTTGATGGGCGTTTCGAGCTTTCAGCGCGGAAAGCAATGCAGGAAAAGGCCAGCCGTAGGGTTGTCGAAATCGCACCCCTGCACAGAGCATACTTTCTTTGGAAGCCGACGAAAGCTTTAGGTGTAGAGTGCTGATCCATTCGTCGGATGCCAAGCCCGTCGGCCAGTGCAGTCGCACGAAAACAACCACAGAATTATCTGGCGGTCGGAACTCCCTACTTTTGACTGAACAGATGAAGAAGCGATGAAGCTACCCGCGTCTTAAAATTCAGACAAACTTCGACAAGCAAAAGAAGCCCAACTTGTGAGGAGGGCGTATTTCAACAGGAGAAGTTTGCGAGTGCGCCTTTCTGCACATTTCAAGAGCTGCATTGCATTGCGAGTGATAGTGGCGTGAACGCACCCTGCAACGATGGGCTCTGAAAAGAAATGTATTTATTAATAATAATAAATCCAATAAAGTTGTATTTTCCTAAGTCGTCACGAATATATAAGATTGACCAGGAATTTTATTTTCGTTAAATGAATCTAATTGTATCTCGCTTGAATAGTCGCGCTTCAATCGCTGCTCCCATAACCCCCCTTGCTGATGTCGGTGACAATTTGTGCTGAACATCTTTTTGCGCGAAGCTTCGCGGCCTATTTGGATCGACCTTGTACGAGGTGCCCAGCGGTCGGATGGTCATGCAAGGCGGGGAGTACTTCTGGACCCAGCACCTCTACCATATGTGACGTGATATTGACGTACAAAGAAGACAGCAGTAATACTGTGGAAGATGAAACTAACTTTATTGGGCGAACCTGCGCCCACTAGAACAGGCTACACTTAAAGAAAAGTGGCAGCGGCGAACACAGTCGGCGATCGTCCAGATTTGCTCAACTGGTCAAGCGCATCGGCTTTATACGTCAGTTGTCGAATGTTCCAAGGTAATTGCTGGACCCCGCGTGCTTTCCACAAAGTTCTACACGAAGCGCATCGCGCATACAAGCAATCAAATACACAAGTTTCGGCGTCAACAGACAGCGCATGGAAGCGTCGATAATATTCTAGAAACTTTCAATACATGTAGGGGCGTCCTGCGCTGAGTGATAACATTTCTTAGACGATAAAAGCGCTCACCCCAAAATTATAAACAAGTTCACCCGTCAATAATGCCATCTTAATCAAAAGGTTTCTCAATCCAGTTTTTCTGATGTCCCTAATGTCCGGTTCTGTCGTTTCCATGCAAGGATGTTATATACTTCTACAGTGATAGTTTCAGCCGCCGCCTAAGGGAGCGAGTGAAGCTGCCACCGGTCATATTGCTAGATGAAAAAGAGCACGCGCCTGCAGCACAGGTGGCCGCGGTACACAGCCGCACTCCCTGCGTTTTCGGTTCCGCGATGAAAAATAAAATGAAACTGCTTTAAAGGGAAGCTGAAGAGTCGGTCGAATTCAATAAGACTCTCATATACGGATGCGGGAACCTTATAAACCATGTAGGTAAAATTTGGGGGTCTTTTTTCAATTAGGAGCGACGTAATCGTCGGTTGAAATTGCGCTGTAGCTCCGCCCCCCCGTCGAATGCCGCGCGCTGCTGCTGACGCTGACGATGCGAGCGGAGACCGGAAACCGTGGTGTTGTGACGTCAACTCTAATGTTTCGTTCCTTCGCAGCGTCCGCGACCGCGCCTGACCGCGCTTGTTTCTGCGTGCGTGCCATCGTAATCTGCTTCGATCGACCCTGCATTCCTTTGTTGGTGCGTCTGCGTGTATGTAGAGTGGTAGTCAACGCGCGTGGTAGTCAACGTGAGTGGTAATCAACGTGAGTGGTAGTCAACGTGGTAGTCAGCAGATGAAGGTCACTACACGTACTGCATGAACTGGGAAGCTTTTCATGCGTTTAAACCGTCTTTGTAGATTGCCGGCAGCTTCGGACAGCGCACAAATGCCGACGATCACATCCCTGCTTTCGTTCCACGAGGAGGCATGTAGGAACACAACATTACAGTTGTTTGATCGGAAACGAGCTCACTAGATCGGCGAAAGATCGGCGAGATCACTACATCGCTTTGCAAAAAAAATACCCACCAAAAAGCATTTCCAACACGAGGAGATCCCAAGACTTTGCTTGCGTTCGCGTCGAAAGCACTGCTCGCACCAGCATCGTTTGCTTCTTCGAGAGGCCGGCTCTTCGCAATCGGCTCGTACATGTAGGGAGTAACGCCGAACTCCTCAGAAAAACGCAGCCTCTCTAATTTTTTCATTACCGTCTCAGAAAAACAGTACCAAACTACCTGGCACCGCGCTTCATGTGTAGCGGCAGCGGTCGGTTACTAGTGTTGACGTCACGAGGCGCCCGAGCAACCACAGGCGGAAACGAGACGCGCGAGCTGGGCGTATCCGCTGCTGCACTTTTCGTCGAAATGAAATATATTTGCGCTTTCTCTCGCTCAATTTCGATACGATATTCGAATTCGGAGGGTAGAAAACCATCATGTACAGATGTTCACTCATTTTTTCTGGAAAACTTTTCAGCTTCCCTTCAAGAAGCATATCAGTCCACGGATGTGTGACGCTGATGTCGAAAAAAAAAAATACACCTGCGTCAATTTATTGCCGCAGGTTTTGAGAACAGTATCGGTCGGACGCTTTGCCAATCCCGCTTTCTCGCTTGGTTATATTACGAACGGTCTATCGGTACAACCTAAATCTGTGTGCTGTGAGTACCTAACGAACAATGACCTCTTGTTACCCACTAATTGAAATGAATTATTATGGGACACCTTGCATAAAGTCTGAATACACTACCCATCTGTCAACGTTTGACTAAATGGTGCTACCATTATTTAATCTTTCACGAGTGTTGTCAAGCCTGAGCGCTGGAGAAACAGTACTGAAAATTTCACATGTGTTGCCAGTAGGTCCAAAATGTATTCACGCAAGTGGAGGTCTTACTCATATCACAATATTATATTACCGTGTTTACGCGAGCATACAGGGTGATTTATTTCGAAGTTTCTGGCGTGAAAATGCGCCTGTCAGTTTATTCGGATTCATAACACAAATATATCGTGGCTTTCGTTTGTTATGTTATTGTTATCGCCTGCTACCCGTTCAATTTATTGGAATTACGCTGCCTATTACCTTGCCGAACGCGGAAGTAAAAAAATCACTTCTTTGGAAACTTACAATGTAGTTTGCACTTTTGTTTTAAAGCGAAGAGGGCTAGCTGTCCTATCGCATAGTAAATAAAATTGAATGAAACTTGTAAATACGAATGCAATCATGCTGTTAGCCCAACAAGCTTCCCTGCACAATGCAGATTGCACTACATATTCCATGTCTTCCACGTTTTCCACAGTTTCTGCTGTGGTAAAGAATGAATCGGCAAACATATGTGAGATCGCCAACGGGGCACAGAAAATTCGGTCATTGAAGTTGGGACAGAGCACACTCCTATTTTATGCATTTGATACATGTTGGAATTAAGGCAACAAATTTCAGAAATATGACGGCTTTAATAAGCCTTAGGTATAGCATTATGATTGGCGTGCTAATATCAGCCTTATGGCGGCCACCAAAGTTTTTGTTTCACATCATATTATAATATATTATTTTGGAAGATTTCATTATTCTACTGTAAATATATTTTGTATGAGCTGTATGATATTGTTTGCCTGTACTGAAAATTTTACTACTGCTTGGGTGAGAGACTTCTGGAAGATCGACGCGAAAGTAAAACATGCAGCATTCTCTAAATTAAACTCGAGTGATTTGCACCCGTAAAAACAAAATAACTAACGCGTTACTGGGTCCTGTATTGCACGTCCATTTAAACGCTTGATATTTTGATGGCCATCTCTGTTTTTTGCAATATACAAAAGTGCAGTTGTCGGGGACATAGAGGTGATAGCCGACAAAACACGAGGAAGTTCTGCTATGGTTGCTTCATGTAGGGGTAAGTACGAAAGCAAGGCCCCAGGCTCACCACACGAACGCAGATTCAAAGCGCAACTAGGCCAACTAACAAGAAGAACCGGTTCTGGTGATGCGTAGGTCATCGAGCGGTGGTGCAACGCAAAAAAAGTTTTGGTCCTGCTTTTACTCGGATAAATGGGTACGCATGACCTCGCTTGTGCGGTCAATCAGGGCACATCACCACGATCATGTAGTCTTCTTCCACGTCGAATCGAAAGCCGAAAGTGCATTCAGAGGAAATACAGTATGCTCCTGTCGACAAAAAATGACGGAGTGAATAACAAATGGTATAGAGTGAAGAATGGCACGCGAATGTCACCAAAAAGAGGGCCACGTTCCTATCCTGGTAATCAGCGAAAATATTTATCGACAGCATATCGACCAGCGTGTAATTAATACTTCATTAAGGCATATGGTATACTCGTTATGGTATACTTGATTGGCATACTCGGGCTAGCTTCCCATGCTAAGAGTGCCGCGCTCGCACCTGTTTAAGCTTTTCCTAGACTTTAGAGCTATACTATGCCCGCGAAGCCTTGAGCGATCGGAAGGCACGTTTTCTGTGCTTGGCCGGCAGAGAAGGGGGCTTTGTTGCGGCCACAAAGCCCTCCATGTCTCAGTAAGATACCTGGTGTGGTCTCGTGCGGACGCTGTCCTCTCGGTGAGCGCATATTCCCCTCATCTTTCAAAAAGTTCAATAATTCCAAGCATTTTTCTCGCAAACCATACTTTGTTCAAGGGAATTTTCCACGTCTCAGTAATTTCTCTCGTCGTACTCGAGTGCTGACTGCCCTGTTATCGGTTGTTCACGAAACTTTCTCTCAAGTCTCTAAATATTTTAAGGCAGTTTGTCGTATGCGTATCATGACCACGCACGCTTATATCTCCTAACGTTCCTCTACCGCGGGTGCGCTTTAAAACCACGGCACTGCAATTATGCTTCAGAAACTTTCCTTTCCTTTCTCCTACTCCTCCTTTAAATTCGTTCTCTTAACTACTACACGCCGAGACAAAGCAACAGCGCTCGCATTCGATCCCATATATATATATATATATATATATATATATATATATATATATATATATATATATATATATATATATATATATATATATATAGAGAGAGAGAGAGAGAGAGAGAGAGAGAGAAAATAGAAAATTATCAGTCACAGCACTGGAAGTACAGCCCTCTCGGCTGTCGTCTTTTTCGAAAGTAGCCTTATTAGGGTTATTATAATTACACGAAGGTATTTCGCTCTCGTGAGCAGTAGTCCTTGAGCTAGTTACTCGGGCTAGCTCCCCACACTAAGAGTGACGCGCTCGCCTAGCACGTGCTCAAGCTCTTCCTAGTCTCCAAAGCCGCTCGAGTTCGCTCTTATCCACGGGCGGCCGTTCTTCCAAGAAAGTATGCCGTCGCGGACAACATCAGTCCCTTTCCACGTCAGTATGACGCTCTGGACAGGACCTATGGCGCTTCAATGTACCCTGGAGCCTGACGGACGAACCGACTGAGCTATCTTTCCGGGCAACATCCAAGGGTCACGAGTTCAAATCACCTGTACTCTTCCATTCTTTTTCCCTTCTTTCTTCTTTCTTTTTCTTCCCCCATTTTTAATGTCTTTTTAGTTTAGCACTGTACAGGGACCCTTCTAAAAAAAATTTCTCTATTATGTATGGCCACACATGTGCAGGTCATCAATACCAGGTTCTCTAGTTGAGTGCCAACCATGCGGTATAACCGAGCTCAGATTGGTCCACCTTGACTGATTAAATAAGGCCCCACTGTAGGTTAAATGAGGCGTACAACTCCTGCGCGGGCAGTAGAGTATCCGCCTCACGTGCAAGAAGACCGTGGTTGGAATGCTGGTGCACGCGATTCTTCTCCACCGGAAAAAAAAACCGTGTGTTGAGAAAATTGCACAAACAAGCCTGGAGTGCGGCCTGATCCCGGTGACCAGAACCGGTAACGCACCCTCTCACCAGAGCAGGATTGGCCACCCTGGTGCAGTACTTGGCCACAACCTCCTATATGAATACAACAATCAAACCCCGGCCATCAGTCCCCAGCAGCCGCGAAGCAACTGACCACGGTGGCGGTCAGGTCTGTGACGCAGTAGAGGGTGCTAAGAATACCTGGCTCCGGACAGGCCGCCATTGGAATCTGAACCTGGCAACGTTTAACGTTAGAACGTTATCTAGTGAGGTGAGTCTAGCAGTGTTACTGGAGGAATTAGAGGGTAGTAAATGGGATATAATAGGGCTCAGTGAGGTTAGGAGGACAAAAGAAGCATATACAGTGCTAAAAAGCGGGCACGTACGGTGCTACCGGGGCTTAGCGGAGAGACGAGAACTAGGAGTCGGATTCCTGATTAATAAGGAAATAGCTGGTAACATACAGGAATTCTATAGCATTAACAAGAGGGTGGCAGGTCTTGTTGTGAAACTTAATAAGAGGTACAAATTGAAGGTAGTACACGTCTACGCCGCTACATCCAGTCATGATGACCAGGAAGTCGAAAGCTTTCATGAAGACGTGGAATCGGCGATGGGTAAAGTCAAAACAAAATACACTATACTGATGGGCGACTTCAATGCCAAGGTAGGCAAGAAGCAGGCTGGAGACAAGGCAGTGGGGGAATATGGCATAGGCACTTGGAATAGCAGGGGAGAGTTATTAGTAGAGTTTGCGGAACAGAATAATATGCGGATAATGAATACCTTCTTCCGCAAGAGAGATAGCCGAAAGTGGACGTGGAGGAGCCCGAACGGCGAGACTAGAAATGAAATAGACTTCATACTCTGCGCTATCCCTGGCATCATACAAGATGTGGACGGGCTCAGCAAGGTGCGCTGCAGTGACCATATGATGGTAAGAACTCGAATTAGCCTAGACCCGAGGAGGGAACGGAAGCAACTGGTACATAAGAAATCGATCAATGAGTTAGCGGTAAGAGGGAAAATAGAGGAATTCCAAGTCAAGCTACAAAACAGGTATTCGGCTTTAACTCAGGAAGAGGACCTTAGTGTTGAAGCAATGAACGGCAATCTTGTGGACATCATTAAGGAGTGTGCAATAGAAGTCGGTGGTAACTCCGTTAGACAGGATACCAGTAAGCTATCGCAGGAGACGAAAGATCTGATCAAGAAACGCCAATGTATGAAAGCCTCTAACCCTACAGCTAGAATAGAACAGGCAGAACTTTCGAAGCTAATCAACAAGCGTAAGACAGCTGACATAAGGAAGTATAATATGGATAGAATTGAACATGCTCTCAGGAACGGAGGAAGCCTAAAAGCAGTGAAGAAGAAACTAGGAATAGGCAAGTATCAGATGTATGCGTAAAGAGACAAAGCCGGCAATATCGTTACTAATATGGTTGAGATAGTTCAAGTGGTTGAGGAGTTCTATAGACATTTATACAGTACCAGTAACACCCACGACAATAATGTGAGAGAGAATAGTCTAGAGGAACTTGAAATCCCACAAGTAACGCCGGAAGAAGTAAAGAACGCCTTGGGAGCTATGCAAAGGGGGAGTGCAGCTGGGGAGGATCAGGTAACAGCAGATTTCAGGAAGGAAGGTGGGCAGATTGTTCTAGAGAAACTGGCCACCCTGTATACGCAATGCCTCATGACTTCGAGCGTACCGGAATCTTGGAAAAACGCTAACATAATTGTAATCCATTAGAAAGGGGACGCCAAAGACTTAAAAATTATAGACCGATCAGCTTACTGTCAGTTTCCTACAAAGTATTTACTAAGGTAATCGTAAATATAATCAGGAAAACCAAGGACTTCTGTCAACCAAAGGATAAGGCAGGATTCAGTAAAGGCTAGTCAACAATATACCATATTTACACTATCAATCAGGTGATAGAGAAATGTGGAGAATATAACCAACCCTTATATATAGCCTTCATTGATTACGAAAAAGCGTTTGATACAGTCGAAACCTCAGCAGTCATAGAGGCATTACGGAATCAGAGTTTAGATGAGCCACATGTAAAAATACTGGAAGATATCTTTAGCGGCTCCACAGCCACCGTAGTCTTCCATAAAGAAAGCAACAAAATCCGAAAAAAGAAAGGCGTCAGGCAGGGAGATACGATCTCTCCAATGCTATTCACAGTATGTTTACAGGAGTGGGAAGAATTGGGGATAGAAGTTGAGGGAGAATACCTTAGCAACTTGAGATTCGCTGATGATATTGCCTTGCTTATTAACTCAGGAGACCAATTGCAATGCATGCTCACTGACCTGGAGAGGCAAAGCAGAAGGGTGGGTCTGAAAATTAATCTGCAGAAAACTACAATAATGTTTAACAGTCTCGGAAGGGAACAGCAGTTTACGATAGGTAGCGAGGCACTGGAAGCGGTAAGGGAACACGTCTACTTAGGGCAGGTAGTGACCACGGATCCGGATCATGAGACTGAAATAACCAGAAGAATAAGAATGGGCGGGGGGGCGTTTGGCAGGCATTCTCAAATCATGAACAGTAGGTTGCCACTATCCCTCAAGAGAAAAGTGTATAACAGCTGTGTCTTACCAGTACTCACGTATGGGGCAGAAACCTGGAGGCTTACGAAAAGGGTTCTTCTGAAATTGAGGACGACGCAGCGAGCTATGGAAAGAAGAATGATGGGTGTAACTTTAAGGGATAAGAGCAGAGGGGGTGAGGGAACAAACGCGGGTAAATGACATCTTAGTTGAAATCAAGAAAAAGAAATGGGCATGGGCCGGACATGTAATGGGGAGAAAAGATAACCGATGGTCATTAATTGTTACGGACTGGATTCCAAGGGAAGGGAAGCGTAGCAGGGGGACACAGAAAGTTAGGTGGGCGGATGAGATTAAGAAGTTTGCAGGGACCACATGGCTACAATTAGTACATGACCGGGGTAGTTGGAGAAGTATGGGAGAGGCCTTTGCCCTGCAGTGGGCGTAACCAGGCTGATGATGATGATGATGAAGGCATATGGTTGATTGCTAGACACAAATTTTGCGAAAGTAAACAGATAGAAAAGGCCGAATGAGCTGAAAATAATAATAATGAAAGAAATCGTATGGTATATCAAGAGACTGGACAAGACATTCAGGCTAGATGAACGGCTTTTAAAGCTTTGGCAGATTTATTATGTGGCGATGTAAAGACGCACACGATGATGCATGCCGATCCAAATGTATCAGCGTGGTCATACTTGTGTGACACGCCGTGGTGGCCTACCGCCAGGGCGTAATATTGTTGCGCATGATTGTTTATGTTGCGTGCTCGAGGCAAACAACTAACACATCCGAGAAATCAGGGAGACGATTTGTCGATACAAGGGGACATCCTAACAAAATATTAATATTGCGAATAGAGGCATTAGCAAATTGAGCACTGCGGCTATTGTTGACCTTGTTCAGGTTGAAGTAGGCGTTTAATTCAACCTTCAGTTCGGAGAAAATGAGTTCAAGTTATCTTTATTTGCATCGCAATGGTGGGCGTGTTCATCAAGTAATTAAAGCACGTCATTTAAAGATGTCCGCACATTATGTGTACTATATGTGCGGCAATCATATCAAGAATACAATATTAATAAACGAACAGAATTTTAAGACAAGTTCACTTCAAACACAGTGCAGTAAAAGGGAAGCACCTTCACAGTATAGCTGTGGAGGACGCAAAAGATAAACAATATGAAAAAACATGGCCTTGTATAATGACACGTGTACTTATCTTTATCGGGCGACCACGTTTCGTCGCCTGACCAATGTAATCGCACAGCGCGGGACGCGCCTGCATGTATCCGAAGTTTCTGGAAAGTTATCGATGCTTCTACCCGGCTGTCTGTTGTCGCCGAACCTCCTGTTATCTGATTTCATCGAGTGATGCCAATAGTGTAGAACTTTGTGGAAGGCAGGCGGGTCCGAACGATTAGTCTGGAACATTCGACGACTGCTGTATAAAAGTCGATGCGCTTGACCCACAGATCATATTAGACGATCGCCGACCGTGTTCGCCGCTATCGTTGTGCGATAAGTGTAGCCTGTTTTGTGGGCACAGGTTCGCCCAATAAAAGTTAGTTTTGTCTTTCACTGTATTTGCTACTGTGTTCTTCAACGTCACCACCACGTGACATCTGGTGGAGGTGCTTTTCGTTCATGTACCGGACGCCCCCGTCAAACCGTGATCCAAGCCCTGACCGAAAAAGAACACCAACGTAATCCCGGAGCATCCAGCAAGCCGCGGTCTTCAATAGCTGCCCCCGGAGCACGGACTTCTACCTGAGAAGACCAAGAAGATTGTGGCCAAGGCAACCCCAATGGCAGCCCCAGCGTCCCCCATCGTGCTGCAGCAGCCCAGGGAACCTCCGACGTTCCGCGGATCAACATTCGAGGACCCGGAAACCTGGCTCGAGACGTATGAGAGGGTCGCTACGTTTAACAGTTCGGACAGCGACGACAAGATGCGGCATGTCTATTTCGCACTGGAAGACGCCGCCAGGACCTGGTTCGAGAATCGAGAAGCCACCTTAACGACGTGGGACCTGTTCCGAAGCGGCTTCTTGCAAACGTTTACAAGCGTCGTGCGAAAAGAGCGAGCCCAAGCACTACTAGAAACAAGAGTGCAGCTGCCAAACGAGACGATCGCGATCTTCACGGAGGAGATGGCCCGTCTTTTCCGGCACGCCGACCCGGAAATGTCAGAGGAGAAAAAAGACCGCTTCCTGATGCGAGGCGTCAAGCAAGAACTTTTCGCAGGACTCATTCGTAACCCGCCGAAGACCGTAGCTGAGTTTTCTGCAGAGGCATCGACAATCGAGAAAACTCTGGAGATGCGCACCCAGCAATATAACCGCCAGGGGCTCACGCCACAGTACGCCATCCAAGGACTGGATTCGGGCGACCTTCAGGAGAACATCAGGGCCATTGTGCGCGAAGAACTGTGCAAGGTCCTGCCTTCGTCGCAGCCCCAAGTGGCTTCGGTCGCCGACATCGTGAAAGAAGAGGTGCACCGATTGCTTGGAGTTCCCGAGCTGCTACCACAAATACCGCAGCCCCAGCCAGAAGCGATGACATACGCAGCCGTCGCACGCCGTCGCGGAGGGGGATGTCAAGGTCCCCCTCCGCGACCACGCCAGGGCCCTGCAATGACGCAATTCCGTCGTCCGCCGCCGCCGCCGCCAGCACGCCCACCGGTCGCCCAGCGCACCTACGCGAGGAAAACGGACATTTGGCGAGCCCCCGACCACCGCTCGCTCTGCTATCACTGCGGAGAAGCCGGCCATATGTATCGCCGATGTCCATACCGGGAGATGGGACTGCGAGGTTTCGCCGTCAACGCTCCGCGCCCGCAGCAAGGTGAACGCCCTCGGCATATCGCCGACTACCTCGCCGCTACTCAGTGGAGCTCTCGACGACCGTTGCGTTCGCCATCACAAGGCCGCTACCTCTCGCCGCAGCGCCGACCATACACTGGCCCAGCCCGGGGCCGGTCAGCGAGCCCATATCCGGAAAACTAAAAGCAGCAACCGATGGAGGTGCGGTTGCTGTTCGTCGAACTGACGAAAATCCTCCGCCGTCGACGAAGACGACAAAGAAACCATCTCGACGACCTAATGACGACACGCCGCCGTGCCGACGAAGTCAGGAAGCCAAGTCTACACCGACGAAAGGCGACTTGACGAAGCGACGTTCCAGCTTCAGTTCAACAAGACGCAGCCGTGATCCGACGCCAAGACCAAACTGAAACGCCAGACAAAGAACCACCGACCTCGACGTACTTCTCGACGGCCACGCAGTCACTGCCTCAGTCGACACAGGGGCCGATTACTCCGTAATGAGTGGACACATCGCCGCCCCGTTGAAGAAGGTTAAGACTTCATGGGAGGGCCCCCAAATTCGGACAGCTGGAGGACACCTCATTACGCCGACTGGAATTTGCACGGCAAGAATAACCATTCATGACCGGACTTACCCTGCCACCTTCGTTATCCTCCAACAGTGTTCACGAGACGTCATTCACGGCATGGACTTCCTGAACCAGCACGGCGCAATCATAGACCTGAAGTTAAAATCGATAACGCTGTCGGAAGATCAAGCGATACCGCCGGAGAGCTTTCGCAGTCACCACGCCTTGAGTGTTCTCGAAGATCAAGTGAGCATCGCGCCTCGCTCGAGCATTGTTATTTCGGTCGGCACCGAAACACCTGCTGACGTAGAAGGCGTCATCGAAGGCGACCAACGTCTACTGCTAGACCGTGAAATTTGCGTCGCAAGAGGGATCGCTCGACTGCATGGAGGGAAAACTGAAGTGTTGCTGACAAACTTCAGCCAAGAGTTCAAGCACATCAACAAGGGCACGACGATCGCGTACATCGATGAAATTCTGGAAACCAGTAATGTGTTTGTCAACTCGGATTCCGCCGCATCTACCCCGACGACCATGGTTCCCGAACCAGACTACGACATTAATCCATGTCTCCCCGTGATTAAGCAACAGCAGCTGAGAAGTCTGCTCCGATGATACAAGGGCTGCTTTTCGACGTCATCGAGGTTTCGACAAACACCAGTCGCCAAGCATCGCATAATCACCGAGGAGTGCGCTCGACCACTCCGCCAGAGCCCTTACCGAGTTTCGCCGCGAGAACGTACAGCTATAAGAGAACAAGCCAACGAAATGCTGCGCAACGACATCATCCAGCCGTTGAAAAGCCCGTGGGCATCCCCTGTTGTCCTGGTAAAGAAAAAGGACGGAACCCTACGTTTCTGCGTAGATTATCGTCGTCTGAACAAAATCACGAAGAAGGACGTATACCCCCTCCCACGAATAGACGACGCATTGGATCGGCTCTGCAACACCAAATACTTCTCGTCGTTGGACTTCAAGTCTGGCTATTGGCAACTAGAAGTCGACGAAAGAGATCGCGAAAAGACGGCCTTCATCACCCCAGACGGCCTCTACGAATTCAACGTTATGCCATTCGGACTGTGCTCGGCGCCTGCAACGTTCCAGCGCGTCATGGACACGGTGTTAGCATGATTGAATTGGCAGACCTGTCTCGTTTATTTGCATGACGTCGTCGTCTTCGCCGGAAATTTCGACGATCACCTTAGGCGGCTTGCAACAGTACTAGAGGCCATCAAGTCATCAGGGCTTACTCTGAAGCCGGAAAAATGCCGCTTCGTTTACGATGAGTTTCTGTTCCTAGGCCACGTAATCAGCAAATCTGGTGTCCGTCCAGACCCGCAAAAGATAGCTGTCATCGCAGAGTTCCCGCAAACCATCAAAAAGAAGGCAGTGCGTAGATTCCTTGGCATGTGTGCCTACTACAGGCGCTTTGTCAAGGACTTTGCACGCATCGCCGAGCCTTTCACACGTCTAACTAAATGTGATGTTGAGTTCAAGTGGGAAACGCCGCAGGCCGACGCGTTTGAAGAACTCAAACGACGCATGCAGTCGCCGCCGGTTCTTGCGCACTACGACGAGTACGCCGATACAGGAATCCATACTGACGCCAGTAGCCTAGGCCTCGGTGCCGTTCTAGTCCAGAGAAGAAACGGAGTCGAACAGGTGATAGCTTACGCTAGTCGGTCGCTGTCAAAAGCGGAAGGCAACTATTCTACGACCAAAAAGGAATGCCTCGCCATCGTTTGGGCTACAGCTAAATTTCGCCCTTATCTTTATGGCAGGCCATTCAAAGTCATCAGTGACCATCACGCGTTGTGTTGGCTAGCGAATATAAAGGATCCTTCAGGACGACTGGCGCGGTGCAGCCTCAGGCTTCAAGAATACAGCATCACTGTAACCTACAAGTCCGGACGAAAACACTCTGATGCCGATTGCCATCACGCGCACCCATTGAGCCGCCGCCGCAAGATGACGAGAATGACGACGCCTTCCTTGGAATGATAAGCGCGGAAGACTTCGCTGAACAGCAACGGGCAGACCCGGAGCTAAAAGGCACACCGACCTGGTCCCTAGGGCATTTAAGCGCAGATAATCTTCCTTCACGCTTCACAACAATCTACTCGTGAAGAAGAACTTCTCACCAGTCCGCGCCAATTACCTTCTTGCTGTCCCGTCAGGACTTCGTCCAGAAGTATTGCACGCGCTACATGACGATCCGACCGCCGGACACCTCGGATTTTCCCGGACACTATCGAGGATACAAGAAAAGTATTATTGGCCGCACCTGACCGACGACGTCGCCCGTTATGTCAGAACATGGCGAGACTGTCAGCGACGCAAGACACCGCCGACTAGGCCAGCCGGATTACTACAGCCAATCGAGCCTCCTTGCCGACCATTCCAGCAGATCGGGATGGAATTGCTTGACCCTTTCCGACGTCAATAACCGGAAATAAGTGGATCGTCGGGGCGACGGACTACCTCACCCGCTTCGCTGAAACAAAAGCACTGCCGAAAGGTAGCGCAGCCGCAGTGGCGAAATTCTTTGTCGAAAACATCCTGCTGCGACATGGCGCCCCAGAAGTCCTCATCACCGACCGAGGAACGGCCTTTACAGCGTAGCTCACCCAAGCCATTCTGAAATACAGTCAGACAAGGCGCAGGAGGACAACGGCCTACCACCCGCAAACGAATGGTCTTACGGAGCGACTGAATAAGACCCTCGCCGACATGCTAGCGATGTACGTCGACGTCGAACACAAGACCTGGGATGCCGTCCTGCCGTACGTAACATTCGCTTACAACACGGCGGTACAAGCAACAACACAGATCACGCCGTTCAAGCTGGTCTACGGCAGGAACCTGACGACGACGCTCGACGCCATGCTGCCGCACGTCACTGACGAGGAGAACCTTGACGTCGCTACCTACCTCCAGCGCGCCGAAGAAGCCCGACAGCTCACCCGCCTGCGGATCAAGAACCAGCAGAGGACCGACAGCCGACACTACAACCTCCGACGACGCTTCGTCGAGTACCATCCCGGCGACCGTGTTTGGGCATGGACCCCGATACGCCGGCGAGGACTCAGTGAGAAACTACTGCGACGCTATTTCGGACCCTACGAGGTCATCCAACGTACTGGCGCACTGGACGTTGAGGTCGTGCCAGACGGCATTTCACATTCACAGAGGCGCCGGGCACGATCTGAAGTGGTCCACGTGGTGCGCCTTAAACCATTTTACGGACGCTGACGAACCTCCTTATTTTGTTGTTTTCTTTCCTACGAGTGCTTTTCTTCATTACTTTCGTTTGTTTGCAGCATCGGGTCGATGCTTTTTAAGAGAGGGGTAATGACACGTGTACTTATCATTATCGGGCGACCACGTTTCACCGCCTAACAAATGTAATCGCGCAGCACGAGACGCGCCTGCATGTATCCGAAGTTTCTGGAAAGTTATCGATGCTTCTACCCGGCTGTCTGTTGTCGCCGAACCTTGCGTTATCTGATTTCATCGCGTGACGCGAATGGTGTAGAACTTTGTGGAAGGCACGCGGGTCCGAACGATTAGTCTGGAACATTCGACGACTGCTGTATAAAAGTCGACGCGCTTGACCCACAGATCAGATTTTCGACGATGGCCGACCGTGTTCGCCGCTATCGTTGTGCTATAAGTGTAGCCTGTTTTGTGGGCACAGGTTCGCCCAATAAAAGTTAGTTTTGTCTTTCACAGTATTTGCTACTGTGTTCTTCAACGTCGCCACCACGTGACAATATATGCGGTAAATTTGACAGACCATTGGCGTCTTGGCAAAAAGGTAGGGTTACTTCTGAAGGCCGAAAACCTATTGACCCAGGCGACCAAGTTGGCTCTCGCAATGGTGAAATCGCGCAAAAGACTCGATGACTCCTTGACGAGACGCGACTATACACCAAGAAATAAAGACAATTGTTTTACACTGTAAATTTACGTATACATATAAGAATCGCGCTCATTAAAGGAATAGTCTGATTCCAAGGGCGAAAAGGCAGCTGCTGTGTCTAAGGTAAACTATTTTTAAACGGCTTCAATCCCATGGCCGTTGCATCATTGCGGACTTCCGTGGTATCGCAGTCACGAAAATGTGTTACAATTGATAGGGAATTGAGGAGGCTCATGAACGGCAAGAAGGCAGAAACTTGCAGAAGGCCTTATGTAAATAAAATGACTTTTTGAGCAGCCCGGTGAGCTGGCATGCCATTGTTAGGACGTCTTTTGACAATCCCCCAAGATATTATTACGATATCATCGAGCGATGCTCGAGAGACGAGCCGCCGCGAGAACGACGAAGAAGTTGGTCGGTGCCCTTAGCACGAACAAGTGTCAGCCTGGCTGCTTGGCCCCAGTGTAGATAGCCTGTAAATAGCATCTTTCGACTGTGTCTTTCCACATGTAACATTTCTGGTGAAGGTCAGTGATCCCCGTCCTCACCACGGAACTCCGAAGTGGTCGGCACACCGAGCTTGTCACCATGCCTCCCGGTGACGAGCCCGCCTCTGCAATGGCTTCGGCTTGTCAGACTGCTCCGATTGTCACGGTTGCCCCACAACGTGACCCAGGTGTGTTCTCTGGCCTGGAGGGACAGGATGTCAACGACTGGATCAAGCTGTATGAATACGCCTGTGCTAATAACAGGTGGGACCTGAAATAACAGGTGGGACCTGAAATGTCATATTTTAACTCGGCGGCACCCCACGCGTGTGGTACCAAACGCATGATGACGAAATAACCAGTTGGGACAGTTTCAAAGAAAAGCTACTGGAATTGTTCGGCGACCCCATTGGGTGCAAGGCTGCCGCGAGAAAGGCTCTTGCGTCTCGTGTTCAGTTATCTACAGAGCCATACGTTTCCTACATCCTGACGTCTTGGCTCTATGCCGTAAAGCTAACGATAATATGTCCGAAGCAGATAAAGTGGCACATGTGCTAAAAGGCATCGCCGACGACAATTTCAATTTGCTTGTTTTCGGCAACGTCTCGACTATCGACGCAATTATAAAAGAATGCCGCCGCCTTGAACAGGCTAAGAGCCGCCGTATCTCACACCACATTGCGCGGCGACCCAACACTGCTGTTACGTCGACATGTGAGGGTCGACCGCGTCAGACCACCACCTGCGACGACGTCACCCGTATTGTTCGCCGCGAATTCGAGGCCGCCTGTTCACCAGCCTTCTCCACGACGCCTCCCGATCCGCCAGCAACCACCATTGCGATGATTCAGGCTGTCGTTAGACAGGAATATGAAAGCATGGGTCTGAACAGCGTGTGTTCCACGTCTCGACCCACCGTTCCCCAGTTACCTAGCGGCTCTCCGCGTCCCCGGCAGTCCTTTTCTGCCACATTTCGCCACAACCCGTCCGAATGGCGTACCCCTGATGACAGGCCGATCTGCTTCCACTGCTGTCGCATCGGCCACGTCGCCCTTCACTGCCGAAACGGATGGCCACCACCTCTTCGGACTTACACCGCCACTTATCCCCGCACCTTTGGACCTTCTGTACCCTATGCAAGCCACCATGAACCCATTACCGCTGATGCCCCTGCTCCGAACCTTCGCTACAGCCGCTCTTCCTCACCTCGACGCCACCGGTCTCGTTCGCTCCAACCCCGCCGCTTCTCTTCGCCGCCTATCGCCTCCCGGACCCAGCCGGAAAACTAGGCACTGCAGCTTCTGGAGGTGAAGCTGCGTTGTCGACCCTGCCTTCAAATCCTCTGCTCACGTAACCTACTAACAGAAACCTTCTCGACGTTGACGTTGACGGCTATCCAGCACGGCACTCATCGATACAGGAGCACATCTTTCTATTATGAGTGCTGCCTTCCCACGACGACTGAACAAGCTCCTCACCCCAGCGTCGACACGCGTCGTGCACGTTGCGGATGGCGGTGCTGTGCCTATCATCGGCATGTGTACGGCACATGTCAGCATCGCCGGCCGCCACACTCCTGTCCTCTTCAGCGTAATTGCTCATTGCCCCCACGACCTTATTCTCGGCCTCGATTTTCTCTCCGCCCATTCTGCCCTAACTGACTGCTCTTCCAGTACCCTTCGCCTTGAGATGCCGATGCTCGCAGAACCTTCTGACGCACCCCACTGCCGCTTACGCTCCACCGGCTTTCTTCGCCTGCCGCCAAAGTCCATAGCCTACATTGAACTGTTGACTTTCCCACCAGTTCCTGATGGCGAGTACCTCGTCACTCCTCTGCCCGACATCCCAATACAGTATGACGTCACCGTGCCTCACAATACACTTACTATTACTGCGAACCACACTCGCATGCCTGTCCGTAACTTTCGATTGGCAAAGCAAATTCTACCGCAAGGTATTTGCCTTGCCACCATTGATTGTCTCGGCGACCAATACGTGGCAGCGTTATCGACCGATGGTTCTCGCGAGCTTAGCTTACTAAGATCTTGATGAGGGCTAGTTGGTTCATACTTAGAACTGACGTGAAACAGCGCAAAAAAGACGAGGACACAAGGAAACAAATACCAGACAAGCGCAGCCCCTCGCACCAGCCTTTCGCGCCCCTCATGCCAGCCTCGGGCGTTGATCCCAACATAAAGAAAAAAGTTGCGACGGACCTGTCCTCTATGCAGGCTGAAGAGCTTTGCGAAGTATTATCGACCTACCGCGACATTTTCGACTTCGATGATCGCCCTTTAGGCCAGGCGCTCGCGGTCAAGCATCGGATTCTTACTGGCGATGCTGCGCCTATTCACCGATGACCGTATCGAGTTTCGGCGTCGGAACGCCAAGTAATTCAAGATGAAGCGAACAAAATGCTCGATAAAAACATCATTGAGCCTTCATCGAGTCTCTGGGCGTCACCTGTTGTGTTGGTTAAGAAGGACGGCACGTGGCGCTTCTGTGTAGACTACCGTCATCTGAACAGCACTGCTCACCTCCTGTACGGGGGGTGGGAACTTAGTCAAGCGTCAATCGCTTTTATTCCCATCCCCTCCATCAATGTAATGGTGATGGAAATAAATCATTATATTATTATTATATTATTACAAAGAAGGACGTCTATCCGCTCACACGTATAGACGAAGCCCTTGACTGCCTGCACGGTTCCAGCTATTTCTCGACTATTGATCTTTGTTTGGGATATTGGCAGATTGCTGTTGATGATATGGACAGAGAAAAAAACCGCGTTCATCACACCTGATGGCCTATCCCAATTTAAAGTAATGCCGTTTGTATTATGCAACGCCCCTGCCACCTTTGAGCGTATGATGGACTCCTTGCTCCAAGGTTTCAAATGGTCCGCATGCCTCTGCTACCTCGACGACGTCATCGTCTCCTAGCCAACGTTCGACACTCATCTTGAGCGTCTCACAACTATACTTTATGGATTTCGAAAAGCGAAGCTGCAACTTAGCTCTTCCAAATGTCGTTTTGGCCAGCGACAAATTACTCTTCGGGGCCATCTCGTGGACGCTTTCGGAGTACAGCCTGATCCCGACAAAACTAGCGCTGTCCGAGAGTTTCCGGTTCCGAAGACAGCCGCACACGTTCGAAGTTTTGTAGGGCTATACTCGTACTTTCGTCGTTTTGTTCGATATTTTGCGACAATTGCTGGGCCCCTAACTAACCTTTTGAAGAAAGGCGTACAATTCTCGTGGGGTACTGCAGAAGCCGCGGCCTTCTCTCGTCTCGTCACTCTTCTAACATCACCACCCATTCTCGCCCACTTCGACCCTGATGCCCCTACAGAATTGCGTACAGATGCCAGCGGTCATGGCGTAGGTGGCGTCTTAGCCCAGCGTCAGCGTAGCTAGGATCGCGTTATTGCTTATGCGAGCCGCCTCCTAGCACCATCGGAGCGCAACTATTCCATTACGGAACGCGAATGCCTTGCTGTTGTCTGGGCGGTTGCGAAGTTCCATCCTCACCTTTACGGTCGCCCTTTTTCCGTAGTCACTGACCAATCGCTGACCGTAGTCACTGACCAATCACTGACCAATAGCTAAAGGATCCTACAGGCCGGCTTGGTCGATGGGCTTTGAGGCTACAGGAATTATCATATTCCATAGTGTACAAGTCTGGCCGCCTGCACCAAGACGCTGACAGTTTGTCGCGTTACCCTGTTGGCGACTCTGACTCCTCCAATACTGCCAGTGCTTCTTGCATACTCTCTGTATCCCAGCTGCTTCATTTCGCCGACGAGCAAGGCCGTGACGCCTACATCAGAGCTCTCATCGACCGTTTTGAACACTCTCCGGCCGATGCTGCTCTACGCCTCTTCGCCCTCCGGGACGGTACTCTGTACCGTCGTAATCTTCATCCGGACGGCTCTGAGTTCCTGCTTGTGATACCTAAACACCTCCGCTCCACTGTTCTAGAAGAGCTTCACGACGCACCAACGGCAGGACACCTCGGAGCATCTCGAACCTATGACCGTGTACGTCGCCGTTTTTTCTGGCCGGGCCTGGCGCGTTCCGTACGACGTTACGTCGCCGCTTGTGAACTTTGCCAACGACGCAAGAAGCCTTCCCAGCTCCCCGCTGGTTACCTGCAGCCACTCGAAATCCCTGCCGAGCCCTTCCATCGTGTCGGCTTGGACCTTCTCGTCCCATTTCCGGAATCCACATCAGAAAACAAGTAGGTTGCAGTCGCGGCGGACTACGCGACCCGCTACGCCGTAACCCCTGCTCTTCCGACCAGCTGCGCAACTGATGTTGCGGACTTCCTCCTACATGATATCATTTTGATGCATGGGGCTACGCGTCAATTGCTTACAGACTGCCGCCGCGCCTTTTTGGCCCAAGTCATTGACGACATCATGCGTGCCTGCTAAATAGAGCATAAATTTACCACCTCCTACCACCCCCAAACAAACAGCCTCACTGAGCGTTTGAACCGCACCCTTACAGACATGCTATCGAAATACGTTTCAGACGACCACCGTGACTGGGACATGGCTCTACCTTACATTACCTTTGCATACAACTCTTCCCGTCTCGAAACTGCTGGCTTTTCCCCGTTTTACCTCTTTTATAGCCGCGAACCGACGCTACCACTGGACACTGTGCGTCCGTCCGCCACAGCTTCAACTAGCGATTATGCCCGTGATGCAATCGCCCACGCTGACCATGCTCGCCAACTTGCGCGTGCTCGTCTACAAGTGTCTCAAGAGAAGCAGAAACAACGCTACGACCTCCGTCACCGTGATGTCCATTTTGTGCCCGGCGCCCTCGTGTTGCTTTGGTCACCATCGCATAAAGTCGGCCTTTGTGAAAAACTGCTTTCCTGTTACACAGGCCCATATCGCGTGATACGCAGTGACCGATGTCACCTATAAATCGTTCTAGCCACTACGCCCTCCACTGTGACAACCAGTGACATTGTCCACGTTGCCCAAGTCAAGCCCTATAACTCTCCATGCACCATGAATATTTAGCAGCACCGTGACGGTGCTTTGCCACCCGGGGGTAATATTACGATATCATCGAGCGATGCTCAAGAGACGAGCCGCCGCGAGCACGACAAAGAGGTTGGTCGGTGCCCTTGGCACGAGCGAGTGTCAGCCTGGCCCCAGTGTAAATAGCGTGTAACTAGCATCTTTCGTCTGTGTCTTTCCACACGTAACAATATGAACAGATGGGTACAAAAAAGAATGCAGTAACTCCACTAAAGTTGTAGCTGTATTTATAAGCATACGCCTGAATTTCAGTTAGCACACCCCCCAAATTGAAACACCTGCAAATTTTAAATGTACAATTCGCCCAGCCCTAAATTTCAATTTGGCGTGTCCCAACATTTAAGGTTGCCCAGGCAAAAATTTCAAGATGGCTCACCCTAAAATTTCCCTTTGCCCGCCCCTTAATTTCAAGGCGACGTACTACCAAATTTGAGTTAGCCCACCCACACAAATCAAGTTGGCCTAACTCCGAATTTCAGTTGGAGCACCCCTAAATTTGAAGTTGACGCACAGACAAATTTGTTGGCCCAACCCGAAATTTCAGGTTGGCCCTCCCCCAAGTTTAAGTTGGCCCACACCTAAATTTGAAGCTGGACCACTCGCAAATTTAAATGAGCTCACCTCCAAAATTTATTGGCCTACCTCAATATTTCAGTTTGTCCACCAGAAAATTTAGCTTAGCCACGCCTACTGTGCGCTTTACCATGCATTTTTTTGGATCCCTGTGCATCTCGAGGTATATGCATAAATCTCCTGATATGGGTATTCTCTCTAATCATTTCTTTTTTTAATTGTCTCTTGTGGCTTTCAATGCTACAAATCGTCTATATTAACACTACTCCAAGATATAACTGTCTAAATTTCGCAAATTACCCATTTTCATACAGATACAAGGCATGACACATTTTCCATGACATATTTTGCTTGGGTACTCGCCAAAGAATGCTTACGAATTAACATGCGGGCATCTTGGCAAATGTGAAACCGCTCGAAGTGTCAGGACAGCGCTCCAGTATAAAATATACTTTAAGGATAAAACAACATAACGTTCACAGGGTGGCCAAATTTCGAGACATATAAATTGGCTGTAGGGCTAGATCAGATGATACCTAATTGTGCGAAATAAGGTGAGAATTGATGGCTAGTATTGAAGAACGGTCCAGTAGCTCATGTCGCCTGTGCCAGCGCCTGCGAACTCTCCTGCGACTGCACATATAAACGAGCTGCGTGGTCTTCAGTCGTTACGGGGTGAGTCGGGTGTGAAATTTGAGGGGCGGACTCCGTCACAATAAATACAATGCAGTCTACAGTGTCATGCTTCCAAGGCTTGTACCAATTTTCGCTCAGTGAGGATGCGAACATGTTATCTCATGTGCGAACTGTCGCTTTCCTCAAGTTACTAACATTCCTACTGATGTCCTTCACAGTCGCAAAACCCTTGAACGCAAGTTAGTGTAAGGAGTTGCGCGCGAAGCACTTGCGTATGTGATGCTCAATGGCACTCAATGTCTGCTATTTACATTGAGGCTATACTATAAAGGCGGATGGACGCCATGCTAGAAAATATAGACAACAGACAATTACCTCGTGTATAACTGCAGAATAATCTTAAATAGCAGTCTTCTCGCACGCACGGTGACAACCGTGACAGGACAGTACTTTGACAACTGCAAGTACTGTATATGTCATGCCGAATGTGTAGCTATCCCGATGGCCAGTAATTGAAACCTAATATCGTGAGCAGCCTCGACCATAGCGTGTTAACGGAAGACTACTGAGAGACAGTTTGCACACTTCTTGTCTTCCGCCTTTTGCCAGAAGGTATGGTATGGTATGGTATGGTATGGTATGGTATGAAGAACTTTATTTAGGTCCTGAGGGATCAGTCTGGGACTGATGTGGGCCGCTCCAACGTCGGTACAGAGAGGCCGAGCCCCTCTGCCGTCACACGGGCAGTCTGGACAGCCCTGAGTTGGTCCGCCAGCACTTCACTTTGCAGCATCCGCTGCCACCGCTGTTGACCTCGAGAACCATCACCGGCCAACGCTAAGCAGCACCAAAACATGTGTTCTAACTCAAGGTGCAAAACCAAGTTTTTCATGTATCCATCTGAATATCTAGGCACATCTCGGTTGGGTAGCAAAATCACTAGCGTAATGAGTGGGGGCACCTTAACGAAACCTATAGGTGAAAATCAAAAGCACTCCACGACGGCCCCTCTCGTAGATGCTGTGCGTAGTTCGGGTGCTAAGAATGTTTGCCGACTGAAGAAAACATGCCCCGGAGTGCTATCGACAATGATCATCGCCCCTTTACTGCGCAGTCTAAAAAAACGTGGTTACTCTTCGCGAAGCCTCTCAACGAAGTTGAATGAATCGTCGCTCGTCGTCACAAAAGGTTCACGGGATGATAAGTCATTCCCAGGCGACGAATAGCTACGCTTTGTCAAGAACACTGATAACGCTGGCGGCACAAGATTTGTGCTGAATTTCAGTGCGAACGGATAGCTTCTAATTTTTCTTTATTTCTGTTTTGATGACGTCAACACTACGACACCAGCACAAGCTTGAAAAGTTTAAGGTCACTACTCTAGGTGGTGACACTCTTGCGAAAAAATACCGTGATGTCCGGAAAATCTGGATACCTTGAGCAGGAGCGAGCCAGCCGAGGAGGTGTCACGTAGGTGACGTCAGGTCACTTAAGGCGCATACCCTGTCGAATATATGGACGTTGGCGTAGAGCGCTATAACATCGGTGTCTCATGTTTCTGGAATAGGTCGGCAAAATGAATGAAGCATATTCAGATACGATAAATTATATTTAATGTGAGATTAATATTATTAGGAACCTTGGTTTCTGTGTATGTGCTACGGACAGGTGCGGATAAATCAGTAGCGAATTACATATGAGACTTAGCCCATTCACACCCAGACTCACCAAAATTCTAGTTAGTCGGGCTCAATGCGACTCAAGCGTATGTCTGAGTTTTAGTTAACCAACTCATCAGCTAGTCTGGCGATCGACGTACTAAAGGCAAACTTGCACTCTTAGCGGAATGTGGCCTATGCTTGTGATTGCCGGCAGAATTCATATCTCAATGTCTGTCTTCTCTTATGCACGCAGTGCTTCAAGTAAAAGAAAAGCTGGAATATCAAAACGCTACCACGAACTGTTCCGTTGTTAGGATTGAGGAGTGGTATTATCACACTGGTAAGCACTTTAAGTATGTTCATTTTATTCCATGGAAAACTGTACAAAGCTCTCAAGAGCACTGCAACTGCGTTGCTTGCATGTGAACCTGCAAATTTGATTACCTGGTTACCATAGTACGCAGATATTGAGAGAAAGTATGCGGTGTTACGTGAAGCAAGTTCGTGGACTAAATACGTTTATCTGTATACATACAAAATTTCTCAGTTTAATTATCACATATTTAACCCAAACAACTTAGATTGTCAGGGACAACAGCATATATAAATTTAAATGTTGCCTTTTGAATATTTGCCTAAATAGCTTTTTTTGTTGACCGTAATTCATGTTGTGTTCCTAATATGTCTCCCGGCACAAGTAATGACCACCCTAATTCAATAATATTTTTACGGACGAGGCGTGCTGATTGAGACATGGTGGATGAGATCAATGAGTGCTGGAAAAATTTTGTCTAGCACCGGTTTTGTTCGGCGCTTCACACCAAAAATATTCGTTGTTTTCTTCTTCTTCCTTTCGCCTCCAGCAAGGCTCTAAGATATTCTATTTAGATTGCCTTAGAGGCTTAAAATATTTTACACAGTTCACTGATTTGTTTTCTGATAAGACTTCTAGAAGAAATATTCACGGTCGAGCTAAAAAAACAAGGATACTTACAATATTGAAATGCTAACGAAGAACGCCGCCACTCAAAGAAGAGGAGACAAGCGCAAGCAGAAGAATAGCGTAGGGGGAGGGGGGGCCGGGCTCAAGGGCATAGTTTTGGGTGTGTCGTGTAGTGCTTTGAGTCCATTTAAGGCGCAACACTTCTGTTACATTTTGGTGGCAGCGGTAATGTTAAGTCGCAGCAAGGCGCCCCCCCCCCCTCCCCTCCAGTACGATACCTTCACTGCTATCGTTGCCGCAATCTATGCCACCACAGTTAACGGACACTCAGCTGGACCAAGCCAATTGTGCGAGTGACGCCACCACTACGCTACCTTCGCCGCACATCTCAGGGTTCAGACTCTGCAACGATACCTTGAAACATTCACCCTACCGATCTGAATTCCATGCGCCGTCAACCTGCGCCCAACCTAGCGGCTTTCGTAGGTGCTTGTCAATTGCCACTTTATCAGCGACTGCTCTCGCTTGAGAACTTCTTAGTCCAGCGTATGTATTCCGCGGATAGTCGCATGGCGGACATCACCATACGTGTTTCCATCCACGTGTCCCCTGTTTCCACTGGTCAAGCTCCACATATTTCCCTATTGCACATACGAAGCCCTCCCCCCCACCCCATGACCGTTAGGGCGGACTGATAGTGTATCGCTTGAGGCGCGTAATGTGCGACATTTGAGTAGTGCTATAGTGGTGTCCTGGTCACCTTACACGGGCGACCACATTTTTACATCACTAATGTGCGGTATGGCTGTGGAGGAACCAGTCTACTGAGCCAAGAACTTTTGGCATAACCCGCGTCTGTGCTGAGGTGTCCACAACCACACCAAGTCACCTTTTCGAAGGAAACCGAGTCGCGGTGGCGATCGTAACGCTCTTTGTAGCGATCTTGTGATGCCAATCTACGCCGACGAGTAATTTGTTGGGCGTCAGCACAGTACAAAGCACAATAAGCACGAAAATAATCTCTCTCCAACACTGAGAAAATTAGATGACCATCCTCTGAGTGAAGAGAGCACCGTCCTCATCGATCATCGGCTCAGAGGGCAGGGAAAGTACTTTTGTGTCTTTTCAGAACGTCTGGTTCGCGCGAGTGGCGTTAACTGAAATACTGTTTGTGCACGTCTCTACACCTTCTCTCTTCCCTTCTTCCTTTCCCCAGCGTACGGTAACCAACCAGACTATTGACTGGTTAACATCCCAGCCTTCCAAATTTCTCTCTCTCTTCAGCATGGCACAAGGTTTCGGCAGCTGAGTCCTGTGTATGGAGCGTCAAAGGGAAAATGGTATCGAGACACCGAGCGTAGAGCGGGTAGAAAGGCGTGAACTCCGTGGTTTCATGCTTCGCTGTATTGTAGGCGTAGGTGATACACAGTAAGCTGTTATCCCAGTTCTTGTGATTGGATGATACATATATAGCCAGCATGTTGGTCAGGGTGCGGTTGGTACATTCGTCAAGGCCATTGCTCAGAGGATGATATAGTGTTGAGAGGGAGACCTGCGAAGTGCAGTCTAAGCAATTCTTTGATGGCATTGGCGACGAATTGGCGACCTGGGTCGCATATGATTACATGGGGCCGACCGTGATGAAGAATTACGGATGTAATAACAAAGCAGGGACGCAAGCGGATGTGGAGGAAGATATCGCAGCGTTTTCCGCGTGCATAGTAAGGTGATCGACACACACGATGACCCAGCGATTATAGTTCGAATATCGTGGAAATGGTCCTAGCAGGTCGAAAACGACGTGCTCGAGAGGTGTAGTAGGCGCCGCTACAGGATGAAGAAGGCCTTAGAGAGTACCTGTAGGACGCTTGTGACGCTGGTATTTGTCACTGCTAGACACGTACTGCTTAATGGAATGCCGCACTTTAGGCCAGTGAAACCGCTCCTTTAATCGATGTAAGGTGCGAACGAATCAAAGATGACCTGACGTCGGATCATCATGCAAGACACGGAGAACGTCACATTGCAGGTTTCGGGAACAACGAGTAATTACCGCGCACGACTTGCTGAGTAATTTACTTTCTGTAACATTCATTGCACCAGTGGCATTCGGACAGCAGACATCAGAGAACATGGGGTCGAAACATAAGTAATTGCAATGTTCCCACTGGAAAACGGTGACGTCGGTAAACGTGCGCGAGACAGCAGCAAAGCAGGTGTCGAGATTGCCCGCGTTATCCTCCGTTGTGCACAGAGCAAGGCGAGAAATGCAATCAGCGTCGGCAAGACGTCTTCTACTTTGGTGGGAAACAATGAAATCAAATTCTTTCAGCCGAAAAGCCGAGCGCCCTAAATGACCCGAGGGGTCACAGAGGATAACAAGCCAACAAAAGGAATAACGGTCGTGTACAATGGTGAATTGATGCCAATAGAGTTAGCAACAAAAATTCTAACCAGCCAATACAGAAGCTAAGCATTATCGCTCTGTCACAGTGTAGTTTCATTCATACTTGCTGAGACAACGACTCGCATCGGCACTCCACCTATGCAGATTCCGCTGGAGCCACTGTGCACTTCTGTAGGAGCAGACATATCGAAGTGACGAAGAATGGATTCTGAAAGCAGAAACTTGAGTTGAGAGAATACCGCGTCGCAATCAGGTGTCCACTTGTATGGACTGTCTTTTCAATAGAGACTTGTCAATGAATAAGCAATGTCCACGAATCTGCACACCAACCGTCGAAAGCAGGAGCACAAACCGAGGAAGCTGCGGAGTACTTTTAGTGTCTGAGGTAGCTTAAAGGCAATAACTGCTTTTATTTTCCAGGGCTCTGGCCTGACCACATCTCTGTCAACCAGGTGACAAAAGACTGATGCTTGTCGTTCGCCAAACCGGCGCTTCATAGAATTCAAAAGGAAGCCGGCATTTTCGACACTCAAAAACAAGACCTAAACGGGCACTATCCTCTTCGAAAGTACGTCCCAAAATGGCAACGTCATATTGATAGCACAAACATACTCCCCTTTGAGACCGCGAACAACTGAGTCCATATATCTATCGAATGTAGCGGGAGCATTGCCAAGCCGAAACGGCATAACAATAAATTGATACAGTCCATCGCGCATCACGAATGAAGTCTTCTCCTTGTCAGTAGGGTGCATGGGGATTTGCCAATACCCCGAACGTAGATTTAGTGAAGAATATAGGAAGGCGAATCCAGGCAGTCAAACACATCTTTTAACCGCGGCAATGGATATACATCTTCTTTGGTGAGGGTGTTTATTCGTCTATAATACCGCAATACTTCCAAGAACCGTCTTTCTTCTCAACGAGGACGACAGGTGCTGCGCATGGGCTGCGCGATTCTTCAATAACGCCGTTATGCAGGATACATTGAACTTGTTCGGCAATAAGTTTCCGCTCCGATGATGACCCATGGTAAGTTTCTTGCCGGTCCGGATGAGCAGAGTTTGTATCGATGCTCTGCAGACCTCGAGAACCCGGTAAAGATGGTCGCTTCTCCTTTTGGCAGAAGTCAAACAAAGAAGCATGTCTTCCTGATAGCTCGACCAACCAGGAACTCTGTTGGGAACACCTTTACGGCTAACGAGACGTTAACAACGCGAACTACGGGAGTATGAAGTATTTCCCCGCCGACATCTCGAAATCTTGTAGATTTGTGCCAAGAAAACATAAGTTTGCGGCCAATGCGACCTTTGAAGGAACGAATCATAACAGAAATGGTTGAACCAGTGCCCACTAAAGCCGTTTCACATACTCCATCTACTAAAACGTTTATTTTGTCCTTAATTACCGTTAAATAAACTGGCGGAGGCATCTGAGATTAATAATTTTGGGCGACCTCACCGCAATCGGTCCCCCCGGCTAGTTTATCGGTGGTGGCGGTCATGAGAGCCGCTATGGATGGAGGTGTCATAGTACGGTCAGAAGCGGGAGAACTATTACGCCGACTCGCTTGTCCGGAGGAGCTCCTTGAATAGGCGGACCAGGGATAGTTGTTGTGACCATTCTCGGTGCGAGGAAAGGCAGATGGCTGATCGTATAGTGATGTTTCCCTGCGCCCACGACAGAACCGAGCTATGTGCCTGGTAGCACAACAACAATACACACAGGAGGTTCGTGGTATGCACTGTATTCTTGAAAAGCCTAGTCGCTGCGCTGGGGAAGAAACTCATATTCATGCCGCTCCTGGTGTGTAACGGCCTGCTGAAGAGGATAGCTGAAGCAGCGTTCGTACTTCGACTCTGGGTAGTGATTGCGCTGTGGCCTCGGTGGCAAGGAAGAAGTGTAGTTGTAGCCCTCGACGCCAGTTGCAGCAACAGAAACACAATGAAATGGGCGCGGGATTGGCGCAGTATCATAAGGTGTCGATTGCGCGTGTCGGATGAGCTCTTCCCGTTTAATATCGTGTACTGCAGATGCCAGACCAAAGGACGTGTAGTCGTCGACACTTGCAGTAGTTGTCACATTCGGCAACATTTTAAATTTAGGCGTAATGCTGCTCAGCTTCAGCGTTTTGAATGTACGACAATGCCCCATAACATCAGCTACTGTACGAAGGTTCTCTTTGCTGGTGAGGAAATGATGCACATCCTCAGCAATTCTTTTCTAGAGGTGGCCGATCTTATCGTCCTCTGACATGCGAGGATTGACGGTCTTCCAGAGCTTTAATATAGCCACAATATACCTCGTGCACATCTCACCTGGGACATGGGCTCTTTGCGGCAGCGTTTGTTCCACCTGCTTCCTCTTCGTCACTGAGTCCCCAAAACACTCGAATATTGAGTACACGAACCGATCCCACGTGCTCAGGGTTGTCAAACCACGCAAGTGCCGTGTCCGTTAACAAAAATTCGACGTTGGACAGCTGAGTTACTGCATGACAATAGTAACAGTTGCTCACCCGTGTGTAGTGTGTGAGCCATTCACCCACGTCCTCGCCAGATTTTTCTCCCAATGTGCGGGGCACTATCAGGTACTGACGCTGCCAGGGACCAGCCGCAGCTGAGGCAGGCACTGAAGGGGCCATTGTAACCAGGGCAGTGGTTGCAGCTGCAGCAAGTGGGACATTGCGGGTTCTGTCTTCACCACGATGCATCTCGACCACCAGCGGCAACCGGGGTTGGCCAGGAAGGGGGCGGCTGCAGCGTAGATCAGGTGGTTGCAGAACCATGCTGCTTCGTTGAGTACCCAGCACTTCCACCACGAAACTTGCGGATGAGGCGTCTTTATTGACAGATGGTAAATGAGATGGGTGAGTGTAGGAGAAAAACAGTCGAGCACGGTAGCACCAGTTTTGTTCTGGGCTTGACACCAAAAAGATCCGTCGTCCTCTTCTCCTTATTTCAAATCAGAACGATTCGCGTCCTGCGAGTTAGTGTGCTTGGCCAGCCGCCAAAGTTACGGCCAAGACTTCTTGCCTCTCGGCGGCTTCCTTGGCCGGCTGGACTGCCGAGAGTTGATCTTGCAGGTTCGAGCTGAGCAGCGCGGGTTGCCATCGCGCGTGGAGGCTGTCGATGTAGGCTGCGCTCGCATTGTCCTGTACTAGTTCTTGCATTCCCATAGCATGTGTTGTAGCGTGGCTCTAGGGCCACACACTTTGCATCGATCTGTTGTGTATATGTCTGGATAAATAGCGTGCATTTGTATCAGGCTCCATGAGGCAACATAAGTCACATCACGCATGTTGCCTTAGAGGCAGAAATATATTTGCATGGTTCACTCATTTGTTTGCAAATGAGACTTGTAGAAGAAATGTTCACGGTTGAGGAATAAAGGCAAGGGTACTTACAATATTGAAATGCTAACGAAGAACGCCACATTGGTTCGAAGCTGAGGTGTATCTCGTGCTGAGTTTCCAAGCTCGCCTTCGTTGCGAGCATCGGTGTGAGCGAAGCAATGATGCGATCGAAGTGGTCCGCGTCGCTAACCGTTGTGTCAAGTGGCGTCCGCGAAATGTATTCTGTGTCAGCGTACCTTCAGCTGCTCTAGCACAGCACAGCAAAGTATTATACTTGCACGTGGAGAGCCCAACATACAAGGTGGCCACGTGTATCTCCAAAGTTTTCAAGTCCGCACAAGTAATGATGACCTGTGACCCCGTGAAAAGGACGGCCATACAGATACGGGTTGAATCGTTGCTCAGCCAGCATGTGTACCAGAAATTTTTCTTCAGTCGCGGTATATTGCCGTTCCGGCTTACGTAAAGCAGAGCTGGCACATGCAGTGACGTACCCATTCTTAAAACAGCACTGTACTAGAACAGTACCCATGCCAATGCCGGTGGCGTTGGTATGAGCATTGGTCAGTGCACAAACGTCCAAGTGTCGAAGGATGTTTACATCGTGAGCATGTACTTAAATGGTCAGAAGGAAGTCTCGCAATCATGGGTTCATAAAAAATTTTATGCCTTCGGCGAGGAGACAGGTCCGGCGAAAATCTATGTTTGCAAATACGGGATGAATTTACCAAGCAGAGGCATATTAAGCTGCCTAACTCATGAACGTATTTAGATGGGGAAAAAGCACCAAATGCCAATGTCTTGAGTAGATCGCATCTGATTCCGCCTGGTGCCAAACACTAGAGTTCTTCGCAGTGAGGAGTACGCCTACATATTAATATGTTGTAAAACGTTCCAGTTGATTATTTTGTTAACCAAATGAGCGCCAGTAAGGTTCGACGTCACCGAGATGTTTGTAAACGTTCCAACTTAAGAAACAAAAGTTGGTATCCTTTAATGGTTTGAATGACGCGGGCGCGTTACAGGAACTGAATGGTGTTCAGTTGATCCAGGGTTGGATAAATTTTGGTATCTGCTTTGTAGTTTTCGATCGGCACACTCCCAGTAGTATATTATGCTGTGAACTCACGTTTTCATCAAGGAAGTTCACTGTGAAGAGGCATTCGTCCACTGCCCCATACCCAGTGACCCAAGTTTCCATGAAATTGTTTCATTTAAGAGCAGCACAGACCTAATAGCACATTCATAGGGCTCCCAGTCGGTGTCGAAGAGTTTCATTGAATAGCGGCACCTTCCAAGCTCTCATTTACAGAGGCCCATCAAGACGCGAAAAGGGTTCGATGAAGAAGAAAACGTATGTACACATTGCCACATACTCAGCGACCCAAACTGGCCCGATGGTCGGTTTCGAACCCTGTTACTTCAGCACAGCTGCCCCCTCTGTTGTCCATTCGTCCATCACCCATATAGGTGGGAAAACGATCACGCAAAAGCAAAGATACGTGAATAGCCAGCTAGCCACTAGACAGTGCACTAAGTGCCTTAGGAATGATAACGAATTAAAATTATTTTGCTATAACGTATCGCATAAAGTTACTTCTTCAAGACGTCGATTTGTTTTATGATTATCTGGCACTGAACCTCTTTTACGCCAACTTTGCTCACTCGGCACTTGCCAATATGTATGCGCCGCTCTTGACTGTAGCTGTTTCCTGCGATTTTTGGTGACTGTATACATGTCGTTCACGAATGAAACTATAACGCCAACTTCGGCCATTGAGTTTATGTCACTGTGCAGAGTCCGCTCTTCGATGGTAAGAATTGCAATGTGCTGTCAATGCTGGGTGGAAGCTAATCTGCTTCCTATGTGCATCCAACCTTGTCTAAAGATATGTGCACACATGCGCCACGCGTATGTGCACATATTTTTACGCCGGCACAGCTCAATGAGGCAGTGTGTCTGGAGGGAAATGCGATAGAAAAGTACGGCCGCACAAACGCCTCACGTATGAAGAGCTTGTACAGTGGCAATACGTCGTGTCCCCTCCCCGCTACGTTGCTTGTACACTATCTTTATAATCCTCGACAATAATTCGAATATGGGTTCTGCAGGAATTCATATTCTCCAAATTATATTATTTACGCAGGCATGCATTCTTTGTGTGCAGGCATGACTTGCATGAATAAGTTGACAACTGGTTATGGACGGGGTGCATTTATACGCTGACGGGCAATGAAAGTTCAATTCCTCCTTTACTTCATTTGAGGGGGGGGGGGGGGGTGGAGCCTTACAAAGAAAGTTTGGTGGTTTTGTAATCTGGATGACTAGTTCATTTCTTTCGAAAGTTCCAAATGACGGTGTACATGACCTGACATTACTCTCATATTTTTTTTAGAGGATTTCAAAAAAGAATACGGTAAGCACATATTTTCCATTACAACCTTTTATCGATGGTGTAAACTGTGTGATTCATTGACAATTTTCCTAGCTTTCACGTTCAGCACTATATTGTCCTTAGCATTCCTTGTAAGCAAGCACAACTGTGTAATTCGCATGAGATTCATGATTGTGCAGAAAAGAATCATTTAAGCTTATAAGTAGGCCTAGAATATACAATTAAATGGTATTTATTAAATCTTCACCAGAGAAAAAAAACTTTCTGAAATATACGACCATAAAAACAATCTGTTTCGATACCATTATATGAATCACAACATCTAAAGAATGTTTCTTCGATTAAAAGATGTTACCCTCTATGTGGAAGTATTGTCTCCGGCGTTTAGACAGTAATAAAAATGTTTCTCGAGGTCACCGTATTTGGCCGTGCCATAAAAGAACGTCGAGAACCGCGATATTTTGGCAAAATAAATATAAACAAGTTCTATACGACAGGCAAAACATAAACGCAGTTTATTATATGTATTTGTTTTCTTTTCATTGGTGGCTGACTTGCAATAATGATTGAACTATATATACAAAGGTACGTGCGGTTCAAGACAGTGTAGTCGACATAGGTCTACAACTTCCTTTCGCACTTCTTGTAATTTAACTAACTGACCTTCAATGCTTCATCATTAATTACTTCCTTAAAAATTATATGAAAGTTTTGTTTGTTTCATTTGCTGAAACACTAAAGGCTTTTAATTGATTGCTCCTACAACACAGTCAAATATTTAAAACGCTGGATAAGATTACCAGATTGACCCCGCATACGGAACTTGCATGAAGCTGATAATGTTGCGGTGAACAGAGATAACGCCGATTTTTCGCGATCATTTAGAATGTTTACAATAACAGGTTCTAACTGCTGGGCGGCTAGTTACACCGTATTGCAGGTATTTCTTAAAGTGCAGCTTTCTCTACTAACCTTTCAGGACTATCCTAAGCGTGGCGTAAAAAAATTACTGCAGAAACATTCCTCGATGATTGTCTATTTTTTTGCGAAGCGTACCTCCTGTGTAAACACTCATTAGCATACTATGCACGTGCTAAATGTTTGTAACTTTATGAAATACCTTATGCTCATTAGGAAAATGAGCTCTTAAAGCAGTATTTACGCGTTCTGCGAAGTAGCGCGTACATATTGTGGAAGTGCCTTGACGATTATCGAGGTTTAATACGAAAATGTTATATTGAATTGTTGCGTACTGTTGGACAGAAATGTCGTTCTTTCGTATGACATTCTACTTTCGGTAACTATAATTTAGGCGAGGTTACGCAGCGTTAGGACAAGGCGAGCATAGAGCAATTATTAAGCACTTAAAAATTTCCGGGCACGTGAATAAAACTATAAATATAAGTAGAAAAAGACAATTTGCGGCCAAGTGGGTGCACAAACCGTAACCTCAGCACGGCACATGGGATGCACTACTATATGGCTACGTCGGGGTATGTGCGCCATTGCAACGTATTAGAGATTTCTGTATGCGTAGCAAACCTACCCGTGAGGATGTTAGTGAGTGCCCCTCCAGGCTATGAACGCAAAAGCGAAAAATATGACCTGTCACTTCTGTAACCTAAATTCTGAATGTACAAACAGGAAAACAGCAATAAACTTTCGCATGGGACTCTAAAGCATCAATCAGCTTAGGGGATAGGTTACTTCTTAGTAGCATTTTGAACAAAGCCACTGAACAGACACGAGGCAATGGACAGTAAATGAGTAAGGATTTGTTTCAAGGGAAGTGCATCATTATTATTCGGAGTTAAATTAAAGCAGAAAAATAATAGAATTTGTCGGCAGTAGCTACCAAAACCAACTCGTCATTCTGCGCAAACAAGATTATTTGCATACTTTTTATACCCTTTCTGAAATAGCACGAGTGATTCTTTTTTCGCGGCACCCAATAATAAAGAATTTGTCGTTTGCTTGGTGATTATTTTTCTATTTGTGATGATAGGGGTTTGGAAGTCATAGATTATAGGGACAGACGTGAAAATACTATTCAACATGATTGGCACCACGTGTTTATGCGTCTATGAAAGGAAATGAATGAAGCGTAAAAAACGACCACGTGACTACACTCACGTGAGCAAAGAATATCAGCGACTTCGATCAGATTAGACGATAATCTAGCTGTTCTTAACGATTACCGCTAGGAACTGCGCATTTTACTGAGATTTGTTATAACAAGTGCCAGAAGTATTGGTGTGCCATAGAAATGACAAGTCTGATGTTATTTTTTCAACATGGCCCTGTAACAAATAAAGAGATTAACTTGCCACTCAAGTATTTTGCTTTGTGATCCACATCCAGCCGCATTATCGCATCGACGGATAGCACCTTCTACACTTCGCATAATGCCTCTTCTCCTGAACACAATAATCAAGCGATGGCTTTAATAAGCACGCGGACAACATTTATTATATATAAAAATAAAATAATAACATATGAATGACAACTTTGGTATTGAAACATGACGAAAGTTCGCAGGAAAGTTGACTTTTGGCACGATAAGCAGCAGTCGAACAAGGAATCTTAATGAAGCTATAGTTTTGAGAATTGAACTTGTGTTCGCAAGTGCCGCGGCTTCTTTCCTTGGCAGTGTTTTTATGTACGGTTAGCCATTTCTACCATCACTCAGTGGGTAAAGAGAATAATGAGCCGTTGCACAGAGTAAAAAAAAAACTGGAGTCATAGTTCTTTGAAAAAAAAGGAAGAGAAAGGGGGGCGGAATGGTCATTTCGTACATTGATAGAAAGAACAAATCATGGTACTGGTGACGGGTTTTTTAAACAGCCGAAAATACCTACTAACAATCAAAGATGTACGCGTATAAGTAGGAGCTGCAAGAAAGGGGTTACATTTTTTATTGAAACAGTAAGGATGCATGTCATTCGTCCTAATCTTTTACAATTAAAAGTGTGAGGCGTGAGAAGTGCACCAGGTCTACGAAACTTTGGTCTAGTAATATATGTTCGGCTAAAGATATAACCGAAAACTGAAAGTACGCCGCCCGCATAGTTGCACCATCTGCAGATATTAGAAATAATTAGAATTTCGAGGGAACCGAAGGACTTCTTATGATTTGAGAGTGCAAAAGCACTGTTGTCCAACTCTATGCCAATGAGCAGTGCTTCGGATTATGAACTGCTAGTGGGCAAGTGAGCCTCGTGAGACATTTTGTTTTGGCCTTACCTAGGCGCAGTTATAACTTTGGCGAGAGGTAGCACGGACAAGGAACACGCGGATAACACAGGCTTCCCGTAGGGAGGGTGATGTGGCGTCGCTGCGATGCCCTTTCTCCTCACGCAATACCTTGCGTGTTAAGCTGCCGCAGAAGTTCCCATTTGCCCTCTCTGGTCCGTCGAAACGCGACCTTGACGGGGCCGCTGCAGCCAATGGGAATTTACCTGCTGTTTCGCTGATACAGTCTACAGGCGATGGCGTTTTCGCTCAATGATCCATTTGACGTTTTAGCATCAAAAAGCCGAGAGAAATGGGCACTGACCTAATTCTGAGGGAGTTTAGCTCCATGACAATTTCAATTCGTTATGCTAATAAATTAGTAAACTGGGGTTTAATACGAAGTAGGCATTTTTGAACAGACAAGAAAGGAAATGAATTAGTGAAGGGGGAATTATATTTATAGTACATATAAATATCTGCTAAACCACATAATGATATTTAAAATAAATAGATAAATGTTGTCCAAGGTACTGGTTAGTGATCTGTCATCGGTGTAGTGAATATACTCCTGAGTCTGTTTTGACGCACTCATATCACCTAGATAGAGTGTTTTATACATGCGGATCAGATAAGGCTGTACATTTTCCACTTCTCGTGGAAAAAGAGTGTCACTGCAGAATAGAAAAAATTCTCAATATTGCTTCCTGATTATGTGAAGTGCTGCAACAATGTTCTTGGAATAATCTAAAATACATTACCTGTCCTTTATCGTCGATCTCTTGCTTGCGGTAGAGCGAAGATGTCAACATATAAATATTCTTTGAGCACGTCAAGGTAATCATCATGCGTCAAATCGATGGCAATGCTTTTAGATTATATGCCATTTTGAAGGAGTTCGCAGAACTTACCCTTACAACGAGAGCAGATTGTTAAGCTCATAGCAGACTGTAGCTCTACCTTTGCATGTACAAACAAGTTTTAGTGTATCTGCTTTAGCGATAGACGAATCATGGCGCCTTCCAGAACACTTTTCTGAGGCGCTGATTTCTTGATAAATATTGTAAAAGATTTCCGTAGGCTGTAATTTCGGTTTGAGAGCATAACGGTTTAGCTTGGTACGAATGATAGCGTGTAGTTGCAAGGCTTTGTAAGCTTCTCCACATAATATTTATGGAGACTTTAATGCTCGCAATGAAATTTGGGACAGCTCAAACACATGTGCACGAGGAGCCAAGCTCGTAGAGCTTCTCCGAAATCTTACAATTGAACCTCTGCATGATGGCAGTCCAAAATAACTCAGAAGCCTATCCACTGCCAGCAGCATTGACGGGACCTTCGTAACAAGCTCTGTTCACCGAATCTTTTCCTCGTGTACCGAATTGGAAGCACGCATGCGTGACCATCAGTTGTTTGTGTGCAGATGTTAAACAAGGAAATTCCTTACAAACCTACAGAGGAGGATGTATACAATTACGCTGCAGGTAGGGAATTACTGCTGCAACCCAGGACAAGGTATTACTCACTACAATGGCTCATTGTCTAAGCAAATGCACAAGAATTTCAACTAAAGAGACAGCGTACACTCAAGTGAACAGAAATTTAAAAGACACTGTGTCGTTCGCAGGCGAGCTTAACTGAAAGTTTTAAGCATAAATTGCCTTGAAGACCTCCGTGCATGCCGATGGACACAACGTCATATCCGGCGATACCTGGATAAACGTAGTCGGCAAAGATGATGCGTGGAACTTTTGTTCCACGTTGCATGTGCGTCAACGTGTAGCCAAAATTTGGCGGATCCTTGGTGGTGTGCGCACGCCGCCCCAAAAGCTTCATCTCTTTGCTGCACTCTCTCTCTCTGCATGAACGTAATTCTCTCAAAAATCTCTCAGATGAATACTGCAGACTACTCTCAACGCGTTCAAGGCCTTCGATTCTCTCGACAGATAGTCAGTCTGGCATCCCACAGGCGGCAGTGGCAGCTTTGCATCTGCCTTTCACAATTGATAATCTCACTACCATTAGCGCTGAATTATTCACACATCTCCGGGCCATGACAAAACAATCTATGAAGCCATCGCAAAGCCGTCCCGCACCTCCCGACTTCGACACCTGGAATATTGACAGCTGTACTTGTTTATCTTTATTGGGCGACCACGTTTCACCACCCAACACATGTTATCGCACAGCGCAGGAAGCTACGGCATGTATCGGAAGTTTCTGGAATGTGATCGATGGTTCCATCCGCTGTGTCACCGGACCTTGTGTAATCTGATTTCCTGTATGCGTGACGCGAATAGTGTGGAACCTTGTGCAAGACACGCGGGTCCCAGTGATCAATCTGGAACACTCGACGACTGATGTATAAAAACCGACGCGCTTGACCCGCTGATCAGATTTTCGAGACCGCTGATCGTGTTCCCCGCTATTGCTCTCCTTTGAGTGTAACTTGCTTTTCTGGGTACGCGTTCGCCCAGTAAAATGCTAGTTTCGCTATTCAAATGTTCTGCTTTCTTCACCGTCCCTACCACGTGACATCTGGTGGAGGTGCTTGTTCGTTCATTTACCGAACGCCCCCGACAAGCCGTGATCCAAGCCCGGACCACAAAGACAACACCAACGTAGTCCCAGATCATCGAGGAAACCAACGACTGCAACAGCTACTCCCGGAGCACGGACTTCTACCGGAAACGACCAAGTTCGGGTCCAAGATAACCCCAATGGCCACCCAAGCGTCCCCCATTCTCCTGCAACAACCTCGGGACCCTCCAACATTCCATGGATCTGCGACTGAAAACCGGAATTCTGGCTGGAGACCTACGAACGTATCATGACTTTTATCAACTGGGACTCTGACGACAAGCGGTGTAATGTATATTTGGCCTTAGAATACGCCGCGAGAACGCGGTTTGAGAACCAGGAGTCGAACTTGACAACGTGCGGCCTATTCCTTAGCGGGTTCGTGTGGGCCTTTACGAGCGTAATGCGCAAGGAAAACACCGAATCTATGCTAGAAACCGGAGTGCCGCTACCAGATGAGAATGTTGCCATCTCTAAGGCATGAACAGCCTATTCCGCCATGCCGACCCGGAAATGTCCGATGAGAAGAAAGTCCGCCTACTCATGCCTTGTGAGAAGGAGGAAATTTTGGCCGGAATGGTACGCAGCCCACCGAAGAACGTCCCCGAGTTTGCTCACGAGGCCACCAGGATCGAGACGACGCTGGAAATGCGCAAACGGAAATTCAACTGCCGCACGAACTCAACAAACCACGCTGGAGTTCAGTCTTTAACCACCGACGACCTTCGGGAGACTATACGAGCGGTCGTGCGGGACGAGCTACAGAAGGTGTTCCCTTCATCACAGCCTCAAATGGCTTCGATTGCCAACGTCCTACGTGTGGAGCTCCAACAACTCAGAGTAGCCCCTGAATCGCCAGAGCCTCAGCCGCAAGTGATGACGTACCCCACTGTAGCCCACCGTCACGTTCCACCTCCGTGCCCACTGCAGGGCCTAGTGACGAAACAGTTCCGTAGTGCGCCACCACCCCGCCGCCAGCACGCCAAGTCATCGCCCCACGCAGTATTCCAAGGAAGACTGACGTTTGGGGCGCCCCCGACCACCGTCCACTTTGCTATTATTGCGGAGAAACAGGCACATCTACCGCCGATGCCCTTATCGCGAGATGGGACTGCAAGGTTTCGACATCAACTCACCGCGCCCACAGCAAGGTGAACACCCAGATGGCATCACCTACTATCTCGCTGCCACAGAGTGCAGCCCTCGACGACCGTCTTGTTCACCGTCACCAGGCTGCTACATGTCGTCGCAGCACCGTCCCTACACTGGCCCAGTCCGACGCCGGTCGGTCAGCCCATATCCGGAAAACTAAATGCAGAAACTGACGGAGGTGCGGTTTCTGTTCATCCAACTGACGAAGATCTTCCGCCACCGACCAAGACACCGAAAAGACGATCTCGATGATATATCTACGAGACACCGCAATCCTGACAAAGCCATAATGTCAAGAATAGGCCGACGAAAGACGACTTGAGGACGGGGCGTTCCAGATTCTGTTCAATATGACGCACCCCTGATCCGACGCCAAGACCTAGCTGCAACGAACGACAAAGAACCACCGATCTGGACGTGCTTCTCGATGGCCGCACTGTCACTGCCTTAGTAGATACAGGAACTGACTACTCCGTCATAAGTGGACCCTTCACCGCCCGGTTGAAGAAGGTTAAGACTCCATGGGAATGCACTCATATTCCGACCGCTGCAGGACACATCATAATACCGACTGGAATCAGCACCGCGAGAATTACAGCTCATGACCGGACCTACCCAACCACCTTCCTTATCCTCCAACAGTGTTCGCGAGACGTTATTCTCGGCAGGGACTTCGTAAACCACTACGGCGCAATAATCGACCCAAAGTCGCAGTCGATAACGCTGTCGGAAGATCAAGCGCTACCGCCGGAGAGTTGTCGTAGTCACCACGTCTTGAATGTGTTCGAATATCAAGTCAGCATCCCACCCCGCTCCAACATTATGATTTCCGTCGGCACCAAAACACTTTCAGACGTAGAAGGCGTCATCGAAAGGGACCAACGTCTGCTACTGGACCGTGATATTAGGGTCGTAAGAGGGATCGCTCGCCTGCACGGAAGAAAAGCGAAAGTCTTGCTGACACACTTCTGGCAGTGGCTTGAGCCAGGAGCTCAAGCACATCAACAAGGGCACGACGATTGCATACATCGAGGAGATTCTGGAAGCAAGCAATGCGTTTGTGCTCCCGTATTTTGCCGCATCTACCCCGACGACCGTAGTTCCCGACCCAGGCTTCGACATAAATCTAAGCCTCCTCGTGATTAAGCAGGACTATCTCAGAAATCTGATTCGACAATACAAATTCATATTTTCGACGTCATCGAGGATTCGACAAACGCCAGTCACAAAGCATCGCATAATAACCGAAGAGTGCACTCTACCACTCCGCTAGAGCCCTTACCGAATTTCGAAGCGAGAACGTGAAGCTATAAGATAACGAGTCGACAAAGTGCCGCGCACCAACATGATCCAGCCGTCTGAAAGTCTGTGGGCATCTTCTCTTTTAGTAAAGAAAAAGGACGGAACCGTACGCTTTCGTGTCAATTATCATCCACTGAATAAGATCACTAAGAAGGACGTATACTCCCTCCCATGGATAGATGACGGATTGGATCGGCTCTGCAACGCTAAATATTTCTCGCTGATGGATCTCAAGTCTGGCTACTCGCAAATAGAAGTCGATGAGAAAGATCGCAAAAAGACCTTTTTCATCACGCCAGACGGCCTCTACCAGTTCAAGGTCATGCCATTCGGACTTTTCTCGGGGTCTTTAACGTTCCAGTGCGTCATGTACACGGTGTTAGGAGGATTGAAGTGGCAGACCTGTCTCGTTTATTTGGATGACGTCGTCGACTTCGCCGGAAATTAAAACGATCACCTTAGGTGGCTTGCGATAGTGGTAGAGGCGATGAAGGCATCAGGGCTAACTCTGAAGCCGGAAAAGTGCCGCTTCGCTTACGATAAGGTTCTGTTCCTGGGCCACGTCATCGGCAAATCTGGAGTCCGCTCCGCCCCACAGAAGACAGAAGCCATCGCAATGTTCCAGCAGCCCATCGACAAGAAGGCAATAGGTAGATCATTTGGCCTGTATGCCTACTACATGTACATTGTCAAGAACTTTTCAGGCATCGCTGAGCCGTTGACACATCTAACTAAATTGGATGTCGAGTTCAAGTGAGAAACGCCGCAGGCCGATGCATTTGAAGAACTCAAATGAGGCATGCAGTCGCCACCGGTACTTGCGCACTTCGACGAATACGCTGATACAGTGATCCATACTGACGTAAGTAGCCTAGGACTCAGTGCCGTTGCAGTCGAAAGGAAAGACAGATTTGAACGGGTGATAGCTTACACTAGCCGGTCACTGTCAAAAGCGGAAGGCAATTACTCAACGACCCAAAAGAAATGCCTCGCCATGGTTTAGGCTACAGCAAAATTTCGCCATTACCTATATGGCAGATCATTCAAAGTCCTCACAGACTATCACACGTTGTGTTGGCTAGCGAATTTAGAGGATCCTTCATGGTGGCTGGCGCGGAGGAGCCCCAGGCTAAAAGAATACAACATCATTGTAACCTAAGAATTCCCTCAAGAGCCACGGACTGACCCGGAGCTAAAAAGCCTCGTCGAGTATTTGGAAGGGCGCACCGACGGTGTCCCCAAGGCATTTAAGCGAGGATTGTCTTCGTTCTCGCTTCAAAACAACATACTAGTAAAGGGCTTCTCACCATTCTGCCATAACTACCTTCTTACTGATTCCCTAGTTCTGCGTCCAGGTGTACTGTGCGCCCTGCATGATGATCCGACTGCTCGAGACCTCGGATTCTCCCAAACGCTATCGAGGATACAGGAATAATATTACTGGCCGCGCCTGATCGCCGACGTCACCCGATGCGTCAAGACATGCGGGGACTTGTAGCGCCGCAAGACACCACCGTCAAGGCCTGCGAGATTACTGCAGCCGATCGAGCTTTCTTGCTGACCGTTTCAGCAGATAGGGATGGACTTGTTGGGACCCTTTCCGATGTGAACAACCGGTAATAAATGGATCGTCCTGGCGACGGACTACCTCACCCACATCGCTGAAACGAAACCTCTGCCGAAAGGTAGCAGAGCCGAAGTGGCACAATTCTTCGTCGAGAACATCCTGCTGCGACATGGTGCCCCAGAAATCCTCATCACCAGCAGAGGAACGGCGTCTACAGAAACGCTCACCCGAGCCATTCTGCAGTACAGTCAGACAAGGCACAGTAGGGAAATGGCCTCCCACCCACAGAGGTCTCACGCAGCGCCTGAATAAGACCCTCGCCGGCCATCTAGCAATGTACTTCGACACCGAAACCATGACCTGGGATGCCGTCCTGCCGTACGTAACCTTCGATTACAATATGGTGGTGCAAGAAACAACACAGATCAGGCCGTTCAAGCTGGTTTACTGCAGGAACCCGATGACGACTCTGGACGCGATGCTGTCGCACGTCACCGATGAAGAGAATCTTGACGTGGTCACATATCTTCAGCGTGCCGAAGAAGCCCGACAGCTCACCCGCCTGCGGATCAAGAACCAGCAGAGGACCGACAGCCGACACTACAACCTCCGACGACACTACGGCAAGTATCAGCCTGGCGACCGCGTTTGAATTGGACCCCGATACTCCGACAAGGACTCAGTGAGAAACTATTGTGACGCTATTTCGAACCCTACAAGATCATCAGACGTATTGGCGAACTGGACTATGAGGTCGTGCCAGACGGCAATTCGCATTCAAAGCGTCGCCGCGCACAATATGAAGTCATCCACGTTTTGCGTATTAAGCCCTTTACGCACGCTGGTGAACTTCCTTACTTTATTGTTTCTTTGATATGGGTGTTTTTGCTCCTGATTTTCGTTTGTTTGCAGCATCGGGTCGATGCTTTTTAAGAGGGGGGTATATACACCTGTACTTGTTTATCTTTATTGGGCGACCACGTTTCACCGCCAAATGTTTTCGCACTGCACAGCACGCGCCTGCATCTATCGGAAGTTTCTGGAATCTTATCGATGGTTTCATCCGCTGTCTGTCACATAACTTTGTGTAATCTGATTCCATGTATGCGGGGTGCGAATAGCGTAGAAATCTATGGAAAACAAGCGGGTGCCAGCGATTACTGTGGAACATTCGACAACTGATGTTTATGTATAAAAGCCGACGCGCTTGACCTACTGATCAGATTTTTGACTACCGCCAATCGTGTTCACCGCTATTGCTATTCTTTGAGTGTAACTTGCTTTTGTGGCTCAAATTCGCCCAATAAAACGCTAGCTGCTCCACTCACCGTTTTGCTTTCTTCACCGCCTCTACCACGTGACAATATTGTGCTTCTTCACGGATGTCTGGCGATGTGCCAACGGGAACGGAAGCTGGCAAAAATCGTGCTGATTCTGAAGCCTTTTAAACAGCCAACAAGCTACGCGTCTTTCCGGCGCCTCACCCTACTGAGCTGTGTTGGCAAGATTATGGAGCGGATGATCTCCGAGCGTATTACATGGTTCCTCGAAAGCCAAAACAGGTTTCACCAAGAAATGAACTGCCTCCCCGAAAGCAGGTCTGCAACCGATTATGACAGCGCCCTCATGTCTTCGCTTGAAGAGGACGTTAACACTGGGCCCATCCCGATGGCCGTTTTTCTTGACATCAAGGCAGCTCTTGACTCCGTTTTCACGACGCCAGTCTTGTAGTTTTGGCTAGTCTCGGCCTCGGCGGAAAGCTATACAAGTGGATAAAAAACTATTTATCGGAACGGAAAATATTAATGAGTACTCCGAACGGAGCTACACAGTCTTACACAGTGGGGAAGGGAGTACGCGAGGTTGCTGTGTTCAGCCCGCTCTTACTCAATCTCACCCTGATGCACATAACAAGGAACCTGCCGCGATGAGTACACATCACAATCTATGTAGATGATATCTGCATCCGGGGTACATCAAGTTCGCGCTATATTACCCAACAACGAAATCAAAAAGCATTACTGAACCGCTCCATGTATTTGGCTCTCCGAGGTCCTGACTTCTCGCCAGAAAAAAACACAGGCATGGTTTTATAAGATAGAAAATGACCAACTCTCCGCTCTTACTCGGTAGACGACCGCTCCCATATGTACGGTCTCAGCGATTCCCTGGAGTTCTGACAGACAAAGCTCACCTGGTGACCCCAGTTAAAAAAACCTGCGTGCCAGGATCGCTGCAGCACCACAAATTTCCCAATTTATGGCGGGTATACGATGGGGCTACCACTGCCGCTCAACGGGATTAATGTTACTACTTGAAAACGCCTATATTGAAGGCACATTACGCTACTGCCTACCGGTGCTTCCGAGGTTATCACCAGCTAAGAATAGGATTCTGGAAGCCGCGTGGAACAACTGCCTGCCGATTAGCTTTGGCCTCCCGATGGACTCTTCAGCCTCAGGAACAGCGGAAACAGGGTGTCTACCGCTAGATGTGACCGCTTCCCAAGAAACAATGAGTAAATATCTTGGGCATGTGCTCTAAGGGATGGAGCACTTCGTTTACCGAGTCCCCGTGACCTACAGTAAGTCTTGCTTTGGCCAAGCTGTGCAAATCCTGCACCTTCTTCCGATGTTCAGCCAGAGCAATTAATGCTTCCGAAATTTACTCCCTGGACACCTTCGCATCTACATATGAACCAGTTTTACTCAGGGTAAATGGGACACAGAATCGCATGCCACAGGCCGCACTGCTTCAGACCACTCACCTCTCCTTACGAGAGAAATACACTAAACATCCCCACATCTACAATGATGCCTCAAACACTTGAAATACTTCCTCCTGTGGCTTTTAAGTGGCCTTTTTTTATGTTCCGCAGCACATCACCGTCTTCGCGCGGACCACGTCCGTGAACTCGGGAAAAGTGACGCGTCTATCCCGTGGGACGTTCATTCCAGCGTGTGCGCACACCCAAGACGCAATGGGACTTGAGACAAGCAAGTTTTAGCGTTTGTAATCCCGAGAACTATATTGCGACCGTGGCGGCAACACAGCCGCCAATTGTTTACAAGCGCGAAATGATCAAACCCTGTCTGACTGATCGAGGAAAGCGCCACTGCAGGTTAAAAGAGGCATAAAATTCCCAACTTGCCGCTGTTTAGGGCTGCAGGTTAATTCTACGCGGTCAGTTACCTCCTTCCCATTTCCTCCTTCTCATTAACTCTATTATTAGCGCTGTCCAAAGCTGAATAAAGTGTAGAGACGCCATTGGGACCATTCAAGGTCGCTTCCCCCGCGCGAGACTCAAAGCGGTATCAATATGGCGACAAGGCCCACCATTCTGGATACCCGGGAGCGCTTAACTTTCGAACGCCAAGAGACACGCAGACGCGACGAAGGAATGGCACGTGGCCCGAGGCCTCCCGGTAAGCGCTAGAAACTTTTCCCTATTTATTTTTACACGCAAATGTTAAGCGCTGTTCAATTTCGGCGAACGTATATCATCTACCTAGACGCTTTCAAGACCTCGTTCAAGCGTGAGATTCGGGAAACAAGATGCTCGGACCAGGAAGATTGGACACTATATTGTGCAACCTAGCAAAACACGCAAAGGGCGGACAAATGAGCAGATCTCTTGGGCACGGAAGCTCTCTGGGCCGCACTTCTAGGTGACCAGATAGCTTAGCTGCGTGCGGCAATATCTCACTGAACTATGGCTTATGCTCGGTTGCTGTAGTCGGAAGTTCAAATCCTGCGCCCTCCCCCCTTTATTTCTTTTTTTTTACGATAGCATATATCTGCGTGTGACACCTGTTGTAGCGGCTGGCAGAGTGACGGAGACGATCCAAGAGCACGTACCGCAGTGTTTTATTTCAGTGACAGCGAACTATATATATAGGCTGCTTGCCTATGACGTAACATAAAAAGAACGAATCATGTTTGACACGTGTGGCTCAGCACTTCATGTCACTTCTCCCTTTCTTTTAAAACTGCAGTCTTTGCACGGGTCTTCGTTGTCGGGTAGACCTCCATAAGACCGGCGGACTTGGGGGACAGAGAGCCTGTTCGGCTGGGAGGGACGTTGGAGGTGTTGTCGAAAGAACAGGCGCAGCGCCAGTTGCTTCTGGAGTGGCCATGCTGCACCGGCCTTCTGGCGTGGACGTGGGCCGATTCTTGTTGTCCGGGCTGGGTTGAAGCGAGTCGGGAGCCTCCGATTTTGGGGTGACGGGTAACACAGGCACGCGACAGAAAATTTGGTCGAAGTGACGTCTGCCTAGGCCATCTGGAGTGTCGACCGTTACAAGGCGTGAACCATCTGTGCTCTTGACGATGCCTGGACGCCAACGCTTCCCTTGGCCAAAGTTGCGCACCCACACCTGGTCGCCGGACTGGAATCTGGGAGGCTGCGAGTAACTTCGAGGTAGAGGCGGGACGTAAGTATCCAAGCGCGAACGAATTTGGTAGTTCAGCAGCATCTCTGAAGGAGACTTGCCGCATGGTAGTGGGGTACGTCGATAGCCTAGGAGCACTCGCGCCAGTTTTGTTTCGAGATCGTTCACCATCGAGTACTTAAGAAGGCCATCCTTTATTGTGCGGACCGCACGCTCTGCCAGACCATTAGATTGTGGGTGGTACGGCGCACTACGTAGATGAGTTATGTTGTAGACAGTCATGAATTGGGAAAACTGCTGACTTGCAAACTGAGCCCCGTTATTTGATACAACTGTTTGCGGCAAGCCAAAACGCGCAAACAATTCTTGAAGCCGCGCGATTGTGACTTCTGTGGTCGCCGACTTGACGGGAAGTGCCCCAATCCATTTAGTATGCGAGTCGACGACTATCAACAGCATGCGTCCCTCTATCGGTCCGGCGTAATCAAAGTGAAGCCTTGACCATTTGGTGCCCGTTTCTGGCCAACAGAGAGGAACCTGTCGATGGGGCATTGGCTGAGCTTGTACACATGAGATGCACGAACGTGCGAGGCTTTCGATCTCACCATCCAAACCAGGCCACCAGAACAGCGTCCGAGCCAGTCTTTTCATCGCAGATGCACCCTGGTGGAACCGATGTAGCTCAGCGAGCATGGAGACTCGCGCTTTGCGGGGTACGACGATGCGATCACCCCAGTAGAGCAGGCCTTCTACGCTTGACAGCTCCAGTCTTCTGCAAAAATAAGGTTGAAGGTGATTGTGACACGGTGACAAGCGTTTAGGCCATCCATTCAGTACAAAGTGCTGCACAACGCTAAGGTTTTCACCTCCGTTCGTCATTGCCCGTATGGCATCCGCTGGCACGAACGAGCTGTCAAGGGTCTCTGAAGACAACACGTATTCTGGTAAGGTGCCCGATCGACCAACGTCTGTTATCGGCACGGGCAAGCGGCTGAGTGCGTCCGCGTTGGCGTTTTCCTTGCCGGCCTTGTACTCTATGCGGCAGCTATATTGGCTTAGAAACAGAGCCCATCTCTGAATACGTGCCGACGCCATTGGGGGCACAGGTCGATCTTCTCGTCAAAGTCCCAAGCGGATGCAAGCAGTCTTTGTCAATGCGATGGCCCAGGTAGACGATTGAGTCTTTGCGAAAATGGCATTTTTCGGCCTTCAGCTTGATACCATTTTCTTGAAGCCTGCGCAAAACGTCCCGAAGCACTGAGCTATTATCGTCTTGACGTCCGCTATCAATACATCGTCCAAATACACCTGCACGGCTGGCAGACCGGCCAGGACCGTTTCCATGCGCGGCTGAAAAATCGCGGGAGCCGAGGCAACTCCAAACGGAAGACGATTATAGCAGAACAACCCCTTGTGAGTGTTTATCAGGGCCAACTTCCTCGCCTCCTCATCCAATGGGAGTTGGTTATATGCATCCTTAAGGTCCAGTGTTGTGAAAAATGATCCCCCACGTAGCGACGCGAAAATGTCTTCAATATTTGGTAAAGGGTACTGCTCAGTTATGCACGCAGCATTGATTGTGGTCATGAAATCGCCGCAGATGCGAAGGGAACCGTCTTTCTTCAGTACTGGTACGATTGGCGCCGCCCACTCAGAATGTGCTATGGGCGATAATATACCTTGCTCTACTAAACGGTCCAGCTCAGTTTCCACTTTTTCACGAAGAGCATAAGGGATTGACCGCGCCTTGTGGAACTTCGGTTGGGCGCCTTCTCGAATGTGGAATTTCACAGGTGGCCCCTGAATGTTTCCCAGTCCTGGCGAAACGGTGATCCCTTGTCAATAATCATGTTCAAGGGCAGGCCACCCCAGTGGATAACTCTGCGGAATACCTGGAGCAAAGATTTCTTTTCCCGTGATTCCTGCAATGTGAAGACTGATGAAATATCCCCTTTCTCCGTTTCGGATACAGCGCTCTCATAATGAACTGCGTTAGTGACGCCATCGCGCCTACGACCAGCCCGGAGCCCCGATCGGGAGCGGCATTTTCTTGCGAAATGACCAGTCTTTCGACAGCGAAAACACTGCTCCTTTTTGTGCGGACAGTCGCTTGCTTCGTGATCGTAGTTTCCGCAGCGTGCGCACTCAGTATGGCTTTGCTTATCTTTGGTGAAGGTCTGATATCGGCGCGATTTACTCGCTGCAGTGCACACCGCTGCCCCATTATCAGGTCTAGTCATGGCGCTTACTTCGAGTGCGGCTGTCTCTGCCGCTATGGCAATCGTTTCAGCTTGGGCAAGTGTGAGCTCAGTTTTTTCAAGCAGCGTCTGCTGCGCCGCCCGATTCCGCATGCCACAAACAATTTGGTCCCGTAACATACTGTCCAAACTGGTGCCGAAGTGAGAAGTATCCGCAAGCATGCGTAGCTCAACAACATAGTCCCGGACAGATTCGCTTGCAGCCTGATCCTTTGTAAAGAACTTGTAACTTGCGGCAACCTGATTAGTCTTCGGCGCATTGTGGTTATTTAGGATGGTAAGTGCGTCCTTGTAACTCAAGCCATTTACTTTGGGGGGGGGGCGCACTGTCCAGCAAGAATGCCTACCGTCTTCGTTGACAGTGACGAAACCAAGAGCGCCCTTTTCTTATCATCTGTCTCAATATCATTTGCTTCAAAATATTCCTCCAGTTGAGTCAAGTAAATATCCCACTTATCTTGATTTTCGTCGAAACTTGGGGTTCCGAGGTTCGTAGCCAGGGCCATGACCGCCGATGCTCCGCAGACTCGATTGCTTTCAGTACTCAGCAGGACTCGCAGCGCTTCCGAGACGCGACTGTTCGTGGCGGGGGTTCCGTGGGGTGGTCACCCTCGTCGCCACTGTTGTAGCGGGTGGCAGAGTGACGGAGATGATCCAAGAGCACGTACCGCACTGTTTTATTTCAGTGACAGCGAACTATATATATAGGTTGCTTGCCAATGACGTAACATAAAAAAAAACGAATCATGTTTGACACGTGTGGCACAGCACTTCATATCAACACCCACCAGTGCACTACATCTGCAGACTTCGAGTGGCGCCTGACACCGATGAAAGATGCTGAGAGCGAGTGGTGCTATACTAATACAGGCAAAACCAAATTAAGAAGGCCTAATAAGCTTGAACAAAAACACTCCCTCATCATAATAGGAATTGGCCTCCCTGGTGCAGTATTCGGCCACAACCTCCCCAATTATATCTACAATTACCTCATGGCCCTCAGTCCCCAGCAGCTGTGGAGCAGCTGTCGAAGGCGGCGCTCAGACCTGTAAAGCAGCAGAGGGTGTTAAGAATCTCTGGGTCCGGACAAGCCGCCAATAGAAACTGACCCCGACAACTTTTAACTGCCAAACTCTGTCGAGTCAGGATAGCTAAGCTGTACCGTTAGGGGAACTATCACACATTGTTTGGGATATCATCGGCCTTCGTAAGGTTACAAGATCTGGTGAGGCTTATACGTGTCGGAATAACGGCAATATCATCTTCTATAGAGGTCTCCTAGATTAGAACCAATTAGTGGTTGGATTGATAATACATAAGGACGTAGCAGGCAATGTTGATGAATTCTACAGCATTAATCAGAGGGTGGACATCATCGTATTCAAACTAAGAAGTAATCATAATAATAATAAGAAGAAGAAGTGGAGAATAAAGGTAAAACAAGCCTACGCTCGAACACCCAGCCACGACAATGAGGAAGTAGGTCAGTTTTATGAAGATGTTCAATTAGTGATCAGAAAAGTGCAAGCTCGATATACAGTAGTAAGGCGTGACTTCAATTCTAAAGTGGGGAAAACGCAGGCGGGTGAACAGGCAATTGGCAACTACGGCGTCGATTCTAGAAACGCTAGAGGAGAGGAGCTGGTAGAATTCTCAGAAAGGAATAAGATCAGGTTAATGAACACCTATTTCAGGAAGCATAGCAGCAGAAAGTGGACCTGGAAAAGCCCTAATGGGGAAACAATGATTGAAATTGATTTCACACTTTGTGCCGATCCCAGCATAGTGCAGGATGTCGAAGTGATAGGTAGGGTAAAGTGCAGTGACCGTAGGTTAGTGAGGGCTAGGATTCGCCTCAATTTGAAGAGAAAAAGAGAAAAATTGGTCAAGAAGGAACAGGTCAACTTAGAGCCAGTAAGTGTAAAGCAAGGCAAATTTAGGCTGGTTCTTGCAAACAAATTTGCAGCCTTAGAACATAAAGATGATGATGATGATAATGATGATGATGATGATGGTGATGATGATGATGATAATGATGATGATGATGATGATGATGATGATGATGATGATGATGATGATGATGACATAGAGCTAATGAATGAAGGCGTACCTCGGCTGGCTTCAAAGGCTGCAACTGAAGTTAGAGGCAAGGCACCAAGGCAACCAGTAGGCAAGCTCTCCCAAATAACATAGGACCAAATAAAGAAACGACAAACAATGAAAGTGTCCATCTGAAGAGATAAGATAGGATTCGCGGGAAAGTCAAACCTATTCAACAAGGCAAAAATAAGCGATATTCGAAATTATAACGTGAGAAAGACTGCGGAAGAAATAAAAATGCTCGCAGCCTGAAATCAGTGACAAGGAAACTTGGAATAGGACAAACCAAGATATATCCACTGAAAGATAAGCAGGGTAATATCATGAGTAATCTCGAAGGTATAATAAAGGAAGCGGAAGAATTTTATGCAGATCTGTAGAGTACCCAGAGGAATCGGGAAAACTCCATTCGGAACGATAATGAACAGGATATAGAAACTACTTCTATCACTCAAGATGAGGTCAGAAGGGCCTTGCAAGGCATGGAAAGGGGGAAAGCGGCAGTAGAAGATAGAATAAAGTCGATTTATTAAAAGATAGAGGAGACATAATGCTTGAAAAACTGGTGGTCCTCTATACGAATTCTCTATGAACTGCAAGGGTCCCAGAAAACTGCAAGAATGCAAACATTATACTAATCCATATAAAGGGAGACAGTAAACAACTGAAACATTATAGGCCTATTAGCTTACCCCCAGCTTAACTTAAAATATTTCCCAAAATATTCTCCTATAGGATAAAGGCACCACTTTAATCAACCAAGGGAACTAGTGGGGTTCAGGAAAGGATTCTCTACAATGGATCACATCCCTGTCAATTATCAGGTTATCGGGAAATCCGCAAAGTACAGTAGGCCTCTCTATAATGCTTTCATAGATCACGAAAAACCATTTGATTCAGTAGAGATAAGAGCAGTCATGGAAGCATTGCGTAATCAAGGAGTACAGACCGCTTACGTAAATACCTTGGAAAATATCTACAGAGATTCCACAGCCCCCATAATTCTACCCAGGAAACGTAGGAAGATGCTTATAAAGAAAGGAGTCAGACAAGGAGACACAATCTCTCTAATACTATTCACTGCGTGCTTGGAAGAAATGTTCCAGCTAATAAACTGACAAAGTCTGGGAGTAAGGATTCACGGCGAATAGATCAGCAACCTTCGGCTTACCGATGACATTGTTGTATTCAAGAACGCTGCAGACGAGTGACAACAAATGATTGAGGACCTTAACAGAGAGAGTGTAAGAGTAGGGCTGAAGATTAATATGCAGAAGACAAAGATAATGATCAATTACCGGGCAAGGAAATAAGAGTTCAGGATCGCCAGTCAGCCTCTAGAGTCTGTAACGGAGTACCTTTGCCTAGTTCAACTAATCACAGGGAACCCTGACAATGAGAATGTAGTTAACAGAAAAATAAAAATGGGTTCGATCGCATACGACAGACATCGTGAACTCCGGACCTGAGGCTTACAGTTATAATTGCTAAGGAAGGTATACTATCAGTGCATTTTACCGGTGCTGACATAAGGGGCAGACTCGTAGATTGACAAAGAAACTTGAGAACAATTTAAGGACTGCACAAAGAGCGATGGAACGAAGAATGCTAGGCATAACATTAAGAGACAGAAAAAGAGCGGTTTCGATAAGAGAGCAAACTGGTGTAGACGATATTCTAATGGACATTAAGAGAATGTGAATTAAGAGGGTGACAGAATGGGTACCAAGAGAAGGGAAGCGCAGTAGAGGACGACAGAAGACTAGGTGGTGCGACAAAAATCAGGAAATCAGGAGTTGGAATCGGCTGGCGCAGGACAGGAGTAATTGGAGATCACGAAGGGAGGCCTGCGTCCTGCAATGGACACGAAATAGGCTGATGATAATGATGATGACGATTATGATGAAGATGAAACAAGACAATAGCCCTCTTATCGGCTGCAGTGGAGAATATCCTCAACGACTGCAGAGCTTCACGGCATCAAAGAAGCTGTCCTCTATACACTGCGCCGATCGCCTGAACAATGGGCGATTTTCACTGACTCCAAAGGAACACTACAGACACCATGCAGTCTGTTAATAGAGGTCAATCGTTAGCCTCTTTCTTTCCACATTGCGTACTTATATCACTTGTCCATTTAATTAGGCCAGCTTATTGCACTTCCGTGGATACCAGCTCATTGTGATACTCTGGACAACGAAAAAGCAGATGAGGCCGCACGCAAAGGTTTTCAATACGAAAACTAAAGGCGAATTTATTTCACTAGGTCCGATGCTTCCCAACTATCTAAAAGATTTGCTTCTGAAGAAGAGGATCGGCTGTGGAGCTTTCGAACGCAACATTCCTGTTTTTTACTCAATCGGAACAAATATCAGATCCAGACTCCCATCCAGCATTCCTCGCCATTTGGAAACTCTATATCATCGTCTTCGTTTCAACACCGCCCATAGAAATGGCTTACGGTACCGCTTCGGTCCAGTGACAGGTCCGCACTGCAACAACTGGGGTGGACTTGAAACTGTGGAGCATATCCTGCTTGAGTGTCGAGCACATGCCGACGAGCGTACGTGCTATGAACATTGCATGCTCTCACTTACACAGGGACCTTAGCGATTTGACGGTGTCTTAGGCCCTTTAGCCTCCTCACACAACCGACCCGCGGGATAAACTTTTTATTCGCATACGTAGAAAACATAAATCAATTCGACAAACTTTATTCTGCTCTGTCACCGCCACTCATCTTTCACGCGCCGCATTCTTTCACCTCATTGTAGGATACACTGAAGGACTTTACCATTGTACGCCATTGCACATTACGCAGAAATGTCAGTGCTCAATTTTTTTTTTACTTCTTCCTTTTTTGCACCTCTCTCATTCTCTATATCTCTCCTCAATTCCGTTCCCCACACACCTCATGGTGATTTCCTTTAAAATTTTCTCATACCCTTGAAAGCCTCTTTAAATCAGTTAGGCGTGTAATATTTTTATGGTATTGTTGCTTTCAAATAATTTAACTGGCAAACATGAGCACTGTCATCCCTACGAACCCAACAAGCATAATCGCTACGTCGCACTTCTTGATTGTTTTCTTTTTATTTTGTTTTCTTTTTTCGTCTTTTGATTTAGCGGCCCTATAACATCGTGATTCAATAACCTGTAGTTTTGTAGATGGAGCTTGTATTGCATTATTTCACCGTTGTTTCTATGAGTACACGTGTTATCTTCTGGTTTAAGTCTGTACTGCGTCTGTAGAAGTCTGTACTGATGAGGGAATGCGTGATTTTGAAAGAACATTTGTTGCACAGGTACTTCTTAAAACGTTAGCATTCTTAGCGTACGTCACGAGCTTCTTGGAGCCTGCCTGCCTGCCTGTCTGTCTGTCCGTCTGACTATCTATCTATCTATCTATCTATCTATCTATCTATCTATCTATCTATCTATCTATCTATCTATCTATCTATCTATCTATCTATCTATCTATCTATCTATCTATCTATCTATCTATCTATCTATCTAACTGTTCATGTTCTTAGCTATGCATGTTTGTATCTTACCATTTTCCCGTACACCTGGGTCATTGCATAGTTCGTGGTAGAATGGGTATAGAAACGGGCTGCTCTCGAGGTAAGAGGACATAAAACCAGCCGAACGACAAACTTGAGTCAATGAGCAAGTGGCAAAGTGAGCATGCGTACAACTTATTAACGAACCCCTTTCACTCGAATATTGGTCAATGTAGACGCGGGAATCGAGAAACTGTTCGAAAAAACTATGTTGCCAACATGGAGTACTGGGTATGTGCCACATGGTCTGGGCTGGTCTTCGCTGAAGACAACTGGGGTCACTGAGTGTCTGCCTGTAGGTGCGTCCTGGTTTTCAATAATCGCCCTTGACGCCACTGGGTTTGTGCCACTGGGTATGTGCCACTGGGTTTTTTTCTTTTTTGGATTTGTGAAAAAGATCCCTTAAATTTCTCTTGAGCTGAGCACCATCAAACCCACCTCTCAAGAGTTCCTGAAGGATACCTACCTGATGCATAAGCACGCTTCGCCACAAATTCACTGATTATGAGTTGGTTCTCATGGAACGCCTTGTCAGTCACCACTACTGGAAGGTGCACGATAAATCCACAGGGTATATAATGCTCTTTTATTAGGCTTTTGATAACTTGTGTTACTGCTTATGTGCCACTGAGTGTGCGACAAGTAAAGGAACAATGCTCAGCTTTTGCAGGCACCGGCGCGCCACTCTTCTCGTTTCGAAGGCCCTGCGTGCACTTCTTAGTAGTGCCAATATATCGCACAGCGTTTCCAAAAATAAGCGTGAGTGAGTAACCAATTTGCTATATTTCGTTTTCCTCAGCGTTCGCACGCATCGGTGCGCCATGAATTTCAGCGGACATGGGCAAGATGTCGACGAGGTAGCAAAGGCAGATTGACCATTCATAGACTCGAAGTAAAGGGTAAATTACCCCTTCAAACGCAGCTGGGGCATTACAGAGATCAAAAGGCATAACGTTAAGTTGATGTAGCCCATCAGATGTAATAAACGCTGTATTTTGGCACTCCATGTTGTCAAAGTTAATTTACCAGTATGCAAAGCGTAGGCAAGCAGTCAACCATTTGGCTCCGTTATGGCAGTGAATGGCGTGATCTGGGGCCGTATTCTGAAACAATCAACATCGGCGATACTGTCACCTCGGTAACAGCTCGCCGTGAGGCGCGTGCTGATTGGCAGTTGGACAAAATCACATGACTTAGCTAATCCAGTTTTGCTAAAACAACCAATCAGCGCGCGCTTGACGGCTAATTGTCGCCGAGACGATAGTATCGCCGAAGTGGATCGTTTAAAAATACGGCCCCGGTGTGCAACAGTAGCTGTACGTCTTTGCAGCCTTACTTCTTCGAAGAGCGATAGTTGATGCACTATCTTCAGCCTCCATCGTTCTTCGCCGGAACAACAAGAGAAGCACATCGGCTGGAGCAAGATTCGTCTATGCCTGTTACCCATTTGACGCAGATTGCATTGACATTCAACAGGGAAGACGCGAGCGGTATGTCGGCGCATCAGACCATCCGCACCGGAATGAATACGGCGAGTCTTCAGCATAGTTTCTCCTAATGAATGGTCGTCGAAGTCGAAGATCTTTGTATATGTTGCTAGAAGATGAGCAGCGCTGAGCAACTTGGTCTACCAGAAGTTGAGGAATTCGTCGGTAAGCAAACTAGAGGAGCTAGATGCAGCAAAGGTGAATGAATGTCAGCATGAAAAACGGATATGCGTCATGCATCAGAGTGCACATACACTTGTAATCAAAATGCCTTGCGGTATAACTTGACTTGAGAAGCTGTAGGGTACGAACGAATATGTTCCTGATTTTCGGTGACAGTCAGGAGAGTGTCTCGTGCGGCGACATATCGAGCGAGTAAAACGACACCAATTGTCGACGCTGTGTGTTCATCGCACTGAATGGATGGTGACATGAACAAGGAGACAACCGTTAAAGCTCGTGGCTGCAACTGCAGACAACCAAAAGCGCGCAAGGTTTTCGGCCTTACAACTGGAATACCGGCAAGACGAAGAAGCTCAAGTTGAAGTAGGCTGGTTGCAGAGTCGATGAGGGCTGAAGGTGCTGACGAAAATACTAACAAAGATTGAAGACGCCAGGAAAATGCTCGAGGACGGCAAATATGATGGTAGTATTGGGACCGGTCATTGTTTCATGGGTTGCGTACATTGACAAGGCTGCAAGACTCCTTCCGTCCGCGACACGATTAAAACTAAAGGTAACAGGCGTCCATATGTTTTTCATTTGTCCAGTAGAGCACAAAATGATTGCAAATTGCGCAGAAGGCGAAACCCATCATCGTGTTTTCCTGGCGCACATGACCTGAACGAGGAGAAATGAAGGCGCAGGAGAAATGCCGAGACCTTATAGCAACAGGCGTGATCACTTCCATTTCTCCGCGCATGACCCGTTCAAGTCCATCTTCAGGCGAGAGCCGTCTTTGTACTAGGAGGCCTCAGAGGAGCTCAGTGGCCCGGAGAATTCCATTAGAGTGGCTCTTGACCTGTTCAAAGCGTCGACATCGCTCAAGGAATACGTCTACGATCGAGAACAGCAAGAGAATGAAGGCGTCAACTGTTATGCCCTTCAAGGCGTGTCTAACCCTGTCATAATCGCACATACCAGTATCAACTTTCCAACATAGTGCCAAGATGTCAGGAACGTATTATACATGCGGTTCGGTGAATTTCTGAGCAAGGCCCTTTGTGATAGATTTGTGCAATTTCTTTTTTCTTAACGGCACCTCAGTTTCCGAGTTCCACCTCGTTGTTGTTAAAATATACTTGCGCCTCACCTTTGTGGTAAAAGGGCGTACTTGCAAGGATGAGTATCCGCTCCATGAAGTCTTGCAGACACACAATGTTAATTCAGCAACATTGGAGATAAATTGCAACACATCCTTAAGGACCGTAACAGAATTGCTGTGCCTCGAGCATTCTGCCTCAAGTGACCACTCACGCGGCAACTTTGTGTGTATTCGGGGGCTGCTTTCACGCTCGGGAAAATACTTTTACTATGCGCGTATCGACGAATAGAAAATTGTATCAGGAGCTTTTGATCTTCCTCTAAAATTTTCTCGCTGACACTATTTATGTAACTGTAACATTTAGAGCACTAATAATAATACTAATTACGTAAATAGGCGGATTGTAAACGTATTCATAGCATCTCCAAGCCACGGAAAATAACATTACCTTGTTGCGGTCAAGACACACGGCATTTTAATATTTTTAAATTTTGGTGCGCGATACCTAGAACATCCTTTGTAAGAAAAAGGAGAAGTGCAACTTCGCGGTAACCTCAAATTTATTTTCTCAGGAGTTTTGTTCTGTGAAGCGACCTTCTTGAAAGCATACAGTGAATTCTGGTGGCATTCTCTTTATACATTTACCTAAAGAGATAAAGAGATGGTCGCGAGAATTTACTGCATCTCTTGAAAAAGTTTGGTCCACCGACCGGAACTGTTCTGGTATATGTCATTGGCGTCTCTTTCCTTCCTGATCCGCTTAGCTCTATAACCTTCGTTTTTAAGAAATGTTGGGCTGCACAAACCAAGAATAGCCGCGGAGCTGCGCTTCTCATATTTGTAAATACGCTTTGCCTTTGAAAAATCCAGTCGCTGCATAAACAGTGTGCCACCTAACTTTAGTTACAGTTTAAAATTGGCTAATGCGCCGTAGCTCGATAGAACAAAGGTAATTTTGTTTACCCTCGCTTTGAGATACTCAAATAATTTTTTTTCATCTCGTTTATTAGATATTTCGGCCTAAATAATAATTCAGCTTCATAAATGTTATAATTAGGAGAAAAGTGTCAAGGAGAGAACTGGAAAGCGACATGAAATACTCCTGCTACAGTTTCCTGTTGCTCAATACGTGCTCTATGAAAGTGTTTTTCCGAGCGTGCAAGAAGCTCGGAAATACATGCAAATTGGCTCGAGTGGTCAGTCGCGCAGCAATTTTGCGTCCACATTCGTGCTTCTCCCACTAGTTCCCACTACGCCTTGCCTCATAATCAGACCGTGGGTGCGATACGTAAAAACGGATAATTTGATGTGATATAAATAAAATTATATATAATGATCTGGCCTCCCCATTAACAGTCAGTACACACCGTAACATATATATATATATATATATATATATATATATATATATATATATATATATATATATTTTGAGTATTTCTCAGCGGAACCCTAATGAAAAACTCACGAGCTAGACGACTTGCCACATTTTTACTCCTGCATTTTGTAAATAACTGGTTCTCGCGCCGCGAGTGAATCACGAATAGATCTTTCAGTCTTCGCTCAGTTACTTACCTAAGATTGTCTGTGTCTGTTTGCTGCACCAATTTTTGTATCACAGCAACATGACCAAGTGCCTTAAGTTCATACTCCCCAATAGAAAACATATAATGAGAAGCGAATTGAATTAAGAAATGCATTGCAATACATTTGCATGCAGTGCCTTTGAATACATGCAGTGATGCATTTTATTTCAATTTTATCGTTTGTCTACAGCGAATGGAATGACCCTGCAAATGACATCATAACCATCAATAATAAATCCGTCTTTAGGCAATCTATCAGAAATATTCTTAGTTTTCTGAAGTGTTAGTGTAATTTGTAGTTTCACATAACCGATGCTCGTGGATCATGAGTGAGTACTTCTGTTGAACTTTGTTTTTTTTTGTCCCCTTTTTCAAACAGTTGTAACCATGCCTGAATGCTGCTATTACAGATTTCCCAGTATTTCTCATTCTGTACTTTTGTCATCCCTCGGTTTTGAGGTTCCACTATTTCCTTGAAATTTCGTTTCATTCTATCATTTTCTTATTTCAATATTGCCTACCTGCGTATGTACTGATCTGTATTGTGTAGCTTGCACGCCCCCTTCTATAATGACGTGAGACCCTGAGAGTACAATAAATGAGACTAAACGAAACGTCAACTTTAGATTTGTGAACCATTTCATAGCGAAAATTTCACCTCAGACTGAAATGTTTGATTTATTGAAACTATGACTTGTGCCATATGATTTTTTGCAAATTCTGTTCAGAAGAATGAAATATAGATAAATAACACATTGCCTGTCTTTCATTTTCAGAAGAAAGATGCCAAAGAAACAAGCATACCTGTAAGTTAATATTGCATGATTTTCAATAATATTTACTTAACAATGTATTTCTAGTGGGCATGTTGCTTCTGTGCGTAATGTTATCCGTCAATGAGTTTCTTGAAATCAATATTTGACGATTCAATTTCCACACACATTGCTACGTGCAAATAAACCGAGAAGGAATTCGCCGTATCCACTGATGCGCATAGGGAGGACAACACCTAGTGCTACGCCGCTGTCGTCCGTGGGAACTTCTTTGTGAGCTATGGGGTCAAAATGGCGCAGTAAGGGTGGTGATGTGAGCAGACAGAGCAGTGTGGTAAACGCTTCGTGAAAGGCTGGGACCAGGTAGAAAGGCCGTTGTCGCCTCACAGAAGTTGGGTTAATGGAGCAATTAGAGAAGCAAAATTCCTTATCAAACGACGGAAGTATGAGCACAGCCCAATGAAGCTTCGAATTTCCTTCAGGGTCGTTGGTTTAGGAAAATCGGTGATAGCGCGATGTCTAGAGGCACCGGGTAAAAGGCCGTCTTCGGAAACCACGTGTCCGAGTATGGTTAGTTGCTTGTCTCGAAAGCGAGATTTCTTCATATTGAGTTGAAGGCCTGCGTTAGTTAAGCACCGCAAGACCTGCTCTAGACGGCTGAGATGAGAGGCGAAATCGGGAGAAAAGACGACCATGTCACCGAGGTAACATAAGCACGTCTTCTATTTTGAACCCGATGAGATCGTCCATCATGCGTTCAAAAGCAGCAGAAGCATTGCAAAGACCAAACGACATAACATTAAATTACTATACAGGTCCTGTGGTGTTACAAAAGCTGTTTTTGAACGATCGGCTGGGGCCGTGAGCACTTGCCGATAGCCGGAACGTAAGTCGAGTGAAGAAAAATGCTCCGCCCTTTGTAAAAAATCGAGGGCGTCGTCAATGCGCGGCATAAGATACACGTCTCTGCGCATTATCTTCTTAAGACCGCAATACTGCACGCAAATGCGAATGGGCCCATTCATTTTCTTCACAAGGACTACAGGGGACGCCCAGGAACTGTTAGAAGGTTGAAAAACTCTGCGCTGAAGCTTATCGCTGACTTGGTCTTGAATAGCACGGCGCTCTCTGGGTGACACGCGATGAGGTCGCTGGCGTAGCGTAGCGTGGGCGCCCGTATCGATCTCGTGATACACCTTCGATGTTTGGCCCAGAGTCGCTTGCTGACAATCGAATTAGAGGAGTGCACGCGAAGCGGGTTGAGAAGCTGGGGACGTTGTGGTGGGCTCCGGTAGGTGTCCATACAACTGTCCAAGACGTCTGGCGGGGTCAGGGCTCAAGCCGCGGAACAAGTCAATATATGGTGATCTCAGAGCAGGTACCATCCACAGGGGCACCGAGGATAAAAGTCTTAGAGTCGATAAGCTCAAGACGTCCAAGGCACTCACCGAGATTAAAAGTAGGGGGCGAGGCATAATCGTTGACAGTGAGTACAGTGAAGAGAAGATAACATCGTCTATTACCAAAAATATGCGATGGTGTAAATATAGCAGCGGTATCGGTAACAGCCGTTGGAGCAGGCAGTTGCAATCACAGATAAGTGCGGATGTATCGTAGTGTCGGCAGCAACGAGAAGCTTGGCGCCCGAATCATCAGAATCATCAAGTTGAGCTTCACGAAGCGGTGAAAGTTTGGCTTCGGCACGAGAAGAGTCAATGACGGCCTTGTGACCCGAAAGGAAGTCCCACCCCAAGATGATGTCGTATGCGCAACAGGACAGAACAAGAAATTCGACTTTGTACATGAGTCCTTGAATGATGATGCGTTAGTGCAAGCAGCAACAGTGGTAATGTGCTGTGCGCTAGCTGCACGGAGCGACAGGGCAGACAAGGATGTCATTACTTTTCTTAGTGAGCGACAAAGTTATTTCGTAATTACAGAAACGGTGGCTCCCGTGTCGACTTGGGCAAATGCAAGAATTGAATTCACAGATACTTTAAAAACGTTCTTCGTAGAATAGTGAGGCGTTGTGCTGTGCGACACAGGCGCAATTATTGCCTCCGGAACTGCGGCGACTAGTTTTCCTCTGCGTTAGGAGTCAGACGCATTGGGGAAAGCGAACGGCGTCGGGGAGATGGCGAGCGGCTCTCGTGGGTAGGGTTGGCGGTGCTTACAGAACTCGGACTTGATTCAAGGGCTGAGGAGAAGAACAGAACTCGAGGGGCTTATGATGGCGCAGATTGGTCAGCTCGAGGAAGCCATGAACGAAAGCGACAGATGCATGCCACATGACCAGGGATGCCGCAATAGAAGCATATTGGGCGGTTGTCGGGCGTGCGCAACGGTCCAGAGTTGGCTGGTGTCGCGGTGGGAAACGTGGGCGGACGTGATAGTACAGCGGGCTGTGGTGGCGAGAACGTCGGTGGCACGGTCCGCGCTAAAACTTCAGCGTATGTCATGGATGCAGGTGCCGGCCACGGTGCACGCGGGGGCAGAATAGCATCAGATACTTTCTCCTGTATCATTTGTCGAAGGTTTAGAGTTAAAGACGGCATACGGCTTGGCACGGCAGTGAGTAGAGGCAGCTGCCGAGCATCTTCGGCACGGATGAACTCTTTGACCGCACACAACAGGGGGCCATGGTCGGGAACTGCAGTTAAGCTCCAAACAGAGACATCCTGCTTTGAAGAACGCCGGGTCAGGAAAGATTCTCTGCGGCGTTCATCATAACTCTGACAAAGATGAGCGACTTCGACGACGGTCTGTGGGTTCTTCGATTGGAACATATGAAAGACGTCGTCGTCAATGCTCTTCAAAATATGACGGCATGTAATCGGATTCGGTCATTGATGCATTGGCGCGCGTGCAAAAGCCGAAGACGTCTTCTGTGTAGATGGTGAAGTTCTCACAGTACTGTGAGAACGGTTGCGCAAGCGCTCTTCGGCACAAAGGTATCGCACCGTGGGCCGATCGAAAACTTGCGTGAAGCTCGTCTTGGGGTCTGACCAGGTGCGAAGGTCAGATTCGTGGTTGCGAAACCAAACGTATGCGACGCCCGGGAGCTAGAAAACCACGTTCTTCGACTTGTGGGCATCGTTCCATTTGTTGTGGATACTCACGCGTTCGTAGTGTGAGAGACAGCCTTAGATGTCATTTTCGTCGGAGCCGCTGAAAATGGCGGCATCCCGATGATGCAGCCAGCCAGAAGAGAGAAGGGTAGGTGTGGCCAGTGGTAGTGTTTGGCTTGCATCGTCAGGCATGATGGGCGGCGATTCACGACTACGGAGTTCGATGGTTGGAGCAAACCAAGCCACATCCACCAAACACGTAATGCGACATAATTAACTACAAAGAACGTTACACGATACATATGCAAGTATGTCAATTAACCGTCCGGCACAGAGCGCGCTGGCTCTGTTCTCAAGCAATGCGCTGAATATGCGCCTGAAGCACACGCCTGTCTTCTTCGCTACACTGAATACAAACTTGCGGGCCCGTACAGCGACATTAGGGCTGAAATAATGTTCGGCAGCATGTTATGCCCCTGTAACACGTGAAGGCGAAAGCCTGCTGCGTACTTGGCAATACATCAAGTTATAGGATTGGAGGAGTCAGACTACTTGCAAGGCACAGCGAGCCGCAGTGTTAAGTTAATATGAGGCAAACAGTTACCGACGAGCTTCGGCCAGGTTTCTAAGTTGCCGTCTAGCGTGGTGGCATTGCTGCCTTTGCAGGCATCGGCTCGTTTCCGACGCTTAAGTACGGCTTCGCGTGCTCGTATAGCAGAGTAAGGCTCGCGCCAATGAAGTTTCCCTTCGACTTTGAGTTGTATCTTTTCTGCAAGGGAAAGCAACACTGGCGGTTAGACACATTGCTACCGGTGCTTTGCACGTCGTACCTCGTTTCTCGCGTGGCGAGCATCTTTCGTCGTAGTGTACTTCCCATGACGCTATGTAATGCTTTACTGAGAGTTCGAATGCCTGTTTTGAGTTTTTTCCTTATTGAAACACATGCTTTTCTGTGCAATGTAAGGGTGTTCTCTTCACTTTGTTGAGCGCTTGCGCCTCCTGCCTTAAGAGGGTCTGAACCATTGCATTTTCGCTTACTTACGGTGGTACACGCCATTGCATCATTGCTTGCTTACGGGGGTAAGAGGCATTAGTGATTACGTCATTTTAGTACCACTCGACCTGCCGCATCGTTTTTTAGGTATGAACCATTGGAACGTGCTACTGAAGGCTTTCGCCTTAAAGAAAACGTACGTAGGCTACGACAACAAGCTAGCGTAAATTTTTTGTCGTCATGAATTCCAAGACATACATTCACTCATGCTAAATTCAATGAAAAAAAAAAAAACATGAATACAAACTTGCGAAAGCCGGGTCATGTCTTACTTTGAAGCGCGATAGATTTATGACCGCTTTTAAACGTTAGAATCTTTTGCGCTCGATGAACTATTCAGTACCAATTATTTTTATGCCGGTCACAACGGCTGAATCTAGTAGCAGCCGAAATGCACTAACGCCGGTTTCGCTTAAATGTAACGTCATCGTTACCTTTATCCGCAGCCGATGAGAATAAGGTTGGCGTCCTTCCACACAGACACGCAGTGGGCGATCCTGAGAATCGCCGTGCCACCGATCATGGATGACGTCACACGGCATCTATACTCTGTGTGCACTGCTAATTCATGCATTACTGTTTTTCTTTCATTTAAAATGTACTGATGAACGCGCCACTTTGTAGTCACGTTATAACACCACGGTATGTGCGAGCAAGATTGGATTCATGTTTTTTCCCTTTTACTTTTGACATGGGTGAATGTACGTGTTGGTATTTATGGCACTACAAAATCTCGGCGTGCTCTTGTGCACAGGCTACCTACCTCATTTTCTAAAAAAATCATAATGCCACTCTATGTACGTTTAAATTGCACTCAAGATTTTCAATATTTTTGTTGATTTTGATGTGAGTGAAGGCACGTGTTTGTATTTATGACACCACTAAATCTAGGCGTGCTCTTGTGCACAGGCTACGTACCTTATTTTTTAAAAAATTCACGATGCCACTGTATGTACGATAAATTGAACTGAAGATTTTCCGTTTTTTATTGATTTTGATGTTAGTGAATGTACGTGCAGGTACTCATGACACCACCTGTGCACGTGTACTAGTGTTTATAGGCTACCTTTTTTTTATTCATTTATTTAACTCTTACGACTACGGAGGAAATGTATAAATAGAGCTCGGTGTGAGAGAAAACTTACTCTTGATAGAGCGCCGACCCTGGCTGAAAAGACGAAATCTAATATTCTTCATTTTTTACGTGGGCCAGTACTTCCTATATATATATATATATATATATATATATATATATATATATATATATATACCACAGGATTAGTGGCGCTTGTGCGAAGCTCTATGTTTATTGGACATCTTGGCTTCCTCTTTCGCACTATCCCACCTGACTCTCCTTGTGCAGTTTGTCACAGGCATCTCCCTCATCGCGAGAGAGTCGTAGGTGCACGGGCGGATCATATGGTCTGCGTTCAATTTCTTAGTGTAAAGCAGAAATCTTGCACATGATCGTTTACGGTCCTTCAGTTTTGTACTGAGTTTATCGCGGTAGAGGTGTCAGGGTGTTTCGTATAGAACACAATCCGCCACTTGAAGCACTGAGGGAAGAAGTTTCTTCTCATATATGAGCTGGCTTTTCTGGTGAAACGTCAAGGAAATGCGAACCGGTTTTGCACGATCTTCCTGCAGGTTCTCAGCAACCTCGGAGACGAGATGTGGGTAAGATGGTGTGCTATAGATAAGCAAACAGGAGGTGTTGTCCGCGACCTCGTGGCTAGTTTTCTTGCACTCATCGGCAACATCAGAGAGGAGACGCGTCCATGGTTTTGGGGTTCATCGTTGATGTTGCAACGGAGACGAGTTATTATGACATAATTAGCGCGTTTATTTAGGCCATTAAACTGCACCCGTTGTGAGCTCATAAAAAGCTTATGAGTGATGTGTTAAGGAATTGCTCGGTTTTGCCGGCGGTAACTACTGCGCCGCGGTCGGAAAGACTTGCTAGCAATGAAGACCCTCTTCAGGTAGGAAACGTAGGCTCCGCATGTTTCATTTCTATGTGCAAGAGTTCACGCTTAAAAGGTGACATGGTCAACTGCCAAGTGAATAAATCTTTCGGAGCAACCTTAGATCAAATAGTTTTTTCGCAGGTGGCAATCACTCGAAGGAACCGAAACGTTTGGTTTTCGGCTTTATGTTGAGCTGGCAAGTATCGCAGTGTCGAACGTATTCCGAAACGTAGGCGAGGACGACAGGCCAATAATACCGGAGAGCAAAAAGAACGTAGACTTTTCGTAGGGCTCTGCACGTCACTATGGTCATTCCATTCTCAATGGTATGCTTCCAAGATGGCTTCTCTTGGGTTTGCTCTCGCAGTTGTTCAGCACATAAGAGCTGATAATAGGTGCAGAAGTATTTGTTCTTGGGTTAGTTAGTGTTTGCTTACCGAGTTGATTTAGCGCAAAGGCACAATTACAAAGAAGAAACACAGAACATCTGACAGGAGCTACTGACAACTTTAGTTGAAAGAGAGCGAGAAGAGAAAATATATTGTTCCCAACACGCAGGTGCACCTACCACTACCCAGGACGATTATCACGGCTGGCAAAATCACTTGGTACTTTTAAAGAAAGCAAGCTCCCCAGTGTACGAAGCAACAGAAGTCTAGCTTACGGAAGCAATACTTTTTTTCTTTTATCTAAAACAAGTAATATCTCACATGCCGTTTTATCTTTACTTCTGCCCAGAATCTTCACATCATTGAATACCGGCTTACAAGGGCAGGCTTTATAGTGTGGTGAAATGTGCGTAGTAAAGTCCTTCTTCAGGTTATTAGCAGTCTTACTCATTTGGTCGTAGACGCAGCGGGCTCTTTATCCTATAGATGACCTTCCACAACAAAGGGGGACTTGATAAACCATCCTTGTGGTGCAACTCAGGTAATGTTTAACGTGTTTTACTAGGCAGCCTACCTTCGTGTTGCTCTTTACGCGGGGACACTTATGTGAGCCTGTTTGGAGCGCAGAACACAGCAGGTACTGCGTAACACTTTGCCCTTTCTTCAAATTGTGGCTCACCTCATGCACACATGGCATAAGTTCCATCCTTAGGCTACTCCGCTCACTGGCTCTTGCCACATTCATGGAGTGCGCGCTTTTAGCTTGTGTTGAAGGTATTCAGCCAGTGGTGTCAGCACCACACGAGTGTAGCCGGATTTTGAAAGCCTAATGAACTGCTTGTCAAAACTGCAGTGCATCTTTGTTCAAGAAACCTCTTGTGTGCTGCCCGTAGGCACAGTGAAGCTATAGCTCTTTTGACAAGCTTAGTATGGCCGGAGCCGTAAACTAGAAGTTATTTTCTTTGTTCGCGGTGAATAACACCAGTAAACATTGTCCTTTGAGAACTTGATGCTTAAATCCAAGAACCGGGAGGTATTCTCTATGGAGAGTTCGAAGGTGTATGACAGGTCTTTTCCGTGATGTTTGAAATCATCTAAAATGTTTTAACATGAAAACAGACCAAAGTAATTCTTTCGGCTATCGCAACCTAAAAATATTCAAAGTATTTAGAAGATTTATAAGCGTGCGAACCGTGAAGGCTGTTGTGAAGAGTTTTGAATATTTCGGACAGGAATATGTCACACAGTAAAGGTGCTACGCGCAATCCTATGCATACGCCTTTCTTTGCAAAAACAACCGGTTGTCAAGCGAGATAAAACTTTTCTTCAAGTGCACAGTATGGTGACGTAGACAGTCGTCTACGTCACGCCTTGCGTGAGAAAGCCGTGCATTCCTGTGTCCATTTAGAATGCTATCTGCTTCTGAGCATCGATAGGGAGCCCTGCGAATGGCAACATTGTTGCCGAGAGGAATGTGATGCATTTCACTAGTGATGTACCAACTTTCATTCCGTTATTTGGGAACCATCTTGTCGTATTTGGGACAGGCTCTTCCAATGCCAGCTTCTGGGTATAATTTAGATGCACTAAACCACAAACTTCAACTTCCTGCAAACAAGCATACATGTCAGCCATATAATGGCTCTGCGCACAAAGGTGGAGGATTTGTTTCCCATAGAAGAGAATGAGGGTATCAATATACAGAGACAAGGTAACCAGACCGACATTGTCCAAGCGATGAAGTATGTTGCTCTTCATGCCTTGCAGAAGATGCGCTTGTACTTCCTTTGTGATTTTTTTCGATCTGCATCTTTAGATTAGGCGAAATAAAATTTTGGTAGATGATGTAACTTGTTGAATATTGATGCATGAATGTCTCATTATTTGTAGGTGAAGAGCCACCCATACTGCCTCGCTGATTCAAGTAATCGTGGCTCACGTATCTAGAGTAGGGCTAACAGGATACCCGATTCCGAATGCATCAAATTGAACTAACAGAGCTTTGGGTCACACTTCTCTTTTCCCTAGTTGGTAGCGAGGGCAGAAATGCTTGCGCATCTTGGAGATTCTTTGTGCCAGTGCATTCGTCGAAGTAAGCCACCCGTTGCGCTGTGTGTGCATACGGGCGCAGGTCTTCGTTTCGATTTACTAGGTGGCTGCTGATGGGCACTGCCCCTTGCTGCGTTGATCTACATGTTTTGATATGGTGGACCAAGCTGTGACTAAACTCGTTTCAGCACCACTGAAAGCCGCGTGCGTGGCATAGGTGGGTTTATCCCATAGAGTGCCATCTCCATATTGGTGGGAAAGCGGTCGATGAGCACTGATATAAGGTGCGCTTCCTTTAAGTCGGCAAAGTGTCACAGATATTTTTGTTTCATTGTACTAGTCCTTCAGGCTTCAGCCAGGTTTCAGTCGACAGCTGGCGGACAACTGGTGAAAAGGATCCCCTTTCAGCCGACAACTGACGAAAAAGATCCGCGAAGGCACTTGTAAAGCGCTGCGCCATGCATAAATTGAAGCTCTTCCAAAATGCGTCAGTGTCAACACATCAGTAAGGCACCATCGGAAGGCCTCAGCTTCAAAGAAATCGTAGAAGCGGCACGCCTTGTCCCCTTTCGTCCATGCCGCGGCCACAGTCTTCACCCCCAGAAGCCTGAGCCAGCTGTGAAAGGTGACGTTCTCGGTTGCTCCTGAGAATTTCGGGACGTTGAGGGCGTTTTTGGATGTTCTCATGATATGTGTCACGGTAGATCGGGTCAACTTGTCTAATGCAGGAGACATGGCGGTTCTGCGAAGCACACCGTGCTTGTGCGATTCGTCATATATGTATATATATATATATATATATATATATATATATATATATATATATATATATATATATATATATCAGCCTCGGACAGGGTAGTAGCCTCCGTTGTGTCAGGGCGATACGGACGGATGGTGTCCATTGTGCAGGAAGGCTCGCGTCCGTAAAGAAGAAAGAACGGGGAAAATCCTGTAGTGGTCTGTGTGGCGGTATTATAGGCGCACGTCACAAAGGGGAGAATTCGGTCCCAATTGGTTTGGTCAGATGCGACGTACATGGCTAACATATCGCCAAGAGTGCGGTTAAAGCGCTCAGTCATGTCATTGGTTTGCGGGTGGTATGCAGTAGAGGTACGGTGAATTACGTTGCATTCCTTGAGCAAGGCTTCTATAACATCAGACAGAAAGACGCGGCCTCTGTCGCTCAGCAACACTTTGGGGGCTCCATGGCGAAGTATGATGTTACGCAGAAGGAACCAGGCAACATCCCGCGCAGATGCGTTGGGCAGAGGCGAAGTTTCGGCGTAGCGTGTGAGATGGTCAATCGCCACTATCACCCAGCGGTTGCCATCTGAAGTACTCGGAAGGGGCCCATAAAGATCACCTCCGACCCTGTCAAAGGCCCGTGCTGGACAAGGCAATGGTTGCAGTGGAGCAGCTAAGGCATGAGGGTTATTCTTGCGGCGTTGGCAAGCGAGGCAGGAGCGGACATATTGGCGGACGAATCGGTACATCCCGCGCCCGTAATATCAAATTCGCAGACGCGCGTATGTTTTCAGTACTCCTGCATGTGCACATTGCGGGTCGTCGTGAAACGCTGCACATATATCTGAACGTAGATGCCGAGGAACCACGAGTAACCACTTGCGCCCATCCGAGAGGTAGTTATGGTGGTATAGGAGCCCGTCACGAACAGCAAAGTGGTGTGCTTGGCGACGCAATGCACGGCCAGTAGAAGGCCCTGATGAGTCGGACAGAAAAGCCAGCATGGCAACAATCCATGGATCCTTCTGCTGCTCCGAAAGCATATCCGTGGCGGTGAGGGAGGACTCGCATATTTGTACTTTCTGATGATTGGGCTGGCCTGACACTGGGGAGCGAGACAAGGCATCCGCGTCCGAGTGTTTGCGACCAGAGCGGTACAGCACTCGAATATCATACTCTTGGAGGCGAAGCGCCCATCGAGGGAGGCGGCCTGAGGGATCTTTCAAGGACGACAGCCAGCATAGCGCATGGTGGTCCGTGATGACGTCGAACGGGCGGACGTAGAGGTAAGGCCGAAACTTAGTTATGGCCCAAGTGATAGCCAGGCATTCTATTTCTGTAACGGAGTAGTTTGCTTCCGCTTTTGTGAGTGCGCGGCTAGCGAAGGCAAGAACGTATTCATCGAAGTCAGTCTTTCGTTGTGCAAGAATAGCGCCATTGCCGACGCCACTGGCATCCGTGTGTATTTCTGTCGGTGCGCTTGGGTCAAAATGTCGGAGTAGGGGGGGTGAGGTTAGAAAACGGCGCAGCGTCGTGAATGCGGCATCGCAAACTGGCGGCCAGGACAAGAGGTCGTGGTTACCCGCGAGAAGCTGCGTCAAAGGCGCTATTATGGTGGCGAACTTGCGGATGAAACAACAAAAATAGGAGCATAATTCGGTGAAGCTGCGGAGTTCTTTTGTGGTCTTTGGCCGTGGGAATTCGGCAACGGCTTGGAGTTTGGTTGGATCTGGGAGCACACCATCTTTCGAAACAACGTGGCCGAGGATGACTAGCTGCCGGGCGGAGAAGTGACACTTTTTTAAGTTGAGCTGGAGTCCAGCATCGGCAAGGCAAGTGAGCACGCGTTTGAGGCGGAACAGGTGAGAAGAAAAGTCTGGGGAAAAGATGACAATGTCATCGAGATACCAAAGGCATGTCTGCCATTTGAGGCCCCGCAGGATGTTATCCATCATTCTTTCAAATGTTGCAGGCGCATTACAGAGGCCAAATGGCATCACGGTTAATTCATACAGGCCATCAGGCGTAACAAATGTTGTGTTCGGGTGGTCTGCGTCAGCCACGGGGACCTGCCAATAACGGGATCGTAAGTCTAAGGACGAAAAGAATTCAGCGCCTTGGAGGCAGTCCAGTGCGTCGTCGAAACGGGGAAGAGGATAGACATCTTTCCGGGTTATCTTATTTAAACGCCGATAGTCCACACAAAAACGAATAGTCCCATCTTTCTTTTTGACCAGCACTACCGGGGAAGTCCAGGGACTGTGTGATGGCTGTATAACGCCGCGTCGAAGCATGTCTCCTACGTGCTCATCGATGACGCGGCGCTCCGTCGCGGACACACGGTATGGACGTTGGCGTAGCGGTGCGTGGCTGCCGGTGTCGATGTGATGAACGACTGTAGAGGTACGTCCTAAACTTTGTTTTTGGAGGTCGAAAGAAGTTCGAAATCGGTTAAAGAGGTCAAGGATCTGCGTGCGCTGACTCGGAGTGAGGTTAGGATCAATAAATGGAGCAAACGTTCGGTCACATGCAGGCGCAGGCGCAGAGGCAGGGAGAGCCATAGCGTTAACGTGAACAGGAGTCGAGTCATCAGGCACATCGTACACAGAGTTCGTGTCGAATTCGTCAGCAAAGCCGAGGCACTCGCCACGATGTAAGCTTGATAGACACGAGAACGGATTCGAAACGTATAGTGCGCCGGAGCCGTGGCGAAAGGGAAGGAGGGCAAAGGGAAGCAAGAAGGGATGACGGCGTGCAGCAAGTTGAGATGGCGTGAAAAGAACTGTGGAATCGCAGAAAGCAGAACAGGAAACGGGTACAAGGGCGGCAGAGAAAGGAGGGATATCAGCGTCGGTGGTGACGAACACCCAGCAGAAGGTGGAAACAAATCTTCAGAAGGACTGCCGCAAAATGGAGTCAGCGCAAGTTCCGCACAGGCACAATCAATAACAGCGTGATGACATGAGAGGAAGTCCCATCCTAGAATGATGGCATGAGAGCAGCGGGGAAGAACGACAAACTCAATGTGGTGTAGACTGTCTTGTATGGCGACGCGGACGGTACATGTTCCTAAGGGCTCAATTGGCTCAGCGCTTGCTGTACGTAGCGAAATGATAGAAAACGGCGTCGCGACTTTTCGGAGCGTACGGCGAAGCTGGTCGGCAATCACGGACACTGCGGCACCCGTGTCGACAAGCGCGTGAACGGCGACACCTTCGGCAAAAACTTCAATGACGTTCGTAGGGAATAAACGAGGGCTTGAGCAGTTCAAAGAGATCGCAGTTCTTGCCTCCGGAACTGCGCCTTCTAGTTTTCCTCCACAGCGGGAGGGCGGCGGACGATGAGGGAGAGGGAACGTCGACGGGGAGATGGAGACCGACGTGTGTTGAAGCTTCGGGGAACAGGAGAGGAAGGAGCGAAGGGCGGAACTTGTGGCGAATAGCGGGACTGGGAGTCAGTAGTATTCCCTTGACATATCGCAGTATCGAGAGGATACCAACCCCGCCGGCGGCAGAACTGTGAGTGACACGTGGCCAGCAAAGCCACACGCGAAGCAGATCGGCCGGTTGTCTTGGGTACGCCACGGATTATCAACAGAGGGCCTACGTAGCGGTGCACTGTTTTGAGCTGGGCGTAGGGGCCGCGGAGGCACGCAGAAGCCGCTTCAGGGCAAGTAGTTCGCAGCTGGAGAAGGCGAGGCATAGAAGCCGCTTGTGGGGGTGTAATGCGCAACTTCAGGCGGTGGTTTTGGCCTGGCGACGATGGCAGCGTACGTGAGCGGAACCGGCGCTGAGGGTGGCTGATTAGCGAGAGGTAGTGCGTCGCTGACTTGTTCGTGTATGACGCGTCGGAGTTCCGGGGACAAAGAGAACTCAGACGACTGGGTAGCAGGCAGCAGTGACAGTTGGTGCGCGACTTCTTCGCGAACGAATTGCTTGATTTGGTCGAGGAACGAAGAGTGGGCGGGAGCAGCACGGGAAGTGCCAGTTAAAGCCAAAATCGTGTCGTCGGGCGCGGCAGCTCGGCGCGTAGTAAGGCGTTATTTCCGGAGCTCATCGTAGATCTGGCACAGTATAATGACCTCGTCAATCGTTTGAGGATTTTTCGTCAAGAGTATTTGGAAGGCGTCATCCTCTATGCCCTTCATGACATTCTTGATCTTTTCAGAGTGGGGCATGGCGGGATTAATGCGCCGGCAAAGGTCAACTACGTCCTCAATGTACCTTGTGAAGTTTTCACCCATTTGCTGAGTGCCACTACGCAAGCGTTGTTCTGCGCGAAGCTTGCGCACAGCAGGGCGACCGGAGACTTCTTTGAAAGAATGCGTAAATGCTGTCCAGGTGGAGAGGTTGGATTCGTGATTCCGGACCCAGAGATTAGCGACTCCAGAAAGATAGAAGATGACGTTAGTCAGCTTAGCTTTGTCATCCCACTTGTTATGCACACTCACGCGATCGTATGACGACAGCCAATCCTCCACGTCATGGTCGTCGTTGCCGCTGAAGACCGGAGGATCTCGTTGGCGTAGAGCCCCGGAGCAGACGACAGGCGATGCCACGGGAGGATCGGGCTGCGCGGCGTCCTGAGGCATGGCAGAAACGGTAGGGAGCGTCCGGCTGCGGAGGTCCAGGTTTGGGAAGGGCCCAGCACGTCCACCAAATGTCAAGAAGCGTTATAGTTCGATTGCTAAAACGCTCAGATAGCAGAGCACCGCAGCGAGAGGACACAGAGCTTCGCCGACACAGGCACAAGGCTTCCAAACACTCGTTGTCGTCGTCTTTCTCTAAGCAGTGCCTACTGCTCATTCTTCTTCAGTACAGTATGTATATATATATATATATATATATATATATATATATATATATATATATATATATATATATATATATATATATATATATATATATATATATATATATATATATATATATATATATATACTTCTACAAAATTGCTGTAGGTACGGCTGATAGGTAGTTGCAGCAACGAAGGAGCCCACTCACGAACATTCCATGTTTACTGTTTTAATGTTTTGGCTATAACACGGGCTTTGTCAGAATATACACGGATACAAGCGCACAACTACTTTTATGGGCATGCGCACGTGGGCATAATCAGATGTACATGCATGTGAACACTTGCAAATACTAGAAGAAACTGTTGCACGTTAACTTAAGCACGTTAACTTATATGTATTATTCATCATTACGGTGTCACAATGATTGTACATGAAGTTACAGAAGGATATCGATTGCGACATGGCAAAACTAGGAACATATTGATTTGACATGCTTTGTCAAATCTCTACAAGAATATACACATCAAGATACGGCAGAAAGGCAAGACATTTTTGCTGCGCTCTCGTTGTTACCGGATGATACAGCGGTAAATTTATGAATGAGGAAGGATTCTCGTACTGCTCTATATGCCTACGTGGGCATGCCCATAAAAGGGGTCGCGTGCTTGTATCTCTGTTTATTCTGACGAAGGCCGACCCACGGCCGAAACGCTAGAACATTGACCATGCGATTTTCGTAATTATGCCCCTTCGTTTCATCAACTATATGTATATATATATATATATATATATATATATATATATATATATATATATATATATATATATATATATATATATATGTATATATATATAATATTTCATTAGTCATTGCTCAGATGTTCAAAACGTCACTTTTTCTATTGAAGGACATGGCACAATTAGGCATTGTCAGAAAGTGGAAATACAGCATTTATTACTCATTTCAGAGTTAGATTAGATTAGCCTGACTGGTTCTCATTCAAAAATCATTTACGAATAACAATATAAGAAGAAACTAACATTACGACCTTGTTTTTGTTTAGGGTGTAACTTTACCTGCACTGAAGGTAAGTAGATATCTTTCTCGAAATTTTCTGTAGATGATATATGTTTCAGTGTTATTATTTATCACTGTGTTTGTGGTTTTGTGCGATTATTGTGTTCCTGGGATGTGCCTTCATCGCACATATCTCCCAACACTCTCACCGTCATTTGTAGTCAAAACACGTAACCTGAACAAAGTATTACAATGTGCACGCTTTCGTACAACCTACCAGGGTGTCTACCAACCGGGAAAACCTGGAATTATCAGGAATCTTGAGTAGTCTGGAAAACCTTAGGGAAAACTCGGGGAATTTGTGTTTCTATCAGGGAACATTGGCTGTATATTTAATAAAAGGGAAACCAAAGTCACCGTAATGCTGGCTCAAGTAAGAGAGAAGAATCGTAACGAATGGTCTTTGACGCTGCGTCGTCTTCTGGAGGAGTTGCCAGAGTAGTCAACGAGTGACTTTCTGGGCGCCAAATAATCCGGACGGCTTTACGGCACCAGTACGTACCCCATAGGGTCAATGTATAAGAACGCTGAAATTTCGGACGCAAGAACCCTTCGCCGTCCGATTTTCCGGAACTTTTGCCGTGACCGCAGGTCCGAAACGGCATTCACAAAAGCCACAACCGCCGCCATTTTGATAACCTCGCCACCTCGAACCGGCACACTCGCACGCAGATCCGCTGGCTGGCGTAGCCACCACCGCGGCAATGCAAGGTCTAGCTTAAGCATCTGGCCATTCTGTACCGTGTTTTTCATTGAAAGAATTCGCCGCTGTCAGCAATGGCACCTACACTGCCTTTGTGGTCATCGCGACTGGCTTCGAATTTCGGAAAGCACAACACGTTTTATAGTGCCAGTTTTTGAAAGTTATCTTCACCGCATTACAGAATTGTTACACTGTGAAGCATAACAAATGTGGGAAGGGTCAACTGTCGCGGGACACAGTATGTATTCCTTAATTATACACGTGTACACCCGCCATCTTCAGTCATAGTACGCGCACCGATATGCCTAATGAATGCAGGCCTCCAGAACTTTTCGGGCCTGCCTGTGGCGATTTGAACCCTTAATGGCTGTAAAAGACATGCATTCATTTTTTTACGTTTTATCGGCCCGCGGGGAGCCCGGAAAATCGGACGCTGACAGGCTCTATTGTCCAAGAGGATGCTTCAAATATTCCGTGTAGCTAATGCGCAGCCTAAGGAGAACAAGTAGAAAAAGGACCTGCGCATTGAGAAATGAGCGGGGAGGGAAGCACGCCACCAATTTTTTTTTTCTTTGAGGGAGCTTGCACTCTAAAAGCAGTGTTGGCTGACACGGAGATGCAGGTGTCCTTCATCCAAGTAAAAACAAAATCTTTAAAGCAGTGAAATGCAACACTGAGGCATTGTGCGCGGGCTGAGTATCTCAGGAAAGTTGAGGTTGACTTACTACCTGTTGCGAGAGAATCTCACTTCTGATAAATTTCGGGCCTCATACCAATTAGCTTGCTATTAATTGATAGAAATAGCTCATATACGAAAATGTTCTGTATGCATCTTTTTTTATTCGTAGTTGGGGATGTTCGACACAGTTTGCAATGGGTTTTACCATTTACTTTCGAATGTATTTTATTCGCTTTGCATTTTACTAACCCCTCCCTTCTGTTTTCTTTTTGAATAAAATGAACACTACCCCTTACTATTCAAACTGAATTAATTGTTTTTTTAACATGCTTAGTAGAGAGTGACACCATTGGGCGACATGATGTAGGCAGCCCGTGTTGACAAAAAACAAAGTTCTGTGTCACGCAGGAAATAGTGCAAAGGCACTCAGGGAAAACCTGGAAAACTCAGGGGAATTGGAAATGTCGACTTGGTAGACACCCTGCGTACATGCAGCCTTCATATCTGATAAATTGGGCTAGGACATTCTTTGGACATTGCAAACTCCTTCATTAATTTTTTTCTGTGCAGATAATGAAGAGTGCGAAGATTCATTGACCGAGACTTACTCCCGTGTGCCCCATAGTTTTTTCCTTCAATCGGCAACACCTGAAGACATAGTCGCAGTCATTTCCACTCTAAAAAATACAGGGCCTGGTCTCGATAACTTCAGCCCATCTCTCATGAAAATGATAGCGTACCTAATATCTGAAATATCCTGTCACATAGTGAACTTTATCTTTAAAACAAGAATCTATCCAAATTTTTTTGAAGAAAGCCAAAATAATCCCTGTTTTCAAGAAGGGAGATAAGCGTCTAACATCTAACTACCTCTCTATTGCTACAGTTTCATTCTTCAGTAAAATAATTGGAAAACTAATCGTAACACGGTTATCAAGCTATTTATCAAAATTTTGTATCCTATCACCAAATCAATTTGGGTTTCGGGAAGGTTACTCAACTCATTATGCGCTAATATTTCTAACAGACAAGATTCGGCAGGCAATTGGCACTGGAAATTTCGCTGGCGCATTATTTATTGACCTTTCTAAAGCATTCGATTCACTTGCACGATTCACATAAAATTTTCGTGCATGCCTGAAGATGTCTCGCATTGAGATGGAAGTAGGCGTAAATAATTATGAAATGAGCGGTGACCATAGAAAAAGAACCGGCCAAACAGGTATGGAGTGAAGTTTACAACCACGCAGACAGGAACCAGACACCTTCGCTCGGTAATGAAGTTCCGCTACAAAGGAACCAGAAGACGGCTGCCGTCCGCTATAACAAGGCCATGACCGCGCGGGACTTGCACGAAAATAGCATCAATTTCTTGGCTACTATGATAGGTGCTCAACTCTGTAGTTGACGAAGCATCCAAATACCCACAAATAGATGAGGTGGCGATTAAGTTCATGAGAAGAGAGAAGCCATCGGCTTGGAAGAAACACGAAGACAAAAAAGTACACGTTTGTTAAAAAGGTCCGCGAGGGGCAAAGTGTTTAACAAACGAATGAAGCAAAGACAAATAAGAACGAAGTTGCCGGCAACTTTTACTGACGTCGTAACAAGAAACTCTTTGACTGCGGTAACTTTCCCTGAATCACGCTAGATTACAGAAACGTCGACAATAATACCAAGCACAGTTTTGTGACAGTGCCTAAGTGGAATATTCTTTTAGTTAACTGGTAGTACAGTCTTGCACCAAACACAAATTGTGTACAAAACAAAACACACAAGTTGTGTACCGGACGCAGTTGAGGAATTCACAACGTTATCCAGCTACAAGTTAATGTTCACAACATAAACAAATGTAAATGGTGCATCGTGCGACAAAACGTGTCTGATGCTTAAACGATGTTGCGCGACAAAAAAACGTCACGGACGTGAGAAAAGACGACACACCAAGCGCAAATCGTTCCGAGCAATATCGTTTAACTAATGGATTACCAACTGGCCCGGAATGCTGCTCTCATTAAGTGTCTGATGCGTTGCGTAAGCGAAACACATAACCTTGTCGTGATGATGTCGCCGGCGATATCGGGCTGCCTTTTTACGCTCGAGCTCATTTGCAGCAATTTGCGAATACCCGGACCAACTATCGATGCACGAAATGGGCTCGGCACCACACAGACAATCAGGGGTGTTGTATACAAGATAGTAAGCAGACATTCTAATTTGCGATGCGAATAAAGTGGCGATAGTGAACTCAGAATCTCCACTTGCCATCGTTTCTTTTCGCTACATCTCAGTTGACACCAAAACACCCTAAGATAACTCAATGAATAATTGTGCTAGCATAAGGCCTATTTCTGATTTGATGCCTCGGTGCTCGGTATTGGCTGAGTGTCGCTGGTGTTGGCGCGAAGTTTTACAAAAATATCTCGCCCGAAAGACGGTCATTTAAGCCAAAAATGTATCTGTAAGAAAGCAATGAGTAACACAGAGCTTCAGCCTCACCATAAAGAGGGCGTGGGACAACTACATGTGTGATGTCAGCGTCAGAAGAACTGGCAGACTTCAAAATTCAGCCAGAACTCATACACGACAAATATTCAATTATGCGAATAGCCAAAAAGCGTCATGTATGTGGCGTACCGGACTCCTCTTTCGTGAGTTTTTCTGGACACGCTGCACCTTCCAGTTGCACTGCCGTGAAGTCCACGCATAGCCAGTGACACATGCACAGTGACCGAAGCCGTACCCGGCAGGGACCCAGTGGTACATGGCCACTTTCGCATCAACGAGTTTGCTTGAAGAGGTTCACATAGCCAGTAGCACATTTCCACGTGAATGGCAAAACTTTTTAGCATGCAAGTACCTTCTAAATTTGCCTGAGTTTTCGCCCCTGTCGCTTCACTGGGATTGGCAAAGAATTTTTGGTGCGATAGCTGAAAAGCTACATACGGTAGCTAGTGAAGCTAGCAAGCTGCTATCTGTCGACCTGAGTGATAGACAGAAAGTGCACACAGTTTCTGTTTGAACTGGTGAACGCGCTAGTGAACGCATTTTCAAGTGCGCCAAATCGAAAGCGTTAGATTTTGTCTCTGTAGAAAATACATCAGCTCACCAGCCGTTCTTCAACATTATACGAACAAGGCCACAGAATATACCGGGGGTAAACGGATAAGTAAGGGCAACTTAGTAACCGACGATGCAGGCGCAGACAAGCTATTGTCTCTGAGACGCAATGTCAAAAGCTGGACGTGGCGTCCACTGCAGCGCTTCTTTGCGAAGGTGACGTGTAACACAGCACTTCCACTAATTCTTACCCTTATGGAAACATTTCCAGGATGTATTTATCATTACACCACGTCAACTGAGATGCAATAAGCTATGTTTATTTGAATGTTTATCGTCCGTATTTTAAACCCACAAGCGAAGGACCGCTATATTGAAGATGAAACGGGATCTTGATGATTGTGTGTATGTAAGCACGATGAATTGCACGGATAGTTACTGGAGTGGTATTGCGGAACAAAAGCGACACGGACGTAAGAGCAGAAGCCACACCAGGCGCAAACTTTCACAGAAGTTTATTGTACCGCTTTATCAGTTTTATACATGTGAAGCAGTGTAGACTGCGCATGCGCTTACATGAAAACGAACTGCGCATTCGTGTAACATAGTTACGAGTCATGTGATGCCGCCTCCAAAAAACTTAGTTCTTTTCCTATGAGAGCCAGTGAAGGGACACTAACCCACTTATCGCTCAATTTTGCAATCATTTGTGCTTCAGTTATTTGTCGGGTGAGCTGCGTCCTGCCACGGGACACAATCGTGCAATCGTCATTGATTGGTTTGCAACCATGATGGCGACAATGAATCGCCAAGAACCCACCTGTGCCATTTCTCACGTTGTTGCGGTGTTCGTGGATCCGATCATTGAGGCAACGTCCAGGTTGTCCGATATATTTCTTCCCATATGAAAGCGAGAGGTTGCAAACCACCCGGTGGACACACTCGACGAACTTTTTGCGTTGATGCTTTCTGCACTTATCAGAAGGGACGGCATTTGGATCCGTCAACCAGTCAAGCTTGCCGAGCTTGTTGAGAGCAGAAAATCTCTTACATTCGCCATTCGGGCCATCTTCTTCAAGTTATGGGACATCCCGTGAATGTAATGTACAACACTTACTTTAGGGCGTTTGCCAGGACGGCCATCGGCAACTGACTTCTGCAAGCTCCATAGCGCTTCTCTTAAAATGCCTTCTGCGACAGTCACTTGCAACTCCTTAGGATATCCAGCCTAAGACAAACTTCGAGTTTGCTTTTCAAAACGTACGTCCACTACAGGGCTGCAAGACTTGCTAAGGGCATTCTTGAAGCAAAAACTGATAATGGCCCGCTTGACAAGCTTGGAATGAGGTGACGTATATGGCAGAAGTGGCTTGTTGGCTCGCGGCTCATATGACCAATACGTGTGGCTGTCCTGAAAGTTCCGGCGAAGATCAAGAAAGCGAAGAGACCTATCTACTGGCAACTCATGAGTAGCTTGAAGGGGAGCTAAGCACTTCTGAAACGTCTCTAACGCTTTCTTTGTTTCCAGAATTGAGATATCAGATGAGCAGTCAATGAAAATTAACAGTCATCAACGTATCTAAATATTTTAAAAGGTTCAGTGCCTTGCACTTGTAGTGAAATGTCACGGCTGCAGCTGCAAGGCACTAGCTGCACTTGTAGCCGTGTTAAGCTTGTTAAGCAGGCCATTATCAGCTTGTGCTTCAATAATGCCCTTAACAAGCCTTGCTGCCAAGTAGAGGGCGTAAGTTATGAAAAGCAAACTCGACGTTTGTCCTTGGCTGGATATGCCAAGGAAGTGCAAGTGTCTGTCGCGGAACGCATTCTGTTCAGCTTGCAAAAGTCATTTGCCGATGGCCCTCCTGGCAAACGCCTTAAAGTAAGTGTTGTACCTTACATGCACGGGATATCACATAACTTGAAAAGATGGCCCAAAAGGCGAGTGTAAGAGTAGTTTTTTCTGCTCCCAACAAGCTCGGCCAGCTTTGCAGGTTAGCGGATCCAAATGCCATCCCGTCCGACAAGTGCAAAAGGCATCACCACAAAAAGTCATTGGCTCCACGAACACCACAACAACGTAAAAAATGGCACCGATGGGTTCTTGGCGATTCATTGTCGCGATCAAGGCTCCAGACCAATTTAGGACGATTGCACTATCGTGCCCCGTGGCAGGACAAAGCTGATCCGAGAAATAACTGAAGCAAAGATGATTGCAATATTGGGCGATAAGTGTGTTAATATCCCTTTGGGAGGCGGCATCATATGATTCGTAACTATGTTACACGAATGTGGAGTTCGTTTTCATGTAAGCGCATGCGCAGGCCACACTGCTACACATGTATAAAGCCGATTCAGTAGTACAATGAACTTAGTTGTAAGTTTGCGCTTGGTGTGTCTTGTACTCTTACGTCCGTGTTGTCTTTTGTTGCGCAATATTACTTGAGTAATGGATTACCAACATGCGCGGAATGCTGCTCTCATTATGTATGAAAGGCACTCGCAATGTATATAAACCAAAAGAGAGTCTACGTGTGTTTTCAATGACGCACAATGAAAGAAATGGTCTGATTCTTTAGTTTCAAAGTCACAAAGCAACCCTGGGTGCTATCAGGTACGCCGAAGTGGATGTCTCAGGAAAGGTTTGAAGGAATGTGGTTTACAAGTGTTCAACACAAAACAGGGCAAATTTCCAAGAAATGTCCAGTTTACAATGAAGGGTGTTCGCGCATAGCAAATTGAGTTTTTAATTTGCCAGTCGTAAAAAATTTTATTTCCTAGGGGAGGGAGGTTGATCGTTTGAAAGACCTATGTTTTCTAGTGGAAAATTCTTTAACAAGTACGCTCGAAATTTAAACGTTGCTTCTTCGTTGCTTCTCTTGTAGATGGGCACAAGCCTTGCCGCGCCCTTAGTAAGTATACCCTCTTCTTTTAAATGTTGAGTCAACGAGGCGATTCTTTCTGAATATTATCAAATATCTTATAGATTCCTGACAATTTAGGTCAAATAATGTGTCAATGTCTCTGTAGAGGGCACCATATGTGCGTCATATTGTCTTCATGAAATGTTCTCCACTAGACACCATCACGAAATCCCACGTCACGTTCGTCCGTTTTTTTGAGGACGTGACGAGCTTTAGGCGAATAGATAAATGAAAATAATGGCAGCACTGATCCATCTAGTTCCCACTAACACCAAAATATATGGCCAGCAAACATGATCTTTCTTTATATCTGCCATTATATAAACACAAGTATCCTAGGAATTGCCCTGTGATTACATATACACGAACTGAACAAGTTCATGCTTGTTGGTGCATTACGCGGGATCAGTTTCGACCAGTGATGCTTTCATCCGGTTTTCGCGCGTATCGGCATGTGACATCCGGGCACGGCGAAACAGGTACAGCCGCTAGCTAGGTTTGTTGAGTATGTTCCGCCGCTTCTTCAATTTTTGTTGAACAAATCCTATGTACACATACGTCCTCACAAGTATAGTGCGTATTTTTGGTGCATGGTCAAAATCTCAATAATAAATGACGCTGGTGAGGCCAGTCAGTTCCATAGCCTTTCATCGCGGCCTCACCAGATCCGACGCCTAAATAACAGAAGTTGTGGTATGCACATTTCTTACGCTGTTTTCCTTTACTCGATTTCATCATCATCATCATCATCATCATCATCATCATCATCCGATTTTATGTCCACTGCAGGACGAAGGCCTCTCCCTGCGCTCTCCAATTACCCTGGTCCTGCGGCAACCGATTACAACTAGCACCTGCAAATTTCCAATTTGGTCGCACCACTTAGTCTTCAGCCGTTCTCTACTGCGCTTGCCATCTCTTGGTACCCATAATGTCGCCTTACTAGTCCAACGGTTACCTACTGTGCGCGTTGCCTGGCCAGCCCAGCGCCATTTTTTTTCTCTTATTGTCAATTAGAGTATTATCTATACCCATTTGCTGTCTGATCCAAACCGCTATCTTTCTATCTCTTCAAGTTATACCTAGAATTCTTCGTTCCATCGCTCGTTGTGCAGTCCTTAACTTGTTCTCAAGCTTCTTTGTCAGTCTCCAAGTCTTTGCCCCATATGTCAGCACTGGTAAAATGCACTGATTGTATACCTTCCTTTTTAACGATAACCGTGAGCTTCCACTAAGGAGCTGACGATGTCTGCTGTATGCGATCCAACCCATTTTTATTCTACGTTGAATTTCCTTCTCATGGTGAGGGTTCCCTGTGATTGGTTGACCTAGGGAAACGTACTCCTTCACAGACTCTAGATGCTGACCAGCGATACTCAACTCTTGTTCTCTTTCCCGGCTATTCATAATTACCCTTGTCGTGTGCATATTAATCTTCACCCCCACTTTAACCCTCGCTGCTACGGTCCTCAATCATTTGTTGTAACTCGTTTGCAATGTTGCTGAATAGAACAATGTCATCAGCAAACCAAAGGCTCCTGAGATATTCGCCGTCGATCCTTACTCCTGAACCCTCCCAATCCAATAGCTTGAATACTTCTTCCAAGCATGCAGTGAATAGCATTGGAGAGATTATGTCTCCTTGTCATACCCCTTTCTTTATTCGTATCTTCCTACTTTTCTTGTGTGGAATTAAGGTGGTTGTGGAATCTCTGTAGATATTTTCCAATGTATCTACGTAAGTGGTCTGTACTCTTATTACGCCGTGCCTCCATGACTGCTGGTACTTCTACTGAATCAAATGCCTTTAGGCAATCTAATAAATCCATATAGAGAGGCTGATTGAATTCTGCGGATTTCTCTATTACCTGATTATTGACATGGATGTGGTCCACTGTAGACTATTCCTTCCTAACCTGCATATTCTCTTCGTTGACTGAAGTGAAGTGTGGCCCTTATTCTATTGTAGATTATTTTGGTAAATATTTTATATAATACTGGGAGTAAGCTAATGGGCCTATAATTTTTCTGTTCTTTAACGTCTCCCTTTTTGTGAATTAGTATAATGTTTGCATTCTTCAAGTTTTCTGGGACCCTCGCAGTCGAAAGACACTTCGTATGGGGAACCGCCAGTTATTCAAGCATTATGTCTCCTCCATCTTTCAGTAAATCGACTGTTATTCGATCTCCTCCGGCCGCTTTTCGCTTTTTCATGTCTTGCAAGCCTTTATGACCTCATCTCTTGTTACAGGAGGAGAATTTGTACCCAGTTCATTATTGTTTCGAATGGAGTTCTCCGGAGCCCTCTGGATGCTGTACAGTTCAATATAGAATTCTACCGCTGCTTTTATTTTACCTTCGAGATTGCTGATTATATTACCTTGCTTATCTTTCAGTACATACATATTGGTTTCAACTAAGTTTCCTTCTCACTGATTTCAGGCTGCGTCCATTTTTTACGACTTCTTCAGTCTTTCCCACGTTATAATTTCGAATATTACCTATTTTCGCTTTGTTGATCAGTTTTGACATTTCCGCGAATTCTAGCTTATCTCTTGAGTTGGACATTTTCATTCTTTGATTCTTCTTCAATATGTCCTTTGTTACTTGAGAGAGCTTGCCTACCGGTTGCCTTTGTGCCTTGCCTCCCACTTCAACTGCTGCCTCTGAAGCCAGCCTCTTGACGGTTCCGTTCATTACCTCTATGTCATCATCATCATCATCTCGCTGTTCTAAGGCTCCATATTTGTTTGCAAGTGCTAGCCTAAATTTTTCGGCTTTTATCCTTACTTCTTCTTAGTTTTCCTGTTTTTTCTTGACTAATGTTACTCTTTTTCTGTTAAAATTGAGGTGAATCCTTGTCTTTGCTAACCTATGATGATTGCACTTTACCCTACCTATCACTCCTACATGCTGCACTATGCTGGGATAGGCAGAAAGTACGAACTCAATTTCATTTCTTGTTTCACTATTGGGGCTTTTCTGGGTCAATTTTCTGTTGCTGTGTTTCCTGAAAAAGGTGTTCATTAGTCACAACTTATACCTTTCTGCAAATTCTATCAGCATCTCTCCTTTAGCGTTTCTAGAATCGACGCCGTAGTTGCCAATTGCCATTTGACCCACCTGCGTTTTCCCCACTTTTGCAATGAAGTCACCCATTACTACTGTATACCGATTTTGCACTTTTGTCATCGCTAATTCAGCACCTTCACAAAACTGATTTACTTCCTCATCGTCGTAACTGAATGTGGAGCGTAGGCTCCTACTACCTTTAATCTATAGCTCATATTAAGTTTGATTACAACTTCTGCTACTCTCTCAATATTGCTGTAGAATTCGTCAATGTTCCCCACTATGTCCATATGAATTAGGAATCCTACCCAGTAGTGCTTCACGTCAGGGAGACCTCTAAAGTATAGACATGGCTTTTATTCAGCAACGTATAAGCCTCACCAGTTCTTATTTCACTAAGGCCGATGATATCCCAAACATTGTCTGATAGTTCCTCTAGCAGTACCACTAAGCTAGCCTCACTCGACAAAGTTCAGCTGGTAAAGGTTTACAGGGTCAGTGTCCATTGGCGGCCTCTCCGGGCCTGGAGATTTTTAGCACTCTCTGCTGCGTTACAGGGCTGACCGCCGTCTTGTTCAGGTACTCCACAGCTGTAGGGTAGTGAGGGCCGTGGATTTATTGTAGATATCATCAGGGAGGCTGTGGCCGAATACTGCACCAGGGAGGCCAATTAGTGTTGTGGTGAGGGTGCGTCTTTCTTCAAGCTCATTGCGGCTTCCTAAGTTGGTTGCACCTGGATTAGTATAGCCCCACTCGCTCTCGGCACCTTTCGCCGCTGTCAGACGTCATTCCGAGCCTGGAGATGTAGTAAATAGACGTAAATAAAGGAGCAGTTCATTCGCAAGAACATCGGCTTCAAGGTAAATTGTGTCTTCACTTCTTGGGCAATTATGTCGCACGCGCGCATTCGTCGTCGTATTTTGTATTCCTGTCAGTGGCTCACTCTTGTTTTACAGCGGAGTTGTTATGCGCTAGGTTCGGGCTGTTTGTGTGCGTAGGCAAAAAAGTGGGCGGCCACTGCAGAGGCAAAATAGCTAAAGCATCCAACAGAAGCGTGTCTCTGAGTGTGCCTCTGCTGCATTTGGTCGCGAGGAGTGTCAAAACGTACTGTCATAAAAATACCCTAATTAACAAAGTAACAAGGGAATTTGCACAGCTCAGTATGAATTGGGGCTTATGTCAGGGCTCTCTAGGCGAACGACATAACTTATCTCAGTTCCCTTCCACCCGTGCTAAGGGTAGGCCGGGTGCGGTGTGGACTGCGTAAGAACAGTGCGCCTACGGCTGCACCGTCGTGAACAGTAGCGGGATTGTGGGCGACGACGGTGGGCAGCACGTATTACGGAACAAGGTTGTTCCGCAAACGCGAAGCGTGTGTACTTTTGGTTAGATCACCCTACCGACTCCACTGCCATCGTAATTGTGGCTGATTTCAACATAGATGTATCTCGGCCAGAGGAAAGTGGTTGGAGGCGTTTCCCTTGGCAACTTTCGACATTCATTGTTACAAAACATCAGTGTGGCCACGACGCGTCATCGTTCATGATAGGCCTCACATTTCCCAAGAGCGTTTCCAGTGCCGCCACCGAACCGCTATCCGTATATTGTAGCAATAATAAAGCGATAGAATAAATAATAAGTCCAGAAAAGCGAAAAAAAGAAGGTTAAAATAAGAAAAATAAATCAGTACGCATTTATTATTGCTACAAAAAATTGTAAAAAAGAACGAAATTCGTAATCTTATGTGTCTTATTTTCAATGAAGCTATTTACTATCAACATATTTACCACGCCACATACAGCTCGCGGTCATCCACCTTCACAGAGTCGAATGGCTTTGGACATTTTAGTATATGCCTTTCTTCGCGCTTCTCAGCTCTGGGTGTGCCACTTAACCGATGCTACCTGTTCTCCATCGACGGCGAACGCCAACGCATTGAGTGGCATGCTCACAGTCGCGGGGAATGGCAATCTTACGCCTGCACCGGCCTGGACTGAATATTTGGCGAGATATTGATACATTAAACTGGTGATACCTCAAAAGGGGGATAAAAAGTGGGCGCGCACCGACAGATTTGTGATTGGCCAACAGTGAGAAAAGCAAAAACAAATTAGCTTTACGTCTCTTTTTGTGTGTGGTTCTTGTGCTGCTTCGCCAGTCTTTATTAATAAATGAACGACAATGTTCACGCGTAGAGCATAACAACATCGGCAAAGAACTTCTCGAGTGGCACGTTTGAGTTTGCCGAACTGAGGTTTGTTTGCGGGGTGCATTTGCATCGCAGTTTGTGCTCATTATTTGCTTCGTATGCCACCTGTTACCGTGAATCTACCGTGTGTCATATCAGCGGGTAAGGTTTTCATAAATAGGCGCACGTAAATGATTTTTATGGCTAGTCCCGCATTATGAACTGCACACAAAATCACTGAAAGGGTCGTGTGCGCCTTCGCCTCATCGCCGGCATGGCACTGCTCTTAGTGGTGCTGTTCACGGTACACTCTGCCTGCGTGCTGGTGGAACCTTAAGATTGGCGCCCAGCTTATATGACGTAATTTTTTTTTCTCACGTGCCTAGATATTTTAAATATTTGTACTGACATTTTCTTTTTATGTAAGAAGAGAAAACGCAGCCTAACTATTTTTTCGCTAAAGGTATAGTACGTGGTGTATTCTAGTAAAACAGTAAATCAATACATTACTCAAGCTGCTCATAATATTTCTTTCATAATACTACAAAATCACTGAATACAAAAATTCTGTGATTTCCTTCCTGTACAAGGCAACAACATGCTTCAAGTCGCACTTTTGTGTAGCGCATTTCAATATTTTATAAGTTGTCTATGCTTATCTAGGTGACCCTATTAGAAAACTTACACAAAGCTTCAGATCTTTTGCCAGTGAAAAGCCCCTATATTTTTTACTCATATTGTCACGGCTAATAAAAAAGTAGGGTCTAGCATCGGGCTGCCTGCCCTGGTGTGTTATCTTTATTTATATGTTTGTTTCCTTATGTTCGGTTCCCAATGTCGGTGCTGAATACATGTGATAGTAGTGAATATCACAGATAACACAAAAGTTGGTGCGCTGGAGAATAAGCATTGGCTAGTGTTACAAACAATGCCTAGGTATAAGTGAATAAATAGATTCGATAATAATTATCAGATACGGCAAAAAAAGTAAAACTCAACACAAAAACAATTTGGGTCATAACATCAGAGCACACAAAACGACCTAAAGCTTCAAGGAAGCGCTGACCGTTTCTGATTCGACATCTGGTTGGGCTCCCATTTCCAAGATTATTTTTTCTGTGAAGATAATTTCATTGACGCTGTAATTACGCGTTATTGGAGGGGGGTGCATACGCTATGCCGGCATCTTGTGCCTCTAGAGACATGATTTGAAACTTGAGCGTGTACTGAAAATCTTAAGCACCGAATTATACATTTGCAGCAAAGTTCCATCTCCGGCCTTGTCTAAATGCAGCAGCCGATCGCTAAGCCGTTCATTTTGCAGGTCTGCTCGTCTCAATGAGGCGAAAGCCTTAAGTGGCTCATGGGTAGAAAAAATTGTTCTCCAATTTTATAAAAAACGTTGACCGTCCGGTGTATGGCGCCAAAATTCAATTGCACCAAATTTGATGGTGCCACCCACAACCATTCGTGGCACTCGATTCTACAACCTTCGATGAGAGTTCAACCCACGAGCATAGGTCGGGTTTGAACTTATGACCTTTCGTGTTGCAAGGCGCATTTAGGGCACTCCAACCCTCGACCTCTGCTAGAAGTCAAACCCCCTGCTTTTGTTGGGACTGAAATTCAATGGCATCAAAATTAGTGGTGCCACCATTGACAGTCGAACCCTCGACCTTTAGTGGGAGTCGACCCCGCAACCTTTGGTGTTAATTATTTCAAAGTTATTTACGCACCTATAATTTAAATGTTAAATGGTGTTCTGGAGCCCGCAACTATAAGTGGGAGTCAGTCCAACCCATGAGCTTAAAGTTAATTAAAGCAAAGTTCATTAAGGTACTCGAACCCACGACCTTTGGTGAAAGTCGAAGCCTCGATATTTGGTGTGACCTAAATTCAATGACACCAAAATTGATAAGGTCACATTTGATGGTGGAACTCACGATCTTTCGTGGGAGTCGTACCTTGGGCCTTTAGTGGAAGTGAAACCTACCTCCTTTGGTGTTAATTTTGGGGAAGTCATTTACGCACCTTAACTAATATTGCGTAATTTAGTGTAAATTATAGGTGAGCACGTTAATCTTTATAAACACGCTCGAGCACTCAGCCACTGGTGGGAGTCGAGCCTTCAACCTTTTATGAGAGTGGAACAGAGGAACATAGGGGTTCAATACGGCGAAGTTAATTATGGTAAGTTGAGATAGAGTTATTAAGGCACTCGAACCCACAATCATTGGTGCATGTCGAATTCGCCACCTTTGATGTTAATTAGGGAGGTTAAGCCACAGTAACTAAGGTAGAGGTAAATACTGCACTCTAAAACAAGTAATTGCAAGTCACGACGCATTCAGTGAGAATTTCAGGTAATATTACAAAATGTCTCGTAAGGCCAGATTTTCTCTTTCATCCTCTTGAGGATATGGTAAAGTGACTGTCACCTTTCTGCACTTTGCTTGATGCCGGTAGACCTGTGAACAGCGAAGTCTTCAAATTTATATGCGTTAAGCACTAACGCCTTGAGAAATCCAAGCAGTGCACGAAACGCTAGTGAGGGAGAGCACACGAAACGCCCTTATATCATGTCGTAGTGTCGCGACCTGAGGGGTTGCAGCGGAGCGCCATAACAGGATCACCAGCACAGCAAGCTCTTAGAACATACTAGCGCGTGTCATGCTCGCGCCACGAGCACGCGCCTGCGCACTTTATATTCATCGTCTTTTGTACTGCCGACTTAGAGCGCTAACCTTTAGCTTCCGCGTGTAGTGGTGTCGGTGGGCGCTACAGGGCCCCCCGTCCAAACGAAACAGCGAAATGCACTCATCGACGAAGTGGACATGGCGGAGTCTTGGTTACATGCAGATCCGCAGATACGAGGGCGACATACGCGGGGAGCCCCGTGGGAGGCGCCTCGAGTTAGGGTAGCTTGACGCGGTCTAAGGAGACTACCTCTTCGCGACCGTTCTATACTATGGTGACAGACGTCGGTCTCTTGTCGAGGACGCGGTATGGCCCATCGTAGGAAGGTGTAAGAGGTGCCTTTACAGTGTTTCATCTGAGAAAAACGTGTCTCGAATGAGCAAGGTTTGCATGCACAAAGATGCTATCGTTCCAAAATCGAGGCGGGACATGGCGCAGTTATTAATGGAGTCCTGTAGGCACTCAAGCTACTACAACGGTCGGGGCAAGAGGTCTTAAGGAACAAGGTTTCCAAGAAGCCGCAGGGGTGCACCATATGTGAGTTCGACATGGGAACAGCCAAGGTCGTGACGTAGGACAGCGTGTAGGCCGAGAAGCACCATAGAAAGATGGTCAACCCAGTGCTCCCAACCAGGTGCACAGTGAGGGCAGCCTTCAGCTCATGGTGGAGCCGCTAAAACGTGATGTTGGCACAGGGATGACATGCACTGGTATGGCAGTTTGACATCACACAGGCTGTTGAGAGAAGTGAATGGGGGGCAGTCGAACTGCCGACTCCGATCAGTGGTCACGATGCTGGGGCAGCCAAAATGGAAAACCCATGCTGAAACGACGGCTTTGGCGACCGTTTCCGCAGTGATGTCCAGAATGGGCACGGCTTCGGGTCAACGATTGAAGGGGTCATTGTTATACTGTACCGGCAGTTGTGAGAGGCTGCAAGTGGTCCAAGTGAATCTATATAGACGTGGTCTAAGCTAAAACCACGTGGAAAGGAAGACTGCGTGCGAGTCTTCGCTTGGTGGGTCACTTTGGTGGTCTGGCAGGTGAGGTACTAATGTGCCCACTGGCGAACATTGTGTTAATAGAAAGGTACAGCTCAGCGAGACAATGGGCCTGCGTAGAGGCCACTGCGCATGCGCAGTGCAACATGCGCAGCGGCGCCTACGTTGGCCCGCTGGGCCCCCTGAGCTATAACTATCCAATGCTGGGACAGGTTTAGCGCTTTGTCACGAGGCATTGTGTGGCTCGGTTGCTGGGATGACAGATGTGAAAGGATTGGAGAACCGCACGACGGAAAGCTGCCGCAAAACCTCAATGCAGGGGTGAGCTGCAGCCGTGGGCATGTCACACCAGAGTGAGCCAGGCACAATCGGGCGAGGAACGAGTGTCAAGTAGTAGAGGAGCAGAAAGTTCATCCTAGAAATGGGGTGGTCTGTTAGAGGCAGAGACCCATCGCATCCGTTCCTGTATATACGAAGCAATCAAAGGGTGGTGTGAAGGTGTTACGCCTAGTATCTGACCCAAAGGGGCGTTTTATTAGCGGCTCGCATTAGCAATATGGAAGCAAAGACCAATAGTCTAAGCAAGACGAGTCTGTTATGTGTCTGATGTGTGGCAAATTAACTTCGCTTTCAATTTGAAGGGTCATCTTACGCCAAAATTCACGAAATTACGTGGCGCAAGACATAATGAAGAGAAAATATGGTCTTCCTTCAACATAAATCAATAATAGGCAGCTTTCGTTAACCTGCATTCGCAAATTTAGCCCCGTCCACTGGAGTTTTTGCTTATCAAGCATATAGACTGTAGTTCTAAGCATCCGCTGAGCCAATGTGGCCACCAGACTTTTTGTAAGGCTAAGCCATCAAACTACATTTGTGTCATACGCAAACTCTCCTTACAGTATACAGCCGATACTTATCCAAACATTGTGATTTTGTGCAGTCCTCTTTAGTGTATCAGAGCCCTTCGCTACCTACCAGGCAAGGAAAGATACCAGTACTGCTTGTGCTATTTCGCAAAGATACATAATGACACATTTTTTACTCATTTTACCGCATACTTGTAGTCTTTTATGAGAAGGCACACCCCAGTTTATATCACATTTGCCGCATCTTTGCACTTTTTATTTTTCGGGCGAGTATGAGGTAAGTTCTCCTTGTTGGCTAATATGATGTGCTCATCGTATTTTGGCTTATCTGTTCTATTCGACATTACCATGCAGCTTTATTTCACTCCGAACTGTCCTGTTGCTTGTAAGGTCGTTCAAGCTTCAGTTCTTAATACACCACGTCGAATTCAATTAAAGCTGGTTAATTAATTATTTCTAATAATTATTGGGACATTTTACTTTTCTCCTATATAGAATTATTTATTGAAAGTGTCGTATTTGTCCTTGAACGTCAGGTTTCTGTTTACCTAACAACCATTTTTTTCTATGAATTCAGGTAACCATATATCTCAATAACCAGGGGACATCAGGTTAATTATTGCCCCTGAAACATGCATAAATTAGGTACCAGTACATGAAGCGAACAAAATTCTATATGGTACTATTTATACTTTTATGTCTTCACGTGCAGTTTATTTTCAAACGAAAATGCCGGCTAATCTTCACATGCAATTTCTTGCAGCATGCTCTTCAATAACTTCAGGTTGTCTTTTTTTGTACATGTGAAACCTCTGAATTTATTTGGTGGCTTTAATGCAAACAACTGGGCTCGAACTAGTATTTTGATAAATTCACAAGCACTTGCAGTTCAATACGCAGAATACACACACACAGTTCAATACACAGAATTCAATACACAGAATACCAAATTTAGCAGTTTAATTACATTTGCCATATGCTCGCTCCGTGCTGATGCTTGAGCCCAATATGGAACTGTGATCAGTAATTTACTTGCATTTAGTCCATTCATTTTCAGACTAACCTGAAGGCATTTTAGGAATATATAAAAATATTTTGCCAAGAATGACCGATCATTATTTTTCAGATAATCCGAATTACGAGGTGCGTGTCGATAATACTCACAGGGAAAATGTGTCGCAAGATTGTAAAGGCTATTATGACGAACAAAGAAGACGGTTTGCAAGACCGGACTACGTTGTCTACAAAGACTTCTGTAGAAACATCACCACCAGCGAATAGTCACTGAAATGTCGTCTGTTTAATAACATAGATATTCCTTTTTTAGCATGATAAAGGGACTGTAGACCTTTCTATAAAGTTATTTTAGGAAATGGATCATATAGCTAGCATAATGAAGAGATGTATTAAAGATGTACTTTTCAATTGTCTCTGTGTTGTGAACATTGATTTTTTCTTAAGGAATAATCTCAAGCAAATATGTGGTAATATGCGCTCAGGAGAAATCTTTAAATGCGAAATTATCTTTTAAGATCTTCATTGACCCAGTCTTTAGAAATAAAAGTCATAGTAATAATCATCCGCATATGTCCGCTATGTCATGTAAAACAACAAATATCCCCACAAAAACAATGTTTATGTACCGAAAAAATATCCCATACAATAGAGGCGTACCAAAATAACATAGGCAATTTGCACACCCGAATCATGGCATGTCTTTAATTTTTGGGACCAAATCATTTCGAGTTGCTCAATCTCTGCACTTTACTTGGTCGATACTACTTAGTATTAAGATGAAGTTTCATCGTGGCATAACGACCTCAAATTCCGAAAACGTTTTAGCTCTAAAAATAAGGTTGAGGAAAAAAGGTGACGTTTCATAGGTGGATTGTCAATGAGGAAGTAGAGCATGGGAGTGGATTGCAAGTAAACTCGTTTCTGACTTATGCCATGACTGCTTCGTTATAGTGAGCCGGTAGGATGAGCATCTCTAAAAAGACGATAAATCTTTCCAAGTACACCAGAGAAGGAGACGATGTGCCTGTACACAAGAACTTCGCCTGTTTGATACAAAACTGACCATCGCATCATCGACGGAGCGAGATCGCATGAACGTCATCAGCAAGCATATGGAAGGTGAGGCATTCCGCTGCTACCGGACCGATATTTCGACGCACTTGCCTGTGGGAATCCATAAAAGAAATGATCGAGCTTGTTGCTACGACCATCGGATACTCATTCCTTCAGTGTGTACACTGGTGGTTGAACAAAGAGCAACAAATCAGGAACTACTATGAAGAATAGACGCGCCTTGGCCGCCTCGCTGAACCCAAGGACGCTCATATAGCATAGTTTAACCGACGGTATGACTCAGAAAATTGAAATGAGTATCACTGCATTCTACGCCTGCAAATTGCCCTGCTGCTGCGCTTCAAGCAGAATTGTCTTTCCAAAGCTATGCTTTTCAGTGCTCCTCAAGGCGAGAAATAGTGTTAAGGCAGCCTCGCCCTACGCGACCAGGGAATTGTGCAGGGTCTACGCGCACTTTTCGTGCTGATTGCCGACGGTGTGCATTGGCTGGTTTCACAAACCAGCTTCCCTGGCACAAAGACTGCCCTCGTCTTGGAGTTTTTTCTGTTTTTGTTAATGAACACGGAAACGAGAAAGGTGACCCAAAGCTGCGTTACTATGGTTCGGTGCACCGGTGAATGGACACTTAGTGAATGCAACTGCACATAGAGGAGCAACTGTCACCTGCATCTGTGACGTTGTGTTTATAGCTCTCAAGCTGCCCCCCCCCCCCACCCATTATTGAAACATCCGTGCATCAGTCTCCTTAAGTAAGCTCAAGAAAATGAATTTTCTTCACGTACAAATGCAGTTGGACAGATGAAAAGAAGGTAGTCCTAGCATACCTTCTCCTGGGCAGAAAGATGAATGTCTGGCTAGGCCAGGACAATGCCTCATTTTTTATCTTTCTTCGTACATGAACGCCATAACGATGCTTCAAGTCAACGAAGTTCTTTACACCTCCTCCGCATTCTGAAATATCGCCCTCAGTGCGGACGACTCCCCACTACAGGTCACTGACGTTACGACCCTTGCGGCTCCACAGGAAATGGCTTTGAGTGATGTGCACCGTAGTAACGAGGACACTTTTTTTATATTGTTGAATGTAGTTCGCATGTATTGCGAATTAGGAGCTTCACATCGTTCTTCACAACAACATTCCAATTTACATACCACCGTATCACTGCTCACCGACAGACAACACGGTAATCTCCATGCAGGTGCAATTCCTCCTAAAGCAAGCCATAGTGCTACCCTCTTACTCCGCGTACGCGACACCTGTTATTATACTATTATACGCATCGACGATGCGCTGGAGTATCTGGAAACATTACTCTATCTTGGAACATCATACATTTGATCATACTCTTCGCACGTAAATTGCACCCAAACGACATACCGAAAAAACATGTTTTGTCACTGTCAAACAGCCATTGCGAATGGCTTATGACGCATTTCAGCATGAGGAATGCCGTAGCTACATTTGAAAGAGCTGTCAAGTCAGTGATAAGAAAACAAAACTGGAAGAATATCGTTAACTATTGCGAGGACACAGTAGTGTCCTCCTAAACATTTTCTGAACACACTTTCCGCTTTTCTTGCAATCCAAACTAAAGCTGCAAAGCAGTCCATTTCGCCAAAATTGTATTGACTATCTGGCTAATAGTGTCACACGGCACCGTGTCGCATAACAGAAGAAATGCAGAAGGAGTACAGCGAATTTGTAAACAAAGTTGTGTCAAAAAGCTGCAGTGCACTTTGGGTAACCTTACTGTTATCTGAGAATGCATTATTCATTTCAGTGACATATTTTTCACCCTTACAAAATTACTGAAGAAGCAGATACCATGAGATGGCGATTTTGAGTACCAACAAAATCTGGAGGAAATGTAGAAACCTCTTAATGAAGAACTCATATTCACAATATATTCTTCTAAGAAACCTGGTATACATTATTGGGACGGGCCGAACGTATCAGCGGCGCAGTCCTAAAAGAAAGACATCATGCAAGCACTTAATATCTGGTTGCTTACCGCTAGCGCAAATAGCTGAAGCACGAATTGATCTCCGTCTTAATTGAGTTTGAATACCTTGTCATAGAAAATGCTGTTGATAAGTGGCACTGCTCCCTTCATGGCAATCCTTTTACTATCGTTTCCAACCACGCCGCCCTATAGCCGATGAAAAACTTGAAATACCAACAGGATCACAAGTTTCGGCGAAACTTGTAGCTTTCCATGTATGACGTCAACATTGAACACCTCAAGACCGCCAAGAACATTGAAGCAGACGCATGTTCTCTAAGCACAGTGATTCAACGCTTCTCTTTACCAGAACCTCAAAGCCAGCAGAATGATGCCACACATGTCAAACACTTGTATACTACTGAAAACGCCGTCACATTATCACACAGAAAGTAATTCGCAAAATTTACGTTCCTCCCAATCTTTCACTGTACCTTTGCAGGAAGCACACCACCAGTTAGGATATGTTGGGGTAAAGACATTTCTGAGGTTGTTGTCACCTCATCCATAATGGCCAAAATTCATCAACTGAGTTTCATCATACATCCTGCACTGCGAAATATGCCACAGTTGCAAGAAACCCAGAACCAAGTGATTCATTTGACATAAAAATTGTAACAGCGCAAACAGATGCAACTACAAAGTAACAAGGACGAGATAAAAGCGCTGAATGTCAACTAAATTTTATTCACGGAAGACGGATACCTAATATAAGAGGAAAGGCAGAAGTGAAGGGGAAGGTAGTGATACAATCGGGTAAAATGACATTGCGAATCGATGAACGAACGTGCGGGCAATCAACGGAATCAGGCGCAGAAAAACAAGAAAACGAGAAAGAACTTGAAAAAAGTAGAAAAAATTGAATAAAGGTGAGGTATACTAACATACAATCAAATCAGTAAGCGGTCGCTTCCAAAAAGTGATGTTTTCCAGCAAAAAGCGATACAAAGGGGGTGCTTACGTACTTGCTGCCATATTTCTGTATGTGAAACGCTTCCAAACTGAAGCGGGCCGCCGCGTCGGCACTCTTACCGAGAATCTTCGTCTCTCCCAATCGAGCCTCGCAACCTGTGCATTCAATTACGTGCGCAACCAAATGTGCGTACTTCTCCTTTAAATTACTTAAATTTCGGGCATGTTCCCCCAAGCGGTCATTAATGCAGCGGCCGTTCCTGCAATGGACACTATAAGTTTCCTTTCTGGATACGACTCCTCAATGAGATTTATTTACTTGGCGAGAGATCTTGCGGTGATGTCTGTATGGACACTTGCCCATCAAAACGAAACTTCTGACGCATACATCTTTGTCACAACACCACCCTCGGTGCAGGGAAGCCAAACAAATTCGTCACCGATCGTGGAGCAGCACTCACTGGAGGCAAGCTCAAGCAGCTCCAAACAAAAATATCCACCAGCTATTCACATCCTCGCCACCCCTCGGCGCGAAGGCATGAATGGACGCATGAATCAAACAATTTTCACCTGAACCAAATGCATAATGAAAGAAGAACCACAGAAGTCCTGGCTAAAACATCATTCGGATTTTCCTCAGAAGCGTTTGACTTTAAAAGCAAAAGAAGAATGTTTATTTACACATTGAAAGTGGGAAGAAAACACATAAAGAAAAGATAGAAAAAACGAAAAGATAAAGAGCACTCTACACTGCTTATAACAGGCAGAGTTCTCAATAATCAAAGTCACCGTTATTCTACTCGTATAGTTGTCAGGTGTGTCCGAATACACAAGGACAATAGACTGAGGGCGGGTTGCGGCTCACCAAGAATCCTGGCTAATGGTCGCTTAGGTGAAGTGTGCCGTGCCGTGTTCGATGGCACTGGTCGCTCCTTGAGCGAACACCAGGTTGTCACGCGATGGGACCTTGTACTGGCTCCGGAGATGAGACAGCACAGGTTCTGCTTGTAAGATTCTGGATGCTCGAGCCCGTGGCCCGACAACGCACTCCATTCACGCGGTGCGACCTTGTCCAAGCTAGGGAGGCTAGGCTGTCCAGATTCTGCCGGAAGGAGCTTGGAACCTCGGACCCACGGCCCGGCGGCTTACTCCCGCTCCCGGCGGACCCTCACTTCTTCGGCGCTCACTTATGTCTGAACACCACGACGCCGTTCTAGGGTCTCGTCCTCATCTCTTCTTCCGTCATGTTCTTCTGCGTCACCTATCGTGTACGGCCCTTAATGGTTTCCTTTCTACTTAGTATATTGTTTTGACGGCGCCTCAGATATCACGTGCGTCACTTCTTTGTCACCGGACTCTGCACCCACCCATATGCTCTCGTGGTTACGTTATCGTCGTCGCACCGCTCCCTTTATCTACGAATTACTGGCTTCGCGCACTGTCACACACATAACAGGGACAAAGCATGTGCCGATGCACGAAAGTATGAGGGAACCTAATAGGCGCGGATTGTAAATAGACTGTTGTCCTGACAGACGCCATGACTGATTCGTCACAAATTTACAAGTTTATGGAGAGCTGCATTGGAGCATGGCATTTGCGGAGAAAAAAGAGGCAATCTTAGGACCATACAAATGAGACCAGAAAGCAATGTCTCCAGGTCAATGCATATATTAGGTATTGAAGACGTGAACTGATGAACCAAAGAGCTACCGCCATTTTGCCCACACGCAGTGAGTCGGCAGTGACCCCATCTGCGCCCACAGCGGCTGCAGCTAGCGCTGCTGCGCCACCCGAAAAGAAGGGACCGTTGACCTGGGGGCCGGTACGTCAAAGGTCTTGTCCTAGGTGGCGACGCCTTCATGTCAAATTCAGCGTTCAGAAGAGCGCGTGTCCAGCGCCTCGCAAGAAGTGATGCACCCAAAAACCAGCCAGACGGCGCCACTGGCGCTTAAGAAGCGGCGAGCCTCTCTCGATAACTCCCCCCCCCCCCCCCCCCCCCCCCCCCGTGAAAGAACAAAAACCTCGCTCACGGCGCTTGGAAAGGGCCGCGAGCTAATCTTCGTCTCTTAAACACACAGCAATAAACAATTTATCACAATGAATACACAAATACTACAATGGCATGTTAGCGCTCTTCTTCATAACCTCAATGACATTACAGAACGAAATACCGACGGAGGTGGCAATATCACTACTAATATGGATGAGATAGTTCAAGCGGCTTGAGTCCTACAGAGATTTACACAGCGCCAGTGGCGCCTACAAACGATAATTGAAGAGGCAATAGTCTAGAGGAATTTCACATCCCACAAGTAACCCCGGAAGAAGTAAAGAAAGGCTTGGGAGATATGCAAAGGCGAGAGGCAGCTGGGGAGGATCAGGTAAGGGCAGATTTGTTGAAGAATGGTGGGCAGATTGTTCGAGGAAAACTGGCCACCATGTATACACCGTGCCTCATGACCTCGAGCATAGTGGAATCTTGGGAGAACGCCAACATTATCTTAATCTATAGCAAAGGGGACGCCAAACACATGAAAAATTATAGACCGATCAGCTTACTGTCGGTTGCCTACAAGCTATTTACTAATGTAATTGCAAATAGAATCAGGAACACCTTATACTTTAGTCAAATAAATGACCGGGCAGCATTTTCTAAAGGCTACTCAACTTTAAACCATATTTACACTATCAATCAGGTGATAGAGAAATTTGCGGAATCTAACCAACCCTTATATATAGCTTTCATTGATTACGAGAAAGCATTTGATTCAGTTGATACCTCAGCAGTTAGGCAGGCATTAAAGAATCATGGTGCAGTCGAGCCGTTTGTAAAGATACTGAAAGATAACTATAGGAGCTCCACAGCCACCGTAGTCGTCCATAAAGAAAACGACAAAATTCCAGTAAAGAAGGGCGTCAGGCAGGGAGATACGATCTCTTCAATGATATTCACAGCGTGTTTACAAGTGTTCAGAGACATGAATTGGGAAGAATTGGGGATAAGAGGTAATGGAGAATACCTTAGTAAGTTGCGATTCGCTGATGATATTGCCTTGCTTAGTAACTCAGGGGACCAACTGCAATGCATGCTCACTGACTTGGTCAGGCAAAGCAGAAGGGTCGTTCTAAAAATTATTCTGCAGAAAACGAAAGTAATATTTAACAGTCTCGGAAGAGAACCGCAGTTTGCGATATGTAGCGAGGCACTGGAAGTCGTAAAGGAATACATCTACTTAGAGCACGTAGTGACCGCGGATCTGGATCATGAGACTGAAGTAATCAGCAGAAGAAGAATGGGCTGGAGTGTGTTTGGCAGGGATTCTCAAATCATGAACAGCATGTTGCCATTCTCCCTCAAGAGACAAGTGTATAACAGCTCTGTCTTTCCAGTACTCACATATGGGGCAGAAACCTTGAGGCTTACGAAGAGGGCTCTACTTAAATTCAGGATGATGAAATGAGCTATGGAAAGAAAAATGATGGGTATAACGTTGTGGGATGAAAGAGAGAAGATTGGGTGAGGGAACAAACGCGAGTTAACATGTTAGTTGAAATCCATAAAAAGTAATGGGCATGGGCAGGGCATGTAATGAGGAGGGAAGAAACCGATGGAAGCTCCCATTTTAAGCATCTATTCCCACTTCACGTGTTGCGGTGCACTGAATTGCTTTTTTTAAGCTACAGAGCACAGAAGAAATGCATGCGCGAGAGACGGTGGGCTTGTAAAACACCAAGGCACACTACATAACCTTCGATAGTTAGCCACAGCTGCCATTTAATGCGCCAGCAATCCTGTAAACATTGTAGCTGGTAAAATAAAGAGGCTTTGTTTACTCCACACAGACACGGACTAAGTAGAAGTCTTCAGAGAACTAAAGAAAGAATAGCGCAAAAGTTTCATGGGGGTCCAAGTAATTCAGTCATTAGGATCACATAAGATCTGACCAAGAAGGTTCCCTTGTGCGGTCTGTAAGCACAGATTGCACAGATTTCTTACACTTACTCAACTGGTGATTGCAACAGATGAGCCTCAAGAAGTTTTAAAATAAACAGGAAAATATTGTTTTTAATTCGGAGGTAAGTAATTGATGAATATATTTATGTTATTTTATTTTATATTTACCATTTACTTTAAAAATTTGTATACTGTGTAGCAAGTAACGAAGAATAACTGAAGATAATGGTGCGCAACTGTCGCTGATGCAATTGAAACTAAAAGGAGGCATACGAAGTTGTGCCCACATGTGTCGACGGCAATTTTAATCCACCTTGCATTAACAATGCAAATACGCATTTTAAATAGCTCTTGACCTTCTAAAATAAACATTGTCATATTAAGCGCTTGCACTTTAATAGTGCTAACTGTGACAGTAAGTACCGAAAGTGAAGCTAAGTCAGTGACGGTCGACCAACTGTACCAAGTAGGTTTGCGCGGGAACTTATAGTATATATATATATATATATATATATATATATATATATATGATATATATATATATGACTATATATATATATATATATATATATATATAGTCACGTGGTAGGGACTGTGAAGACAGCAGCCAAACTGGGAAAGACGAAACTAGCGTTTTATTGGGTGAACTTGTGCCGTCAAAATCAGGCTACATTCAAAGTACGGCGACAGCGGTGAACACAGTCGGCGATCGTCGAAAATCTGATCAGCGGGTCAAGCGCGTCGCCTTTTATACATCAGTCGTTCAATGTTCCAGAGTAATCGCTGGTACCCGGGTGCCTTCTACAAAGGTCTACATTATTCGCGTCGCGCACACATGCAATCAGATTACACAAGGTTCGGTCACAGACAGCAGATGGAAGCATCGATACCATTCCAGAAACTTCCGATACATGCAGGCGGGTCCTGCGCTGTGCGATAACATTTGTTAGGCGGTGAAATTTGTCGCCCGATAAAGACAAGCAATTACGCGTGTCAATACCCCCCTCTTAAAAAGCATCCACCCGATGCTGCAAGCGAAAGTAGTAAAGAAAAACACCCGTAGCAAAGAGAACAATAAAATAAGGAAGTTCGTCAGCGCCGGTAAAATGGTTTAAGACGCACCACGTGGACCACTTCAGATCGTGCGCGGCGCCGCTGTGAATGCAAAATGCCATCAGGAGCGTCAGCAACGAGCCGAGCTTCGTCGAAGCAACCAAACGCTTACGCAGGTTGCGTAAAAGAGCCTTGCCAGTACGCAGCCATCATCCTCGGGCCAATACGTGTTTGCTCCTAAGGACTTCTCTCCGATACAAAACCAGCCACTGCAGAAGACAACAGATAATAGGCGTAATCCTAAGGGGCAAGACCTTCGCAAGCGATCCACTGAACCTGATAGCTTTCGTCAAACGAATGCCACTCATTCATCTTCACAAACGCCCTTTGAACAACAGGTGAAGGTACTGAAGTGCGCACGCGCACATAGGCCTTATGCTGAAGCCCTCTGCAATACACGATAAGCTGTAGAAATGCATCCTGATACTGACCGCTCATGCGCCGTACGCTTAGACAATGACCAGCTTAGGCAAATAGTCTAACTAGTTACCATCGAGGTTATCAAGCGCATGCTTCCACTCTTGGGTACGCCGCAGATTTCTCCAAGGCAAGAGATCGGACTTGGGCGCTCATCAGCTTTCAACTTCGGGGACTTCCCAGTTTAACAATGGCGGGTTCTAGTGCGAAAACTCATGATATTTTTTGCTCCGTACTCTCTTATTTGGTTCTTACAATAGAACCACCGGGGAATCCGGCCTAAACGAGCAGAACTCCAGAGGAGACTGTCCATCACGCGCACGCTTCCGATAGCTATTTTACTTCAGGAGACTAGTACTAATAGCCCTAATCTAATAGGGTACGAACCTTATTGCACCCCTTCCGTTCAACACTGACAGCCTGGGCCAGGATCGCGAAGGGTGCCTGAAGTAGCCAATGGGCAAGCATGCGTTCTTGTCCTGTGACACGCGGCCCACGCAGAGCTTGATACTTCCGCCTGGTGCACGCAGACGCCGGAGGTAGCGGGAGTGCACCTCACTCTAGACGGTGTTTTCAGTTTTTGCCAGGTCGTTCGGCACCACGACATATCGAGTAGATATGTCTTTTGTGGCCACATCACTTAAAAATCTACTCACAGGATCACGTTATAGTTTGGGGCGATTTCAATGCCATGTACACATGCTCGGGCTACCACCGGTCAGATTCTCGTGGAAGACATCTATGCCAGCACATTGCCAAAGCTAAACTAACCATCGTCAACGAACTAACGTTACCCACTCGCTTTGGCCAACACTGAGGCCAAATAGATACTTCTCCAGACCTGACACTAGTTTCTCATCCCCAACAAATTGTATGGACGCGGGCTGAGAATGTCATGGGCAGCGACCATTACGCAGTGGTGTTTTCATGGACCCCTCAAAGGCGGCTATCTGGGGAACTTCAACAACGCCATCGCATAGAGGAGCACGTCTCATGGGATGAATTCCGGCAAGCTCTCGGTAAGGATCACGTTCCCACCTATTTAGATCACATCATCAGTCAAATTAACCTTGCTAAAAAGAAAGCTACAACAAATCTTTCAGTTAAATTCGATGCCCCGAAGCAGGATTCCCATCTTTTGAGCCTGTGGATTTCTTGGCTCCGTGCTTTCAAGGCGTATCGTCGATCTGCTCGAACAGCTCGTCGTAGGCATGGGCTTTCTTGCATTACTCAGGAGGTTGAGCAGTGTACTATGCAACTCGCTCTCAGAGATTGGCAGCTGCTGTGCCACTCGCTTAATGGCACGGGTAACTTATGGAAGGCCTGGCGCATAGTTCACGATATCCTCGGATGCAAGCGACCAAATTCACGCTCCCAAAGCACAGCTCTGGAATTGAACATCTCCCCGGCTGAGCTTTCGCCAGTGTATTCATACAGGGAAGGCCTTTTTTCGCCAACCTGAAAATGTGGGTGCCCTGCTTGCGGACCCCTCATTAGACAAATCTCACGAATACGACGTACCCTTCACGTTAGATGAACTAGAGGCAGCACTGTATGACTCCAACCACTATAGCGCCGCAGGACCGGGTGTAGTACGTTATTCAACGCTTCTGAACCTTCCCAAATCGTATACACTGGCCCTGTTGAAAGTGATTAATGAACATTGGATCAACGGTGATCTTTCCCCTGCCTGGAAAAATCAGTGGTGATACCGATTCCAAAATCTCGCAGGCCAAGTCGGTCATTAGAAGACCTCAGACCAATTTCCTTAACGTCTAACGTTTTTAAGGTGATGGAACGCATGACTTTACGTAGACTTGAATGGTACTTAGTCAAACATAACATTCTGTCCCCTATGCAAGTAAGATTTCGCCGTGTGCTTTGCGCGCAAGATATTCTCAGAAGGCTTCATAGGGACGTTCTCGCATACCCTAGCAGCACACAGCTCCGGGTAGTGGTTGGAGTCGACGTCAAAAAGGCGTTTGATTCCGTGCCCCACACTACCATACTTCACCGACTTCAGGCAGTGGGGTTAGGTGGGAATCTGTACCGTTTCGTGAAAGCATTTCTGGCTGACAGAACATTCGCGGTGATGGCTGGGGATATGCTCGGTGAATGGCAACATAATGAAATCGGAGTCCTTCAAGGCACTGTCATATCTCCCGCTCTTTTTAACATTGTCATGTCAGGCCTTCTACCAATGCTCACATCGATACCCGGTCTTAATTATGCCGTGTATGCGGACGATATAACCCTGTCGACCAACTCGGGGTCCCCTGGGGATCAAGAACTAGCCCTGCTGGCAGGCCTCAACTCCGTCCACGACTACATTAAGGAGTGTGACATGCAAACCTCGCCGCAGAAAACCGAGTATGTGGCTGTCATTAATGGACCGCGGCTGCGAGCCAAGGCCGAAGGGAATCTTAGCTCCCTTAGTTTAGGAAACTCTGTCATTTGCCAGAAACAAACAATCAGCATACTCGGCATACTAATTGACGAGGATGTAGGAGCTAAAAGCTGGCTTCATGGCACAGTTCTCAATTGCCATCAGGCCTTACACCTTATGAATTACAGAAGTTGGGCTCCGTCAAATAGCCCTAGCTCTCGTCGAATCAAATGTGCTATACGCATATCCTTATATGCAACTTAACGCGACCTAATGCCTTCAGCCTGAGCGCATCAACCGCAATGCGATGCGCCTAGTTACTGGCCTACCACAGTACTGCCCTATTGCCTACCTATACGCATGTAGCAGAATCAGTACCCTGCAGGATCTGGCCGAACAGCAATTGCGCGACCAGCGTGTCCGTCTATCCACAACGGCGGTTAGCCGTCAGATCCTACAGACATTAGGCTACAATATCGATAATCTAGTGCCGCTCTTATCTCCTGCCCCACCACGGGAACTTATCAATCTTGTAGATGGTATGCTACTACCAAAAAACATGAGTTCCGCTAATCCACAAAGGCGTAAAGCTGCCGCAAAACGCCACGCGTATATGTCATGCAAGCTAGCCCAAGATTTAACTTTGTGCAGACGCCGCTCAGTCTCCAAATGGTGCCCGCGGTGCTTGTCATGATTCCGAGTCAGATACCACTGTAGTCCAACGGCTTCCCGACGAACATACTGTCACTAATATTGAACTCATAGTCATACGCCTTGCCATCACTCGCATAGTAGAAAGACAGGATCTGACTCCTTGTAGCTAATATGTTTATACTGACTCGGAAACAGCCTACAGCGCCAGTAGCTCAGGGGGAGCAGACTATGCCGTTCTTAAGACCATTCGTGCTGAAGTCCGTTGCCTGCGAGGGGAAGGCTACACCACAATTGTCAAATGGATTTCTGCACATGAAGGAATCACAGGAAAGGAAAAGACACACCGGGCCGCTCGCGCTGCTGCTTTTTCCGAACCTCTGCTTGGACCCACTGTCGTTACCGCTTCCTCGGCCCCTACCAACTTTACACACCCAACGTCGCCCCCTATGCATATGGCCGAGACATAGCACTGCGCACAGTGCTACCGCCGCAACATTCTCCAGACCTTGGCCGACCCAGAGAAACTGTAACGCCGCCCACCCAGCACATTTCGCAGGATAGAGGCGGTTCTTCTTCGCTGAGCCCAGACCGGCCAGCTTCTGTCACCAGCAAGGCTACATGTCATCAACCCGCACTCATACCCGAGTGCCCTGCATGCGCGACCAGAGGTACGGCCGAACATCTGTGGAGCTGCTCTGCCTTTCACACCTTCCGAGAAAGGCCACTGCACTCCCTGGGCGAGAACCGACTTGGTACCCTAGAGGAGTGGCTCGACACGCCATCGCACATCGGGCTCAAGGACTCAGTCCAGCTTTGGAGTGCTTTTTTCGGCTTTTTCAGGGACGAGGAAGGGCCTGGCCGCCTCTTCGCAGAACCGACCTTGGGACCACTCCACCTCAAGGAAGAGGAGAGTACCGGTCCCATAGAGCACCCCCTCCCCCAGAGAGCACCCCTTTTCTGCCGCAAGGCTTCGCCTATTAAACCCAGAAATAAACACGTTTAAAAAAAATTGTCTCAAACTTGTCTCAGTAAGATTCAGTGCGAGCCAAACTAACTGTCACCATGGCTCAGCTGCTTCTTCCTGCGTCACAACAGGTGCGGTGAGCGTGCTCCATAAGTAACAAAAAAATTACCGAAAATAATTTTCAACAATGTTGGGCGTCAGAGAAAACGCCACGAACTTGTCAGAGCATTAAATAGCAAAACACAACTGCTCACCATGAACGAGCTGCTTTTCGCTAACTGCGTCAGAGCGCAAGGCGCGCCCACTACGCAGGAAAAGTACCCAGAATGTTATAATAATAATGTATTATTAATAATAAAAAGGTCTTATAATAATGTTGGGGGTCAGCGAAAGTGGCACACCGCAGTAAGATTCAGTACACTCGAAACTGCGTCACAGCGCCCTGTGCGACTAGCGTGCCCACAAACTACTGAAATAAGTTAAAGTAATATTGGCGCTCATAGAAAGCATCGCAAATATCTCCCAGAACGAGTCATTAATTCAAATTAGCTGGGCCACGACGGCCACGCCGTTTTTCGCTAACTGCGTTACAAGTCTGGTCTAGGTGCCGTGCCGTAAGCCTAATTGCTTGAAATGGGTCGTAGACTGTTGAACAAAATTTCTCCCCTTGCCGTGGTCAAATAGGGCAGTGGTGCCATGTCGAAGTTCCGAATGAACGCAAGAATTCGCCGGGAACGCACCAAAACGTGCAAGAAATACAATATACAATAAATAATGCATATATTAATATATATATATATATATATATATATATATATATATATATATATATATATATATATATATATATATATTTACCTTTAGGGAAATATATTGTTACGGAAGGATGAAGCTATTGTTAGAGAGGAAGAAGATCGGACACGCTCGCTGCTGCATGTTGTTGGTGGTCAGCCATCTTAACTATTCTGACTCGTCCTGTTTAAATATTCTAAATATAGTTTTTATATGCTCGCAACATCCCCGTAACATATCGGTGAGAGGTGCGGGGTACCACGACTGGAAACTGAGCTCCGCAGCGGACGTCACATCACCGTCCGCACCAGGAATGACCGTGAGCATGCGGGATCAACGCCGTTGCCGCCTCCAATGTCACCGTCGCAAGCTACGTCGCTATCACCTTCGGTTGTCGTTGTGCAAACCAAGGATCCTGGAATTATCTGCGGGACAGATGGCGCCGACGCTGAATAGTGGGTGGCCATGTACGAACGCGTGAGTGGAGTCAACAGACAGGACCCTACGCTTATGCTAGCTAACCTGTTGTTCTACCTGAGAGGCACGGCAAGGTGTGGTACGAAAACCACGAAGAGGAGCTAACCAGCTGGGACCAATGCAAATAGAAATTGACAGAGTTCTATGCCAAACCAGCTGGCAGTAAAAGTGCCGCAAAGCAGGAACTGGCCTCCCGTGCCCAATCCCCCACGGAGTCCTACGTCTCGTACATCCAGGACGTGCTGGCACTTTTGCGTAAAGCCGATCACGACATGGCAGAAGCTGAGAAGGTCGGGCACGTGCTTAAGGGCATTGCTGACGACGCGCTTAATCTGCTCATGTGCAAGAGCTCCTCTACAGTTGACGCAATCATTAAAGAGTGCCGACAATTCGAGCAGAACAAAAGCCGACACGTCTTGCAACCATTCGCCAGACCTTCCAATACTGCCGCAACGTCGACGTGTGAAGATCAACCCGCACAGCAGCATGCCTCGCCATCAGAGGACGTGGTGAGAATCGTTAGACGCGAACTGTATGCGATGGCGCCTGAAGCTTTTTGTTCGCGTAGCCCTGATGCTATCACATTTTAGTTCCCCTCGTACGAGCCGTCGTTCGCCAGGAACTTGAAAACATTGGTTTACAGTCTGCGTGTGCTGTCGCTAATCCCAGAGCTAAAGAACGGCCCTCTACTACTTTCCCTCCACCCCAACGCTTCTTTCCGCGTTATCGCAACCCGACTGAGTGGAGAACTGCAGAGGACCAGCCGATATGTTGCCACTGTCGCCCGATACTGTCGCAACTCGTAGTCCTCAACACCTGGCATACCGACCAACCTGAGCCGTTTTGATGGAAATACTCGCAATGTTTCGCCCACCGCCGGGTCTAACAGGGCCGCCAACTCTGCTCGGAATACGTGGTACAGCCGCTAACCATCGCCGCGCGGACACCAGTGTCGTTCATCGCGAACACTTCGCCCATGTTCCCGTTCGCCGCAGCCACGTCGCCTTTCGTCCCCTGCTGCTTCTTGCCGCACCATTTCGGAAACTAGGAAATGCAGCCCTCGGAGTTGGTACTGCATTGCCGACTACTGTAGCAAATCCTATGGCTGTGGCCACAAAGAGAAGTGTAACAGACTTTAATATAGACGGCGTACCTGTCCAAGCAATCATCGACGCTGGAGCCCAGGTTTCTGTGATGAGTGCTAGACTTCATAGATATTTAAATATGGTCCTCATCCCAGTAGCTGCCCGAGTGCTTCGTGTGGCCGACGGCGGCGGGCTGGTTCTTCTTGGAATTTGTACTGCGCGTTTAATAATAGCCTGCCGCCCTACTTCTCTTTGTTGTGATCGACAACTGCCCCTACGACGTCATAATTAGATTATACTTTTTATCCACTCATTCTGCTCTCATAGACTGCGCGACCGGCGTTCTTCAATTAGAACTGGCTCAACTGGCCGATGCTCCGAGTACCGCCCTACCGCGCTTCTGCTCGCTTCAATATGTGCGTCTCTCTCCTGAGGCATTTACTTACGTCACTTTGGCCGCCCAGCCACAGGTTCCTGGCGGTGAATATGTGTTTCATCCCATCATTGACGTGCTTTTGAACCGCAACGTTACTCTTCCGCATACGTTGGTCGCCGTAAATAATAACGACGTCGTTATACCGTTTCTTAATTTCAGTCTGTGCCCTCAAGTGCTTCCGGCCGGCTTGTTCTTGCCCAACGTTTCTAGTGGTTGCGAATTTGACATTGAGAGCCTGAATGCCGAGAGAGACTTATTAACGCCAATTGAAACTGACAGCTCTCGTTCCTCAACGGATGACTTCGCGAAAATGATTGCACCTGACCTGACCTCTGCACAGGCCACGGACCTACGGCTCCTGCTTGAATCATAGTGACATGTTTGATTTCGGCGACAGGCCATTAAGCCAAACATTTGTTTATCACCACCGTATAAACACTGGAGATACGAATCCTATTCTTTGGCGTCCCTATCGTGTATCGTATGCTGAACGTCGAGTCATCCAATTAGAAGTGGACAAAATGCTCCGCAAACGGGTCATCGAGCCATCAGCGAGACCTTGGGCTTCGCCTGTCGTCCTTGTGAGAAAGAAAGATGGTACCTGGCGTTTTTGTGTCGATTATCGCCATTTAAACAAGATCCCGTGAAAAGACGTCTACCCACTGCCACGCATCGATGACGCCTTGGACTACTTGCACGGAGCTAAATACTCCTCGGCCATGGATCTTCGATCCGGCTACTGGCAGATTTCAGTTGATGAAATGAACCACGAGAAGACGGCCTTCATCACGGTGGATGGCTTTTATCAGTTCAAAGTGATGCCCTTTACCCTATACAGTGCTCCTGTGACATTTGAACGCATGATGGACTCTCTTCTGCAGGGCTAGAAATGGACCACCTATCTTCGTTACCTAGCCGACGTTATTGTTTTTTTCTCCCCCGTTCGGCAGCCTCATTACCCGACTCGTTGCAATTCTTGTGGTCTTCCTAAAAGCCAGCCTTCAACTGAACTCCAGGGAGAGTCAATTCGGGTGCAGTCGGATCACCGTGTTGGGACACCTCGTTGACGCATCCGGTGTCGAGCCAGATCCGGAAAAAGTTCGTGCCGTACGCAGTTTCCCTGTGCCACATTCTGCCTCTGACGTGAGATGCTTGGTCGGCCCGTGTTGTTACTTTCGCTCTTTCGTCAAAAACTACGCCGACGTTGCTCGGCTTTCGACAGATCTAAACAAGAACGCGCCGTTCTCATGGGGCCCGGAGCAGGCTCACGCGTTCACCGCTCTCATCGGGTTTCTGACCACCCCTCCCATACTTGCCCACTTTGATCCGTGTGCACCGACCGAAGTCCACACTGACGCAAGCAGCTTTGGCATCGGCGCTGTTCTCGGCCAACACCAGGATGGTACCGACCGCGTGATAGCCTACGCCAGCCGCCTGCTGTCACCTGCCGAGAGGAATTACTCCATCACCGAGCGGGAGTGCTTGGCTTTAGTTTGGGCTGTCGCCAAGTTCCGGCATTATTTGTACGGCTGCACGTTTTCGGTCATCACAGACCACCACGCACTCTGCTGGCTGTCTTCGCAACGGGACCAGACTGGACGGCTTGATCGCTTTGCTTCGCGACTGCAGGAATTTTTATTTAGTGTTCATTACAAGACTGGGTGCCTCCACAAGGACGCTGACGGCCTCTCACGTCACCCCGTGGATCCTCCCGATCCTGTTGCGTATGATCGGTGACCTGCGTGATGGCTTTGACTGACATGACCGACATGCGCGCTGAACCCCAACGCGATGAATCCTTACTGTCCGTCATCGCCGGAGTGCAATCTGGCAGCACCGACGACATGAGCCGCATGTTCGTGGTGTATGACGGCATCCTGTACCGCCGCAATATCAACCCTGACGGCCCTTAGTGTCAGCTTGCCCTTCATCGTCATCTGCGAGCCGTCGTTCTCGAACAACTTCACGATGCACCGACGGCGGGACACATTGGAGTTTTGCGTACATACGACCACGTACGACGGCGGTTCTTTAGACCGGATCTCTACCGCTCTGTGCGTCATTGTGTCCCAACTTCCGAATTGTGTCAGGCGCCGGAAGAAACCTCCCCTGGCACCTGTCAGACGACTCCATCCCATTGAAGTTTCCTCGGAACCGTTCTTTCGCCTAGGCCTTGACCTGATTGGCCCTTTTCCAACAACGACTATAGGGACCAAGTGGATCGCCGTCGCTACTGATTACGCGACATACTACGCGATAACAGATCTATCGCCGACTAGTTTCTCAACTGATGTCGCCGATTTTCTCCTTCACGACGTCATTCTCCAGCACGGTGCTCCTCGACAGTTACTTACGGACCGCGGCCGCTCGTTCTTGTCTCGAGCTGTGGACGACCTCCACCGCTCTTGTGCCACTGAGCACAAGCTGTCCACCGCGTACCACCCACAAACGAACGGTCTTATGGAGCGTCTGAACCGAACAATCACAGAGATGCTGTCGATGTACGTCTCCAACGATCACCGCGATTGGGGCGCCACGTTGGCTTACGTGACGTTCGCGTATAACTTGTCCCGACATGACACGGCACGATATTCACCCTTTAACTTTTCTATGGTTGTGACCCCACTCTGCCCTTTGACATCATCCTACCTACTGTGCACCGCATTGCCACTGAGTACGCTAGTAAAGTCATCGACCGCGCTCACATGGCGCGTAAAGTCGCCCGATCTCGCTTATTACCCCCTCAGCACGTGCAAAAAGAGCGTTACGACCGGTGCCATCGCGTTGTTCAGTTCGCCCCAGGTGCTTGGGTGCTGCTTTTGTCACAATGTCGTCTGGTCGGCCTCTCCCAGAAGCTTCTCTCTCGCTAAACAGAGCCTTATGAAGTCCTACGCAAAGTTAACGACGTCAATTACGCGATTTCGCCGCTACACATGGACGCATCCTCATGTAAGAAGCCTGTCAACATCATGCACGTCTCGCGGTTCAAGCCATACATAGCTCGCAATTCTTCGCCTGCCTTGCGCCGAGACAGCGCTTCGCCACCCGGGGGTCCTGTTACGGAAGGATGAGAGAAAAGAGAGGAAGAAGAAGATCGGAGACGCTGGGTGCTGCGTGTTGGTGGTCAGCCATCTTAGCTACTCTGACTCATCCTGTATATATATTGTAAATATAGTTATTATATGCTCGCAACATCACCGTAACATATATATTGATGCATGCATAGTGCGTGTTAATGTGGCCGATGCGCGCGGGCGCCGCGACGGAGACGACGAACGCTCTCTGGATCTCGAGCTGTTGGCTGAACTGGATAGTGCTGCATTATCCTTTGTAAATACACATTGTAAATAGTCTCGAAACCTTATTCCTTCGTTCGCGCAAGATTGTGGTGGAGGCTGCCGTTCCCCGTTCTCGCCACGTGCTCTGCAGCGGCCGCACCATCCTGCATTCCGCAATGGCTCCCGCTGACGCCACCACGTCTGCTTCTACTCCTGCGACCCCGCCAACCACGTACGTTACGGTTACCAATCCGCGCGATCCTGGCATATTTTCCTGCCAAGGTAATGTCGACGTTGAGGACTGGCTCACCTTGTATGAGCGTGTTAGCCAAACCAACCGCTAAGACCCTACCATTATGATAGCGAATGTCCTATCCTACTTGGACGGAACTCCTCGTGTCTGGTTCCGCACACACGAGTACGATATATCTAGCTCGGATACTTTGAAGGAGCTCACTGATCTATTTGGGAATCCCACCGGTCGGTAGCTGGCTGCTAGAAAAGAGCTTCGTACCCGAGTTCAGTCTCCTACTGAATCCGATGTCTCGTACATACAAGACGTACTCGCTCTTTCCCGGAAAATCAACGACAAAGTGGCCGAGGGTCACCAAGTCGGCGACGTACTTAAGGGGATCGCGGACGACGCATTCAACTTGTTGGTCTATAACAATGTGTCCACCATCGACGTCATTGTCAAGGAATGCCGCCGCTTTGAGTCCAGAGTTCTTACGGCTCCCTTACACTGCTGCGACGTCGTCTTGCACCGACCTTACCGCTTCAACACCTTTAAATAAGCGCATCATCCTTATGGTTCACCGCGAGCTCGAGGCTTCAAGTTCTGCGCCGTTCCATCCATGCCCACTTGACCCCAATATATACCAACTAGCCTTAGCGATCTTTCTCATCCAAGCAGTTGTGCGGCAGGAATTTGCCAACCTCGTTTTTCCTGCTGCCTGCTGCATCGGCCGACCTGACGCCCGACTGGTGCCGACACCTAGCCCTCACAGCGATCGGTATTCCCCTCCCAGATACCGCAACCCTACCGAGTGGAGAACTCCGGACGATAAGCCCAGTTGCTTCCGTTGCCTCTGCATTGGCCACGTCGCTCTCCAGAGCCGCCCCTCCTGGACGTCGCCGTATTCGAGCTTCTTTTCCCAGCCTCCTCGCCCATATGCCTACCCGTACCGTTACTCGCCTCGCCATATGCCTCCTACCTCAGGCGTGTCCGTCGATGACAGTCGTCGTGCTCGTTCGACGTTTTTGCAGACGAGGTCACTGACGTGGTACCATTGACATCTGCAGTTATTGTCTGCGCACTGGCACGTCAAGCAAAAATGATTTACCTAGCCTACCACAGCATATGCTGACCGTTCAGATCCACCAAGACGTAGTAGATGGACATCGGCTACGCAAGCTTTGTTTCTTTTGCTGAAGGAAACAAAAGGCGCATTCGTTCCGGGTACTTCTATCTACAGAACACGATTAGTACGCAAAATTAGACTCCCAAGTGCGCCATTATGGTTTCCCGCCTTGAAATGCCCCTCCCCCCTTTACGGATCCGCCAGGCTTATGAATGAGTCAACGGCGTGGTCTCATGATACCGCGACCATCACAACGTGAAGTCTCGTATCGAGCTGCCGCCTCTAGTAAAGCCATGGATCAATGACTATTAGCTTGGGAGCACTTGAGTAGCGGCTCGGGAGCGTGTGTCTATTTCGTATTTTGGATTTCTCGCGCACTTTTGCTTCTATGAAAAACGAATTCGGCAAGGCTGAGCACGAAACAAATGCTTGATTCGGAGGTTATTTGAGGTGCCCTGCCATGTTGTAAGTGACATGTTGGCGAGTGAAACAATAATTAGAAAGTTGACTAATAAAAACCATTATTAAAGCAATACTTCTTGATAAAAAAATACTGGCTGCAAGTGCACACGACAACGACTACTATGCGGTCATTAGGCTTTCTCTAGATCTCTCTAGACCACTTTGTGTCTCGGAAGTTGGCGTTTTGAGGAAGCCTAAATTGTGATCATATTACACTACTGGTCTGGTGTGGATGAGAATGAATGAATGAATGAATGAATGAATGAATGATGTTTTTATTTCTTTTAATATTGAAAAAGAGGAGACAGGACTAAAAGCTGGGGTACAGCTTGAAGAGGGTCCCGCCCCCTTATACGTTTGACAGCAGAGCACTGCAGAAACATCACAAAAAATGCTACACTTGCAACAAAGTAATGCTGGAAACAAATGCACTTTGACCAAAAGAAAAATCTAGTATAAAATTACACAAAACACACACATACCCATATACACATACAATTCCGCATTTATGCATATGCAGATACACACATGCAGATATATACTATATGCACAAGCAATGCACACAGATCAATATACACGTATGGACAGGTGTGCTAACATGCACTCATGACGGTAATACGTGAATGAAAATATTATGCGATTCTAGTCTATTTGGCATAACTGACAAAATAGTCTTATTTCATTATTGGAGTTGCATACGGGATCAAAGTCTTCCTGGGCGAGTTGATTAAGTAGAAAGGGTACTGTAATTCTTATTGAGTGTTTATCGTAATTGGTCCGAGGTGTGCGTACGTGGCGTTCCTCTTTATGCTTAGTATCACGGATGCTACAGTTAGCTTTTAAATCAGCCATAGTAAACACAATAGAGTTATTTGACTTCAAGTATGACCTGTAGTTCAAAATTGAACGATAGTTCTATAAAGAAAATACAGGCAAGATTTCAAACATTGAGAACAGATATGTCGCAGAAAATAAACGAGGGATATTGGCAATGTATCGCACGGCTCTTTTCTGGAGCAAATGTAATTTCGTAAGGTTTACCTTGCTAGTAATGCCCCAAACGAGGTTACAATATTGCAGAGCTGACAATACTAAAGTACTAAAAAGTAAAATTTTAATCTTATCAGGAAGAAAGGAATTCAAACGACCTCATATACCTACAACAGAAGATAGCTTTTTATTTACATGTACCACGTGGTCATTCCAACTTATGTCTTTAGCGAAAGTTACGCCTAAGACAGAGACCGTGTTAACAATTTCTAATTGAACCGTATCTATTTTCATGTTTATTGTACTTCGTAACTTTTTGCCCTTTTGCATATAGACAACAACTTTTGTCTTGCTGGCACTTATTCGCAAACAGTTTCCATCAGCCCAATATTTAATTCTCTTAACGCTCTGTTTCCCTGAAACTGTAGTTCAGTTTCTGGCGTAGCAGTGATAAACATTGCTGTATCATCAGCATAAGAAATAAATGTTGCCCGTTTTGAACTTTGTGGCATATCGTTTACAAACATTATGAACAGGAGTGGTCCAAGGATGAATCCGTGCGGCACTCCAACTCTTGCAGCCTGAAGACTGGACTTTTCCCTTTCCAACTCTACATATTGTACTCGATGCGATAAATGAGATTCAAAGAGCTCCAAGGCGATACCACGGATACCATAAGCTAGCAGCTTAGCAAGTAAGATAATGTGATCTACACGATTGAATGCTTTGGAAAAAGCTATATATATTCCCATAAGTAATATTTTATTGTTGAATGCTTGTAGAATGGTTTCTTTATGAATCAAAAGAGCTGTTCCGGTGGAGCGATGCTTCCTAAAGCCATGTTGGAAATCGCCTAACAAATTATTTTTGTCATGATATGGTGATATTTTGGCTTTAATTATTTTTTCAGTGCCTTTCGAAAATACTGGTAGGATCGAAATTGGACGATAATTGCCTAGCAAATTTTTGTCACCTTTTTTAAACACAGGCTGCATTCGAGCAATTTGCATGTCTTTCGGAAATTGGCCAGATGATAGAATCAAGTTGTAAATGTGAGTAAGGACAGGACAAATGGTGTCAAGGACATGTTTTATGGATCCAATTTGAATACCATCTGTGTCCTGCGATTTACTATCTTTAACAGAGCTTATAAAAAAAAACTCAGCACAATTCGTAGAAGTGAAGAAGGATGATTTCGCACTCATGTTTTTATTGGGCAGGGCATCATAATGACTACTCTGTATATCACGACGGCGGTTAACTTGTTGGATAAAGAAATCATTAAAAGCATCTGCTAGTGCTGCGCCAGATAGCAGTTTGCCCTGATGTAGAAAGTTATCGGGAATACTGTGAGGTTTACCAGGGCCTAGCAGAAAGTTTAAATTCCTCCATGTCACATCGGATCGAGTAGGCGCCGGTTTTGAAAATAGGTTTTGTAGATATAAGTTTTTAGCTGTTCTCAATATACTTGTAAGTTTACTTCGGTACGACCTATATTCTTCCAAACTAGCTGGATTTTTATGTTTAACAAAATGAGAGTACAGCACATTCTTATGCTTAATCATATTTAATAATTCATAAGTTACCCAAGGTTTATGAGCTTTCGAAGCTTTTCTAACTTTCTTCTTTGAAAAAGTTCATGTTATATTTTTTAGATGTAATGATGAAAGCGGAATGTGCACTTTCACTATTGTTTGAATTTAAAACATTGTCCCACTGCTGCGAATCAATGGAGCTGCGAAAATCTTCCAGACAACGTGCCGTTATGTATTGAACATAGCGAATTGGTGCGCTCTTTTTTACTAAACGGAAGGCACTGTTGATTAACATAGCAATACCTAAATGGTCGCTGATATCTGTACAAATAATATCCGCTATTGCACCATCAATGTAAGGGTTTGTGATGAAAATATCTAAATGTGTGGCAGTTTCCTGAGTAACACGTGTTGGCGCTGCAATTACATTCTCAAACTGTTCGCGATTAGCAGGTCCCGAAATTGTGGCTTATGGTGTGTGTGCGTAAGCATGTCTACATTACAGTCACCTCCTAGAAAAAAGTTAAAATTTCCATCCGCAACATGACTGAAAAGCTTTCCGATGAAACACCAAAAGCGGCTAAAATCGCCGGAGGGTGGCCGGTAGATGACACAAAAAAGATTGTCGCGGTTTCGGAGTCAGAACTGATAGCGCAGAACTGGTCCACAATTTCACATGTGATGCCCTCCTTAACAAAAATGACAACACCGCCTCCGCATTTTCCTTCCCGATTTCGATAAAAACTTTGATAACCGGGGGGACAAAACACTTGTGACGTGTTAGTGTACCAAGTTTCCGTAAGCATTATAGCCGTGAACGCCACATTTATGCTTTCCAGGAGCATTTCCATTTCATCAGTTTTATTTACATTTAGGACCAATATCATAGGACCAATAACCTAAAGAAATCGATAAATATATACCGCGAATATAAGTCGGCAATCATATTTCCGGAAATTTGCGTAGTGCAGAACGGTTCACTAGTGCAAATGGTTCCAATTTGGAGTAAGAATATTTTCTTGAAGTTAAGCAGCCCTCTTGTACACCTGATAATGTTACAATATTGCCTATTTGGAGATATCTGTCTAACGTCATAACAGAACCAATCAGTGCATATCACAGTAACCACAAAGATATTGTCACAACAATAACTAAATGGTATGGTATGATGAACTTTATTTAATGTCCTGAAGATCAACCCTTAGGTTGACGCAGGCCTCTGTGATGTGGTGAAGCTTCGCTGGTCATCCACCTTCACAGATTATTGTTTACTACATTACTGGCGATAAATTAAATGGAGCAGTTCAAATAGGCTCTCTAAGGAACGTGCGCTGTGAAAGCTGTAGGTTAACATTCTTGCCTAATCATGCAATGAGTTAGGCAGTGTCACAAGACTAAGTGTATTTATAGCCATCCCGAGAAAGCCATTCACAAGATCTTGCACTGGTAAGTGAGTGCGCACGCGACATGTAGCCTGTGTAGCTTCATTAAGAGAATTTTTGTGCGAAATGTCCGGTCCGCGTCACACCATGGCCGCTAAGGAGCACGCGTATCGTGTTTCAAATACAGCCTGTGCAATGAGCTGTTTCACTTGACCTCCGCTTTGTCGTTGGAGGCACCGATCACTAACACAACTGCGACCATATACACCTCTCTAAATGAGAGGAGCGAGATCATGCTGTCACCCTTGAATGTGCATTCCTCCTGTTTTCTGCGAATAAAAGCACGAGAAAGAATAGATTTGCCTTTGAGTGGGTGTTTACTGTTTCGCAATTATCTACACCCAGCGGCGTTATCGTTTCTTCTAATTGCCTACGTATTCCTCTATTCACTGCAGCGGGCACTTCTGTGTCACCGCGTTCACAAAAGATATGCGTCGATACGTGCGCCAAACAATATTCAACAATGATCTTCTTCATCATCATCATCATCAGTCTGTTTTATGTCCAGTGCAGGACGAATGCCAATCCCTGCGATCTTGAATTGCCGCTGTCCTACTAGTTCCCGTTAACTTCCTAATTTCATCGGACCACCTAATCTTCTGCCGTCCTCGTTCGTGTTTCCCTTCTTTTGGTACTCATTCTGTAAACCTAATAGCCCAACCGTTATCTAACCGGTGCATTACATGACCTGCCCAGCTCTATTTTTCACTTGATGACAATTAAAATATTATCTATAACCGTTTGCTCTCTGATCCAAACTACTATCTTTCTGTCTCTTAACGCTATGCCTAGCAATATTCGTTCCATCGATCTTTGCGCGGTCCTAAATTTGTTCTCAAGCTTCTTTGTCAGTCTCCAAGTGTACGTCCCAGATGTCAGCACTAGTAAAATGCACCGATTGTACACCTTCCTTTTCAATTATGATGATAAGCTTCCAGTCAGGAGCTCACGATGCATGTCTGCCGTATGTGCTCCAAGGAATTTTTATTCTTCTGTGAATTTCCTTCTCATGATCAAGGTTCTCGGTGAGTAATTGACCTAGGTAAACATACTCCTTCGCAGACTCTAGATGCCGACTGACGATCCTGAACTCTTGTTCCTTTGCCCGGCTTTTTATCATCATCTTTGTCTTCTGTATATTAATCTTCAGCCCAACTCTTACACGCTCTCTGTTAAGGTCCTCAATCATTCGTTGTAACTCGTCTGCATTGTTGCTGAATATAAAAATTCCATTGGCAAACCGAAGGTTGCTGAGATATTCGCCGTCGATCTTTACTCCTACGCCATCCCCGTTTAGTAGCTTGAATATATTTTCCAAGCACGCAGTGAATGACATTGGAGAGATTGTCTCTCCCTGTCTGACCCCTTTCTTTATAGGCATCTTCCTGCTTTTCTTGTGCAGAATTAGGGTAGCTGGGGAGCCTCAGTAGATATTCTACGACGTATTTACGTAAGCGTTCTGTATTCCTTGATTACGTAATGCCGCTGTGATTGTTGGTATCTCTACTGAATCTAATGCCCTTTCGTAATCTATGAAAGCCATATAGTGAAGCTTATTATATACTGCAGATTTCTCGATAACTTGAACAATGATGAGGATGTGATTCATTTTAGCTTATCCCTTCCTGAAGCCAAGCTGTTCCCTTGGTTGAGTAAAGTCAACCGTTGCCCTTATTCTATTGGATGTTATTTTGGAAAATATTTTATATAATACTGGGAGTCAGCTAATGGGCTTATATTTATTTCAATTCTTTAATGTCTCCCATTTTGTGGATTAGTTTAATGTTTGCATTCTTCCACTTTTCTGGGAAGAAGAAGAAGAACAACTTTATTGAAGAATAAAACGCTCAATGGGTGGAGCCCCTAGACAAGGGCCCCACTGGCTTTTCTGGGAACCTTGCAGTCGATAGACACTTTGTATAGAGAGCCGTCAGTTTTCTAGCATTATGTCTCCTCCATGTTTGATTAAATCGACTGTTATTCCATCTTCTCCTGCTGCTTTCCCCCGTTTCATGTCTTGCAACACCCTTCTAACCTGATCACTAGTCATAGGAGGAGTTTCTAATTGAGGTATCCTGACTCCTCTGGGTACTGTACATGTCAGTAAGAATTCTTTCGCTGCTTTTACTATATCTTTGAGATTGCTGATGATATTATCCAGTTCATCTTTAAGTGCATACATCTTGGTTTGTCCTGTGCCAAGTTTCTTTCTCGCTGATTTCAGGCTGCATTCATTTTTACGCTTCTTCAGTCTTTCTCACGTTATAGTTTAGAGTATCACTTATTTTCGCATTGTTGATCAGTTTTGACAGTTCCGCGCATTGTATCTTATCTCTTGAGTTGGACACTTTCATTTTTTGTCGTCTCTTTATTAGGTCCTTCGTTACTTGGGAGAGCATGCCTACTGGTTGCCTTGGTGCCTTGCCTCCCACTTCAACTGCTGCCTCTGAAGCCAACTTAGTAAGGGTTCCATTCATTAGCTCTATGTCATCATCATCTCTCTGTCGTAAGGCTACGTATTCGTTTGCAAGTACCAACCTAAATTTGTCTGCTTTTACTCTTACTGTTTCTAGGTTGACCTGTTTCTTCTTGACCAATTTTGCTATTTCTCTGTTTAAAGTAAGGGAAATCTTAGCCCTCACTAACATATGATCACTGCACTTTACTTATCACTTCTACATCCCGCACTATGCTTGGATCAGCAGAAAGTATGAAGTCAATTTCATTTCTAATTTCACCATTAGGTTTTTCCAGGTCCAGTTTCTGTTGCTACGCTTCATGAAAAAAGTGTTCATTATTCGAAGCTTATTCCTTTCACCGAATTCTACCAGTCTAGCGTTCCTAGAATCGACGCCCTAGGTGTCAAGTTGTTGTTCACCAGCCTGCGTATCCCCCCTTTTCTTTCCCCCCTTTTCCCCTCTTTATTACTACAATTTACTGAATTTTTACTTTTCTCCTTGCTAATTCAACATTTTCACAAAACTGGTCTACTTCTTAATCATTGTGACTGGATGTTGGAGCGTAGGCTTGTACTCCGTTTAATCTATACCTCTTATTAAGTATGATTACGGCTACAGCTAATCTCTCATTAATGCTCCGTATTACTTCTTATCTAGGACACGTCTATAGCAGAGAGCATGTCCATTATTCAGCAATGTACAAGCCTCACCAGTTCTAATCTCACTAAGGCCGATGATATCCCAAATAATGTCTGATAGTTCCTCAAAGAGTCCTGCTAAGCTAGCCTCACTCGAGAGGGTTAAGATTTTAAACGTTGGAAGGGTCAGTTTCCATTGGAGGCTTGTTCGGACCCAGAGATTCTTAGCACCTTCTGCTGCGTTACAGGTCTTACCGCCGACTTGGTCAGGTGCTCTGCAGCTGCTGAGGACTGGGGGCCATTGTGTAATTGAGTGAGCCAAGTGGGAGGGGGTGGCCGGATACTGCACCAGGGAGGACAATTCCTGTTTTGGTGAGGGAGTGGCTTGTTGAAGCTTAGTGGGCCTTCCTAATTTCGTTGTACCTGGATTAGAATTCCGTCATTCCAGCGACTACATGCGGCGCGACGGTAGGTCAAAATGGCTGCCGAGACGGTCATAAGGCGATCTCGCAAGCGTGTACAACTGGAGCAGCAAAGCACATCAGGCCCTCCGGTTTCGCTGCAGACCATACTTTCACTCACTAAAGAGACGCAAAGGTGTGTGAATGAAAGCGAAGCTACGTTCAAAGCCGGTCACATCATATTCTGCGGCATGAAGTCAATTAGAGATCATTTTTGCAAAGGGGAGCCAAAAAGCGTTGCGGAAAATGAGTACCTGGACAGGAAAGACGCTCACTTCCGGCTAAGTATATCTTCCGAGACAAACCACCAGGAACGTTATTGCTCATGTGCTCTCATCGCGAATTGTAGAAAAAAATTTTATAGTGTATGTATATATATATATATATATATATATATATCACAAGAAGCCAACAAACACTGACACCAAGGACAACATAGGGGAAATTAATTGTGCTTAATATATGAAAAAAAGGAGCGATAAATTAATGGAAATTAAAGTGGATGAAAAACCAAAGATCACGTTCTCGTGACGCCTGCGGCAAAAAGGACGTTCCACGTCCACCGCCAAGGTCTGTGAGTTGTGGCGCTGGCTCACACCCCCAGGGCTCTACTAGGACACATAAATACCCAACAAAGTGAATGGGGAAACAGCGCTGCGGTAGCTCGATTGGTAGAGCATCACACGCGAAATGCGAAGGTTGTGGGTTCGGTTGCCACCTGCGGCAAGTTGTTTTTTCATCCACTTTAATTTCCAATAATTTAGCGTTTGTTTATTTCATTTATTAAGCACAATTGTTTCCCCTATGTTGTCCTTGGTGTCAGTGTTTGTTGGCTTCTTATGATATGACTTATAAAATTCGGGCCCCTCTGCTAACCAACTTTCTTCTCGTATATATATATATATATATATATATATATATATATATATATATATATATATATATATATATATATATATATATATATATATATATATATATATATATATATATATATATATCATCAGTCTGGTTACGGCCATTGCAAGGGAAAGGCCTCTCCCATACTGCTCCAGCTACCCCGGTCACGTACTAATTGTGGCCATGTTGTCCCTGCGACCTTAATCTCATCCGCCCACGTAACTTTCTGCCGTCCCCTGCTGCGCTTCCCTTCCCTTGCAATCCAGTTCGTAACACTTAATGACCATCGGTTATCTTCCCTCCACATTACATATCCTGCCCACGCCCATTTAGTTTTCTTCATTTCAACTAAGATATTATTAACTCACGTTTGTTCTCTTACCCAATCTGCTCTTTTCCTATCCCTTAACGTTACACCTATCATTCTTCTTTCCATAGCTCGGTGCATCGTCCTCTATTTAAGTAGAACCCTATTCGTAAGCCCTCAGGTTTCTGCCCCGTACATGAGTACTGGTAAGACACAGCTGTTATACACTTTTTCTATGAGGGATAATGGCAACCTGCTGTTCATGATCTGAGAATGCCTGCGAAACGCACCCCAGCCCATTCTTAGTCTTCCGATTACTTCAGTCTCATGATCCGGATCTGCGGTCACTGCCTGTCCTCAGTAGATGTGTTCCCTTACCACTTCCAGCGCCTCGCCACCTATCGTAAGGTGCTGTGCTCTTCCGAGGCTGTTAAACATTACTTTAGTTTTCTGCATATTAATTTTTAGACCCGACCTTCTGCTTTGCCTCTCCAGGTCAGTGAGCATGCATTGCAATTGGTCCCCTGAGTTACTAAGCAAGGCAATATATTCAGCGAATCGCAAATTGCTAAGGCATTCTCCATTAACTTCTATCCCCAATTCTTCCCAATCCCGGTTTCTGCATACCTCCTGTAAACACACTGTGAATAGCATTGGAGAGATCGTATCTCCCTGGCTGACGCCTTTCTTCATTGGTATTTTGTTGCTTTCTTTATGGAGGACTATGGTGGCTGTTGAGCCGCTATAGATATCTTTCAGTATTTTTACATACGGCTCGTCTACACCCTGATTCCGTAATGCCTCCATGACTGCAGAGGTTTCGACTGAATCAAATGCTTTCTCGTAATCAATGAAAGGTATATATAACCATTGGTTATATTCCGCACATTTCTCTGTCATCTGATTGATAGTGTGAATATGGTCTATTGTTGAGTAGCGATTACGGAATCCTGCCTGGTCCTTTGGTTGACAGAAGGCTAAGGTGTTCCTGGTTCTATTTGCCATTGCCTTAGTAAATACTTTGTAGGCAACGGACAGTAAGCTGATCTGTCTGTCAGTTTTGAAGCCTTTGGCGTACCCTTGCCTATGAATTAGCATTATGTTAGCTTTCTTCGAAGAGCCCAGTACGATATATATATATATATATATATATATATATATATATACATATATACATATATATGTATATATATATACATATATATATATATATATATATATATATATATATATATCTCGTAACAACGAAGCATGCCTCACTACATCAATAATGACAGCTGTAGAGCGGGTGATAGCAACAACGGCACGTGCAAGTGGCCTGACAAAGTCCTTCCAAAAAACGTTCGAGGGGAGGTTGACAGAGGAGGTGGCGTAGAAACTTCAGCCAAGGGCGAGGAACGTAAATTCCGTTCCCATAACATGCACTTACGGAGCACCATTACAAAGGTTAGCACGAGCGTGAATCTGGCCTGCCTCGAGGGTTTTCCTTTCGAGTCTGCCTTTGGATCTGCTTTTAATCCCAGTGTTATCGAAACGAGGCTCAAAGCCACAATCCGTCCCGTGCGCGGGAAGGTGCGCGGAGTTGGTCAAGGCCTTTAAGAATGAAGAATGTTCTTTTAGCCTGTCATTTGCACAGCGCCCCGTCTGCCCAATGTAAACCATCCCACGGTCAACTGGTATGTTATATATCGCTTCGGTAGCACAGGAGCCGAGCGCTTTCGTGTGTTTCCTTCCACAGGTCTTGTTCTTCTTGTGGCTGTTTTGCAAAACGCACAACCGAGAAAGCTTGAAAGGAGCTGTGAAGACGAGGTCAACGCCGTGTTTCTTCCCGATTCCTTTTAGGTTGTGTGATATCGTTTTGTCTCTGAAAATATACTTAGTTGGAAGTGAGCGTCCTTCCTGCCCGACTCGTTTTTCCGCAACGCTTCTGCGCCCCCCTTTGCAAAAATCATGCCAAACCAACTAGCCCAACAGCTTACTATTCCATTAGAGAGTGTGAGTGAGTGAGTGAAAAACTTTACCAGCACTAGACTCGCTGGTCTTCTGCGGTCTTCAGATGGAATCGTCCATCTTCTAGCACAACGGTCGGTTGCCCTTAGTCCAGGGCTCCGCTTGATGCTGCTGCCAGTTGTGCTCGCCGAATCAGACCTTCTTGGTCGACCTAGCGATCGCTGGAGAGCACTCCCTCCCATTGCTCCGCACTCGGGTTTGGTATAACTGGTACCACGTCTATCTTCTGGCATGCCCACGTTATGTGATACAGCGTGGGTGTTTCGTGGCACCAGGGGCATTTGTCATTGTATTGTGTGGGATAAATTTTGCTGAGTACGTTTAGGTTCGGGTACGAGCCCGTTTGCAGCTGCCTCCACGCGACAGAGTCCTCTCTGCTAAGGGAGTTGTGCGGTGGTGGATACCGCTTTCTGCAGCCCTTGTAGTAATTTAGTATCGCCGAATAGTCTTGGGGTACAGGTTCGGTCTCCTCGAGGTCGCCTACGTTGGATGCTCGGTAATAAGTGTACCCTCGAGCTATCCTGTCTGCCTCTTGGTTCCCTGCCACTCCCGTGTGTCCCGGCGTCCATACTATCGTATGCCTAATTGGTTCATCTTTTCTTTGTCGTTGTGTTATGTGGTCTCCGGAGCGGAGTATGCGGAGCGCTCCGTGCCCTATTCTGCCGCGTAGGTAGTTGCGGCACGCTGTTTGCGAGTCTGTAAGGATTGTTAGAGACCGCTTAGACCGATATCCCTCCGCTGCCGCTAGAGCGACGGCCGCTTCTTCAGCCTCGACTATCGTACAGCCTTGTAGCGATGCGCTGGTGATCTCGCGTAGGTTCGAATCAATCACCGTTGCTACCGCGTTGCTCTTGCTCTGCACTGCTGCTCTGGCGTATGTGGCTGCGTCCACATATACCGTCGTTTCTTGGGGTGCTAGTGTCTTTTGTAGATATTCAGCCCTCGCTTCTCTGCGTGCTTTGTGTAGGTTTGGATCCATGTTCCGGGGTATGGGTGCTACCTTTAGTGTGTTGCAATACTCGTCCGGAATTGTTTCGGTCCTCTGTATCTCTTGAAGTTGATCAGCGCAGCCTAGTTTCTTCAGGAGCTCCCTGCCAGATGGGGTCTGCTGTAGTCTGCGATGTTGGGAGACTAGTTGCGCCTCTTTCAATTCATCGAAGGTGTTCTGTAGTCCTAAGGCTAGGAGCTTTTCGGTCGAGGTGTTGTGGGGAAGGTGGAGTGCGGTTTTTTAGGCTTTGCGTAGAATCGCGTCCGCCTGTTGTACCTCACTCTTGATGGGATTGTAGTATGGGAGGCTGTATGCCACTCGGCTGACGACCAAGCTTCTGACCAGCTTGAGTGTGTCCTCCTCTCGCATGCCGTGGCGTCTGTGTGTGTGAGATGCGCGTGATCATGCGGGCCACTTGTAGGGTGGATGCCTTGAGTAGGGCGAGGGTGTGGGTGCAGCGTTGGTTTGACTGTATCCACATCCCCAGGATTCTGATGAGCGTCCTTTCCGGTATCGGCTTCCCCTCGAGGTAGACGTTGAGCTTTAACTCGTCGCTGGTGGGGACTGTGCGGTTTTGCTTTCCTCTCCAAACTCTCAGGAGCTCGGACTTCTCAGTGGAGCAGGCTAGCCCTCTTGCTCTTACGTAGTCCTCTACGCAGGTGGCTGCCTCTTATAACTTCTCTTCTTTCTGTCTGAGCGAGCCTGTGTTAACCCAGATGGTGATGTCGTCGGCATACATGGCATGGTGTATGCCGTCGATTTCTTTTAACTGTTTTGCCAAGCCAATCATTGCTATGTTGAAAAGCGTGGGGGAGATGACCGACCCTTGAGGCGTCCCTTTGTTTGGAGTAAGGAACTTCTCTGATCGGAGCCCTCCGAGGCCAATCGTTGCCGTTCTGCTTGAAAGGAAGGCTTTGACGTAGCCGTAGACTCTCCTCCCGCAGTTCAGGTCGTTCATGCCCGTGAGGATAGGGTTTCGTGGCTTCGTGGCTTACATTGTCAAAAGCCCCCTTGATATCCAATGCCATTATTATATTCTCCCCGCTCCTGGGGACGTTCCCGAGTACTTCTTCTTTCATTTGAAGCAGTACGTCTTGGGTCGATAATTTTGCTCTGAATCCAAACATGTTGTGGGGGTACAGTTCGTTGTCCTCCATGTACTGTTGTAATCTCAGCGTCACCACTCGTTCGTACAGTTTTCCCAGGCACGATGTGAGCGAAATCGGTCTGAGGTTCTCAATTTGCAGTTTCTTGCCCGGTTTAGGAATCATCACTACCTCCGCATGCTTCCACTCCTCGGGGACGGTCTCAGCTTCCCAGTGTTTGTTGAGAAAGTCGGTTAATTCTGCGACTAACTCTTCACTGAGGTTGCGAATGAGTGCGTTATTTATCTTGTCTGCACCCACGGCCGTGTTTCTGGTCGTGCTTCGAATCGCTGCGTAGACCTCTTCTCGCGTGATGGGTCTGTCCAGGTTAACGTTTTCTCTTCCTCGGTAGCGCTCTGCGTAAGCTGCTGGGTTTGTGTCCCCGAAGCATTTAACGCGTACCTTCTCCAGGAGTTCCGAGTCTGGTCCCTCGAACTGGTGGATGAACCGGTAGATGGTTTTGTTGTTTTCTGTCTTGGTCTTGGTCAGATCTATGAGAGCCTTGAGGATATGCCACGTCCTCGCTGTGTTCAAAGTTCCGTTGAGGGAGTCACGGAATTGCTGCCAATTTTGCCTTGCCAATTGCGCCGCGTACTCCACTGCTTTCGCTGTGACTTCTGCGATCTTTATCTTTAGCTTCCTGTTGTATTTTTGTTTCTTCCACCTCTTGGTGAGCCCGCGTCTAGCTTCCCACAGCTTGAGCAGTCTGGCGTCCACCTCGGACGTCTCCGTCGTTCGCGCGATTTCTTTGGTGTACTTGCGCTGTTTTTCAAAGAGCATTTTCCCCCACTCTTCTATCGATTGGATCCCGTTCTCGGCGAGATTCCTATCGCATGCCTCTCGAAAAGCATTCCAGTCCGTAATTCCAGTCCGCATTCCAGCTGACGCCTTAGCCTGTCCGACGTTACTTGCCTCTTGAGTATGTAATGGTCACTACCAAGGTTCTCTAACAGGTTCTCCCACACTGCTTGTTCCGCTCCTCGTATGAACGTGAGGTCGGGGCAGGTGTCGGTACTAACGCTGCTTCCGATTCTGGTTGGAGTGTCTGGGTCTGTGAGGAGGTTGCAGTCGGTGTTCTCTGCTGCTTCCGCTAGCGTTCTGCCTTTTGGGTTTGTTGTTTGGTATCCCCAGCTTTTGTCCATGGGGTTAAAGTCTCCTAGGATGATTAGCGTGCTGTCTTTCGCTAGTTTGCGTGCGCCATGGAAAAGCTCGTAGAATTTTGCCTTCCTCTGTTTCGGGGGGCTGTATGCATTTACAATAAATATACTGCCCCTCTTTCTTTTCTTCTTTGGTATAATTTCTACAATCACGTGCTCTACGTCGGTGTCGGCTATCCTGTCGTGGCTTATGGCGATGAGTGCCTTGCTGACTAGGTTGCCGTTCTTCCTTTCTCTTGAGTCTCGTAACACGTGTATCCTGCGAGTGTTGGTGTCGTGCCCGTCTCTTGAAGCGATATGAGGTCGGGCGCTGTTTGTTGTGTGTGAATGTATTGTTGGAGGAGGCCCTGCTTCTTACGGTAGCCTCTGCAGTTCCATTGCCATATATCTAAGGTTTCTTGCTTGCTTAAAGTTGTACTGGCCATGTTTAAGCCTCGGTGTTGTTTGCGGATGTGTCGGCGAGGGATGCCAGCGCGGGGCGGTGGTAGGCCTTCTCTCTAATGTTCTCGGTAAGCTTCTGCTTGCGGATGCTGCTTGGGAGCTCTGTGACTTGTAATTGCACTTGCTGCATTTGTTGCTGCTGTTTCTGCATCATCTGCTGCATCATTTGCTGAATCTCTGCTTTAAACGTGGCGAAATCCTCGTTGCCTGCTTGCCATGGGGCTTGGGTTTGTACGGTCTGTGGCTGCGGAGGGCTGTTCGACCTAAGGTCTCGCACTGCCTTCGTTAGCTCTGCTATTTGGCGTTCTAGCTCTTTCTGCCTAGCGCGTGATAGCTCTAATTCGCGTCTCAGCGCTATTTTCTCCGCGTCCTCCTGTCTAGGTTGTTCGCGGTTGCTGTTTGTGTTGTTCTTTTCGTTAGCTACCCCACCCGAGTGCGGAGCAAACCAAGGGTTTTCGGCTCCCCAGCTCACCTTGACGCCACCACTCTTTCGGGTAGGCTCCTTCTTCATCTTCTTCCTCTGCTGCTGCTGCTGCAGCTGACTCCCTCCCTTAATGGCCAGGGGCGGCAGGGGCGGGAAGGACCGTGACCGGCTCCGTGAACGGCTCCGCGACGCCCGGGATCTCGAACGGCTCCGCGAAGTCTCCCCCTCCGAGCTGAACCATCTTGGCTTCTTGCCGCGGTCGTCCCGGCTGCGACGTCTGCTCTCGCGTCCGCCGCCGTTGTTGCCGCCGTTGGCCTTGCCTCGCTGGTCCCTGGCTTTCTTTAGTCGGTCTTGGCACTCCCGCGATCCGGTAGCATGGTTGCCTCCGCAGATCAGGCATCTCGGGGTACACTGGTGATCCTTTGGCGGGTTCTGCATCCCGCACTGTTTGCAAGCCTTGGCGTCCGGTGTGGGGCACACGTCGGAGCGGTGACCTTGTTGGCAGCAAACGTAGCAGATTTGTCTTGTGGGCCGGTACGGGTAGCACTTGTACTCGGCTCCACAGTCGATGACGTGTTTCGGTGTGATGGGTCCGTCAAAGGTGATGACGGCCGTCTTGGTCTTGCCTAGTCTTCCGGCGCTGTGGATGGTGACACCCTGTGTGCGAGTCCACAAGTCGGTTTTCAGTTCCTCCGGTGTCGCTCCGGGGTCCACTCCGTGTATCACGCCACGCCGGGTGTTTTCCGGTGCGGCCACGTAAGCGTTCACGTCATATGAGCGTCCCTCGATCGTGAGGCTAGTGATGCGCCTCGCGAGCTGGGCGGCCTCCTCATTCGGCGTGCTCACGATTATTATGTTGGACCCTGTGCGGAGCCTCGTGATCAGGTCTCTTCCCTCGAACTTGTTGCTGCATGCCGCGGCTACGGCCCGGGCCACTTGAAATTGCTGGAGCGACTTGACTACAAGTCCCTTCGGTCGCAAAATAATCTTGAAATCGTCTCTGGGGAGTGGGGGCAGCCTCTGCCTAGGCTGCCGCTGCGCTCCTTTCCCGTCTTTTTTCAGCGTGCCGGAAGCTGGCGCGCCAGCTGTCGGCGGTGAGGCCGGGGAATTCCTGGCGCTGGCGGCGTTCCGTCCGTTCTTCCTCTGTCGATTCTTTTGGCGTTTGGACATAACCAATTCTCAATTTGCTTCGTCTTCTTTGTGAGTGTCTTGCTGCTCCTGCATGGCGGAGTCCTCGATCTCCCCGCCCGCCGAATTCTCGGAGTCCGAGGCGCCGAGGTGGTCGTCGTCCATCTCTTGTGCTTCTAGCGAATTCTGGGCTAGTCTACTCGTCGATGGCTCAAAATTCGGATATTTCGTGGAGCGGGAGTCGGGTCCAGACTGCATCGCTATCGCTGAGCGGGCCTGGCTGCCCGAAAACGCCCGTAGTCGTGCTAAACCTCGGTAGGCTTAGCGGCGAGCGTGCAGACGAGAGTGCCTGCAGACGAGTGCAATCAAGGGCCCACGGCACTGCATTAACGCCGCAGTACGTAAAGGTTCAGGCTCTGTAAAGGTCAGTATGTCTCTACTAGCCTTGAAAATGCTCACGGGCATAAAGCCATATATTTGTGTTTTCTCAAACACTTCGTAAACGCAAGCGCATACCGGTAACAGTCTTTAGTTGTTTGTCAAGTGCTCCTGTTCTCAACAATTTAATCCTGCGCAGTAAGAAACAAACTTTAGTGCATTTTGAAATGTAAACTAAAAAAACGGTTGTATAATACAAGAATTTACGAAACTCGTAACGTACAGGGGTGATCACGCTCGTCTAGAGCCTCGAGCAGTGTACGGTGGAGCAAATGACCTGAACTTTAGAGTAGCTGTTTGAATAAGGACAAAGTACTTCTGCCTGAACGGGTTTCACATTTTTCCATTTGCTTTTCGAGTTGTTTATTCGTAACTCGGTACCTTCCTGAAACTTTGTTTCTTCCTTGCGCAAGGCTCAACTCGGTCAGTATACGCATATGGGATTCATTCTGTGCACGATTCAGTGTCATGCAAAAGTAGTACGAGCTTCTTAACTGATTGCAATGCTCAGGTCGTTACACCTGTCTTGAAGTACATTTTAAAGATACCGTAGCAGTGAACATTCGCTACGGCACGTTTGGAGCGCTGCGGCACGCTGCATATGTGATTACTATTCCCTTTTTTCCTCATCGGCGTGTCCACGCACACCGCCAGACGAAACCGCGAAGTGCGTCGCAGATTTCTATCACCGGGTGACTGCTTCGGAAGAGGGCCGCGTGGTGCCGCCTGCGTCGCTGGAATGCCCGAATAGCCGCACTCGCTCTTGGCGTCTTTTGCTGGTGACCGTCGCCACTCCAAGCCTGCAGATGTTCTGCACTGAAGTAGGTGAATTTAAAGTTCACCACCGTAAAAAAAAAACACTCTTATAGCGGTATTCGAACTGCCGACTATGGCAACCGAGAATTTGACATAGCTCAGTCAGATAATCCTACAGGCACCGAGGCTACCTTAGTGCCGACAAGTACAGCCCCGAGGTCCCTACATGCCTAAATATTTTCTTTGATTCATCCGTGATAGAAGTGTTTCCTTGATCACGATAGGTAACTCAATGTAGAGCGATTTCTAAATAGTTCTGGCCTCGTAGTTCCGGAATCACACGTGCGCCGATGGCCGTGAACTTGGCTAGGTAAACCCTACAGGCGCACCGACGACCACGCATACGCATGCGGTCGTGAATTCGGCTAGGAAAAGATTATACAGACGACTCCGACTACCGCTAAAAATAATAATATCGTGCACGATGCGCTCAATTCGAGTCACTCAAAGTCCAGTTTTGTATATCTCAAATGCTTGAAATCATGCTTGAAATAGTCTGCTCAATGGGTGCTTTGTTGATCGCAGGAGGTGACACGTCAATTGTTCTAACATCACGGTTTCGGAGTCACCCGTAGGCATGCGGCCATGAACGCGGCTAGATATACGATACATTTTCGGCGAACTTCAGCAATACTTAAATTTGGTGCGGAATTAAAAAGAAAATAGGAAAAATAAAAACTTCCAGCGGTTTCCGCAATTTTACTAGTCGCGTGTTGTCGGCGGTACATCAAGCAACAATGATCTTATTCTACAAAAAAAAAAAAAAAAAACGATGGAATTTATGGTGCATCGTAACGAGCGACGGTACTTTCAGTTTCGTGAACTCAATCTTTTCGTTATCTTGACAAGCAAGGCCTACAGAGTCTTCGATCTGATGAGGCTTGCCATATATACTTTGCAGCTGTGATGTGCAAAAAGGCCCCATGTCATTTACGAACTAGTACACAAGTGAAGAGCAGTCGGCTTGGTGGCCCCCTTGTTGCTGCATCAGTAATGCTGTAACAACGTTGTGTTTTGCGTTGTTTACATAATATATTAATTTTTCTGATAGTGAATCTTTTCGCGTTGTCCTTTGCTTTTTTTGTTTATAGATGCACAAGTCTAAAGCCGAAAGTGTTTATGGTCGCTGTATGCCGTGAGAGAACAACCACTGAAAGTGTAGTCTACCTCTACTTATATTTATTCATATGATTTAGTGCGCATGGTGATTCTGGTTTATTGTTGTTTATTGATGTCTCTGTACATAACAACGAACAAAATCCTTCAGCCTATTTGGACGGCGCCATTCTCCTGCCCAGGAGGAAGTGGTTTCGTTTGAACTGATTTCCTTGGGTAGCTTGAACGAGGTGGTATCTGGTATGATTTTTACCACGGAAAAATTGTTGGAATAGGTACGAGCACAAGCTTTCTCAACTTGCACGATTTTATGGATTTTTTTTTCGAAGTGGCGACTGCGTAAGACCAACGAAGGAGAGTCGTCATAACGAACATTGTTCTTTCTGAATATGTTTGCAATACAGTTTTAAAGCAGGTCCACCCCAGTTGGAAGCCTGTGAAATACGATGGCGCCATAGCATATTTACGGGCAATTACATAGTGGAACGCAACAATTGTGGCTTAAGATTCGTATATTATTCAACTTGCGCCAACGTACAACATAAAACGCAAACCAACGAACGACATGTCAGAAATTTACCAGGCGAGAGCTCAAATAGTCGTGGCGGCGCATTTCATTTTATTTTTCATTTACTGATACTGTCAGCCTCCTTCAGGGGCTGTAACAGGAGTGGAAAAAACAAAACGAAACTGAACAGCAAAATAAATAGAACAGAATATATTGAAAACCACAATCATACATTAGTCAATAGATCATCTCGTGAAATACACCCACAAAGAAAAGTGCATCACTAAGAAATCGGAACAACCGCCACCTTATGCAGCAGCAATCTGACCTCATCACCCTGTGCCAGTGAAATAGTTGAAATTTTCTAAATGGCATAGAAATTCAGCAATTGATGTCGACCGAACAGCAGAATCTGGAAGAGAGTTCCCGTCTCTACAGGTTCGGGGTAAATAACTAAAGTTGAAACAATTATTTTTTATAGTCGGTAACGGGACAAACTCACTATGACGATGCCTTGATGTTTCATTAATTTGATCTCAAAGTAATCTGATTTATTTATTTTAAGATAATTAATGACAATGAGGTAAATAGTTTTTAATCTTTCATATCTGATTCTGGTTTCTAGCATGGGTAGTTCGGCTTGCTGGTAGAGATCTATTGAAGAATAGTTTCGGCGCTACTTATTAAAGATAAACTTTACAGCAAGTCGCTGAATCCTGTCTAGCTTGTGACAATTAGTTGCTGTGTGAGCATCCTATATTACTTTAGCATATACGATTATCGGTCTCACTAGCCTTTTTAAGCGAGGCACTTTACATTCTGAGTAGCACTGTGCATAGGGCTTCGCAGGTACTACAGTGTTTTAAAAGCTTTGAAAATGGCATTCTCAATGTGGGTATTCCACCGTAGATCTGATGTAAATGTTATGTCTAGGTATTTGTACTGATTTCAAGCATATAATCGCCAATTTGATAATTGTAATGAAGAACATTTTTATTTCTAGTTGATGACATGAACACAGAATTTTAAAGTTTAACTCCATCTCCTAGTCGTTACAGCATTTAGCTATTCTTCGCAGGTTTAAATTTAATTTATTCTGATCATCAACTGTATATACGGTACTGTACACCACACAGTCGTCAGCAAAAAGTCTTAATGGAACATCAATGTTACTGTGTAAATCATTATTAAACATCAAAAATAGGAGTTGGCCTAAGATGCTACCTTGCGGTACAGCAGAAGCAACGGGAAGAATGTTGGACTGGCAACCTCTAACAGTTCACAAGAGGATATATACGCAGAAAACCATTGTGCGAGTGTTTGGTTTTTAGAGACCGCATTAACCTTATATAACAGTTTTAGGTGCGAAACTTTATCAAATTCTTTACAAAGTCAAGGTTTATTATATATGTTTCACCATGTGAATTTATTGTTTCTGAGAGGTCATGAACTATTTCTATCAGTTGGGTAATCGTGGACAGTCCCTTTGGAAATGCATGCTGACAATAATACTGGATATCATGCTAGTCGAGATAGCCGAGCAGGTGTTTGGATATGATGTGTTCAAGTAACTTCGAAACTGTAGTAGTGAGCGAAATCGGGCCATAATTACTAATAAAATTATTTCCGCTTTTATGAACCGGTATAACTTTTGCTCGCTTCCAGTCAGTTGGAAAACATCCACTGCTAAACGAAGACTGAAAATTTTGGTCAAGTATTTAGATGCCCATTCAGCGTATCTATATAAATACCCATAAGGGATACGATCTGGACCTTGTCTTTTCTTAATGTCAATATCTAATAGCAGATTTAGAACAGCTTGCTCGTCAACCAGTAAATCAGTAATAGAAAGTCTTACAGTTTCAACAATAAAAGGCGGCAGTATACCATTATCACGAATGTAAACAGATGAAAAATATAAATTAAGATCTTCAGCACGCTTATGGGAGTTCCCCTCGGTCTGAGCACGGTGCAGAACTTTAGACGGAGTTACATAGCACCAGAATTAGCTGGGTGACTTGCGAAAAAAATTCGTGAGCTTCACATTATAGAATCTCTCTTTTGATTGCTTAAGAAGTGTCTTTAAATCCTGACTCATGCAGCGAATACACAGTTTACTTTCGGGGTTTGGGTTGGGTGAGTAAGCCTTACGTTTGCGTTAAGTCCTCGTTTTGGATGAAGCGTGTCTGTAGTTATCCAGGCAGTCCTTTTATTGGTGCGCTTAGTTTTCTTAGGAGTAAAGTGATTAAGGCACCGTTCTGCAAATTCCTTAAAGAATTCCCATGGTTGGTCCGTACTAGTACCAAAGTCATACAGCTGCATAAAATCTGCATATGAATAATCGAGACAGTTTATCACAGCAGTGTCATCAGCGTCATGAAAATTAAAGACGCTTTTTTTTTGATCGAAGAACTTGTGACATCTGGTGATGCCTTTAATGAAAACAAAACCATCCTGTGATCTGACAAGCCCCCCAGTGCTTCACTTTCGCAGACAGAACTTTGTATACGTTCGGAAACAAATATCAAATCAAGTATGAATGATGTTGTCGGACATATCCTTGTGTAATCAGACACAACTTCAACAAAATGATGACAAAAAGCAAGTTCAAGTAACTGCTCACAACTAGGCACTTCACGTGTTCCAGGTAATTGCGAACGCCAGTCAATGCCGGGTAACCAGTTTGCACACTTGGAAAAAGGCAACGAAGAGTTAAGGTAAATAAATTTTGATACGAGATGCATCTGGTTAAGATCAGTGTATATAGTAAATGAAGACACATTATGAATACATATTTTCTTGAAAGCTGATGAAGAAAAAATATATTGACCAAATAATAAAAATAAGGACATTAAAATTAAACTTGGTATTACATAAAACAATTACGAAAGAAATGCCTGTGGAAAAAAAATACCTTGGGGAAATAATAACCAGGTGAAAGATTGCGAAACGTTGAGCGCTGTTTTTTCTGCTGCTGTTGACCGCTTCAAGTTTCTGTCTTCATTTGGAACCTTTGTCTTACTTGAACAAGGAAATGGGTGATTTTTAAACAAGTCTAAGTTTAATTGCTGGTCAAAGCTTCAGTGTTACTATAACGAAAGAAAATATGATGGGTAGTTCTCCTGGGTGGGCTTTCATTCATAATTAATTTCCACAGGTGTAAGCTAAAAATTTTATGGTATAAATGGACCTTAGCTCCTGGCAAACCATTAGCTGGTCGTTCTTTTCAGCACAGATGCCTATACATCATGTATATTGGGAGGAGCGCTAGCGAACTACATCATACTGTAGTTGGTGGGCTCCGTGGCTGTGCCACAACACAGTTGTCTAATCCACTCGTCTTCGCCATGCAGGTGTACTCGCCCTTGATCGTCTGCGTTCTGCTCCCTGCTGTCTTTTGCGCTCTGTGGGTGACCACGATAGAGCGTGCGTCCTTGCGTGGCGCGGCTAACGGAGGGACATTCTGCGCAGCAGCCCCCAACAACCCCTTTTCCGCTCTTCCGACTCAAGTCAACTTGACACTCAGCGCAGACTGGAAGGCCCCATCATCAGCAACCACACTCGACGTACCAACTATAAATGAGCAGCGAGCGTCCACCGCACCCTGTGGGCTCGGTGGCTGTGCCACAACAGAGTTGTCTAATCCACTCGTCTTCGCCATGCAGGTGTACTCGCGCTTGATTGTCTGCGTTATGCTCCCTGCTGTCTTTTGCGCTCCGTGGGCGACCACGATAGAGCGTGCGTCCTTGCGCGGCGCGGCTAACGGAGGGAAATTCTGCGCAGCAACCCCCAACACCCCCTTTTCCGCTCTTCCGACTCAAGTCAACTTGACACTCAGCGCAGACTGGAAGGCCCCATCATCAGCAACCACACTCGACGTACCAACTATATATGAGCAGCGAGCGTCCACCGCACCCTGTGGGCTCCGTGGCCGTGCCACAACACAGTTGTCTAATCCACTCGTCTTCGCCATGCAGGTGTACTCGCCCTTGATCGTCTGCGTTCTGCTCCCTGCTGTCTTTTGCGCTCTGTGGGTGACCACGATAGAGCGTGCGTCCTTGCGTGGCGCGGCTAACGGAGGGAAATTCTGCGCAGCAACCCCCAACACCCCCTTTTCCGCTCTTCCGACTCAAGTCAACTTGACACTCAGCGCAGACTGGAAGGCCCCATCGTCAGCAACCACACTCGACGTACCAACTATAAAGGAGCAGCGAGCGTCCACCGCACCCTGTGGGCTCGGTGGCTGTGCCACAACACAGTTGTCTAATCCACTCGTCTTCGCCATGCAGGTGTACTCGCGCTTGATTGTCTGCGTTATGCTCCCTGCTGTCTTTTGCGCTCTGTGGGTGACCACGATAGAGCGTGCGTCCTTGCGTGACGTCCTACACTGTAAAAAATTTCCGTAATTATACGGAGGATTTCCGTCATTGTACGGAGAACTGCAGGATAAAAATACGGAAACTGTCATATATCAAAAATACGGCAAAATCTGCCGTTAATATACGGAAAGTGCTCTCCGTTTTCAGCTTTACGGACATTTTCACTGTAATCATATGTACGGCTATACACTGTTTTGGACGAAACAGACAGAATTCCGTATTTTTGTTATGCGAACATCCGTATGATTGTGAGAAAACTTAAGCTGTCTGAATGAGCGCTCGTACTCGTAAAGTTTCAGCCAACAATATTTTATTGAACACGCAAACTGTACGCATTATGAAGATGCGTACAAAATGTGAGAGCTAGCCTTCTACCAAAAGCTGCAATAACAGATCGTATAAATATATATATACGCATCTTCTATTGCGGTCGAAGTTTGCTGCGCATATGGGCCTCGCTGATCATATGCGCAAATATATGCGTGTTCTCGCAATGTTCTCAAATTAAGCGCTTTGTAGTTAATAGTTGTAGTTTAAGTGAACGAAGAGCCGTGGACATACGTGCATACGTAAACAAGCTTGCAGCATTCAGGTGCTGGTGCACTGGGAATGACATTGGTGCTCTGTATACGCCAAAAATTGTGTGCACTCTAAATCAGTACCAAAACGCAGGGAGTGGTATAATGACCTTAACGGCATTTACATTTTGCAGCAAATGGTCTCGAAGGGGGCTGGCGCCCTATAGATCCAAGTACAACGGTCGGGTGAAATTTTCGAATGCGGCAAGCAATTAACCCAATTAAGTGTCAAAGGGCATTGCTGAACTACAACGTAGTTGGTTTAACTCATTCCCATAATATTTACAAAATATCTCGTCTCTGACAATAACTGCCCATTCATTGAGACAAATCGATTACGCATAATCTTCACTGTTCATGTGTTAATTCTTGCGACAAGATGTAATCGCAAACATTTGGCGCTTCATCTTGAACCAAGACCGGTAAGCGCGCTCGTTCTTGTACGGTAGAATAAAGAACGCGAACATGCACCGACATGTGTGTAAACTACTGGAAGGTGACTGAAGATGAAGGACCTATTACCGTGCTAGTACTGTGTGTACTGTCAAAAAGAAGAAAAAAATAATACGGAAAGAAAGAATGCCCAGTGCCGAGATGTAACGATTCAAGCTTTATTTCTTTTTGACCTAGAATGCAACACCATTAGTTCCATGTGCTTTATATATGGGTAATGTTATGACACAACTCATTATTTACCCGTTCATTACATGCACCAACCAGCCCAAATTATCGCTATACTAGAGATTATGGACGCATCGCAGTGCATTGCTTTGCACTTCATTGCAGCACAGGGGTTAGCTATCCCCAGTAGCGAACGCTTTGGTTGACTTCCCTGCCTTTCTGCTTCTTGCATTCTCTCTCCCTTTGTATAAAACGCACTAACTTGTGGGAGAGAAAGTGTTCTCCTCTTTTAGAATTCAATTATATGTCAAGCAATTATATTGCAGTTCCAGTAACTGTATCGACCGGGTCCCGGTCGAAGAAACCAACAGCAGGCGTTTCAAGACAACAGTGAACTGTTATGTTTATTGCGCTGGGCATTTTATACCAGAGCGAGGGAAAGGGGGTAGTGGAAATAGAGGGCAAGGAAAGGCACGTGTCGTTCCAGCGTGCCAAGATAGCTTGTGCTCGTTGAACTGATACGATACAGTGACTAGAGCACAAATGCGAAAACGAAACCGATTGTGTTCTCCGCGTTCACAGAGTGCGGCACCAGGGGGCAGCGCGCGCTGCGCGTCCGTAAAGCCCCTGAAACTTCGTAAAGTAGTGCCACTCTCCTCCTCCGCGTTCACTCCTCCTCGTTTCTCCTCTCTTTCACGCTCCCTCCTCGACCATGGCGCCGCCTACGTTGCTCGAGCGCAGCAGACGACCTTTCGCAGAGTGAATGCACGCATAGCAAGGCAGTGCTCTTTAGGCGTTCACGTTGGCTTTCCAGCTCCGCGTAACTTCGTGTACAGCATAGAATTTCTAGCCGGATGCCTATACAAATTCGGTAACGGCAGCTTTTGTTTCATTTTTTGATAAATATTTCTTAAAAAAAGTATCTGAAGGAGTGTTAACGCTGTGCGTTGACGACTGCGAATGTATCGCGTGCCCTACAATTAGGTACGCAACATTTGTCAAGGGCGTGTCGCATGATCTTGTTGCGAATGGTTGTAAATAACACGTTTACCATCGAATGACAACCTCTTGGCTTCCAGCAAGCCCTCAGCCTAAAGAATCCGCGCCGCCCTCACCATGTGAATTCGCGGCGCGTATCAGCTATGACTTACAAAGGCTGACTGAGATCACTGCTCTGGAGGTTCGAAAGTGTATTACAAGCTACAATGCCGCCAACGTGCGTTCTTGCCAATCTAAGCGCGCGCAAAGCCTCAGAGGTGGGCGATGGTGCTATTATGTTTCTCGTGTCTCAACGCCGACAGAAATACCACGGCCGATCATCGAGTCGGGACTGTGCGTAGCCAAGAAAATAAAATGAGTTTTTTAGCATTCGTGCGCGAAGCGGGAGCGCGATAACAATGCTTGACTCAATCTCAAACAAGACCACTGTTGCCTTCAGTAATTTTTTTCAGGTTAATGACTTATCACGAATAACACTTCATCGTGCGTTGGTTCGTCCGTTTACTAAGTGACGTACTTTTCGCGAACCGAGTTGCACTGAGGTGCATGCATTCAGGACGGTTGTACTCCCTTCGAAGTAACATTTGCGAGACATGACTTTATTAGTGAAGTCATGATCGCGCAAAGAATCCCCCCGCCATGACGCGGCCGAAATTGCGGCAACTGAAACGATGTTTTATCCATAGGTTAAAATGATATGAAACGGCATTCGAGTTGCAAGTCAACAGTTTATTTTCACATAGATGCATTACAGATTTGCCTCTGCAGTCACAAGTCCGTGTGCACCATTTATTGTCTCATTGCGTAAATAAACGCACCAGCCTAAGAGTCCTACAGCAAGTGCGTCTCAATTAGGCATAGTGACTGTAGAAACTAATAGTGGCATAGACGAGAAAGCGAACGACTATATGAGCGCGCGAACTAAACGAGCGTGCGAATGAACGAGCAAACGACTAAGCACGAATGACGACTAAACCAGCCAGGGAACGGGCGGGCGACCGCACGTTTTCTTTGCGAGTGCTCCACCGCCGCATCTTAAGCTTCGCACACTTTAAAGCGCACGCGAATTAGCACATACGTCTCAATTACATATCATGCAGTCGCTCGACGACGAACGCACCGCGTAACACGGTTTCGGGAGAGCACGCACGCTTTTCATCGGTGCCTCTGTATCACAAATCCACCGGGCGACCGCCAACGAGGAACACGAACAAATGTGGCAAACAAAGCTAGTCTATCTAAAGAAGGCTAGTAAGTAACCACAAAAGGCAGAGAGTTGCTCTCCTGAGGCGTTTTCATGATCGAGACTGAAATTTTATCAAAAGGACTGCGCTGAATCTTAAAAATTTCGTAATCACGTTATCGCACGCAACCTCGCGTGCCCGCGAACTCGAGCCGGTTGGCGTTCAAAACGATTAAGCGCACCAAATGTGACTAACACGACCACGTAGTGCGCATATAAGCAAAGCGGACGTCGCGTAAAAATCATGTTAAAGCGTGCGTACAAATGACAACATGCACAGTGAACTGTGCAATATCTACTACGTTATTGCCCACAGCACAATACGCAAGCCTGGCACATACAATACTCTGAGAGAGCCACAACTTACATCACATAGTCGCGCGGAGGAAGTAGGTCGGAAGTTGTCCCTCCCGATTCGGTGAAGCCATGTCTTTCTCCTTAACGCGTTGCGCTTACCGGACGGTATCGCGAACATATTCTTGCCTTTGCTAAAACTATATTGGCATCCAAACGCGCAGCAGGTCATGGTAACAGAAAATGACGTGAAGCGACGTCGCACTTGCCACAAAACATCCTTCAAGGCGTTCACAAGATCAAAACACAGAATAGGAACGGAAGGAATGCCGGAAGGAATGGCACTGAAGCGCAACTGTAAACAAACGAAGCCGGTGCAAGGGGCCACGTGATGCCATTAGGCCAATAGCGACGCGGCGTCGGCTTCGGGCAGAGCGCTCGAGGAGGGGGCGGCATTCTTCAAAGCGTGGCACTACTTTACGAAGTTTAAGGGGCTTTACGCGTCCGTTAGGAGTGGCAGACGGAGCTGCACATGGGTAGTCAGCCGGACTTTTTCGTGTCGCGTTGTAAAAGTTGTTAATTTGCCGTAAATATCTCTTGATTTGTACTCAAGAGTGAAGCAAGACTCCAAGGACGAGAGATTGACGCATCGGGAGCGAAGAACAGAAACGATGGATGGTTACGCTGCTTGGGTCTCGGCACGTTCGAATTGGCAAAGTTCCGAATTTGTCGCTGTGTTTTGTACGCTTGTGCGCTCGTCATTTGCCGTCATCGCGCGGAGATATTTGCGCTGGATCTCTTTCACTTCGTGTACAAAACTCTGCACGCTGCGGCATCGAAGAAGTTGTCCTGTGTTTGGGTGCACGTATGCGCTTGGACACGGATATATCCTGCTTGCTCTCAACGGGTGTTCAACAGTCTACGCGCACTCGTAACTTGCTCATGAGGTAAGCTCATTTTAATCTTATTTGGTTTGCATAACGTAGGTGTTAAAGTGATGTGTGGTAAGCCGGTGTCGCGAACAGAAATGTTTTCAAAAGACCACTATGCAACGTCTTAGGGCAAAACTGACGCATGAATGGGGAAAGGGATCACCCTATCTTTTCAGATCGATTCCAGTCGTAGCGCGATCGGCTCGATCGCAATTTCCGTGAGGTACTTCTAACCTTTTGCTCACTCGTGTTAAAAGCGTAGAATACAACTCCGTTCAGTTGCGCACTTGTATTTACGCTTGTATTGGCTTGAGAGCATACTGTATCCGATACAAGAACTTCTGTTAAAATACGGAAATAAACGTTCGAGGCAATAGCAGTCGCTCACTACCTGTGGTCGTTACTTTCTTGCTTGGGTGCACGTTTTAATTGTGACCAGAAAAAAAAAAGTTCGTTGCTCTGGCTGCTCTGCTGTGTTTCCTCGGTGCAACTTTTTGCAGTGCAGCAAGACGTGTTGCTTCAAATGATGTCTGGGCAGTCAAGGCATTCGTGTCAGTAAGCAAGCAGTAAACGGGGTATCAGTGCGAAAAAAATTGGACATAAAAGAGAAGCGAATGGTATCATCATTGACTCTTTTATTTTACGAATAATTCAGTTGTATTACTAAAGCGGAGAGTGGATATGCATGAAAGTCAGATTGTATTGATACTCAGCAAAAACAAGGTAACTTATCATTACTAATCAATCCTTTTCTTTTACTGAAAGGCAAGTTGCTGTTGTGCTGGAGCTGAGCAGAGGTCTGCTGCCTGCAATGGGTCCATCTCTCTCAAGTTATCGCAGTATTGTAGCTCTCAAAGTGAGTGGATTTTTTTTTCTCTTAGCTATTTGCCACCTGAATCATGACTGCCACCTGCCACCTGAATCAAGCTGTGTAGGTGATCACTGTTAGTGACATTGGAGTGCTGGTGGACAAGCACTCCTTTATTATTGCAACGCATATGACAGAGTGTAGCTGTGGCAGTATGCGAAGGTGTTAATCTATAAGCTAAATTAGGTTCTTTGAGGTAATATGTTAATATATTGATGACATTGGATTGTGTTCTAGCAGGCAAAAATGCTAAACAAGGAGAAGTAATTTTAATTTGCACTTGGTAAGATGTGCAAGCAAAGGCTGTTACACATGAAATGGGACATTTGTAGATGTCTTCTACAATGCTGCAGTCCTGAATAGCTTCAGAGTTTAGTGATACCACTATAATTTATCTGTAAAGCATGCAGCACAGTTTAGCATTGGGGGAGGCTGGCATCAACAGGCGTCTACTTATTTAGTTAGTTAAATGGGGTTTAATGGCGCAAAAGCGGCTAACGATATGCTGCGCCAAACATGAGGTGTTTTAAAATCCAGTTAATGGAGGAAAAGGCTTTGTTAATAATCTATATTTTATGTAAAAATCCAGTGTCGTCTAGAAATTTACGAACGACACATAATGGGACTAGCGGATCATCACCTCAAATTAGAGCAGGGTGTAAAGGTATGTGTAGTTGATATAATTTGTGCAAAAGTGTTCGTCTGTGTGTTTCAGTCTGCGTACATGTGAGTAATATGTGCATAACTGTTTGTGGCTGTTGACATTTCTCGCATGTTGGTGTGTCTTCTTTCGTAAGTAAGTAATTGTGTGAGGTGTGTGTGCCCAATGCGTAGTCGGCATAAAACTACATTGATGAACCGCTCCTGATGGTAGCATGACTTCCACTCGCCAACTATGGGTTTCGTGAGATGTAGTTTGTTGTCAGCACAATGGTCCCATTCGCGTTGCCATTTCGCCGTTAAGGCTTTTCTAATCGCGCGGATGCTATCTTTGTATGGAAGTGTTGTGTGTGTTATCTCTTTGTTCGCTGCCATCGATGCATATCTATCGGCTACTTCGTTACCCGGTATACCAACGTGACTTGGTACCCAGCAGAAGTGGATTGATCTCCCATATTTGTTAAGTGCGACCATGTTTAGTATGTCCCCTAACAGGGGTTCACACTCAGATTTTAGGTTTCGAGCCTTCAGTGTACTTAAGGAATCAGTGTAAATGACTGTTTTTGTGCTTGCCAGTGATAATCTTTTTCAATACAACCCATAGAGCGTAAACTTCAGCAGTGAAAACAGAGGCATGTTTTGGTAGACGAATACTTCTTTCCCAATTTTCTGTTACGGCCCCTACACCCACGTGTTGTTTTGTTTTGGACCCATCAGTGTAGAATTGCATGTGATTTTGATATTGGTCCTGAAGAGCACGGAATTCTTGTATAATGTGGTCGTGAGGAGTGTCTCTTTTCCTTAAATGTGTTAATGTCCAGTCGCACAACTGCGTGAATTCGTACCACGGGGCCAACCGTTCTGGTTTCTTGGCAACCTGGAGGACTTCGTGGGGAATTTCATAATCCCGACACTATTGCTCATACTGCAGTACAAGTGGCCTAAACATGTTTGGTTTATTTCTGTAGTGTAAGCGTGAGTTGCACTGTGTGACGATGTTGTAGCATATGTGTTGCGGTGATGACTTGAATTCTGAGTACGTAAGGAAATGTGAGGAATGCTCTGCGCTGCTGTAATGAAGGTTCGTTACATTCAACATATAAACTTTGAACAGGTGACGTCTACTTACTGTGAAGTGCAAATGAGGTGTTACTGTTAGGGTGACTATATATAATTTATGGTTTAATTCTAATCTTGTATGAGGCAGACATAGTTTACCCACTTGGTTAAACAATAGAGATGTAATATCTATGTATACAAGTATTACCCGTTCATTTATGCCATTTGGACAATGGCAGAAATGCATGGGCAATACTTGTGTACATAGACATTACATCACTATTGTTTAACCAAGTGGTGCCCCTGCATGCTAAATTTTACAGGGCTATTATTAAGTAATGTCAACTTTTGTTCTAACATTAAGGCACCTTTTATATTATTACAGATTACCACCATTGTGTACCATCATAGTGTGATATTTACACTAAATGTATTTGACTTTGCTATAAAACCCTGCACAGTGGTGCATCATGAAATTTTTTTCTGTAGTTTCTGGCCTCAGAATGCACTTCACGTTATATTCTTGTTTGCAACAAAACTATAATGCAGGTTTCTCTCCTTATATTTTGTGGCACTTCAAGCTGCGGCGAGCTAAACCACTGGGCAGCAATACTGGAATCGCTACTGCGTGTGTAGCTGTCTTCAAACACACACAAGGAATACATAATTGCTTTTTTAGCGCAAAACAATGGACGCAAAAAAGACGACAGAACAAGGCGCTACTCTCAACTGACATCACTTTGTTGCGTCCCTCCTTTGTAGACAGCAGAATCTAGAAGAACATGCGCTGTGAACACCATGTGCAGGAACCACCAACATCTGATCACAAGAGCACACTCATACGACAGAATCCAAAAAAACCATATTGAGCACTGTACAAGGTTAAAGAAAGCACACTAATGCACTGTGACCCCAATGACTGTATGAAGAAAGCTTCCGATAACTCTCTGGCGGTGGTATCACCGCTCTTTTTCAAAATCGTAGTATCACGAAACATTGCGAACATAAGCGATCCATACCAACAGGCACAGGTTCCCATTTGGCTCAACATTGTAAAATATGGAAGTGCAAAGTCATCTTTCGTGATACTATGATTCTGAAAAAGTGCTGTGATACCACCGCCCGAGAGTTATCGGAAGCTTTCTTCATACAGTCATTGGGGTCACAGTGCATTAGTGTGCCTTCTTTAACCTTGTGCGGTGCTCAATATGGTTTTTTGGATCCCGTCGCATGAGTGCGCTCTTGTGATCGGTTGTTGGTGGTCCCTGCACATGGTGCTCACTGCACATGTTTCTTGATTCTACTATCTATAAAGGAGTGACGCAATAAAGTGATGTCAGTTGAGAGTAGCGCCTTGTGCTGGTCGTCTTTCTTGTGTCCATTGTTTTGCGCTAAACAAAGTATTTATGGATTCGCACCAACTAGCCCGCCAATGCATTGTGTTGAACGCAAAGAAATGCTGCTTTGCCTACTTCGACTGTGTGCCGGGCACTTCTGAAGTACTGTCTGTCCAATAACCTTGGTGGCATGGAAGTGCCGTCCACTTCTATGCATTGCTTTCTGTTTCATTGTGGCATCACATCACATTATATTCATAATGTGTATGTATTTTTTCTAAGAGACCCATATTCCTATCATTGTGTTATATTTGCTGTCGCATTATTTATGTGCAAATGACCAGTGCTCCAAGTTCCATTTTATCGCAAAGTAAACTACTGGTACCTAAACAGTTCTGTATATCAGAAAACCAAAGCCGAACTGCCGAACACTATCAAGCAGCAGCTTTAGTACAGTGTCAAGTAGTCAGATTTTATTGGTTATGCAGAGGCGCACAGCGTACCTCTTTATTACTTGCTGAACAATTAAGCTGTGTGAAAACTGAGTATTTATGTAGCTTCAACCACATGCTATTGGCCATTGTTCCTGCCCTCAGTAAATGTGGAAGATTATCATGGCGTTTCTTTTTCTAACTCTTTTTCCTTATTACAGTGGGATTACTGCATGTGTAAGTAGGAAACGGATCCCATAGGCAATCAAAAGCCAACAATGTGTAAACTTGGAACATTGATTGTACAGTTTGATGACCCAGAATGAGTAGAAATACACCATAAATGATTGACAATTAACTTTTACTTGACACAGGGCTAGAGCATACAGTAAGCATACTGTATGCTCATACGGTGCCACATCAATTTAAATTTTAGTGTAGCTTTACAGTGTACGCTTCTATTGTTGCATTCTGTCAGAGGGATGGTAATGTTTCGCGTGTCTAGCAACTAGACTGTCTATATACAGTAGTAAAAATGTGCGAACTGTATTTTTTAATGATTTGATAGAATGTGTAGAACAATAAAGCCATACAATCAACGCACAGTGATGTGACTTTCTCTGCACATGTTGCAGGTTCAAAAAAGTATGGTGGAAGCTGTTGCCAAGGTTCCGACCAGGGGTGCTATGCAGGATGCGCCGAGTTTGGCGAAACTCGGGATCTTCACGAGCTCTGGCGACACCCCAAGACGAAAGCACGAATGGTACCGAGACACAGTTTATCTTTCGACAAGCCTCCAGTTTCATTGGTTTATCTAGATTCACTCTGGCTGGCTATCATTCCTTGGGCGTCGCCTTCTGGGCGGTCGACAAACTGGGGCTCACGTGATCATATCGTCGGTGCATGGTCGTGCCTTCTTTCACTTGTTTGTCGTTCCACCGAGTGCATTACATGCACAAACAAGTTATAAAACAAATGCATTTAGTACAATATTATTAGTTACTTTAACGTGGTATAGAAGCATTTTAAAGCTTACAACATGTACACTGAATATGCATTAGACTAATTTGTAATTTAGTACGCTTCGCATTATACCACGAGGGAACGCTGTGGTGGCGTCATCACATCCATTCACCGAGCGAGCATGGCGGCTAAACATCGAAGAGGCCCAGTGTAAACAAACTCGTACAACGAGCTTGCAGTGCGCGACGTAGTGATCAGGCTCGACAATGACCACTATTTCTTGGATAGTTCTGTTCCTCCGTCAGCAATCATTCCGGGCACACCGTAAGACTGCCAATAACTTCGGCGATTTTACATATCGCAACGTGCACCTACTGTTCACGGCGCCGTGCTGAAGAAACAACTTGTCCGGTGCTGCTTCTGCGAGTTCATCCACTCTGCGTGACTGCGAGCGTCACGAACATTACATAGTGTGTAAAAAAGGAAGACAGCCTATATAGCTACGATGCGAGAAGGAGGTGGTACCGACGATGGATCTCGCTACCAACACAGTGAAGGAAACATCGACAAACTGCAGATAAGTATATTTCTACTGTTTCATATTTAGCATAATAAGAGTGCACGGATTAAGTCACTTTCATAGTAACGAACTGAATGTCCAGCAGCTTAAAGAAGGCAGTGAGAACCAATGAGTGTTCGTGCTTTTACATGCAAGCGGGCCAGCGAAAATATGGAAAAGATGAAGGTAACCTTCACTAACTTCGCGAGATAACAGAAATTCATGAGTGACATAAAGCCCGCAAAATTTATGGAAGAGTATCTTTATCCAGGTGAAATATCAATAGCAGGTACTGATATAAAGCAGGAAACTTATACAAAAATTTCACGGGTTGAACAGCACATGGAAGGCATTACCGAATCGTGATCGCCACGTTACCGATATCCTTGAAAAAAGTTTAGAATCATTGCATTCTACCGGTTATGCAATATGGGACATAAACCTGGAGGTTAACAAAGAAACTTGAGATGTCAAGGACTGTGCAGAAAGCGATGTAACAAAAATTGTTGGAGATAGCGTTAAGGCAGGAAGGCAGTGGCGTAGTAAACCGTGGCAACAGATATGCTAGTTGAGATTAAGAAAAAAAAATGGAATCGGCAGGCAGGCCATGCACGTATTCGATCACTTGTTGCCAATTCATAACAGGTGATTACATAAGCGTGACAGAATAGAGGTCAAGGAAAGAGAACTACAGCCGAATATGGTAGAACATTGCGTAATGGGATAAAAATATGTTTGTAGGCATAGGATGCAATCAGCTCGTATAAGACGGGATTGTAGGGTGAAGCATTCGTTTTGCAGCGAACAAAAATAGGTTTGTGGTGCTGACAGTAGAGACTCGTGAAGGTGGGGGGCACCTCAGCTGCTGGCCCACTAATCAACATGACAATTGGCTCTGAAAAAGAAAACCCCAGTTATGAAAAATAAAGCAACATTGTCCCGACACATTGTTTTATTATGCATACTACACTAAAGGCTTCCACAGTTAATGGCACTTGGTACTAATAGTGCAACGAGCATTTTTCTTTGTAAATAATGGTTTGTATGCGGCTGATTCATTCCAATACACTTTTTTTGCAGCAAAACATTCTGCTGCTGGAGGCACTCAACCGCCTGGTGGCAGTAGGCGAGCGCCAGGCACGTGCTCTTGAGTGTGTGGCAGAGGTCCAGAGGGCTGCCTGCAACAGTAGTATCGGTGCCCTCACTGCTCTCCTGTCGAGCCCACAGAAGGCACCTTATAAAGGAGCTTTCAGTTTAATATTTTGTTTATTATTCAAGAAGAAGAATAAAATTATTGCAGTAAACATTGTGCTGTGCATATTAGGAGACTTGTAACATGCACTTGGTGTCCCTTCAAAATAGGCAAAAACGTAAGACAACCTGTGCCACTCTTTGACCATGTAAAAAAAAATACACTAATGCAGCATACACGTCATTGTGCTGTTTGTTCTTTCTATGTGCAAGAATACAGTGCGTGTTGATTAGCCACAAGATGAACGGTGTGCATAATTCACAATGAAGACAGGAAACAGCAGGAGTTTAATCATGCTATCACCTATAGACTGTGCATATGACTGCAACACTCCCCGATTCAAATGTGCCGTTACATACATGTTCGATACCACATATTCTTTAACATTGTCTTATAATTGCATGTACTAATTTTCACACATCTTAAGCCCTTGCATAGCACACTTCTCGTGTATCTATTTCATAGGCCAAATAATTGTACACTTTGTCCTTTCGTGTAGTATGAAAAGCAGCATCCTTTAGAGTCGGCTTAAACTTCAGAAGACAGGAGAGGCCCCGCTTAGATGACCAAAGCGCAGCAGTCGATGGCCTCCATGTCTAAAGAAATAGTCCCTTTCCAACGAGCAGGTATTAGTCTGTCTGGCGGCACGATGTCAGTCTAGAGTGCGTGCCCATTGGTGCAGGCTTGTGTTCACCTGCCTTAAAGTGCAGATTCCGCAGCCTCCTAAAGTTGTATCCGACTAGAGAAACATGTAATGCCTTGCACCAGTTGCATAGACTTCTGCAACTTGATAGCACACAATGATCAGGAGCAGAAATCTATAAAGGCATCCAAGCAAAGCTGGCTGGCCACACTTCCATTATGAGGGGCTGTAAAAAGGTCTCGCCAAATATTCCCATGACATCCTTGAAAAAGAGGTGGTGTTTGGCACTTCTTTAGAATCAAAAACAGATTACAGTGAATGTTCTGTAGCACGTCAAAACAAACTGAACTTGGTTATCTGCACAGCATGTAATGGAAGGTTGTGCTTCACATAGGAAACAAGCTGCTCTGTCCAGTACAATTTTGAGGCCGGTATGGCACCTATTGTGTCAACAGTGTAAATATACAAATTACACTTTTCACAGGCCATTGATTTTACCATTATTTTTGTATGATGGTTCTTTCAATCAGTGCTTGTATTACATGAGCAGGTGGATGTGAAAGCAAAGCTTTGTTTGCAAACCTTCCGACTTCCATAATTGTGTGGCAAGGCACTGGCATATTGTCGAATAACTCACACTTCCTCGGTCCTGCACCAAAGAAGCCCAATGCTCTATTTGAACTTGGATCGCACAACAATTCAACGGCACACGAAGAAGAGTAACACATACAGCAGAGAATTCTGCTGTCTGTATTTCTCTTTGTGTCCCGTCGAATTGTTGTGCGATTCAATTTCAAGCTTCTATACCAATACACCCAGTCTTCAACCTCACTAATGCTCTAGTTATTAGGCCACAATGGTGCACATCTTTGAAATACCCCAACACAAATTAGCTCTCCAAAAAATCAACAGGTGTTAAATTTTGCAGTACAGGCGTATGTATGGACGTGCCATATTTTTTACCACTAAACTCACACGAATCAAAGGGGCAAGCATTAACCAGCCTTGCTGCTGCCGTTACCATTACCATCATGACACCAACGGAAAGACAGTGCCACGTTTCAGTAAAGGGAGTGCCGGAGGGAAAGGTGTGACAGAGAGGGCTTACAATAAAAATAACGGTTACGAGACATGTTCAATGCCAATATATGCTGCATGTCGCTTATCCTACTTTGGCATTGTGGCAAGTGTTTACTCATTTGAGCATATCACATTTTGTGTAATCATTGCTCTAAAGCTGTACAAACGGTCTGTATGCTCTGCAATATTTATTTTTATCATGGTGGGTTAAAGACCCACTTTTCATTGGCATCTGCACCACATTTCTCCCGATATGTAATTTTGCCTTGGTGCTTCATGACATCTTCACGTACAGAGAGTTCTGCAGAGCAGTGGAAGTGCATTGTTCTACTGCTTAAGAATTAGAGCCCCATTATGAGACGAAAATATATGATTTATCAATCCAGAATAACGCCGCCCCCCTCCCCTCCAAAAAGAAGAAGATGCATTGACCCTCTGGCACATGCATCGACAGTGAACAGAGCAAACACTCTGAAGTATTTTCTTCATGCAAGCCAACACACCAAGATTCTTAATGCATTTTCATTTCGCCACAAATGCATAGGCACAACTGGCTTGGCGCAACATCCACATCTCTCGCTGCAACAAATTGTGCAATGCCTCGCTGTTTCATAGTGCGGCCGATAGATTACGCATGACCAAAGTTCAGCATTGTGCATACTAAGTTACTTCACCAATGAAGAACCCAAAGTTCTTTATGAAATTAGCATTCATAGGTTACTTCACACAATTTGTGATATCCATTTATCTATTTATACTTAATTAACCTCTTTCCCAAGAAAGTGAGCCATTTGGAAGGCACCCTCACAGACAAGTAGAACAACCGGACAAAAGTCATCAACCAGCGAAAAAGTCAGTATCATAAGCAGCCGCATGTGAGATGTCGCTAACACAAAATTTCAGTCGGCTACACAGAAGTGACAAATTTGGCAGTATGGCGCGTCTAAATATTGCTTCAATGTTAATCACAGTAACCCTGACATTGAAGGCGAATTCATTCCTACGTACGTTCCGTCGACACACCCGACTACATTCGTAATGTTCCCACGAAGTAGGAAGCATTCTTTTATATATGCCCGCTCAGCCGCAGTATTCGGGAAAGCTAGCCACCGCTTACGCACTGCCGCATCGATAAGCGCGTCAGACACATCTCTGACACAGTGGCTAACAGTAGTTTGATGGCGTCCAATGTAACGCTCGGCGCCGACGCTTCCCTGAAAAGTCCCAGTCCCGTAGAAACAGAGGGCACAGAGGACTTGCTCTACGACGGTGAGCGAATGAAGCCCGCCACGCTGTCTCCGCAGACGAGAGCCTTCGCCTAGCACGTCACACAGCAAGCGCACTGATGTCTTCGACAGGCGAAAATGACGCTGAAACTTTCCGTCGGTCATGTAGGTGAACGGGTCCGGACGGTCATACTGACGCTTACTGCCGCTGGATGCATTGACACAGGCTGCTGCTGCTGCCGCCATGTTCCCGAGTTGAACTCGGAGGGGGTTTCGCGATGTACGAGTTTAGCACGAGTTCGCCTGTCAATCAAAACCAGAGGTCACGCCCCACGCGAGGCATGTAACTCTTGTGCGCGCACCCACTACAGTTGGGCCACGCCCAACTTATCTTCCGGCAACAGCGACGCGGTGTCGAGCTGAGAGGCATCAACAATCTTGACCGCCGACATAAAGCACGCACAACGCACTGTCATCGGTGATGTACTGAGCACCACTATCAAAAACAAAGCGTTGACTGTCGCTGGCTTATGCATACATCTTCTCGGGCTCAGATGGCCCCACAACATGGTTTCATTGCCTGCATTGTGGCGCGTAGCGCACAGTAAATTGTCGGCACGTCACTGTAGCTGCTTGCAAGGCGTCGATGCGCCGAGGGGGACGACGATGCTGAGGAGTGCGTATCGCAGCAGTCGTATGAGATGGCTGCTCTGTCATCGGTGATAAAACGGAGCCACAGCGTCGTAAACACGATCAGCGTCCGAGAATCGCTCGTCTTCTAGACCCAGTGCAATGGCATTTCTTCATCACAAGCACTGCGCACTCAACAGTTCCAACACCTCTCTCCGTTCGAAGTCTGATTTCATAACTGCACACAAGAGCCCTCACCTGCCAAATGCGATTGCTGCGGTGTCGTTACGATATCCATCTGCGATCGCTGCTGGCTCCAGCAGAGGTAATCCGCAAGCACCTTCGACTGCACAACACACTCATATACTGCGTACATGCGCTCAGAGGCACCTTCACTGGGCAAGCGATGACAAGCGATGAATTGTGTCGCTGGGAAGCACGCACTTTTCGCAATGTATCGCAGAGGCTTCGCGCACAAAGATAAACTGATACATTTTCACTGAACTGCGTCACTACGGACTCTAAAATAACATACCACCATTTTGCAACGACAGCCGTTGTGTCGTTTTTAGTTGCTCAAGCGGGGGCCTTAATAGCCTAGTGAAGCGCCTGCGATGAACAGCCGTACCGCGGCGCTGCGTTTCTATTCCCCTAATAAAGAAAGAGTGGCCATGACCCTCCATGGATCATGACTGACTTTATTGACAATGGTACTGCAGCGCCCCTAGGCAACTTATCACTGTATGAACGCCCTCGTGTGTGTGACCCTCTTCAATGTATCTTCTTCTAAGCTTTCGCCTCACTGTCGCCACTCGCGGCAAGAAGTGCAAAATTTAATGATTTGCTCGATCTCCGTTTGTCATCACAAATTTCTAGCACTGAAAACAAAAAAACAGATACTTAAAGCAATAAAAATTTTCGTTATTTTATTTGTTGTACTTTAACGTATTCGTTTGAGTGAAAGTGTAGGTGCAAGAATGCGCCGCATGTACATACCCTGTTCGCATTCGAAGGAGGAAAGAATGATAGTGCACGAAAGAGGAGGCACGCCCTAGACGCGCCCGGGAAAGGCGTGGCAAGCGGTTCACGGCAAGTGTGCAGACAGACAGCGGGACAGTCACGGTATTGCTAAGTTGCGATAATCCGCTGATAACAATACGCGGCGCTGGCGCGTTTCGTTGTGCAGCCTTCTGCGCTTGAAACGTGGAAGCAGCGTGCCGCGCAGGGTGCGCTCACGTTGTCATACGCGGCTTTTTGTCTACATATTTTTTTGCCTGTAGCTTTTGCGCGTTCTGCGCTATCTCCGTTCACTGACTGCCGTCGGGCAAACTCGGGTAAAACTCGGGTGAACGAGAAACTCGGTGCATCCTGCATAGCACCCCAGAAAAGACAGCCAGTATAAAAGGGTCCACACCACTGATCTCTACTACAGGGCATGGACAGCACATTGAGCACCCTCAACTGAAGCCAACCTTGTCCCGGAAGTTGGTGCTTCACAACTTTGCGGCAGCACTTCGTTTGCACGGGCGTGTGGCATTTCTTCCCCTAACATGCCCGCCCGATGTGCTATAAACTACCCAAGCAGTGTTTCGAGGTGTCCAGAATTTTTCCATTGCAGTGTCTACAGTGTATCTAACATAAGTGGCGTGCAATGGAAACACTGGTAAATGAGAAAAAACTTGATGTAAGAGAACACTATCGTATACGGGTTCAGATTGTCATAAAAGCGCTTACCAGACATGTAGAGACCTCCTAAAATGTGAAAAACCACAAAGAAAAGTTTTTCGGCAGCAATATTATCTGATCGCACGCACTAGTTAGTCCACCATATGCCCTGCTTCCAGGACAAGCGCCTGCATGACACCGCATTTCCACTGGCTTCACCTGCATCCGGTGCGGTGTGCTGCATCCAGCAAAACATTAGAAATCACTGGTGCACAGTGTTTTCTGTCCCCTTTCTCGACACCTACTGAACACATGGTAAACTGTTTCCAAAGCAAAAAAAATAGAGGGAAAGGGCTCTGAACACATTGCACTTTAAAGTGGCTGGTACTGGGTAACGCAAGTATTGTGGCACAGTAGATTTGCACCAGGCAACCTGTGCGCCCAAAAAGGCTGCTGTTTACTTGCAAATGGCCAACGTATTGTGCGCATGTTGAAGTTCTTTTTTTATTCTCATCGCTTATTTAGCTAGTGGAGACAGCTTTCACAACTGGAGAAGAAGCCTTGGAAGCATGAAACACTTCACAAAACCAGCTTCAATATATCGTGTCTGCATCACAATTTCATGGCTGCATGAGTGAACCTTCTGGTTAACATGTAAGAGTGTTCATGATGCATTATCAACTTTATTTACAGGTCAACCCTATCTTGAGATTTAAGCTGATGTTCCGTTTAGAGAAATTATGGCCGAGAGCCAGCTTTTGAGAATACAGATTGAGCTCGACAGATTAAACGCCAGAACAAGTCGTTGAGGATTTCAGATCAAGAATCTTCAAAGGCCAGTTCATTTAGTGGTGTTAATATTCTGCTCAAAGTTGTTGATGGTTACGTTCGTATGGTGCCCAAGCATTGCGGTAACAACTTCACTTGGAGTACATAGCAAGGGTGTATTCGACGTAAGCTGCTGGCTTTTTTCTGTTATTTCAAAAACTGGTTTCTTGTTCAGTTTAAATTTTCGAATTTTGCATTGTTTATTAGGTGTTGTGTTCTGTTTCCTTTTCCTGCAGCTTCTTAGTTAAACATCTGAATAGTGAACACAACTTGACCTTTTGCTTGATTTTCTAGATTACACGCCCTCGATGGAAAACAATTTCACTTCAAAACTGCTTGTACCGTACTGAAAGAATAACTTGAAGCAGCCATAGCCACCAATAACACGCAAGAGATGATTATGAAAATTGTAATATTGTTTTTTGATCTACAGGGTGTCTTAACTATCGTGCACCAAGATTTAGAAATATGTAAATGCGATGTAACTAGACAAAATGAAGGTAATGTTGTTTGCTGTCGCTTGGAGATACTCTGATTATATTTTGCATTCTGCCTAATGACATAATTCTTAATTAGTTAATAAATATCTCAAATAATTAAATGAAATGTGTCAATGAAAAGTTGTAGAGCAATATGAAAGCCTCCTTATACACTTTTTTGTTACTGTTAATCATTGTGTGCTACATAAAAGTGTTTTTCCAAGGAATAAGCCTGCGAATACACATAAAGTGTCTTGAGTGGCCAGTCATGTGTCAGTTTTGTGGTGCAAAGCCACGAATACACCTTAAATGGGTTCTTTTAAGAAAAAGACTTGGCTCAGAAAATTATCCTTCTTTATGCAGCCTGTGGAGACGAGGTTTCTTAGACATGGCCATGGCCCTCAAGGAAGATGCCGAGGCCACAGGCAGTTCCTCCAGTGACCGTGAAAAGGTCCCCTGGGGCACAAGTCTAATTTGGCACCCCTACCTTTCTCCTGCAGCTTTTCTGTCTACTTAGCTAACCAAGTGGGTCAATGATGGCAAAGGGAAAAAAGAATCAACAGCTTCAAACGTAGAACATGCTCAAGCTCAACGCATTTTTGGTGTGAAGCTTTTCCCTTATTTATCAAAAAACGGGTAATAAGTATATGATATGGTCTTCATACGGACGCCTCTTTCCCACAGAGAATTAGCAGTAAAAAAAGCAGCTTATGAAGGCTTGAATATAAGCTAGGATGATGTGGCATAGATAGGATAATGATTATGAATGTTTCTGGTAAAGGTAGTGGTAGTAGAGTGAATAATCAGTTTATGTATAGTTTAAAAGACATTTCGTTCCAATGCCAGAATTTTAAATCATCCCAAATAATTCTTGCGTTTGATAGTCTATGCGCATTGAGTGACAGTGCTTCTTGATGCTTGCTTCTTGCTGACATCATTCTTATGCTGCATAGATCACCTGTTTAAATTCCCTATTTCTCCCGTTCAAGCAACTTTACATTCATCATAACATACCTTGTAGATGAGTTCCAGAAACTTGCTGATGAGATTAGGGGGCGGCGTGCACCCCAGGCTTAGATATGCATTCAAGAGCCTAATATCTTGCAAATGTTAGAAATACTCCTGCTAAGCAAGTTCTTGGTGTCATACAAGGTTATTTGCGAGTACGAATTTGCCCAAATTTAGAAATCAGTCAATCTAAAACATGTCAAGCAATATCGCTGACAGTACACACACATTCCAACGGAACTAAATACAAATAAATATAGCACCAAATGCAGAATCACTGGCATGATGCCATTCTTTCAGTGGAATAAAATCTGTCCTGCGTTGTAAATCTGGAATCCTTTATAATCCAGACTACTAAATGCCTCATGAGGGTTGTGACGTAAAATATGCGTGTATTTATTCCTCGTTTTTTTACTTAAGACCCGATAATACTTAAACAACAGTGAAAGAACTGAGATCACGGTACCTAATACTTTATATTGCTCCAGAAATCCGTTTTTCTGCCGATCGCAGCATTTGACACTAACAATTTTTGTCAGAAAATGTGAGACAGAAGGCACATAACACTTAAGGTGGTGCTATTCACTTTGATTGTTTGGGAACAAAACTCATAATGTACGTGTTATGGCCCTACGTGTCATTGCCTTTGAACAACAAAAAGGTAGGGGGTTTGCGTTTTGCAAAACTGCATGGAGGTTTTTACTGTGTGCAATTAAAATTAGAAACCTTCACAGCTGATACTAAATGCATTCTCCACAGCTTTAGGTTATACAGGTGCACTACTTTACGCAGAACACTCTTTTACCTCATCACTGCCCACACTCTTAGGCAAAGTTACACCCTTTGGAGTGCCCTTTTTGCCACACAATGATAATCGTCATCTGCCTTGTTGCGTTTCCTTTCCTTTCTTTAACGCTGCGAGCCCTGTACTTTCGAGTAACGAACGGCATGCGCGTTATCAGCATGATAGCATTCCCGAAAGGAAAGTAGCGGGCGTGGCATTTTAAAGAAAGGAAACACATCAAGGCAGATAATGATTTATGTTGTGTGGCAGAAGGGGCACTCCAAAGGGTGTAACTGCCTAAGAGCGCAGGTGGTGATTCAGATTCTTCAAAGGTGTTTCATTGTATGGGATGGCACATCGCTCTTCACTTATTTGCAGAATATTGCATTCCAATTGTGTCATATGAGATGAATCCATTAGAGAGCTTTAACTTGCCCTAAATTTATTACAGCTCTGTACTGGTAAAGTGGCAGCAGCTTGCAGTGCTTGTGGAAAAACAATTGTAACTGCCATATTATATGTAACTGCTAGTGCAGAGGCATCGGCAGCAGCAATGGTTAGGGTACACTTGTTTCTTCTGTTCTGGGGTATGCATCCTCCACGAGAAAGTAGTTTTTTTCCTCTTCCTCTTCTACCACATTGGAATGTGAAATGGGGTGTAATTTGTAGGGTATACTCTTGCATAAACTTCATTAGCATTTATTCTTGTCTGTGCCACAGATCATTGTTGCTACCACTATAAAAGCAGTTTACAGCACCCGTAGGGAACAATCTGTGAATCTTTAACGAACAGTAAGGATAATGAATAATCGAATAATTTTTAGTAATTTTCAACAAATTTAGCACTCTTTGCTTTCCACTGTGGTGTTTTTCAAACTGTAATGTTGGCATAAGGTTTGTCTGCAGGATGTCATTTTGTGTGAATGAGTGCACTTGTGCGCATAACACCTCATCGTCAACATTCTGCTGCACAGAATGTCATTAGCTTTCGTATGCATTGGTCACTATCGGCTGCTCCTTTGTTAGTTGGAATGTAGCATTTATGTAAAGCACATTTGATATTCTAACAAAAAGCATTGTGCCCTCTTATCTTCTAATTCTCCTACTTGATGCCTAGTGCTATAATAGCATGGTTGACACCATGAGAGTCAGTGTGGTGTATAATTGTGTCTGGTGGGGTGGGGGGTGTACATTAACTTAAGCAACTTTTCCAGACGACTTGAATCAATATTGTGGAATGCTGGCTTTTTTTTCAATCACTGTTACCAAGTTTCACTTTGGTTGTGGCAACAAGTTTAATGTAGTTCGCTAGCACTCCTGCCAACGCATATAATGTGCAGGCATCTGTGTTGAAAAAAAGACCAGCTAATGGTTTGCGAGGAGCTAAGGTCCATTTAGACCATTAAATTTTGAGCTTACACCAGTGGAAATAACTGGTGAATGAAAGCACACCCAGGAGAACTGACCATAATTTTTTCTTTCAATATAATACTGCTGAAGCTTTGAACTGCATATGAACTGACTTGTTTAAAAAATGACCCATTTCCTTGTTCAAGAAAGACAAAGGTTCCACAGGAAGACAGAAACTTGAAGCCGTCAACAGCAGCATGAATATAAACAGCGCTCGACGTTTTGCAATCTTGCACCTGGTTATCATATTGTCCATCTCATTTTTTTCCACATGCTGTTCTTTACTGTTTTATGGTCATACCCAGTTTAATTTTAATGTCCCTATTTTTTAATATTTCGTTAATATATCTTTTCTTCATCGGCTTTTAACAAAATATATATTCGTAATGTGCCTTCATTTACCATTTACAGTGATCTTAACCAGATGCATCTTGATACAAAATTTATTTTCCTTAATTCCTCGTTTTCCTTTTTCAAAAGTGCAAACTGTTTATCTTGTTACCTATTTTGTCTTCTCGGAAGATTAGGTGAACTGGATTAGTGACTGCTTACATGTGTACATCATTTTCTGTTTTGGTCACCCCTACTCTTTGCAAGAACTGACAGTAGTGCTCATACCCGCTCCATCACAATCACCACTGCTAAGCACACCCTTCCTTCCTTTATTTTAACACTTTGGCTTCTCTTGACCTATTATATGCACCAGTTTCTTCTCCCCCAATGAGGCTAGGGGTCACTGAGCTATGCACAATCAAAAACAACACAGCCAAGGAAAACATTTGCTACCCTATCGACAAGCACCTATGTCGAAATGTTGGCTATAGCAACATCCCTTGTTTCAACAATGTTGGTCTACTTACATGTTTTTCTAACACAGAAGTTACTGCTTTGTCGTGTTCTGTGATTATACTTTTTTGCCGCTTTCTTTAGGATGGATATTCACGAATACTATTTGTTCCTCCTAACAGCAGCAAGTTTATCCTTGCAAGCATTTTGGGTCAAGAACAACTTTCACCAGGAAGAAGCGCAAGACGAGTGATTGAAGAAAAAAAAAGTTGCTTCTGTGATCTAAGAACTTCAGGACTGAAATGTTGCACCTTTGTGTATATGCTATGCAGTGCATTCATATCACAAAGTGCAAAGTGTTTTTTCTCTGCAGCCATGTCAGTGTGTTGGCAAGACAATTTTCTCAATGGTGACCTGCTGCTTTGTCTATGAGCTGCCTTCATGACAATTGCATTAAAGGCGATATACTATCATGGACAAAAGTACCCTGGAAGTGCGAGCGTTGACCAAATTCCATTTCTGTTCAAGACCGCTGAAAACAGTGGGTCACGTATGCACATTCCGAACGCAGATGGTAGCACGGCTGATCCCAGCAAATAGTGCACCATAAAATTCGGTCGACTCTCGCACGTCCTGGGCAATTTTGTCCCCGATGTCACATTCTTCGAACAATGGATATGCTCTGCAAGATGAAATAAGGGAAGCACCTGTACTTTAACGGATATAGTACAGATTTAGCATACGGAGTCTTTCGTTTTCTGAATACGGCAAGCACCCGCATTTTAACGGTTATAATACAAATTCAGCATTCAGTGTATTCCGTTTTCTGAATACGAGAAGCACCGTACTTTAACGGTTGTAGTACAGATTCAGAATACAGAGTCTTCCGTTTTCTAGATACAGAAGCACTCGTATCTTGTATTACGGTCTCTCTTTTACAGTTGTCCGTTCTACGGAAATGACCGTTCTTAATTTACGGAAGAGTGTTCGGTCACAAATTACCAGCAAATTTTCTGTAAAGTAAGGAAAATTTTTTTTACAGTGTAATTTTCTTCATGTGTCTGTGCTTGACGCCTCATTCGCCTGAATGTTTCTAAATAACAAATATTCCGAAATTGAGTACTGTTAAGTGGTGACTCCCCGAAACGCGGCAAAGGCAGGCAAAATAAGGCGAAAACCTTAAGTTGCTCATGACTCCGATAGCGTTGTAAAAAACGTGCCATACGGTACAGTGGCACAAAAACTACCACCATCAGCTATGGCTCATAGTCCATAAGAAAACAAAGAACAATCGCTCATCAGTCTCGCAATGCAGAGCCTACAAGCACTTATCGAAGTGAAGCGTAAAGTGCATACATTCATTGAAATCACGCACAGAACGTACAGAAACGCTGCGTCTAGTCGAGTGGTACAAAAAAGCCCTGTGACCTACTCAATAGCTCGTACACCTGGAAGCAGTGGTTCATACCCCCGTAAGGTTCTTGCTACAAGCTTTCATAACGGAGAAGCTAGTGTTCCTGTATATGCTCCCGCAGGGAGCAGAGTTGCGCATAGTTCCGCCGCCGTGATCCAGCTCTGCAGCGAAGCCACTCCTCGCGCGCGCAGGAGCCAAATGCCGCGCGGTGTTCCGCCTTTTTCTCTGGTGGTCGCGAGCTACAAGCGCCAATTGTTCGCAGGCGCTTAGCAAAAGGCACTTGTTAATACAGGCTACACTCGAACGAGTCATTCGTGCAGCCGGAGGGGGTGGGCTTCCAACCAACCGAAACTTTGTATGTACCTATGTAAACACGCATATACAAACACACACACGAACGTACAAATATGGGGTGGGACCGACTTCGATTCCCCAAAATAATATACTCCCGTGGCTCGAACAGCTCCAAAGTTCGCTCGCAAACGCGCAGTACGTTGCCACAAACAGCGGTGCAATGATTTTCAGCATGCATTTGAAGTTGTCTTATCATGGCCAGAAAGCAAGAAATGTTTTAAAGAGTGTTTAAAACTTCACACACGTAAGGTGGACACTTAGCGCATTTTGGCTGCCGAAACCAGCCGAATAATGACCGTCGCCAAGAGAGCTATCGTGCCTGCAGTTATGTCAGTGACCGTTAACAGAGCGCCATTTATCACTAACCATCGTTCACAACAGCTGCACGTTTTCGATACATGCGGTGCAGACACAGATTTAAGCGCATTTCAAATGTTGACATGTGCACATTTTAAGCAAAGCTTACTTTTATTTACTATTACTATTTAGTAGTACTTACTATTTAGTAGTGCTTACTATTTAGTAGCAGCAAATCTGCAAATAGAAAAAGATTCAAGATGCAAGAGCTTCTAGCTGCTCCTCTGAACGCACGATCGACGGTCCACTGATTGCAATGGCGATGGTACTGACGGAAACGACGAGTTCGCGTGAGTCGGCAATGCGCCCGTAAAGTTGGCTTCGCAGCTGCGCGGATCATTTGACGTCATTTTTCGCGCTCGGCCAATAGCGGTGCGAGCGGCGCCGGAAAAGGTATGCGCAACTCTGCTCCCTGCGGGAGCATATACAGGAACACTAGGAGAAGCTTACGTTGCAACCCCCTGTCGAAATAACGCACGCAGAGTCAGAGAGCAACGTCGTTGGTGCCAGTCTGACCCCGCTTTACGAGCGCGCGTAGCTGCAGCTAAGACTCGAAAACAAGCCGAAGAAGCCGAACTTCGATACTAGCAACGCGACGATGCGAGATGGGGCATTACCAACTGTACAGCTGGAATTCGCCTTCAAATGTTACAGCAGTGTAATGTGCTGCCGAATTTTTAGAGCGCGGCTCACTGCACTCGTTCCTTGGGGTTATTATCGGCGTCGCCGGCGTAACCTAGTGAACGACCACCGCGAAAGTTGAAAGATAGAATGCGGTACCAGAGATGAAAGCCGCGAATGGGATGCGCAGGCGGGTTGTGTGAACCTGTCCGACCGGTCGATCCGTACTCATATCTGGTCTCAGCCGGACTGTTCGTTTCGTACTATTGTCTGCTCACGTCAGATCTCGCTCGCGCTCGTTTTGTTTGCTTGGTTTGGTCTAAAAATATAAAATGAGGTTTTACGTGCCGAAACAATCATCTGATTATGGGGCACGCCGTAGTGCGGTACCCCGGAAATTTGAACCACCTGCAGTCCCACAACGTGCACCTAAATCTAAGTACACGGGTGCTTTCGCATTTCACCCCCAACGAAATGCGGCCGCCGCGAAGGTTTGGTCTCGCTCACGCTAGTTTCAATTGTCATGGTTTCCGATCGTTTCCGAGCGCAGCTCTCAAGGCTCATTCACACTAGGCAAATACGACGCCGATGCCAACTATCGGCGGCAGCATTTTTTCCTTCGTGTCAGCGAATCTGTCACAGTGTACCGTCACCGAGCACAGAGGCGCCGATACGAAGGAAAAAAAAAACGGCGTCACCGACAGTCGTCAGAGAGAAATCTGTGTCGTGTAGGCCTATGCGCCTATTCCTGCGGCGAGCATCGCCGGAGGCGGGGTAGTCAGGGGAACAGGTGAAGAGGAGGGTCCGGTGACGGTGCCCACGAGATGGCACCACAGAAGCGCGCGTCGTGGCACAACGAAGAACGTTAAGCGGAAAGTCAGAGAGGCTGTAATAATGTCATGAGTTTCAGAAATAGAAAACAAACCGGGCATCAGTAACTACTTGAGAGAAAATCCAGGGAAAACACGGCAGAGGAAAAACGAAATCAGGAAAGAAACAATGTATAACGTTTTGAAGCGAGATCAGGATGACTTAGAACACGCACCTATAAAGCGGAATATAAGAAGGAAGAAGAAGCATGCGCTTCCTGCGGTAAAGCTAGGGAAACGATGGAGCATGTTTTATAAGAATGTGAAAACATCTGCCCAGCGGTTGATTTAGGCACGACTTACCTCCTTGAAGCCCTGGGGTTCAGCGAGAGCGGGGCAAAAGTAAACATATCCGGCAATAGAAATTAGTAAGAGGCGATTGGAAGATTTGCGGGAAAAAAGTTGGGAAACGACAGAAAACGTAGACGTACAAAAGAAAAGTTCACAATAGGTGGCCAGAAAATTTGGTTGTGGGAGTTAATATTTATTTTTCTTTTCTAACGTAGGTAGGACATTATGCAGTATAATAGCAGGAGCTTGGTGGCGCAACCCACGGCCCCGTTCCAAAGGGGACGCTCATAACATCCATCCATTCATCCGTCCATCAATCCATCCATCCGTCCGTCTGGTAGATTTGTCAGAGGCGGCTGCTGTGAATCGCGCTACGAGTCATCACATGCTTGCTCTTGCGATCGGCAAGTTGGCGAGGCCATCGCGGCACACTTTTCTCCTTTTGGAACGTGCCACACGAGACTGTTTGTCCGCACGAGTCCAATATATCGCGAAATCAAAATCCGTATGCAACTGAGATAAAATTTTGCATTAGGGAGTATATTAATTGTCGTTGAATCATTTTTTCTAATGCCTTGACTGCTCAAAATTTTTCAATGACAGCGTAATCAAAGAGCAGGAGCCGGCCATCTTGGGCACCCCAGCTGGGCCACTGCCTAAGGCATTATAACACCTAGTTTTGCACTAGAGATCTGTCTTGCTACTTTTCATACACCTTGTCCTTCGAGGAGGCAGCATACACGGGTTTCTACTCTGGGTCATCTGTTCGTCTGCACTGAATGCTCTTGGAACTGGAACCACCAAACGACAGCAAATTTGAAGGTTTAATACTATAATATAACATATAATTTATAAGACACAGAGACTTGCAATACTTATAGAATTTAAATAGATCAGAAATAAGCTGAGCTCGGCTATTAAGGAGTCCCGAATTTCTTATTATACTAATAAATTTGCCAAAATATATTATGACCCTCAAAAAACCTTGCGCACTATCAAAGGCTTACTACCGAAAACGCGAACTGATGTCCCACAAGCAATGAAAATAGATGGGCTGAGATTAACTGGTAAAGCTCTCGATATTGAGTTTAACCACCACCTTTCAAGTTTTGGAGCGCCGAAAGGAACCACTTGTGAGGATTTCGAAACATATATAGAATACAGTTTGCCACAAACATTATTTTTTTACCCAGTTACCCAAGCTGAAATTGCTTGTATAATTGCCAGTCTTAAAAGTAATGTTTCGTGTGGTTTCGATAACATTAGGCAGCCCCAATTAAAGCGGTCTCAGATTTGCTGTCCGACGTAGTTTGCCACTTAATGAATACTAATTTGTTGACAGGAATATTTTAGGATAAAATGAAAGTTGCTAGGGTTTCAGTTCTCCATAAAGGTGGTCCTCTTGACTGCATTTCTAACCCCAGACCAACACAGTAGCAATACTGTGAAAGGCAAAACTAGATTTTATTGGGCGAACCTGTGCCCACAAAACAGGCTACACTTATAGCACAACGAAAGCGGCGAACACAGTCGGCGATCGTCGGAAATCTGATCAGCGGGTCAAGCGCGTCGGCTTTTATAGAGCAGTCGTCGAATGTTCCAGACTAATCGTTTGGACCCGCGTGCCTTCCACAAAGTTCTACACCATTCGCGTTACGCGATGAAATCAGATAACAAGGTTCGGCGACAACAGACAGCCGGGTAGAAGCATCGATAACTTTCCAGAAACGTCGGATACATGCAGGCGCGTCCCTCGCTGTGCGATTACAGTTGTTAAGCGGCGAAACGGGGTCGCCCGATAAAGATAAGTACACGTGTCAATACCCCCTTCTTAAAAAGCATCGACCCGATGCTGCAAACAAACAAAGTTAATAAACAAAAGCACTCGTAGCAAAGAAAAGAACAAAAATGACGAAGTTCGTCAGCGTCCGTAAAAGGGTTTAAGGCGCACCACGTGGACCACTTCAGATCGTGCGCGGCGCCGCTGTGAATGCGAAATGCCGTCTGGCACGACCTCATAGTCCAGAGCGCCAATACGTCGGATGACCTTGTAGGGTCCGAAATAGCGTCGGAGTAGTTTCTCACTGAGTCCTCGTCGGCGTATGGGGGTCCAGACCCAAACACGGCCGCCAGGCTGGTACTCGACGAAGCGTCGTCGGGGGTTGTAGTGTCGGCTGTCGGTCCTCTGCTGGCTCTTGATTCGCAGGCGGGCGAGCTGTCGGGCTTCTTCGGCGCGCTGGAGATAGCTAGCCACGTCAACATTCTCTTCGTCAGTTACATGCGGCAGCATGGCGTCAAGCGTCGTCGTCGGGTTCCTGCCGTAAACCAGCTTAAACGGCGTGATCTGTGTTGTTTCTTGCACCGCCGTGTTGTACGCAAAGGTTACGTACGGCAGGATCGCGTCCCACGTCTTGTGTTCGACGTCGACGTACATTGCTAGCATTTCGGCGAGGGTCTTGTTCAGGCGCTCCGTGAGACCATTCGTCTGCGGATGGTAGGCAGTTGTCCTCCTGTGGCTTGTCTGGCTGTACTGCAGAATGGCTTGGGTGAGCTCTGCTGTAAAAGCCGTTCCTCTGTCGGTGATGAGGACTTCTGGGGCACCATGTCGCAGCAGGATGTTCTCGACGAAAAATTTCGCCACTTCGGCTGCGCTGCCTTTCGGTAGAGCTTTTGTTTCAGCGAAGCGGGTGAGATAGTCCGTCGCCACGACGATCCACTTATTCCCAGATGTTGACGTCGGAAACGGCCCCAACAAATCCATCCCAATCTGCTCGAATGGTCGACGAGGAGGTTCGATCGGCTGTAGTAACCCTGCTGGCCTTGTCGGTGGTGTCTTGCGTCGTTGACAGTCTCGGCATGTCTTGACGTAACGGGCGACGTCGGCGGTCAGACGCGGCCAGTAATACCTTTCATGTATCCTCGACAGCGTCCGGGAGAATCCGAGGTGCCCAGCAGTTGGATCGTCGTGTAAGGCGTGCAGTACTTCTGGACGCAGCGCCGACGGAACAACAAGAAGGTAGTTGGCGCGGACTGGTGAGAAGTTTTTCTTCACGAGTAGGTTGTTTTGAAGCGTGAACGAAGATAATCCACGCTTAAATGCCCTAGGTGCAACGTCGGTGTGCCCTTCCAAATACTCGACAAGGGCTTCTAGCTCCGGGTCCCCTCGTTGTTGATCGGCGAAGTCTTCCGCGCTTATTATTCCAAGGAAGGCGTCGTCATCCTCGTTATCTTGCGGCGGCGGGTCAATGGGGACGCGTGACAGGCAATCGGCATCTGAGTGTTTTCGTCCGGACTTGTATGTTACAGTGATGTCGTATTCTTGTAGTCTGAGACTCTACCGTGCCAGCCGTCCTGAAGGGTCCTTTAAGTTAGCTAGCCAACACAACGCGTGATGGTCGCTGACCACTCTGAATGGCCTGCCATATAGGTAGGGGCGAAATTTCGCTGTAGCCCAAACGATGGCGAGGCATTCCTTTTCCGTTGTGAAATAATTGCCTTCCGCTTTTGACAACGACCGGCTAGCGTAAGCTATCACGTGTTCATGTCCATCTTTTCTCTGGACTAGGACGGCACCGAGGCCTAGGCTACTGGCGTCAGTGTGGATTTCGGTATCGGCGTGCTCGTCGAAGTGCGCAAGTACGGGCGGCGACTGCATGCGTCGTTTGATTTCTTCAAATGCGTCGGCCTGCGGCGTTTCCCACTTGAACTCGACGTCACATTTAGTTAGCTGTGTCAGCGGCTCAGCAATGCGTGAAAAGTCCTTGACAAATCGCCTGTAGTAGGCACACATGCCAAGAAATCTACGCACTGCCTTCTTGTCGGTGGGCTGCGGGAACTTCCACCAGATGTCACGTGGTGGTGACGTTAAGAACACAGTAGCAATACTGTGAAAGGCAAAACTAGATTTTATTGGGCGAACCTGTGCCCACAAAACAGGCTACACTTATAGCACAACGAAAGCGGCGAACACAGTCAGCGATCGTCGGAAATCTGATCAGCGGGTCAAGCGCGTCGGCTTTTATAGAGCAGTCGTCGAATGTTCCAGACTAATCGTTTGGACCCGCGTGCCTTCCACAAAGTTCTACACCATTCGCGTTACGCGATGAAATCAGATAACAAGGTTCGGCGACAACAGACAGCCGGGTAGAAGCATCGATAACTTTCCAGAAACGTCGGATACATGCAGGCACGTCCCTCGCTGTGCGATTACAGTTGTTAAGCGGCGAAACGTGGTCGCCCGATAAAGATAAGTACACGTGTCAATATCAATACTTCCGCTATTTTTGAAAATAGCAGGAAAACATGAATTCTAAAATTTCTCAGCATTTATCTAAGCACAACTTAATATCCAAATATCCGTAAAGGATTTCAGCAAGGCAAATCGACTGAGTCAGCATTTTTACACATCAGATAAAAAATCGTAACTAATATAGAAAATCAACTGTACACAATAGGTATTTGCTTAGATTTGAACACAGCCTTCGATTCTATTAAACATCCTCTACGTTTGCAATGTTACCGTATTATGGAATAGGAGGTCTTCCACTTAAGTTAATGCGTAGTTAGCTGAGTGACCGTGCTCAATTCGTTGTAATTAATCATGGACAGTCGGATACTGAATTCATAAGTTGTGGAGCTCCGCAAGGATCTATATTAGGACCAGCAATATTCTTGTTGTATATCAACGATATTGTCAACATCCCCCTTACTACATTGTCCTCTACGCAGACGATAGAAATGTTTTTTCACATACAATAACATTTCCTCTCTCAATTGTGCTGATAATTTGTAGCTTCAAAATTAGTCCTGCTGGTTACATGCAAATAAACTATTATTGAATGTTAGGAAAACTAAATACATAGTCTTCTCATCCGTTAATACACCACTTCACCTTGATAGCTCTATAACGTTTATATAATGTCCATTTGAGCAGACTTCAGAATACAAGTTCTATAGGGTACTATTTCATGCAAATCTTCGATGGACAAATCACATGAATATTATAAAAGGTAATATTGCTAAATCAGTTGTAATGATAAATAGATTTTGGACGTTGTTGCCAATAGGATTAAAACGGCAACTTTATTTTAGTACACTACATTCCCGTATACAATATTGTCTACTAGTTTGGGGGTTACATCAAAGTATAATATGGAACTACAGATAATACAGAAGAAAAGTGTACGATTCATTCAAAATATACCTAGTCATGATCACAGATCCTCATTCTTTGCCGAGAACCGGATACTTCACATAGAAATGTTATATAGAGAGTGTTTGTTGGAATTGATTATTCTCGAATTAAAAGCACATCGTGAGCTGTTCTTTCATACATATATACACACGGAGACATCATTTTATTTCAGAAAGAAAAACTTTGTAAAATTAAAACGAGAACTAGATGCGATATTAAATTAATAAAATCGCAAATTGCGAACCTTCCTAATTGTCATCCATCGTTTTAGATACCATGGAGAGTTCTTCTTCTTTGCTTTATTTCAGAAAACCAACTAAAATGTATTTTCTCCTAAAGTTGTAATTTTGGTGTACATTTGTTTTGTTCTCTTCAATCGGATTGTTTTCCATTGGCCTTAATAGTTATGTGTCACGTTGACGATGAATGTGTTCACGACTAATTCTGTCACTCTTGATTATATTGCTTTATCGTGTTTGATGCTCTGAATGTGCATATTAATTTGTATGTGTTTGATATTTTGCAGTGTTTTGAAGCATGTTACGCTCATGTTATGTGCTGCGCGTGCTGTCTGGGGTCAAAGGCCTAGTCAGGTGGCTTTTAGTGCCGCCTTTTGCCTTGGCACCAAGACAAACCACTATGTAGCGTTGTTTTGTCAATAAACAAATAAACAGAAAAATTCAAAGAAGTACCTCTAGCGTTGGGTTCGACGAACCACCGAAGTGAACTGGAAGAGAGCGGCTTTGAAACTAGCCTGAGCCAGCGAAGGTAACGCTCTTCGTAGAACCAAACGAAATAGGGCCTCAGGAGAAAGGCCTGACAGGAGGACACTAATACTGAATAGTCAGTAGCCAAACCGCGGAAAAACAGACATTAAAAAATGTGCGCCCTATCTTCATCGAGACTCTCAGCGCTCGAACCTATCATTTTTATATGTCCTCCTAAGTCTTTATTTTCCTTTTTTGCGCAACAATGTATTCAATAAATGTATTCATTACCTTAATTAAAATAACTCAACAGGGACGACATGAATGATATTCGTAGATACTCTTGTGATACTCGCATATTCGAAGGCGACTGACATATAACGGCGTGGCACAGAAAATATATTGCGAAGAAATGCCGTTTACTAACTGCCTAGGTTGTTTGGAAAGCCTCAAAGCGTGGAAAACACCTAATAAAGTCGCATGCACAGTGTTAATCAATCAACTTATCGAGTTCACTGCTGCCAGGAGTTTTCTGGAAAATGACCAGTTGCAGTATGGTTCGGGCATTAGCGCCGCAAATATTTAAACACTACGTGCGCCACAGGGACCTATGATCCCACCCACTTTTTTAAATTCCTAAATCAAAAAGACATGGCGATACAATTGCGCCTTGTTCAGTACATTCAATACAATAAGTAAGTAAGTAAGTATAAGCAAGTAAGTATTGTATTCACAGTAAGTAATTTACAAAGCCCACTTAGTTATCACCCTCTTATTAGATGTCGAAAGTACTAAACGTCACAGCGATGAGGCAAACACTTTTCGCCAAACGCCAACCACAGTCTCAATGATTTCTTACAGATTGCTTCATACATCATAGTTTTGAGCGACAAAGTTCCTAAGGGTTGGCAGCCTTAAGCAGTCCAGAAATATATCTTGCCTGGTACACGTTGTAAAACTTATTCGCCATATTTTTAAGTATATCAAGCTTCTGCTGCTTATTCCCACTTAACGAGAAACATCGAAGACACGCATCAATCAAGAAAAGAGAATTCATATGGAATTGATAGCTTCGATTCAGTAAAATATTTCAAACTATTTTCGGCTGTGCAGAAACACCCAGCACCACGAGCATTTGTAAAAACCTCCCAAATTTGTGAGCCAATCCAAAGAATTTACTATCGTGATAGCACGACGCTGTGTTGTGACGTCATCGCGGTCGTGAAAGAACCATGATTCCGTGCTGCGTTATCACGCCTCTCGGGCCTATATATTGTCACGTGGTGACGAAAGAAGCAGTACGGTGGAATACAGAACTAGCTTTTATTGGGCGAACCTGTGCCCACAAAACAGGCTACACTTATAGCACAACGAAAGCGGCGAACACAGTCGGCGATCGTCGAAAATCTGATCAGCAGGTCAAGCGCGTCGGCTTTTATACAACAGTCGTCGAATGTTCCAGACTAATCGTTCGGACCCGCGTGCCTTCCACAAAGTTCTACACCATTCGCGTCAGGTGATGAAATCAGATAACATAAGTCTCGGCGACAACAGACAGCGGATAGAAGCATCGATAACTTTCCAGAAACTTCGGATACATGCAGGCGCGTCCCATGCTGTGCGATTACATTTGTTAGGCGGCGAAACGTGGTTGCCCGATAAAGATAAGTGCACGTGTCAATATATTCCTGCGTGCTGTTGAAAAAACGTTCTTCGTTCGTCGTCCTTGTCTGGCGTCAGTCATATCATCTGGCGACGAGGCACTTCGCCCGCGCGCGGAGCTGGCTCAGCACTGCGGAAGCAACGTTCTACGCGGAAAGACCAGCCAGAGCACCCGGAATGTTCTTCGACCGTTGACTGAGCTGTACATGTTCAAGGAGCACGATAACCAACGGAGGTGTCGACAGAAGTCCAGCGGAAGTGTTGACGGGAGGAAGTGACTACTTCGGTCACAGCGTGTGATAAGTACTGTCAAAATGGCTTCTTACGGGAAGATAGTGGAGTTTGATGCTAAAACTCAGAACTTCGAATCATACGTGGAGCGTCTTGAACTTTTTGTCGGCGCGAACAAAATCGCTGAGGAAAGAGACTGTATATATCTTTGACAGTTATTCGCGCAGAAGCTGATGAGGTGCTGAAATATCTGAGTATTCCGAAAACACCCGCCGAACAAGCGTATGCTGCGGTACAGCGGTTGCTTAAAACGCATTACTGCCTGAAAAGCTCTGTGATTGCCGAAGGTTGCAAGTTCCATCACCGCGTACAACTAGAGTATGAAGGTGCCGAAGAGTTTATTGTTGAACTCAAACACTTGGCCATGCAGTGCGACTTTGGCACATTCTTGCAAGATGCATTACAGGACAGATTGGTTGCAGGCTTGGGGAATGAGGAAAGCCAGGGCGCATTGTTCACTGTAGAGAAATTAACGTTTGAAGGTGCGCGCAAAATTGCATTGGATCGGCAGCTGGCGGCAAAAGACGCCGCTGTAATGCCAACAAGAGGAGCAAACGTAACGCTACATTCTTTGCAGGCTAAGAGTAACAGCGCAAGGAACAAAAGAATGGCGGAGTCTCCTGGCCAGCTGTCAGTGGAAGCCTCTTGTGAAAGATGTGGCAGGAAGCACGAATTGCAGAAGTGTTGGTACTAAAATTTTAAATGTGATAAGTGTTCAAAAATGTATCCCTTGCAGAAAATGGGCCCTAAGGCAAAGCGCCTGTATATAGTGGATGCCACTGAAGACAAGGGACAAGAGACAGGGAAAAGACAAGGGAGAAGAGTTATACGTGTAGCATTTTAAAAACTTGACGCGATCAAGTTGCGAAGTAAATGTTCAAGAGGAAAGCAAGCCATTGAGAATGCAGATCGACACGGGCGCGGCTGTTTCAATTGTTCCTGAGAGTGCGTACAGTTCTGTCTTTCCGCACGGGAAGTGCGTGCCTGCGAGCATGTCATTGCGCACGTTCACGGGAGAGCAGTTAGCTTGGAAAGGTCGCTGTCACGTATCAGTCGTCTGCGGCAATCAGAACATGAATCTGCCCATCTTCGTATCACACGACAACGGAGGTGGCTGCCGGCACTGCTAGGTCGCAACTGGCTTGAACGCCTTCAGTTAGAGTGGCAGCAGATCGGTCACCTTTCGGGAGGAAGCCGCGTCGAAGCACTGCTTGAAAAATTTTCTTCGGTGTTCCCGGGCACGTTGGGGGCAGTACGTAATTTTAAGGCGAAAATGGTGATAAAACAGACTGCTGCTCCAGTTTTCACTCGCTCACGGTCAATTCGCTGCGGGAAAGAGGAGAAAAACTAGTCGGCCGAATGGTAGCGGTGGGCATGCTTCGGCTACTTCCACACAGTTACAGGGCAACACCGGTTGTAGTCGTGCAGAAGAAAGATGGCAGCCTGCGGATAAGCGGGGATTATAAAGTTACAGTAAACCCAGTGTTGAAAACTGAACACTACCCGCTACCCAGACCAGAGGACTTGTATTCAACATTAGTAGGTGGAAAGATATTTTGTGTGCTCGACCTTTCTGCTGCATACTGGCAAGTGCTGCTCGCTCCAGAAGCCAGACCACTTTTAACCATTAACACTAGTTTGTCACTTTTTGAATTTCCACGCCTTCCGTACGGTGTGGCGAGGGCTCCAGCAATTTACAAGCCCTGATGGATGAAGTGTTGAAGGGCATTCCGAGAGTTGGCTCCTACATTGATGACGTCATTGTGGCAGGGTCGGACATGGATGACTGTCAAAATGCGCTTGAGCTTGTCTTGCAGAGATTTTGTGCCTTCATCATCACACTGAATGTCGACAAGTGTCGTTTCTATCAAAGCTCAGTAACTTATTTCGGTCACAAAGTGACTGCGGAGGGCATTTACCCTGCTGACGCCAAAGTACAGGATATCCTGGAAGCGCCGGAGCCAAGTTCAGTATCCGAACTGAAGGCGTATCTGGGAATGTTGAATCTTTATTCCAAATTTTTGGATAACGTACCCACTGTAGCACAGCCACTTTACCAGCATCTAAAGAAATCTAAAGTGGTCATGGTCTACAGAATGCCGCGACTCGTGCCGATCCACCAAAAAGCTGCTCACAAGCAGCAAAGTGTTAACCTTCTGCAATGTCAGTAAGCCCATCGGCATGCTTCGCGACGCCTCATCTTATGGCCTGAACGCTGTTATCTTTCATGAGACGCCAGATGGCAGCGAATGTCCCATAGCTTTTGCCTCCCGAACACTGACAGCTGCGGAAAGAAAGTACCCGCAATGTGAGCGCGAAGCCTTGGCTTTAGTTTTTGGGTGGAAGAAATTCCATCGCTATTTATACGGCAGGGTGTTTACACTTTACACCGACCATCAGCCATTGCTGGGAATCCTTGGCCAGGACAAACCAACGTCAACTTTGACCGCAGTGCGCATGCAGCGTTGCGCCATGATGCTTGCTGCCTACAGTTAACGGCTTAAGTACCGCAAAGGCAAGAACCTGGAAGTAGCGGATGCGCTGTCCAGACTACCACAGGCTGAGAAGGAAACTGATGTTGCAAAGGAATGCTTGGCAGTGTTTGAGAGCCGGCCGTTATATGCTGCGGATGTTGCTAAAGCCACAAAGCGGAACTTGACATTGCGTCATGTGTCTGAATACACACTGAATGGTTGGCCAAACCAATACCCTGAAGAAATGAAGGCAGATCACGTGCGCCGTTATGAATTGTCCCTTGAGCAAGGGTGTCTAACATGGGGTATTCAGGTAGTAATACCGGATCAGTTGAGAGAACGTGTGTTGACTTGTTTCATGACGAGTATCCTGTCAGCACTCGCATGAAAATGCTAGTCAGAAGCTTTGTATGGTGGCCGGCTTTGGATCAAGCCATCGAGATGTACGTCAAGAAATGCAAATTTTGCCAGGCACTCCACCCAGCTGCCCAACCAGTGCCGCTCCATCTGTGGAACTACCCGTCGAAGTGTTGGCCACGAGTTCACGCTGATTTTGCATGCAACAATTCTCACATGTTCCTTGTTCTAGACGATTATTTTTCTAAACAGGTCGAAGTTTGGCCGATGTCCTCAACGACTACCACGAAGACGGCTGAGAGACTAAGAAATGTCTTTGCAGCCTACGGGCTGCCTGAAAAGTTAGTCAGCGACAACGGGCCTCAGTTCAAGTCTGTTGAGTTCTCGGACTTCTTAGAGTGCAATGGTGTGAAGCAAGTCCGTGCCGCGCCATATCACCCCACGTCCAATGGTGCAGCGGAGCGCACCGTGCAGACGATAAAACGGGCGCTGTTAAAGCAAGTCATGGAGCGTGATGTCATCGCGTGCGGTCGCTTCAGGAGTGTGTTGATAATTTGCTCATCCCCTGCAGAAATATGCCAAGCAGTGTGATGGGGCAATCACCGGCACAGTTGTTTCTAACGCGTCAACCACGCACGCAGCTTTCTTTGCTGAAGCCCAGCTTTGTCGGTGACATGCGGCAAAAGCAAGCAGACAGAAAAAAACAAGCGTGATCTGTCGCGCGGTGCTGATCGTGTGTTTTGCGAAGGTGATCGTGTGTACTTGTGTACATGGCGAGGGGAACATGCCTCTTGGGTGGCAGCTGTGGTTCAACAAGTTGTGAGTGTTGTGACATACGATGTGGAAGTGCACGGGCATCTTCGATTCATCCCCGCCGAACATCTACGCCCGCACCATGCTGATCCAGTGGCAGCCCCAGAGCGACCAGTTGCAACAGAACCGTCAAATTGTCGGTCTCTACTCAGCGGTCCGTTAACTGATGAAAGGACTCAATCAGCTCGAGTGCCAGAAGAATAGAGTCCGACCACTCTTCAACTTCCTCTAGTGGATGACGTAGTACCGACCTTTGTTAGTACAGACCTGGCACCACAGTCAGAGCCAACGCCTACATGTGTAAATCTGGCACCACAGCAAAGCCCAGGGCAGCTGCAAGTGTCAGAGCCAACGCCACCGATAAGGGAAGAACCAATCCTTCGTAGAAGCACTCGTTTGCGCTAGCAACCGGATTGGTTCAGACACGATAACTTTTAAGTAGAGCCTGGGGGGGGGGGGGGGGGGCAAGAAGTTTAATAGTGCGACGCTTTGTTGTGACGTCATGGCGGCCTTGAAAGAACCTTGATTCCGTGCTGCGTTATCACGCCTCTCGGGCCTATGTATATATTCCTACGTACAGTTGAATAAACGTTCTTCGTTCGTCGTCCATGTCTGGCGTCAGTCATATCACCTATCACATTCCATTTTTTTGGAAGAAGAAAAGAGCCCAGTGCTTGGAGCAGTGCTTCGCGTTCTGCAAGAGTACACCACAATCTGGATTGCTGAACAAGCAATAGTCTTTTGCCTTGTGGATAACTAAACGGATGGGGCTAAAGCGTTCGATGACATTTGTTTTCTTTATCCTTCTCCTATTTGAAACTGAAGTCCCCTTTTTATATTTATTTCCAATCAGTTCATTGATTCATCTGACTCAGCAATCCCAGTGCGTTGATTGCAGCGTAAAATTAATTATGCAGTACTACGAAATATTTACGCTGCACTTTGATTCAGGCTTACGAAACCACATTGGTTTAAATGTTCTGCCAATGAAATTAGTTCGTAATAATCCTCTTATGAAGTAGTAAAGAATCATTTCCCAAACCAGGATATTTCTCATTTCAAATGGTGGTACACTTTGTGGATATTGTGCAGGAAAATGACCTACAGTACTCGTGAATAAATAATACATGATGAGCTCGAGGGTCACCTTGAAACATTCCTACAAGCCATCTTTATTTATAGTTCGTCTGATGCATTAAAATTCAGCATGCATACCACTTGCGTAATCAGTTCAATTTCAAAATTAAGCATTAGACCATATTGTCAAGGTATTTATTGACAGGGTACGTAAGGAGTGAGAGGTTGAAGTCGGTGCGGTAGGCCAAACCCTGCGAGCAGTCAGAACCGGCCCCGTGCGTAAAACGCTGGTGATGCGCCTGACTGACCGGCACTTCCTCTTTAGATTTCATACGCTGGAGATGCGACGGGCTAACCGGCGCTTCTTCTTCGTTACAATATAAACATTAAGCACGAATATACTTTTTAATTCTAAGCTAGTTAACATTAACATTTTGTTCTTAAGCACAAACTCCATCGAAAAATACGTGTGCCACTGTCACCCTAAAAGTAAAGCACTGATTGCGATAGAAAACTAACAGAGAGAGGCTTGGAGTAAAGCTAATATTTTTGTACGCTTTATAAACTGCGTCAAACATTTCCGACAGACGAAGGAGTCTACGCGAAGAACACAAGTGGTATGCTTTCAGCTGTGTCTTTCTGGTATCCGTGGCTTATTTGTTTCATTTCTTATGCCACGTCACCAAATACAAAAAGAATATTTCCCTCTAAGGCTCTGGGAAGGCATCGATGATGACGGTAATTTCAAAACAAATAAACTGAATGCTATGTGGCTTATCTTTGAGCAACATTTCCTACGCTGGCAGATGTGACGGCGGTAGTGTTGCACCTGACTGAAAGTACATGATTGCGTGTTTGAAAAAAAAAAAGCTCAAAGCACCTCAACTCATATGGGCACATTCAATATTGTTGGTATAACTACATAAAGATAATGATGTATACATACCTTAAGAAAATTATGAAATCTCAAGATAAAAATTTGAATCTCCTGCCGCAAGGGAACCCTATTTCACAAACCAGCGTCTTGAAGTGCTCGCCAATGTGAAACCAACGAGTTTTTTCACAATGGATTGCGCTAGACACGCTGGCGCTCACTGGGAGCCGCTAGGACACCAAAGAGATCACTGGATAAGAGCTCAGTTACACTTGGCGAGATGCTGGTTTTACTGCTATGACGCTGGAGGCGCCTTATCTAGCAGAACTTACTGGCTTTTATTGGAACTGCACTGGTTGCGTTTGTGTGGCACTGGTTCCAGTACGCATGGAGTATTGGGGCTATTGAACATTAAATGCTTGATAGAATTATAGCGACAGGTACTTGGCTCCTGTCATGAATAACGCTAAATTTGGGAGCCATAAAAGTCTCTTTCGTGCCTCTCCTCGGAATAAAGGTGCGTGAGCTACACCGTCTATGCATGCATTTCTGACACGGAAGATCACTTTCGCTGTTTACATTTTTCTTTTGGCTTTGCGGATAGCTACATTTTAGAGCATACTGACATTATCAATGATAGCCCCTCGAATATTAGTAATTTGCGACACCCAGGACTTCGACTTATCAGTGTTGTGGAGTCGACACGAAATAAACGAGCATAGTAATCATGCTGATGTGTTCGAGCGTACCCAGGAAACCTGTCGTTGATTGATATAATACCAGGGATGAAAAATTTAAGCAAATCGTGCGCTATGACTTTCCCTTACGTACTGGAAAATAATAGATATATTGCTCTGAGGCTCAAAAAGAAACATTTTCGCATGCGACATGTGCCTGCGCTGAGATCGTTTGCTGACTACCCAGTTCGCCTGAATGCCGAACTGTCTGGGGTCAGGAATCAACATGTGTAACGAGGATAAATACCTCTGAACTTCAGCTTGTGCGCCGGTGTTTTTAACCAAACCTATTTTGTCGTGTCTACAGTGTCAGCGCAAGAAGCGTTGAACGCAGATGTTACGCGTAGTACACAGGCTTGTATGTGCTGTCGCCGAAACCTGCAAGCCGCAATTACTGACGCTTCTCTTACGGAGATTTACGACTACACAGAGCTGTAGATTGGTACGAATTATTGAACTAAGAAATTAGAAATTTTGATTTCCCTTGCGCGAAAAACAAAAAGAACGGCTATAAAACCAGCAGTAGCAGTCCTTAGAGAGTTCTGGATGGGCGGTTTGTTTATTACTACCAATCAAAAAAGCGAATCAGTGTTGCGGCACTTCCAGGCATACTGTTTAATACAGACAACCTTTTTCGTTCTGATAGAGGTACAAGATTTATCTGTGGTGCTATACCACGTCTACCATGTCCTTACGAACCAGGTTTTGTGAAACTGAAACAGCGCCGAGGTATTGACGTGGCTGGATGGATAGATGGATGAATGAATGGATGATTGAGGCTCAACCCTTTGAATCGGGCGGCGGCGGCGCGCGCCAGCTAGCCTTGAACGGTACTATATGCATGCATACCTATGTATTTACTCCTTTACTTTTGCGTTGATATTATCCACCAATCAGATAGCCTCCGTTTACTTATTTCTACCTGTTCAAAGTCTATTTTACTTTCATTGTCTTTAAAACCCAAAGGTTTTAATAGTTCCCTGTTACATTCAACTGCAGGGTGAAGTTGTTTACAATCGAGTATGAGGTGTTCAGCCGTTTTCTCGTCCTCTCCACACGCCCCGCACTACAAATCTATCTTCTTGTACCTGGCTCGGTATGTTTTAGTCCGCAGTACACCTGTCCTGGCTTCAAACAACAATGAGCTTCCATTAGAGTTATCGTAAATATTTTCTTTGGCTATTTCTTGCTTAAATGTCCTGTATGTCTCAGGATGGCATGGATGTTATGAGCGTCCTCTTTGGAACGGGGTGGTGGGTTGCGCCACCAATCTCTTGATATTATACTGCCTAATGTCGTACTTAAGTTAAACAGTAAAAAATAAAAAATAAACACTATAAACTCCCACAGCCAAATTTTCGGATCCCCTATTGCTAACTGTGCTTTTTTACGTCTCCGTTTTTTGTCGTTTCCCTACTTTTCGTCCACCAATCCTCCAATCGCCTCTTACCAAAGCCTATTGCGGACATGTTTACTTTTCCACAGCTCCCGCTGAACCCAAGGGCTTCAAGGAGGCCAGTGGTGCGTAAATCGCCCGCTGGGTAGACGTCTTCACATTTTAATAAAACATGCTCCATAGTTTCTCTAGCCTAACCACAGCAAGCAGATGCTTCTTCCTTTTTATATCTTGCTTTATAGGTGCGTGTTCTAAGGCATCCCGATCTCGCTTCGAAAAGTAATGAGCTTCCCTTTGAGTTATCATAAATTGTTTCTTTCCTGATTTCGTTTTTTCCTCTTAAGTAGTTACTTATGGCAGGTTTCTTTTCCATGGGCGCCACTCATGAGATTATTTCAGCCTCTCTGACTTTCCGCTCGACCTTCTTTGTTGCTGTGTTGCCCACCCTACAGGCCGCATACTTGCTGGTAAGCTTCCTAGTTCTTTTCGTCCACTGTGAATCAATGTTTTTTCCTGTACAGATACCTGAACACTCTCCCAGCCGATTTACTTTCTTCCATAATTATCAGCCATTCTTCATACTCAATTTTACTGCGAGCTTCCCTCACTTCAAAACTAGTCCGGACCATATCACCCTGCACAGCTTCGTTTATAGTCTTCCCGTGAGCGCCAAATGCGAGGCGACCCACTGACCTTTGGTTCCCGTCGAGTCCTGATTGTACCTTTGATTTAAAGCAAACAACCGCAATTCCAAAAGTATGTCCTGGAACGATTACGCCTTTCCACATACCTCGGAGGACCTCGTACCTATTGTATTCCCATAGCGCTCTGTGCTTCATTATTGCTGCATTTCTCTTTCCCTTCACTGTTATTGTTTTTTCCTGTGTTTCCATATATATATTGCCCTCGTTTATCCATATACCAAGGTATTTATATTCTGTTACCCGAGGTATTTCCTCGCCCTATATCTCTACTGTCTGTTCACTGTTTTCATTGAATACCATAACACCTGATTTTCTAACGCTAAATTTAAATCCCAAATTGCGGCCTTCCTGTCCACAGATATTAGCCAGACGTTGCAAATCACTTTGCTTGTTAGCTAGGAACACAATGTCATCCGCATAAAATAAACCTGGGCGCTGCTGCTCAACTACTGTACCCGCCTGTTTGTATGACACCATTAAACCCGATATTACTTCCTTCTAGCGCCCTCTCCATCCCCACCATGTACATCATAAACAGCAGCGGGGATAAAAGACACCCCTGTCGCAGTTCCTTCTTGACATGAACTTTCTCCTCGCTTCTCATCCCTTCCCATTCAACGCAAACTGTATTTTCTAGGTAAATCTCTCTCAAAAGCTGTAGGCAATCGTCACCTAAGCCTTCCCCTTTCAGAATATCCCACAAAATATTGCGGTCTACGTTGTCATAGGCTCCTGTAATGTCTAAAAAGGCCCCACTTAATGGTCTGCTTTCTACTTTCGATATTTCACTACACTGAGTAAGAACAAATAAGTTATCATCTAAACGTCTACCTATTCTGAAGCCATTCTGAAATTCGTCCGAAATGCCATTATTCTCTGCCCAAGTTTGAAGCTTTAATTTGGTTGTCTGCATTGCTACCCTATCTGTATATTACCGATGCAATGGTCAACGGTCTATACGAATGAATTCTATCTTTCTCCCCCTTGCCTTTATAAATTAAATTCATTTTACTTTGTCGCCAACTGTCTGGTATTCGTCTATCTTTTAAAGTTTGTTCCACTGCTTTCACCAGAGCTTCCTTACTTTCTGTTCCTACTTCATTAATCAGCCTAAGGGGAACCTCGTCTAGCCCTGTGGCTGTGCGCTTAGGAATTTTCTCTTCCGCTTTCTTCCAGTTGAAATTTGTCAGCACGAGCTCTTTTCCCACTTGGGTCTCTTTCATGTTCTTTTTTCTTCAAATACAACCTCATCATTGCCTTGGAAAGATTCGGCTGTTATTTTTCAGATGTAATTTATTGCCGCTCCTCATTTCAGTCTGTTTTCATCTTCGACTAGGATATGTTGTTGTATTGCAGTTAACTTCCTGCCTAATAATTTTATGTGGCTCGAAAATAGTCTAGGTGCTGCCTTCCTTTTCTCACGTATTTCTGACAAACAACGTTCACTTTCACCTTTTAATTTTGCTTGCACTAGTATTTGAACCATATAGTTTTTCTCCCGGTATATTTACCATTTACTGGTTACTTCATCCTGCGACAACTACGCCTTCTTTGCCTGCCTGTGCTGTCGAGATGCTTTCTGTCGTTCTGCAATCGTTTCTCGTATCTCTCTGTTCCACCAGCTTTTCCCACTCTTTACTTTGCCATTTGCCAATTTCTTCCTCAACTCTAGTGACTATATTTGCTATTTGTTCAGCCTTCAGATTTGGACTGGCCATTTTGCGCTTCTTGCTCTCTTTCCCAACTACATACCCCATCTTTAAAATGATGCGTTTATGCTCACTCCCTATGCCGCTATACCCTTCCTCATCGATGACCATTTCTCTCAACTTATCATGAATTCCTTCTGTCATCAGACAGTAATGAATGGTGGATTGCCGGTTTCGCACTTCTCACGTGATCTGCCCCTCACACTTAGGCCCTGTATTCACGATAACAAGGTTATGTTGCTCACAAAGGTCTAGAATTGACTTTCCGTTGTCGGTATAGCCATCTAAATCCTGTATGCGGGCATTCATTTCGTTTTATTACCTTAAAGACCCACGAGGGACATTACATAAGGAGTGGGTACATATATTTTGGTGAGCAAGTGTTAACACAACGAAATATGACTGGTAACATTATTGGCAAAGTTGGATGAGCAGGTGATGGCTGCGGTGTCGTTGGGTAGGTCGTTCCAGTCTGCTGCAGTACGGGAAAAAAGTATGCGGCAAAGGTGGTAGTTCGGGAACGAGGTCGGGAAACTAGAAGCGGATGACGAGTGCGATGAGATATGCGGGCTGGAGGGACGATGTAGGGTGCGCGGCCCAGTGAACTATGGAAAAAATTTATGAAACAAGCAAAGGCCGGCAATGCGGCGACGAAGTGATAAAGGCAACAAGTCACATTCAGCTTTCAAAGCTGACACACTGATGTCGTAAGAATATGATGAATGGATGAATCTGGCTGCTCTGTTTTGGACTGATTCGAGTGCATTTATAAGGTAAGCTTGGTGCGGGTTCTAATTGGGTGAGGCATATTATAATTTTGGCCTGACAAGGGATTTGTACGCTAATAACTTCACATGTTTAGGGGCTTGGCGGAGATGACGTCTTAAAAATCCAAGTGTTTTATTAGCGGATGAAATGATGTTCGTAACGTGTGTGCTCCAGGACAAGTCGCCACACAAGGTAATGCCTAAGTACTTGTATGATAGAACCGGTTGTACAGGGACGTTAGCTATGACGTATGGGAAATGAAGTGGGTTACGGCGACGCGTAAAGGACAAGATTTTACATTTTTTAGGGTTAAGTTCTATTAACCAATTGGCACACCATTCCTGAATGCGGTTAAGGTCTTATTAAAGAGATGTTTGGTCAGAAGCGTTATTAACCTTGCAATAAATTACACAATCATCGGCGAACATGCGAATATTACTAGAGACTTGGGTTGGTCAATCATTAATATAAATTAGAAACAGAAGCGGACCGACGACAGAACCTTGCGGAACACCTGACGTTACTGGGATAGGATTGGAGTTGCAGTTGTTAACGGTGATGTACTGTGAGCGGTTAGTCGAGAATTCTTCTATCCATTTATAGATATTAGAGGGGAGGTTCAAATATGAAAGCTTTAGTAGTAAACCTTGTCGAACGCTTTTGTGTAGTCCAGAAAAATAGCATCGGTCTGTAGGTTAGAATAAAGGTTATCATGCAAATCATGAATAAAAATGGCCAACTGTGTTTCGCATTAGAGGCCTTTTCGAAAACCGTGTTGCGCAGAATGAAAAAAGGTTGTGACAATCGAGGAAGCTCATGACATTGGAGTAGATGACGTGTTCCATGAGTTTGCAGGGAATTCATGTCACCTAACAGGACAATTTCAGCACCATTCCCGAAACCCTTAATACCAGCGCTTATGCATTCCACTAACTCTTTATTCTTCTCTGTGCAATTATTTCCGGTCCACAAATACGCAACGCCCAGAAAATTTTTTTTCCACTCATTGTACCTGATAACCAAATATGCTCTTCATATTTTGAATTTACTCTTTTCCGTTTGGCTCCCTGATGGATGAGTATTCCGACTCCCCCTCCCTTCCTTTCCGACTTAATTCTGTTGCGCCCTTCCTAAACATAATTCTCACTAACTGGCGGCTCTTCTGAGTCTCTAAGGTGCGTTTCTGTAACCACATACACCCCTATTTGTTTTCTATTTAACTGTTCCTCAATCTCTGCCCACTTTCCCTGTCTTCTGCCGCCCTGCATTTTTATGTAGCCTATTGCATGGCGAGCTCTCTTTCTTGCTTTCGTCCTTTTCTTGCTATCGACGGCGATGCTCTTCTGAGGTTCCGCTAGGGGACGTTATTCATTATTATCTACTCTGGCCTCCTGAGCGTACGCGGGCCCCCTAAAAAGCAACAGCGCGACCACCAATTCGCCAGCCCACTTCTTGCGCCAGCGTGTAATTGAAGTGGATCCCGTCTCGCTTAAAACCACCACACCTTCTCACTTCCCTGTTTACTTCGACCACCTCGAAGCCTTTCTCTCGGCTCATTTTCCATATTGCCTCATTAGCAGCCATTACGGCTTTTTGTACGGGACTGTCACATACAGGCACCTCCGGCACCGTGCGCACCACGATCTGCACCTGAGGGGAGAGCTCGCGCAAGTGGTCCACCCCCTTCGCCAAGCGCTGGGCTAGTCATGTCCCTTTCCTGTTCAGGATGTCATTTAGCCCACTTGCTACTATGACAAGGTTGCGCACGTGGGCATTTTCCGCGAGCATTTCTTTGCTCGCTCCATGACAGAACCCAGTGTCCACCCTGGAAATGTCCCTACCGCCCCTCTTTTATCGCCTTTCACCCTTTCCACAATTGCTTTTGAGCAACTAGCCCTCTTTCAGTCACCGGCGATGATCACCCTTTCACTCTCTCCTACCTCTCCCTGCTTCCCTTTGTCCTTTTCCGCGTGATTCGAACTCGACAAGGGGCATTGTCCCCTGGGCTCCTGCTTTTTCCGAGCGGCGGCCTCGAGGTAGCTGCCGCTCTTTCCAGCTAACCCTTCATCACGCTGTCCGAATTCTACGTACCCTGGTGAAACCCCCAACTGTCGCGTCGGAGGTCTGCGTTCCATTGTCACGCACATTCTCGTTCACAATGGCGGCCCTGTTCAGCTTTTCCTCCGCTGCTTCAAGTCTCTTTTCAGCTACCTTCCGTGCATTACGCTCCCTGTCCAGCTCATTCTTGTGCTCTTGCACCTGTTTGACAAGGTCTTCCTGGAAAGCCTCCATTTTCTGCAGTCTAGTATCGACATCACATTGTGTGCCGGTTGGTTCGATGCACTCTCCATTCTCATCCGTATCCTCATCTGCCTTGAGGGACCCCCCGCGCACTGCCTGCTTTACCGGCCTTTCTCGCGATGTATTGCACGGCTTCTTCCAAATACTATAATACTGCAATAATGCTACTATTGATGCAAATACTACAATACTATACCACTATATCAATGCAGAGCACGTGCCATTTAGCAAGAACCGATACGCACAGGATCCAAATCCTCAAAATGTCGCAAAGGAACTCTCCGCACTGTTTTTTCAAAACCAACCAATGCCGCGGAGACCGAAGGTATGACACGCTCTAGACCGCGCTCAACCACGCGGCCCCGCTCTCACTTTCCTACCAAAAACACGCACAGTAAAACCACCTGATAGCTGTTAATCTTGCCACCTCCAAGCTACTATTTAAAGGCTGCAAACACTCAACGTCCCAACCGGCTGCACGTGTTGAAGCACGTGGCTCGAAAAGACGCTTTAACAATCCTGGAAAACCAAATGTGCACGAAAAACACCCGCGCACTCGAAATACGACAAACAAAAAAAGAAAAAAAAAGAAGAACCACTCAATTGTTATTAAAAGGCAGAAAATCTGCAAATCAAAAACAGAAGCAAGCTCAAAGCATGCACAAAAACTAATAATTTCGTCGCCGCCACGGAGCCCCGAATAGCACGTCCAGTCAAGTTATCATTATTCATGCAAGTTATCGACGTCGCCCCCCCCCCCCTAGCGGGACCAAGCTGTAAGATTGACCAAGCTAAAAACTGTCCTTTGGCGTCTGTACGCCACACCATGGTCAGACAAGTGTGACCAGAAATCTTTTCCAGGAGCCCGTGATGTCAAGAGGATTGAAAATCATTTGCACAGGTTAAAAATCGTTAACTTGTACTGTCGCGTGAAACGACATGCAGAATATGGACCAGTGTGAATTGTTTACGGGCAGTGAGAATCTGCACTCCGCATATATTTAGGTTTGAAATAAATTAAGGCATATAGTTCCATATTGACACGTGTACTTATCTTTATCGGGCGACCACGGTTCGCCGCCTAACAAATCTTATCGCACAGCGCGGGGTGCGCCTGCATGTATCCAAGGTTTCTGGAAAGTTATCGATGCTTCTACCTGCTGTCTGTTGTCGCCGAACCTTGTGTTATCTGATTTCGTCGCGTGACGCGAATGGCGTAGAACTTTGTAGAAGGCACGTGGGTCCCAACGATTAGTCTGGAACATTCGATGACTGCTGTATAAAAGCCGACGCGCTTAACCCGCTGATCAGATTTTCGACGATCGCCGACCGTGTTCACCGCTATCGTTGTGCTATAAGTGTAGCCTCTTTTGTGGGCACAGGTTCGCCCAATAAAAGTTCGTTTTGTGTTTCACAGTATTGCTACTGTGTTCTTTGACGTCACGACCACGTAACAATATGAAACAAATGGCAATCATTTCGGTATAAGCATATTTTTTCGCAAGCTAAGTGACGATTTCTTCATTTAGAAAGTATGAAGTCGGGTCATATGTGGCTGCTATCAAATGATCTTATATAAGCATTCCTCCTTATACATATACTATTTGCTTATTAGAGGTTGGATTGCGCAACATTTTTACGAGACACACAGAAGAGACACACACCACAGAGCGCTTGAGATAATAAGGATTCTGGGGTTTTATCTGCCAAAGCAACAAAATCTTTGAGGGACGCCGAAGCGGACTACTCCGGATTGATTTTCAACACCCGCTGTTGTTTAACGTGGACCCAATGCATCTTTTTTTTGCATTTCGCCACCATCGAAATGCGGGCGCTGTGGCAAGGATATTATTCTGCGTTACTCAGCTTAACAGTGCAATACCAAGGCCACCACGGTCTTTAGTTGCTGGCAGAAAGGTATTTTCCCAGTAATTTAGTTAGCTCCGACTGTTCATGCTACATTTATAAGTACATTTTGGCTTGTTGCTTATGTTGCTTGATTACAAGTAATAATTGTTATTCAGACAGCGCTTGTATCTTTCTTTTCTCTTGGGATAAAACATGTTTCAGTGGCCTCATAATGTGACCGGTTAACCAACCACAGTAATACATATTTCTTTCGGAGTCATAAGAATTGCTTCAGTATATCTTCAGTGTAACATGTTCTCAATGCGGAATCATTCTTACCTACATGAACGTTGGCGATACTGCGTTGGCCTATGTGTTGTCCTATTGCATGAACGAAAAGAAATTGTTTGTTTTTCTTTATTTTTTGGTGCTCTGCAAGCTTTAATTCAAGCAACTTCTTCCTGTGGCCTTTAGCAGCAGACTTGGTCTATCAAAGCACCATGAGAAGAACCAGTAAACACACCTTGTGAGATGTATGAATTGCTCTTCTCAAATTGAGAGGTTTCACTAATAATGAAAGCTTGAGTGGGGGTGCAGGAAAAGCTACTTAACGTGAACTCTTTGAGGTACAAGTAGAAGTCGTTTTCCCCTCAAAATTATTCTTGACTGTAGAATTATGAAATGACGATTGCAGCGGCACAACGCTGCAATAAGGTCAGCAGAAGTGATCGTTCATGCAGACACTTACCATAATTGTGCTTGCATTACCATAGTTAATGTGAAAAGGATGTGGGAATCTTTTTAAGGGTTCCTACTCTCGCATGTTGTACGAGTTCGTTCACTTTGACTGCACTCAACTACCCTCATGATGTGCGAGAATCTCGCCCTGCGAAAAGAATACATCGTACACACGTGTAGGATGGGAACTCGTTGAGTCTACGAGAATTCCTACTGTCTACGAAGCAATTACCACATGCAAGAATTAAACAGTCTTGCCGGAGTATTTCTTTGACTTTTCCACATAAAAAAAAGAAAACATCTGTTACATGCCTCAACTCATATCTATTTTTCCTTTTTTTAATTTAGCAGAGATAATTAAAATTGACTTAATAACATACAAAACTGTTTTACATGTTAGGCATTTTCATCGTTGTAAAATTGCTCTCCGCAATCGGGTGTAGTTCTTACTGCAGTGACCTCACTGTTATGGCTACAAAAATGATGGGTTGTGGCCCGCCGTTTCCTACGGCTTTCAACTCAAACTAAAATGCTGCAGGAAAATACAATCACAGCTTTGTGTTCTTGCGCAGAAGCACCCAGCTACTATTTGAAGCGAGATTTTAGCAGCTGCTATATAAAATCCTGAATTCCAACGCCACCAGCAGCTTCTGCCGAGAACGTATCTTCCCATGCAAAATAAAGCATGCGTACATTTCACAAATGGCATCGACCCGGTTCCTTATGACGCTTGTTTCTGCGTAATAAATTGCTGGTCTAGAAAAAAAGTGCCGTCCTGATTCTCGCATGAAAACTTTCGACTTGGTGTGCGCAATTTCTTTACGGCGTTTGCTATTGATACAGCGTATTGCTATTTTACATATGGCCTTTATCAATTATTTTCCTTTTTAAGTGGAGTGTGAGAAGTGAACACGCATTGCTTTTTTTTTTTTGCAGACAGTATTGACGTTTATAGCTGGTCCTTATGCACTCTACTGTAGTATTATTGTAGGGTGACTGCGATTTTGAAATATATAGTTAAGTATATTTGCAAATAAATACACAAATACAATTTATATAATGCACGTGCCACGTCTGTTGGCGGTCTGTGATATTGGCAGTGATGCCAACATATTTCTGCGTGAATGATTTCTAATTTACGGTGAAGGTTAATAAGTATTAGAAATATCGCAGTTAAACGTCGATATTAATATTACACCTACTCGGGTCGAAAAACAGAACAACAAAAAATTACCAATCACCGCAGGAAGCATAGGCGTCGCTTGTAGTCGCCATTTTTAGTATTCTGCAGGCAATATGAGTCTCACGAACATCCGACGCTTCTCAGTGGAAGAACGCTACATGCGAGTATGTACGGCAGTATTCATGGCACGCGCTTAAAGGGAGAGTGAACAAAAAATGTGTCGCCGAGATTTCTGTCCTGAGTGATAGCTGTCGCACCGAGAGCGACCAAAACAACACTCTTTCTGAGGACAAGTGAGTGAAAAGTAATTATTTTAGTGAATATTTCTCAAATCACAGCACCTATCGGCTATCTCGGATATCTCGTCACGCTTAACCACCTCGAGGCCCATTGCGAGCGATCGTCCACACTGAGCGCGCAAGGGGCGAGTTGACGTTTGCAGCGACGCGCTTTCTTTGTTCGACCGTCCTATTCGCACCGCTTCCTCGTGTGAGCTGTTCGAAAACCTGGTCTTTCATCTCGTGGTTTTGTGGATTGATGTGTGGATCAGCCGTGTCAACGCCGCAGAATGCCGAGCATCTGCTGCGCGCATATGAAAACGGCATGCAGCGGTAGTCTTTTTCTCGCGTGCCTCTCATGAATGCTTCTCCCGTAAACGGCTGGCTTGTTCACGCTGTAGTTTTGCGCACAGGTGCCGTTTGACCGTAATTTGTTGTTTGCACGACGTTCTGAGCGAGATCTTTGGTCGATTCTGCCAGAATGAATCGAAATCCGCATCGTCTGAAGCGACCGCTGACGAACTACAAACAAAATTCGCCGACATGAGACTGGGGGCGCCATCTCGTTTGCACCAAGGGAAGGAGTGCTCGGCTGCGATGAAACAACGCTATGCTGAAACCGCTGCGCATCTACACGTTCACTCCGTGAATAACAAGACGATCCCTGCTTACAGAGGCGCATTTCAGTCACTGCACAAGCCTGTCTTCAATCCTCACCAGTTGCTTCATTGCATCTATTCTCAATAACAGCTACTTCCGCACGTCAAGCACGTGCCGCGCGAGAGTCGGCAGCCGACTGTTATGCTCACGCCGCCGGCCGCACCTGCGCCGATGGCGTAGGTATAGGGAGGTCTACACGCGTCAATAGACAGTTTTAGTTACACGTACGTAGAGGCTTCACGTATGCAAACGTGAAAAGCCTACGTACCTTACGTGCACGCCATCTGAAACGCTTTTAGCTACACGTACGCGACGCACGCCAAGAGGTAGTGTTCCTGTATATGCTCCCGCAGGGAGCAGAGTTGCGCATACCTTTTCCGGCGCCGCTCGCACCGCTATTGGCCGAGCGCGAAAAATGACGTCAAATGATCCGCGCCGCTGCGAAGCCAACTTTACGGGCGCATCGCCGACTCATGCGAACTCGTCGTTTCCGTCAGTAGCATCGCCATTGCAATCAGTGGACCGTCGATCGTGCGTTCAGAGGAGCAGCTAGAAGCTCTTGCATCTTGAATCTTTTTCTATTTGCAGATTTGCTGCTACTAAATAGTAAGCACTACTAAATAGTAAGTACTGTTAAATAGTAATAGTAAATAAAAGTAAGCTTTGCTTAAAATGTGCACATGTCAACATGTCAACACATGTCAAATATGTGTCTGCACCGCATGTATCGAAAACGTGCCGCTGTTGTGAACGATGGTTAGTGATAAATGGCGCTCTGTTAACGGTCACTGACACAACTGCAGGCACGATAGCTCTCTTGGCGACGGTCATTAATCGGCTGGTTTCGGCAGCCAAAATGCGCTAAGTGTCCACCTTACGTGTGTGAAGTTTTAAACACTCTTTAAAACATTTCTTGCTTTCTGGCCATGATAAGACAACTTCATATGCATGCTGAAAATCATTGCACCGTTGTTTGTGGCAACGTACTGCGCGTTTGCGAGCGAACTTTGGAGCTGTTCGAGCCACGGGAGTATATTATTTTGGGGAATCGAAGGCGATCCCACCCCATATTTGTACGTTCGTGTGTGTGTTTGTATATGCGTGTTTACATAGCTAGGTACACACAAAGTTTCGGTTGGTTGGAAGCCCACCCCCTCCGGCTGCACGAATGACTCGTTCGAGCGTAGCCTGTATTAACAAGTGCCCTTGCTAAGCGCCTGCGAACAATTGGCGCTTGTAGCTCGCGACCACCAGAGAAAAAGGCGTTCCGCCTTTTTCTCTGGTGGCACCGCGCGGCATTTGGCTCCTGCGCGCGCGAGGAGTGGCTTCGCTGCAGAGCTGGATCACGGCGGCGGAACTATGCGCAACTCTGCTCCCTGCGGGAGCATATACAGGAACACTAGCCAAGAGGGACCCCGTAGCTCCATCTATCGGGAATGTGAACACGGCGGTAGCCAATTCAATCCTGTCGCCGTGTTTCGATGCGAGCCGTCTGCGCGCGCGCGGCCCGCTATCGCTTGTTCGTGATCTTGCGGCACTCCCACGCGAAGCTGTCTACGTGCGCAAGAAACGCACGCAAAGAATCGAATCTCACGTACGTCCGTGACACGCGCGCGCGCCCGCTACGTTCTACGGATGCGCACTGCTCACACGCAGAAGCTCTACGTACGCAAAGCCTCTACGTACGTGTAACTAAAACTGTCTAATATCTTCAACGATTTCTACGTTGTTTCTTTTTTTTTTTTGTACAGTGTGTACTCACGGCAGCTGTTTTGTGCATTGGCAGCTTTCATGTTTTACGTGCTAGCAGCTACCCATAACATACACAACCAAGCGGGCGGAGCAAGCCGCTTTGCGCAGAACGCAGAGTAATTTCCTTACGTCGCCTGACATTGCATAGCCTGAAGCATAAGGATCCTTGTCTGTTGAAACCAAACACGTCAAAGCGTTTGCGTGACAGAATCACGTTGGGCGCACCGCCACGGACGAAACACTGATAATGAGGCGTGCGCCTGCCGTCTCGCTAAATCATTCGTGACAGGTGTGAGCTTGTGATCCAAGCCGCAGGGACCGCGTTTATATCTGGTTTCCACTTATGATGCCGCCCCTGATCTCTGGAGTTGAAAGCGTCTACATGGAATGCACTCTGTAAACACCACGTTGCTATTCCAGACACCCTCGGCACCGCGGAGGGGGACTGCCGCGGTGGTTCGTTGTCAATTTTGCTTGACGACTCGGACGGATCGTAGGCTTACGCCTTTATCGTTCGTGGTCGTTCAGTAGGCCGCACATCCAAGTCGGAGTCATAATCACCGCTCATGCTATCACTCTCACTAGAGCTTTGCATTTGGCACTGCGCAACGCGAGGAAAGGAAAACTGCGCAGCCGTCAGTTCACCCCGCGGCTGCTGACGGTAGGTGTGACGTCAGCTTCGCCGGCTTGTTCTCGGGAGCGCTTTGCGAGTGACGCGGTGGCCGCTCATAGAGCGTCAAAAATAAAGCCGTGCGCTCAAAATTAACCCAAATAATGACTATACACTATAGGAATGGTGCCTTAGAAGTGCAATTGCGGGGCTTTCTCTATATTCTTGGATTTTTATTCTGTATCCTTTTAATATAATTTCACACAAGAATATTGTTACAGAATAGGCAACAACATTAAAAAAAGCGTAAAGCAAGTGTTGGACCCGCCGTGGTTGCTCAGTGGCTATGGTGTTGGGCTGCTGAGCACGAGGTCACGGGATCGAATCCCGGCCACGGCGGCCGCATTTCGATGGGGGCGAAATGCCAAAACACCCGTGTACTTAGATTTAGGTGCACGTTAAGGAACCCCAGGTGGTCTAAATTTCCGGAGTCCTCCACTACGGCGTGCCTCATAATCAGAAAGTGGTTTTGGCACGTAAAACCCCATAATTTTAAGCAAGTGTTGATTCAAAAGAAGACAAGTTCGACGGACCTCTATGTTCAAATGACTGTTTGAATATGTTGAATATTGTTAGCTTAATTCGCACCTATTTCATATTGTATTTAACGCGCAATTACTATAATGCCCATCGAGTCTCCTTCCCTGTCCTGCAACTGGTGGCACGCGTTTTATTCCTCGCTATTGGTGTTGGCCGACTCTCTTCCGCCGGGGCACCCAATCGCTGGTCGACATCATGTGCCCCTTCCCGGCAACAATAAGAATCACCCATTTGGGCGAGTTAGGCCTCCCGATCTTGCACCGGCGTCGTGGACTGGCTGGCGCGTCGTCAACGCACGTCGGCATTCTCATTGGCCAGTCTTCAATTTAGCGTCGACAGCCTCCTATTGACGCGGTGCCAATTTTGCGCTACAAATATCTCTGGGGCATTTATGATTGTGGAAATTCATGTGCCGCAGGCTGTGGTCCGGCTCTGACATGTTGCAGTCACGTGCTGCAGAACGATTTGTATATGTTCTGGCTCCTTCTGGGTGAACTTTACGTGATGTCAGTTGATACGAGGTTATCGAAGAATGCTGTGTAGCTAACTGTAGAAAGTTGCGGCAACATATTTTCTGAAAAAAAAATAAACAAATATAAGTTTTTGACAATAGGGTGAATTTACAATATAGGAACCGCAACGAAAGGTACTAAACATAAAATGAAGCATTGTGAGGGTTTCGTAATATATTTCTTTTACATATACAGCACGAATGTCAAGTAATTTAGGTATGTAGACAATGCAGGACTACATAAATTGTACCATAAATCAGACATGTTTCCTAGGTCCTGTAGCTCAGTCCGAAGTAGAGACCATATTTTTTTTTATAAAATAATTTCGGGACCTGTTATAAAGACGGTATTAAGGTGAAATCTGTCAAATATGTCATTGATGTAATAGCACCGTGTCTCAACCATATATTCAGCCTTTGTCTGGCAAATGGTGTCTTTCCTCAGCAAATGCAGATTGCAAGAGTACCAGTTGTTTATACCAAAGTGACAAGAATGACTTTGCAAACTGTAGGCCTTTGCCAATACTACCTGTTTTTTCGAAAGGGCTTGAAAAAGTAATTTTGACCCCGATGAATAACTTCTGTAGTAATCATGATATACTGACGCCTTCATAATTTGGTTTTCGGAAACACCGCTCCACCGAACTCGCTCTATTAGAACAAAAAGAATACATTCTAAAATCTCTTGATGACAGGAATTTAGCTTTACGATTATATTTAGATTTTTCTAAGCCTTTTGATCACCTGAACCACACGTTACTTTTAAAAAAAAACTTCAAGTATATGGCTTTCGAGGAACGTCATAGATGCTTTTGAGCAGCTATCTCGGAAGTCGACAACAGTATGTTGAAATAAACGGTCACCGATCCAATATTAAAACTCTCTCTTGTGGCGTGCCGCAAGGCATCATTTTGGGCCCGTTTCTTTTTATTATATACGTGAACGACATAACACAGATAAACAGAGAAATAAAATTGGTCATATATGCTGGTGACACCAGCTTATTCTTTTCAGACTCGTCTGTCTCGAACATGGTCATGAAAGCAAATACAGCACTTAGGCAGCTTGAGAAGTCGATAATATATAGCGCTCTAAAAATTAACGCTTCCAAGAGAAAGCTCATTATTTACCGTCCAAAAAACAAGGATGTTCATATTAACGATGATATGATTCCTAATAATTTTAACATAGAGAGAGTTAATTCCTTTAAAGTACTAGGTGTACTTTTCCATGAGAAAATGAAATGGGACGACCACTCAAATTACGCAGCATTTAAACTGTCATGTCTCAGTGGCTCGATTTACACTCTTAAGCACCTCCTCCCAATAAAAGTGAAATTGCTACTTCACAATTCATTGTTCTTCCCATCTAAATTATTGTCATTTAGTCTGGGGACAAACATCCCTCACGAATCTACGAAAATTACACGTTCAGCAGAAAAGAATGCTCAGAATAATATATAATGTATCATGTGACCACCTATCTAAACCGCTCTTTATGAAGGACAATATTATGCCGACCTGTACGCATACCGCCTAATCTCTAAATACATTACCGAGTTCAAAAACAACGTCTCTTTCATTGCACGACTGGCATCACTGCAGAAAAGAAATATCACGTACGCAACCAGAAACACCGATATTTGGTACATACATTCATTCAGAGCAGGTTACGGAAAACATATGCTCAGAAACACACTTCCATATCTCTTAAACCTGTGCCAACATTACAATTTAAATCTCCAACGCATCTGGCCAAAAGATTTGCGTCATTTTGTTTCAGTTGTACGCGAAAGGGCAGCACTTTCTGTTTGAAATGTACGACGTGATATTATGCACATCGCTTTATTTTTTTGAATTATTGTATATGCTCGCTTTGTATTCAAAGCATCGCTTTCTATTCCTAGTGCCTTCAATATTGTGTAACATGGTCATCTTTTTATAGCACTGTTCCTGTTGCAAATTTGTACTTTTTATGCATTTCCTGTTTATTATGCCCCCCTTACTTCATGCCCTGCCATAGGGCCTGTAAAGTTCTTTTGGATAAATAAATTTGTATAAAAAAATGTCATTTATTTGTGCATTTTGATATTCCTTTTTGTCTGTGCTCATATGCTTGTACTGTTTGCGTTTATTCCTAAACATCATGTATTTGTATCGGGGAAGCGAGAGCCCGTCAAGCTGGTTATCTAGCTTTTTCTCTCCCCCTCCCACATCCTTGGCATGGAAAATAAAGGCATTATTATTATTATTATTATTATTATTATTATTATATGCTGTGATTGAAATGGCATGTCAGCTGCACCAAACTGCAATACAAAGGAAACATGCAAGGAGGTGGTTGCCATGGGCGTAGAAGAAGACTTTAGCAGAGTCCTTCGCGTATCATCAAGACGAATGAGGGTAGAATGAAAACTTATATCGTGTGTGACATTTTGCAATCAAATTTCTAATGCGTGCTGGTTCCAAATTCATTTATTTTTACTTTCTTTCTTATAAGTGTGTTCCCACGCTGCAAAAAGTGAAGTTTCATATACGAAAATATACTATAATGCTTATGTAAGGTACTTTTAAAATATTACCACATTTTCATTTTTTTCATTGTTTTCGCTATAGAGGCATGTAACCTTAGTATGTTATTTTTATTTTGCTTTGAAATATTGCCTTAGACAATAAAATAAATTATATATAATATCAGCACTAGGAACATAACAATATTACATAAATGTATTAAAATTGACCGCAAAATATTAACTTCATACCCAGGGCAGGAAAACAAAGCCCAATTTTTTAAAGCAATCTTGACTTGAAAGACGAGTGAAACCATAAGTTCAATAACTACACGACTTAGGACTCACCTGACACTTACACCACCTTGACTGGAGAAAGGGACGGAAATACTATTGTCGGAACAATTTCGTGATATTCCGGCTCCTTCTGGGTGAACTTTATGTCATGTGAGTTCAAACGAGGTCATCGAAAAATTGCTGTGCAACCTTTCGGTACAGTGGTAACTACAGTATGCGGAAACTTCTCTTGCCTGCCGAAGCGACACGCGTCGTCAGCTGCGGCACCTGCATGTGTTGCGAACGATTTCGGGATGGCAGTTTTTTTACTCGATGCAGACCAGCCTGTCGGGCAATTTTTAACGCGAATTGGAAAATCGTGTCGCTATAATCGCTTGGCGAAAGGATGAAAACATCGGCGAACCTAATGCTGCCTGGAGGAAACGAACAAATCTTGCTATAAATATTTCGGTCACGCACCAGCATATGCCTTCAAGCCAAGTAGACCTGAAATTAATACACTGTGTCGCTGACAGCGTCCTGTGTAAGGCGAGGGGTATTGCTCAACACAGCGATCACTGTGGTTGGCTGACCAGCGTGATATAAGCTCTGCACTTCGGCTACCCCTTCTTTCATTGTGTGCAGTAATGTCCAAACGGTATCGCATTAAAACAATACGGCTGCTATTAACGAGGACGTAATTTCCGTAAAAAACGTCAGTGCGTCTTAGGGGGTAGAGCGAACAAGATGGACAAAAACAATCGCTCATTAAAGAAAGTCATTGGTAACAATTTGCCACCACTTTTCCGTATCGAGTGCGTTCCGACGCCCTTATTGTGGGCTGATCACAGAATTAGCGCAGCGTAAGTATTTCTACCGATATTGAATATGACAATCACAATGCCTGTATATAAAGATATACGATTACATCATTGTCCTGGTGCTGAGGCGAAGGTTGACGACATGAGACACCTGACCTGGCCCCTAGCATCACGTGCCATTTGTAAACAAGCCAAGAAAAAATGCAAAAGAACCTGTAGATAACATTATTGCAGAACACTTATTGTAGCACACAACAAGATAATATAGGTTTTGTAATAATGTACACATTTACAGGAACCTTACACAATAAATGTGGTACACAATAAGTTTAAGAACGGAATGAACGAAAGTGGGGGCAACATATTGTGTGAAAAAAAAAAGACAAATGTAACTTTTTGACAAGAAGGAGAATTTACCATATAGAAACCACAACTGATGGTACTAAACATACAATGAAGCATTGTGAGGGTTCTATAATGTATTTATTTTTACATATACAGCACGAATGTCAACTACTTTTACCTATAACCATAATGACACAAAATTGTCCGAGAAAAATCAAGAAGGAAAAGAAGGAATCTCGTGAGAGAAGTTCGTAGAAAAAGGATATGGAAAGGATAAGGAAAAATGTGTCCGATGCACTACTCGAACAGAGGTCCACATGCACAGCAACCCCACGCTATAGCCTTAGACCGCAGACGAACACACAAGCAGGCGGTATATAATATCATTTTGCACCTCCCGCGTGCCACAAAGGGTGTTAAACGGTAGGACGCATTCTGTGGCAAATCACATATATGAACACTCCCTGCCGTTTTAAATCTCGTTCATTATTACCCATAAAAGTATGTAGCACACCACTACATGCCAATATGATCCATTCACAAAAGACGACCAGGACACGCCAAGCAACCTGGCGGTGCCGAACAATAGAATCTGCGGAATCAGGCTTTCGCCTGACTGAGCGTGCTCGTCTCAACATATATTTTGTGGACACCAGACACCAGCGTCTCTCTGGTTTTTCTTCACCCACAAATTGGTGACTCCAGACTCCGCGACGTCGCTCTCAGCTGCGGCTGCCTCAGCCGCCATCAGGGCCTTCCGCAGCAGAGAGCTTCCACCCCACAGTCTTCGCAGTCCGCCTTCAATCCAGTCAGTCATGGACTCAGATTCTCCCGACCAAGTACTACCGTCAACGCCACTACCTCACGATGCCGTAGAGTTCGCTCTCAATCTCCAGCAGTTTTCGTCGTTGGGCTCAGAACTTTGGTTCCCTACGATCGAATCCTTGTGGCGTCAGCACCGCCTTTGTTCGCAGTTGACCATGTTGACCGGTTGACCTGTTCGCAGTTGAGCCTTTTTTTCACTATGCACCACTTCGTTTCGTTTGCGTCTCAAATAAGAACACACACCCTGGTGAACTCAGGAAAAAAGTCAACATCACAAAGGCGAGTATGGCAGAGCAAAGTGTGCCACACGGTCTCAAAAAAACAAAAAGACAACACCAGTGAGGAATACGTTCAACTTATTTCAGCATATGACAGTGCGAAACGAAATATAATTCACCCTGTGAAATACAAGCAAAAGGGAATACAAGAAGAACAATTGATGACCCGGCGCACATGTTGGAATTTATGTGAGGTGTATCTAAAACAAAGCGCTTGTTTTATTGGTTTGCAGATAAGAACTATGCGTACAACTTCATGAGGCCATGAGCTTGCGCACAAAAAGACAACTAAAAGAGATTTTGAACAATTTTAGGTATATTGGGACATACCCATTCTTAACGATTGCCCAATAACGCAATGACACATTCAAAGATGCAAAGTCAAAGAAACGAAAGTGACTCAAGCAATCATTATAATAAGTATTCAGTCATTTGTCAGATTACTGTGCGTAAGGGATGCCTGTGAAACGGCACTATTTGTGCTGCTTTCAGGTGGCATGTTATTTTGTTGTTGTAGACGTGCACAGAAAGAATTGGAGGTATGCGGTTTGAGTGCGAGCTTTATCATAGCTGTTTATGTGTACCTTCGTATCTTCAAATTCTTTAGCAACAAGCAACCACGGTAAACAAAGCCTGGGAGGATTTGCAACGAAAAGCTCGCGTTTATAGTCATTGCCGTTTATTTGTAATCCCTACATACTCGGTTCTCATCAACCAGTTCCACTTTTTTGTGTCTCATTCAAATGTAAGCAACCTCAGGAACAGTTACCACATCAATCTGTGTTGTCTTGACGGCAAACATATTGTAACAATGTTAGTAAGACAAGGATATTTATTAAAGGCGAACTTGTGCCCACAAGTAAAAGTCACTGCGGTCGTGCAGAAATCCGCGGCAGTCGCGTTCTCAAAATGCGCTCGAACCGTCTTCCTCTTCTCCTCGCGTGACACCTCGTGCGCGTGGCGCATGCGAGCCGGGTCCAACTGGCTGCCCGTGCCACGAAGATCGCTGCCTGTTGTTGCTGAACAACACCACTGTACGGCGTGCACAGTGCCCAATGCAAAGGACGCGCAACTTAAATGTCACGAAGTTTGTCGTGGCAGTATCGCCCTCCTTACCGCATCGGCCCGATGCGTGAGGGGAAGTAAGGGTTCCTGTGGGCGCTCACTTTTTTTTTTGTTGTTGTTCATGACCTCTCCTGGTAGGAAAAAAATGAAATTATGGGGTTTTACGCGCCAAAACCACTTTCTGATTATGAGGCACGCCGTAGTCGGGGACTCCGGAAATTTCTACCATCTGGGGTTCTTTAACGTGCACCTAAATATAAGCACACGGGTGTTTTCGCATTTCGCCCCCATCGAAATGCGGCCGCCGTGGCCGGGATTCGATCCCGCGACCTCGTGCTCAGCAGCCCAACACCATAGCCACTGAGCAACCACGGCGGCTTCTCCTGGTAGGGTTTCATGCGGAGAACATGTACAACTTCCGTGAAGTTGCGCCGTCTTGGACTCTCGTGTCCAGCGGATTTCACTTCGTAAGTGACGTCGCTTATACGACGAAGTATTTCGTAAGGGCCGAAGTATCGGCACAGAAGCTTTTCAGACAGTCCACGGCGTCGCACTGGGGTCCATACCCACGCCTTGTCACCGGGCTGGTAATGAGCTTCACTACGGCGCTGGTTGTACCGGCTGGAGTCGATGCGTTGTTGGCGGCGTATTCGGTACCTTGCCATCTGTCGTGCCTCCTCGGCTCGTTGCAAGAAATCATGTAGGTCAGATGAGTTATGGTTTTCTTCATCTAACGGCAACATAGCATCCAAAGTTGTGGATACTGCTCGGCCGAATACAAGTTCAAACGGGGTGACTCGTGTTGTATGCGAAGGTGATGTATGGCAAAATTTCGTCCCACAGCCTATGTTCAACGTCGACATACATCGAAAGCATGTCGGTCAGTGTTCTGTTAAGGCATTCAGTTAACCCGTTGTCTGAGGGTGGTACGCCGTAGTTTTCCTATGATCAGTATGTGTCATTTGCAACAAGCATTTCATTAGGTCCGCAGTAAAGACCGTTCCACGATCGGTAATAACAACTGTGGGAGCGCCATGCCTGAGCACGATATTGTGGACGAAGAATTTTGCAACTTCGACAGCCGTTGCATTGTACAGTGAATCAGTTTCTGCTTAACGGTTCAGATAGTCCGTGGCCACAACTATCCACTTTTTGCCTAAAGATGATGTTGGGAAGGGTCCAAGGAGGTCCATACCGACTTGTTGGAATGGGGCTTTTGGTGGCTCTATTGGCTGGAGGAGGCCGGCCGGTTTTACGGATGGAGTCTTGCGCCTTTGACACTCGCGACAAGTCTTGACGTAGTGCTGCACTGATGCTAATAACTTGGGCCAGTAGTATTTCAGACGAATCCTGGCGACTGTACGGCTCACGCCCATGTGTCCAGACGGCAGCTCATCGTGACATGCATGCAAAATTTCTTCTCGCATAGATGTGGGTACGACAAGAAAACACTTTGTCTCGCTGTTCTCGAAGTTTCTCTTGTAGAGGACACTTCCTCGCAGACAGAACGAGGATAGCCCCCTAGAGAAAATACGCGGCAGTTGAACGTCGAGTCCCTCCAGGCGCTGTATAAGTGGAAGCAATTCCGAGTCATCTAGTTGTTGTTGAGCAATTTGTGACTCGTCAATAATGCCAAGGAACGGGAAATCCTCTTCTTCTGACACAGTTGCCTCGACGGGTGCGCGTCACAAGCAGTCGGCATCGCTGTGTTTCCTCCCGGATCGGTATGCGACAGTAATGTCATACTCTTGAAGCCCAAGGCTCCATCTTTCTAGTCGTCCGGATAGATCCTTGAGATTCGCCAGCCAGCAAAGCGAATGGTGATCGCTGACTGCTCTGAATGGTCTACCATAGAGGTAGGGCTGAAATTTACATATTGCCCAAATGACTGCAAGGCACTCTTTCTCGGTTGCGGAGTAGTTTGCCTCTGCTTTCCAGAGCTTGCGGCTGGCATAAGCAATTACTTTCTCCTGGCCGTTATTCCACTGCACTAGTATGGCACCGAGGCCGACGTTACTCGCATAGGTATGAACTTCAGTGTCGGCTGTCTCATCAAAATGGGCAAGGATTGGAGAAGCTTGCAGGCGTTTCTTTAACTCGTCAAAGGCGTCTTGTTGTTCGCTTTTCCACATGAAAGGTTGATCTTCTCTTGTCAGTATTGTAAGGGGTTCAGCAATGTTTGAAAAGTTTTCCACAAATCTTCTGTAGTATGCGCATAAACCCAAGAAACGTCGCACTGACTTTTTTGTCTGTGGGTGTCGGGAACCTCGCAACAGCTGCTGTCTTTTCGGGATCTGGCCGAACGCCTTCAGCACTGATAACGTGTACGAGAAACCGAAGTTCATCGAAGCCGAATTGACATTTTTCCGGCTTAATTGTCAAGTCTGCTGCGCGAATAGCTTCTAATACTTGTCGCAGGCGCTCTAGATGTTGGTCAAATGGGGTGGAAAATACGACCACATCATCCAAATACACTAAGCATGACTGCCATTTCAGTCCTGCAAGCACAGAGTCCATCATTCGCTGGAACGTTGCGAGTGCGGAACAGAGGCCGAATGGAAGTGCTTTAAATTTGTATAGGGCATCAGGAGTTACGAATGCTGTCTTTTCGCGGTCCCCTTCATCCACCTCTATTTGCCAATATCCACTCTTGAGATCCAGGGAGGAGAAAAACTTTGCACATTGGAGCCGATCTAACGTATCGTCGATACGTGGATGGGGGTACACATCCCGCTTGGTTACGCTGTTCAGTTTACGGTAGTCGACGCAGAATCGAAGTGTGTTATCTTTTTTCTTAACCAGCACTACTGGAGACGCCCATGGACTGCTGGAAGGCTGAATAACGTCATCTGAAAGCATCTCCTCTACTTGCTTCTTGATGATCTCCCTTTTTTTTGCTGACACTCGATACGGGTGCTGGCATACCGGTCTTGTGGCGTCCTCTGTTATGACTCTGTGCTTCGCAACAGACGTGCGCCGTACCTTCGAGGACGTGGAGAAGCAGTCAGAAAAATCCTTTATCAGGGCATATATCTCTTTCTTTTGGGCTTCAGGGAGTCTCGGGTTGACGGTAATTGATCTGTCGACACTGCAGGTTCCTGGCAGGGCAGTTGACGTAGTTAGGTTGCATAATTCGGTCGCTTCACAGAACTCGTGGAAATAGGCAATAGCTGTTCCTTGTGCGATGTGTTGGAATTCATTACCGAAATTTGTAAGTGCGACATTTGCACGGCCATCGCTTAACTGAACAAGGCCCCGAGCCACGCAAATACCTTTGTTGAAAAGGAGCTCTATGTTTCCATCCGCTATGCCTTCGCGGTCCGAAAATCTTTCATTCTCCACCAGAACCATTATACTGCAGCGTGACGACCCAGTTACGTCATCGTCAACGACGCGCAGTGCAGCGAGACGTCGCTCCTCCGATTCTTCCACAGGTATAGCTTGTTTTGTCGAGAAAGATACACGGACCTACGTAGGTTAATTATGGCGCCGTTAGCTTGTACAAAATCCATTCCCAATATAAGTTGCCGTGAACATTCTGGAGGTACAATAAAGTCAGAAACGTAAGTGAAGCCTTTTATTGTAAGTCTTGCGGTGCATCGGCCAAGGGGCGTAATAAGATGGCCGCCGGCCCTGCGTATCTGCGGACCAGTCCACTTCGTCACAACTTTTTTAAGGTGCTTCGCCATCTTGAAGCTTACTACCGAATAATCAGCGCCGGTGTCGACTAAGGCATTCAGCTCGCATCCGTCTATTATCAACCGCAAATCTGACGTAATCGGTTCGTTCCTGCACCTGTCGACTGGAATTATCTCGTCACCGCAATGGAGTCGCGTTGGAGGATCTTTGTAACTCTGGTTATCAGCGGCCTCACCTCCACAGGTCGCTTGCTTCAGTTTTCCTGGTGTGGGCTTGGCGAACGACGTCTAGGCAATCTTGGAGACGCGCGTGGGCTAGGCGATCGGTAACGCATGGGCGACGGTGCCCGTGGTTGATGTTGGCGAGGAGTAACGGGGCTTTGGCGCGTCGACAAGTATTCTTCGATCTCCGCTGGCCGTTCACCGTTTCGGGGGCATGGTGCGCTTAAGGGAAAACCCCTTAACCCAACTTGACGGTACGGGCAGAACCTATACAGGTGACCCGCTTCTCCGCAGTGCAAACACAGATGCCTGCGCTCGTGGTCACGCCAGACGTCACTTTTCCGGGGCCTTTGTTCCGCAAAACGAGGTGCACTACGTGCTAAAGGCTGATAGGCAGCCGGTGGTTCCAGTAGACGAGGTGCACTGCGTACTGTCGACGGGTAGGGAACAGTCGTCGCAACTGCTCCACTACTGTGTACCGCGGGTTGCCTGAGTACGTCGGCGTACGTTGGGGTGCGCCGCGTCGGCTGTGGCTCGCGCTCTGGATCCCGTATGACGTTCCTGAGTTCGTCCCGGACAACGTCGACGATAGATAGTGCAGCTGGAGCCTGAGGTATCTGCAACTTGTTGAGCTCTTCCCTGATCAGTGACCGGACAAGTTCCCGCAGGGCTTCCAGGTCGTTTGGCAGGCCTCCAGGGAAGACATGGACAGGTGCGCAGCTTGCCTCACGGTTGTATTGCCGAGCCCGCTGTTCCAACGTCTTTTCGATGGTCGTTGCTTCACATCTGAACTCGGCGACCGTGCGCGGTGAGTTGCGGACGAGAACTGCGAAGAGTTCCTGCTTTACTCCACGCATCAGATGGCGCAGCTACTTATCTTCACTCATGGTGGGATCAGCGCGCTTGAACAGGCGGGACATGTCCTCGATGTACATCGCCACGTTCTCGTTTGTGGGCTGGTTCCTGGCTTGAAGTGCGATTTCCGCCTTTTCTTTACGATCCGTGCTGGCGTACGTTGCTAGCAGTTGTCGTCGAAATTCCTCCCAAGAGGACAAAGAGGGTTCGTGGTTTTCATACCACGTTTTTGCGAAGTCTTCCAACGCGAAATATACGTTACGGAGCTTCTGTCTTTCATTCCATTCATTAAAGCTCGCCACTCTCTGGAACAGTTCCAACCGATCTTCCACGTCTTCGAACGAGTCACCATGGAATGTTGGCGGCTTGCGAGGTTGGCTTACGACTAGCTGTGCCGGTGTTACCTGGGTAGTCATTGTGGCGGCGTCCGTTGTGGGAGTTTCTCTTGGCAAGAAGAGAAGAGGGCCGAATTCGGGCGAGTCACCTCGAAGACGGCGGCTGGTCCGCTGGTGTACAGGTGTCAGTTCCACGGGATGGACTCGCGCGTTGTCGGGGCTACGCTGACTTTCGTTCGTGGGGCTTCGACTCATACCCAGCACCTCCACCAGAAATGTAACGATGTTAGTAAAACAAGGATATTTATTAAAGGCCAACTTGTGCCCCCAAGTAACAGTCACTGGGGTCGTGCAGAATTCCGCGGCAGTCGCTTTCTCAAACTGGGCTCGAACCGTCTTCCTATTTTCCTCGCGTGACACCTCGTGCGCGTGGCGCATGCGAGCCGGGATCAACTGGCTGCCCGTGCCACGAAGATCGCTGCCTGTTGTTGCTGAACAACACCACTGTACGGCGTGCACAGTGCCCAATGCAAAGGGTGCGCAACTTCACTGTCACGAAGTTTGTCGTGGCAATATGGCCTTCTATTATGTTACTTTTAGTTTTCGCACTCTTTCGCAGTTTTGCTCTCACATACATTTTTGATCTTTTTAACTTGTGCACTTGTAGGCATTTATGTTAAAAGGTCATTTCTTATGAGACTAGGGAGTGTAAGATATTGCATCGATGGGAAAGGTACACGCCATGTGTCGGCTATGTAATACAGTCGTATGTTCGTATTTCAATACGCAATGCAGCATATTTCATTCGGATCAGTTTAAGAATTATTTCATAAAAGCATTTCTGCAATTTACGCGTATTTGAATAGGTGGTTTTAGAGTTTGGCCCGAGGTAAAGCATCGGTAATGGCCAAAGTGTGACTTTGTGTTACTAGTTTTAGAATGATGACGTCTTAGCGAAGTTCATTAGAGATCGCGTTATCAGTACTCAGCCGAAGGAAACACTTTCGCCGGGGACAACTAGCTCTTATTTTCTATTACCCTAGAACATATTTACATAAACAGAGCAACTTTTCGCACCCGGCTGTGTTAAACATGAACGGCAATATATACTATGGACTGGAAGCTACCTCCGGTGTTGACGTATTTGAGTTATATTTCACACTAATATATACTTTTATCAGAAGTTGTCAATAAATTCAGCGATGTTTTTTTGCTTGAGGAGAAGTGAACAAAAAGAAATACGGTACATCCAACGCTCCTAATTGTTGGAATTGACGTTATCGGAAGCTTTATTGAATCATGATTTTATTCAGCAACGATACAACACAATATGCCATAAGTGGTATTTTATTTCCACCTTTTATTCTGAATGATTTTTACTGCTTCCGCTTAGCTGCAAACACGAGGGCGCGTAGGGCCATATGGTTTGCGACGTACAACAAACGGTTCACATTGTAGCACGCACGTACATGCCCACGACGGCTTCCACCGTCATGCCGAGACGCTGTTGGTCTCGTCATACACAGGCACAATTGCAAGTAACATTTATCTCGTCCGGCAGCTTCCAATGGCGCGGTCGCCTGAACATCCCAATCGAGAATTTGGTAAAGGTGATTTGGGGTCACATTGATCTGCACGAACATAATTTCTGACGTATAAGCAATAAAGACGCAATGAAGCTACGCCTAGACACCAAACCCCAGCGGCTGCATAATGTAATAGTATTGAGGATTGGCTCACAAACGCCTTTGATTCTACCGAATCCCGTACTGGACCAGTTTAAAGAACACATTAGACCCACTCGAGAACACATGTTGGTCTGCGGACCTGCCAAGTCACCACCTTTCATTGCCCTCACAGTGGCAAATTTCGTACATGTACACGACTATCAGAAAATAAAAACATGTCCACATTGTCGTAAAACCCTATGCTCATGGATAGCTCTCAGATATAATCCAGTATTTCCGTTACGCATCAGTCAGAGCAGTCGTTCTCAAGTAAGTATAGACAAACATATTTAATACATCGCGATTGCTAAACAAGTCTTACTGCTGTATAGCGTTTCTGCGCGTGAAGTTCCCGTGAGCTGCCCCGATTCTAGATATTCAGAATAAAATAAAATAAATATCGTTGCTCACAGAACTGTATATACCAGATTGCTAACGCTCTAACAAACAATACAGTTCAAAATACAGTGCAGGTTCAGCATATAATGCAGGTATAAACTAGAAAGCAAAGGTCAGAAATAGAGCTGCAGCGAAAACGAACTAGCTAGAGTCATTTGTCAGGCGGGGTTGGAGTTCTGTTGCAAATTGTTCACTGCTGGAAATAAAGTGCAGGTGTAATTAAGTACAGGCACACAAAGAATGAGATAAGAATGCAACAAACATAGAAACCACAAACTATATTGCAGGTGGTGTGCGCGAGACCTGAAAGAAGAGAGGAGAAATCGGTAACGCGTTATATTAATTTATTTAAATTCTGGAGTTTTACGAGCCAAAATCGCGATGTGAATGTGAGGATTCTTATGATGAGAGATCCCGGATATATTTGGATCACCTGGCGTTCTATAACGCGTAGCCTGTGCACGTGCGCTAGTTTTTTTAAATCCTTTTTCACCCTCATGGATATGCGGGTGCATTGAACAGGTTAGGATTAGACTTAGCAGCGCATCGTTACAGCCGCGAAGCCACCACCGCGGGTAACATGTATGGGTGACTAGCAGTCAAGAAAATACAGTATTTACAGTGTCTTTAACCACGTTCTTCATGCACCTATAACGTGATGTCAACTGTTCCTATCTAATATAAAACGAAAAAAAAAAAATAACACTTCATGTTGACACTGCCGCGCTAATAACAGTTGTACGCTGATCAGCTTGAGGCGCTTAATTTGTTTCTCTTTTCTCTCCGAGATTCCTACTCGAGAGCCGAGACTCGCGGATAACCTTTCGTGGGTGAGCCTTTATGATCTATCGCGCAGAAGCAAAAGCCATGCAGGCGAAGCACATGTCGTTGACAAGAGTACAGGCCAGCTGCAACGGCGGGAACTCGTCCGCCGGTACGGAGAAACGCACGTACGGACTGCAGGACAATCGTGTCGCCAGATGAAACTCCAGAGCCTAGCTTGCAGAACAACACGCCTCAGCAGGCGAGGCGAGGTTGCGCACATTGGTACGGGTCGACTGCGTGCAACCATGCACGTGCATTTGACTTGAGCGCGCATGGAGACAGATAGCCAGATGTCTCAGCTCAAGACATTTGGAGACGACAAGCGCGCTATTGTTGTCACAAAAAACTGACACGCCGTCGTACGCGGCAAACCCCAGCTGGTGCTGACACATCCCCCCGCCATTTTGCAAACCTCTAAAGGTGCTTGCTTTGCGCGTGAACACGTGACATATGAAAGCGCGGAAATTTTAAAATAAAGGAATGCGCAGAATGGGTCGTATATACCTATGATATAACGGGGCCACACATTCAGTCACTCGATGCGTCCATCTGGAGAACTTCATTTTCCGTTCAACTGGGCATGGAAAGCCTTGTACGTCGGGTACTTGCAGGGTTGCGTTCGGAAAAAATAACATGAGACATGGGGCACCGTGATAGTTCCAGTAGCTTCATCGCATATGGTGAGCAGAGGCACGACAGGTAAATGTTGTCGACGTCCCATTTGGCCCTCCAGGTTCCGCGGGTTCGTCTTCATCCTTTCATGCACACTCTTCCACCCATCGTAAAAGACCGTAGAAATAAAGGTTCCACAGCCGTCAACGAGGTGTGCGTATGGTCTTACTCTGCTTTTTTTCGTTTTGCTCTCCTTCGTAGGGACTTATATTTTATTGTGTTCAAAAGCCCACTCAGCTCTCTTCAATTGATGATGATAAATTTCTCCGTGGTGTAAGTGCTATCGAGGATTACTTGTGGGTAACTTCCGCGCAATTAACATGAGTTCTCCGCGAGTGAAGCGGTAAAGAGGGTACCTAGAGCCTGAACCATCGCGATATTGTCCCCGACAGACACATCACAATCACCACGTGAGGCAGGGCGATGTGGCGCATGCTGACGGCGTCAGTGAAAGCTCGCCGGCCAGTGAAGAACGCTGGCCGGACTTGCCAATCAACTCAGATCAATTTCTGGTGGCTGATGTCGGCCAACTCGAAGAATATTCTTTTTTATTGTGAAAAAGCTGATGACATCTCACAAGAACACAGCGACTTACGAACAGAAGCTGCTGCTTGCGAAGAAGAAGTCGGAAATGAGTGGGGATATGTGGAATGCGACCTACGCTAGCAAGAACCGACCGACGATTTCAAGGATGAATGAGCTGAGAGGGGAGGAGATGAACAAACTGTGGGCCCCGAAGAACTAGCTAATGACCACGACATAGAGGAAGGTGTCACTGCGAATTTAATGGTGACTTCCCCGAAGAACAAGCTGATGAGCACGACGAAGAGGAAGGTGACGGCTGGGAATTTCGTGGCGATTTCTCTGAAGAGCAGCCTTATAACCGCGACGAAGAGGAAGGTGACGACTGCAAAGTTAGTATCGACTTCCCCAAAGAACAAGCTGATGACCGCGACGAAGAGGAAAGTGACAAGTGCGAATTTAGTGGTGACTTGCAGATGGCAGCGAGCACTCAACGAGCGGAGACGTAGACTACAATGACATGAGGCAGTTCTTCGAGAAGTCTTAGAAGGAAACCTTGCCTAATGTGGCCATGTAGAATATCCAAGCAGCGATGCTTATTATGGTCTACGCTTTATACACTGAACTATCATGGTCACAAGTGGATGGACTACTAAAGCTTGTAAACACCACCTGTGGCACCGCAGCGGTAATTGAAATAAACTACCTCTTTAGGAAATGTGGCAAAAGAGAGTGAAGTCCCTTGGTATGCACGTTTTCTGCCAGCTTTGTTATGGTAACGGTGGGTCCCGAAATCTCTAGGACAGATCAAGCGATTTCACTTGTATCCTGCATAGAGTGCAAGTTGGCTGTTCTTTAAAGGCAGTTTCTTGTTCTTTCGCTTGAAGAAACAACTGCTTAGTGTGATATCGCAAGCCTCAACAGAACGTTTTGAACGATCAAAATCAGCAACATCCACAGTATATGGGATGTATTCTGATATCACTGATGGGCGGCTTCCACCTCTACATCGCGGGCTCGAGAGTCCTTTTCTTACTGCGACTTCCTTGAGACGTCCATCAACGCCGCCTCCCTAGGCGCCTACAACTTCGCTCCTCGTTCAAGAGCGCCAAACCCTACTATGAACGCGCATGCCAATGACCAGTTCCACGATAGTTACTCACCCAGACCACGTCGAATTGTCAAGAGGGGGACGGCCGTGCCAGTTATACTGCTACTGACAATTTCGGGGCGTCCCGTGAGCGCCCTATCTGCTTCCAATGCGGTATTTGCGGTCATGTCGCCAGGTTTCGTCCTCATCGCCGTCGCACGTCACCACCGTCCCATGAGCGACCGTGCACTCTTTATCGGCGTAGAATCGGCATGGTAAGGGGACACGCTGGCCTTCTCACTACGATAGCAGCACAAACCACCAGGAGAAATACCGTAGCGATTCACCAGCTGTGCGCGAAGATTGACGCTGCCGCCTTCACGCCAGCGCAGGTCTCTATCTTTACGACGGTGTCTCATGTCACCGCCGCCAGGAAACTAGGCGGTGCGACCAATGAAGGTGACGTCGCCAGTCTTCATCAACTACGCACTCCTATGCCTCCACCAGTCACCATGTGTCATTACCAGATTTGTGTTTTAGTTGACAATGTTGCTAAGCGGATCTTAGTGGACACAGGAGCGAGTGTCTCTATTATCAGCATGGATTTCAACCCTGACTAGGCCGTAAATTGATGTTTCGCTTGGATGACGCTAATGCATTTCGTGCTGTGAGGGGAGAGTTGCTGTGACCTATTGGAGTGAGCACCGCAAACGTTTATTTCTTCAATACCATGTATCAAGCCGAATTTGCAGTGCTCGCTCAGTACACTCACAACGTCATTCTTGGCCTCGACTTCTTACAACAGTGCGGTGACACTGTTGACTGCGGTACTGGCGAGCTTTTCTCCTTTTGCCGACCAACCTCCCACCTGTCCATGTGCTCTCGTCTTCATTGAAGATCACAGTCTTCCCGGCACATTCTTTTCGCAGAGATCGAGTTTGCTACTTGTGGTCTCGATTCCCATACATTTGTTGCAATTGCTGAGCCTGTTCCTTTGATGATTGTGATGAAAAGTTTGCGTCCTCTCTGTAGCCTGTGGAACAACTACACTGTAGGTATGAAATTTAGCCTCCGGGTCTGTTGTACTACCCAGCGGTATGCGACCTGCGTATGCGACCTGCGTGCATCTTCACGATTGTTACTGGTCACCAATCATTATGTTTGTTGGTTGGTATCCGCGACCCATCTGGCCGCCTCGCTCGATGGGCGCTACGTTTGCAGTCCGTCACAAGAGTGGCTGACATCATGTGTACGCCGACTGTCTTTCAAGGCTCCGTCTACCAACAAGTGCATGTGACGCCGACAATTTCGATGAGTTTCTGACCGACATCGACGACATTCTTTTTTCCGACCTGGCCACTTTACGGGAAGAGCAGCGTGACGACCGCAGCCTCGATGCCCTCTTCGCCTCAGCTGCTCAACCAACAGGTAAAAATTGTTTCGTCATACAAGAGGGTCTGCTATACGGAATAATTATGCGGTTGATGGCACCCGTTTCTCTTAGTAGTCCTTAAGAATTTGAGAACTCACGTGCTCCGGGCTATGCGCGATGACTCGACCGCTGGGCACCTAGGTTTTACCAGCACATACCACCACATTCACGGCCGATTCTACTGGACTAATATGCGACGGGATATAGAAAAGTATGTGGCCAATTGTAACAAGTGCCAGCAATTCAAGCACCATAACACTGCTCCGGTCGGATTCCTCCACCCTGTGGCGCCACCATCATCTCCTTTCGAAATGGCTGGAGTGGACCTTCTCGGCCCATTCCCTCGCTCAACAAACGACAACCGTTGGATTATGGTCTGCGTCGACCATCTGACGCGTTATGCTGAAACCGCAGCGATGCCAACGGCAGTGGCTCTTGATGTTTCGAGCTTATTCCTCTCCTCCGTTATACTACGTCACGAACCCCCTCGTGTAATTGTAAGCTATCGTGGTCGCCAGTTCATTGCCGATGTAGTCGGAGAGCTGCTGTGTCTCGGTGCTTGCCAGTTTCGCCTCACGACCCCGTCTCACCCGAAGGCAAATGGTCACGTCGAGCGCATTAAGAGAACTTTGAACAACATGCTATCGATGTACGTCGATTCTAGACACAAAAATCGGGATGCTATCTTGCCTTTTATGACGTACGCCTACAACATTGCAAAGCTTGAAACTACCGGCTACAGTCCTTTCTATCTTCTTTTGGTCAGACCACACCATAGCTTTCATGACACCATTCTACATTTTACTCCTCATACGGACTCTTCTATTGCCCAGACTCTCTGCCGCGCTGAGGAAGCACGCCACATAGCTCAGCTCTCTAAGCTGGCATCCCAGGACCACTCCAAGATCAGCTAGGATTCATGTCATAAGAAGGTGTCGTACGACAAAGAGAACGTAGTGTGGCTTTGGACACCACTTGGCAAGCGCGGCCAGTACCAGAAGGTTCTGGCTCGTTATACCGGGCCTTTCGTCGTCACCAATCGCCTGAGTGATGTATTCGATTGCTCGTCTCATTTCTAATGGCTGCCGGTTTAAGATGACGAAGCTTGTTCACGTCGCCCGCCTGAAACGCTGCCATTCCTGTGACTCCAAGTGGACGTAACAGTTACTCGCCCAGTAGGCTTCGTCTATGAAGGGAGGAGTATCACGCTAAAGCTACGGGAGAACGGAGAAATAGGTGAACGAAGTGTGCTTGTCTTTGCAGCGGTTCGGTGTCGGCTCAGCCCCTTTTCATTAATTTATCTTTGAATAAACGCACCCCATCGTAACAATATAGACAGGGAGAACCTCTTGCCTCCAAAAGGTGTGCATGCTTCAAAAAGTTGCCGAGCGCTTGACGTCACCTATTTGTTTATTTATTTATTTATTTATTAGTATACTGCTAGTCTGTATTCCAGGCCTTAAGCAGAAGTTGGTTTCACAGGATGTAATGTAGCACATTTGAATAAGAAAGGAATTCAACTTACAAAGACTTGTCTGGACAGTACAAACTGAGGTATGCGATAGACGTGTCAGGCACAGCACTCAGTACAATAACGTATTTCGGCAATTCAGAAAGAAAGAGAAAGAGAAAAAATAATTATCTGAACAATCCAAGAAGCATCGACAAGGCACCATGGTCGAGAATAGCATCAAGCAATCGAGAAATTGTGATCATCTAGATGACGCGTTGTTGGACACATGTTGCTGAGAATAAAACACAATAGAGCTCTGGCAAATCAATCTGTACATTGTCGTATACACGTTGGAATGCACACATAATCCAATAGACATATTCAAGTTGTCAGAGAAAGCACCAAATATGAGTGCACTGTTCCCGGCAGCTTTTCACTTGCAGTTTTCTGATGAGTTTGACTGATCCTTACTACATAAAACCTGCACAGCATGTGACTGAATCATTGCCACAACTTACTCGCAATCATATATCTTGAAAGCATTCCCATTCCTCTCTGCTGTTTATCAGCCTTAAAAATTCTTGCCTTTTCCATGGTTGTCCACCAAAATTTCCTGTTGAAACAAAACCTTGCCTATACACATCAGTAGTTCATTCTGCGCTGTGAAAGCTACCAACAGCATCAGCTATTGTGATGGTTATTCCAATGTTCTAATGTTGTCACTTAAGTTTCACTGCTGCTAAAGTGTCTCCAGTGTTTTGACAGGTTACTATTTCTAAATGTGGTTGGCTGTGCAAGTTAGATATTCATATTACAAAATAAATGAAGCATAAAAGTTGCACTTCGTGTTCTTTTTTTTTTATAAAGTTCAGCTTTTAGTCTACTTCTATATGCAACACACTTATGCGCCATGGGTTATATTCCTGCATTTGCTTTAGATGAATTTCCACGACATCGAAATTCGGTTAGGCTGTGATACACCAAATGCTTTTATGCAGAGACCTTGAGATACATTTCTGGGGAAAGTGTTGCTGTACTTCGCACGCACAGAGGCATGGTGCAGGACATGCATGATGCCTACAAGCAAGGCAGATCTGTTCATGGCAACAAGGGCCCCTCAGTCCTATTGCAACTCAGAGGCTTTAACCATGCGGGGCGCCTGCCTCCAGATTGGATGCACTGTGTGGTGGAAGGTGTTACGCAGGAAATATTCCAACTGTGGCTGTCAGGAGCTGAAACGCCTTTCTATATCGGGCAGCAACATGCACAAAGTAGGAAACCTCATCCGCGACCTGAAGCTTCCAGCATCATTCCGCCAACTTTCCCGCCCTATTGGAGTGCGTAAGTACTGGAAGGCGACAGAATGGTTCTACTGGCATTTGTTTTATACTTTGCCATGGCTGAAGGGTATACTTCTAGAAAGGTACCTTACACATTTCTCTTTATTCTGTGAGGCAATTTTTCTTCGTTTGCGGGCGTCTTTGAGCACATCTGACTTTCAGAGGGTGACCTGCTTCTGCTTTCTTTTCTGAATAGAATATGTATGCTCTACGGAGAAAGCAGGGTCACTTATAATTTTCATCAGCTGTTGCACTTGAGCAAAGGTGTTGAAATGTTCTGACTGCGATGGGGAACACCCACATTCGCATTTGAAAACAGCAGTGGCTGCTCGTAAAGACTGTTAGAGCTGCAAAGGAGGCTGATCTGCAGATTTCAGAGCGCTGTATTATAAGGTTGTGGCAAAAAATCGCAAATAGATTTTTTAGTTTGTGAGCATCTCTTGGAGAGAGAAAAAGAAAGATAACTAATACACCTGCTGCTGAAGTGAAAGGTGTCAATGAGGGGGGCGCCGCTAAAATTGTGCAGCTGGAGACATGTTTGGCGCAACTGTTTGTTCACAAGTACGGGACAGTTCCCCCCTTGATGCATTATGCTAGGCTTCAGAGTCACTCAACGCAGCTTCATAGTGCCCTCTACAATCATGCCTTGAAAACATGCACCGGCTGGGCGAAAATGAGTAATGGCATTTTTTTCTTTGATCACTCAAATCTGTTCTTTTTATAACTGAGTTGAAAACTCTTCTCGTGTGCCAAGACTTAGTAGCCGTGGAGCCTGATTTTAGAAATGTAAGTTATATACATTACTCCAGACGTCCACCTACTGATTAAAACTTAATTCTTCACGCTCCCGAGTATGTACATGCAGGTGTCATTTAGTCAAATAAATGAACTGTGCTTTATGGTTGTGAATTTCCAGATGAATACAAGATCGACTAAATGGCTTGATTAATTTTTACTATATGTCCAGTTGATTCATAGTTCAGCATCATGATCGATTTTTTCGTCATGGTGAGGAGCTTAAAGGCCAAGTGCAATGAAACTTCGGACCGCTAAAGAGCGTAGTGTAAGATAATGTAGACGTCAGCAAAATTTGTTGCTTGAAAAACAAGCGGGACATTATGCAAAGCCAGAAAAATGGCCGGCTTAATATTGAAACTAAAGAAAAACACCATTACCACTCGCTGCAATTCACGCATCACATCCCCATTCCTAGATGCCGTTCTGCTTCATAGCGTAGATACAGCCGCCACCACATTGCCGGGACGAGCTCTCTTCCCGTGTGAAGCGCTCAGACTACCGCATGCTCTGGTTTGTCTCTGTGGCTCTCGAGGCATGGCTACACAAGCCAGCCTGAGCGCATGCCACCAACGGCTGCCGGTGGTGAATTGAGAAATCTGAGACACTCTGAGGCTTTGCAAATATTGCTTTCGCAGTCTATACTACTTATTTATAAGGAATATTGGCAAAGTGAAATTTCGTTGCAGCCGACCTTTTTGTAAGGAGTTGTCGTTAAATATTGAATTCTTAAATAATTAAAATATGGAAAATTGAAGCTGTAGTCGTAAGATTTAGCTCCCCCGGAAATTCAGCCTTCTCTTAGGCTCAAGCAACACTTATCTGGAACACAATTTCCATCAAATAGAGATGTCATGGCTTTGGTGGATGACTTTTTTGAAGTGCCGTATGAAACATTCTACCGGATTGCAGCATTGTCAAAATGTGTTTGGTGCTGAAAGGGGAATACATTGAAAAATAGCGACGAATGATTTAGCTCCTTATCACCTTTCATTGACAGGCCGAGAAGTACGCGATAGCATAGTATATTTATTGTTGGATGGAGCAGCCTGTACATTTCGCAATTCCTAAAGACTACTTACATGAAGTATTTTCTAGGTACACTAGTATTCTTAAGCTACAGAACTGCGATAAGTTTTAGTTTCTGACGTTGCTGCTTCAGATGTTGCTTCTTTTCGTTTGATCTTGTTTATCACTTATGTACTAGCTATGGCCAGTTCGTACATATGTGCTGGTGGTGAATCGTAGCAACAAGTGGGTATGAACGCCGACAATTGTTTCGCCTGAGTGCCTTTGTTAGAATCACTGTGGTCTTTCGCAACATGTGCATCAGACCAGTTTCTCTTAAGAATGCGATAAGGAGGTGTGAAATTTCTCTGTGGGCAATAGCTGATGCTTTGTGAAACTCAAGTTGTTGCAGGCACGCATGCGGAAGGTCCTTTTGTTGCAGACTTTCCAGGAGAGTGTTCCTTTCATCTTGGAATTTTGGCCACGGCCACAGAAAGTGTTCAATGTCTCCTGTCTCGTTGCATGTCGTACAGTTGGGAAAATTGATACGCCCCACCTTAAATACTGATGCTGGTGTTCTAGCAGGTCCTGTCCTTACTTGATGTATAGAAGTGAGGCTTATTCTCGACGAAATCTCTTCGTCACGCATGGCACATTTGGTGGAACGCAAAGTGACGCAAAGTTGTTTCGAATGTCAGATTTTTAGCTTGAATACTATTTCGGCCCTTGACTTCGGGAGGTTGATGTAGCGCTGCGTATGCAAAAGCATGAGCGTTTTCTTTGCCAGCATTGTCAATGTGGGGGGCAATCCACTGAACTTTCACTGTGAAGTTTTTGTTGCCGAGTCCTTTCACAAGGGCTAGCGATTTGCAAGGGAACTTCATAGACGGTAGACTACGGTGTAGTTGGTGCAACGTGGCCTTTGAGTCCGTAAGGACAATCACGTTCATTGGAGGCAATCTCTTTAGTTTCCGCAGAGCAGTAACTATTGCCGCGCTTTTCCCAATTGTCGACGAAGCCATACAGTTCAGAGAGCCATACCAGGTATATCTCGGACCAGGAATATAGAATGCAGCTGCGTAGCGGTTTTCATCTACTTTGACAGAGCCATCTTGCATACTTGCGAGGTGATTGGGGTAAGTCATGTCGAATGTGCCAGAACTAGTGACTTGGCTTCTGCCGATGGAATTCAGCTCGTTGACTGCAATCATGGTACACCTAAGTAGCATGTGATATCCTCCAATGTACACGATGAGCCTACCTTTACCCTCTGTCTCGAGCAGCGCAATCCTAAGAAACGAATCGTATTCAGTGCTGCCGAATATTATGTGCGCGGCATGTTACCTACACGTTTTAAGAGGGCTTTGTCGGGTAAAGACTCACTCTAACGTAGTAACTGGGTCAACGTAGCACTATCTGATGTCACCCTAAGGTAGTCAATATCAGTGCTTAGAAGCCATACACAGAAAATGTCTTAGCTTGGGAGTCTCTCAGCCGGCATCTAACAAAAACGCCGTCCTCTGTGAAGTGGAGTCACGCACTCAGCGACTTCAGGCTTCTCAGACTCTCATGTTGGTATATATGTTTCGGCAAATAACCAATGCAATAACAGTTGCCAGTCAGCCCGTGCCGATCGTCCCCGCTTGCCCAACTCAAAAGCACTGTTTCGCCACAAAAAATAGTTTTCTGCACTACGCAAAGCCTTCCAAAGATGAGTGTCTGCCGTGTTTTTATATGCGTTTCCTGGTATTATGTAACCCTGTTTATTCTTTTGTACTGTGTGCTGTGCACTATGCCGTGCAGAAGAAAGTTTTTCTAGCTGTCATCAGACAAACATTATTGTTGGAATTGTTCTGTGAGCTCTAAAGACTTATAGAACAGGATCCAATGTGTACCAAGATAAATTTCATGCATAATGTTGTGTCACCTGCCATATATGTAAAATAGGATTCCTCTGTGTTTATTGCTCCCATATTCTACATTTCCTTTTGTTACATGCACTGCCAAGTTGTTTTAAAAAGTAGTATTAAAAAGGTATTTATAAAACCTACAGCGTCAAGGCCTGTGATGTGGAAGTAAGCACATGTTACTGAACATAAGAATACCTAAATAACAACTTCTAATGCTGCTACCACCATATTTAGGCTATCCTTATTTCTTTAGTGCGAAATTATGGCCGCATGCAAGTGAGCCTAAATCTTTACTTAAAGCAGCATGAAAAGAAATATATTTTCGTTTTATGTAGAGATAAAAAATTGTATTATTTGAATGAATATGTACTATGGATATTTGAAATGCTTATGCATAAACTTACAGATCAACTCGTTCTCTCTTTCAATTTTTTAATTGTTAATATGCAGTTAAATTCACCGGTGTAATAGTCGGGGCTGGACACAAAATGCAGTCTGAAAAAAATGAACCTAATTTAAAAACATTGATCGAATCCTTCACATCTGTTCAAAAAGTATGTGTACACTTTACTTCTGACAATGCCACAGTAACGTAGTTAAACTTTACAGTTCTTGTCACGAATCAGGCTGGTTACAACTCCTGTCAATGCTGAAAGGAACTGGTGCCACATCAACGTGCCTGGGCAACATATACAATTTAAATGTAATATGTACTTCGATGTTATAGATTCAACGGGATTATGTATACTTGGACATTGCTTTGTCGCTACTATGCGCACTTTCATTACGCCTTTGTGCTCTTTCTAGAGTTTAGAACAAGCAGTTTCCTGTGAACGCATATGCTATAATCGCCACTAAATTTACTCTTATGTATATACAGAATCCTAGTGTACACAAACATATTGTGAACTGAGGTGCGTCTTCACACTAGTGTTTGTGTAACAACCAAATTTCGCTGTGTGTGTATATATATATATATATATATAGCCGCGACAACTTGGTAACATTCAAGTTGCGCGCCCTTCTATTGGACCCTTTGCACGCCGTACCGTGTTGTTGTTCAGCAACAGGCAGCGATCTTCGTGGCACGGGCAGCCGGTTGGACCCGGCTCGCATGTGCCACGCGCACGAGGTGTCACGCGAGAAGGAGGAGGAAGACGGTTCGAGCCCAGTTGGAGAACGCGACTGCCGCGGATTTCTTCACGATCGCAGTGACTTTTACTTGTGGGCACAAGTTCGCCTTTAACAAATATCGTTGCTTTATTAACATCGTTACATTTCTTGTGGGGGTGCGGGGTATGAGTCGAAGCCCCACGAACGGAAGCCAACGTATCGCCGACCACCAGCCAGTCCAGACCGGGGAACTGACACCTGTACACCAGCGGACCAGCTGTCGTCTTGGAGGTGACTCGCCCGAATTCGGTCCTCTTCTCTTCATGCCAAGGGAAACTCAGACCACGGACACCGCCACAATGACTAACCAGGCAACACCGGCACAGCTGGTCGTAAGTAAACCTCGCAAGCCGCCAACATTCCACGGCGACTCTTTCGAAGACGTGGAAGACTGGTTGGAACTATTCGAGAGAGTGACCAGCTTTAATGAATGGAATGAGAGACAGAAGCTCCGTAACGTATACTTCGCTTTGGAGGACTTCGCGAAAACGTGGTATGAAAACCACGAACCCTCCTTGTCCTCTTGGGAGGAATTTCGACGACAACTGTTAGCCACGTACGCCAGCACGGATTGAAAAGAAAAGGCGGAAATCGCACTTCAAGTTAGGAACCAACTCACAAACGAGAACGTGGCGATGTACATCGAGGACATGTCCCGCCTGTTCAAGCGTGCTGATCCAAACACGAGTGAAGATAAGTAGCTGCGCCATCTGATGCGTGGAGTAAAGCAGAAACTCTTAGCAGTTCTCGTCCGCAACTCACCGCGCACGGTCGCCGAGTTCAGAAGTGAAGCAACGACCATCGAAAAGACGTTGGAACAGCGGGTTCGGCAATACAACCGTGAGGCAAGCTGCGCACCTATCCATGTCTTCCCTGGAGGCCTGCCAAACGACCTGGAAGCCCTGCGGGAACATGTCCGGTCACTGATCAGGGAAGAGCTCAACAAGTTGCAGATACCTCAGGCTCCAGCTGCACTATCTATCGTCGACGTTGTCCGGGACGAACTCAGGAACGTCATACGGAATCCAGAGCGTGAGCCACAGCCGACGCGGCGCACCCCAACGTACGCCGACGTACTCAGGCAACCCGCGGTACACAGTAGTGGAGCAGTTACGACGACCGTTCCCTACCCGTCGACAGTACGCAGTGCACCTCGTCTACTGGAACCACCGGCTGCCTATCAGCCTTTAGCACGTAGTGCACCTCGTTTTGCGGAACAAAGGCCCCGGAAAAGTGACGTCTGGCGTGACCACGAGCGCAGGCTTCTGTGTTTCCACTGCGGAGAAGCGGGTCACCTGTATAGGTTCTGCCCGTACCGTCAAGTTGGGTTAAGGGGTTTTCCCTTAAGCGCACCATGCCCCCGAAACGGTGAACGGCCAGCGGAGATCGAAGAATACTTGTCGACGCGCCAAAGCCCCGTTACTCCTCGTCAACATCAACCACGGGCACCGTCGCCCATGCACTACCGACCGCCTAGCCCACGCGTGTCTCCAAGATTGCCCAGGCGTCGTTCACCAAGCCAATACCAGGAAAACTGAAGCAAGTGACCTGTGGAGGTGAGGCCCCTGATAACCAGAGTTACGAAGATCCTCCAACGCGGGTCCAGTGCGATGACGAGATAATTCCAGTATACAGGTGCAGGAACGAAACGATTACGTCAGATTTGCGGTTGATAATACACGGATGCGAGCTGAATGCCTTAGTCGACACCGGCGCTGATTATTCGGTATTCAGCTTCAAGATGGCGAAGCACCTGAAAAAAGTTGTGACGAAGTGGACTGGTCCGCAGATACGCAAGGCAGGCGGTCCTCTTATTGCGCCTCTTGGCCGATGCACCGCAAGACTTAAGATAAAAGGCTTCACTTAGGTTTCTGACTTTATTGTACTGCCAGAATGTTCACGGGAACCTATATTGGGAATGGATTTTCCACAAGCTAACGGTGCCATAATTAACCTACGTAGGTCCAGTGTGTCTTTCTCGACAAAACAAGCTATACCTGTGGAAGAATCGGAGAGGCGACGTCTTGCTGCACTGCGCGCCGTTGATGAGTATGCAACTGGGTCGTCACGCTGCAGTATAATGGTTCTGGTGGAGAATGAAAGATTTTCCGACCACGAAGGCATAGCAGAAGGAAACATAGAGCTCCTTTTCAACAAAGGTATTTGCGTGGCTCGGGGCCTTGTTCAGTTAAGTGATGGCCGTGCAAATGTCGCACTTACGAATTTCGGTAATGAATTCCAACACATCGCACAAAGAACAGCTATTGCCTATTTCCACGAGTTCTGTGTAGCGACAGAATTATGCAGCCTAACTACGTCAACGGCTCTGCCAGGAACCTGCATTGTCGACAGATCAATTACCGTCAACCAGTGTACCGCAGCTATAAAACAAAAGAAATTGCACAAATTCTAAAGCACAGCATTTATGCCAGGTGACTTGCCAACACTGCTCCGTTAGCCGGAAAGGAGGGAGTCGAAAGGCAACGAAATAATGTAAATATTTCGCCCGTTGTGTACACACTAATGCTATGTTTACGGATCAAATTGTTTCGGCAGTATATGATTGGGAGTAATTAAAGCCATTGCAAGGGTTTTTTGAGGCTTCAAAAAGTGGTTCAGCTTCCCTTTAACATATTATCTTGAGCTAACGCAAGCTATTCACTTTGTCAGATATAAATATATGCATAATTTATATGCGTGCTCGTTGTAAGTTTGCCTTTAACAGCATTCTCCAGGGCCTTCGCGACAAACAGGTGGGTCGATTTTACTGTAAAGGTCGTTTTATTATATATTTTCGGTAATCTTATCTGAGGTAGCTCAGCAGTGAAAAAGCGAAGCGCCAAATTTAGTTTTGCAAAAAAAGTTATGATGGGATGGAGGCTTGCCCTGTCAGTTAATATTGCCATCTGGCTTCCCGGCTGTGCAACTGTTTCAGCGGCTTTCGAATAACGATTGCTTCCAGTGTGCGCACTTGGCCAAACCTAGAGCGATACAAGCTTCGCACCTACTACTATGGGCTGATCGTGTCTCTCATGAAAACTGCGCAATTTCTCACGAAAGTTTGGCGTTTGTTCCTCGACAGCCGGAAGAAGTAAAGAAAACCTTGCGAGCCATGCAAAGTGGGAAGACAGCTGGGGAGGATCAGGTAGGAGCAGATTTCTTGAAGGTTGGTGGGCAGATTGTTCTGCAGAAACTGGCCACCCTGTATACGCAATGCCTCATGAACTCAAGCCTACCGGAATTTTAGAAAAACACCTACATAATCTTAATCCATAAGAAAGGGGACGCCAAATACTTGAAAAATTTGAGACCGATTAGCCTACTGTCCGTTGCCAACACAGTATTTACTAAGGTTATAGCAAATAGAATCAGGTACAGCTTAGGCTTCTGTAGACAGAAGTAAAACTATAGCTTGGGATAGTTGGTTCATGCTTGAATCTGTAAAGAGCCGTGCGCAAAGATCAGGACAGGAGAAGACAAACAACCGCACCGGCGCCACTCCAGACTGGCAAGCTGCCATTTCCTGCCATTTTTTGCGTCAACTTGATCGCCGTCTCAGCTTGCCAGTCTCGAGTGGCGCCGGTCTTGTCATTTCTGTTCTTCTGTCCTGGTCTATTGCGCCTAGCTCACAACACATTCAACAGAAGGACCAGGCAGGATTTCATAATGGCTACTCAACAATACACCATATTCACACTATCAATCGTGTGATAGATAATTGTGCGGAATATAACCAATTCTTATATATAGCTTTCATTGATTACGAGAAGGCGTTTGATTCAGTTGAAACCTCAGCAGTTATGCATGCATTACGGAATCAGGGTGTAGACGAGCCTATTGAAAAATTACTGAAAGATATCTATAGCAGCTACTCAGCCACCGTAGTCCGCCATAAAGAAAGCAACAAATCCCAATAAAGAAGGCCGTCCGGCAGGGAGGTACTATTTCTAATATGCTATTGACAGCGTATGTACAGGAGGTATTCAGAGGCCCGGATTGAGAAGAAATTGGGATAAGAGTTATCAGAGAATACCTTGGTACCTTGCGATTCACTGCTGATGTTGCCTTGCTTAGCAACTCAGGGGACCAATTGCAATACATGCTCACTGACCTGGACACGCAAAGCAGAAGGGTGGGTCTAAAATTTTTTCTGCAGAAAACTGAAGTAATGTTTAACAGTCTCGGAAGACAACATCAGTTAACGATAGGTAGCGAAGCACTGGAAGTGGTAAGGGAATACATCTGCTTCAGGCAGGTAGTGACCGTGAATCCGGATCATGAGACTCAAATAATCAGGAGAATAAAAACCGGCTGGGGTGCATTTGGCAGGCATTCTCAGATCATGAACCGCAGGTTGCCATTATCCCTCAAGAGAAAAGTGTATAAGAGCTGTGTCTTACGAGTACTCACGTACAGGGCAGAAATCTGGAGGCTTACGCAAAATGTTTTGCTTAAATTGAGGACGACACAACGAGCTATGGAATGAAGAATGATGGGTGTAACGTTATGGGAGGATAACAAGAGAGCAAATTGGGCGAGTTAACAAACGTGAGTTTAAGACATCTTTCTTGAAATCAAGAAAAAATGGGCATGGGTAGGGCATATAATGAGGAAGGAAGATAACCGATGACTATTAAACGTTACGAACTGGATTCCAATGGAAGGCAGTACGTCAGGTGGGCGGATGAGATTAAGAAGTTTGCAGGGACAACATTGCCACAATGAACACATGACCGGGGTAGTTGGAGAAGTTTAGGAGAGGCCTTTGCCCTGCAGTGGGTGTAGACAGGCTGATTATGATGATGATGATGATGTTGATGATGAATGTTACGGTTGTAGCTTCCTTAATGATACTGCTGATATCATGGAGAGATAGCGAGCAGACTATTACTTTGACCACTTATCTGAGTTCACCTTGTGCCACTTCATTCATGTCTCGTTTAGCAGAAATAAAATATGTCGATATGATGAGTGCTGCGGACCAAGGTAAACTGTTATTATCGTGACTTTGCCGGAGATATTCCTTTTATATTCTATATTACCTTACAATAAAAAGTTTTCCACAAAGTATAAATTATGCTTGTGAGGGTAAACTAAAGAAACTGAACGAACAATGCACAAAAGAGCGAACAAGTGCACGAAGAAGTGTTAGGAAAAGTGTGAAAGGCAGCAAGAAAATGAGCAAGTAAGGTCCAGATATTTAGAGATAAAGAGAGAGAGAGAGAGAGACAGAGCAATAGAGAGTGAGTGAACGTACATTTTTCTGGCCGAGTCCCTCTAGGGATCATTGACCACCGACCCACCTACCACCCACTCGAAAAATTATTATAAAGTTAAAGGAAGCTATGCGCTTTTAAAAAGTCCAGAGATTGGGCCCTTTATTATATTTTTCCAAAACTGGACCCAACCACGGGAAGCGCAAGTGAAATGCAGGCGCTGTTCTCATTGAAATAATTCGGGTATTTGCGTTAGGTTAGGAATCTCTGTAACCACGGTTCGGATTTGTGCTGCTGAATGTTTTTCATTTTTCTTATTGTCAAATTCGCGTCACACTCTCACCATTCTATCTATTCAAGATAACCAAACAATCTAGAGCCTCGACTAATAGGGTGTATTACATGGTCAGTTATTTGGCGCTTTTAAGGAAGCTACAAGTTCAATATGCGTCAAGGTTTACGAAACCGCAATAAAAAGTAATGTTCAGGAGAGTAAATCTGTCACTCATATTTCTATGAATTAAAAAAAAAACAGTCAGCACAGAAACTCGCACTTCTAATAGCAGCGATTGTAAACAGCAAAGAACATAAAAAAATGCAGCATACGATCCTAAGGAAGCAATGAGAAACAAAGAGCACGAAGGTTGCCTTAAATAAATCGCAGTTTCACCCGAAAGGTGAAAAACCTATGGGGATTGCAAATTATAAGTTACCTGTATGAATTAGGAATATTAGTTTTACTGGCAGCATAAATTTGGAAACATTTGCGTACAAAAAAAATTACCAATGATAGAATGTGTAAGCGTGACTGAACGAGGACATGCAAAGAAACAGACACACAGAGACAGAGCTGTCTTTATGTTTCTGCTTATTTCAGTCCATTTTAAGTTGCGCTTACACATTCTATCACAAATTCACAGCAACTATCCCGAAAACGTGCTTTCAATAATCACGAAACATGGTATCCCGTGAACGCATCTCACTGGATGAGTACAAGAACACACCTGTCAAAATGCTGGAGTGAAAGATTGGAGCACCAGCAAATGAATTGACCTTCGTGCATGTCTCGCTTGACCCGTAACAAAAATTTTAAGATATCCCTCATACGAAGCCACTGGCACTACGCGCACTCTGCAAGAATCAGAAATTGATGTCAATATGAGGCCTCCCGGGCGTGCAGTTTGGCAACGTCGCAGATCGTTTCAGGACAAACCACCACCGGCAATGCGTCCCTACGGCGTCCAACAAAGGCATTCACTTCGGTGTCCGCCATTCGCGAGTCCAACGCTCGAGTGCCATGCGGATCAGAAACTGTGATTCTGAAGAGGAAGAGGACCTGTTTTCTGCAGCCCTCTAGGGAGCACGACTCAGCCCCTCGGGGAGGGGAACATAAAGAAGAAAGAAAAGGAGAAAAGAGAGAAGGTCGTGACGATTCAAGAGTCCCGTACCATAAGGTACCGCTATAAGCGGTAGCATTGCGGCATTTCTAAATTTCTACGACAGCGCTGTGTCCTCCAGGAACGCAAGGAACGCAAGGAAGTGCCTGGAGGCGGAGCTGTGGTGTTGGCCGGGAAACAGCTGCTCGGATGTCGAGACCGCTGGGAGTCCGAGGCGTCGGAATGAGACGTGGAGAGACGTGTCCCCACTCTGTACGGAGGGGAAGACGAGGAGGACGTCGAGGCGCCCTAGGAGCCCGCTTGCGGGAACGCGCCTGACTTCAGTGCCCCGTGCGCGACAGGAAAGGGCACGCTTCCGGCCAGCGCTCCTCGCTCGCGCATGCGAGATTGAACCGCGTTCGCCAGCTCAGCATCGCACGCTTTCATTCGCACATACAGCATACGGAGCGTGACGACGGTTTTGCCGCCCTAGGACTTTATACAGAACCTCAGGGTGACAGCGACACCAGAAATGCACCTGGAATATCCGCATAAATGCAATCGCAATAAAACTTCCTGTAGGCTCCCTTCCATAATTGTGCTTTGTAGTACATGAGTATCTGTGATACCTAACAGGTTCATTAGTAAAATATGCGTTAAAGGGCGATGAAATGAAGGAGCATTATACAGTTGCAAGCAACGAAAATTTTCGTCGAGTTGGTAGGATATTCAATGCAAATAGCTACCGGAACACCCCCCAATATATGTAGAGTAGAGGTAAAGGAGTCCACATACTCGATATTCACATTCGTGTGTATGTGCTCTTTTTCCCTTGTTTGTCTTCAATAATGTCAAACTGTCGAAAAGAATACTAGCGCCTTAGGCTGCATAGAGGCGTCAACCATGATGTACGTTGCCAAAAAACTTACTGCGGAGTCTCTTACGTGTAAAACCCTTTCATGGAATAATATAAATGAGGGTTCTGAACTTGTACCTGACTGAAGATCAATACCAAGAAGATGCGACAAAACCTCCCATAAAATGCGAATTATGAAATTATCAAAGCACACATACAATTGAAAACCTTCAAGTAAGACATCTTTGACACATAAATTTACATATTAGCATACATACGAGGGGATGTTAGTTTCTTCCTTTCGTGAACCTTCCTACATCTTGCGTAGCTTGCAGAACTGATTTGCCAAGCCTCGAATTACAGCGTTATAAAAGAATAGTTTCTGCATACACGAAGAAGAGTGATAGGATATTATAAACAAGATCCATGACATGAGTTCGTATACCTGATACTTGTTATATTTCTGAATATTTTACACATTATTTACATGTTAATAAATACTGCTGAACAGCTATTTCTTTAAAAAAAGAAGCTCTAAGAGGAAAAAACTCAACAACGGTAGGCGGGCGACGACAACTTTCCGAAATGTTTTTTTTTTATTTACTCTGCCGCAGTTTTCAAGGCCACAAAAGTGTATTTCAGCAAATAGTCTTATTTCCAGTTCAACTAGAATAAATAAAAAGTAGCCCGAGGTAATACCCGGACTCCTGCAAAAACTAACTTTTTATTGCGATAGCCCAATTGCATATACATTCATAGCACAGTTCTGCCGTCGCCGTGAGGCCCCGTACAAACTCCAACAGCGATGAAATCGTCACTGCGCGCCGCATGCTGTATGCGCGAGTTAAAGCACGTCAGGTTGAGTCGGGGAAGGCGGCTCAATCTCGCATGCGCGAGCGAGGAAGGGGAGGCTAATGCTCGCCCTCTTTGGTGGCACGCAAGGCCCGGAGGGGGGTTTTTCTCAGGTTCAGGGAGAAATTGCTCACTACGTGAAAGAGTTCCTCGCTAATCGTAAAGCCATAAAAACGGCAGGGGAGGCCGAATCTGAAACAACAGAAATAGGCAGCCAGGCAAGTGCAGAAGGTTCGGTGCTTTCCTCTTGCTAAACGAAGCACCAAATTTAGTTTTGCAAGAACTCGTGTTGGAATTGAGGCTTGCCTTTTCATTTAATATTACCACTTAGGTCGGCTGTGTACCTCTGCCAGCGGCTTTCGGATAAGGACTGTTTCGAGTTTACGCACTTGCACCAACATACTGAGATAAAAACCTCGTACCTACAAAGGTTCGATGGTGTCTGGCATGGAAATTGCGAATCTATCGCGAACATTTGGCGCTTGTTCCTTAGCAGTCTTTTAATACTGCCCAAACATAGGTGATTGCCTCTGTTTTTTCTGTCGACGCCCGATTTCCAGCTTCTTGCTGTTGCTGGGTAATTGCTTTCGGTTATAATATTATGCTGGGATCAAGTTCGCTTCAATAAATATTTGTCTGGCTGAACGTTCGTCTTGTGTAGTTACCGATGTGTGGCACCACTCCTGACCATATGCTGCATTAAGAGAAGAGCTTTCTTCAGTGCAAGGAACAAGATTATTTCCTTCGTACCTTGGAATGTGTAGGCTGAAACTGAAGATAGCAGTTCGGATGATATTGCGGTTGCAAACATAGCCATGCATTCGTTATACAGCTTTATGGGCGAGCCAATTAACTGTCTGATTTCCGTACTAACACGTACCTTTTCACATCCGCCCTGTTCCACTTAATTCTGTTCACGGCTGGAAAATGAAGTTATTTTATTGTGATGCATGAATATTGGCACGCAATAAACCAATAAAACATGATTTACATTTATGTGCTAGTGACATTTACAATTGAGATATGACCATATAAGAACACCGTACGAAGATATATACGTATACAAATTAAGTACATATGGTCATTTATAACATATAAGCCACCCATATGTCGGCCCTAATGAAATTGGAGAGTTATGTCCATATACGGCCTATATAGCACATCTGGCCGCGTCAAGCCAATTTCGTCAGTAACCATATATTAACTTTTTATAGTGGTCCACGTATGATATTTTCGTAAGGGACGTATCAGTATCGGCGCGAGTGCCATCGAAAATCTAAAATTTCTGCCTCTGAGCTTTTGCAGCTTCAGCCAGCGTAGCTTCCGGCATACACCAGTAATACATGTCAAAACCTGGTGTTTGTCTAGCGCATAATACTGTGCCCGAGCCTATTAAAAGTGAGACAGGCGCATCTTCCAGTGCGGTGAAATCATTTTCGAACGACTTCCTCTGATTATGTGTCGCTATCGAGCATCACAGTCTCCAATGTAATCTAACGTAAGAAAACGTACTGGATTCACCCTGGAGGCGCCGCAAGATGCTGGTTTTTCCACTGGGTTGGAGTAAATTTCTTTGTAACAAATAATTGCACAACATTTAGACTGTTCTATTATGGTTTTACTAGAATGGATCACTGCAAGGGACGGTGTAGGTGAAAAAGAGACGCACATTACCCTTTCGGTGCCAGTGCATTCGCCTGGAGTAAACCTACCGATGTGAAGTGTGTGTTTCTGCTGCTGTGTGTCTGAGATGGTGTGTGCATTCGTGTGCGTGTGTGTGTGTGGGCAGATTCTCTATTCATTTTTTGTTGTGTTGCTCTTTGGCGACACTCGTTTTAATCTCTTTAGTAAAGAAATGAATCACTCAGATATGTTGGTTAGGGTAGTTCTCTTTACCGTATTCACATTGTTGCAATGTGAAAGAGAGAATGTAAGCTTAACTTTAATTGAACTGATGAGAGCGCAATTAAAACAAATAGTATTGTCAGCAGTGGTGTAAAAACACAAATAAATCCACAAATTTCTTCATTAGTAGCAGCAAAGGTAGGTAATGTAACGTAAATATATTAAAGTATGCTGTGAATATTCAATTTCTTTTCAAAAACAATCTTGAAAAGCTATAGCAGGACTTGTTTAATAAACGTTTTCTACCGTATTATTGTAGTTTATGATACCTAACAAGTGAATTCCTATGTACGCAACAAAGAATAAGAGACGAAGGTAGCGACATAAACTTTATTGTTACATAAGCATAAATGGTGGCCGACTTGCTACATAATTATTTCCTTATGGGAACGAGGCATAAGCAAACGAAGCGTAGCTGACAGAAAGAATGACGGAACAGACGTGACATTGTGTGGAGTCGCTATAGTGTGCTGTGGCATTTGGTTAGAAATCATGCGCAGCTACTTCGTTAAAAAAAGGTATAGCTGATTACACAGAATCAAAGCAAAATTCACTAGAACGTCGCTTATAAGTAAACATGTTCTCATTTATTGCTAAAGATAAAAGTCGCTGACTGGCAGTTCACAAAAAAAAAACGATCAGAGCTGCAGCTAAAAGGACTATGACCGTCAAGGGATACAATTATTTGAAAAATGCCAAGGAAATACACTTCTATATATCTGTAAGAAGTACTCGTCATCACATGCGTCTAAAGATATTGGATGCTATCCCTTCTCCGGTAGGTATTCATGTGACCCCAATGCACACATCTCTCCTGCTGAAATGTCTCAGAAATGATGCCTTGGTTCTAGAAAGGCAATATCAGATGACGCACATTGAAAGAAAAATTGACCAGATTGTTGCTTATATGTAAAGATGTTCCCCTTGACTTCCAAAGACAAAGGTCGGTAACTGGCAGCTGATGAAAAAAAACAATGAGAGCTGCCGCTAAGAGTCTGTCTGTCATCGTCAAGGGCTACAGATATATTGAAAATAGCTATGGAGTGCACTTCTAAATATCTACAAGTAGTTCTCTTCATTCCTTGTGCAAAAACGGGGCGGTTCTTGAGCATCACATACGTTGAAATATAGTCGATGCTACCCCTTCTCCGTTAGGTATCTATGTGACGTCAATGCACACATGTCTGTTGTGGTAAATTCTTAGAAATGATGCGCACCTACTTGGTTCTAGAAAGGCCCTTTCTGATGACGCACATTCAAAGAAGAATTCACGTGAATGCCACTTATAAGTAATTAGGTTTTCAACGACTGCCAAACACAGAGTTCGGTGAATAGAAACCCATGAAAAACAGAATGATCGCTGCAACTAGAAGGACAACGGACATATACAGATACAAGTATACTAGCTATGCCTGGGGATAGCACGTATATGTATCCACAAGTAGCTCTTGTCGGCACATGCGTGTAAACATAATGGTCACAACGCCTGCCGCGATAGGTATTCTTCAGAGGCCAATGCACATATAGGGAACAAGTTGCATTCGACGTATTGTTTTATGCAGAAGCCACAAGAGCAAATTACCTTTATAATGCTCGGTGTAAAAGGGGAAAAGGCATCGTTGACGACTTCTTTATATTTTGGAACTGAATTTGATAGTGAGCCTGCTTAAGCACAAGAAAACATTGTTGACGAGTTTGCTTTCTCCCGGAAAAATAAATAAACTGTTGAACACATATTGTTATTCATGCAGAGTATGTTCATGGTATATGAATTTAACATTGAACTAAATAACAAGGCAGTGCAGGTTCAACATAATGCAAAACATAAAATGCTAAAGCGTACATAATAACTATTTCATCTTTGACGCTGTTGCGCTTGGTGTTATGAATAACGAGTAGAGTGAGCCGCTGGAACTCACCCTGCACTTAAATATAACACTCATTTCGTAGTTGTCCTCAAAGGGAAGATGACACCTCTGTACTTTGAGCAGAAAAATATGATTTAGAGACTGTAATATCATGCTTATATATTCTCAGCCCACGTTACGAGTAGTAAGTGTAGCAAAAGGTACATGACAGAAGTAGATGACAGAAGACACTTGTAGATAATGTGATACAGCGTCCAATGATCTGGCCAAACATCGTGAGCCCCCTGCAAACGGATTGACTGGCTATTTATTCTTTATTATATTCGTCTGCGCTGTGAGCTCAGCCCGTGGCCTACGCAACCTGTTATGCGTGTAGCAGGGAAGCACTTGACAAGCTGACAAAGAAATTAAGAACGACGAACCTAACTTAAAGTCGTAACCGAACCATATTCGTTCATTGTTTCATACCCCTTCTGTATCGGTGCCAACATCTGCGCCTCGAATGGCGACGGACAACACAAATCTGACGAAGAGGCTGGAGAAAACATTGAGGATATCCACAGCCAAAAACCTACCAAAAATTGCTGAAAATGATGCCACTTTCCAGATTACTACTTTCTAGAGATGTATTCAATACCCTCCTATGTCAGTTGCTTAATAGTTTGCAGAAGCCTTAAATGGTGAAAATGATGCGATTGTAAACTAAACAAACGGATCAAACAAAAGAGTGAACCAGTGCACGAAGAAGTGTTCGGAACAGTGTGCCCCGCAGGGGCGTCTGCGTGAGCAGGCGTTTGGTGTGTTGCGACACCACGGACCCGAGCACACGAGGGTTGGACCCTCCCGCGTGTAGCCGTGCGCGGCTTCGCCGTGTCTGGGGAAAAGGGGATCCTGGGGGTTGAGCCGATGCTGGGTGTTTGGACCTTTAAGGCCCCCCGGCGGAGGCAACACACCTCTTCGGCCTCGGCTTCACATAGACGGCACCTCCAGACTGACCCACCTGGAGGAAATCGGCAGTCGCCTTTTCCTGTCCCTCTATTCAATCTTTTGCTTTCCCTCTCGCTATCTCTTCTTTCCTGTCTTCTTATCACTTCTTCTCACTTCCGATTTTCTAGGCGGCAAGGGTTAACCTGGTGTATGTATCCAACCTTGGGTATGTTATATTAGGTTATAGTGGCTACGTACAGCTGGCGTCTGCGTTTCCTCCCGGACTCGTGGCGTCCCCTTGTTGGGCTCGGTGGTGGGCGGCTGGCGTAGCTGCCGAAATAAATGAATTCTGCATGGCTAACACGTCATTCCCCCCCCTTTCCGATCGTCCTCTTTCAAAAAGAGGGCGCACCGAAGAAACTTTCCAACTATTCAGCCAGCGCAAAGAAACTTTCCCCCGCTACCATGTAATACACAGTCAAGATCCTGAAAAGACAGTCAGAACTATCTCACCTTTCATCGTAGCTAAATGCCTTACCGAAACACTAGGTGCTGGCTACAAAGTGACGAAACTGAGCAGTGGCGACCTTCTTCTCGAGGTCCGCGACACTGTACAGCATGGAAAACTCTCCAGTCTCTCAGCGTTCCGTAATGTGAAAATCACTGTTACCCCCCACCGATCACTGAACACATCTAAAGGAGTCATATCTGATGAAGATCTATTGAGCCTAAGCGAGGAAGAGCTCCTGGAGGGCTGGAAAGAACACAATGTGATTCAGGTGCAAAGAATAAAGATCAAGCGAGACAACCAAGATATCCCAACTAAACATCTCATCCTCACCTTTGCGTCCAGCGTTTTGCCAGAAACCTTAGAAACAGGATATACCAAACTTCGAGTCAGGCCTTACATCCCAAACCCCCGAAGATGCTTCAAGTGTCAGAGATATGGCCATGGTTCGCAAAGCTGCCGTGGCCGACTAACCTGTGCAAAGTGTGGCGAACACGAACACGAATCCAACAACTGTAATGGCACACCCCACTGTCCCAACTGTGACGGTGGACACGCAGCATACTCTCGAACCTGTCCCACATGGAAAAAAGAAAAAGACATAATAACAATGAAAATCAAAGAAAACATCTCTTTTCAAGAAGCGCGGAAACGTGTTTCCTTTTTTCATACCTCAGGGTATGCTGGTGCGGCGCGCAAGGGGGCAGCGTCGCAGCAGACTCCGGCTCCGGCCCAGACCACAACGAGCGTGGTTGCGGCCGTGCCACCAGCCCCCCTGGCGTCAGCAGCCAGCGCTGCTGCGCCGTCCCCGAAGGAGGGCCCATCGACCTCTGGGTTGGTGGCCTCCAAGGCCCTGCTTTTCGAGGCAAGGCCTACCCTGAAAACACCCCGCTCTAGTGAGCGGAAGTCCAGCGGCTCCCAGGAGTCGATGGACACAACCCCGAGCCAGAAGGCGCATCTAGCGCCTCGGGAGCAGCGCGAGTCTCGCGACCGCTCCAAGAAGGACAAAACCCGTACCATAATCACGGGGCCTGAAAAGGCTCCGTAAGTCATTTCTCTAACCTGACTCCTCTTGACACACAGCATAAAAACACGAACAATATGGCTACACAAATAATACACTGGAACATTAGAGGTCTTATCCACAACCTCGATGACATTAAAGAACTCTTACACAAACATAACCCAAAGGTGCTGTGTGTTCAGGAGACACATCTTAAATGCACACAAACAAACTTTCTTTGTCAGTACGCCATCTACCGTAAAGACCGCAACGAGGCGAATACCTCGTCTGGCGGTGTAGCAATAGTTGTAGACAAGTCCGTAGCTTGTCACCAGGTCGCGCTTCAGACGCCCCTTGAGGCAGTGTCAATTCGGGCAATTCTTTTTAATAAATTGATCACTGTATGTTGCATATACATACCGCCTAACTTTCATCTGGAAAAAAGTGATTTTTATAAACTCATTGACCAGCTTCCGCACCCATACATACTCGCAGGCGATCTTAATGCACACCACACCATGTGGGGGGACTCGCGATGTGACGCGAGAGGTCGTTTCATTGAAAATTTTCTTGTGAACTCCGGTGCATGCCTCTTCAACAAGAAGGAGCCAACTTATTACAATATTCATAATAATTCATATTCATCTATAGACCTGTCTATTGGCTCGGCTTCAATTTACCCGGACTTGCAATGGCACGTAATGAAAAATCCCTATGGAAGTGACCACTTCCCTGTAATGTTAAAGTCAACGCCTCAATATGAATGCCCCCTACATACACCCCGATGGAAACTAGCCTCCACCGAGTGGAATGATTTTAAGGAAGCAACTTACTTATCACGAGATTTTATCACTGATTTTAACTTAGACAATGCAGTAGCATATTTTACTTGTTTTATAATCGACGCAGCTGAAAAGTTCATTCCCCAAACACAAGGTTTCTCTTATAAAAGACGGGTACCCTGGTGGAATGAACAGTGTAGACTAGCACGAAAGAAACAAAACAAAGCGTGGGGTTTGCTGCGCCGCTCCCCGACAACAGAAAACCTCATAGAATTTAAGCTCGCAAAGTCAGAAGGAAGGTGCACACGGAGACAGGCAAGGAGGGCTAGCTGGGAGAGATTTCTCTCGGGCATCACTTCCTACACTCAAGAGTCCAAAGTATGGAATGGCGTACGAAAGATAAAGGGGCAACAAATCCACCCTCTGCCCTTAGTGGACGACGAAGGGACTACCTTAGAGGACCAGGCGAACGCTCTGGGTGAACACTTCGAACAAGTATCAAGCTCCACACATTACACAAAATCATTCCTCAAATATAAACAATTAGCTGAACTTAAGACACTTGATCGTAAATGCCGTCCGGATGAACCTTATAACCGTCCTTTTAATATTGCCGAGCTTAAAGCTGCATTGAACACATGTAGAAGCTCTGCACCGGGAGCTGACAGAATCATCTATGACATGATTAAAAACTTGCATGAAGACACACAAATGAAACTTCTGGCACTTTTCAACTCTATCTGGGCTGCCGGATACCTCCCATCCTCATGGAAGGAAGCTATTGTAATTCCCGTCTTGAAGCTGGGTAAAGACCCTTCCTTGGCGGCAAGTTATCGCCCGATAGCTCTAACAAGTTGTCTTTGTAAGCTATTCGAAAAGATGATTAATCGTAGACTAATACATTTCCTTGAACTGAATGATATGCTTGATCCCTATCAGTGTGGCTTTAGAGAAGGGCGGTCCACAACTGATCATCTTGTACGCATTGAAGCAAATATCCGCGATGCATTTGTACATAAACAGTTCTTCTTATCGATATTCCTCGACATGGAGAAGGCGTACGACACGACGTGGCGATACGGGATCTTGCGAGACTTGTCGGGGATGGGCATCCGTGGAAATATGCTAAATATAATAGAAAGCTATCTGTCCAAACGTACCTTCCTCGTGAAAATCGGCAATGTACTGTCGCGACCTTTCATACAAGAAAATGGTGTACCTCAAGGAGGTGTGCTTAGTTGCACACTCTTTATCGTGAAAATGAAGAGCCTTCGTGCTTCATTACCGCCAGCCATTTTTTATTCTGTTTACGTAGATGATATACAAATAGGCTTCAAATCCTGCAACCTTGCAGTGTGTGAGAGGCAAGTACAACAGGGCTTGAACAAAGTATCTAAATGGGCAGACGAAAACGGATTTAAAGTGAACCCGAACAAAAGTTCTTGTGTGCTTTTCACAAGAAAGAGAGGCCTCGTTGCAGATCCCAATATTGAAATCTATGGCCAGCAAATCCCTGTGAACAAAGAGCACAAGTTCTTAGGTATCATACTTGACTCTAAACTAACATTTATTCCACACATAAAGTACCTCAAGGTGAAATGCTTAAAAACAATGAACTTACTGAAAATTTTATCCCATACAACATGGGGCAGCGACAGAAAATGTTTGATGAATCTTCACAAAAGCCTCATTCGATCACGATTGGACTACGGTGCCGTGATTTATCATTCTGCAGCCCCGAGCGCGCTAAAGATGCTGGATCCGGTTCACCATTTAGGAATTCGACTGGCCACTGGCGCTTTTAGGACAAGTCCCATTGAAAGTTTGTATGTCGAATCAAATGAGTGGTCACTCCATCTCCAGAGAACATATATCAGCCAAACATATTTCCTGAAAGTCCACTCTAACCCTGAACATCCGTGTTTTAATACCCTTAACGATATGACATATGATACACTCTTTCGTAATCGTTCCTCTGTAAGACAGCCCTTCTCACTTCGTGTGAGGGAGCTTAGTGTTGAAATGGATGTCCCAATCCTCAAACATCGCCTAATGCCTCCAGCTAAGCTGCTGCCTCCTTGGGAGTGGCAGATGATAGAATGCGACATATCTTTCATGCAAGTTACAAAACACGCTGCAGAGATTGAAATCCATATGCATTTCCGGGAACTCCAATACAAACACTCCTGCACGGAGTTTTACACAGACGCATCGAAGTCACGCGAGGGAGTGTCCTATGCAGCCGTCGGCCCATCCTTCTCGGTATCCGATGTACTGCATCCGGAAACAAGCATCTTTACGGCTGAGGCCTACGCACTACTGTCGGCTGTAAAGCATATAAGGAAAACAAAACTCAAAAAATCTGTTATATATACGGACTCCCTAAGCGCTGTGAAGGCATTGATGTCATTTTGTAAGCACAAAAATCCAGTAATCAATGAACTATATTCCGTCCTATGTAAAGCGTATATATGTAGCCAGCATGTCATCATATGCTGGGTGCCGGGTCATAGGGGCATCGAAGGTAACGTTTTGGCGGACCAGATGGCCACATCAATTGCATCGTATTCTGTTCATCCTACTGCTGCAGTCCCTGTCACAGATCTAAGGCCCTTCTTGCGCAGGAAACTGCGAAACTACTGGCAACGCTTGTGGGACAGGGAAACAAATAATAAGCTGCACGTAATAAAACCACAATTAGGGTTCTGGCCTTCTGCAATAAAATCACGCCGGACAGACGTCCTATTCTGTCGTCTTAGAATAGGACACACATTTGGCACCCATAACTTTTTACTCACCGGAAATGACCCTCCAACCTGTGGCAGATGCGGGGACAGGCTGACCGTGCTCCACGTCCTCCTGGAGTGTCGGAAAGCCGAATCTGAGAGAAGGAGACATTTTTCCTTAGCATACCGCCAACACACTCCTCTTCATCCTGTAATGTTTCTCGGTCCAGAACCGCTTTTTAATACAAACAGTGTCCTAGGTTTCCTCAGAGATGTTGTCCTACACGTTATTAGTCCTATACATTCGTAGCGCTTCCTCTCTTGAGAGGATGCCGCTGTGATAGTCATACTGTATAGCATATGCCTCCAGGCCCTTGTGTTTCAAGGGCTCTGGCGAGGCAGTAGTGCTTCAGGTAATTTTACTATCTCACATATCTTTTATAATGCATCATTCTCTCACGATAGACTTTATTGCTCATAGAACATGTCATTATCATCTACATAATCTTATAACAGATAGATTTTACGCACTCTAGAGCGACTATTTTTAAGGCCCCTTTACAGCCGCGTCTCATCAACCTAATTGAACTCATAACTACATTGCGAATTCATCAACACTGGCTTGGCGCTCTTTGGCCACACCTGGCCCTTGCGCCAATAAAAACCAAACATTCATTCATTCGGAACAGTGTGAAAGCCAGCAAAAATTCAGTAAGTAAGCTCCAGTTATCTAGAGAGAGAGGGAGTCAGACAGAGCAATAGAGAGTGAGTGTACGATCGTTTCTCTCGCCGAGTCCCTCCACGGATCATTGACCACCGACCAGCCTACCGCCCACTCCAAAAATAATCACAAAGTGAAAGGAAACTATGCGCTTTAAAAAAATTCCAGAGCTTCTGTCCTTTATTATATTTTTTTTGCAAAACTGAAGCCAACCACGGAAAGTGTCAATGAAATACAGCCGCTTTTGTCATTGCAAGAATTTGAGTATTTGATTTCGGAAGAAGTTAACCACGGTTATGAATTGTGTTGTAGGATGTTTTTCATTTCCTCCTTGTCAATGTCGGTCGCACTCTTACCATTCTGTCTATTGAAGAGAACCACACAATCTGGAGCTTTGCATAATAGGATGTATTACAACATGGTTCAGTTATTTGGCGGTTGTATGAAAGCTACAAGGTCAATATATACGCAAAGGCTTACGAAACTGCAATAAAGAGAAATGTTCTGCACAGTACATATGTCGCTCATATTCCGCGCACAAACTCGCACTTCTACTAGCAGCGGCGATTGTGGACAGTAAAGCAAATAAAAAAGAATGTGGCATAGGGTCCTAAAGAAGCAATAAGAAACAAAGAGCGTAAACGATGCCTAAAAAAATCCGCAGTTCCGCCCGAAATGTGAAAAACCAATTGCGAATGCAAATTAGTAGTTTGCTGTACGAAGTAAGAATATTAGTTTTATCGGGCGTATAAACTCGCAAACATTCGCTTACTAACTAAATTATTAATAATAGAATGTGTAAGCGTGACTGAACGAGCACGTTAGTTAGTTAGTTAGTTCGGGTTTATTGGTACAAAGGCAACTAAGGCCATGCTGCGCCAGTCACAAGACAAAATAAAACGGAGCGTTAGGGCAGGTAAACCTGCATTACATAATAGTCGGTGTAAATAACCAGTTTTTTCTAAAACGTCGGACAGGTTAGCAGGTTAACAGGTTAGCAAATTCCACTAGGGGGTCATCTGCTAGTAATAGGGCAGGGTGTAATGGAACATGGAAATTATGCAGGCTCTGTAAAAACCTCCATCTCAGTGTGTCGATGTGTGGACATGTTATTAGGATGTGCATGACTGTAAGAGCTTCATTGCATTTTTCGCAAGTTGGCGGGTTTTCTTTTCGGAGAAGCAAATTGTGCGTCAGATGTGTGTGTCCAATTGGAAGTCGACACAAGATCACCTCGTAGAACTGTTGCTGGTGACTGCATGATTTCCACTCGTCAATTACAGGTTTAATTAGATGAAGCTCGTTGCTTAAACAATTGGCCCAATCGCGCTGCCATTTTGACGTCAAGGCCTTCCGAATCGCGTTGACACTGTCTTTATATGGAAGTGCTGTATTTTGAATGTTCTTGTACGCTGCCATTGATGCGCATCTATCCACTGCTTCGTTACCCAATATCCCAACATGGCTTGGTACCCAGCAAAATCTAATTGATCTGCCATATTTGTTTGATGATAATGCGTTAAAAATATCGCCCAACAAGGGTTCACTTTGGGATTTCTTATGTAGAGCCTTCATTACGCTTAATGAATCTGTGTATATGATAGTGTTTTCATGTTTGTCAGCAATGATCTTTTGAACTACCCTCCACATTGCGTACACTTCGGCTTCGACTGAGGCATGCTGAGGTTAGCGAATACTTGTTTCCCAATTTTCTGTTACGCCCCCACACCCACGTGTTTTTCCGTTTTAGAGCCATCCGTATCAAATTCCATGTAATCTTTATACTTTTTTTGAAGAGCGTGGAATTCTTGTATGATGTGTTCATGTGGTGTGTCTCTTTAAATGTGTTCGTGTCCAGTCACATAACGCTATGAAATCACACCATGGGGGTAAACGTTCTGGCTTTCTGGCAACCTGGAGGACTTCCCGAGGGATCTCATAATCCCAACAGTATTCCTCGTATCGCAGGATAAGCGGCCTTATAATGTTTGGTTTATTTGTATAATGTAAGCGTGAGCTGCACTGTGTGACGATGTTGTAGGACATGTGTTGTGGTGTGGATCAGATTCTGAGTGTGTAGGAAAAAGTTAGCAGCGCTCTGCGATGCTGTAAAGGAGGCTCATTACATTCAACATGTAAGCTCTGGATAGGTGATGCCAGTCGTAGTCTAATATGCTACACACCAAAGTGCGGTAGATGCGTAGCAGGCATTTGCAGTCAGAGCCCCAGCGTTTCTGGAAGAGGATTTTTACGATCTTAAGTGCATTATTCGCTTTGATTTTCATACTTTTTTAGGCACGCGAGAAAGTTCAACCTTTTATCAAACAGAACACCTAGAAACTTGTGTTCTTGTTTTACGGGTAGTGCGGCATCATGTAGTTTAAAGATGGGATCTGCTTGTAGGCCTCTTTTTTGCGTAAAGACAACACTTATAGTTTTTTTTTCACTTGAGAAGCGAAAGTCGTTTTCAGATGCCCACTGCGTTAGCTTGTTTAATGTAATTTGAATTTGTCGTTCGCAGGTTGCCATGTTTGATGCACGACATGCAATTTGCAGATCATCCACATATAGTGAATGCATTATGGAGGATGGAATTACATTATTCAGCGAGTTCATTTTCACCACAAACAATGTTGTGCTCAGTACCCATCTATGAGGTACTCCGTTTTTCTGAATAAATACGCGGGACAGCACCGTTCCTAAACGTACTTGGAATGTTCGATCGGACATGACATCAGCTAGATATTTAAGCATTCTGGCGCGGATTCCTAAACCCGCTAAGTCCCTTAAAATACCGAACATCCATGTTGTGTCGCACGCCTTTTCAAGATCAAAGACAACTGAGACAATATTGCTTGTGTATAAAGGCCGCACGTATCTCGTGTTCTAACGGAACTAGATGATCTGTTGTAGAGCAGCCTTTCTTGTACCCACACTGATGATTAGCGAGCGGGTCCTCAGTTTCGAGGACGTATGCCAATCTGATGTTTATAATGGATTCATAGGACTTGGCAAGACAGCTTGTGAGTGCTATAGGTCAGGAGCTGGTAGCTGTTGTAGGATGCTTTCCAGCTTTCAAGAAAGGTTATAATGTTTTTGTTTTCCAATAATTCGGCATTTTTCCTGTTTTCCAGATTATGTTAAAAAGGCAGAGCAATGTCAGAACTGCTTTTGGAGATAGGTGAGCGAGTTGTGTAATGTAATCTGTCCTGAACTGCCGCTGTTCTTTTGCCAGTAGTGAGTACTCTGTTGATTTCCGGAAGTGTTAAAGGGGCATTATATGATCTCTCGGGACTTCCTGTTGTCGGAAGCTTTCGTTTTTCTGCTGATTGTTTATATTTTTGAAATTCAGTGGAATAGTTTATTGAGCTTGATATGTTATGAAAATGCTGCCCTAATATGTCTGCTTGTTCTTTTAAATTCGTTTGTGTACCTGGAGGTGACAGTATGGAGATCGTATAGGGGCTTCCTCTCTTCTAAATTACGAAGCTGATCCCACATTCTTTCGGATGTTATTGAGCTATTGATGGAGGATACATACGTTTGCCAAGACTGTCTTTCGGCTTGCCTACGCGCGTACCTGGCTTTCGCCTTTGCTTTTTTGAAATACAGGAGGTTATCTTTTGTTGGGTATCGCCGAAAGATACCCCACGCTTTGATTTGTGCTTTTTCGGTTTGAGTACATTCATTCGTCCAGCAGGGTTTTATTTTTTCCTTAAGAAGCCGGAGGATTGCGGCATCATCTGTTCTGGTGCAGCAACTATGGAGGCAATACTCTTTTCATTCTTTTCGTCTATTGCTTGATCATCTGATATGTAATCAAGACTGGCCTTCTCGCTGAAGAGAGGCCAGTCTGCTAGATGGTGTTTCAAACGGGGTGATCTTAATGGTACTGTAGTGAAAGGAGATGCTTTTTTTAATAATGCCGGGCATATGATCACTACCATAAGGATTGTTAATAACACTCCATTTTAAATCGACCAAGAGAGATGAAGTGCAGAGCGCCAGGTCTAGAGAGCTCATAGCTCCTGTGCTTGGGGAGCGGTTGGTTGCCGCACCAGTGATTAAAAGGCATATTTCGTTTGTCAGGATAAAATATTGAAGTGTTTGTCCCCTGGTGTCAGTTGTTTTGCTGCCTCATAATATGTTATGAGCGTTAAAATCACCTGCTATTAAAGGTTTGCTGGTTTAAAGTTACCTCCAGATCTCTTACAGTAAAATGTGAATGGGGTGGAATGTACAATGAACAAATGGTTCAATGTACATTGAACGTTTTGTACTAACTGCAATGTACTAGATGCAATGGCGCTCTGTAGAACAGTTGCTACACCACCCGAAAGCCAGTTCGCCTGAGTACGGTCGCGCCGTACAACAGTGAAGCCTTTTAATATGTTTTTGTGCTTTCCTGTAAGCACAAGGCCACAGGAAAGAAGTTTATTAACATGTCTTTATTGTCACCTGAGTTGTGTAAAAGCCCTCTACAATTCTAATGAATAATAAAAGCCATCTTATAATAGAAAGATAAGAAATGGCATTACGGAAAAATTAAGAGGAGACGTGTTAGGGGACATGGATTTAAAAAGACTAATACAAATGAGCGATAACAGGGCCTGCAGGGCCTGCGAAGATGATGGAGCAGCACTGGCTGCTTCCACCACGGGGGCGGGAGGCGTCATTACGGCATCACTGTGCTTGTGCTTGCAGGACTCCTCAGGCTTCTGTGACGATGCCCCCACCTTCTTCACATCGGCATAACTGCGTCGCGAAAGGTAGTCAGTCGCTTTCTGGCTTCAAAGAACGAGATTTTTTCTTTTACCAGTTAGTGCAATTGCTTCTTTTTCTTTTTTCCAGCAAGGGCAAGACCGCGAGTAAGCGGGATGATCTCCTTTGTAGTTAACACAATGTGGTGAAGAGGTGCAATTCTCAGATTGGTGATCATTGGAGCTGCATTTGGCTACAAGGAATGGAGAGAGCTCTCTTACCGCCATATTGGTTTCGCTGTGGACTACATAGTACTTGGGGAAAGATTGCGCATTGCTTCGAAAGGAGAATTGAAATGGTACTTTGGTGCGGCATCTTTTCAGACGCCGATCATAGACAACAGAGGCTTGCGCTGCAGTTGGAAAATTTGTATGCTCAGCAACAGCGCCGACCGCCCACCACGGAGCCCAACAAGTGGACGCCGCAAAGCTTCTCATCAAGCCTGCACGGCGCCAGCCGTGCGCCGTCACTGTAACCAAATATGGTGTACCCAAAGTAGGATAGCCACACAAGGTTTACCCTTACTGCCCTGGAGAAAGCCATCAACTGGAAAAGAAAAGAAGACAGGAAAGATCAAAATTTAAGGATAAAGACGAAGCTTTGAGGAGAGAGAGACAGGAAGAGGCGACTGCCGATTTCCCCCGGGTGGGTCAGTCCGGGGGTGCCGTCTACGTAAAGCAGATGCCAAGGATGTGTGTTGTCTCCGCCGGGGGGCCTTAAAGGTCCGAACACGCGGCATCGGCTCAACCCCCCGGATCCCCCTTTCCCCAGACACGGCTAAGCCGCGCACGGCTACAAGCGGGAGTGTCCAAGCCTCGTGTGCTTGGGTACGTGGTTTCGCAACACACCGAACACCTGCTCACGCAGACGCCCCTGCTTGGGACGAGGACGTGGAAAGAAACAACGACACAGACAAAGTGCTGTCTTTATGTGTCATCTTTTTTCTACGTCCTTGTTCAGTTACGCTTAAACATTCTATCGCAAAGTCATACCAACCAGCACGCGAACATGATATAAATAATTCAGGAACCCAGTGTCCCGTGCACGCAGGTAAACATGAACACACCTCACTAGATGAGTGCGAGAACAAGCTGTCAAAATGCTGGAGTGAACAATTGGAGTAGCAGCAAGCGAATTGACTTTCGTGCATCTCTCGCTTTAACCAAAACGAAAATTCGAAAATATCCTTCATACGAAGCCACTGGCACTACGTGCACTCTGCAAACAACACAAATCGCTTTGAATATTGCGCAAGCTCGGGCGCGCAGTTTGGCAACGTCGCATTTTGCTTTCATGACACACCAGCGCCGGAAATGCTTCCCTACAGCGTCCACCAAAGGCGCTTACTTCGGTGTACGCCATTCGCGAGTCCAACGCTGGAGTAGAGCATGCGGATGAGAAACTGTGATTGGGAAGAGGAAGAGGCGCGATTTTCTGCAGCCCTCTAGGGAGCGCGACTCAGCCCATAGGGGAAGGGGAGGGGGACAGAATGAAGTAAGAAAAAGGAGAGGAGAGACAAGGTCGAGGTGATTGCAGAGTCAAATACCATAAGGTTCTGCAGTTAGCGGTAGCACTGCGGCGTATTCACAATTTACACTACAGCCCTGTGTCCTCCAGGACCGTAAGAGGGCGCCTGAAGGCGGAGCTGTGGTGCCGGCCGGGAAACCACAGCTGGGATGCCGAGACCACTGGGAGTCCGAGGCGTGTGAATGAGACGTGTATAGAAGCCCTCTCTTTGTGTCCACTCTGTACAGAGCGGCAGGTGAAGATGACATCGAGGCGTCCCTGGGGGCCTAGGAGCCGCCGTACAAGAACGCGCCCCTCCCTCGTCTCACTTCCGTGATTCGGGCGCGGCGGAAGAGGGCACGCTTCCGGCCGGCGTTCCTCGCTCCCGGATACAAGATTGAACTGCGTTCGCCGGCTCACCATCGCAGGCTTTCACTCGCACATTCAACATACGGCGTGTAACGACGCTTTTATCGTTCTAGGACTCAATGCAGAACCTCACGGTGACGGCGCGTGCTACACCAGAAATGCACCTGGAGTGTCCGTATAATGCCAATTGTAATAAAACTTTCTGCAGGCTCCCTTCGATAATTATGCTTTGTAGTACGTGAGTATCTGTGATACCTAAAAGGTTCAATAGTAAAGTGCGCGTTAAAGAGCAATAAAATGAAGGAACATTATACAGTTGCAAGCAAGGGAAATTCTTGTCGAGTTGGTACTATATTCTCTGTATGGACGACCGCATGCCAAGTTTCATCCTAGACGCCAGCGCTCGTTTCTCCCCTGGCGGAACGATTTCATTTCCGACGGGTGTAGTTTTCCGCCGCCGCTTCCCTTCGCGGTCGCGCCCGCGTTCAGTTCGCGCGTCGCCCTAAACGACTCTTGTTTGCTACGGCGCCTCTTCGATTGACCGGAAATTATTATTGTGTTGTTAACTGTTACGACAGCAATGTAAACACGAAAGGCTTGATGCCACCAGTGAAATTCTGCCGATTCACAAGAAAATGGTACGAAAAAAGCAGACGACAGACATGGATTACTGCGGTGCGCCGAGCGAAGTAAACAACTGGCAAACGAAGCGAGCTCGTTCATTGATCACTCCTGAGTGGACGACGGTTTTTATATGTAACCCACATGAATTTAATAATTGCTCGGTACATAATCCTTTTATTCATATAAAAACTTTAAGTTGTTCGACGAGCGCTTGTCCTGTCTTCTTTCTCGTGTTTCGTTTGTGTGTGCGCTGCCCAAGAATGGAAACCACTTCTGTTGTATGCGCTAGCAGTGGCCAAAGTTTACGCGTGCCGAGAAATTGAATATGTGCACGATGCATTGAACATGACCGGAATTCATTCCCGCTTCACCGCTGCACCGATCGATCGCGTTACTGGACGATACACGCCCGTGTCTTGGTCGCGCCGGCATTGCTGAAGCAGAAATGATTACTAATACTTTCGACTTCTGTCTCTTGAGCACTGTTAAAAAATGGCCAAGCTGTCTGCATTGCTGCCTCTATTCCATATTGTAGGGGACATACTAGTTAAAGTTGTGTGCGCATGTCGTACTTGTGCTATGCAGCGACATATTTTATTTCCGCACAGTGTCGATGGAAGTCCGTTGTCGCCATCAGAGACAACACGGATTTGTAGCAAAAATATTGTGAGAAACTGCAAAAATGACTTTAGCTCGTATGTGCCGTATGCATGTGCCGCATCGTATGTGCTGACGATTTTTCCGGCGGCACATACGATGTCGTTTCCAATTACCTGCTCAGCATCACTTACATGGTTAAGCAGACGCTGCCCTTTCGCCGCATTGCAGCCATAAAAATAATCGTCAAGCGTACCGATCTTCTTAAAGGTAAATAGAAGCGTGTACAGTCTGTTTCACACTCAGGGAAAAACTCGGAACGTATTGCATCGCGATTCGGCAAGCAATGGAGTCGTGCGGCGGCAGCAGCTCGAGCAGGCGCACACGCTCGAGGGGCGGAGTCGTGATCTGCGTCGTCTGCTACGGCGGCGCGCGCTGGTCGCATTGTCGGGAAGCGTGCTACTGTCAGGGGCAGTGCACCGATTTCATCGGCACTGCGGGAACTGAGCTGATAGTCTTTACTAAACGTTGTGCGTCGCCAAACTCTGAGCCTTGATTGGCGATAATGGAGTTCCACAAACTTCTTTGGACAGCATGGTTCGTTTGTTCTTTCGAAAGGCCGGGGTACAGAGCGCGTGCACGTATATTTCTTCACTGTGTGTGCTACCGTAATGAGCAGCGACAAAACGCACCAAGATGTGCGCGCAACATGCTCAGTCTTTGCTTGACTCGAAAGGAAAAGAAAGCATTCAATAATGATAACTATGGGGGTCGAACACGATGAAACAAACGGATACGATTAAAGGAATGTTTTAGGTTAAGACAATGAGCTGGAAGTGATTTTTCTCGACAATCATTCACTACACCAGACAGACCCTGCCCGCCGGCGGGGAATCTGACACGTCACGCTCGGAACTTCGGTTAGTATATCGTCATGTCCCCAGCGGCAGCGATGACAGCGCTCATCCTGGAAGGCAGTGAAGTGTAGAATGACTTGATCAGGGATGTGTTCATTCGCAGTACGTCTCAGTCGCTGCCGATGGTGGATCGAAGCCAATCCTCGGGCGACTGATAGAGGGGATGGTGCGGCAGTGATACCTTCAACGAGCCCCAGACAATTTAAATGATGTTGGCGCCCGGGGGTTGAGGCGGCCACTCCAAGAGAGTGACTGCGCGCTCTTCCAGCAGTTCTTGCACAACACGAGCAGTGTGGATCGGCGACCTATCGCGTTAGAATATATAGTCACCTTCCAAAAACGGGCCGTCAAGAATGTATGGAATCAGTACGTCGTCTATGACCGCCCTTCAGTGATGAACTTACCTTCGAGGCGTATCAGTAGGCGTTCGCACAACGCTTAGTAAAGAATACCGGCTCATTTCACGCAGTAATGATGAGATCGGCGCCCTGCAACTGACAGTAGAACGTTTCCCGACAATGCGGCCAGCGCGCGCCGCCGTAGCAAACGACGCCGTTCAAGATCCCGCCCCTCGAGCACCTGCGCGAGCTGCTGCCGCCGCCTGACTCAAGCGCTCGCCACATCGCGATGCAATGCGCTCCGAGTTTTCCCCTAAATGTGAAACAGACTGTACATCGCCCTTCGAATGAAATGTCCACGCGCACACACGTAGGCACACACCGCGCGCGGCGCGAAACGTGCCCAAACACGCGCAGTGCAGGAGGCAATCAAGGCGGTGCGAACGAGAGGTGGGAGAGGAGCAGAGGAGTACCACCCGCTAATAGAATTTTGCTTCGCATGCGGCGCTCTCAACGCCGGCGCAGCAGCGCCGCTCTCGGTGCCGTTCTTGCCCATATAGCAGCTGCGACACCCCGCAAAAAACGTACAGTAGAGGTAAAACAGTGCACATACTCCATATTCTCACGTGTGTATATGTGCTCTTATTGCCTTTTTTGTCATTGGAATAGTCAAACTGTTTAAAAAAGTACTAGGCCCTTTGGCTGCACAGAGGCATCACCTATGACGTACATAGCCAAAAAATTTCCTGCCAAGTCTCGCGGCAGTTGAGTTGAGTTGAGTGCTGTAGGCTACTGGTATGATTATCCTTGCAGTTACTGCCGGCAATTGCTTCATCGTAGCGACACTTAAAATAAAAAAAATCAAATAAATCTGTATGAGCCCTCACAATTACAAAGTGTCACTACTAAGGTCACTATGTCGAGGAAAAATCCGTGTTCTGCAGGTAATTTAAAACAAGGCGAGAAACCTCCTTCTTACAGAAATGGTTTCCGCGCGGGAAAACAATGTCCTGATGAGAACTGTGAGGAACTCCTGTCTTCTTCAGGGATCGGAATACCACACTCCTTTCCGCGTTATACAGCGTACAGCACATAAGGTAATGTTCTATGCCACCGCACATACCACACGTTGAACATAATGGAGACAACGCCAGGGCAGTCTTATCAATAGCAATAACATCCAAGAAAACCTACCATAGATTATGAATCATGAAAGTAGAACTGAGATCTGTAGAACACATACAATTGACATATCTCAAATAAGACATACCTGACACATAAATTTACATACGTAGCATACATACGAGGGGATGTTAGTTTGCTTCTTCCGTGAAATTTCCTCCGCCTTGCGTAAGTTTGCAGAACTGATTTGCCAAACCACGAAGTACAGCGTTATATAAGAATAGTTTCTGTATACACATCGCATAATGATAGGTTATTATAAATAAGATCCATGGTATATTGTGGTTTATCTAGTATTGGATATTTTTCTCACAATATTACAAAATACGTACATGTGATTCAATACTGCTGAAGTGCTGTTTGATTTTAAAGAAAGCTTTAAATGAACAGGAAAAAAAATCATTCACGGTCGTCGGGCGACGACAACATTACGAAATGTTTTTTCTTTATTTATTGGGCCGCAGTGCTGGAGGCCACAAAAGTGCATTGTAGCAAATATTTTTATTTCCCGTTCAACTACAAATAAATGAGTAGCTTGAGGTAATACGCGGATTCCTGCTTAAACTAGCTTTTTCACTGCGATAGCCAATTGCATATACAATCAAGTCACATTTCGCCGCCACCGTGATGCTGCGTATAAACTGCCAGAGCGGTAAAATCGCCACCGCGCGCTCTATGCTGTAAGTGCGAGTTAAAGCACGTCAGGTTGACCGGGGTAGGCGGGTCAATCGCACATGCGCGAGCGAGGTAGGCGAGGCTAAAGTGCGCCCTCTTCTGTCGCACGCGAGGTTCGGAGGGGCGCTCTTCTCCTTTCCAGGCGGAAATCTTTCACTACGTGGAAGAGTTCCTCGTTAACCGTAAAGCCATAATGGCGGCAGAGCACGCCAAATCCGAACAACCAGAAATAGGCAGCCAAGCGACAACACAAGGTTCGCTGTTTTCCTCTTGCTAAACGAAGCGCCAAATTTAGTTTTGCAAAAGTTATGTTGTGATGGGAGGCTAGCCTTTTCAGTTAATATTACCACTTGGCTTCTCGGTTATGCACCTGGGCAAGTGGCCCAAGGATAAAGATTGTTTCGGGTGTAAGCACTTTCCTAAACCTACAGCGATACAAGCTTCGTACCTAAAATAGCCCGATCATGTCTGGCATGGAAATTGGGAAGTCTGTCCCGAAAGTTTGGCGCTTGTTTCTTGACCGCCTTTTAATATTGCCCACACACACGTGATCGCTTCTGTGTTGTCTATCGAAGCCCGAGTTCGTGCATGTTGCGGTTGCCGGAGTAGTTACTTTTGCTTATATATTGATGCGGGGATCAAGTTCTCTTCAATAAATATTTCTCTGGCCGCACATTGGTGTTGTGTAGTTACCGGTGTGCGGCACAACTCTTGACAATATGCTGCGTTACGAAAAGAGCTTCCTTCTGTGCACTTAATCAACAGGATGCCGGCCAGATGAAGCCTAAATTACAAGATGATTTGCTTGGTACCATGCAATGTCTGGGCTGAAACTCAAGATCGCAGTTCGGATGTTATTGCCGTTGCAAGCATCGCATTGCATTCGATATACCGGTTGATGGGCAAGCCGATTAACCGTCTAATTTCAGCATGCACATGAACCTTTCTCACATCCACGCTGTTCTACTTATTTCTAATCACAGCTGGGAAATTGCAGTTTTATCGTGGTGCTGCAATATTGGGACAATATAAACCAATGAAGTATGCTTTAAATTTCAGTGCCTTTGACATTTAACTTTAACATATCAGATATTAGCATATAAGGGCGCCATATGAACATATGTGCATATACAAATTAACCAGATATGGTCATTTATGAGGTTTGAGTGGCCCATATGTCGGCGCTAATCAAAATGGAGATAAATGGACATCTATAGCCTTTATATGGCACATCCGGCCGCATGAAACCAATTTTGTCGGTAACCATATATTAAACTCTTATATAGGCCCTGGTAAGGTATTTTCGCAAGGGGCGTATCAGGCTAGGCGCGAGTGACATGTTGAAGCTAAAATTTGTGCATCTGAGTTTTTGAAGCTTCAGCCAGCGTAGCTGCCGGCATAAACCAGTGATACTTCTCAAAATCTTGTGTGTATTTAGCGCATAATACTGTGCCCGAACCTATTAATAGTGAGAGAAGCGTATCTCCCAGTACGGTCAATCTATTTTCGAGCGAGCTCCTCTCATTCTGAGAGGCTATCGAGCATCACAGTCTCTAATGTTATCCAACGTGAGAAAACGCCCTGGATTCACACTGGAGGCGCCGCAAGACACTGGTTTTACCTCTGGGATGGAAGATATTTCCATGTAAGGAATCATAGCTCAACATTTAGACGCTTCTATTGTGGTTTAACAGAATGGACGACTGCAAGGAACGGCGTAGGTGAAAAAGAGATGCTCAATTCCCTGTCGGTCCCAGTGCATTTGCCTCATTCCCCTGACTGATGCGAAGTGCGTGTTTGTGCTAGTGTGTGTCTGAGAGGGTATACGTGTGCGTGTGAGTGTGTGTGAGTGTGGGCAGTTTCTCTATTCAATTTTCGTTGTGTTGATCTTTGGTGACACTCCTTTGAAACTGTCTAGTAAATGAAATCAATCGGCGAGATACGTTCTTTACCAAATACACATTGTTTGAATGTGAAAGTGAAAATGTAGGTTTTTTTAAATTGAACTGATGAGACCGCCATTAAAACAAACATTCCTGAAAGCAATTATGTAGAAAACAAATAAATCCACAAAGCCCTTCATTAGTAGTAGTAAAGGTGCATAATGTAACATAAGTATACTAAATTAAGGTATGAACATTCAATCTTTTTAAAAAGAATCTCAAAAACATTTTGCAAGACCTATTTATTAAAGGTATTCTACCGTATATTATAGTTTATGATACCTCAAAAGTGAATTCATATGTACACAACAAAATACAAGGGATGAATGTTGCGAGATAACGTATAATGTTACAAAAGAATAAAGGTTTGCTGATTTGCTACGTAATTGCTTCCTTAGGGGAACGAGGCACATGAAAACGAGCTGTATCAGACAAGAAAAATGATGGAATGGAATTTATTGCTAAAGATAAAACTCGCTGACTGGCATCTGATTAAAAAAAACGATCAGATCTGCAGCTAAAAGGACTATCAATGTAAAGGGATACCATTATAAGAAAAATACCAAGGGAATACACTTCTATATATCTACAAGTAGCTCTTGTCATTACATGCGTTTAATATAGTGGATGCTATCCCTTCTCAGGTAGGTATTCATGTGACGCCCATGCGCACATCTCTCCGGTGGCAATTTCTCAGAAATGATGCGCGCCTACTTGGTTCTAGAAAGGCAATATCTGATGAGGCACATTGAAAGAAAAATTGACATGAATGTTGCTAATAAGTAAAGATGTTTCCCTTGACTGCCAAAGATGAAGGTCGGTGATTCGGGGAAAAAATCGGAGAAATTCGGAGAAAAGTTGGAGAAAAAAATCACAGCTGCCGCTAAGAATAATATGATCGTCAAGGGATACAAGTATGTTGAATATACGTATGGAATGCACTTGTAGATATCTGCAAGTAGTTCTCGTCATTTCTAATGCAAGGAATGGGCGGTTCTTGAACATCACATGCGATGAAATATATTCAATACTACCCCTTCTCCGGTAGGTATTTATGTGACGTAAATGCACACCTGTCTGTTACGGTAAATTCTTGGAAGTGATGCCTGGTTCTAGAAAGGCCCTATCCGATGACGCATATTCAAAGAAAACTCGACGTCAATGTCACTTATAAGTAGTTAAGTTTTCAACGAATGCCAAACGCAGAGTTCGGTGACTAGAAGCGCATGGAAAACAGAATGACCGCTAAAACTAAAAGGACAACGAGCATCTAGAGAATCAAGTATGCAAACAATGCGTCGGGATAGCACATATATGTATCCACAAGTAGCTCTTGTCATCATATGCGTGTAAAAGTAATGAACGTACGCGTCTCGCGATAGGTATTCTTCTGCGCCAATGCACACATCTGGGAAAAGTTGCATTCGACATATTGTTTTATGCAAATGCCACAAGAATGAATTTACTTTCTAATGCTAGGTGTAAAATTGGAAAAGGCGTGATGGACGACATCTTTACCTTTTGGAACTATTTTCATAGTCAGTCTCCTTAAGCACAAGAAAACATTTTTGACGATTTTTGCAATTCTCCCGGAAAAATAAATGCACCTTTGAGCATATTTTTTATAGTTGTAGAGAATGTTCATATTGTGTTAATTTAACATTGGACTAAATAAAAAGGGTGTTCAGGTTCAACATAAGCAAAACACGAAATGCAACAGGGGGCAAATTAATTATCTTCTCTTTGACACTGTTGCGCATGCCGTAATGATTAACGAGTTGAGTGAGCCGCAGCGACTCACCCGGCTGTTATATATAACACTCAATTTGCAGTTGTCGTCAAAGGGACGACGACACGTCTGTACCTTGAGCAGAAAAATTATTTCATGACTCCTATTACGCGCCTATAGTTTCTCAGCCCACAATACATGTAACAAGTGTAGCAAAAGGAACATGACAGAACTATGTCTAGTTGCGATCATTGGAAAACACTTGTAGATAAGGTGATACAGCATCCAATGATCTGGCCAAACGTCGTCATCCCCCTGTTGACCGATTTACTGGCTTTTTATTCGTTAATATATCCGTCTGCGCTGTGACCGCAACCTGCGGGCTACGCTACTCGTTATGCGTGTAGCACTGCGGCATTTGACGGGCTGGTAAAGAACATAAGATTCCATTACGTAACCGAATGGTCTCCGTTGATTATTTGAAACCCCTTCTGTAGCGGTGCCAAGGTCAGCGCCGTTAACATAAATCTGACGAAGAAGCTGGAGAAAACATTGCACATATCCACAGCCAATAATCTGCTAAACATTCCTGCAAATAATGCCACTTTCCCGATTACTACTTTGAAGAGATGTATTCAATACCCTCCTCTGTCAGCTGCTTGATAGTTCCTAAATAAATAAGGTGCCGCAGATGGAACACATTCTCACATATTAAAAGGTAGTTCTGCGTTTTGTGTTCATAAAAGATATCTAAAGTGCATATAGAACTAAAACTGTTAGAATCGTCAATGCTTGATGTTTCAAAACTGAATGCCCCTTATTGTAGAGCTTGCCGCTGCCCATTTGAAGCACAACGTTTTCATAGATGGTATCTGGTGTTCAGAGTTCAGGTGTTCGATCTTCTGTCCGTTCGGGCGTACCACAAGGCACAGTTCACGGACGAGTACTCTTTCTAATTTACATTATTGATCTTCCTACTGAGATCTCTTCTAACATTCGGTTGTTCACAGACGATTGTGTAGTTTATCGACGCATAACTAACACTTCAGAGTTGGATTTCCTTCAAGCAGACCTAAATCTCATTTAATTATGGTGTAACGAATGGTTGATGTCTTTAAATCCTAAAAAGAACCTCGCCAGTTTCTTTTCATCACAGACAGCATCACCAATCAGGGAAATACACTATATACGGCGCCGAAATCGCATCGGTAGACTCATATAAGTACCTCGCCATAACCTTTTCAACTACCCTAACTTGCTCACATCATGTCATTACCTTAGCCAATGCAGCTAATCGAACACTTGGTTTTTTCCGTCGGAACCTAAGACTTGCTCCCCCATATGTAAAATTGTTAGCTTATGTTACATATGTCCGTCCTAAGTTAGAATATGCATGCTCTGTCTGGGATCCTCATCAACACAACCTATCATATACACTGGAATCAATTCACAACCGTGCAGCCCGGTTTATCTACTCGGAATATTCTTATCATGCAAGCGTGTCTGAACTAGAAACCCGCGCCGGTCTCACTAACCTAGAATCACGACGTCTTATTTCTATACTGTTTTTTTTTAACATATTCTATCATTAACCACTCCACATTTCAGCTATATTACCAGCTCATCTTCAGTCCAGCGGCATTAACCGCAGCAAAGCCGTGTGTCCTCCCCCGGCGCAGACTACCTCTCATCTACGATCACCTTATGTGAAAAGCGCCACGGACTGCAATGGTCTCTCTGCCGACGTCACGCACTACTCCGACGCTCATCACTTCAAGGCTGCTCTCGTATCACTGTTTTGTTAAACCAAGCCCATCCCAAATTAATACCCCATCTCTGGGGCCTCCAAGGTTTAATAAATAAATAAATAAATAAATAAATAAATAAATAAATAAATAAATAAATAAATAAATAAATAAATAAATAAATAACCGGGCATTGTGTGCTTTTCTGCGACTTGAGTTACCAAAACGAAACCGGGAGCACAAGCTCTGCTAGTTACATAGAAGCTTAAGCTGGTATCTTCTGAAAAAAAAAATCGAAGTACAAGGTAAGTGAGTGTCATGACACGCTAAAAGCTTCCTTAATAATGATGCTGACATTGTGGCGAGATAGCACAAAGACCATTACTTCGGCCGCATATCGGAGTTCGTCTTGCGCCACTTGATCCATGTCTCATTTAGGAGAAATAAAATAGGTCAGAAAGATGAGTGTTGCTGTCCAAGATAAAGTAATATTAACGTGCCTTCTCCGGAGGTTTACTTATTTATTATATATTACCCCTCAGAAAAAGCTTTGCAGAAAATATAAATTGTGCTTGTGAGTGTAAACTAAACAAACGGATCAAAAAAGACACAAAAGAGCGAACAAGTGCACGAAGAAATGTTACGAACAGTGAGAAAGCCAGCAAAAAAAATGAGCAAGAAAGGTTCAGTTATAAAGAGAGAGAGAGGGAGTGAGACAGAGCAATAGAGAATGAGGGAACGAAAGTTTCTCTCACCGAGTCCCTCCACAGATCATTGACCACCGTCCACCTAGTACCCACTCAAAAAATAATCATCAAGTGAAAGGAAGCTATGCGCTTTAATAAACACTAGAGCTTCTGCCATTTATTGCAGTTTCTCGCAAAACAAGACCGAACCACGGAACGTGCAAGTGAAATAAAGGCGCTTTTGTCATTGCAAGAATTTCAGTATTTTAGTTCGGGAGAAGTTAACCATGGTTATGAATTGTGTTGCTGGATGTTTTTTTTTAATTTTCTCCTTGTCAGTTGTCGGTCAAACTCTTACCATTCTATCTATTAAACAAAACCACACAATGGAGCCTTGACTAATAGGGTGTATTGTAACGTGGTTCAGTTTTTGGGCTGTTGTATGAAAGTTACACGGTCAATGGGCGTCAATGTTTACGAAACGGCAATAGAGAAATGCTCAGGAGAGTACATCATTCGCTCATATTTCTATATATTGAATAAGCCATAGCCAGCATCCTGCTAGTAGCAGCGATTGTGAACAGCAAACAAAATCGAAAAAATAATGCGGCATACGACCCTAAGGAAGCAATAAAAAACAAAGAGGGCCAAGGTTGTCTTAAAAATTCCCAGTTTTACTACAAAGGTGAAAAACCGACTTCGACATCAAAAGAGTAGTTAGCAGTACGAAGTAACAATATTAGTTTTATCGGCAGTATAAACATACAAACATTCGCTTACTAACTAAATGATCACAGATTGATTGTGTAAACATGACTGAACGAGGACGTGGAAAAAAAAGAAATACACAGAGACAGTGTTGTGTTTATTTCTGCGTCCTCGTTCAATTACGCTTGCACATTTTATCATTACTTAACACCAACTAGCCCGTTAACGCGTTATAAATAAACACGAAACACAGTATGCCGTGTGCGCAAGTAAACATGAACAGATCTCACTCGATGAGCGCAAGAACACGCTGTCGAAATGTTGGAGTGAAGAATTGCAGCAGCAGCAAGCGAATGGACCTTCGTGCATCTCTCGCTTCAAACCGAAGAAAAATTCGAAAATACCCCTCATACGAAGTCTTTGGCTCTACGTGCACTTTGCAAACAACACAAATCGTTTTGGATATGACGCCAGCTCTGCCTCGCACTTTGGCAACGTCGCAGATCGCATTCAAGATACACCAGCGCCGGCAATGCGTCCCTACAGCAGCCACCAAAGGGGTTTACTTCCGTGTCCGCCATTCGCAAGTCCAACGCTGGAGTAGACAATGCGGATGAGGAAGTGGGATTGTGAAGAGGAAGAGGCGCTATTTTCTGCAGCCCACTAGGGAGCATGACTCAGTCCCTTGGGGAATGGGAGGGCGACACAAAGGATAAAGAAAAAGGAGAAGAGAGACAAGGTCGAGACGATTGCTGAGTCACGTACCATAAGGTACCGCTGTAAGCGGTAGCATTGCGGCACAGTCACAATTTACACGACAGCCCTGGTGAACCGCCCCTTGGATGCCGAGACCGTGGGGAGTCCGAGGCGTCGGAATGAGACGTGGATAGACGTGTCCCCATTCTGCACGGAGGGGAAGACCAGGATGACATCGCGGTGCGCTATGAGACGCCGTGCAAGAACGCACCCGTCACTCGCCTGGCTTCCGTGATTCGGGCGCGACGGGAGAGGACGCGATTCCGACCCGCGTTACTCGCTCGCGCACGCGAGATTGGACCGCCTTCCCCGGCTCACCATCGCACGCTTACACTCGCACATACAGCATACGGCAAGCGACTACGGTTTTATCGCCCTAGGACTTTATACAGAACATCACGGTGACGGCGACGCCAGAAAAGCACCTGGAGTGTCCATATAGTTGCTATCGCTATAAAACATTCTGCAGGCTCTCTTCCATAATTCTGTTTTTGGTACATGAGTATTTATGATGCCTAAAGAGTTAATTAGTAAATTTAAATTATGGGGTTTTACGTGCCAAAACCACTTTCTGATTATGAGGCACGCCGTAGTGGAGGACTGCGGTAATTTCGACCACCTGGGGTTCTTTAACGTGCACCGTAATCTAAGTACACGGGTATTTTCGCATTTCGCCCCCATCTAAATGCAGCCGCCGTGGCCTGGATTCGATCCCGCGACCTCGTGCTCAGCAGCCCAACACCATAGCCACTGAGCAACCACGGCGGGTAGTTCATTGGTAAAGTATGCGTTAAAAATCAATAAAATGAAGTTGAATTATACAGTTGCAAGCAAGGGAAATTCTAGTCCATCTTGTGCGATAGTCGCTGTAAATAGCAGCCGCAAAACCCTCAAAAAATACCGTAGAGGATAACAGTGCACATACTCGATAATCTCGCTTCTGTATATGTTGCCTTGTTGCCTTGTTTGTCTTTCGAATTCTCAAGCTATTGAAAAGAGTACTCGGGCCTCAGGCTGCAATGGAGCATAACCTATGACGTACATAGCCAAAAAACCTCCTGCGAAGCCACACGGGAATACAAGAATGATGATTCTGAACTTGCACCTAACTGAAGATCAATAGCAATAACATGCGACAAAACGTACCATAGACTTCGAATTATGAAAGTAAAAATTGACGCATGTAGCACACATACAATTGATGTATTTGAAATTGGACATATTTGACACATACGTTTACATACGTAGCATACATACCAGGGGACGTTAGTTTTCTCCTTCCGTGAACCTTCCTCGACCTTGCCTAAGTTTGCAGAAGTGATTTGTAAAGCCTCGAATTAGAGCGTTATAGAAAAATAGTTTGTGTATACACACAGAAGAGTCATAGGTTATTAAAAACAAGATACGCGGTATATCGTGGTATATGTAATATTTGATATTGTTCTTACAATTTTAGACATTATGTACATGTGATTGAATACTGCTGAACTGCTTAATGTTAAAGAAAAAGCTATAAGTAAACTGGAAAAAAATTATCAACGGTCGTCGGGCAAGAACAAATTTAAGAATAATTTGTTTTTATTCAGTGTGCCGTGGTGCTGAAGGCCACAAGTTCATTGTGACAAATATATTTATTTTCAGTTAAACTAGAAATAAATGAGTAGCTCGAGGTAATACGCTGATTCCTGCATAAAGTAACTTTTTTATTGGGATAGCCAATTGCATATGCAGTCATTGCACATTTTTTCCGCCACCGTGATGCTCCGTATAAGCTGCCAGAGCGATAAAATCGTCACCACGCGCCTCATGCTGTATGCACGATTTAAAGCACGTCAGGTTGAATCGGCAAAGGCGGCTCAATCTCACATACGTGAGCGAGGAAGGCGAGGCTCAGGCGCACCCTCTTCTTTGGCACAGGAGGCACGGCGGGGCGTTCTTCTCCGGCTCAGGTGGAAATCTTTCACTACGTGCAAGAGTTCCTCGCTAACCGTAAAACCATAATAACGGCAGGGGACGCCAAATCCGAACCAACAGAAATAGGCAGCCAAGCAAGAGCAGAAGATTCGGTGCTTTCTTCTTCCTAAACGAACCGCCAAATGTAGTTTTGCAAAAACTTATGTTGGAATGGAGGCTCACCTTTTCAGTGAATATAACCACGTGGCTTCTCGGCTGTGCACCTGTGCCAGAAGCTTACGGACAACAACTGTTTCGAGTGTACGCACTTTCCCAAACCTACAGCGATAAAAGTTTCGTAGCCACAATGGGCCGATCGGGTCTGGCACGGAATTTGCGCACTCTGTCGCGAAAGTTTGGTGCATGTTTCTTGACAGCCTTTTAATAATGGCCACACATACGTGATCGCCTCTCTTTTTTCTATCGACGCCCGAGTTCGTGCATGTTGCTGTTTCTGGGGTAGTTACCTTTGGTTATATAATTATACGGGGATCAGGTTCGCTTCAATAAATATTTGTCTGGCCGCACGTTCATCTTGTGTATTTACCGGTATGTGAAACCACTCTTGACAATGTGCTGCATTACGAGAAGAGGTTCTTTCTGTGCACTTCATTAACAGGATGCCGGCCAGATGGAGCACAAGTAACAATATTATTTCCTTGGTACCTTGGAATGTGTAGGTTGAAATACAACATAGTTGTTCAGATGTTATTGCCGTTGCAAACATCGCATTGTATTCGTTATACAGCTTGATGAGCAAGCCAATTAACCGTCGGATTTCAGCATTCTCATGGGCCTTTTTCACATCCGCACTGTTCCACCTAATTTTTATCACACCTGGAAATTGTCCTTTTATCGTGATGCAGCATTACTGGCACGCAATATAACAATAGAATATGGTATAAATTTCAGTGCCAGTGACTTTAACATTTCAGATATGAGCATATAAGAGTGCCATATGAACATATGTACATATACAAATTAACCAGATATGGTCATTTATGACATTTGGGTCGCCCATATATCGGCGCTAATGAAATTGGATATAAATGGCCATATATTGGCTTTACGTAGCACATCTGGCCACATCAAGCCAATTTTGTAAATAACTATATATTAAACTGTGTTATGGGTCCTGGAACTATATTTTCGTAAGGGACGTATCCGTCTCGGCGCGGGTTCCATGTAGAAGCAAAAATTTGTGCATCTGAGTTTTTGAAGCTTGAGCCACTGTAACTTCCGGCATAAACCTGTCAACATTTTATGTTTATTTAGCGTGTAATACTGTGCCAGAGCCTATTAAAAGTGAGACAAGCGTATCTCACAGTGCGGTCAATGTATTTTCGTGCGACCACCTCTGATTCTGAGTGGCTATCGAGCATCACAGTCTCCAATGTAATCCAACGTGAGAAACCGTACTGGATTCACACTGGAGGTGCCGCAAGACACTCGTTTTTCAACTGGGATGGAAGAAATTCCCTTGTAAGAAATGATAGCTCAACATTTAGAATGTTCTATTGTGGCTTTACTAGAATGGACCACTGCAAGGGATGGCGTAGGTGGAAAAGAGACGCTCATTTTCCCTCTCGGTGCCAGTGCATTTGCCTGGAGTAAAGCTACATATGTGAAGTGCGCGTTTGTGCTGGTGTGTGTCTGTGAGGGTGGCGTTCCTGTGCGTGTGTGTGAGTGTGGGCAGATTCTCTATTCATTTTTTGTTGTGTTGATTTTTGGTGACACTCCTTCGAATCTCTTTTGTAAATGAAATGAATCACTCAGGTACGTTGGTTATGGTAGTTCTCTTTACCTTATACACATTGTTGTAATGTGAAAGATAATATGTAGGTTTTATTTTACTTGAACTGGTGAGACCGCAACTAAAACAAATATTATTGTCAGTAGTGGTGTAAAAACACAAATAAATCCACAAATTTCTTCATTAGTAGTAGTAAAGGTAGGCAATCTGACGTAAATATATTAAACTATGGTATGATCTTTCAATTTTTTTCTTTCAAGGACAACCTCGGAAACATAGAGCCGGACCTGTTTAATACGAGTTTTGTACCGTATTATTGTAGTTTATGATAACTAACACGCGAATTCCTATGTACACAACAAAGAATAAGAGACGAAGGTAGCGACATAAACTTTAATGTTACATAAGCATAAATGGTGGTCGACTTGCTACATAATTATTTCCTTATGGGAACGAGGGATAAGCAAACGAAGCGTAGCTGACAGAAGGAATGACGGAGCAGATTTGACATTGTGCGGAGTTGCTACAGTGTGCGGCGGCATTTTGTTAGAAATCATGCGCAGCTACTTCGTTCAAGAAAGGTATAGCTGATTACACAGAATCAAAGGAAATTTCACTAGAATGTCACTTATAAGAAAAGATGTTCTCATTTATTGCTAAAGATAAACGTCGCTGACTGGCAGTTCACCAAAAAAACGATCAGAGCTGCAGCTAAAAGGACTATGACCGTGAAGCGATACAATTATTTGAAAAATGCCAAGGAAATACACTTCTATATATCTATAAGTAGTACTCGTCATCACATGCGCCTAAATATATTGGATGCTATCCCCTCTCCGGTAGGTATTCATGTGACCCCAATGCACACATCTCTCCTGCTGAAATGTCTCAGAAATGATGCCTTGGTTCCAGAAAGGCAATATCAGATGACGCACATTGAAAGAAAAATTGACCAGAATGTTCCTTATATGTAAACATGTTCCCCTTGACTTCCAAAGACAAAGGTCGGTAACTGGCAGCTGATGAAAAAAAACAATGAGAGCTGCCGCTAAGAGTCTGTCTATCATCGTCAATGGCTACAGGTATATTGAAAATAGCTATGGAGTGCACTTCTAAATATCTACAAGTAGTTCTCTTCATTCCTCATGCAAAGACGGGGCGGTTCTTGAGCATCACATACGTTGAAATATAGTCCACGCTACCCCTTCTCCGGTAGGTATCTATGTGACGTCAATGCACACATGTCTGTTGTGGTAAATTCTTAGAAATGATGCGCACCTACTTGGTTCTAGAAAGGCCCTTTCTGATGACGCACATTCAAAGAAGAATTCACGTCAATGCCACTTATAGGTAATTAGGTTTTCAACGACTGCCAAACACAGAGTTCGGTGAACAGAAACCCTTGGAAAACAGCATGATCGCTGCAACTAAAAGGACAACGGACATCTAGAGATACAAATATACTAGCAATGCCTGGGGATAGCACGTATATGTATCCACAAGTAGCTCTTGTCGGCACATGCGTGTAAACGTAATGGTCACAACGCCTGCGGCGATAGGTATTCTTCAGAGGCCAATGCACATATAGGGAACAAGTTCCATTCGACGTATTGTTTTATGCAGAAGCCACAAGAGCAAATTATCTTTATAATGCTCGGTGTAAAAGGGGAAAAGGCGTCGTTGACGACTTCTTTATATTTTGGAACTGAATTTGATAGTGAGCCTGCCTAAGCACAAGAAAACATTGTTTACGAGTTTGCTTTCTCCCGGAAAAATAAATAAACTGTTGAACACATATTGTTATTCATGCAGAGTATGTTCATGTTATGTGAATTTAACATTGAGCTAAATAACAAGGCAGTGCAGGTTCAACATAATGCAAAACACAAAATGCTAAAGCGTCCATAATAACTACTTCATCTTTGACGCTGTTGCGCTTGGCGTAATGAATAACGAGTAGAGTGAGCCGCTGGAACTCATCCTGCACTTACATATAACACTCATTTCGTAGTTGTCCTCAAAGGGAAGATGACACCTCTGTACTTTGAGCAGAAAAAATGATTTAATGACTGGAATTACATGCTTATATATTCTCAGCCCACGATACGAGTAGTAAGTGTAGCAAAATGTGCATGACAGAAGTCTTTACATTGCGATTATTGGAAGACACTTGTAGATAATGTGATACAGCATCCAATGATCTGGCCAAACGTCGTGAGCCCTTTGCAAACGGATTGACTGGCTATTTATTCTTTACTATATTCTGCTGCGCTGTGAGCTCAACCCGTGGCCTACGCAACCTGTTATGCGTGTAGCAGGGAAGCATTTGACAAGCTGACAAAGAAATTCATAATGACGAACCTAACTTAAAGTCGTAACCGAACCGTATTCATTCATTGTTTCATACCCCTTCTGTATCGGTGCCAACATCTGCGCCTCGAATGGCGACGGACAACACAAATCTGACGAATAGGCTGGAGAAAACATTGGGGATATCCGCAGCCAGAAAGCTACCAAAAATTACTGAAACTGATGCCACTTTCCAGATTACTACTTTCAAGAGATGTATTCAATACCCTCCTATGTCAGTTGCCTAATAGTTTGCAGAAGCCATAAATGGTGCTTGTGATTGTAAACTAAAGAAAAGGATCAAACAAAACAGCGAACAAGTGCTCGAAGAAGTGTTAGGAATAGTGTGAAAGCCAGCAAAAAATTGAGTAAGTAAGCTCCAGTTATTTAGAGAGAGAGGGAGTGAGACAGAGCCATAGAGAGTGAGTGTACGAACGTTTCTCTCGCCGAGTCCCTCCACGGATCATTGACCACCGACCAACCTACCGCCCACTCCAAAAATAATCACAAAGTGAAAGGAAGCTATGCGCTTTAAAAAATTCCAGATCTTCTGCTCTTTAATATATATTTTTTTTTACAAAACTGAAGCCAACCACGGAAAGTGTCAATGAAATACAGGCGCTTTTGTCATTGCAAGAATTTGAGTATTTGATTTCGGAAGAAGTTAAGCACGGTTATGAATTGTGTTGTTGGATGTTTTTCATTTTCTCCTTGTTAATGTTGGTCACACTCTTACCATTCTATCTAATTAAGAGAACCACGCAATCTGGAGCTTTGCATAATAAGGTGTATTATAACATGGTTCAGTTATTTGGCGCTTGTATGAAAGCTACAAGGTCAATATGCGCAAAGGTTTACGAAACTGCAATAAAGGGAAATGTTCCACGCAGTACATCTGTCGCTCATATTCCGCGCACAAGCTCGCACTTCTACTAGCTGCAGCGATTGTGGACAGCAAAGCGAAAAAAAAAAAATGTCGCATAGGATCCTAAAGAAGCAATAAGAAACAAAGAGCGCAAACGATGCCTAAAAAAATTCGCAGTTCCGCCCGAACTGTGAAAAACCGATTGCGATTGCAAATTAGTAGATTTCTGTAAGAAGTAAGAATATTCGTTTTATCGCGCGTATAAACTTGCAAACATTCCTTTTCTAAGTAAATTATCAATGATAGAATGTGTAAGCGTGACTGAACGAGGACGTTAGTTAGTTAGTTAGTTCGGCTTTAATGGTACAAAGACAACTAAGGCCATGCTGCGCCAGTCACAAGACAAAGTAAAACGGAGCGTTAGAGCAGGTAAACCTGCATTACATTATAGTTGGTGTAAATAACCAGTTTTTTTCTAAAAAGACGAAAAGGTTAGCAGGTTAACGGCTTAGCATATGCCACTAGGGGGTCATCTGCTAGTAATAGGGCAGTGTGTAGTGGAACGTGGAAATTATGCAGGCTGTGTAAAAACCTCCGTCTCAGTGTGTCGATGTGTAGACATGTTATTAGGATGTGCATGACTGTAAGAGCTTCATTGCATTTTTTCGCAAGTTAGCGGGTCTTCTTTTCGGAGAAGCAAATTGTGCATCAGATGTGTGTGTCCAATTCGAAGTCGACACAAGATCACCTCGTAGAACTGTTGCTGGTGACTGCATACTTTCCACTCGCCAATTACAGGTTTAATTAGATGAAGCTTGTTGCTTAAACAATTGGCCCAATCGCGTTGCCATTTTGACGTCAAGGCCTTCCAAATCGCGTTGACCCTGTCTTTATATGGAATTGCTGTATTTTTAAGGTTCTTGTACGCTGCCATTGATACGCATCTATCCACTGCTTCGTTACCCAATATCCCAACATGGCTTGGTACCCAGCAAAACCTAATTGATGTGCCATATTTGTTTGACGATAATGCGTTCAAAATATCGCCCAACAAGGTTTCACTTTGGGATTTCATATGTAGAGCCTTCAGTACGCTTAATGAATCTGTGTATATGATAGTGTTTTCATGTTTGTCAGCAGTGATCTTTTGAACTACCCTCCACATTGCGTACACTTCGGCTCTGTAGACTGAGGCATGCTGAGGTTAGCGAATACTTGTTTCCCAATTTTCTGTTACGGCCCCCACACCCACGTGTTTTTCCGTTTTAGAGTCATCAGTATAAAATTCCATGTAATCTTTATACTTATTTTGAAGAGCGCGGAATTCTTGTATGATGTGCTCATGTGGTGTGTCTCTTTAAATGTGTTCGTGTCCAGTCACATAACGCTATGAAATCACACCACGGGGGTAAACGTTCTGGCTTTCTGGCAACCTGGAGGACTTCCCGTGGGATGTCATAATCCCGACAGTACTCCTCGTATCGCAGGATAAGCGGCCTAATAATGTTTGGTTTATTTGTATCATGTAAGCGTGAGCTGCACTGTGACGATGTTGGAGCATGTCTGTTGTGCTGAGGATCAGATTCTGAGTATGTAGGAAAAAGTTAGTAGCGCTCTGCGATGCTGTAAAGGAGGCTCATTACATTCAACATGTAAGCTCTGGATAGGTGATGTTCTGCATGCACCGCATGCCAGTCGTAGTCTAATATGCTACGCACCAAAGTGCGGTAGATGCGTAGCAGGCATTTGCAGTCAGAGCCCCACCGTTTCCGGGAGAGGAGTTTTATGATCTTAAGTGCATTATTCGCTTTGATTTTTATACTTTTTTATGTGCGCGAGAAAGTTCAACCTTTTATCAAACAGAACACCCAGAAACTTGTGCTCTTGTTTTACGGGTAGTGTGGCATCATGTAGTTTAAAGATGGGATATGCTTGTAGGCCTCTCTTTTGCGTAAAGACAACACTTATAGTTTTTTCACTTGAGAAGCGAAAGCCGTTTTCAGAAGCCCACTGCGTTAGTTTGTTTATTGTAATTTGAATTTGTCGTTCGCAGGTTGCCATGTTTGATGCACGACATGCAATTTGCAGATCATCCACATATAGTGAATGCATTATAGAGGATGGAATTACATTATTGAGCGAGTTCATTTTCACCACAAACAATGTTGTGATCAATACCCATCCATGAGGTACTCCGTTTTCCTGAATAAATACGCGCGACAGCACCGTTCCTAAACGTACTTGGAATGTTCGATCGGACATGGCATCAGCTAGATATTTAAGCATTCTGTCGCGGATCCCTAAATCCGCTAAGTCCCTTAAAATACCGAACCTCCATGTTGTGTCGCATGCTTTTTCAAGATCAAAGAAAACTGAGACAATATTGCTTGTGTATAAAGGCCGCACGTATCTCGTGTTCTAACAGAACTAGATGATCTGTTGTAAAGCAGCCTTTTTTGTACCCACACTGATGATTATCGAGCGGGTTCTCAGTTTCGAAGACGTATGCCAATGTGATGTTTATAATAGATTCAAAGGACTTGGCAAGACAGCTTGTGAGTGCTATAGGTCAGGAGCTGGTAGCTGTTGTAGAATGATTTCCAGCTTTCAAGAAAGAGATTATAATGGCTTTTTTTCCAATCATTCGGCATTTTTTCTGTTTTCCAGATTATGTTAAAAAAGCGGAGCAATGTCATAACTGCTTTTGGAGATAGGTGTGCGAGTTGTGTAATGTAATCTGTCCGGAACTGGCGCTGTTTTTTGCCAGTACTGAGTACTCTGTTGATTTTCGGAAGTGTTAAAGGGCCATTATTTGATCTCTCGGGACTTCCTGTTGTCGGAAGCTTTTGTTTTTCTGCTGATTGTTTATATTTATGAAATTCAGTGGAATAGTTTATTGAGCTTGATGTGTTATGAAAATGCTGCCCTAATATGTCTGCTTGTTCTTTTAAATTTGTTTGTGTACCTGGAGGTGAAAGTATGGGGATCGTATAGGGGCTTCCTCTCTTCTAAACTTACGAAGCTGATCCCACATTCTTTTGGATGTCATTGAGCTATTGATGGAGGATACATACGTTTGTCAAGACTGTCTTTCGGCATGCCTACGCGCGTGCCTGGCTTTCGCCTTTGCTTTTTTAAAATACAGGAGGTTATTTTTTGGTGGGTATCGCCGAAAGATACCCCACGCTTTCATTTGTGCTTTTTTAGTTTGAGTACACTCATTCGTCCACCAGGGTTTTATTTTTTCCTTAAGAAGGCGGAGGATTGCGGGATCATCTGTTCTGCTGCAGCAAGTGTGAATGTTATACTGTTTTCATTCATTTCGTCTATTGTTTGATCATGTGATATGTCAACCAGACTGGCCTTCTCGCTAAACAGAGGCCAGTCTGCTAGATCGAGTTTCCAAAGGGGTGGTCTTAATGGTACTGTAGGGAAAGGAGATGCTTTTTTTTAATAATGCCGGGCATATGATCACAACCATAAGGATTATTAATAGCCCTCAATTTAAAATCGATCAAGAGAGATGAAGTGCACAGCGCCAGGTCTAGACAGCTCATAGCTCCTGTGCTTGGGGAGCGGTAGGTTGCCGCACCAGTGAATAAAAGGAATATTTCGTTTATTAGGATAAAATCGTGAAGTGTTTGTCCCCTGGTGTCAGTTGTTTCGCTACCCCATAATATGTTATGAGCGTTAAAATCACCTGCTATTAGAGAAGGTTTGCTGGTTTAAAATTAACTCCGGATCTCTTACAGTAAAATGTGAATGGGGTGGAATGTACATTGAACAAATGGCAATGGTTTTATGTGCTAAAATCGTGACAGCAACGGCATCTAAGTGAGTATTCATGGCAACTTCTCTAGCTGCAATGCCGCTCTGTAGAACAATCGCTACACCACCAGAAAGGCAGTTCGCCTGAGTACGGTCGCGCCGTACAACAGTGAAGCCTTTTAATATGTATCTGTGCTTTCCTGTAAGCACAAGGCCACAGGAGAGAAGTTTATTAACATGTCTTTAATGTCATCTGAGTTGAGTAATAGCCCTCTACAATTCTAATGAATAATAAAAGCCCTCTTAAAATTGAAAGATAAGAAATGGCATTACGGAAAAATTAAGAGGTGGGGTGTTAGGTGACATGAATTTAAAAAGACTAATACAAATGAGCGATAACCTTTAGGTTATCGTTTTCTTATTTTGAATGGTTATTGGGATTTTGTCCCTCTTACGGTGCTCGAGAGAGCGCTTGTCCTTCGGTGTCAATCACACCGGAGTTTTTGTGTCGGCCTCCATCGCTCTCTCTGAGGCGCTTGAGTACAGAGAATTTGGCGCCGAGACACGTGTCTCGGGCCTTGTGGTTCATTTGATCTTAGGGCCCTGCGTGACTGGTGTCTGCAGGGCCTGCGAAGATAATGGAGCAGCACTGGCTGCTTCCACCACGGGGGCGGAAGGTGTCATTACGGGACCACTGTGCGTGGGCCCGCAGGACTCCTCAGGCCACTGTGACGCTACCCCCACCTTCGTCACATCGGCATAACAGCGTCGCGATAGATAGTCAGTCGCTTTCTGGCTTCAAAGAACGAGATTTTTTCTTTACCAGTTAGTGCAATTACTTCTTTTTCTTTTTTTCCAGCAAGGGCAAGACCGCCAGTAAGCGGGATGATCTCCTTTGCAGTTAACACAATGTGGTGAAGAGGTGCAATTCTCAGATTGGTGATAATTGGAGCTGCATTTAGCACAAGTTGTTTGTCCTCGGCATGCATGTCAAGCATGTCCAAATCTTTGGCACTTGAAACATCATCTGGGATCCGGGATATATGCTCTCACATTGACTTTGACATAACCTGCATCGAGTGAAGTAGGCATTACGCTTGTTCTGAAGGTGAGCATAACATGTTTGGTGGGGATTTCTTGGTCGTTTCTGCGTATTGCTATTCTTTGTACTTTACCAACATTTTGTTCCTGCAAACTTTCCAGCAGTTCCTCATTGCTTAAACTAATGAAGTCTTCTTCAGAGATTACTCCCCTGCTTGTATCAAGTGTTCTGTGGGCTGAAACTGTGACTGTCGCGTCGCCAATATTGGTAAGTTCAGAGAGCTTCTCTGCTAGATTTTTATCATTAAGTTCTAAGAGGAGGACGCCGCTAGACATTTTGGAGGCTTTGTATGTCGGTATTTGGCTACAAGGAATGGAGAGAGCTTTCTTACTGGCATGTTGGTTTTAATGTGGACTACATAGTACTTAGGGAAAGATTGAGCATTGCTTCGAAAGGAGAATTGGAATGGTACTTCGGTGCAGCATGTCTTCAGACACCGATCATAGACAACAGACGCTTGCGCTGCCGTAGGAAAATTTCTATGTGCGGCAACAGCGCCGACCGCCCACCACGGAGCCCAACGAGGGGACACCGCAAAGCTTGTGTTCAAGCCTGCACGACGCCAGCCGTACGCCGTCACTATAACCAAATATGATGTACCCAAAGTAGGATAGCCACACAAGGTTAACCCTTACCGCCGTGGAGAAAGGAATCAAATTAAATAATTGGGTTTTACGTGCCAAAACCACTTTCTGATTATGAGGCACGCCGTAGTGGAGGACTCCGGAAATTTTGACCACCTGGGGTTCTTTAACCTGCACCTAAATCTAAGTACATGGGTGTTCTCGCATTTCGCCCCCATCGAAATGCGGCCGCCGTGGCCGGGATTCGATCCCGCGACCTCGTGCTCGCAGCCTAACACCATAGCCACTGAGCAACCACGGCGGGTGGAGAAAGGAATCAACTGGAAAAGAAAAGAAGACAGGAAAGATAAAAATTTAAGAATAAAGACGAATGTCTGAGGAGAGAGAGACAGGAAGAGGCGACTGCCGATTTCCCCCTGGTGGGTCAGTCCAGGGGTGCCGTCTACGTAAAGCAGATGCCAAGGAGATGTGTTGCCTCCGCCGGGGGGCCTTAAAGGTCTGAACACCCGGCATCGGCTCAACCCCAGTATCCCCCTTTCCCCAGACACGGCTAAGCCGCGCACGGCTGCAAGCGGGAGTGTCCAAGCCTCGTGTGCTCGGGTACGTGGTTTCGCAACACACCAAGCGCCTTCTGACGCAGACGCCCCAGCTGGGGACGAGGACGTGGAAAGAAACAACCACACAGACAAAGTGGTGTCTTTATGTGTCATCTTTTTTCTACGTCCTTGTTCAGTTACGCTTAACCCTTTCAGCCCTGGAATTTTTGTTTTTGCCGCAGATTTTTTCCCTTTGCATTTTCTTCAATTTGAAGGTCCAAAGGACATGCTCACAAAATATGAAGCTTGTGCGTGAAGTAATTACCGATTTGGCTTCATGTCCTCAAAATGGACATCAGGGCTCAGTGGGTGTAGGAATAAAAAAAAAATTACTTTATTTTATGCGGCTATTACAACAAAAACTAAGCACAAGATTGATTATTTCATTATGTGAAAGTCCTTGAAGCAATTACTGGACTTCGTCAAGCACAGGTGCACTTTGCACTTTTCACAAAAAATTCGAACTTTCCCTGCGCAACCGTCCATTTCACACGGCTGTGCCCTAGCGTTGGAGCGAGTTGGCCTTGACACCCCAAGGGTGAGGCTTGCCCTTTACATATTGCGTTATGTCCAAACGGCCCTTGAAAGGGACAATCTGCTCATCAATGCACAGATGCTCCTATACCTCGAGATCATGGCACCTTGCTTGCAAATTCTTGAGCAGAGGTCTCACCTTCCAGAGTCTCTCATTGATGTCCGGCTTGTTCGCATCAACAATGTGAGGAGTGTTGCACAGCTTCTCGAAGCGGTTGTGCGAGATCTCGCTTGATGCAATGTTAGCAATTCTCATTGCAGGATTCCAATATAGGTGAAACCTTGGATATTTCAGGACACCCATTATCAGATGGAGAGCCACCAGGCGGCTGATTTCATCTTCATCAGTGCTTACACACGTGCCAAACTGAAAAACAGAATACTGATATGTTTTCTCAGCAAGCTCAGTAAAGACGCTCTTCGGGACATAACGGCTAAAATAACCAAATGGTGAGAATATCTCATCTTCCATGTGAAGGCCTTCGTGAGCGGCCTCTTTGAATATGGTCTCTGGCACCTTGAAAGGCTGTCTCGCCCAGCCGCTTGCCATTGGTTGTGTGCTATCCTCTTCCGAATCAGCTTCTCAACTGTCACACTCGCTCTCCGCTGTGGTTCCAAGCGCGTCGTCCCCCTCGTCACCGCTGCCGCCAGACTCGTCGCACTCGCCTTCCACGTCTGATAATTTACCGTCGTCCAGTTCTTCAAAGAGACTATCCGTGCATTCTTGCAAGCGTCGTGAGCGTTGACATGGCACGACTAAAATAAGGCCGCCATTATCGATGCACCAGAAAAATATGAAAGAGAATACGGCTAAAGCGAAGAACGCACGACTTACAACCACTAAGCCCTGATGTCGTCAAAAGTGGACATGTAAACAAAGGGTCACAACAGTAGAAGTATGCAGGTTAGGCCTACGATTTTCCGCATGCCGCCTACGCTAACAGTAGGAAATAAGTATAAAAAATATCAGCCACAAATACCCGAGACTTCAAAAGTTATACATTGTGAAAGTCGATACTTAGCCGAAGGCTGCTCAGCCATGGTACGAACAAACACTTCGTCGTCGTCATCACGTGAGCGTCCACAAAATGCTCCGCTGCTGATCGCAGTAGCGACAGGGCTCTCGGAGGAACAACCCACAAAAAAATTATTGTTTTCAGTTTTGGTTTTACATGTGAGAAATACGTTTTACTTTGTGGGATCAATTGACGACGCCAGGGCCGAAAGGGTTAAACATGCTATCGTAAAGTCATACCAACCAGTCCGCGAACATGATAGAAATAATTAGGGAACCCAGTGTCTCGTGCACGCAGGTAAACGTGAACACATCTCACTAGATGAGTACGAGAACAAGCTGTGAAAATGCTGGAGTGAACAATTGGAGTAGCAGCAAGCGAATTGACTTTCGTGCATCTCTCGCTTTAACCCAAACGAAAATTTCAAAATATCCCTCACACGAAGCCACTGGCACTACGCGCACTGTGAGGAACTCCTGTCTTCTTCAGGGACCGGAATACCACACTCCTTTCCGCGTTATACAGGGTACAGCACATAAGGTAATGTTCTATGTCACCGCACATACCACACATTGAACATAATGGAGACAACGCCAGGGCAGTCTTATCAATAGCAGTAACATCCAAGAAAACCTACCATAGACATCGAATCATGAAAGTAGAACTTGAGATCTGTAGCACACATACAATTGACATATTTCAAATAAGACATATTTGACACATAAATATACATACGTAGCATACATACGAGGAGATGTTAGTTTGCTCCTTCCGTGAAATTTCCTCCGCCTTGCGTAAGTTTGCAGAACTGATTTGCGAAACCTCGAAATATAGCGGTATATGACTAGTTTCTGTATACACAGAGAATAATGATAGGTTATTATGAATAAGATCCATGGTATGTTGTGGTTTATCTACTATTTGATATTTTTCTCACAATATTACAAAATATGTACATGTGATTCAATACTGCTGAACGGCTATTTGATTTCAAAAAAAGCTCTAAATGAACAGGAAAAAAAAATCATTAACCGTCGTCGGGTGACGACAAACTTACGAAATGTTTTTTTTTATTTATTCAGTGGGGCACAGTGCTGAAGGCCACACAAGTGCATTGTAGCAAATATTCTTATTTCCAGTTCAACTCTAAATAAATGAGTAGCTCGAGCTAATACGCGGATTCCTGCATAAACTAGCTTTTTCATTGCGATAGCCAATTGCATATACAATCAAGTCACATTTCGCCGCCACCGTGATGCTCCGTATAAGCTGCCAGAGCGATAAAATCGTCACCAAGCGCCTCATGCTGTATGCACGATTTAAAGCACGTCAGGTTGAATCGGCAAAGGCGGCTCAATCTCACATACGTGAGCGAGGAAGGCGAGGCTAAGGCGCACCCCCTTCTTTGGCACAGGAGGCACGGCGGGGCGTTCTTCTCCGGCTCAGGTGGAAATCTTTCACTACGTGGAAGAGTTCCTCGTTAACCGTAAAGCCATAATGGCGGCAGAGCCCGCCAAATCCGAACAACCAGAAATAGGCAGCCAAGCGACAACACAAGGTTCGCTATTTTCCTCTTGCTAAACGAAGCGCCAAATTTAGTTTTGCAAAATTTATGTTGTGATGGGAGGCTAGCCTTTTCAGTTAATATTACCACTTGGCTTCTCGGTTATGCACCTGGGCAAGTGGCCCAAGGATAAAGATTGTTTCGGGTGTAAGCACTTTCCTAAACCTACAGCGATACAAGCTTCGTACCTAAAATAGCCCGATCGTGTCTGGCATGGAAATTGGGAAGTCTGTCCCGAAAGTGTGGCGCTTGTTTCTTGACCGCCTTTTAATATTGCCCACACACAGGTGATCGCTTCTGTGTTGTCTATCGAAGCCCGAGTTCGTGCATGTTGCGGTTGCTGGAGTAGTTACTTTTGCTTGTATAATGATGCGGGGATCAAGTTCTCTTCAATAAATATTTCTCTGGCCGCACATTGGTGTTGTGTAGTTACCGGTGTGCGGCACAACTTTTGACAATATGCTGCGTTACGAAAAGAGCTTCCTTCTGTGCACTTAATCAACAGGATGCCGGCCAGATGAAGCCTAAATTACAAAATGATTTGCTTGGTACCATGCAATGTCTGGGCTGAAACTCAAGATCGCAGTTCGGATGTTATTGCCGTTGCAAGCATCGCATTGCATTCGATATACCGGTTGATGGGCAAGCCGATTAACCGTCTAATTTCAGCATGCACATGAACCTTTCTCACATCCACGCTGTTCTACTTAATTCTAATCACAGCTGTGAAATTGCAGTTTTATCGTGGTGCTGCAATATTGGGACAATATAAACCAATGAAGTATGCTTTAAATTTCAGTGCCTTTGACATTTAACTCTAACATTTCAGATATTAGCATATAAGGGCGCCATATGAACATATGTGCATATACAAATTAACCAGATATGGTCATTTATGAGGTTTGAGTGGCCCATACGTCGGCGCTAATCAAAATGGAGATAAATGGACATATATAGCCTTTATATGGCACATCTGGCCGCATGAAACCAATTTTGTCGGTAACCATATATTAAACTCTTATATAGGCCCTGGTAAGGTATTTTCGCAAGGGGCGTATCAGGCTAGGCGCGAGTGACATGTTGAAGCTAAAATTTGTGCATCTGAGTTTTTGAAGCTTCAGCCAGCGTAGCTGCCGGCATAAACCAGTGATACTTCTCAAAATCTTGTGTGTATTTAGCGCATATTACTGTGCCCGAACCTATTAATAGTGAGAGAAGCGTATCTCCCAGTACGGTCAATCTATTTTCGAGCGAGCTCCTCTCATTCTGAGAGGCTATCGAGCATCACAGTCTCTAATGTTATCCAACGTGAGAAAACGCCCTGGATTCACACTGGAGGCGCCGCAAGACACTGGTTTTACCTCTGGGATGGAAGATATTTCCATGTAAGAAATCATAGCTCAACATTTAGACGCTTCTATTGTGGTTTTACAAGAATGGACGACTGCAAGGAACGGCGTAGGTGAAAAAGAGATGCTCATTTCCCTGTCGGTCCCAGTGCATTTGCCTCATTCCCCTGACTGATGCGAAGTGCGTGTTTGTGCTAGTGTGTGTCTGAGAGGGTGTACGTGTGCATGTGAGTGTGTGTGATTGTGGGCAGTTTCTCTATTCAATTTTCGTTGTGTTGATCTTTGGTGACACTCCTTTGAAACTGTCTAGTAAATAAAATCAATCGGCGAGATACGTTCTTTACCAAATACACACTGTTTGAATGTGAAAGTGAAAATGTAGGTTTTTTTTTAAATTGAACTAATGAGACCGCCATTAAAACAAACATTCCTGCAAGCAATTATGTAGAAAACAAATAAATCCACAAAGCCCTTCATTAGTAGTAGTAAAGGTGCATAATGTAAGATAAGTATACTAAATTAAGGTATGAACATTCAATCTTTTTAAAAAGAATCTCAAAAACATTTAGCAAGACCTATTTATTAAAGGTATTCTACCGTATATTATAGTTTATGATTCCTCAAAAGTGAATTCATATGTACACAACAAAATACAAGGGATGAATGTTGCGAGATAACGTATAATGTTACAAAAGAATAAAGGTTTGCTGATTTGCTACGTAATTGCTTCCTTAGGGGAACGAGGCACATGAAAACGAGCTGTATCAGACAAGAAAAATGATGGAATGGAATTTATTCCTAAAGATAAAGCTCGCTGACTGGCATCTGATTAAAAAAAACGATCAGATCTGCAGCTAAAAGGACTATCAATGTAAAGGGATACCATTATAAGAAAAATACCAAGGGAATACACTTCTATATATCTACAAGTAGCTCTTGTCATTACATGCGTTTAATATAGTGGATGCTATCCCTTCTCAGGTAGGTATTCATGTGACGCCAATGCGCACATCTCTCCGGTGGCAATTTCTCAGAAATTATGCGCGCCTACTTGGTTCTAGAAAGGCAATATCTGATGAGGCACATTGAAAGAAAAATTGACATGAATGTTGCTAATAAGTAAAGATGTTTCCCTTGACTGCCAAAGATGAAGGTCGGTGATTCGGGGAAAAAATCGGAGAAATTCGGAGAAAAGTCGGAGAAAAAAATCACAGCTGCTGCTAAGATTAATATGATCGTCAAGGGATACAACTATGTTGAATATACGTATGGAATGCACTTGTAGATATCTGCAAGTAGTTCTCGTCATTTGTAATGCAAGGAATGGGCGGTTCTTGAACATCACATGCGATGAAATATATTCAATACTATCCCTTCTCCGGTAGGTATTTATGTGACGTAAATGCACACCTGTCTGTTACGGTAAATTCTTAGAAGTGATGCCTGGTTCTAGAAAGGCCCTATCCGATGACGCACATTCAAAGAAAACTCGACGTCAATGTCACTTATAAGTAGTTAAGTTTTCAACGAATGCCAAACGCAGAGTTCGGTGACTAGAAGCGCATGGAAAACAGAATGACCGCTAAAACTAAAAGGACAACGTGCATCTAGAGAATCAAGTATGCAAACAATGCGTCGGGATAGCACATATATGTATCCACAAGTAGCTCTTGTCATCATATGCGTGTAAAAGTAATGAACGTACGCGTCTCGCGATAGGTATTCTGCGCCAATGCACACATCTGGGAAAAGTTGCATTCGACATATTGTTTTATGCAAATGCCACAAGAACGAATTTACTTTCTAATGCTAGGTGTAAAATTGGAAAAGGCCTGATGGACGACATCTTTACCTTTCGGAACTATTTTCATAGTCAGTCTCCTTAAGCACAAGAAAACATTTTTAACGATTTTTGCACTTCTCCCGGAAAGATAAATGCACCTTTGAGCATATTTTTTATACTTGTAGAGAATGTTCATATTGTGTTAATTTAACATTGGACTAAATAAAAAGCGTGTTCAGGTTCAACATAAGCAAAACACGAAATGCAACAGGGGGCAAATTAATTATCTTCTCTTTGACACTGTTGCGCATGCCGTAATGATTAACGAGTTGAGTGAGCCGCAGCGACTCACCCGGCTGTTATATATAACACTAAATTTGCAGTTGTCGTCAAAGGGACGACGACACGTCTGTACCTTGAGCAGAAAAATTATTTCATGACTCCTATTACGCGCCTATAGTTTCTCAGCCCACAATACAAGTAACAAGTGTAGCAAAAGGAACATGACAGAACTATGTCTAGTTGCGATCATTGGAAAACACTTGTAGATAAGGTGATACAGCATCCAATGATCTGGCCAAACGTCGTCATCCCCCTGTTGACCGATTTACTGGCTTTTTATTCGTTAATATATCCGTCTGCGCTGTGACCGCAACCTGCGGGCTACGCTACTCGTTATGCGTGTAGCACTGCGGCATTTGACGGGCTGGTAAAGAACATAAGATTCCATTACGTAACCGAATGGTCTCCGTTGATTATTTGAAAACCCTTCTGTATCGGTGCCAAGGTCAGCGCCGTTAACATAAATCTGACGAAGAAGCTGGAGAAAACATTGCGCATATCCACAGCCAATAATCTGCTAAACATTCCTGCAAATAATGCCACTTTCCCGACTACTACTTTGAAGAGATCTATTCAATACCCTCCTCTGTCAGCTGCTTGATAGTTCCTAATTAAATAAGGTGCCGCAGATGGAACACATTCTCACATATTAAAAGGTAGTTCTGCGTGTTTGTGTTCATAAAAGATATCTAAAGTGCATATAGAACTAAAACTGTTAGAATCGTCAATGCTTGATGTTTCCAAACTGAATGCCCCTTATTGTAGAGCTTGTCGCTGCGCATTTGAAGCACAACGTTTTCATAGATGGTATCTGGTGTTCAGAGTTCAGGTGTTCGATCTTCTGTCCGTTCGGGCGTACCACAAGGCACAGTTCACGGACGAGTACTCTTTCTAATTTACATTATTGATCTTCCTACTGAGATCTCTTCTAACATTCGATTGTTCACAGACGATTGTGTAGTTTATCGACGCATAACTAACACTTCAGAGTTGGATTTCCTTCAAGCAGACCTAAATCTCATTTAATTTCGGTGTAACGAATGGTTGATGTCTTTAAATCCTAAAAAGAACCTCGCCAGTTTCTTTTCATCACAGACAGCATCACCAATCAGGTAAATACACTATATACGGCGCCTAAATCGCATCGGTAGACTCATATAAGTACCTCGCCATAACCTTTTCAACTACCCTAACTTGGTCACATCATGTCATTACCTTAGCCAATGCAGCTAATCGAACACTTGGTTTTTTCCGTCGGAACCTAAGACTGGCTCCCCCATATGTAAAATTGTTAGCTTATGTTACATATGTCCGTCCTAAGTTAGAATATGCATGCTCTGTCTGGGATCCTCATCAACACAACCTATCATATACACTGGAATCAATTCACAACCGTGCAGCCCGGTTTATCTACTCGGAATATTCTTATCATGCAAGCGTGTCTGAACTAGAAACCCGCGCCGGTCTCACTAACCTAGAATCACGACGTCTTATTTCTATACTGTTTTTTTTAACATATTCTATCATTAACCACTCCACATTTCAGCTATATTACCAGCTCATCTTCAGTCCAGCCGCATTAACCGCAGCAAAGCCGTGTGTCCTCCCCCGGCGCAGACTACCTCTCATCTACGATCACCTTATGTGAAAAGCGCCACGAACTGCAACGGTCTCTCTGCCGACGTCACGCACTACTCCGACGCTCATCACTTCAAGGCTGCTCTCGTATCACTGTTTTGTTAAACCAAGCCCATCCCAAATTAATACCCCATCTCTGGGGCCTTCAAGGTTTAATAAATAAATAAATAAATAAATAAATAAATAAATAAATAACCGGGCATTGTGTGCTTTTCTGCGACTTGAGTTACCAAAACGAAACCGGGAGCACAAGCTCTGCTAGTTACATAGAAGCTTAAGCTGGTATCTTCTGAAAAAAAAAATTGAAGTACAAGGTAAGTGAGTGTCATGACACGCTAAAAGCTTCCTTAATAATGATGCTGACATTGTGGCGAGATAGCACAAAGACTATTAGTTCGGCCGCATATCGGAGTTCGTCTTGCGCCACTTGATCCAAGTCTCATTTAGGAGAAATAAAATAGGTCAAAAAGATGAGTGCTGCTGTCCAAGATAAAGTAATATTAACGTGCCTTCTCCGGAGGTTTACTTATTTATTATATATTACCCCTCAGAAAAGCTTTGCAGAAAATATAAATTGTGCTTGTGAGTGTAAACTAAACAAACGGATCAAAAAAAGACACAATAGAGCGAACAAGTGCACGAAGAAATGTTAGGAACAGTGAGAAAGCCAGCAAAAAAAATGAGCAAGAAAGGTCCAGGTATTAAGAGAGAGAGGGAGTGAGACAGAGCAATAGAGAGTGAGGGAACGAAAGTTTCTCTCACCGAGTCCCTACACAGATCATTGACCACCGTCCACCTAGTACCCACTCAAAAAATAATCATCAAGTGAAAGGAAGCTATGCGCTTTAATAAAGACTAGAGCTTCTGCCGTTTATTGCAGTTTCTCGCAAAACAAGACCGAACCACGGAACGTGCAAGTGAAATAAATGCGCTTTTGTCATTGCAAGAATTTCGGTATTTTAGTTCGGGAGAAGTTAACCATGGTTATGAATTGTGTTGCTGGATGTTTTCTTTTTAATTTTCTCCTTGTCAGTTGTCGGTCAAACTCTTACCATTCTATCTATTAAACAGAACCACAGAATGGAGCCTTGACTAATAGGGTGTATTGTAACGTGGTTCAGTTTTCTGGCTGTTGTATGAAAGTTACACGGTCAATGGACGTCAATGTTTACGAAACGGCAATAGAGAAATGCTCAGGAGAGTACATCATTCGCTCATATTTCTATATATTGAATAAGCCATAGCCAGCAGCCTGCTAGTAGCAGCGATTGTGAACAGCAAACAAAATCGAAAAAATAATGCGGCATACGACCCTAAGGAAGCAATAAAAAACGAAGAGGGCCAAGGTTGTCTTAAAAATTACCAGTTTTACTAGAAAGGTGAAAAACCGACTTCGACATCAAATGAGTAGTTAGCAGTACGAAGTAACAATATTAGTTTTATCGGCAGTATAAACATGCAAACATTCGCTTACTAACTAAATGATGAAAGATTGATTGTGTAAACCTGACTGAACGACGAAGTGGAAAAAAAACAAACACACAGAGACAGTGCTGTGTTTATGTGTCAGCTTATTTCTACGTCCTTGTTCAATTGCCCTTACACGTTGTATCGTAAATTCATATCGACTAGCCCGTTAACGTGTTATAAATAATCACGAAACACGGTATGCCGTGTGCGCAAGTAAACATGAACAGATCTCACTCGATGAGCGCAAGAACACGCTGTCGAAATGCTGGAGTGAAGAATTGCAGCAGCAGCAAGCGAATGGACCTTCGTGCACCACTCGCTTCAACCCGAAGAAAAATTCGAAAATACCACTCATACGAAGTCTTTAGCTCTACATGCACTTTGCAAACAACACAAATCGTTTTGAATATGACGCCAGCTCTGCCTCGCACTTTGGCAACGTCGCAGATCGCATTCAAGATACACCAGCGCCGGCAATGCGTCCCTACAGCAGCCACCAAAGGGGTTTACTTCCGTGTCCGCCATTCGCAAGTCCAACGCTGGAGTAGACAATGCGGATGAGGAAGTGGGATTGTGAAGAGGAAGAGGCGCTATTTTCTGCAGCCCACTAGGGAGCATGACTCAGTCCCTTGGGGAATGGGAGGGCGACACAAAGGATAAAGAAAAAGGAGAAGAGAGACAAGGTCGAGACGATTGCTGAGTCACGTACCATAAGGTACCGCTGTAAGCGGTAGCATTGCAGCACAGTCACAATTTACACGACAGCCCTGGTGAACCGCCCCTTGGATGCCGAGACCGCGGGGAGTCCGAGGCGTCGGAATGAGACGTGGATAGACGTGTCCCCATTCTGTACGGAGGGGAAGACCAGGATGACATCGCGGCGCGCTATGAGACGCCGTGCAAGAACGCACCCGTCACTCGCCTGGCTTCCGTGACTCGGGCGCGACGGGAGAGGACGCGATTCCGACCCGCGTTACTCGCTCGCGCACGCGAGATTGAATCGCCTTCCCCGGCTCACCATCGCACGCTTACACTCGCACCTACAGTATACGGCACACCACTACGGTTTTATCGCCCTAGGACTTTATACAGAACATCACGGTGACGGCGACGCCAGAAAAGCACCTGGAGTGTCCATATAGTTGCTATCGCTATAAAACATCCTGCAGGCTCTCTTCCATAATTCTATTTTTGGTACATGAGTATTTATGATGCCTATAGAGTTAATTAGTAAATTTAAATTATGGGGTTTTACGTGCCAAAACCACTTTCTGATTATGAGGCACACCGTAGTGGAGGACTGCGGTAATTTCGACCACCTGGGGTTCTTTAACGTGCACCGTAATCTAAGTACACGGGTGTTTTCCCATTTCGCCCCCATCGAAATGCAGCCGCCGTGGCCGGGATTCGATCCCGCGACCTCGTGCTCAGCAGCCCAACACCATAGCCACTGAGCAACCACGGCGGGTAGTTCATTGGTAAAGTATGCGTTAAAAATCAATAAAATGAAGTTGAATTATACAGTTGCAAGCAAGGGAAATTCTAGTCCATGTTTTGCGATAGTCGCTGTAAATGGCAGCCGCAAAACCCTCAAAAAATGCCGTAGAGGATAACAGTGCACATACTCGATAATCTCGCTTCTGTATATGTTGCCTTGTTGCCTTGTTTGTCTTTCGAATTCTCAAGCTATTGAAAAGAGTACTCGGGCCTCAGGCTGCAATGGAGCATAACCTATGACATACATAGCCAAAAAACCTCCTGCGAAGCCACACGGGAATACAAGAATGATGATTCTGAACTTGCACCTAACTGAAGATCAATAGCAATAACATGCGACAAAACGTACCATAGACTTCGAATTATGAAAGTAAAAATTGACGCATGTAGCACACATACAATTGATGTATTTGAAATTGGACATATTTGACACATACGTTTACAGGCGTAGCATACATACCAGGGGACGTTAGTTTTCTCCTTCCGTGAACCTTCCTCGACCTTGCCTAAGTTTGCAGAAGTGATTTGTCAAGCCTCGAATTAGAGCGTTATAGAAAAATAGTTTGTGTATACACACAGAAAAGTCATAGGTTATTATAAACAAGATACGCGGTATATCGTGGTATATGTAATATTTGATATTGTTCTTACAATTTTAGACATTATGTACATGTGGTTGAATACTGCTGAACTGCTTAATGTTAAAGAAAAAGCTATAAGTAAACTGGAAAAAAATTATCAACGGTCGTCGGGCAAGAACAAATTTAAGAATTATTTTTTTTATTCAGTGTGCCGCGGTGCTGAAGGCCACAAGTTCATTGTGACAAATATTTTTATTTTCAGTTAAACTAGAAATAAATGAGTAGCTCGAGGTAATAGGCTGATTCCTGCATAAAGTAACTTTTTTATTGGGATAGCCAATTGCATATGCAGTCATTGCACATTTTTTTCCGCCACCGTGATGCTCCGTATAAGCTGCCAGAGCGATAAAATCGTCACCAAGCGCCTCATGCTGTATGCACGATTTAAAGCACGTCAGGTTGAATCGGCAAAGGCGGCTCAATCTCACATACGTGAGCGAGGAAGGCGAGGCTAAGGCGCACCCCCTTCTTTGGCACAGGAGGCACGGCGGGGCGTTCTTCTCCGGCTCAGGTGGAAATCTTTCACTACGTGCAAGAGTTCCTCGCTAACCGTAAAACCATAATAACGGCAGGGGACGCCAAATCCGAACCAACAGAAATAGGCAGCCAGGCAAGAGCAGAAGGTTCGGTGCTTTCTTCTTGCTAAGCGAAGCGCCAAATGTAGTTTTGCAAGAACTTATGTTGGAACGGAGGCTACCCTTTTCAGTGAATATAACCACGTGGCTTCTCGGCTGTGCACCTGTGCCAGAGGCTTACGGACAACGACTGTTTCGAGTGTACGCACTTTCCCAAACTTACAGCAATAAAAGTTTCGTAGCCACAATGGGCCGATCGGGTCTGGCACGGAATTTGCGCACTCTGTCGCGAAAGTTTGGTGCATGTTTCTTGACAGCCTTTTAATAATACCCACACATACGTGATCACCTCTGTTTTGTCTATCGATGCCCGAGTTCGTGCATGTTGCTGTTGCTGGGGTAGTTACTTTTGGTTATATAATTATACGGGGACCAAGTTCGCTTCAATAAATATTTGTCTGGCTGCACGTTCGTCTTGTGTATGTACCGGTGTGTGGAACCACTCTTGACAATATGCTGCATTACGAGAAGAGGTTCCTTCTGTGCACTTAATTAACAGGTTGCCGGCCAGATGGAGCCCAACAGGCTTATTTCATTGGTACCTTGGAATGTGCAGGTTGAAATACAACATAGCTGTTCGGATTTTATTGCCGTTGCAAACATCGCATTGCATTCGTTATACAGCTTGATGGGCAAGCTAATTAACCGTCTGATTTCAGCATTCTCATGTGCCTTTATCACATCCGCGCTGTTCCACCTAATTCTGATCACAGCTGGGAAATTATCTTTTTCTCGTGATGCAGCATTACTGGCACGCAATATAACAATAGAATATGGTATAAATTTCAGTGCCAGTGACTTTAACATTTCAGATATGAGCATATAAGAGCGCCATATGAACATATGTACATATACAAATTAACCAGGTATGGTCATTTATGACATTTAAGTCGCCCATTTGTCGGCGCTAATGAAATTGGAGATAAATGGTCATATATTGGCTTTATGTAGCACATCTGGCCACATCAAGCCAATTTTGTAAATAGCCATATATTAAACTGTTACATGGGTCCTGGAACAATATTTTCGTAAGGGACGTATCAGTCTCGGCGCGGGTTCCATGTAGAAGCAAAAATGTGTGCATCTGAGTTTTATAAGCTTCAGCCACTGTAGCTTCCGGCATAAACCTGTCAACATCTTGTGTTTATTTAGCGTATAATACTGTGTCCGAGCCTATTAAGAGTGAGACAAGCGTATCTTCCAGTGCGGTCAATCTATTTTGGGAGCGACCTCCTCTGATTATGTGTGGCTATAAAGCATCACAGTCTCCATTGTAATCCGACGTGAGACAACGTACTGGATTCACACTGAGGCCCGGCAAGACGATGGTTTTCCCACTGGGATGGAGTAAATTTTCTTGTAAGAAATGATAGCTCAACATTTAGACGCTTCTATGTGGTTTTACTACAATGGACCACAGCAAGGATCGGCGTAGGTGGAAAAGAGACGCCCATTTTCCAGTCGGTGCCAGTGCATTTGCCTGGAGTAAAGCTACCTATGTGAAGTCTGTGTTTGTGCTGGTGCGTGTCTGAGAGGGTGTGTGCGTTCGCGTGTATGAGTGTGGGCACATTCTCTATTCATTTTTTCTTGTGTTGATCTTTGCTGACACTCCTTTCAAAATTCTTTAGTAAATCAAATGAATCCGTCAGATACGTTGGTTATGATAGTTCTCTTTAACATATACACATTGTTGTAATGTGCAGGAGAAAATGTAGGTTTTATTTTAATTGAACTGATGAGACTGCAATTAAAGCAAATATTATTGTCAGCAGTGGTGTAAAAAACACAAATAAATCCACAAATTTCTTCATTAGTACTAGTAAAGGTAGGCAATGTAACTAAAATATGTTAAAATATGGTATGATCATTGAATTTTTTTTCCGCATACAATATCCACAACCTATAGGAGGACCTGTTTAATAAAGGCTTTCTACCGTATTATTGTAGTTTATGATACCTAACAAGTGAATCCCTATGTACACACCAAAGAATAAGAGACGAAGGTAGCGACATAAACTTTAATGCTTCATGACCATAAATGATGGCCGACTTGTCTCATATATTACTTCCTTAGGGGCACTTGGGTCAAGAAAACGAAGCGTAGCAGACAGAAAGAAGGACGGAATAGACCTGACGTTTTCTGGAGTTGCTACAGTGTGTGGCGGTATTAGTTACAAATGGTGCGCAGCTACATCGTTCAAGGAAGGTATTGCTGATCGCGCACAATAAAAGGAAAGTTGACTAGAATGACCCTTATAACTAAATATGTTCTCTTTTATTGCTAAAGATAAAGGTCGGTGACTGGCAGTAGTCTAAAAGAACGATGACTGCTGCAGCTAAACGGACTATGGCCGTCAAGGTATACAATTATATAGAAAATGCCAAAGGAATGCCACTTCTAGATATCTACAAGTAGCTCTCGTCATCACATGCGTGTAAAGGTAATGAATCCTATCCCTGCACAGGTGGGTATTCATGTGACGCCAATGCACACATATCTGCGGTGGCAATTTCTCAGAAATTATGCGCACCACTTGGTTGTAGAAAGGCAATATCTGATGACGCACATTGAAAGAAAAATTGACTAGAATGTTGCTTATGAATAAAGCTGTTCTTCTTGACTGCCAAAGAGAACGGTCGGTGACTGGTAGTTGATGAATAAAAAACTATGAGAGCGGCGACAAAGAGGACTATTATCGTCAAGGGATACATGTATATTGAATATACCTAGGGAATGCACTTCTGGATGTCTACAAGAAGGCCTCATCAATTTTAATGCAAGGAAAGGGTGTCTTTTGAGTATGACATCAGTTTTAATACAGTGGATGCTATCCTTTCTCTGGAAGGTATTTAAGTGATGCCAATGCAGACATGTCTGTTGTGGTAAATTCTTAGAAATGATGCCCACCTTCATGGTTCTAGAAAGACCCCATCTGATGACGCACATTCAAAGAAAAATTGACGTCAATGTCACTTATAAGTAATTAAGTTTTCAACGACTGCCAAACGCAGAGTTCGGTAAATAGAAGCGCATGGAAAACAGTATCACCGCTGCCAATAAAAGGCCAACGAACACCTAGAGATTCAAGTATGCTAACAATGCCTGGGGATAGCCAAATATATGTATCCACAAGTAGCTCTTGTCATCACATGGGTGTGCACATAATTGACGCTACACCTCCCGCGATATGTATTGTTCTGATGGCAATGCACACATATAGGAAAAGTTGCATTCGACGTATTGTTTTACACAGAAGCTGCAAGAGCGAATTATCCTTACAATGCTCTATGTAAAAGTGGAAAAGACATCATGGACGACGTCTTTATATTTTGGAACTCAATTTGATAGTCGGCCTGCTTAAGCGCAAGAAAACATTTTTGAAGAGCTTGCACTTCTCCCTGAAAAATAATTACATTTTGAAACATATATTCTTATACATGTAGAAAATGTTCATGTTGTGGTAATCTTACATTGAACAAAAAACAAGCGAGTTCAGGTTCGACATAAGGCAAAACACCAAATTGAAAAGGATACAATTTATTCAATGACTGTTATTACATGCTTACAATTTCTCAGCCCACGGCACGAGAATAAGTATTGCAATATTGTCATTACAGAACTCTTTCTACTTGCGATTATTGCAAGACATTTGTAGATAATGTGTTACAGCATGCAATGATCTGGCCAAACGTTGTCATCCCCCTGCAAATCGATTGACTGGCTATTTATTCTTTACTATATTCGTCTGCGCTGTGAGCGCAACCCGTGGGCTACGCCAACCGTGATGCGTGTAGCGCTGCGACATTTGACGACGTGGTAAAGAACTTAAGATTGCATTACGTAACTGAGCCGTCTTCACCGAATATTTCAAACCACTTATGCATCGGTTCCAAGGTCCGTGCCGCGAACGGTGACGGAGGTCACATATCTCCTGAAGAAGCTGGAGAAAACATTGTCCTTATCCACAGCCAATTATCTGCCAAAGATTGCTGCAAATGATGGACTTTGCTGACTACTGCTTTCAAGAGATGTATTCAATAACATCCCATGTGAGCTGCCTAATTGCTTGTAATAAAATAAGGTGCCGCAGTAGGAACACATTCCCCCCAATTCGAAGCTAGTTCTGCGTTTTCTGTTTCTAAAAGATATCTAAAGGCCCATAAAACCTGAACATGTGCAGGCTTTATGTGCATTTCTATGTGCATAAAACGTGCACATCAATATTAGAACGCACCTCATTTAAGAGCATGCCACTGCGCTTTTGAAGCCTCACATTTTAACAGATGCTAGCTGGTTTGCAGGTAAATACAGGGCATTGTGTCTTTCTTGGCGACTCAGTACGTCCTTAAGAAACGCCCTAACCAAATGTTATGCCGCCAACGATATATATGAAGCTCACAAGACATATTTCCGCGCTTGATACTATTGAGAGTCAGCAAAACAAAACTGGTAGCACAAGCTCTGCCAGTTAGATAGAAGCTTAAGGTTGTAGCTTTTGAAAACAAATTGGATGTACGAGATAACTGGGTGTGATGGCACGCTAGTAACTTCCGTATTATACTGCCGCTATCGTGGTGAGATAGCACGCACACAATTCTTTCAGCGGTACCTATTATTACTATTATTACAGTTAGTATTATTTACTGTTCTTTATTTTACCATTATTACCATTTATTATTTATTATTATTACTGTTATCTCAATATTATTTTTGAGCTCATCTTGCGCCACTTGACCCATATCTCCTTCAGGCGAAATAAAATATGTCGATATGATGAGTGCTGCTAAGATAAACTCTTATTATCGTGCCTTTTCCGAAGGTTTCTTTATTTATTCTGAATTACGTTACAAGAAAAAGCTTTACCACAAACGATGATTGTCAGTGAAAACTAAGCAAACTGAACGAATAATAGCCCCAAAATAGTGAGGAACAGTGTGAAAGCAAGCAAAAAAGCGAGCAAGTAAGCTCCAGTTATATACATAGAAGGAGTGAGACAGGGCAATAGAGAGTCAGCAAACAAACGTTTCCTTGGCTGAGTCCCTCCACGGATCAGTGATCACCGACCCACTTACCACCCACTCCAAAAATAATCATAAAGTGAAAGGAAGCTATGCGCTTTGAAAAAGTCTAGAGCTTCTGCCCTTTATTATATTTTTCTGCATAACTGTACTCAACCGCGGAAAGGTAACATGAAATACACGCGCATTATTACTTGCAAGAAATTGCGTATTTGATTTCGGAAGAAGTTACCCAGGTTTACGATTTGTGTTGCTGGATGTTTTTTAATTTTCCTCCTTGTCAAATGTAGGTAACGCTCTTTCCATTTTATTCATTAAAGAGACCAACACAATCTGGAGCCTCGCGTAATAGGGTGTATTGTAACGCCGTTCAGTTTTCTGGCCGTTGTATGAAAGCGACACGGTCAGTAGGTGTCAAGGTTTACGAAACGGCAATAAAGATAAATTTTCAGGAGAGTGCATCATTCGCTCATATTTCAATAAATTGAAAAAAAAAAAGACCATAGCCAGCAGTCTCCTAGTAGCAGCGATTGTGGACAGCAAAGCAAATCGAAAAAAGAATGGGGTATACGATCCCAATGAAACAATAAAAAACAAAGAGCGCGAAGATTGTCTTGAAAAATTATCAGTTTAACCGAAAGGTGAAACACCGACTGCGATATCAAATTAGTGGTTAGCAGTACGACGTAAGAATATTAGTTTTACCGGCCGTATAAACATGCAAACATTCGCTTACTAACTAAATTATCAATAATAGAATGTGGAAGCGTGACGGGACGAGGACCTGGAATGAAACAAACACACATAGACAGTGCTGTCATTATGTGTCTGCCTATTTCTACTTCCTTGTTCAGTTGCGCCTAAACAATGTATCATAATATCACACCAACTAGCCCGCGAACGTGTTATAAATAATTACGAAACACGGTATCCCGCGCGCGCAGGTAAACGTGAACAGATCTCGCTCGATGAGCGCAAGAACACGCTGTGAAAATGCTGGAGTGAAGAATTGCAGCAGCAGCAAGCGAATGGACCTTCGTGCATCTGTCTCTTCAACGCGAACAAAACTTCGAAAATACCACTCCTACGAAGCCACTGGAACTACGCGCACTCTGCAAACACCACAAATCGCTTTGAATATGACGCTAGCTCGGCCGCGCAGTTTGGCAACGTCGCCAATCGCTTTCAAGACACACCAGCACCAGCAATGCGTCCCTACAGCGTTCACCAATAGCGCTCACTTCGGTGTCCGCCATTCGCGAGTCGAACGCTGGAGTAGACCATGCGGACAAGAAAGTGTGATTGTGAAGAGGAAGAGGCGCTATCTTCTGCAGCCCACTAGGGAGCCCGACTCAGCCCCTTGGGGTAGTGCAGGAGACATAACGAAGAAAGAAAAAATATGAAGAGAGAGGAGGTCGGGACGATTGCAGAGTCCGGCACCATAGTGTACCGCTGTTAGCGGTAGCATTGTGGCACATTCACAATTTACACGACAGCCCTGTGTCCTCCAGGAACGTAAGAAGGCGCCTGAAGGCGGAGCCGTGGTGCCGGCCGGGAAACCGCCGCATGGATGCCGAGACCCCGGGGAGTCCGAGGCGTGTGAATGAGACCTGGAGAGACGTGTCACGACTCTGTACGGAGGGGAAGACGAGGATGACATCGCGGCGCCCTATGAGGCGCCGTGCAAGAGCACGCCCGTCACTCGCCTGGCTTCAGGGATTCGGGCACGACGGGAGAGGACGCGCTTCCGGCGCGCGTTCTTCGCTCGCAGATGGAATCGCCTTCCCTTGCTCACCATCGCATGCTTTAACTCGCACATACAGCATAGGGCACACGACTACGGTTTTATCGCCCTAGGACTTTATATATAACCTGCCGGCATTGGCGACGCCAGAGAAGCACCTCGAGTGTCAATTTAATTGCGATCGCTATAACCCTTTCTGCAGGCTCCCTGCCATAATTGTGTTTTTTGTACATGAGTGTTTGTGATGCCTAACGAGTTCAAAAGTAAAGTGTGCGTTAAAAAGCAATAAACTGAAGTTTAAATATATAAATGCAAGGAAGGCAAATTCTAGTCCATTTGGTGCGATAATCGCTGTAAATAGCAGCCTCAAAACCTTCCAAAAAATGTACAGTAGAGGCAAAACAGTGCACATACTCGATATTCTCCCTTCTTTATATGTGCCCTTGTTACCTTGTTTGTCTTTCGAATATTTAAACTGTTGAGAAGAGTACTTGGGCCTTAGGCTGCAAAAATGCATCACCTATGACGTACATTGCGAGAAAACTTCTTGTGAAGTCTCAAGGGATAACATCAATGATGGTTGTGAACTTGCACTTGACTGAAGATCAATACCAATAACATGCGACAAGACCTACCATAGACATATGATTATGAAAGTAAAAATTGACGTCTGTAGCACTCATATGTATGACTTATTTCAAATAAGACATATTTGACCCAATTATTCACATATGTAGCATGCATACAAGGGGATGTATGCGAGGGGACGTAATCTTCCTCCATCTTGCGTAAGTTTCTAGAACCGATTTTTCAAGCCTCAAATTATAGCGTTATAGAAGAATAGTTTCTGTATACAAACAAAAGAATGATAGGTTATTATGAACAGGATCCGCTGTATATCGTGGAATATCTAATATTTGATATTTTTCTGACAATTTTAGACATTACGTACATGACAATGTACATGAACTGAACTGCTATTTGTTTGAAAAAAAAAGCTATAAGTAAACTGGAAAAGAAATCATCAACAGTCGTCGGGCAAGGACAAATTTACGAAATGTTTTTTTTTTATTCAGTGTGCCGTAGTACTGAAGGCCACAAAAGCGCATTGTGGCAAATATTTTTATTTCCATTCAACTGGAAATAAATGAGTAGCTCGAGGTAATATCCAGATTCCTGCATAAAGTCACTTTTTCGTTGTGATAGCCAATCGCATATGCGCTCAAAGCACATTTTTGGCGCCACCGTGATGCTCCGTATAAACTGCCAGAGCGATAATATCATCACCGCGCACCGTGCCCTGTATGCACGATTTGAAGCACGTCAGGTTGAACCGGCAAAGGCGGCTCAATCTCACATGCGTGAGTGAGGAAGGCGAGGCTAAAACGCGCCCTCTTCTGTGGTAGAGGAAGCCCGGCGGGGCGTTCTCCTCCGGCTCAGGTGGAGAGCGTTCACTACGTGCAAGAGTTCCTCGCTAACCGTAAAGCCATAATAACGGCAGGGGACGCCAAATCCGAACCAACAGAAATAGGCAGCCAGGCAAGAGCAGAAGGTTCGGTGCTTTCTTCTTGCTAAGCGAAGCGCCAAATGTAGTTTTGCAAAAAATTATGTTGGAATGGACGCTCGCCTTTTCAGTTAATATTACCACGTGGCTTCTCGGCTGTGCACCTGTGCCAGTGGCTTACAGACAACGGCTGTTTCGAGTGTACGCACTTTCCCAAACCTACAGCGATAAATGTTTCGTAGCTACAATGGGCCGATCGTGTCTGGCACGGAATTTGCGCAATCTGTCGCGAAAGTTTGGCGCTTGTTTCTTGACAGTCTTTTAGTAATGTCCACACATACGTGATCGCCTCTGTTTTGTCTATCGAAGACCGAATTCGTGCATGTTGCTGTTGCTGGGGTAGTTACTTTTGGTTATATAATTATACGGGGATCAAGTTCGCTCCAATAAATATTTGTCTGCCCGCACGTTCGTCTTGTGTATGTACCGGTGTGTGGAACCACTCGTGACAATATGCTGCATTACGAGAAGAGCTTCCTTCTGTGCACTTAATCAACCGGATGCCGGCCAGATGGAGCACAAATAACAAGATTATTTCCTTGGTACCTTGGAATGTGTAGCTTGAAACACAACATAGCTGTTCGGATGTAATTGCCGTTGCAAACAATCGCATTCCATTCGTTATACCGCCTAATGGGCAAGCCAATTAACCGTCAGATTTCAGCAGTCACATGTGCATGTTTCACATCAGCGCTGTTCCACCTAATTCTGATCACAGCTGTGAAATTGTCTTTTTATCGTGATGCAGCATTATTGACACTCAATAAAACAATAGAATATGGTTTAAATTTCAGTGCCAGTGACTTTAACATTTCAGATATGAGCATGTAAGAGCGCCATATGAACACATGTACATATACAAATGAACCAGATATGGTCATTTATGACATTTAGGTCGCCCATATGTCGGCGCTAATGAAATTGGAGATAAATGGCCATATATTGGCTTTATGTAGTACATGTGGCTACATCAAGCCAATTTTGTAAATAACCATATGTTGAACTGTTATATGAGGCCTGGAACAATATTTTCGTAAGGGACGTATCAGACTCGGCACGAGTGCCATGTAGAAGCAAAAATTTTTGCCTCTGAGTTTTTGAAGCTTCAGCCACTGTAGCTTCCGGCATAACCCTCTCAACATCTTCTGTTTATTTTGCGTATAATACTGTGCCCAAGCCTATTAAGAGTGAGACAAGCGTATTTCACAGTGCGGTCAATGTCTTTTCGTGCGGCCACCTCTGATTCTGAGTGGCTATCGAGCATCACAGTCTCCAATGTAATCCAACGTGAGAAACTGTACTGGATTCACACTGGAGGCGCCGCAAGACACTCGTTTTTCCACTGGGATGGAAGAAATTCCCTTGTAAGAAATGATAGCTCAACATTTAGACTGTTCTATTGTGGCTTTACTAGAATGGACCACTGCAAGAGATGGCGTAGGTGGAAAAGAGGCGCTCATTTCCCGGTCGGTGCCAGTGCATTGGCCTGGAGTATACACTGTAAACAGGTTTGACCCTTTTAGGGAGTTTTGACCTCGTTGCATAACTTAAGCCCTTAAGGGAGAACAATATCCTCCATTCGAACGGAGTTTTTTTTCACACCCTTGTGTTTGGTGCTGCTATGGGGAATTATGGGAGTTTTTCAATTCTCCTTTGAACACCAACCCCTGAGTGGTTGCAGGAGTCATTATGAGGAACGTTGGGAGTTTTTTATTCCTCTTTTGAACACCAGAACTGGAAGTTATTTTGAGGAGCTTTGGGAGCTTTTTATTGCTCCTTTGAACACCGGAGCTGGAGTTTCTTTGGAACATTGGGAATAATTTATTCCTCCTCTAAACACCATGACTCCGGGAGGTTTTACGAGGTACCAGGGGAGCATTTACAAGTTGACTTGGGTATTTTATTTTGCTTCTTTTGGGAATTTATAGGAGAAGCGATGGGAGTTGTTAGTACATCTTTTCTGAAACGTTTGGCTTCTTAAGGGAGTTTTAAAGGAGACCTTTGGGAAAATATTTTTGCTCCTTGTGGGAGTGCTTAGGTGTAAACCTGGGAGCAACTGTTCCCCTATTTTGGGAGCTTTGCTTAAGGGAGCTCTTAAGGCTAGTTTTGGGAGTTCAATTTTTCCTTTTTATGGGAATATATAGAAGAATGTTTGGGAGATAATGTTCACACCTTTAGGGATCTGTTTTAATTTAAGGGAGTTTTAAACAGATGTTTTGGGAGTTCATTTTAGCTCTTTATTAGAGCTTTTACAGGTAGGTGTGGGAGTTTATTGTGCTCCTTTTGGGAATTTTATGAGGTTGAAGGGAGTTTTTTGTGTGTGTGTTTAGTAGATTGGGTCTAACGACGTGCAAGGACCATGACAAAGTAATAGAATGGCTGGAAATTTATTGCAGTTCCACAATCAAACGTGCCAGCATGACAGTACAATCAACGACTATTCGCATAATGAAAGCGAAACAAGTGAATAAATTGAATAGAAACAAGCAGCTTAGTTTAACTGGACATTCAAACATTTTGCAAGCTTCAGTGCACTTTGAAATCCACAGGTGTAGCCAAGACTGAAATTGAGTGGCTCAAAACATCACCATGAGCTATTGGACAGTCCCTGCATGCATTAGAACAGGCAACTCTTGTTTTTGCACGTAAACGAGCATGCTACAAATAATGATGCAAAGTAGGCCGGATAGCGTCAATGGCTCAAAGGAAAACACAGTGAAAGTAGTCTTGAATACCTATGCCGTTTCTAATAGATGTCTACATACAACTTACTGCCACATGTTGTACTCTCATGAAACATGCAGCTGCAAAGAAAAAGAATCGAAGGTTGTACCACCCACTCTGAATAAATTTTTTTAACATTGTGCAGTACCTGAAATTCAAGCTTGCCAGCTAGAAAACATGACAAGTTCACAACAGAATGGGCATAATGTGATAACAGTAACAGTAACACGTGATGTCTCAGGCTGAATTTAATTCAGCAATTGGACTAGTCATTGTCAAAGAAAGAAAATCCAAGTAGATACAATTTTAGCTCACACTTACAACACATACACAGATGTCACTACATAGGTGCTTGTTGTGATGCCCGTGACCTAAGTCGGCATCAAAGAGGCTCATTAAAGAGTGGCACATATGCAGTGGCACACACCCAGTGGCATATACACAAGTTGGTGTCGAAAAAGTTCACTGAAGAGCTGCATATACCCAGAGGCCCCAAGAGCACATAACCAATGGCCATCGTGACACATACCTATAGCCCCAGGAGCATGTACTGCATTTTCACAAATATAAGGGGTTTTTTTTTTCAATATTTCTGGTCGAATACGCCTTGCATCATATAAGCAACGTAGGCACAAACACCAAGACCACTTTCAGAAATTGGTGTCAGCAACCTGACAGACTCCCCTACTTCTACACACCTCGTTATCCCAACTAAACCCCTGTGTTGAGCATTTAAACTTATCTCACCCTACTCTATCCACTCTCATTTTGCTAGATGTCCTGGAAGTGGAGAAAAGTGAACTATATAAATGCTGCCAAGGAAAACAGTTGTTACCCTAACGAAGATAAGTCCCCTTTTCGAAAAATTTTTTCCACCTGATACACTACTTCAACTGCTGTTGATCACCTTCAACTGAGTATTGCATATCACACAAAGCCGCAATTCAAATATAATTTTTGGTTTTATACTGAAAGTAAAACTTCTGTAGGATGTCAAAGAAAATATAATACAGGAACCATAATAATAAAATATAATACACTATCCACAAGTGCGAAATTCTCACATAGGCAAAGAGGCCCACACTTGGCCACCCCGTCATACACGAGGCATCATTACAAACATTTTCTCTGCATAGAGCCCTAACAGCCTGATGGCAGGTTGCATTGCAACAAGCAACCTTTTCTTCTGTCACATGAATCATGCAGGCTGATGATGCGGTGCAAGCAATGGTAGCCTTGAAATGGGAAGGAATCCACACAAAAAGCCATGGTACTGTTGAGATGACAGTGCATGATGGGGAGCAATCTGAAAAACCAAACATAAATGGATTATGTGCTATTGTATTGAAAACTGACACCATATAAATATTAAAACATAGCATTGCAAATGATTTGACAGTGCGGGGCCATTCAATGCTACCATACCAAGTGTATCTTGGCCATCTCAGGTTTTAGGAAAAATGACAGTCCATTGGTACAGTTGCAGACTGCACACACAGAATACATTAAGAAAATGTCACATCCCTTGAGCATCATTATTTTGTGGTCTAAGGTTGAAGTAAAACGGCGCTCAGAAAGCTACAAATGAGTTTTTCAATGAATGACCACAAAACTTTCCAGAATATCTTATTAATTGATATGGGCCATTAATGTATTTCATCTGCAATGGGTGTCTTTTTTAATTCCAAGTATTTTCATCCAGCTAGGGTGGTTTATAGGTGCCAATAATCAGATTTAGAAACCCCTATGCTGTAGCAAAGGAATAGCTTATCATTAGAATAATGTATAGCTGCAGTGATTAAAAGGTTCAGAAATTTAGAGTCAACTATTTATATCTGCAGAAGTTTTTTTTAGGTATGTAATAGGACACCAAGCGGTACTGATATTGAAGGAAATCATTACAACGCATTACAAAAACAAAAAATAATTTTTTTATGATCAATGTAATGCGTTGTTCTATATGTTAACAGATTACACAAAAGCACCAGTAATAATGTGCATATCTCCAGAGTGCACAGAGTTCACCGCCATAATAATCAATACAGACCAACATTGTGGAACAACACATTGGCACTGGGGCTTTTTTCACATTGGCTTAAATAACTAATCATCTGAGCATTTGACCATCTTAATACCACAGCACTATTTGCTTGCCTCAATTCAAGGAACTTTCAGATGTGCAGAATTGTTTAAGAGCCTTTAAGCAAAGGGCATGCCACTATTATTATGGTTAAGTTGTTGCCTGTAAAAGTGGTAAATCAGGTGAACTGTTAGTTCATTCCTTCCGTTGACATACACTTTGGTGAAAATGTGAAGACGAAAACGTACTAGGAGCTATCTGGAACCCATGAATGTTAAGAAAGAATATGGAGTGTTACCATTTGCATGAGATGCTCAAGGGACCCATGAAAGATGAGGCTAAGTGCATTGCCATGCTGACATAGCAAGCAGTCAGATAAAAGATGGCAAAAATAGTGGCATTGAGATTACACAGATGCAAGCACTCTGCATCACTTTATTGCTGCAAAGCTCAGCAGTTACACAAGTGCTTCATGCAATGAAAAAATTTTAGCAGTCCCATATTTTGGGAGCTTTGCTTAAGGGAGCTCTTAAGGCTAGTTTTGGAAGTTCAATTTTTCCTTTTTATGGAAACGATCCCACAACCTGTGGGATCGTTCCCCACCTGCGGCAAGTTGTTTGTTCATCCACCTTCATTCCCATTAATTTATCATTTCTTTATTTCATTTATTAAGCACAAGTAATTTACCCTATGTTGTCCCTGGTGCCAGTGTTTGTTGGCTTCTTATGATATGACTAATAAAAAATCGGGCCCCTCAGTTAACCCCCTTTCTTCTCGTTTATGTGTGGTACAAGCATGATAGGCGAAATGAGTGACGTATCTTATATCTCATGTAAAGTCATATTTTGCTCCAAATGTGAGCCTTTCATGCATGGATGTAATCGCACTAGTGTAGTAAAGTCACATGACATGCAGTGCCTGTCCTGTGCATTTCACGTGATTCATCTTACAGTGTAATAATCATGTTTCCTAATGCCAGTAATCAACTCTCCCAACTTTCTGCAATAGTATGAGAGATCATTTATTCATAGAAGTATGGCGCCATGAGAAAACAAGAGAAGCATATCAACATGACTGACACCAGCTCAATTTGCTCCTGAATGGAAACAAGTATTAATACCCACAATCATTATCAGTGCTTCAATGAGGGAGTGGGAAAACTCGGAACTTGCATGAAAAACAACAGCCACATGGCTGCACATGTCAAGAGCTCTGGGCGTTTCCGTAAATTCCAGCACACAAGGTTAGTTGCAAAGAGCCATGATAGAGCTAAGAGGAGAGTGATTGAGGTTTTACACATTAAGAAATATGGATATTCACCCTCTCTCCTTAACAGAAATCAGTCATTCTTGTAAAGCATTTACCCTCAATTCATCACATACAATGGGTTGGGCACATATTTTCTTTTGCAATGTTCTTGGTGCTCCATATTTATTATTTTATTTTATTATATTATTTTCAGAAAACCACCAAAATTTCCAATATTCCAAGGGTTTTTTTTTTTTCAAAGTTCGATTGGTTCAGTGCACAGTGAGCACAAAAACATGCCTTGAACAGAGTCGCCTAGTAAGTGTGAAGTGTGTGCTGTCATTCGATTTCTGCCTGCTGAGGGCTGCAACGCAGTCGAAATTCATCGACAAATGAGTAATGCATATGGCACAACTTTCATGAGTGACAGCAAAGTGCAGCATGATGCAGGAACTTTGAAGCAGGACGCACAGACGTTCATGATGTAGGCAGGCAGAGAAGGAAGTGTCAACCAATAATTTTGTTCAGCGAGTGGATCAGGCAATTCAAGAAAATTGTCAGTTCACAATTTCTGTGTTGAGTGACTCGTTTCCTGAAATCGTATGGTTAGCTCTCCATACCATCATGAGTGAGAGACTCCAGTACTGCAAACTCTGTGCAAGGTGGTTTCCCAAGATGCTGATCAACCATCACAAAAAACAGTGAATGGGAGCAGCCTTAAAGTTTCTGCAGCACTACCATGATGATTATTTGAAGAAAATAATCAGAGGGGAAAAGACGGGTCCGTTTCGAAACTGAAGAAACAAGAGCAATTCAAACAGTGGATGCATTCTTATTTGCCCGAAAGCAAAGAAGTTCAAGCGAACCTTCTACAGCAGAAAGCGTATGGCTAATGCATGCTGGAACAGCAATGGTGTTCTGGTGGGATTCATGGGACGTGGCACGACCATCACTGCAGCTTCATACAGTGCGACTCTTGAAATCTACGAAAGGCAATTCAGAACAAGCAATGAAGAATGTTGTCATCAGGCACTGCCCTTCTTCCTGACGATGCACAGCCACACAGTGCAGATGCAACAAAGAAGCTGCTGCAGTGTTTTCGATGGGAAGTGTTTGATCACCCACCGTATAGCCCAGACTTGGCTCCCTCTGGTTACCAACTCTTTGCTCACATGAAACATTGGCTACGAGGACAGGAGCTCAGACAAGCTGCAGACCAGCGTACAGAATTGGCTAGAAGCACAGTGAGCTGCCTTCTATAATGAGGGTATAGGAAGGTTGGTACCATGCTACGACAGATGCCTCAATCGGAGCAGCGGCTATGTAGAGAAGTAGCTGGAAAGTGCACCTAAATGTTGCAAATAGTTTTGATTTTCACTGTGGTTTTCATTTTGCGACCAATCAGACCTTGAAAAAAAAACAGCCCTTGTATTTTACAAGTTATTCAATAGTGAAGAGCTTTCATTACTGCAATATAAGCACTTCCTTTATTATTTTCTCCTGTCTTTTACTACCTGTTCTTTTTTTCATGTTCTTACGTTGCAAATAAGCAAGGACAGCCTATATGAAGCATATTTCTTGGAAAAGGTTAAGCGTGCTTTTGTTATCCTCCATTAAATACATTATTGCCAGTCTGGCATGGAAAGAAATTTAGAGAAAAAGGTGTTCTTTTTTCTGAACAGGTCGCCAGAGGCTCAAACTTTCCTCGCGATCGTTAGTACTAAGTTGAAGCTCCAAATGCGAGTTGTTAGTTTTCCAGCTCCAATTCTTAACTTCAGATGAAGAACCACCCAAAACCGTTTAATCTAGAATTGAAAAGGCAACCTTTGTCACTGCAGCCACCTTACTTTGTAACTGCCATTTTTAAAACCCCTGAAAGCCAGACATCTGCTTAATTTCTGCTCACTCCGCCCTCAAATAATCAGTGTACTCAGAAACTGCTGCCATATATTCAGACAGTATTCACACAAAAATCATGAAAGAGTTGCAACTTGTCTAGACTCACTACGTGAAATGAAATACCTGGATGAGTGAGCCTCATCGCTAGAAGAAAAAGAGTTAGTGTGGTTATATATGCTCTGCTCCCTCTAAGAATAAAATCTTGGTGCCAGCCCTGTCAATGTTTATTTCTGACCAAGTAGCTTAAAGAAGCTCTGCTACAATTTATGTTATCCATTGTAATTTTATTAACACATACAATGCCAGTAATGCAATGTGAGCTATAACGTGGACATAAGTTTGTTGTACCTTATATATATATTTATCCTTGTGGCATATAGTGAAATGCTATTTGTTGAGGTGGGTTACAAGAGAAGGAAATAGCTTAGCTGAAAACATGTGTTCTTTGCTTTAAAACAGCAACACTATCAGTTTGATGAACACCTGTGTAACTTCGCTTCAACCATTGTAAGGACATCAAAGCAAGGAATAGCACACAGTGGCATGCAGCAGTATTTACACCATGTCCTGGTTTCCTTTCAAGTGCTTCTCTTTCGATCACCTGAGGAACGTGTTGGGCACACAAGGCACCTCTTTGTTGGCTTTTGACCTTTAGCACTTAGTGGAATGCACATGAAGTGGCTAGTGACACAATCATGCCATAGCCACTGTGTTGGCGTAGTGGCTATAATGTTGCGCTACTAAGCCTGAAGGTGTGAGATCGAATCCCAGTTGCAGGCTGTTGCATTTCAATCGGAGTGAAATGCAAAAACACCTGTGTACCATGCATTTGGGGCCACCTGGGTTAAAGAACCCCAGGCGGCCAAAATTAATCCGGAGTCCCTCATTATGGCGTGTCTTATAAACAAATTGTGGTTTTGGCACATAAAACCCCAGAATTTAAATTTTAAGCCGTGACATGAGTAGCTACAGATTCGCATCCTTCTTTTTATTTAAGGTTGAGGTCACATGCTGCCCTGTGGTGTCACTTATTTTGCACAAAAAAAAAAAGATGAAGCATGCAGTGGAGCCAAACTTCTGGGCAGTGAAGCCGAACTTGTGCTTGCCAGTTTTACTTCTGACAGACCCAGCTCATCCTCAGCTGGACAGCCACAAATTTCTAACAATAACCCTTGCTCATCCTCAGTAGGGAAAGGGTTCAGTGCGTTTGACTTCCTAGTTTCAAGCCCTGCACCTACAATATACAATTGTGCTCAGGTTTCTCTGGAGGAGAAGGCCAAAAACTGAACCCATATTGAAGTGATCACTGTGATCTATCATGCAATGTCTGCCTTTCTCAGCAGCCTACCTAATGACACAGTACAAGGCTCAGGTGATTTTACCTCTAAAAGAAAAAAAACAGTGATATGACAACCTAGCACCTTCAAGCCTACAGTAGTAGTTAAGCATCTATGACATCTAGCTGTTGAGCAGGAGTCCAATAGGGATTAATCCAAAAGCGTTCATGTTGCATGCGTCAGTGCACATTAAAGAGATGGTATGGCAGGTAAAACTATCCTTGTCCTTCGGAACATGCGTCAGCACGTTAAAGGGACGCCAAAGGAAGATATGTTAAATTAGATTGAAAGTTAGCCTTCTGTAATAACCAATTCATCATTTGTAGCAAGAACCAAGCTTTTTTAGCAAGAAAATGAGAGAACTTGAAAACCGAAGAGCACCAACTATTAAATTAAACCAGATTCTGTAGTTTTACGTGCCAAAACCACAATATGATTATGAGGCATGCAGTATGAGGGACTCTAGCTTAATTTTGACCACCTGGAGTTCTCTACTGCACATACTGTGTATGCGCAGTATACTCTCTACTGTGCATACACCTGTGTACTGTGCATACAATGCACAGTACACAGGTGTTTTTGCTTTTAACCCCCATCCAAATGCAGCTGCCACAGCCAGGATTTGATGCCATGCCATCAGGCTTGGCAGCACAACATCAAACAGCCCAAAGGGGACACCATACTTGTCACCAACCTTCTGCAGTCAGTGCAACACTTGTTCATCATGAGGCAGTACTTCCAGCAACTTCAATTCATTTAAACTGTGCGCACTGTTGGCTTTTGCTGCTTTTAAGCTTTTGAAGCCCAACTACAACAAAATTTAGGGCTGCGGACAAAGATGATTCAAGCTATGTAAATACAGAACAGCCTTCTAGCATTCTTGATAACAAAACTGAAAATACAACCATTACCAGTCAGTGGCAGTGATGCATGACTAAGATTGCAGGGCTCCTTAGCATGACCTATGAGATAAGGGTCCACCTGTAGCTGCCTGCTGTGTCCTGGAGGCTATGTCGACTCTCGTCATAGCCACGAAGTACCAGGTGCACGCGTCGTCCGCTAATGCACTACTAAAAAGCTACAAGAATTAGTTACCAGCCCCGCAGCGTCACCAAGGTTGCTTCAGTAGTATCTGCTACTCAATCATTACCAATTTAACCAAAGTGAAATTTTGTTACATTTGGACTTTAGGCTTTTGCAGCATGGGTTGAGACGGCGACTATCACAAAGCTCCTGGGCTTTGTGACATTACATCATCAGATATTTGACAAGGTCATAGTTCTCAAGGTATTCAAATACATATATATCTTAATCCTTTAAAACCTAACTCTAATATGAAACATGAGAATACAGCAGATCACATTTGAAATGTCTTTAATGGGCACAGAAAAGGACTAACCTTTACGCATGAGATGCCCACTGGCAAGGCGAGAACATTGCAAACAAGGCTCCCATCTGCAAGCCGAAAAGTCAAGCTTTTAAATAATTTTTCACCCTGGTCACTGTCAGTTATGTTTTTACCAACTTTTCCCAATCAGAAAAGACTTCGTTAACTCTTTATCAACCCACTGACAATAAGCTGCATACATAAGGTAATAATTTGACATTCACCATGAAGCATGTTTGCTGGTGTTGCCAACCTAGAGCAAAGAAAGGTTTGCTACTGTAAAAATTGGCCTATACCAATGTTGTTGAACCCGCTATTGTCCTGATGTGCTTTGAGCAGGCTCTAAAGATGTTGCATAATCACATGATGCACACTAGCTTTTGTGCTCAGATTGGCAGGATAATATAAGCTGGCCTCCCTCACTGATCCTCCCAATCACAGAAACCCTGGTGCAAAATTTTAAGGAGTTGAAAGCAGCAAAAAGAAATAGTGAGCAGTTTGAAGTAGCCAGAGGTAGTGCTCCGTGTGCAATGAATGTCGCACCCAGTGAAGAAGGCTGATGACAAGTATGGGGTGCATTTGTGCCGCTGGTTCCGAAGAAGCCATCTCAGCTTTGTTCCCACACTTAAGTGTAAAAATACAGCTGCTTGTGACAAAAGGCATGCAACACCCTTCATGAATGGTGCCACTGGAATTGTTTACTAAATACTAACCACTTCTGCTAACCTCTACACAAGCCACATTGGATGCTGCACTAATTATAGGGCAAGGGAACATTTGCAGAATATAAAAACAAAGGAAAAGACTAATGTAGGTGAGCAGCGTAACACATGCAATTGTCATCCCCAACTTGATGAGATATATTTTGGCAGAAGTAGAAACATGAATGCACAACTGATACTAGATTTTTTTATCAAGGACTGGGAGTGACTGTCAGCAATCCTCATAGCCTTAAAACAATGTTTTGCTTGATGCCCACCTGTAGGCACTATTGTGGTAGTCCTGTTCTTGTGCATTCACTCTGTTTCATGTATATTCTACATATATAGTGGCCCATGCCGTTGAATAAACAGTGGGACTTTAACGCTTGTCTTTTACACCATGCCACGTCATTTCTTGTTGCCTTTTGTTAAATGCTTACGCCTAATGTAGAAACAATACATCAATGAAACAGGACAGCAATGAATATTAATTAAAGTGGGCACTGAGTAGACACGGCCAAGTATCTTCCCACAATAGTGGCACAACACTTTAACCTGCCAGCTCACAAATTCAATGCAATTAAACTTCACATTTTAAAGTCAAATTTGCCTTCTCCTGAGACAGAAAATATAAAATCGTACCTCACCCACTAGTTCAGTACACTCCAGCCAACAATGTTAATGTTCTGAAAAGAGCTTTTTAATCTATTAGCTTACTAATGACACCATTTCACAAGTAGCCACGAATTATTTATTCATTTATACTTATATTTTTGCATTCTTAAACTTAGTAAGGCCAGGGCTGTTCATAACCCAAGAACCAATCCAGTTATTTATTTACGAGTATATCTGTACTTTCTCCACAAGCCTTTCTTAATTTACAATCATACCAAGTCTAACCCCATTTTTCTTGTGTGTAATAATTTTTTTTTATCGTCCACCAGTATGTGTATGCATGCTCTTTGCTTTCGGTTTACAGACTGCTAGACCTCAATTTGTTTGATGCTGTTCCCTTCCCTTCCCTGTTTCCTTTTCCTACCTTGGATTGGCTTACCACAGCGTGAGCCCTTGTGAACTTTCCTCCCTCCCCTCTCTTTTCTTTCATGAACTTCCAGAGATTATATGAATACTTCTTGCTTTCTTAGAAAAACAGGCACACTGAACTGGCAGTGCCTACCGCTGCATGTAAATTCCTTTACATTTCTGGTTTTTATCTCAACTCCTGAAGGACCCCGACACCACTACCGCTTTTGTTCCTCCCTTATACCATAACTCAGAACCTCCCTTTGTCAATCTCCCTTTCATTTAAGGTCTGCCTTTGTTTTTCCTCATTTGACATTACGCACCGCCTTATTCTTCTCCTGCTAACCCAAGAGAGGGGGGAGAGTGAGCTACACAAATAAAATCGCGGCCAAGAAGAGCAGTTGCAGCATTCACAAAGAGAAGGACTGCCAAATGTTTATTAAAGGTTACAGATTTCAGTTCATTTTACGACTTCACAAATGTTGCGTCAATTTTTATGAAAAATTATTCTGTTCCCATATGTTTTAAAGGATGACCTGACACAAGCATGTCCAAGAATTTTGGACAACTATTTGTCTAACTTCATTGCAGTGCACCAGCATAGCTCCATGAACCGCTTCAAAAATATTTCAGAAGACCACCCGAGTTTCAACTTTCAATTAAAAATGTCAAGAGCGTTCGCCCCCTTATTAACCTGCACATTTACGGCACTTGGTCATAACCTCTTTGCTGTGTTATGGCACTGTTTTGGTCCCTATTAAAACACTGATATAATGCAGTATGAAAATTACGAATAACTGCCATAAATATGCGCATTATTAGAAGGGCGTCCTCCCTCAAAGTTGCTTACTGATCGTTGCTGAAATTCAAGTGGCCTTCTTAATTATAATTTTTAAACATGCTGCCCATTGAGTTACGATGGTGCAGTGAAGTCGAAGTTTCGACGGAAGCCCGCTTGTCGGGAGGCATCATGAAGGGTAAACAGGACACCGACCACTGAAAGAGTACAAGATAATATGTTTCGGCTCCCCTGATGGGAGGCTTCTTCACAATGTAATCAAGGATGTGCGATACAAAGTTTATATGGCTTTAAAATATTATGTAAGCTGCACATGTAGATGGGGGAAAGGTTCAGTCATTCCGTTCGAGGGTGGTATCTGTCGTTTGGATGAGAAGGGATTCCAAGTGGTGTCTTGAAGTCAAATTTCTTTCGTTTTCTAATATTTTGGCATTATCCCAATCAATCCTGTGGCCTTAGTCACCTGCATGTTTTGCCAAGGCGTTTGATGAGACTTTTTCCTTGTTTACATCGTTGATAGGGTGCTTCAACCGCTGTTCGAAATAGCCTGTCTCGCCTATATATACACAGTCGTAGTCTTCACATCAAGTCCTGTAAACAATGCCAGGAAACTTTCGTCTTCAGAAGCTTTTCTTTCACATTTACCAGCCGATGGCACAATTTTTGGGATAGCATGTGAGCTACCTAGTTGTCATGGCTGAGTAGAAAGCGGACTAAGCCCTCGCTCACACTGGGCACATGCAGTATGGCGGCATGTTTTCATGGGAGCATAAAGTCAAGTTTTGGGGGCTGAGACTAATGCGTTCCACCGAGCTCAGAAACGACCTTGGGTAGTCACACATGCTGAGAGTTTTTGGTGCGCCTCTTGTAGGTCAGCAGCCCAGCTTAGTGGCATCATGCATATGCAGTTGGCTCTGCCGACAAGGGAGGTGACCACCGATCTCTTCTGGTTCATCGAAAGCACTACATTAAAATGCAGATACCTGCCTGTGTGTGCTCTTTCTGTACACAGAAAATGCCAGACTGTGCCAGTCACATTTCATGAGGACGCCCAGAAAGGGTAGCCCGCTGTCTTTTTCTTCCTTGACTGAAATGGATACACTTCAATACTACTTGAATGTGACAGGAATGAAGAAGTTTCTTCTCACTGAATTATGCAGAACACATTGCCTATGAAACATCCTTCGGCGGCGAGATTGAAGAAGCGAGTGCTCGAGGCTCAAGCCATTCCATTATTAGATTTGAAGAAGTTACCGAAATAGATGCACCCATCAGTGTCCCGCGCACATGCCTGTAGAAGGTGCCTTCAAAAGTAAAGTAAGTGTTGTCCAGACGGAACAGAAGAAGCCTCTTCAAGTCAGGGACATCAATGGGTGTCCTTTCTGGCAAGGTAGGGTCGTCTTCAAGAGCGGCGGTGCAGGTTCCCGCGGCGAGTCAAATAGGATTGCTTCTTGGTGCAGTGGGCGAAATTCGATAGATGGCAACAGAGGCAATGTCCACAATTCCATGGTATGATTGCAAAACAGGCATACAAACATACTGCGATAGTAAATGAGCCGGCATCTTACAGCAGCATGAAACGGTATGTGCTAGAGGTACTTGCTTTGAGCAAGTTTATTCAGAAAGGTTCCCGAAGCAGGCAATATTAGCCACAGAAAAGTCGCACCAAAAGGTTACTCCGACCTAAAAACAATGAGTCGCATGTCAGCTTCTGCTATTTGAATTTTACTGCTACAGTAAATAGCCATAACTAAAGTGCACATGAATTTCACCAAGGCTTGTGCTCAGACGAACTTTAAAAAAGAAAGCCTGTGTTCCTCACCTCTGCCCCCACTAGTCTTGTGCACAGGATGTTTACAAATGTTCATGGGTTCGCAGCTATGCTTACACGCATAAGTAGCAACTGAAGTTGTAACCTTGCAGGTTCTCAGCTGGCACAGCCTCTTTTACTCTCATGGTGCTGGTTGCAGGTTCAGTCCCACATTGGCATGCTGTTTGCTGGTTCTTCCTACATTGATGCTTTGTTGGGAAGGAACTTAATTATCGCTAGCAGGTTCCTTCCGAATTCTTCAAACTGTTCACTGTTGTGAAACTATCCTGTTATCCAAACTTGCAAGACAGAGCAGTCCATACTTTCCCTTTTACTTTTTCATGAGCTTTCTTTAAGAGCACCAGCACAACTTGTGCTTTTCTCCAATGTCTTCTTGGCAGCCATCTACTGTTGGCACTCATTGCGTCAGATGGCATGACCAATCGGGGTACAGGAGTGAAATGGATACACATTGCTTGCTCTTCTACCTCCACATAACCTTGGGCTACGCCAAATTATGCTCAGTGTGCTACAGGTTTTACCACACATCTCTTCAAAATTCTAAACATGTACCACATTTTATACAAGCCTTCCAATAAATGCCAATCATGCAATGTTTGTATTCAACATATCACCACTTTATTAATTCTCATTTTGTTTTTATTCTTGCATACAGCTATTTACTACAAAAAAATACACACTCGCCTCACCTCCCTCCCCAGTTCCCTTTTTTTTTCTGCAAAGGCGGCAATCCTCGCAACAACAGTAGTTTGCACACACATGACTGCAACACTTGTCACCATTGAACAAGAGCACTGGTAATTCAAGGCTATAGTATTTAAGGGATGTTTCAGTATCAGGACATGTTTTGGATTTTGCTATCACTGTGAAAACACATTACTAAAATATGTGTTTTGTAAACCACAATGAGCTCTCCCAAAGCTAGAATTATAATGAATGTGCCTTTAAAAATGACGTTCAGGCTCAGTTGGCACTGTATTCCTCCTACTGACCCTTTTGGTATTGCTCGTTCTTTTTCTTTTTTTTAACAGAACCAAGACATACACTCCCTGATAACATTGTAAATCAATGCACACCTAGTCTGCAGTACTTCAAATTGATTGTGAGATGTTTTAACACCAGATGAGTGCACCATCACTGATAGCTCATCAGGTTGAAAAAGTACATATATGAACGAGAAGAAAGGGGGTTAGAGGAGGGGCCCAATTTTTATTAATAATATCATGAGAAGCCAACAAACAAAAGACACCAAGGTGTCTTTGTTTGTTGGCTTATGATATGACTATATACATACATATATGCTAAAAAAGGTAAAACATTGGCGAGCCTATTTGTATTAATGTACGTCTGGCACACCAAGCAAAGCTTATTATTTTGTGATTAGTGTGATAAAAGTCATGCCCACACATCACCGAGTCTTGTTTCAGCCTCAATACTCTCATGTCAACTGATTCTCGCTCCATCCAACAATTCTGCAATTATCAAATGACGGTGAACAGCCAGAGGTCTTAAAGAGCATGCTTCATAATTTTTTGCATTGCATCAATGTTCCCTTAACTTGTCACTTACATGACACGAGATTTGTCACATACAACTGAGGCCACACAAGAAAAATAATGCATCACAAGGAATGACGATAATCAGCCCTTACACAATAAACCAAGCTTAGAGGAGTACTGCAGAAACTCAGTGTATTGTTTTTATTGCTTTATTACACTGCCCTCAATCTAATTATTACGCTATGAAACACCAATTCCCAAAGCACCACGAATAATTATGTTACATTTTCATATGGCAAGTTCAAACTGCCCACTGAGTGCAGCATGGCTTCAAATGTAAAAAAGGAGACTCATCAAATCATCAAAACCTGCTGAGGAAGTCTCTTCGTAGTACCAGATATCAGACTCATGCACACATACTATGGCAGTGGTGGGAATGGCCAAGAGCATTTTGGTGCAAACTTTGTAGTAGGAAAAATTACGATTTGGAGCACATTTTGTAGCAGTCAGTGATGATGATTCTGAATGAGTGTCAGCCAGACACTATTCCTGTGCATCAAAGATAGCTCTAAAGCACGGGCACATATCATTGCAAATATTCTCGAGGAGGATGACCAACATATGTGACCACTTGTGAATCAATTACAACCATCATGTGGCAACACTGAATCAACCTACACGCTTGAAAAAGAAAGTACCATGCGTCCACAGTGGGTAAATCTAGCCACACAAAGGCACAAAGAACTCGTGGCGATACAGACACATGGCATGCAGGATGCCCATTCAAGCAATCTTACATTAGGCCTCAGGTGCCTGCGCTACAAATTCACTGTGTTACGAACAAATACAGATAAACATGACAGAGCAAAGCAGCTATCAACTAAGACTCAACCTAGAAAGTTTTGAGAACTTCTGCGCTACAATGGCACAAACGCAGAAGGATACCTTGAAATCCGTAGCATCACGCTGACATCCTGGCACTGCAGTTTGGCCATAAAATTGAAGGAGACTGACAAAGAAGCTTGAGAACAAGTTAGGGACCACGCAAAGAGCGATGGAACGAAGAATGCTAGGCATAACATTAAGAGACAGAAAGCGAGCAATTTGGATCAGAGGGCAAACGGGTATACACGATATTCTAATTGACATTAAGAGAAAAAGATGGTGCTGGGCAGGTCATGTAATGCACAAGTTAGATAACCGTTGGACCATTAGGGTGGCAGAATGGGTACCAAGAGAAGGGAAGCACAGTAGAGGACGGCAGAAGACTAGGTGGTGCGACGAAATTAGGAATTTGTGGGTGCTAGTTGGAATCAGTTGGCGCAAGACAGGGGTAACTGGAGATCGCGGGGAGAAGCATTCGTCCTGCAGTGGATATAAAATAGCCTGGTGATGATGATGATGAAAATTTGGCCTTCATTTTTTTCTGTAGGCCAGTTCTGCACTGCAGGATAGAAAACAGTTTTGAAAGGATGCTTACTTCAGCAGTCTACATTTATATTTGTTTCTCCTTAGTGTCCCTTATTGCAAACTTAACCCCTATTTGTAATTATTTCTATACTTCAATTTTTAAAAAAAAGAAAGCTATTTAAAGGAAAGTTATTTCAAAGAACAAAGTTATAGCTTCAGTGTCTGTGGCCTCTGGTATGGCGGCTATGGTACGGTTAGTTACGGTATGGCAGGCTTTCACCCACCACCACACACACCTCACTGACCAGTTGAAGAGCTGTGATTGAAAACACTGTCAGGTGCCTGAAACACTGGAACACATTTGTGCAGCTGCCCAGAATATATGCTGAAGCAAAGGATGTTGGATAATTCCCTAGATAGCATTGGCAGACAACCACTGTTGGGGGAGACTAATCTCGGCCCATGGCCAGACACGGCAGCTTCAATGCGGACAACAAAAGCACTGTTGAAGTTTCTGCACGACACGAAACTATACGAGCACCTCTAATAGGGACACCATCTAATTTAAATGTACATAAGCCCACACCACCTCTCTTACCATCATCCATCCCAGTACTTTCACTCCCTTTCCCTCTTCCCTATAGGGCAGAGTAGCAGACTAGAGCGCACTAGCTCAAGTCAACCTCTCTGTCTTTCTTATAAATAAAATATATCTATATATCTGATATGGTTGTTACTAAACATCAAGCCACTCAATTCCCTGATCTTTCTCCCCAAAACTTACTTTAGTGCTCTACACATGCGACTCCTTCCTTGTACCACAAAAACTTACATGAAATTAATTGTTTTGTGAGTTATGATCCTGACAGCCGCCTCAAAAGTTTTTCTATTGATATTAAAGATGTGTTGTAATTTCTGTCTCAACTATTTAACTTGTGTTCAAATGTCTATTGACATTTGTGTTGCGATTAGCTTTAAGAAAGTAATTTTTAGATGCCAACAATTTTATGCAAAGGGAGCCTCAACATGGGGAAAAGTGGCATGTGCATGGTCTCTTGCCTTGTTCCTAGTCTCGGAAATCTATGTTTTAGCACACCAGCAAAACTGAGAAGAATAAAAACAGAGGGGCTCAATTTTTTTGTTATCACAACCATATTTTGTGTTAATCACGATCATATGAAGCCAGTGGGTAATGAAGCCAATAAAAGCGTAGGGGCAATTAGCTGTGGTTGAAATTGAAATGTAGAAAATAATTTTTAAGAAATGGGAAATGAAAGTGGATGAAAACATAATGTGTCGCCAGTGGGGCCAAACCCATAAACTTTACATTAAGCATGCAATTGTGGGTTTGGTCCCTATCGGTGACAAACTATCTTTTCGTCCTCGTTTATTTTCTATTTTCTTCGTTATTTTCAACATTTAAGTTTCAACCACAGCTAATTACCTCTATGCTTTCCTTGGCTTCATTGCCTGCTGGCTTTATATGGTCATGATTAACAAAAAATTTAGCCCCTCTGTTTCAGTTCTCATTCATTCATGGAGAGTGCCTCAAATCTTGTAGCCTTGATGCCATAGGCAGCACACGAGGGTTTATTAGCAATGTGTATGCTCTTTTATGTTCATGCGTTACGTGACACCATCGTTCAAAAAAGTATATTCCACATCTGCCCACCATGGCTCCAAGTGGCACTGGCTTACACTCCCAAGGCTATGTGTACTACACATAAATACCCAAGTTATTGGACGGATGGCATTACTGTAGCATAACTGATGACGTATCGCATGTGTACTACTAAGGTTGTGGATTTAGTAAACCCCAGCAACAAGATATCTTTTCATCCACTTTCATTACATTTCTTTTTCAATGTTTTCTAGATTTCAATTTCAACTGTAGCGAATTATGTCAATCCTTTTCTTGGCTTAATTGCCTAACAGGCTTTATATAGTCAGCAAAATTAGGTAACAAGAAAATGAAAAGAAATAAGAGGAGGACAGGGTCGTCGGTGTTCGAAGAAGCACCTTCCTTTTTTGCATCTTTTACCATCATGTGCATCCAAAAGGTAAACTCTCTGCCTGTACATCAAATGACAATGCAACAGATACAGCTGGAACTCAGTCAAATATATGTAGAGCCTACCAATGCATCTCCTCTGAAGGTGGTGAAGAGCACAAGTGAGTGTAGAGTTGCGTGCCACTGCTCCTGTTGCCAGCCCATGGAAAAGAACATAGGCGCAGCTGTAGAGCTTGCCGCTTCAAGCAGCTTTCAGGTAGCTATTCATGTACTCCAATGTATTGTACACATCAAGGTAGCTTCAGCCCTGCAACAAATAAAATGATCAATTCTAACCAATATACTGAAATGCAGGCACTTTGTCAGGTGGATGTTAACGTATGTTGAAGTTTCTGTGATGCCAGTCATAATTTGGTTAAATACTTTGAAACATCACTGTTCCAGTTGGAATTGATTTATTGTAGAACATGGTGTAGTGTAGCACGATAGCTGGGACACATGACGCAGATAACGCACTGACACAGACTGTTGCCTTCGTTTTGTGTCACGTCTATTGTGCCAGAATCGCATTCAGTCAATATAAAGTAGCCCAATCTTTCTTTCTGGTAAGGTTTCTTGCAGATTGGCTGCACATCCATTCAGTCAGTTTGTGAGTTCCATAAGTTCAGTGTCCACAGTGCACAACGATGCTATTATAAAGAAACGCAGATCATTTTTTTTTTCAGTTTCTTTAAAAAAGTTTAGTGCAAAGTTTCAAACTGCACTTTGCAAGTTTTACACTGATATAAATTTGTATATCTAAATTATGAGGGTTGAAAATAAGCATCTCAACCGTTACACTTTTCCAATTGAATTGTAATCCCTACCACTTATGAGAAAGGTGCTACTATCTCAAACGAAGTCTCTGCTTCTGTCCACGGCGGTCGGATACAAATGCATTACACATAGAAAGAATATGGTCAAATCTTACCGCTAAAAGTAAGCTAGAGGCTTATGCCGAACAAGGGAAAACATTTCAAGAAGCATACTGCAACGCTGTGAAAAAATTTTCCTACACTAGGATTAAGTTCTTTGGCAGGCGCTCAAGAACCGGGAGGGGTCGTGCCCTGTCCGGCGCTGTTTGCCGTGCTACACCTCAGCAACAACGCCCAGCACGCGAGGACAGCGTGAAGCACGCCCATGGCTGGTAGAGCAAATGACAGTACATTAATTAACAAAATATACAGTAATTAAAACAAGAGCACGCGCACAAACGAGACTTGCCCTGTTTATTTGAATTGACACTACCATCGCGTCTTTTCCCTTTTGTGCATATAGAAGCTACCACAGTTCTGCTTATTCCATATCAGTAGTATCAAGTCTCACATCATGTATGCGCAGTGAGCAAATCAATACGTTCTAGATATTGCAGCAGCCGTTGCTTACGACGCGAGGCTCACGATAGGCTCACGACATCAAGTGCAATCCTTTTAGAAATAAATACAAAAATTGTTTGTTTGCAAAAAACCTTGCAAACGACAAATAAAATAGAAGCTTACCAAAATGCCTCGTCCAAAGGCGGGAAGTTGGTGGCGGCTTGAAGTTCGTTAGCGTTCACCATTGCGCACCATACAACGCTGTTTTATCACGTCGTCCTCATTTGTAAGCGTGAGAAGAGCATGGAAGTATTGTTATTTTTTACGAAATAACGCCACCTCGTAAGTATAGACGGAAAATGTTGAACTTCCAAGCTTGCCCCAGCATGCCCGCACACCGCAGTTTCCCGCGTTCTGATTTCCCCGTGGATTCGAATTCGCGCCGCGCGGGCTGTTGTGGCGCTACCTGCAAGAGTTTAAATGTGGGTTTTACAAACTTATACAAAACGCAACGAAGCTCCATTATATATATATATGCATGTATGTATGTATGTATGTATATCCGTTTAGTTGTTCGTATATAATGATTGAAAGCGCATGATATTCAGAAAGTACTCACAACAATGTTTTGGTTTCGTTTCTTTGGCCCCTCCAATTTACGCGCATTGGCAGCTGGCCAGCGGTCTTTAAACAAAAATCTTCATTTTCAGAATGTGGCTTAGTCTTGGAGACATTGAACCTAGGTTTGAATGAAGGAACAGTATTGCACTATATAGAGTAGCTTTCCCGGAGATGGAGCGAGTATTAGGCTGCTTAATTAGCGTCGGCAGAAAGAGGCAGACGAGCAAGTCTCGGGAAGACCAATTAGGCTTGGTTACTAGTACACTCTGGCTTGGCTAACCAGTGAGAAACCATACAGTAAACATGCAGACAAGTACACTGGACAGCCGCCAAATTGCTGCTCAATTAACGTGTTAATGAAGCAGGTGATATGGTGATTCTCCGTGCCTTGTGATTTTTTAAACGCGTACAAAGTTTCGTTTAGTCGAAATAGTGCCTCAGGTCTCCGCCAGTGATATTATATATATATATGTAGTCCGCCAATATGAAACATGATATGAAAGCATTTTCATAATCTAATCAGTGGACAAGTTATCGCGGAGATCACCACTTGTCCGCCTTTTAAGAAGGACCAAAATTATTATATTGCACGACGTACGTGCACTGGGACTTAAAAATTCCATGTATGATATCCACACTCGAAATCAGACCTCCGACAGACATCCTTTAGTCTCTAAAGCGGGATATATTGATAATAATCGGACAGGATACGTCGATAAGTATCAACCGAAACCACTGTGTTTCTACTGTATATAAAGATGTTGCTGCAACAGGACGTACAACGGATCGAGAAAGACAAAACCTACAGGCAGTAACCTACTGCACTAATAAAACGCATTTAATTTAAACGTACTACGTGTACATTATACGAACTATAGTTATGTATTTCCTGCCGCACCTCTCCCGCGGCCTGCGATTGTGCCTTCACGGGTAAACCTTGGCCAGCAATACGAAACTGTGAACTAATCCAATTATATTTGTGTACGTTATATCCCCGCGAATGTGCAAACGCGGGAAATAGCACTCTTTGTTCTAGCGCATGATTGACAGCTGTCACTCATGCGCTCTCAATCAGCGTATACTCTCTTTTATTGAAAATGAACAAGTTCTGCCCAGATTTGGACTTAAAAGTAAATAGATCGGTAGGGAACTCAACGCTTCCCACAGATTTCCTTTCGATACAACAGGTCGATCTGCGGGCTAGTCCACGAAATGCAGCACCCTGTCATTCGATTCAGCGGTGCACAAATCGTGCCGCTAAAACACCGCATACGCACGTCTGCTATCTGCACAACGTAGGGTGCGTTGTTTACACATCAGAAACTGACCATACTTGGGTTCGGGACCTCCCAAGCTTACGCGGACTGTGCATATTAGATGGCCAATTAACATAAGGCCTGCTCAGCTGCGTCGGCACCTTGATCGGCATTCGCTTCAAGCGCGCGTTATGCCCCCACCAATTCTCGTGCCCCGCCGTCAACAGGTTGTAGTGGTGCAGGCTAATCGAACGGACCTAAGGTTGACGCTAGTAAGACGCTAGCGCCTGCTAGCGCGTATAAGCGATTGTTAAAGAAAGGAAGAGAAAGCGCCGCAACCACAGCGCTGTACGGGAAGGGGTGAGAGAGGCATATAGGGCGAGAGTAGAAAAGATAAAGTGGAAAACAACAAAAAAAGGGGGAGAAGAAAAAAAGAAAGAGAAAGAAAAACGCAACTGCCAGCGCCTCTAGCGGTTATATTATTTACTTGCACTGATTGAGAATGTATGCACCAGCAACGACGCTGCTGCAGCACTCGTCACCAAGTCAAGTTAACTTCAATGTGTGACGTTACCACGATACGGGCCTAAGTGCCGCGGACGGACTTGCACCGTATTTCAGGTTGGTTGGCCTATCAACTACTTCATTATTACTCATTTTGTCATTCTATTTTAAGAGGAAGCTTCAGCTCGGGGGTTCCTATCTAAATACATGGGAAAGGAGAAATCGTTTTCCTGGGCAACCACTGTGCCAAATTTGATGACGTTTGCTGCACTTAAAAGAAAAAGTCAAGTTCTAGTGACTGATGACAGCGAATTGTCGGTTTATGTGGTCAATATTATAATAAAAATTGTTAAAAATCGCAAACGGTCAGAAAACGAAACTCGAGGTTTACAACACCGTAATTCGGCAATGAAAAACAATATAACAATTCTGTAAATTGTATATAATAGTACATCTAAAGCAGGCACAATTGATGTATTGTATATGGCTCTCTGATAGACCATTCATATGTGAGCAGGACTTTTGCAATACCCGTGCAAACAATTGATGTAACACTTTCGGTCATGCAAGATGTAAACTGATAAATCAGATTTGTCCACTTTGGATGTTCTAATGGATGCAGTTTACAGAACTGCGATATCTGTCCTTGGTGCAACGCTACGACATTGTTGACTGTGTACTTCCATTTTTTTTTTTCAGCCCTGCCAATTTTTTAAAGTTGCTTTAAAAAAATTCGGGCCTTAAATGAAAATTCCGCTTGCTATGGTCACTAGAATGGAACATTCTCTTTCGATTGCAACACATTTTATTAAAATTGGCTAAGTGGTTACCTCGGAAAAGTGTTTCTTCGTTTTACATGTATTTGAATAGGTGGCATCGGAGTTGGGCCCGAGAAAAAGCTTCCCTTTAACCCGACAGCATTAAGGACGCATGGCGCACAATATATGGCGTTGGCGTTGTTGTCCGTTAGCGAAAAATCATCCATATATATTTAGGTATATGTATATGCCACGCCTTGCTATATGACATGCAGTATATGCGGGTTATATTGCCACACCATTATATATCTAAAGTTAATCATACCTTGTGTTATATTCTTGACAGAGTTATTCCTCGGAATTTTGAGAGTGACAGCCCAGAAACAAATGCCATGAAACAAAACGCTGACAGCATGCCTTTTATGTTAAATCTTCTCAGACTTAAATATTAAATGTGTGAAACAACAACAGAAATCTGAAAACGATGCGATTTTTTTGGCATGGCTGTTCACTACCTTCGGGATTGGCCCCCGCGAGAGGCCGTGTTTCTACCAGAAAGCTCGCCGTCGTGCATAGCATTCACCACCAGCATTTCCCGGTAAACCTTACGGTTACATAAGCTGAAGTTGCAATGCTGAGAAGCATGAGAAGCAGTCGGGGATCTTTCAATGCTATCACATTTCACTGTTAACGGCGAAGCTTAAGCGTCCTCCAAATTTTCATTGTTTAATCTTGGGCCAAAGTGCTATAATTTCAAACTATATTGTCACAAAAATCACGCATGTCTGAAACTAAAATATTCATACTACATTTTTTTTGTGTCTGTTGTACTACAAAACATATAACCCACATGTCATTGACAACTATACTTTGTACACAAACGAGAAGGTCTCATGCATTTAATTCAATAAGTTACCTACACTCGCAGTTCATATGAATTTTTCGTTTTTCAGCTTCTGTGATTAAATTACAATTTTTTCAGATGGAGGGCATCACTGCATACAGCTGCAAACGGTGCCATCGAAGAGAACCCACTCTGTGTGCCCTTTTTCGGCATTTTAACGCATGTCATGGGAGTGAGAGCAACTGGACCTGCAGTTTGGAGGGCTGCTCTAAGAGCTACAAGGTCTACAGGTCATATCGCATACATGTAAGCAAGTGCCACAAACACTTCCTCACTCCCAACGCTGACATGGCTGACCAATGCGCTGGTCGATCAGGATCCAGTGACCCTCATCCCAGCACTGATATGGCTGACCGGCGTGCTGGTACATCAGGGTCCAGTCAAAGTGTGGTGAATGAGCAGAGTGTGTGTGATGCTGAGCCTGACCTGGATTCCAGCTGTGCAGACCCAGGTGATGAATGTGCTATGTGTCTCTCGTCTCTACTGCTCAAGTGGCAAGAAGGGAAACAGTTGCCTGAGGGTGCTATTACTGGCATTGCAAATGACATCATTGACTTTTTTATGGCATATAAATCAAGCTCCATAGTTGACACATCAAAGATTGAGCAACTCAGAACTAAATGTGGGAGGGAGAGACACTGGAAACGTATGTATGGATTCATTTCTCCACACACTGTAAACATAAGCACTAGTCAACAGGCATCTGAGAGCTATTTAGATATCCCTATATTGGACACTATAAAGGCTGTTGCCACAGCACGAAATTTTTTTTCTGAAGCCGAACTGGGCATTTCATATAGTCAAGGCAGTGACTCAATGCTGTTGAAAGATGTAACTGATGGGTCTTACTTTCGGGAACACTGCATATTCAGAAATGCAAAAGATCAAAATCTGTTCATTCTTCAATTGTACTTTGACGAATTTGAAGTCTGCAACCCTTTGGGTAGCAAACGTGGAAAGCATAAGGTTTTAGGAGGATATTTCACCATTTTGAATGAACTTCCTAAAACCCGTTCAAAACTTGCTGAAAAGTATTTAGTCCTCCTTGTCAAGAAGTCTGTTGTTAATAAGATTTCTCTGCACCAGGTTGTTCAGCTGCTTCTTGCTGATATACACCATCTAGAAGTGCATGGAGTTGAGCTTAGTAGAAAGACTGTGAAGGGCTCAGTGCTGTATGTGAGTGGCGACAATTTATCTAGCCACCAGTTTGGTGGTTTTCGCGAATGCTTCTCATCAGGTCCTATTTGCCGTTTCTGTATGGCGACAAGAGAAGAGATAAATGGCAAATGGCATGAGAATGAGTTCACCTTAAGAACAAAAGAAATGCATGCACGTCATGCCCAATTGACTCAGACAGACAAGAGCCTTTCAAGCGTGTATGGAGTCTCGGGGGAGAGCTGCATGAATGCACTCCAGTCATTTGATGTGGTGCAAGGTTTGCCGCCCGATATAATGCACGATCTATTTGAGGGGGTGATTCCTTTTGCAATGAAACATGTCATCTCTCACTTGGTCACCAATAATATCCTCACTCTCGATCGGCTGAATCAGAGGCTTAGCTCATTTAGTTTTCAAGGTGCAGACAAGAAGTCCAAGTTACCCCCATTTCTCATCAGGCAGTGCACGGAAAAGCAATGATCAAAGGCTCAGCAGCAGAAAAGCTTTGCTTTTTTCGTTTTTTTTCTCTCATTGTAGGAGACTGTGTGGCTGAAGAAAACAGGGCCTATAGAGTATACCTTAAGTTGCGAGCTGTGCTAGACATTGTTCTCGCACCACAGGTCAGCCGCAGTGCAGCACCCTATCTACAAACTCTGATTGAGGACTTCTACAGTGAATTTAGAGAAACGTTCCCCGATGTGAACATAATTCCAAAAATGCACTACATAATTCATTATCCCAGGCTCTTGCTTTCCTGTGGCCCACTCAGTAAGCTGTCTTGCATACGTTTTGAGGCAAAGCACCAGTTCTTTAAATCTCTTGCTAGAAAGACCCGCAACTTTAAGAACATTTGTGCAACACTGGCTCGTCGTCATCAGCTCCAATTCATGTATGAACTGTCACAACAGCACGAATCACTTGTGGCTGTTGGAAGAAGAAAGGCAGAGGAAAACTCATTACCAGAAGTATTGAAAGGAAAGCTTCGTGATCTCGGACTTGACAGTACAGATGTCTACATTATTTCATCGCTCACAGCATCTGAACGGAAGCTACATAAAGACTGTGTTATTCCATTGGCAGTAACGGAAGATGAGCTCCCTACTTTTGCACGAGTCACAACAATTGCGAATTGCAATTCCAGGTATTTTCTTGTTGCATCAATACTAAGTACAAAACATTTTGATGAGCACTTTCATGCTTTTGTTGTAGACCACACAGGCAACACTGTTATCATTGAGGATCTTCAACACAATGCGGAGTTTTTTGATCCACTTTACTTGTACAGGCAAAAAGGTGTTTGTTACGTGTGTCCTCGTTACACTTTCTTCAGCGTAGAGCAATGATGTACGTTTCATTGTGTTTATTGTTTATGTTGTGTTTTTTACGTCTGTCCTCATCACACATTCTTCAGCAAAGAGCAGCGATATACATTTCATTGTGTGTACTGTCTATGCTGTGCAGTTGACTACCCAGGTGTGCCGGCCAAACCCAGACTTTCGAAAGCAGTATATTCTGCAAGAGAAGCTGTATATAGGACTCCAGATTGTTTGGTTTTTACCACCTAAGTTATTTTACATGCAGGCAGAGCTTGATATACATTTTTGCTCTTGTGGAAGTTTGCCCACCACAGCTGTAAATTAAATTCATTACTATGTGCACAGCGGCAAATCATAGCTACCGAGCCGTAGAGGTACTTTGGCCCATTTGCTATCAAACTGCAGCGATAGCCACTGTAGTGAAGTGCACAAAAAAAAGAAATGCTTGAAACAAATGCTTTCTAGACAATTTTAAATTATCAGAAGACAATGCCAGATGAGGTGCCTGTAGTAATTTCGATACTTGCTTCCAAAAGAAATCAAGCTTCTGCTCTATCACCCGCTCTTTAGCTCTCATTTAAATTATTGCCAAGTGTGGGGTACAACGACGGTCACTAATCTAATCAAATATACCTGGTTCAGAAAAAAATGTATTAGGCAAATTTTCAATGTGCATTTTACAGCAACTACTAACGTTTTATTCTGCAGTTCAGGAATAGTTAAGATTCATCAGATCCACAATTATATATCAAGCAGCAAATTCAAATGAGAAACTCTTAAAAACTTCACAACTTTGCACATTTTAGACAACTTACGAATTAGGCACTTAAATTATCCCGCATGCCATGGAGAAAATTTAGAGGTAGGCACAGTACGATTAAACTACTGAAAAGAGCGCTTGTCTAACGCTCTTCCCTCCCTTATAAATCACTACGACCTTAGCAATTTTGACTTAATTGTTCACATCAGGACATCCCCATGTTATACACAGTGCTGTATAACTCCGAAACTAGGACTACTTAGAACTTTTTATTATGCAGCTTGTCAAGTGTCAAATCGATACTCTTGTATCTAATTGTCTTATTTGGTTGTATGTAGCTGTTTGTAATAAGCTGATTTCTATATTGTTCTTTCTTTACATATTCAGTGTACTTGTTCTAGGTATTTGTAACTGTACAGCATTCAGATGTTTATTTTTCTAAAAAAAATTTGTATTTCATTTTTTACACATATTGTTATACTTGAACTCTTCTGTAACTATGTATTAGCTTTGCATTTCCATTCTTTAGTGTTCATGCTCTATTGTAGGCCGCCATCTGTTAAATGTCAATTTTCCCTTAATTTACCGTAGTGCTATTACCGCTCTTAAATTTTTCTACATGGCTGTGAACTAGTCAAGCTGTTTTGAAAAAGAGCTTCTTGTCAGTGCTTTTTTCTGTATCTTGACAGAATGAAAATAAACTTGATTTGATTAATAATTTAATTGATTTTTGATGTGCTCGGGTGTGGTATCATTTTTGAAGACCACTTAGTAAAATTTTGCTGATGGAAGAATAGTGAAAGAAAATGTGCATTGCATAGGAGTAAGACTGTGTCAGACCTGAGCACCCCTCGTAAATGCAAGAGTAGTTGCAATCACGGAACATATCAAGGCACACATTTTTTTTCAAACAATTTTTCTTACTGGCCTGCATTTATCTAATCTATGCTGTTTAGGGAAGCCCATGCAATTACAATAAAGCAATACTGCAGTCTCCAAAAACTGTTTGCTTATTTGTTCAGCACTTGGCAAGGACACAGCCACCTGCAACAATTCTGATGTTGCATCAACTTTGCCAATGAGCACACAAGAGGGTGGCCCTTTGTACCTTCACCACTTGTTCATGTACATAAGACATATTTACTGGAAATATTTCCATGGCCCGAGAACATTACAAGAGGTAGCAAGGAAGTTGTACTGCGCAATAAAATTGAGAGAACACTGGGGTTAACAGTAGGCATTGCGATTCCCATGACGACAGGTTAAGGCCGTCCCACTGCATGTGCATTTTTAAGTCTCAAAACTGTAGATCAGCACGACTGCACTGTTACCTAAATATGTGGTCCCAGTAAGACTTCGATGGGGCAAAGATAATTTTGAAGATTTTATTTTATAATGGTATATTTTATGAAACAGACTGGTGACTTTATAACCTTGTGGCAGGTTAGGAAAGGCAAGAGTATGTAAACTTTTAGGATGTTTTCCTTTCAATAGCAATGAAGTGATGCAAGATGCCATAATGCCCACTTGTCCCCAACTCCCTTTAGGAACCGACGCCATCTAGTTTGGGAGTTAGAACTCTCCCAGCAGCCATAAAGCTTTATTAGCCTGTATCAACAGCAAGCTATGTTTCCGACCAACGCAAGCTTCGTCCCGAATCATCCCCTTCCCACCCCTCTTAGGGTACAACAGCAGCTGTGCTTCTTGCCTATCTGCCCGCTACTTGACACATACTGAGTGCATTAAGTGCGGCAGTGGCACATGAAACTTCCACTTTGTAAGCAAGTGCTTAGTAGAAAACAAAGTTCTGCATTGAACAAGATTTATTGCATAAATAATACAATCAAACCTGCAGTGAACATGAAACACTTCTGGTTATACAGTATAAAATATCACATTAGGAGCACTTATGTGGCACTTTCCACACATTCACAAAACTGAACTGAACTGTTAATCCAAAGCTATGTGCCATTCAGCAATGTTTACAAACGCACCCACATCACTTAAAACCATGCTGGAAGTAACAAAAAGAACCTAAATCATAGGAACGAAAGATATGTTTACTGGATAGTGGCTTTCTTCAGGCCTCTCTAAAGCAATAAAATATCCACTTCCATCTTTTTTCTTCAGTTTGGAAGGTTCAGAAAGCTTAAGGCAATGTTACTACACAGCTCACTACTGATACGGTAAAAACACAAATGGCAGGAACGAGCATTCTTATAAAAGAAAGTAAACAAAAACATAATGAGGCTAGACAGGAACAATTCTGAACACTAAACTGTTCACTTTTCATATCACAAGGCAATATGGCAGGATTCAGCATAAAAATAAAATGAGGTAAGGAAGATAGGCAAGTTCTTTCTGGACAGTCCTAATTCACAGGATACAAATGAACAGTCCAGTCTATGAACTGCAACAATTCTTAAGAATGAAAGGGTGCTAGGAAGCTCGACTAGAAAACACAACTCTTAACAATGTACGAATGCTAAAAATCTTGACTAGAATACACCAGGCCTACATACAAAATTTGTACTTAACGACCCTTGCCACACATCACAGGTTTGAATATTAGAAAGGAACGTTTAAAACAGCAAAAGATTAAACATGCAGTCTCAAGATCTACAACACGCATAAATGAAAATAAGGTGCTTGGAGACTTTCATAGATGGTATCACAGAATTGAAAAAAATAATGGAAGACAGCTGAAGGAGCTTTCAGCATATTGCAAATTGTTGCAGTAAAAAGGCAACCGACCAGGAGCCTGTAAAGCTACAGTACAGAAAAAAAAACAAGGCTAGCAACTGAAAGACCCACAAAAGCTTTCTACTGGCCTTCGATACTAGAGCCCAACTTTCTGAGCACCACACACAATGAGAAAAAAAAATTATTCGATTGACTAGCTCTGCAAAATGCACACACACACACACAAAAAGAAGAGCAAGTTCACGTGCCTTAGTATACCTACCTAGAGTTGCAATTGCAGCATGAAAAAAAAAAAAGGCCATCAAGCTTGATATCTAAGGGCTGCTACAGGAGCTAGCTCTCTTCCTGTGCACTATGCGCAATAGAGAGAAAAAAAAAAGCTCCTCTAGCTAGTTTTGCAACGTCCATAAATGAACTACATTCCTTGGTATACCTAGCTGGTCACGTTTGCAGCACGAAAAAAAAAAAGGCTGTCGAACTCCACATCTGAGGGCTGTTGCAGGAGGCTGCTCACTTTATGGGAACCGTGCGCAAGAAAACAGCTCCTCAGCTAATTCTGCAACATGCCCTCAAAAAAGAAAAAAAAAATCGAGTTCACGTGCCTTGGTATACCCACCTAGAGTTGCAATTGCAGCATAAAAAAAAAAAGAAGCTATCAAGCTTGATATCTAAGGGCTGCTACAGGAGCTAGCTCTCTTCCTATGCACTATGCGCAATAGAGAGAAAAAAAAAAAAGCTCCTCTAGCTAGTTTTGCAACGTCCATAAGTGAACTACATGCTTCGGTATACCTAGCTGGTCACGTTTGCAGCACGAGAAAAAAAAGAAAGGCTGTCGAACTCCACATCTGAGAGCTGTTGCAGGAGGCTGCTCACTTTATGGGAACCGTGCGCAAGAAAACAGCTCCTCAGCTAATTCTGCAACATGCCCTCAAAAAAGAAAAAAAAAATCGAGTTCACGTGCCTTGGTATACCTACCTAGAGTTGCAATTGCAGCATAAAAAAAAAAAGAAGCTATCAAGCTTGATATCTAAGGGCTGCTACAGGAGCTAGCTCTCTTTCTATGCACTATGCGCAATAGAGAGAAAAAAAAAAAGCTCCTCTAGCTAGTTTTGCAACGTCCATAAGTGAACTACATGCCTCGGTATACCTAGCTGGTCACGTTTGCAGCACGAGAAAAAAAAAAAAAAAAGAAAGGCTGTCGAACTCCACATCTGAGAGCTGTTGCAGGAGGCTGCTCACTTTATGGGGACCGTGCCCAAGAAAACAGTTCCTCAGCTAATTCTGCAACATGCCCTCAAAAAAGAAAAAAAAAAGAAAACGCACACGCACAGTTCACATGCCTTAGTATACCTAGCTAGAGCCGCAGCCTGAAAAAAAAGAAAAGCTGACAAACTTTACATCCAAGGGTTGCTAGAGGAGCTAGCTCCCTTTCTGTGTGCCATGTGCAATGGAGGAGAAAAAAAAAGCTCTTCCAGCTAGTTCCTCAATGTCCATAAATAAACTACATGCCTTGGTATACCTAACTAGCACGAATGATCGCAGCTGGCGAGAAAGAAAAACTGCTGATGAGCTCAATATCTCGGGCCACTGCAAACACCATGCATAATGAAAAAAAGTTCTCGGCTAGCCCTGAAAAAAAAAAGCAATAAAAGAAATGCTCACGGCGACGGTAGCCTTATGGGCTCACTGGAAGGTAATGCGAAATTTGTCATAGCACAGGCACAATGACATGGACAAGTAAGGCACCTGAGCTGGCACACTGCAACGAACTTCTAACATACTTTATTTTTTTTTAGATATCATGGACACCTGTATATTGCTAGTTAAGCACGAAGAAAACGGGAACCATAAGTGAACACTTCCGAGGGCAAATGAATTATTAGAAGGCGTGTAGCTTAATTCTAACAAAGATATGCTAGTTCCTTTTTTTTTCTTTTTGATAGCGATGCTGGGAGTTGACTAATGATGCATGCATCACCGAAAGTTGAGATGTTTCAGCTTTTTCCGAATTTGTTGTTGTTTTATTTCTTGCATGGAAAGAAAATGCTTCTGCAGGCCTTTTCTACAGAGGCTTGCCAACTTATTAGCCACTGAAAGAAAGAGGCTAATGGTATTCCTTCAAGCTCTCTTCTAATATGTGGGAGGGATCTTGCAATGTTGGTGATAACAGTTCTCTCGTCGACGGTGCTTGTATCATGCGGTTGCCGAGAACTTTCCTTGTGCTTTTTAATTCAGTCTCCTGGCGATTCACATGAGCATATTGTTATCTCTAAACATGGCCTAAACATGCACCTTGTCTGAAGCTATCGTGCACTAGGTTGGGGCAGGAGTTTTTCAGTAGATTTTTTTCTATTCGCCTCTTTACAAAGTTTGTTATGCATGAAATGAAGTGGCAAGACTTGCTTACTTGCTTTACATTTGTAGTACCAGAATCAATTTGGTCCTAGGAACCTAGAGCAAGTAAGCCGCTTTTACCATTTCATTCTATTCATACAAATTGTGTTAAGCGGGAAATACTAAAAAAAATCATGCCAGCAATTCCCACACAACTGCTTTAAACAAGACGCACATCTAGGATATGTTGGAGCTATGAGCTCTTATCAATCACCAGAGGCCTGTTTAAAAAAAATCAGAAGATATTCTCAGCAATTGCACAATACAAGCACCATTAACAAGCGGAATGCTGTTGTCATCCTCAATGTGACATGATTTCCACACATTAAACGAGATAGCTGGAAGGAGTAATGTTAGCCCCACTCTTTCAGTGCTGTAAGTTAGTAAGCCTCTGTAGGAAGAGAAGGCTTGAAGGAAATGCTTGCTTCACACGCAAAAATAAAGTATATGCAAGAACAAATGCATAATATGCACGTTGTCTTTTATAAGTTACATTCCTCTCACTTGTGGAAAGAACTATATCGCTCACATCTGTAGACGCATAAAGAATTGGCTACAGGAGCTCATAAGCAAAGATGTGAATGTGGAGTTCGATGGTTTCTTTGACCTCCAATTCCAGAGATGCAACTGTCGACCCATGCCAAAAGGGAATTAATTAAGGGCAAAAGCAAGTGCAGAATGACGTGCTTGTTTACGGAAGCAAGAAACATTGCAACTTTTCATTATACATGCATCAGTACACCCCACTATCATTGACAAAAGAAGTAGAGCATCTCTGCTTGTGTTAAACAACACACCGAACAATCAGTTTGGCCTCAAAAGCTTTAGCTTGTGGTTTCTGTGGTTTTGCTGACGATTACCCAGCAATGCACGTATGTCCCATGATATTTTGAGTGGTACACGCTCGAATGTGAAAACTGAAAATCAATATGTTTTTGAAGTTGGCACTGTGTGTGGTCCTATATGTGCCTCCTTTGTCAGCATTGCCAGCACAGCTAATTAGAAGACAAGTTCACATGGCTTACATTGCGATTCTGGCAGGAAAAAAAAAGCTGACAAACCAGTTCTCTGACCACCACTTCAGTAGCTAACTTGTCTCTTGAGCCCTATGCACAATGGAAAAAAGCTCCTTAGTTAGCCCTGTAAAACGCTGTAAAAAAAAAAAGAAAGAAAGATATGCCTAGGTACACATAGCTAGTGCGACAATCGCAGCAGGGAAAAAATAAGCTGATGAACTCAGCATCTGAGGGTTGCTACAGGAACCCTGTGATTAGCTCGCCCTCCTGAACAACCTGGTAGTGACTTGTAACTATAAAGCTCAAGATTCCTTAGCAGTGACCATTCAGGATGGTTAGCTTCTTCCTGCATATTAATGAACAAGATAAACAAAAATAATAATCAAGCCAAAGTGGGAATGCAGAGCGACGCTTGTTCTTAAGCTGATTCAGAAGCTTTGGGCTCAGAATTGTACAAATTGATCAACTCAAGAGCTTTGATGCGTGGCTTGGTTTGGGTCAAGCCCAAGAATGCATGTTCAATAAAAGTAAGCAGCCGGTGGGCCTTCTTTGGGTATTCAATATTGAAAACCCAAAATGCTGCGAACATGCATGCAAATGCTGAAAGCAGGCAAGAAGCTTGAAACATCAGGTGGCGGTCCACATATAGGAAGTATGCACTGCTGGCAACCATGACGCAAGGTGTCAGTGGCACATCATCTGTCTGCAGGACAAAACACACGAGTTACTTCGACAAAAGGCATAGAATGAAAGTTGATAGGGCATGTATAGCTACAACAGCACAACTGTATGCGATTATATAGATAGCATAACTTGCTTACTTCAGTAAAAACTGTACTGAGGTTGTCTCCACAGCGAGAAGCCACTAGTTCCATGAGACATAGCACATAGTCTTCTGAAAATAAAGAGTGGGGGAACGGGAGAATGAAGAGATCATGTGAAGACTATTTTAAATCAAAGCACTGATATTTTAATTATTATAAATTGTAGACCACATTTGCCAACTGCTAGTGTTGACATAGAAGGGACAAGAGCATTAGTGGTGACAAGTTGAATTATGCAAGCAAAATATATATTACATTCCCAATGAGACGAAGTTTTCTCTTGCCTTATTGTTCCTTCACCTAAGCTAGCATGCAACTTCACTTAACCCGGCAAGCTAACTTCATAAAGAGAAAACAATAAGCAATTTAAACATTGCAGTATGAACTGGCTCTATAGACATAAAAGGCTTAAATCAATGCTTCTAAATCTTCAAAGTGCTGTGCCAAGGACAACTTGCAAATATGGAATATTGTAGACTGGCTGAGCTGCGTACTTCAAAACATAGTGCAACAGACGAAATCTGGTGGCTAGCATGTCGTTTTCTGGCATGGCAGACAAGCACAAAAAGCCTACACATATTTTTAATGATCCAGAAATTCAAGAACTTCATACGAACTCTTGTTCAGAGGACTTCAATGCTCCATTACGAAATGCCTGAAGGGTAAAGACAGCAACAAAGAGGACATGAGTCCTGAAGTTTCAAATGAAAAATTTCGTTGAATTTTTAGCGGCATATCGCTAATACATAATGAATTTAAAGCTTGAGAATGTGTTACTTGGAAGCTAACTACTTGCACTCCAGAAAAACAGCCAGCAGCCAAAAGTGGCATGTGAAAGAATTTGTTATGTTACAGAAGTGAAATTGAGGCTAACTGGAATAGATTCATTTTCGTGCTTTGGCACAAAGCAAGAACCCAAAATTATACAAGTATGCAATGGCACGACATAATAAATGTGGTTGTCTTTTGTGTAGGGATAAGTGAATAGCAATTTTTGAGAACAAATCGAATACGAATCAAATGGTGCCATTAGCCAATCGAATTGGATATTGAAGAGTTTTTGAATAATGAACAGTCGTTATCAAACTAATATAAAATGATGTTCACGTGCTAGTATCTGTCATCACAAAGTATGTTATGAACAGTTTATTGAAAGCACAAATTAAGCATTAAGAACCAACAAGTAGTTTCTTGACATGCACAGGACTCTTCAGAGTTTGAAATATTCGATAGGTACTAAAAAAATATTCGAATTCACAAATAGAGACTATTTGATTCGAAAACGAAATCCGATAGGCCATCGTTTGATTCATTATTCAAAAGTTAAGAATTCATTCATTATTCATTATTCGAAAGTCCACTCTGTGCTAAGGCACCACTATGTTCCTAGGTTAAAAGTTACTCAGTACCACAGCAGCCGACTGCCATTGCCACAATTACTGAATTAAAATTGAGAAAAAAACAACAATGTGCCAATACAGTGTCATCCTGGTGATACACATTGCTGTTGTATTTTCCACAAATCTATTGAATATGGATTAGGACAACGAATCATGCATCAACCAAATGGCCTATATTGTAAATTTGGGTCTAGTACCAATGGACACTGATGCCAAGACCTTATGTGGTTGGGCCACCATTCATTAAAAGTAACTGCATTTCTGCCAAGTCATTACCACACAATTTGAATAACTTCAGTAAAAAGCAAATGTCTAGATATTGCTTAAGCAAAAAACCCACAGCTTATACTTAAAAATGCTACCTGCAGATCTTAATTTCAAAAATCGTGCTAGTAGGGTGTGTATAGACATTGTGTAAAACTAATATTTTGCGACAGTTCACCACATCACGATTAAAATTGCAGCAGCAAATACACTGGGCAAACATAATAGTGAATGCAAAAGTAAATAAGTGCCCAAATTTACCAGAAGCTGTTGATAAGGCAGCCATTTCTGCTTCAGTGCCATTCTTCAGGAAGACATTCAATAAGTGCGCTAGTCCTGCTTCCATGTTGTGGAGGATATCACACTTAAAGAGTATGTCGAACTCCATAAGTAGCTGGAAGTAAAGAAAATATTAGTCCCTGTACATCTAATAGAACACATCTGAGCATACCGATGACTCAGTTGACAAAAAAGGGAAAAGCACTAATGCTTCTGCAACGTCCACAGATTGCAGCTGTTCCTGACGTGCTTTGGCTGTTGCCAAAAGCCGCGGCCGGAGCTCTGCGTCATTAGATGATGATGCATTGGCTTTTAGCCAATCTGTGTGCCTTTCCACTGACTCTGCCGTCTCCCCGTGAACAACGAGGTGGCTGCAGTCCTGCAACATGCCAAACAATAGATCACTGCCTAAGCATGTGCCATCCTGAAGTTTTCAATTCAAGAAAATTCCACTACTGAAGGCATGGCAACTATGTCCTTGGCTTTAAGTTTTTTTTTCCTCGGTTAAATTAAATCTTGCCAGCTTCGTCTCTAACCTAGCTGTACCATCCTAGCAAGACAAAAATTTAGTTTTAATAAAGCTGCCATTTAAAATCTTGCACAAGATTGTAAGAGCCTACAAAATTGCAGGTATGCAAGTATGCTCAATGAAGAAAAAAAAAGAAGAAAAGAATTCTTTGGTGCCAAGTTACAGCAGTAAGTTGACCTGAATAACACCCGCATCCTGTACTGCACATTATGCATGCTATAAAAGATGTTACTATAATTCAGATTAGTGACGTTTATTATGGCAACTTAAAGTGCAGATTGGAAAAGTAAACGAACTATTGCTTTTTGTAAGTAAAATTACACTTCTTTGGATTTGTAATTGTAACAGTTCCAATATGAACTCACAGACAAGCGAGAGATCCTGCCACTTGTGCCTTCGTCAGAGACAGACGTAGTGGTCGCAGACTTGTGCAAGAACTTCCTTTTAATTTCCTCCATTCCCTCTGTACAGCACTCTGCCTTCTTTCTCATGTTTTTGAACTTGTTTCTAATGCCCAATACCCAAGAATCCTGTTAACAAAAAAAACAAGAACAAAACAGTCAGCAATAAATGAAGGACCAGGCACAGCATTATTATTTTGATAGACACATAAGTATGTGACGATCAATGTTGACGGAATTCTTCCAAAACCTAGCTAGATTCAGAAGAGCATATGGAGTACTTCTCACAGGCAAAGATAGATTCAGAGTTTCTTCATTTTATAACCAATTAGAACAAAAGTATACAAGCTTATTAAGCCAACTTGTTAACTGCCTGCTTTGAAAATCTTACTTCCGAAGGCTTTGAAAGCAGTCTTTCTGCAAAAACCTTGCCGAGCCAAGGGGCCACAACCAGTCTTCAAATTATCAAAGCTCTTCATATAACTTTTTATTGGAAGCTTAATTTTTCTGAATATAGAAAATGCCTGTACATGTTATACGACACTAATTATTATAAAAATATTGCTCACCACGCCACTGCTTCCACGTATTTTGTCCATCAAATGGGGGTATTTGGTCACAAGCTGCTGAGCTGCGACTCGGTACAACTGCCTCGATGGGTACCTGTGGTAACAGATGGACAAGCTTGTATGGCCCTAGCAACTACAGCACACTGGTATAGCTGAAAATTTTCCTTAGCAGTTTCGAAGAGCAGAAATTTTTTAGGCAGTGAATAACAGGAACTTTATGCTGGTTTTTCTGAAGTGTACAAATTAACTTATAGAGTAAGATACTAGCTTGCGTTATACATAGACAATTACACTACATATTGAAAGTAAATATTGTGTAAGCACTCTCGTTCAAGAACTCTGCCTGGGAAGAAAGGATTGACGATTTGTGCATTTAGCAAGTACATGTGCTTGGCTCAATTAGTAAAACTGACTGTCCCATGAAACATGTCTGCTGCATCCAGAACCTCACGCTAAACAAATTACAAGTGTATATAATACATTACTTAAATGTAGTATGCACCTGTTGTTTGTTTATCCATATTTAATTTTATGCTAAAGGTGGATGTGAAGGAAAGCGAATATTGCAACTTGCATTATGTTGCCTAGGCAAAGTTTTTATTAGACATCAAACAATGTCTATGTCATTCAAGACAACGGTAACAAGGTCATTAAAAAAATGAGTTGTAACATGAAACCCAATGCATACCATGCCGTCTTGTAGCACTCTTGAAAGAGTCTGTCGACGACAAACCGCCGAAGCGAACTACTGATAGGGGTGCCACTTTCGAGCACCCTTTCATAGGGATGGAAATTTGGTAGTTTAAACTCCAGGTAGTCCTGCTTGTTCTGTAGAGGTACAGTAACCACCTCATGCTCACCAGGAGAGCTGAAAGAAAGGGACAGTTTAATCATTTATTTTCGTCACATAACGAGAGGTTAACAAGGGAACAACAAAACGTCCGACATTGATCGAGTTCTTCATTATTTAGCCACCACCGGTAGAGAAAATTCCACACATCTTAATACAACAGAAATGAAGGACAGTAAAATGAACTTTCCTACAAATGAAAGCATCTTTTTTTTCTTTCTTGCTATTAACAATGAGTACATTTACAGGTTATCTTGATCAGAATGATGGCATTAAGATATTTCAATTCAAAGATGAATAGCTTTAGAATATTCCAGTTCACTTTTCACTAGCACTGCAGTTATTTTGCATGATTTTCATTGTTCTTGTTCCCTATTGCGTCAAGTCATATTGAATGGTGTACCACCTCTAGAAGGCCTGCACACATAAAAAAAAACTGTGTCATGCCAAGAATAATTTGACTACATAAAATTCTACGTAAAGCAATTTCTCTACAGTATTCAGAGCACCTTTGGGCTGCAACGAGCTATACTAGCTGGTCTCATCATCATCATCAGCAGCAGCAGCCTGTTTTATGTCCACTGCAGGACGAAGGCCCCTCCCTGCGATCGCCAATTGCCCCTGTCCTGTGTCAACCGATTCCAACTAGCGCCCGCAAATGTCCCAATTTCATCACTCCACCTAGTCTTCTGCCGTCCTCGACTGCATTTCCCTTCTCTTGGTACCCATTCTGTAACCCTAATGGTCCAACGGTTATCTAACCAGCGCATTACATGACCTGCCCAGCTCCATTTTTTTTTCTCTTGATGTCAATTAGAATATCGTCTACACCCCGTTTGTTCTCTGATCCAAACCGCTCTTTTTCCGTCTCTCAACGTTATGCCTAGCACTCTTCGTTCCATCGCTCTTTGCATGGTCCTTAACTTGTTCTCAAACTTCTTTATCAGTCTCTAAGTCTCTGCCCCCTTTGTCAGCACTGGTAAAATGCACCGATTGTACACCTTCCTTCTCAATGATAATAGTAAGCTTCCAGTCAGGAGCTGACAATGTCTGTCGTATGCGATCCAACCCACTTTTATTCTTCTATGAACTTCCTTCTCATGATCCGGGTTACCTATGATTAATTGACCTAGGTGAACATACTCCTTCATCTAGAGGTTGACTGGCGATCCTGAACTCTTGTTCCTTTGCCCAGCTATTCACCATTATCTTTGTCTTCTGCATATTAATCTTCAACCCCACTCTTACACTCTCTCTGTTAAGGCCCTCAATCATTTGTTGAAACTCATCTGCATTGTTGCTGAATACAACAGTGTCATCGGCAAACCAAAGGTTGCAGAGATATTCGCCGTCGATCCTTACTACTAAGCCTTCCCAGTTTAATAGCTTGAATAATTTTTCCAAGCACACAGTGAATAGCATTGGAGAGATTGTGTCGCCCTGTCTGACCCCTTTCTTTATAGGTATCTTCCTGCTTTTCTTGTGTAAAGTTAAGGTTGCTGTAGAACCTCTGTAGATATTTTCCAAGGTATTTACGTAAGCATTCTGTCCTCCTTGATTACGTAATGCCTCTATGACTGCTGGTATCTCTACCAATACAAATGCCTTTTCGTAATCTATAAAAGCCATATAGAGGGGCTCATTGCAGTCTGTGGATTTCTCGATAACCTGATTAATAACATGGTAGTGATCCATTGTAGAGTATCCCTTCCTGAAGCCAGCCTGTTCCCTTGGTTGAGCAAAGTTCAGTGTTGCCCTTATTCTATTGGAGATTATATTGGTTAACATTCTATATAATACTGGGAGTAAGCTAATGGGCCTATAATTTTTTAATTTGTTAACGTCTCCCTTTTTGTGGATTAGTATAATGTTTGCATTCTTCCACTTTTCTGTGACCCGTGCTGTCGATAGACACCTCGTATAAAGAGCCGCCAGTTTTCAAAGCATTATGTCTCCTCCACTTTTGACTAAATTGACTGTTATTCGATCTTCTCCGGCTGCTCTTCCTCATTTCATGTTTTGCAAGGCCCTTCTGACCTCATCGCTAGATATAGGAGGAGTTCCTGTATCCTGTTCATTAGTTTCTAATGGAGGTATCCCGACTCCTCTGGGTATTGTACAGGTCAGTATAGAATTCTTCCGCTGCTTTTACTATATCTTTGAGATTGCCAATGATATTACCCTGCTTATCTTTCAGTGCATACATCTTGGTTTGTCCTTTGCCAAGTTTCTTCCTATGCCAAAATATAAGAGAGCTTGGATATTCCACGAAAGGGCTTGAGCTGTAAATCTTCCAAGCATTAGATAACTAACTGTTGCGCCAATTTTCCAGTACAAAGGTTTACTGGAATACAGTTAAAAAGGAGGATAGGTTCTATGAATGCGCTAAAATTGTTAATGTAGAAGCTGCTATATTATGGCTCTTTTTCTCGCTCTATTTTTAAAGCAATCATTAAAATCTGGGTGCTGCGTGGGGAAAAATGTGCAGGATACTGGAAACATGGGGTGCTTTACACTGACAAAATAAAGCATGTAATAAGTTTTAATGAAAAAAAAAAGAAAGCTTGAACAGCATCTGCCGTTTTTGACGCAGCACATCAAGCAATAATATGAGAAGAGTAGGCCACTTACCACATACTAGAGCCACTTGGCAGGTCAAGAGAGCAGGTGTCGAGAGAGCTTGTATCCTGCATTAAAAACACACTGAAATACTAAGTGTTTACTAATGAACTATGAAATTTGTCCAACACTGGCAGAGACAATAGAACCACAGATTAATATGTGGAGCTGTAATGCAAACATGTTTCCTAAATTTCATTGTGCCATTAAGACAACCTCACGATATAAAGCAGGTAGTCATGAATTGATGGGAATTCTCACATCAGTAGGAGTGGCCACTTTCCTAGTAACTTTCACTTTGGCCTTGTCTGGCACTTTTGTTTCCTCTTCAAGGTCTATGAAGTCGTTGAAGTCCGCATCGTACATCTGGATCTGGAAAAGACGGACGCTTTTAATGTACTTAGGGGCAGTCTCCAAAAACAACATGATCAATACACGTGCATTGTTCCTATTGTACAACCACTTTTTCTTTTTTTGAAAAGTGGGTGGGGGATGCGCACTTGACCGGGGAAGAGGCAAGCCGCATACTAAATAAAAAAAAAATTAAAGTTTTGCGAGCACATGCCCCATGTCCATTCGTCCCCCCTCTCTCCTGGCTAGGCCATTGGATTCCTACTTAAGTCACAACGGGGCACAACGCTTGACTACTATTTTAGGGGGGAACCACAAATATAGTACACTGCACCTGTAGGAATAGCTATATAGAACAGCCACGAACAGGCGCCGAAAAAAAAATAATAATAAACATGCACGTCGCAGTCATTACAAACTATATAAATGCATTAGTAAGATCTTGATGAGGGCTAGTTGGTTCATATTTAGAACTGAGGTGAAACAGCACGAAAAAGACGAGGACACAAGGAAACAAATCCACAGACAAGTGCTGACTGCCAACTGGAAGATTATTTGAAATTCACCGGACATTTATACCTTTTTCAGCATAGGCATGCGCACATCAGTCGTAAAAACATCTGCAAATCAACATTTTATTCTTTCTTCTAAAAATTTTTTTCCGACAAGGCAAGAGAGGGAGTGCTTACACATTTATCTCCTTCCTTTCTTATGTGAAAGGCCTCTGCTGTGAGGAAAGTACTAAGGAAAGGGAAATAGTAGAGGCCTTTATACAGTTCTATATACAAATGCAAAAAGCACTAACAGCAATACGCTTCCGTACCTCGGGGGGGGGGGGGGGGGAATGCAATGCTCTTCATTTCAAACTAAGTATATATTGCATCAAGCGTCGTTTTTTTTTTTCCGAAATATTGCTTACCCTGCAAAATGGATAGCGAGCCAGAACATCGGGGACAAATTCTCTGGTATCGGGAAAAAGCCGAGCCAGAATCTTTGGTTATGACGAGAACCTAAACCTCGTAAGAAATAAGATATAAAGGCGAAACTCACCAGCGTGTTGTCGCCGACAGCGGTAAAATTTTTCAGAGCTTCCACAAGCTCACTGTAGGCGCCGGTTGGGAGAGTCAACTTTTTCCTTTCGCCCGTCTCCAGTATGGCCAAGCAGACGACCCCCCCGTCTCCCATTCTGCTGGGGCTCGGGACAGCAGCGGACGCGCAGACAGGTTGAGCAGCAGCAGCTTCCGAAAGTCCGTCGCAAACGCGTGCGAGCGCGCGCAGCTGGCGCAGCCGCGGAAAAGTTTCAGTTTCACGCGCTCAGGAGCGCACATCAACATGCATTAAATAGAAGCAATTGATCGAAATGATCTTGAGATCCAGCCTTTTATAGATGTTATAGTCATCTATTGTAGCGCCATCTAAATAAAGTTAAAAACGCATTTGTGAGACACAGTCGTTGTCCTGTTATTTGTCGTTTCAGGTACCAGCATTTAAAAACATCTAACATACATACAAAAGAAATATATTTTAGCACCATACTGGTGTTTTTTACTTGTATATTTGTGTTCTGCGATGCTTAAAGGTGCAGCATTTTGTTTATGCGAAGGGGACAAAGGCCAATAAAATGTATAAATTCGCCTTCTGAACTGTGTTTTCATGTTATGTTCGCTTTGTTTCGCACCCAGAGCTTGGAGATTAACGCTTGCATTTGTTTTGTTTTTTTCACTAAAGTGTCTAAGGTTAATGTTACAGTCCATGGGACCTTGCAGAGTGCGATTTTTCACACAGAAAATACGACTGGCCCATGTCATACAATCACATAAGCAGACTTTAGCCGCATCAATTTATTTAGTCCCGTATCGTCTTTCAGAAAGAGGAGTACGCTACGCGCATCCCGTTTCCAGCGGTCTTAACGTTCTGGCTTTCGACATGCCGCTCTAATGTCTCTCTATTTTTAAATGCGGGGCATAATTTTGCATATTCACGTGTGCATATCGTCTTAACAGAAAGGAAAATACGCTATAATCTATACGTGTAATACCAGTGTCACCCGTACACTTCTGATCGCGATCGGCACCGATCCGGATCGAAATTCTCGACTGCAATTAGCTCTCTATAGAGCTCGCGCATTGTGTACAAAGGAGCCAATAACGACCTAGAAATTCGATCCGGATCGGGCTTGATCGCGATCAGAAGTGTGCCGTGTGACACTCGTATAATTGTCGATTCCGTTTCCCGTACGTTGTCCGAACTTTCTGCTTTCGATGAATTAACGGATAGTCGAGAGATCGAGCAACGTGAGCAGGACGGAAAGTAAAGTTCCGCGCATGCTCAAGAAAATTATCCTACTATACCTGTTAATCAGCAATTGCACACTGAAAAGATTTTTTTTCCTAGCATGACAGTGAAGCACGCACAGAGTAGCAAGTTTGTTGTGCCTACCTGCATGGGCTTCACTTGATATTTTTAACAGCTTATCGAATCGTCTTTCTTTGTGTGCATGCGTATTTTGGTAAGCTCCCACACATGGTGTTATAGTGAGGAACTCTATGCTTCCACATCAGATCATATATTGTTAATCAGAGCAATTTGCACAGTAAGAATTCACAAGACAAAATTTTGCTCAGTGCCTTATTTACACTTCATTACATTTTTTGTATGCAAAATATAACACTACAACTTCCACTGAAGATACTGTGCTTGTTGCAAACGCCTTTTTTTTTATGCTGATGGTTGGCACATGTATGTAAGTCATGTAAGAGTTTTGTAAGTACTTCGACACAGCAGCATCTACTGTTATTTTGTGCGTATATTTCTGAGCAGCTACACATCCAACCAGAGATATATAGTGCTGCCGGCAAAACCGGTGGCTGCCTAGATGTGGCACTTCTGGATGGTCACAGCACACCTTGTCGTCCCTCACCCTGCTATGTGTATTTCACCTATAGGCAATGGTAAATGTTTGATTCCGTTGGATGTTCAATGTCAGATGCACTTTCAATGGCTGATTGTTGAAAGAACAATGAACTGATGCCTGAAAACCTGTGCACAAAGATTCTTCCTATTTTAATTGCTAATGCCTTACAATGTGTCTTAAGTTTCGTAACCTGATATGCCTAAATTTGGTGCCGAAGTGGAGAGGAGTGCAGTATTTTGATTTTACCTGGGGTGGCAAAATACCGTAAAACGCTGCTGCATCTATGTTAGTGTCTTTATGTATGTGCAGCAAATATTAACTAAAATGCGTGTCTCCAAAGGCATAAAAGTGGGGCTAGGGGAAGGGCTGCACAGAGCATGGCCTGCTCTCCGAAACATTTCACGAGCGCTTTCACTGCATTATATCTGACCAGCCAGCTCAGCAGCAGGAAAATGACGTCTTTTCCAACCCTTTGCCATCTCATCTATGCAGAGCATTCGAAAGCTCTTGGTTGCCTCTATAATAAATGGCAACATTTGGTATTGTATGGAACGAAGAATGCTAGGCATAATGTTAAGAGACAGAAAGAGAGCGGTGTGGATCAGAGAGCAAACAGGGTGTAGACGATATTATAATTGACATCAAGAGAAAAAAAAATGGAGCTGGGAAGGTCATGTAATGCGCTGGTTAGATAACCGTAGGACCATTAGGGTTACAGAATGGGTACCAAGAGAAAGGGTACCAACACACTCCCTCACCAGAGCAGGATTGGCCACCCTGGTGCAGTACTTGGCCACAACCTCCTATATGAACACAACAATCAAACCCCGGCCCTCAGTCCCCAGCAGCTGCGAAGCAACTGACCACGGCGGCGGTCAGACCTTCGACGCTGCAGAGGGTGCTAAGAATCCCTGGCTCCGGACAGGCCGCCATTGGAATATGAACCTGGCAACGTTTAACGCAAGAACATTATCTAGTGAGGCGAGTCTAGCAGTGCTATTGGAAGAATTAGAGGGCAGTAAATGGGATATAATAGGGCTCAGTGAAGTTAGGAGGCCAAAAGAAGCATATACAGTGTTAAGGAGCGGGCACGTCCTGTGCTACCGGGGCTTAGCGGAGAGACGAGAACTAGGAGTCGGATTCCTGATTAATAAGAATATAGCTGGTAACATACAGGAATTCTATAGCATTAACGAGAGGGTGGCATGTCTTGTTGTGAAACTTAATAAGAGGTACAAAATGAAGGTTGTACAGGTCTACGCCCCTACATCCAGTCATGATGACCAGGAAGTCGAAAGCTTCTACGAAGACGTGGAATCGGCGATGGGTAGAGTGAAAACAAAATACACTATACTGATGGGCGATTTCAATGCCAAGGTAGGCAAGAAGCATGCTGGAGACAAGGCAGTGGGGGAATATGGCATAGGCACTAGGAATAGCAGGGGGGAGGTATTAGTAGAGTTTGCAGAACAGAATAATATGAGGATAATGAATACCTTCTTCCGCAAGCGGAATAACCGAAAGTGGACATGGAGGAGCCCGAACGGCGAGACTAGAAATGAAATAGATTTCATACTCTGCGCTAACCCTGGCATCATACAAGATGTGGACGTGCTCGGTAAGGTGCGCTGCAGTGACCACAGGATGGTAAGAACTCGAATTAGCCTAGACCTGAGGAGGGAACGGAGGAAACTGGTACATAAGAAGCCGATCAATGAGTTAGCGCTAAGAGGGAAAATAGAGGAATTCCAGATCAAGCTACAGAACAGGTATTCGGCTTTAAGTCACGAAGAGGATCTTAGTGTTGAAGCAATGAACGACAATCTTGTGGGCATCATTAAGGAGTGTGCAATAGAAGTCGGTGGTAACTCCGTTAGACAAGATACCAGTAAGCTATCGCAGGAGACGAAAGATCTGATCAAGAAACGCCAATGTATGAAAGCCTCTAACCCTACAGCTAGAATAGAACTGGCAGAACTTTCGAAGTTAATCAACAAGCGTAAGACAGCTGACATAAGGAAGTATAACATGGATAGAATTGAACAAGCTCTCAGGAACGGAGGAAGCCTAAAAGCAGTGAAGAAGAAACTAGGAATTGGCAAGAATCAGATGTATGCGCTAAGAGACAAAGCCGGCAATATCATTACTAATATGGATGAGATAGTTCAAGTGGCTGAGGAGTTCTATAGAGATTTATACAGTACGAGTGGCACCCACGATGATAATGGAAGAGAGAATAATCTAGAGGAATTCGATATCCCAGAAGTAACGCCGGAAGAAGTAAGGAAAGCCTTGGGAGCTATGCAAAGGGGGAAGGCAGCTGGGGAGGATCAGGTAACAGCAGATTTGCTGAAGGATGGTGGGCAGATTGTTCTAGAAAAACTGGCCAGCTTCTATACGCAATGCCTCAAGACCTCGAGCGTACCGGAATCTTGGAAGAACGCTAACATAATCCTTATCCATAAGAAAGGCGACGCCAAAGACTTGAAAAATTATAGACCGATCAGCTTACTGTCCGTTGCCTACAAAGTATTTACTAAGGTAATTGCAAATAGAATCCGGAACACCTTAGACTTCCGTCAACCAAAGGACCAGGCAGGATTCCGTAAAGGCTACTCAACAATAGATCATATTCACACTATCAATCAGGTGATAGAGAAATGTGCGGAATATAACCAACCATTATATATAGCTTTCATTGATTACGAGAAAGCGTTTGATTCAGTCGAAACCTCAGCAGTCATGGAGGCATTGCGGAATCAGGGTGTAGACGAGGCGTATGTAAAAATACTGAAAGATATCTATAGCGGCTCCACAGCCACTGTACTCCTCCATAAAGAAAGCAACAAAATCCCAATAAAGAAAGGCGTCAGGCAGGGAGATACGATCTCTCCAATGCTATTCACAGCGTGTTTACAGGAGGTATTCAGAGACCTGGATTGGGAAGAATTGGGGATAAGAGTAAATGGAGAATACCTTAGTAACTTGCGCTTCGCTGATGATATTGCCTTGCTTAGTAACTCAGGGGACCAACTGCAATGCATGCTCACTGATCTGGAGAGGCAGAGCAGAAGGGTGGGACTAAAAATGAATCTGCAGAAAACTAAAGTAATGTTTAACAGTCTCGGAAGGGAACAGCAGTTTACGATAGGTAGCGAGGCACTGGAAGTGGTAAGAGAATACGTCTACTTAGGACAGTTAGTGACTGCTGATCCAGATCATGAGAGTGAAATAATCAGAAGAATAAGAATGGGCTGGGGTGCGTTTGGCAGGCATTCGCAGATCATGAACAGCAGGTTGCCATTATCCCTCAAGAGAAAAGTGTATAACAGCTGTGTCTTACCAGTACTCACGTACGGGGCAGAAACCTGGAGGCTTACGAAAAGGGTTCTACTTAAATTGAGGACGACGCAACGAGCTATGGAAAGAAGAATGATAGGTGTAACGTTAAGGGATAAGAAAAGAGCAGATTGGGTGAGGGAACAAACGCGCGTTAATGACATCTTAGTTGAAATCAAGAAAAAGAAATGGGCATGGGCAGGACATGTAATGAGGAGGGAAGATAACCGATGGTCATTAAGGGTTACCGACTGGATTCCGAGGGAAGGGAAGCGTAGCAGGGGGCGACAGAAAGTTAGGTGGGCAGATGAGATTAGGAAGTTTGGAGGATCAACATGGCCACAATTAGTACATGACCGGGGTAGTTGGAGGAGTATGGGAGAGGCCTTTGCCCTGCAGTGGGCGTAATCAGGCTGATGATGATGATGATGATGACCAAGAGAAGGGAAATGCAGTCGAGGACGGCAGAAGACTAGGTGGTGCGATGAAATTGGGACATTTGCGGGCGCTAGTTGGAATCGGTTGGCACAGGACAGGGGCAATTGGCAATCGCAGGGAGGGGCCTTCGTCCTGCAGTCGATATAGCAAAGACTGATGATAATGGTACTGTAACCTTCTGTTCAGTGTAGGCATACTTATTTGGCTTTGATGCTGCATAATTCCTATACGGACACACAGACATTATAATAAGCATCATTAAAACACATGTACTGAAGTGCATTAGATGCTTGCCTTAAAGGACACCCCCTGCACAAGAAAATAAAAAGGGGGGGGGGAAGTGATACAGCATGCCTTTTTCCCTAAGTGCAGCAGTTGTCATGTGGGGTGCCAGGGTAAGCTGCAAAGTAAACTACATATTTATTAAATTGAAAGTTTCATTATTATCATCCATGTGAACTTGAACACTTCCTCACAAAAGCTTAATGCATAAAATAATTTTAAAAAAGAGACATTAAAGGTACATAAATGATACCTCAATATGCATTGCCACCCTTTCTTTCATACTATAGTGGGGTTAGCATAGTAGCTAGTGAGGGCATGTGATCTTATGATGTAATTATTGTATGCCATCTAGTAACAAAATTTAAAAGTTTGCTTCATGAAAGATACAATGGCTAATTGCTTGACTTAAGCATCATTAAGCTGTATACCTTGCTTTTAGAAAACACGATTTACCTGCAGCATCTAGTATAACATAGCTCCCCTGTGCAAGTCCATTGCTGGTATATCATCTTATCTGGGCCTTATGTCATGTGGTCTTCAATTAACAAGCTGAAGTTATGAGTGAAAAATTCATGTTTTATTTGTGCTTCTCAAGTACGTAGCAACTATAATTTATTCGAACCACAGTAAAGTTTTATGTATCAATGGTAAATTTTGCTGCAGAGCCTTCATAAACATTAGGTTGCACGAAAAAATTAATATGTATACCATTTGTACTTTGCAACTGCACAAATACATATTAAAAACTTTTTTTAGTATTTTCCTATGTTCTCTGAGAACTTACCTGTGTGAATAAATGCAAAAATCTAGGCATCACTGTTGCTAAACTTAATTCAGAAGGCTTTTGTCATTCGCATAGTAATAAATAACATAAAATATGCTCTTGAGCTTGCGCCATCTAACACAAGTTACCCTTTGTAAACATTCTCATTGATCTAAGGTGGTCCTTACTGCTGTCCCACTCAAACTACAGTTGACTAAGGAGCCAAGCATTTGCTAAATAAAAGTTCCTGTTCATTGAAACAGATTTCAAACTTTTAATTTTAACCTGCTGCTTTCAGCGTACATACCTTGAAGATTGTTAAATAAAACAAGGATTTCCATCAGTTTGAAATGTTTAAGTTTCAATGGCAAAGCTATATTCAATCACAACAGGTGCTGAATAGATGCTAACAATATATACGTGATATCCTATTCATTACTCCGCGAATTAATGTTTGACATCCAGTTTCCATGCATTTTTATGGCCATCACATACATGGCTCTGTTATTTCTGATGTGTATCCTGAGGAATGTGCCACTACTCCCTCCACCGTGGAACCATGGTGGTAGCTGTATGCATTCACTCTTGTGAATTATTAATTGTTTGGCCTTTCTTACAGTAACACAGAGGTGGGAAGTAGGCAAATTATTTTCCTTTGTATACATAATTCTGTTCGGATAACTCATCATGGCGTTTTCAACCGCATCTTATTCCACTATTGTACATTTCTGATGAAAATAAAAATTGGAGTTTTCTTGAAAAAACTTGTTGGGCGAATTCGTCAGGTTTACTAAACATTATTTTTGGGTGATAGATATGAGACATGCCCCTCCATTTGTCCGATCATTTTGTACTCTGTCACTTCATTATGTCCTGTCCTTCCCTTCATGTCTTTTAATGCCCAAAATCAATGTGAGATGTGCATCTCATACTAAGTACAAGCTTTTAATTAAACCAACAATAAGAAAATAAATTTCTGGTTTGCCATTTTCAAGTGATCGAGCAGTGCAAAAGTGACATACAACTTATTTGTACATGTTGTACTGCATGTTTACATGATTATTAGCTTGATGTAATAGTTCTGCGAAAACACGCAAGGTGGAGAAAAGTAATTCATAAAGGGAGATGAGACACCCACCCAAACATAGCTAACTGCTACAAAAGAAACCCATATGGGTTTCTGGAAAGAAAAGCCTCGCAGTTGAAAAATTCGTCCTGGTCTGGGACTCGAACCTGGGACCACTGCCTTTCCGGTGCAGCCGCTCTACGATCTGAGCAAACCAGGCGGGTAGCAGATGACAGGGCGAAGTCGAATTTATCATTGCAACTTGAAACAAAGGCAAGAGTTTGACCTAATAGTTCTGTGGAAACCCGCAAGGATTCCTTTGTAGCAATTAGCTACATTTGGGTGGATGTCTCATTTCCCTTTATTAATGATTATCAGTTGTATCCATGGGTTCAATCTGCCTCAACTTATTGGGAGCCTAAAAGTAATATGAAAAAATAAGAACAATATGTAAGTATGTGAAATTATACTGATTGAGGTTCACACCCTTTAATTTGTTGCATGCTGAATAAACTATAGATATGAATATGACATGTCATACATTACGAAAAATTTCAATTATATAATGGGTCAGTGTCAATTAATCATCCTGGAAAATGTTGTTAATTACACGAGCAGGGCTAGCTGTCAATGGTTTATGGATAAATTTCTATAAATGCTTTATGTCTTGTCGCCGACAACGGCGTCCAGGCCCACATGGACGAGCGCAGGCGATGATCGAGCTCGTTCTTATTGCCTTATCACATGGTGATAACCACGATTGATTACAATATAGCCGTTTCTTGCGGTTTGCTAAACCGGCTTGGGCGTGAGCTTCTTTCGCTGGGTGCCGGCCGCCTCACGTCCGCCGCATGCGATGCCAGCCACGCAATAAGATATGGACTTTCGGATGATGTGCTCGTGTGCTCGCTGCGTGAGGGGCAGCAAGCGAACGGCATGGGAAAATTGCCCCTTCTTACGGCGCGGCGTTAGGTTTACGACGTACGAATAGCCCAAGGATTCTTCGATTAACTGCATAACAAGTAGCGCGGCCCAATGCGGCTCGCTGCAGTATTGTAGACGGTGGATATCGTCTATCTATCGTCAAAATTGCGTTTTGCCTACACTTCGCTCGAGCAATAGTGATATTGCAATGTTCGCTCGAGCGGCAAACATTCAATGACTCGCCGACTTTCCGGCTGTCGCTAATGAATGTTCGACAGTCCTCGGATAGCGTATGCGGCCGCCAATGCTTTGTCTGACCAGTGATGTCGTAAAAATCATGCTTTGTCACCGTGTTGACCAAGGTTTTTCTAAAAACGCTGGTGTTGACGGCAAAGCGAAAATCGCGACGGTAGTAGTCGCTTTCGTATCGTAGCCCTACTGCTTTCGCTTTTTGTACTTTACAGTAGGCGCGATTGCGATCACTTCGACTGTTATAGTTAAATAAACTATATTTTATTTTCCGGCGACGTCGGCGGCGGTTGAGCAGGCAGCCCGGAGGTGCCGTGCTCGCTAGGTCGCTATCACCGATAGGTCGTTTAATGAACGGTGGATAACACGAAAAAAAAGAAGAAATTTAACCTCGAGAATTGAATCCTAGATATACGGACCTTGCAATAGGTGCGTGTTTGTCGAATCGCACCGTATGTATATATTTCTCGGTCGAATTGGCACTGGACGAGGCACTAGTACCATGCACCCAGAGGAAAAGCTCGCCAGACGATGCGGCTGAAATGCTGTTTACTCTTTTTCTCGCATGCAACTCTAAATAAACTTCATATTAGCATGTATACGAATGATGAGCGCGGAACGTACAACGCTGTACATATTCGACGGAATGGCAACATTAAATGTAGTTATTGTGTGCACATGGCATTCAAATGTTGCTAATTTGATGCTGTCATGTGTGGGCTGTATGCATCTTTGCGTGTAGTGTAATATGCAATGTAGAAATTAGTAGGACTCAACAACCAAACTGCTTGTCAAATGACGAATTGAGTAAAATCTGCTTTTCAAATGAACAAACACAAGCTGTTACAACTGAGGTACCACATTGTAGAGTCACATGCAGCTCGAGCATGCGAGCCAATCTTAAAACATTGCTTAATTAGTAAAGCATAACCTTGAATACAGCCCCTATGCATTTGTTTAGAGGTTCAGCCTTAATTAGCTGGCACTGCACATTTGTATAATCTACTTTTTACTTGCATGAACGTGCTTACAAGATCTCATAAAAAGCATTGTTGCAATGAGCTATATGTGCAACCTTCGCTGGTTAAAGTGTAAAGCACAAGTGTCTATGAGAATCAATACCATGCTGCATGTGTGTGGCTGCAAGCTTTTGTTTTCAAGAGTGCACCTAAGAACAAAAGCATTTGTTTTCTGTTTGGGTGATACACTTCAGTGGCCAAGAGAAAAAGCATGCAAATTATAATATTATTTATTAAGGTAGCTGCATCAGACCAGCAGGACCTATCTTTCATACCATGATAAAGAGAAGGGAGATGGCATCTGAAGAAATCCAGAAAATGCGTCATCCATTATAATTGCTGAGCAAGCTTGGGTAGCAAACCGACGCTCAGCTGGTAGTCCTCCCTGCCTTTCCTCTCTTTGCTATCTCTCTCTCTCTCTCTGAATGCCATATGAGCGGCCAATGTGCCTTGGCTTTATTTGACAGGAACACTTTTGACAATACCAAACATGTGCATAAGGGACAGGAGTTGGCTCTATCTGAAACCCATTGGTGTCTCCGCTATAAAGTGAGTAGCAATGCTCATGTCATGCAATGTTACCTATTTTAAGAGAGACTGAGAGGGGAATGAAGGCATAGATCAGAATATCGAGATGAGTATGAATTCTGTTCTCTGGCGAGATCATACAGCACTTATCACAAATTAGGTACTGTAGTAGTTGTCTCTAACTTGCTCATTTTAATAATTTTGAGAAATGCATGACTACATCCACGAATTTCTTACCAATCGCACAGCTGCCATTAGTCTCAATGATCAAACTTCTGCCCCAATCACCCTAGGTAGCTTTGGCACTCCTCAGGGATCCGTGCTCTCGCCGTTTCTATTTAACCTAGTTATGAGGTCTATTGCTGGGACGCTGGCGCAAATACCGGATCTCCAATATTCTTTATATGCAGACGACATTACCCTATGGATTGAGGGTGGCTCGGATGGCTACATTCAAGATACATACCTTACAAGAGGCTGCAGATGCAGTGGCTACGAGAGCCAGGTTCATGAACCTCGAGTGCTCGTCCGCCAAATCTGAGCTGTTACTTCTGCCCGCAAATAAACGCGATACGCCCAACATTCAGATTAACAATAATGGTAAGCAAGTTCCCGTAGTAGACAAAATCCGTATACTTGGGATGCATAAAGACTCAATACATATACACTTAAAATGGTTACTGCCAGTGTAGGCCACATTATACGGCTTATAGGAAGGGTGTACAATAAGCATGGAGGTCTCCGTGAGGCAGAATTGCTAAGACTGACTGGTACAGGTGTCTTCCATCAGTAAAATCACGTTCTCCCTTCCTCATCTCCACTTATAACTAGGCCCGAGGAAGATAAAGTTAACTCACTGATACCCAGACTATAAATTTGCCCTTGTAGTGCCAAGTAGAGCCTCCACTGAGAGACTTTTGGCTACAGGTACCTTGAATACATTTAGTGAGCATGCAGAAGCCCGCCTGACAGCTCAATACCAGTGCCTATCGAACACCCACACTGGTAGGCACATCCTAAACTGCCTAAGTATTACCCCAGCACCCATGACCAATGAAAAATTCAACATTCCCCACCCGATACATGAGCACTTTCATATACCTCCTCTCCCTAAGAATATGCACCCTGTTCATCACGAACATAGAAGGCAACAACGAGCTAAAGCCCTGCAGAAAAAGTTATTTAACTACAAAGACGTGCTCTGTGTCGATGCCGCGGAGTATCTGTGTGGACACAAATTTGCTGTATCAGTTGTTGACACCACTGGCAGTGTTGCGACGGGAGCATCCATTATAGCCTGTTCTTTGGAGGAGGCAGCAGTGGCACTCGCCACAATAATACCCAATTACTATGTCATAGCAAGTGACTCAAAAACTGCCGTACACAACTTCGGAGCGGGTAGGGTTTGCAGGACAGCCCTAGCCATTCTATCTCATAATCCGCCAGCCCAACTTCTGAGTTTAATCTGGACACCTGCCCACGCAGGCCTAATCAGCAATGAAGCGGCCCACTTAAGTTCTCGAGCTTTCACGAACCAAGCGCAGGCTAGGGACGGTTCAGATGCCAATAATCTCCCTCCAGCATTCACCTCCAACGACAGCTTACTTACATACCACCATATTTGCGGGCATTACGGCCTGGGTCTCCTAGCCCTCCCTTAATGATTCGGTCGTCACGCATACAAGAGGTACTATGGCGTAAACTACAGACTCGCACTTTTCTATCTCCTGCCTTATGGCACAAAATTTACCCAGGAATATACCCTACCTCAGCCTGTAAGTTTTGTCCTGCTAGCAGAGCAGACCTAAACCACATTATGTGGCAATGCAAGAACCACTCCCCTCCCTCTAACCTTTGTAGTGTTTTAAGTAGTAGGGAGCTGTGGGAGGATGCCATGCGCAGCTACAACCCCGAACTTCAGGAAGCTATCCTGAGGTGGGCTGAGGTGGTAGAGGAGGCCTACTGCGAGTAGGATAACCTCCCTCGCCTTCTTCTCGCAGCCCCTTTCCCTTTAAGATGGGATAAATAAAGTTGTTTCTCTCTCTCTCTCCATTCACAATGTTAACCGAAACAGCATTAGACTTGACATATTAAATATTGCACTTAAGTCTGAAAGTCAACTAGTTAGGCAACATACATTTACATATACGGTATGAGCGAGAGGAGTACAAACACACTTGGTGCTGCTTCCCAACTGAGTTTATTCAATCCATCGAGCGACCCAATTTTCAAATCTTCACAGGTGACTGATCCACTGCTTGTTCTGTTTTCTTCCTCTTTTACGACTAGTCATGTCAGATATGGGATATTACAAGTTAATTTCAGTTAAGCATTGGAGGCCAACTAATTAAAACAATAAGGCCTTATAGAAAAAGAAAGTAAATTACAGGGTCAAAATAAGAGCAAGAAAAACAGAAAAAGAAAATAAATGACTAGTTTGAAAAAAGAGATGCTGCTAAACTGGTAGCCTTGCATGGAGACGACAACACCTGTGTTGACAATTTAGCAGGGAGGCCTGAATGGCACGCTGAACAAAGAATGTAAATGGCCAGGCATTTTGCAGGTCACAACATGACACTATGGCCTTTTCGCAGCAGTACTGTTGGCAAAATTCTTTTGATAGACTGTGAATGTGACAAAATAGTCTCTTTGCAGAAATTCATGATTAGGTCACCCATGACATGTCTCTTAGCTTTTGAAATTTGAGCTCCAAGGCTGGTATGCTGTGTATATTACTGACAGTAAGCAGCAGACTAAGGATGCTACAGTTACTTAATGTAGCCACTGGGGAATCGTTCATTGCAATAAATAAGGACGTTTGATAAATTAGTGAATGCAGTTACAGAGGTTTTCTGAATCACCTTTCTAACAGCAGAGCAAAGCTTTATCATATTTTGCAACAATGCATTCGTGTCTCCCTTAAATGTTCTCGGTTTCAAATATTCCAGCTTCCTAAATACCATATACACCTCTCGAAGCGTGCCTTAGAGAGATACAATGTCAATTTAATCTCTCCACCATGGATGCTAAATTATCTCAAAGGTCAATGTGCTACTCACTGAAAGATACCTGACTTCAAAGAACATTTGCTTTTTTTACACACTTGCTTTAGTGTAGGTCACATTCTGTGCAAGTGAATGTCACAATTAGGCCTACAATTTCCTGCCGATAATGAACCATTGTACAGACCTGCTGTGAAACAGTATTACATGAAGGCACACTAACATTAAAACTGCAGAAGACTGCTCTCTTCATTCAAGCAGCAATGACATTTCTTTCTATTCATAGCCAGCAAGTGAAAATGCCTGCGCTCACATTGTTAAAATTACATATTTCCTGATAGTAAACTTTAGTTAAGGATATCATGTCCCTGACAATGCTGGCAAAAGTGATGCAGCTACAGCTGCCACATTTCAGCTAAAGACCAAGTGTGTCATGCCGGAGTGAATGTTTCGGGGTAGGATGGTAAGTGAGTGTGACTCGGGATGTGTGGGTAGAAACATATTCTCCGTGTTGTGTGCTTTATCTGCCATGGCATTAAAGGACCAGAGCTGTGTCCTTGTACCCATTTTAGGCGAACATTAAAAAGTAAGTTGTGAAGCTTGTGCGTCTTCTGACAAACTAATGTGGCTTTACTGACTCACTTCAGCTGTTTCATGGCAGTCAATGAATTGGGGTACGTGTGTGTTTGGGTGACATTCGATAAAAACGTGGCTGCCACATTGGCGTCATGAATGGCTGTAACACATCACAGCCCTGTTGAGCACACTCTTGTGATGTATGGTATGGAGCTGCACTTGAGCTGCAGACATCCATCATATATATTCCTTATTTTCATAAAGAGGGAAATGCGTAAGGCTGACCCATACCATGCTTCCATCTCCTGTAATAGCAGCGTCTGTGTAAAATGAATTGGTCTAAAGCAACCTCAGTGTACTGCAGTACCAGGGCTTTAGGTTTCTTCTTGCAGCCAAGCAATTTGATATCTCTCATGGAAGAGCACTTGTAGGGGGCACTTAATCTACTTGAGGCTCCGCAATGGTGATGTGTTCGGGAAATAGTCAAAGGGTTCAGAAGCCTCAAAGTTCAGGTGCAACATCCCACCTCTTTAATTCACATGCTTGTTCACTTTGGATTGCAGGCAGTGTTCTTTTTTTTTTAACGTATTCATTTCTGCATTTAATGGGTCAGACCTTGTGGCAGGAAAGAGGTACTCTATGAGGGTGGGGGACCAGTGTTTTCTTCTTCCTCGAGGTGGAGTGGTCCCGAGGTTGGCTCTGCAACGAGGCGGCCCGGCCCTTCCTTTTCCTTGAAATAGTCCAGAAAAGCAAGCCAAAGCCGGGGTGAGTCCTTGGGACCAATGTGCGATGGCGGATCGATCCACTCCTGCAGGGGCCAGGTCAGTGCCCGCCCAGGTAGTGAAGCGTCCTTTGTCGGATCGTGCCAAACGCAGAGCAACTCAACAGACGTTTGGCCGTACTTCTGGCTGGGCATGCTGGGCACTTAGGGCTCAGGTATGAGTGTGGATTTATGAGGTGTAGCCTTGCTGGTGACAGAAGCTGGCTGGTCTGGGCTCGGCAAAGAAGGACCGCCTCTATCCTTCAGAATGTGCTGGGTGGGCAGCGATGGGCATGTTCTTGAGTGAACAGAGGGGTAATGTGAGGGAGAGCAGCTACTGCCCACATCACGTTCTGAATCATGATCTCAATCTGGTACTACTGCTTCAATGAGAGCCAGTAAAACTGAGCCTGATAAACAATGCATGGGTGGAGTACAGACCCAACAATGCTACTGGCTACCTCAGTACATGCTCCTCCACATTTAGGAGCAATCCTTCGTATCAGATGTAGGTTCGACTTTGGGATCTTCATTTTGCTTAGCCACTTTGATCCTGTTCGGACGTGACTATCGAGACCAAGAATCTGTACTTCTATATGATGTAACAAGCCCCAGTGCGATAGCCAAGGATTCAGTGGTCTGCTTATGTGTGTGCGTGACGTGCCTTTGACCTTTGAAGTTGGGAAGGGTGTGTGGGTGACAGTTGAGTGTTGTCTGCACGTTGTTTTATGCCAGGTACAAAGCAATGTACAGTTTGGGGGCGAGGAGTTACGTTCCCAGTGTGCCCCCCTGGCAACACTGATGAGCATGTTGCAAGGCAATGCTGGTACAGTCTGGTGTGGTCGGAAATGCCTCTCTCAAACTAATTGCCTAGAATTGTTTCAAAGCTATACTGTGGCCCCTTTGAATGAGTGATGCACAGATAATGGATGTTGCTATGCCTATTGCTGCCTGCAAATGTGAGCCACCATTCAGGAACACTGGGCAGTAGTGCTAGCAAAATGGCCTAATTGGCAAGGCTTCATTAAGCATACACTGGAGTTAAATGTCATTTTTTATTAAATGGCTGTGACATAAGGCTAGGCTTCACCTTTTGTGACTATGATGTGGTTTCTGTGCATATCCTGGATGGATGTATTACTCTTGTATCCCTCTGACAATAAAGATTTACTTGTGAGTACTTGTTCTTGCTGCCGTTCTTATTGCATTTTTTCATGATGCTCAGATTGCTGTCTGAACAATGTGGGCTCTGGTGGTTTAATATTTAGGCATGTAGACTTGTATGGTGCAAACATATCTGAAACTTAGGAGTAAGCACTCAATACTAGGGTTGTCTAAAGCAGCCCCTATGAAATTGATGGTCAAGTTCAGGGTCAGTTGAAGCGGTCACAATGAATGAATTACTGAATCTATGAAAGCTGCTTTTCCTAATAAATCTTCGAAGACAAATACAGCAATATGTGCAACACGTTTTGCAAGGATTCGTTTATCTGAAACATGCTTGTTTTGAGGAATTGTCCAAGACACAAGTGCACAAGCAGACAAATATACAGGCCTTTTTAAATTTATTCCATTTGTCATTTTCAGCACTGGCGAAACTCGGGGAATACACACAACTATGAAAATTCACACAGAGTTTGCATACAGAAGAAAAATTGCACATTGTAACTGCCTCAAACTAGCACATTGTTACACAATATAACGTGATTTAATATGTTGAACCTACTGAATACATAGACAACTTGCTACATGAAAGTGTTGGCGCAGATTTCCCAATGAAAATACATGAAATTTGAAGTTTGAAGATTATTTCACAAAATGGACGTAACAGTATAGGTCTCCCGCACTATTGCTACAAAGGAAACCCGTATGGCTTTCCTTTGTAGCAATTACTACGATTAGGTGGTCGTCTCATTTTCCATTAATTTCACAAAATTGATAAAATGGACACAACTGTGTGCACACATTGTGTGGCCCCATCAAACATAAAGACACAGGTACTAAAATTTACTATGGTCAAGCTACATAACCGTAATTTGCCGCCTTTGAACTTATGTCGATGTGACAAATTTTGATGTGACAATTCTGCGGGGCGTCGCTTAGCGACGCAACCTATATCGACACATAGGGCGAAATGATTAGACACACCTGATGGACCAAATCCAACACTGTTTGACTAGAACACTAACCCATGCCCCAAGTACTTGTACTTGAGAGAGATCTGTGCGGCTCTAGCTCCTTTTCTAGGAATCCGTCTGAGACAGCAGCGGACCGATGGGGAAAATCTAGGCATCGCACACATAGCGCATTGGGTCCGCACCGTACGCAAATACTCACCACCGCAGCTAGAAAATCAACGTAAAACAAAAGGCAAGTTGAAAAAGTGGTAATCCGAAAGACGCTGTTTCCAAAGAAGTCGACGCCGTAGCCTCCGACTTTGACAAGACAGGGCGAGGCTTCACATGCCGCTTGCATATCGTAGCGCATCGGGGAATGCCCCGCGCACGGTCGCGCGGAGAACCACAAAAGATGTATTGTAGTGCACAAATCACGAAAACGCGATGCTAGTTCTTTTGTACGGTATAAAGACACCACAGTATACAAAACATTCTCAGACGACTCGCAAACACACAAACAGATACACGCGTGAAACCATACGTGAAATGGTGAAACTACGAACTACGAAGAGCAAAACGAGTGCCGTCACCAGCGCCCACGACAGTGGCGCTTCGCGGGCTTTGCCTTCAGTTTCACTTTCAGTTGTTGGGCGAACGAACAGAAGCGAGGAGATTGCAGTCGAAGCCGTCGAAGTCCTCCAAGGTCCCGCCTCCAAAGTCAGATGTCGGGGGCGTTCTAGCAACGCGAAAAGACATTGTGGTCGACGAGACGAACGAATCGTTCATTGTATCGCTTTAAAGAACTTTACTAGACCCTTGGAAATGTGTAATCTTGCAAGATAAAGAAAAAGCATTTGGGCAATATACATCTAATTGCTCGTTTACTTCTCGAACAGGTGCATGCTCGTTAGTATGTAAGCATATAATGCTAAAAAAATAAAGAAAATATAAGGCCGAGCATAAGAAATAAAACTCCGTTTCCGCGAAAGGGAGCCTTCTTCCTTGTAAACTCCCTCCTAAAAACGACGTAATATTGAGGATCTTCCTCCTTCTTTCATCCCCATTTTGCGATGGAGCAAAATGGAGGACGCTGAACATTTTTGTCCCACTGCAAGGGAGCACGGTTTTCAGGCACGTAGTCTCAAGGGAGGTCGCAGCCCTTATAATGCCCTTTTCGGCTTACTTCTGTTTACAGTGTAGTTACCTATGTGAAGTGTGCGTTTGTGCTGGTGTGTGTCTGTGAGGGTGTGTGCGTTCGTGTGCGTGTGTGTGAGTGTGGGCAGATTCTCTATTCATTTTTGGTTGTGTTGATGAGACTGCTGATTTCTGCGTCCTTGTTCAATTACGCTTACATATTTTATCATAAATTCACACCAACTAGCCCGTGAACGTGTTATAAATAATTACTTAACAAGGTATCCCTTGCGGAATACTTGAACTCATCTCGCTCGATGAGCGCGAGAACACGCTGTCAAAATGCTGGAGTGAAGAATTGCAGCAGCAGTAAGTCAATTCACCATCGTGCATCTCTCGCTTCAACCCGAACGAAAATTGGAAAATACCCCTCGTATGAAGCCACTGGCACTACGCGCACACTGCAAACAACACAAATCGCTTTAAATATGACGCTAGCTCGGGCGCGCAATTTGGTAAAGTCGCAGATTGCTTTCAAGACACACCAGTGCCTGCACTGCGTCCCTACATCATCATTATCATCATCATCACCAGCCTGGTTACGCCCATGCCGGCCAAAGACCTCTCCCATACTTCTAAAACTACCCTTTTTCATGTACTAATTGTGGCCATGTTGTTCCTGCAAAATTCTTAATCTCATCCGCCCACCTAACTTTCTGCCATCCACTGCTACGTTTCCTTTCCCTTGAAATCCAGTCCGAAACCCTTAATGACCATCGGTTATCTTCCCTCCTCATTACATGTCCTGCCCATGTCCATTTCTTTTTCTTGATTTCAACTACTATGTCATTAACTCGCGTTTGTTCCCTCACCGAATCTGCTCTTTTCTTATCCCTTAACGTTACAGCCATCATTCTTCTTTCCATAGCCCGTTTCGTCGTCCTCAATTTAGGTAGAACTCTTTTTGTAAGCCTCCAGGTTTCTGCCCCGTAGGTGAGTACTGGTAAGACACAGCCGTTATACGCATTTCTCTTCAGGAATAATGACAACCTGCTGTTCATGATCTGAGAATGCCTGCCAAACGCACCCCAGCCCCTTCTTATTTTTCTGATTATTTCAGTCTTATGATCCGGATCTGCGTTCACTATCTCTCCGAAGTAGATCTATTCCCTTTCCACTTCCAGTTCCTCTCTACCTATCGTAAGCTGTTGTTCTCTTCCGAGACTGTTAAACATTATTGTAGTATTCTGGAGATTAATTTTTATACCCGCCCTTCTGCTTTGCCTCTCCAGGTCAGTGAGCATGCATTGCATTTGGTCCGTTGACTAAGGTATTCTCCATTAGCCTTTATACCAAATTTTTCCCAATCCAGGTCTCTGAAAACATCGTGTAAACACGCTCTGAGTAGCATTGCGGAAATCGTATCTTCCTGTGTGACGCCTTTCTTTATGGGGATTTTTTGCTTTCGTTATGGAGGACTACGATGGCTGTGGAGCTGCTATAGATATCTTTCACTATTTTTACATACGGCTCGTCTACACCCTGATTCCATAATGCCTCCATGGCTGCTGAGGTTTCGACTGAATCAAACGCTTTCTCGTAATCAATGAAAGTTATCTGTAAGGGTTGGTTATATTGCCCACATTTCTTTATCACCTGATTGACAGTGTGAATATGGTCGACTGTTGAGTAGCCTTTACGGAAACCTGCCTGGTCATTTGGTTGACAAAAGTCTAAGGTGTTCGTGATTCTATTTGCGATTACCTTAATAAATACTATATAGGCAACGGGCAGTAAGCTGATTGGTCTATAATTTTTCAAGCCTTTTGCGTCCCGTTTATTTTGGATTAGGATTACGTTAGCGTTCTTCCAAGATTCCGGTAAGGTCGAAGTCATATGGCATTGCGTATAAAGGGTTGCAAGCTTTTCTAAAAAAATCTGCCCGCCATCCTTGAAGAAATCTGCTGTTACCTGATCCTCCCCAGCTGCTTTCCCCCTTTGCATAGCCCGCAAGGCTTTCTTTACTTCTTCCGGCGTTACTTGTGGGATTTCCAATTTTTCTAGACTATTCTCTCTTCCATTATCGTCGTGGGTGCCAGTGGTACTGTTTAACTCTCTATAGAACTCCTCAGCCACTTGAACGATCTCATCCATATTAGTAATGATATTGCCAGCATTGTCTCTTAACTCATACATCTCATTCTTGCTTATTCCTTGTTTCTTCTTCACTGCTTTTCGGGTTCCTCCGTTCCTAAGAGCATATTCAATTTTATCCATATTATACTTCCTATGCGAGCTGTCTTGCGCTTGTTGATTAACTTGGACAGTTCTGCCAGTTCTTTTCTAGCTAGGGTTAGAGGCTTTCATACATTGGCGTTCCTTGATCAGACCTTTCATCTCCTGCGATAGCTTACTGGCATCCTGTCTAACGGAATTACCACCGAATTCTATTGCACATTCCTTAATGATGCCCATAAGATTGTCGTTCATATCCTCAACACTAAGGTCATCTTCCTCAGTTAAAGCCTAATACCTGTTCTGTAGCCTGATCCGTCCTATAGCGTCCACCAAAGGGGTTTACCTCGGTGTCCGCAATTCGCGAGTCGAACGCGTGATCAGAACATGAGGTTGAGAAAGTGTGATTGGGAAGAGGAAGAGGCGCTATCTTCTGCAGCCCACTAGGGAGCACGACTCAGCCTCCTATGGTAGTGGAGGAGACATAAAGAAGAAATATAAAAGCACAAGAACGAAAAGGTCGAGACGATTGCAGAGTCCCGTGCCATAAGGTACCGTTGTAAGCGGTAGCATTGCGCCGTAATCACAATTTACACTATAGCCCTGCGGTTCTCCAGGAACGTAAGTAGGTGCCTGAAGGCGCAGCTGTGGTGCCGGCCGGGAAACCGCAGCTGGGTTGCCGAGACCGCTAGGAGTCCGAGGCGTCGGATTGAGACGCAGAGAGAAGCCCTCTCTGTGTGTCCACTCTGTAAGGAGTGGCAGACAAGGATGACATCGAGGCGCCCTAGGAGGCGCCGCGCAAGAACGCGCCCGTCAATTGCCCGACTTCCGTGATTCAGGCGCGACGGTAGAGGACACGCTTTCGGCCCGCGTTCCTCGCTGGCACACGCGAGATTAAACCACGTTCCCCTGCTCACCATCGCACGCTTTCTCTTGCACTTACAGCATACGGCATGCAACGACGCTTTTATCGCCCTAGGACATAATACAGAACCTCACGGTGACGGCGCGGGTGACACCATAAATGCACCTGCTGTCTCCGTATAACGGAAATCGTAATATAAGTTTTTGCAGGCTCCCTTCCAGAATTCCTTGTGTAGAACATGAGTATCTGTGATACCTAGCAGCTTCAATAGTAAAGTATACGTTAAAGAACCATAAAATGAAGGAGCATTATGCAGTTCCAAGCAATGGAAATTCTTGTCCAGTTCGTACGATATCTCTGTAAACAGCCGACAAAACACCCCAAAAAATGTACAGTAAAGGTAAAACAGGGCTCATACTCGGTATTCTCACTATTGTATATGTGCTCTTATTGCCTTGTATCTCTTTCGAAATGCCAAAATGTTTAAAAGAGTACTTGGGCCTTAGGCTGCACAGAAGTATTACCTATGACGTACATAGCCAAAAAACCTCCTGCGAGGTCTCACGGTAATAGATGAATGATGGTTGCGAACTTCCACCTGACTGAAGATCAATACCAATAACATGCGGCAATACCTACCATAGACATCGAATTATGAAAGTAAAAATTGACGTCTGTTGCACTCCTACAATTGACATATTTCAATTAACACATATCTGACACAAAAATTCCCATACTCAGAATTCAGAATTTCTTTTTTTTTTCAGAAGGTTTTTTTTTATTATTCGAAGTTGGGTCATATTACAAGTATTTAGTATGGAGAAGGAGTTCCCATACTCAAGGACTGTATCGGGACCTCTTGTACAAGAACCGTTATTGTAGTTAACACCTAAAAGCAACGACAGCATACAATAAGGAAGTATACAAGCAACAAGAAAAGAATGAATACTGATCAAAATACAGAATTGATTACAAGAAATAACAATGTTTAGCATATGTTATGGTAGCAGCAAAATTGTGCGGGAACAAAGTACCAGCAGTTTATTTACAACAACAAAAGAAAAAAAAAGAGAGAAAAGAAAGAAATAGAAAAACGCGAACAATGACCGACTACAGTTATCCTTGTCGTTAATCTGTAAATAAAATATGCACTTTTAGTTCTCTTTTGAAATGTGATAAAGATCTTGCGTTTTTCATTGTGAAAGGAAGGGTGTTCGATATTGATATGGAAGGGATTTTTACAGTCTGTTTACCATAGTTAGCGCGGATTCTTGGTAAAGAAAACTGTTATTCAACGCAAATCTGGTGGTACTATGAATGATCAGGTCAGAAGGCAAAAATGGGATCGATGGTAGCTCATTATTCACAAATCTGTAGAAAAAAATATCTAGGTTGTAACTAGTGAGTCCAGATATGGTAAAGATGTTATTCTCATGTAGTAGTGAAGTAGCATTAGAAAAGCGTGGGCTGTAAGTAATTATTCATATGGCTCGGTTCTGAACTGTATGGAGAGACTCAATATGAGTATTATATGTGTTTCCCTAACATATTATGCCACAAGTAATGTGAGAGTGGACAAAAGAGTGGTAAAGGGAGAGTAATGTGGCACGTGTGAAGTAAGGGCGTGTTTTGATTATGATGCGTACACCGTAAGCTATTTTCTTTTTTATGTGAGCAATATGATTGGGATATTTCAAATTGCAATCAAGTAGAATACCAACGAAAGATGAACATGAACTTGGAGGAAGGCGGTGAGAACCGAAAGTGATAGGTGGAATGGATGGTATGGTTTCGCTGATGAGATGACAATACAACAAATTTAGTCTTAGCTGCATTAATTGATAACATGTTAACATTACACCACCTTTGGATAGTTTCTAAGTCAGCATTTAACTTATTAACGAGAGATGAGATATCTTTATGAAAGGTGAATATAGTGGTGTCATCTGCGTACCGAATGCATTCGGTGGAGGAAAGACAGTTAGGTAAATCATTAATATAAACCAAAAACAAAAGTGGCCCCAGGATAGCTCCCTGGGGCACACCAACGTTAGTAATTCACTGTCGAGAATAAGCGTTGGAAATGGAAACAACTTGAACTCTGTTATATAAGTAGCTCTTTAGTAAATGCCAATTGCTTCGAGCTTCGAAAAAAGGATATTATGATTTATGCTATCAAATGCTTGTGTTAGATTGATAAAAGCGGAGGCGGCAAGAAATCCTTCGTGAATTAATTTTTTTAGTTGATCAGTAAGATGAATGGGTGCCAGCTCTGTGGATTACCTGTGGCGAAATCCAAAAAGGCCTGAAGAGAATATTAAATTTAGAAAGGTATTTCGTTAGCCGTATTTCAATTAGTTTCTGAATAACTTTCCCAAAAAAATGGCAGAATGCAAATAGGTCTGTAATTATTTAAAATTGAGCTGTCGCCTTTTTTAAAAAAACTGGGATCATTCTGCCACGCTTGAGTTAAGATGGAAATAAACCAGTCTTAAATATTAAATTAACAATAAATGAAAGTATATCTGAAATTAAGTGCACAATTAATTTATAGTTAGCAGGGCGGACCTCGTCACTTCCAGCGCTGGTCAATTTTAGATTATATATAACGGCAGTTATTCATTCTGGGGTTATAGAAAATAAAAATAATGAATGAGGTAGACGGTGCATGCTCATTGCCTGTGTAGGGGAAGGTAAATTGTTAGGAAAGAAAAAACTACTAAAGCAGCAACCATATTGGCAGGAGAATTCAGCTCGACTTTATCATTTAAAATTCTGTATACTTGGTTTATTCCTGTGTTCCTGTTTAAGAAAGAGTTGATAATCTGCCATTTCTTTTTACTGTTATTAGCCACCTGGAAATTTTTTGCTCGAAATACAATCGTTTAGCTGATTGTAGTTTACAGGTAAGAGTGTTACAGAAGTTTTTATATCGGGCAGGTAAGTTCATGGTAAACGGTTGCTTCTTGGTTTTCATTTATAAGTTATCCCGTTTACGCAAAGCTGTTAATAACTGCCGCGAGACCCATGGATTGTGAGAAAATGCTAAAGTTCTATTACATTTCTTTTCGGAGGTGAACTGTCGTAAGTATGGTATATACGTGACAAAAAGGTGGAAAAGGCTTTCTGTGGGTTGTTTAGCGATTTAATTTCAGACCAATTTGTATTAGGAACAGCGGTTATGAAGCCGATGTTGTCCAGAGCTTCTTTAGTATGTGAAGGTGGCCAAGGTCGTACGTTCGAGTTGAAGCGTAAGAGAAGGGGATAATGATCACTGATATTGATGTGCAAAACTTTTGCCTCTGGTGAATGAAGGTGGTTAGAAAGAGCATGATCAATAAATGTACCTGTGCCGTTAGAAACTTCACGTGTGGGGACGTCAATTAAACAATCATATCCGTAGCAATAGAACAAACTAGTGTAGTGAATACATATGGGGGATGTTTCATTGTGCAAATTAATATTTATATCACGTGTTATAACAACGTTCTTATTTTCTAGTGATATAGTGTGTAAGATATGATCAAGATTGGCACAGAAATCATTAACTGATGATGAAGGAGAACGGTAAATGCCGCCAAATATGAAATCCTTGTTGTCCTGTGCAAGAAAGCAGTTGCTGAATTCAATCCAAACAGATTCGCAATTAGTAATTGTTAAGGATAGGTCATGTCTTCTTCGATAAGCAATATTAGGAGAAACAAATATGGCCGCACCACCGTGGCAGCTCGTTAATCTATTGCAGTATTCCGATTTATAGTTAGGAAAGCATTACAAATTTTTGTCGTAGTCAGATAACCAAGATTCAGTAATGACAACTAGGGAAAATGAACTAGTTAGCGATGTGGGGAAATTATCGATTGTGTCGAAGTGCTTATGAAGACTCGTAAGCGTTAAAATGAATGATGGAATAAAATCCGATTAAACAGGAATTCACTGGATGTAGCATACATACGAGGGTATGTTTATTTTTCCTTTAGGGAACCTTCTTCCATCTTGCGTAAGCTTGCAGAACTGACTTGTCAAGACTCGAATTTTAGCGTTATAGAATAATAGTTTCTTTATACGCACAGAAGAATGATAGGTTATTATAAACAAGATCCGCGGTATATCGTGGTGTACCTAATATTGGATATTCTTCTGACCATGTTACACATTATGTGCATGTGATTGAGTACTGCTGAACTGCTATTTGTTGTAAAAAACAGCTATAATAAACTGCAAAAAAATCATCAACGTTCCTCGGGCAACGACAAATTTACTAAATTATTTTTTTTTTATTTAGTGTGCCACAGTGCTGAAGGCCATAAAAGTGCATAGTAGCAAATATTTTATTTCCAGTTTCACTAGAACTAAATTAGTAGCTCTAGGTAATACGCGGATTCCAGCATAAAATAACTTTGTTATTGTGATAGCCAATTACGTATACAATCAAGACGCATTTCGCTCCCACCGTAATACTCCGTATAAACTGCCAGAGCGATAAAATCGTCACCGCGCGGCGTATGCTGTAAGTGCGAGTTAAAGCACGTGAGGTTGAGTCGGGGAAGGCTGCTCAATCTAACATGCGTAAGCGAGGAAGGCGAGGCTAAAGCGCGCCCTCTTATGACGCACGCGAGGCTCGGAGAGGCGTTCTTCTACGGTTCAGGAGGAAATCTTCCACTACATGCAAGTGTTCCTCGCTCACCCTGAAGCCATAATAGCGGCAGGGGACGCCAGATACGAAGAAACAGAAACAGGCAGCCAAGCGACAATACAAGGTTCGGTGTTTTCCTCTTGCTAAATGAAGTGCCAAATTTTGTTTTGCAAAAGGTTATGTTGGAATAGAGGCTCGCCTTTTCAGTTAATATTACCACGTGGCTTCTCGGTTGTCTACCTGGGCAAGTGGCCCTAGGATAACGATTGTTTTGAGTGTAAGCAATTTCCGAAATCTACAGCAATACAAGCTTCGTACTTAGAATAGCCCGATCGTGTCTGGCATGGAAATTGCGAAATCTGTCACGAACTATTTTGGCGCTTGTTTCTTGACAGCCTTTTAATAATGCCCACACATACGTGATCGCCTGTGTTTTGTCTATCGACGCCCGAGTTCGTGCATGTTGCTGTTGCTGGGGTAGTTACTTTTGGTTATATAATTTTGCGCGCATCACGTTCTCTTCAACAAATATTTGTCTGGCCGCACAATGGCCTTGCGTAGTTACCGGTGTGCGGCACAACTCTTGACAATATGCTGAGTTACGAAAAGAGCTTTCTTCTGTGCACTTAATCAACTGGATGCCGGCCAGATGGAGCACAAATAAGATTATTTCTTTGGTATCACGGAATGTCTAGGCTGAAAGTCAAGATCGCAGTTCGGATGTTATTGCCGTTGCAAACATCGCATTGCATTCGGTATAGAGCTTGATTAGCAAGCCAATGAACCCTCTAATTTCAGCATTCAGATGTACCTTTATAGAATCCGGGTTGTCCCACCTTATTCTGATCACAGCTGGCAAATTGTCTTTTTATCGTGATGCTGCAATATTTGTACACCTTAAACCAACAAAATATGGTTTAAATTTCAGTGCCAGTCACTTTAACTTTTCAGATATGAGCATAGAAGTTCGCCATATGAACATATGTACATATACAAATTGACCAGATATGGTCATTTATGACATTTCAGTTGTCCATATGTCGGCGCTAATGAAATTGGAAATAAATGGCCATATATGGCATTTATATGGCACTTTTGTAACCAATTTTGTAAGTAACCATATATTAAAGTGTTATATGGGTCGTGGTTACACGGGCAGCATAGCGCGCAGAAAAACGAACCACGAAGACAAGACAGGACGAGGACCAACCAGCCCAAGCCTATACTTTCCTGAATATGGGTCCTGGTAAGGTATTTTCGTAAGGGACGTATCAGTCTAGGCGCGAGTGACATGTAAAAGCTAAAATTTGTGCATCTAAGTTTTTGAAGCTTCAGCCAGCGTAGCTTCCGGCATAAACCAGTGATACATGTCCTAATCTTGTGTGTATTTAGCGCATAATACTGTGCCAGAGCCTATTAAAAGTGAGACAAGCGTATCTCACAGTGCGATCAATGTATTTTTGTGCGACCTCCTCTGATTCTCAGTGGCTATCGAGCATCACAGTCTCCAATGTAATCCAACGTGAGAAAACATGCTGGATTCACACTGAAGGCGCCGCAAGACACTAGTTTTTCCACTGGGATGGAAGAAATTTCCTTGTAAGAAAGGGTAGCTCAACACTTAGAGGCTTCTATTGCGGTTTTACAAGAATGGATGACTGCAAGGAACGGCGTAGGTGGAAAAGAGAAGCTCATTTCTCTGTCGGTGCCAGTTCATTTGCCCGGAATGAACCTACCGATGTGAAGGGTGTGTTTGTGCTTGTGTGTGTCTGAGAGACTGTGCGTGTGAGTGTGGGCAGATTCCCTATTCAATTTTTATTGTGTATATCTTTGGTGACACTCCTTTGAATTTGCTTAGTAAATGAAATGAATCAGCCAGATGGGTTCGTTATGATTGTTATCTTTACCATATACACATTGTTCGAAAGTGAAAGAGAAAATTTAGGTTTTCTTTCTAATTGAATTGATGAGACCGCCATTCAAACAAATATTCCTGGCAGCAATTAGGTAGAAAACAAATAAATACACAATGCCCTTTATTAGCAGTAATAAAGGTACGTAATGTAACATTAGTATACCAAATTAAGGTATGAACATTCAATATTTTAAAGAAGAATCTGGAAAACATTCATCAAGATCTGTTTATTGAACGTATTCTACCGTATATTGTAGTTTATGATACCTAAAAAGTGAATTCATTTGCATGCAACAAAATACAAGGGACGAAGATAGTGACATAAAATATAATGTTTCAAATAAATAAAGGGTGGCGGACTTGCTATATAATTACTTCCTTAGGGGAACAATGCAGAAGAAAACGAAGCGTAGCAGACAGGAAGAATGACAGAATGGCTTTGACATTTTGCGGAGTTGCTACAGTGTGTGGCGGCGTTGCATTAGAAATGATGAGCAGCTACTTCGTTCAAGGACGGTAGAGCCGATTACGCACAATCAAAAGAAAATTGACTAGAATGTCCCTTATAAGAAAATATGGTCTCATTTATTGCTAAAGATAAAGGTCGCTGACTGGCATTTGATTAAAAAAAACGATCACAGCTGCAGCTTAAAGGACTGTGAACGTCAAGGGATACAATTCTAAGGAAAATGCTAAGGGAACACGCTTCTCTGTATCTAAAGGTGGATCTCGTCATTACATGCGTTTAAATATAGCAGATGGCGTCACATGTGACGCCAATGCGCACATCTCTCCGGTGGCAATTTCTTAGAAATGATGCGCACCTACTTGGTTCTAGAAAGCCAATATCAGATTCAATCAATATCAATATCAATATCAGATCAGACATTGAAAGAAAAATTGACCAGAATGTTGCCTATAAGTAAAGATGTTCCCCTTGACCGCCAAAGATGAAGGTCGGTGACTGGCAGCTGATGAAAAAGAAAAAAATCACAGCTGCCGCTACGAGGACTATGATCGTCAAGGGGTACATGTATATTGAAAATAGCTATGGAGTGCACTTCTAGATATCTACAAGTAGTTCTCCTAATTCCTAATGCAAAGAAGGGGCGGTTCTTGAGTATCACATACGTTGAAATACAGTCGATGCTATCCCTTCTCCGGTAGGTATTTATGTGACGTCAATGCACACATGTCTGTTGTTGTAAATTCTTAGAAATAATGCTCACCTAGTTGGTTCTAGAAAGGCCCTATCTGATGACGCACATTCAAAGAACAATTGACGTCAATATCACCTATAGGTAATTAAGTTTTCAACGACTGCCAAAAACGGAGTTCGGTGACTAGAAGCGCATGGAAAACAGAATGACCTCTGCAACAAAAAGGACAACGAACATCTAGAGATACAAGTATGCTAACAATGCCTCGGGATAGCACATATATTTATCCACAAGTAGCTCTTGTCATGACATGCGTGTATAAGTAATGGACCTGCGCGTCCCGCGATAGGTATTCTTCTCGGCCAATGCACACATAATGGGAAAGGTTGCATTCGACGTATTCTTTTGTGCAAAAGCAACAAGAACGATTTATCTTGATAATGCTAGGTGTAAAAGTGGAAAAGGCGTGATGGACGGCATCTTTAGACTTCGGAACTAATTTTATAGCCAGTCTTCTTAGGCACAAGAAAACATTTTTGACGAGTTCTGCACTTCTCCCGGAAAAATAAATGCACTTTTGAAGATATTTTGTGATACACGTAAAGAATGTTCATAATATGTTAATTCAACATCGAACTGAATCACAAGCGAGTTCAGGTTCAACATAAGCAAAACACGAAATGCAAAAGGGCGCAAATTATTTACCTTCTCTTTGACTCTGTTGCGCATGCCGTAATGATTAACGAGTCGAGTGAGCCGCTGCAACTCACCCGGCACTTACATATAACACTCGCTTTGCAGTTGTCGTCAAAGGGAAGACGACACGTCTGTGCCTTGAGCAGGAAAAAAAATATTTCATGAGTCTTATTACGCGCTTATTGTTTCTCAGCGCACAATACGAGTAACAAGTGTAGCACAAGGGACATTACCGAACTATTTCTACTTGCGATTATTGGAAGACATTTGTAGATAATGTGATACAGCATCCAATGATCTGGCCAAACGTTGTCATCCCCCTGCAGACCGATTGGCTGGCATCTTATTCGCTACCATATCCGTCTGCGCTGTGAGCGCAACCTGCGGCCTACGCCACCCGTTGTGCGTGTAGCACTGCGGCATTTGACGAGCTGGTAAAGAACTTAATATTCCATTAGGTAACCGAATGGTCTTCATTGATTATTTGAAACTCCTTTTGTATCGGTGCCAAGGTGGGCGCCGCGAACGGCTCCGGAAAACACAAATCTGAAGAAGAAGCTGGAGAAAACATTGTGCATATCCACAGCCAAAAATCTGCTAAAAATTTCTGCAAATGATGCCACTTTCCCAGCTACTACTTTGAAGAGATGTATTCAATACCCTCCTATGTCAGTTGCTAGATAGTTTCAAATTAAATATTGTGCCACAGGGGGAACACATTCCCACATATTAAAACGTAGCTCTGCGTTTTGTGTTGCGAAAAGATATCTAAAATGCATATAGAACATAAACTATTAGAAGCGTCAATGCTTGATCTTTCAAAACAGAATGCCCCTTATTGAAGAGCATGCCACTGCGCATTTGAAGCACAACGTTTTCATAGATGGTATCTGGTATGGTCTGATGGTATGAAGAACTTTATTGGGTCCTGAAGGTCAACCCTAGGTTGACGCGGGCCGCTCCCACGTTCGGACTTTCAGGCCAAGCCATTCAGCCACATCGCTGGCCTTCTGGACTGCCCGTAATTGGTTAGAGAGTGATTCGCTGTGTAGCATTTGCCGCCACCATTTTTGTTCCTTGTCACAGTCTGTGAAGGCCGCTGTGCACTGCCAAAGCATGTGGTCAAGAGTAATGATGCCATTGCACTCATTACAGTTGGTTTGAGTTTCCCTCTCCGGATAGATCCTGTTAATAAAATCTGGATTTGTGTATGTTCTTGTGTATAGCAAACGTAATGTGACCGCTTGGGCTCTGCAAAGCTTACCGTGTGGCAATGGGTATTCCCTTTTGCTGAAATAATAATGCTTCGTGATTTCATTATATGTTAATGATCGATCCCTGTGCTCTCCGGGTGAAGTGTAAGTTGCCCGGTCTTGAAGAACAGGGCTACAAAGTCCTCGTGCTCCTTCATTTGCCACATCGTTGAGGTTTCTCCGAGCTCCGTCCACCACCCCCAGATGTGCAGGAAACCAGCGGATTTCAATCCTCTCACTCTTCACCTTCTCTAGTTAATTTTGTTGCTAACCGTGTCACATATCTATTGGTAAAGTTGCGTATGGCTGTTATAGAGTCGCTGTAAATATGTGTCCACCGATTAGCCCAGATGGCTAAGGCTATTGCTACTTGTTCTGCTACTGTTGGGTCCTTAGTAAAGACGGTGATGGCATCCCGTATCTTAGCTTGAGTGTCTACAACAACGGAGGTATACTCATCCTTATTTTTAACCCAGGCAGCGTCAACTAACACCGCCTGCTGCTTATGTTTATCTATGTCTTGAAGGAGTGCCTTCGCCCTTGCCTTCCGTCTCTCGAGGCTATGTGCCGGATGCATGTTCCTAGGGAACGGGGTCGTCTTTATTGTTTCTCGTAGTCCCTCTTGTAATTGTGTTAATAATTCTCCTTCGTTGGTGTGGTTGTTATTTTCTACACCAATTTCTTCAAGTAGCGCCCTCCCAGGTCGTGTCCCCATTAGTCTCTCCTTGTGGGCCACCTGTTGAGCCCCAGCTATCTCATCTAGTGTGTTGTGCAGCCCTAGGCGTAATAGGCTATCATTGGCCGTGCTGATGGGAAGTCCTACTGCTGTCTTTATAAGTCGTCTGATTAAAGCGTTTAGCTTGTTCTTATCAGCCTGTGTCCATTGCAGCATGCCAGCCACGTACGAGAAGTGGCGAAAGGCGAATGCATGTACCAATCTTATGGCACTGTCTTCTCCTAGCCCCCTATGCTTGTTGGTAACTCTACGCAGAAGCCCAATTACTTCTTCTGACTTGTTAGAGATGTGTTCTAGCATCCTGCAATTAAATCCATTCGTTTGCAGGAGACGTCCTAGCACTCTAATAGTCTCCACCTGCCTCATTGGTTCTCCATTCTTGGCGTATATGTCAATGCGGGGTTCTTCCTCTGGGATATATCCATTTGGCTTGCGCCCACGCTTACTGCTCCGTAATACCAATAGTTCTGATTTTTTAGCAGAGCAGTTGAGTCCCATACCCTCAAGTGTTGTTTCCACCACATAAATGCTTTCCTGTAGTTTGGTCTCTGTTTGTCCCATATTACCTTCAGCACTCCAGATTGTTACATCATCTGCATATATAGCAAAGTGGATACCCTCAATCTGCGCGGGACCTCGAGCCACTTTTGACATTGCCAAATTAAATAACATGGGAGATAGGACAGACCCTTGCGGTGTCCCACGATTCCCAAGTTCCGGGGTTGTCGATTGGAGTTCGCCTAACCTGAGACAAGCAGAACGGTCACCGAGAAAGGCTTTGACTATATTGTGCAATAGCTTATCCAATCCTATCTCCGAGAGGATATCCAATATGGCCATGTGCTTGATGTGATCAAAGGCCTTTTCTACATCTAGGCTAGAATAGCTCTCATATGTAGCGGGCTAGCAAGAATAAGGTGATGTTTAATTAAAAGCATTTCATCTTGAGTCGAAAGTCCAGGACGGAAACTGATCAGGTTATGCGGAAGAACATTTCTGTTTTCTACATACTTAGTCAGTCTATTGAGTATGACATGCTCCATGGTTTTGCCCAGACATGATGTTAACGATATGGGTCTTAGGTTACCTAGACTGAGTTGCTTGCCTGGTTTGGGAATAAGAATTGTGTTAGCAATTCTCCATTCCTTCGGATAAACACCGTTCTTCCAGAGTTCGTTGAAATACTCGGGTAAATATTTTATAGAATCATCGTCCTAATTTTTCAACAGCCTAATGGAAATGCCATCTGGACCGGCAGCAGATCAACTGTTGAGGTCGTACCAGGCTGCGCGAACTTCGCTTTCTGTGAAGTCTTTATCCATAGGCTCACAGTCTTCCACTGTATATTAAGGCAGGTCTGTACTCTCATTGCTATCCGTAAGTGGTAAATACTTAGCTGCGAGCCGATCCAGAATGGCCTCGTCGGTTGTGTCCTGACTCTCACGATGGACGAGTGGTGCTACTGCTGTTCTCCTATTAGATGTCGTGTCGTTCTCATGAAGCAAATGTCTAAGTAAGTTCCAATTTCCACCACGTCTGATTCGACCATCTATGGAATTACGAAGCTCATCCCATCGTTGTTTCTGTAAATTTCTGAAGTGTTCTTGAATCTCCCTATTCAACAATGCTATGCGCTTCCTGAGTCTCGTGTTCAGCGGTTGCGTTTTCCATCTTTTTAACATATATTGTTTGGCTTCAATCAAGTACGTCAGCCTACCGTCCATGATTTCGATATCCTCCTCTGTGGTAATATCCTTCATTGCCGCCTTTACATCTTGCTTTATCTCATTACTTGGTGTTTCCAATAGTATTTGTAACATGTAATGATCAATTTCCAGGTCAATATTGGAGTTATTCCAGCCAGCGTTTGCTAAATTTGACACAAAAGTAAGGTCTGGGGTGGAGTCCCTGCATGTAGATGTACCACACCTAGTGGGATAAGCTGGGTCTGTGATGAGGGAGAGATTAAGATCTGTAGCTAGGCTCCAGAGTCCATCCCCTTTCTTAGTATTAGTAAGAGGACCTTAATAAAATTTCGAACTGGTGTACCACTTGGTGCATGACACTAAATGAATCAAAATGCAACTACGTGTGCTTTTCTAGAAAAAAAAAAATTGACGTTTCCCATTCTTACAGGCTAAATATTTCGACCATTTCGAACGTAACAGGGGCCAAGTATCTCGGCGTTCACTTCTCAAGCGATCTTACTTGGCAGGATCACGTTGCAGTAATTGCTGCGAAAGGGAATAACACACTAATGTTCTTGGCTCGAAATTTTCATCCCTGTCCTCTGGCAACCAAAAAGTTATTATGCACGACATATGTAAGGCCTATCCTTGAATACGCGTGCACGATATGGGACCCTTATCAGGACAACCTTAAGTACATCTTAGAGCGCGTGCAAAACCGAGCGGCACGCTTTATCACTGGGAGCTGTCGCAGATCTAGTAGCGTCACACAAATGAAAATACGCCTAGCGCTTACGACGTTAGCCGAACGCCGGCGCTGCTTGCGTCTCAAATTTTTTCATAAGATCTTTTACAACAATACTGGCATTATTAAATCAAAATACATGCTTAACCCGCATTACATATCTCATCGCCGTGAACACCCATTAAAAGTAAGGCCAATGAAATCAAGAACGAACTTGTTAAAGTATTCTTTTTTCCCCAAAACCATCAATGAATGGAATGCTCTGCCTCAGGATACCGTTTCTAAAACATCAAATTCAGGCTTTTTCAATAAACTGCTTCACATGTGATCATTTCGCGTGTTTCAATATTTTTTCTCTCTTTTTTTCTCTTTTTATTTTTCGCGTTTGCTTGTCTACTATATGTATTTCTGAGTGTATATGTGTTCATATGTTCACGTATGCCCATGTATGTGTGTATATATGTACATATAGTCCATTTCGTCTTTTTTTCCTTTTTGTTTTGGCATAGTTATGCTGCCTGCACTGCATTATTCGTCACCGGGTTTTTTTTTTTGTTATGTAACCATAATTACAACTGTTAACATATGTATTACTCCCCCCCCCCCCCACTGTATTGCTCTCTGAGCGATTGTGGGACTGTATAATAAATAAGTATAATAAATATATTAAATAAATAAATAAATTCCAGCGATATCCCCAGGTTTGATGTGGGGTGTTGAAATTCTCTCCAATAATTAGTGGGGCGTGCTTAGTAACACCCATAGTCTTATTCAGAAGTGCCCTCAAACTGTGTTTCATGTTGCTAGGGCTCCTATAAACATTAAGACAAAAGAGGCTTTGCCGTTTGCTTCTATTCCTTTTCAAAATTATTTCCACAAGTAAGTATTCGAATTTGTTTAGTCCAAGGCGGAAATCATGTTCTATGCAAGGTATTTTCTTATCAACGAGCATGGCTAGCCCCCTACTCGGCTCTTTGCCCCTGCATGTCGCTTTGTATCCGGATAGGCTGATCTCACCCGCCAAGGTTTCCTGCAGCATAATCATTTTCGGTTTGTCTGGACTGGTTTTTATTAACTGCAAGAGAGGTGCTTTTTTGTGATAAAATCCTCGGCGATTCCATTGCCACATGGTAAAGCTTCCCCTGCTAGCCATTACTTAGAGAACCCGCCTTACTGCTACCCGCTAGAGTACGCTTCGTAGAACCCCCCGACGCGCCAGGGAGCGATCTGACGCTTTCTGCTTCTGAGGGTAGGTATTCGTCGTCCTCGCCTTGCGCTTCTACTTTGGTAAGCCTCTTTTCAGCCGTCAGTGTACAGAGAAATAACCGCGATGTGTGCATTTTTGCGACTCAGAACTGCCTAAAGAAGCACCCTAAGCAACTGCTATGCCGCCACTGATATATGCGAAGCTCAGCAGACATATTTCTCCGCTTGATCAGTTTGAGTTACCAAAACAAAACCGCGAGCACAAGCTCTGCCAGTTACATAGAAGCTTAAGCTGGTAGCTTCTGAAAAAAAAAATCAAAGCACACGATAACTGAGTGTGATGACACGCTAATAGCTTCCTTAATAAAGATGCTGATATCGTGGAGTGATAGCACACAGACTATTACTTCGGCCACTTTTTTAAGTTCATCTTGCGCCACTTGAACCATGTCCCATTTAGGAGAAATAAAAAGGTCGAAAATATGAGTGCCGCTTAGCAAGATTAACTAATATTAACGTGCCTTTTCCGGAGGGTTATTTACTTATTCTATATTACCTTACAGAAAAAGCTTTGCAGAAACCGTAAATGGTGCTTGTGATTGTAAACTAAACAAACGGATCAAAAAAGGCACGAAAGAGCAAACAAGTGCACGACGAAGCGTTAGGAACAGTGAGAAAACCAGCAAAAGATTGAGTAAGTAAGGTCGAGTTATTTAGAGAGAGAGGGAGTGAGACAGAGCAATAGAGAGTGAATGAACGAACGTTTCCCTCACCGAGTCCCTCCACAGATCATTGATCACCGCCCACCTAGCACCCACTCCAAAAACAATCATCAAGTGAAAGGAAGCTATGCGCTTTAAAAAGTCTAGAGCTTCTGCCCTTTATTATAGTTTTTTACAAAACTGGACCCAATCACGGAAAGTGCAAGTGAAATAAAGGCGCTTTTGTCATTGCAAGAATTTTGGTATTTTAGTTCGGGAGAAGTTAGCCATGCTTATGAATTGTGTTGCTGGATATTTTCATTTTCTCCTTGTGAAATGTGGGTAACACGCTCTCCATTCTATCTAATAAAGACAGCCGAACAATCTGGAGCCTTGACTAATAGGGCGTATTCTAACGTGGTTCAGTTTTTTGGCTGTTGTATGAAAGTTGTACGGTCAATGGGCGTCAATGTTTACGAAACGGCAATAGAGAGAAATGCTCAGGAGAGTACATCATTCGCTCATATTTCTATAACTTGAAGAAACCATAGCCAGCAGTCTGCTAGTAGCAGCGATTGTGAACAGCAAACAAAATCGAGAAAAGAATGCGGCTACAACCCTAAGGGAGCAATAAAAAAGAAAGAGGGCCAAGATTGTCGTAAAAATTACCAGTTTTACTCGAAAGGTGCAAAACTGACTTCGACACCGAATTAGTACTTAGCAGTACGAAGCAACAATATTAGTTATATCGGCAGTATAAACATGCAAACATTCGCTTACTAACTAAATGATCAAAGATTGATTGTGTAAACCTGACTGAACGAGGACGTGGAAAGAAACAAACACACAGAGACAGTGCTGTCTTTATGTGTCTGCTTATTTCTATGTCCTTGTTCAATTGCGCTTAAACATTTTATCATTAATTCACACGAACTTGCCCGCGAACGTGTTATAAATAATTACGAAACAGGGTGTCCCGTGTGCGCAGGTATACACGTACACATCTCGCTCGATGAGCGCGAGAACACGCTGTCAAAATGCTGGAGTGAAGAATTGCAGCAGCAGCAAGCAAATTGAATTTCGTGCATCTATCCCTTCAACCCGAACAAAAATTCGAAAATACCACTCATACGAAGCGACTGGCACTACGTGAACTCTGCGAACAACACAAATCGTTTTGGATATGACGCCAGCTCGGCCTCGCACTTTGGCAGCGTCGCAGATCGCATTCAAGATACACCAGCGCCGGCAATGCGTTCTACAGCAGCAGCCAAACGGGTTTACTTCCGTGTCTGCCATTCGCAAGTCCAACGCTGGAGTAGACAATGTGGATGAGAAAGTGTGATTGTGAAGAGGAAGAGGCGCTATCTTCTGCAGCCCACTAGGGAGCCCGACTCAGCCCCTTGGGGTGTGGAGGAGACATAACGAAGAAAGAAAAAAGGAGAAAAGAAAGAAGGTCGAGACGATTGCTGAGTCACGTACCATAAGGTACCCCTGTAAGCGGTAGCATTGCGGCACATTCACAATTTACACGACAGCCCTGTGTCCTCCAGGAACGTAAGAAGGTGCGGAAGGCGTGGTGCCGGCCGGGAAACCGCAGCTGGGATGCCGAGACCGCTAGGAGTCCGAGGCGTCGGAATGAGACGTGGAGAGACGTGATCCCACTCTGTATGGAGTGACAGACGAGGATCACATCGAGGCCCCTAGGAGACGCCATGCAAGAACGCGCCCATCACTCGCCTGACATCAGTGATTCGGCCGCTACGGGAGAGGACACGCTTCCAGCCCGCGTTCATCGCTCGCGTAGGCGAGATTGAACCGCCTTCCCCGGCTCACCATCGCATGCTTTAACTCGCACATACGGCATACAGCACACGACTACGGTTTTATCGCCCTAGGACTTTATACAGAACCTCACGGCGACAGCGACGCCAGAAAAGCACCTGGAGTGTCCATGTAATTGCTATCGCTATAAACATTCTGCAGGCTCCCTTCCATAATTGTGTTTTTGGTACATGAGTATTTGTGATGCCTAAAGAGTTCATTAGTAAAGTATGCGTTAAAAATCAATAAAATGAAGTTGAGTTATATAGTTGCAAGCAAGAGAAATTCTAGTCAATTAGGTGCGATAGTCGCTGTAAATAGCAGCCGCAAAACCCTCCAAAAATGCAGTAGAGGAAAACATTGCCCATACTCGATATTCTCACTTTTGTATATGTTGCCTTGTTGCCTTGTTTGTCTTCCGAATTCTGAAACTACTCAAAAGAGTACTTGGGCCTTAAGCTGCAATGGAGCATTACCTATGACGTACATAGCCAAAAAACCTCCTGCGAAGCCACACGGGAATACAAGAATGATGGTTCTGAACTTGCACCTGACTGAAGATCAATAGGAATAGCATGCGACAAAACCTACCATAGACTTCGGATTATGAAAGTAAATATTGACGCATGTAGCACACATACAATAGATGTATTTAAAATTGGACATATTTGACACATAAGTTTACATACGTAGCATACATACAAGGGGACCTTAGTTTTCTCATTCCGTGAACCTTCCTCGACCTTGCCTAAGTTTGCAGAACTGATTTGTCAAGCCTCGAATTATAGCGTTATAGAAAAATAGTTTCTGTATACACACAGAAGAGTGATAGGTTATTATAAGCAACATGCGCGGTATATCGTGGTATACGTAATATTTGATATTCTTCTGACAATCTTAGACATTATGTATATGTGATTGAATGCTGCTGAACTGCTTATTGTTTTAAAAAAAAGCTATAAGTAAACTAGAAAAAAAATTATTAACGGTCGTCAGGCAAGAACAAATTTAACAATTATTTTTGTTTATTCAGTGTGCCGCAGTGCTGAAGGCCACAAAAGTGCGCTGTAGCAAACATTTTCATTTCCAGTTAAACTAGAAATAAATGAGTAGCTCGAGGTAATACGCTGATTCCTGCATAAACTAACTTTTTCATTGGGATAGCTAATTGCATATACAGTCATTGCACATTTTTTCCGCCACCGTGATGCTCCGTATAAGCTGCCAGAGGGATAAAATCGTTAAATAACGGCCGGGGACGCCAAATCCGAACCAACAGAAATAGGCAGCCAGGCAAGAGCAGAAGGTTCGGTGCTTACTTCTTGCTAAACGAAGCGCCAAATGTAGTTTTGCAAGAACTTATGTTGGAACGGAGGCTACCCGTTTCAGTGAATATAACCACGTGGCTTCTCGGCTGTGCACCTGTGCCAGAGGCTTACGGACAACGACTGTTTCGAGTGTACGCACTTTCCCAAACTTACAGCAATAAAAGTTTCGTAGCCACAATGGGCCGATCGGGTCTGGCACGGAATTTGCGCACTCTGTCGCGAAAGTTTGGTGCATGTTTCTTGACAGCCTTTTAATAATACCCACACATACGTGATCACCTCTGTTTTGTCTATCGATGCCCGAGTTCGTGCATGTTGCTGTTGCTGGGGTAGTTACCTTTGGTTATATACGGGGATCAAGTTCGCTTCAATAAATATTTGTCTGGCCGCACGTTCGTCTTGTGTATGTACCGGTGTGTGGAACCACTCGTGACAATATGCTGCATTACGAGAAGAGGTTCCTTCTGTGCACTTAATCAACAGGATGCCGGCCAGATGGAGCACAAGTAACAAGATTATTTCCTTGGTACCTTGGAATGTGTAGGTTGAAATACAACATAGCTGTTCGGATTTTATTGCCGTTGCAAACATCGCATTGCATTCGTTATACAGCTTGATGGGCAAGCTAATTAACCGTCTGATTTCAGCATTCTCATGTGCCTTTATCACATCCGCGCTGTTCCACCTAATTCTGATCACAGCTGGGAAATTATCTTTTTGTCGTGATGCAGCATTACTGGCATGCAATATAACAATAGAATATGGTATAAATTTCAGTGCCAGTGACTTTAACATTTCAGATATGAGCATATAAGAGCGCCATATGAACATATGTACATATACAAATTAACCAGATATGGTCATTTATGACATTTAAGTCGCCCATTTGTCGGCGCTAATGATATTGGAGATAAATGGTCATATATTAGCTTTATGTAGCACATCTGGCCACATCAAGCCAATTTTGTAAATAGCCATATATTAAACTGTTATATGGGTCCTGGAACAATATTTTCGTAAGGGACGTATCAGTCTCGGCGCGGGTTCCATGTAGAAGCAAAAATGTGTGCATCTGAGTTTTTGAAGCTTCAGCCACTGTAGCTTCCGGCATAAACCTGTCAAAATCTTGTGTTTATTTAGCGTATAATACTGTGCCCGAGCCTATTAAGAGTGAGACAAGCGTATCTTCCAGTGCGGTCAATCTATTTTGGGAGCGACCTCCTCTGATTATGTGTCGCTATAAAGCATCACAGTCTCCAATGTAATCCAACGTGAGACAACGTACTGGATTCACACTGAGGCCCGGCAAGACGATGGTTTTCCCACTGGGATGGAGTAAATTTTCTTGTAAGAAATGATAGCTCAACATTTAGACGCTTCAATTGTGGTTTTACTAGAATGGACCACTGCAAGGAACGGCGTAGGTGGAAAAGAGACGCTCATTTTCCAGTCGGTGCCAGTGCATTTGCCTGGAGTAAAGCTACCTATGTGAAGTCTGTGTTTGTGCTGGTGTGTGTCTGAGAGGGTGTGTGCATTCGCGTGTATGAGTGTGGGCACATTCTCTATTCATTTTTTCTTGTGTTGATCTTTGCTGACACTCCTTTCAAAATTCTTTAGTAAATCAAATGAATCCATCAGATGCGTTGGTTATGATAGTTCTCTTTAACATATACACATTGTTGCAATGTGCAGGAGAAAATGTAGGTTTTATTTTAATTGAACTGATGAGACAGCAGTTAAACCAAATATTATTGTCAGCAGTGGTGTAAAAAAACACAAATAAATCCACAAATTTCTTCATTAGTACTAGTAAAGGTAGGCAATGTCTCTAAAATATGTTAAAATATAGTGGGATCATTGAATTTTTTTTCCAAATACAATATCCACAACCTATAGGAGGACCTGTTTAATAAAGGTTTTCTACCGCATTATAGTAGTTTATGATACCTAACAAATGAATCCCCATGTACATACCAAAGAATAAGAGACGAAGGTAGCGACATAAACTTTAATGCTTCATAACCATAAATGATGGCCGACTTGCCTCATATATTACTTCCTTAGGGGCACTTGGGAAACGAAAACGAAGCGTAGCTGAGAGAAAGAAGGACGGAATAGACCTGACGTTTTCTGGAGTTGCTATAGTGTGTGGCGGTATTAGTTACAAATGGTGCGCAGCTACATCGTTCAAGGAAGGTATTGCTGATCGCGCACAATCAAACTAAACTTGACTAGAATGTCCCTTATAAGTAAATATGTTCTCATTTATTGCTAAAGATAAAGGTCGGTGACTGGCAGTTGTCTAAAAGAACGATGACAGCGGCAGCTAAACGGACTATGGCCGTCAAGGTATACAATTATATAGAAAATGCCAAAGGAATGCCACTTCTAGATATCTACAAGTAGCTCTCGTCATCACATGCGTTTAAAGGTAATGAATCCTATCCCTGCACAGGTGGGTATTCATGTGACGCCAATGCCCAGATGTCTGAGGTGGCAATTAAATTATGCGCACCTACTTGGTTCTAGAAAGGCAATATCTGATGACGCACATTGAAAGAACAATTGAATAGAATGTTGCCTATGAATAAAGCTGTTCTTCTTGACTGCCAAAGAGAACGGTTGGTGACTGGTAGTTGATGAATAAAAAACTATGAGAGGGGCGACAAAGAGGACTATTATCGTCAAGGGATACATGTATATTGAATATACCTAGGGAATGCACTTCTGGATGTCTACAAGTAGACCTCATCAATTTTAATGCAAAGAAAGGGTGTCTTTTGAGTATGACATCAGTTTTAATATAGTGGATGCTATCCTTTCTCCGGAAGGTATATAAGTGATGCCAATGCAGACATGTCTGTTGTGGTAAATTCTTAGAAATGATGCTCACCTTCATGGTTCTAGAAAGACCCCATCTGATGACGCACATTCAAAGAAAAATTGACGTCAATGTCACTTATAAGTAATTAGGTTTTCAACGACTGCCAAACGCAGAGTTCGGTAAATAGAAGCGCATGGAAAACAGAATGACCGCTGCAAATAAAAAGCCAACGAACATCTAGAGACCCAAGTATGCTAACAATGCCTGGGGATAGCCAAATATATGTATCCGCAAGTAGCCCTTGTCATCACATGGGTGTACACATTATTGATGCTACACCTCCCGCGATATGTATTCTTCTGAGGCCAATGCACACATATAGGAAAAGTTGCATTCGACGCATTGTTTTACACAGAAGCTGCAAGACCGAATTATCCTTATAATGCTCGATGTAAAAGTGGAAAAGACGTCATCGACGACGTATTTATATGTTGGAACTCAATTTCATAGTCAGCCTGCTTAAGCACAAGAAAACATTTTTGAAGAGCTTGCACTTCTCCTGGAAAAATAAATACATTTTGAAACATATATTCTTATACATGTAGAAAATGTTCATGTTGTGGTAATCTTACATTGAACAAAAAACAAGCGAGTTCAGGTTCGACATAAGGCAAAACACCAAATTGAAAAGGATACAATTTATTCAATGACTGTTATTACATGCTTACAATTTCTCAGCCCACGGCACGAGAATAAGTATTGCAATATTGTCATTACAGAACTCTTTCTACTTGCGATTATTGCAAGACATTTGTAGATAATGTGTTACAGCATGCAATGATCTGGCCAAACGTTGTCATCCCCCTGCAAATCGATTGACTGGCTATTTATTCTTTACTATATTCGTCTGCGCTGTGAGCGCAACCCGTGGGCTACGCCAACCGTGATGCGTGTAGCGCTGCGACATTTGACGACGTGGTAAAGAACTTAAGATTGCATTACGTAACTGAGCCGTCTTCACCGAATATTTCAAACCACTTATGCATCGGTTCCAAGGTCCGTGCCGCGAACGGTGACGGAGGTCACATATCTCCTGAAGAAGCTGGAGAAAACATTGTCCTTATCCACAGCCAATTATCTGCCAAAGATTGCTGCAAATGATGGACTTTGCTGACTACTGCTTTCAAGAGATGTATTCAATAACATCCCATGTGAGCTGCCTAATTGCTTGTAATAAAATAAGGTGCCGCAGTAGGAACACATTCCCCCCAATTCGAAGCTAGTTCTGCGTTTTCTGTTTCTAAAAGATATCTAAAGGCCCATAAAACCTGAACATGTGCAGGCTTTATGTGCATTTTTGTGTGCATAAAACGTGCACATCAATATTAGAACGCACCTCATTTAAGAGCATGCCACTGCGCTTTTGAAGCCTCACATTTTAACAGATGCTAGCTGGTTTGCAGGTAAATACAGGGCATTGTGTCTTTCTTGGCGACTCAGTACGTCCTTAAGAAACGCCCTAACCAAATGTTATGCCGCCAACGATATATATGAAGCTCACAAGACATATTTCCGCGCTTGATACTATTGAGAGTCAGCAAAACAAAACTGGTAGCACAAGCTCTGCCAGTTAGATAGAAGCTTAAGGTTGTAGCTTTTGAAAACAAATTGGATGTACGAGATAACTGGGTGTGATGGCACGCTAGTAACTTCCGTATTATACTGCCGCTATCGTGGTGAGATAGCACGCACACAATTCTTTCAGCGGTACCTATTATTACTATTATTACAGTTAGTATTATTTACTGTTCTTTATTTTACCATTATTAACATTTATTATTTTTTATTATTACTGTTATCTCAATATTAATTTTGAGTTCATCTTGCGCCACTTGACCCATGTCTCCTTCAGGCGAAATAAAATATGTCGATATGATGAGTGCTGGTAAGATAAACTGTTATTATCGTGCCTTTTCCGAAGGTTTCTTTATTTATTCTGAATTACCTTATAAGAAAAAGCTTTGCAGAAATCACAAACGATGATTGTCAGTGAAAACTAAACAAACCGAACGAATAATAGCCCCAAAATAGTGAGGAACAGTGGGAAAGCAAGCAAAACATCGAGCAAGTAAGCTCCAGTTATATACATAGAAGGAGTGAGGGCAATAGAGAGTCAGCAAACAAACGTTTCCTTGGCTTAGTCCCTCCACGGATCAGTGATCACCGACCCACTGACCACCCACTCCAAAAATAATCAAAAAGTGAAAGGAAGCTATGCGCTTTGAAAAAGTCTAGAGCTTCTGCCCTTTATTATATTTTTCTGCAAAACTGTACCCAACCGCGGAAAGGTAACATGAAATACAGGCGCATTATTACTTGCAAGAAATTGCGTATTTGATTTCGGAAGAAGTTACCCAGGTTTACGATTTGTGTTGCTGGATGTTTTTTAATTTTCTTCCTTGTCAAATGTAGGTAACGCTCTTTCCATTTTATTCATTAAAGAGACCAACACAATCTGGAGCCTTGCGTAATAGGGTGTATTGTAACGCCGTTCAGTTTTCTGGCCGTTGTATGAAAGCGACACGGTCAATAGGTGTCAAGGTTTACGAAACGGCAATAAAGATAAATTTTCAGGAGAGTGCATCATTCGCTCATATTTCAATAAATTGAAAAAAAAAAGACCATAGCCAGCAGTCTCCTTGTAGCAGCGATTGTGGACAGCAAAGCAAATCGAAAAAAGAATGGGGTATACGATCCCAATGAAACAATAAAAAACAAAGAGCGCGAAGATTGTCTTGAAAAATTATCAGTTTAACCGAAAGGTGAAACAGCGACTGCGATATCAAATTAGTGGTTAGCAGTACGACGTAAGAATATTAGTTTTACCGGCCGTATAAACATGCAAACATTCGCTTACTAACTAAATTATCAATAATAGAATGTGGAAGCGTGACGGGACGAGGACCTGGAATGAAACAAACACACATAGACAGTGCTGTCATTATGTGTCTGCCTATTTCTACTTCCTTGTTCAGTTGCGCCTAAACAATGTATCATAATATCACACCAACTAGCCCGCGAACGTGTTATAAATAATTACGAAACACGGTATCCCGCGCGCGCAGGTAAACGTGAACAGATCTCGCTCGATGAGCGCAAGAACACGCTGTGAAAATGCTGGAGTGAAGAATTGCAGCAGCAGCAAGCGAATGGACCTTCGTGCATCTGTCTCTTCAACCCGAACAAAACTTCGAAAATACCACTCCTACGAAGCCACTGGAACTACGCGCACTCTGCAAACACCACAAATCGCTTTGAATATGACGCTAGCTCGGCCGCGCAGTTTGGCAACGTCGCCGATCGCTTTCAAGACACACCAGCACCAGCAATGCGTCCCTACAGCGTTCACCAATAGCGCTCACTTCGGTGTCCGCCATTCGCGAGTCGAACGCTGGAGTAGACCATGCGGACAAGAAAGTGTGATTGTGAAGAGGAAGAGGCGCTATCTTCTGCAGCCCACTAGGGAGCCCGACTCAGCCCCTTGGGATAGTGCAGGAGACATAACGAAGAAAGAAAAAATATGAAGAGAGAGGAGGTCGGGACGATTGCAGAGTCCGGCACCATAGTGTACCGCTGTTAGCGGTAGCATTGTGGCACATTCACAATTTACACGACAGCCCTGTGTCCTCCAGGAACGTAAGAAAGCGCCTGAAGGCGGAGCCGTGGTGCCGGCCGGGAAACCGCCGCTTGGATGCCGAGACCGCGGGGAGTCCGAGGCCTGGGAATGCGACCTGGAGAGACGTGTCACGACTCTGTACGGAGGGGAATACGAGGATGGCATCGCGGCGCCCTATGAGGTGCCGTGCAAGAGCGCGCGCGTCACTCGCCTGGCTTCAGGGATTCGGGCACGACGGGAGAGGACACGCTTCCGGCGCGCGTTCTTCGCTCGCAGATGGAATCGCCTTCCCTTGCTCACCATCGCATGCTTTAACTCGCACATACAGCATAGGGCACACGACTACGGTTTTATCGCCCTAGGACTTTATATATAACCTGCCGGCATTGGCGACGCCAGAGAAGCACCTCGAGTGTCAATTTAATTGCGATCGCTATAACCCTTTCTGCAGGCTCCCTGCCATAATTGTGTTTTTTGTACATGAGTGTTTGTGATGCCTAACGAGTTCAAAAGTAAAGTGTGCGTTAAAAAGCAATAAACTGAAGTTTAAATATATAAATGCAAGGAAGGCAAATTCTAGTCCATTTGGTGCGATAATCTCTGTAAATAGCAGCCTCAAAACCTTCCAAAAAATGTACAGTAGAGGCAAAACAGTGCACATACTCGATATTCTCCCTTGTTTATATGTGCCCTTGTTACCTTGTTTGTCTTTCGAATTGTTAAACTGTTGAAAAGAGTACTTGGGCCTTAGGGTGCAAAAATGCATCACCTATGACGTACATTGCGAGAAAACATCTTGTGAAGTCTCAAGGGATAAAATGAATGATGGTTGCGAACTTTCACTTGACTGAAGATCAATACCAATAACATGCGACAAAACCTACCATAGACATATGATTATGAAAGTAAAAATTGAGGTCTGTACCACTCATACATATGACATATTTCAAATAAGACATATTTGACACAAAAATTCACATATGTAGCATGCATACAAGTGGATGAATGCGAGGGGATGTAACCTTCCTCCATCTTGCGTAAGTTTCTAGAAACGATTTTTCAAGCCTCGAATTATAGCGTTATAGAAGAATAGTTTCTGTATACAAACAAAAGAATGATAGGTTATTATGAACAGGATCCGCTGTATATCGTGGAATATCTAATATTTGATATTTTTCTGACAATTTTAGACATTACGTACATGACAATGTACATGAACTGAACTGCTATTTGTTTGAAAAAAAAAAGCTATAAGTAAACTGGAAAAAAAATCATCAACAGTCGTCGGGCAAGGACAAATTTACGAAATGTTTTTTTTTTATTCAGTGTGCCGTAGTACTGAAGGCCACAAAAGCGCATTGTGGCAAATATTTTTATTTCCATTCAACTGGAAATAAATGAGTAGCTCGAGGTAATATCCAGATTCCTGCATAAAGTCACTTTTTCGTTGTGATAGCCAATTGCATATGCGCTCAAAGCACATTTTTGGCGCCACCGTGATGCTCCGTATAAACTGCCAGAGCGATAATATCATCACCGCGCACCGTGCCCTGTATGCACGATTTGAAGCACGTCAGGTTGAACCGGCAAAGGCGGCTCAATCTCACATGCGTGAGTGAGGAAGGCGAGGCTAAAACGCGCCCTCTTCTGTGGTAGAGGAAGCCCGGCGGGGCGTTCTCCTCCGGCTCAGGTGGAGAGCGTTCACTACGTGCAAGAGTTCCTCGCTAACCGTAAAGCCATAATAACGGCAGGGGACGCCAAATCCGAACCAACAGAAATAGGCAGCCAGGCAAGAGCAGAAGGTTCGGTGCTTTCTTCTTGCTAAGCGAAGCGCCAAATGTAGTTTTGCAAAAAATTATGTTGGAATGGACGCTCGCCTTTTCAGTTAATATTACCACGTGGCTTCTCGGCTGTGCACCTGTGCCCATGGCTTACAGACAACGGCTGTTTCGAGTGTACGCACTTTCCGAAACCTACAGCGATAAATGTTTGGTAGCTACAATGGGCCGATCGGGTCTGGCATGGAATTTGCGCAATTTGTCGCGAAAGTTTGGCGCTTGTTTCTTGACAGTCTTATAATAATATCCACACATACGTGATCGCCTCTGTTTTGTCTATCGACGCCCGATTTCGTGTAAGTTGCTGTTGCTGGGGTAGTTACTTTTGGTTATATAATTATACGGGGATCAAGTTCGCTCCAATAAATATTTGTCTGCCCGCACGTTCGTCTTGTGTATGTAGCGGTGTGTGGAAACACTCTTGACAATATGCTGTATTACGAGAAGAGCTTCCTTCTGTGCACTTAATCAACCGGATGCCGGCCAGATGGAGCACAAATAAGATCATTTCCTTGGTACCTTGAAATGTGTAGCTTGAAACACAACATAGCTGTTCGGATGTAATTGCCGTTGCAAACAATCGCATTCCATTCTTTATACCGCTTAATGGGCAAGCCAATTAACCGTCAGATTTCAGCATTCACATGTGCATTTTTCACATCAGCGCTGTTCCACCTAATTCTGATCACAGCTGTGAAATTGTCTTTTTATCGTGATGCAGCGTTATTGACACTCAATAAAACAATAGAATATGGTTTAAATTTCAGTGCCAGTGACTTTAACATTTCAGATATGAGCATATAAGAGCGCCATATGAACATATGTACATATACAAATGAACCAGATATGGTCATTTATGACATTTAGGTCACCCATATGTCGGCGCTAATGAAATTGGAGATAAATGGCCATATATGGGCTTTATGTAGTACATGTGGCTACATCAAGCCAATTTTGTAAATAACCATATGTTGAACTGTTATATGAGGCCTGGAACAATATTTTCGTAAGGGAGGTATCAGTCTCGGCACGGGTGCCATGTAGAAGCTAAAATTCGTGCCTCTGAGTTTTTGAAGCTTCAGCCACTGTAGCTTCCGGCATAACCCTCTCAACATCTTGTGTTTATCTAACGTATATTACTGTGCCCGAGCCTATTAAGAGTGCGACAAGCGTATCTCACAGTGCGGTCAATGTCTTTTCGTGCGACCACCTCTGATTCTGAGTGGCTATCGAGCATCACAGTCTCCAATGTAATCCAACGTGAGAAACCGTACTGGATTCACACTGGAGGCGCCGCAAGACACTCGTTTTTCCACTGGGATGGAAGAAATTCCCTTGTAAGAAATGATAGCTCAACATTTAGACTGTTCTATTGTGGCTTTACTTGAATGGACCACTGCAAGGGATGGCGTAGGTGGAAAATAGACGCTCATTTCCCTGTCGGTGCCAGTGCATTGGCCTGGAGTATAGTTACCTATGTGAAGTGTGCGTTTGTGCTGGTGTGTGTCTGTGAGGGTGTGTGCGTTCGTGTGCTTGTGTGTGAGTGTGGGCAGATTCTCTATTCATTTTTTGTTGTGTTGATGAGACTGCTGATTTCTGCGGCCTTGTTCAATTACGCTTACATATTTTATCATAAATTCACACCAACTAGCCCGTGAACGTGTTATAAATAATCACTTAACAAGGTATCCCTTGCGGAATACTTGAACACATCTCGCTCGATGAGCGCGAGAACACGCTCTCAAAATTCTGGAGTGAAGAATTGCAGCAGCAGCAAGTGAATTCACCGTCGTCCATCTCTCGCTTCAACCCGAACGAAAATTGGAAAATACCCCTCATATGAAGCCACTGGCACTACGCGCACACTGCAAACAACACAAATCGCTTTAAATATGACGCTAGCTCGGGCGCGCAATTTGGTAACGTCGCAGATTGCTTTCAAGACACACCAGCGCCTGCACTGCGTCCATACATCATCATTATCATCATCATCATCATCATCATTCTGGTTACGCCCACTGCAGGCCAATGGGCTCTCCCATACTTCTCAAACTACCCCGGTCATGTACTAATTGTGGCCATGTTGTCCCTGCAAACGTCCTAATGTCACCCGCCCACCTAACTTTCTGCCGCCCCCTACTACGCTTCCCTTCCCTTGGAATCCAGTCCGTAACCCTTAATGACCATCGGTTATCTTCCCTCCTCATTACATGTCCGGCCCATGCCCATTTCTTTGTCTTGATTTCAACTAAGGTGTCATTTACCCGCGTTTGTTCCCTCACCGAATCTGCTCTTTTCTTATCCCTTAACGTTACAGCCATCATTCTTTTTTCCATAGCCCGCTTCGTCGGCCTCAACTTAGGTAGAACCCTTTTTGTAAGCCTCCAGGTTTCTGCCCCGTAGGTGAGTACTGGTAAAACACAGCTATTATACACTTTTCTCTTGAGGGATAATGGCAACCTGCTGTTCATGATCTGAGAATGCCTGCCAAACGCACCCCACCCCATTCTTATTCTTCTGATTATTTCCGTCTCATGATCCCGATTCGCAGTCACTAGCTGCCCTAAGTAGATGTATTCCCTTACGACTTCCAGTGCCTCGCTACCTATTGTAAATTGCTGTTTTCTTCCGAGACTGTTAAACAATACTTTAGTTTTCTGCAGATCAATTTTTAGACCCACTCTTCTGCTTTGCCTCTCCAGGTCAGTGAGCATGCATTGCATTTGGTCCGTTGAGTTACTAAGCAAGGCAATATGATCAGCGAATCGCAAGTTACTAAGGTATTCTCCCTTAGCCTTTATACCAAATTTTTCCCAATCCAGGTTTCTGAAAACATCCTGTAAACACGCTCTGAGTAGCATTGGGGAAATCGTATCTTCCTGTCTGACGCCTTTCTTTATGGGAATTTTTCGCTTTCGTTATGGAGGACTACGGTGGCTGTGGAGCCGCTATAGATATCTTTCACTAGTTTTACATACGGCTCGTCTACACCTTGATTCCATAATGCCTCCATGGCTGCTGAGGTTTCGACTGAATCAAACGCTTTCTCGTAATCAATGAAAGTTATATGTAAGGGTTGGTTATATTGCCCACATTTCATTATCACCTGATTGACAGTGTGAATATGGTCGATTGTTGAGTAGCCTTTACGGAATCCTGCCTGGTCATTTGGTTGACAAAAGTCTAAGGTCTTCGTGATTCTAATTGCGATTACCTTAGTAAATACTATATAGGCAACGGGCAGTAAGCTGATTGGTTTATAATTTTTCACACCTTTGGCATCCCGTTTCTTTTGGATTAGGATTGCGTTAGCGTTCGTCCAAGATTACGGTAAGGTCGAAGTCATGAAGCATTGCGTATAAAGGGTGGCAAGCTTTTCTTAAACAATCGGCCCACCATCCTTGAACAAATTGGCTGTTACTTGTTCCTCCCTAGCTGCTTTCCCCCTTTGCATAGCCCGCAAGGCTTTCTTTACTTCTTCCGGCGTTACTTGTGGGATTTCCAATTTTTCTAGACTATTCTCTCTTCCATTATCGTCGTGGGTGGCACTGGTACTATTTAAATCTCTATAGAACTCCTCAGCCACTTGAACGATCTCATCCATATTAGTAATGATATTGCCGGCTTTGTCTCTTAACTTATACATCTCATTCTTGCCTATTCCTTGTTTCTTCTTCACTGCTTTTAGGCTTCCTCCGTTCCTGAGAGCCTGTTCAATTCTATCCATATTATAGTTCCTGATGTCCGCTGTCTTACGCTTGTTGATTAAGTTCTGCCAGTTCTATTCTAGCTGTAGGGTTAGAGGCTTTCATACATTGGCGTTTCTTGATCAGATCTTTCGTCTCCTGCGATTGCTTACTTATTTCCTGTTTAACGGCGCTACCACTGACTTCTATTGCGCACTCCTTAATGATGCCCATAAGATTGTCGTTCATTGCTTCAACACTATGGTCCTCTTCCTGGGTTAAAGCCGAATACCTGTTCTGTAGCTTGATCCGGAATTCCTCCAGTTTCCCTCTTACCGCTAACTCATTGATTGGCTTCTTATGTACCAGTTTCTTCCGTTCCCTCCTCAAGTCAACTCGAGTTCCTACCATCCTGTGGTCACTGCAGCGCACCTTGCCGAGCACGTCTACATCTTGAATGATGCCAGGGTTCGCGCAGAGTATGAAGTCGATTTCATTTCTAGTCTCACCATTCGGGCTCCTCCACGTCCACTTTCGGCCCACCCGCTTGCGGAAAAAGGTATTCATTATCCGCATATTATTCTGTTCTGCAAACTCTACTAATAACTCTCCTCTGCTATTCCTAGAGCCTATGCCATATTCCCCCACTGACCTGTCTCCGGCCTGCTTCTTGCCTACCCTGGCATTGAAATCGCCCATCAATATACTGTATTTTGTTTTGACTTTACCCATCGCCGATTCCACGTCTTCATCACATAGGTTAAAATCACAAGCATCACATACGGCAGTTTGTCGTGTGCGTATCATGGCCACGCACGCTTATATCGCCTTCCGTTTCTCTACCACGGGTGCACTTTAAAACCACGGCGCTGCAATTTTGCTTTCCTTTCCTTCCTTCCTCCGCCCTAAAACTGGCTCTCTTAACTACTACACGCAGAGACAAAGCAACAGGGCGCGCATTAGATCTCATAGATGAGATGAATATTTACAATTATTATTAGGGTTATAATTATATTCGAGTGCTGATTGCTGTGCTATCGTTTGTTAACGAACCTTTCCCTCAAGTCTAAATGTTTTAAGGCAGTTTGTCGATTGCGTATCATGGCCACGCACGCTTATATCGCCTTCCGTTTCTCTACCACGGGTGCGCTTTAAAACCACGGCACTGCAATTTTGCTTTCCTTTCCTTCCTTCTTCTCCGCCCTTAAACTGGATCTCTTAACTACTACACGCAGAGACAAAGCAACAGCGCGCGCATGCGATCCCATAGATGAAATGAATATATATATATATATATATATATATATATATATATATATATATATATATATATATATATATATATATATATATATATATATATATATATATATATATATATATATAGAAAGTTATCAGTCATAGCTCTCGTAGTATAGCCCCCTGGGCCGTTTCCTTTTTTCTGTCGAAAGTAGTCCTATTAGGGTTATTATAATTACACGAAGGTATTTCGCCCTCGTCAGCAGCAGTCCTTGAGATAGTTATTCCGGCGGCTAGCTTCCCACGCTATGCGTGCCGCCCCCGCACCTGGTTAAGCTGTTCCTAGACGCTAGATTTCTACTATGTCCGCGCAACCTTGAGCGATCGGAAAGCGCGTTTTCCCCTCTTGGCCGGCGGAGAAGGGACGCTTTGTTTCCGGCCGCAGAGCCCTCCACGTCTCAGTAAGGTGCCTGGTGGTGGTCTCGTGCCGACGATGCCCTCGCGGTGAGCGCATATTCCCCCCTCATCTTTTAAGAGGTTCAATACTTACAAGCATTTGTCTGGCAAACCATATTGATTTCAAGGGAATTTTCCACGTCTCAATAATTTCTCTCGTCGTATTCGAGTGCTGATTGCCGTGCTATCGTTTGATAACGAAGCTTTCCCTCAAGTCTAAATATTTTAAGGTAGTTTGTCGTGTGCGTATCATGGCCACGCACGCTTATATCGCCTTCCGTTTTTCTACCACGGTTGCGCTTTAAAACCAAGCATCACATACATTAAAATATAGTCGATGCTATCCCTTCTCCGGTAGGTATTTATGTGACGTCAATGCACACGTCTGTTGTGGTAAAAAATTAAAAAATTATATTATGGGGTTTTACGTGCCAAAACCACTTTCTGATTATGAGGCACGCCGTAGTGGAGGACTCCGGAAATTTAGACCACCTGGGGTTCTTTAACGTGCACCTAAATCTAAGTACACGGGTGTTTTCGCATTTGGCCCCCATCGAAATGCGGCCGCCGTGGCCGGGATTCGATCCCGCGACCTCGTGCTCAGCAGCCCAACACCATAGCCACTGAGCAACCACGGCGGGTTCTGTTGTGGTAAATTCTTAGGAATAATGCTCAGCTACTTGGTTCTCGAAAGGCCCTATCTGATGACGCACATTCAAAGAAAAATTGACGTCAATGTCACTTATAAGTAATTAGGTTTTCAACGACTGCCAAACGCAGAGTTCGCTGACTAGAAGTGCATGAAAAACTGAATGACCTCGGCAACGAAAAGGACAACGAGCATCTAGAGATACGGGTATGTTAACAATGCTTCGGGATAGCACATATATGCATCCACAAGTAGCTCTTGTCATCACATGCGTGTAAATGTAATGGACCTACGCGTACCGCGATATGAATTCTTCTCGGCCAATGCACACCTAACGGGAAAGGTTGCATTCTACGTATTGTTTTATGCAAAAGCCACAAGAACGAATGATCTTTATAATGCTAGGTGGAAAAGGCGTGATGGACGACATCTTTAGGTGTCGGAACTAATTTCATAGTCAGTCTCCTTAAGCACAAGAAAACATTTTTGACGATTTTTGCACTTCTCCCGGAAAAATAAACGCACTTTTGAACATATCTTGTTGTACATGTAGGGAATGTTCATAATATATTAATTCAACATTGGACTAAATAACAAGCGAGTTCAGGTTCAACATAGGCAAAGCACGAAATGCAACAGGGGGCAAATTAATTATCTTGTCTTTGATAGTGTTGTGCATGCTGTAATGATTAACGAGTTGAGTGAGCCGCTGCAACTTACCCGGCACTTACATATAGCACTCGCTTTGCAGTTGTTGTCAAAGGGAAGACGACACGTCTGTACTTTGAGCAGAGAAAATTATTTCATGACTCCTATTAAGCGCTTATAGTTTCTCAGCCCACAATACGAGTAACAAGTGTAGCAAAAGGGGCATGACCGAACTGTTTCTACTTGCGATCATTGGAAGACATATGTATATAATGTGATACAGCAACCAATGATCTGGCCAAACGTCGCCATCACGCTGTTGACCGATTTACTGGTTATATTTTCGTTACTATACCCGTCTGCGTTGTAAGCGCAACCTGCGGGCTACACCACTCGTTGTGCGTGTAGCAGTGCAGCATTGGACGGGCTGGTAAAGAACTTAAGATTCTATTACGTTATTGAATATTTGAAACCCCTTCTGTATTGGTGCCGAGGTCAGCGCCGCAAACGGCGACGGAAAACACAAATCTGACGAAGAAGCTGGAGAAAACATTGTGCACATCCACAGCCAATAATCTGCTAAAATTTCTGGAAATGATGCCGCTTTACCGACTACAACTTTGAAGAGATGTATTTAATACCCTCCTATGTCAGTTCCTTGATAGTTTCTAATAGGGTACCGCAGGAGGAACACATTTCCACATATTAAAAGGTAGTTCTGCGTTTTGTGTTGCTGAAAGATATCTAAAATGCACTTACACCCCAAACTGTTAGAAGTGTCAATGCTTGATCTTTAAAAAGAGAACGCCCCTCATTGAAGAGCATGCCTTTGCGCATTGCGCATTTCAAGCACGACGTTTTCACAGATGCTATCTGGTGTGCAGGAAAACAACCGGGCATTGTGACCTTTTTGGTAACTCAGGACTGCTCAAACAAGCGCCTTAACCAAATGCTACGCCACCAACGATATATATGAAGCTCAGCAGACATATTTCCCCGCTTGATAATTTATAGTAAGCAAAACAAAACCGGGAGCGCAAGCTCTGCCTCTTACGTAGAAGCTTAAGCTGGTAGCTTCTGAAAAAAATACAGGATAACGGATAAAGGTTAAAGTACAGGATAAAGTACAGGATAACGTAGTGTGATGACACGCTAATAGCTTCCTTAAAAATGTTGCTGATATCGTGGCGAGACAGCACACAGACTATTTCTTCGGCCACTTATCTGAGCACATCTTGCGGCACTTTATTCATATCTCGTTTACGAGAAATAATATGGGTCGACAAGGTGAGTGCTGCTGACCAAGATAAACTATTTTTATCGTGCCTTTTCCGCAGGTTTCAGTTTCAGTTTCAGTTTCAGTTTATTATTCGTTCATAACAATTTGTTACAAAATATGGTATACAGACAAGGGTCCCAAAGTCAGAGACTGCACCGGGACCCTTGGATCAGAAGTTATGCAAAAAAAGTTAAGCGGAATACAGAGCAGAGAAACAAATAATGAAATAAGCAAAATATAACCAAGAAACTGAGTGACGAACTCATAAAAAACAAAAGGAAAAGGAAAGATGCACAATCAATGGTAATTCCACAGCTTCTAAATAGCAAATTAACATTGTATAAAATTAATCAGACAGCAAATAATTCTTCAGTTCATATTTGAAAGAGTACAAGGTAGTTGACAACTTAATGGAATATGGAAGACTGTTCCAAAGTTTAAGCGCGCAAAAAGAGGAAGCCATCTTTCCGTAATTAGTATGACATAAAGGCAACAAGAAATTTCCTTGTGCTGCAAACCTTGTGTTATTGGGATTAAAAAGGAGATCAGAACTAACAAAGTTGTAAGAAAGTTGTTGAGTTAGTAATTTGAAAAATAATATCGCTAAATGATAGTTAAACAAATCAGTAACTTGAAGAATGCGGTTTGTACGTAGTTGTGAAGAGGCGTTAGAGAAAAGATGGCTTCGTGTTATAATGCGGATAGCCTGATTTTGAATGTGCTGAATAGAGGAAAGATGACAATGATAAGTATTACCCCAAGAAGTGATACCATAAATGATATGACTATGAATTAAAGCGAAGTATAACGATAATAATGCTTCTTTGGGAAAAAATGCACGTGATTTGAGTAGTGCTCTAATGCCAAATGCTGTTTTATGTTTGATGTGTGCAATGTGGTTAGTAAACTTAAGGTGGGGATCTAATTTGATGCCGAGGAAAGAAACACAAGTGGAGGCAGGAATGTCATGCCCATTCAGAGCTATGGTCGGAGAGCAAGGTAAATGTCTCTGTGGAGACTTAAATACTTATACTTACTTATACTTACTTACTTATATATACTATATTACCTTCCAAGAAAAATCTTTACAGAAACCATGATTGGCGCTTGTGATTGTAAACTGAACGAACGGATCAAACAAAGGCATAAAAGCGCGAACAAGTGCATGAAGAAGTGTTAGGAAAAGTGTGAAAGCCAGCAAAAAATTGAGCAAGTAAGGTCCAGGTATTTAGGGAGAGAGAGAGAGAGACAGCGCAATTGAGAGTGAGCGAACTTACATTTCTCTGGCCGAATCCCTCCACGGGTCATTGACCACCGATCCAGCTACCAGCCACTCCAAAAATAATCATAAGACGAAAGGAAGCTATGCGCTTTAAAAAAGTCCAGCGCTCTTGCCCTTTATTATATTTTTGTAAAACTGGACCCAACCTCCTGAAGTGCAAGTGAAATGCAGGCGCTTTTCTTATTGCAATAATACGGGTATTTCCGTTAGGTTAGGGATCTATGTAACCGCGATTAGGAATTGAGCTGCTGAATGTTTTTCATTTTTCTCAATGTCAAATTCACGTCAAACTCTCACCATTCTATCTATTAAAAATGACCAAACAATCTATAGCCTTTGCTAGTACGGTCTATTGAAACATGGTCAATTCTTTGGTTGTTTTATGGAAGCTACACGTTCACTATGCGTCAAGGTTTACGAAGCCGCAATAAAGAGTAATGTTCACGAGAGTACACCTGTCGCTCATATTTCTATGAATTAAAAAAAAACACAGTCAGCACACAATATCGCACTTATACTAGTAGCAGCGATTGTGGACAGCAAAGCAAATAATAAAAAAAATAATGCAGCATACGATCCTAATGAAGCAATAAGAAACAAAGAGCGCAAAGTTTCTCTTAAATAATTTGCAGTTTCACCCGAAAGGTGAAAACCCATTGCGATTGCAAATTAGTAGATAGCTGCACGAATTAAGAATATCAGTTTTATCGGCAGTATAAAGTTGGAAACATTTGCTTACTAACTAAATTATCAGTGATAGAATGTGTAAGCGTGACTGAATGCGGACGTGCAAAGAAACAGACACACAGAGACAGAGCTGTCTTTATATATCTGCTTTTTTCAGTCCTTGTTCAGTTGCGCTTACACATTCTATCATACATTCACACCAACCAGCCCGCGAACGTTTTTCAATAATAACGAAACACGGTGTCCCTTGAACGCACCACACTGGATGAGTGCTAGAATATGCTGTCAAAATGCTGGAGTGAATAATTGGAGCACTAGCAAGCGAATTGACCTTAGTGCATCTCTCGATATAACCTTAACAAAAATTCCAAAATAACCGTAGTTCATACAAAGCCATTGGCACTACGCGACTCTGTAAGCATCAGAAATCGCTGTCATTATGAGGCCTCTCGGGCGTGCAGTTTGGCACCGTCGCAGATCGTTTCAGGACATACCACCACCGGCAATGCGTCGCTACGGGGTCCACCAAAGGCGTTCACTTCGGTGTCCGCCATTCGCGAGTCCAACGCTGGAGTAGAGCATGCAGATGAGAAACTGGGATTGTGAAGAGGAAGAGGCGCTATTTTCGGCAGCCCTCTAGGGAGCACGACTAAGCGCCTTGGGGAAGGGAACATAAAGAAGGAAGAAAAAGGAGATGAGAGAGAAGGTCGAGACGATTGCAGAGTCTCGTACCATAAGGTACCGATATAAGCAGTAGCGTTGTGGCGCATTCACAAGTTATACGACAGCCCTGTGTCCTCCAGGAACTTGAGAAAGTGCCTGAAGGCGCAGCTGTGGTGCTGGCCGGGAAACAGCACCTAGGATGCCATAACCGCTGGGAGTCCGAGGCGTCGGAATGAAACGTGGAGAAACGTGTGCCCAATCGGTGCGGAGTGGCAGGCGAGGAGGACGTCGAGTTACCCTGGGTGCCGTCGTGCAAGAACGCGCCCGTCCCTCAGCTGACTCCCGTGCATCGTGCGCGACAGAAGAGCGCAGGCTTCCGGCCCGCGTTTCTCGCTCGCGCATGCAAGATTCAACCGCGTTCTCCAGCTCACCGTCGCACTCTTTCATTCGCACATAGAGCATACGGACCGCAACAGCGGTTTTGCCACGCTAGGACTTTATACAGACCCTCAAAGTGACGGCGACACCAGAAATGCGCCTGTGTGTCCATATAATTGCAATCACAATAAAACTTTCTGCACACTCCCTTCCGTAATTGAGCTTTATAGTACATGAGTATTTGCGGTACCTAACACGTTCATTAGTAAAGTGTGCGTTCAAACACAATAAAATGAAGGAGCATTATAAAGCCGCAAGCAAGGGAATTTCTAGTCGAGTTGGTAGGAGTTTCTCCGTAAATAGCACCCGGCAAGCCCCCGAAAAGGTGTACAGTAGACATAGAACTGTCCACATACTGGATATTCTCACTTGTTTGTACGTGCTCTTTTTCCCTTCTTGTCTTTCAATATGTCAAACTGTTGACGAGAATACTTGGACCTTAGGCTGCACAGAGGCATCACCCATCACGTACATTGCCAAAAAAACTTGCTGCGAAGCCCTTACGTCGAAACACCATTTCATCGAATAACACGATTGATGGTTAACTTGCAGCTGACTGAAGGTTAATACCAAGAATATTCGACAAAGCCTGCCATAGACTTCGAATTATGAAAGTAAAAATTGATATCTCTAGCACAAATATAATAGATATATTTCAAATATGACATTTTTGACACCTGCATTTACATATGCAGCATAGATACGAGGGGATGTTAGTTTCTTCCTTTCGTGAACATTCCTAGATATTGCGTAAGTTTGCAGAACTCATTTGCCAAGCCTCGACTTAAAGCGTCATAGGAGAATAGTTTCGGCATAGAGGAAGAAGAGTGATAGGGTAGTATAAATAAGATGCACGACAACAGATGGTATAACTAATACTTCATATTTTCTGACAGAGGTACTTATTATATACATGTGAATGAATACTGCTGAACTGTTATTCGTTTTTAAAAAAACGCAATAAGTAAACGGAAAAAAAATCAACGGTCGTCCGACGACAACAACTTTACGAAATGTATTTTATTATTTAGTCTGCCGCAGTACTGAAGGCCACAAAAATGTATTGTAGCAAATATTTTTATTTCCAGTTCAACCATAGATAAAGGAGAAGTAGCCCGAGGTATTACCCCGATTCCTGCCAAAAGAAACTTTTTTATTGCGATAGCCCAATTGCAATACATTCATATCACAGATCTGCCGCCGACGTGAGGCGCCGTATAAATTCTAACAGCGATGAAATCGTCAGCGCGCGCCGTATGCTGCATGTGCGAGTTAAAGCATGTGAGATTGAGTCGGTAAAGGCGGCTAAATCTCGCATGCGCAAGCGAGGACGGCGAGGCTAATGCGCCATGTACATTGGCATGTGAAGCGCGGAGGGGCGTTCTTCTCCGCTTCAGGAGGAAATCTTTCAGTACATGAAAGAGTTCCTCGCTAACCTTAAATCCATAAAAACAGCAGGGTAGCCAACTCCGACCAAGCAGAAATAGGTAGCCAAGAGACAACGCAAGGTTCTGTGCTTTCCCTTTGCTAAACGAAGAGCCAAATTTAGTTTTGAATAAAGTAATGTTGGAATGGAGGCTCGCCTTTTCAGGTAATATGGCCACATGGCTTCTCGGCTGTGCACCTGTGCCAGTGGCTTTCGGATAACAACTGTTTCGAGTGTAAGCCCTTGCCGAAGCCTACTGCGATGCAAGCTTCGTACCTGCAATGAGCCGATCATGTCTGTCAGCGAAAATGCACAAACGGTGGAAAGTTTGGCGCTTGTTCCTTGACAGCCTTTTAATACTGCCCACACATGGGTGATGGCTTCTATTTTGTCTGTCGACGCCCAAGTTCCTGCTTGTTGCTGTGGCTGGGGTAGTAACTTGTTACATAATTTTGCCTGCGTCAAGTTCGCTTCAATAAATATTTGTCTGGCCACACGATCGTCTTGTGTAGTTACCGGTGTGTGGCACCACCCTCGAAAATATGCTGCATCAAGAGAAGAGCTTTCCTTTTTCCACTTGATCAACAGTATGCCGGACAGATGGAGCACAATGAACAAGATTATTTCCCTGGTACCTTGGCATGTGTAGGCTGAAACTGAACGTAGCAGTTCGGATGTTATTGCCCTTGCACACATCGCAGCGCGTTCGTTATACAGCTTCATGTGCAAGCCGATTAAGTGTCTGATTTGCGGATTCACATGCACCTTTTTCACATTCGCCCTGTTCCACCTAATTCTTATGACAGTTAGGATATGAAATTATTATATTGTGATGGAGCAATATTGGCACGCTATAAACCAATTATATATGCTTTAAATATATGTGCTAGTGACATTTAACGTCTGAGATATGAGTACATAAGAGCGCCATATGAACATATGTACATATAAAAATGAGGCATATATGGTAATTTATGACATGTAAGTCGCCCATATGTCGGCCCTAGTTGAAATGGAGAAAAATGTCCACATATGGTCTTTATATAGGACATGTGGCCACGTCAAGCCAATTTTGAAAGTAACCATATAATAAACTGTTATATAGCCACAGGTACAATATTTTCGTAAGGGACGTATCAGTCTCGGAACGGGTGCCGAGTAAAAGAGAAAATTTGTGCATCTCAGCTTTTGAAACTTCAGCCAGTGTAGCTTCTAGCATAAACCAGCGATACCTGCCAAGGTCTTGCTTATATTTAGCGCCTAGTACTGTCCCCGAGCCTTTCAAAAGTGAGACAAGTCTGTCTTCCAGTGAGGTCAAACTATTTTCGAGTGACCTCCTCTTATTCTTGGTCGGTGTCGAACATCACAGTCTCTAAAGTAATCCAGCGTGATAAAACGTACTGGATTCACACTAGGGGCGCCGCAAGACTCTGGTTTTTCCACTGGGATGGAAGAAGTTTCCTTGTAGTAAATGACAGCTCAACATTTACACGCTTCTATTGCGGTTTTACAAGAATGGACGACTGCAAGGCACGGCGTAGGTGGTAAAGGGACGCTAATTCCCCTGTCGGTGCCAGTGCGTTTGCCTGGAGTGAACCTTGTGATGTGAAGTGTGTGTTTGTGCTAGTGTGTGTCTGAGAGGGTGTGAGTGTGCGTGTGAGTGTGTGTGTGTGCGTGTGGGCAGATCCTCGATTCATTTTTTGTTGTGTTGGTCTTTAGTGACACTCCTTTCAAACTCTTTAGTAAATGAAATCAATCAGAAGGATACGTTGGTTATGCTAGTTTTTTTTACCATATACACATTGTTCTAATTTGAAATTTAAAATCTAGGTTTTATCTTTATTGGAACTGATGGGACCGCCATAAAAACAAATATTCCTGTCAGCAATGATGTAAAAACACAAATACACAAATTCCTTCATTAGTAGTAGTTAAGGTAGGTAATGTAACATAAGTCTGTTAGAATATGGTATGACCATCCACATTTTTTTTCAAAAACAATCTCGAAAACATTTAGCAGGACCTGTTTAATAAACATTTTCTACCATAAATTGCAGTTTATGATACCTAACAAGTGATTTCCTTTGTACACAACAAACTATAGGAGACGATGGTAGCGACTTAAGGGAAAATGTTATATAAGAATACATGGTGGCCGATATGCCTCATATATTAATTCCTTAGGGGCTGGTTGCACAATAAAACGAAGCATAGCAGACAGAAAGAAGGACAGAATAGACTTCACGTTTTCTGGAGTTGCTACAGTGAGTGGCGGCATTTTGTTACAACTGATGCGCAGCTACCTCATTTAAGGAAGGTATAGCTGATTACACACAATAAAAGGAAAATTGACTAGAATGGCACTTATAAGTAAATATGTTCTCTTTTATTCATAAAGGTAAAGGTCGGTGAGTGGCAGTTCTCTAAAAAAAGGATGAGAGCTACAGCTAAACTGACTATGAATGCCAAGGTATACAATATACTGAAAATGCCAAGGGAATGCCACTTCTAGATATCTACGAGTAGCGCTCTTGATCACATGCGTTTAAAGGTAATAAATCCTATCCCTGCCCCGGTAGGTATTCGTGTGACGCGAAGGCAGACATGTCTGCGGTGGAAATTTTTTTAAATGATGCGCACCTACTGGGTTCTAGAAAGGAAATATCTGATGACGCGCATTCAAAGAAAAATTGATTTGATTGTTGCTTATAAGTAAAGCTGTTCCCCTTGACAGCCAAAAATAAAGGTCGGTGACTGGCAGTTCTCTAAACAAAGGATGAGAGCTTGAGCTAAACAGACTATGAACGCCAAGGTACACAATTATACTGAAAATACCATCGTAATGCCACCTCTAAATATCTCCAAGGAGTCCTCTTCATTTTTAATGCAAAGCAGGGGCGGTTTTGGAGCATCAAATGCGTTTAAATATAGTGGATGCTTTTCGTTCTCCGGCAGGTATTTATGGGACCTGAATTCACACATGTTTGTTGTGGCCAACTCTGAGAAATGTTGCGCACCTTCTTGATTCTAGAAAGGCCCTCTCTGATGACGCACATTCAAGGAAGAATAGACGTCAATGTCACTTATAAGCAATTCATTTTTCAGCGACTGCGAAGCACAGAGTTCGGTGAATAGAAGTGCATATAAAACAGAATGACCAATGCAACAAAAATGACAACTAACATGTAGAGATACACGTATACTAACATTGTCTGGGCATAGCACATATATGTATCCACAAGTAGCCCTTGTCGTCACATGCGTGTAGAGCCATTCGATGCTACCCCTGCCGCTGCAGTTATTTTTCTGAAGTCAATGCAGACATACGGAATAACTTGCATTCGACGTATTGTTTTACGCAGAAGTGACAAGAGCGAATTATCTTTACAATGATCGACGTAAAAGTGAAAAAGACGTCATGGACGACGTCTTTTTGTTCTGAAACTAAATTTAATACTCAGCCTGCTTAAGCACAACAAAACATTTTTGACGAGTTTTGCACTTCTGCCGGAAAAATAAATCTACTTTTTAACATACATTTTAATACATGTAGAAAATCTTCGTGTTATGTGAAATTAACATTGAACTAAATAACAAGCGAGTCTAGGTTCAACATAACTAAAACACAAAATGAAAACGGGAAATCTTCTCTTTAACACTCTTGCGCTTGGCGTAATGCGTAACAAGTAGAATGAGCCGCCGGAACTCAGCCGGCACTTACATACAACACTCATTTTGCAGTTGTCAAAGGGAAGATGACACCTTTGTACCTTGAGCAGCAAAAATTATTTAAAGACTGTTGTTACGTGTTTAAAAATTAGCCCACATTACGAGTAACAAGTGTAGCAAAAGGTACATGACAGAACTCTTTCTACTTGCGATTATTTGAAGACACTTGTAGATAATGTAATGCAGCATTCAATGATTCGGCCAAACGTCGTCATCCCCCTGCACACGGATGGGCTGGTTATTTATTCTTTACTATATCCGTCTGGGCTTTCAGCGCGACCCCTGGTCTACGCCACCCGTTATGCGTGTAACAGGGAGGCATTTGACGGCCTGGCAAAGAACTTAATCAATGACGAACTTAACTTAATGACGTAACCGAACCGTTTTCATAGATAATTTCAAACCACTTCTGTATTGGTGCGAACATCTGCGCCGTGAATGGCGACGGACAACACAAATCTGACGAAGAGACTGGAGAGAACATTGGAGATATCGACAACCAATATTCTACTAAAGATGTCTGAAAATGATGCCACTTTCCCGACGGCTGCTTTGAAGAGGTGTATTCAATACCCTCCTATGACAGTTGCTTAATAGTTTCTAATAAAATAAGGTGCTGCTGAAGGAACACAGTCCCGCACATTCAAAGGTTGTTCTGCATTTTGTGTTCCTAAAAGATGTCTAAAATGCATATAGAACTAAAACTATTAAAAAGTCAATGCTTAATCTTTCAAAACAGAATGCCCCTTATTGAAGGTCATGCCACTGCGCTTTTGCAGCACAATCGTTTTCATAGATAGTATCTGGTGTGCAGAGAAATAACCGGGCATTGTGTCCTTTTTTGAAACTCAAAACTGCCTAAGCAAGCACCTTAACCAAATGCTATGCCGCCAACGATATATATGAAGCTCAGCAGACTTATTTCCAAGCTTGATAATTTTGAGTCACCAAAACAAAACCGGGAGCACAAGCTGTGCCAGTTACATAGAAGCTTAAGCTTGTAGCTTCCGAAAAAAAATCTATGTACGAGATAACTTAGTGTCATGACACGCTAGCAGCTCACTTAATGATGTTGCTGATATCGTATGAGCTCAGAAAGAACAAGAAAGGAAGGAGGTAGAGGTAATGAAAGGGAATGGAAAACAGAGAGAGCGCTCACTCTGTTTTCCATTCCTTTCCCTTACCCCTACCTCCTTCCTTTAATGCTCTTCCTGAGCTGCGCTACAAGCCTAAAAAATATTATTATCGTGCCTTTTCAGGAGTTTTATTTAATTATTCTATATATTACCTTACAAGAAGAAGCTTTGCAGAAACCATAAATGGTGCTTGAGAGCGTATACTAAACAAACTGAACTAACAAAGGCACAAAAGAGCAAATAAGTGCATGAAGAAGTGTTAGGAAAAGTGGGAATTTGTGGGAAAGCAAAAAATTTAGCAAGTAAGGTTCAGGTATTCAGAGAGAGAGAGAGAGAGAGAGAGAGAACCAGAGCAATAGAGAGTCGGCGAACGTACGTTTTTCTCGCCGAGTCCCTCCATGGATCATTGACCACCGACCCACCTACCACCCACTCCAAAAATATTGATGCAGTGAAAGGAAGCTATGTGGTTTAAAAAATGCCCAGCGCATTTGCCCTGTATTATATTTTTGCCAAACTGGACCCAACCACGGGAAGTGCAGTGGAATACGTGGCTTTTCTTATTACAAGCACTTGGGTATTTGAGCTCGGAACAAGTTAAGCATGGTTATCAGTTGTGTTGCTGGATGTTTTTCATTTTTCTCCTTCTCAAATTCGCGTCACACTCTCACCGTTATATCTAATAAAGAGAACCAAACAATCTAGAGCCTTTGCAGGATGTATTGAAATATGGTTGAGTTACATGGTCAATATGCGCCAATCTATACCAAAAGGCAATAAAGAGAAATGTTCTGGAGAGTAAATCTGTCGCTCATATTAAAGAAAAAAGCATAGCCAGCACTAAATCTCGCACATCTACTAGTAGCAGTGATTGTGGACAGCAAAGCAAATCAAAAGAGGAATGCGCTATTCGATCCTAATGAAGCAATAAGAAAGAGCGCGAAGGTTGCTTAAATAAATTTGCAGTTCCGCCCGAAAGGTGAAAAACCGAATGCGATAGCAAATGAGTAGATTGATGTACAAAGTAAGAATATTACTTTAATTGACCGTATAAACTTGCAAACATTCGCTTACTAACTAAATTATGAATGATAGAATGTGTAAGCATGACTTCATGAGGATGTGAAAAGAAACAAACGCATAGAGGCAGTGCTGTCCAGAGCTTCTGCTTTTTACGACCTCCTTGTGCAGTTGCGCTTACACATTCTATCATAAACTCATACCAACTAGCCCGCGAACGTATTTCCCATAATTACAAAACACGGTGTCCCGTGCTCGCAGTTAAACACGAACGCATCTGACTGGATGAGTGCGAGAACACGCTATCAAAATGCTGGAGTGAATAATTCGAGCACCAGCGAGCGAATTCACCTTCGTGCATCTCCCGCTTGAACGGTAACAAAAATTTCAAGTTAACCCTCATACGAAGCCACTGGCACTACGCGCACTCTGCAAGCATAAGAAATCGCTTTCAATATGATACCTCTCGGGCGTGCAGTTTGGCAACGTCGCAGATTGCATTCAGGGCACCTCCACCGGTAACGCGACCCTATGGCGTCCCCCATAGGCGTTGACTTCGGTGTCCGCCATTCGCGAGTCCAACGCAGGAGTAAAGCATGTGGATGAGAAAGTGTGATAGTGAAGAGGAAAAGGTGCTATTTTCTGCAGCCCTCTAGGAAGCACGACTCAGCCCCTTGGGGAAGGGGACAGAAAGAAGAAAGAAAAAGGAGAAGAAAGAGAAGGTCGAAATGATTGCAGAGTCCCGTGCTGCAAAGTAAACTATAAGCGGTAGCATTGCGGCGGATTCACAATTGATACGACAGCCTTGTGTCTGCCAGGAACGTGTGTGTGTGTGGTGATTTTCAAAGAGAAATGGAAGAGATAAGTGCAGTGCCGTAACTGTCTCTCACAAGAGGACACCTCAACAGCACTGCACGGGGAAGGGGTATGGGGCAAGAAAGTGCCTGAAGGCGGAGCTGTGGTTCTGGCCGGGAAACAGCAGCTGGGGCGCTGAGGCCGCTGGGAGTCCGAGGCGTCGGAATGAGATGTGGAGAGACGTGTGCCCAATCTGTATGGAGTGGCATGTGAGGAGGTCATCGAGGCGCCTAGGAGCCGCCGTGCAAGAAGGCGCCCGTCCCTCGCGTGACTTCCATGCCTCGCGCGCGACACGATAAGGCACGCTTCCGGCCGGCGTTCCTCGCTCGCGTATGCGAGATTGAACCGCGTTCGCCAGATCACCATCGCACGCTTTCACTCGCACATACAGCATACGGAGCGCGACAATGGTTTCGCCGGGTGACGCCGGGTGACATCAGGGTGACGACGACACCTGAAATGCACCTAGAGGGTCCGTATAATTGCAATGGCAATAAAACTTTCGGCAGACTTCCCTCCATAATTGTGCTTTGTGTTACATGAGCATTTGCGATACCTAACAGGTTCACCCCCCCCCCCCCCCCCCCCCAAAATATGTACAGTAGAGGTAAAACAGTCCACATACTCGATGTTCTCATTTGTGTCTATGTGTTCTTTTTCCCGTGTTTGTCTTCCAAAATGTCGAACTGTCGAAAGAATACTTGGACCTTTGGCTGCATAGAGGCATCTCCTATGAGGTACATTACCAAAAAACTTGCCTTGAACTCTCTTACGTCTCAGCACCTTTTCACGGGATAACATGAATGATGATTGTCAACTTCCAGCTGACTGAAGGTGAATACCAAGAATTTTTGACATAACCTAGCATAGACTTCGAATTATTCAAGTAAAAATTGATTTCTCTAGCACAAATACAATTGATATATTCCAAATATGACATCTTTGACAGAAGAATTTACATATGTAGCTTACATACAAGGGGATGTTACTTTCTTCCTTTCACGAAACTTCCTCCACCTTGCGTAATTTTGCAGAACTGATTTGCGAAGCCTCGAATTATAGCGTTATATAAAAAAAGTTTCGGTATAGAGGAAGAAGAGTCACAGGGTAGTACAAACAAGATCCACGACATCAGTTGGTATAACTAATAGTTGTTATTTTTCTGACAATTTCGCACATATGTACATGTCACTAAATACTGTTGAATTGCTATTTGATAAAAAAAAAGCCTAAGTCAGCAGCAAAACATCATCAACGGTCGTCGGGCTACGACAGCATTACGAAATGTACTTTTGACTAGTCTGCCGCAGTGCTGAAGGCCACAAAATTGTATTGTAGCAAGTATTCTTATTTCCAGTTAAACCACAAATAAATGAGAAAAAGCTCAATGTAATACCCGGATTCCTGCAAAAAGTAACTTTTTTATTGCGATAGCCCAATTGCATATACACTCATAGCATATTTCTGCCGCGACCGTGAGGCGCCGTATAAACTCCAACAGCTCTGAAATCGTCACCGCGCGCCGTATGCTGCATGTGCGAGTTAAAGCATGTCAGGTTGAGTCGAGAAAGGCGGCTCAATTTCACATGCGCGAGCGAGGAAGGCGAGGCTAATGCGCGCCCTGTTTTGTGGCATGGGAGGCCCGGATGGTCGTTCTTCTCAGGTTCAGGAGGAAATCTTTCACTACAAGAAAGAGTTCCTTGCTTAACATAAATTCATAAAAATGGCAGGGGGCGCCAACTCTGATCAAACAGAAATAGGCAGCCAAGCAACAACACATGGTTCGTTGCTTTCTCCTGCTAAACGAAGCGCGAAATTTAATTTTGCAAAAGTATATGTTAGAAAGGAGGCTTGCCTTTTCAGGTAATATTGCCACGTGGCTTCTTGGGTGTACACTTGTGCCAGTGGCTTTCAGAAAACGACTGTTTATAGTGTAGGCACTTGCCCCAACGTACAGCGATTCAAGCTTAGTACTTAAAATGGGCCGATCGTGTCTGCCATCTAAATTGCGCAATCTGTCGCGAAAGCTGCGACTGGGGTAGGTATTTTGGTTATGTAATGATGCCTGGATCAAGTTCGCTTCAATAAACATTTGAATGACCGCACGTTCGTCTTGTGTAGTTACCGGTGAGTGGCACCACTCTTGACAATATCCTGCATTACGAGACGAGCTTTCTTCTGTGCACTTGATCAACAGCATGCCGGCCAGATAGAGCACAGAGAACAAGATTATTTCCTTGGTACGTTGGAATGTGTAGGCTGAAACTGAGGAGATAGCAGTTCGGAGGTTACTGGCGTTGCGAACATCGCAGGTAATTCGTTCTACATCATGCGATTGCCAATTAACCGGCTAATTTCTGGATTCACATGTACCCTTTTCGCATCCACCCTGTTCCACCTAATTCTGATCAGAGTTGGGAAATGAGGTCTTTTTATTGTGATGCAGCAATATTGGCACACAATAGGTCAGTAAAATTTGGTTTAAAGTGCAGTGCTAGTGACATTTAACATTTAAGATTTGAATATTAAGAGCGCCATATGAGCATATGCACATATGCAAATTAGGCAGATATGGTCATTTGTGACATTAAGTAACCCATATGTCGACCCTAATAAAAATAGAGAGAAATGGACATATATGGCCTTTATATAGGACATCTGGCCACGTCAAGCCACTTTTATATGTAACCATTTATTAAACTGTGATATGGGTCTAGGTACAATATTTTGCTAAGGGATGTATAAGTCTCCGCGCGGGTGCCAAGCAAAAGCTAAAATTCGTGCATCTGAGCTTTTGAAGCTTCAGTCAGGGTAGCTTCCAGCATAAACCAGCGATACCTGCCAAAATAGTGTGTTTATTTAGCGCATAATACTGTGCCCGAGCCTTTCAAATGTGAAACAAGCATATCTTCGAGTGCAGTCAAACCATTTTTGAGCCACCTCTTCTGATTCTAATTCGCAATCGAGCATCACAGTCTCTAATGTAATCCAGCGTGAGAAAACGTGCTGGATTTACATGGGAGGCGCCGCAAGACACTGGTTTTTCAACTGGGTTGGATGAAATTTCCTTGTAAGAAAGTATAGCTCAACATTTTGACTCTTCTAATTTCGTTTCACAAAAATGGACGACTGCAAGGAATGGCGTAGGTGGAAAAGAGGCGCTCATTTCCCTGTAGCTGCTGGTACATATCCCTGGAGTAAACCGACTGATGTGAAGTGCGTGTTTGTGCTACTGTGTGTCTGAGAGGGTGTGCGCATGAGTGTGCGTATGTGAGTGTGGGTAGATTCCCTATTCAGTTTTTGTTGTGCTGATCTTTGCTGACACTACTTTCAATCTCTTTAGCAAATGAAATGAATGAGCCAGATACGTTGGTTATGGTAGTTCTCTTTACCATATATACATTCTTGTAATGTGAAAGAGAACATGTAGGTATTATTTCGATTGAACTGATGCGACCACAATTAAAACAAATAATATTGTCAGCAGTGCTGCAAAAACACAAATAAATCCACAAATCCCTTATTTGTAGTAGTAAAGGTAGATAATGTAACGTAAGTATATTAAACTATGGTATGATCATTCATATTTTTCAAAAACAATCTCGAAAACCTATAGCAGGACCTGTTTAATAAACGTTTTCTGCCGTATTATTGTAGTTTATGATTGTAGTTTAGGGATTTCCTATGTACACAACAAACTATAAGAGTCGAAGGTAGCGACATACAGGAAAATGTTACATAAGAATATATGATGGCCCGATATGCCTCATATATTACTTCCTTAGGGGCACGTGCCACAAGAAAACGAAGCGTAGCTACAAGAAAGAATGACGGAACAGATTTGACATTTTCTGGAGTTGCTACAGTGCGTGGTGGCACTTTCTTAGAAATCATGCGCAGCTACTTCGTTCAAGGAAGGTATAGCTGATTACGCAGAATCAAAGGAAAATTGACTACAATGTCAGTTACAAGATGTTCTCATTTATTGGTAAAGATAAAGATCGCTGACTGGCAGTTGAATAAAAAACGATCAGAGCTGCAGCTAAACGGACTATGAGCGTCAAGGGATACAATTAAATGAAAAATGGGAAAGGAAATGCCAATTCTAGATATCTACAAGTAGCGCTCGTCATCACATGCGTTTAAAGGTAATGAATCCTATCCCTGCACAGGTGGGTATTCATGTGACGCCAATGCACACATCTCATCGGTGGCAATTTCTCAGAATTTCTTGGTTTTAGACGGGCAATATCATATGACGCACATTGAAAGAAAAATTGATCAAAATGTTGCTTATAATTAAAGATGTTTCCCTTGACTTCCAAAGACAAAGGTCGGTGACTGGGAGCTGATGAAAAAAAAAAAAACAATGAGAGCTGCTGCTAAGAGGACTATGATCGTCAAGGGATAGAATCATATTGAAAGTAGCTGTGGAATGCGCTTCTAGATATCTACAAGTACTTCCCGTCATTCGTAATGCAAAGAAGGGATGGTTGCGGAGCATTCCGTACGTTGAAATACAGTCGATGTTATCCCTGTTCAGGTGGGTATTTATGTGACGCCAATGCACACATGTCTGTGGTGGAAACTTCTTAGAAATGATGCACACCTACTTGGTTTTAGGAAGGCCCTATCTGATGACGCACATTCAAAGAAAAATTGATGTCAATATCACTGATAAGTAAACAAGTTTTCAATGGCGGCAAAACACAGAGTTAGGTGACTGGGAGCGCATAGAAAAGAGAAGGACCACTGCTTCTAAAAGGACAACAAAAATTTAGAGATACAAGTATTACATCAATGCTTGGGGATAGCCACATATATGTATTAACAAGTAGCTCTTGTCATCACATGCGTGTACAGGAAATTGATTCTACACCTGCCACGATACGTATTCTTCGGAGGCCATTGCAAACATATGGAAAAAGTTGAATTTGACACATTGTTGACGCAGAAGTTAGAAGAGGGAATGATCTTCTTAATTCTCGATGTAAATGCTGGAAAGATGTCATCGACGTCTTTATATTTTGGAACTAAATTTGATTGTGAGCCAGCTTAACCACAAGAAAACATTTTTGACGAGTTTTGCACTTCTCCTGGAAAAATAAATGCACTTTTGAACATACTTTGTTATACATATAGAGAATGTTCATATTATGTTAATTCAACATTTAACTAAATAACAAGCGAGTTCAAGTTCAACATAAGCAAAACACAAAATGCAAAATGGTGCAAATTAATTATCCTCTCTTTGACACTGTTGCGCATGCCGTAATGATTAACGAGTTGAGTGAGCCGCTGAAATTCAGCCGGCACTTACATACAACACTCGTTTTGCAGTTGTCGTCAAAGGGAAGACGACACATCTGTACCTTGAGGAGCAAAAATTATTTTCTGACTCTTATTACGCGCTTATAGTTTCTCAGCCCACAATACGAATAACAAGTGTAGCAAAAGGGACATGACAGAACTATTTCTACTTGCGAATTATTGGAAGACACTTGTAGATAATGTGATACAGCATCCAATGATCTGGCCAAACGTCGTCATCCCCCTGTTGACCGATTTACTGGTAATATTTTCGTTACTATATCCGTCTGCGTTGTAAGCGCAACCTGCGGGCTATGCCACTCGTTGTCCGTGTAGCACTGCAGCATTTGACGGGCTGGTAAAGAACTTAAGGTTCCATTAGGTTATTGAATATTTGAAACCCCTTCTGAATTGGTGCCAAGGTCAGCGCCGCGAATGGCGACGGAACACACAAATCTCACGAAGAACCTGGAGAAAGCATTGTGCCTATCCACAGCCAATAATCTACTAAACGTTTCTGCAAATGATGTCACTTTCCCGACTACAACTTTGAAGAGATGTATTCAATACCCTCCTATGTCAGTTGCTTGATAGTTTCTAATTAAATTGGGTGCCGCAGAAGTAACACATTCCCACATAATAAAAGGTAGTTCTGCGTTTTGTGTTCCCAAAAGATATCTAAAATGCACATAGACCCTAAACTGTTAGAAGCGTCAATGCTTGATCTTTAAGAAGAGAACGCCCCTCATTGAAGAGCATGCCACTACGCATTTGAAGCACGACGTTTTCACAGATGCTATCTGGTGTGCAGGAAAACAAGCGTGCATTGTGTCCATTTTGGTGACTCAGTACGGGCGAAAGAAACGCCCTAACCAAATGCTATGCCACCAACGATATATATGAAGCTCAGAAGACATATTTCCCTGCTTGATATTTTTGAGAGTCACCAAAATGAAACCGGGAGCAACAGCTCTTGCAGTTACATAGAAGCTTAGACTTGTAGCTCCTGCATAATGAATCGATTTTTGAAATAACTAAGTGTCATGACACGCTAGTAGCTTCCTTAATGATACTGCTGATATCGTACCGAGATACCACACAGACAACTATTTCAGCGTTACTTATTCTTAATACTATTACTGTTACTATTTTTCACTAATATTTTTTAGACTATTACTATTGTTTATTATAAATTATTACTTATACCTATTATTACTATTACTGTTAAGTTACTATTACTTCTGAGTTCACATTGCGCCACTTGACCCATGTCTGCTACGGTCGAAATAAAATAAGTCGATATGATGAGTGCTGCTGACCAACATAAACTATTATCGTATCCTTTCCGGAGGTTTCTTTATTTATTCTATATTGTCTTACGAGAAAAAGCTTTGCAGAAACCATACATGATGCTTGCCAGTGAAAACGAAACAAACTGAACAAATAATAGCATAAAACAGTGTTACTAACAGTTTGAAACCCAGCAAAAAATTGAGCAAGTAAGGTCCAGTTATATATGTAGAGAGAGTGAGACAGAGCAATAGAGAGTGAGCGAACGAACGTTCATCTCGCCGAGTGCCTTCACGGATCATTGATCACCGACCCGCCTACCACCAACTCCAAAAATAATCATAAGACGAAAGGAAGCTAGTCGCTATAAAAAGTCCAGAGCCTGTGCCCTTTATTATGTTTTTGCAAAACTTGACCCAACCACGGAAAGTGCAAGTGAAATACAGACGCTTTTCTTATTGCAATCACTTGGGTATTTGGGTTCGGAAGAAATTAAGCGTGGCTATGAATTGTGTTGCTGGATGTTTTTCATTGTCCTCCTTGTCGAATTCGCGTCACACTCTCACCATTCTTTCTAATAAAGAGAACCAAACAATCTTGAGCCTTGCCTAATAGGGTTTATTGTAACACGGTTCAGTTCTTTGGCCGTTGTATGAAAGTTACACGGTCAATAGGCGTCAAGGTTTACGAAACAGCAATAGAGAGAAACGTTCAGGAGTGTACATCATTCGCTCATATTTCTATAACTTGAAAAACAAGAACATAGCCAGCACACAAACTCGCACTTCTTCTAGCACCAGCGATTCTGGACAGCAAAGCAAATCGAAAAAAGAATGCAGAATACCATCATAACGAAGCAATAAGAAACAAAGAGTACAAAGGTTGTCTTAAAACATTTGCATTTTCACCCTAAAGTGAAAAAGCGACTGCGATGGCAAATTAGTAGATTGCTGTAGGAAGTAACAATATTAGTTTTATCGGCAGTATAAACTTCGGAACACTCGCTTAGTGACTAGATTATCAATGATAGAATGTGTAAGCATGGCTGAACGAGGACGTTGAAAAAAAGAGACACTGAGAGACAGTGTTGTCTTTGTGCGTGTGCTTTTTCTACGTCCTTGTTCAGCTGTGCTTACACACTCTATCATAAATTCAGACCAACTAGCCCGCGAACGTGCTTTAAATAATTACGAAACAGGGTGTCCTATGTGCGTAGGTAAACATGAACTTATCTCACTCGATGAGTGCTAGGACACGCTGTCGAAATGCTGGAGTGAGGAATTTCAGCAGCAGAAAGCAAATTGACCGGGAGGATCTCTCGCTTTCACCCAAACAAAAATTCAAAAATACCCCTCATCAAAGCCATTGGCAGTACGCGCACTCTGCAAACATCACAAATCGCTTTGAATATGAGGCCCGCTCGGGCGCACAGTTTGGCAACGTCGCAGATCGCTTTCAACACACAACAGCGCCGGCAATGCGTCCCTATGGCGTCCAACGAAGGCGTTCAGTTCAGTTTACGCCATTGGCGAGTGCAACGCTGGAGTAGACCTCGCGGATGTGTCCACTTTCTACGGAGTGGCTGGCGAGCAGTGTATTGAGGTACCCTAGGACCCGCCGTAGAAGAAGGCTCCCCTCCCTTGCCTGATTCCCGTGCATGGTGCGCCGCAGGAGAGGGCAGGCTTCCGGCCCGCGTTCCTCGCTCGCGCACGCGAGATTGAACCACGTTCGCCGGCTCACCATCGCACGCTTTCACTCGCACATACAGCATACGGCGCAAGACGACGGCTTTATCGCCCTAGGACTGCATACAATACCTCACGGCGGTGGCGACGCGATAAAAGTATCTGGAGTGTCCATATAATTGCTATCGCTTTAAAACCTTCCGCAGGCTCGCTTCCATTATTGTGCTTTGTGGTAGATAAGTATTTGTGATACCTAACATGTTCATTAGTAAAGTATGCGTTAAAACCAATAAAATGAAGGAGCATTATGCAGTTGGAAGCAAGCGAAATTCTAGTCGAGTTGATGCAATATTCTCTGCAAAAAGCAGCCGCTAAACCTTCGAAATAAGGTACAGTAGAAGTAAAACAGTGCACATACTCGATATTCTCGCTTGTGTGTATGTGCTCTTATTGCCTTATTTGCCTTTCGAATTGTCAAACCGTTGAAAAGAGTACTCGGGCCTCGAGCTGCACAGAGGCATCTCCTATGACGTACGTTGCCAAAAAACTTGCCGCCAAGTCCCTTATCTCTCAGCACCTTTTCACGGAATAACACGAGTGATCGTTGTGAACTTGCACCTGACTGAAGATCAATACCAAGACCATGCGACAAAGCTACCATAGATTTCGAATTATGAAAGTAAAAACTGACATCTGTACCACACATACAATGAACACATTTCAAATAAGACATACTTGACCCACAAACTTACACATGTAGCGTACACACGAGGAGAGGTTAGTGTTTTTTCCTTTCGTGAAACTTCCGCCACTTTGCGTAATTTTTCAGAACTGATTTGCCAAGCATCAAATTATAGCGTTATACAAGAATTGTTTCGGCATACACGAAGAAGAGTGATGGGGTAGTATAAACAAGATCCACGACATCAGTTGGTATAACTAATTGCTGTGATTTTTCTGACAATTTTGCACATTACGTACATGTCACTAAATACTGTTGAACTGATATTTGTTTTCAAGAAAAGCTATAAGTCAACAGGAAAAAATCGTGAGCGGTCGTCGGGCGACGACAGCATTACGAAATGTTCTTTTGATTAGACTGCCGCAGTGCTGAAGGCCACAAAAGTGTATTGTAGCAAATATTTTTATATGCAGTTAAACCACAAATAAATGAGAAAAAGCTCAAGGTAATACCCGGATTCCTGCAAAAAGGAACTTTTTTATTGCGATAGCCCAATTGCATATACACTCATAGCACATTTCTGCCGCCACCGTGAGGCGCCGTATAAATTCTAGCAGCGATGAAATCGTCACCGCGCGCCGTATGCTGCATGTGCGAGTTAAAGCATGTCAGGTTGAATCGAGAAAGGCGGCTCAATCTCACGTGCGCAAGCGAGGAAGGCGAGGCTAATGCGCGCCCTGTTTGGTGGCATGGGAGGCCCGGATGGTCGTTATTCTCAGGTTCAGGAGGAAATCTTTCACTACATGAAAAAGTTCCTCCCTAACCTTAAAGCCATAAAAACGGCAGGGGACACCAACTTCGGACAAACAGAAATATGCAGCCAAGAGACAACACAAGGTTCGGTGCTTTCCCCTTGCTTAAACGAAGCGCCAAGTTTAGTTTGCAAAAGCTCTTGTTGGAATGGAGGCTTGCCTTTTCAGTTAATATTACCACGTAGCTTCTCGGCTGTGTACCTGAGCCAGTGGCTTTGGGATAACGACTGTTTCGAGTGTGAGCACTCGTCAAAACCTACAGCGGTACAAACTTCGTACCTACATTGGGCCGATCGAGTCTGACAACGAAATTGTGCAATGTGTCACGAAAGTTTGGCGCTTGTTCCTTGACAGCCTTTTAGTACTGCCCCCACATAGGTGATGGCCTCTGTCTTGTCTGTCGACGCCCGAGTTCCTGCTTGTTGTTGTTACTGGGGTAATTGCTTTTGGTTATATAAATATGCCTGGATCATTTGCCTAGTGTACGCCGGCTGATATGAAGAGAGAGTGAGAGATAGAGCGTGTGTGTGTGGGGGGGGGGGGGGGGGCAGATTCTATGTTGAAGTTTTGTTGTGTTGAACTTTGGTGACCCTCCTTTCAATCTGTTTAATAAGTAAAATGAATTAGCCAGGTATATTGGTTATAGAGTTCTTCACTGCATACGAATTTTTATACAGTGCAACAGAAAATGTAGGTTTCATTATTATTTGAACGTCTGAGACTGCAGTTAAAGAAACATTCCCGTTAGCAACGGTGTAAAAAGCAAAAATAAATCCCCACCTGCCTTTATTATTAGTAGTAAAGGTTGGTAATGTGACGTAAGTGTAGCAGGTGTCCCAGTGAATTCGAACGAAGATAAAAAAAATTAAGAGCTCTAAATAAATCATACCTATGGCGTAGTAGCAGCGGTCGTGTGGACTTACAGCCCGCTTCTTTTTTTCATCACGACGTATTAATTATATATAAGGTTTTAATGAGTGAAGTCTTTAATTATTGCTTTTTTTGCACGTAGGTCAATTACAAATAAAGGGAAATCAAACGTGTACCCGTTCGTAGCAATTGCTACAAAGGAAACCCATACGATACGGGTTGATGTAGTAGTTCTGCGGAAAGTACTACATCAAATAAGTCAATTACAAAGTTCTAGGACGCCTAAATAACTCCGAATCAAGCATTTATTCGCGTGCTGAAGTGTGCTTTCTTTCCCCAAGAAAATATGAAAGCCCGCGAAATACGTGAATATGAAATAGATGAGTGCTCGCCCGCCGCTACTCAAGCGCCTCCAAGTGACTTTTGAAAGACGTACGGCTGCATTCGTTCATCACCGCGTCGCACATGGATTCGTCATGTAGGATGGGTCGATAGGTTTCGCGACCAAACTAGCGCGGTGCAATAAACGTCAGCATTTGCAGGCGCAGGAACGTTGTGCTGAATCATGAGGCACTCGAATAGCTTCAGCCATCGCGTATCATGAAAAAAAGCTACAAAAGAAATTCAACCATTGTTGAATTTCTGCAAGAAAACTGTGCACAATTAAGCCCGAAGAAAGGAAGATGAGGCAGCTCTCGGAAGAACAGAAAAAGCTACTCAGGAATTTATTTCAATAAGAAATAAACCAGAAACCCTTAAGGCGTCTCAGCCGCCCACAAAGAAACATCTGGTTTACTTTGATGATCTGGTTTACCACAAAGAAACATGTGGTTTAGCTATTTGCCCTTTCTGGCTTTTGAACTCCGGAAAAGATGCAAAATAAAGCAGTTTTTTTTAATCCAATCTGTCTTTGTCGCAAGCTTCTTTATGCAAGGATAGGGTGGCATCATGAAGGTGTTTTAACCAGTCACGTTTTACGCCTGTTCTGGGTGGTTATTTTTCGCTACCCCTTATACATGTGCTCAAACAGGTCACCGTCATCAGTTATAGAATACTTGCTTCTTTCCGACAATCGTGCTGTAGCAGCTTTGACCAACGACGTTGGAATATCGCGGCAAACTCTGCTTATTCTTGCCTTTAGGGCGACTGGTGTGGCAGTTTCGCTGCTATACACGCGATCTTTCACGTAGCCCCACAAGAACAAGTCCAGTGGTGTCATGTCCGGTGACCTCGCAGGCCAGGTTACATGTTTGTGCCGGCCAATTCACCGTCCAGGAAAAAGCTTGCTGAGCCACGCTCGAGAATATTACTATGTGCAGGAGAACCATCACTTTGAAATCAGACGTTCCAAATGTGCGCAAGTGGAATGTTGCAACAGCCGTCGTTCACGGGGCCCTCGAGGGTGTTGTTAACGCAGCGTTTGGTCGTTAGTGTGCTGTTAAAAAATGGGTGCGATGATGGTTCCATCAAAAATTCCGCACCGCATATTACACGACAACTGGTATTGGTGTCGTCTTTCTGCCAGCCAGTGGATATACCTATCACTCCAGTAGTGCCTGTTGGGAAGATTACCTTAAGCGTTTCTGGAGAAATCAGCGTCATCGGTGCAAAGCACACGATTGAGAAAGTCCGGTTCCTCTTCACATTACGTGAAAATCCAAGCGGCAAAGTCATGTCTGTTTTCGAAATGGCTGTCGTCAAAATGCGAAAACACCTGAGTACTTAGATTTATGTGCACGTTAAAGTACCCCAGGGGGTCCCAATTCTCGGAGTTCCCCACTACGGCGTGCCTCATGATCAGATCGTAGATTTGGCACGTAAAACCCCATACCATTTGTAAAAATATCGGTTTGCAAGTTTCTGATGTAGTTTGACATGGTACAGGTGCATACGATCTTTTCGAAATCCTCCACACTGATGGCCTTGAGGTTAAGGCCTGCGAACTGGCATCGCGCAGACTGCTGTTAGGGCTAGCAGCAAAGGATGCGAAAACATCTGTTTCCGCTTCTTGAACTACCACCGCAGTCCTGTATCACTTTCTTGTGAAGCTACCCGTCTCGCAAAGGGCGCCATACGTTCTAAGGATCGTTGACGGACTAGGTCGTCCTCCACAATGCTAGATCCGGAATCGCTTGGCTGTCTTCCTCTTGTCGCCATGTGCCGTCCCCAGAGGCACGATCATTTTAGCCTTGTGATCATTTGTGAAGAGCATGACTGTCTTCATGAAGAGCAGGTCACTGGCGTGGTGCCGTTGATATCTGTTTCTATTATCAAAGCACTGACATGTAAAGCAAAAATGATTTAAGTAATCAACAACAGCATGTGCTGGCCATGCTGATCCGCCAAAACGCATTAGATGCACATAGCCTGCGCTAGGTTGGTTTCTCTTGCTAAAGAGAACGAGAGGAACATACGTTCCGTGCACGCCTATCTACAGAACAAAAGGAGTGCGGAACATTGCTGTCCCAAGTGCGCCATCACGGCTTCCCGGCTTCGAAATCCCCCCTCCCACGTACAGCTCCGCTAGGCTTATCAATGCGTCAGCGGCGTGTTGTCATGGTTCCGCGACCTTCACATAGTGTCCTTTTCAAGACTGTTTCGCCACAACAGCCGATGTTGACCAGACGCCGCTTACCTAGCACCTCCACCAGTAAAGTAATGGGTGAAACAACAGAGACAGCCAGGAGTCCACGTCTTTACCGGAACCAGAAAAAGGAAACGTTCTCCTCTTCTTCAAACCCCTAAGCTTGTACGTGCCACAGCGGATGGCTCATATGTCACGGCATGTGTCATAAACAAATCTTTTGTCCCAGGAAAATTTACACAAGCTCAAAATGGTAATCCATTGCTCTATAGCCGGAAGCGACAAAGAGCTTGCAGCCAGCTGCACTAATAACAAATGTAACAGTGCAGTGCTGCGCACTCGAGTTCGAATGTCTGTGCCAATGAAGGTAAAATTGGGGAGATTAAGCGTCTGCTGTTGTGTTGCTCCTCCTGTAGTCCTGCAAAGCTCGAGAGCCTTCTGGTTTCTTGGAAGAGAGACTAAATATGCGTAGCTTCTGTGGTCGAATAATTCACATCCGAGGTGACATGGACGCGAAAACCAGGAAACAAAGCCATTTTCGTGAATATAACGTAAATACCACGGTTATCTTTTTTCACTTATCAGCTTCAACTAACTAAAATGAGTCTGTTGCACATTTGCTAGGAGCGCGGCTGCGTGCTTCTGCTTTCCTTATGTATTGCTTCGATAATTAGCGCTGAAGGTTTTGCGGATGTAATAAGAGTTGCGTATGCATCAAGAAACGTTGACGCCATTGTAGGTGACGTCGTGCTGTTAGAAATTTGGGGGTTGGGTCTCCAAAGACACGCAATACATTTAGCGGCAACAACAGTAAAGCCAAGTACACACACCACTCAACTGGCTATGCTGCAAAACGTAGAAAGCGTTATGCATTTTCCTGCATTCATTACGCCTATATATAAGTTTTGCAGCCGAGCAGCAGTTCAAGATACCACACCGCGGCCCAGAGACCAGACTGAACAGAAAGGTCAGTCAACATAAAAGGTCATCTTTGTAGTTCTTTCCCGGGCTGATGATAATCGTCAAGGTAATTCCATTCATGTCATCGCGTCTACTAAAGAAGTGGGACACCTCCAACACACTGCTCGTGGAACTTTTCCAAACGCCAGCGTTGTTGATGCCTGCTAGCTGCCACCGCGCTGCTTCTGCTTCCCAGCGAGAGCAACTTATTATGAAAATTCTAGCAAAGCTTCTCTACAAGCTTGCACATTGAGAAAATAGGGCTGTTGGGCAATGCCCACCGTCTATGTTTGGGCGAAACCGTTGTCCAACCATAAGAAGGAAAACAATGTCCGACCTAATAATCGGAGGCTTCTGCGTTGAAATTGTTTTGATGGATGCAAATTCATCGACACCCCTTCAATGTCCTCTATTTTGACTACTGGATGTTCCCTATGAATTTAAGGAAATACAATGAGATTGAGTAGCAGGCCTGACAGGTTTGCAAGACAAGTACATTTTATTCTCCCAGAATCAGCTAACCAGTGTACACGACACCTTACATTATTGCGCTTGTATAGTGTTTAAATAGCTCGGAAAGCACACAGTCACATCAAGTAGTGCATGCGAAACCTGTTCACAGGATCTATGAAGCCCTTACAATTTTGTGCCCCTCAACGTAATCACATCAAAAGTATCAGGCAAGACAGTGTTGTACCACCTAATCATATAAAAAAGAACTTTTACTTTCAAAATATCATGCCTATAATGCGGTCAGATCTTAGATTAGGGAAAGGAAGCAAAGACCTCCTTAGATAAAGCGCAGCCGGTGCAGATGTCCAATACCAACTTCCAGACACACGTTGGTTTGCCCCAAAAACTATTATGTACCTCCGATAAAAATTGGGGGGAAGCCGCCCGTGCACAGCTCAAGTTCGGATTAGGTCTGCCTGGGGTAAAACGTGCAAGATAACAGCCAGAGGCCAACAGCCATCATGCGAGCACTTAGCAGGTAGCACCCGAAATATGCGAAGAGAGGCAGAAAGCATCGCATTAATAGCCACTAGAATTCTAGCTTCCGCGCGGAAGCAAGGACACTCTCGAATATGTTAGGTAGAAATTAAACACGCTTAGAGCCTGCCCAGTGAATACAACACCACAACAGAGGGTTTTGTTTTAGCGTGGATGCAAAATTTATGGAAGCGCTGAACATTGTTTCATACTTAGTTCGCCACTCTTAACAAAGATATGTGACGTCATTGCTTGAATATGTTGCTCTAAGGTTTTCAAAATTTGAGGCACATTGTGTACATTTACTGCGTGTTGCCAATTTAAACATACGCACCAATGCTGCAGCTATTCTTTTAGAAGCAATAAGATTTATCTGTTCATACAAGTGCGAAATTAGTTCACTTGTTGCCCATTTGAGAGCAGCAAAACCGCTTCGCTGAAGCACGAAGCCATGCCAGTCTTTTCTATGTCTCGGGGGCAATGTTAGGCACCTAATGCAGGACACGGTAGACGATCATAATAATACGTTTATGTAGGTCTTAAGATCTTGGCAACCTAACACCAGCGGCCGTAACTGCACTAATAAAAGTTACACCGTATTTAAAAGTGAATATTTAGGAATAACAATAATTGCAAATGCATAACAATGTTGTTTGCAAGCAGATAGCGCTGGTCCTTTTTGCATACACAGCTTCTTCTTTGTTCTTTTTGAAATTTCGTATTTCCTAGCTGGCATACGCTGTACAAGCGCAAAGCGGTTTCGATGTTTAATGTAATTTCACATAATAGCGTTTCTTACAGGAAAAACTTTCAAACGACTTGTGTGGTGATTAGAGAAATATTTAGGAGACTTCTAATTGTCATCATTAACCTGTTTTAGTGCCTAGCACCGCCCGAAGGCCTCTCCAGTCTTCTTCATTTACAACTTTCTCGCGCTAGCTCATATCGAGTTGTGCCTGCAGATTCCCAATTTCATAATACGGCCGGATTTTCTGCCATCTTCGACTGCGTCTTCCAAGCTAAAGCACATTTCCTTTAAATCAGTCTCGCCGCCGGCTATCCGCCCTATGCAATATGCAGCCCACCTAGCTTTGTTTTTTATCTTTTACTGTATATACAATGTCAGCTACGGTGGCTTGTTATCTGATGAACACGGATCTCTTCCTAACTCTTAAAGTCACGCCTAGCATTTGTGGCTGCATTGCTCTTTGCGTTATAGTTAACCTCATGTCAATCTCCTGTGGTAATGTGTAAGTTTCTGCTCCATTTGTCAGTACAGGCCAAATTCAATGACTCCAGGCTTCTTTTTTCTATAGTAGTAGTGGCACCCGCTGATGATATTGTAATGGCTTCCAGATGCGTTCCCGATCATTGTAGTGTTCTGGAGACTTCATTCTGATTAGCAGAATTCCCTATTACTAATTTGCCTACATTCTTGAGGTTTCGCTGGAACAGCATCTTGGGCTGGTTGGTTTTCTATCCCGGTTAACAGCGCATTTAGGCGTCCACGTAAGTGATTGCGCCTCCAAAGCTTGTGCTGCAGAACTCAGACGCTGTGAAGTGCTGGAAAAACCCAATGACGAGCTGGTTCGCGAGATTACTGAAGCAGCCGAGATTTCCAGACTTTGTTTCCAATGTGTTAGCATGCCCTCCTTGTGGCTAACAATAAAAGAACTTGAGATTTTTAACATGCAATTATTTTGTTGAGTGCGCGGAAGTGCGTGTGTCCCATGATTTGCAATGACGTGTCTGTGACAGGTGTAATTCGTGTGAACAAGAAGAAAGGGGGTTAACTGAAGGGCCCGAATTCTTATTAGGTATGTAATGAGAAGCCAACGAACACTGACACCAAGGACAACATTTCTCATGCCTAATAAATGAAATAAAGAAAGGATAACTTAGTGGAAATGAAAGTGAATGAAAACATAACTTGCCGCAGGTGGTGAATGGTCTCAGAACCTTCGCACTTCGCGTGCGATGCTCTACCAATTCAGCTACTGCGGAGCCGTTTCCCCATCCACTTTCTTGGGTATTTATGTTTCCGAGTAGAACCCTTGAAGTTTTAGCCAGCGCCACCACTCACAAACCTTGGCGGCGTACGTGGACCATCCTTTCTGCCGCAGGCCTCACGAGATTGTGATATTTTTGGGTGAAGGCAACCGGTCAATAATCCCACACAAGCTACCGGAAGGCATCAATGTTGCCGGATTCGACACCCTCGTTATGTAATGAACGTTAAGGAGGTGTGTCAATAGCAGGGCCCGATTTTTTATTAGTCGTATCTTAAGAAACCAACAAGCACTGACACGAAGGACAGCATAGGGGAAATTACTTTTGTCTAATAAATGAAGTAAGGAAACGATAATATAATAATATAAGGTGGGCAACGATCCTACAACTTTGGCACTTCGCATTCCCACAAACAAGCTTATGTTAAAGAGGGTTCACATTTTAAAGGTTTCCTCGCTCATTTGCCAGGAAACCCCCGTACTGTGTCGCATGTCTGACCACCCGCTTGGTCACGTGCTCTGCAGCCGTTGGGGACTGAGAACCAGAGGTTAGTTGCAAGTGTCATCATGGAGGAAGTGGCCAATACTGCACCAAGGTGGTCAATTCCTGTTTTGGTGAGAGCGTCTTTTTGGAAGCACAATGGGACTTCCTAATTTGGTTGTATTTGAACTACTATAACCTCGATGGCTCACACCAACTCTTTTTAAAACTTCTGTGCGTTAGTTCACGTCTGGAAAAAGCAGTGACGTGGACTTGGATTCGAACTAAGTACTTTCAAATGAAAAGCCTCGTGTTTTAATCCGTACCGAAACCTGTCTTTTGAAAGTTATTGTATGTACCTGTGTATTTGCTAGATTTCGACGATTGATCTGAATACAAGACTTGAAACCCTCTGTCGAAAAAGACTGGAACCTAATCCGGAAATGCAAGAAGTGTATGCTGCTAATTTCTCCATCGGTATGAATTGAATTCGAAAGCCGAATTTCGCAAGGGTGACCTACTAAGGCCTGACGTGTGGTGCCTTGGTAAGGCTTTTTTTTTTGCATGTCGATTGTTGGAGGTCACAGGATCTTCAAAATTTTGGATGCCCGGCACAACAATATGCCGAAGGGAACGGCAGCCCGTAGCGTACACTTCTATCGATTGGCATCAAGAGCTATTCCAGATGATGCTACCTTCTGATCTGTTTGACATCATGCGTGTTCATTGAGTGAGCGCTTATTCACAGGAACTTATGTGACCCCTAAGACCACCAGCCTTACTTTGTGTGACATGCTGATACTCTGACAGCGGTATCGCTGTTCAAGTGTGAGTTCCGTACTAGAGCAGGATAAATTTTTACTTATTTCTGCCCCACTCCCCACCCCTCTCAATCCTTTTTTTTCTAAGCTGAGCGTTTCACACGAGGAAAATTTTTGATGTATACACCAGCTAAGAATAGGAACTTTGTCATTTGCAGAGCAATGACGTCTGACGAAAGAGCGGCTGACGCCTACGAAAAGGCAAATGCGAGATGCTACGATATCGTAATAGAGAAGAATGACGACAATCGCTGCGATTGGGCCGTAGAAGGGTATATAAATGGGTGTATTTGGATGGCAGAGCAAAGTGTTTCTCACTTGAAAAGTGGGCAATGGCTTTCGCGCTGAAAATTGCCGTGGTTGCTTTGGTCGTTATTGCTGCTCACAACCGATGCAGTGCATATGCCGAAGATTCTCAGGCCGAGGAAGCGAATGCCTGGAGAACGGTAAATATTTTTTCCTAAGTAACTCTGACTACACAATGATCCTCATTGAACCGTACTGTCATTTTTATGTTTGCCCTATCTAACACTTTCAGCATAAACAGCAGCTTGTCCTTTATGCATTTTTTTTTTAAATACATAATGTCTATTTATAAATTTTTACCAGAATAAAGCGGTGAACACTGAAGAGGTGCCCACTTAGAAACGTGCATCTCCTAAGCGCCAGTCACGACAATTTCTATTTGTGCTACGGAAGTCAATATGTAGCTAGATATCATACTGTTGCTAATTTACTATTTTAGATATGAGTGTTTGCTGAACATTTTTTTAAACACATGCTAAATGCTTTCATTCAATAGCAATATTCATTTTCGCCAGTGCCACAATAATGTAGTATACCTTGAAGCAGCTTCACTTCTTTGCCCATGGATTAGAAAAGCGTGCTCATCAGCACGATTCAGCACAATATGCCACATTGCAAGTGATAAGGAAGGTTAATTTTGAGGTACCTGCAACAACGAACGCTGTGCATACCTGCCCCGCGTGTTCATGAGGGTTATTTACTGGCACCATTCAAGTGGGCTTCCTGTCTGTAGCACTGTAACATTTCAAATATAAAATACACAAGAATTTTCGATAGACATAACAATATTCTTATTCTAGACTAGAACATACTGTTTCATATTTTGTGAGTTCTTTTTTTGGAACCACATATGTGCGATTTAAACGGATTGCGATGTTTACAGCAAGATATACTTGCGTACGGCTGCTCTATGCATCCGCCGTTTGAAATTCGTTGAATGAAAAGTTCTCTCAACGGGGGATTGGCTTTGTCGGCTAAACCCATAAAAAAGTAGACCTACAGAGGTACGCCAAATATTTCTTCAAGGAAGCGGCTTTAAACAAAATGGTTCAGTGGAAACAAGTTTACCCGAGAGGTCCGGCAATGGCCAGTGGGCAGCTCCAAGCCTACGTGCTTTACATAACAAAGGATTCAGGATTCTTGAACGGCACGGGTAATTTTGCGGCCCACGCTGCATTGAATGCGACATTATTGTCTGCAAACTCCCCGTATTTTCAAGTTATCTAAACGAAACTATGGGCCAACCTCTAAAGCAGTGCAATCCAACCAAGCATATAAAAGCGCTAGCCTTCACCAGAGAAAATAGTGAGAAACTGGCACGTGACGCACGCGTTAGATGTTTCAAAGAGTGAGTTAGTCCAGAAAATGCACGCAACGTGAAGGAAGTGAAGAAGGCTTACTTGGCATATGCAGTATAGTTCATTCATGCGTACTTTTTGGGTTTGACATCTGATTAGTGTTTGGAAGTGCAAAAATTACGCCAGATGTCACCTAATGGCCATTTTCCATGGTAATGCGAATAGTAAAGGAGCAATGAAGCGACTAACCACATTCTTGAAGCAAGGCTTAGGTACCGGCTAGTTGGTATTCCATGGTTAGTATTCCACATTCTTGAAATGACCTTTCTTTAGCGGTCAAGTCCAACTTTGCAAGACGGAAATACCTTATAGCCAGGTGAATCGGTTTAAAAGAATATGCTCCATCCACGATGAATTTCTTTGAAGCTCCCAAGAACTAAATGATTCTCTCATTCAACGCAAACACCCGTCGGGAATGATCGTGCAGACCAACTGAACAGCATCGAATTCCTTAATGCAAATACCATGTTTGCCAATACATCCGAGACTAATATCGGGTTGACAAACTATGCTTTTATACGATAACAGGCTCCTACATTGAAATGACACTATAACATTCTAACTAAATCGAACGCCTCAAAAATATTTTGCCAGATTCACCGAGGTTCCTTACAGACGGTCAAGGAACCTCCGCGATATCCTTTCGTGTTCAAAGCTCGCGTTCCGTAAACACAATAGCTGCGCTCCTTGTCGCAAATTGCGGTGCAAGGTGCATACGCACATGGTAAAGACGCAAACCATCACAACCTCATGCCCTGGCTTTCAGCTACAAATCAGAGGCCATTTAAATTGGGACAGTCCCATTCTAACATTGTATACATGCTTGAATGAGATACCTGTAACACGCAACATATTGGCTAAACAGAAGCGTCGTTTACAACGATATTTATTCAGCTTATGTCAAACGCCAAGACACTTCCGAACTTGCCCCTATCAAAAGAAGTCATGGTCCCTGGTCATTGGTATCATAAAATTAAGACGACCGCATCAGAATCCGGTTTTCGCTCGCACCATGAGCGGGGAATTCGCAGATCATTCCTCGTCTTTAATTTTGACCATGTAAGGTTGGGCATATACCAACGCACAGGCGCCCTCATTAGTCCACCCTGCACTTCTCAACGTGATTTTGTTGCATGTCATTCACTGCTTTTCTAATTTCTTACACAGCGCGTTGTACCCATTTTTCTCTTTTTCTCTTTTGGATTGTAGCCCGTCTTATAGCTTCTATGTTTTGGCAGGTGCGGAAATTGTCGTTACAATGCGTAATTCATATCGTGCATACCTCATATCACAATTCTGCGCCCCGCACATTGGGGCTCTTATGGTACATAAAGGTTGACGTCGTGAGCATTGTTACCTCACACACTGTGCATGCTTACAGTTCTTCAATGTATAACCGTACGGATTTACTGCGGAATAATTTTGCTCATGTGTAGCAAAACTTTAGATTTGTTTGAAAAGGCTGCCAATGTCTTGTTACACGTCACTCAAGAAGGCTGGCCCACCAGCCAAAACGTCTGATAGTAAAAAACAACGTTTCTTCACGTACGGCCTGTTTATTCTTTTGTCTTGTACCAACAAATCCAGCGTGCTTTATTCGACTATACGAGTACATATATATATGTATCTATATATATATATAGGTATATATATATAAACATATATATATAGGGTGTCGCAACTAATTCTAACCAGAGTTGAAAAATATGCGAATGCCACGTAGCTGGCCAGAACCAACTTGATGTTGTATGCCGCGGGGCTTAGAGATAATCAAATAATTTTTTTTTCATTCCGACTAATTAGACAATTATCGATCACTAATTAGTCGTTTTAGCAAATAATAAATTTAGATGAAAATCGTCCATGAGGAAATGGTAGAGGGACATGAAAAACTACCAATACAGATTGATTTCTGTTTCTAAATAGGTGCTACATAAAAGTGTTTTCCAAGCTTGAAAGAAGCCCGCGCATACACGCAAAGCGCTTCGAGCGGCCAGTCACGTGGCGAAAACAAAAATGAATATTGGGGATTCAACGTAAACGGGGGAGACCAGGTAAATGCGTAAGGAATAACAACTCTTTACTTGCTGAATGCATATATAGTTGAGAGTAAAACGAGACCTCTAGGGTATGCTGTTGAATAAAAGTTACAGAGATAAATAGCCTCATAAATAACGACCTATATTTAAATGAGCGTACCTAGCATTGTCAAAGACGGCTTTGCAATGTCACGATGAGAAGGCTGCCTTTAACGAGGATAGCTCCTCCTACCGAACAGTGGGTCAGCTTTTCTGAGGCATCTTATCCCTATTTGTAACGTTTATACCACAGTGAGTTACTCGATCTCACAGCCCCCTTTTTGATTTTGAACCCTTAGAGATAGCATTTCTAGATAATGAGAATTGTGACGTAAATGTCTAAAGAGGGAATTGCTACGAGTACCTAGATTACGACTTTGTTGAGGCTGTGAAGGATAAGAATTACAACAGTCAAGTACAAATCGTGTGAGAGGACTGGAATTACAAAGAAGTAGTGGATATAAACCGAGTACTCGAGAAAGAATACCTGGCGCCCACATTGTCGTTCTCGCTTTAGTTGAAGGGCACAAAAAAGCTTGAAAACGGTGAATTAGGTTGTGACTTATTTTGCATCTATGTTGCACAAAGGGGCAACCGAAGGGCACTTGAATTATGTTTCCAGGCGACTTTATCGTGCTACTATCAGAGAACATAAATTATTCACAGGAAGCAGCAAAATGGTCTTGTGGCGGATAGCGAGCGCACATCTTCAACGTAGGCCTCGTGCTGCACCTCTTCAACGTAGAGGTGCAGCACGAGACTGGTGCAAAGCGTGGCGCGAATAACAAAGCGGTACAGCACACAAGGCTACTGAACCCGTGAACATTCCCACGCATGGTGCATCGGCGGGTCGTTCACATCCACGACACAATACCCTGAAATGAACCTCTCTTGTCCTTACCAATCACTGGCTATGTGCGCATCACGTGTCAATTTTGGGTGTGGTCTGGACGTCTCCTTTATAAAAGTCCGGGGCCAAGAAGGAAACACCATGTCATTCGCACCAGCCATTGAAGAAACTAGACGGTGTAGTGAGCCAAACAAGAAAGTTACGTCCTGTAACGAATCCCGGGCAATACAACACACAGTGTCAAGAGAAATTATGAATATGTGTGGCAATGAATGGCCACAGCTAGGCCCTATTGTTTGCGCACATAAATTGGAAATCATGCCAATAACTACAGAGACAAATACGTATGCACATCTGTTAAATGGGAAGTCTTACCCTCTGCGAAAGAATATAAATAGGAAACTGAACACATAAACAAACAAAATACCTGCTTAAACATCCACCAATATAAAGATTGGAGCGAAGTGGAATGTAGCAATAAATGAACACAGATCACATGGGGGTGAGAGTATTTGAGAGGTGGTTCGAGCAATGTGGAAAGAAAGTAATGGTGCAGAGTTAATATTTGAAAATGTAATTCTGGGCTTAAGTTCGTAGACATGTTTCAAGTTTAAAGGTATAAAAAGGCTGATGGGCCGACGGTCGGCGGCTAAATTCCAAATGAAACGATATAGAGCGACTCCGGATGGGCTTTTTTTTGTTCCTTAGAAGCATACAACAGAATTAGCTTTCAAGAGAAATTCAAACAGAACATTTAAAGGAAAAGAAGTGCGGCAAGAGTTAACAATATCTGTACGATAAAACAACTGATACGGAATGGACGAAGAAATCAAGAAAATTGGCAACCATGTACAGGGTAACTGAATAAGCAAAAAAAAATCGTAGTGTCATTAGGATAAACCAGAGGTACCAGAGATACCAGAGGTAGTTCCGGTTGGCTATCCTATGCTCGCGCCACTGAAAAAGTTCGGCATCATGTTATACTCCTTCAATACTAGATGGCGAAAACCTGCTGCAGATTTGGTAACGCGCCATATCGCATAGTTGCGTTGATGGTTTCGCAGTTCGGCTTCTTCGACTCGTTTTGCACGCTACGCGGCGGCTTCGCGCGCTCGTGTAGCGGGGTATGATTGGCGTCAACGGTGTTTCTCTTGGACTTTACGTTCTATCAGCTCAGCAGGGGATCGAAATGAATGCTGTTCTGTGTATTGCATGTGTAATGTCAATGAATGTGTGCACTCCTCGCTCCACTTTGGTGAGCTCTTTGTAGCCTCAGCCTTACGGGGATATGAGCCATTGCATTTCTTTCTTTTACACACCTGTCTTGGCGCAATATGATATCCGTAACCCGAAACGCAGAAATAAAAAAAGTCAGAATAAATTATGGCAAACAAGATCTGGAATATCAGGTAATAGACATGTTAAATAACTGTGCTTCAATTTTGGATTTCTGCCTACCCAGAAAAACGTTCAAACGTGGACTGCGGTCCATTTTGTTGTCCGTCGATTCTGTTTTTCGTTGAAATTGTTAAGTTACAATCACAAATGTAAATTTCTGTTTCAATTGTTGACTTCCTTTTAAGTATTTTTGTGATATGAGCGAATCTTCAATGTGATTTTTAATAAATAAACTGTCCATAGTGTTTAAGTACACCCATATTGTATAGAATGTATGATGTATGTATGATGTAGGCTGTATGCGTGTACTATTTGTAACGCCACCTCTCTTTTGTTACCAGCTCTCTGCTGTACTGCTGTGGACTGCTCCTTTTGTTACGGGGGCAGAGACCTCGTCAGGCAATCATGCCTTTAGTCTCTGCCACCCGCAGGATGATGTGATTTTCCTGCAAATAAAAACTGACTCACTGACGTACTGACTGACTGACTGACTCGACGGGAACAAAAGGTCAGTGGGTCGCCTCGCATTGGGCGCTCACGGGAAGACTACAAATGAAGCTGTGCAGGGCGATATGGGCTGGACTAGTTTTGAAGTGAGGGAAGCTCGCAGTAAAATTGAGTATGAAGAACGGCGGAGGAATATGGAAGAAAGTTTATGGGCTGGAAGAGTGTTCAGGTATCTGTACAGGAAAAACATTGATTCACAGTGGAGGAAAAGAACTAGGAAGCTTACCAGCAAGTATGCGGCCTGTAGGGTGGACAACACAGAACAAAGAAGGTCAAGCGGAAAGTGAAAGAGGCTGAATTAATATCATGGGTGGCGGCAATGGAAAAGAAACCTGCCATGAGTAACTACTTAGGAGGAAAAAACAAAATCAGGAAAGAAACCATTTATGATAACTCAAAGGGAAGCTCATTACTTTTCCAAGCGAGATCGGGATGCCTTAGAACACACACCTATAAAGCGAGATATAAGAAGGAAGAAGAAGCATGTGCTTGCTGCGGTAAAGCTAGGGAAACAACGGAGCATGTTTTATTAGAATGTGAAGACGTCTACCCAGCGGTCGATTTAGGCACCACTGGCCTCCTTGAAGCCCTTGGGTTCAGAGGCAGCAGTGGTAAAGCAAACATGTCCGCAATAGACATTAGTAAGAGGCTACTGGAGGATTGGTAGAAGAAAAGTAGGGAAACGACAAAAGACGGAGGGGATAGGGGATCAGAAAGTTTGAGTGTGGTAGTTCAGAGTGTTTTTTTTTTCCTTTTTTCATTTGTTAACTTAGGTAGGATATTAGGTAGTATAGTAGCAAGAGCTTGGTGGCGCAACCCACCGCCCTGTTCCAAAGGGGACGCTCATAGTATCCATCCATCCATCCATCCATCCATCCTTCATGCCAGCTGTGGAAAAGCGGCTCCCCCAACTCGGCACGTCGCGATCGTCCCAGCGAATCCTCCACGCGCCGCTGCCGCGGGGGAGGCGCTCGCTCTACGTGACATCATGCCAGCTGTGGAAAAGCGGCCCCCCAACTCGGCTCGTCGCAGTCGTCCCAGCGAATCCTCCACGGTATGTCGGATGATGTGTATAAGGTGAAGATGCAACGATGTGCTGCAGCTAAGAAGCGGCGGCGTGCGGAAGAAACGGAAGAAGAGCGCTAACAACGTTTAGCTAAACGGCGTGCATATTATGCAGCCAGGCGAATGCGTTCAACATCTCTTGATCTGGGTGCATCTGCAAGTATCATGCATGCTCTCAATGCTGACGCGACTTCTGGCGACACCTGATCGTTCGAGAGCAAGCCTTATGCATACTTTAAATGGTGACGAGACTGCATCTACACGTTCGATGACCAGTATGGAACTCTACAACCTGAACAGAAGATTGATTTCGCAATAGACTAGGCTTAGCCAAGCTAAGCCTCTGCCAATTCTTATTGCTTAGGGGGGGTACAAACCATTGCTGATGATCATAGTTTTTGTGCCATTGGACCGGATGACGCAAATACTTCTCAATATTATTGGGGGCATCAACCACTTGATGCTTTCGCCTTAAAATGAATTACATTCCGGACACTATGTGAATTCTTACGACGCAAAGCATCTTTTTGCTAGTCCACTGAGCCTAAGACAGCCTGAGAATGCGCAAAGGTTTGTAAAGTGGCCCAACGTATTTGTGAATGACGAAGGGCAGTGTGCCTGATGCGAGAGTACGCGTGCCGACAACGGACAGGTCACGGTGACGACCATCGTTCGGCGCCGACAGTATGTCTACACCACCCGTTGAAGGCGACCTAACCACGTGCCCATTGTTAGATTCTTCTGGCACTGGAGAAACGTAAGCAAAAGAAACAGGAATTGCTACCTCATCAGCGAAGACGTGTTGTACAATAATATGTAAATATAGTTATGGTATACGGTGTACGTGAAAGTGACTATGGGCATTTCCACCCCGGCGTTAAAACGGTAAGACTTGTTGACTTGCGCCAATCATAGCGGCGGTACAGCGTCGCACAGATTTTACCCAGCGTTACCTGTTACATGGAAATTGCTGTGGAATGACAGCTGCTCCCGGAGATGATGCGTTTAGCCCGGCATGTGAAAGCGTAAGCGTTCGCGAAGGAAGAATGCAAGATGCGCACGTGACGCACGCATCAAATGCCTCGAAGAGCAAATCTGCTTTGACACGCCAGGAGTGCGTGTATTGTTTGGGGAGAGGTTGTAATTTTGACGAGAAATGAAAAACCACACCTACCTAGCTATCCGGTAACCTAAGAAAGAGTACGTGGAATTAAATAAAGAAAGCCTCACATAAAAATCAATAGAGGGAAATGCACAATTACAAAAAAATTACAGTGACTTGCTATTTCATGCCGGAGATGAAAGTCGAAAGACCAAGATATGCCGGAGCCAATATTCAAAACATGATGAGTCACGTGTCTGCAGCAGCAAAATATCCAAAACCCACAAAGCACATCGTGATGGAATGTAGGATGTTATTAACCCAACAAGAGCCATAGCAAACGTAAACATTTTAGAAGGGCTGAGATCCAGAGGCGGAGAGTTTTCATTTCTATGGGAGGAGGCGGGTCGACCAGTTTACCGAACCATGTATATCTATAAATATGCAGGCAAGAGCTAAACCATTTGGAAGACGTATTTACTTAAAGTTCTCTGCTGGTGAACCAGCCTACGTAAGAATACAAGAACGCATGAACAACACATACACAGCTTTAAAAGAACTATATTAAGAGCAGAGGGCGGACTATCTGCGCTGACTATAACTTACGCTGCGCATCAGAAATCATTATGCATGACACGCATTTTGGAATACAAAAATGAAATGCAGCTGTGTTCAGAATACAATATATACAAGCCATACAAACATCGGGTCCTGCGTGCTAAACTCTGAAGAAAACCCCCTATGCGTATATATATATATATATATATATATATATATATATTCATACACTTCAATAAAACTTGGTGCTGGGCTAGTTGGTGATGCATTCTTTAAAACTGATGGTAGCGCTAAAAGGACGGACACAAGATGAAAAGACGACACGACGACGAGGAAACGCTACTGACAACTGGTTTATTTTTCGAAAAGTTCTATATTTAAAAGAATCACAACACATGCGCACAACCGAACTGCACCAGCCTTCTTTATCGCAATATCGAAAACATGCACGCGAAGTGAAATGATAAAACATTCGAGCACCAAGAGGTGAACACATGACCAATTGAAGACAGCCATACGTTACGGTTTCTCAAATCTCCCCAGAAGTGTGCGCTCAGCCGAGTACAAATTTATTGAAGCATCGCTGATGCACAGACCCTCCTTCTTTTGTATGTGGAAAGCTTCCAGCAACACTCTAGCTTTAGAGCTTGCACTTCTACCCAGAACCTTTGCTTCTTTAAACCGTGGCACGCACTCGCAAACCATCACATGCGAAACTAAATTCGCAAGTTTGTCTTGTTTTGTTAAGTTTTGAGAGTGTTCCCTTAAGCGGTCAATGAGGCAACGCCCTGTCTGCCCGATATAGCACTTACCGCAGGACAGGGGAATAAAGTATACCACTCCTAAGGCACACCTGACGAAGGTGTCTTCATGCTGCTTTTTGCAACCGCGTTGACCTTCACCGCAGATGCGGGGGCACAGCCTCGCCAACTTGTTTGGCGCAGAAAACACAAGCGGCACGTTGTGCCTGTTGGCCACCTTTTTGAGGTTGTGTGAAACCTTATGAATGTGAGGCATCACCTCAGGTTTGGTCTTCACGCGTTCAGGTGCGGCCTTCATTCGTCATCAGTTTTAAAGAATTCATACACTTCAACACGCTTCGTGTGATCTGCTGAAGTGGCGGCGTTATATGATTATATGCAAAACCTCACAGTAGGAGAAAATTTCACGGCCTGAGTCCTGTCGGCGGTGTAATCTTCGTTCTTGTAATTGCCGTATACTTGGCTATCACTACTACTGCTTCACCTTGCCGGCGAAACTGCAGCGTCTCTCTCTCAACAGAATCAACAGCAGAAGTAATGTTGATTCTTATTTCGAGTGAATCCGGCTTGACCTCATTTTGGTTACTGAGGAAGTTATACAGTGTTCCCCAACGAACATGAATGAAGGCTTCAAAAAAGAGAAGTAGCGATATTGTACGGAAACTTAGTGCCTATTCTTTCCAGTGCAGTGGAGTAGCCGCCAGTGATTCATTCGTTACTGAGATTCAATTTGGTGATTGCAATTAATATTCTAACTATACAAGTACTGTCCTAATATTGAACGTGTCGATGAAGCACTTGTAGGCACCCCCAAATAACATCTAACTGCGCTGTTTCCAGCAACGGACTAATTAAGTACCATTCTGTCCAACTGGCAAAGAAACCTCACGAAATGTGACACGCATCATAAAGCAGCGCCATCAAACAACCTGATCTAAAGCAACTGCATTGCCTGTCGCAAACCAAAAGAGACAGGATATTACCTTGATAACGGTACGAAAGAAGTACCAACCTCATCTTTCGCGGTTTCACCTCTAAAAATTATGGGGTTCTACGTGGCAAAACCACTTTCCCATTATGAGGCACACCGTAGTGGAGGACTCCAGTAATTTCGATAACCTGGGGTTCTTTAACGTGCACCTAAACCTAAGTACACGGGTGTTTTCGCATTTCGCCCCCATCGAAATGCGGCCGCCGTCGCCTTGATTCGATCCCGCGACCTCGTGCTCAGCAGCCTAACACCATAGCCACTGAGCAACCACGGCGGGTGCTTCACCTCTAATCCTTCCTCTCCTTTCTACGTCACACTTATTATTCGTCTTTCAAGGACAACTGCTCACACTGATAATGAAAGCCCCTTGATAACGCGGCCGAAGCGCCTCTCTGACCACGCACAAAAGGCGAAAAGCAATGTAATAGCCATAGAGCGCTTCAAAATCCTGGCTTTCCGCGCACCGCATCGAATGAAATGGGCGCGAAGCTATATTTTGCGCCATGTCTTGCTTCGTACAGAACCCGAATTAAAGTGACCATTTCATGTTTCTTTAAAGTGCATAGTCTATTTTTTTTTTCGTTATTGAATGCGTGCCGCGGTTTTTCAAAAGGCGGTACAGCAGGGGTGTTACGGACTTGAATAAAGCAGTTGTTCTTCTATACAGCACACTTACGTCTCTTCAGCCGGTCCTAATCTCTAATTGTCATCACAAAAAAGGAATTGTAAAACATATTTGTCCTTGCACGGTACTCATTCACTTCGGTGGTCATTTCGACTGGACATGTATTTGGGCTCATCAAAGTAGTTGTTATGAGCAATTTCAGTGTTACCGTGAAAAACACAAATAACAAACTTCAAACGCAGTTCTTTTCTGCGCAAAGGAAGCACTTGCTGCAAAAAGAGGTTTGCGTAAGAAAATAAAAGCGAAATAAGGAGACCGGGAAGTGACGAACGTGTAGAGAAAAGGCAAAACCGATGCGTTCAAGAAATAAATATACCGCTTCTAAATGAGCCGAATTGGCAATCAGGATGTCTACACACACAAAAAAAAAAAAAAACAAAAAACAAGATAGATCAGATTTCAGTGTACCCTTACCATCTATGAATTCGTAATCTCCGTGCAACACCACCTGCTGCCTAGAGGACCTGTTCCAAAACGTCTCCTTTTGCAGCTGCGCAGTGCTGAGTCCGCTTTATCACATCTTCAGTGGCTTTTTTGAAGACCGACGCCACTATTATACGGCAGACATTCGTTATCCTTGCATTGAACTAATCTGCACTCCATCTTCATCATTTAAGCAACATATTTAACATAATTCCAAAGAAAGACATCGAGTGGAGAAAAGTCAGGTGACCTAGCCGGCCAATTGACAGGCCTGTGCCTTCCAGTCTATTGCACATGAAGAGACCTATCCAACAAGCTGCAGCTGTGTGCGGGCGCCCCATCTTGTTGATGTCACAGAAGCTGAAGACGTGACAGTGGCACTTCACTGAGAAACCCATCCACCACTCCTTCAAGGATTTCATTCACGTAACGCTGTTCAGTCAGTGAGTGATCGAAGGAGATGGGACTGATTATTGAACCAACGTAAATTCCGAACCGCACATTTACAGACAGCGAGGGATACCTTGTTGGGCTACCAAAGCGACAACAGTGCACGAAGCTGCTATTGTAGCGGGCCCACTGACAAAGTCTCGACGCCGGGGTCAGAGACCCTTTCATGCGATTGCTCGAAAAGTAGTGGATTGTGCGTGGATGCAGGTTGGTGAAAAGTATTGTGCGGCCATGTGGGGTGTGTAAGTGTTTCAGGGCCACGACTATTGACGCTGCGACAGGACTGCTTCCCCCTGACCGGACCACTAAGGTTGTCGGTATCGATTTTGCCAGCCCCCTTTTTGTGGAGGAGAAATGTGCAAGTGAAATCGTACATTGTACTTGTTACGTGCACGGTGACTAGAGCAGTGCATCTCGAACTCGTTGACGACATGAATACTCAAACCTTCTTGCAGACATTCCGTCAGTTTGTGCCGCGTAGGGGGCTGTGCAAAATTATTTACTCAAACAAAGCACGCACGTTTAAGCGCGCTTCAAGGGACCTCGCAGTTTTGAATGTTGTGCGACACCCTCAGCCGCTGAGTTATTTTGCCAGTGCCAGCATAGTGTGAATATTTATCGTAGAGCATGCACCATGGTGCGGAGGTTTCAACTAACGCTAGTACTTATAGTAAAAACTGCTTTGAAAGAGGTGATCGGCCACCAGTGTCTTGACTTTGTTGTTCTGTTGAAAGTACTAGCCAAGGTACAATCAGTCATCAATTCCAGAACCCTGGCCGACATACCAGACTACCAAAACAACGGCACCCCGCAGACACCGGCCAGTTTCCTCACTGGCAGATATCTCACGGCCCTGCCAGCAACTGAAACCCGAGAGCTGGGTTCGAATGCCTCTTCCCTTCGAATGTTTTGCAAGAAGCTAAAACTGATGCCTCACGCGTTCTGGCAAGCCTGGCAACACGAATATCTGCGACAGATGCACTGGCCTTATGCGTCTAAACAAATAAGAACTGAGGGGCCCAAAATCGGAGACGTAGTCGTGGTATGGTAAAATATTTCCGCCTTCTATGTAAACGCGGGGTCATATGCTCGCTTTTCCCCCCGGCGAGGGGTGCCGCACGGAAAACTTGTGAGGTGTGCAGTTCAGCACTTATACCTGTTGGAGATTCGTGAACCACAGAATAAGCGAGCGAATTCGGTGGGGCAGTGATGAGACATTTTTACTTACTGGTGTTCTTTTGCTGTGTTTTACTGGTTCTTTTGTTTCTAACATGAATTGAGACATTCCAGATGCTCTGCTGTAAGAACAGAACAGCGCTTCCCTCTGCCGATGGCTTCCTCTACGCTGAGACTCTCCTCAAATTGACGAGTTTGGTTGGGCTTGCCGGAGCGGGATGTTTCGGCTGGGGAAGAGGAACTGTAAAAAGCTGGGAGAACGGACAGAGGCAGAGTGATCCAGAGAGGTGGAAGCACCTTGTAAAGACCGCTCCTACGAAATCTTACGATGTTAAAACTGCTCTTATTTGTATAACTGTACCTTGAAGAATATTCAGCAGCCTGTGCATTAAACGGCAATACCTTCCTGAACGATGATCAACGACAACAACGATTAAGTATTACAACATTTAGTGGACGTTGGAATTCCCCAGCATTGTGAAGGTGTCGCTTCCAACATTAAATACGCTTATAGAAAACTTGAATGCAATCAAACTAAGCGAAAAATAGATGTGCGGTAATTCCTTACATACACAATATGGCGCATGGCCAAAAAAATGTTGGAAGCAGGTATGGCGTATGTGTCCTGTTTTCTGCAAAACGTAACGTAGGACACATCGGTTTTAGAGTTGACAAAATGCTAACAGATGGTAAGCCAAAGGGCGGATGTACGGTGAACCAGTTAACAAATACGTGGAATCTGCGAAAGGTGTTGTATATGTCATTCCGCTGAGGTGTGGTAATGAATAATACAAAAATCCGCGCAGCTACATCTTCCTGAGAATCACAAATCATGTACCTGTGTACAACACTTTAAAGAAATGTACACTATCTTCAAGCTCGCAAGCCATATTGCAAGAAAAACAGCACAAGTATACAGCATAAGTTTAGGGAGGTGGGGGGGGGGGGGTCATGTATAAATGAACAGTCGGTGATTCCTCTCAAGAAAAAATTCATTATTTCTGTCAGTACTGATATTTACATCGATGCCCCATGTACTGGTTTTTTGGATGTCGCTTCGTATCTGCGTGTCAATTTCCTGAATCAAATATTCCTATATCTCTTGTGTGACAGCGCCTGTGTCGTCGTATCTTTTTCCTTCTGTTTTGTCTGTGTCCTTCTCGCGCTCTTACGAAAATTAGTAATACAAGATATATATTCCGGGCACTAATCCCGTGCCCGAATTTGAGAAATAGAGCTCTTTCAACCGAAGCGCTGGGACCGGCTTGCTGACGCATGTCATCTTCTTGTACTTTTTAACATATACTACGCTAGAGACCTCATCATCTGCTCTACACGTAGGGAAGAAAACAGATACAGGCCCAATATAAGCTTAGCATTCGCAGTCTCAGCAATGCATTGCCAAATGGGAAGAACGAGGAGGTCCTTTCATTGCAGTAAAGTGATATTTCAAGCCCACATTTAGGTACCGGCTAGTCTGTCCTACTACACGCGATCGCAGTCGAGTGGAATGGAGTATACAACCTCCTCATATGGAATCATCCTGGTGCCATGCTTTGTTGAACATATTGTTTGCTTGTGCCAGCTTTTCAATGTGCGTCCGGGCTGCTGCGTAGCCCGCCGCAATTTTGTTCTAAGCCAAAAAACAAAACTTTTTGGCGTGTATTGAGGGGGTTTATTTCAGTATGTGTGCGCCCATTGTTCTTAGCTTATCTCTTGGGAGTTTACTCCATTTCTTTTGAGCGTATAGGCTGACTACTATATTTTTCCGTTGTTTTTTCTCCTTCAGAAATTTAAATCTCAGATGCATTTCGCCACGCCAGAGATAGTCTGGCACTGTCTATGTACCCAGAATTGTTGGGTTGGTTAATGTGTTCGGCGACACATTCATTCATAATGCTCAAACAGTCTTCACCCATGACTCACCGCCGGTTAAAAACCACGCTCTTTATCTTCGAAATTTGGAATGCACGGAGTTGAATTCACCAGTGGTTTAGAAAATTTGGGGTAAGAGGGCAACCAAGTTTCCTCTTAATTGAAGGGCAGCATATGGAATTGCAATTTATTTTCGGAGAGAAATTGGCAAGTGTAGTGTAAACGTTTACCTTGCTCTCTCGATGTGTTAAAAATGTTTAGACCATTTTCTGTATATCACACTGATCTACAACGAGGTTGTTATCCACGTATGTACATATAAAAACTGTTAAACCATTGAGGTTATGCTCACTGGCTTTTGTGCTTTGCTGGAAATGAATTTTTAATCTGTGTTAGTGCTACCCACAAGCCGAATTGAACTCGCAAAATGTAGTTTTTAGGTTACCTTCACATTCAAATACGGCCCACTTCAACGAATATGTAATATTTTAAAGTAGCCGTTGCAAAAAGTATCGCAGTTGTCTCTGAAATCCTGTTCCTCAGGGGCTTTAACACTTCATTCTTTACCCGGCTGGTTTGGGGCCGTCTAGTATTAACTGCAATACATGATCTATACCTCTGCTAAATGTTGTGAAAGTTGCCAGCTTGTCTTCGCCAAGAAACTCGACCAGCGACCTTCATGTGAGCAGGTCGAAAGGATGAACGATTCGGAGTGAATCCTGTTGTCTTTCTAGAGCGCTCACCACGCCTTGGTTTCCGTCACGAGGATATGGCCCGGCGCGGTCACTGCATCCTATCGGAGTTTGCCCACAGGACATCTTCCCGGGTTTTAATAGGTACAGCATTGTATACAATAATGAATACAAGTGTACACGAGCAGTACCCCAGGCCACATGGCCAGGTAGACTCTAATTTGGCCGTAGAACTGAAAACACCAGCATAAATATTTCTACGGAACAGCCGCCACACTATGGTTGCACTGACCAGGACGAAGACGACGTGAGTGCGGGTTTGATATAGCGTCGCCATTTTGGCTCCGTGAGCTTACCTTTAAAAAAATTGTAAATAGTATTCGGCTTCTGCTTCACGTAACATTATTTTGGTATAGGTCGACGTTCCCCGTGCCCGTCATGGAGCTTCGCAGCGGTCGCAACGGCGACAATGCAACTTCGCCTCCTGCTGGCGACACTTCATCTACGCAAGCGTCTCCGCCTGCAGCCCTGACCTACGTCGCCGTTTCCCCCCCTCAAGATCCTGGTGTTTTCAACGGAGTCGGCAGTCCTGATGTTGACGACTGGCTCCGCTTATACGAACGTGTCCGCACCAGTCAATGGTGGGATCCGACTATTATGCTTGCCAACGTACTTTTCTACCTCGACGGACCTCCATTGGCGTGGTTCCAGACTCACGAAGAGGAGATCTCGAGCTGGGATCTCTTCAAAGACAAACTACGCGACCTTTTTGGCAATCCGTTTGGTCGACAAGTCAACGCCAAGAAAGCCCTTGCCACACATGTACAGACGTCGACCGAGTCCTGCGTGTCGTACATTCTCGACGTGTTGGCCCTTTGTGCCAAGGCTGACCCGAACATGACTGAGAACGATAAGGTTAATCACGTCCTTGAAGGCATTGCTGACGACGCCTTCAAATTACTGGTGTTTACGAACGTCACCAGCATTGATACCGTCCTCAAGGAGTGCCGCCGTCTCGAGCATGATAAAAGCCGCCCGGTATCGCAGCACATGACGCGACTTCCCAACACAGTTGCTACGTCATCCTGTCACGACCTCTTCCACCAGCCGTCGCGATGTGCCAACTTGACCCGCATCATTCGTCGCGAGGTCGAAGCGGCACAATCAGCGCCCCTCTCATTCCCGTTACCTGACCATTCTCCGGTGACAATCTCTTTGATCCGGGCCGTCGTCCGTCAAGAGTTGTCCAACGTCGGCGTGCAATCCATTCGTTCCGTACGCTCGTAACCTTTGTCTCCACGCATGTCCCCACCGCGCTCTTCGTACTCCTCTTATGGACAGCGCAACCCCTCCGACTGGCGAACCGTGGACGACAAGCCGATCTGTTTAAACTGCCGACGCATTGGACCTCTCGCTTGCCACAGGCGCAGCCACTGCACTTCTCCGACGCGCTATTATCCTGATTACCCCCTTCGCTTCTCTAGCGCATCCTTTTCCTCCACCGCCGACCACGCCACAGGCGCTTCCTTCAATAATGTGTCAGGGGCGCGTACGCGTAGCCGTTCCATGGAAGGGCCACCTCCCGCGCAAGTTCATTCTAAAGCTACTCTACGTGGACCAGGTGACTGGAGACCGCGGCCCAACAGAAAACAAGGACAACTGCAACACTGCTGTCTCATCCTGCGTGCGCGAGGTGTCGCATTCAATGTAATTTGTGGTGCAATCTGTTTCCAACTCCGCAATAAATGTGTTACCTGTGTCGCATGCTTAAGAAGGTGAACGCTGAATTAGGGAGGCCTACAGCGTTCGACACGGAAGATGCGAAGGTTTTCGATCCATGGCGCTGACGACTGGAGTGCAAAGTACTAATGTCTTGTTGGGGATGACTAGCGAAATGACCATCTCAGAGATAAGAAGGCACCCTGAAGTTCGCCCCATGTACCATCCTGGCTTTGCAGCACTGCTTGTGCGGATGATGCCCGGTGTAGAGCACATGAGCGACTGGCGCTACACCCTGTATTCAGTGAATGTGGCATTTTGTTTAGACACCAAGGCCAACGTATGCGAGATATTTTTGGGGGCTTAGGATTGTATGTGAGAGGGACACTTATGCCAGCAAGCTGTCTGTGTTCCTCTTGCGGTTAGGTATTTCATAAAATGATTGGGTTCACATTCTTTGTATTTTCCTTCTGTTCTTTTTTCTTTTATTTTTTCATAAGTTAATAATTTTATTCAGCTGCTTGCATTTCTATTCAGTAAAATTTATGTTCTTGCTTTTAAATTCTACTTTCCTTTATTCTCCTTCAATCTTAGCCCCACTCATAGAACTCAGTCCTTAGCTCACGTATGCGTGTGTTACCTAAAATTCTCCATAGGTAGGTAACTCTCAAATTTCAAGCTTCCGAAAGGCACTGGCACGCCCCCAACGTGCCATTTCTTTTCCCTTCCAACGGAGGATTCCTTATCTAGTCGTTGTAGTTCGTCTGACCAACCTTATTTCCTTCCCTGCCAACCCCTTCTTCCCATCCTGGCATTGACTCTGTTCACGGCCTTTTCTCCTTTTATATTCACTTATTGGTATGTATTTTGCGTCTTGCAAAATAGACCTTCAGTTTTAAGTCGGCGTTGCATTTCCCTCATTTTCTTGTCCCAGTTTTATCGGTATTTTGCATTTTAGAAATTTGTATGGGCTAGCCCAACAGCAAGCTTTCCTTCAGCTTGGAGCATCGGCTTTTTTTTTTTCGTGCTTGTTTTTGCGGGAAGGACATAACCCCATGGATGCCATTTCGTCTCAAAATTCCTTTAGCACGCGTTGAAAAAGAAGAAAAATGCAAACAGGCTTCGGGCAGAGCGTCTGATATTATAAAAAATTGCGCTAGAGACCCTCAGCCATGCGGCATGATAATCCCTTATGCAGCAAATAATAAGGGGTCCCACAACACAGAATGACTGGCATTGTACAAGCGATAAAACTTACAGCCACTACAGAAGTTCAGCTCTCAGCAACATTCTTGGTAGATGGCACAAATACTTGCACCATAAAGTTATGCAGTATTTCTAAGTTCACTTCAGGGTACAATCATGTATCGATGACCTGTGAGGGCGCATGCCTTTTAAATATACACCGGCATGACTCTGTTAGTATGCCGATCGAGGATGCGGACATTATGCGCACAAAGGTGAGTTTTTGTCACAGTGCGCATACGCCACTTAAGAACATCGTGCGATACAGCGATTCAACACCATAAAATAATGTTAACAGCTATGTTACCAACCTTCAGAATAAACATAATACTAAAACAAAAACAAAGGAAGTGCCGCACTCATCTCGTTCAAGTAGGCACGATTGCTGAAAAGATAAAATAATTACACTCTGGTACAAATCTAACTACATATTCAAGAATGGCCAGTGCATGCTAAGCAAAATCCATTATAGACTTAAGGATCAGAGGCCAATATTGACGGCTGTATTAAAACTGCGACAATGTGGCAATGCGTACATCACTAGACGGACGCTGCTCACTAGTATTTCAAGAAGTACAGCCAATAACGGCACCCTAACGAAAAGGTAGGCTTAAGAATGCCAGTTGTGCCTACGGCCGCAGTCATCACAGGGTAATCACGGGCAAAGCGAGGCCACTGCTTGATGTCTGATACAGTTGATTTGCCAACACTTGCATTGCGGAGGCAACAGCGGGCCTTCGTAGGCCCACGCGGTGCCGACAGCAAGGCAACCCTGCTCCTAGTTGGCCATTTGTGATGTAGTTAATTGCTCGAACTGCTACTAATTGATGTTTTCGCAAGCTAACAGTAGAATATATCCAATACTCTAGAATAATGAAGAAGCTTAAAAACACGTACTGCTGTTAACATTGCTTGCTACGACAAGCGTATATGTAGCGTCATTTTTCAACGTCAAATCTATAACTACATGCCAGAGTCGAAGGTATAGGAAAAATTTCCTGGGGTGTGTTTTCAATTTTGCACTGTTGAACTCAAGCAGCAGATATGATCATGTAGTTACAATATCACAAATGCTCGTACGTTATCCGTGAGGTAATTTTGAGTGTCTATATTTATTAGGTATATACTTAAACGTAACATTCATCTTTCAGTTGTGGAACAAAACGGAACTTTTATGGACGTCAAACTCTGATGATGAGTCCTTCCATAAATGCCATCGCCAAAAACGTGAAAATATTACCAACAGTAGTGTGACGCTGAGAACCTCGCAGACGTTTAACGGCCGAAAGTAAGACATGAGAGCTCCCGCTCTCTCACTGTATCCTAATATACTGTACTTCCTGTTGCAGTTGGTCACATATTTATCTATGGGCATTCAAGAATAACGCTTCCATAGTGATGACCGTAGAAGGCGGTGAGTAATCGTATTGGGAATTTGATTTAAATATTCTCAAGAAACATAATGTATAATTTATTCTTTGAAGAAGCGCTGCTTTTGTGCTTCATAATTACATTGATATGGGGAGAATGTTGGATTCAGCAACCAATTTTTTGTTTGCGTAGAGGCAAAGTTGCTCTCAAATATTGTTGGAAACTGTATTCTTACGGTATACATTGATGCAAGCACTTGTGGAGTGTCTGGCATTTCTTAACACAAGCGGGGTTCTTAATGAAAAAAAAAAATAGTATGTGGTAATCTAATACGCAAATCACACTAAGGTTTTCGGAACAATTCAAACAATGCTGAGAATAAAATTCTATAGTTCACTGTGCAGTTTAGGGGAAAGCATATCGGACCTAATAATATAGAAGCCTGTCGATTTCGATAAATTATGTGGTTTTTCACGCAAAAACCGCGATTTAATTATCAGGCACGCCATGGTGGGCGACTCCGGATCTCCTTCGACCATTAGGGGATTTTTAATATGTGCTCAAGGCTCGGGGCACGCGTTTTCACGTTTCGCCCGTATCGATATCGGTTCCCGCGGCTTGGAATTCAATCCCGCGACCTCGTGCTGAGTAGCGCGACACCATAGCCGCCAAGCCACCATGGTGGGTAGGTTGTTCATTTGACATGACTTGTACTCCATATCCACTTAGCCTCTAAATTAACTAAGGTGTTTTTTAATCCTACTTAGCAATCACAATTTCAGGCAGCGTGTCCGTTTCTGTTGGAGTTGTGTATCATGTAATAAATGAGACTACAAGATATGAGGACAGGAGAGGAGAGCGCATTACATACACATTGAAATCAAGGAGAGTTCGGGGAAATCTCTTTCAGTGAGTATCTCCTTGTTCTATATTCAACTCCCTTTTCCAGAGCAGGCCCGCCCCCTTTGGGAGAGAAAACAATAATTTCTCCCGACCGAATTTCATTACTCCACGGCAAGTGAGCACTAGTACTCTTCCACAGAGTGCTGATACTGTCTGTACAAACGGGGTATATTTCTACCCCAAACTGTATGTACTCCTCCGGACCGAGTGCTTCTACTGCTCCAAACCGAGTTTTTCTACTCCCTGGACGGAGGGCATGTAGCTACCACAACAGAGAGATTGTACTCCTTCCGAACACATTGCTAGTACACTTCTCAATAGCACTCACGATGTAGAGCCATGGTCACGTTAAAAATGAATCGCAAAACTTGCATGTGGCAAATATTTGATTCCATCACTAGCGGCTCCTGAACTTATGACAGGTGTATATGATTTAATTTGTTGTTGCTGAGTTACTCAAATGAAAAATTTTTTCTCTTAGAAGGCCGAAATTTTTATTCTTCAGTCACAAGAGAAAATGAATATTTCCTGAAACACAGTGGCACACAAATAAAATCAGATTATATGATGTCCATGAACTTTACAAGACATCTTATAATAAAATATAAGTATATTCTCCTAAACATCATCAATATTTCAGTGTAGAAACACTTCTTATTTTCAATTGGCTCAATCTCTTGAAAACTAGAGTTTATAGCAGAAAGTTCAACGTACAAATGTCCGCAAACTCACAATGACAGTACGGTTATGCGCCAAAAAGCGCCAAAATATTGGCCAGCAAGGAGATCTCCAGCAAACAACGAAAGCATTTATATGGCAGAGGTTACCAGATGAGCTACTAAGCATGGGGGTGGTAACGTAAGTTGCAAGAGAAGCTTTTTTTGTGCCACAGTCTAAGACAGCAGCTCATTTGATAAAATCCTGTACAACGTATTCATCTTCCTGACTGCGAATGCAGTGCATTTATAAATGTGTCATGTATGAAACGCGACGCCGCAGGCCTAGTTTTGGTTATAAATATTTCTTATTAAGTTATTCATGTATGGGCTGCACCTCACTGTTCCTGTGTGTTTGTCCTGTCATGGTTCTGCCGCAATATCTTACCCGGTCTCAATGCGATACAGAAGCATATCATATTTCCTTTTTGAGTTAGAGACCTCGCGAAAGTAGTTTTCTGGTACTGTTTCTCAGAACACTTTCTCAGAAGTATAAAAATAAATTCACAATATTATCTAGCGTATAACAAAACGAATATAAAACTGCAAGTAACATTGGCATTGAAATCTTGCGCAATTTCTTGTCATATATGGCAGTTCTTTCATCCCAAATGAGGCATGAACGCTATACTTCGCAGGAGCAGCTTCCTCGATTAAATGATCAATTTTTGGTTACGATAAGTATAATCTAACTGAAGTATAGCACGGCTTCAGGCGTGAAACAAAAATCAGATTTGATAAACATGGTACTTCAAAAGCGGCTTAAGCCTATGTACAGGCAGGGCAGTGCACGAAAAACAACCAAAGAAGCAAATTATCAATTCGCACCATTCTATTTTACATATCCCTTCAATGCCCGTGGATTTTGCATGCGGCAAAGAATATACTTGCGCAATGAACTAAGCACCTGAAACCCATGTTTTTATTTTACAGAATTAAGGTGTCCTAAAGTAGGAAAAATTATCTTCCTTCAAAGAATGTTGTATTCATCTCAAAACAAGTATATATGTGTCTGGAAAGACACAGAGTGCCTCAGTGTGCACTCTATCTTTAGTCCAGAAATTCACTATGTGAAAAAACTCCACTTTTACTTTCCCTTATAAAAATTTTGCGTGCATAAGCCGTCAATCTAAAGGGCTTTTACTTGATTAAAACTACATGATCACATCCATGAGTTGACGAGCGAGTGTTCAAAGATGATGCTCCCGCAGTCCTTCGTATTGAACACATCCCTGCCTGCAATAGCATACTCGTGTGGCAAGTAAACTGAGTCGCTCATACCAAAATCTCGAAGACTTGGCAGAACCACATATGACTATTTCACAGAAGGAGAAACCCCAGTGTTACAATTTCCAAATTAATGCTTGGATATCAAGCGACCCTTGTGGCTTAATTATATGTAGGGTGCGCACCACAATGCACACAGCTGTTAAAGTCTTGGTTTTCGCTCGCGCTTTGGGATCCACGAGTGGTTCAATGAACTGATTCCGTGATCATGTACGTATGCAATAATGAGTACTTAAACCTGGGGTACTCTGCCCCCAACGTTTTCTGGAACCTAGGAGGAAGCCGTACTTCACTTTAAAACCTTAAAAACCCCACTGGAGGGGTATTACATAAGGGGCGGTAAATAAATCAACATTAGAAACAGGCGTTCATTTTAAGATATGGGTGACAGCAGCTTCAGTAAAGCCAGATCGCCTTGTGAAGGCTGCGATGGCGTGTGGAAGGCCGTTCCAGTCTCTTGATGCTCGAATAAAAGATGATGCTTGAAAAGTGGTGGTGCGAGCACGTGCGCGTGCAACTTGAAGCGGATGACTGGTGCGATGAGATATGTATGAAGGGGGCGTGATGTACGGTGGGTGGTTTAGGGAGCTGAAAAACATTGAACGGAAGAGAGAGGGGGTGGCAACCTGTCGACGGAAAGAAGGCGCTTCCAAGCCAGACTCACCTTTCATCGATGAAATGCTGATATCGTACGAATATGAAGATTGAATGAACCTAGTAGCACGATTTTGCACAGCCTCAAGTGCATTTATTATATAAATCTGATACGGATTCCAAACGGGAGGTGCATATTGAAATTTCTATCTTACAAATGATTTATAGGCCAACGCTTGTACATGGTGTTGGGTATGACGCAGATGTCGCCTAAGAAATTCCAGCAATCTATTAGCAGCTGAGGTGGTGTCAGTAGCGTGCAAATGCCAGAACAGATCACAGGATATGGTGACACCGAGGCATTTGAATGATTGGACTGATTCTTTTGGAACATCAGCACTGGAATAGGTAAATGTGAGTGAGTTACGGCTGCGAGTGAAAGACACGAGTTTTTATTTGTTAGGATTTAGGTTCATTAGCCAGCGATTACACCATTATTGTACATTATTGAGATCGTTCTGGATGAGTGCGTGGACAGATGTGTTAGTAACTTTGCCGTATATTACACCATCGTCTGCAAACATGCGAATGTTACATTACATGCGTTGGTAGATCGTTAATGCAAATTAGAGAAAAAGAAGTGGTCCCAAGACGGATCCCTGGGGGACGCCTGATGTTGCGGGAGTCTGCTAGAATAATGGTTATTAACGAAAAACTGAGAGCGATTAGTAAAGAATGCTTCTATACACTTCAGTACGTCTGGATGTAAATTTAACTGAGACAATTTTAGCAGCAAATGTTTATGAGGAGCTGTGTCAAATGCTTTTGCAAAATCCAGGCATATGGCGTCAGTCTGAAGGTTGCTGTCAAGGTTAACACGCAGGTCGCTCAGTAAAATTGCCAACTGTGTTTCGTAAGAATAGGCTTTTCGAAATCGGTGCAGACGAGGGTGAAAAAAAAAAACAGATTGAGTCTAAAAAGTTCATGATATGCGTGTATATGACGTGTTCCATGATTTAGCAGAGGACACTAGTTAATGATATAGGACGATGATTTAATGGGGTGTCTCTGTTGCTGATTTGAAGACTGCAACGACCTTGCCCACTTTCCAGTCGGATGGCAAGATGCCTGTAGAGAGTGACTGCGAAAATAACAAAGTTAGGTACGCAGCAGATACATAGTTAATATTTTTGCGATATTCGAATTAATATCATCTACACCTGCTGACGATGAAGTTGAACATGTAAAACGAGTGGGGTAATTGTTAGAAATTTTAATGATTTAGTAACTTTGGTGGAATGTCATACGGCGGACGCACCTTCAAATTTTGTTCCTGTTTTAGCTTTGGATGGTAGTTAATAGATGATGGCGCATGGTACAAGCAGCGAAGCAATGTTCCCACTGTTCCATTTGCAGCTTTGGAAATGTCGATAGAGGATGGCCAGGGGAGATTAGCGGTAGTGTGACTGCGTAAATACTTGTATCCCTTTGGATGCTCTGACGCACTCTTATAAGTAGATCCATCAGAGAATGAATGAGAGTTGCGCTGCTTATGTTGCTGGTACGTCTGGTGTGTCGCAAGGCTCCTCGTTGGAGCCCCTCCACTTTCAAGCTTGTATCAATCATAGACGTAGAGATATTCAGTCATCTACTTGATTGTCGTTCCTGGCTGACCCCTCTTCACCAGTCAATAAATGTAAAATCTTATCGCTCAGCGCAAGACGCTACTACATCTATCGGTAGTTTCTTGAATCTTAGATATGCGGCTAATTCCGCTGTTTGTCAATACCGGACCATATGTAGTCTGATTGTAGGCCCGACCCTAATTCTCTAGCATTTTCTGGAAGACACGTAGGCACTAGTGATTACTCTGGGGCCTTAGTCGTTTCATATATGAAAGCCGAGCCATTTGACCTTCTGATCAGATTCCGACGATGACCGTCTGTTTGTCGCTCTCGTTGTGCTTTGAGTGGAACTTGCTCGAGAGGGCACAGTTTCCCCCAATAAAAAGCTAAATTATTCACACTCTTGTTGCTGTGCCCTTCCCCGTCACTACTATCTGACAATATGGAAAGGCGGATGCTGTTGTTAGCGGTTGTATGTCTATTGTGCGCAAGGTTATATGATGACACAGATTGTTTTTCATTGGTGCCCGACCTAACGCGCATATAAAAATGGTTTGTCACTTATAGCATGTCCCTCAACTAGAATGACTAACAGATTTAGATACCAGTATGTTAAGTTGCCAACAAACAAAAATAATGCACCAGTCAGATATTTAGGCGTTCTGCTGTCACACGATGACTCTTGGTCAGAACGTGTTAACGCTGTGCCACAAGTGCAAGGCGGCGTGCTTGTAAGCGCATGTAAGCATTGGCTAAAAGCAGCAGTGTATAAATATTCTTTTATCAATTTAGGGGAAATCTCGCCCTGTGTGGCATCCATTTTGTGGCGTGCATATCAATGCATTTGAAAAAATTCAATGCGTCGAGGCAACGTATGTCGACAACGTATAGGCAACGTATAGGACCGCTCTGTAAGCATAACCGCACATAAAAAGAACTTGGTGGGATGCGCTTGTTTTAATAAAGCGCATTACGACTGAAGCAGTTTTTTTCAGCCCTCTAAAATAATACGGAAGTTTGTTCATCAAAAGGCAAATCATTATGTTTCCTCGCGTCAAACTAGCCACTTGAAGTTAGGCCGTGTGCTCGCCAGGACTGATTGCCGTGAACGTTTTTTTTTTTTTTTTTTTTGTCCAAGAACCATTGTCAATTTGACTGTAGTACCTTCGGATGTGGTGTACTGTAGCAATGCTCGCCGCGCGCAATAATGCCTTCATTGCAATTCGTGTGGTGTAGAATTAAAAATAAACATCAAGATATCCGTGAGATGAGGTAACGGGTTGTCACCCGTTCGCTATTGGCGCGATGTCGTCGATGGGGTATGCACGCCGGTTGTCGTTCCGTACTGAAACGAACACAGCGGAGTAGTCAGAGTCGGAAAAAAGAAAGAAAAAAATTCATTTATCGATTGACAACACACACAATTTAAAAGAAACACAAAAAACACACGAACACTAACATACATGCACATATTCTACATCAATGATGAAGACAAACGAAATACCACCAACATCAAACAATAAATATAGTAATTAACACTACACAAAACAACCTTAATGCTGGTCAACTAATCTGACTTCAAATATAAACAAATGATGGCATACCAATGGCCGGGCAGCAGCGGCAAGTACATAAAGCATGGAGTCGATGGCAGAGCTTTCTCGAAGAACGCTGGCAAGCCGATCATGTTGTGGCGGATGCGACTGCTACGCTGGGTTTCTCGGGAGCCTAGGTCTGACGTCGTACTTCGAGCCGGTTGAGCTTACTTGAAGGAAACTACCGTGAGCGTCGTTGCGGATGTAAGGCAACACCACGCTTTTTTTTCAATTTTTCTTGTGTTTTCTGCCTTTTCCTGTTGGCTCTGATTTCGGGCAACAAGTTTTCACAGATTTGCACCACCATGCTGTTCAGGTACCCACTGTTTCTTAAGCGGCTTACTTGCAAATCGATGCTCTCCCTCACAGCATGGGGGCATGATGTTTAAATTGCTTGACTGATGCAAGCCTTGGCGATGCCTCTATTTATGATCTTAGAATGGCAAGAGTCATAACTCAGGATTTCTTTTTCTCCTCAAGTTTTGTAGCCCAGCAGATGTGGGAGCCTCTGAGCCTAATGTTTATATCAAGGTACATCCATGGCTTGTCACATAGGATAAAGAAGACAGCCCAACGCCACGATGTTCAAGTTCTGTTCTCCGCCCCGCAAAAACTAAAAGGCATGTGCAAGAAGGTGAACGCCATAGACCGTAGGGCTATGGTCTGTCACACTAAGCACGTGAAAAAGTACGTGGAATGCGCTACTTCAGTTGTTTACCAAATCCCACTAGATTGCGGGAAAGTATACATTCGGCAAACTGGACGTTGCCTAAATGATAGGTTACGGGAGCACAAATACGCGTGCCAGCTTCTGACAGCACCTAGCAACTTGGCCGCACATTGCAAACAATGCAAATGCTCCCCGCTACTAAAAGCACCACAGTCATTGGAACAACAAAAACAAAAACGGAGCGAGAAATATGGGAGGCGCTTGCGATAGCTAAAGATAAAGAGATGTGCGTAAGCACTCCATCTATCGCGCTTATCAAAGCTGAGGGCGAGTTTGCCAGGGCGAACGGGTGCATGTGAACGATGTATGCCATACCCAAACTATGATCACATGTCGTCACCTTGTCTTATCTTTTTATATGTACCCCTCCCTCCGCACCATATCTCCTTGTATATAAGCGCGTTCTTTAACAGTGTCAAACAGTTAGTAGTTTGCGCTACGTCCGCCCACGCCCTGTCCTTCCTTAACATCGTGTTTGTAAAACTGAGCGCAATATAACCATGAACGTTCACCAACTAGCCCCCTTCATTGCTATACTGAATGAATTTCAAGAAACAAAACTTTCAAAAAAAGTTTCAAAGAACTTTAAATCAGTGCATTCAGCAATATGTGCAGGTGGTCAATTCCATTCCTCGATGACAACAGGAAAAAACGAATATTGAAAGATGTTTGTGCGCACGGCATGTAGTCGGCCTATAGCTAAAGCCTAAAGTCTAAGGCCGAAAGCTCCTGCCTAGAAACAAAGAACACTCCCTAATTTAGAATGCAAGGAAGAAATTTACCCTCAAGAGGTTCTGCATTCCTGTTTTGATGCCTGATTTGTTTTCTATCAAGCTTAGTTCAGTTCATTTTCTTTTCTATGTTCCCGGGAAGAAACCGAGGAATGCGAGAGAAAAGCAGTGTTAAGAGCCACTTTACTAGCCTCACCAACACGTCTATACTGATCGTGTCAGATGATTTGGATGAATGTATAACCGTCACTGCGCTTTCTCCCTAGGGAACTGCCGAATGGATTCCACTGTTGAAAGAAAAATACTTTTGGCTATGAAACAGAAATGAAATAATAGGTACCAAATAAAAGAATATTAAATAGTTTATATACAGCTATAGGCAAAAAAAAAAAACTCGAAACACAATGACAAATTTATGCAAGTACGAGATCATCCTATAGTAAAAGGATTACTCGACTATATATTACAATATACAGAGTTGTACATGACAATAGGCAAAGAGGAGATAGTTCTATAATGCTAGCAGATGGATACATTGAAAAATCATTGCAACGCATATCGAAGCATCGCAAAACCATGAGATATATGGGATAATATGGAACATTCTTCACGGACAGAAAGTACAAGATCGCACTAGGGTGCGCGCTACTAGCAACTTCTAAAAGAGTTTCTAGTACCGCCGAACTTTGTACACTTTGTTCTCTGTATCCATTATTAACAAGCCCTACTCTATCCTAACTACAACACATGACCAACTAGCGCAGCAGTCAGGCCTCCTGAAGCAAATTTACGAAATGTTCCTACTATAAACCTACCAGGTTTTCTAGTTGTTCAGTTTTTTTACATGAAGTAGGGCATTTTTAAGAAAAGATGTCATTATTTGTTGTTGGTGGTTTATAAAAAGAGTATATTTATAACCGCAGAAGCACTTCACACGTAAGATTTTCCATTCCAAGTACATTTTTGCCATTTATTAATTATTTCTTAGACAATTTCTCAAGCATCTTGTGACAAGCGAGATCACATGTTTTGAACCTGCTTACAGATTTTATTTCGTGTCTTTGTAAAATAGCCATTATCTTCATATGTCACTTCCACAGGGGACTTCCCTGGTGAACAGGAGCAAGTCCTGCTGTATGAAGCACCTAATGGCTGCTGTGCTGTCGCTACGTACGAGCTATGGGATTACTACGATGGTGAGCACGTTGAATGTTATGTTGTCTAGCACAGGGGCCAGTAACGAATAATACTTGGTGGTAACCTGCGACTTCAGCGCTGGCTCAACACAAAAACCACACATCACACAGCACCTAGCCTCTGTGCCTCCTTGCATAAAATTTGCTTAAACTTAGATATTTTAATTTTAATTTTATCTGACATCACTAATATCGCTTAACGTATTTGACTAGTGTATGTATGGAATTGTGACACGGTGCTCTTTGGTTTTTATCATTGGCCCATTACTTGTTTGTATGCTATTCCTAATTGGCATCTCGTGCATGTGTATATGAATATTACGATACTAAAAGAAGCCCTGCAATATTACTGTTGTGTCAGTCTTCCATTTTAACAGCTAAATAATCTTACGGCGGGCTGTCTAACCGCCGTCGAGTTTGCGGTGCCTCTTCACCTGCATATTTAGAAAAAAACGGGATCAAGCGAATAAGGAAGGCAGTATACCTGAGGTCGTCGATGCCGTCTGTGGAGCATGGGAAGTGCATCAAGTTTTTAAGTGTCAGGAAACCACAACTTGTTGGTATAGTCGTCTATGTCTTGGCTTAGAGCTTGCGGCTCGATGACACCTCAACGAAGCTAGTGTCAAAGGTACTAGGAGGGTTTCCAAAGTAGTGAGAAGAGACGGGATCCAGTTTTAACCTGTAACATAGGAAGAGCCAATGAAGAATTTCAGACTGTGCTGCACTCAGGTGTCATGACGACCTGCTGTTAAAATGCCGTTTAGCTCGCGGCAGAAGCAAACGCGTGGATCCTGCGGTGAAGTCGTCCTCGTTAATTGCAGTTAGGGAACACCGTAGCGTCATCCCATGTGGAAACCCGACGCCGACCCTGAAGGATAGGATGAGTTAATGCTACATGCTTAAATTGTGCTACTTGTTCCGGGTTAACATTTAATTCTGGTAAAATGCGCTAAGGCACCTCTCTCTCTCTCTCTCTCTCTCTCTATATATATATATATATATATATATATATAAGTATGAATGTGTGTATATCGCCCATGCACATTTCAAACAAAACGATCCTGGTGCAATGATGTGGTTGTTTCTCCTAATGGAAGTTGAACTTTGATTTGTCCACCGTTTTTACTGCCAACCCTGAAGCGTCATCGATGACTATGTTTTTGTCAAACTATGACCTGTACAAATGCATTTATTCCTTTGGAAGGTCATTCTGATTACTACACGTTCGACAGAAAAACTGCCGCCACAAAGAAAAAACGACACAGAAAGCGTATTTCCTTTGTGTTCTCGGGGGATATTTGTTTTACAGTGATATAAAATAACATGTGGCGTCGTGTGTTTGTATGAACAATTTTTAAGGACGCCACAGAAATAATCTAATCTTAAAACTTTCTTTTTCTTAGAGGCGGACATGAAGACATACAGTAAGTATATTTTGTATGTCAAAAAGCTTCGTACGCATTATATATTCTATTGTTATTTAAAGCCATATTTGTAATGGCCACTTTATGTACAATATTCTGCATTTCTAGAACATTTCCCACTAAACAGTAACATCAACTATTCGATTACGTTCGTATCATTCAACATATGAACACAATAAAACGAAAATACCAATGTGTGTTGGAAAATAAATTATATTCAACTTGGCTGAAGGAAAAAATACGCCTAGCAACAGTGGTGTCAGCTATGACGCCCCAGTGGGTGAATGAAATAGCATTAGCAATTGTTATTCGTTTGCCTGCGAGTACATCGAGTAGGTGTTAACTCATACTCTACCAAATGTGTTCGTTGTTTTCAAAATTGTGAAAACTTTTTCGGAGGTCGTTTTTTACTACACTCTGAGGAGAAATGTTTCAGCACCTCCTTCGCCGAAGATCGAAAATAAAATCAGAATATTATAGCATAAAATATGATGGAACCAAAAAAAGTTATCTGTTATAAATAATTAGGAATCGTGTTTGTGTCTATGCGGGGCAATTCAAACTATTGCGATTGCTAAATTAACCGCTTCAGTCACTTGCTATGTCATATTGCGCGTTTATAGCTCTGTAGCTATAAGTTTCAACACGGCTTATACAAGGGCTTCAAAAATACCATGCATACCACTGATAGCAGAATCTTTCTTTTAAATTAGGACTTCTGGAATTGAAGTATCAATATACAACATTCATTCACACAATCGAACGAACAAAATTTGAGTCAGTTCCTGCCTAGATTTGGAAATATGTATTTAGTCATCTCATAGCACAAAGCATGGAAATACTACGCTGGCTATACTGAGCTCGGTCACCCCGTATTGGCGACATGCCTGAAGGGGACGCCCATGAGCTGCTCTGGTATATGGTAGCCTTTTCAATGCCATTTTTATATTTTATTTCTTCATGCTGTTATTTCGAAAGGGCTCCTGCTTGAGTCGTAATAAAGATAGAGCCAGAAACTGGCGCATTGGTGACAAAGATCTCTCTTTTGGCATACCTATATACAATTTATCAAGCATTGTAAACAATACACGAATGAAAGTTAAGGCATGTCGCATTTTATGTGTAAATTAAAATAACACAATGCATCAGGAAACCTGGCACAACGTATACAATCGAAAAGTGTGGTGACCGTTCCTTATCGCGCACGTAAGTACGGCAACGAATACAGTGCCCAAAGGCTTTAACGAAAAGCTGTAATTGAAGCAGTTACTATGCGGTAGGCGTGGGATTATGGACACGTGGTGCTTGTGCGTCATTGCTTCTGGCGACATTATTTTAAGGTGCTACTTCTTCTTTGTATTGATATGAATATATGTGACCAGAAAAAGAAAGTTCATTGTGGAATGTTTTGTGCTTCCGTTTCCGCTTAAAGCAAGCCTACAACTTGGCGAGAAGAGGAAAACTGTGAATGGATGTGCTTAAAACTTAAGCACCATTCACGACGAGTTGAAATGCTAGCACTGGTGACAAAAAAAACCACAGTGTTAAATTTTCTACTCTCATGTCTAGCCTTGAAAATGCTTAAGGTTAACATACACTAGGGTGATAATGTGTCGGTGAGCCAGGTTGTGTATGAACTCGAAGCTGTAGAAAAGCGAAAAGAAATTTGCATTCTAAAGAAAGAAGATAAGATTCCTACAATATGTACCGAATATTACTATTGTGCATGCTACACGTAATACAAAGTTTGAAGTTCTGCTTAAATTACAGGACACAAGTGTAGTACGGAAAAAACCTTACGATTACCCCACTGAACCTAATCCTTAGCTGAGCGAAGAGCAGGCCAAACTTATCTGTCAGTTTTTTATTGCCGCATTTGTTGCCAATAACCATAGGGCCACAATAAGCGGGAAATATCCAACTATGTACGTACTAGAGCGCTAAAAAACAAGCAAAGTAAATTCCATTTGGTATGCTTACAATTGACGTAATTGTTGACCACGCAGGAGGATGTTCTTGGCGTTCAGTAATAGATAATTCTAAATGCTTTCAGCAGGTACGACGTCAAGAATTCACAAAGCAGCACACTGCTTTTATAACTCCAATGCACACCTACGAAAGCAACTTCCTTCTCTTCAGTTAAAGACATCGATCAGCTTGTTTCAGGAAATGATAAATATGGTTTGGGGGTCACACATACTGAACTGCACAAAGCTACAGGTGGCGCTAAAATTCTGAAAGCAACGCATATTTTGAGACGAGACATAAAAAGGCAGAATTACTGTGCCTCCCAGACTTGTTCCGAAAATTCTTGAGCTTTACCACAACATGTCCCGTTAGTGTGGTAATGGTGGATTTTGGCGCGCTTACATAAAACTGACAAAACAGGTTAACAAGGCCCTGGAGAAAAGAAGACATGATACCATGTGCACAGTTATATCAAATACGCAAGGGTATTAAAGTGAAGTTTAGAGAAGCAACTTATCGGGTAATATTACGAAAGCAATCAAGCGTACGGTTTTAAGGTATTCGTATTGACTTCGCTGAACTCTAAAACAAAAAATCTAGAGGCGTGAATTCAACGCACGTATTCTTGTTATGTAATGTCGGGATTAATGCGCCGGCAAAGGTCAAATACGTCCTCAATGTAGCTGGTGAAGTTTTCACCCTTTTGCTGAGCGCGACTACGGAAGCGTTGCTTTGCGCGAAGCTTGCGCACAGCAGGGCGACCGAACACTTTTTTGAAAGCATGGGTAAATGCTGTCCAGGTGGAAAGGTTGTATCCTGATTCCGGAACCAGAGATTAGCGACTCAAGAAAGATGGAAGATGACGTTAGTCAGTTTAGCTTTGTCCTCCCACTTGTTATGCCCACTCACCAAACTAATATCAAACCAAACTAATATCCAAATAAAATAAATTACAAATAAAATTACCAAACTAATATCATTTCATCCCTTTTTGTTTAGTGTCCGGAGCGCTCGAATCACGTAAGTGAATACTCTTACTGCAAGAGTTCTAGCTTTTCTTCGTTTCGTTCTTGATTTTTATTGACGATATCTACGTTATATACTCAAAAACTGTCTTCAAAGAACTCAATGAAGACTGTTGTAGGTGTAAAAATACATAAAAAAGTGCAAATGAAGACAGGACTAGGGCGCGGACTGCGAACTCTTCATTATATGAAGCGAGATGAAGCCACTGTATAAGGAACGGAGTTACATGCGCTACCTAGAAACCCACACTCAAAAAAGTACGTAAGCATTTTGCCGTCATTCAAATGTGAGACGAGCACACTTTTTTTCTTCGTCAATTGCAAACTGAGGTGCATCAGGGGAAAGCTCATTACATGGTCGTAGCAAAAAAAAAAAATTGTCAAGAAGAGGAACAATACCCAATGGATCCTAACGAAGAGAATGTGGTGATAAAGATAGGAAACGGGGACCCCGTAACAAAAACCAGATATTGATGAAATTAAGATGCAGAGCGAGGATTCAGAAGGAGCAGCAATCGCATACGTAAATATCGAGAAAGGCAACCTTCCTGTCCTGAAATAAAACTTAAGGAGTGCATGCGCACTTATAAGTATTTCGGCAGATCATAAAAGCTGCAATAATGTTTTTTGTCTGTCAGACCACGCGCTCTTGCCAAGTCCCCAAATCCTATAAGTGCGTGCGACACATGCAGATCCACTCCGCCTCCCAGTCGAAGACTAATAGGCCCCTCCACTGTTAGTTCTTAAGGCCAGACTGTACTCCCATGTTCGAACATTATTACAGCGACATTTTTGTAATATATCAAGTTTCCAGCAAGGTAATAGAATACGGTAAACAGCCCCCCAGGCACAATCTGTGAAATGATTTACACGCCTCTTTGAACATAGCGTTTACTTTTGTTTGGGCATACCTGAGCGTATTTTTGTTAACTTGAAAACAGTGAACAACAAGATTTTCAACCAATACCTGCTTGCAATCTCTGCTTTGTAGGAGACTTTGGGCGTGGACGCGTTAACGTTTCTTCACTAGTTATCTCACTCTTTCACCTTAAGGCTGCAGTCTTTGTATTTTTGCCGTAGACTCTTACATGCGAAGCGCACTCGCTGTAAGGGATATGGCTGCACGCAGTTGACCCACCTAAACCTTGAAGCTTCTCTGCATTTGGTACGCACAATTTTCGTAGTCTGCTACGCTGGATATTAAGACTTACCCAGTTATGTGAATCGAATTTGTACTTTCGTATACAAACATGTGTTTCTTAGTTGTTGGCTCCAGAAGATATGTTTCTCAGCGAAATGAAGACTCGAATTCAAAAGCTGCATCTTGTTATTAAAAAAACTTGCCATATCATCCTGCACTCTTTCATCCGATATGATACGCTGCACCTCCTAGTAGTTATCAACACACACGAAAGCACCCATGACATTCAAATGCGACAAGTCTTGATCGAGCGCTTGTCGAAGACTTCCAAAAGATATCGCTTAGGACTGTTGCAAGACAAGAGCTCATGTTAATTCGAGCTCGATTTGCAGTTTCACCCAAACGGCGAGGAATGAAATACGATATCAAATTAGTAGACAGCTGTTCGAAGTAAAGATAGTAGTTTTATCGGCAGTATCAACTTGGAAATATTGGAGTGGCAAAACGAACATACAGGATTTCTCCGCTTTCTGGGGGAGGGAGCATGTGATTAGATTGGCAACTTTTATTGTTTTTTTATGAGTCTTCTTGACCTAGGCTCGTTACAGGGCGGATAAAATAAACACTATTACATAATACAATACATGAAAAAGAGGCAGTGTTTAGCCGAAGAAAAAAATGATAGCAATCATAAGCAGATATAGAGGTCAAAATAGGAATATAGCCCACAATATGACAAAGAATAAATCATATGTGACACCAATGAGGATGCAAAAGACAGAGGGAAAAAAACATCAAAAGCAGCCAAGGATTCACAAGCATATTGCTCAGAAAATAATAGAAAACAGGGAAAAAGTGTCCCAACTTGATGTAAATCAGCAGTATGAGATATTTCTAAAACTTTAATTACCGCAATGGCAATGATATGAAAGCGACAATTGAAATGGTTATAATGAGGCGGAATGAAGGAATTCGGGGGGTAAGAAGTTTTATTCTACTTTTCTTTTAGGGAATAATGAATATTTAAAGCACGTTTTATGCCACTGTGATTGGTTGCAATTGTTCTTTATGGAAACTTCTTAAGGCTCGAGAAGAACAGTAGATTTAGGTAAAGAACAGCATATACAATAAATGAGTTACGGTGTAATTGATAACAGGATTCTTCTATGATCAGCAAGCTTAGAATGTGTACGATAATTTAACACATTAGTGATAGAATATGTGTCCCTATCACGATAGTATGTATCAAGCCGCTCTTCTCTGGACTTTTTCAAGCTTGTGTAGAAGACATCTTTGGTGCGGATCTCATTTAGCGCTCGCTTAATTTAACGAGGTACGTACAAGACTCCATACGCGGTTAACTTCACCTTCAGAGTAGGACTTCCCTTCGTTCAAATATGCTTACGGTGCGTTTTCCAGTTTGTACATTTAGATATTGTTACGCCAAGGTTTTTAAAAGCGTCAACTTTTGTTAAATGGTGTACATCAGTATCATAATCAAATGCTACCATGTTTTTAGTTCTGTTAGTCAGCCGCATGTATTACGTCTTGCTGAATTTATTTTCATTTTGCTTTTTGTGCACCACGACGCGCCAACCTGCCGCGCACAATTTAGTGAAATTTGGTCTCGGCAGCCGGTAATTCCCAAGTAAATAAATCAATCATCCGCTAATAAAGGTACCGTAATATTATGAGAAATTCTGTCTTAAAAATTATTTACGTACCACAAAAAGAGAGCTGGACCAAGCACAGGGCCCCGAGGGATATTTGAAGTCGCCCCCAGATCCATCTATATATTTACTTACTGTCTCATCTCGCGATATACAGCTGGTAGTCTCCGCTATTTCTATTTCAATCTTTGACCTATATTGAACAGTACTTTACTGAAGCTGTTTCTATAGAACATTTTCTTCAAAAGGACACGGTGATATAAGCGCTCAGATTATTTGTCCTTTACAGTGGACAAGCCTAATCTTGAAAAATATTAATAATAAATCTGTACTTGGGGCGGGGGAGGTTTGTATAGCAGAATTACCTTGCGTTGGCTACGAGAGAGAAAAAAGTTAACACAAGTCAACCCTTCCCTTTATTGCATTACATTGTTTTTATAAATCAATCTTACGAATAGTTTTCTAATGATCTGTATATACACTAAAGAAGGTGTCCGCCTGCATTATGAAGTATCTGTTTTTTTCTGCTCTATTGCCTTTTAAGTACCTTGAACATCTTCCTGAAAGTCGTCTTCATAGTCTTGTGTACGAGGTGAAGGTCCAGCATAATTCCCTTTTATGAAAAGCAATATAAGTTGTCTTCAAAAAAGTTGTTTTCACTGTATTCACAATATTTTTCAGAGCAATGCCATCGCTGGGCTCGAGGTGTTTAGTGCATATTATTTTTATTTTTCGGGGGGCTTCTTATAATAGTCAGTAATGATGCCCAATAACTGTGAGCCATAATACAGGTAAAATGACAGTTTCTTTAATAATTGAGAACTTCCTGCTTACAATTTTTTTTTTCATTTAGGAAGGAATGCTCCTGATTGTATCTGGAAAACCATGCAAATAAAGACTACAATGAAGATTTATGGCTAATAAGTGTACTGAACAAATAGGCGCAGAATAACATCGCAGCAGCATTATGGAGGCGGGAAAACTGAGAAGCTACTCTGTGGCTTTTGGCCTGGTCGAAGCGGTGGCATTCTTTGATTATGACTTCGATGGTGGAAGCATTCGTGTATGTCACCAAGTCAACACATTATCCACGGCGGCTTTCAATAAAATACGCGTTCAATTTTAGTAATATAATATTATTCGATTATTTCTACCAGCTCAGTTGTTCCCATAATACCCTCGCACAAGAAACTATTGCACCATAATCAAACTGCCACTGTAATGTTGAGAGCTGCGTGAATAGAATAACGTTTTCAGAAGGAATGTTAGCACTTTTTGAAGCTAGGTGACTATATGAATTCTAGTGAAATAGGTGAACATGTGTGAGCTCCTAAAGAAAATTCCGCAACATAGCAAAGCTATCTAAAGGCATATAAACAGTTTGCAGAGGCCTTTACGGAGGTATACCATTTCTGACAATGGAAATGAAACATGAAAGCAGAAATTGAACAGCCCGTTGAACGAAAAAGAAATAATGAAACCTTGCTGCGGAAAAGTAAACGTCTAAAATTGTGAGGATAAACACAGGAACACTCTTGCATGAGAAGAATTTAAGCAATTGAGAAACAATTGAAGCCTAAAATAGGACTAGCTAGGAAGCGATATCGCACAGGCAAGTTTTCAGCTTCCAATCGCTAGATTGAGAAAACATGAAACTTTACCTACTCTATCATAGGGAGACCTACAAACAAGTGTACAGATGACACTATTGCGGACTGATTTCCCCATTCACCCGCTTAGCAGATCACAAATGGTTTGAAAAAGCACTTTACTGAGTAGGCAAAGAACACCACAAATGGGTGCACACCCGCTAATCTCCCAAGCAATAATACGTTCTTCAGCGTTCATTTTGATATTCTTTCGACGCGTCATGGAACTGAACTGCGGGATAAAATGCCATCTATGACCTTAATGAAATATCAAGGTTTTGATAAACTTAGGATGTGAGATAAACCAGCGAATTTGGGTGTACTCAAATCAACGCTGGTTTAGATCTTAAATTAAAGAATTAAAACCAGCCAGAGTCATGAAATTATGAAAGTTAGCGTTGTCAGACCGCTTTATAAAAAAGGATCTCAAGAATTGTACGACCATTACCCACCAGTACTCACCAGTACGTATTCTTTCGTCTTTGGAAGGCACATTGCAAAAATGATCCATGTTGATTCTGTTCTATCCTGTGAAAAGTTCAGCCTCATGAATCAATCAATTTGGTTTTCCTGATGACAGAGTACTACTGGCCTGTTGGAAGATGTAATGTCCACATCTGTGACAAATTCGACAAATACAATGCAGTTTTGACTCCTCGTTGGCACACAAAGTGCATTTGACACATTAGGTCATGAAGTGTTACTCTCAAAACTAAGCTGCTGTCGTTTCACAGGTCCCTATTTCTAAGTTATTTTTATTATTTAACAGGTAGACAGCGATGTGTCCATGTAGCGGAGTCCTATACCCTTTTGTTGTGTGGTAAATGAGGTGTGCCACAAGAGTATTTTGCGACAACACCTGTTTAACCTTTATATGAACGATCTTTGGTGCTTACCACACAAACAAAAAAATATAGGCTGCTGACACAGCTTTGTTTATATGGAGCAATCTTTTTAACAAAGCTCCTCGAGTAGCACAGTATGACGCATTTAAATTATTTAACTGGTTGGTTGACAACAAAGTGTTCATTAATAAATTTAAGAATAACAGGACATATTTTGAGTGCGATCACTCCGATGCATGCTCATTTGTGCCGATAACTCAAAAGAAACACAAAATGTCTGTGTCTACACTTTGCCAATACGTTTTCACGGAATGTCCACATTAAAGAGCTCGTAAGACGTTTATGTGCTGAGTGCGCTCGTTTGTATGCCTATAGAATTTGTGCGATACAAACGTCCGTAAAATGGTTTACAAATCGCATGGTGAATCGATCATATGGTACAAAATAGTAATTTACGGCTTTGCTTATTCTAGTAGGTCTCGTATATTTATCCGTATTCTAAAAAAATATTGCCTTTAGCCGCACACATGGCACCCTCGATCATGGGCAGGATGTGTTGTTGAGTATGCACCCGTCGAATATGTTGTTTGTCGAGCAACTAATTCTGGTTGGCGCCGTGTGTAAAAATTGCTTTTCGACAAATTCAAAAACTTGAACGCCAAATCTTGCTGCTTACGTCACGTAGAAAAAAAAAGCCCTCCATCCTTTCCCTGCAAACGTGGATCTCCAGCGAAGCTGTTTAAAAGCAACACTACTGCTACTGAGGGGGTATGCAAGGTTTTATGGCTTTGCGGTAATGGTAGTTATGCTATTTCAACGAAATTGTAGAAATGAGAATGATGTTAATCTTGACAGTACGTCGCCGCCCATAGCAGTGATGCGAGAAGATCCGAACCAGTTGCTAGGCTGATAATTTTATATACCAAAGGTTAGGAACGTCCTACCCCCCGTCGCAAGCTGGCGCCACTGCGGCAGTTTGCGCAATAGTAATCGTTACCGGGAGACCTATGTGGAGACCTGTCCGTGCTTTGCATTGCTCTCACCAGCGCCTAATCGTAAATTATGTCGTTCGGATGCTTGTTTTTAGCTTGTTCTTTATTGGAATACGTGCTTTTGAGTATGTTGTCTGAGCAATTCTAAAGAATCAGTGCTCTGTTCGCTTCATTTTTCTGAGTGCTTTTAGCCTCTCCCTTACGAGGGTATGAACCATTGCTTACGGTATGAGCCATTGATGATGGCAGTTTTCTGTCGAAGAACGCGAGAGAATCCCGGCATCCTCGCCATATACAACTTCGCTGTAATACGTTGTGCATCTTGCGTACACAATCTATGACAAGAGAGCTCACGCTATCTACACTCTGGGTAATTTTGGTAATTACAATAAAATTATTAGAATGAATTAGAATCAAATTATTCCTATGGACACGTGTGATATTTAATGCCTAGATTTGGTAAGCCTTTTATCCAAGATTTCATAAGAACGTATAGAATGACAGAGCGCATTCACAAGACTCCTATATACTACGTACCATTTTCATATTTTCTTACTTAACGGAACCTGTGCGTGCAAACCGATCGCGAAGTTATCTTTTATGTCAATGTCCTTCTTTTAATATGCCTTATAGGCATAGTATGTGGCTGCCTTTTAAGTATCACATCGCGCTATTTCGTTTTGTGTTTCAATATCCTTTCATTTTATTTTTAGTGTCTTCATCATCCGTTGTGTACACGTATTAGCACCACAAGCACTAACCTACTGCCGCGTCGTTTACACAAGCTACGTTGCTTATGCGAGCTGGATATGTAGTAACTGTGACGTCAGTGGATATATATATATATATATATATATATATATATATATATATATATATATATATATATATATATATATATATTATTTTTGATACTATTATTATTATTATTATTATTATTACAGCGAAAGCTGTATATGGCTAACCTTCCTTAGTTTTTTCGGCAACCCTCACCAAAGAAGATCATCAGGTGGGCCGATTCTAATGATAGTGCAGAAAGGGTTCAACCTCAATGCCACATACACGTGTGCGCTCAGGAATCTGTAGCGAGCCCTTTGGTATATTCGGCATAGGCCCACGTGTGGGGAGTTCTTAACGCATGCTTCACATTCGCCACGGGTGGGCTCGGCATTGCAATCTCCTTGGGATCGTCCAACGTATGGGGATGGCTAAACGCCTACTCCACTTCCTCCGCGGGTCGGTCCGGAGTTGCAACAACTTCGGGATTTGGCCTACGTATGGGGGGTTCTCAACGCCTGGGTCACCTCCGCCGCGGGTTGGCACGATATTGCCCTATCTTCGGGTTGACCCGCGGCGAAGGTGAAGCATTTTGCTTCTCGTTTCAGATCTATGACTGTCGTCAGGTTACACTGCCATTCCATCTTCACAGGATGTAATGGTCGTCAATTTTTACTATGCAAAAGATTACTATTCGTGAAACTAACATTACTTCTTTATGTTTTCTTTAGGGGGAAAATGTAGGAATGTCACCGGTAAGTAGATGTTGCGAAGCTTGTATTTTTGCTCCATGTTTCACTATTGTTGATATAGTATTGTCGTAAGGTATTGTTGTCGTTTTACTGGAGGCATTGTGCGAGCAGTAATCTACTTTGACGTCATAACTTCAGCTATAGATGGCCTCCAAATGTGCAACCACGTTAACGGCTGGCACTCCAATATTGCAAACTATAAAATGTGCATTTACCAAAGAAAGGTATGGTATTCCTGCTTTTTTTCTGTCATTAAGTGACTGACAGCTCATTATAAATACACTCTTTGAATGTTTGCATAACAACCATAGTTCTCTGCCCATACTTTGAACTGATGAACTCAGCAGGTAGATGCTTGGACGTTTTAAGTGTATGTTTGAAAACAGAAACTGCTTTGAGATATAGGCTACAAGGTACAGCCAGACGAACGAGAAAGGACGGAAACCAAAAACAATACTGTTACACAAATTCCCAAATCTTATTCTACAGGTCTCACCACACCACCCGTGGCAGCGTAGTGCCTATGGCGTTATGCTAATAAGCCCGATGGTGTTCGATTGCATTTCGATGGGGCGTGAGATGCGAGAGCGTCTGTGCATCGCGCATTGTGTCCACTCCGGACACAATGGAAAATTATTCCGGAGTTCCTCACTATGGCGCGCGTTATCATCAAATAAGGCCTTCGCTTTGCTGCATAATATCCCGAAATATGCTTTTGGTTTTAAACCACAACGCAACTTCTGCAAAATGCACAAAACAAACGAGAACTAAAATATTTAGCCAGGACTTTTTATACGAAAGGCATGAGAACAATGAGATGTCGAACCAGGTTGAACAAAATAAATTGCCCAATCAATATTATTGTAACCCACATATGTTAAATTTGAGTGATCGATCTATGCCTTCAAGTCTGAATGAAAGGCGCTCCATGTTTGGGTCAGAGAACCCATGCGTCGATCAAACAACGCCTCAGTTTTCAGAGCAGTGAGATTAAAGAAAGTCATGCTAGGGGAACACTTCTGGCGATACCCGAATGAAGGCTGCCACATCGCATATAAATATAGCATCACTACGAGCGAGGGCGCAAGCCATACCAACATGGTGGGCTACAAAGGCAACCGCTCCAGTGGTCGTCGCATGCAAGACAGATGTACGCCAGCACAGCAAGCTCCCAGCACTCGGATAGGATACTTTGACTGTTGGTCTCTCGACTGACAAGAAAAACTAAAGGTGCCACAAACAATTTCACAGGTTGCTGCTTGGGTGTTGCCAACATGAGACACCCAAATCACGACACGTAAATTGAAAAATGCCTAAACGGCCACGCTAATGCCAACAAAAATGCACTGATGGAATACGCATTGTGCTTAAGTGACAATAACGCAGTCGGATCTCGGAAATACTACGACAACGCGGGTGGCAGCATTCCTGGGTGCTCGAAATCGTATTATTGAAATCTGAAGAAAAAAAGAAAAACAAGTGAATCTAGTTCTAGCACCCTTGCTTCTTACCACGCCTAGAGGATGACTATCTCTGGAGCGCTCTGAAATGAACACCCGAAGTTGCTATTGAAACTGAGAGTATGGTGTGAGAATAATGAAGTATTTGCATATTCACATTTCCAATTCGACAATATGTAAAATTGTCATATACAAAAAAAAGCTATTACAGTACTCACAATACAAAGAAGTGAGACACAACTTATGTATTCAATAAACACTTTGCTTTGTGTATTATCACAGATGTATTAATATTATTTTACTGTATATGAATTCTTTGGAATAGCTAGCCAATATTATAACGAGTAATCTATAATAGGTATTTATTGTTATTTCTTCAAATTACCACTTTTTCAAGAAATACCTGCTTCATCTTCCAGATATTTATACACTCTCAGCTTTAAAGGGTGTATTAATGGAGTGTATATCACAAATAAAACATTCTAAATTGCACATGCGGAAGCAGAATTACTACTAATAAACAATCAATGTACCTGGGATAGTTATTGGACTAGATGCCAAAGAAAAGAAGTGAAGAAGAAAGCATCAGGGAGAGGTGATATTGAATGACCTTTCATATTCCATTTACCAATTATTGTCAATGGCCTACAACAGGAATTTAGGTTTTTCATTGGGACCGGTGTTTTCCGCCCTTGGCCTCCCAGGAAGTTCCTATAGCTCAGTCAGGCAAAGGATTCCAAAGAGAAAAATATTGCACCTAAATCAAATGCACACCCGTGAGCAAAAGTATACGGACCAAAGGTTCGCCGACAGAACATAATTTCTCCGTAAATACAAAATTTCAAGTTCCATTAGCTAACAGAGCAGAAAACGAGTTTTGTCGCAGATTCCTTGTCTTGTATACTTCCGCTCTCGGGTGTACATACATTATTAGACAGAAAATTAAAGTTGGAAGCGAAGCAGCTTGCCATCACCTTGAAGCACAGCCCGCATAATTCATATGGACACTAGGCAGTTCTGATTTTGGGCTAGTGTTCCGAGTTGTACTTTCATCTATATTTGGGCGTCTAGTGCAAACGTAATGCTAGGAGTGTTACTCAGCTCTGACTAACGCAGTTGAGGCACGTGTGGAACTACATTTATCCCAAGGGTCCCTTTCCTCGTAATATGTCCATATTGTCCAGTCACTAAGACGTGCAACTATTTACAGGTTATATTTACAACAGCTGGTACAGGGCTGACTGGTTAGATTTACAGCGCGAGCTGAGATCGTTATTCCTCCTCTTTTTTTGAGTGATGGCGCCCACGCGCCTGGTTCAAACAATCAAATACCACCGCATGTAGCATAATCCCCCGGCGGCAGAAGCGACGTCCCGGAGCGTCTAAATGACATCACTGGGAGGGTGATACTGCATCAGTCGTGTAGCGCGTACGATATCACTGGACTGGGAAGCATATGGGGCGCCAGGGGCGATCTCGTAGGTGCCGGGAGTCATGGTAGGAAGCACTCGGTATGGGCCTGTGTAACAAGACGGCAGTTTTTTCTGACAGGCCCACCTGACACGATGGAGACCATAGAAGCACCAGAAAAGTAAGCGGGAAGTGCACATCTCGGTGTCGCCGGTCGTACAAATGCCTTTGACTCTCTTGGGATTTCAGAAAGTGGTAACGGGCAATTTCCGCCCAAAGGCGGAAATTGCCAACTGCGGAAATTGTCAAGGGTGGGCACCACTCCGACAATAATAGCCGATATAAAATGAATGGCCGATAATAAAACAATTAAGTCTAGGCCGCCGTTCCTGCGACCCGGTCGACGGAGTGGAAAGTGGGGGTAAGCGTTATAGTGCCCTGGTCGTTCGAACGCTTAGGGCCCGAAAGCGTTAGGTTCACCCAAATAGACGCTAAATAATGGTTTGGCTTGGCTCCGTATATTATTTTTAAATAGGTGGCGCTAAAGCGATGAACGCGAATCGGTGCTTCCGTTCTGCCCGTGCGGTATGGTGCGGTCTTCGCTTGTGTCCGTGGCTGTGGAGAAGTGATTGTAGCTGTTTGATGTCGTTAAATGTCAGAGCTTGTGGCGAAGTCATTGAGTATGGCCGTAGTAGTTCTGCCCATGTAGTGTTTTGCGGACTTCACCTGTGCCTGTGACTGATCGTGTTGCCCAATAGCTTTGTGGAAAGCGACGTGGTTTGTGTGGATGTCATCGCAGCGTTTGCCAGCTCCTGGGTGGCCCCTGTGCCAGTTATTGATGGCGTTGCGCAGAAGCTTTGTGGAAGTTGATGTACCTTGTGTGGATTTCGTTGGCGCTTATGACTGCCTTAATTATAGGTGGTCACACTGCCTTTTGAAGCGCGTCCGAGCGCGAGAAACTTCACCGAATTTTTTGTAAACAACGTGGACGTCTCGAAATGTTAACTAGAAATCAACCAGCAGCAACCAAGTCTGTATTTTGTGGTTTTTCGAGCTTATGCTCATGCGAGCAGCAGAAGGACAAAAGATCCGTTACATAATGTCAGTTCCATAAAATTAGCTTTGCCGCAATACAGTCATGTTATGCGGTGAAGCATACGTAATGTATTGCGGTAAAGTATATGAAAAAGTAGGCAGGGACCACTGCGTTATTATGATCATGGCCGTGCGCGAACAAGAAAGAATCACAGTCGAAGCGCATGGCACAAACCTTGCCAATGCTTCAATTGGAAAAAGAAAGAAAACGAATTGGAGTGGGTGATGCCAAAAACAAAGCCTTGACTTTTGTATTATCAAAGCAGTTCCGAGAATAGTCAATCATATTCCAAGCTCCTGCATTATTTATGATTGTTTAAAGTATATGCATATATTGTGCACCAGCCTTAGCACCAATTCTAATGTACTTTAATGATGTAAGTTTAATAACACGTGGCAAATATATAATTTGTGCTGTATGGTGTTGTGCTGTTTATAAACTGCTGCTTTCATGTGGTAATGTGTACATCAATGGCTGGAAGAGTTGATGCATCCTCCTTATAGAACTCATTGAAACCACCTGTCAAGCCATCATTGTTCTTGCGGTTGTACAGCATATTTCACAAAAATTGGGATAGTTATATAGAACGAGTAGCTGAGGCTTAACATATCCACATGCATGCACAGGAGTGCGGGAGTCGACCATCTATCTCTCTAACTCAGGTTGAATGTGCATACTTGAGTAACATGTAACACTTGTTGGGTGTCAGGTTTCTTTTATTGTTAGCCTAGTTTGTGTTTTTTTTTCTCCCATTTGTAGGTTTTAGTGTGTGTTGCTGTGTATGTATATAATTGCTTCCAGAGTGGCCTTCTTGTTGCTAATAAATTTAGAGAAGGCAGCGTTCTTCATTTTGTGCATCAGACAGCAAGTGAGCATGTTTCAAAGGATGTTGGATTTTGTTGCCATAAGCAACAAAAAGGCATAAGCATATAGACTGCTTGCTGGAGGTACTCTTTATAGCATTAAGGATATTATCATGCTGATAACTCTGTGCACAATAACTATAAAGATCACATCATGTCTGACATGTCTTCTTGCCACCATGAAATCTTGTCAGATGCACAACACGGGACATACACCACAGATCTTGGCCAGCCATTCTCATTTGTCGTCTCGACCTCCTACCACTGAGCAGACTGGTCCAAGAGACAAAACATGCAACTTTTATCTGATTAAATGTAGTGCATGTTGCACAAAATTAGATGTCAGGTGTTATTGTTGACACAGATACATATCTGTGAGCCTCATAAACTAATGTCAAAAGAAAGAGAGTAATACCCATGAAATGCACTCTTGGTAGCATGGCAGGACCATTCTCTTGCAGAGTTAAATAACAACCATGCAGCAGTATCATGATATCAAGCTGAACAATAATTCACTCCAAGAATAGGTTTCTTCATGCAACATTGCACTGATAGTCTTGAAATACAATACCCATTGCTAACAGAAGGCCTTCCAAATTATGCATGACAGGAGGGCATATTTTAGGAAGCAAGAATGAAAACGGAGCCGGTTAACTATGAAAGTTGTGAATGCAACTCTGCAGAAGTTAGAAAAATGAACCAAATGGAATAGTTTAAAAGTAAGGGGTTTTGAGACAAAAGGCCGTTTTATTCCATGCCAGAAAAGCAAGCATAGGTTGAAATGCTTTCCACATACATACCTTCAAGGTGCATGTACAGGGTCTGTCCTGAGAGTAGTGTCAGTAAGGCGATTAAAAATCATTTATTGAATTTGTTGTTACAAAAACTTTAAAAATCTTCAAAATACTCTCCTTTTGCGTCAATACATCGGCTCCAGCGAGACTTGCAGCTCTCGAATGCGTTGCGGTAGTCCTCCTCCAGAATGGCCTTTAATGCTGTGGTGCTAGCTGCTTTGATCACGTCCGCTGTCCCAAAATGATTGCCTTTCAGGGGTGTTTTGAGGCATGGAAACAAAAAAGTCGAGGGGGAGCCAAGCCCGGGCTGTACGGGGGCTGGGGGATCGTTGGCACCCCTTCTTTAACCAGGTAGTCGGTGACGATGAAGGCACTGTGGGCCAGCACATTATCGTGGTGCAAGTTCCAGTTGTGTGCAATGTGTGCAGTTGTGTGCAATTAAATGTTGCCTTGATTGGCTAGGCAACAAGAAAACTTACCCGTTTATTTCACAAATTCTAAATTGAAACATGTTTTTATTACCTCCATGTAGCTTATTGATATATACGTGTGTGCGTGTGTGTGTTCTGAGGCTGCCTTTTACAGGAATAGTAAAGATTGGTTTGGCAAGTTGGCACCTGTACCTTGAGGTTGTAGTTCATTCTCAATGAGATACAAGGAGGTAATAACATATGTTTCAATCGAGAATTTGTGAAATAAATGGGTAAGTTTTTTTGTTGACAAGCCTGGCCAATCAAGGCAAGTTTTAATTGTTGATATGCTTGCGGTATGGGAATAAGCAGCTACAATAAAATTTACAGGTTGGTTTTGTATGGCTTCAACTAAATATGAGAGTTGTGTTTTTTGTCGGTGTATCCCGGATTGATGAAGCATACTCCAGTTTTGATCTTGCAAGCATATTATACAGTATAAGTTTAAGGGAAGCAGGAGTCCAAGAAAACTTGCAGCACAAAAAGCCATGTGTTCAGTTATTAGCATTAGTCAAAAAGTTGATATGCATTTACACTGAAAGATCACTAGCAAAAAATCTGATAGGGCGACCTAATAAAAATTATATCAGTTTTTTTCTATTGCATTATGAAACGATACAACTGATACACTGATAAAATTACTTTTAGTTCTATTCTGGACGTATTTGTGCTATTCTGCTTGTACCAGTCTACTAGTGTATTCCTTTTATTAGTGTAATAATGTATTCATATTAGTTTGCCAGATCTATAGTCTATCAGTATCTATATGTGTTGTATAGGTGTAATGTGCTTCAAGGAGAAGCAAGCTTCCTCATTTGCCCAAAAAATGAGTCAGAAATAATGCATTTATATTATCACAAAAGACAATACATACAAATCAAATATGAAGCCCAGGATTCAGAAAGGAAAGATTGTTGGAACAACTACACACCATGCAACAGCTTAAAAAGAATAAAAATGTGATCACATTTAAAAGAGAAGAAGGCGGAGTGCACGCTTTCGCGTGCACTCCGCCCCCAAAGCGTCGCCCGGTCGCACTGCGACGACGCTATCATGAAAAGCGCCGGCAGCTGGGAGCGAATGCTTCGTCTGCTTCTCGTTCTAACGGGTCATCAAAACTCGAGATTGCGCAACCTTCAATACTAAACGTGCGGGAAAACAGCTTACATGGTGCCACGCCGTCTTGGCATGCCCGCTCTTTCCACACGCAGCAGATTACCTCTAGAGCAGGGTGCGCGGCTGCGTATGCGCCCAGCCGCGTCTCGGCCAGTCATGGCCGAGACGCGCGCCAACTTACCCCCCCCCCCCCCACTCCGCCCCCTCGCGCGCGCTTGATCGCGTTACCGCGAGCTCGCTTTCCTTCCCCACTTTGCCATTGCTCGCGTGGGAAGGCCGCACTTATGAAGCCACCATCTTTCTTGTCTCACCCTCGCACACACTTTCACTCGCACCTAAAGCACAATTAAGTGCACGGGGCGCGATAGGATCTGATCGCACTTGGACTTAATTTATACGGAACATGATGCGGCTCCAAGCTGTTGTTCTTGTCGCGCTGCACGCAGTTTGAGAGGTGCGTTTGCAAGGAGCCGCTTGTAATTCAGTCATTTGACTATCTGCGTCCGCGGAAGTTACCATTGATTGTCTCAAGTGGCACTCCTCTGCGGCAGAAGCGAAATTTCGTTATATTGAAATTGCACACAAACACACTTCTTTATATTGAGGCTCTAATTGCATGGTGTAATATGGAGAAGAGGTTATGAAAAGTTAAATTCTTCGTTATGTCTAGAATTTCGTTATACTGAGGTTTAACTGTATAGAGATTTGAATTTATATACCTTGTTGTGCAGCTCCTTGGGTCATGGTTTCTATGACTATGACTCTGTATCTGTTGCGTAGGAAACCTCTCTCACCCTGTTTCCCTATGGTTCTCCTTTTGGAGGAGGCCCCCTTTTGATGCTATCCTTGTTCCACTCTTGGCCCACATCATTTCATAATCGAGGCATCTAAGGCCACAGTTCCTTATGCTATGCAGCTCTGACATCATGCGTACCATACAGAATTGTACATGAGCCTGAGCCCATGCATAACCATTCTTCTGATCAAATGTTAATTTTTAGACTGACGTCCTTTCCTCTTGCATGACAGTTATCTCTGCTGTATTGTTGCTGCTCTCTCATGTACGTATACCAATAAATTATCTTAGTCAATTTCTTCTTGAACATTGAGTCCAATCTTTGCCAACTTAAGTGTGTGTTGAATGTTAATTTTTTAAGACCTGCCTTCACAATCTGCCTCCACCTCATCCATTTTAGCATCCTCAATTCAGTCACTTCTCCATCCTGACTTCTAGGTGACTTTATTAAACTTGTTTAGGTTCCATACAGTATTGCTGGTCATGTATTGTCTTATAAGTTTATTAGACAGTGAAAATCTTCAACTTGACTGGAACCTGTGTAACATAAATATCACAATGCATCTTTTCAGTTTTTCCAAACTATGTCAATTCTGCTGATTCTGTGGGCTGTCCAAATTTTCCATGTTGGTGTTTTCAGTTATCATTGAACCAAGGTATCCGTCTTCTCTATGGTTTACCCTCAAGGCTTCCCTTTCATCTACTCTGAGAAATTGGCATGCGGCTACCAGATGTGGGCAGCTTGCCTCACAACACATGCACATGCTCAGCTACTTTCGCCAACCTTTGTGCTAGATGTCAATCAGCATGAGCGAAGCAGTGAGAATGGGGAATTATGAAATTAAGGCAGAGGTTCGAGCATTAAGGGAAGTCATACTTATGAGGTGAGTACATGTGAAGAAAAGTATTCAGAAATATTGGGAATTTGCAGTTTCTTGTTTATTGGTCTATTAAACTCTCCCTAGCTATTTCAGTTATTTCATCATGTGTTGCAATTTTTAGTTGCAATATGTTTTTCTTAAGTGGTGCCACACTTACTACTAGAAGTTTGAGAACCTATATTTCTTATTCACTTGGTTCATTCATACCTACAAGCAGCAGTCTTTTCACTTTACATCAGCTATTGAATGCAATGCCCAGATATGTTCTCAGTCTACTTCAGTGGGAGTCACTAACACAGTGAATGATCATGAAGCATGTGTGTTCTTAGAAAGTGCCTTCACGTGATGCAGCTGTAAGTTAAGGTAGGGGATGCTTTGGAAAGCATGTTATGTGGCTTACATGATAATTATTTTATGCCAGAAAGCACACAAATATTCGTGTTTATTTCTGGTGTTCTTCTTCCTTAATTACCTCCTTGATTCAGCGCATATATATGAAGCAAGAGATCCTGGCTTGTTCTTTCTTTACATTAGCAAATTACATTAATCATATAATAGCACACTTTACATAATTGAGCACACTAAAAGTCACTTGGCGAGCAAAACATGTACTTGTCTTTTTGAATATCCCAGCTTAATGTTTTAGTGTTTGCAGTTTGGACGTGATTCTTCAGAAGCACTACATCTGCTTCAAGTATATGAGGTATAATTACTTTTGCTTAAAAATAATCCTAATCTTCCTTGATAGCTGTCCTTTTTTTACTAGACAATATAAGCATGGTGCTTAATTCGAAGATAAATATGCCTGCGGTAACTGTATGCATCAGTGTTTGACTATTCGTTACCTACTATTCCTATTAGAAAAATTTATTTGCCAACCTCCAATTATTTGCATTGAAGTAGTGAAGAGTTTGATGGCAGCCTGTCTGGTTTGGTCAAAAGAGGCACGGTAAGTAGTTTAAAATTAGATGCCAACCATAAAAATGAAAAATAAGAACTGGTTCAACTGGAGCTTTGTTCACAATCTTTGTGAACAATGCTTTCAAGTGGGAGCCGAAACATCTATCTTGTATGCCCAATCTTCATTTGCTTATTATTATTATTTGAATTCATCTAGCCCTAAAGAGGTGGCAATTTATTTCGAATACTAGTCTTTGCATTTTGTTTCCATTGCTGAGTTGTTGTTTTTTAAAGTAACTTCATGCACCACACAAGTGCAACTCAAACATTTTCATTCTTTCAAGGACGTCACAACTAGTGGAAGGTATTCTGCACTAACATAATTATTTTGAGATTTCCAGTAAATATGTAGCCCTCATAAAAAGTAGCTAAATAATTTTGGCCTAAGCGGTTATACATTAACCATGTAGGCTTCATCAACTTCTGATATCACTTGGTCTTGGCAAACTTGTGAGCTGACAAGTTTGAGCATGCAGTCACTTCCCTCCATATTTGTTTCGATGAAGGCTTGCCCTTTGGTGCTACTCTGGATCCACCCCCGTTTCCTGTGATTACCACTACGGGCTTCAAGGCACACACCCTCAGGAAAACTTTTCATGCACAAACCTGGTTCTTTCACACTTTTACTAAGACAGACATTGAAAGCAAGGATGGCATAGCAGGCATGTTGGTTACAGAAGTACTTTATTAAATAGCTTTGTAAGTATTCATCTAGTGGACATGTCCATATCCTCTTCTGCTGAAGTGCAAATTAGCTGTAGGAGCATGTCTCCTTCTCATGCATACGCCAGCCCAGCCAATCAGAACTTCAGGAGCGGATGAAATGGACATTTCCACTAGGTGGACACAGAATACATCCCCTGTTCTCTGTCCTATCTTTCCACCCTTCTCCATGTATTTTACTCAGTAAACTACTGGTTCAGCATGTTGGTCACCTTAATCAATCTTCCAGTAGCTCAGCACTTAAAAGGTATACAATACAAATAAGGCACTGTAAACCCAAGCAGTTAGGCTGGCGATTGCTGCTGTTATGCACCATACAGGCTGAAGCAATGGCTTCACCGTAGCTTTCTAAGTTAACTTTACTGAACTTTGAATTTAGAGAAAACAGAATATAAAAACAGACTAGCATTTTTTTTTATGTGCTTCACCACGCTGCTTTTTTGTGTTACTAAAATAAGTATATTGAACCTAAATGAAGTAAAAAGACAAGGAAATTGTGTCACTAATTTCATTTCACTGTCTTTTTAAAAGTATAGCAAGATGTTTTAATTGAATTACGAGTTGTTACTTATGTTTTGATCTTAATGTTCATTTCTCATGCTCCAAATAGGGCTACAACTGTTCCCTCATCCACAGCTATCAAGGCCTTATGGCAACCTTGGAAGCTCTCTGAACTGAGTAAATGCTATGCATTGCATAATTTTTTAAAACATTTTCATGGGTGCCTTTAACCTCTATAGTTCCTCATTAAAGCCAGCATCTCTCTTGTGGCCACCTTTAAAGACCTTGTAGTAATGTATACCTAACAAGAAAGATGGGTGCTTTGTAGTGCTAGTATGCTCTAAGTAAATCGTTTTATGCAAAAATTGCTGACATAATTGTCTGACAAATACTGCATCATGTTTGCTATTTTGCCTTCTGTTTCAATTTCACTGCATCTATACATTTTACCAGTGCATGAGTAGGGTTCAAGGCTGTTCTTTAAAATGCTCATGAGCACTTATCATGATCAGTTCCCCATATAAGTGGTTTTGCTGAAGAGAATACAGGAATATGAGCAAAATTGACATGGAACCAACATATAGATAACGTCTGCATGACTGCCTATCAAAAGTTATATTTTCTTAGAAAAAAAAACTGGAACGTGCATCGCGTAATGTAAAACTTATTGCATACACCACCTTCATTAGGATGATACTAGAATATTCAGCGTTGTTTGGAGTCCCCATCAAGTGACGCTTAAGAGGAAGTTGGAAAGAGTCTGGCGGCGCGTTTTATTTGTTCGACATAACGAAGGAAGGAATCGGTCACGCTTATGTTACAGCGTTGAAACTTCAATCTTCTTGAGGTACGTAGGAAAAAATATAGGCTGAAGGTGCTTTATCAAATAATGCAGGATCAACTTAAGATTGATAAGCTCAAATATCTACATGCTCCAGACAAAAGATACCCGCGAACTAACCACGACTACGTCATAAAGCCGGAGCATACCAACAGTGATACATATCGATACTCATTTTTCCTGGATGCGATAGAAATGTGGAACCAATTGCCAAACGCTATTGTTAGCCTAAAAGATGTCACCGACTTTGAAAATGCTGCTGAGGCATATTTATGGGAGTTTTCGATTTAGTTTTGAAGTGCCAAGTGATATGTGCGACTTGATATTCATTGTACGTATTTTGATAAACGTCAGAAGTGTGCTGAACAGCATTCAAGTGAACATCTTATTAACTGTGAATTGACAAGTGTTAAGCAACTTTACGTACATTGACATTGTCCATATTTGATTTATGTAATTGTATTGTCCTCTCTGTTATGACCCTCTATGAGGGTTGACAGCATTAATAAATAAATAAATAGACAACGAGGAATGTGGGTAAGAACACTTTATTTTCAGCACACGTTTTTTTAATGAACTGCTGTTATACTGCTAAAATCTGCACATTTAATAAAAGTACACTGCTCTGCTTCATCACTCCATGCTAAGTGCAAGTATCCTGTACCAGGAAGTCAAACCAAGATGTGGGATGTTCAGTCTGTAAAAATAAAAACGAGTTTGAAACATTAACGTGCAAAAACTAAAGCACACTCAAGAAAATAAACACAGCACAGGAACATATCCAATGAATCAGAATTACCTTTGAGAGCAAACATATAGTTTCTATGGCACAGTGGAGAAACCTTATTCCTCCGGCTTTTTTTGAGCGCGAGAAAATATGAAAGTGCATGCGTTCTCCCCATATTGTGTATCTGTCACCTTTTCACACGCAACAAAGATGTTGTCTCAGTGTGCCCAACTGTCTTTGCATATCCATTTCTCTGCTCTCATACCATGATACCTACAGTTAAAGGCTGTAGCAATGCTTAGCTTGAATGAACCAACACAAGCTACATGCACTGTGCTGTTGAACATGGCATTGTAAGTTAGATAAATGCACAACACATTCATGTGCTAATCGTGATTGTAGGCGAGATAAATAAAAAGAAGGTATGTAAATAAGAATGTTCCCTAATAAGCTATGCAGAAGTGCTCTCCCGTTTGGACAGAAGCTGAGCACAACTTCAGTGAACAAGAAGCCAACTTATACAGCATTTAAAATCTAGGTTCTAAATGTGCTACAGATTTTTCTGAAATCATGGTCGAAAATGTAGGTGTTAAAGGTGACAAACATTTAAACAGGTCTCTGTTCGGACTGGTAATGCTATGTGTCGCCTAGTTTGATAAAATATGCCGTATCACTGGTCTCCCGAGCTAAGGCTGCTGTCCAGTTGCCAGTGCAAATCACTCAATTATGTCTAGGGCACGTTTGAGCAAAAGGCAGCCAAGATTACTGTGCCACTGAGGTCTATTTCCTGACATCTGATTTCTTCTCAGAAAGTGAACTCTCTAAAAAAAACCTTCACAACAAAATAACGCAAACCTTTCTTGAGAAAAGCCACCACACTGGTCCTTGAACACTAATTACACAGTGGCTCTTTGTGATGTAATGTTATGTACGTCAGCACCTAACGAAGTACAGGAAAATTTAATAATGGCAGCGTGACAGGTACACAAAAAAGTAAAGGGATAAAACATCACATAGGCTGCCATCAGTGTTCATATCTCCATTTCAATGTGGATGTTTTTAGCAGTGAATACATGTTCTCATTAAACTGAGTCATATTATTACAAAAGCGAAGGGCAAGGGTCTTTACATTCTAAACTGACAAATGTGCTTTATTACGATTCACCACAATACAGGAGGTGTTTTGCAGTGAACCATCACATAAGGTTTTGGCTAACTACGGCGGGCGTGTCCTGCAGCGGGGCCTCTTGTGTATTGCGGTAAAGCGTATTATTGTGACAAGAGCTAACCTGGCATGTATGGCTTTAGCCAACAAAAGTTCTCAAGACATCATGCATCCTGCCACGAAAATCTGCTTTGATGAGAGTGGAACATTAGGTTAGTCGCTGACAGAAACCATACATTCCAGATTCACGTAAATCTTTCCCAATAACGGCATGCTTCACCGCAACACACAAATATGTTGCGGTGATAACGGTGGTCGGACAGGCTGGTGCAAATGTTTCGACAGGGGAGCGTGCCTTCATCAGGGCAACTGCTTTCCTTGGCAGTTTTCATATACGTGAGTCCCCCAAACTCCCAACAGGGGAGATTTACCTGGACCTTTGCCAAGAGACGTACTGACAAGCGTTTGGTAGTGGCTGGTAGAGATGCAGGAGTCTAAAAAGCGTTGCGAAATTCGGTTCCGTAAGGTTAGCTTCACCGCAATACAAATATGTTAAGCGGTAAGACATACAAAATATGTTGCGGTGAATCATAGCAAGGGTACCTGGCCTTTGATGCAAAGCAGCTTCCCAAGAGGCACGGTAATCCCGTGGCTAGTTATGCAGTTCCCCGCATGCGAGTGAGTTCCCTGCGTTCGGCGGTTTCCCAGTGACATACAAAATTACATTGATTGACTGTGTTGTAAATGGGCGACGGCACTATATGCTGATGCAAGAGCGTCGTTTCGCTTTCCAAAACTGCGCTCGGCTAAAGAGAACAACCTTGACTCGCATATGACCAAAGCAGTTGAACAGGAAACTACGAAATTACGTAGCTATTATGGAAGAAATCAACAGCTCAGAAAAAAATGGCCGTGTAAACATTAACTGGCTTACGAGGTCGACAAACCAACGGTTCAAAGCATCACAGCCACGTCCGAAATAGCGCTGAAGGCCGGCCAGTACACTTAGGCGCCTCGGCGCGCGTAATGTAACAGGAGACGGCAGGTGCACGCGTACATCATTAAGGAACACATATTATTTATGTCGGTGAAAGCGGTCACTCTTCAGTTCTGACATGCTTCAACGCGTAACACTAGTCTACTGCGGCGAAGCTGACTTCAGGACGCCGATTTCTTCAACTCATCTAGCGAGGCAGGTCCGTTTATCACGCTTGGCAACGTTTGACATTTTCTGCCTTAATTTCGTTTGTTCTTTTTAATTTTCTTATCACAGTGACCCTGTATCACGCAGTAGCAGAGCTAGTGCCGCGTCTTAACTGCGTTAGGAAAGGCAAGCGTGTATGCAGCAGGCACGGCGGCATTGGCTCTTGTTTGGAAACTTCAAGAGACGCTCTTCCGCGCAGCGATGTCGTTTGTATTATTAAAAGAATGCAGGTGATGATTAAATGAGCCGCTGCAAAGCTGTAAAAAAGCAGTAGTAATGCTGTTCTAAGATCCTCTCGCTCGAGCGAGATGGTCTTAGAAAAAAAGCGCGATGTAACGCGATCTGACGGAACAGCTCGTCATGCCAGTGTTTTCTTACGTCCTCGTTCTTTCGCGCATCCTCACCTGAACCAGACTACTGAATGGTTCGGTGCACGCACTGACGATCCTGACGGAGGCAATACCACTCACATGAGCAGCTCCATATAAGATGCCACGGCCCATTCCACATGCCGGCTGCAATTTGACGCGGCCAGGAGGCAAAATATGCGCACAAGGTACCTAATGGTAACGCATCAAACTGCTCACAGCCCCAATCCTTTATTACACGCATATAGCGTGGAAAGATGAATTACTCACGCTCTAAGTGGGCATGGAATACGGACCGTTTCGCAGCGCAGCCGGCTCCGCAAGACGGCCGCCATGGAAATGAGCGGATGTGACATCATGGGTTATAGCGGACGTGACGTCATGGGTGAACGTAGACATTTCGGGCACCTTTCGTCTGCTGTGCCCCGGGCACAGCAGACACGGCCTTAAGTCTAAACAAGAAACACTAGAAACTAGGCTCGTTGAAATGCTTACCCGCATTGAAACACTTGAGCGTAAAACCAACAAGACTAGCTCCATGAGTCATCACATAGCTGGCGTGCATGATACTGCCACGCGCCTGACGTCACAGCGAACTTCAACCCAGAATCGCATAGACGACCTAGAAGATTGGTGCAGACGCGAAAACTTGATTATACATGGTATTCCTAACGCACATGAAACATGGCAACAAACTCAGCAGAAAGCGCTTGCCTTGTTTTCCACCGCAATAGGCAGTAGGATCTCAGAATCCGAGATCGAAGGCGCACACCATTTAGGCAGTTACAGAGCATCAAAATGTCGGCCTGTTATTATAAAGGTTACTTCATTTGCAACCAGAGAAAATGTGCTGGCATTACGGCCAAAATTCAAAAAGAATAGAATCTCAATAGCTGAAGACTTTTGCGCCGCCACTCGCCATGCTAAAAGAAAGCTCGTTGAATTCACCAGAGGTTTACGCGGGTCACCGATCTTCCAGCTGCGGCACAACAAGCTCATTGATCACAATAAACGCTATATGTACGACGTAGCCGGCAGCAGCATTAAAGCGCTAATCCCGCCCATTTCTGTTGATTCAACTAACAATGTATCACTTCCTTCAGCGCCAAACATGACCGGTGAAACATCACCATAGGAAAGTGCGAGGGGACGTGGTGGTTTGTTGCCGGCACCCAGTGTGTCTGTACTTTTAGCAAATGTTAGAAGAGTACTTAATAAGCGTGAGTCACATGAGTCAGTTGTTGACACGTGCAATTCGGCTATCATGGCGCTCACTGAAACCTGGCTTCACCCAAACATTACTGACAACGAAATATTTCATGACCTACCTAGCTAGCTTCAGCATTTATCGCTGTGACAGTGAATAACGTGTAGGGGGCGGTGTTATGTTGGTTATCTCGCGAGATATTCCGTCTTCCTCTATTTCTGTTCAAACTAATCTAGAAAGTGTATGGGCGCACGCTTATATCTGTCATAAAACCTTGGTGTTTCAGGTTTGCTATTGTCCGCCCAACAATTGTTCAAATTTTGCTGCTGATTTACATGAAGCCATTAGTACCATTATTGCACGTCATTTTAAGGCTTTGATTTTTCTTCTGGGAGACTTCAACTTTCCCAACATTTCCTGGTCTTCTGATCTCCCGGATTTAAAACCGTTTTCATCAGAAAGCTTTGATTTTATCAATCATTGTTCGGTATTTTCTCTTTATCAGCTTGTTTCACAACCTATTGGGCTATCGCACAATACGGCGAATACGCTTGACCTTATACTAACAAACTGCCCTGATATGGTCTCTGATTTATCGTCTCGACCAGGTATTAGCGATCGTTTAGCGCTCTGTTTTGAAGTAAAATATTGTCAGTCAATAAATCGGAGAGTCAAAAGTTTCCTTCGTAACTACAGCAAATGCAACCTTTAAGCTATTAATAGCGAACTGTCTAAGTTTCTTAGCGTTTTCTTAGATGATTCTGAAAGCCGTACTACATAAACTAACTGGAATATGTTTATAACAGTAGTACATAAACTAATTGACAAGCAGGAACCTATGTGCACTATTTCTTTGCATTCAAAAGCAATTTGGTATAACTCGCATTTAAAACGACTTCGTACCAAGAAAAACGGCTCTATCACTCTTCCGTCCGAGCAGTGTTTGGATGCACATGTGAAACCAAACAATACTTATGTCTCCGCACTGAAATGTTCTCGTAATAATTTCCTACAAAATACTTTGCCTACTATGCTCAGTAATGATCCAAAAAAGTTTTGGTGAACCATTCACCCCGACCATAGCAGCGAAATCTCGTTACTTGACTCTTCTGGTAAAGCAATTCCAGTTGCCGACTGCTCTGTGGTGTTAAATGATGTCTTTTTCCTTAATTTTGTTAAAACTTCTTCTACAACATTTCCCAACGGGCAGTGTTTTGATTCTCTTACAATGGATCCAGTAATTATTCAACCCCTTGGCATAGCAAATGTTATCGAATCATTGAAAGTGTCCTCAAGCCCAGGAATTGACGTTCTCAATTCTAAATTCTTAAAAAACTACCAGAATATATTCTAGTATTATGCTATCCAAGATATTTCTACAATCAATTGATGAATCCACACTGCCATCCGACTGGAAAGTCGGTAAGGTGGTTCCAGTTCATAAATATGGAAGCACCCCTAAGCTACCGCCCGATTTCACTAACTAGTATTCGGTGTAAAATGCTCGAACATGTCCTTTACACAAACATTGTTAATTTCCTTGATGCCAACTCGTTCTTTTCGAAGGCCCAACACGGTTGCCGCCGATCTCTTCCCTGCGGAACACAGTTGGCTTCGTGTACACATAAGTTGCATACAATTCTTGATCGTCGTTCTATACCTGGCTGTGTCTTCCTAGTTTTGCCTAAAGCTTTTGAAAAAGTTTGCCACAGTTTACTTCTCTTTAGATTAAGCAAATTGAACATTGATAGGAACCTTCACTCGTTGATCGAATATTTTCTAACTCGACGCTCACAATTCGTGCCTCCTAACACTTTTAATTCCCCGTTCAGGCCAGTTCATTCTGGCATGCCCCTAGTTTCAGTGCTCGGCCCTCTCCTTTTTGTCATTTATAATAATGACTTGCCCCAATGCGTGACCTCTAACATTAACTTATTCGTCGACGATTGCGTAGCCTTCCGACAAATTATTGACGAAATGATGTTAGGATCCTTCAAAACCATATCAACTGTATATCTAACTGGCGTAAAGTCTGGCTGATGGAACTAAACACAACGAAATGTAAAGTATTGCGTATCTCCCGTACAACTTCTTGCCCCACTTCCTACTTGTTCGAGAATTCCGCTCTCGAATCCGTAACATCCTACTGATACTTAGGTGTCCACATACCTTCCTCTATTTCTTGGTCTCTTCATATTAGCAAAATAATTAGCAATGCAAACCGCTCATCAGGTTACCTCCAGTGCAATTTTTCATCTGCTCCTGTTTCTCTAAAGCTCCTCCTTTACAAATCTTTAGTCCGAAGTAAACTCGATTATGTCTCATCCATCTGGGACCCCAGCACATCTATATTAACCTCTGCCATCGACCTTGTTCTGTCCGCTTTATTCTAGTAAACTATAGTCGTACTGCCAGTATCACATTAATAAAAGATTTTCTACAGCTTGCGTCACTCGCGTGTCGCCGTTTAGTGTCCCTTCCAAAAAGTGTGCTACAGTCCCCACACTACACAATGACCTTATTCTTTCTCCATCATACATTTCCCCTCGTTTCGATCATGCACAAAATGTGGGAATAACGTCGTGCTTAACGCAAACATGTTATCAATCATTTGTACCCTGCCCCACACAGGACTGGGATCACCTTCCGGGATCAGTTACGTCCACTGCTGACTATTTCCAGCTTCATAATGTTTTAAACACAGGTGCATTGCAATGCAACGAACCAAGTATGCAATCATATTTGTTATCGGTCAATTGCTTGAATTTTTGTTGCTTCCCGCCTTTATCTAATCTTTTTAGCTAACATTGTATTAAAAGAACAGAAACCTGTATCGTGCCTTTTTTTCCGTATGTTCCACTCCCCTGAAGGTGAAAGTAATAAATAAATAAATAAATAAATAAATAAATAAATAAATAAATAAATAAATTTCCGCTGCGTGGGCTCAGCGGGCGATGGCGTCAAGTGCATATTCACTGGTCAGTGCTGTGTGAACAGGGAGGGTTGTGTCGAAGGGCAGTGGTGGTTCTCGGCCAAACAGAAGGAAAAATTATAAATAACTGGCTGTGTCGTGGTGCGACGAATTTTAATGAAATGTGACAAACGGTAGAGCGAAGTACCAATCAGTGTGGTCTGAAGAGACATATGTTGCGAGCGTGCCTGTGAGAGTGCGATTGAGACGCTCCGTGAGGCCATTTGTTTGCGGATGGTATGACGTGGATAGCTTGTGCGTCGTGGCACAGGACTACAGGATGTCTGCGATAACTTTTGACAAGAATGTCCGGCCAAGGACTCTGAGAACTTGTCACGCAGCTCCATGTAATAAAATCACGTCGCGTAGAAGTAAATCGGCGACATCTGTACGCAGCTTGTAGGAAGCGCTCGGGTGATGCCGTAGCGCGTGGCGTAATCCGTGGCCATAACGATCTACCTGTTCCCAGAGCTAGAAAGAGGGAAAGGGCCAAGTAAGTCCAAACAAACCCGAAAGAATGATTCCGCGGGAATGTCGATTGGTTGAAAGTATCGAGCAGGGAGCGCAGATGGTGTCTTGCGTCGCTGGAAGTTCTCACACGCAGCTATCTATTTTCTAACGGAGCGAGCAAGCCTTGGCCGAAAGAAGCGTCGGCGGATCCGGTCGTAGGTACGTGACACACCCAGGTGATCGGCAGTGGGGCGGTCGTGAAGTTCGTGGAGAAGAGCCCAGCGAAAGTGTTTAGGGATCACAAGGAATATGCAGGGCCGTCGGGCTGAACGTTGTGGCAGTAGAGTACGCCATCTTAAAGCGTGAGTAAGCGAATGGAACTGCCGGCAAGTGACGATTCTAGGCGGTCAGTGATGATACGCAAGGACGGGTCATGACACCACTCTGTCGGCGACATGGAGCAGTAGAAAAACGAAAAGAGCACAGGTGTCAGTGTCAGTATCAGACGTACAGGACGCGTCTTCGACTGGGTAGCGAGAGAGGGAATCTGCGTTCTGGTGTTGGCGTCCCGACTTAGAGATATTCCCTGTAGAGATATTCTTGTAGCCGAAGAGCCCAACGACCGAGCCGGACAGTAGGATCCTTGAGCGACGAATGCCAACAGAGCGCATGATGGCCTGTGATTACTGATAAGGGCTTCTTATAGGAATATGGGCGGAACTTTGAAAGAGGCCAGACGAGAGCAAGACATTCGCGCTCGGTAATCGAATAGTTGTGCTCTGCAGTTCTCAGGAGCCGGCTGCGTAGTCTATAACGCGGTCGTGTCCGTGTTGGCGTTGCGATAAGATAGCGCAGATCCCATAACCATTGGCATCGGTTCGGACCTCTGTAGGGGCGGACGGGTCAAAGTGGGCCAAAACCGGGGGATTGGTGAGAATCGGGATAAGGCGTGAAAATGTGGTAGCCTGAGGGGAACCCCACGCAAAAGATTCGTCTTTATTGAGAAGTTCAGTGAGTAGTCAAGCGACTGCTGCATAATCTTTCACGAACCGTCGGAACTAAGAACAGAGCCCCACAAGACGCCCGACGTCTTTGATAGACTGACCTACAAGAAAAGCCAATACTGCTCGAACCTTCTGCGGGTCGGGTCGTACTCCGGAAGCATCGACGAGATGGCCTAGCACTGTAATCTGTCGGTGCGCGAAGTGGCACTTCGATGAGCTTAATTGGAGCCCAGCCTTGCTGAAGACGTCAAGGACAGCTGCAACGCATGCTATTTGTAAGCACCAATGAAGTTAATTCAACTCTCCTCAAATCTGGCGTTCCACAAGGGTCTGTGCTTATACCGCTGTTGTTTTTGATCTACGTTAAAGATTTACCTGATAGCATTTCGTCTAAGATTTCTTTTTGCAGAAGACTGTGTAATATGTCGTAAAATTACTAATGACGCTAATATTTTATCTCATCAGGACGATTTAAACACACTGCATAATTGGAGTATAAAATGGTGCATGCAGCTCAACGTCAAGAAATGTAAATCGATGCGAATATCTCGTACTAATGAAGCTTGTCCTGCCTATTTACTTGATTACATTCCTTTAGAAAGCGTATGAAACTGCAAATATCTGGGTGTTCATATAACCTACAACTTTTCCTGGAAGTACCATATCGAATTTATAACAAGCAAAGCTAATCGCACACTTGGATGTCTTCGCAGAAACTTCTCGCACGCACCATTATCACTCAAAAATTTGTTATACACGACATTTGTCCGTCCACCCTTGGAATATGCATCATCAGTATGGGACCCACATCATGCCATCTCAATTAACTGCCTTGAAAGCGTCCACAATCGCTCCGCTCGGTTTATGCTAGCTAATCACCATCGTACGGCAAGCGTAACACAAATGAAGGCAACACATAACCTGCCTTCGCTATTAATCCGCAGAACACAATCACGCCTATGCTTATTTCATAAGATTTAGTACCAGAACGCAGCGCTTCGGTCAGCATGGATTAATCGAGCACCATTCATCTCCTCACGCAGATATCACACGCATAAAGTACATGTGCCTCGCTCTAACACACTAACCCATTCGCAATCACTTTTGCCCAAAACATGCAAGGAATGGAACGGTCTGCCAGCATCCATTGTTAGTATAAGTAATCCTGTTGAATTTACAAACGCTTTCGTTAACAACATTTAAATCATGAAACTTGTGTTCAATATATCGTGTCCTTTCATTGTATAAATACTATGTGCAACTTAACTGTGTATGTATTGACCTATCATTCCCAACCTGTTTTATTGAAAAGTGTATCAACAGATTTCTCTGGGGAACTACCGCTATTATTTTTGTCTATGATGTGTAAATCAGTGAGCGAGCATGATTTATCATTGTTACTTATACTGTGCCTTTTCTGTACGTTCTTTTTACCTCCTTTATGTTGCCTCTCGCCTCTATAATATATACTTACTCTGAGGGTGCTGTAAATAATAAAAAAAACATGCTCAAGGTGCTTCTCACATGTAGGAGAGAACACAAGGACGTCGTCGAGGTAACAAAGACAAGTTCACCAATTGAAACCTTCAAGCAGACAGTCGATCATCCGTTCGAACGTGGCGGGGGCATTGCAGAAACCGCACGGCATAACCTTGAATTGGTAGAGGCTATCTGGAGTGACGAAAGCGGCCTTTTCTTGGTCCTTTTCATCGACAGAAATCTGCCAATAACCGGATTGAAGGTCAATGGACGAAATGTCTTTGGCACCGTGAAGACAATCCAGATCGTCGTCCATTGGGGATGAAGGGTAAACGTCATTTTTACTTATTCGGTTTAGGTGGCGGTAATCAACAAAGAAACGTGACGTGCCATCTTACTTTTTGACGAGCACGACCGGCGACGCACAAAGGCTCGATGAGGGCTCAACGATGCCTCTGGCGAGAACCTTGTTTACTTCTTGCTGAACAACTTGCCGCTCTGCCGTCGGCACGTGATACGGTCGGTGGTGAATGAGAACAGCATCACCAGTTTTTATCCGATGCTTAACAAGGGACGTCTGACCAAGTGGTCGATTGTCAGTATCAAATATGTCGCGGTAGGAAAGCAAAAAGCGTATTGGGCGGCTGCTTGGTCAGGTGCGAGGTCCGGAGCTAGCATGGGACGTAATGGACCATCGAGGTTCAAGACATCCTGCGGGTAATCAGGAAGATCTGGAGACGCGTCGGCATCAAAAGCAGTGACGTGGTCGTCTGTCACTGACCGGAGCATGGTCGCTGCTTCTCGTAACACTTCCTTCGTCCAGCCAAAATTCATAACGGGGAGACAAATCTGATTAGCGGCAACGGTTACGACGGAGTGTGGCACAGAGATGTCGCGCGCCAGGAGGACATCATGAATAGGCACGACGACATAGCCGCCATCAGGCACGGTTGCCGTTGAGGTCAATTCAATGAAGGTTAGGGCTTTTGGAGGTAAGCGAATGAACGCTGTAGTGCAGAGGGTGCTCGGTTGTTCGGGGCTAACGTCTGAAAGAAAAATGTCCAGGCACAGCGTACCGGTGGCACAGTCGAAGAGGTCATAATGCGTCGTCAGAAAGTCAATCCCGAAGATTAGGTTATGAGGCCACCTCAAACCTCAGCACGACGAACCATCATCACGGTGAACATAACCATCACGGTGAACATAACCATCAGCACGGTGAACAGCACTGGAACTTGGCAGCCGACAATTCCTATGCGAGCAGTGCACATACCCCTGACGGCAACAGTAGCGCCATTGGAGATGCGTATGGCTCGAGTGAGAAGAAGTTTTTCTTACAGGCGTAAGAAGTTTTTGAGGCGATGACATAGGTTAGCGCTCATTATGTGCACTTGGGCTCCAGTATCAATTAATGCCGTCAAGGGAACACTATCTACGTCTACTTTAATTAGGTTCGTTTTGGTGAGGAGCGTCAACGGAAGATTTGGACAGGACAAATGTGGTGCAGAACTCCCTCGAAGAGCTGCATGACCCAGTTTTCCGTCCGTTGGTTTGGCGAGGAAAATCGGCTAGGCTGGGGGGACGGAGAGCGACGGCGCTGACGCGACGGCGATCGCATGGAGGAGTGGGTGTCAGGTACTTCAGAAGTAAGGTACAGACGGGGAGGTGAATAACGGCGAGCGTCAGCGTATGGGTGAGAATCGGGGAATGAGCTCCACTACGGTGGCATCCAGCTGGTGCCACTGTGGCGGGATACATGACCAACGCGGTGGCAGAGGAAGCAGATCGGTTTGTTGTCTGGGGTTCGCCATTCAGCAGGATTGCGTAGTCTGGGAGCGAAATACTTGTCATTACAGGTTGTGGACATGGGAATCGAAGCCGAATCAGGTCGGGAGACAGAGCAGGTGGTAGGGATGCCGAGGTCACCAATTGTTTGTCGCACGACTGCTTGAAATGGAAACAGTGGGGGCCGCTAGGTCAAAGGTACCGTCAGGAGGTCGTGGATGCAGGAGGGCCGGACTTGCCGCTTCAATTTCACGGCAAACGATACGTGTGACGTTCTGATAAAATGATCGTGTAGCGGTAATAGCGGAGCAAGAGGATGTAGCAGGGGTGTTTGTGAGCCTGGAAAACTGAGACGACACAGCGGTTTTTGGCTACCTCGAAGCGGCGGCATTCTTTGAGGATGGCGTCGATGGTAGAAACATCGGTATAGACGAGCAAATTGAAAAATCAAACGATGCCTTTTAGGATATGGCCAACCTTGTCAACCTTCGTCATGTGGTCGTCGAATTTCCGACAAAGCGCGAGCACTTCCTGTATGTAGGAGACATACGATTTGGTTGACGACAGGACACGGGTGGTAAGCTCTTTTAACGTTGCCTGTTGGTGAACTGACGGGTTGCCGAATGGGTCGCCAAGCCTCTGCTTGGAAATATCCCAGCTGGAGAGCTCGACCTCATGGGTGTGAAACCAGACACGCGGTGTCCCGTCCAGATAAAAGATCACATTGGCAAGCGGGATGGTAGGGTCCCAGTGGAGACTTTGGCTAACACGCTCATGCATGTTGAGCCAGTCGTCGACGTCAACGTCATTTTGGGCGGAGAATGTCCCAGGATAATGGGGTCTAGGAACCATAACATACGTTGTGGTTGGTGCCGCAGGTGTAGGTGGTGACGGGGTGGTTCCATCAGAAGCCATGCCAGAGAAGACGATGGTGCGGCCGCTTCGGCGATCCGTGCCGATGACTGGGAACGATCCAATTCCACCACAATGTTACGCGAAGGACAAGTCAGTAAGACGAGCAACTCTACAGGTTATATTTACAACAGCGGTTGCAGCGCTGACCAGCTAGATTCACAGCGCAAGCCCAGTTTGTTCATCCTCCTTTTTTCTGGAATAATGGCGCCCACGCACCTCGTTCAAACAATCAAATACCACACGTGTGTAGCAATATTATAGCCTCTGATCAGCCTGAAAGGCACGTATAGTGCCTAAAGGAATCAAGATTACCATGCTTAGGTCGACCGCAGCACAATAAGTAAGGATCTAGGCACGCGCAGGGCTTCTTCTAATAGTAAGCTGTTGAATAAACGAGAGCAGCACAGATTTGGGTTAACTTAAACAAACTATACAAAAACAAAGAACACCTTCATTTGTAATAGAATAGTATGACACACAAACCATAAAACACGAGCGCGTAAGGCTGTTTGGGCCAACGGAGTTCACCCACAGAGGTAATCCATTTATATTAACTGAGTGTGTCGCTATAATCTATATCGCCCTTAAAAGGGCAGTTCAACAAGCGAAACTGCTAGCGAAATATTACAAATATTGTCACGGGGTAGTGATGTTAAAGAAGACGGTAGAAATAATGTGAAAGACCAAATAAACTTTTATTCGTCGAACCTGTGCCCACAAGAACAGGCTACACTCAAAACACAAAGATAGCGATTAACACAGCAGGGATCCTCGAAAATCTGATCAGCAGGTCAAGCGCGTCGGCTTTTATACATAAGTCGTCGAATGTTGCAGAGTAATCAATGGGACCCCGTGTCTTCCACAAAGTTCTACACTATTCGCATCGCGCATACATGCAATCAAACTACACAAGGTTTGGTGACAGACATCGGGTGGAACCATCGTTAACATTCCAGAAACTTCCGATACATGCAGGCGCTGCCTGTGTTGTGCGAAAACATTTGTTAGGTGTTGAAACGTGATCCCCCGATCAAGATAAGCAAGTGCACCTGTTTATACCCCCCTCTTAAAGAGCATCGAGCCGATGCTGCAATAAAGAAAAACGCCCATAGCAAGGACACAACAAAATAAGGAAGTTCGTCAGCATGCAAAAAAGGGCTCAAGACGGACTACGTGGACCCATTAAGATCATGCACGCCGCCGCTGTGAAAGCGAAATGCCATCTGGCACGACCCATAGTCCAGTGCGAGAATACGTCGGATGATCTTGTAGGGTCCGAAATAGCGTAGCAATAATTTCTCACTGAGTTCTCATCGGCGTATCGGGGGTGAAACCAAACATGCTCGCCTAGCTGGTATGCGACGTAGCGTCGTCGGTGGTTGTAGTGTCGGCTGTCGGTACGCTGCTGGTTCGAGATCCGTAGGCGGGCGAGCTGTTGGGATTTCTCGGCGTGCTGGAGAAAAGATTCTGTTCATCGGTGATGTGCGGCAGCATGGCGTTTAGTGTTGTCGTGGGGTTCCTGCCGCAGACCTGCTTGAATGGCGCGATCTGTGTTGTTTCTTGCACCACCGCGTTGTAAGCGAAGGTTACGTGCGGCAGGACCACGTTCGAAGTCTTGTGTTTGACGTCGACGTACATTGCTAGCATGTCGGCGAGGGCCTTATTCAGGCGCTCAGTAAGATCATTCGTCTGTGGGTGGTAGACAGTTATCTTCCTGCGTCTTCTCCGTCTGTACTGCAGAATGGCTTGGATGTGCTCCGCTTTAAAGGCCGTTCCTCTCTCGGTGATGAGGACTTCTGGGACGCCATGTCGGAGCAGGATGTTCTCGACGAAGAATTTCACCACTTGGGCTGCATTAGCTTTCGGCAAAGCTTTCGTTTCAGCAAAGCTGGTGAGATGGTTCTTCACCACGATGATCCATTTATTTCCGGTTGTTGACGTTGGAAAGGGCCCCAACAAGTCCCTCCCAATCTGCTCAAATCGTCGGCAAGGAGGCTCGATCAGCTGCAGCATACCCGCAGGCCTTTTCGGTGGTGTCTTGCGTCGCTGAGAGTCTCGGCCTGTTTTGACGTAACAGGCAACGTCGGCGATCAGGGGTGGCCAGTAATCCCAGTTGAAGACGACAACAGCAATTCCTGTCGCAACTAAGAAATTTCTGTGGCGACTACAGAAATTGCTGTTGTACGTCAGAAGTTGCTCATGCTTCTGTAGTTCCGGCAGACATTTCTGACGTTACGACTGAAATTCTGATGTCGCAACAGAAACTTTCTGTCGCGAAGAGCAAGAGTTCTGAAGTCGCAACAGAAACGTTCTGCCACGACAACAAGAGCTCATGAACTCGAAACAACTTTCCATTGCAACAGCGATTCTGACGTCGCAAAAGGAACTCTCTGTCGGGACTACACATTTTCTGCCGTGGCGTTAGAAATGTGGCACTTTCTATCAGAGAGACAACTTGTCACTTTCGCATCGAAGGTGTACAGTGTACTTTTCTCTTCCGCGCTATTCAATCGCGCTTCTCTGAAACCGGCAATGCTGATAGCACCGACAGAAGTATTAAAGTCGATGTGGCCAAGTGTTATAATTGTGCCGTGAAGACGAGGCACCAGCAACGCCCTACCGGCCTCCTCAAAATCGGCCGCTGATCAAAATCATACCACCTTTGGGAATGGCTGCGTATCCGTTTTGTTTCATTTGGTAAAATGTGGCACACAGGCCTGTGAACCTAAATGTACCGTTACACTGACTTATTAGTTAATTTGCCAGAAATATTGCACAAGGTTTTGCGAAGCAAAAAAGAAGTTTTGGGTTGTTCCACAAAGTTGTGTGAAAAGCTGTCTCGCTCGGGTCTCATTAATTTGGTCCGGCGCTGCCGTGAGAAGCCAGTATGCTGTCAGAATGAATACTCATCGACGAATGTTTATGTAGCTATTTCGCAATGAACAAACAAAATATATGCGCGATCAGAAATGTAAAGAGCAAGAGACAACTCTGGAAATTAGCAGTAACAACACTAACAGTGTGCTTGACTATTTCTAAATTTCTTATTTAATATGGATATTGTAGAGCAAAATCGATGTTCTAGCACTCCATGATGTACCTGTCGATGGTAACAACACTTTTGCTTTTCTAGACATGCGGCATTTGACGCGGTGGAGTGAAAGCGCATCTTGGCTCTTAACATGCAAATCTAAACATCAACGCAAAAAAAATTATGAGGTTTTACGTGCCAAAACCACTTTCTGATTATGAGGCACGCCGTAGTGGAGGACTCCGGAAATTTCGACCGCCTGGGGTTCTTCACCGTGCACCTAAATCTAAGTACACGGGTGTTTTCGCATTTCGTACCCATCGAAATGCGGCCGCCGTGAAACATGAACGCAGACAGAGATTCTTACTGTTGACATAGCCAAAATGTAACCCTAGAGATATCCACGTGCCGAAACCATAGATAATTGCTCCACAGACTTGGGACATTCTCCAACGGACGCTTAAAAAGGATATTGACGTGACTCCATGTTCAATTAGGTTTCTACCGTTTAACTTTACAGACGGTCCTCCCTAGGACATGTTCACAGTACTAGGTTTACACAGCCTAAGGAGAAGCAGACTGTGGCATCGCCATTCCGAAAGCCCACGATCTACAAAATCGTTGTTTCGCGATAGGGCTGCTTATTTAAGAAATGTGTACGCTGCGCAGGAACCTCCGCCAGACTGGATGCACTTGTTGGATGCATGTGTCTGTTTGCCTGAGTTTTAAGTGTGCAGTTGTGTCCACGTTGTAATACACCTTCACTTTTGTTTTCCATGTAATAAAGAAAAAAAGTTTGGAGTGGTTCATTGGTAAGGTGCCGGGCTCGGATCCTCAGGTCGCAAGTTCAAATCCCCGACGGGGAAGGTTTTTTTTCTTTTTTTACTTTTATAATTATCTTTTTTGTACTAATTTGGTTTACCAAGCCTTAGAGAGGTGTCTGTCAATTTTTATTTAAATATTGATCAAGAGCTACAGAAATTTCGACTGCAGGACGTCGCACCACAGACAACAGAACGACAGCCAACAGGACGACAGAAACAACATCCCAAAATACGACCGAATGAAATTTCTTGCTGTGTTTTTAAGTGGGACACCTTTCCTGTATCCTCGATAGCGTCCGGGAGAATCCTAGGTGCCCAGTGGTCGGATGGTCATGCAGGGCGTGCAGTACTTCTGGGCGCAGCACTGAGGGAACAACAAGAAGGTAGTTGGCACGGGCTAGTGAGAAGTTCCTAACTTGTAGGTTGTTTGGAAGCGAGAACGAAGACAATCATCGCCTAAATCCCCTTGTCACAACGTCGCTCTACCCTTCCAAACACTAGTCGAGGCTTCTTAGCTCCGGGTCTGCTCGTTCCTGTTCAGCGAAGTCTTCCCCACCTATTATTCCAAGGAAGGTGTCGTCATCCTCGTCATCTTGCGGCGGCGGGTCAATGGGGCCTCGTGACAGGCAATCGGCATCAGAGTGTTTTTCGTCCGCACTTGTCGGATGCAGTGATTTCGTATTCTTCGAGCCTGAGGCTCCACCGCACCAGGCGCCCTGAATGATCCTTTAAATTTGCTATCCAACACAACGCGTGATTTTCGCTGACGACAGTGAACGGCCTGCGATATAGTTAAGGGTGAAATTTTGCTGTAGCCCAAACGATGGCGAGGCATTCCATTTCGATAGTAGAATAATTGCCTTCCGCTTTTGACAGTGACCCACTAGCGTAAGCTATCACCCGTTCAAGTCCGTCTTTCCTCTGGACTAGGGCGGCACCGAGGCCTAGACTATTGGTGTTAGTGTGGATTTCGGTATCGGCGTCCTCGTTGAAGTGCGCAAGTAGCGGCGGCGACTGCATGCGTCATTTGAGTTCTTCAAATGCATCGGACTGCGTTGTTTCTCATTTGAACTCGATGTCACATGTTGTTAGATGTGTCAGCGGCTGAGCGATGCGTGAAAAGTCCTGAACAAATAACATGTAGGCGCACATGCCAAGGAATCTTCGCAGTGTCTTCTTGTCGATGGGCTGCGGGAACTTTGCGATGGCAGCTGTCTTCAGCAGGTCGGAGCCAACTCCGAATTTGCTGATGACATGGCCTAGGCACAGAAGCTCCTCGTAGCCGAAGCGGCACTTTTCCGCCTTCAGAGTGAGTCCTGATGACTTGGTGGTCTCTAGTACTGTCGCAAGCTGCCTAAGGTGATCGTCCGAAATTTCGGTGAAGGCGTCGACATAATTCAAGTAAAGAAGTCAAGTCTGCCACTTCAGCCCTGCCAACACCCTGTCCATAACGCGCTGGAACGTTGCAGGCACCGAGCACATTCCGAATGGCATGTCCTTGAACTCGTAGAAGCCATCTGGTATGATAAAGGTGGTGTTTAGCAATCTCTATCGTCGACAGCTATTTTCCAGTAGCCAGACGGAAGATCTATCGACGAGAAATAATTAACGTTGCAGAGCCGATCCAAGGCGTGGTCTATCCGTGGGCTGAGGTATACGTCCTTCTTCGTGATCGTGTTAAGTGGACGGTAACCGACGCAGAAACGTAGGGTGCCGTCCTTTTTCTTTTCCATGACTGCAAAAATAAAAAAAAAATTATTTTAGGGCGTTACGTGCCAAAACCACTTTTTGATTATGAGGCACGCCGTAGTGGAGGACTCCGCAAATTTCGACTACCTGGGGTTCTTTAAAGTGCACCTAAATCTAAGTACATTGGTGTTTCACCAAAGCTACAGGAGATGCCCACGGTGTTTTCGGCGACTGCGTAATAACGTGCAGCATTTCGCCGACGTGTTGCCTAATCGCTTCACATTCTCGCGTCGAAACTCGGTAAGGGCTCTGGCGAAGTGGTTGAGCGCACTCTACGGTCATGATGCGATGGTTTGCGACTGATGTTTGTCGAATCCACGATGACGTCGAAAAGCAATCTTTGTATCGTCTAAGCAGACTTCTGAGCTGTTGCTACTTAATCATGAGGAGACATGGATTTATGCCGAAGTCTGGTTCGGGAACGATGGTTGTCGGGGTAGATGCGGTAGAATCCGAGAGGACAAACGTGATGCTCGTTTCCAGAATTTCATCGATGTACGCGATCGTCGTGCCCATGTTGATGTGCTTGCACTTCTGGCTGAAGTTTGTCAGCTACACTTTAGTTTTTCCTCCATGCCGTCGAGCGATCCCTCTTGCGAATCAAATTTCAAGTTCAAGTACCAGAGGTTCCTCACCCTCCAATACCCCTTCTACGGCAGCGGGTATTTCGGTGTTGACGGAAATAATAGAGTTTTATTTGGGAGTCCGCAACACTTCTGCGTACGAAGGAAGCCCGCGGAGGCGAAAGCGCGCATGCGCAGTACCAAGAAGACCGGACAGTCTCTTGTGTGCGCCCGCAGCTTCTCTAAAGCTGCGCAGCGTTCGCTACAGGCTCTGCGAGCACTGCGGGACGTTCTCGCGTGTTTTCGGGCCTCCACGAGAGCGCATTTTTCGATATGGCTCTTGCCAAAGATGTGACTCGGGCTTGTGATTTGACTTCCTGGCGGCTGATATTGGCTACACAGTTTCAGAAGCGGGCATATGGCGTCACTGATTAGCGCACTACCGGCTCCTGCTCGTACAAGTCAGCAATCCCCTTGTCAACTTTAGCGTCCGGCCACCTATAGCCGTTTCATGCGCCGTGCTTCGCTAGGTACATACGACCTCGCGCGCTTCGTACGTGGGTGGTTGTGGACGGCCAAATAAAATTGCCTAATAATGCTGGAGTGCGGCGGGACGCTCACGTGATGTTCGAGCACACTCAAAGCGAGGTGACTACGAGAGCTCTCCGGCGGTATTGCTTGATTTTCTGACAGCGTTATCGATTTTGACTTAAGATCAATGATTGCGCCGTGTTGGTGCAGGAAATCCACACCGAGATTGACGTCTCGTGAACGCTGTTGGAGGATAACGAAGATGGCAGGGTAAGTCTGGTAATGAACGGTAATGCTTGTCGTGCAGTTTCCAGTCGGCGTAATGAGGCGTCCTCCAGCGGTTCGAATTTGAAGGCCTTCCCATGCAGTCTTAACTTTCTTCAGCTGGGCGCCGATGTCTCCACGAAGACCGTGAATGCGTGGCCGTTGAGAAGCACGTCGAGGTCGGTGGTTCTTTGTCTTGGGTTAAAGTTAGGAAATGGCCTCGGATCACGGCTGCGTCACGTTGACCTGTGGCTGGTACGTGGCTTCGTCAGGTCGTCTTTTGCCGGCGTATTCTTTGCTTCCGCAGTTCGTCGGGACGGCGGCGTGTCGTTATTATGTCGTCGAGGTAGTCTTTGTCGTCTTCGTCGGCAGCGGAGGATCTTCGTCAGTTCGACGAACTACAACCGCACCTCCAACGGTTGCTGCTTTTAGTTTTCCGGATACGGTCTCGCAGAGCGGCCCCTGGCTGGGCCAGTGTATGGACGTCGCTAGGGCGACAGGTAGTGGCCTGGTGATCGCGAATGGTATAGTCATCGAGAGCTCCACTGAGTAGCCGCGAGTTAGCCGGCGATATCGCGAGGTCGTTCGCGAAGCTGCGGTCGCGGCGCATGAACGGCGAACCCTCGCAGTCCCATCTCCCTGGTGATCGCGAACGGTATAGTCATCGAGAGCTCCACTGAGTAACCGCGAGTTAGCCGGCGATATCGCTAGGTCGTTCGCCAAGCTGCGGTCGCGGCGCATTAACGGCGAACCCTCGCAGTCTCATCTCCCAGTATGGGCATCGTCGGTAGACGTGACCCACCTCTCCGCAGTGGTAACCGAGCGGGCGGTGGCCAGGAGAGCAACAGACCTCTGTCTACCTTGGATTGCTGTGCGGCGCGATAGGTTGGCGTGTTGGCGGCGACGGTGGTGGACGACAGAACTGTGGTGCCACTGGGCCTTGCTGCGGGCGCGGAGGGCGAACGTGACGGCAGGCTACGTCGGCGTATGTCATCGCTTGCAGCTGAACCTGCGGCGATTCAGGGGCTACTCCATGTGATTAGTGGAGCTCACCGCGTACGACGTCGCAAATCGAAGCCACTTGAGGCTGTGATGAAGGGAACAGCTTTTGTAGCTCCTCCCGCACGACCGCATGAATAGTCTCGCGCAGGTCGTCGGTCGCCAGTGACTGAATTACGACGTAGTTTGTTGAGTTCGTGGGGCGCTTGAACTGCCAGTTCCGCATTTCCAGTGTGTTCTCGATGCTGGTGGCCTCGCGAAGTAACTCATCGAGGGTATCCGGTGGGTTTCGTACCATTCCGGCGAAGAGTTCCTGCTTTACACCACGCATGAGTAGGCGGACTTTCTTCTCCTCGGACATGTCACGTGGTATCGACATTTAATAACACAGTAGAAATACTGTGAAAGACAAAACTATTATTCGACGAACATGTGCCCACAAAATCAGGCTACACTTAAGGCACAATGATAGCGGTCAGCAAAATCGGCGCTGGATAAAAATCTGATCATTCGGCCAAGCGCCTAGGCATTTATACATCAGTTGTCGAATGTTTCAGAGTAATCGCTGGAACCCGCGTGTCTTCCACAAAGTTCTATGCTTTTCGCTTCGCGCGTACATGCAATCAGATTGCACAAGTTTCGGTGACAGAATGCGAGATAAAGCATCGATAACAATCCAAAAACTTACACACACACACACACACACACACACACACACACACACACACACACACACATATATATATATATATATATATATATATATATATATATATATGTGTGTGTGAGGGAATGAGTTTCAGTGTCCTTGTTTCTATGAATCCAACTTTGTAATAGAAGCTACCCTAATAATAATGCACATTAATGTAACATCTCTTCATTTATATTTCAGGTGGAGAATCTCGTTACGTGTGCCTTAGTAAGTAAGAATTCTTTGGAAACGTCTTTTAGTCGCAGTGGGCAGAATACGTGCGTAATGGTCCCATCGTAAACCATTCCTGCTTAACTTGACCGGCAAGCCTGTCACCGCTGTGGTCATCTTTAACGAGCCGAGTAGCTTGAGGTGGAAATGAAACGTTCACCTCAGACGTAGCTACGAAATAATATGTAGTTCCATCTTCATAACTATGAGTGTTAACATTAATGTAATTATAAATAAAGGAATGCATCGCCACGCCATATTGCCACGCCTTCTGGCGTAATCAAGAATAGCTAATATACATGTAGATGCCCTTTTTATAAATCCTGAGTTGGAACTCAGCGTTAGAGACCGTTCGTTCTTTTTTTCGGTCCTCAATGCACTATTGCGTCCTTTTTTATAATTGATTGCCAACCAGTTAGGTTTAGACCACGGCGTCATGTACCGAGGCGTCTACCGCCACTTTACCGCTTTTATCTTGGCACACCCTGTCATCTAGAGGCTGCCACGATGTCTTCGCGTCGTGAGTGTCTGAATAATTCAGAATAATGTGTCTGATTGTATATGACGTGGGCTAGGTTGCACCAGCACCACATAAATTAAAAACGAATGTGTTTTTACATTGAAGAGTGGAACACACCTAATAGTGCATAATAAGTGATAAAAAATGCCATGAAAGGGCTTTCTTCAATAGGTACATGAAGCTACGCATGTTGGCGTGATTGGCATCGATAGATGAAAGTTGGTGAAGTTGCCTAACCTTTAAATGACGGCGCACATACGTGCCCCAACAAAAGTTCATTTTCAGTTTAAATCTGCAAAATATATCGAGAATAAGCATATTACTCTAAATGCAAAACGTATTTTGCGGAAGTACTTTTAGTAGTAAGAAAAAACAGTACGCATAAACGTGGAAATGGGCTTCAATCAATGGTACCCAATACTTTGAAATTTCTTTAGACAGCTGTTGTCACATAGGAGTCATTGGTGCAAATTTTGTGTATTTTACATCGTATGTGAGATACAACTGTCTTGGTTTCTAAAATACCGCAAGCCGAGCGCAAAACATTTCTCTTCGTGTCCTGTGCCCCTCATCTAAACCTAAAAATGGCGCTTGATGGATGTCATTCAATGATGGAAAATGAACGTGGAAAGAAACATGGTACTGAATTTTAAAACTAAGCCAAAAAGAATTTCTCTGATAGACAGCCTGTTGGAAACACTCGTAAATCAGTGCGGCCGTTAGTTCTAACAATTAGGTATTGCAACCACCCTAATATTCACTCTAATAAGGAGTTGGTGTCATCAAATCGTAGCCGTGCCGCAACAAACAAAAGGCAATTGCAGAGCCATTTGGAAACGATAGATAAAATATCTCTGCCCAAACTTCGCTCTCTCTGATGCTACTGCAGATTTCAAAATTGGGTTTATATATATAGTCAAAACTGCGCGATGTGTTCCGAGATTAGTGTTATACCTATTGACATAAGAAATATCAGTCTTATGTAAGCCCGAGCAAATACAAATTTTCTTGCAGGTCACCAAAGTTATATGCTATATGTGGATGATCCGCACAAGGAGAATGTGCCGCAAGTGTGCAAGGACGAATACGATAAGAGAAGAAACAAAACATTCGGAAAAGACTACCAAATATACACAAAAGATTGCGAAGAAAAACTTAAACAATAGAGTCACTTAGTAGCCACTGCAGTCTTATACAAATACTGGGCTTCCTATTAGGCAACAATATTTCAAATGTGGGACAAAATGCTTCAGCAATGTTATTTTAGCATATGAATTTTGTATCTGGCATCCTAAAAACGCTTAAAAAACACGTAAAAAATAAAGAGTAGATATGCATGAGCGGCGAGTATTCAATTTTTCTTTGATCACCATGCTGTCAAGAATGCCCTTTTCTTTTCAAAGTCCTTATGAAGAGCTACATTTGGAGTTCTCAGACTACATGTTCTATAGGAAAATAATAAATTTCTAGAAAGTTATAGAAAACTTGTGCGTGGAAGGTCATACAATATTGTCACGTGGTGGTGACGTTGAAGAACACAGTAGCAAATACTGTGAAAGACAAAATAAACATTTATTGGGCGAACCTGTGCCCACCAAAAACAGGCTACACTTATAGCACAACGATAGCGGCGAACACGGTCGGCGATCGTCGAAAATCTGATCAGCGGGTCAAGCGCATCGGCTTTTATACAGCAGTCGTCGAATGTTCCAGACTAATCGTTCGGGCCCGCGTGCCTTCCACAAAGTTCTACACCATTCGCGTCGCGCGATAAAAGCAGATAACACAAGGTTCGGCGACAACAGACAGCCGGGTAGAAGCATAGATAACTTTCCAGAAACTTCGCATATATACAGGCGCGTCCCGCGCTGTGCGATTACATTTGTTAAGCGGCGAAACGTGGTCGCCCGATAAAGGTAAATACACGTGTCAATACCCCCGTCTTAAAAAGCATCGACCCGATGCTGCAAACAAACGAAAGTAATAAACAAAAGCACTCGTACCACAGAAAAAAAAAAGAAGTTCGTCAGCGTCCGTAAAAAGGCTTAGGGCGCACCACGTGGACCACTTCAGATCGTGCGCGGCGCCGCTGTGAATGCGAAATGCCGTCTGGCACAACCTCATAGTCCAGAGCGCCAATACGTCGGATGACCTTGCAGGGTCCGAAATAGCGTCGGAGTAGTTTCTCACTGAGTCCTCGTCGGCGTATCGGGGTCCAGACCCAAACACGGTCGCCAGGCTGGTACTCGACGAAGCGTCGTCGGAGGTTGTAGTGCCGGCTGTCGGTCCTCTGCTGGTTCTTGATCCGCAGGCAGGCGAGCTGTCGGGCTTCTTCGGCGCGCTGGAGGTAAGTAGCGACGTAAGGTTCTCCATGTCAGTGACGTGCGGTTGCATGGCGTCGAGCATCGTCGTCGGGTACCTGCCGTAAACCAGCTTGAACGGCGTCATCTGTGTTTTTTCTTGCACTGCGGTGTTGCAAGCGAATGTTACGTACGGCAGGACGGCATCCCATGTCTTGCGTTCGACGTCAACGTACATCGCTAGCATGTCGGCGAGGGTCTTATTCAGCCGCTCCGTAAGACCTTTCGTCTGCGGGTGGTAGGTCGTTGTCCTCCTGTGCCTTGTTTGACTGTATTTCAGAATGGCTTGGGTGAGCTCCGCTGTAAAGCCGTTCCTCTGTCGGTGATGAGGACTTCTGGGGCGCCATGTCAGCAGGATGTTTTCGACAAAGAATTTCGCCACTTCGGCTGCGCTACCTTTCGGCAGCGCTTTTGCTTCAGCAAAGCGGGTGAGGTAGTCCGTCGCCGCGATGATTCACTTATTTCCGGTTATTGACGTCGGAAAGGGTCCCAGCAAGTCCATCCCTATCTGCTGGAATGGTCGGCAAAGAGGCTCGATTGGCTGTAGAAATCCGGCTGGCCTTGTCCGCGGTGTCTTGCGTCGCAGACTGTCTCGGCATGTTCTGACATAACGGGTGACTTCGGCGATCAGGCGCGGCCAATAATACTTTTCTTGTATCCTCGATAGTGTCCGGGAAAATCCGAGGTGTCCAGCGGTCGGATCGTCATGTAGGGCGTGCAATACTTCTGGACGAAGTCCTGACGGTACAACAAGAGGTAATTGGCGCGGACTGGTGAGAAGGTCTTCTTCACGAGTAGATTGTTTTGAAGCGTGAAGGAAGATAATCCGCGATTAAATGCCCTGGGGACAACGTCGATGTGCCCTTCCAAATATTCGACGAGGCCTTTTAGCTCCGGGTCTGCCCGTTGCTGTTCAGCGAAGTCTTCCGTGCTTATCATTCCAAGGAAGGCGTCGTCATTCTCGTCATCTTGCGGCGGCGGGTCAATGGGTGCGCGTGATAGGCAATCGGCATCGGAGTGTTTTCGTCCGGACTTGTAGGTTACAGTGATGTCGTATTCTTGTAGTCTGAGGCCCCACCGCGCCAGTCGTCCTGAAGTATCCTTTTTATTCGCTAGCCAACACAACGCGTGTTGGTCACTGACGACTTTGAATGGCCTGCCATAAAGATAAGGGCGAAATTTAGCTGTAGGCCAAACGATGGCTAGGCAATATCTTTTCGGTCGTAGAATAGTTGCCTTCCGCTTTTGACAGCGAACGGCTAGCGTAAGCTCTCAGCTGTTTGTCTCCGTTTCTTCTCTGGACTAGAACGGCACCGATGCCTAGGCTACTGGCGTCAGTATGGGTTTCTGTATCGGCGTACTCGTCGAAGTGCGCAAGTACCGGCGGCGTCTACATGCGTCGTTTGAGTTCTTCAGACACGTCGGCCTGCGGCGTTTCCACCTTGAACTCAACGTCCCATTTAGTTAGACGTGTCCACGGCTCGGCGATGCGTGAAAAGTCCTTGACAAAGCTCCTGTAGTAGGCACACATGCCAAGGAATCTACGCACTGCATTCTTGTTGATGTGTTGCAGGAACTGTGCGATGGCAGCTGTCTTTTGCGGGTCTGGACGGACACCAGGTTTGCTGATTACATGGCCTAGAAACAGAAGCTCATCATAAACGAAGCGGCATTTTTCCGGCTTCAGAGTAAGCCCTGACGACTAAACGAAACACGAGACAAATCAACGAGACATGTCTGCCACTTAAATCCTGCTAACACCTAGTCCATGACGCGCTGGAACGTTGCAGGCGCCGAACACAGTCCGAATGGCATAACCTTGAACTCGTAGAGGCCGTCTGGGGTGATGAAGGCCGTCTTTTCGCGATCTCTTTCGTCGACTTCTATTTGCCAATAGCCAGACTTGAGGCTCATCGACGAGAAGTATTTAGCGTTGCAGAGTCGATGCAATGCGTCGTCTATTCGTGGGAGGGGGTATACGTCCTTCTTCGTGATCTTGTTCAGGCGACGGTAATCGACGCAGCAACTTAGGGTTCCGTCCTTTTTCTTTACCAGGACCACAGGGGATGTCCACGGGCTTTTCGACGGCTGGATGATGTCGTTGCGCAGCATTTCGTCGACTTGTTTTCTTATAGCTACACGTTCTCGCGGCAAAACTCGGTAAGGGCTCTGGCGGAGTGGTGGAGTGCACTCCTCGGTGATTATGCGATGCTTGGCGACTGGTGTTTGTTGAATCCTCGATGACGTCGAAAAGCAGCCTTTGTATCGTCGGAGCAGACTTCTGAGCTGCTGTTGCTTAATCACGGGGAGACTTGAATTAATGTCATAGTCTGATTCGGGAACCATCGTCGTCGGGGTAGATGCGGCGGAATCCGAGAGGACAAACGCATAACTGGTTTCCAGAATTTCCTAGATGCACGCGATCGTCGTGCTCTTGTTGATGTGCTTGAACTCTTGGCTGAAGTTTGTCAGCAACACTTCAGTTTTCCCTCCATGCAGTCGAGCGATCCCTCTTGCGACGCAAATTTCACGGTCTAGCAGTAGACGTTGGTCGCCTTCGGTGACGCCTTCTACGCCAGTGGGTGTTTCGGTGCCGACCGAAACAACAATGCTCGAGCGAGCCGGGATGCTCACTTGGTCGTCGAGAACACTCAAGGCGTGCTGACTACGAAAGGTCTCCGGCGGTATCGCTTGATCTTCCGACAGCGTTAATCATTTTGACTTCAGGTATATGATTGCGCCGTGTTGGTTCAGGAAGTCCATGCCGAGAATGACGTCTCGTGAACACTGTTGGAGGATAAGGAAGGTGGCAGGTTAAGTCCGGTCGTGAACGGTAATTCTTGCCATGCAGATTCCAGTCGGCGTAATCAGGTGTCCTCGAGCGGTCCGAATTTGGGCGTCCTCCCATGCAGTCTTAACCTTCTTCAACTGGGCGGTGATGTGTCCACTCATTACGTAGTAATCGGCCTCTGTGTCGACTAAGGCAGTGTCTGCGTGGCCGCCGAGAAGTACGTCGAGGTCGTTGGTTCTTTGTCTGGCGTTGCAGTTGGATCTTGGCGTCGGATCACGGCTGCGTCGCGTTGAACTGAAGCTGGAACGTCGCGTCGTCAAACCGTCTTTCGTCGGTGTAGTGTTAGTTTCCTGATTTCGTCGGGACGGCGGCGTGTCGTGATTAGGTCGTCGAGATGGTTTCTTCGTCGTCTTCGTCGGCGGCGAAGGATCTTCGTCAGTTCGACGAACAGCAACCGCACCTCCATCGGTTGCTGCTTTTAGTTTTCCGGATATGGGCTCGCTGACCGGCCCCGGGCTGGGCCAGTGTATGGTCGGCGCTGCGGCGAGAGGTAGCGGCCTGGTGATGGCGAACGCGACGGTCGTCGAGAGCTCCGCTGAGTAGCGGCAAGGTAGTGGGCGATATCGCGAGGGCGTTCACCTTGCTGCGGGGGTGGAGCGTTGACGGCGAAGCATCGCAGTCCTATATCCCGGTATGGGCATCGGCGATACACATGGCCGGCTTCTCCGCAGTGATAGCAGAGCGGGCGGTGGTCAGTGGCTCGCCAAATGACCGTCTTCCTCGCGTAGGTGCGCTGGACGACGGGTGGGCGTGCTGGCGGAGGCGGCGGACGACGGCATTGCGTCGTTGCAGGGCCCTGGCGTGGTCGCGGAGGGGGACCTTGACGGCGTGCGACGGCCGTGTATGTCATCGCTTCTGGCTGGGACTGCGGTAATTGTGGTTGCAGCTCGAGAACTCCAAGTGATCAGTGCACCTCTTCTTTCACGATGTCGGCGATCGAAGCCACTTGGGGCTGCGACGAAGGCAAGACCTTGCGCAGTTCTTCGCGTACAATGGCCCTGATGGTCTCCTGAAGGTCGCCGGAATCCAGTCCTTGGATGGCGTACTGCGGCGTGAGCCCCTTGCGGGTATATAGCCGGGTGCGCAGCTCCAGAGTTTTCTCGATCGTCGACGCCTCTGCACAAAACTCAGCTATGGTCTTCGGCGGGTTACGAACAGGTCCTGCGAAAAGTTCTTGCTTGACGCCGCGCATCAGGAAGCACACTTTTTTCACCTCTGACATTTCCGGGTCGGCGTGCCGGAAAAGACGGGCCATATTCTCCGTGAAGATCGCGATCATCTCGCTTGGCAGCTGCACTCTGGTTTCTAGTAGTGCTTGGGCTCGCTTATTTTGCACAACGCTTGTAAACGTTTGCAAGAAGCCGCTTGGGAACAGGTCCCACGTCATTAAGGTGGCTCCTCGATTCTCGAACCAGGTCCTGCCGGCTTCTTCCAGTGCGAAATAGACATGCCGGAGCTTGTCGTCGCTGTCCCAACTGTTAAACGTAGCGACCCTCTCATACGTCTCGAGCCAGGTTTCCGGGTCCTCGAATGTTGATCCGCGGAATGTCGGAGGTTCCGTGGACTGCTGCAGCACGATGGGGGACGCTGGGGCTGCCATTGGGGTTGCCTTGGCCACAATCTTGTTGGTCTTCTCAGGTAGAAGTCCATGATCCGGGGGCAGCTGTTGAAGACGACGGCTTGCTCGATGCTCCGCGACTACGTTGCTGTTCTCTTTGCGGTCCGGGCTTGGATCACGGCTTGTCGGGGGCGTCCGGTACATAAACGAAAAGCACCTCCACCAGATGTCACGTGGTGGTGACGTTGAAGAACAAAGTAGCAAATACTGTGAAAGCAAATACTGTGAAAGTTATTGGGCGAACCTGTGCCCACAAAAACAGGCTACACTTATAGCACAACGATAGCGGCGAACACGGTCGGCGATCGTCGAAAATTTGATCAGCAGGTCAAGCGTGTCGGCTTTTATACAGTAGTCGTCGAATGTTCCCGACTAATCGTTCGGGCCCGCGTGCCTTCCACAAAATTCTACACCATTCGCGTCACGCGATGAAATCAGATAAAACAAGGTTCGGCGACAACAGACAGCCGGGTAGAAGCATCGATAACTTTTCAGAAACTTCGTATACATACAGGCGCGTCGCGCGTCCCGCGCTTTGCGATTACATTTGTTAAGCGGCGAAACGTGGTCGACCGATAAAGATAAGTACACGTGTGAATATACAAGGTCATCATCATCATAGGGCTGGTTAAGCCCACTGCAGGGCAAAGGCCTCTCCCATACTTTTCCTACTACGCCGGTCACGTTCAAATTGTGGCCTTGTCGTCCCTGCAAACTTCTTATTCTCATCCGCCCACCTATCTTTCTGCCGCCCCTTGCTACGCTTCCTTATTCCTGGAATTCAGTCCGTAACCCTTAATCACCATCAGTTATCTTCCCTCTTCATTACATGCCCAGCCCATGCCGATTTCTTTTTCTCGATTTCAACTAAGATGTCATTAACTTGCATTTGTTCCCTCACCCAATCTGCTCTTTTCCGATCCCTTAAAGTTACACCCATCAATCTTCTTTCCATAGCTCGTTGCGTCGTCCTCAATTTAAGTAGAACCCTTTTCGTAAGCCTCCAGGTTTCTGCCCCGTAGGTGAGTCCTGGTAAGACACAGCTATTATACACTTTTCTCTTGAGGGATAATGACAACCTGCGGTTCATGATCTGAGAATGCCTGCCAAATGCACCCCAGCCCATTCTTGTTCTTCCGATTATTGCAGTCTCATGATCCGGATCTGGAGTCACTACCTGCCATAAGTAGATGTATTGCCTTACCACTTCCAGTGCCTCGCTACCTAACGTAAACTGCTGTTCTCTTCCGAGACTGCTAAACGTTACTTTAGTTTTATTAATAATTTATAGACCCACCATTCTGCTTTGCCTCTCCAGGTCAGTGAGCATGCCTTGCAATTGGTCCCTTGAGTTACTAAGCAAGGCAATATCATCAGCGAATCTCAAGTTACTAACCCCGCAGGGGCGTCTTCGTCAGCAGGCGTTTGGTGTGTTGTGACACCACGTACCCGAGCACACAAGGGTTGGACCCTCCCGCGTGTAGCCGTGCGTGGCTTAGCCGTGTCTGGGGAAAGGGGGATCCTGGAGGTTCAGCCGATGCTGGGTGTCTGGACATTTAAGGCCCCCCGGCGGAGGCAACACACCTGTTTGGCCTCTGCTTCACATACACGGCAACCCCGGACTGACCCACCCGGCGGAAATCGGTAGTGGCCTTTTCCTGGCTCTCTCTCCCTCCAGCCTTCGTCTTTCTCTTACTTTTTCATCTTTCCTGTCTTCTCCTAGCTTCCGTTTACTTCCAATTTTTCCAGGCAGCAAGGGTTAACCTTGTGTGAATAACCAACCTAGGTTATCTCATATTTGGTTATAGTGATAACGTACAGCTGGCGTTTGCCGGACCTGTTTTTACAGTCCCTGTAACGTCCCTGTAACGTCATCCCCCCCCCCCCCGCTGGGTGGCTGGCGTTATTGCCGAAAATTACATGATTCTATGGCAAGTTCCTTCCCTCCCCTCCCAGATCGCCCTTAGAAAAGAGGGCGCACCGAAGATGTATTTCAGTTTTTTGGACGACAAAAACCCAACTTCTCACGATTTCACGTCATTCATTCGGAAAAGTCAGATAAACAAGTACGCACAATCTTCCCATTTCTAGTTTCGAAGTCTTTAACTGAGGCTCTTGGTCCAGGTTACAAGGCATCAAGGATGGCAAGTGGAGATCTCCTTTTGGAGCTCCGTGATCTAAAACAATATGAAAAGTTACCCAATCTAGTGTCTTTTGGGGACTTTTAGGTGACAGTAACTCCGCACCGCACTATGAACACTACACGCGGCGTTGTCTCAGATGATGACCTGCTTCAGCTGGCAGAGGCAGAGCTCCTAGAGGGCTTCAATGAACAAAATCTTATTAATGTGAAAAGAATAAAGATGAGGCGCGATGGTAAAGAAATTGCGACCAAACACCTAATTCACACCTTCAATTCAAGTGTTCTGCCCAATAAATCGAGGCCGGGTACATAAAGCTCCGTGTCAGGCCCTACGTGCCCAATCCACTCAGGTGTTTCAAATGCCAACGTTTCGGCCACAGTTCGCAGAGCTGCCGAGGCCGTCAAACCTGTGCGAAGTGCAGTGCCCACGAACATACTTCTGAAACTTGTGAGAACACTCTCCATTGTGTAAACTGTGAAGGGGAGCACGCCGCATACTCGCCGTCGTGCCCATCCTGGAAGAAGGAGAAAGAAATAGTCACGTTCAAAGTAAAGGAAAACATAACTTTCAAGGAGGCACGCAGGCGAGGTATCTTGCCTGCCCAAAAACACATTTGCCGAAGTGGCGCGTCAGGGGGCAGCGCCACAACGGTCTCCGGCGGCTGTCCGACCCAAACCCAGTGAGGCGGCAGTGACGCCATCCGCCCCCCCGGCGGATTCAGCTAGCGCTGCTATGCGATTCCAGCAGACGGGGCCTTCTACCTCCGGGCAGGTGACCTCGAAGGCCTCGTCAAACGTGCCGAGAACTTCACGCCAAACAAAGCGCTCGGAAGAGCGCGTGTCCAGTGCCTCGCAAGAGGCGATGGACACAACCACCAGCCAGACAGCGCCACCAGCGCCTAAGGAGCGGCGAGGCGCTCTCAACCGCTCCTAAAGAGATAAAACTCCCGTCACGGCGCCTTCAAAGCGCCCGTGAACTAATCTGTTTCTTAAACACACAGCACCAAACACATTTACCAATATGGAAACACAAATACTGCAGTGGAATGTACGAGGACTTCCACATAACCTCGATGACATTAGAGAAATAATACACAAACATAATCCGAAGCTGCTGTGTGTTCAAGAGACACACCTGAAACCTACCAATACAAATTTTCTTCGAAACTACACCATCTTCCGCAAAGACCGTGAGGAGGCTAATGCCTCCTGTGGTGTAGCAATAACAGCCGAAAGGGCGGTAGCTTGCCGACGCGTCGCCCTTAACACGCCCCTTGAGGCAGTGTCTGTTCAGGCCATTCTTTTTAATAAAATAGTAACTGTGTGTTCCATTGATATACCGCCAAACCAGCGTATCGAAAAAACAGACTTTTATAACCTCATTGTCCAGTTTCCCGAGCCTTATATCATAGTGGGAGATTTTAACGCTCATAACACAATGTGGGGGGGACTCGCGATGCGACGCGAGAGGTCGACTCATTGAAGGTTTCCTTTTAACCACCAGTGCGTGTCTCTTTAATAAGAAAGAAGCAACTTATTATAACCGACATCATAACTCGTACTCATCAATAGACCTGGCGATCGGATCCGCTTCCATCTTTCCTGATTTAGAATGACATGTAATTGAAAACCCATTCGAAAGTGACCACTTCTCAGTAACGCTGAACTTCGTAAACAAACATGACTTGCATCCACACTTCCCTCGCTGGAAACTGGCCTCAGCTGACTGGGAACGTTTTAGAGAATCCACCCACGTATCACCAGATTTTATAGATAATCTTACTATAAATCATGCTGGTTCATACTTCACCGGTTTTATTATTGACGCCGCTGAAAAGTTCATTCCTCAAACAAGAGGCACTTCATCCAAAAGACGGGTCCCCTGGTGGAATGACGATTGTAGAGAGGCGAGGAAGAGACAAAACAAAGCTTGGAGCAAACTACGTGAATGTCCTACAGCGGGAAATCTTATAAAAATTTAAACCGGCGAAATCACAGGGAAGAAGGACACGACGACTGGCAAAGAGGGCAAGCTGGCAGAGGTTTCTCTCCGGTATAAATTCATATACTCATGAATCTAAAGTATGGGATGGGCTGAAAAGGCTTAAGGGGCAAGAAATTCATCTCTTGCCCCTAGTAAACAGTGTAGGAAACCACTTGGAAGACCAAGCTGACGCCCTTGGCGAACACTTCCCAGATGTTTCCAGTTCTAAACATTACTCCAAGGCGTTTCTAAAACACAAACAAGTAGCAGAACACAAGGCTATCGACCGGAAATGCAGACAGAACGAACCCTTCAACGCGCCTTTTAACATCGCCGAGTTAAGAGCCTCCCTGACTGCATGTCAGAGCTCCGCACGTAGACCGGACAGGATCATGTACGACATGATTAAACACCTTCCCAGTGATACTCAAATTACTCTGCTAGCACATTTTAACGCAATATGGGCTGCGGGATACTTCCCTACTTCATGGAAAGAAGCGTTGGTCATTCCGATTCTTAAACAGGGCAAAGATCCCGCATTAGTAACAAGTTATCGCCGAATTGCCCTCACAAGTTGTATATGCAAACTTTTTGAAAAAATGATAAACCGTCGACTTTTACACTTCCTTGAATTAAATAAATTTCTTGATCCGTATCAGTGTGGTTTTAGAGTAGGAAGATCTACAACCGACCATCTAGTGCGCATGGAAGCAAACATTCGCGACGCCTTCGTGCATAAACAGTCCTTTTTATCCTTGTTTCTCGACATGGAAAAGGCGTGCGATACAACTTGGCGCTATGGCGTCCTGCGTGACCTATCGACGCTGGGGATCCGCGGCACTATGTTAAACATTATAGAAAGCTACCTGCAAAACCGTACATTCCGAGTGAAAATAGGTAGGCAGGCATTCCTGCAGGAAACTGGGGTCCCCCAGGGAGGCGTACTGAGCTGCACGCTCTGTGTAGTTAAAATGAACACGCTTCGTAAAACATTACCCCCATCTATTTTTTACTCCGTTTACGTAGACGACATACAAGTAGATTTCAAATCCTGCAACCTAACAGTCTGTGAAAGGCAGGTACAACAGTGCTTTAACAAAGTCTCCAAGTGGGCAGACGAAAACGGGTTCAAAGTGAACCCCAACAAAAGTTCTTGCGTTCTTTTCACCAGAAAAAAAGGGCTTGCTGCAGATCCCACTGCTATATGGGCAACGAATACCCGTAAACAAGGAACACAAACTCCTAGGTGTTATACTTGACTCCAGGCTTACATTCATTGCACACATAAAATATATTAAAACAAGATGTCTTAAAACAATGAACTTACTTATAATCCTATCCCACACAGCGACAGAAAGTGTTTATTTAATCTTTATAGAAGCCTAGTTCGATCACGACTGGACTATGGTGCCGTGGTTTATCACTCCGCCGCACCGAGCGCGCTAAAGATGTTAGACCCCGTTCATCATCTGGGTATCCACCTCGCCACTGGCGCATTTAGAACAAGCCCCGTCGAAAGTCTATATGCAGAATCCGACGAGTGGTCACTACATTTTCAGAAAACATACATCAGCTTCACCTACTTTTTTAAAGTGCGCTCTAACAAGGAACATCTGCGTTTCACGACAGTGAACGACTTAACGTGCAAAACACTTTTCCGTAACAGACCCTCCATGAGACTTCTTTTGTCGCTGCGTGTGAAGAGAACTTAGTGAGAGAACTAAGAGAACTTAGTGAAGAAATGGATGTCCAAGTACTCGAACATCGCCTAATGGCATCGCCTAATGGCTCCTCCTATTACCGCCCTGGGAGTGGCAGGTGATAGAATGTGACACATCCTTTGTAGAGGTCTCGAAGCACGCTCCTGAGCATGAAATTGCTATGCATTTCCGAGAGCTACAATCGAAGTACTCTTGCTACGAATTTTACACAGACGCATCCAAATCCCATGCTGGCGTATCCTACGCTGCTGTTGGTCACTCTCTTTCTGAATCTGACGTGTTGAAGCCCGTAACAAGTATCTTCGCTGCAGAAGCCTACGCAGTACTGTCTGCAGTAAAACATATAAAGACATTGAAACTTGACAGAGCAATAATATTCACAGACTCGTTAAGTCTTGTAAAAGCACTAATTTCTTTACAAAGGCATACAAACCCTGTCTTCAATGGACTCTACACACACTTATGTAACATCTACTCATCACACAGACCTGTAGTAATATGCTGGGTTCCTGGCCATAGAGGAATCCAGGGAAATGTGCTTGCTCACGAGATGGCCAAATCAATGTCTTCGCAGGGTACACGTTCTGCTGCAGTCCCTGCCACAGACATGAAGCCTTTCCTCAGAAACAATCTGCGAAGCCACTGGCAACGCTTGTGGGACGCAGAAACGAGTAATAAGCTTCACGTAATTAAGCCTAAGTTAGGTTTCTGGCACCCAACAACGAAAACACGAAGAACAGACGTCCTGTTCACTAGACTAAGAATAGGACACACGTTCGGCACTCATAACTTTCTCCTGACTGGTAACGAGCCTCCAACCTGTGGTAGATGCGGTGACAGGCTTTCTGTCCTCCACGTCTTCCTGGAGTGCCGGGAAGCCGTAAGAGACCGGAGGAAACATTTTCCTTTTGCATACAGCCATCACGTCCCTCTGCATCCGGCCATGTTTCTTGGTGTAGAACCGCTTTTTAACACCAAAGAAGTCCTCGCTTACTTGAAAGATGTGCTACACGTGACAAGCCCAATTATTCCGTAGTGCATCCTCTTTCCAGAGGGTACATCTACGATAGTGTTCTTTGGGGTACCCCACTTCCTCTCTTAAAGAGACACATGCCTCTAGGTCCTTGGCATTCAAGGGCTCTGGTGAGGCAGAAGTGCTCCAGACATTTTTAGCATCTCCCGTGTCTTATATATTGCATCATCCTTTCTCAATGCCTTGTAATGTTCATAGTACACGTCAATGGTCATTCCCATAATTTCATTATTCGTATATTTTATGGAATTTGCATCAACTCTTTTAGGCCCCTTTACAGCCATGACACATTGAGATCATACAACCCATCTGTCATCTGCGAACTCATAAGCATTAGCATGGCGCTCTTTGGCCACACCTGGCCCTTGTGCCATTAAACATCAAACATCATCATCATCAGGCTACTAAGGTATTCTCCATTAACTGTTATCCCCAATTCTTCCCAATCCAGGTCTCTGAATACATCCTGTAAACCCGCTGTGAATAGCATTGGAGAGATCGTACCTCCCTGCCTGACTCCTTTCTTTATTGGGATTTTGTTGCTGTCTTGATAGAGGAGCCGCTACAGATATCGTTCAGTACATTTACATGCGGCTCGTCTACACCCTGATTCCGTAATGCCTCTATGACTGCTGAGGTTTCAGCGGAATCAAACGCTATCTCGTAATAATATATTTCGCCCAGTACACTATCACCTAATTGATAGTGTGAATATGGTCTATTCTTGAGTAGCCTTTACGGAATCCTGCTTGGTCCTTTGGTTGATAGAAGTCAAAGGTGTTTCTGATTGTATTTGCGATTACCTTAGCAAAAACTTTTTAGGCAACGGACAATATGCTGATCAGTCTATAATTTTTAGTCTTTGGCGTCCCCTTTCTTATGGCTTAGGATTATGTTAGCGTCCTTCCAAGATTCCTGTAGGCTTGAGGTCATGAGGCATTGCATATACAGGGTGGCCAGTTTTTCTAGAACAATCTGCCCACCATACTTTAACCAAATCTGCTGTTACCAGATCCTCCCCAGCTGCCTTCCCCATTTGCATACCTCCCTAAGCTTTCTTTACTTCTTCCGTTGTTACTCGTGGGATTTCAAATTTCTCTAGACTATTCTCTCTTCCATTATCGTCGTGGGTGCAACTGTTACTGTATAAATCTCTATCGAACTCCTCAGCCACTTGAACTATCTCATTTATATTAATAATGAGATTACCGGCCTTGTCTCTTAACGCATACACCTGATTCTCGCCTATTTCCAGTTTCTTCTTCCCTGCTTTTAGGCTTCCTTCATTCCTGAGAGCATGTTCAATTCTGTCCATAATAGACTTCGTTCTGTCAGCTGTCTTACGCTTGTAGATTAACTTAGAAAGTTCTACCATTTCTATTCTAGCTGTATGGTTAGAGGCTTTAATACACTGGCGTTTCTTGATCAGATCTTTCTGTCTCCTGCGACAGCTTACTGGTATCCTGTCTAACGGAGTTACCACCGACTTCTATCGCACGTTCCTTAATGATGCCCATAAGATTGTCCTTCATTGTTTCAACAATAGGGTCCTCTTCCTGAGTTAAAGCCGACTACCTGTTCTGTAGCTTTATCCGGAATTCTTCTATTTTCCCTCTTACCGCTAACTCATTGATCGGCTTCTTATGTACCAGTTTCTTCCACTCCCTCCTCAAGTCTAGACTAATATGAATTCTTACCATCCTATGGTCACTCCAGCGCACCTTGCCGAGTACGTCCACATCTTGTATGATGCCAGTGTTAGTGCAGAATACAAAGTCTATTTCATTTCTAGTCTTGTCATTCGGGCTCCTCCACGTCCACTTTCGGCTATCCCGCTTGCGGAAGAAGGTATTCATTATCCGCATCTTATTCCGTTCTGAAAAGTCTACTAATTACTCTCCCCTGCTATTCCTAGTGCCGATGCCATATTCTCCCACTGCCTTGTCTCCAGCCTGTTTTTTGCCTACCTTGGCATTAAAGTCGCCCATAAGTACAGTGTACTGTTTTGACTGAACCCTTCGCCGATTTCACGTCTTCATAGAATCTTTCGACTTCCTGGTCATGACTGGATGTAGGGGCGTAAACCTGTACGAGCTTCAGTTTGTACCTCTTATTAAGGTTCACAATAAGACCTGCCACCCTCTCGTTAATACTATAGAATTCCTGTAGGCTACCAGTTATATTCTTATTAATCAAGAATCCGACTCCTAGTTCTCGTATCTCCGCTAAGCGCCGGTAGCACAGGACGTGCCCGCTTTTTAGCACTTTATATGCTTCGTTTGTCCTCCTAACTTCACTGAGCCCTATTATATTCAATTTACTGCCCGTTAATTCCTCCAATAGCACTGCTAGACTTGCCTCACTAGAGAACGTTCTAGCGTTAAGTGTTGCCAGGTTCAGATTACAATGGCGGCCTGTCCGGATCCAGGGATTCCTAGCACCCTCTGCTGTGTCACAGGCCTGACCACCACCGTGGTCAGTTGTTTCGCAGCTGCTGGGGACTGAGGGCCGGGGTTTGATTGTTCTATTCATATTGGAGGTTGTTCTGAATTATGCTCTGGTGAGGGAGTGCGTTACCAGGTCTGGTCACCGGGATCAGGCCGCACTCCAGGCCTGTTTGTGCCAATTTATCAACACGCTGATTTTTTTTATTCCAGTGGAAAATTGCGCGGCACCGGGATTCGAACCACGCTCCTCTTGCACGCGAGTCGGATGCTGTACCTCTTGCCACCGCTGCCACCCTATGCAGTGACAAGGGACTCTATACACAATATGCAGCGACCAATAAATCGTTGCATAGTATTTACTGTGTGCACTGCTCGTGAGGAAACTGATGAATAAATCAGGGCACTACATTGATTCGGCGTACACGAACTATGTTGGAAGAGGGTAATATCGAGTCATTTCGTATTTCCCATACCAGTGATATAGTGCAGACTGTTCTGCAAACTTCAAAAAACGAGCCTCCTATGAATTTCCGGCGCGGTGATCGGAAAGCGCTAGAGATCTGAGCAAAGTAATTACTGTGCATGCAATAACGAAGAAATATTCATAGTGCAGACAATTCAACTACAATTACGTATTCTTGTCCACGAGCAAGGCATGCCAGTCAAGTCAAAGGTGCAGCCTGGTCAGTTTTTTCTCGGACGTTACTTTTCGTACTAAATAATGTAATGTACTATAAAATAAGGAGCAGTGGGGCTGTGGCTATATATGAGAGAGACAACTACGACGAGTGAGAAACACATTGTTTCGGTGCTCGTTCGGCTATACTACCTCTCGCGGCTCTATTGTTCTTGTCGCGAACGCTTAGTGCCGAATGAGCCTCGCGACATTTGGTGGAAGGTGCTGGACCTTTTGCGAACCTGGAACTCCGAAGCTGGACGATCCTTGTCACATCTCCCATGCCTGAGGAGACTACTCCTACCGAGCCACCCATGGCACCACCTCCGGTAGTCTGTCCAGGTGCGCCACGGCAACGGGATCCTCCTATATTCATTGGCACTGACCACGATGTAGAGGACTGGCTCTTATCGTACAACAGAGTGAGGGCCCAAAACAAATGATCTGAAATGAAACAAGCGTGGTTACGTACCATTCTACCTTTCCGGGGTCGCCGATCTTTGGTTCCCCAACCATGGGGCTGACTTTTACACCTGAACAGCATTCCGAATGACACCTCGAGAAGTCTTCGGTCACCCTGCTGTGCGCAAACTTCGGGCTGAACAACAGCTTCGCTGTCGTGCACCACAAAAGGGCGAACATTTACGAGCTACATTGAAGATGTAGTTGACATTTGCCGGCGTATCAACCCGCATATGTCCGAAGATGACAAGGTCGAGAACACTTTGAAAGGCATAGAAGATTACCCCTTCCAAATGCTCTTGGCAAAGAATCCTCAGACGGTCAACGACCTCATAACGCTTTGCCAGAGCTGTCAGGAGCTGCGCAAACGACTTTCTACGCGCCGAGGTCTCGCTGCGGACGTCGCGCTTTCCGCTCTGAGTGATGGTGTCACTTCTACTCCTTGCAGTTCAGAAATTTTCGACAGAATCAAGCAATTTGTACGAGAAAAAGTGGCACGCGAAAGCTCTCTACTACGAGTCCGTCCAGCCTCTGAGTCGCCCTTGTCACCCGATCTCTGTCAGGTGAAACAAGTGCAAGTCGCTAACGCAGTACCACTTGCTCATCAACCGCCTCCTACGCCTGTTCCCCTTACGTACGCTGCCGTTGTCGCGAATCCAAGGCCTCCGTCTGAAGCTATTCCATCCAGACTTACCAGCGCCTTTCCCTCGCATCCTTATGTAGCTGCAACATATGCGCCTACACCCCCCCCCCCCTCCCCCGCAAGCAGCTACTGGCCACCACACCAGCCCGTGTGCCCATCTCGCCATAATTTCCATCAGTCTCCGCCCCCTGTTCTCAATCCATGGCGCACCCATGGCAACCAGCCTATCTGTTATCCCTGCGGCCTACCTGGGCATGTAGCACGGCTTTACCGCTGCTGCGGATGGTATCCTTCGGATTCTCCGAGGCCAAAAAGCAATGGTTTCGACTCTCCGTCCCGTTCCACTACTGCCACTCAGCCCTTCTAAGCCTCCCCTCATGCTTCCCGAAACTTCAATACCCGTCAGTCTCCGTCTCCCCGTCAGCGTTATCTGTTGCCGCTTATCCGTCGCCCTGAACCTATCCGAGAGGAAAACTAAGAACAGCAGTTCCTGAGGCAAGAACTGCGATCTCAACGAACTCTTCAAGACCTCACTTATTTCCGGCGAACTTCCTTGAAGTTTTGCAGAAGACATTGCAGTTCATGCGCTTGTAGACACGGGAGCAGCAATATCAGTGATTTTGGACCAGTTTCATCTCACCCTTAGAAAAGTCGCGACGCCGTATTCGGCCATTCCATTAGGTACAACAAGCGCTGCGCCGATGGAACCCCGAGGGAAGTGTAATATGCGTGCTGTTCTAAGCGGCGCTTGATACCATGTTGAGTTCGCTTTCCGGCCTCGCTGCTTCTATGCCATGGTTTTAGGATGGTACTTTCTGTCCTCTCATCAGGTCGTTTTAGAATGTGCCCTTGCTGAACTCGCGCTGTCGCCATTCGGCTCCAACGTTTTGAAGATAAGATACGCCGACACCGAGATTCCTGCATACTCTGCCACACTTGTACCCGTTTCCTCCGTTGGGTTTTCCGACTCCACAGTTATTTTCACGCCGTCCAAGCTTGTTGCTCACCGTCATCCCTTCTTCCTTCCTTTTGCCCTTCTTGCCATTCGACAAGGTTCCAGCGCACTTTATGTATCTAACCTGTGTCCTTGCCCTGTTAGCCTGCTCCATGATGAGTGTCTTGGTTATGCCGACGAAATCGAAGCAAGCTTTCTTCACGATGTGCCTGACAACTCGGCTTCTCCCACGCCACCTTGCGACCCACATTTTCCGAGTGTGTTGATCCCAACCTCACTCTAGCGCAGCGCGCCCCGATCTCCTGGACCGCTTGCGCACGTCATTCGACCTACACCAATCTCGCTTAGGCCGTACATCCGCTGTTGTCCATCACATCGATACCAGCAAACATGCGCCTTTACGCCACAGGCAGTATCGCGTATTCGCCACGGAGCGTAGCGTCATCGCTGAGCAAGTTGGTGGCATGCTCCAACGCGGCATCATACAACCCTCGCACAGTCCATGGGCTTCTCCTGTACTGTTGGTAAAAAAGAAAGATAGCACAATTCGCTTTTGCGTAGACTACCGGCGACTCGATCAGGTAACACGCAAGGACGTTTCTACGCTGCCCCGTATGACGACGTGCCAGACCGCCTCCAAGGTGCCGAATTTCACTCATTCTTAGACTTATGTTCCGTGTACAGGCAAGTGCCAATGGCTGAGTAAGACCGCCCAAAAACGGCCTTCATTACAACTGACGGATTGCTTGAATTCACCGTGATGCCATTTGGCCTGTGAAACGCGCCTGTCACATTTGAAAGAATGATGGACATCTTGCGCGGCCTCAAATGGGAGATATGCACGTGTTATCTGGACGACCTTGTCATCTTTTCACCGGACTTTCCTTCCCACTTCGACTTGAATGCGTCCTCAAGTGCATCGCCGATGCTGGCCTCCAGCTTAACTTGAAGAAATGTCGCTTCGCTGCCCGGCAGCTGGTCATCCTCGGCCATGTCGTGTCGAAAGGTGTACTCTCTGATCCCGCGAAGCTACAATCTGTTGCCCAGTTTCCGCGACCAGCGACCTTGAAAGAACTGCGCAGCTCCATTGGGTTAGCGTCTAACTTCCGCCGTTTCATCCGCAATTTCGCCACCATATTAGCACCTTTAACGCAGCTTCTTCGTGGTGGCCACCATCTTTCGACCTGGTCACCGGATTGCGATGCCGCATTCACACAGCTGCGTCGTCTCTTGACGTCACCACCAATCCTGCGCCATGTCGACCCAAGTGTTCGAACTGAAAGACACGGATGCCGGTGGTGTTGGCGTTGGTGCCGTTATCGCTCAGAGAAAGGCTGGCTTTGAAGAGTACGTCGATGCCTTCGCCAGTCGTGCACTCACTAATCCTGCATCGAACTATTCTGTAACAGAAAAAGAATGCCTGGCTATCATTTGGGCCATAACCAGATTCTGTCTATATCTCTATGGCCACCCATTTGACGTGATAACCGATCACCATTCGCTGTGCTGGCTGTCATCCTAACAGAATCATCCGGTTGCCTTGCCCGATCGGCGCTTCGACTGCAGGAGTACGACATTCTGGTGTTGTACTGTTCTAGCCGAAAACAATCGGATGCGGATGCCTTGTCTCGTTCGACACTAACAGACGCGGTTAGCTACCCGAAGGCCTCATTGTCCGAGTCTTCCCTTGCTGCAACGGACATTCTTCTGGAGCAGCAGAAAGACCCATGGATTGTGTCCGTGCTGCGTTTGTTGTCCACCACATCGAGACCCACTACCAATCGCGCATTACGCCGCCAAGCATATCACTTCTCCATTCGCGACGGGCTCTTGTACCGTAGTAACTACCTCCCGGAGGGTTGCAAATGGTTGCTGGTCATCCCTCGGCAACTGCGTTCGGATATTTGTGCAGCGTTCCACGACGATCCCCAGTGCGTGCATGCAGGTGTACTCAAAACATACGCGCGCTTACGCCTTCGTTACTACTGGCGGGGGATGTATCGATTCATCCGTCATTACGTCCGCTTCTGTCTCTTTTGCCAGCGCCGTAAAGATCCCCTTCGTCGTTGCCTTGCCCAGCACGTGCTTTTGATCTAGTAGGCATCGACCACACAAGACGGCAATCGCTGGGTAATCGTGGCCATCAACCATCTTACAGGCTATGCGGTAACTTCCCCTTTGTCCAGCGCTTCTGCACGTGACGTCGCCTGGTTTTTCCTGCCCCACATCGTCCTTCGCTACGCAGCTCCCAGGGAATTACGCAGTGACAGAGGCCGCGTCCTCCTCTCTGACGTCATCGAGGCTCTCCTCAAAGAATGCTGCATCATTCATCGCACCACTACTGCGTATCATTCGCAGAGTGATGGCATGACCGAGCGCTTTAATCTCACTCTTGGTGACATGCTGGCCATGCACGTTGCATCCGAGCAAATCAAATGCGGCCGTGGTCTGCCTTTTCTGACCTACGCTTACAACACCACCACGTAGACTACCACAGGATTTTCATTCTTCTTTCTCCTGTACGGACGCGAACCTTTTTCCACAATGCACACTATCCTTCCGTACCCCCCTGACACCACGGCAACCACTACCTTATTCGAAGCTGCTGCACACGCAGAAGAGTGTCGCAAGCTTTTTCGTATATTTACGTCAGAAGACCAGCAACGACACAAGCCTCATCGAGAAACTTCCCGTGTCCCTGTATCCCATGCTCCTGGCTCGCTAGTGTGGATCTGGGTTCCAACCCCTACCCCTGGACTGTCACCGAAACTCGCGTCAAAGTACCAGGGCCCGTACCGCGTGATCAACCAAACGTCGCCAGTCAACTATATCGTGGAACCCCTCGAGCTACCTTTGGATCATCGCCGTCGAGGACGCAAAATTGTGCATGTCCAGCATCTCAAGCGCTGCTATGATCCGCCTGTGTTGTCCTACCCGTCGGTCGCCGGGACAGCTTCCATTTCCGCGGGGGAGATAACTGTACTGTAATATAAGGAGCAGTGGGGCTGTGGCTATGTGTGAGAGAGACAACGACGACGAGAAAGAAAAACCTTGTTTCGGTGCTCGATCGGCTATACTACCTCTCGCTGCTCTATCGTTCTAGTCGCGAACGCTTACTTCCAAAAGAGCCTCGCGAAAGTAAGAATAAATTTCACCCGAGAAGCTTATCCACCACAACACACTGATGTGGAAGAAATAGGGAAATATATAAAGAGCTTTAGTAAAGGATATGAGTAAACAGGAGACAGATAATTTTGTTCAAATGCTATTGCCTCCAGAACGGCGTGTTTCGTTGTCACCGCATAAACCGGTACTTGAACCTATGGAGAAACGTAGAGTGTTCGAACACATCGGTGACACTATCGTTGTTTACTGCTGAGTATTTTCTATCTTGATGACAACTGAACGTAACGCAGAAGGAGAATATTAGCGTGTAAGTAGCCACAAATGAGAAGCGTAGATACACTTCTCGGTGGGACCATTTATGCTCAATATATTCGCTAGAACATGAGCGAATGAAACGAATTGAATGCTGTGAGATTCTCTTAATAAAGTAAATGACAGAATGTTCAAGTTATGAAGGAAGAAGAGTGTTTCATAAGAATGCACAAATTTTTTTTTAACACCATCGTACTTTTCAGATTGTTCAAATGCGTTTTTTATAATTTAAACAATATTAGCGTCTATAGGGCCAAATGAAATCGATCCTGTAGTCAGTAATTTCTTTAATACCATATGTAAGCATTTGTTTGCAGCTTAGCCTCCCACAGACTGATAGATTACCCGAACACTTGAAACTTCATACGGATGCGAACCGAAATGCTTGCGCATGTTCGATATGTAAAATTTCAATGACTACGTATTCGTTGCCATCAGAATGGGCAAAATTTTGCGCAGTTCCTAGAATGATTTTATTTCTGGAAATAGCTGGCATATCAAATTTTTTACAAAAATCGTACTTATGCGCACACATTTTATTTCTATCTAAACAACATTCATAGCCTGCGCCAAGGTCATACAAAGTGAAGCCAAGTTGACTTTTTCGGTTCAGGCAGTAAGCCCTGTGCGACTCGGATTACGCTTGAGAATTGAAAGAAAAATTTAATAAATATTGTTAAAGCTTTTCTTTAAGCAAGATATGTTATTGATATGATATGTTAATCCCAAATTTTCCCCGCACATAAACGTGCAGTGACTTAGAGCTCTCACCAGAAATTGGAAACGCTAGCAGACAATGGACTTACAGAGCTTTCTCGTATATCGTGAATAAATTATTTAGAAAGGCAGCAAATTTTCCACACAGCCACAGTAAAATGCATCAAATTTACGACAAATTAATTCTTTGGGGCAGCTGACTGTTTTTCAAGACAGTGGAAAACTTCCGGCGTGGTTGAGATTATAGGCTTCTAAAGTTCCGAAACGCTTTTACGAGTATGTCGATAAGAGGGGGCAAACAAACTAGAAAGTTTACACATTTGTTCCGCATCACACTCAAGACGTTTCTCAATTTTCTCTAAATATCGCCAACGTTCATTGTTAACGTCATAATGTAGATCAAGAAAACCAACCGCGGGCCTTCTGTCAACACGCAGATAGGGAGAATGCAAGTTGTGCGCAATTGTTGACTAAGCACAAAATGCCCTTAACATGGCTCCCATAATCTGCGATAGTAATATTGCTGCCTCCCTTGGTTTCCTCAGGAAAGTGGGGAAACTTTCTAAGCGTTCGATAATCACACACTTTTTTCGGTTACCGTATGCCACTCAATAACTGCTGTTGCAGAGAATCACAGATTTGGTGATTCTCAGTTCTTCGCCATTCTAACGACGTGTCAAATTTTTGTTTCCACATATGCAAAAACTTGAACATGTCAATTTTAGTTAAGCAAAATATTACTCAACCATTTCCTTCACCATCCTTCTTATCAGAGGCCACATTACCCCTTAAAGTGAAACGTCTGCTTTTAACAACATACGATGAAAACACGATGTGCTACTAATACATTTAGTGGCAGTAGTGCCCTTGATTAAACATAGAGCTTCGGCCCGGACCATTGAACACTTCTGAAAGCTTTGCGGTACTCAAGGTATATCGCAGTCAAGGTAGTGAAGGTGTATTTTTACCTGTGCTCGAACTTTCATAGAACTTCGTACTTTAGAAACATGACGCTTGATCAGCCACTGATAAGGCTTAGCATCATCTGTTTGTCGATGTAACGTTTATGAGGGTAGAAACTATAATATGGAGCCCATTCGGTAGCGACAATGTGAGGGAAAAACTTGGGAATACTTGCGAGAATTATTTTGCGACAATTTGATCAGTTTGCTCAAACGTCCCGAAAATGAACTGCATGGCTGCCTTACTCCAACAAGTTAGGAGCGTGATGCAGCGATACGGCGCCAGTGTATCTGTCGCCCTCGTGCCATTACACAGAATATTCTTTTTTGAATACCGAAGGAAGCAATGTGCACTAAATTCCAAAGACACTGTTCCGAAATCCACTGAAGGCAACAGCACAGGTAATTATCTTGTGCTCATAAGTCAACACTTACGACGAAGAACGTTGAATCATGACGCAGCGAACATCGCCTTCTCCACGCAAGAGTTACACTTTTGATATATTCTTCTTTTTTCTGATTTTTGACTTCCCAAAACATGGATTTCATTATCAACCACGTGGTAATGAGGGGCTCCGGAATATTTTGACCACTTCGGGTTCTTTAACGTGTAGGAAATACGCGCTTCACGGGCGCCTTTGCATTTCACCCCGATTGAAATGTGGCCGCCGTGGCCGGGATTCCGTCCCGCACTCTCGGCCTTAGTTGCAGGGCACTATAGCCAATACGCCACCTCGACGGATCTTGTGATATCAGAAGTCAAAGAAACTCTGTGCAGCATATATCGTTGGACGGAATCCAAGAATGAAAGAACGTTTATTGAGGAAAACACCCAGGGTATATATAGTCGTCGGCATTCACAGGTACGTGTTGCCGTAATCTTCGTGCTGTCAGTCAGTTCAGGCCGATACGTGCGACACATGCGTAGTCTGCACGATATATCTTTCTCTGTTTAATAGTTGAATAAAGCCGAGATACACAATGGACTTGATTTAAATTGTGGTCGTACTGCAGCTGTCTTGGCTGACGAGTTCTCCGCCTAGACCGTCTTGGAATCGGTCTTGTAAGTAGAGACGGGTTTGCTTGCACTCCAGTTGGGGATGTTACCGGCTGGTCGTCCTCGCTTTCCGGCTGAACGCTGTCGAGGTCATCGTCCCGAAATGGCTCACGCGTTGGAATCAGGTGTCTCCGATTCCGACGAAATACTTGGTCATCTTCCGTAACAATGCGATAGGACCTCGGCGCTGCCGGTCCCACGACCTGCGCTTTGCGGGTCCATGCTTTATCTCGGATCCTCACCACCTCCCCTTTTCGGAGTACTGGTAGGTTCTTTTTGTGGGCGCCAAGTTGTCTATGCTTAGGCACAAACTTTTTTGGTTGCGAGCTGAAGTCTGGAAGCCTGGTTCGTAGTCTCCTGCTTTGCAACAGCTCACCCGGGGAATGACCGTGCTCCAGTGGTGCAGATCGGTAGCTGAGCAGGCCCAGCCAGAAGTCGTCGTGATTTTCTTGTGTTTTTTTCATGATCCCTTTAACTATCTGGGCGCCTTTCTCCGCTAATCTATTGGACTGTGGAAAGCCAGGACTAGATGTCACGTGCTTGAAATCGTACCCATGGGGGCACGCCACCGCAACGACAGTGGTCGCGAAAATCCCCTTCCTGACGCAGGTTCTCGTCCTGTGCTTCGTATTGTCGCTTCAGCTGAGCTCCCACGGCAGCAACACGTTTCTGACTTATCCTCAAAACGCACCCGCCCGGATGCTACCCATGGCCCTGAACGATTCTCCGCAAGTCACCTCACACAGGCCGTTGCTTGGCACAGTCCGGTTTTTCGTCTGGCAACATCGAGCAACTATACACGAGGGACAGCCGTATCGACTACATATTGCACCACCGGACTGGGGCCAGTTGGGGCACGCCACCGCAACGACCGTGGTTACAAAAATCCCCTTCTTGACGCAGGTCAGTTACCATCCGAACGCGGCTTGTGTCCGCTCTGGAAATCGCTGTTTTCTTGCGGTGTCTTGCACCCCTTGTGTTATTGGAACTTGTTGTGGGCTGTTGTGTGAAATGTTATCTCTATATATCAATGCTAACACAATTACTCTGCTCCTGTTGCTGTCGGGTGATGTAGACTTAAACCCAGGACCAAATGACGTTTCACCACCGTCTATTGAAACTATTGCAAAGGCCATATCTCGCATAGAAACATCACAAAGCTGTGTTCTGTCCGAACTTTGTCTAATCCGAGCATCACAGAATAGCATCGAGACCCTCGTGACCAGCCTTTCGGCTCGCGCTGATGCCCTGGGGAAGCTTGTCCAGTCGACTCAGTCAAACGAAATAGGTTTAAAGGCGGACGTGAATGGCAGCCTTGCAAAACTTTCCACTGAAATCAAAGTTCTTACCGAAAAATGCGATAATGCAGAAAATCGCCTGCGTCGTTCAAACTTACTTTTTTGTGGAATTCAAGACACAAAGGGTGAGACTTGGCTTGAGTCTCAACCAAAAATAGTATCATTCTGCTCCGAGCAACTCGGTTTATCCGTTAGTACAGACGACTTGGAGCGTGCACACCGACTTGGCCGTTACCAGCAAGACGAAACTAGGCCTATTATTGTATTATATGCTAGATTTAAAGATAAATCAAGAATTCTCGCAGTGGCTTCTAAGCTCAAGGGCACACATTTTTTGATTCGCGAGGACTACTCAGCCAGAGTTCGACAGGCGCGAAGGAAGCTTTATCTTCATGGACAACAGAGCGGCATATCATTTAAACTTCGCTTTGACAAGCTGCTGCTTGATGGCAAGCAATTCACGTACGATGCTGAATCTGATTGTATAGTTGAACTGAGGGCATAGCGGTCACTGCGTCTCTCCAGGCATGCGCGTCCCTCTTCTCCCTCCCAGACCTGCCTCGCCTCGATTACTGTCCCTGTTTATCAGAATATGTCGGTCTTGCTCGCAAACAAGCGTAGTTACCTGCCTAAGAAAGACGTCCTAGAAACTATCTTGAAAGACAACAATACTGACCTTGCTATACTTACGGAATCTTGGCTGCATCCAAATATTGCTGACCACGAGCTATTAAAGATAGCCAAACAAACGCTGTTCACCGGCTTGGCAGGTTGGGGCGCAGGGGAGGCGGCATTTGATTTTTGCGAAAGAAAGTGTTCCTTCATATGTCACCAAATTGAACTGTCAACATGAAATTTTGTGTGTAAATATATCACTTCGGTCTAGTATGACTGTGATTATTGCTTGTTATCGCGCTCGTGACTGTGATGTTTCTTTCAACCATGAACTAAATTCTGTACTAGCGAATCTTTACTTACGCTTCCCATCTGCGAATTTTATGCTCTGTGGCGGTCTTAATTTTCCGGACATAAACTGGGCAAATCTAGACGCACACAACCGGCAATCCAAATATTTTTTTTACACAATCCTTAAATTCCACTTTACTCAGATGGTTAATATGGCAACCCGTGGGGAGAGCATTCTAGACCTTGTCCTTGTTTCTAACCCCAAAATAATAAAATCGCTGTCATCCGTTGCTGGTCTAAGCGACCACAAATTACTGCTATTTAATCTCTGCATCCCAGTTCTTTTCAGACAGCCCTCGACCAAATACATTAGGGACTACAACAAAGCAGATTTTAGCAAAATTAACACTGAACTGAACACTTTTTCAAATTTTTTTCGTGAGACTGCGCCTTCTCGTACAGTAGATGAAAACTGGTTGTTATTTAAGAATAAATTATTATGGCTTGTTGAGAGACACGTACCTCTTGTTCGCATTCGCGGTGATTCAGCAAAACCCTGGTTTTCTAACACACTTCGGAGGCTGTCGAGAAGGATAAAACTGTCTGTTTCGTGATGCGAAACGCTCTAAATCTTGTTCAAAGTGGAACAAGTACTTCAAGTGCCTGCGCAAATACACTAGCACTTTGAGACAATCCAAAAAGAAGTTCTTCCACCACGATTTGCCTAACATCATACGTGTCATCCCCAAAAGATTTTGGAATATTTTGAAACCAAACAGTAGCTCCAATAACATTTCCTTGAGTTATCCTGACGGTTCAAACGTGTCGCTTCATCAGCGGTCAAACGCAATGAACTCATATTTTTCTTCTGTTTTCACTCGTGAGCCTGCACTGAAGGACTTTGGCTTACCCAACCACAGTTTTCCCCTCATGTTTCCCATTACAATTACTTCTCAAGACATTGTGAAACTTATTGATAACCTAAAGATTTCTAGTGCCCCCGAGCCAGATAACATCACTGCTAATATACTAAAAGGTAGGAAACGATTTCCAGTCTAATATTACAAATAATTTTTACCCGGTCCATTACTGATAGTTCACTTGCAAATGACTGGAAGATTAGTAAAGTGGTACCGGTATATAAGTCAGGCAGCCACTCTGATCCTTCCAACTATCGCCCCACTTCCCTAACGAGTATTCTCTGTAAACTCCTAGAACATATAATATATTCGCAAATAGCATGTCTTCTCGGTGATCATTCCTTCTTTTTTCACAATCAGCACGGTTTCCGGCCTGGTTTGTCATGCGATTCACAGTTATTTAATTTATTACTGAACTTCACCTGAATTTAGACTCATCACTTCAAACTGACGTCATATATCTAGACTTCGCCGAAGCATTTGACTGTGTTCCCAATCAGCGGCTTTCGGCCAAACTTTCATGCCTCGGTCTCGACCCTCTCGCACTGTCACGTATCCGTTGCTTTCTTACTAATCGATTCCAGTACAAAGCTATCGGAAATCATCGCTCAACCACTGCTAGCGTCATTTCCGGAGTATCACAAGGGTCCTTCCTCGGTCCCCTTCTCTTTCTCATCTTCACAAGAGACCTTCCCAACGGCATATCATCCAATATCGGACTTTTTGCAGATGACTGCGTAATCTACCGTCGCATTACAGACCCAGCTGACCATGCAACGCTCCAAAACGACTTACATTCATTAAAAACCTGGTGTTCCAACTCTTTAATGAAACTTAACATCTCCAAATGTAAAGTTATGCAGGTATCCCGTAAACATTCTAACAAGAATCACTCGTACTTTTTAAACTCGACATCCCTATCCACCGTTGAGTCGTATTGTTATCTCGGTGTTACTATTTATAGCGAGTCGACCTGGTCCGACCATATAACAAAACTGGCTACCGACACTAATAAATCACTTGGTTATATCAGACGTACCCTTGCGCAGTGCCCCTCATCCACAAGAAAACGAGCTTATGAAACTTTTATTCGAAGTAAACTTGAATACGCCTCAGCTATTTGGAGCCCGCACCAAGCTTACTTAATTAATATGTTAGAATCAATGCAAAATCGTGCCGCTAGATTCATGACTTCCAGATACAGACGTGAAGAAAGTGTCAGTGCGATTAAATCATCTCTAGGACTCGAACCATTGGTGTTGCGTCGGAAAATTGCGAAACTGTGCCTTTTCCAGCGACATTATTATAACTTCCCCGAACTGCATGGAATGCTTCTAATCCCACCAACCCATACATCTCGTTGCCTTTTTAACTCTTGCAGCATCCAGCGCTTGCATGGTTCAACATTTTCCCTTAATCAATCGTTTTTGCCTAGCGCCATTATAGAGTGGAACAATTTACCAGATAGAGTTGTCAATGAGCGCAACCCCATTATTTTCAAGCAGCTGCGTACTGATCACCTTAAACCCTAACCTTATAATGACCGTACTGTGCCTTCAATATTTTGAGATTGCCATCTCACATTGTGACTGTTCTGCTCATTTGCTTTTCCATTCTATTCAGTGTGCCTCTTGGCTTTTTTTGTTTGTTGTTGTTGTTTGTTTGTTTTAATGCGAATCCACAGGCTGAGTCTTGTGAGAAATTGTCACCATATCTTTGTTTCTATCCTTATCTTCTGTGACCCCCCCCCCCCTTATGTAATACCCCGACAGGGGTCCTTAAGAAAAAAATAAATGATGATGGTGTTGTTGATGATGATGAAAGGTGGCAAACTGGCGGGACGTGAACTGGGGGCCGTTGTCACTGCATACTTCGACTGCGATTCCATATCGCGCGAAAATACAGCTCAGTTTGGCAATGACCGTGCTCGACAGGGTGTCGCCGAGTTTTTCCACTTCCGGGAAGTTTCACTGCGCATCGAACTCGCACAAGTGCGAGCTTCCCCCATGCTGAAAGATATGAACGCAGACTCTGTACCAAGCGTAACTCGGCGTTGGTCTGAGCATAAAAGGCTCGCTTGGTTGCCTGTATGCGTACTTTCGGCAGACGGCGCAACTTTTCAACATAGTTTCAATATCTTCATTAATTCCGGGCCAAAACACCAATCGTCGGGCTCGTGCTTTGCATTTGGTTATGCCCAAGTGCCCTTCGAGTACACGTTGAAGTATTTCGTCCCTCATCGACTTTGGAACAACTACTTTGGTTCCTTTTAGTACCACTCCCTCTATTAGTGACAGCTCAGTAGCAAAAGGTTTTATGCAGCCATCAAGATTGTCGCTGCCGCTGATGTAGCGCATCACTATTTGTAACTCCGGGTCACTTGCAGTTGCGGCAATTAAGCGGTCATGAGTTTTCCTGCTTACCAGGTCTGAGACTGCACCAATTGCGTGAACCTCTATTTATTCTGTCGAGCCACTCATATCCCCTGGATGGTTGATGGGCGTCGACCTTGAGAGCATGTCGGCCAGCAGAAGTTGCTTCCCTGGTACAAATTCAAGCACATAGTCGTAGTTCAGTAAGCGCATGAAGAAACGCTGAAGAAGCGGCGGCATGTCACCGATTCCTTTAGATGCAATGGCTAGCAGTGGTCGGTCTCTATGACTATCTTACGCCAGTATGCGAAGTGGTGAAATTTTTCACACCCGAACGTTATGCTCATTGCCTCTTTTTCGATTTGCGAATATCGTTGCTCAGTCTCGTTCATCACGCGTGATGCATACGCAACAGGCCGCCAGCTGTTACCGTGAAGCTGTAGAAGTGCAGCACCTAGTCCACTTTTAGAAGCGTCAGAAGAAATTTTAATTTCCCTGGCAGCATCGAAAACAGCCAACACAGGAGCGCTGCTGAGCCTGTGCAGATGGCTGTCCATTCATTTGCCTGGTTGGCCGACCATTCAAACTTGGTGTCCCTTTTGATGTGACTGCGCGAAAGTTGCGTCTTTTCTGCCATATTCGTAATGCATTTACTAATGTAATTGGCAACACGTAACATTCTGTGCACTGCAGCTTTGTCCGTTGGTTGCGACATTTCTTTAAGGGACATGCTCCGTGTGGCATTTGGCCTTATTCCGTCTCGGCTGATGACATCACCCAAAAAGTTAACTTCAGTAAGCCTGAACTTGCACTTCCTTGCGTTAAAAGTTAAGCCAGCGTTTTTTGCCATTTGCAATACATTTCGAAGGCGTGTGTCATATTCCTCTTTAGTGACGCCCCAGACAAGAACGTCATCTACGCATACACGCACCCCCGGAGCCCTGTCAAACATTTCGCTCAAAGTTTTTTGCAAGACTTCAGGAGCCAAGGCGATACAGAAGGGCAGCCTCAGAAAGCGGTAGCGACCGAGTGGCGTGCCGAATGGGCATATTTTTGATGTGGCGTCATCCAAAGAAATTTAGTGGAAACTTGAATTCGCATCGAGGCAGGAAAAATATTGAGCGCCGGCGAGCTCAGCTTCAATGTCTTTACGTTCAGACATCTGATGGTGCTCACATTTCAGGCATTCATTTATATGCCTAGGATCAATGCATACACATAGCGTGCCGTCCTTTTTACGTACAATAACAAGCGGGCTCACCCAGTCCGTTGGTTCTCTCACTTTCGTGATGATGGGGCCCGTTCCATGCGGTCAAGCTCCTCCCGCAGTGGTTCTTGTAATGACAAGGGTACGCGCCGCGCTGGCCGGACTACAGGCATCGAACCAGTGCGTAATACTATCTGATACTGACGGGCAACACAACCTATTCCTTGAAAGAGTTGAGGAAATTCCTGCAGTATTTAGTCGACAGCGCTAGCGTTGACTGCATCCACCGACCTCGCGACCAGTCCAAGCGCCTCACTTACACATCGTCCGAGTATTGCCTGGTTGCCTTTTTTGATTATGAAGAAGTCGAAACTCCCAGCTTGATCTTTCATGGTGACTGGTAACGACGCGACACCGAAGTGTCTGATGGCGTCCGCGCTATACGACCACAGAATGGAACTGCTCGGCTTCAAACTTTGCATCCCTTTGCACTTCCGATAGACCGAGTAAGGCAGCAAGTTAGCTTGGGAGGGTGTTTACTTTCAAGAAGGCATCCTGGCCGGCCACTTTAGCGTTTACGATCCAGTCCTTCGAGTTTCTCACACTGCATGTTTTTACATCAAGGATGTCGAAAGTGTCCTGCACGTTGACCACTTCGCCTACTGTAGACCCTTCCTTGCAACACGCTGCAAAATGATTGGCGCCACGACATACAAAACAAGTCTTCCCGAACGCCGGACACCTACTACGTTCGTGCGAGCGGTTGCATTTCATGCATTTAAACGGACGCTTCTTTATCGACGCGACCTGCTTTTCCGCCTGAGTCCATGCCTCGTTCTGCTGGCTGGACAGTTCAGCAGCCTCGCAGATTTGTTCGGTCTTGGCTAGCGTCAGGTCTTTTACTTTGATGAGCTTCTCCCGCAACTTGAGGTTATGTACACCGAATACAACCTGGTCGTGGATCATTGGCTCGGTTAATTCAGCGAAGTTGCAGCTTCGGGACAGCTTTCGCAAGTCGCGCAGGAAATCTTCAAAGGGCTCCGCTACGTCCTGGGTTCTTGACCGGAAAAAGTACCTTTCATAGACTTCGTTTTCCTGTTCCTCACAGTACTCTTTCAACTTCCGCACGACCGTTGTGTAATCATCCTTGCGTTCCGCCTCCAGAAAGGTGAAGCTGTTAAAAACCTCAAGTGCATCGTCGCCAGCAACACTCAGCAACAGCGCAGCCTTGACAGCTTCTGACCTTGGTTCTTTCGTAGATGCTGTCGCTTGTAGGAACAGTTCGAACTTCTGGATGAACACGTTCCAATTCTTCGCGATGTTGTCGGATGATCCGGAAAGTTGCAGATGCTCCGGCGGCTTCGCTAGCTCCATTGTTCTGAATGGTTACGTTCATCCAGCGATACCACTTCTGACACCAGGTATCGTTTACACGGAATCCAAGAATGAAAGAACGTTTATTCAGGAAAACACCCAGGGTATATATAGTCGTCGGCATTCACAGGCACGTGTTGCCGTAATGTTCGTGCTGTCAGTCAGTTCAGGCCGATACGTGCGACACATGCGTAGTCTGCACGATACAGAGCAAGACACCGCCACTAAGAGAGATAAATGATAGTAGGCGAAAAATACCAGCCCAGCCTTCCGAACAAGAAAGAAGTTTATCGTTCGATTGATAACATAAAAGAGAGTCGTCATTGCATGCCACATATAAATGAACACTATTATAAATCTGATCTTGCTTCCTTCAAGAAATATTCCAGTTCTTATTTAAAATAATTCATATTAATTACTGCTTGCCACCGCCTCAATTCCTAATCCACTACTTCCTCTGGCTTTCTTTTTCTCGCTGGTAAGTGACTCACAACCATTTTTTCACCCTTTCGCGACAATGCTTAATCAAGTTTGGAGAGCAAGTGCACCATCTGACAAGAATTTCCGGGTGAACGAGCATTGTAGACTCGGCAAGTTGGTTTGTGCTCAACATGGCAAATGGCAAATACGAAGGGAGTAGTGATGAGGCGCATCAGATCATCAAGGTGATGAATATGTGCAGTGTTTATGGGCACAACGGTCAGATCTCTTCAAAGTGCGTCAAGAAATGTTCATTGTATATCATTGCAGAAATGAAATGGTAATGGTACATGTAGCTCGACTGTATAAGAGCCTCAGCAAACCTTCACTGTAGAGGGCGATAAACGCATAATAATAAGATGTAAGGTAATGGCGCATAGGTTATGCTATGAAAACACCAAAAGTGGCAGACACTTAAGACTACTTACGCGTAGGAATGCGAAAGCATTACAGTCATAGGGGTGAACTCTCTTCAAGTAACGTTTTTACTTGTAATAAAGGTGCTTCTGCCGATATTGTATTCGGCGTGTGTATTTGAATATTCGTTGACCACCAGACTCCAACATTTCGGATACTCGGGCTGCGAGAGTGATGAGGGTAACCGTGGTGGCAAGTGGTGATCAGCGAGACGTAGACGTAGTTGTTGTTCAAAGAGAGTTTAGTTCATGCTTTGATATCCTCGATGTCTAGCGCTAGGTCGGTTGTGATGATTTCGTCTTCTCTGGCGACAATGTCTTCGTCATGAGACCAGTATATGACCGGAATCTAGTCCTTGGGTTGTAGTGGCAGAGGTGGTGTCGGTGGTGGTGCAATGGGGTCGATTTATACTAGCATCGACTTCTGGTCAATGATCTACGTTGATAAGTACTTGACGTCTCTAAGAGCGTTCTGGTTGTAAACGCGAGGTCAATGTGAGATCTTCTAAATCGCGATCGCTGTACGTGGGGTTACGAGTAGTACTCCTAGATTGTGGCAGAATCTGCGGAGGGTGTTATCGTTGGTCCTTCCGCTGTGGTAGAATTCTTCGAATAGGACGAGTGATTTAGAGCGGATTTCTTGCGGTATGTTGCACATCACAAGCGATTTTGCTTCATATTCAGACATGTCTAGAGCCATATAGATGAACGCTATGACGAATCCGCTGGTCAGCGACACGGACCACATTTTTTTTGTGATGGCTCCATCGCGCGAGTTGTGGTGGTAGGCGAAATAAAAAAGCCAATTTTTGTGCGCTAGATCGGTTTCTTGCTTTTGGGGGTTTCTGTATTCTGAAACATTCAAGAATATGTAGCAACAAAAACTATTCTTCTAATATAATTAGTGCCGAAGTTTCAGTGCGTTTTCCATACCACGCCCTCGTATTGCCAAACCGAAACCAAAACAGAAACCACATTGCATGGCTTCAGAAAGTAAGTTGTTTTTTCTATAATATTATTATTCAAAACACTTTCTAAATCTTGTTATGATTGAAAGCTTAATTGATGTCGTAAAACGTAGTTTTGCGTTTGTAACTGTCTTTAACTCTAGAACCGGACACAAGGGAGGCTAGCGACACTTGTCGCATTGTTCATAGAATATCTGTTGTTTTGTTTGCCTTGGTGCCTACGTCGGGCTTCGTTTTGCAAATTTCCCAAGTGCTAATGCAAGTATAGCAGGGTGTTTACGCCACCTAGACCACATTCCAGCCAGCAAATGAAATTCAGGGCTCGCAAATCAAGGAAGCGCAAGTTTGCTCGGAATCAACACACGCCCAAGAGGCTGTCTTTGAACACAGTAGACCCTGGTGCTTCGGCGACTGCCAAGAAGCTTGGGGACATCGCAAAAACCTACGATGCTCCACTAGAGGATTTTACGCTCCAAGGAAGCAGAGTAGTAAACATTTCAATCTTTTCTGATGTGTTTTCATCGCGGGCATGTACTGAATGCTGGAAGACCTCGCTGAACCTCGAGGAACGCTCGAACCGAGGGACATGCTCTACTTGCACAGTCGTATGCACCGATTGTGGGTTCGAGCTTGTATTCGATACATGGAGAAGATTGGCGTATGGCAATGCCAACGATATTCGTCTCGTTTGCGCGAAGCGCCAGCTAGGAAAAGTGCGCGCCGGTGCGGAAACATTTTCTAAAGTGGTGAGCATGCCTGCCCCTCCACGTCACTCCGCCTACGACAATATATCGTCTCGGCTTTCTGCTGCGGCTACCAAAGTGGCGCCCAAATTGATTATATATGCTTCTGCGGAACTTCATAGTGTTGTGGGGAGTGCCGCGTATGGCGTTTCAGGTGATTGAACATGGCAAAAACCTAGACATTCATCTTTCAACGCCTGTGTATCAGTGATTTCTGTGGACACAGGAAAGGTTATTGATGTTGAGGGCCTTTCTAGCTCATGCAAGTCTTTCAAAACAAAAAGCTAGTTCAACAAATAAAGTGCTGAGTACCAGGAGTGGAATGGAAATCACACTTTCTGTCAAGGAAATCATGAAGGAAGTGCCGGTACTATGGATATGGTTGGTCTGTACCGAATATTTGAAAGGTCGGAAACAACCAGAAGCTTCAGGTACCTGCAATACTACGATGAGCGGGATACTAAGAGTTATGCGACTGTGAAAGACATGCATTGAAAGAACAGTCTCCAGAAACTTGAATGCAGTGGGCACGTTCAAAAGCGCGTTGGCTGCTGCCAGAGAAAACTCAAGAAGACAGTGCGTGGACTTCGAGGTAAAGGGCAGCTCACAGATGCCCTCATCGACCACCTGTAAAACTATTACGGCATCACCATATGAGCTAATGTGGGGAACCTTTCTGCAATGAAACAAGGTAACCTAGCCACTCTGTTCCACTGCAGCTCTACAGACAAGCACCCGAGACACGGCCTGTACCCACTTTGACCACAAAGATGATGTGGGTATAGAAGAGTAGAAGCAGTCAGTGAAGGGAAGTATGTGCACAAAGGAGGGATCCGAAGCGGCGTGCTTAACAAATTGAAAACAGTGTAGAAAGATTTTTGTTCGGATGAACTTCTGAATAAGTGTCTTTGAGCGCTTCAGCGTTCCCATATGGCAGCGGGCTCCCAAGAAGGTCTGCGTAACCTTGCCTACGCTATGGTTTGCCTTGAATGATGCTGTGGCACACTTTAATAATGGTAGTGTTGGCACCCTGGAAGCCCTCAGGAAGGGTGGCATCGAGCCAGGGCACTACACGACAACAGCTTGCATCGCCACAGATCAGCAGCGCATGCAGAATGCTGAGCGCAAGCCAACTGACGGGACAAAACAGGCCAGAAAGAAACGATGAGCAGCTATACGGGCTAAATGAGACTATAATGCATCTAGCGAGGGACCCAGCTATAAACCTGGTGCATTTTAGGTCTCTATGTAGTGTTTTGCACATGTTTCGCTAAGTCTCAAAAGATTTTTTCCGTTTTTCTATAAACAACTTTTTTCTCCATCTAATGTGACGGAAACTTTCATAACCTTTTTGTGGGTGTGTATTTGGACCTGAAATTTTATATGCTCATTTTGAACATATATACCAGTGTTGTGAACCAGAATGAAAAAATGAGTAAATAGTTTTGAATTCACAGCTCATTTTGCTATTTGGTTTGCTAAAACTTGAAATCTTTGTCCAATTTAAAATTTTTTTAACGTTACTTCAATAATATTTATTGTATAATATATATTCTGGTTGACTGCATAGACCCAACATTTCGCTAAGCAAATGGAAAACTTTTACTCAAGTAAGTCTTTCATTAGTAAGTTTTTTCGGCTGGCGTGACTACACCTTTTAACCCATTTTTTGACAAAAATTACCCGCCAAAAAATAAATAAAAATATTTTGCGCTCTAAACAGCTGCGAAAGGTAAATAAACCATGCTACTCCTGAAGAAAATTTATATCAACCCTAGCTCCTTCGTAACAAAAACTTTTTTAGTTGCCTACCACCTTTTTAGTTGTCTACCACCTTGAATGTTCGACGCTGTGTTTGGTGCAAACGCAAGTCCTGTGAGGGGAAGCGTCTGAGCAGCATTATGTGCGTTGATTCAGGCACCTCTGTCATAGTGTTAGCAGACAACAGTCCCGTGCACACACTATACACACTGAAGATCGTATTCTGCACAAAAGCCTTGTGCAAACAAGTCGTTCTATCAAGATGCGTACTTCCAGCCAAGCTCGAGCTCCGGCTTTCTCTCACTGTTTCTGTCGTTTCAACTCGGCCTTACGCTCTCTGATTTCTTGATCGCGTTCACGAATGCGACATTTTCATCGGCCTCTCGTTTTCTAAATTTTTGTTCAAGCTTGCGACTGTAAGTTGCGGCCTCTCGTTTTTTTTAATCTATGCTTGCGCGCTTTGCTCCGCATATTGTAACCTTCTATGACGAGCACGGCATGCTGTCGTTGCCTGCCTCTTCGCTTTGCGTGGCAGCATTCATCGCTGTGTTGCTTCTTCGGCTGTGACATTTGCGTGGGCGGCCACGTTTGCTTCGGTAGCTGCCATAGATGTAGACGCTACTGTCGTTATCGAGGCCGTAGATGTTGATGGGGTCGCCTCACAGTCTACAGCACGAAGCGCAGAAGCCGCGAAGATAAAATCCAAAGCCCAATTAGCTCTCCGGTGGCCAAGCACCTCATCTTCGGAGGCGCGATGCCTTCTCGCCTCACAGGAACATCTGCCCCGTTACACGACATGCGGCGCCCCTCCGCTTCCTCTCTGCGCCGTGCGTCCACTTGATGAGGCATTTTGACGACCATCCGTCGGTGCGCAAGGAACAACGCCCATGCGTTTTCTTGTAAGGGGACATATAGGACTTTTGCCCCAAATAATAAGCATAAAGAGACGATATACGAAAAGATGTCTATGCCGATAGTGATACGGCCTCCCCAGGGACACAGAACACAAGGGCCCTGGGGCAGGAATTCTGGAGAACGTTGGTTCCGCAGCCACATCCTCCACATAAAGGAGGCGATATGAAAGTCTTGAACGAAGAGATATTTTAAGCAGAGCACCCCTAACGCTCCAATCCACTCAGGTGGCAGCAGAGATGTGGATTCATTTAGCCTTTCTTAACAAATGCGTCTCGCAAAGAGACGAGGGACACGCACTGAGCTTGGCTCTAAGACGCATAGGTCTGCGCACACACTCATGACTGCACTCACTCACACTCACTCGCACTCATTTCAAACGTGTGAGTGCGATGCGAGTGAGTGCCAGTGAGTGTGAGCGGTGGTGAGTGCCTGTGAGTGAGTAAAGGGGAGTGTGAACATGAGTGGGTGCCTGTGAGTGCGAGTGCAGGTGAGTGTGTACGTGAGTGAGTGTGAACGTGGTGTTTCTGAGTGAATGGAGGTGAGTGTGAACGTGAGTATGAATGTGAACATGGGTGACTCTGGGTGTGCGTGAACGTGAGGTACTGAGCGCGGGTTTGTGTGAATGTGAGGGCTTGTGAGTTGAGGTGATCCTGAATTAGGGTGTAAATGATGCTATATATATATCAGTAAATGCCCGTGAGTGTTAGTAGATGTGAGCTCGAAGGTGAGCGAGTGAACGTGAGTAGACATGAGTATTAACGTGGGATAATGTAGTACAGCTAGCATAACAATTGAAGACGTGTAAAGTTCCCTTTAAGAGTGGATTGTGATAGCGTAAACATGCTACGTTCGTAACTGAAATCATGGGAGGCGGTTCTTTGCGGGACCCTATCGAAGAGCAAGTGGACGCAGCATCGAAGGCACGTGCATGTACCGCGTCCCAACTTCTTCATATAAAACCCCGTTTAAGAGCGCGCGCCCCTTTCAAAAGAAGAAGCCGTGCGGAACGGCTGTGCTCCAAAATGCTTTCTGTTGGAAACAGCGTATCAGCCCGCCCCACACTGAGGATCGTCGACCCCGTTTCTGAATGAAGATGCAAAGTACAAAGGTGTCCTCCCGCGTCTACCGGCCAGTAACGATGTTTTGAATTGCATTTTTCTTCATGCGTTCATGAGCGGCAGGCCATACCGTGCTCCTGACTTCCGAGATGCTCTGCTTGAAGCAGTGAATACTGCAGATACTATAGGTGTCGCACAGTATCAAACGAGCCAAGTGGGGATGGTTACTTGGGCTAGTGGTGCGGCAAAAGAGACTCTCATCAAATGTGGTGAGCTGCGTGTCAAAGTGCTGATGTGCGTGGTGATAGATCCGGAGATAAAAAGATCAATCTCAAATTCCTATGGTTTCCCCCTCCCCTTGTACCTCAACGCGCTGAAGAGGCGTTTCAGGCCTATGGTGAGGTGAAGTCGGTGGAGAGAGAAGTATGGAGGTGCGCTGATATGAAAGAGTGGGTGACAACAAACCGGTAAGTTTACTTGGCGTTCAATGACAATGTCACCATAAGGTGAATACCGCAAATTATGTACATTTAGGGACACCAATGCCTCGTACTTATTCCCGGCAGGCCTGCACTGTGCCTTTGTTGCAAGCATGTGGGACACGTCCGTCGACAATGTAGAAAACCGAGATGCTTGCAATGCCACCGATTTCGTCACTCGGCGGACGCTTGCGTGTCGGCCTACGCCAATATGCTTCGCTCTGAGAAATATAGGGTAGACGAGGCCCAACTGGACCATCTCATAGATTTTACAGAGGCAGTAGATGCCACCGGGGAGACTACAGGTGGCATCAGGAACGAAGAACCGGAGTCCACAAAACGAATGCCGAGTAGCCACAGCAGCTCAAGTAACCATAGCGAAGGTATAGGCGAGGATAACTCGCTTTGTCCACGTGGCCTCGCGAACCTTAAAGAAAAGCCCCCACATGAGAAGGAAGGAGAAGAGGCGATAGACAGCAGTCATGCAAGGAGACGCCCGGCACCATGCAACGACGGCGCAGCACAAAGTGCGGTACAGGCTCCCGAAAAGTGTCTTCTAGTGCTCAACGAACTTCCTCTCCTGGTAATAATGTGCCGGCGGATTTCATCAGCGTAGTCAGGAGACTGCCACAAAGAAGTTCAAAGGGAACAAGACCACCGATTTACTTGTGGCCAAGGCCAATAAAAAACAAAAGCTTTAGATGAGAACAGTGGTTGTCGCCTCCCTCCTTCTCTAATGTGTAGCGACACTCAACGTACGTGGGCTACGGACCATACGGCGTCAGCCGCAATTACTTCACGTGCTTAGGCAGCATGAAATTGGTGTTAGTGCTGAGCAAGAGACCAATATTTCGTCTGCTAGGGATGTCAATCTTGAGCTGCAAACTTTTCAAACAGATTACGAGGTATGCATTAGGCAAGTATGTGGTGCGTTCGCAGGATGCCTTTTGTTAGAAAGCAGTTAAAGCACTCTTGATTGTCGCTATGTGTTGATGAAGTAGGTAATGTTATATGCCGTGAGCTGTCTTTTGGTTCCCGTAATGGGCGGTTGAATTGCGTTTACGCTCCGTAAAAAGTGAGGGACAGGAAGGCTTTCTTCCTCTCTCTTGCACCACTCCTAGATACTGACAAAGAATTCGTATTGTTGGGAGACATCAACAGCGTTTGTCATTCTAGAGATCACTCATACCTAACTAAACGTCATAATGCAGCTGCTACATTCCTACATCAGTTAACGGAAGATAATGTAATAGACACGGGAGCCTACACACCTTCTTGGGTGCGATTTACGGACTTTCAAGGCGTCTCTCATGCTCGACTTGATCGTGTGTAGGTTTCGACGAATCTACGGTCTCACATTCACAACTATGCTGTGAAGCCAACATTTTTTCCAGAGAACTGTTTAGTAGCTGTTTCATGGGGCCCCAAAAGTTTTGCAAGCTTTCTCCAAACTGAGAACTGTGGAAACTTAATACACAACTTTTACGAGAGGAAAGTATTTTAAAACAAAGTGAAATAATTATACCTAGAGATAACACAATGTCCATAGCTTCCATTGTTTGCTCAATGGGAAATGTTCAAAGATAGAGTAAGAAATGAGCCGACTGCCATTATATGTGAGCTGTCTCAAAGAAAAAAAGCCGGAGAGCATTACCGTCATGATCTACTTCACCAGCTGCACGCTTTCAAAAGCCCGGAATCAGGTTTGCGACAGCTCTCCATCCGTATTGTTTGATTCTCCGACAGCGTTATCGACTTCGATTTCAAGTAGATGATTCGCCGCGTTGGTTCAAGAAGTCCATGCCTAGAGTCACGTCTCGTGAATGCTGTTGTTGGGTAAGGAATTTCGTAGGTCATATACGGCCTTGAATGGTAATTTTTGCCATGCACATTCGAGTTGGCATGATTAGATGTCCTCCAGCCATCCGAATTTGAGGACCTTTCCATGCACTCCTAACTTTCTTCAACTGCGTGCAAGGGGTCCACTCAGAACGGAAAAGTCGGCTCCTGTGTCAACTACGGCACTCACTGCGTGACTGCCGAGAACACATCGAAGTCAAAGGTTCTTCCTCTTGTGTTGCAGTTAACTATCGGCATATTTTTTATTTTTTTTTGCTTCCAGGCTTCACCGGGATTGCGGCGTCTAGTGGATATGTCTCCAAGATACTCATTTCGGTGGCTACACCGCCGACGGAGGATCTTCGTCAGTTCGACCAACAGCAACCGCACTTCCATTGATTGCTGCTTTGAGTTGTTCGGATGTGGAGTTGGAGTCCGGCGCCGGGCTAGGCCAGTGTAAATGTATGGTCGGCGTTGCGGCGAGAGGTAGCGGCCTCGGTACCCTGAACGCGATGGCAGTCAAGAACTCTACCCAGTGGTGGCGAGGCAGTCGGCGATGTCACGAGCGGGCTACCCAAGCTATAGACACGGTGTATTGACGGTGAAGTCTCGCAGTTCCAATCGCGGTATGGGCATCGGCGATATGCAAAGGCGGCTTCCCCGCAGTGCTTAAAAAGCGGGTGGTGGTGGGGGTGCGCCAAATGTCTGTCTTTCTCGGGGCGTTTCGCTGGTCGATGGGTAGGCGGAGTGGCGGCGTCTGGCGACAGCGACATCGTTTCCAGCTGGGGCTGTGGCGATGGTGGTTGCACTCCAGTAACCCCAACTGAACGCTGAACTTCTTTTACGATGTCGGCGATTGAGGCCACTTGAGGTTGCGACCTTGAAAAAACTTCTTCAGTTCCTCACGAATGACCGCTCTGATAGTCTCTCGCACACCGTCGCTGCCGAGCGCCTGTACGTCAGTGTAGTTTCAGGGGGTATATTGCCTATTCCTCACATTGAGCATCTTCTCAATGGTTGTAGCCTCGGGAGCAAATTCAGCACCCGTCTTGGGCGGGTTGGGTATCAATCCGGCGAAGAACTCTTGCTTGACACCCCTCACCAAGAAGCAAACTTGTTTATCTTCTGGCATGTAGGGCTCGGCGTGTCTGAACAGGCGAGTCATCTCTGTGAAAATCGCAATGTTTTCATTGGGTAGTTGTAGTCGGGCTTATAGCAGAGCTTCGAACCTTTTCTTGTGCATGACGCTCGTAAAGGTCCTCGAAAAGCAGCTACAAAACAGGTCCCTTGTTGTCAGCGTCGACTCGCGGTTCTCGAACCACGTTCTGGCAGCGTCTTGAAAGGGAAGTATACATGCCACAGCGTGTCTTCGGAGTCCCAGGTATTGAAAGCCGCGATGCGTTCACAGATCTCCCGTTATCATTATTCGTTTTCTGACAATAATCTGTGGAATTTTGGTGGGTCCTAAGTCAGTTCCAGCAGAATGGGGCACGCTGGGGCAGCCATTGGGGTAGCTGACTTGGGCTTGATTGACTTGTGCTTGATTCCATTGGGAAGAGGTTGGTATTCGGGTAGCACTCCTTGCTGCCTCGACAAGCTCGCTGGTCATTGCCGACGTTTTTGTCGTCCTCAGGTTTCGGGCTTCGATGAAGTCTTTTCGGGGCAGGTCAGGAAATGAACTCACCAGTACCTCCAGAAGACGGTCGAAAAAGCAGGAAAACTGGGATTTATGAAATTAGTGTTTTATTAGGCGAACGTCTGCCCTAAAAAAAAAAAAAAAAAAGTTGTGGGATCGGTTCCAAGCTGCGGCAAGTTGTTTTTTCATCCTCTTTAATTTCCGTTAATTTATCGTTTCTGTATTTCATTTCTTAGACACAAGAAATTTACCCTATATTCTCCTTGGTGTCAGTATTTGTTGGCTTCTTATGATAGGACATAAAAATCGCGCCCCTTGGTTAACGCCCTTTCTTCTCGTCTGAAAAACAGGATACAACTCAAGAACGGCGATAGCGCCGAACTCTGTCGGTGATCGGCGAAAATCTGAATTGCCGGTCGTACGCGTTGGTTGTTATACCTGAGTCATTTAAGTTGCTGATGCGCGCATTTAAGGGCTGATGCGCGCAGGTCTTCCAGAAAGTACTACATAATTCGCGTCGCGCATAGTCAGATTACATAAGCTTCGGTAACAAAAGGAAACAGATGGGACCATCGATAACATGAGAGAAGCCTCTGGTACATGCAAGCGCGTCCTGCCCTGAGCGATAAAATTTGTTAGATGGTAAAAGTGGTCACACAAGAAAGATAAGCAAGTGCACGTGTCAATATTTAAAACGAGAAGCTGGTCGACCTTCGGCATATGGGTGGTGTCATCCTGTGGCGTCTGGTGTTGTCCTGATGTTATCGTGTGCAAGCAAGATGTGCAGAAGAAGACATCCACGTGCGGGCCCACCACGTAATCCGCTGAACCCATAGTGCACGTGAACAGGAGGCTCTGAAACGGCATTGTAGCGATGCAGTAAAAGAGGGTCGAGCATGCATGCCCCTACCCCGTGTGAGATGAAGTTCAAGAGAGCGCGGAAAATCTGTACGAGGAGGAGCACATTATGCGACGTCGTAAAAACGGTGCTGCTGAGTACACTAACTGCAGTCCTTTTCTGCGTGAGCGGTGCACTCTGCTTTTGCGAGTAGTATTAGATCTTTTATTACATATTGTTACGTTGCAGAAGCCACATATAAACATATATTTACAATATATACAAGATAGACAACGATGCAAAAATAGAATGGTTGTCTAGACGGATTCCACCCCTACACGACAAATCGACTTATTCTGACTAGCTCCACTCTTGGTAGCGCCATAACCTAACCCCCGCCTTTAGAGACGCCGTCTCGGTGCTAACTATAATGGATGTGAATTCGCGACAATGTAGGATTTCAGCCAAGATACTTGCAGAACGACTGTGGGGACACGCGAATTCAACGAAGGAAAGCTTGTAACTCACATCGCCAAGCTTACTCAATATTGTGTATGGCCCTGTGTAGCGCGGCAGCAGCTTTTCAGACAACCCGACGCGGCAACGCGGCAACGACGCGGCAGAGGCACTTGGATGATTTCAATTGGAGGCCGGCGTGTCGGAAAACAGCAAGAATAGCTGATAGACCTTTATATGACATGTGAAAGTTGGTGAAAAGACTATGAATTGACCTAGATAACACAGAGGTGTGGACCATTTATAGCCGCGAAGCAAGGAGTTCATCAATATTTCGAAGGTTGACGGGCATTACAAACGCTAAAAGGAATAACCTTGAATTAGTAGAGGCTGTCAGGTGTGACGAATGCAGTTTTCTCACGGTACATGTGGTCTATGGAGATTTAGCAGCAGCCTGATTGGGCGTATATCGATGAAATGTACTTGGCTCCATGCAAACAGTCCAAGGAATCATAAATACGCGCCAAAGTAAGACATACTTGCGTATGATTTTGGGGAGGTGTCTCTAATCCATACAATAGCGCCCACTGCAGTCCTTCATGACAAGAACCCGAGACGACCACGGACTGCACGATGGCTAGATAACGCCTTTAGTCAACATGTTTTGAACTTCTCGGTGTATCACTTGTCTTTCAGCATGTGAGACACGGTACGGCCGATGACTTATCGGATTGACATCTTCAGTGCAAATACGATAGCTGGCCACTGATGTCTGAGCTAAAGGGTGGGCTTCAAGATGAAAATGTCGCGGCAAGTTTTCAGGAGACGGGGGAGGTCAGAAGTCTGTGCCTGAAGAATGTTAGGTACAATCATATTGTGTTCATCTGTGAGAGTATGTGAATCGGAGGTTCCTGTAGAGGGCGGCGAAATTTAAGCGATAAGATCCGATATCTCGAAATTGTTTAAAGCTTGATGTCACCCAATCACATGCCTCTGGGAAAAAATTGAGCCGAGCAGTTACAATTAACGAGAGTGAGCGAAGTCAGATGGCCTGTCACTGTGCACGGTATGGGGAACGGCTAAATTACTGTCAAGCAGTATGCCAGCGGTGTGAAATCGTACATAGACGCCGTCAGGAACAGATCGGAAAGACAGTAGAGTGACGTACGTAGTAGCTTGATTTGAGACGCGAATGTAGTTGGGAGAGACTCACCATTGTTGTGTGAGCGGTGGAGTAAAGCAGCCGTGGGGCAGTTCAAGCAGAATGAGACTAGCGGCGCAATCAAAGAAGGCTGAATGGGACGATAAAAAAATCTAACCCAAGTATACCTTCCTAAGGGCATAATTACAAAACGGCAAATAAAATAGTTAAGCGTTCCGCGACGCCAATGCGAGCGGTGCGCGTACCAAGCACGGTAGGCGTTTCCGCACCGGTGACGCGCAGAGTGCGTGATGCAGGGTGTGTGACAACTGTGCTCAGGTGTCGGCGCAGTTGGGCACTGATAACCTTAAGGTGCACGCCAGTGTCACTGAGCGCTAGGACACTGACGCCATCCACTAAAGCTTCCATCAAGTTCTGTTCGATCGGCAAAGTGATCAGATGTTATTGCGGTCAAATCATCAATGTAGCGTCACGCGCTGGAGCTGCATCGCTTAGTTTTCCGGAGACGGGCATGGGGGTTGCATCGGGGATGGTGGACGGTGGGCCTGCTGTGGGCCGTGGGCCTGCGGCGATAGGGATTATGGTCGATGAGCTGGTGATGAACGGGACTGGTGACGTCGGAAATACGACGAGCGACTGTTCCTAGGAGCATAAGCGTCATTGCTTGGCTGTCGATATGCCAACGGAGGCTGCTAACGAGGCTCGCTCTGTTCGGGGTGAATCTACGCCTTACCTGGCACCACCGCTCGTTAGGTCATCCGCCACTTTGTGTATGCACGGGATTACTGCACGTCTTTTGTTCTTTTGATTAGCTTTATTGCATTTAAATTTTCGTATAATTTGCTAGCTCAGCTTTCTCAGGTAAAAAGGTGAAACTAAAAGAACAGGCCATATCCTTTTACAGAAGGGGAATTCGGAGCATTCAGCATTTGGTGTAAAGCAAAGCAGTTGCAAGTTTTTTCTGATTAAAAACGCACAAGGTCGGAATGCCATTCCTCGCCATAGTGTCACAAACGGAATGCTGGCAATGAATGTGTCGATGTATTCGCAGTCAAAGCATGAGTGCCCAAACATCTTCGAAATTACTTCGAAAGTAAAATGACGAACATTAAAAGTGGCTTAATACATTTATAGAATGCTTGTACTACTCTTTGCCGCATGCGCATGTACTTAAGCTCTTTAAAAGAGTGCATAATTTATGAGAATGGCGAACAAGGCTTCATAGATGGTTGCATTTTTTTGATAGAAGCTTTTCCCTAGTCGCCTTTTATTTGGAATTGTCCTTCCTTTCATGGCACGGTAATACTTTCGGGCCAAAATCTGGCGCGTGCAGAGGCTCGTGTGTGGCACTTATTATCAGTTACATTTTTGGGGTATTTTTTGATAGAAAACAAGAGCATCATCTCGGAGAAATTTCATGTGATATTTTACGTGTTTTACATGTGGTGTTTATCCCGTGGTTCACGATAGTGTATTGAGTGTTTTTAACGAATACGATATGCGCCTAACCTTCACGTTTCAGGTTCGGAAACATAAGCAGCTTCAGTATCTTGACATTTCTTAAATCCTATGTGCAAGATATCCTTGCTGGCTGTATAACCTAGATATGTGAAACTTATCCTGAGCTATAATTACGACCACGCTAAGACTGTAAAAAGGGCAGTCACAAGTACTTTACAGAATCCAAACCTTAAAAAATCATCTTCACATATGTCAAAGCCAGCCTTTAATGCACAGAATGAGCATTTCGTGTTCAGACATTTGTACTCACTGGTGTTCTTTTCTTGTGTTTGACTGGTTCTTGTGTTTCTGTCATAAACTGAGATTCCCCAGATGCTATGCCGTAAGAACGGAACGGCGTTTCCCTCCGCCGCCGGCTTCCTCGCACTCCGACACTCTTCTCTAGTTTACAAGTTTGGTTATCTTCCCGGAGGGGATATCTCGGTGCGGGAGGCGGGGCTGTGGGATGCTGGGAGAGCGGGCGGAGGCAGAGCGACCCGGAGAAGCTGGTGCGCAAGCAACCTTTAACGGCCACTCTGACGAGATATTGAGGTGCTAAAGGAAATTCTCTTATTTGTAAAACTAACTTGAAGAATATTCAACAGCATGTGCACCAAACGGCAATGCCTTCTTGAACAATCAGTTAATGACTACAATAAATAATTATTAAAACAACAACTATTGCTGCCGAAACCCGGGAAAGGATTAAACAAGGCCATGGAGAACCATCGACCTGACCCGACAACGATTCACTGAGCAACAAGGATTGATATAAAGAAGAAAATAAAATGTAAAATCATTCGAGATCAAGTTACACATTTCACCAAAGAAGCGGACGAACTCCTGGGCGTCACTTCTGCTGTCAACGTGAAAGAGGTGAGAGAGAGAGAGAGTAAAACTTTATTCAATGTAAATAAAATAGGGCAAGGTGGTTGGCGCCCCTATTCCAGGGCCCCATTGGCACGAGCGGCTCGCTGGGCTTGGTCCAGAAGAGCCAACTGGCTCTCCCGACCCTCGTCCGCAAGCCATGCCTCCAACTGCCTATTCCTCATTAGTGGATGTTGGTGTAATATGGGACTATCTATGTGCGGAGGCCTCCTGGGGCACTCCCATGTTATCTGTTTTAGTGTGGGTGTGTCTGTGCACCACGGGCACTCGTCAGTGTGCCTCGTGGGGTGTATTCTGTGTAGGTGGTGCAGGTTGCGGTATGTATTCGTCTGAACACAGCGCCAGTCCCTCTCGTGTTGGCTGTTTAAATAGGAGTGAGGATGTCCAAAACGTCTCCGGTCCTACCTTTGCTGTAGGAGGACGCAACAAGGACTCGGTGGAAGGTCGTCGCTAGGCCACGCCGTTGCTCGGGCATTTAATTCTTGAGCAATACGGTCTGCCCTCGCGTTTCCTGCCAGTCGCTCGTGTGCCGGACAAAATACGATAGTGTGGTGCCCCTCCAGTTGAGTGCCTAAAATTTTGATTATTGGTTTAGGTGCCATTATGTAAAAACAGGCGGCAAGCCGCTTGTGAGTTGGATAATATGACAGCCGAATTGGTTTGGCGCTCGGCGTCCTGAGTGGACAAGGCGATGGCTGCAGCCTCTGCCACGCATGCCGAGGCAGTTTTGAAGGATGCCGTTGTTATTTTGTTGTTGCATGTAGAGACTATGGTGAAAGTGTCTGATCTGGCTCGACTGGCATCCGTATAATACACCCCCAGTCCCATGCGAAAACATTTGTGAGGCGTCTTTACCCTGGCTCTGCGTCACCGGGATGGTACTCGGGCTGAATGTTTTTGGGAATTGGGGCCACCGCGATGTGCGATCGAACGTTGCGGTTTATCTGTGCCGTTTCCTCTCCGCCATACTGGGGTCTCAGGGGAAAGCCTAACCTCGCCAATACATCCCTGCCCTGAGTTGAAGAACAAAGTCGTTCTTTCTGGGCATATAACGTCGTGACTGCGTACTCGTCAAAGGTATTGTGCAGGCCCAGTCCCTCGAAACTCTCTGTGCTAGCGCATTCGGGAATGCCAAGGCGGTTTTGAAGGCTTTTCTTATTATTGCGTTTGCCTGTATAATCTATTGATTTGTCAAGGCCTGATACGGAAGGGCGTATGTGATTCGGCTAATTACGAATGCGTGAACCAGGCTGGTGTTCTCCCCCTCACTTAGGCCGTCTCTGCTTCTTGCCACTCTCCGTATCATTCTGGCCACGTTTCCTGTGACCGCCTTTCGTTTTTGAAGGGTGTGAGATGTTCCAGCGTTCTGCTGTATCCACATCCCCAATATTCTGAGTGTCTCCACTTCACGTATTGGCGCCCCGTCGAGAGTCAGAGTCAGTGGCACGCAGTCCTTCTTTCTTGCGTATTTCGCACGCACCCGAATGAATTCCGATTTTTCGGGTGCGCATGCCACGTCCGCCGCCCTCGCGTATTCCACGACTGCGTCTATGGCCTTTTGAAAAGTTCCTTGCTTGTCCCCGTAGGACCCCTGTTGAGCCCAGAACGAGATGTCATCGGCATATATCGCACAACCGAAATTCGGGTGTTTATCTAGCTTCAGGGCTAGCTTTGTCATCCCTACATTAAATAGTAGTGGAGAAAGTACAGCTCCCTGAGGGGTACCTCTGTCGGCACAGTTGAAGGTGTTGGACCTCGTGGAGCCTACTCCGATTGTGGCCGTACGGTCGCTGAGGAACGAGCGCACGTAGTTATAAATTCACGCTCCGCAGTTCACCGCTTCCAGTCCCTTCAGAACAGCGTAGTGGGAGATGCTGTCGAAGGCCTTTTTGATGTCCAATGCCAGTACAAATTTATTTTCCGACCCTCTGTTGGGGTGCCGGACCTCGTGATTTGGTAGTAGAAAAACGTCCTGCGCTGACACGTGGGGTCGGAAACCGAACATGTTGGAGGGGAACATGTTGTTTAGCTCTATGTGGTTCGAGAGCCGGACTTGCACAACCTTTTCAAAGAGTTTCCCCGCGCACGACGTTAGGGAGATGGGTCGAAGGTTGTTGATGCTACAAGGCTTACCTGGTTTAGGAATGAGAACAATTTTTGCTTCCTTCCATTCTTTTGGAAGGACGCCGTCCTCTGTCCAGACCGTGTCGTTAAAGAATTTGGTCAAGCTCATTAGCGTGTCGTCATTTTGATTGCGAATCATTGCGTTCATGACCTGATCTACCCCTGGGGTCGTGTTTTTCTTGAAGGAGTGTGCCGCTGCGTAAACATCTTCAGTGGTTATGGGGGCGTCTAGCTCCGGTTGGTCCTGACCTTCGTAAACGGGGTTGGTGGATTGCCCGGTCGATACAGTTCCTTCGTATATCTGTTTAATATTGTCTATCATGTCAGCTTCCCGACCTTCAAACTCGTTTTAAAGCAACTTGAGTGTGCGATTCGGACTGTTTTTGTTCCTCCCGGGTCAATCATACTTCAAAAATGCGCCATGTTTTCTTTGCAGTCAACGTGCCCCGAAGCGAGTCGCTGAACTGACGGCAATTGCTGTCGCTTAACTTTTGTGCGTATTCCTTAGCGTCCTGCGCTAGCTGAGCTATCCGTATCCTGAGTTTGCGACTAAGCTTCTGCCTTTTCCATCTTTTTGTGAGGCCTCTCCGGGCTTCCCAGAGATGCAACAGGTGACGCTCCATTGCGGGAGCCTCCGTTGTCGTTTCAATTGTTTTTCTGACCCCAGAGTGAATAACTCTGATCCGCTCGGCCCATTCTCCTAAGTCTGTTATGCTGCCGATTGTTTTCTCTTTTTCACGAAATTTGGTCCAGTCGGATAGCCTTGCCTTGCCAATAGCTCTTCAAATCATGGCTGCATTAACAGATACGCTTAAGATATAGTGATGGCTACCTAGGTTTTCACCTAGGTTCTTCCATCACGTCTTACCTTCGTTGTTGGTGAACCTGAGATCGGGGGAAGTGTCCTTGGACACGCTGTTCCCGATTCGTGTTGGGAGATCCGGTTGAGTTAGCTGGAAAAGTCCGTAGCACTCAACAACGTCTGCTAACAAGATGCCCTTGGGATTGTCTCTACTGTTGCCCCAGTTTGAGTGTTGTGCGTTAAAATCGCCTAACAATATTAATTTGTCCCTACCTTGAGCGAGTCGCACCGCGGTGGGCACCACGTTTTCGAAAGCCGCCTGTTTTTCTCTGGGAAAACTACAGGCGTTGACAATTATCGTTTTAGGTTTGCCCCTTTTCTGCGGCCAAATCGTGATTATCTGGTGCTGAATAGGTTCCCGAAAAAATTAATTTATGCTAATCGCGACATCCGTCTTTGCAAACGTGGCTACTTGAGGGTAGTCAGGGTCAGGATAAAGCTCATATCATTTTAGTTTTTTATTTTGTTTCCCTATTTCATGAATACAGATAACGTCGGGAGGAGTTTGGCGCTGATTCTATGTAGTGCGTGAAATTAGCCAATTTAGTGCGTAGCGTGCAGCAATTCCATTGCCAGATTTCAATGTGTCCGGTCTTTGCGTTGTTTGCCATATTTTCCAAGGATATTACTGTCACTATCAGTGTGCTCTATAGCTGTCGGTGTCCTGGTAGGAGCTCCCGGACTTTGACTGACCCTCTGTCGGGGGACGAATGCGGCTTTTGTTTGCACATCCTCTACATTCGTTTGAGTTTGTTTAGCTCTGCGAACATTAGTTGCATGTTTTGTGCTAACTGTTCCAGCGTTACCGATTGAGCGCAGGAGGCGGTACTTTGTTGCAGTGATATCTGCGGTGGTGATTTGGAAGTGTGGTCCGCAATTGGTATGGGTTGCTGTGATGTGCTGTTGTTTGACATGCGCTTAAAAGCTTCAAACTCGGCTCGTAGCTTGGCTAAACTGTTTCGAAGTGTTTTGTTTTCTTCTACTATTTTCTTGTACTCTGGGTTTTGTTTGATTGGTGTAGGTGTATTCTTAGCACTGCCAGTGAGAGATGCGACTTGCGCCCAGCTCACCTGATTATTTTGTGGGGTGCTGCATGCCAGTAGGATCCCTGGTGACTTGCTTCTTTTGGCCTCCTTCTTTTTTTGTCTGATCTTGCTGCTGAGGCACCTTGGGTCGGGATGCCGACCGTCTCCTCTGGCCCAGCTGCCCGGAACACGATCGGCTCCGCGACGGCGAGCGTGTTCTGGAGCGGCTGCGACGATCCTTAGCCGGAAGGAACTCCAGCTCGAAGTCCTCTTCTTCGGTGGCAAACCACCGTAGCTTGGTCTTCGTTGGTTTCTTTGGCCGTGGTCTTGATACCTGCCTGACTGACTTTAGTCTTTTGGGACATCGGCGGTCACCCGTTGGATGATCACTCCCACAAATGGCGCATTTGGGGGTGCACGCGTGTCCATCGGCAGGTTCCCGCAACTCGCACGAGCGGCGCACCTGTACGTCGGGCTGTGGACATACGTCGGTACGATTTCCCACGGTGCCACAGATACGGCAGAATTGTACCGCATTTCGGTAGGGTGTGCAGAGTTTCTCTCCCCCGAAGTAATAAGCACACCTCTGCACTTGGCTGCCGTAGAAGGTGGGCAAAGCACTTTGTGAGTCGCCCATCATTCTTGCGACAATCAACTCCAGTCCCTGCGTTCGGATAAGTAGGTTCGATCGCAGCACGTCAGAAGGAGTGTGTGCTTCTATCTCGTGGATTACTCTCCGCGTCGTGTCTTCTCCTGCCGTAACGTAAGCATTGACGGGGTATTGTCCGTTGGTGTTCAAAGATTTAATGGCTTGCATGACCTTGGCCGTATCCCGACTCAGGGTGGATTTTACTTACACTGCCTGCTGGAGTGGTGCCATACTAACCAGCTACAGATAAACCCGTCTAAAACGAAATTTGTTGTATGCATTTCTCACCAACGAACACTTCACTCCATTCCTCCTATCTTATTGGGCGAAAGTCCTATGCCTGCAAGTTTTTCATGCAATTATCTTGGCATAGAAGTTGACAAACATCTTAAAGTTACTGAACACATAACCAAACTAAAACAGAAGATTACCTACGGGATTAGGGTACTTCTAACAGCACGAAACATATTTGACCATCAAACAATACTATCATTATACTTTTCATTTATTCATTCCCACATTAATTACTGCCTTACTTGCTGCGGAAACACTTACGTAACCCATTTAAACTCATTGAAAATTCTACAGAATCAGGCTACTAGGATAATTACATTTAGCTCATATAACAACGCCTCATATCTTTTACGAACTAATCACAATCTTACAGTCACACAACTCGTTAAATATAATCTAGGTACCTTTTTGTTCCGTCAAATCAATTACACACGATGCGACAGCTTGTTACCACAATCTTCTCTATTAAATACTAATATTACCAGGTTTGCAATAAATAGGAATTTCATTTTACCTAAAATACATACTAATTATGGCAAACAGAGCGTCCACTTTTCATCTGTCGCATTCTGGAACACACTACCATTATACATAAAAAACACTTAAAATTGACGAATTCAAGAAACAACTTAAAGATTACATTCTGTCGAATACTAATGCCTAGTCCATACTCACAATCATTCTTTCAGGGTGCCTTCATTTCATTTTCAATGCCATACAGTTACGTTTCTGTTTCTGCCTCACATATACATTCGAGTTAACTGATTCTATTGTGTTCGTAACGTCATCTACGCAGTTACTTTATCAGTTGTCAACGAGATTGTGTTACAGTGCTCTTTTTCATGACATTTATGCATATGTAATTCTTCAACCATGGTATTCATACTAAAACCTGTAATTTTTCTACGTTAACAATTTGTTGAAAACTGCTGTACTTTTGTTTTATTACGCTTACTTTGTAAAGGAGGTCCCATTGCAGTCTTTGACTCCGGGACCTCCTCCTGAATATTAACAACTTGTAATCATTCTAATGATCTCAATAAAAACCGATTCTGATTCTGATTCTGATATCACTGCAATTTTGGAACCTAACTTGATTCTTGGAATAAAATTGTTGTCGGTGGTTCTGTCCTCGCACGCCTCCATGACGGCTCTTGCCAGGCTCTGACTGGTAACATTCTTGATTGGTAGCCCTTGGTGTGGTGTAATGACCACCTTCAGGTCACTCTTAGGTAGCTGCGGAAGACGCTATAGTCGTGGGCGCCCGCGATGCGCCATGGGTTTGCACGAGTTCGTAATCAGACCTGATGGCAGTGCACTTCCTTGCGCGGAGCGGCGCTGCTGAGCGAGATTTTTCTTTTCCTTCAGGGAAAGAACGCGCTCCCATCCGGCTTCCACTATCATTTCGTTGACCGCGGTAGCGGTTTGCATGTTGTTGATCGTAGCTGGTTCATTGCATTCGTGGTGCGGTGTTGCATCACCCACCTGAGATGCAGTGAAATCTATCTGTTCTTCAAGTCGCGACGTTGTAATAAGTCACGGGTTCGATGTCGCAGCCGTAGTTCTTAAGGCCGCCATGCTCGAGTGCGCGCTCGCCCGCCGGTGCCGCTCCCCTAACTGAAGTTAGGGTTAGCAGTTCGCCACGTTCTGAAGGTGGAAAATCGGCCGTAACACGTCGAAATACGATCCGACTGACCTGCAGTTGGTCTCCACAGACGCCGGACCACTTCTTGGAGATGGTGGTGATCATTTCGCGCCGGTCCCAGAAGATGGTCCACCCAAAAAACTAAACATGCGTAGCCCAATGTGAGCGCAGCCGTTTAGAACGGCGTCTTCTTCTTCTTCTGAACAAGGTGAGCATTCTTATAAAACGTGTCCAGCTTGCCGAGCAGCAACTAAAGGATGTAGATGCCGCGATAGAGCCTCATCTCAGAGAAGAGGACGTAGAAAGTAAACACAAAACGATTTTAGAATACAGTGACAAAATCACAACTCATATCGCCAAAGTCGATCATACAATAAAGTTGTGCTCCCAACAACCGGAAATGAGAAGCGCAAGCCAAAACGAATCAACGATCCAAAAGGCCCCAGCCGAGCGAATTCAAAGAACAAACCTCCCTAAGTTGGAGCTACTGAAGATTGACGGGAAAATAAAGGACGGCCGACTGTTCTTAGAGCAGTTAGCGGTCACTATTCATGAGAATGCAGAGCTGAGTAATATCTACTAATTCAACTACTGAAAATCGCTGCTCGGTGGAGAATGTGCCGCAGTGATTGCCGGTCTACAAGCGACTTCGTACTGCTACGCTGATGCCACCAACCTCCTGCAGAAATGCTTTGGGGGCCCCTCTGCTTTGATACAGGGCCAAATGCAAAGCGTCATAGCCACAAAACTAGTCATTCTGCAAAGAAAGTGCGCGATTTCCTCCGTATGTTTCATTGCATTCAAGCACATATGAGAGGCCTGCGATCACTAGGTGCTGGAACGAAATTGTACGAAGCGATGCTCTACCCTGTGCTACTCTGCGCACTCCCACGAAAATTGGTGTTGAACTACCATCGGTCAGGGCCAGAGAAAAAAAAATAGGTACAGCGCCTGACCTAGGCCGAGAATAACGACGTTTTCTCAACGACTTCATCTTCGTAAGAATCCTCCCACCGAGTGGCACTTCATCAACTCTGATTCTTCGAGCTGGAACTGGGGAGCCTAGAACGAACCCTGGAGGACCAGCCGGACAACACCAGTAAGCCACCTGCCAAATATAACACAAAAACGCCGCAACGAGGAAATGCCCTCACCTCGTCTGCCGCAGTATTGCATGGCACTGCAGCAGGCACGGAATGCAAACTCTGTGATTCAAAGGCCCGCAAAGCCAAACGTGCTATGCCAAATTATATATCAAAGAGAACAAATTCATTGTTACAGCAAAGGGAAGCTCTTTTCGCTGTACAAAGCATGGGCATATTTCAACGACTGGCAGAGTCAAGGTTACCTGCAAGGAATGTGAATGGATACATACAACTACGATGTGCAATCCTGTATTCAACGATATAGCACAGGCACAAGTAACTATCGAAAAGAACGCCGAACACGTCGATTTGCGTGTCTTGGAAACTGAAGAACATTTCACGACTATAACAGCCCTGATGCCAACTGTCACAGCAGCGACTAATCGAACGAATAAAAAGGAAAGTTTCAAGGAGCGCTAGCCAACATACATTCATGATCAAAGCATGATCCAGAACGCTCAGATGCAAATTACTCGGCATGGAAACACTGTCAGTCTGAGTTCTTGGCAGAACGTACAGCCAATGCACGTTCCACAGGGTTGAAGTGTGCCATGTCAGTGCGGACAAAGACAGAGTATATAATATTGAGGCGTTAGAAATTCCTTCGATATGCGAGCAGGTCATTTCTTATCCTACTGAAGAAATAAAGGCAACCTTTCTCGAGATTTCACTACCTCTAGGTGAGGATGCACCGCAGGGTGACAATCCTATTATCCAGGTGTTACTTGGATCGGACTATCTTTGGGATTTCCTCACGTGGAAAGTAAATAGGCTAAGCAGTGCTTTGCCAGTATTGGTTACGCTTTTCGAATGAGCAATTCAAGGAAAAGCCTTTAGCTAGTGCCCTACAAGTGACTGCTGCCAGGCATTTTTCTTTGGAAGACGAATCAAGTTCAGATTATGTTCAAGGACAGATCAAGTTCAGGACAGATCAAGTTACGGCACCAGTTTTGAAGTCTCTCTGGCAGCTTGAAAATATTGTAGTTTTCAGCTCGTTGGAAACCGACTAAGATGAGTGCGTAGTCAAGGACTTCTCCGACAGCATCAAAAGTGTGAATTGGGGCTATGAGGTCAGACTTCCGTGGAAAAAATCTAACCTGCAAACAACCGCATTGTTGAGGAGAAAGGGTGCCCCACCTTACCAAGAGGCTATTGAGAGCACCGAGCCTACTGCATGAGTATGACAACGAAATGAGGCAATTATGGTCTGAAGGCGTAGCAGAAAGTTCACTCCACAGTACCTATGACTGCTGGTGCATTTATTACATGTTTCGATAGCCAGTACACCATGAGCCATGTACAACGACCAAGCTGCACATCGTTTTGACGCCTTATCGCATCGCGCAAGTGCCAAGTCCCTTAACAAAAATATGCATGGTGGACCTAACCTAAATCCTGACCTCCTCCTAGCGCTGCTTAATTTTCGACGTCATAAAGTTGCACTAGTTGACGATGTTGAAAATGCTTTACATCAAATTGGCGCTCAGCACTAAAACAGAGATGCGCAGAGCTTTCTGTGCTTCGCTCAAAACACCGAAAATGGCCGGCAACTTCCTGAGCACTCAGTCTTCAAGATGCAAGAGTCTCATTCGCAACTACATGGAGCAATTTCCTTCTGGTAGCGATGCTTCAAAGTAATTTTGCAGCGTTGAAGCAAAGCTGTCCAGATACAGTGGCCATCTTGCAGCAGCGTATCTATGTAGACGACTTGCTTTGCGGTGCCGCTAACGACGAAGAGGCGAGGAAAAGCCACGAAGAGACCAATCACTTCTTTGAAGCAGCGTTGGTGCCCTCCTACAAATGGGGGTCCAATAGTGAGAAGATGAGAGAGGGGTTCGCTAGTGAAAATCCCAATCGGGGTTCGTTGGGCCAAGCGCCAGACCTTCTGAAGGTGCTTGGATTTACGTGGAACCCGAGAGTAGATTGTTTAAGCATTTTTTCTGATAATTATTTCGACTTCGCTAAGGCGCCAGTGAACACGAAAGGATTTCTTTTAAAGAAGACTGCGCGCTTGCATTAGTCTCTGGGACTCTTCTCCCCATACACAATGAGAGCCACGGCTCTTTTCCACGAAATATGGAAAGAAAATCTACCGTGGAAGCAGCCACTGCCAGACCACCTGCGAAACAACTGGATCAAATGGTGTGAAGCGCTCACTTCTCATCGTGATGTCGAGGTCCCTAGGGCATATGACGTTGGCGCTGAAAAGAAATCGGCGCTTCCAACGCTGCATATTGACACGTGTACTTGTTTGTCTTCATTGGGCGACACGTGTCACCGCCTAACAAATGTTTTCGCACAGCGCAGGACGCGCCTGCATGTATCGGAAGTTTCTGGAATGTTATCAGTGCTTTCATCCGCTGTCTTTGACCGAACCTTGTGTAATCTGATTGCATGTGTGCGCGGCGCGTATAATGTAGAAATTTGTGGAAGCATGCGGGTCCCACCGATTACACTAGAACATCGATGAACGATGTATAAAAGCCGACGCGCTTGACCCGCTGATCAGATTTTCGACGATCGCCGACTTTATTCACCGCTGTCGTTGCGCTATAAGTGTAGCCTGATTTTGTGGGCGCAGGTTCGCCCAATAAAAGTTAGCTTTCTATTTTACAGTATTGCTGCTGTGTTCTTCAATGTCACCACCACGTGACAATATTTTTGCTGCCGCCAGGCCCAAAGCTTATGGTGCTGCAGTTTATCTCTGCACAGAGATCGAAACTGGCGCACACCGCTCGACGCTTGTGCTGGCTGAATTTCGTGTAGTGCTACTGCAAATGAGCACACTCGCGAGACTGGAGCTAATGGCAGAATTGCCATCATCCCAACTCTGCCAATTGGTGCCGTCGAATCTAGATTTGGTAATCGATAATTTCTACCTATGGACTGATTCTATGATTGCACTAAGCTGGATTCGACGGGATGCAACGAGATGGAGATAATTTCTTGCAAAACTGCGTCACAGAAATTCAACAATACACCGCCACTGTGGCATGGCGACAATACGAAGAACTTCCTGTCAATCGAATACGACACAGAAGGAGCGATACCCTGTTGCGCTGCCCAAGTGACATTAGTACACTGTGCTGCTACTGCAGCGGGCGCACCGAGAAAATCTCGTCTCCGCGGCCCGACACCCACTCGCGCAATTGATCGAACTGTTCTGGATTGGGCATGAATGCCAGGTGGTGAAAAGTGTTGTGCGGCCATGTGTTGCGTGTACTTGTTTTTGACGATGTGACAGGAATGCTCCCACCTGACCGGACAACCAAGGTGCTCGGAATTGACTTCGCCAGCCCCCTTTTTGTGAAGAAGAAATGCGCAAGTGAAATCGTACAATGTACTCTTTACGTGCGCGGTGACTAGGGCAGTGCATCTGGTACTCGTAAGGGAAAGGAATACTCAAAGATTCTTGAAGGCATTCCGCCGTTTTTTGTAGCGTAGCGGGCTGCGCAAAATCCTTTACTCGGACAACGCAATCTCGTTCAAACGCGCTTCAAGGGCGGTCGCACTTTGCAAAGTCCTGCGGCACCCTGAGGCATTGAGTTATTATGGCAGTGCCAGCATTGAGTTGAATTGTATTAAGAGCATACACCATGGTGGGGAGGTTTCCACGAAGGACTAGTACACCGAGTAAAAACTGCTTTGAAAGAGATGATCGACCGCCAGTGTCTTGCCTTGGTTGTTCTGTCGACAGTACTAGCCGAGGTGCGATCATTCATAAATTCCAGAACCCTGACCGACGTACCAGACGACCGAAGCAATGGCACCCCGCTAATTTCGGCCAGTTTCCCTACTTTGCAGACACCTCACGGCCCTGCCAGCAACTGAAACCCGAGCGCTGGGTTCGAATGCCTCTTCCCTTCGAATATTTCGGAAAAAGCAAAAGCCGATGCCTAACGTATTCTCGCAAGCCTGGCAACACGAGTACCTACAGCAAATGCACTGGATCTATGCGTCTAAACAAACTAAAACTGAGGGACCCAAAATCGGAAACGTAGTCTTGGTATGGAAAAATATTCCCCGCCTTCTATGTAAATATGGGGTCATTTGCACTCTTTCCCCGAGAGAGGAATGCCGCAGGGCGAACTTGTGAGGCATCCAGTTCAGTGCTTATACCCGCTGCAGATTTGCGAACCATAGAATGAGCGAGCCAATTGGGCGGGGCAGTGATGAGACATTTTTTATTTACTAGTGTCTGACTGGTTCTTTTGTTTCTATTATGAATTGAGATACTCCCGATGCCCTGCTGTAAAAACAGAACGGCGCTTCTCGCCACGACGGTATCCTCTTACGCAGAGACTCTGCTCAAATTTACAACTTTGGTGGGGCTTGCTGGAGGAGGATGGGGAGGCTGGACTGTGAAAAGCTGGGAGAACGGACAGAGGCAGAACGACCCAGAGAAGCGAAAGCACCTTGCAAAGGCCGCTCTTGCTACATCTTCGGATGTTAAAACTGCTCTTATTTGTGTAACTGAAACTTGAAGAATGTTCAACAGCATGTGCAATAAACGGTAATGCCTTCCTGAACGATCATCAACGAATAAAACGGCTAAGTATTACAACATTTAGTGGGCGTTGGCATGGCCCAGCACTGTCATCACCTCTGTTTGTGAAAGTGTTGGTTCCAACATTAAATACGCTCATAGGAAACATGAATGTAATCAACCTAAGCGTAAGAATAGATGTGCGGTAATTCCTAAGGTACAGATATGGCGCATGGCCTAAAGAATGTTGGTAGCAGGTATGACGTAGATGTCCTGTTTTCTGAAAAAGTAACGTAGAATACATCGGCTTTAGTGTTGACAAAATGCTAACAGATGACAAGGCAAAGGGCGTATGTACAGTGAACAATGTCAACAATTGCACTGCATGTTTGAAAGAAGTTGTGTATGGCATTCCGCTGAAGTTTGGCAATGAATATTCAAAAAACCGCACAGCTACATCTTTCTGAGAATTTCGAATCATCTACCTGTGTAGAAGCTTACACTACCTTCATACACACAAGCCATATGGCGAGAGAAAAAACAGAATACCACATAAGTATAGGGAGGTGTGGCGCGGTCGCATGTGTAAGTGAACCGTCGCTCATTCCTCACGTGAAAAAAAATCATTATTTAGGTCAGTAGTGATACTTATATTACATCGAAGCTGCAGGTGCTGTTCTTTTTTTATTTCGGATCGTATATGCGTGAAAACATGCTCAATAAAATATCACTTGTGTGACAGCGCCCTTGTTGTCGTATTTCTTTCTTCCGTTTTGTCCCTATCCCTTTGCGCTGTTGCCAAAATTACTAATACAGGATAAGTGTGTCGGGCCCTAATATCGCTCAGAAATTTGAGAAAGAAAACTCGTTCAGCCGAAGCGCTAGAACCGGCTTGCTGACAGATTTCATCTTACTGTACTTATTATTGTATACTGCGCTAGTTACCTCGTCATCTGGTCTACACGTAGGAAGAAAACAGATGCAAGCCCAAAATCAACTTAGAACTCGCATTCTCAGCAATGCATCGCCAATTGGGAAGAACTAAGGGATCCTTTCATTGCAGCAAGGTAATATTTTATGCCCACATTTAGGTACCGGCTAGTCTGTCTTACTACACACGACCGCCAATGAGTGGAATGGAATATATAACCTCCTCATATCGGATCATCCTGGTGTCCTGCCTTGTTGAACCCATTGTTTGGTTGTGCCAGCTTTTCATTGTGCGTCCGAGCTGCTGCATAAGCTCGCAGCAATTTTCTTCTTAGCTGAAACCTTTTGGCGTGTATTTAGGGGATTCATTTCCGTCTGTGTGCGCCCATTGTTCTTAGCGTATCTCTAGCGAGTGTACTCGATTTCTTTTGAGTGTATGGGCTGACTACTATATTATTTTGTTTTATTTCTTTCCCCCAGAATTCGTGTTTCCTCCTAAAATCTCTTGATTCCCAGATGCTTTTTGCCACGCCAGAGATAGTCTGGCACTTTCTAAGTACCCAGAATTCACCAGTTCGTTAATGTGTACGGCGGCACATTCATTCATAATGCGCAAACAGGGTTCACCCATGACTCGCCGCCGGTTAAAAACCACGCTGTTTATCTTCTAAATTTTGGATTGTACGAAGTTGAATTCACCAGTGGTTTAGTAAATTTGGGGTAAGAGGGCAACCAAGTTTCCTCTTAAATTAAAGGAAGGGCATGTTAAGGAATTGCAATTTATTTTCAGAGAGGAATCTTCAGAGAGGAATGTTTTGATAGGCGGTAAAACCTTGTAATAAATACACACTAAATAAATTACCAAGCATGGTGTCACGCGCGCACCAGCAAAAATTAACACATCTAGCTCGGTGACCGCGGAAAGTCGTCAAAGCGCAGGCGTGAGCAAACGTGGCAGCAGCAGCGACAGAAATTACATTTGTGCTGCCCGTCGCTTGCACGAGAAGTGAGCGCCGAGAACACACATCACGCACAAAGCTACGAGCCGCCGACGCTACTAGACTTTGCCCCCAACGCAGGTCGCTTTTAAGATGCGGCCGCGCGACCACGCGCGGCGGACACATGTGCATTTGCAGCCGGAGCACAACGCCGCCTCTTGTCCCCCCTCCTCGTGGTGCATCGCAATGTTGGGTGAATCGCAACCTTAGGTGCCTCGGGCACGACATGGGATGGTGCACTTCCTGCCCGCTTTCATTTCTTTCACGCAGGCAAGATTGCACCGTGATCGTAGGCTGTCATTGCACGTATTCACTCGCGCATACAGGGTAGGGCGCGTGGTGACAGTGTTATCACGATTTCACTTTATACAGAACCTGACGGCGACGGCGAATGCGGAAACGCGCTCGGATTGTCTATATAATTTCTATCGCAATAAAGAGTCACAATATAAGGTTTCATATTTTTTTCATATTTAGCCTAAAATAGGTTGACGGAGCTTGTTGCACCTCTTCCTGCTCGGGCAATGCTATCAAAGTATATAAGGCCACCGTCAACCATGTCACAGACGCTTCCTTTAATAATGTGTCAGGGGCGCGTACACGTAGCCATTCCATTGAACGGCCACCTCCCGCGCAAGTTCGTTATAAGGCCGGGGACCAGCTGAGTAGAAACCGCGGTCCTACAGAAAACAAGGACCACCGCAACACTGCTGTCTTAGCCTGCGTGCGCGAGGTTTCGCATTCAATGTAACTTGTGGCGGGAATAGTTAAAGTGCGCATTATTTATCCACCTCCGCAATAAATGTGTCACCTGCGTGGCATGCGTAAGAAGGTGAACGCTTTATTAGGCAGGCCTACAGCGAGCGACACGCAAGATGCGAATGTTTTTTATCCGCGCCGCTGAAGAGCCGAGTACAAAGTACTAATGTAGAGAGGTGGATCGTATATTGCGCAAAAGGGGTGGTGCCTAAATGACCATTTCAGAGACACGAAGGCACCCTGAAGTTCAACCCAAGTAGCAGACTGGCTTTGCAGCGCTACTGGTGTGGATGATGCCCGGTGTAGAGCACACGAGAGACTGGTGCCACACCTTGTACTCAGTGATTGTGGCATTTTGTTTCGACACCAATGTCAACGCATGTGCGATATTTTTGAGGTGTCGGAATTGTGTATGAGAGGGACACTTATGCCAGCAAGCCAAATGTGTTCCTCTCGCGGTTCGTTATTTCATAAACTAATTGGATTCAGATTGTTTGTATTTGTTTTCTTTCTTTTTGTAATTTTTATTAGGTAAATACATTTATTGAGGTGCTTGCATTTTTATCCAGTAAAGTTAGTTCTCTTGGTTTTCAATTCTACATTCCTTTATTCTCCTTTCATCCTAGCCCCGCTCACTGAACTCAGTCCTTAGGTACTGTATGCGTGCCTTATCTAAAAATCTCGATAGGTCGGTAAGTCTTTCAACCTTCAAGCTTCCGAAAAGCTCTGGCGCATGCCCATCATGCCATTTCGTTTCGCTTCCAACGGAGGATGCCTTGCCTAGTCGTTTTTGTTCGTCTGACCAACCTTATTTCCTTCCTTCCCACCCCCTTCTCTCTGTCCTGGTTCTGACTCGGCTCACGGCCTGCTCTCTTTTCATGTTCTCTTAATAGTATATATTTTGTGTCTTGCAATATAGACCTTCAGTTTTAACTCGGCGTTGAATTTCCCTCATTTCCTTGTCCCAATGTATTCAGCATTTTGCACTTTAAAAATATGTATAGACGAGCCCAGGAGCACACTTTCCTTCAGTATGGGCCCTCTGCTTTTTTCCGTGCGTCTTTTTGGGGGAAGGAATTAACCCCAGCGATGCCATTTCGTCTCAAAATTCATTTAGCACGCTCACAAAAAAATTGAAAAAGAAAAACAATGCAAAGAGGCTTGGGGTAGAGCATCTGATATTATAATAAATCGCTCAACAGACACTCAACGACGCGGCGGGATAAGCTCCTTGTGCAGCAAATAATAAATGGTGCCACCCTACAGAATGACTGGCATGGTACGAGCGACAAAATTTACAGCCGCTACAGAACTTCAGCTAGCAGCAACATTCTTGGTAGATGGCACAAATGCTAGTTCCATAAACATATGCAGTTTTTCTGAATTCACTTGCGGGCAGAATAATTTAACAATGTACCTGTGAGGGCGCACGCCTTTTAACTGTACACCGGCATGACCCTGTTAGTATGCCAATCGAGGATATGCACATCATGCGCAGACAAGTGAGTTTTTGTCAGAGTGCACATATGCCACTTAAGAACATCCTGCGATAGAGCGATTCAACACCATAAAATATTGTTAACACCTATGTTACCAACCTTCACAATAAACATAATAAATATACATAGCATACTTATTACTAAAACGGAAACAAAGGAAGTGCCACACTGATCTCGTTGAAGTAGGCACGATTGCTGAAAACTTAATATAATTACACTGTGGTAGAAATCTAACTATATATATTCAGGAATGGCCATTGCATGCTAAGCAAAAACCATTACAGACTTCATGTTGAGAGGCCAATATTGACGGCTGTATTAAAGCTAATAGAGAATGTGGCAATTCGTATATCAATGGACGGGTGTTGTTAACTAATATTTCAAGAAGTACAGCCAATTAGGGCACCCTAACGGTAAGGTAGTCTTAGAATGCCAAATGTACCCATGGCCGCAGTCATCACAGGGTAATCACGGGCAAAGCAAGGCCACTGCTTGATGTATGATACAGTTGATTTGCCAACACTGGCATTGCGGAGGCAACAGCTGGCCTTCGTAGGCCCAAGCAGTGCCAACACTAACGCAACCTTGCTCCTAGTTGGCCAATTGTGATGTAGTTACTGGCTTGAACTAATAATCATTGACGTTTTCGTATGGTAGCAATAAAATATGAAAAATACATTAGAATAGTTACGAAGCTTCAAAAAACGTACGACTGTGAACGTTGCCTGCTACAAGAAGCGTATATGTTGCGCCATTTTTAACGTCAATTCTATAACTGGAGCTGAGTGGAAGGCCTAGGAAAAATTTCCTCCGGTGGGTGTTCAAACTTGCGCTGTTGCACTCAAACAGCAAATATGATCATGTAGATATAATGCCGCATATGTTCGTACATCATGCGTAAAGTAATCTTCAATGTCTGTTTTTAAAAATTATGTGCCTAAACGTGACATTTATCTTTCAGTTGTGGATGCAAAAGGAACTTTCATAGACGTCACACTCTGATGATTCGAGCTTGCTAATGGCAGTCAGCAGAAACATGAAAATATTACTAACAATACTGTGACGCTGAATACCTCGCAGATAGTTGCCGGCAAAAGGTAAGACCCGAGAACTGCCGCTCCTTCGCTGAATACTATTATACTGCATTTTTGTAGCAGAGAGTCAAATAAATATATATGGTTATTCAAGAATAAGGATTCCATGGTGATGATCGTAGAAGGCGGTGAGTAGACGTTTAACGAATTTAATTTAATATATTCTCAGGGAACATATTGTTTAATTTATTCATTGAAGAAGCGCTGCATTTCTGCTTCATAAGTACATTGATACGGGAACAACGTTGGATTCCGCAACCAACTGTTTTTGTGTGTAGAGGGAAAGTTGCTCTCAAAGGTTGTCAAAAATCATGCATGCTCACGGTATACTTTGATCCAATCAGATGTGAAGTTTCCGGCATTTCTTAATAAAAACTGAGTTTTTAATGAAACAGAAGAATGTGTCAATCTAGCACGTAAATAACACTAATGCTTACGGCACAATTCAGACACTGCTGAGAGTACAATTCTATTGTGGCGACGAGCGACCACGTGTACCGGTAAAATCTCGGGCTCTCGTAGGAGAGGAAGAACCGACACTCAATCTGTTAGCGTAGCATTCTTTTTAATTAATCTCCTTCCGGAACGCTAGCCCATGCCGGAGCGTGCCAGCCTCTCGTGCCTCGTGTAGACGCGAGTGTCTACGTCATCTCTCGTGCGACGCCGATGCTGCTGCCGCTATAGAGGGCTCCCCCCCCCCCCCCTAGAGAGCAGGAAAGTCCTACGAATGATGGAAATTCCACGGGACGCGGCGTGTTTTGGCATTGGTCTTGGGCGTCACATGCGCAGAGGGCGGCGAAGCATGCGGCAGGGTCGCGTCGCATATTGGTGGAGCTGATGGCGCAGCTGCTTCGATGTAGGCGGATTTCAGACGTTCCAGGGCAATTGTGTCTGATCAACCATTGACATTCACAACAAACGTCGTCGGACGACGCTCTAGAACACCATATGGCCCGGAGCAGTGTGGCTGCAAAGGCTTCCGCACGGCACAGTTACGTACGAAAACGTGGGTAGCCGAGGTGAGTGCGGGAGAAAGGTACGGGGACCTCGCTTCTTGTGAACGTGTAGGCATGGGGCGTATCTGGTAGAAGAAAGCTTGCAGTTCGGCAACGTAGTCGCCAGGTGATGGCATAGGGGTTTTGGTGGTGCCGACAAAGAAATCGCACGGAAGGCGTAGGTGAGTGCCGTAGACTAGCTGAGCACATGAGCAACCTAGGTCACTCTTGAGTGCGGCTCTGATGCCAAGTAAATCAAGAGGCAAATGTAGGACCCACTTCTCCGGCAATTCACGTGCCATAAGGGAGGCCTTGAGATGCCGGTGAAAACGTTCAACTAGTCCATTGGACTGCGGGTGGTAAGCAGTTGTGCGAAAACGTGTCGTTCCGAGTAGTTTGAGTAGCTCGTTGGAGAGTGCTGAGTCAAACTGCCGACCGCGATCGGTGATTATTGTGGATGGGCAGCCGAACCTTGCGGTCCACGTAGACACAAAAGCTGCTGCAACAGTGGGCGCTGAGATGTCAGATATAGGTGTAGCCTCTGGCCACCGTGTATAACGGTCGATGCATGTCAGTATGTAGCAGTAACCTTTCGAAGGTCGGAGAGGGCCGACGAGGTCCAGGTGTACGGTGTCAAAGCGAGCATCCGGTGGAAGAAAAGCCTTGGCAGGCGGTATGGGGTGATGCTGGGTCTTCGAACGTTGATACGACAAATAGCAGCGAACCCAATCGCGAACTTGCGCGTTTATCCGAGGCCAAACGAAACGACTGGAAAGAAGCTTCTGTGTCGCGCGTATGCCAGGGTGCGAAAGGTTGTGCACGGTTTCGAATAGACGTCTGCGAAGGGATGCCGGATTGTATGGTGTAGGTGTGTCGTTAGAAGTGTCGCAGACGATGGACGTACCATCTGGGGTCACAACGACGTCTTACAATTTCAGGGACGTTGACGAATTCCGGAGTGTACGAAGTTCAGTGTCGTCATGCTGATGACTGGCGAGTAAGTCGGCCTCGATGATAAAAGGTTCCGATGTCAACGTAGAAACGACATTAACACGACTCAGAACGTTGGCTGGAACGTTGTCGGTGCCCTTGATGTGGCGGAACGTTGTTGTAAACTCGGAGATGTAGGAAAGGTGCCGAATCTCGCGGGGCGAGTAACAGGATGCCGAACGATTCGCTGCGTGCACAAGGGGCTTGTGGTCAGTCAAGACAGTGAATTCACGGCCTTCTAGGAAATGGCGAAAATGTTTGATAGCCAGGTAAACGGCGAGTAATTCATGGCCGAACACGCTGTAGCGGGACTGCGCAGGCTTCAGTTTCTTGGATAAAAAAAGCGAGTGGATGCCATGCATTGTCAATGAATTGGTGCAGAACGGCAGTAACGGCGGTGTTTGAAGCGTCGGTCATGATGGCAGTGGGTGCGTCTGGCTTTCGGTGTCTAAGCAGCGTGGCGTCGGCGAGGGAAGACTTGACTCTTGTGAAAGCGTCGGCGGCCTCTTCAGTCCACTGAAGCACTTGTTCGCGTTTGTTTACCCGGAGAGCGTCTAGCGGAGCCATAAGTCGTGCGCACTCGGGAATGAATCGGCGGTAGAAATTGACAAATCTGAGAAATTGGCGAAGCTTGGTGAGTGTTGTCGGTGGGGGAAGGTTTTTGATGACGCGCATCTTGGACGGCAGTGGTCGAATGCCGTTAGCGTCGACGATATGACCGAGGAACTCGAATTCGGATTGACCGAATTCACTCTTGGCAGCGTTCATGACAATTCCTTTACTGGCAAGGCATGAAAGCAACAACCGAAAGTGGTGAAGATGTTCTTCTGCCGAAGAGCTTGCGCCGAGAAGGTCGTCAATGTATGCAAAAACGAAAGGCAAACCTCGGGCGACGGAATCCATGAAACGCTGAAAGGATTGGCCGGCGTACCGTAAGCCGAAAGGCATGCGGAGAAATGCGGAGAAAAAGACCAAAGGGCGTGGTGATGGCGTTCTTGGGAATGTCTTCTTCAGCGACCGGTAGTTGATGACAGGTGCGAAAGAGATCGATCTTAGAAAAGATCGTCGAACCGCGCGACGCTACGTGAAGTCCTGAATGTTCGGTAGAGAGTAGCGATCAGGAACTGTGGCATTGTTTAGTGCTCGGTAATCGCTGCATGGGCGCCAGTCTCCCGTCTTTTTAGGCACCATGTGAAGTGGTGATGCCCAGTTACTGGAGGAAGGGCGTATGATGCCAAGTTGTAGCATGTGTTCGAACTCCGCGCGAGTGATCTTGGGTTTCTCCGGGGACAATCGCCGGGGTCGGAAATAGACCGGTGGGCCGGAGGTGACGATGTGATGGCACACGTCATGTTGCACCGGTTGCGTCCAGTCCGGCAGGCGCATCAAAGTGGGAAACTCGCGTAGGAGCGCGGCGAAAGGTTCGTCTAACATAGCAGAAATAGTCGCTATGGGCGATGTGCCTCACGATGGGACGCCGGGAACGGATAGCTGGGTCAAGGAGTCGATGAGGCGCCGTCGTTGGATGCCCACAAGGAGTCCGTAGTTATGCAAGAAGTCTGCTCCAATGAGTGCATGACGGACGTCGGCAACCAGGAAAATCCAACTGAATGCTCGTCGAAGGCCAAGGTTTAGCATGACGGAGCGTGGCCAGAAAACTGGAATCCTGGTGCCGTTGACGGCGTGCAAAAACGACACAGGTGTCGCTTTTCGGTCGAAGTGCTGGGTGGGGAGAATGCTGAGGTCAGCACCTGTGTCGACTACGTATCGTTGTCCCGTAACTCTGTCCGTCACGTAAAAAAGGCGACTTGTGTGTTGGGCCGGACCGCTCGTCGCCGTAAGAGGTCGGCCGGCCTGTTTCCCTGCCAGGCGCAGGGACGCCGACAGTGACGAGCGTCGTTTCCAAAACGTCAGTGGTAGTAGCAAACGCCAGGCGTTGTAGTTGAGCTTTCATTGCGGGTGCCCGTGCGTCTTGATCTGCTGGAACTACGGCTGCGTGGGCGACGAGATGTGCGGCGATGTTCCGCTCCACAGATGATGCGTTTCAGGTGCTCGCACAAGGAGTCGATCGGAGATTACACTGCGGAAGAGCAGGGAAGAGTTTGCAGAGTGGTTGTATTGTCACCCGGAGACGTTGCCGCGGCTGCGATGGTTGGGGTGGCTACTTCCATGACTTTGTCGGCCAAAGCGGCAACTCCGGTAGGGTCCATGGTAGAGGCTGTCGCCAGGACCATCTGCACGTTAGCCGGGAGACGTAGCAAAAACACTTCGCGCAAGAGCATGTCGTCGATGGATCTCGCGTTGTTTCCGAGCAGCTGGCTCATACGGCGAAGAAATTGACTAGGGCGTCGGCCGCCTAGTTCTTTAGCGGACAGAAGCTGCTGGATGCGAGAACGTTGTGAAGCTGTTGTGCGCTGTAGCAGTGCTGCCTTGAAATCGTCATAGGCGGTGGCAGGCAATGGGAAGTTCAACAAATCTGCTACCTCGTCAATGGCGGCGGGCGAGAGCGCTGCGACGGCGTAATGGAACTTCGAGGCTTGAGAGTGGATACAAGCGACTTGAAATTCCGCTTCGGCCTGAAGAAACCACGTCGAAGGATGCTGGTCCCAATACTGTGGGAGGCAGACAGCGATGGCGGAACAGGAGGGCTCACCGCGTTCCTCGGAAGAGTTCTGGCCTTGAGCTCTCGTAGCGTTGGTCTGGTCCATGATCATCTCTATCACAGGAGCGTATAGCAGTATCACGTCCTGGGTCACCAAACTGCGGCGACGAGCGACCACGTAGACCGGTAAAGTATGAGGCTCTCGCAGGAAAGGAAGAACCGACACTCGAACTCTTAGCGGAGCATTCTTTTTAATTAATCTTCTTCCGGAACGCTAGCCCGTGCCGGAGCGTGCAAGCCTCTCGTGCCTCGTGTAGACGAGAGCGCCTACGTCATCTCTCGTGCGACGCCGCTGCTGCTGCCGCTACACTATAATTAACTGTGTCGTTTAGGTGAAAACATAGCGGACCTAATTATATAGCAGCCTGTTGATTTCAATAAATTCTCGGCTTTTACATTGCGACAACCACGATTTAATTATCAGGCACCTCATGGTAGGGGACTTGATTCCGCTACCTCGTGCTGAGCAGCGCGACCCCAATGTCGCCAAGCCACCGTGGCAGATTTGTTATTGATTTGTCACAACTTGTACTTCATATCCACTGAGACTCTAAATTACCTAAGCTCTTTCTTAATCCTACTTAGGAATCACAATTTCATGCTGCCTGTCAGTTTATGTTGGTGTTGCGTGTCATGTAATAAATGAGACTACAAGATATGAGGTGAGGAGGGGAGGGTGCATTACATGCACACTAAAAGCAAAAAAAGTTCGCGGAAGTCACTTTGAGGGAGTTTCTGTTTGTCCCATATTCAACTCCCTTTTCCAGAGTACACCCACCCCCTTTGCGACAAAGAATCACTCCATTGCAAGTGAGCGCTAGTACTCTTCCGCAGAATGCTGATACTGTCTGTACAAAAAGGGTATATTTCTACCCCAAAGTGTTTGTACTCCTCCAGACAGAGTGCTTCTACTGCTCCAAACCGCGTGTTTCTACTCCCCGGACGGAGTGCATGTAGCTCCCATAACAGAGAGATTGTACTCCTTCCGAACACAGTGCTAGCACTCTTCACCATAGCCTGAAAGTACTCACACTGTGGAGCCATGGACACGCTAAATAGGGTTGCAGTACTTGCATGTTGAAAATATTTGCTTCCATCATTAGCAGCTCCTGAACTTATGCTTGGTGTATAGGATTTAATCTGTGATTGCGAAGTTACTCATATGAAAATTTTTTTCTCTTAGAAAGTCAAAATTTTTATTGACCAGTCACAAGACAGAGTAAATATTTCCAGAAATACAGTGGCATACAAATAAAATCATAATATATGATGTCCACGCACTCTACAAGACATCTAGCAATAAAATACAAGTATATGCTCCTAAACTTTATTAATACTTCAGTGTAGAAATAACCCTTATTAGCAATTGGCTCCATTTTTTTTTTTCAAAAATGAACTATACAATGGAGATTTAAACGTACAACAAATGTGCGCAAACTCACAATGTGCTGACACAACGCTGCAAGACAAATATGCGCCAAATTATTGGCCAGCAAACACATCTCTAGCACAAAACGCAAACATTGAGATGGCAGAGGTTAGGAGATGAGCTGCTAAGCATGAGATTGGTAACGTAAATTGTACAAGAAAGTTTTTTGTGCCATAGTCTAAGACAGCAGATCATTTCGTAACATCGTGTACAACGTATTGACATTCTGACTGAGAATGCAATGAATTTATAAATGTGTCTTGTGTGAAATATGAAGCCGCAGGCCTAATTTTGCTTATAAATATTCCACATCAAGTTATTCATGTATGGGATGCACCCCACTGATTCTAAGTGTTTGTCTTGTCATGGTTTTGCCGCAGTATCTCACCCGGTCTCAATGCGATAGAGAAGCGCATCATATTTCCTATTCAGTTGGCGTCCTCACGAAAGTAGTTTCCTTGTGCTGTTTCGTTTGAGCCATTGCACTTTCTCAGAAATATGAACAGGTAAATTCGCCATAATATCTAGTGCGTAGAAAAATGACTATAAAACTGCAAGGAACATTGGCATTGAAATCTTGCGCAATTTTTTGTCATAAATGGCAGTTTTTCTTCGTTAATGAGGCATGAACGCTACACTTCGCAGAAGCAGCTTGCATAATTAAATGATCAATTATTGTTGCTACGTGAAAGTATAGTCTAACTGAGCGGCTTCAGGCGTGAACCAAAAGTTAGATGTGATAAACATAGTACATTAAAAGCGACTTTAGCATATGTGCCGCAGGGCAGTGCGCGACAAAGAACGAAAGAAGCAAATTATCAATTGGAAAACGCACCATTCTATTTTACATATCCCTTCCATGCCCGTGGATTTCGCATACGGCAATGCATATACTTGCGCAATGAACTAAGCACCTGAAAGCAATGTTGATTTTTTTTTTCTACGGAAGTAGTAAAGTAGTCCTAAAGCAGCAAAAATGATCGTGCTTCAAAGAATGCGTTCATCTCAAAACAAGTATATATGTGTCTGAAAAGACACAGAGTGCCTCACTGTGCACTCCATTCACTATGTGAAAACATCCTCTACTTTTACTTTCCCCTATAAAAATTTACCCTGCATAAGCCGTCAATCAAAGAGGCTATTACTCAATTAAAAGTGTAATATCACATCCGTGGATTGTCGAACAAGTGTTGAACGATGATACTGTCACGTGGTAGTGACGGTGACGAAAGAAGCAGTACGGTGGAATACAAAACTAGCTTTTATTGGGCGAACCTGTGCCCACAAAACAGGCTACACTTATAGCACATTGAAAGCGGCGAACACAGTCGGCGATCGTCGAAAATCTGATCAGCAGGTCAAGCGCGTCGGCTTTTATACAACAGTCCTCGAATGTTCCAGACTAATCGTTCGGACCCGCGTGCCTTCCACAAAGTTCTACACCATTCGCGTCAGGCGATGAAATCAGATAACATAAGTCTCGGCGACAACAGACAGCGGATAGAAGCATCGATAACTTTCCAGAAACTTCGGATACATGCAGGCGCGTCCCATGCTGTGCGATTACATTTGTTAGGCGGCGAAACGTGGTTGCCCAATAAAGATAAGTACACGTGTCAATACCCCCCTCTTAAAAAGCATCGACCCGATGCTGCAAATATAAGAGAGCGAAACACAAAAGGACACTTCTTAAACATAAGTAACAAAAAAGAAATAAAGTCCAAAGGTCAGTTACGCGAAGCCACAAAGTTCGTTAACGCTGGTAGTAGGGCTTGAGTCGCACAACGTGGACTATTTCAGGTCGCGAGCGGCGCCGCTGTGATAGCGAAATACCGTCTGGCACGACCTCATAGTCCAGTGCGCCAATACGTCGGATGATCTTGTACGGTCCGAAATAGCGACGCAAAAGCTTCTCGCTCAGTCCTCGCCGGCGTATAGGGGTCCAAACCCAAACACGGTCACCGGGCTGGTACTCCACGAAGCGTCGTCGGAGGTTGTAGTGTCGGCTGTCGGTCCTCTGCTGGTTCTTGATTCGCAGGCGGGCGAGCTGTCGGGCTTCTTCGGCGCACTGGAGGTAGGTACGGACGTCAAGGTTCTCCTCGTCCGTGACGTGAGGCAGCATGGCGTCGAGCGTCGTCGTCGGGTTCCTGCCGTAGACCAGCTTGAACGGCGTGATCTGTGTTGTTTCTTGTGCCGCCGTGTTATAAGCGAATGTTACGTACGGCAGGACGGCATCCCAGGTCTTGTGTTCGACGTCGACGTACATCGCTAGCATGTCGGCGAGGGTCTTATTTAGCCGCTCCGTAAGACCATTCGTCTGCGGGTGGTAAGCCGTTGTCCTCCTGTGCCTTGTCTGACGGTATTTCAGAATGGCTTGGGTGAGCTCCGCTGTAAAGGCCGTTCCTCGGTCGGTGATGAGGACTTCTGGGGTGCCATGTCGCAGCAGAATGTTTTCGACAAAGAATTTCGCCACTTCGGCTGCGCTACCTTTCGGCAGTGCTTTTGTTTCAGCGAAGCGGGTGAGGTAGTCCGTCGCCACGACTATGCACTTATTTCCGGTTTTTGACGTCGGAAAGGGTCCCAACAAGTCTATCCCGATCTGCTGGAATGGTCGGCAAGGAGGCTCGATTGGCTGTAGTAATCCGGCTGGCCTTGTCGGCGGTGTCTTGCGTCGCTGACAGTCTCGGCATGTTCTGACATAACGGGTGACGTCGGCGGTCAGGCGCGGCCAATAATACTTTTCTTGTATCCTCGATAGTGTCCGGGAAAATCCGAGGTGTCCAGCGGTCGGATCGTCATGCAGGGCGTGCAATACTTCTGGACGAAGTCCTGACGGGACAACAAGAAGGTAATTGGCACGGACTGGTGAGAAGTTCTTCTTCACGAGTAGACTGTCTTGAAGCGTGAAGGAAGATAATCCGCGCTTAAATGCCCTGGGAACAACGTCGGTGTGCCCTTCCAAATAATCGACGAGGCCTTTAAGTTCCGGGTCCGCTCGTTGTTGTTCGGCGAAGTCTTCCGCGCTTATTATTCCAAGGAAGGCGTCGTCATCCTCGTCATCTTGCGGCGGCGGGTCAATGGGGGCGCGTGATAGGCAATCGGCGTCTGAGTGTTTTCGTCCGGACTTGTATGTTACAGTGATGTCGTATTCTTGTAGTCTCAGGCTCCACCGTGCCAGCCGTCCTGAGAGATCCTTTAAATTCGCTAGCCGACACAAGGCGTGATGGTCGCTGACGACTTTGAATGGCCTGCCATATAGGTAAGGGCGAAATTTCGCTGTAGCCCAAACGATGGCGAGGCATTCCTTTTCGGTTGTAGAATAATTGCCTTCCGCTTTTGACAACGACCGGCTAGCGTAAGCTATCACGTGTTCATGTCCATCTTTTCTCTGGACCAGGACGGCGCCGAGGCCTAGGCTACTGGCCTCAGTGTGGATTTCGGTATCGGCGTGCTCGTCGAAGTGCGCAAGTACGGGCGGTGACTGCATGCGTCGTTTGAGTTCTTGAAATGCGTCGGCCTGCGGCGTTTCCCACTTGAACTCGACGTCACATTTAGTTAGCTGCGTCAGCGGCTCAGCGATGCGTGAAAAGTTCTTGACAAATCGCCTGTAGTAGGCACACATGCCAAGAAATCTACGTACTGCCTTCTTGTCGATGGGCTGTGGGAACTTTGCTATGGCAGCTGTCTTCTGCGGGTCGGGGCGGACTCCAGATTTGCTGATGACGTGGCCTAAAAATAGAAGCTCTTCGTAAGCGAAGCGGCACTTTTCCGGCTTCAGAGTAAGTCCTGATGACCTGATGGCCTCTAGTACTGTTGCCAGCCGCCTAAGGTGAACGTCGAAATTTCCGGCGAAGACGACGACGTCATCCAAGTGTACGAGACAGGTCTGCCACTTCAATCCTGCTAAAACCGTGTCCATCACGCGCTGGAACGTTGCAGGCGCCGAGCACAGTCCGAATGGCATAACCTTGAACTCGTAGAGGCCGTCTGGGGTGATGAAGGCGGTCTTTTCGCGATCTCTTTCGTCGACTTCTATTTGCCAATAGCCAGACTGGAGGTCCATGGACGAGAAGTATTTAGCGTTGCAGAGCCGATACAATGCGTCGTCTATCCGTGGGAGGGGGTATACGTCCTTCTTCGTGATCTTGTTCAGACGACGATAATCGACGCAGAAACGTAGGGTTCCGTCCTTTTTCTTTACCAGAACAACAGGGGATGCCCACGGGCTTTTCGATGGCTGGATGATGTCGTCGCGCAACATTTCGTCGACTTGTTCTCTTATAGCTTCACGTTCTCGCGCCGAAACTCGGTAAGGGCTCTGACGGAGTGGTCGAGCGCATTCCTCGGTGATTATGCGATGCTTGGCGACTGGTGTTTGTCGAATCCTCGATGACGTCGAAAAGCAGCCTTTGTATCGTCGGAGCAGACTTCTGAGCTGCTGTTGCTTAATCATAGGGAGATTTGGATTAATGTCGTAGTCTGGTTCGGGAACCATGGTCGTCGGGGTAGATGCGGCGGAATCCGAGAGGACAAACGCATTACTTGTTTCCAGAATTTCCTCGATGTACGCGATCGTCGTGCCCTTGTTGATGTGCTTGAACTCCTGGCTGAAGTTTGTCAGTAACACTTTCGTGTTTCCTCCGTGCAGTCGAGCGATCCCTCTTGCGACGCAAATTTCACGGTCTAGCAGTAGACGTTGGTCGCCTTCGATGATGCCTTCTACGTCAGCGGGTGTTTCGGTGCTGACCGAAATAACAATGCTGCAGCGAGGCGGGATGCTCACTTGATCTTCGAGCACACTCAAGGCGTGATGACTACGAGGGCTCTCCGGCGGCATTGCTTTATCTTCCGACAGCGTTACGGACTTCGACTTCAGGTTGATGATTGCGCCGTGTTGGTCCAGGAAGTCCATACCGAGAATGACGTCTCGTGAACACTGTTGCAGGATAACGAAGGTGGCAGGGTAAGTCCGGTCATGAATGGTTATTCTTGCCGTGCAGATCCCAGTCGGCGTGATGAGGTGTCCTCCAGCGGTGCGAATCTGAGGGCCTTCCCATGCGGTCTTAACTTTATTCAACTGGGCGGCGATGTGTCCGCTCATTACGGAGTAATCGGCCCCTGTGTCGACTAAGGCAGTGACTGCGTGGCCGTCGAGAAGCACGTCGAGGTCGGTTGTTCTTTGTCTGGCATTGCAGTTAGGTCTTGGCGTTAGATCACGGCTGCGTCGTGTTGAACTGAAGTTAGAACGTCGCGTCGTCAAGTCGTCTTTCGTCGGTGTAGTTTTGGCTTCCAGACTTCGTCTGGACGGCGGCGTGTCGTTATGTCGTCGAGATGGTCTCTTCGTCGTCTTCGTCGGCCGCGGAGGATCTTCGTCAGTTCGACGAACAGCAACCGCACCTCCATCGGTTGCTGCTTTTAGTTTTCCGGGTATGGGCTCGCAGAGCGGCTCCGGGCTGGGCCAGTGTATGGACGGCGCTGCAGCGACAGGTAGCGGCCTGGTGACGGCGAACGGGACGGTCGTCGAGAGTTCCACTGCGTGCCGGCTATGTAATCGGCAATGTCACGTGGGCGCTCCCCAAGCTGTGGACGCGGCGCGTTGACGGCGAACCCTCTCAGTCCCATGTCGCGGTATGGGCATCGGCGGTACACATGGCCGGCTTCTCCGCAGTGAAGGCAGAGCGGGCGGTGGTCGGGGGCTCGCCAAATGTCCGTCTTCCTCGCATAGGTGCACTGGGCGATGGGTGGGTGCACGGGCGGCGGCGGCGGCGGACGACGGAATTGCGGTGTTGCAGGACCTTGGCGCGGTCGCGCAGGGGGGCCTTGACGGCGGGCGACGACGGCGGCGTAGGTCATTGCTTCCGGCTGCGGTGAATCTGGTTGCACCTCAGGAACTCCAAGGGATCGGTGCACCTCTTCTTTCACGATGTCGGCGATAGAGGCCACTTGAGGCTGAGACGAAGGCAAGACCTTGCGCAGTTCTTCGCGCACAATGGCCCTGATGGTCTCGCGCAGATCGTCCGTGGCCAGTGATTGAATTCCTGCGTAGTGGGTAGAGCTTGTGCGGCGGTTGAATTGCCGGTTCCGCATTTCGAGTGTCTTCTCAATGGCGGTGGCCTCGCGAAGGAACTCTGCTACGGTCGTCGGTGGGCTTCGTACCATTGCGCCGAAAAGTTCTTCCTTCACACCACGCATGAGTAGGCGTACTTTCTTTTCCTCGGACATTTCAGGGTCGGCGTGGCGGAACAGACGGCTCATTTCTTCCGTAAAGATGGCAACGTTCTCATTTGGTAGCTGCACTCGGGCGTCCAGCATAGCTTCGGCCCTTTCCTTGCGCACGACGCTTGTAATGTTGCGCAGGAAGCCGGTACGGAACAGGTCCCATGTTGTCATTGTCGACTCCCTGTTCTCGAACCACGTTCTGGCGGCGTCTTCTAGGGCGAAGTATACATGCCGCAACTTGTCGTCGGAGTCCCAGTTGTTGAAAGTCGCGATTCGCTCGTACGTCTCCAGCCAGGATTCCGGGTCTTCAGTTGCTGCTCCATGGAAGTTTGGTGGGTCCCGAGGTTGCTGTAGGATAACGGGGGACACTGGGGCAGCCATTTGGTTTGTCTTGACAACGGCGATCTTCTTTGTCGTTTCAGGCACAAGTCCGTGCTCTGGGGGCAGTCTTTGCAGTCTGCGGCTAGCACGCTGGTCTTGGGCGATGTCGGTTTTGTCCTCGGGCTTCGGGCTTGGACCGCGGCTTTGCGGGGGCGTTCGGTACATGAACGCACAAGCACCTCCACCAGATGTCACGTGGTAGTGACGGTGACGAAAGAAGCAGTACGGTGGAATACAAAACTAGCCTTTATTTGGCGAACCTGTGCCCACAAAACAGGCTACACTTATAGCACAACGAAAGCGGCGAACACAGTCGGCGATCGTCCAAAATCTGATCAGCAGGTCAAGCGCGTCGGCTTTTGTACAACAGTCGTCGAATGTTCCAGACTAATCGTTCGGACCCGCGTGCCTTCCACAAAGTTCTACACCATTCGCGTCAGGTGATGAAATCAGATAACATAAGTCTCGGCGACAACAGACAGCGGATAGAAGCATCGATAACTTTCCAGAAACTTCGGATACATGCAGGCGCGTCTCATGCTGTGCGATTACATTTGTTAGGCGGCGAAACGTGGTTGCCCGATAAAGATAAGTACACGTGTCAATACTCTCACAGTCGTTTGCATTGAACACATCCCTGCCTGCAATAGCATACTTGTCTGGCAAGTACATCGAGTCGCTTTTATTAAAATCTCAAAGGCTTGGCAGAAGCACACACACGACTATTTCAACTAAGGAGAAACCACAGTTCTACTTTACATCAAATTAATTTTTGGAATGCAAGTGACCCTTATGGCTTACTATTAAATGTGGGATGCGTACCACGATGCACGCAGTTGCTAATGTCTTGGTCCTCGATCCCGCTTCGGGATCCGCGAGTGGTTCCAATGAACTGATTCGGTTAACATGTACCTATGCGATAATGACTTCTTAAACCAGCGGAACTCTGCCCCCAATGTTTTCTGGAACCTAGGAGGAAGCCATTCTTCTAAAATTAGGTGTAAAAATAGATAAAAGGAAAGACAAGAAAATCATGTCAGCGTATAATATACACAATGACAGTGGTTTGTAGTTGCACCCATGCATGTTTATGCTGCTAAATTACATCAGCAGATTACTAAGCATGACCTGTTGCTTTTTATAACCAACGCAGGCACCGGGCTCATTGTAAGTATATATTATGTCAATAAGCAAGCATGCAATGTTACTGTGCCACTATTTTTTTGTCGCATGGCTATATCTGTTCACAGGCAAGACAAAGAGTGGTAACCTCCCGCAAAACTAATCAGCTTTCAGCTTTTCTTTAAAGATATTTCCAAATTTTCAATAACGCTTGCTCTATGTGTTTGTCTCTAGATAGCATACTTAATATTGAATTTCCCATCAGAGACTTTACAAAAATTATGCCATATTAAGATGACTGCCTGAGGGTTACGGACTGGATTCCGAGGGAAGGGAAGCGAAGCAGGGGGCGACAGAAAGTTAGGTGGGCAGATGAGATTAGGAAGTTTGGAGGGTCAACATGGCCACAATTAGTACATGACCGGGGTAGTTGGAGAAGTATGGGAGAGGCCTTTGCCCTGCAGTGGGCGTAATCAGGCTGATGATGATGATGATAGAGCACATGATAATATTCATCTTGGTGTGACATACTGTGTTTTGATTTTGTTGACATTTAGCCAAGATAACCAACAAGAGCTTGTCAGAGTTATCATCCTGGTGTAACATACTGTCTGTTGAATGTTGAACTTTCTCTGGAGAATTAGCCAAATGGTAAAACCAATATACCCACATTCGAGGTTTTGTCGTCCAAATTACATGGTAATTCATTTTGATGCTTTGGAGTGTACTCCTCTGCACCATGTGGAGTGATGCCGGGCTGGCTCCTTGACATATTTGTGTACTGCAGCTGCCTTCTTGCTTTATGTAAAGCGGGTGCCTGAAAAGCATCGCGTGCAGTATTGTACACAAGGATATGTTATGAAACAACATCAAGAATCAGGAAATGAGGTCAATGCACTAAAAACAAAGTATCAGCTCTTAGTCTTCCTACTAGAATGTATGCAAAACATCTAGACTGCAAGCCAAATGCTAAACTCACTTCAATGTTTGGATTTAAAGAAATAAAAGAAATAACCGATATTGCACTGTTGTTCAATCACCATCATCAGTCTATTTGATGTCCACTGCAGGAAGAAGAGCTCTCCCTGCGATCCCCACTTACCCCTGTCCTGCGCCAACCGATTCCAGCTAGAGCCCGCGAATTTTCTAATTTCATCACCCCACCAAGTCTCCTGCCGCCTTAGACTACGCTTTGGTTCTCTCGGCACCCATGCTGTAACCCTAATGGTCCAACAGTTATCTAAGTTATGCATTACACTACCTGCCCAGCTCCATTTATTACTCTTATTGACAATAAGAATAGCGGATATACCCGTTTGCTCTTTGATCCAAACCGCTGTCTTTCTGTGTCTTAACTTATGCCTAGGATGCTTCGTTCCATCGCTCTTTGCGCGGTCCCTAACTTGGTTCTCAAGCTTCAGACTGCAAGTTTCTGCCACATTTGTCAGCACTGGTAAAATACACCGATTGCCGACCTTCGTTTTCAGTGATAATAGGTTCCAGTGAGGAGCTCACAATATCTGCCATGTGCGCTCCGACCCATTTTCGTCCTTCTGTAAGTTTCCTTCTCAGGATCAGGGCGTCCTCTGACTTATTGACCTAGGTAAACATTGTCCTTCACAAACTCTAGAGGCTGACTAGCAATCCTGAACTATTGATTCCTTACCCGGCTATTCATCATTATCTTTGTCTTGTACATAACCATATTCAACCCCACTCTTACAGTCTCTCTATTGAGGCCCTCGAGCAGTTGTAGTAACTCGTCTCTAGTATTTCTGAACAGGACAATGCCATCTGCAAACCAAATATTGCTGAGATATTCGCGGTCGATCCTAAGCCTTCCCAGTTTATTACATTGAATACTTCTTCCAAACACGGCGTGAATAACATTGGAGAGATTGTGTCTCCTTGTCCGACCCCATTCATATAGGTATCTTCCTGGTTTTCTTGTGTATAATTAGGGTGACTGTGGAATCTCTGTAGGTATTTTCCAAGATACTTACGTAAACGACCTGTACTCATTCATTACGATATGCTTCTATGACTGCTCTCTACAGAATCAAATGCATTTCAGTAGTATATGAAAACCATAAATAGAGGCTGATTGTACTCTGCGAATTTCTCGATTACCTGAATATTCTACATGGATGTTATTCATTGTACAGTATCTCTTCCTGATGCCAACTAGTTCACTTGGTTGACTGAGGACGAGTGTTGCCCTTATTCTATAGGAAATTATCTTGGTGAAAATTTTATATAGTACTAAGACTTAGCTAATGGGCCCGTCAGTTTTCAATTTTTTGACGTCCCCCTTTTTGTGGATTGGCATAATGTTTGTATTCTACCAGTTCTCTGGACCCTTGAAGTCATTAGACACATCGTATTGACAGCCGCCACTTTTTCATGCATTATGTCTCGTCCATCTGTTACATACTCCTACAACGGTACAACACTACTAATAGAATACTGCTCATTTTAGATGTCATAAGTCTGTCATTATTCCGGTGTGTCACAAACACCACACGCGACACTTCTTGCGCATGTGACATGCGTGCCTCCCTCACCATCTCTGGTTGTGCCTTTTGTCAAGCCATAATTTGAGCCTCATATCTGCAAACATGATGCTCAGTAGCGATGAAAATGGCGCCCTCCATTTCAACAGATATTATTGGGTGTGTCTATAAGAATGGCAACACGTCTTGTTATGGTAAGCTTACTCACATTTCAAGGCTAACAAGAAGCGGTTCACTGCGGTCTGCATGTACACTCACTAAAAGACATGAACTTATTTTATTTATGAGGTATGCAATGGAGTAAATTTTCCACAGACACGACTATTGCTGCTGTTTGAAATTTGTCATTTTACATTCTTGGAAGCATGTAAACGTTGCAGTTAGACCACAGTTATTAGTTTATTGTACCAACTATATGTCTTGTGCATGACACACGACTGGCAAAACAAAATTAAGGCAACGTTTTATTTTGATATTTTCTTTCTACACTAAGAATATTAAAGCGACAAACAGTTTGATCAGCCATGCAATAGCGAAATGCACAGACTACGCTTGGAGCCCTCAGATGAATGGTGATTTAAATGTTCATATGAGATAAGCTTGAAGCGCCAATTTATATTAGCACTGACAGGCATGTCCAAAACAGTAATCTTATGCGAAAGGCTCCTGCAACTCTAATTACACACAGTAGCCATTTTATTCGGTTCCGACGCATAACTCACCGCGTGACAAGTCACCGAGTTCGTACACATAAGCACCCTTTCACAATCGCGCCGTGCTTCAAAATCCCAAGACGAGACTTCAAATCACACATAATCACACCATTTCAGTATATAAGGAAAAACTGCTCAATCATATTCAGCCTAAAATTTAAATACCTCTTGCCTTTTCATTAAGTTCATGATTACGTGCCAGTTGACCTCAGGCAGCATGCACCTGAATGCTTGCGGCAATGTTCACAACTAGCACTGGCGCTGCACGTAACTTCAGTTTCGCAGATTATCCATAGGCGAAAGACACTGCCAAGCGCGCGGCTTACTATAACGAAAGCATGCCACCAGAAAAATGACGCCTTCTGTTATGTAACTCCTTATTTCAACAGCGTTCCATACACAGCAGGTTCCCAAACTCAATAAATTCACACACAATATGCGCGCTAAGCGCGCTACGCATAGGCTCGGGATCATCATTTGGTAAGCAAACCTTTTTATGCACCGCCTCGCCTAGGGCTTTATTCAACATACCATAGTTCAGAAAGCCTTTGCAATTTTCAATGCCCTTGTGGTTAGAAATAATTGATAAAATAACATGTGGTTACCGCAACATCTGGCTTTTGCGATTGACATCAAGAGAGGCAGAGCGCTTCCCTTGTCGGTTTTCAATCGCGTCGGCTAAACGTACCGACGACTTCCTGGCGATAGCATGTCATATACGCAGAATCTGTATGTAAGTTAGAATTCACTTACAGTAGAAGATTTGTTGTCATGTCCAACGAAAGGCGAACTACCGTGCTGTTTTCGCGCCGGCGCAACATGGCCGACACGGGGTCTCCCTTGGATTAGAGTGCATTGGAATTGGGCAGTGTGCCATCCATACAGCAAAACAATGGGAGAAACGGGGACACTTCTGCAATAACGTCACCAATTGGGCGCTACGATGACCAGCGCGCCTAGCGCGTGAGGTTTAAACATGTTGTGCAAAACTTCAAGCATTCATAAGCTAAAATGCTCTCACAACAACCGAAATTAATATTATTCACAAAAAATAAACACTACAAGCTGGTAGGATACATCAATACGGGCGCCTAAGCTTACACATTTCCAACCATAGATAACGCAGTGTTCCGATTTTCTGCTCAGCGTTTTGGTCGCAGAAGACAAATAAACACTCGTTTACTCGTTTTGTTCCGTAAGCATGCTTATGTTTTTAGTATTTGGAAATACGGGACGATAAGACGCCCGGAAGAAGCACCTGCATTGTGCCTGGTGGGTTGCATGGCATTGTTTTCATCTTCCATGAGGCAGAAAGGCGGTCATCAGGTTTCATTGAAGAAACCTAACAAACGCGCACCGACACAAACCCGCGCGCACACGCACACGCATTCACACACAAACCCAAACATATTTACAAATCCAGTGCTTCTCGTGCACATAAACAATGTGCGAATGCGGCCGGAAAAACCACAGCAAGCAATTGGCGAGCTCCGAACGTACATGTATGACCTCCGTGACAATAAAAACTGCCGTTCGCCGACGCCCTGTGTTGCAGCATTATTATTATTCTTGCGAACACTGACTACAAGTTTTAGCGCCAGGTGGCGCTGCAGTAGACCTGTGTAGACTGGTACTTGTACGGGCTCCGTGGCGGCGACGAAATCATAAGTTTTTGTGCATGCTTTAAGCTTGCTTCTGTTTTTGATTTGCAGATTTTTTTCCTTTAAATAGTAATTGCGTGGTTTTCTTTTTCCATCAATTTTTTTTGGCTCTCGTATTTCGGGCGCGTGGGTGCACTGCGTGTGCATTTGGTTTTGCAGGATAGTTATAGCGTCCTTTCGTGCCACGTGCTTCAACATGTGCAGCCGGGTGCAACGTTGAGTGTTTGTAGTGTTTAAATGGTAGCTTGGAAGTGGCAAGACAAATAGCTATTAGCGGTGTTACTGTGCGTGTTTTGGTAGGAAAGTGAGAGCGTGGCCGCGTGGTTTGAGCGCGTGCAAGAGCGTGTCATACTTTGGGTCTCCGCGGCATTGACTGTTGTTGAAGCAGTCTTGAGAGTTCCTTGCCAACGTTTTGAGGATTTGGATCCTGTGCGTATCGGTTTTTGCTAAAAGGCACGTGCTCTGCATTGATATAGTATTATAGTATTTGCATCAGTAGTAGCAATATTATAGTATAACAGTATTTGCAAAAAGCCGTACAATACATGGCGAGAAAAGAGGGAAAAGCATGCAGTGCATGCGGGATCCCTCAAGGCAGATGAGGAGATGGATGAGAATGGAGAGGGCTACAAACCAAACGGCACACAATGTGATGTCGATACTAGGCTGCAGAAAATGGAGGCTTTCCAGGAAGAGCTTCTCAAACAGGTGCAAGAGCTCAAAAATGAGCGAAACCGGGAGCGTGATGCCCGGAAGGTAGTTGAAAGGAGACTTGAAGCAGCTGAGGAAAACCTGAACAGGGCCGGCATTGTGAATCAGAATGTGCGTGACAATGAAACGCAGACCCCCGACGCTACAGGAGAGGGAGTGTCCGCAAAGTATGTGGAATGCATGCAGCTTGAGGAAGGGTTGGCTGGAAAGAGCGGGACCTACCTTGAGGCCGCCACGCGGATAAATGTCCTAGGGGACAATGCCCCTTTCGAGTCCGAATCACGCGGAAAAGGACAAAGGGAAGCAGGGAGAGGTAGGAGAGGGTGAAATGATGATTATCACCGACTACTCAAACCTGGCTGGGTGGTCAAAAGCAATTGTGGAGAGGGTTAAAGGCGATAAAAGGGTGGCGTATGAACATTTCTAGGGCGGACACTGGGTTCTGTCATGGAGCGAGCAAAAGAAAAGCTTGCGGAAAATGCCCACGTGCGCAACCTTGTCATAGTAGCAAGTGGGCTAAATGACGTCCAAAATAGCCCAGCGCTTGGCGAAGGGGGTGCACACCTTGCGCGAGCTATCCCCTCAGCTGCAGATCATGGTGTGCACGGTGCCGGAGGTGCCTGTACGTGACAGTCACCTACAATGAGCCGTAGCGGCTGCTAACGAGTCAATATGTAAAATGAGCTGAAAGAAAGGCTTCGAGGTTGCCGAAGTAAACATGGAAGTACGAAGGTGTGGAGGTTTTAAACAAGACGGTATCCACTTAAATTACAGGATGACACGAGAAATGGGCTGGCGACTTGGTCACGCTGTGGCTTTTTTAGGGTGCCCGCGGGCGCTCAGGAGGCCAGCGTAGATAGCAGTGAAGAGGGTCCCCTAGCGGAACCTCCAAAGAGCATCGCCGTCGATAACAAAAAAAAAAGGCGGAAAGAAGAAAAGAGACCTCGCCATGCAATAGGCTACATAAACATGCAGGGCAGCAGAAGAAAAAAAAAGTGGGCAGAGATTGAGGAACAGGTAAATAGAGAACAAATAGGGGTGTATGCGGTTACAGAAACGCACCTTAGAGACTCGGAAGAGCCGCCAGTTATTGAGAATTATGTTCCGGAAGGGTGCAACAGAACAAAGTCGGAAAAAAAAGTAGGGGGAGTCGTAATACTCATCTATCAGGGAGCCAAATGGAAAAGAGTAAATTCAACATGTCAAGAGAATCTTTGGTCATCAGGTGCAATGAGTGGGAAAAAAACTTGGCTGGGCGTTACGTATTTGTGGACCCGAAATAATTGTACAGAGAAGAATGTCGAGTTGATGGAATGCATAAGCGCTGATATTAAGGCTTTCGGGAAAGGTGCTGAAATTGTCCTATTAGGGGGCATGAATGCCCACATACAGGATTTAGATGGCTATACCGAAAACAAAGGGAACTCAATGCTAGACATTTGGGAGCAACCTAACCTCGTTATCGAGAAAACAGGTCCGAAGTGAGAAGGGCAGATCACGTGGGAAGTGACAAACCGGCAATCGACCATTCATTACTGTCTAATGACAGAAAGAATTTATGATAAGTTGAGAGAAATGGTCATTGATGATGAAGGGCATAGCAGCATAGGGAGTGACCATAAACGCATCATTTTGAAAATGGTATATGTAGTTGCGAAAGAGAGCAAGGAGCACAAAATGGCCAGTCCAAATTTGAACGTTGAACAAATAGCAAATATAGTCACTAGAGTCGAAGAAGAACTGGGCAAATGGCCAAGTAAAGAGTCGCAATATAGTGAGCTTCTAAGTGTAATAACTACAGAAATACCGAAAGAGAAACATGTTCATTGCAAAGGAAGAAAGAAACCCAAAGTCTGATGGGACAGGGAGATACGAGAAGCGATCGTCAAACAACAAAAACATCTCGAGAGCACAGGCAGGCAAAGAAGGCTCAGTTGCCGCAGGATGAAGTAACCAGTAAATGGTAAATGTACCGGGAGAAAAAGTCTATGGTTGAACTACTGGTGCAAGTAAAATTAAAAGGTGGAAGTGAACGTTGGTTGTCAGAAATACGTGAGAAAAAGAAGGCCGCACCTACAATATTTCGGAACCACATAAAACTATTAGACAGGAAGTCAACAACTATACAACAACATATCCTAGACGAAGATGAAAACAGGCTGGAAGAGCAAGCGGCAATAAATTACATCCGAAAAATAAGAGCCGAATCTTTCGAAGCCAATGACGAGCTCGTATTTGAAAAAAAAAGAGCATGAAAGACACCCAAGTGAAAAAGGAGGTGCTGTTGACAAATTTCAACTGGAAGAAAGCGGAAGAGAAAATTCCTAAGCACACAGCCAAGGGCTAGACGAGGTTCTCGTTAGGCTGATTAATGAACTAGGACCAAAAAGTAAGGAGGCTCTGGTGAAAGCATAGGAAAAAACATTAAAGAATATGCGAATACCAGACAGTTGACGACAGAGTAGAATGAATTCAATTTATAAAGGTAAGGGGCAGAAAGATGGAATTCACTCGTAGAGACAGTTGACCGTTACATCGGTAATATACAGGGTAGCTATGCAGGCAATCAAATTAAAGCTTGAAGCATGGGCATAGAATAATGGCATTTCGGGAGAACTTCAGAATGGCTTCAGAATAGGTAGGCGTTTAGATGATAACTTATTTGTTCTTACTGAGTGTATTCAAATCAAAAGTAGAAAGCAGACCGTTATATGTGGCCTTTTTAGACATTACAGGAGCCTATAACAATGTACACCGCAACATATTATGGGATACTCTGGAAGGGGAAGGCTTAGGTGAGGATTGTCTACAGCTTTTGAGAGAGATTTACCCAGAAAATACCGTTTGGTAGAATGGGAAGGGATGAGGAGCGAAGAGAAAGTTCATATCACCAAGGGACTGAGGCAAGGGTGCTCTTTATCCCCGCTGCTGTTTATGATGCACTTGGTGAGGACGGAGAGGGCGCTTGAAGGAAGTAATATCGCGCTTATTCTCTCATAGAAAAAAGGCGGGTACAGAAATAGAGCAGCAGCTCCCAGGTTTATTTTATGCGAACGACATTGTGCTGCTAGCTAAGAAAGTCATTTGCAACGTCTGGCTAATATCTGTGGGCAGGATGGCAACAATTCGTTTTAAAATTAGTGTTAGAAAATCAGGTGTTAAGGTATTCAAGGAAAACAGTCAACATACACTGGAGATACAGGGCAAGGAAATACCTCGGCTAACAGAAAATAAATACCTTGGTATATAGATAAACGAAGGCAATAGATATATGGAATCAGAGTAAAAAACAATAACAGTGAAGGGGAAGAGAAATGGGCAGCAATAATGAAACACAGAGCGCTATGGTGATAAAATAGGTACGAGGTCCTCCGAGGTGTGTTGAAAGGTGCAATGGTTCCAGGACTTACTTTTGGAAATGCGTTTGTTTGCTTTAAATCAGGGGTACAATCAGGACTCGATGGGAAAGAAAGGTCATTGGGACGACTCGCATTGAGAGCTCACGGGAAGACTACAAACGAATTTTGCAGGGTGATATGGACTGGACTGGTTTTGAAGTGAAGAAAGCTCGCACTAAAATTGAGTATGAAGAACGACTGAGGAATATGGAGGAAAGTGAATAGGCTGGGAGACTGTTGAGGTGTCTGTAAAAAAAAAAAAAAAAAAAAAAAAAAACATCGATTCACAGTGGAGGAAACAAAATAGTTACCTTACCAGGAAGTATTTGGCCTGTAGGATGGGCTACACAGCCACAAAGACGTCAAGGGGAAGGTCGGAGAGGCTGAAATAATCTGAAGGTTAGCGGCAACGAAAAAAAAAAGAACCTGCCATGCGTAACAACTTAATAGGAAAAAAAATGAAATAAGGAAAGAAACAAATTATGATAACTCAAAGGGAAGCTCATTACTATTCGAAGCGAGATCGGGATTCCTTAGAACACGCACCTATAAAGCGTGATATAAGAAGGAAGAAGCATGTGCTTGTTGCGGTAAAGCTAGGGAAACTATGGAGCATGTTTTATTAGAATGTGAAGACGTCAGCGCAGCGGTCCATGTGAGCACCTGTGGCCTCCTCGAAGCCCTTGGGTTCAGCGAGAGCAGTGGAAAAGTAAACATGTCCCGCAATAGTGATTAGTAAGAGGCGATTGGAGGATTGGTGGAAGAAAAGTAGGGAAATGACAAATATCGGAGACGTACAAAAGGAAAATTCGCAATAGGTGATCAGAGAATTTGGGTGTGGGAGTTCATAGTGTTTTTTTTTTCTTTTTTAACCTAGGTACCACATAGGCAGTATAATAGCAAGAGCTTGGTGGTGCAACCCACCACCCCATTCCAAAGGGGACGTTCATAACATCCATTCATCTATCCATCCGTGCTCCAGCGCCCCCGGCTGCCGTCGCAAATAGAGGCACGTTTTCGCCGCCAGAAGACACATTGCCCTATCCCAGTAGACAATACTTTGAGAGTGTTCATTCCCGCTCCCTGGACGGATCAGCTTTCTCCGGTGCTGTGCTGTTCCGCGGTGTTGTGCGTGCGCGCGGTGGGTCAACTCCGAGTGCAAACGTAGAGCGCTGGTTGCGTTTCCCTATGTTCTATCAGAGCCAAAACGGTGTGCCCTTTAGTATGCGTGCGTGACAGCTACAGCGCCGAGTTCAGGGACAGCCTCCTAATGCTGAAGCAGGAACTAACGTTGCGTTTTGTTCTCTATTGCCGCAAGGGTTGAACGGGCGATCTACTCCCTCTCAGAAAGGCAGAGCAAAAAGAACATTTCACTCTCTCCTTGCTGACGGAGCGAACAATGCATGCCACCCCACTCGACATTTTGAAAAAGTAAAACAATGCTTTGAAGAGTAAATCGCCCCGTCACTCGTTTAATACTCTCCCGTGTTTTTATAGTGTAGTGTAACACAACAGAGAAAATTTAGATGTATAAAAGGAACAACGTGAAAAGCAGCGCTAACAAAGTGCAGCTGAAATTAGGAAAAGTCTTAAACAAGGAAAGCCTGATTGAGGCATATAGCAACACAAAAAACGAATATAATGTGGCCTCAATAGCAAATACCACATATAAAAAGTGTAGTGGGGAATGACCAACTTATACAGGTAGCGTACAGCAACATAAAATGGCATAAAAAGTTGAATGCCAGCATCAAGTCATCCTTAGAAATAAAATGGCGCCAAGTAAAACCGAAAGCGGTAATAATACCGGGCACAATATAGGAAAGTTACACACTAAGAAAAAAAAGAGTATCCCTTACTCTTTTCGAAGAGTCTGCACTCGTCACGCATATGACACACTTTGTCGGAGACACCCGAACTCTCTTTTGGCAGAGTCCGGACACTATCTGTGCTCAATACAAGGTGTTTACGTGACTCTGCACACAATAGTCATGCATATTCTGTCGTATTAGTCGCCTATACCCTCTCGAAATCGTTACAAGACTGGTGCTGAGGGAGTCCGTTAACAATTCTGGACGAGTCAGACGACTCAAGCTAAAGTGTCACATGAACACTGCAAGAATGATTCAGGTAACTATTCTAGATGAGTCTGATGACTCCAGCAGTGTGTGTCAAGTTACCCTTAGTGCGTGGTACCCGGTCTCTTGCAAATAAAGTAACTAAACCAGGTAAGTCGTTTCATTCTTGGATGGCAGTGTCGAGCCACTTTTCAAAATGTGTCAACAACTCTTGCTGTAAGTACACACGACTACGGCTAGTTCTATGGAAGCCTACTGTGAAAATACAACATAGGATAACGAAGAATCCACCGTAAACTTGCCGAAAAGCACATGGCAGGTTAGCAAGAAAAAGTTCATACTTCATCAATCTTTGTTATTCTCCTCTGGAATATTCAAATGTATCAGTCAGCACAGAATCACTATGAAAGCAAGACAGTTGTCACTACTAATAAACTGGAATCAATAGCCACCCAAGCAAAACAGTCTTAAATAAATATCCAATATGTAGCCTGGAGCTGCATATGCGTGGCACTGCAATGCCACTCAGAACCATAATGAGACCCCAAAATCTTATGTAACTCATGCAGAAATTCAATTAACCACCGCACAAGTCTCTTATGATATGTCAAAAGATTGGTAAGTTCAACCTATTTCCCTGTTCTACAAGGCTTAACTTACGACTTCAAATTCTAAGCAAGTAAGCTACACATAACAAATAAGAAAGGCTGCACTTATCTACAAAGGAGACCCAACTAATGAAGTGCAATAAAAACTACGTTCCAACTTAGATTACATTATCTATGCATTATACTATGCTTGCTGAAAACAACTGGTTGGCAATTGATAATCCAATCTAACAGTAAAAGCAGCTGTCTTACCTTATGGTACTCTTGTTGGCACTTTCTCCCACAAAATTTGTGCATGTTAGCGTGAGATGAAAATTGATCTGAAAAACACCACATTAAAAAGTTGTGCATCATTCTTATTCTGTCATACAACATGCAACAGTGTATAAAAACTTCATAACTGACAAAATTACAAAAATAAACACAGCAGCACTTACACTGATCATTTATTTATGTTGAGAAACATACTTTTGCAAGACTAAGTACAATATCTGACACAGACAATTTCACAGGTAGAAATAACCGCTAATACAAAACTTTCCATAAGGCAAACACGTTGACAAAATAAGTAGCACAGGTAGCTGTATTTTGTTACGGGAAAGATAGCGCATGAATGATGAGGACAAGGGAGGAAGCAGAATGTATCAACAAACTATGCCCAACTGCATGCACGCAGCAGTAACCATACAAATAGTGCAGAAAAATCCAAAAGAAACAAAGAGGAAGATGTGAGGAAGGCTTCTTTTACTCTTCACAAGTCATCCTGTAAGAGCACATTATGCACTGGCTGTAATCTATCCTCAGCCCATATATGAATAAGTTACATTAGGTGCCACATTTACAAATCACTCATACAATGTTCTTGAGATTTTATTATTCCAATCTGTAACTTAGCAAGCACGACTGAGTTACGTAAAGCCTCCCTACGGTTTGGCACATATACAGAAAGAAGTGTTTCTATAAACACTGTAGGTCACAGACGGATGACTAACACATACCTCTTTTAATTATTTTGTCTTTGTCATTATGATTATCTACCACAGTAGTCTATTGTAGAGTGAAATACATCCAGATAATACACTGTGGGCAACCAAGTGTGAATACCTGTTCTCGATTTCTACCTTTCTCTGGTGTCCTGTTAAGGTAACAATGGCTCAAAGGAATGTCTTCCCAATGTATGCGTTTCCGTAAAACAGGAGCAGATGATAAGCCACATTAATGGTGCGTGAAATAAAACATCTGTGCTTAACTTTCCACTGCCGCTCCAATCTGGAGTGATTTTTTTTCTTTGTTGTGTACACTAGCACAGGGGCTACGTAGTCAGTCCCCTTGGTGCCCAAAGAAACTCTCACACCACAGCAGGATGTCAATTTTTTTTTAATTCTAAGCGAAACTCTGGTTATGGGGGACGATTGCCAACATATATTTTTGCTTTATATCCTAATTATGTTTTTGACCTTTAACTTTAGCCACTTTACCACTTTTCTGCGCGTGCAGACAGGCCATTGCACCGATGCTAGGTTTTGAAAACACCAGGGCAGGGTAGAAAGCAAGAACAGATATTTGTAATTTGGGTGCCCACTCTGCATTGCGTGGGAATGTTTCAATGAACAACAAGACTACTTGGTAGATAAACATATAAAAGATAAGAGAATTAAGCTCGAAGCCTACCAAATTAGTAACTGGGAATTTTATATGTAAATTAAATTTCGTGATTCCCACTGATGAAACAGTTTTGAGAATATGTGCGAAGGCGAGCAAGCCACTCAAGCTCACAAAGGAAACAAAATAAAAACAAGCAAGATTACAAAAACTTCGAACTTGCAACCTAAAGTAAGACACCTGACATGACTGATTTACGTATTCAATGAGCATAAATTACACCTAGTGCATAATCTGCATGTACAAGATGACAACCAATGAGTTACTGTTGCTTTCTTTCTGGGGCATTTGGCTCTTCGGAACACATGCACATTGTATGGCAAAGCTTCGTGGATGTAGCTTGGCATAGTTGTGAGTCAGCATCACTCTGTTTTTATGGCCCCGCACTATTATCGTTATAATTTATAATTAGCAAGCAGCCTAACTATCGGGTTGATCACCTGTATATTAAACAAAACGTACTGACAGATTTCCCTGTTTATTGCTAACAAAGAGATGGGGACATCATTTCAGATTTCAAGAAACAGCTTTGCAACAGAACAAATGCTGAAGACAGAAAATCTACAGTGACCAGTACTTTTATTAACAAATGTCATGTACTAGCTCTTACTGCAATGAATGCATCTATTACCAAAAATTGCAGTATAAAAAAATAATTGGAAAATATTTACAAAAGTGACAGAGACTAGAACTGTATTATAATGGCAAATTTCTTCTTAAACAAGATCACAAGAATTGAAGTTTTATTAGTTTCAGCAAAATGGCTGACATCCTATTATTGAGGCTTGTCAGTGCTGAAGGTATTGTTAGTTTGTAGGAGTCCTCAGACTGACAGCTCTGAAATAATTGTCGCCATACTTGGTGGAACCTGCTTTGCTGTTGCAGATATTACTTTGCCACAAAACATTTTGTAAGCCTTGTGGGACAATACTGTGTGGAAGATAAACCTATTTGATCATGTCTTTTTGGGTTGTGTATCTCAGAACTGGTGCTAGTCTGAGTTCTTACAAACTAGACGTTATTGAGTACTGTAATTATAATGCCTGCCACTGCTATAAATTTCTGTTAGCGAAAATTGTCGCATTGTCATTAAGCAGTTATGTTCAATTTTTAGTGGCAGTCACTGCTGAAAAACTAAGTACAAAACCCCAAACAAAGGTATGGAGTCAAAATGTAAATGTCGAACAAAATTACAATCGATTCTACATTTCACAGAACTGTCTTCTTTTTTGCGAGTGTGCCATTACCAATTGCACATTCAGAAACATTTTCGTATTGCACGTCTGGAAAATGCATGAAATTTGTGTTTAACAGAAGCCCTTGGGAAGACAGCCCAGAGTCGCTTCGGCAAAAGGACTTGTCTTCAATTTGCGTCGCTATGTTGTAGGTCACTGTAGCAAGGGGAACGTTTTGCTGATTGAATATTACTCGAAATATGTTTATTATTTGTACTAGAGGTTTGAAAAGAGAGCCAATTGTAGAGGTCTTCATGCAGATTTCATATATTCCATTTGTTTTTGTTTAGCTGCTTCTTGAGTTATGTCCTACATAACGTCAAAAAACAGTGATATTTGCGGGCACTTTCTTGTGTAATAAATTTTCACAAAAAGCAGTGTCCTACAGCTAACTCAGCTCCCTGTAGACTGCAAAGTGCCGATATCTATTCAAAGAGCATGTAAGGTTACTAGAAGTATGCAAGATTAGTAGGCAGGCAGGCAGGCCTGCCTACTAATCTTGCATACTTCTCATGCTATTATGAAAAAAATTATTGAATATACTTCAAAAACTTTCACAATAGCATGAGAATAACCTTATGCACCTATAATTGTCCTATACTAACGAAATTTGGCATACATGCTCTTCAAGATATGCAGAATGCTGATATCTAATTGAAGTTGCAATCTGTAAAATTATTTAAAGTGGCCTAATATTTTTTTGCATAGTTCCAGGAATTGTACAAGCCGTTTCGATCGGTATCACCACTTTGCAGTATACAACTAGCTAAAATGATACAGCACGAAGTTATTTCTGGAAATTTTATACACAAGAAAGTGCGCACAAGAACATTTTGCCACCGTGTAGGAGTAACTAAAACACAGCCGCTACACAAAAATGAATGACAATTCAAATCTAATAAAACTTTTTATGAATGACAGTATATTCAAATCTCTAGTACAAATATATAAAAAAGTTGTTTCGAGGAGTATTTCCCCTTAATAAGTGAGTGTCAGTGTACTCTACCAAAGTGTTAGAAAATGCCCTCAGGCATACCATGGGGAGCTTTATAAATAGCACACGCACGCATCTGCCTAAAAAGCACCCCGCCCTGCTTGCATTCCTTAGTCATTTTTGCATTCTGTTGTATGTCCCTATTTGCATCCCTTAACATTGAGTGTGCAAAACCAAAAACAGCCTATTACCGTATTTACTCGCATAATGATCGCACTTGCGTAATGATCGCACCCCTAAATTTTTTCGTCAGAACTATATTTTTTTTATTTCTCGTGTAATGATCGCACCCCGAACTTGCCGCAGTGATATCTGCCAAGTCTAGCTAGTAATGATCGCGCTTACCATCTGCCGACTGCTCTGTGAACGACTCTTCAAGAGAAACCAAGCGGTCTGCACGCACCAAACATTCTTAATCAGATACCCCATTTCATACCTTTCATCACTTTCCACACTTCTGCGCCAAAAAAAAAAGCTACAACCAAACTTACCTTTATTATGTGTAGGCTTTATAATGGTTGTGGTCAATAAAAACAACAAAAAAGGCGCCTTTCGATTCTTCTCGTTCGCACTCGTGGGCATGCAACAAATCGCGAGCGGCAATGATAGCAGCCACGTTACACTGATACGTTAGAAGTGTACCCTATTCATTCGCCGACGTTTGTAACGCAGCTAAGATATTCGCCCACCCTTAGCGGAAACGTGCCATATTAGGATAGTGGTGAAGACAAATGCCGCAGTTTCCGCAGCATGCCCGCCATGTGTTCCTTTGTCACTCGTAGCTAAGCGCGCCCACCTGGTTCTGTCCCCTCAAAGTCGACATGGCTATGTTATTGCCGCAAACTTGCCGATATTATTCATTACTGATACGGAAGAAACTCTTTGAATGCACGTAATGCACTCACGATAAGAAAAAAAATCGCGTTCGGCTTGCACTGTCGGCCACGATATTTTTTTTTTGTGTCCTGCACTACATACAGCGGCAGCCACCTATTTGCTGATCTGTTGCCAATCCCTAGCAAATGCCTGATAAATTTTTCTTCTTTTTGCGGGAAATTTAACCCGCGTAATGATCGCACCCCTGAATTTGAGTGAATTTTTTACAAAAAAGTGCGGTCATTAGGAGAGTAAATAGGGTAACACTGAATTTTTAGCCCGTAAAAGGGTTGTATACAAATGGGGGCCGCCAACTCTAGTGTGACAATAAACAAATATTTGTTCTCACAATATTGAAACCAGTCATAAAATATATCCTCACAAATTTGGAAATGAATGCCCAAAGGACCTTGCTGATTGTCACATTAGTGTCCTAAACAAGATCTTTTGATGTTTATAATTCCTAGTTTAATTCACTTTCTCTAGTAAATAGGATCTGACCTAGACTACTCAGTGTAGGAGACTAACCCAGACCTGGAAGCCAATATTTGAGTCTGAAATAAAGACATTCACCCCACAACCACGTCACTGCTATGTCACCAGAAGCGTGCATCCATGGACATATAGTCTGTAAAATAATTTTTACATGATCTGTACTGTTACTCTTGCACTAATAAATTAGGAAAGGCATTTGCTATTTAAAGCACTGCTGTAAACCTTTGTGTTTGAGAAATGCAATACTCAAGAGTGTAACACAACCAATGTGTGCATGAAACCTACGATGCCTTTGACATTCGTCAGTGTGGCATATAGGCACTAAGAAATGCCAAGGACATCATAGCTTGCGTGTCTCAAACCTTGTATGCAAGTATTACTCGTATCTTTGCAGTGAAAGGAAGTCACATTATTATCACACTTATGACGGGAACTCATGTTTCTCTAGTTTAATATTTTCTTTTCTGTGGTCCTATATTCTTGACTTCTTTAAAAATATTGGGTGTTAGAAATAAGTGCCCTATATTGCTCTTAAATTTTTCCTACACCAGAGCCCACGTTAGGTTACATTTCTTGAACACTTTGCAGTGCTGTAGATAATCAAAATGACGAAAAAAAAGCCATAACTTTGCATTTTAGCCTTCTGTTTAACAAGGATTATGAACCTATCAATTACATACACAAGTACAAAAGAACAACGAAAGACTAGGCATAAAGAAAGACATATATTATAATAGCAGGAATCGATGGTGAGAATTCTAATAGAAAGGAACCATTAAAAACTAGGTACTAAAGACACATATGAATTATAATAACACAAGTATTTGCTAAGAAGTTGAAGAGACAAATAGAATGTATCTTCAAATCACTCCACCCCAACATCCATCCATAGTTCGATGAGTGACCACAGCCAGTGATGCTGTTTGGATAGGCTGAGGTACAGCTGTGAACTAGGTGGCACATGTAGAGGGGTCACCAACGGCTGCACGCTGGTTGCACAGCAGGTTGCGTTGATCTCCGGACTCACTCGACACTCATGCTTTGAGCCTGGTTATACGTCGTTCGCAAGAGGCCTGGTCCGAGTGTGGGGCATGGCTTGGGTGAAATTTCGAGGCAACCTGAAAAACATAGATCCAAATATGTAAGCACAAAAATATTCTGCACCATAGGGCAAACCTGAAGTTTACCATTGGCACATAGCAGATAATGAAAACAGACACAAGTCAACAGACTTGAGGTATACAAATGTGCAAAAGTGTAAATGAATGTGAAGAGCTGCTTATAGGATGGAATGTTTCATTTTATCTTTTGTAGATCAATAGTAGTATCTTAACATCAAGTCAAGTGTACTTGGCCCTCCCTAAAAAAATTAAATAATGGGGTTTTACATGCCAAAACCACTTTCTGATTATGAGGCACGCCGTAGTGGAGGACTCCGGAAAGTTCGACCACCTGGGGTTCTTTAATGTGCACGTAAATCCAAGTACACGGGTGTTTTCGCATTTCGCCCCCATCGAAATACGGCCGCTGTGGCCGGGTTTCGATCCCAAGACCTCGTGCTCAGCAGCCCAACACCATAGCCACTGAGCAACCACGGCGGGTATGGCTCCCTATTTGTGTAAGTAGGCTGTTCCATGCGAGCTGCCGCGACCTGGCACACGATCACTTGAAATTTCTTTTTGAAAATCTGGAGGCCTTTCAATATAGGACTAATGTTAAGTTCAAGAAATACTTAACTTAAAAAGTGGTTTACTGGCGCAAGCACTAAGGGAGATTTTGTGTAACGCACCAAACTATGCATCATAAAAGGTATAGCCAAAAAATTGGTTCCTTCATTAAGGGGACCAAATTTTTAGGACAATAAAGAGAGGCCTTACACCAAAAATTGAACGGCTTATTAGCCACTGCTCAGTTTATTATGGGTCATTAAAATGGACAAAATGGCCTATTAACTTTATTTTCATAGAACTGGCTTACAGCAAAAGCTGAAAATCTATGTAATCCACATATTTAGGACTTGTGCTGTATGCAAAAACTGGTTTCAGGAAGACAAATTATGCAGCAGTGCACATAGATCAGGATGAACTAGCAAAAAAAACGTCAGTTTTGGTGTAAGTTTCTCGGCATGCTTACTATTGAGGCAGTCCTAGTAAATTTATGCCCAATACCATGTATGAGAGTACACTGTATTGTTTTTAAATTGCTGAAGCTTTATCAAAGCAGTTTTGTGTTAAGCAAGAAAAAAATTGTACAAGTGGTCTCCTACTGGTTTCAAAATTTGCATCGCGTTTCGTCTAATCCACATAGCCTTTTGGCGGCTAAGGCAGTATGCATGGACTTGAGCATCCCTGCACCGATAGCAGGGAGTCTAAATTGCTTTGAAGTTAATCCTTTCATTGCTGAGTGGCTACAAGCCACTTCACTCAAAAAGTTGCCATTTAATTACATGCATTTACCTTAATCTTTCTGTCGGCTTCCACCCGGCTTGGCATCATTACGAAGGCTGCCAACTCCCTAGTGGACGTAGTCAGGACATGGTGGGGGCAGGACGCAGTGGCAGGAGCCACCAAAGGCTTCGAACTCCCTAGTGGACGTAGTCAGGACACGGTGGTGGTAGGATGCAGGGGCGGGAGCCACCAGAGTGTACCTGGAGCAAATTTGCACAAATGCTCTTAGTCCTACCATGTCACAATTTACAAGAAAAATTCAGCTGTCTGTGTAACACGGATACCAATACAAATAAATGTAAACAGGTCCTACAACACAACTAGAATGTCGACAGAGAAGAAATGGTACTTATGTTTATGAAAATCCGAGCAATGAAAAAAAAGAATGTGCATCCGATTTGTGCATGGAAACTCGGTGGAAACCTGAGCTCATAACATCAAGTGATCTGCTAGTCAACTGCAAGCCTCTTAAAATATCATTGTATATTTTTTTACATGCAATATGTTAAGCTGCATTAAAAGAAGTTCAACATCTTTAAACAAAAGTAAATCACGAACCAATTCAATTAATTAATTCCAGTGGTCGTTAATGCAACAAACTGCAAGCTCTGATTGAAGGTGGCCAAACTGGGTAGTGACAAGTAACAATGTGGTTCTCTACATCTTGTTTTTCTGGCTTTCGCTGTAGCATTAAAATACACAAGCAATTTCACATTCCTGACATTTCACCCTGCTAATTTTTATTCCATGATGCATAATATTTCAGCAAGAGCAATAACGCTGTCTTTTAAATGTAAATAGTGATAGAACAAGAAATTTTACTGGAGCCAATGTTTTGGCAAGAAAACTTCTCTCCTTCTCATTGTCGAAACATTGGCTCCAGCGATGCTCCTTGTTCTACGGCTCTTCATCATTTCAAGTCTCTGTCTTCCTGTGTACCTCTGTACTTTCAATGTTGTATTAATTAAATTGTAATAACGGAGAATTAGTAAATGTAGCTGATGCAGAACTTGGGCTTGTTGGTAGATAACGACAGAGTAACTGTGCAATATAGAGATACGGACAAAGGAGGCTTATGTGTGTCGTCTCCTCCAGCCATGTCTCTGCTTTGGACAATTATTCTATCTCGATGTAAAAGTATTACCCTTTGCACAACAATGCTGAAATGAATAAAGGCCAGGAAAGTGGACACAAAAATTACAACAAATAGCATCATATGCTAATGAGACATGCGAAAGTGCCTGCTACGATCTGTCTCACCCATAACGTGCTGGATAAGATGGCGTCTTCTTCTGGATGTTGCCATTTCTTCAATACATAAAATAAAGTACATTTCAAAATTACAAGAATACACAGAACAGCAGTAGCAAAGGAGATAACGCATCGTTTAGTAAATGAAAGTAAACTAATCTCTGATACACCGCAGACGAAAATTCCTTTATTAAATTAGTAGAAAAATACAGCGCACTTCATTTCATTCAATGATGTGAGTGTTTCTTGGTACCAAAAAAAAATGGTATTTCTGCATGTCAGAACAGTAAAATAATCCAGTAAAATATACTTAAAATTGTTATATGCACATTACAATAGCCAAGACAGGATAAACTTGGGTTCATATGCAGCTCACCGGGAGGTACAACATTGCAATCAACTCATTTCTGCTTGCCAACTATCTGCTCTAACATAAGACTACAAATAAAAAAAAACCCTCTTTCTCATAAAACACCGGACTCAAAATAGAAAATCCAGTACGAATACCACAAGTTCTCTACATAACACAGCCCGGTTTTGTAAGTCTAGTAGGATTTACTATATAAAGGTTGCAGCAAATTCGTGCTTTTAAATATTTACAACCACGAAAATAAAAAGTACATAAAAAATAATAACATTATACATCGGCTTATATTGTGAGCTAATGTGTTTCCGACTTGCAGCCAAATGCACATTAAATTTGTTCTGTTTCAGCGCTTTTAAAGCGTTTTGTCTGTTCGCTCGTGCATGCAGCCGCCTTACCGCTACGAAAATACCTGGGCTGCCATACAGCATTGTAGCGTTTTTATTATTCGCGGTAATATACCTAAAGCGCTAGTAAATCTTCAGAATACACAAGCTGTTTTTTCGACAACCTGTCTTCGCCAGCGAAAGTCACAGCGGTGCTAGTATTGTATCTACACTTCAAGTTACGCAGTACTTGGTATTCTACGGATTTTTCGATGCGACAGGCCACTCGTCATTGGAGTCGTTAAAAACGGTATTTTTCTATGGCAGTACATCTTTGCTATAATTTCAGATGCTCTCCTGAGGCTTCCGTCAGCCAGTAGTATTTTCGCATACATACGCGCACGTATGCCTATGAAACGTCTGTTAACTGCCAAGAGAAACGTGGCGCAAAATGTACCCGTACGGAAGGGCAGAGTACGCGCCGTTTGTAAACTCGGAACAAAAGCTGATATGCTTACCTGAGAGGTTAAGAGAAATATAGCACAGGTCACTGGTAGTCTTTCGTATGCACCTGGTCGTCTCTGCGTTGCGATCTCCCATATCACGAGGGAAACGCAGTGCAAAACGCAACACTTCCGGCGCTTGTAACGGTCCGGCGAGCTGCGCTTGCTCGATGTCGGCAAAGACGAAATCGGCGACACGCCGCTGCTGGCGGCGGTTCTCCTCGTCGCAATCACACAGCACGGACACACTTTCCCACCGTAACTTGCCGCAACGCCTGGTTGCAGTCGCCCCTGACGCAGCGCTTTCAGAACCACTCCATAGAATAAAGAACCACCACTCGACGACAACGTACACGCGCGAGATGCAACGCAACTGGAAAATGGCGTCATGCTATTGACGGCTTCGGCTTTGGATCTTTCGTATCCGCACAACTGAGCAAAACAGTTGCGCTGGTTTCGGTTTTCTTTCCTAGCGTTGAAGTAAAAACTGATTTGCTCACTGATAAGTTTGCGTCACGTAAGTAATGTTCACGAATGAAACAGCCATGAATTTAACACGCGTCTGGAAATACCCGCTACGTTCACTTCGCAGAAGCAAAATTGGCTCTTCCGAGTGTGGTTACGTTTGAAATATCTATCGTTGGGCTGTCAGAGCGTGCTCGAAGTGGGAAGACGCGACGTAATTGTGCTTAATTTGCTTAGCTATAACGGTGCGGCTGCCCTTGATCTCTGTCGACTGCAGTTTGCTCTGATGTAGGGTAGAACTACAAAGCCGCCGACGTTACTGAATAATCTAGTGCACCTGACGCTGCCAGAACTCCGGTATTTTCTCCACAATTTCTTGCGACTGCGTTCCGCTGTCACCAAATGCGAGCGTAGTCATTTGGCGAGAGATTTAGCAACACATTTTCCAGAAATATCGTTCACCACTGTATCACGACGTGCAGAAGCAGCGCTGTTAGTCCATAGTAAAATTTTCTGTTTATTGTGAATTTTGCGATAGCAGTTATATGGACACAACCATCGAAATATATCTGTCGGTGTTACCGTGAGCTTACGTATAAAGTCAAGTGCGATAAGACCCTATCCCGCGCCGTTGGCTGTGCGCGTTAAAGGAAGTGTTCGAGGCTGAGCCGGGCTGGATGGGCGCCCCAAGTCAAGTATCTGTAGGAGGTCACGTGATAAAACGCGCGCAAGCCGGGAGAGGGATGCGCTAGTTTAGCGCGCTTCTCCTCCTCTAGCCGTTGCTCTAGCCCGGTCTTGCGCCACCCTCGCTCTGTTTTCGAGATAATTTCCGATGGATGCAAAGCTTGGGGGAGGGGGGGGGGGGGGGGGCTAGCGCAATTTTTCGGAGACGCTTTGAAGGAAGAGGCAGCAGAAGCGTTCGGTCCGCTTTGTTCGCGCCCTTCATCACGCCAACGCTGTGACAGCGAGTGTGCGCGTTCATAGAGTGAGATCTGTCGATGTTTGCACGTGCGCGCGTGACCCAGTGCTTGCTAATTTAAGAAGTAAGCGAATGTTTACAGCAGTTTATTCAGCCGATGAAACTACGAACCTTGGTTCGTGCAATAGTTCGTGCAGTGGTTCATGCAGCATTGGGGTGAAACTGCTATATTTTTGTTCCTATATTTCTAGGGGGTTCCAAAGCAGTGTTGCGTACGCTAACATTTGTTTCTGGTCGCGGAACGCAACGCACTGCGGTAGCCCAGTGGCTCTGGTGTTGCGCTGCTGAGCTCGAGGTGACGGGTCCAATCACAACCGCGGCAGTCGCATTCCAACGGGGTCAGAATGCGAAAACGCGCTAATACCGTGCATTCCGTACACGTTAATAACCCGAGCTGCTGAAAATAAATCTGCAGCTTCCCATTACCGTGCGCCTCATAACAAGATATTGATCTTGGAACTTATATCTTCAAAATTTAATTTTAAGTCGCGGAATTACATTTACAATCGACACTGTTGAGTGCGCCTGCTGAATTTGTTATCTGGTTGATGTGCTCTCTTTAGTAGCCAATACTTTTTTTTTTATTTACTTATGGTCAGAATCCAGTGTGACAAATTCAGGTCTTCCTTAGCATAGGAAACCAGCTATGGCTTAAGCGTGTGAGGTACCAACAAACATCGTCAAGAAAAATCAATATATAGAGTTCGAAGTAATTGCAGAACATGACAACGATGAAAGAATGATACACCGCATTACAACCGCACCGCATGATACCGCAATTACACCGCACCGCAATTACACCGCATGATACAACCAGCACAGGAACCCGAGGGCCTGCCTAAAACAGAAGAGGCTATTTGGTATTTCTTCTCCTGCATTAAAATCTTTCTCCCGCAAGACTCATCTCGAATATCAGAGGAATAGCGATCTTCCACGACGACTCTTCGCGTGCTGTTGAGAGTCAAACGACCCATGCGCAAATATTGACTTGTTTTCCGACTCTACTCGCGCAAAAGTGGGTCTTCGGAAGAAAAAAGAGAGTCAAGTTGCCGTGACTCACTTTTTACTCTTTTTTTAGAGTGTAAACGAGAGCATGTCCCGCTATAAAAGTGATTACAGAACCACTCACGAATAAAAAAAAGTCACTTTACGTACGTCACCTGCGAGAAAGCCAAATATAAAAAAAGAAGAGACAAATGTCACTAATATAGTGCAAGCAACGCACGAGAGAACAAATTCACATTAGCTCTATGTAGACCTTCCGGTGGCACATTTTTCCAGAGGTTGCTTGAACGAGGGAAAAAGGAACGCCTGTGTACATTAGTATGGCGAAGGCGGTCGGTCACTCTTTAGAGCACACGCTCTCATGGGCTCACTCCATTAGCCGTTTCGATTAGCGATGGAGTCCGCAGCCAGTGCCGCTGGGGTCCGGTTTCCGTAGCAACTATTGCCGCGGAGGAGAAAACAAAATACCCGTTTCCCGCCGGGATCTAAGGGGGGTCCGCCGCGCGGTCTTCAGCTACTTTAACGCGGAGCCACGCCAACCCTCTTCTTTTCTTTCATAGTATTCATTACGGATGTAATACGTACTCACGTAAGGTATCTACATAATGGCCAAAACAGTCACAGCCGCGTCTACATGCAGAAAACAGCCAACTGAGACTACAATTATTGAAGTAAGCAGTTGTCCAAAAGGGTACACTGCATCAGCAATGGATACTAGTATGGTGGGAAGTCTCTTTGATCATAAAACGATAGGATCTCTTACGCCACAGAAATATGAAGAAGTACACTTCGACATGCTTTTAATAGGTGCGTCGCACAGTTTCTAGAAAACACGCATGTTAGGTCGGAATGCAGAACCATTGTGTCTTGTCAATCACATTTCATTCAAATTATTTCACATATGACCCATGCCAGCGCTTGCTAGCTAGCAGCGGAAAATGCCCCATGAAAGCGCAATAGCGCACAAGGAGACGCGCGAAGTTACACGCGTGCCACGTAACATTGAGAACTCCTGCCTTTGCACTGCATTTGCGTATTATTACACCAGATGGCTCCCTATGTAGCTGATGCCTAAATAGCACTGAAGTGTAGTTAGATAAGCTTTGAGGAAGAAAAACAAGAAACAAGGTTAAGGAGATGTATGCAAAAAAGCTTTATATACTGGGGTATAAAGTTTGTGAACTGCGATAAGTTGCCTCAGAAAGGCTGGCTAACGTTTCGATAGGAGGACCTATCTTCGTCAAAGGCGGCCTCGTCATCCTCGGCATCTTAGTTTTAAAGGGTTAGTGCAGTGACGTCACGTGCGGGTATTGTCGCTGGCGGCTGGTTTTCAAGGGAGAGACTTGAGGTAATGAGCGCTGTCGTGCGACGTCTGTGAGCTTCGTTCCCAACACGAGGGGACAGGAGCGGGACAGTGGGAACGCGGCTCGAAAAGAAAAGAAAGAAAAACAGAGGAAAAAAACAGGCCGACAACAAGACGAAAAAAGAGAGAGAGAGAACAAGAAAGAAAAAAATCAAAGACGAGGGCATATGGGAGGGCGTTGGGGAAGCGAGAGGTAAAGAAGAATTCAGGGGTGTCGTTGGGGCCGTGTTTTTGTGGCATTAGAAGAGCCGGTCAGGCGGTCAGTGCGCGTGTAACAAAAGAAAAAAAGACACATGAGTTGAAAGAGTGACTTCTGTACCATAGCGGCAATACGTCGAGTAATTTTGAAGTAGTTAAGCTGGAGGCGAGGAGTCTGCGGTGCAATGTCTGGTGTGACTGAAAGGCAGCGGCATGGTCTTTCAAGGGGCATTGCCCCAGTCGCTCAACGTAGGTATCGTTACGGCAGCATCCAGAAATGGCGATACTCTGGGATGAGGCGCCGAAAAAGGCATATTGAGTTCGGAATGTTTTGGTCAGGGTGTTTCAAAAAATATATTAAAAAGAAGGAAGAGAGAGAGGGGGGCGAACCGAAACAGGAATAACAAACAGGAGGGTGACGTGCGCAGAAGCGGGCAAGTGTACATGGGACAAGGGGGTCGTACAGTTGATATATACGTAAAAACTGAAAGAGTATGTTAAATTGAGTAGTAGGCAGGCAAAAAAAGTTTTCCTCTTTTTTTTGCGAAATGGAACAGTAGGTGCGGTTTAGCATTAAGGTTGGCTGGTGGCTGTTTCGTTCTCGTGTGCAACGAACAGGCTGGACAGCTGGGTTGTCAAGAAGCAAAATCACCCACGCCTTTATTCTGCATCGTTATTTATAGTCGAAGGTGGAAAGGGTTAGTAACAGTGAGGGGCGGGTATATGCACGTGGCAATCGTGCATGTAGATAGCACATGCGCTTTCATCAGATATGATACATCCTCTTTCCAAACAGTAATTACATGACGGAATTAATACCGCTGGCTCGGCTGTTGGAACTGCTGGTCATAACCCAGACGCTCTGGCTGCCGCGTCTGTCGTTGACTGCGTCGCAATGGCTGAGACGACGGCTGTTGAGCTACCACGGGCGAGGCTGCAGTAGTAGTTGACGCCACACCTTGAAATGGGGCCTGGTTGTCGGTCATATCTTCGTCGTCTGATGAGCCAACCTCATACGATTCCTTCGTCGCCAGAAGATGCCGACGGTTGCGTTTCAGCACAGTATTGTTCTCTGTGCGCACATAGAAGGATCGTGGGCCGGCCGATCCGACCACCTTGGCTTTCCTGGCCCATGATGTTCCAATCAAGCGTACCGCGTCATTGTTGCTGAGGCCTGGTAAGGTGCGCCTATGACGACTTCTCTGCCGGTGTTTCTTGACGACAGTCGCGGACATTGGATTGAAGTCCGGCAATGGTGTGCGCAGCCGCCTTCCTTGCAGCAGTTCCCCAGGAGACCGGCCATCTTCAACAGGACTCGCCCTGTAATTTAACAAGCCCAGCCAAAAACACTCTCCTGCAGCTTTTGTTTTCTTTAGAATACGTTTCACCACCTGTACACCCTTCTCAGCGAGCCCGTTTGATTGAGGATACTGCGGGCTTGATGTCACATGTCTGAAGTCGTAACGCTTTGCAAAAATAATAAACTCTTGGCTGCTAAACTGTTGGCCGTTGTCTGTACAAACCTGGACTGGGATGCCGTACCTTGAAAATATTTCACTCAGCCTATCGATAACGGCACTGGCTGTTGTCTCGGGCAGTAGCGCTACCTCAGGGAAATTGGACATGAGTCGTATGCACACAAATAATCCCTTCCCGAGTACTGAAAAAGATCGACGCCGATACGGTACCATGGCTGCGTAGGCGTAGGTTGCATGATTAAAGGCTCCGATGGCTGCTTATAAGCAAATGTCTTGCAGGTTGAACATCTTTCAATCAGGGACTGAATGTTAGAGTTTATGTTCGGCCAATAGACCATTTGTCTTGCTCTAGCTTTGCACTTAACCTGGCCCAGATGGCCTGCGTGGATCCGTTTCAATATGTCGCCGCGCATGCTTGTCGGTATGACTACTTTCGTCCCTTTCAATAATATGCCGTTTACTACGGACAGCTCTGCGGCCACTGGTTTCAGGGGGCCGTCGACAGGTTCTCCCTTCGCAAGCTTTCTTAACACAGTGCCAAGATGTGGATCGAGAGCCGTTTCCTGTGCAAGTTTTCTAGCTGTCGCTTCACTTACGAGTGCTGATACGACCGTGACGGCATGGATCTCGATGTCACTCGTGTCTGAAGCTGCCTTGAGTCCTGGAACAGGTGATCGGGACAGCATATCAGCAAGGGCCATTTGTTTGCCAGGAATAAATGTTAGCGTGTAGCCATATTTCATCAATCTCAAGAAAAATCGTTGCACTCTGGGTGGCATATCACTTATGCCTTTCTTTGATATGTTTATCAGTGGACTGTGGTCAATCTCGAGGAGGAGGGGGCGGCCATAAACGAAAAGATTGAACTTTTCGCAACCGAAAGCTAAAGCCAACGCCTCTTTTTCAATCTGCGAATATCTTTGCTCCGATTCTGTCAAAGCTCTTGACGCGTAGGCGACCGGCTGCCAGCAGTCCCCATGACGTTGCAGAAGCGCCGCACCAACACCACTCTGAGAGGCATCTGCAGTTACTTTTGTCTCCAGACTCGGATCAAATATAGCTAGCAATGGTGCATTACTTAAGTCCCGACATATAGCCTGCCATTCCTTTCCGTGGGTTGGTGTCTAATCAAAGATGACACCTTGTTTGACGAGGGATCGTAAAGCAGACGTGCGCTGCGAGAGTGACGGTAGGTACTTGCTGAAGTAGTTAACGGCTCCCAGCAGTCTTTGTACAGCCAATTTGTCCTGAGGTTTTGGCATTTTTAAAAGACCGTTAACGAGATCTGGATTTGGCCTAATGCCCTTGTCGCTAATGATGTCACCCAGGAAGAGTACTTCTTGCAGGCCAAAGCGACACTTGGATGCATTGAAGGTAAGGCCTGCCTTTTGAGCTGCTTCTAATACTCTGCGCAGCCTCTCATCGTGTTCAACCCTGGTCCCTCCCCAGATTAGCACATCGTCTACGTACACGCGTACACCTGGCAGGCCATCAAAAACCTCGCTAAGGGCTTTTTGAAACACTTCGCTAGCCGAAGCTATACCGAACGGTAGCCGAAGAAAGCGATAGAGGCCGAAGGGCGTCGCGAATGTGCATATCTTCGATGACTGTTCGTCTAATGCGATTTGATGAAATCGCGCATTTGCGTCGAGACGCGAAGAAAACTTCGCGCCTGCTAAGTCTGCCTCAATATCCTCTCTGCGCGGCATTTGGTAGTGCTCCCTCTTGATGTTTTCGTTGATGCGTCTTGGGTCCATGCAGACTCGCAATTTGCCGTCTTTCTTTAGTACAATGACAAGGGGGCTTACCCAATCTGTGGGGCTGCTGACCTTCTGGATGATGCCTTCCTTTTCCATTCTGCCTAGTTCAGTACGGAGAGGCTCTCGCAGGGACAGGGGCATTCTTCTAGCTGGCTGGACGACTGGCACGGCATCCTTGTGCAGCGCAATCTTGTATTCACGCGGAGCGTACCCTGTTCCATGGAAAAGACGTGGGAAATCCTTCACAATTGCTTCGGTGTTGCTCGTCGTCACGCAGTCAACAGCGCGCTGTACGATTCCTAGCTTCTCGCTGGTTTCTAAGCCTAAGATAGCGCTGTGGTCCTTCTTTACCACAAAAAAAACTTGCGCACGCCTCGCGATCGCCAATCTTGATTGGCGCTGAAAACTTCCCAACATGCTTGATCATGTTGTTTTCGTTGATGCGTCTTGGGTCCATGCAGACTCGCAATTTGCCGTCTTTCTTTAGTACAATGACAAGGGGGCTTACCCAATCTGTGGGGCTGCTGAACTTCACAATTGCTTCTGTGTTGCTCGTCGTCACGCAGTCAACAGCGCGCTGTACGATTCCTAGCTTCTCGCTGGTTTCTAAGCCTAAGATAGCGCTGTGGTCCTTCTTTACCACAAAAAAACTTGCGCACGCCTCGCGATCGCCAATCTTGATTGGCGCTGAAAACTTCCCAACATGCTTGATCATGTTGCCCCCATAGGATCTCAGAACGGCGCAACTGGGCATCAGACTGGCCATCTTGAACTTGCGAAATATTGAAAGTGGCAACACGTTTGCCTGCGATCCTGTGTCCACCTTAAAGGAGACGTACTTGCCGTCAATGCATGCGTTCACATGCCAGTCTCGTTCTCTGCTTGCGCTGCTGCTGGCGACATTCAGTACTTCGAAGTCGTCGTTTTGATGCTGTACTTCGTATACGCGCTCTTTCTCACTGCAACAACATGCGAAGTGATTTCGCGCATTACACGAGTAACAGACTTTGCCGTAAGCTGGACAGCGTCTAACGGCATGCCTTCGGTTGCAGCGGCTGCATTTTAGGTCGTGCCTGGACCCTCTAGGAGTGCTCTTGCTGGCTGTGACAGCGTTCATATCGAGTTCTTCCTTTGTTTTCTGCCAGAATTCGTTTTGGCGTGTTGATGTTTCAGCCGCCTTGCATAGGATGACAACCTTTTCCAAGGTCAGGTTCTTGTCCCTGAGCATCTTTTCTCGAAGGCTTGGCGAGTTTGTTCCAAAGACAATTTGGTCTCGTACCATGTCGTCTGTCATGGTCCCAAAGTTGCAGTACTGCGCTTGTTTTTTCAACTCGCGTAGAAACTGCTCAAAAGGCTCCGCCTCACCTTGACTACGAGAGAAGGAAAACGTATCGCTCGTGGATTTCATTCTGTTGCTCCGTGAAGTATTCTTCGAACTTGGCAATCACGGTGTTATAGTCTTCCTTGTTCTCTTCTCCGCTGAACACAAAATTGTTGAAAACGTCCAAGGCTTCCTCCCCCGCCACGCTGAGGAGCAGGGCCGTCCTCGCCGCTTCCGACCTTGGATGGGCTTTGCATACCGTCGCTCGCAGAAAAAACTCGAACTGCTGACGAAACCGCTTCCAGTTCCTTCCGCCATCCGCTGTCAGGCGTAGCGGTTCAGGTTGCCTCAGGTGCTCCATGTCGTTGCTTCTCACGTTCGCCTATCCCAGGTACCATTCGCTTGAGCTGGTAGCCTTGTATCCCACTTCTGACACCATGTTTCGTTCTCGTGTGCAACGAACAAACTGGACAGCTGGGTTGTCAAGAAGCAAAATCACCCACGCCTTTATTCTGCATCGTTATTTAGAGTCGAAGGTGGAAAGGGTTAGTAACAGTGAGGGGCGGGTATATGCACGTGGCAATCGTGCATGTAGATAGCGCATGCGCTTTCATCAGATATGATACAGTGGCATAATGTGTTTTGAGCCTTAGTTGATAAGAGAATTTCGGATCTAAGTTAACGCTTTTAAAGGCCACATGCCAAATTAATTCCATCGGGTGTAGGCAATTAAACTTATGTATGAGGTATGATCCCGTATATTTCCTTTCGCGAGGGGAACGGAAATTTTTTTTATAGTATATAGGGCCTTGCTTTATCAAATATATGCCCATGTTCAATAAAGTGAATGGCTACTGCTTTAGGTAAATTGTGTTGTGTGTCCGCGCGGTGACCGTTGAGCCTTGTATGACTTTGTTGTCCAGTCTCACCTATGTATTGTTTGCTACAGGCGGCGCATTCTATACAGTAGACTACGTTGCTTGATGTGCAGGTGAAAGCCGGAGTTACCTTGCTTGCGAAATTTGACGCTGCACTTTTTACTGTAGTAATTGATTCAATATGTTTGCATGTAGAGCACCTGGGACAACCACAGGAGCTGGTTCCCAACTTTCTATTTTTCGTTAGTTTAGCGCGCGCAAGAACATCTTTAAATTTACTGCTTCGTCTGTAGACTACTCGGGAGGGTCGGGAAAAATCCAATTTTCTGCTTGCTGGTGAGAATTGGGTAGTATTTACTGAGGATGCTGTTCACGTTTGGTAGTGCGTTTGAGAATTTTGCAGTAAGAAGAGGCGTTGCTGTTCTTGTGACCCTCGGGTGGATCTTGGGGACCTCGGCTCGATCAAGTTTGCTTGCAGCGATGTGGGCTGTTTGAAGGTCGCTGTTTGGGTGGTTCCAGTTGGAAAGCGTTTCTTTGAGGTGATCGAGTCTATCTACGTAGGCTTCGTTTTCAACGCAAATGAGACGTAGTCGTGTGGCTTGGCCTTTAAAGATGACGTGTTTGCAATGTCTGTGGCGGTGGATGGTATATTTTAGGTACTGTTGCTTGTCGAAAGGTTTCCTATACAGCGTTGTCTTTAGCTCCCCATTGTCAATGTATATTCTTGTGTCCAGAATGTTTAAGCGCTCAGTTGAGGATTCTGATGGAAATTTTATTGTTGGGTGAATAAAGTTTAGAAACGCTACGTTTTTATCTAGACTGTCTTTACCATGTCCCCATATTATGGGTATGTCGTCTATGTATCTTAGGTATGTATGGGGCTTGTTAGTACAGCGTGTTAGGAAATATGTTTCAAGAATCCCCATAAATATGTTCGCGTAGGTTGGTGCAAAAAGGCGTACCCATGCTTGTGCCATGTATCTGTAGGTACACACTAAACAAAAATAACGCGAAACGGGAGTAAACCGCTCGTCCTGTATAGCATTCCCGTTTCTGGGTTTTTTTTTTTTACTACGTACCAGTCGTGGTAAAAATTTACTACCATGCTGACCAAGTTCTTTCTATGTAGAAACGAGAGTAATTTTTTTGTCTGTGTGAAGGTTTTTAGGGACGATAGTGGGACTATATTTTTACTCCCATCACGAAGTTCTAGCGGCTATTCCTGAGTTATTTTTCAAGCCCATTCGCGAGTTTCTTGGGTCTGATGTGAGAGTATTTTTTTACCTCTTTCATTAACTTTTCTCAGCTTTATCTGATAGTAATTTTTTGAGCCCATTCTGGAGTTTGTTGGAGGTGATGTGGGATTACTTCTTTACATCATTTATGCAGTTTTCTAGGCTATTTCTGGGAGTTATTTTCAGGCCTATTCTCGAGCTTGTTGGTACTGATGTGGAGGTATTTTCTTACCTCGTTATCAAGGTTTCTTAGCTCTACCTGAGAGTAACTTTTTAAGCCCATTCTGTGGTTTGTTGGAGCTGATCTCGGAGTATTTTTTTACCTCTTTCACCAGGTTTTCTCGGTTCTTTCCAAGAGTAATTTTTCAAGCCCGTTCTGGAGTTTCTTGGGCCTGATGTGGAAGTATTTCGAAGACAATTGAAAGATTACAAGGATGACTTCATGGATCCCAAGCATGAGTGATTGTTTATTATTTCTGACATGTTTCTCATAAAAAGTCAGGCATGAGTTAATCATCACAAAATTAAAGCCTTATAAAATGCTGTGATAAGCATAATAAATATTTGTACTAATACACAGACTGGGGATGGTAATTGCCCAATAAATGTCTGATAGCAGAATAAAATATATCACAACACATTCAATGTGCAATCCCACTAAAGTACAGTGAAAACAAACAACGCACAATAAAAATCTAACTGATAAATATACAGTCAGTACTAGAGATGTTCACATTAGACCCACTGAATATGCAGATCATTCCTTCAAACAGGCAGTTGTCCAGAACATGGGTGTGCAGTGCATTCAATGGATGATTATGGACAAAACTATGCAACATAAAAATATTTTACTTAAGGCCAAATGACATCTGCTGCTAACGGCCACTACTGCCTCAGACGAAATGAAACAACCATGTGGTAAATACAGCAAGCATTCGTACTATCACATTAGTGGCGGCAACTGCCCACCACATCTGTCACGGCAAAATAAAAGCCATCGCAACACATTCAAGATGTAGTGAAACTAAAGTACAGTGAAAATAAAGAAGTGACACTATATACAAAATCTAACTCTTAAGTATGGCAACAAGCAAATGAGAGAGCACTAGAGATTATCATTAGACCCATTAATAGCATACTGACCTTCAAACAGCTAGTTGCCTAGACATGGGTGCACAGTGCAGTGAATAGATAGTTAGGAAGAAAACTGCAACAACCATGAGCAACATGTTCTATCAACTTTCTAAAAAATGACCTCACTCAGATGAGGAAAGTGGTGATCGCTAATACACACGACAAAACATATATGTGAAAACAGCCATTAACTGATACCACTCCCCCTTGTGCTCTAAGAAAACGTATGCAGCCCTTTTTCCACAGAAGAGGAACATGTTGCACAACTGTATTGCAGTACTAATGGGTACAAGCCAGATTTCAATTTCGTTGCCTAAAAATTGTCGTGCTTCTTAGATAGTCTAAAATGTAATTGAGTGTGTTGCCCTTGTCTGTTTCTAGGCATGCAGTTGTGATGGATGACATATGCTCGTGTGACAAATTGAACATAGTGCTACCCTAGGTACGACTACAAGGATGTATATTTGTTGCTGCCCTCAAACCCCCTCATGTTGCCAGTCAGCATCTATGGTGTATCTTTGTATTGCTCATCTAGCACTGTTTACACACAGAAGGCATGTCTGAATACCAAACCACCTTAGTCTCCACAGTTACTTTAAAGTGAATGCGTTGTGACAGTGTGTAATGTGAGAAGTCCATGATAAAGAAAAAAAAAGCTAATTCAAGTCCCCCCCTGAATTACCAATTTCTGGGCCATTAGGTTTTGCATAATACACTTGTGGTGATTAACAGAGAGCCACGTTGGCCTAATCCTAGTGGCACAGGACATCCTTCAAATTTTTTTAACTAAGCATATTCTTCGACGCCTTTACAACAGAATTCATTCATATTGGCCAGTAGAACATTGGCTAGACCCGAACAGACACCGTCAAATTCTATATCACAGCGAGCTGGTGCAGGAATTATAAGGTGGTGGTGGCAGCACCAGTTTTCGTTCTTGCAAGTTATCTGGCTTATCAAGCCAATTCTCACGGTAAGAGTTCTTTTTTCGGTGTTGTAGAAGAATGATTTAATAAAGGTGAAATAAATTTTCTCTTTCGTGTCCCTTTAAAGCAAGCACTGTGCTACATGGCTTGGGCAACCTGCCGGCCACAGAACCCACGAGTGCTTTTCTTAAGGAAAATAATTTTTACAGAAACTTTCTTGAGGATATGCATCTGAAAATTTTTTTACCTAGCAATAGTTCTTGTAAAAATTGACTAAGTCCAATGCTTTCACCCGCAGCTTTGTGTAGCTCAAATTCAAAAGCAGTGCTCAATAATTGTCAAAATCCTGTGGGCCTTTTTTGAGTAGATAACATGGAAGACCCAGAACGAAGCGAAAAGGCAGGCCAGGCCTGCCAGTAGTGACGATGTCACAAACAATTGCTGCACATCGATGTGTAGCGCCTCCCTTCAACCTCTTCTTTTGCAAAAGGAGGAGCCTTAAGAAGGACCCCCGCGAACTGAAAGCCTGAGTTATTAGCATCCAGGCGCAGCCTCTTCAGCAGGCCCTTTTCAACATATACACTGTCGCCGATGTCTACCTGTGAAACAATAGAATAAGCACAGATTAATTTTATACACTTTTGACCAAGGAATGGTTAGGAAATAGGGTAAGGTTTGCAAAAACGGAAGGAGCTGCTTCTTGTTGATTCGGTTTAAAGAACAAAGCACCCTTACGTATACCATACATGCATTGTGCTGACCTGTGTGCTTTCACCTAAGACTAGAAAGTATTGGGAACTTCAATGCGAAAGAAAGACATTCATCTGCCTAGCTCTAAGCAAATGCATTCCACCCCTTGGCACAGAATGAGATCTGGCGCTGTTCTAGCGATTAGTAGACATTGAAAGCTTCAAGCCTGATTGACTATTAGGCCAAGGGTCAAGCTGTGCTCGATTATAGCCGGATACAACTTCAGAAAAACAGGGGCGTTTACTCCCCTGAGGGAGATGCACACGAGCATCCACCAATATGTGCGCTCTCTGGACTGACGTCATGCACCGGATGGCCGAGAACTGGGCCAAGTAGCGTCTGCTGTGCGCGTAAATGCCTCGTGACAGTGAATTCCCAAACTGTTTGTCATTGTCTGTCATGCCGGAAATATTACTGCGAGCTTACGATGCGGCATCTGTGCCGCGTGCGTTTATTCTAAGCCGTGATCCGGCGAAGAAACATTGCAGCGAGCATCGCTGATGCTGCGCTACGCTTTGCCTGAAAACAGGATCCCTCGGTGACTGCTGCAAACACACATCCTGCCTGTTTGTTCCATGTCTTTTTTATTTCGCTCCCGAGTGAAGTTACGACGAGAAAAGTTTCCCAAAGTATGGTGCCTACTGTCAGTGGCGGGTGTGTTCGTGTACCGTGTCGCTGCGTTTTTCGTCGGACAGGGTGAAGTGATGGAGCAAAACCATTCTCAGAAGAAATCGGAAAAGCATGCGTGCGTGAAACAACCCTACGAGTGTCTGAACAGAAAATATTTGCAAAAGAAGCCTCCAACGCAAAGATTTGTCGCAATCAACTTAGCGTGAACGATCGTTGTCATCAGTGACATAGCCGAGCGTCTCACGGCGGTGTTCGAGCGTTGTATATAGCACCGTCGATTGATTGCTTTCCACCAGTGCTCACCGCGCGTACAAGCTGCAGAATGCGTGCTGTGGCACAGCCACGTATAAGTTTTGTTGCCAGCGTTCTTGCTTCCATGCGTGTTTGCACTTACTCATATTTGTCCTTTTATTTTATATTAGCATTTGTTTTTGCTAGTTTTCTTTCAGCAATATCTTGACACATTTTCATTAGCCAATCTCATTCAAAGCACTAACTCCTGTACACTGCAGGACTGGCCTCTTCGATCTCATTAAAACCTTTCTCACTGGTCTCCCTCGTCTCCTCAATTTGCCTACTCGCTGTGTTTTCTGTCCTTGCTTATTGTGTTGTTGCTGCAATGTGATTAACCAACTTGCTCAAAACAAATTTTGACCGCCTATCAAAACAGAGAGGTTTAGAGATACATTTTCTTAAAAGCGCCATGTGGGTTGCACAGTAACTTTGCCTCTTACCTCTGTTCATGTTTATGCATCAGCGCATGTGGCAGCTAGCCAGAAGTGCACATGAAAGGCTGCATATTGTGAAACACCTTGCTATACCGTTGCATTTTTGATGCATTCAGTCTTAGTAAACAGACGGTTTCGCTGCCTATTACATATGTTGGTGAAAATTTTCAACACGAATAACATTGTGCAGTGGGGTGTGATTTCTGTCTTGGCGCTTTCTTCGTTGCAACGACATTTTTCAGTGAATGGAGCCCAGCAAAGCAGTGCACTGAGAGCTTTTGCAACTTTCACCATTTATTACTTCACAAATGACATTGTCTGAACCTGGCCGTCGATCGCCATGCCGATGGCTTGTGAATTAAATAATTGCCTCAGTAAAACACATTCAGCTTCACTCAGCATTTTTTAGTACGAACAATGCTAGCAGAGCTATTCAGGGTGAATAATTGTGCTTACATTGGTGTTACTTTCCCTGTCAGATAAACAAATACAGCAATGGCTGTGGCATGACTGTGATTTGATGTGCAGACTGCAAACGGTGCCTTCCAAGCGTGCCCTCGACTACTGCTAATAGCTACCCAAATGAGTTTTCTGGGCCTCACTAGGCTAATGACGTTTGATAGTTGTTCTCTTATTCGCATTACTTGCCTGGGCCAGGTAACGAAATAAACAATGCTACCAGATGAATGTGTTTGCATGCAAGCTGCCAACAGTGGCTGTCATTCTCGCATTGATTGCTGCCGTTTCGCCAACAGTGGCGACGACTTGAATGCGCTTTGACGTGCAGACTGCTAATGATACCTTTCTAGCGTGTCCTCGACTACTGCTATTAATCGCTACCCGACTGAGTATATTGGGCCTAACTAAGCTAATGAAGCTAATGATGCTTAATGATTGTTCTTATTCACATTACTTGCCTGGGCCAGGTAACCAAAATAAACAATGCCACCACATGAATGTGTGTTTGCATGCAAGCTGCCAACAGTGGCTGTCTTCTCGCATTGATTGCTGCCGTTTCGCCAACAGTGGCGATGGCTTGACTGTGCTTTCACGTCCAGACTGCTAAAGGTGCCTTTCACGCATGCCCTGATGACTGTTATTTCATCACAGGGTCCATCATGCTCATAGGTGGCTGCCCAATAGAGTATTTTGGGCCTTCTGACATTGGCATTATTCATCTCAACGAGCTGGAAAAAACAGTAGGGGCAGCACAACTGCACGCAAAACACAATGTGCTTTGATGTGCAGGCTGCTAAGAGTGGCTGTCAATTTCACATTGACTACTGCTTTTTCGTGTGAAGCTTGACAGTGGCTGCCCGAATGAGCATTTTGGGCCTCACATAGTAATTCAGGGTTAATAACTGCATTTGCATTCAGATTTTCCGGCATTCCAGCATGTTTCCATGCCAACGTTTACATTGAGCACGATCTGTGCAGGACGTTGCTTTTTTTCAGAATTGGGCTCCCATTAAAAGGAATATGTCATCAAATGAACTGCTTATTTATTTGAGAGGTCACGGGAGAATGCTTGGCTGCTGTGCTTGACACAATACACCGCTTCAGTGATGGGAGATCCATTGTTGCGTGTGCCGAGGTATGTGTGGCTGGCAGGAGGTCTGGACCTCGGTTCACGCAGAGTCAGACGAGGAGAGCTTTCTCGGCGAATAATTCTTTATACAATGTTTACATGCTGTCGTCGTTATCAGGACAGAGACCAACAGAGCAGCTGCAAGCTGCTTAAACAGCACCACTCAGTCCCCAGATTCCCCAGACAGTCCCCAAAGACGAAACAAGGTCGAGAGAGAGAGGGTTCGGGCAGCCTCCGTGGTACTAACGCCGCTCTCAGTGGCCGGCGCTTCCTCGAACAGCGCTGCGGCGTCGGGCCGATTTGGCGGTCGTTCAGAATGGTGCGCCAGGCAAGTTTTATGGCCCGCATAGGACAAAGGGAACCAACTGCAAGGCACCGGGTCGAAACACAGCCCTCCTTTGGAAACCATCCCAAACACAGCGGGAGTCGTTCGTGGTGCGGGCGCCGCCGGACAAACGAGGGGGGGGGGGGTTGCATTGCTGCCGGCACGGGGAGGGCTTCCTCCAGTGGCTGCTTCCATCGTGGACGCTGTGCAGCCGCGAGGGAACCCGAGCCGTGCACGTAGTCGTGTTTCCGAAGCAGACACCATGCGGGGATGCATGCTGCCTCCACGGTCGACAAACCATAGCACTGGCGTTCCGTCAGGCAAATCCCAGGGCACAAACATAACACCATATACGCTTCGAGAACTCGTTAGTGATCTTCTCGACCGTCAGTATCTCGTTGCGGTGAAAGAAATCATGCACACGACCTTAGCGCACAGAACGGGTCCTACTTCATGCTGCATCTTCTTTTCTCCACATTTTGTGGGCGTCTTTGCGAGGGCGTCGACAGTTTGCCACCCGAAATATGCGAAGCTTTGACCTCCCTCCTCACCTTTAACACGGTACTTTCGTTGACACCGAGCATCTTGGGTTTGTAATGGTTGCGATAAATGCATTGTTTTATATAAGTACTTGTTCAATAGCAACTGATTCATTTGAAGCTCGGAACTGGAGTAGTAAATGTGCCGTGTACATGTAAACAAGCGCAAAAGCCATGCAGAGTTGCTCTTTCTACTTTTGTCACTTGCAATGAAGCTAAAGAGCAGACGACGGGCAGCGTTGTGGAAGGCACGGGGTTATTTTTCTGTAGTGATCCGGCATGTGCTGTAGCACATGAGAGCTGTACTAAACCAATCAAAGTCTATACTTATACCGAGAATTGCGCGTTTCTGAAGCACGATTTTTCTGAGCAGGAATTATTTTAGTTGCAGAGGCAATCGGACGTCGCGCTTCGGTCATCTGGGCGGGGCCTCCATTTTTTTCTAAAATTGTACCCGACTATAGTGACGCACAAGTCCTCAAGAACTATTAAACAAGACGCAATCGATTGCGTCTTGTTTTCGATTCATTTTCGAATCGAAACGTTTTTGATTTACTGACTGCACTTGGGTGTAAAGCTTTTGTCTGAGAAATGAATGAACCACATACACAAGCACCATTTTCATACTTAGCACAGTCTTTAATAGGTACTGATACCTTCAATTTAGAAAGCCCTGTATATTGGGGCTCATCAAATTAATTTCATAAAAGGTTTGGCAAGGTAGGAGCAGAGAATTCTAGAACCATTAGAAGACAGGTGAAATGAGTTATTTATTGCAATTATCACTCAAATTTAAAATTTAGACCACTTATCCCAATGAGAAATTGATGCAAGCAGTTTGTACATGCCACATAAGCATCTATACATCAAAAATAGGGATTAGAGAAAACCCTCACCTTGGAGGTTCATTATTGCAAGCAGTCATGCCCTCGACGAGAAATAACTTCTTTTTCTGTAGGCAGAAATGAGGCTCGAGTATTTTATTGACACATATATATGTCCATGCATATATGTTATCTCTGTTGTAAACCTTTTTTTCATGTATATGCAAGGTGTGTCTGTAACATATCATTGTGCACAAAATCAAATCCATAAGAACCCGACAAGAAGCTAAACAAACAAGAGAGCAATCCCAGTGACAAGCCATGCTAAACCAACGAGGTAGCCATCCCAGTAACAAACCGTATCAAAAATTTTACTGACATGAATTCTGACCGTTGAAACATAACATGCGTATATGAACACTATCTACATTATGGCGATGGGCAACTTTAAACAATGGCTACACCAACATCAGAACGATGTGGATGAGAAAAGAGTGGCATCAAATGCTTTGGCAGAGCATGCAGCAATGACTAAAGACAATAGTGAGTGGATAGTGTCTAGCATAATCGGCCAGGAAAGAAATTGGAAGCCATGCCTGTACCCGGATTCCCTGGGGATGCAATCAACATGACATACGTTCATCTGAAACCAAGGTGCCCACCTTCATCTTATGCTAAAACTTACCTAAATATGCAGTTCTGCTTTTTTTTCCTTATTGTGAACAAGGTTTCCATATGGCAGTCAAAATGTATTGCTTTTAATGTTGTATTTGGTTGGTCTATGTCTTTCTTTGTCATGTTTCATACCCACCACACAGGCTTCTATGAAACTCTTGATGATACAACTTTTGTGCAAAAGCATTGCTTAAGGCACTTTTGCCTAATCCATGTCTTTAGGTGGTAGAACGCATTTTTCTAGATACTTTAGATCACATTATTCACGGCACGAAACCTCAATTCATGGTTCTTAAAAAGGCATTTTGGCTAGATTATTATAGTGTATATGGAGTACATAAGGCATAATTACTCAAGCGCCCAATAATATTTAACTCAGAGGAGGCTACTTTAGGTAAATTCATTAAACTGAGGGCCCTCCACCAAAACATAAAATTCGTGATATGCCACTAGAAATACTGAAAATGGCAATACAGTAAATGATTGCATAATACACAAATGTATCCTACAACTCGAAAAGCAGCGCCAGTTTTGTACGCACCTTTGAGAAAACACACAGATCACGCGCTTTATCGTCGTGCTGTCCAGCTTACAGCAGTGCAGCAGGTTCCTGCGGGTTGTAGGGTTGCCTCCAGAATACGCATAGCCTTCAAAAATAAGAAATGTTTCATTTATTGTGCTGTGAACCTGAAAATTTGTGATTTACCAGTGTTATGTGGAATTGCAAAGAGAGCCTCACACAGCCAGCTGCATGAATTTGCGTCTGGTTGTACAAATGTCGCTTTGTTATATCTAAGGAGGTTACACTGATATTTTGTAACAAGTGAAGTTTCAGGAAGGAACGATTACAGCAGCAACAACATACTACCAGGACAATCAACAACAAAACTCAAATATGCAGTAAAGCATGGCGCATTGGATTAAACAAAAATATTGAGCACATGAAAAGCATTCTGAAAGCTAGATCGCGATTTTGTAGCTATGCTATTCCTTTTCGCTATTCGTTAGTGGTCTGACCGCCGCCCTGGCCCGTGCTACCTACTGGAACAGCCGGTCGTTAGCGGTGGGTGACAAGAGTGGTATGGAATCGAAGGGTAAGTATTGCTACAAAATCGCAGTCCTTACTTTATTACGCACTGGCGTATAACCTACGATTGCAAGAACTGGCATCCCGTTCTTAAGAATTGGTTGGTCTATGTCTTTCTTAAAGGCCGGCGTCTGATTTAAATGTCTCGATTAAAAATAAACTTCGTTAATGTAATATCGGGCAATGTACGCTCTGCAACATAGAAGACAAATACGCGAAGGCACTCAAGAACATAAACAATACACACAGGTTCTCGCGACGTGGTCCTCCAAACAAAACTGTATACATACAAAAATCTTCATACAAGCTTCTATCTGCTTAAGCGTCAAACATAGGAATCCTGTGCCAACGCGCGAAACCCGTGGTGTCGTCGTCTTTCTTGTGTGCGTTGTTTTTTGGCGCAAAATCTTTTCAGTACCCATGATACATCGACGGATACATTACACATGTACTGTACTTGCCGGAATGCATATATAACGAATAACATCTTGCCAGAAAACTACCGAACGAACAGCAACTTTCGGTGTTTTCATAATTGTGTGCCCATTCAGGCATAGCAATCAAGGCGGGTAGCATATATTTCACCGCAGAATGCAAGTACGCTGTAACATCAGAGGAAGCCTTCGTGAAATTGCTTGCTAAATGTGCACAGCAAGGTGGCCAACCTACGATCAGAAAGCGCTTTGCTCTAGCTAGTTACACAACGTTCATTACGTAAATCACAAGTTCAAGAATGCGCGCAAGGGCAAAAATTGCTTACCTTTCTAAAAGACTTGGCCAACGCTCCTTCGTCTCAAAGGTACCGAGGCACCGACGTTTTTTCTGGCGCAAGCACTGTAGAACTTCCGATGAACTCCAGCTCCCCAAAAGCACAACCTTCAACAGTCTTCCATACACTACGATTCGAAGCTCCAGTACCAGTCTATTCACGAGAGCGCGGGCAGGCAGCTCGGCAGAACAAAGGCAGCTCGGACGGGCGCTGTGGTAAGACACTGTAGACACTGGTAGATCGCACGAAACACACGGCCAACTAACGGCGTTACACGAGTCCGGAGGGTTTGCGATGGTTAATGCACACGACAAGGAGCACATTTTGTCGAGGCACTAATAAGATATAATTCAACTAACGCCTTACTGCAAGGAGCATTCAGTACAACCGTACAGCCAGCGCGCTATGTCGACCAAGCAAATACTGCAGTAGCCCCACTCTGCGGTTTTTAGAAAAAATGTATCGTAAATGAGAAAATTACGTGTTTTTTCCTAACAACAATCGCTGGGGACCCTTTAACAAATTTTTGGGTCCAAAAGTGTGTACTCTGTATAAATGTGCACTTTGTTATACGAAGTTTAAGGAAATGTACTGTATATATGTAAAAAAAAAACGAAGCGGATGTTGCCTTCAAGATTCGCAACTGCTTCAGGCGCATGCAGTTTGCAAAACCACGGCCTTCGAGATCAGACTTTGTCGCTCAAACGAAGCTGTAGATGGGAGGAGGGCAGGCATTTAGGCCCCGATTATTGGGTTTACGGTGCCTAGGTAGGCATCCTTATTTATAAAGCATGTGCAGGGACTTACGCCGAACCATGAGCGAGCTTTAAGCAGGGGAGGCACGGTACGATTCGGCATCCGATCCAACGTGCGTGTACCCGGCGCACTGGGCGGCGCGTAGGCTCCGCCCGGATCCAGCCCCCCCTTAGCTTGAGTTCATATGCGCGTCGAGAAACGCAATATAAACAACTCTGCACAACACTGCTTCGCTTTACGCGAGCACTGTGAATAAAATTATGCCCTGCTCAAGTGACAGAACACTTCACGACGGCGGGTTGTCCATTGACGGCTCCGCTAACAGCCAGCGATACGGCCGGCACGCATAGCTAGGCAGACGCTGCGGCTGACGGCGCTTGATCCAGCCCGAGCTCGATGAAGAGGGCTTATTTTTGCCAAAACAATTAACACTGTGCACTTAGGTAGTCCGTAATTAAATACAATTGGTTTACTCGACGCAGTCGTTGCGAAGGGCAAACGTGCAAGCGAAGCGAGCAGCCTCGCTCAGATGGTCGGTGTGTGCTGTTTGCCCACGGAAAGGCCCTCGCGTCGCGGCTCCAGATTTTAGACAATAGCTTAGTGTTAGTGTACTAGGCGCTGTTTTGCATAATAAGCACACGTTCGAGATAATTTTATTGAACTGGTAACTATTTCGTGTCGGAAGCAAACTGCAGCAGGCAAGGAAAAAAAAAACAGACGGCGAGAAACCGGCCTGCCAGCGCCGCCTCCGTGGAGGGAACGTCAGAGAACGTCTCATGCCAGCCACGCTGTCATTGACTGCGGCCAATCGACGGTGTGGTCAGTGTGGTTGTGGGACGCATCGGACGCTGAAAATCTGCCCGGTTTGTCGCACGCCGGACGTCCGATCCGGCGCTTCGGCACGGCAAAACACCTCAATTCCGGCTGCCGTTCAGGCGCGTCGGACTCCGAATCGGACACCAAATCGGACCGTGTGTCTCGCGCTTTAGTTGGCGAACACGAGCCCATCAGCGCGCCGTCCGTGCAGCTCCGTCTGCTTGCAATGGTGGATGGCCTACGGGCTGCTTTGACACCTACTGAGCACAAATTCATGATCACCGCTCGTATACACGCTTCCTACGGCGCTAGCTGTCGTGTTTACGAGAATACGTGCCCTCATCTTGAATTGGTGAGACCGCTCGACATGATCGCATCTATTTCTAGTGCGTGAGGCTTTCCATTGACTGTCGCTACAAATAACCAACGTTTTGTTTATTTTGTGCTACAGTGGGCCGTGACGATTCCGTTCATAGCTTCAAAGTGGACAAGAGACAGTCGTTTTCTCGCTCGCAGAAGCATGAAAAAGTAGGCTTGTGCTTGGCAATGAACTTTGACCGACACGCTTGCTTCCGGCCGGAGCAGCAGACGCGACAACTCGCCGTTTGTAGGCTTCCGGCCGATGGCGGTATCCCTCGCGAACGGTAAGATATTTACCTGCCGTAGAGAGGATCGGTCCAGGAAGGATTCTCGAGGCGATTCTTCTCGCTGAATGCGAGCATGGCCACGCCGGTTCGCCGTGCAGAGTGGAATCGGAACATTATTTTTCTATGAGTTCGCAATGACGCAATGCAGTCGATTGGCTCGTCGGTCGTGCAACGGGCGGCGCGCCGGCAAGAAGCCGCGTCCACTTGAGACACCTCTTACGCGACGTACATACGTTCCAAGTTTCCAACGTGCTGCCGTTCCCCTGGTGGATGCACCGCCACGGCATCCATCTTTGCCATTTCTGCCACGGCCGTGCCTGTCGCCGAGCATAGGCTGAACCGGATTGGGCGGAGCTTGCAATGATCGAGACCTTGGGGACTACGTGGGGAGTACAGTGGTAGCATTTAATCACGTGATCTTCAGGTTGGTTCCAGATCACGTGGTTTTAAACTCTCAATATATGGTTTTTGGTCACGCGATCTAAAGCTCTGTACGTCGTAAAGCCGGCTCATGACATCGTTTTACTACGTTTCTCAGAGATGGTAGTAAAACGATGTAATGTAATGCAGTTTACTGCCTCATGCCAGAGTAATTTTCTGGTGCAAGGTAGTCTTCAAAGCTCATGAGCCGCAAAAACCCCAATGTCGGCTAACTTTTGCTAACAGTGTAGTAACCCTCCTCAAATTCGAAGTAGTTATGTGTTAGAACTAATTCAAGGAGAGACAAGTAGACTTCAGTACAGTGTCGCGCATTGTGTTTAGACAACGTTTGTTTTATCGAAGATAAATTATCGGGATTGGAATGTTGGTGTAAAGCGCCGTAACGTCTAGTGTTGCGAGAATTGTGTTGTGGGGTAGTGTGCCTTTAGTATTAATGTCCTCTATAATTCTTAGCAGGTGGGGCGTATCTTGTACAAATGACGGAAGTGCTTGTGGCAGGTCACCAAGGTAGTGATAAAGGAATGTGGAGATGATCTCTGTCGGGGTGTTGTTGTTTGATACTATCGGGCGACCTGGGATAATAGCAGTGTATTGTTCAGCGGATGCAATTTTATGAATTTTCGGAAGGAGGTAAAAACACCTGGTAGTTTTTTTGCTCGGTTTAATAAATTTGTATTCTGACGGTGTTATCAATATAATCAGCCAAAAGTGATTTCAGTCTGTTGGTAACTGTCATTGCGTAGGATAATGTTGGATCGTTACCTAGCTTGCGGTAATGTTCTGGGTTGTTTAGTTGTCTGTAAGCCTCGTGCTTGTATTTTTCTACTGGCCAAATAACTATACTTCCACCTTTATCTGCTTCCTTCAACTGCTTCCTGCAACTACGATTTGAAATTATATGACTCTCCGACGGAGTTATGTTTTTAGGTCGCTTAGATGTCTTGCATTGGATTACAAGTTCTTTAGTGACAGTTTTCAGGTATATGTCAAGTTCTATGGCTTGTTCTGGTTCGGGAGTCCAAGTGGATTGGGCTCTAAGTGGTGTCGTCCCGGTGTCTGGTGTGTCTGCGAAAAAGTGTCTGATACGCATTCGTCGGGAGAATTCTGAGCGGTCCTTGTGGAGCTCCAATTCCTTTATTGTGTTGTTCGTGGGACAAAAGTTTAGGCCCTTGCTGAGTACGTCTATTTCTTTTTACTTAATGTTTTTGAAATCTCTATAACATTGGAGTGGTTTAGTTTTGTGGCACTTTCCTTCACGTCTGGTACATCTAAACTCGAGGTCCCTTTTGTAGGCGTGTGGTGGCTGTTTGGCTAGAAGGTTGTTTTTTGATTAAAGTTTGCTTTTTTCCTTTGTTTTTGAACCAGTTTTCTAGACTGTTTATCGTCATAATGTTCTAAATCTCTCTTCTCATCTGGTGTCAGGGCTATGTTCCGAAGTCTGGGGCTAAAACATTCGATTTGTTCTTCGCAGTGTTCCTTGAGGATATTGTCACGTGGTGGTGACGTTAAGAACACAGTAGCGATACTGTGAAAGGCAAAAACTAACTTTTATTAGGCAAACCTGTGCCCACAAGAACAGGCTACACTTATAGCACAACGATAGCGGCAAACACGGTCGGCGATCGTCGGAAATCTGATCAGCGGGTCAAGCGCGTCGGCTTTTATACAAAATCGTCGAATGTTCCAGACTAATCGTTGGGACCCGCGTGCCTTCCACAAAGTTCTACACCATTTGCGTCAGGCGAATAAATCAGATAACACAAGGTTCGGCGACAACAGACTGCGGATAGAAGCATCGATAACTTTCCAGAAACTTCGGATACATGCAACCACGTCCCGCGCTGTGTGATAAGATTTGTTAGACGGCGAAACGTGGTCGCCCGATAAATATAAGTACACGTGTCAATATTCAAAAGTGAAAGTGAGGCATTGTGCGATGTTGTTTGCCAGTTTGCACGATGGTGTGGTGGGAGTGTTCCTAGAGCTGGTACAGCCTTCAGTGTTAGACATTTAGGGTTTATATTTTTCTCGGTGCAGATTCTGTAAGTTTTGAGATGGGAGGTATAGCTCGCATGTTTTTGATAAGTTTTCTAGCCTATAGAAATTCGGTGCTTCATGGCAGAGAAGATTTATTGATTTGGCGATGTCTGTCACTTATTTGTCTTTTTGCGGGCAAACTTGCATGGGGTGTTTTTCTGTTTGGCCGGTTTATTACGCATGCCTGGCTTCATTCGAGCTCGGTTTCTGTTTGACTTTGTGCGTGTGCAGACAGGCGTGCGGGGGTCTGTGTGAGGACTTCGGTGGTGGGTTTTCTGTTATCTATTGCAGTTGTCACCGGCTCTTCTAATGCCACAAAAACATGCCGCCAACGACACCACTGAATGCTCCTTTACCTCTCGCCTCCCCAATGCCCTCCCATGCCCCCGTCTTGATTTTTTCTTTCTTGTTCTTTCTCTCTTTATTTTTCGTCTTAATGTCGCCCTGGTTTGTTTTTTCTCTGCTCTCTTTCTTTTCTTTTCTCCCCGCGTTCCCCCTCTCCCCCTCTTTCCCCTCGTCTTGGGAACGAAGCTCACAGACATCGGACGGCAGGGCCCATTACCTCTGAAGTCTCTCCCTTTAAAACCAGCCGCCAGCGAAAACGCCCGCACGTGACGTCACTGCACTAACCCTTTAAAACCAACATGCCGAGGATGACGAGGTCGCCTTTAACGAAGATAGGTCCTCCTATCCAAATGTTGGTCAGCCTTTCTGAGGCACCTTATCCCTATTTAGTATCTTTATACCACAGTGTGCTATTACATCTGTCAGCTCCTTTCTTGATATTAAGAAAAATATATACTGGGTGTTTCAGTGAACAATTTCAAACATTTTTCAAAATTGCCTATGGCAGGTAGTACGATTCTAGTACAAGAGCTGCTCTATGCGGAGAGATGAGCGTGCACAAAAAAACTCTTTAGCCCTTCCAATCTGTGGGGAAGTATGAGCAGCGAAGCTGAGCTGTTTTGTACCTCGATTGATGCAGCCACGTATATTTAGGTATTATAATAATAACAGTTTATTATTATCAATATATTATTATTAATATTATTATTATTATTATTATTATTATTATTTTATTGTTATTATTCTTTTTTTTCGAATGACTACTGCAGCGCTACCCCGGGCAACGCTGGTGCGCGTGCGTCGCTGCTTGCTGCGGGCTGCCTTCAACGTAAAAGTGCCTGCCTCGCCCCTCTGCTCGGCATAGTGGTCGCCTTGGGCTGCCCTCTGCGAGGCAACACAAGCTGCCAGTTCCAGTGACAGTTACGGCGCGCCACTAACGATTGCTGCGCTTCGCCTGGAGAGCGATACTAGCTGTGTAGGTTTCGACAAGAATTCCTTCAATGAACAGTTTTCCCCTTCTAACACCTGTTTTGTACATTAGTTTCCCGGCTGTTGTATATTAGCATATGTTCATATTATCTAACTTGCTTGCTGTGAACAATCGGAAAGGGCGACAGCTGCATTTCCTGTCATAAGGCTCCGCCTACTGATGGAAAAATAATGGTGTGTGCTCAATGCAAATATTCGTATCATCTAGGACAGTCATGTTCTGGAATAGTAGGTAACACTTTCACTACTATGGGGATGCTAAGAGAGATGCGTGGGTCTGTAAAACGTGCAGAACTAACAAGAAACTAAACAGCGGCACAGAGGCTGAACTGGAGGATAACAGTGGTTCTGAGTCATCACTGTTGGAAGAGCTAAGGGAAATCAGAAAAAGTTTGCAATCATTGCCGATTCTGCATAAGAAGGTTGATTCTCTCCTACTGCTGCAGGAAGAGTTCACGGCTGTATCGAAATCAGTTAAGGAACTAGAATGATCGGTGTCGTTTTTTCCCGAGAAGTATGATTCTGTTTTGAAACAACAACAGGACATTCAGGAACGTCAAATGTCTGAGTGCGCTAAACTGGAAGGTCTGAAAACAACGGTGGTAACTCAGGCAGCAGTAATACAAAAGCTAGAAGAAAAGCAAAACGAAAGTGAGCAGTACAGCAGACTAAAGAAACTTGAGATCCACGGTTTACCAGTGAAAAGTAATGAAAGCCGAACACAAACAATCACGCAAATGGCAGCAAATCTGGACCTCTCGGGGCTTTTATCTGACGATATTGCAGCCGTACCCTGCTTAAAAGTTAAAATCAGTGGTACACCTGTGGTCTTGGTGCGCTTTATATGTTTAATTTGGAAGGAAAAATGGCTTGAAGCGCGGGGAAACCTGAAGAAACTACGTGATAGTGTATCATTTCCAAAGATCTACTTCAATGATAACTTGACCAAAGTTAACCGTGATCTCTTCTGGAAAGTGAGAACGAAGACAAAAGAGGAGGGTTATCAGTTTTGTTGGACGAAAGGAGGCAAGATGTTCATGAAAAAGAATGAACAGCGTCTCTTGTTCGAATTGGTAAACAAGCGGACCTGGAAAACATTGCTTAGCCAACATGCCTTTTTTCTTTCAGTGAACTGCCAGACTTCAGTTCATTTAAAACAGAATTTCCGTGCAGTTCTGATGAAGATTTACCCATTGTGAGCGTTAATATTCGAAGTCTGCCTAAATACTGGGACGAATATAAATTTCAGGCTGAATCGGCAGCTAACTTTGTAGACGTATTTGTGATTACAGAAATCAATGTTTCCCAGGCTTGCCATGATACGTTTACATTGCAGGGCTTTTCCGCACATTTTGTCACACGAAGCGGGCGTTGTGGCGGAGGCATTGCTCTATATCTATACGACAACTGTGAAGTTTCTTCTGTTGATGCATCTTTTGTACATGCCGAATCTATGATGGTCAAAATTGGTAAAAGGTCATTTTCTGTCCATACCTTACCGATTTATCGACCACCCTCATGCAGCTTTTCACGGTTTTTTGTTGAGCTTGAAGAAGCTCTGCTGCAGGGGAGCTCAGTGGACTAATTTTGCTTGATCGGAGACTTGAATATTAATAATAAGATTGGGCATGGCGGCACCGCAGTGAACATGTCGGGTAACCCTTTCGTCTTCCTGATGGAGGCGCTCGGCCTCCTGCTTTCCTGCGACTGTTTTGGGAGCGGCATCCGGACACACAACCCCACCGCATCAGCACTGACTGCTCCGCCGAATGCCCAGTGCTGCAAAGCACCACTGGCCGAGCTGGGTTGCGACGTCGTTCTTGGACAGCGGGACCGACTGGCCTACGCCCCCTTCAGAAGCGTATCGGCCAACCCAACGCTATCGACACCATTCACCTATAAGCAGCGTGACGCGCCTGACAGTGGCATTGGGCATGGCGGCACCACAGTGAACATGTCGGGTAACCCTTTCGTCTTCCTGATGGAGGCGCTCGGCCTCCTGCTTTCCTGCGACTGTTTTGGGAGCGGCATCCGGACACACAACCCCACCGCATCAGCACTGACTGCTCCGCCGAATGCCCAGTGCTGCAAAGCACCACTGGCCGAGCTGGGTTGCGACGTCGTTCTTGGACAGCGGGACCGACTGGCCTACGCCCCCTTCAGAAGCGTATCGGCCAACCCAACGCTATCGACACCATTCACCTATAAGCAGCGTGACGCGCCTGACAGTGGCATTGGGCATGGCGGCACCACAGTGAACATGTCGGGTAACCCTTTCGTCTTCCTGATGGAGGCGCTCGGCCTCCTGCTTTCCTGCGACTGTTTTGGGAGTGGCATCCGGACACACAATCGCACCGTATCAGCACTGACTGCTCCGCCGAATGCCGAGTGCTGCAAAGCACCACTGGCCGAGCTGGGTTGCGACGCCGTTCTTGGACAGCTGGACCGACTGGCCTACGCCCCCTTCAGAAGCGTATTGGCCACCCCTACGCTATCGACACCATTCACCTATAAGCAGCGCGACGCGCCTGACAGCGGCATTGGGCATGGCGGCACCGCAGTGAACATGTCGGGTAACCCTTTCGTCTTCCTGATGGAGGCGCTCGGCGTCCTGCTTTCCTGCGACTGTTTTGGGAGCAGCATCCGGACACACAACCGCACCGCATCAGCACTGACTGCTCCACCGAATGCCGAGTGCTGCAAAGCACCACTGGCCGAGCTGGGTTGCGACGCCGTTCTTGGACAGCTTGACCGACTGGCCTACGCCCCCTTCAGTAGCGTATCGGCCACCCCAACGCTATCGACACCATTCACCTATAAGCAGCGCGACGCGCCTGACAGCGGCATTGGGCATGGCGGCACCGCAGTGAACATGTCGGGTAACCCTTTCGTCTTCCTGATACAGGTGAGAAAACATTTTGGCAAATGCCACAAAAGTAATGGCATCTTTCTTGTGGTGCTGCCGTGCCCAGGCAAAGTTTGTGAAACTGTGTGTAATTGTATAACGTCCTTGAGGTACTTACTGATGCTTGCTGCGGATGTAGAAAGTAACCACGTCCCTACCAATCAAGAAGTCTTGACGGAAATTCGCAGGGTGGCTGCTGACATGAATGATCTGAAGAATGACAACAAAGCTTTAACTGAATCTCTGGAAGCGATTCATGTGAAGTTAGATACCTTGTGAAACCTCGAGGGCAGAATAGCAGGCGTTGAGGATAAAATAGCGACACTTGAAAATACCATTAGTAGTCTTGCACTCCAGGTTGATGAACTCGAAAATAGAAGCAGAAGATCAAACTTATTCTTTTATGGCATTCCGGAAGTAGAAAATGAGAAACCTGACGATCTCAAAAGAACAATCTCTGATAAGATCATCAAGGGTACCATCGGTGTCACGGTCTCGGGAATCGAGAGAATGCACCGCCTATGTACTAAAGCAGAAAATAAAACGCGACCTGTTATCCTCAAGTTGCAATGTTCTGAGGACAAGGCGAACATATTAAAGAACTGTTCCAAGCTAAAGAATTCCAACATATCTGCGGGTGAAGATTTTTCTATCCGTGTGCGTAACATCCGAAAAAAACTTTGGAACAGCAGCAAGAGCAACCGAGATAGGGGCGAAAAAAGTTACACTTGTGTACGACAAGATTAAAATCAGTGGCCAGGTTTACGTCTGGGACGAACATAAAGGAGCCCGAGTGCCCGTGGGAAAGAAACCTGCCATCCCAAAGAAAAAAACAACTGACTAAACATGAAACGCCCTCCAGCCTAGTGATAGTGAACATAAATGCCCGAAGTGTTGTGAACAAAAGCACAGAACTTGAGGCATTTATTATAGAACATAGACCAGATATTTTAACAATAACCGAAACATGGCTTTCTCCTGCTGTTTCAAGCAGCGATATCTTCCCTCCGGGTTATACTGTCATGCGCAAAGATAGGTGCTCTCGCGGTGGTGGCGTAGCAATTTTGATAAGGGAAAATATTTACGTCACACCTATGCCTGAAATGGTTGATGCTGAAGCACTTTGGTGCAAAATCATGACACATCGATCCTCCCTTTTTATAGGCACCATGTACAGGCCCCCTAATACTTCCTATGATATGCTACACGTGCTAGCAGATTATATGGAAAATCATTTCACACATACTACAAAGCTAATCCTTACGGGGGATTTCAACCTTGCTAGTATTGCATAGGACTCCCTTGATAACATAACTGATACAACTCACGCAGAGGTACTGCTTGATCTTTGTTTTAATCTTGGCCTTAGACAAATCATATGAGAGCCAACACGTGTTACTGCAAAACTCAGGAATGTACTCGATTTGACGTTTGTGAGTGATGCTATCGCAGAAGAGTGTTTCATAGGAAGTTGTCGACGGCATATCGGACCACAAAGCTACTAAATGTTGGTTACTGTTAGGCGCACCTCCGCCTACCCAAAAAGAGAGTACACGAATTTTCGACTGGGCGAATGCCGACGACGTCAGCGTTCTTGATTATCTAGATCACTCTTACTCCACTTTTACAACGTTCTCGAATGACCATTCAGTTTCAGTGAATGGATTATGGTCAACATTAGAAAGAATTATTCAGCACTGTTTATCAAAATATATTCCCACAAAGATCAAACCAGTGCGTTGCACAAACCTTGGATAACAAGAGACATAATACAACTAAAGCGAAAAATTGCCAGATTAAGGAAACTAAGAAATAAACTACCGCTACCAGGCTACACTATTAAAATATGCGAAAACTCCCTGGCACTAAAGTCAGCCGTAAAAAAGGCAAAAGATGAATACATGAATGTCACCTTAAGTAATTTTGTCAGAACATCTCCGTCTAAGTTTTGGCAATAGCTTAATTCAAAGTCACGTCAGACCAGTAATCCATCACCAACTGAAGCTACAGGCTACAGAGTTCAATGTATACTTTATTTCAGTATTTACACAAGACAACAGTAGACAACCCAACCTTCAATTCCTTCCTAGCTACTCAGCAAAACTAGACGACTTAATCTTAACCGAGTCGGGAATTTTTTCCCTCTTACTTGAAATTGACCCAAAAATATCCTGTGGTCCTGACAACATACCAAATGCATTTTTGAAGCGCTACGCTGAATGGATTTCCAAGTTCCTACTGATTATTTTTTTTAAATCATTGCAAATGGGCGAGGTTCCAGTGAAATGGAAAACTGCTAAGGTTATCCCTATATATAAATCGGGTGACCCTACCAGCACAGCAAAATACCGACCAATCTCGCTTACTTGTACAGCCCGCTAAATCCTTGAACACATAATCCTAAAACACATAGTGTCATTCGTAGAAAAAAATAATTTAATTGTCTCTAATCAGCATGGATTTAGAAAAGGATTGTCTACGACTACTCAATTGATTGAGACAATCCACGACTTAGCGATTACATTGGACAAATGCAGTCAAACCGACGTGATATTCCTAGATTTATCTAAAGCATTCGATCGAGTTTCCCATCCAAAGTTGCTTCAAAAACTTATCTACTACCTCGGTGACAACAACATCACCAAGTGGATAAAAAGTTATCTTACAGGTCGACGTCAATATGTATGTTTCGAAGACTACTCTTCGGATTTCGGCGATGTGCAATCTGGCGTCCAACAAGGAGCCGTTTTAGCTCCTATCCTCTTTCTTCTTTTTATCAATGATTTACACAATAATACTAACGCGACAGTAAGAATGTTTGCAGATGACTGTGTTATCTACAACGAAATAACCTGTCGCGATGATCAGATAACCTTAAACAGTGCACTTGAAAATATAACACAATGGTGCCAAACGTGGCAGATGGTGATTAACACAGAGAAAAAAGTTTGTATGACTGTAACGAATAAAATAGCGCCCATGAACTACCCGTATTATTTACAAGGACAGATGTTAAAGAAAGTAGAAGAGTATAAATATTTAGGCGTCATAATTTCATCAGATCTTAAATGGAACAAGCAGGTAACATATATTGTTAATAAATCACTGGCAGTTCTATACTCGTTAAAACGGAAGCTCAGATCCGCATCAATAGATACTAAACGCTTAGCATACCTGCCACTAGTTCGCTCTGTACTGGAATATGGAATAGTAGGTTGGTTTCCCTTCCGTAAGCAGTACATAGCAAAATTGGAGAGCGTACAAATGAAAGCGATTAGATTTATTTATAATAAGTATCGCCGTCTTGACTCCCCCACAGAGCTATTAAGGCGAGCTGAACTTCCCACTATACAAAATCGAGCTCGACTACTTCGTCTTAAGTTTCTTTTCCTTCTCCTTAATGGTAGTACGAAAATCAATGCGAGTGGCTACTTGCTACAGACAGATACACGTAGTTCTCGAACAAAACACACCAAGCACTTAACAGAATACAGATTTCACAATGAAATATTCAGGTACTCCTTTTTCCCACGTGCAATCCGCGAATGGAACATGTTGCCTGATGACGTTGTCACCTGTACATCACTCGAAACCTTTATCGCCAAGTTATCAAACTATGCTCTGTAGCTACGATCTGCACATAAGTGAGCGGCGTCGTACAATGGCATTCCAATTCACTTAGCAGTGTCTTGTATTCTGCCGTGACATAAACACCTGCTGAATCTTGTCTTTTGCGCATTGCATATCCAAAAAATTTACATTTTCTTTCCTTGTTCTTCTGTGTGCTAAACCTTCCAGCATAGCGTTTACTACCATTTTTCCCCGCTCCTGTTAAAGAAATTGTGTAATGATTATAGAGCGCATATGTACTGCCTTGTTCACCCAAACTTGTCTATGTCCGCGCCTACTTGAACTGTGTTCTCTTGAAGATGTATCTTACCCCTTTCCTGCAACAGCCTCATATGTGAGGCTATCAGTGTGTTCAAATAAATAAACAAATAAATTTTATGCCCTGAAAAAGTGGCTGTTTGTGATTATTTATCCACGTTGTCCGCATATGGTCTGGAATGTACAATTGCAGCTCCTACTAGAGCGGCATTAGTTAGTAATAGCCTAGTGCAATCTTGTTTAGATCACATAGCGGCCAGAGCTCCCTGCTGTTCATTTAGCTCATGTACTATTCTACAACGCATGGCGGACCACTATTTCGTAGCATGTCGTCTAGTTCTACCAGACGCGTCTAGAACGTCATTGGGGGAAACTGGATCTGGGCAGCGTAAATGCCTTGTCCCTACTGTTAATCAATCCAAGCTTGATAACATTATCGTTTCGTTTGACTGGTGATCCTTAACCAAAAATTCTTCGGCCAAATTTTGAATTGCAGTGCACACGGCTGATAGCTAAGCCGATAAGAATGAACACTGCTGGATGAACACGGAAATTCTTGCTTCCATTTCGTATCGAGACAACTTATGGAAACGCTGCACAAGAAATCCCAGAAACCAAAGACGGCGATTAGAATACAAGTCGGCAAGAAATAGAGTTGTTGCTCTTCTGCGTGGCGCCAACCGCCGTTACTTTTTCTATAAATTCCAACAATCTTCAAATAATGTAACCAAAACTTGGTCTTTGGTAAATCATCTCAGAGGAGTGAGTTCCAATAACCGTTCTATTTTCGGTGCTTTTCAACAACCTCCCACAGAAGTGGCTGATGCTTTCAACAGGCACTTTGTTAAAGCGTCCCAAAGGGCTGTCTGTCCACATACAAGCACTCCGCCGTTAGGGCATTCCGTATCTGCGTCGGCTTTTCTTCCGAGAATTTTGAAGGGTGATCTGGAAGAAATTATTGTCAGTTTCCGTCCTAGCAAGCCCACTGGATATGATGGAATTTCTTTACACACCATCAGAAGGAATTTCAGTGCGCTGTCAGATATTATCCTGCATATACTGAATGGTTTTTTGGAAGGCGACGAAATTCCAGAATACTTAAAAACTGCAGTTATTGTACCACTGCACAAGTCAGGGAAGAAAGATAGTATTGAAAACTATCGGCCAATTTCTATATTGCCGATTACCGCTCAGGTCTTAGAAAAATTTCTTTTCCACCCTATGTCTTCTTTTCTTAACAAATTTTCTATCCTCACCAATCGACAGTTTGGCTTTGTTTCAGGGCGTGGTACTGTGGCACTGCTTGGCTAATTTTCAGATGAACTGTTCTCGGCATTTGATCAAAATCTTTTCACATGTGCGCTATTCTTAGATGTAGCGAAAGCGTTTGACACTCTGAATCATCAAATCTTGTTAAGTAAACTGCATTTTTGGGGATTTCGTGGGCCTTTTTACAAAGTTCTCGGAAATTACTTGAGCAACCAATTTCAGGTGGTCTCTACCGATGGTAAGGGCATATTTAGTTCTAAGCTGTCGGTAAACGCTGGAGTTCTTCAGGGGTCCATTTTGTCGCCATTGTTGTTTAATATCTTTGTTAACGACTTCCCTTTGGCAATTTCGAAATGTTCAGTATTCCAGTATGCTGACGACACTGTATTATTAGCGAAACACCTTTCTTATAAAACATCCACTGAAATGTTGCAAAATGACGTGTACAAGAAAATGCTTTGGTTCTCTAATAATGGAATTGTTGTAAATGCCCAAAAAACAAAACTTGTTTGTTTTAGCTCCCCACTTAAGACTACTGTTGTTATCATGCCTCTCTACTTGCATGAGTCAGACTGTGTTCATTGTAAATGTGCACCTATTCCATACGTGGATTGTGTGAAATATCTCTGAATCTATTTCGATAGTAATTTATCGTGGCAACATCATTATCACTTATTTGTTCTCAACTGAGGTCAGTAGCCTGGCTGTTATTTATTATCAAAGGTATTGGACCCTTGTCTGTAAAAAAGATTATAGCACAGGCACTAGGTTACAGTGTGTTGAGGTATGACATTACAGTCTTTGGCTTTTGTTCGGATCGTTGGAGATGCAGGGTTGACCGGATTATACAAAACATTCTTAAAATGTTGCGTACAATTCCCCAATAGTAACATCTGCAAATATCTTCCGTGAACTTGGGCTACCCAACTTCCATTAATTACTTATAGAAACAGTTGTCTTTAAACATTTCTGGAATTCCGCTTTCAAACAAAAACGTGCCGCCGCAAGGGAGCTTAGAAAACATGTCCGTTATTTAGTTCCGCGTCCAGCCACAAGGTATGGCGCGGCCAGACGCTGTGCGTATGTGCCTGACATATTTTACAAATTACCAGAAGAAATCTTTAACGCGACATCAAAAAGCACGCTCAAACACTTCTTAAAGCAGCTACAGTAAAATTACCCTCTTGTACATTTTTTTTTTGCATCGCAATATTTACCTCTTCATCTTTTGTTATATGTAGATAACAAATGTTATTTTATTCTTTTCAATTTTGTGCCTTTCATTTTTTTTATTCATCTCTCATCAATTTATGTAAATTTTTTTTGCTTTGTCTATTACACTCATAGGCACGGTCCTACAAGCCAACTGTGGCTTAGACCGGCCTGCTTGTGTTATATTGTATATTTTGTTGCAATAAACAATATTATTATTATTATTATTATTATTATTACATACAGCGATATAGTGCGTGCGACGGGCAGCGAAAGTTTTATCTTCCTTGGACTTTTAAACAGAACTTCACGCTGACGGGGACGGCAAAAATGCACCTGGGGTGTCCATATAATTGCTATCACTATAAGAAGTGATAGGCATAGTCGACTAGTTACCAAAATGTACAATGAAGTTTTTAACTATTGACCTTATAGGGCATGTTGGGCTGCAGAGCCCGACATCGCGGGACTGAATCCCGCACACGGAGGCGGCATTTCAATGGGGCAAAATGAGAGAACACGACTGCTTAGATTTAGGTGTGCGATAAAGAACCCCAGGTGGTCTAAATTTTCGGATTCTCCCTCTACGTCGGCCCTCATAACTAGTAGCGCATATAGCGATTTACGAATTTTAGCGGATGAGACCGCAAGGCATATCTAGCTGAAAGTAATCTTTTTTTTTTTTGGGGGGGGGGGGTGAGGAAGAGAAAGAAAGGTTGATTGCAAGCGTGTTTAATCAGTTGAGCGTCTGGTTGGCAAGAAGTGACTAAATACTTACTTATGAAATATTTCCACGTTTATATTAAATTATTTCACAGATGCTACAGTCGTGCGCACCAGAAAAGTTCGAAGCGCCGCTGTACAAGGTGCATTACAGGCGTAGTTATCGATCTAATGATTCTTAATATACGGCTATAAATATCACCAAGCTATGCCTTGACAATCTGAAAAGAAAGGGCATCCTGTGTGCGGCCTTACAGAATACAGCAAAATTTCTACTGAAACTGATTTTGTCGAGCAGTTGCAGAAGGAATTGTACTTCCCTGTAATATTAAAACACACCTCAACATTTTCCCCTCACATAATTTTACTCGGTATGCATGGTTGAACCACATTTCCTTTGCGCTGAAAGCTAGTGTCATGTCCCGTTCAATTAAGATGCCGAAAAAAATATGAGTAAATCTCTTGCATGAAGCCGTAAATAACCGACATGTATTAAACCACGCACCCAGATCTGGAGTAAATCGCGTGATTTCTAAAACTATGAAGTCGTTTCCTTGTACAGCTGGCCAACAACAACGGGAATGTCGACTAAGTGATTCGTGTTACGTTCGATAATAGGGTAAAATGCAGTATTTAGTAATTATCTAGACCGCTCATAATTACCCATGAGAATTCTGAGTTTGTCCAGCAGGGAATCAACTGCCCATTTCTTTCGCTTTGCTGGTTTCATCGGTACCCGCCAATCGTACCGCTATGAAGTCAGTGCGTAAGGTGAACCTAAATTGATTATTCTTTGAAGTATCTGTCGACCATTTCTTGGTGAAAAAAACAAATAACCAGAGCTGTCACATGAGAAAACCCGAAACATGGTAAGTGCTAGCCACAGTTTCACTCCGAAGTTTTTTTCTTTTTTGGTTACGAACACTTCTATGTTTATTAGTTTAACTGTGACTCCAGCTAGTTACGCATAACTTTTCGAAGCGCGACACCATAGCGCAATTACGTAAAAATTATTTAACGTTCATGTGGTCACGGATGATGTGGGTTTTCTGCATGGAAATGAATGAACAGTAAAGATATAGTTAGTTTTCTCCCAGACTTCGAAGCCATAACTAATTGTTGTAACGAGTGGTGCATCGATATAAACCTTAACAAATATAAAATTATACGCATGTGTCATGGTGCGTCATTATTCTTGTGGGCAAAGCACCAATAAATGGACGCCAAAAGGTTGAACTAGGTACCGAAGAGCAAAACAGCGATTGCTGACAACTCGGGTAAGTGGCCTAAAGAAGCCGAAGTCAGGTTTAGAGATTATTGTGTTTTTGTCGTCGGCTCGACCGTGATAACCCCAAGGCTTTTTCTAGGAACCCCTGTGTATTCTCTGCCCGCGCGTGCATTGAGAATGCTCTGAAATATGTGGTATCTCTGTGAAATCCTGTGTCCACGACTTGCTTACACTGCATGTTTGCCGACAGCAACATGTCGCCGGCTGTCGTCGTTTATTCTATGTTAACGAACAATAAAGACCCGCCACGGACTCAAGGGTGTGCTTCTGTGGTGCAATACAAGTGCGCGACCTCCAGCAGGAGGGTGGAATCACCCATTCCTTCGCTGCTAAATAAAAGTGGCGCGGCCGAGACCTTAGGAAGAGCCGGGATACAATTGGGTGTACCTAATTGAATAGTCACAAATATCTGCCGTTCCTCAGCACACGGAACCAAGGAAAAGATGGGTTGTATTAACGCAGGATTCAGACCTAGCTAAGCAGTCTGGAAGCTGAGCTGAAAATCTGTTCAAAAGCGTCAAGGAGCTAGCACCGTCCAGTATCGCCTGGGCCACTTAGCTGCGTCGGAACTGCGAATTACTACTTGACGTAACCTACTTGAAAACACAACAGGAAATTTCAGCCTGTCGTATTTTGGGACGTTGTTTCCGTCCTTTTGTTGTCTGTCGTTCTGTTGTCTGTCGTTCTGTTGTGTGACGTTCTGTTGTCTGTAGTGTGATGTCCTGTAGTTGAGAGTTCCGTAGTTCTTGATCTATATTTAATTAAAAACTGACAGAGACCCCTTTAAAGCTATGTAGTTTTGTTAGTACAGAAAAAAATATAAGAATTATGAAAGCTTCCCCGCCGGGGAATCGACCTTGGAACCTAAGGATAGCGAACGCAGCATCTTACCCCTGCACCCCACGGAAATTTTTTTCGCTTATGGCATGTAATTATCAGTAGTGAGAATTATGAGAATTTGAAATCCCACAAGTAACGCCGGAAGAAGAACGCCTTGGGATGTATGCAAAGGGGGAAGGCAGCTGGGGAGTATCAGGTAACAGCAGATTTGTTGAAGGATGATGGAAACATTGTTCTAGGAAGACTGGCCACCCTATATACACAATGCCTCATGACCTCGAGCCTACACGAATCTTGGAAGAACGCTAACATTATCCTATTACATAAGAAAGGGGACGCCAAAGACTTGTAAAATTAGAGACCGATCAGCTTACTGTCCGTGGCCTACAAATTATTTAGTAAGGTAATCGCAAATAGAATCAGGAACACCTTATGCTTCTGTCAACCAAAGGACCAGGCAGGTTTCTGTAAAGGCTACTCAACAATAGACCATATTCACACTACCAATCGGGTGATAGAGAAATGTGCAGAATATAACAGACCATTATATATAGCTTTGATTGATTACGAAACAGCGTTTGATTAAGTCGAAACCTCAGCAGTTATGGAGGCATTACGGAATCAGGGTGTAGACGAGGCATATGTAAAAATACTAAAAGATATCTATAGCGGCTCCACAGCCAGCGTAGTCCTCCATAAAGAAAGCAACAAAATCCCAATAAAGAAAGGCGTCCGACAAGGAGACACGATCTCTCCAATGCTATTCACAGCGTGTTTACAGGAGGTATTCAGAGACCTGGAGTGGGAAGAATTGGGGATAAAAGTTGAGGAAGAATACCTTAGTAACTTGCGATTCGCTGATATTGCCTGGCTTAGTAACTCAGGAGACCAATTGCAATGCATGCTCACTGACTTGGAGAGGTAAAGCAGAAGGGTGGGTTTAAAATTTATTCTGCAGAAAACTAAAGTAATGTTTAACAGTCTCGGAAGAGAACAGCAGTTTTCGATAGGTAGTGAGGCACTGGAAGTGGTAAGCGAATAAAACTACTTAGGGCAGGTAGTGACCATGGATCCGGATCCGGATCCGGAGAATAAGAATGGGCTGGGGTGTGTTTGGCAGGCATTCTCAAATCATGAACAGCAGGTTGCCACTATCCCTCAAAAGGAAAGTGTATAACGGCTGTGTGTTACCAGTACTCACGTATGGGGCAGAAACCTGGAGGCTTACGAAAAGGGTTTTGCCTAAATTGAGGACGACGCAACGAGCTATGGAAAGAAGAACGATGGCTGTAACGTTAAGGGATAGGAAAAGAGCAGATTGGGTGAGGGAACAAACGCGAGTTAATGACATCTTAGTTGAAATCAAGAAAAAGAAATGGGCATGGGCAGGACATGTAATGAGGAGGGAAGATAACCGATGGTCATTAAGGGTTACGGAGTGCATTCCAAGGAAAGGGAAGCGCAGCTGGGGGCGGCAGACAGTTAGGTGGGCGGATGACATTAAGAAGTTTGCAGGGACCACATGGCCACAATTAGTACATGACAGGGCTAGTTGGAGAAGTATGGGAGAGGCCTTTTCCCTGCAGTGGACGTAACCAGGTTGATGATGATGATGATGATAATGATGGTGGTGGTGGTGATGATGATGATGATGATGATGACGACGACGACGACGACGACCTATGAGCAAGCGTGAGAAACAAATGCACACATGGTGTCCAGTTCAATGACAGTTCAAAATTGTGGCAAACAAGCGCAAGCTTGCAGACGCGAAATCCCTTCATGTATGTTGTAAAATGCAGCAACCAGACTACGCACTTGAGCAGTCTCTTCTCGGAAGATAGCTCTTGTCGAGCGAGGTGACTTGGCATGTCTCTCGATCATTCGACTTCTTCATAATGAATAAAGTCCTAATACCATAATCAAATCATATGGTGTATTACTGGCTGTCTTATTGAAAGGAAGGAACTGGGCACCATTATATGTGAGAGGAAAGTCTTTTTTGATAGTTCTTTGTAAAATGTCTCAAAAATGAAATTCGTCACGACAAAGTATAAAGAAATATTCTATTGTCTCGGGTTGATTGCAAAGCCTACAGTTTGTATTCCAGGGTACATACAGTCCTTTTTTCCTGAAGCCACGTTTTAACTGACAGTGTAGAGATGTGCTGCTCAAATAAAAATGTTTTCACTGCTGGCGCAAAGCGCATTCTACGGACACGGCAAAGAACATCTTGACCAAATAGAGACAGATATGGCTTTCGGTACAGAGGTTTCGGGAAAAGGTTATCTATAAGTGCTACATTTAGTGACGTGCGATTAACGGTATACAAATATTCAAGCGTGAATCTGGCTTTTAAGAACGAAAAAGTATCGACAAGTTCCTTTAGGAAGCGCCATATCGGTAGTTCTTGAGCAAAGTTTGTCGTGTCAAAAAGAAAAGGGAGGTGTGACGCAAGACGCGCTCGATTAACAGCGAGAAGGAATGGACGACGCACATTTTAAGATAATATAAGCGCATGGCCAACAATCGCACAAACAAATGCACAAGACCCAGGCCTCGCTTTTTAACCATAAGAAAAAGGTTGTCCCATCTCATGGCTTCCCATTATGAATGCCAAATAAAACATGCAAATATTCTATGAAATGCTTCAGCATAGACACTTGAGCAGTGCAAGACCTGCAGAACATAAGAAAGCTTATAAGCGAGAAATGTATTGCATGCCTTAGCTCTCACAAAAATGGACAGATCACGTCCCTGCCAGCTTGCCACCTTTCGATGGATAGTGGTTATCGTGGTTATATATTTACACTATCAATCAGGTGATAGAAAATGTGCGGAATATAACCAACTGCTATATATAGCTTTCATTGACTACGAGAAAGCGTTTGAATCAGTCGAAACATCAGCAGTCGTGGAAGCATTACGGAATCAGAGTTTAGACGAGGTGTATGTAAATATACTGAAAGATATCTATAGGGGCTCCACAGCCACCGTAGTCCTCCATAATGAAAGCAACAAAATCCCAATAAAGAAAGGCGTCAGGCAGGCAGATGCGATCTCTCCAATGCTATTCACAGCGTGTTTACAGGAGGTATTCAGAGACCTGCATTGGGAAGAATTGGGGATAAAAGTTAATGGAGAATACCTTAGTAACTTGCGATTCGCTGATGATATTGCCTTGCTTAGTAAGTCAGGGGAACAATTGGAATGCATGCTCACTGACCTGGAGAGGCAAAGCAGAAGAGTGGGCCTAAAAATTAATCTGCAGAAAGCTAAGGTAATGTTTAACATTCTCGGAAGAGAACAGCAGTTTACGATAGGTAGCGAGGCACTGGAAGTGGCAAGAGAATCATGAGACTAAAATAATCACAATAATAAGATTGCGCCGGGTGCGTTTGGCAGGCATTCTCAGATCATGAACAGCAGGTTACCAATATTCCTTAAGGAAATATGTATAACAGCTGTGTCTTAGCAGTACTCACGTATGGGGCAGAAACCTGGAGGCTTACCAAAAGAGTTCTACTTAAATTGAGGATGACGCAGTGAGCTATGGAAAGAAGAATGATAAGTGTAACGTTAGGGGATAAGAGAAGAGCAGATTGGGTGAGGGAACAAACGCGAGTTAATGACATCTTACTTGAAATCAAGAAAAAGAAATGGGCATGGGCCAGCAATGTTGAGGAGGGAAGATTACCGATGGTCATTAAGAGTTACGGAATGGATTCCAATAGAAGGGAAGCGTAGCAGGGGACGACAGAAAGTTAGGTGTGCGGATCAGATTAAGAAGGTTGCAGGGACAACATGGCCACAATTAGTACATGACCGGGGTAGTTGGAGAAGTATGGGAGAGGCCTTTTTCCTGCAGTGGGCGTAACCAGGCTGATAATGATGGTGATTATTGATGATGCTCATGCTTGATTTATGATGATGATTGATCTATGATGATGACTGATGGATGATGGGTGATTGCTGATGACGATGATTATTATTATCGTAGACGTCCAATAAGGTCCACTTTTCCGGAAGTTATCGAGAGGCGCAGCAAGATATCGCAACGGAGATTGATTCCAATGAATATTCGTGAATACAGAGGGAGTGCAGGGAGCTGCTGCAGTCTCACAGAAACGCCGGGTAGCGTTTATTGCCTGGGTAATGCTTTGCTTATCGACGCAAAAGGGGGCAATGTCAGCTGCATAAGCTGGCACTTTAAATTTGATCATCTGCATACCTATATGCTTTAATGCTCGAGTCGCAAAGTACGCTTAAGCAATGTGGTTCCAAGTATATAGCGAAGAGTAAAGGCGAGCGCGGACAACCATGACGAACGGATGAATGTACCTGTATTGTGTCTGAGAGGGTATGGTTGACAATTAACTTTGGTGTGCAATGTTTAGACGAAGTGTTATACCATTGTATAATACTTCCCCTAACTGAAGATGTCCCAGTAGTTGGAACAAAAAGTCGTGCTGAACCTTATCAAAGGAATCGGCAAGGTCAATCTGGAGAAGAGCTACTTGATCTGTACTACTCTCTATGCTTTCAAGGACTGAACGTCCGATACGAACATTTGTCTATATAAAGCGGCCTCGAATTCCGCATGTTTGACGGTCACCTAATAATTTTGTAATGACTGTCTGCAACCTATTTATCAGTACATGTGCAAATATATTGTAATCGACTTTACATAATAATAACGGCCTATATACGTAAACTTTCTTTAGCACTTCAGTATCAGTGTTCTTTGTTTTAAGGTTGTGTGGCCCTGATTGAAAGATGGAGGAAACTCACCATATTTATAGGCTTCCTCGAAAACCTATTCAAGAAAAGGACACAGGAATCCCTGAAATTTATATAAAATTCAGCATTAAGGCCATCAGAGCTAGGCGTCTTGGTTTTCGGCAGCATTTGGACGGCAAATTTAATTTCTTCGTGACTTATTGGCCCAATAACGCTGAGCCGATAATCTTCTTGCAAGTGTGTTAATAAGCGAAATAACCTGATCAGCTTTTTCTTCGTATTCATTCTGAGGTTTAACTGCAGTGAAAAGATTTTTATATTGAGCTTCAAATACGGGTATTATTTGGGACGTTTCTGTGTATATAGACCCACCAGACTTAATTTCTAATATTTGCTTGGAAAGCACGTATCGCTTTTCATCACCTAGAGTCTTTTTTGTGGGCAGCTGCTCTGTGAAGTGAGTTATGCGTGAACGCTCATTGCTCCTTTGTACACTTCCGTCTCATATTTCTGTATTTGTGCTGGAACTGTATTTATCTCATCACTATACAACCCTGGTTCTTGGCTTTCGAAAGCGTGCAGCTTGTGAAGTAGATCATGGAGGTAATCCTTTTCAGTTTTTTTTTTCTTTGAGACAGCTCACATGAAATGGCAATCGCCAACATTTCCCATTGAGTAAACAATGGAAGCTGTTGACATTGTGCTATTTCTAGCAATACTTATATCGGCTTTTCTCGGCCGTGTAGACTTAAAACAATGATGGGGTTTTACGTGCCAAAACCACTTTCTGATTATGAATAACGCCGTAGTGGGGGACTCCGGAAATTTCAGCCACCTGCGGTTCTTTAACGTGCACCTAAATCTGAGTTCACGGGTGTTTTCAAATTTTGCCTCCATCGAAGTGCGGCTGCCGTGGCCGGGATGCCGTATAAACTGCGAAACATTTGCTTACTAACTGAATTACCATGATTGGTGCCAGCGCGCACAGGAACGCGTGAACACATCACACACGATCACCGCGGACACTCGTTGTCCAACACGGGCGCGAGAAAGCGCGGTGGCAGCAACGAGCGAAATGACGTTTGTGCTGTCTATCACTTCCACGCAAACTCAGCGCCGAGAACAACGCGCACAAAGGTATCAGCTGTCTGCAGATCGCTTTAAATAGAGGCCCGCGAGCACACAAACTACTCTGTTGCTCGCGGAGTATAATCCGTCCCCGTCCCTCCCTATCTGGCACGAGATTGTTCCGCGGTCGTCAGTTCCCCTTGTGCCGCTCACGAAATACGCAGCGCTCCCGGAGCACAAGGCCACCCCACTCTCTCCCTCACTCCCATCCCCGCAAGGCCTTTCGCGTAACACCTCTCTGCCTTTTCCGACGTCGCGCGCGCCAGAATTATCCGCGAAGTTCGGCTCCCCTCAGATGCTTTCACTTGCCCATACAGCATAGGGCGTGCGGCCACGTTGTTATTGCTCGTGGACGTTGTCGGATCATCATGGTGAGGCCGATGGCAAAAATGTACCTGCGGTGCCCATATATTTCCTATCTATATAGGATTACACTGGAGAATTGAATACAGTTGATCATCTACACCATTTGACAAGGCTGTTGGCACAGGTGGTATTCCTTCCATCAGCGTCGAAATAGTTGTTAAGGAGTTTCGCACCAACAAATGAGAATTGCCAACAAGACAACTTAGTGTGCCCTGCTAGACGTGCGAAACCGTGCTTTGGCTGCTGCCTTTTTTGGACACGATCAAGAGTAGCTGGTTGCAGAGCTTGTGCGTCTTGCAAGTGAAAAATTATCGGTGCATTGTTTAGGCAATATTTAGCCGAACACAAAATTACAGCAATCATAGGCAGATATAAATGTCTAAATATGAATATACCGTATAATATGCTCAAGAGCGAATCACATGTGGCACCAATGAGGGGGCAAAATAGAGAAGAAAAAACGTAAAAAGCACCGACGCATTCACACGCATATTGCTCAGAAAATAATCAAAAACAAGATAAACAGTCTCCGAACCTGTTGCAAATCAGCAGTACGGGATATTGCTAAAAGTTTAAAACCGCAACGGAAATGATATGAAAGCGACATTTGAAACTGTTTTAATGAGGCGGAATGATGGAATTCGGGGGTAAGAAATTTTATTATACTTTTCTTTTAGCGAATAAAGAATATTTAAAGCACTTTTTATCCCACTGTGATTGGTCCCAATTGTTCTTTATAGAAACTTCCTAAGGTTCGAGAAGAACGCAGATTTAGGTAAAGAACAGCATTCACAATAAATGAGTTACAGTGTAAATGGTACCATGATTTCTATCTCGCGATTCTTCTATGTTCAGCAAGCTTAGAATGTTTAAGATAATTTAACACATTAGTGACAGAACATATGTGTCCGTATCACGATAGTATGAATGAAGCCACTCTTTTCTGGACTTTTTCAAGCTTGTCTAGAAGACATCTTTGGTGTGGATCTCATTTAGCGCTCGCTAATTTTAACGAGGGACGCACAAGGGCTCCATAGGCGCTTAACTTGACCTTCAGAATAGGACGCTTTACCTTCCTTCCTTTAAATGTTCTTACTGTGCATTTTCAAGTTCATATATTCTTATATTATTATGCCAAGGTATTTAAAAGAATTAAGCTTTGTTTAATGGTGTACATTAATATCATATTCAAATGCTACCATGTTTTAGTTCCGTTAGTCAGCCGCATGTATGATGTCTTGCTGAAATAAATGTTCATTTTGTTTTTTGCGCACCAGGTCGCGACCACCGGGAGCGCAGAATTTAGTGTAATTTGGTCTCAGCAGTCGATAATTACTGAGTGAAGGAAACAATTATCCGCAAATGTAAGTACTCAAATATCAGAAGGAATTGTGTCTTACAAAGCATTTATGCATCACAGAAAGAGAACTGGACCAAGCACAGGGCCCCGAGGGATATTTGAAGTCACCCCTAGATCATGTATATATTTCCTTATTTTCTCATCTCGCAATAAACAGCTGGTAGTCTCCGCTATTTCTATTTCCATCCTTGATGTATTTTGCACAGTACTTGTTCTGTTTTTATATTTTATACAACATTGTCTTCAAAAGGTCACGGTGATATTAATGCTCAAATTATTTGTCGTTTACAGTGGATGAGCATAATCTGAAAAAAATAATCATAAATCTGTATATGCAACGTTCGCATACCAGAAGTATTTTGTGCTCACTTGGGGAGAGAAAAAAAAAGTTACAGGTAACAAAAGTAAACTCCACTCTTCATTTCATTTCACTGGTTTTATGAAGAAACCTTAGGAATTGGTTTTTATTGATCTGTATATACACTAAACAACGTGTCCGCCTCCACCATGAAGTGTGTGTTTTTTGTCTTTTTTTGCTTTTTAACAACCTTGAAAGTCTTCCTCAAAGTCGTTTTGATAGCATTGTGTCCAAGGTGAAAGTCCGGCATAATTCCCTCTTATGAAAAGCAATATCAGTTCTCCTCAAAACAGTTCTTTTCACTGTATTCAAAATACTTTTCAGAGCCCTACCAGCGGTGAGTTCGAGTGGCTTAGTGCGATTTATTTTTATTTTTCGGGGACTCCTTAGAATGTCCGTAATGATGCCCAATAACTATGAGCCATATTACAGATAATATGATAGATTGTTTTAAATAATTTACAACTTCGTGCTTGGAGTTTTTTTTTTTTCATTTATGAAGCGATGTTCCTGATTGTACCTCGAAATCCACGCCAATAAAGGCAACGCTATAAAATGCCTGGCTAAATTGGTGTACTGATCAAATAGGCGCAGCATGACATCGCAGCAGCATTAGGGAGGGAGAAAACTAAGAAGCTACTTCGTGGATTTTGACCTTCTCAAAGCGGTAGCATTCTTTGATTTAGGCATCGTTGGGGAAACATTGGTGCGTATCACCAAGTCAACGCATCATGGGCGACGGCTTTCAATAAAACACGCGTTCAATTTTAGTAATACAGTATAACTCGATTATTCCTATCAGCGCAGTTGTTCCCATAAGAAATACTCTTGCACAACAAAGTATTTCACGATAATAAAAAGGCCACTGTTGTATTGAGAGCTGCCTGAATAGCGTAACGTTTCGACAAGGAATGTTAACACTATATTGAAGCTAGGTGATTATAAGAATTCTAGGCAAATAAATGAATGTGTGTGAGCTCCTAAAGGGAATTCTGCAACACAGCAAAGCCATCTAAAGGCGTACAAACTGGTTGCAGAGGCCGCTACGGAGGTATACCATTGCTAACAATGAAAATGAAGCTTAAAAGGAGAAATTAAAGCACCCGCGGAACAAAACCGAAATAATTAAACTGCCGTAAATAATGCAAGCTGCGGTAAAAGTAAACTCCTAAAAATGTGAAGATAAAAACGAGGACACTCTTGCGTAAGAATAATTTAGGCAATTGAGAAACAAAGTGAAAGTTAAAATAGGACTAGCCAGGAAGCGCTAGGACACAGGCAAGTTTTCAGCTTCCAGTCATAAGATTAAAAAAAAAAAAAAACATGGAACTTGGCTAACTCTATCGTAGGGAAATCTACAAAGAAGAGCACAAATGACGCTGTTACGGACTCCTTTCCCCAGTCACCCGCTTTGCATATAGCAAATGATTTGAACGAGAACTTTTTGAGCAAGCAAAGAACACCACAAATGGGTGCACACCAGCAAATTTCCGAAAAAATACTACGTTCTCTAGCGTTCGTTCTGTTTTCCTTTTGGCACTTCATAAGAAATAATTGTGGGATAGAATACGATCTAAGACAATAATGAAGTCTGAACATTTTGATCAAATTAGGATGATAGATATAGCATCAAATTTTGGTATGCTCAAATGAAGACTGCTTTAGATCCTAAATAAAACAATTAAAAACGGCCAGAATTATGAAAACATGAACGTTAGCATTGTCAGATCCCTTTATTAAAAAGATCTGAAAATGTTTACAGTAATTACCCGCCAATATGTACTCTTTCGTCTTTGGAAGGCACATTGGAAAAAAATAATCCATGTTGATTCTGCTCCATTCTGACTTCGACAAAATGCATTTGACAGATCAGATGATGAAGTGTTACTCTGAAAACTAAGCTGCTGTGGCTTCACAGGCCCCTAGTGCTCATTTATTTTTATTATTTAACAGGTAGACAGTATTGTGCCCGCGTAGCGGAGTCCTATTGCTTTTTGTTGTGTGTGAAATGAGGTGTGCCGCAATGGTCTTTTGGGACAATACCTGTTTAACCTTTATATGAACCACCATAGAGGCTTACCACTTAAACAAAACCGAAATTGTGGGCTGATGGCAGGGCTTTGGTTATATGGAGCAATTTTTTTTACGAATCTGCTCGAGTGGTACAGTATGACGCATTTAACTGCTTCGTTCACAACAAGGTGTTGATTAATAAATTGAAGACTAACAGGATATGGTGTGACCGCGATCACTCCGATGCATGAACTCAAAAGAAACAAAATGTCGGCGTCTACAGTTCGGCAATACGCTTTCATGGAATGTCCACATTGAAGAGCTCGAAAGACGTTTATGGTGGTGTGTGCGCTCGTTGGAATGCCCTAAATAATTTGTGCGATACAAACGTTCGTAAAATGGTCTACAAATCGCTTGGGGAATCGACCATACGGTACAAAATAGCAAATTACTGCTTGGCTTATTCTGGTAGGACTAATATATTTATCAATATCTTTAAAAAATTGCCCCTAGCCTTACTCATGGCACACTTGATCATGGGCAGGATGTCCTGTAGAGTATGTACCCTTTGAATATGTTGTTTGCCGAGCAACACATTCTGGTTGGCGCCATGTGGAAAAATGTTTTTTTTTTTTTTACAAATTCAAGAACTTGAACGTTGAACCTTGCTGCTTACGTCAGCTAGAAAAAAAAGCTCTCCATCATTGCCCTGCAAAAGTTGATGTCCAGAGAAGCTGTTGAAAACCACTACTACGCTTCTGAGGACGGTATGCAATGCTTTATGGCTTTGCAGTAATGCTAGTAGGGCTAATTTATATAAATTGTGCGAATGGAAATAATGGTAATTTTGACAACACGCCGCCGCCCATAGCAGTGCTGCATAAACATCAGAATCAGTTGCTAGGCTGATAATTTTATACACGAAAGGTTAGGGACGTCACACCCCCCGTCGCAAGCTGGCGACACTGCGGCACTTTGCGCAATAGTAATCGTTACCGGGAGACCTATGTGGAGACCGCTCCGTGCTTTGTATTGCCATCACCAGTGCCTAATTGTAAATTATGTTGTTCGGATGCCTTTTTTAGCTTGGCTTTTATTAGAATATGTGCTGTTGAGTATGTTGTATGAGCCACTCTAAAGAATCAGTGCACTGTTCGCTTCACGTTGCAGAATGCTTGTAATCTCTGCCTTACGAGGATATGAACCCTTGCTTACGGTATAAGCCATTGATGATGGTAGTTTTTTGTCGACGGACGTGAAAGAATACCGGGATCTTAGCCACATAGAGCTTTGCTGTAGTACGTTGTGCCTCATACGTACAAACTAAGGCAAGAGAAAATGTGATATCTACATTCCGGCTAATTTTGATAATTTGAAAGATATTATTAGAACGAATTAGAATGAAATTATTTTCTAAGGACATGTGTGATATTTAATGCCTACATTGGGTAAGCCTTTTCTTCAAGATTTCGTAAGCCCGTATGAGAATGACGGAGCGCATTCAGAAGACTCCTGTATACTACGTACCATTTTCATATTTTCTTACTATTTGGAACCTGTGCCTGCAAACTGGTCGCGAAGTTATGTTTGATGTTAACGCCTTTCTTTTAATATGCCATATAGGCATAGTATGTGGCTCCCTTCTCAATATCACATCACCCAATTTTGTTTCATGTTTCATTTTTTTTATTCATTTTCTTTTAGTATTTTCATCATCCGTTGTGTACACGTATTCATATCCAGCTTTTGCAAGCTGGATATGTGATAACTGTGACGTGAGTGGATGTAATAAAAATTATCGTTATTATTATTATTATTACAGCGAAAGCTGTATATGACTAACCTTGCGTAGTTTTTTCGGCAACCGTCACCACAAAAGATCATCATGTGGGCCGATTCTGGTGATATTGCAGAAAGGGTTCACGCTCAATGCCACATACCCCTGTGGGCTCAGGAACGTGTAACGCGCCCTTCGGATTATTCGGGATGGGCCAGCGTATGTTGAGTGCCTAACGCCTGCTTCACGTTTGCCGCGTGTCGCCTCGGCATTGCACTATCTATGGTACAGGCCCTCGCATACGGAAGGCTACACGCCTGCTTCACCTCCACCGCTGGTCAGTCCGGAATTGCAATAACTTCGGGATCGGCCCACGTAGGGGGGGTGCTTAACGCATGGGTCACCTCCGCTGCAATTCGGAACGATATAGCACTATCTTCGTGTCGACCTGCTGAGAAGGTGAAGCAGTTTGATCCTCGTTTGAGAGCTCTGACTGTCCTCAGCTTTCGCAACCATTCCATCTTCACACAGTGTAGTGGTTCTCAATTTTTACTATACAAAAAATTACTACCGGTGAAGCTAACATGACTGTCTCTTGTTTTCCTTAGGAAAAGGCTGTAGAAATGTCTATAACTCGTCACCTACAGCGCAAACATAGACGGAAGACAAAAAGGACGACGTAGACAAGCGCGCTTGTCTACGTCGTCCTTTTTGTCCTCCGTCTATGTTTGCGCTGTAGGTGACGAGTTATACCATGGAATTCCAACTAGCCCGTAGTCAGACCTTGCTTCTGTAGAAATGTCACCGGTAAGCATATATTGTGAAGCTTGTATTTTTCTCCATATTTCACCATTGTTATTATAGTACTGTTAGGTATTGTTGTCGTTGTAGTGGGGCCGTTATTTGCGTAGTAATCTACTATGACGCCATAATTTCAGCTATACATGGCGATTGAATAGGCAACCAGTTGAACTGCTAGCACTCAAAAAGTGCAAACTATAAACTGTGCATTTACAAAAATAATTTGGTAGTTTTGCTTTTTTTGTCGGTGATTAGGTGACTGACAGCTCAATATAAAAACACCCTTTGAATGAATGCATATAAACCGTAGTTCTCTGCCCATACTATGTACAGATGAACTCAGCAGGTGGATGCTTGGATGTGTCCTAGTGCATGTTTGAAAACAGAAACTATCTTGAGATATAGGCCGCAAAGTACAGAGAGACGAAGGAGACAGGACGGAAACCGAAGGCATTACTGCCACACAAGTTGTCAAGGCCACACCACACTAGCCGTGGCAGTGTAGTCGCTGTGGTGTTGCGCTAATAAACCTGAGCGCGGCAAGATCGCATTTCGAAGGGGTGTGAGAAGCTAGGGCGTCCGTGTATCACACATCGTGGGCTCATTATGGAACCCCAGGGGGTCAAAATTATTCGGGAGACCTTCACTATGGCATGCCTTATCATCAAGTTTAGTATTTTTTTTTTAAATTTTGCTGCGTAAGATTCCGAATGTTCATTTTAGTTTTGAAGCGCAACGCAACCTTACAATATGCACAAAACAAACAAGAACTAAAATATGAAGCCAGCTATATGAAAGATAACAAAACAATAAAATTTCGAGAGATTTCAAACCAGGTTGAACAAAATAAATTGTTCAATCAATTTCAATGTAGCCCACTGATGGTAAATTTGAGTGATCGATCTATGCCTTCAAGTCTGAATGCTTGGCACTCCAGATTTGAGTCAGACAAACCATGCGTCACTCAAACAACGCGTGAGTTTTCAGAGCAGTGAGAACAAAGAAAGTCACGCTAGGGGAACACTTCTAGCGATACCCGAATGAAGGCTGCCGCATCGCATATAATTGTAGCATCACTGTGAGGGAGGGCGCTAGTTAGACCAACATGGTGGGCAACGAAAGCAACCACTCCAGTTGTCGTTGCATGCAAGACAGATGTATGCCAGCACATCATTTTCCCAGAACTCGGATACTGTACTTTGACTCTTTGCCTCTAGACAGAAAAGAAAAAAGTGAAGGGGTCGCCAACAATTGCATATATGTTACTGCTTGGTCGTTGCCGACATGAGGCACACAATTCACGACACCACAATTAAAAAATGCTTAAACGCCCGCGCCAATGCCAGTAAAAGGGCACTGATGAAATATGCGTAGTGTTCAGGTGACGAGAATGTAGCCGATCGCAGAAATAATACGACAACATGGGTGGGAGCATTTCTGGGGACTCGAACTCGCATTTCTGCAACGTGAAAAAAAAAAAGAAAAACGAGTGAATGTAGTCCTAGCACCCTTGCTTTTCTCCAAGTCTAGAGGATGGCTGTCTCTGGAGAGCTCTGAAATGACCGCCCGAGGTTGCCATAGAAATCGGAATTGTAGTGTGAGAATGATGAAGTATTAGCATGTTCACATATGCAATTAAACAGCAAGTAAAATTGTCATATACAAACAAAGTTGTCACAATATTCTCAATACAAAGAAATAAGTCACAACTTGTGTATTAAAAAAAAAAACATTTTCCTTTCTGTGTAATCACAGATGCGTTATTATTATTTTATATAAGATCGTTGGAATAGTTACCTAATATTACAACAAGTAATCTATAATAGCTATGTACGTATAGTTGGTTCTTCAAATTGCCACGTTTTCAAATGAATCCCTCCTCCATCCGTGCATGGTATGGCTGCTGAGTGTTTGTTGATTCTCTGTAGTCACTGAGAGCCGTATTTTATGCAAGAAACAGCCAATCGAAAATAAGATAGTGGACTTCGTTGTACGAGTATACTGCAGTCACAGTAGAGTCACAGCGAAAGGAAATTACTTATGCCTGCTTCCTCTTCCAGATATTTATTCACTGTCAGCTTTAAAGGGTATATTAGTGGAGCCTATTTTTTAAATAAAACATGCTCAAGTGCACATGTGAGAACAGCATTACTAGCAATAATCAATCAATGTACTTGGGATAATTATTGGACGAGATGGAAAAGAAAAGAAGTGAAGAAAAAAGCATTAAAGAGAGGTCATATTGAATGACTTGTCACATTCCATTTACAAATAATTATGTACGGCCAATAATAGAAAGTTAGGTTTTTCATTGTTTCTATAGCTCAGCCAAGCGAAGTTCTTATAGCTCAGTAAGGTGAAGGAGTGCAAAGAGAAAAAGTATCGCGCCTCAATAAAATTTAAACCCGTGAGCCACAGTACACGGCCACAGGGGCGCCGAGAAAACAGAATGTCTCCGTAATTACAATGCTAAAGCAGAGGCTGATGAGTCCAATAAAAAATGTTAATGCCAAGTTTAGACTGCAGTATTTAATTTGAAGTTCCACTACCTAAGAGAGCAGAAAACGGGTTTTATCGCACATTCCCTGGTCCGTATTCTTCCGCTTGCGGGTGTACATATAAGAATAGACAGACAAATAATGTTGAAAGCGAACCAACATGCCGTCACTTTGAAGCGCAACCCACATTGTTCGCATGCACACTTCGAAGCTCCACTTTTAGGCTGGTGTTGTCCGTTGTACTCGCATGGAAATTTGGGCGTCTGTTGCAAACGTTACTCAGTTCTAACCAACGCAATGGAGGCTCGTGTGCAACGAGATCAAGCCCATAGGTTCATTCCCCCATAATACGTCCATATTAGAGCAACTGAGCTGCCCGAAATCCACGTATACTACCGAAAGGAAACAAGATTACCGTGGTCAGGTTGGCTTCTATACAGTAAGTAAGGACCTAGGCAAGTGCGGGGCTTCTATTAGTATTCTGCTGAATAAACGAGAGCAGCAAACATTTTGGCTACCATATAAACTATACAAAAACAAGGAACACGTTAATTTGTAATACAGTTGTACGATTAACCAATCATATCAAACGAGTGCGTAAGGCAGCTTCGCCCTGCGGATTTCACCCACATAACTCATCCATTTATATGAAGAAAGCGTGTCGCTGTAATCTATAGTAGCCCTTAAAAAGGGCACTTCAAGGACCGTAACTGCTGGCGAAATAAGCCAAATATAAACGGAATGCTGTGCTGCTCATTTTTCTTATTTAAACACACACATCTATATATATATGTACTGTTAAGGGACTGAGATTAAGTGTTTTTGGCTCGACGACTCCAACTTTGTAATGGAAAATACCCTAATAATATCGCCCACTAAACTAACACCACTTCATTTATATTTCAGGTGGAACATATCCTTACGCCGCCCAACGTAAGTGGGAATTCCTTCGGAATGTCTTTTAGAAGCAGTGGCCCGAATACGTGGGTAATAGTGCCATCGTAAACCATTTCCTTCTTAACTTGAGCGGCAAGCCTGTCCCCACTATCATGTTTAACGAGCCAAGTAGCTTGAGGTGTAAATAAAACGTTCACTTTCAATCTACCTACAAAATATTAGGTAGTTCGTTCTTCATAACTATGACTGTAAGCGCCGGTGCTACTAAAATAACAGAATGTACTGACACGTCGTATTCCCATGCCATTTGGCGTCATCAAGGACAGCTACTATACATGTACAGGCCCTTTTCAATAAACTCTCAGTTGGAACTCAGCGATAGATTTTGTTCGTTCATTTTTTCGGTCCTCAATGCACTAATTTGCTTTTTTATAATGGATGGCCAACCAGTTACGTTTACACCATGGAGCCTTGTACCAAAGCGTCTACTGTCACTTTGCCGGTTTTATCTTGGCACGCCCTGTAATCTAGAGGCTCCGCCACGATGTCTTCGCGTGGTGAGAGTCTGAATAATTCAGAATAAGGTGTCTGAATGTATATGACGCAGGCTCAATTGCATGCAGCAGCAGATAAATGACAAATGAATATATTTTGACACTGAAGAGTGCGACACGCTTAATACAGTCTAGCCCGGTTATAACGAAGCCACTTATAGCAACATAGCGGTTATAATGAAGGGATTTCAATTTCCCATTCCCATTTTTGCATTTTCAATGCATTTTGGGTCCGGTTTTAACAAAGTAAATAAGAGCGCGTCAGCGGCTATAACGAAGAGATTTAATACCAACCGAAAAATAATCTGTCAATCAACACATTTTTGCGTCCTTGAGGCGATTTTTTCAGTGAAAATAAGGGCAAAAGTCGGCTGACGGCGTCCTTTCGTGGCGTCGTCTGCTCTCCCGCGGAGCGAAAGATTGCTTCACTGCATCGCATGGCACGCCGGTCTCGGGTTGCGCGGTCCTTGAACGGCGTCATGGCGTAGAGCGGTAGAGCACGCCGCGCCGGGAAAAAATGTAAAAAAGAAAAGAGACGACTTTTTTTTTTTTTGACATCGCGGAGAGCTGCCGTCTTGGCCAATCACGGTTCTCTATCAATCGCGGTCGATGCAATCGCTGACGCTGCCGCCGCGACGGCCTGCTTGGAGCAGCTTTGGGATTCAGCTAGCGACTTGAAGCTTGTGCCTGCGGGTCTAAGCCACATGGACTTCGTTTTCGCCGACGAAGACCTTGTTGCCACCGAGGACTTCACGACTGCAGAAGTTGCCGGGAGTGTCATGGAAGAGACCTTAGCGGACAGCGCCTCCGACAGCGAATGCGAAGATGCTAGTTGTGCCCCTAAGCCGGTCACCTGCGCAGCGGCCATCGCAGCTGTTGACACGCTACGGATGTACCTCGGGAGTCCGGAGTTCGACCCATCTATGGTTCGCAGTTGGATGGTATAGAAGCCGCAATCCCGAAGTGCGCACTCGCGAAACGTTTTCAGGGGACGCTGGACCACTTCTTTCAGCGGCAATAAATCGGTATGCCCACGTTTGCATTTTTTTTCATAGTCCACATATAACGAAATAGCGGATATAGCGAAGTGATTTCAGATTCCCGCCGACTTCGTTATAACCGGGCTTGCCTTATTATATAATCAGTGAGAAAAAATGCCGTGAAAGGGCTTTCTTCAATAGCTACACGTAGCTATGCATGTTGGCGTGAAAGTCAATTGGTGAGATATTGGAATAGATAGATGAAGGTTCGTGAAGTGGCCTAACCATTAAATAACGGCACACATAACTGCCCCAGCAAAGGTTCAATTTTAATTTAAATGAGCACAATACATCGAGAATAAGCATTTTTCTAAACGCAAAACGTATTTTGCGGAAACGATTTTAGTAATAAGAGAAAACACTACGACGAAATGGGGAAATGGGCTTGAATCGATGGTACCAAAGGCTTTGTTTGAAATTTCTTCAGACAGCTGTGGTCACATAAGAGTCATTAGTGAAAATTTTATGTACTTTACATCTTGTGTGAGATACAACTGCCTTGGTGTCTATAATACCGCAAGCCGAGTGCCAAACTTCTTTCTTCGTGTTCTGTGTTCCTCATCTAAACCTAAATATGGCGCTTGATGGATGTCATTCAATATTGGAAAATAAACTTAACAAGAAGCTTCGTACTGAATTCTGAAACTTAGCCAAAAGGAATTTCTCTGCTAGACAGCCTCTTGGCAACACTCGCCAATACGTGCGGCCATTAGTTCTGACAATGAGGTATTGGAACCTCCCTAATAATGACTCGAATAAGCATTAGTGGTAATCAAATTCATCAAATGCTATTGGAGGAATTAGAGGGCAGTAAATGTGATATAATAGGGATCAGTGAAGTTAAGAGGCCAAAAGAAGCATACATAGTGCTAAAAAGCGGCACGTCCTGTGCTACCGGCGCTCAGCAGAGAGACGAGAACATGGAGTCGGATTCCTGATTAATAAGAATATAGCTGGTAACATGCAGGAATTATATATCATTAACGAGAGGGTGGCAGGTCTTGTTGTTAATAAGAGGTACAAAATGAAGGTTGTACAGGTCTACGCCTCTACATCCAGTCATGATCCAGTCAAAAGCTTCTATGAAGACGTGGAATCGGCGATGGATACAGTGAAAACAAAATACACGATACGAATGGGCGACTTCAGTGCCAAGGTAAGCAAGAAGCAGGCTGGAGACATGGCAGTGGGAGAATATGGCATAGGCACTAGGAATAGCAGGTGAGAGTTATTAGTATAGTTTGCGGAACAGAATAATATGCGGATAATGAATACCTTCGTCCGCAAGCGGGATAGCCGAAAGTGGACATGGAGGAGTCCGAAAGGCGAGACTAGAAATAAAATAGACTTCATATTCTGCGCTAGCCCTGGCATCATACAAGATGTGGACGTGCTCAGCAAGGTGCGCTGCAGTGACCATGGGAGGGTAAGAACTCGAACTAGCCTAGACCTCAGGAGGGAACGGAAGAAACTGGTACATAAGAAGCCGACCGATGAGTTAGCGGTAAGAAGGAAAACAGAGGAATTCCAGATCAAGCTACAGAACAGGTATTCGGCTTTAACTCAGGAAGATGACCTTAATGTTCAAGCAACATACGACAATCTTGTGGGCATCATTAAGGAGTGTGCAATAGATGTCGGTGGTAACTCCATTAGACAGGATACCAGTTAGCTATCGCAGGAGAGGAAAGATCTGATCAAGAAACTCCAATGTATGAAAGCCTCTAACCCTACAGCTCGAATAGAAGTGGCAGAATTTTCGAAGTTAATCAATAAGCGTAAGACAGCTCACACAAGGAACAATAATATAGATAGAATTGAACATGCTCTCAGGAAAGGAGGAAGCCTACAAGCAGTTAAGACGAAACTAGGAATTGGCAAGAATCAGATGTATGCGTTAAGAGTCAAAGCCGGCAATATCATTACTAATATGGATGACATAGTTCAAGTGGCTGAGGAGTTCTATAGAGATTTGTACAGCACCAGTGTCACCCACGACGATAATGGAAGAGAGAATAGTCTGGAGGAATTCGAAATCCCACAGGTAACACCAGAAGAAGTAAAGAAAGCCTTGGGAGCTATGCAAAGGGGGAAGGCAGCTGGAAAGGATCAGGTAACAGCATATTTGTTGAAGAATGGTGGGCAGATTGTTCTAGAGAAATTGGCCACCCTGTATACGCAATGCCTCATTACCTCGAGCATACCGGAATATTGGAAGAACGCTAACATAATCCTAATCCATAAGAAAGGGGACGCCAAAGACTTGAAAAATTATAGACCGAACAGCTTACTGTCCGTTGCCTACAAACTATTTACTAAGGTAATCGCAAATAGAATCAAGAACACCTTAGACTTCTGTCAAGCAAAGGACAAGGCAGGGTTGCGTAAAGGCTACTCAACAATAGACCATATTCACACTATCAATCAGGTGATAGAGAAATGTGCAGAATATAACCAACCCTTATATATATAGTTTTCATTGATTACAAAAAAGCGTTTGATTCTTTCGAAATCTAAGCAGTCATGGAGGCATTACGGAATCAGGGTGTAGACGAGCCGTATGTAAAAATTCTAAAAGATATATATAGCGGCTCCACAGCCACCGTAGTCCTCCATAAAGAAAGCAACAAAATCCCAATAAAAAAAGGCGTCAGTCAGGGAGATACAATCTCTCCAATGCTATTCACAGCGTGTTTAGAGGAGGTACTCAGAGACCTGGATTGGGAAGAATTGGGGATAAATGTTAAGGAAGAATACCTTACTAACTTGCGGTTCGCTGATGATATTGTCTTGCTTAGTAACTCAGGGGACCAATTGCAATGCATGCTCACTGACCTGGAGAAGCAAAGCAGAAGAGTGGGCCTAAATGTTAATCTGCAGAAAACTAAAGTAATGTTGAACAGTCGCGGAAGAGAACAGCAATTTACATTAGGTAACTCGGTACTGGAAGTGGTAAGAGAATACATCTACATAGGGCAAGTAGTGATGGCGGATCGGGATCACGAGACGGAAATAATCAGAAGAGTAAGAATGTGCTGGGTTGCGTTTGGCAGACATTCTCAGATCATGAACAGCAGCTTGCCATTATCCCTCAAGATAAAGTGTATAACAGCTGTGTCTTACCACTACTCACCTACGGGGCAGAAAACTGGAGGCTTATGAAAAGGGTTCTATTTAAATTGAGATCAACGCAAGGAGCTATGGCAAGAAGAATTATGGCTGTAACGTTAAGGGATAAGAAAAGAGCAAATTGGGTGAGAGAACAAACGCGAGGTAATGACATCTTAGTTGAAATCAAGGAAGAGAAATGGGCATAGGCAGGACAAGTAATGAGGAGGGAAGATAACCGATATTCATTAAGGGTTACGGACTGGATTCCAAGGGAAGGGAAACGTAGCAGGGGGCGGCAGAAGGTTAGGTGGCCGGATGAGATTAAGTTTGGAGGGACGACATGGCCACAATTAGTACATGACCGGGGATGTTGGAAAAGTATGGGCGAGGCCTTTGCCCTGCAGTGGGCGTAACCAGGCTGATAATGAAGATGATGATGATGTAATCAAATTGTAGGCATGCCACAATAAACGAAAGGCAATTGGCACCCCCATTTGGAAATGATAGATGACATATATCTGCCGAAACTTCGCTCTCTATGATGCTACCACAGTGTTAAAAATTGGGTGTATAGATATATCCACAACTACGCCATGTGTTTCGAGATTTGTGTTACACCTGTTTACCTAATAAATATCAGTTTTATGTAAGCCCTAGCAAACACGAATCTTTCTCAGGTCGCCCTCTTCACGTGCTATATGTGGATGATGGCGCAAGGAGAACGTGCCGCAAGAATGCAAAGACATATACGAAGCCAGAAGAGAGAAAACACGTATACAAGACTACAAAGTATACACAAATGATTGCGAAAACTATTATAAAATATAGAGCCACTTAGGAGCCACTGCTGTCTTATAGAAATACTAGGCTTCCTTTTCGGCAACAACTTTTCAAATTTTTGACGAAATGCTTTAGCAATGTTACTCTAGCAAAATGAATTGTGTATCTGGCTTCCTACAAACGCTTGAAAGAACACATAAATAAATAAAGAATAGATATGCATCAGCGGAGAGTCTTCAATTCTTCATGGATCCCCATGCTTTCAAGAATGCCCTTTTCTTTATGAAATTTTTAGGGAAAGCTGCGCCCCATAACGAGTCTTCAGACTACATCGTCTGTAGCGAAATAAAGATTTCTGTATGTGATAGAAAACTTATACATGCAAGGTCATACAATATTCAGGGAGCATTAAAAGGTTGCATAGTATTTTTGTGTGCATTGCACGTGAGGAAACGAATGAATAAATCAGGGCACTACATTCATGCGGCGTTCACGAACTATCTGGCGAGAGGGTCATATTGAGTCATTTTGTGTTTTCCATACCTGCGATATAGTGCAGTCTGTTTTGCAAACTTAAATCAAAACGAGCTTGGTGACGATGTCTTGCTCGGCGGTCTGAAAGCGCCAGTAATTATTGCCAGTAATAAAATAATTGTTGTGCATGCAATAACGAAGAAATATTCATACTGCAGACATTTCAACGCTAATTACGCATTATTGTCCATAAGTGAGGCATGCCGATTAAGTCAAAGCTGCAGCCTTGTCAGTTTTCTCTCGGACCTTAGTTTTCGTCCTTTAAAATATGAGAGGGAATTTTCACTGCGAACGTTATCCACCACAACACACTGCTGTGGAAGAAATAGCGAAATACATAAAGGGCTTTAGTGACGGATAGGAGTAAACATGAGAGATAATTTTATTCCAATATTGTTGCCTCAAGAAAGGCGTGTTTTGATGTCAGCGCATAAATCAGTACCTAAAGATATGAAGAAAGCTATAGTATTCGAGGACATCGACAAAACTATTATTGCTTACTACTCAGTTTTTTCTAGCTTGATGGCAACTGAACGTAATGCAGAAGGAGACCATTAGCGTATGAGTAGTCAGAAATTTCAAGCAAAGGCATACTTCTCAGTGGGACCATGCATGCTCAAATTATTCGCGACAACTTGAGTGAACGAAACAAATTGAATGCTGTAAGAATCTTTGTAAAAAGTAAATGACCGATTATTCAGGTTATGCAGGAAGAATGTTACATAAAAATGCACTAGCTTTTTACCACAATCGTACTTTTTCGATTCGTGAAACGCACTTGTTTCTCATTTAAAAAATTTGGCGTCTATGGGGCCAATTGAACACTGTCCTGGAGTAAGTAATTTCTGTAATACATTATGCAATCATTTGTCCGCTGCTTAGCCTCCAACAAACTTGTACATCGTCCGAGCATTTGAAACTTCAAACGGAGGCGAACCGAAATGCTTGCCGATGTTCACTAGGTATTTCAGTGATTACGTATTTGTTGCTTTCAGAATAGGCGAAATTTCGCGGAGTTCCTACAATGATTTTATTTATGGACATAGCTGGCATATGTATTTTTTTTACAAAGACCGTATTTAACCAGACCCATTTTTATTTCTATGTAAAGAACACTGATGACCTGCCCCAACGTTCTACGATTTATAGGCAAGTTGACTAGTTCGGTTCACGCAGTACGCTGGTGCCACTCCGATTACGTTTGAAAAGCGAAAGAAAAACACAGTTATTATTTTTAAAGCTTTTCATTAAAAGGCATGTTATTGATCTTTCACACATGTTATTTCATCGTCGTCATCGTCATCAGCCTGGTCACGCCCAGTGCAGGGCAAAGGCCTCTGCCATACTTCTCCAACAACCCCGGTCACGTACTAATTGTGGCCATGCCGTGCCTGCAAACTTCTTAATCTCATCCACCCACTTAACTTTCTGCCGCCCCCTGCTACGCTTCCCTTCCGTTGGAATCCAGTCCGTAACTCTTAATGATCATCGGTTATCTTCGCTCCTGATTACATGTCCTGCCCATGCCCATTTCTTTTTCTTGATTTCCACTAAGTTTTCATTAACTCGCGTTTGTTCCCTCACCGAATCTGCTCTTTTCTTATCCCCTAACCTTACACCCATCATTATTCTTTCCATAGCTCGATGCGTCGTCGTCAATTTATGTAGAACCCTTTTCGTAAGCCTGCAGGTTTCTGCCCCGCAAGTGAGTACTGGTAAGACACAGCTGTTATACACTTTTCTCTTAAAGGATAACGGCAACCTGCTGTTCATGATCTGAGAATGTTCGCCAAACGCACCCAGCGGACCCCAGCCCATTCTTTTTCTTCTTATTATTTCAGTCTCATGATCCGGATCTGCAGTCACTGCCTGTCCAAAGTAGATGTATTCCCTTACTACTTCCAGTGCTTCCTATTGTAAACTGCTGTTCTCTTCCGAGACTGTTAAACATTACTTTAGTTTTCTTCAGATTTATTTTTAGACCCACCCTTCTGCTTTGCCTCTCCAGTTCAGTGAGCATGCATTGCAGTCGGTCCCCTGAGTTACTAAGCAAGGCAATATCATCAGCGAATCGCAAGTTACTAAAGTAATCTCCATTAACTCTTATTCCCAATTCTTCCCAATCAAGGTATCTGAATATTTCCTGTAAACACGCTGCGGATAGCATTGGAGAGATCGTATCTCCCTGTCTGACGCCTTTTTTATTGGGATTTTGTTGCTTTCTTTATGGAGGACTACGGTGGCTGTGGAGCCTCTATAGATATCTTTCAGTATTTTTACATACGGCTCGTCTACACCCTGATTCCGAGATGCCTCCATGACTGCTGAGGTTTCGACTGAATCGAACGCTTTTTCGCAATCAATGAAAGCTATATGTAAGGGTTGGTTATATTCCGCACACTTCTCTATGAAGTGGTTGATAGTGCAAACAAGGTCTATTGTGGAGTGGCCTTTACGGAATCCTGCCTGGTGTTTTGGTTGACAGAAGTCTAAGGTGTTCCTGATTCTATTTGCGATTACCTTAGTAAATACTTTGTTGGCAACGGACAGTAAGCTGATCGGTCTATAATTTTTCAAGATTTGGCATCCCCTTTTTTATGGATTAGGATTAAGTTAACGTTCTTCCAAGATTCCGGTACACTCGAAGTCATGAGGTATTGCATATACAGGGTGGCCAGTTTTTCTAGAACGATCTGCCCACCATCCTTCAACAAATCTGCTGTTATCTGATCCTCCCCGCTGCCTTCCCCATTTGCATAGCTCTCTAGGCTTTTTTTACTTCTTCCGGCGTTACTTTTGTAATTTCAAATTCCTCTAGACTATGCTCTCTTCCATTATCGACGTGGCTTCCAGTGGTACTATATAAATCTCTATAGATCTATACATGTATAAATCTTTACATATTATTTAACCAATCCCAAATTTTCACCCCACATAAACGTGCAGTGTTATAGAGCTCTCACCAGAAATTGCAAAAGCTAGCAGACAATGAACTTACAAAGCTTTCTGACATTTCATGAATAAATTATTTAGAAAGGCCGTAAACTTTCCACACATTGACGGTAAAATCCTCAAGATTTATGCCAAAACAATTCTTTGGGGTAGGTGACTGCTTTGAAGACTATTGAAAACTTCCAGCGTGGTTCAGAATACACGCTTCTAAAGCTCCGAAACGCTTTTACGATTATGTTCGTAAGAGGGGGCAAATAAACTAGAACGTTTACACAATTGTTCGGCATCCTGCTGACAAGGTTTCCCTATTTTTTTCTAAAAGTCGACAACGTGCATTGCTTACGTCATAATAGAGATCGCGAAAATCAACGGCGCCCCTCCTGTCAATGCGTAGATAGGGAGAAAGCATGTAGTGGGCAATTGTTGCCTGAGCACAAAACGCCTTTAACATTGGCCCCATAATCTTCTATAGTAACACTGCTGCTTACCTTGGTTTACACAGGAAAGTGGGGAAACTTTCAAAGCTTGCGATACTGACACACTTTTTCTGTTACCGTATGTGCCACACTAACTGCAGTTGCAGAGAATCGCAGATTTGACTATTCCCAGTTCTTCGCCATTCTTACGACGTGTCAATTTTATGCTTCCACACATGCAAGAACTTGAACATGCCAATTTTAGTTTAGTAAATTATTAACCAACCATTTCATGCACCATCCCCCTTAACGTAGGCCCCATTGCCTCTTAATGTGAAATGTCTGCTTTTAACTAGATACAATGAAAACACGATGTGTTACGAATACATCTAGTGACTAGTACCCTAGTTATAAGATACAGCTTCGGAACTGACCATTAAATACTGTTGAAAGCTTTGCGGTACTCAAGGTATATCACAGTCAAGGTAGTGAAGAAGTATTTTGCCTGTACTGAAACGTTTAGAGTACCTCAGACTTTCGAAAGGAGGGGGAGGAATAAACATTTATTGATGAGGCAAAAAAAAAGTGGCGGAAGGGAGCGCTGCAGGGTGGGTCCCTATTCCAAGACTCCAGTGGTCATCGCGACCCGCCCAGCTTGGTCCAAGAGGCCCTTCTGGGCCTCGATGTCAGTAAGAGCGAGGATGGCCTCCCAAGGCTCCCTTAGCAAGGTGAGTACCAAAGGTGAATTAATGGCATGAGGTCTTTTGGCGCACTCCCATGTTACGTGAGGCAATGAAGGCCATGACCCGCACCACGGGCAAGAGTTAGTGTACAAGGTTGGGCTTATTTTATAGTATCTACCCAAATGTGGGTAGGTATCCGTCTGTATTCTATATTTCTGCGCCTCCTGTACATTGAGTAGTTTGTGTGGTGGAGCGTACTGTTGCCGGGTTCTTCGCTGGTGCTCCAGTATATCGCAGACCAGTAAGCGATCGCCTTTTTCATCGTCGTGCGTATCTCCAGCTCGGTTAGTAAAGCCTCAAGCTAGAGTGTGTGCCTGTTCATTTCCCGAGATACTCTCGTGGCAAGAACACCATAAAATTGTATGATCTTCTTTCAATGTGTCGCATATAATATTAAGGGCGACTTGTGGTATGTTGCCTTGTACATACATTCTGCATGCCACTTGTGAGTCGGACATTATTAAAGCTGAGCTGTTTTGCTTTTCCTTGTATGCGATAGCGAAAGCAATCGCCGCTGCTTCCACTGTAGCAGTGCACCTAGTGCGTATCGAGGCTGATGTGTGAAGCGTTCCGTGGCGTGTGGGTTGAACTGCCACTATTACATGTCCTTTGCTAAGTCTAGCTACATCAGTATACATGACGTCTTGAACTGCCGAAGGTTTTCTGAAGATGTTTAGCTCTCGCTTGTCTTCTCGCTTTGTGATAAGTTTTGTTCATGTTGCGTGGGATTGGGGAGACCACTATGCGCTCGCGTATTGGATCCGGCATTGGGATCCTTGGAGTACTGCAGTCGCATTGGGTAGCCTAAACGCGACAGGACGTTTCTACCTGTGGTTGTCTGGCATAGTCGTTCTCTTTGTGTCATAAAAACGGCTGCTCTTAACTCTTCAAGTGCGTTGTATATGCCTAGAGCTTTAATCCTCTCGTTTGCCGCATTGTTAGGAAGCCCAAGCGCTGCCTTATACACGCCACGCATTAGTAGGTCGATTTCCTTGATTTCCTACGTGGTTAGCTCTTGATATGGTAGTCCGTATGTTATTTTGCTAAGAATAAAAGCCTGGACTAGTGTAATGGTTTCGTTTTCGTGGAGCCCTTTACCTTTCTTTGTAATTCTGCTTCTTAGTCTAGCGATGCTTCTCGTGCTTGACTTTAGAGTCGCAATGGTGTGAAGGGCTCTTTTGTTGCTTTATAACCATAGTCCTAGTATTCTGATCATATTTCTTTCTGGTAACGTCTGGTCAGCCATAGTTAGGTGGATGCTCGGTTTGTTTCTGTAGTTACGCCCATGGATTCGGATAAACTCAGATTTTTCCGGAGCGCATTGCATACCGTTTTGTTCCGCGAAGTCCTTCACCGAGTCGATAGCCTCCTGGATCGTTTGTTCTTTTTGCCCTAACGAGCCTTTGCAGGCCCATAACGTGATGTCGTCGGCGTAAAACGCGAAGTTGAGGTCGTTAATTTTCTCTAGTTGTGGTGCCAAGCGGTTCATTGCGACATTAAATAGAAGTGGTGAGAGGATGGCACCCTGTGGTGTGCCTTCGTTAGGCATTCGAAGTTTGGAAGTTCGAATCTTTTCCATTCCTATTGTGGCTTTACGTTCAGTAAGGAAAGAGCAGATGTAATTGTGGATCTTAATTCCACAGCCCATTCTTTCGAGCTCTTCAAGTATGAGGGTATGGGAGATCGTATCAAAAGCGCTTTTTAAGTCAAGCGCTGCTATGATGTTCTCTCCCCCTGTAGGAACATTTTGCAGCACGTCATCTCGTAGCCTTACGAATATGTCTTGTGTAGAAAGATGAAATCTGAAGCCGCACATGTGCGAGAGAAGTTCGTGTCCTTCGATATAGCTGGTAAGCCTGATATGAAGGACCTTTTCGAAAAGTTAGCCTAAGCAGGAGGTTAGAGATACTGGCCTGAGATTCTGCAATGTTCTTGGTTTCCCCGGTTTAGGTATTAAGATGATGGTCGCTTCTTTCCATTGATTAGGAAGCTCTCCCGTTTCCCAGATTTTCTTATTGAAGTACCGGGTTAGGCGTTCCAGTTGCTGATCACTTATATTTCTTAACATAGCATTCGTGATGCCGTCCTCGCCTGGGGCTGAGTTACGTTTTAATGCTAGAGCGGCGGCATATACTTCTTGTTTCGTTATGGGTGCATCAAGCTTGGGATTGGCCATGCCTTTGTACTCTTTCTTAACGATGTTATCTCCTCCTGTCCCGATGTGTCTGTCTGCCAGGGCTTGGATCAAGGATGCGTCATCCCCCTTAAATTCTCCTACCAATGTGCGTAATGCTCTAGTAGTGACTGTTTTTGTATTGTATGGATCAAGCATGCTCCTTAAAATTGCCCATGTCTTGGTTGTTGAGAGCGTTCCTCGTAAGGAGTCACTTTCGAAACATGGCGCGTTATCAGCCACTGATCAGGCATAGCATCATCTGTTCGTCGATGTGACGTTTATGAGGGTAGGAAAAAAATGGAGCCATATTCGGTAGCCCAAAAGTGGTGTAAAATTTGGGCACACTTGCGGCAATTATTTTTTTGTCTTACCATTTGATCGGTTTGTTCAAATGAACCAAAAACGAATTGCATGGGCGCGTGACGCTAATAAGGGTGGGGCGTGATGCAGCGAAACGGCACCAGTGTGACTGTCGCCCTCGTGCGATTACACACAAGGATTTTTTGTATAACATGGAAGGAAGCAATGTGCGTGAAATTCCAAAAATACTGTTCTCAAATCAACACGAAGGCAACAGAACAGATAATTATCTAGTGGTCGTAAGTACGGTCATGGTGGTAAGTAAAGTCGTGGTAGCCTTAGTAGAAGAGCACTGTAGCCAATACGCCACCACGGCGGATCTTGTGATATGAGAATTCAAACAAACGTTGCCGTGTAAGACATCGCCAGTAAGAGAGATAAATGATAATAGGCCAAAAATACCAGCCCAGCACTCCTCACAAGAAGCCAGTTGATCCTTTGACTGACAACGTAAAAGACAGTCGTCATTGCATATCACATATCAGTCAACTCTAGTATGAATTTGATCTCGCTTCCTTAGAGAGATATTCCACTTTTTATTTAAAATGATTCCTATCAATTACTACTTGTCACATCCTCTATTCCTAATATGCAATTTTCTATGGCTTTCTTGATGTCGCTGTTAAACAATTCTAAACCATTTTTCGCCCATAGCATCGCGATTAATGCTAATCAAGTTTGGAGTGCAAGTGTAGCATCTGACAAGAATTTCCGGGTGAACGAGCGTTGTGGACTGGGCAAGTTGGCTTGTGTTCGATATGGCGAACGGCAAAGACGAAGGGAGTAGTGATGAGGAGCATCAGATTATCAAGGTGATGATGATGTGAAGGGTTTATGGGCACAATGGTCAGATATCTCTAAAGGTTTTCAAGAAATGTACATTATATATCAATGCAGAAATGAAATAATAATGCTAGATATAGCATGACTGCTTAAGAGCCTACAAAACTACCATTGTTGTAAAATAAAGGATCGGAGACTCACACATTGTTTACTCTTTACGTTTCATCTTCTTCTCCTCTCTCTTCACTTCCTCTTCTTCTTTTGGTAGGGAGATTACATCTTCCGGGTATTTTATTGCCACGCTTCCGTGGATGGTAAGAAAATAGGTTACCGGCATTTGTTACTTCTGTTTGACCTACTGCACCTACAAATGCACCGACTTCGTATACCTTGTTGCTTCACCGTTTTGAGGACACTATAAAGGCGCGTGAAAGCATTTTTCGAATCATCATGACCTTTTCGTATTGGCATCATGTCTTGAGGTTGTATGTTGGGCATGTTAGTTGCATGACGCGAGTCATAGTGTTTCTTCATTGCAAATTTATAGCTATTGTCTCCCTCTGACGTGTTCGTGCTTTCTGGAATATGAGTCTTCCTTAATATACCAAGTTTGTAATCTGCTGGTAACCACGTCGTCTTCTCAAAGGCAGCAAACTGAACACTACAGCCTAGTCCAGCTGCGTGAGATTGATTGGGATGCCTAACTGCTGCTTCAAGAGCACGCTTCCATCCTCCATGAAATTCTGCGCATAGAGAACTGAAGGTCTTCATGTTATGTATTCCGTGTTCCACTAGGGCATTTCCTTCGGTGTGGTATGGTGCTCAAAATTTCAAAAGTAATGCCCTTTCCTCCTGCCCACCGACAGACCCTTTCACAACGAAATAAAGGACAATTATCAGAGACGATCACATTGGTGTGTCTAAATGCCACTTTTTTCCATTATTTCAATCACACTATTTGCATCATTTCTTCTGTTTTGGCTGCCGCAATTTCTGTGCATTGGTTTACAGCCACTGTAAAAGACTGAGTCCGGCATTCACCCTCCCCTTTCTTTTTGATTTCAGTGAAATCATGATGAACGACTTCGAAGCGCGCATCTGAATGCACAGGAATGACGATCTCGTTTCCTTTTGGGTGGAGCTTGGATTGATAGTCTGAAATTGATGACAAATCTTCACGTAAAACTCTACATCAGATTTTTTCACGTAAAACATTTCTGAACCTTTCAGTAGGTAGGCGAAAATCCATCATGCCTTCCTGAGTGCGGACTGTCTTGTTAAAGCCGAAATATTTTAAATGTGCAGCTTTGAGGGACAACAAACTTTCCGTCATATAATTTTAGATACTCAGTGTCTTCCCACACACTGGCGACGTGTGCTCCTTGATAGCTCTATATTGGCCGTGTGTGCAATCTCGATAACGCGTCCGCGTCAGTTAGCTTTTCACCAGGTCTGTGGCTAATATCAATAGTGAACTGCTGAATTTCGCTAATACATCTTACCAGTCTTCCCTTCGTTTGTGTAAGGCCTAGAAGATATCTCAAAGCCTGACTGTCCATGAAAAGCTTGAACAGATGGTCCTCCAGAAAGCTCTTGAAGTATCGTAACGTCAGCACTACTGCTAAGGCCTCCATTGCCGTGGTCGTGTAATTCGCTTCCACTTTTGAAAAAGCTATAGGAGTAATAGCGAATGACCTTTAACTGGTGGAATTGGTCTTCGTTTGAATCTCTTTGGTATAACACTGCTCCCGTGCCATAATTGGACGCGTCACTGCAGAGCTCGAAGGGTTTGGCAAAGTCGGGCAATATGAGGATTTTATCTGAAGATATTGCGCGCAAACAGTTCTTGAAACGCATGGTCGCACTCCTCGCTCCGCACAAATGAAACTTCATTTAGAGTGAGCATTGTAAGACACCTGTATATTGCCGCAAAGTGTTTAATGAGCGCCGAAAATGTCCTGCCAGTCCTAAGAGCACACGCTGCGAGTGAACATCATAGGGCTTATGCAGTTCCTCGATCCGTTGAACAGACTGCTCCTATGCCGTCTTCGCGAAGCCGTCCCGGGCTCTGCCAAGGAACACGACCTTTCATTGAAAGAGTTCACTTTTAATCTGGTTCATCTTGATTTGCTCAGTGCTTCTAGTACATTAGAAATGTGGGTACAGTGTTCTTCCTTGGTAGGAGAGTAAATGATGATGTCATCGATATAAACATCACAGAAATCTCCTATGAAATTTTTAGGTGCACCGTTGTTCATGCGCTGAAACTAAGCGCCCGAGTTCTACCAACAGAATGGCAGACAGTTGTATTCATATATATCAAATGGCGTTATAAATTCCTTGTACTATGGTTTTTCCTGGAGGCATACCTGCCAGTAACATTTGCACAAATCGATTCGTTAGAACCATTGGCATCCTCCAGTATCATTATTAATGTCGCCAGTCAAAGGGATAGGGAATAAATACAGCTCTGCTTGGGTGTTGATTTGCCGGTAATTAGTATACAGTCTCAGTGAACCATCTTCTTTAGGGACAATAGTTATGGGAGACGGGAAAGGTGACGTTGAGTGCCTTATATTCGAGCGTTCAGCATTTCACGCAGCTCTTATTTCAGCCACGTCTTTTTTTTTTTTCAACAGAAATCCTGTAGGCTCTTTTCCATACAATCGTCGTGTCACGACGTTCAAAAAGTACTTCAGGTACAGAAGCTGCACGTGGATACGTATTGAGGCATGTATGTTCGGGAAAAATTGTCCATATATCAGTAGCGCATTTGGCAGCCTCATCTTTGTTGGTGTCTCGACACTTGAAACGTGGTAGTCTAGGGTCACTTCATCTTTCCGAGAAATGTTCATTCTTAGCTTCTTCATGTCATGTCATGAAAGTATAAACAAGAATTCGACATCACACATAACCAGCGTTTTACTGTGAAGTACTCCCCAGCCAAATGTATATTGACTGTCGTTCAGGTATGCAGTATTGGAGATGAGCCATCATAGCTCTTAACCTTTACCACTGTACCTTGACACATGTTATCTACCTTCACAATGGTTTGAGTAACCAGCCTCACTGAAGATTCTGTGTTAATTAGAGCACTTACGTATATTTCGTTAATAAACAGTGCAGTTTGCCTAACGTTTCATCGAATCAAGTAGACAGCTTCGTTCTCGTTACACAAGTGGGGCTGAGCACCAACGTTTATTTGTTCTTTGTCTCCTTGACGTCTCTGCTGCTAAGGGAATTGTCAGAATCGAGGTTGCGGATCATCATGTTGCAAGAGTGGTGAGGATAGCCGTGGTGGTAAGTGGTGATCAGAATTACGTACACGCACTTGTTCTTCGAAGAGAGTTTGAGATCCTCGATGTACAGCGGTAGGTCGGTTTTCATGATTGCATCTTCTCTAGCGGCAATGTCTTCGTCAACAAACGAGTATATGACCGAAGTCTAGTCCTTCAGTCGAGTTGATTGAGATGGTGTCGGTGGTGGTGGAATGGGGTCGATTGATACTGGCATGGACTTATAGTCAGTCATGTACGTGGAGAAGCACTTGACGTCTCTGAAGGCGTCCTGGTTCTAAAAGGCCAGGTCAATGCACTTTATTCTAAACCGTGATCGCTGTGCGTAGGCTTACGAGTACAACTCCTAGATCATGGTAGAGTGTGCGGATAAGTTTGTCGCTGGTCCTTTTCTTCGGTTGAATTCATCGAGTAGAACAAGTGATTTCGAGCGGATTTCTTCCAAAGTCCTATTAGCTTTGCTTAAAATTCAAAGCACAAATGGCTCGCCGGAGGCCGGGCACCTCGTCTTCATAGGCGCGATGCCTTCTCGCCTCACAGGAACGCCTGCCCGCTCACACGACATGCGGTGCCCCTCCGCCTCTTCTCTGCGCCGTGCGTCCACTTGACATATTTTGATGACCACCTCTCGGTCACGCCAGGGATGACGGCGATGCGTTTTCTTGTAAGGGGACTATATGGCTTTTTCCTTGAATAATAGGCCTAAAGGGATGGTATACGAAAAGATGCCCCTGCCAATAGCAATACTGCCTCCCCAGGGACCTTGAACACAAGAACCCAGGAGCAAGAACATTCCGGGACATCAGCATCGCAGCCGCAGCCTTCGGATAAAGGAGACAATATAAATGTCTTTAGCATAGAGATCCTTTAAGCAGAGAGCCTGCTGAAAACAGACGCAGTCATAGCATGCAACCTGACAATCACAGGAACTTGCCCAAGTCTTGAGCTTCTGAATCGACGTGTACTTTCTGCATGAGCAGCTCACTACGCTTCTATGAGTAGTGCTGGTCTTCTTTACATTCACTTCCAATCTTGCAAAAAGAATTATCCTGGCGACTTGGGGAAAGACACGAAAGATGGGTCACTGCAAAGCTTTGGGCAGTCATTGCACAATTTTACGCGATCGAAGTCATTGGTCAAAAGAGAGCTCTAGTGGTTCGATGATGTATTTCACGGGCGAAGCTTGCTTGACAACATGGTACGGAAAGTGGTACTTAGAAGTAGCTTTTGTCGATTGACCAAGGCTAGCTGAAGGAATCCAATGCCACACAAGTTAGACGGGGGTATACGACGCTGAGCGGTTTGAGACGTGTCTATGGTGTTTTTGGCGCTGCTGATCAGCACTAGGGAGGGAACCGTCAATCTGGCGACACTTTTCAAAGAATTTAATAGCTTGGGAAATTGTCTTCGACCCAGTTACATCAGGGGAGTAAGAAATTGTGGTGTCTAGAGTACAGGCAGGTTCGCGTTTGTTGTGGACACAAACCCAGGAAGTAAGCAAGCATCGTAGTCTACGTAGAAATATTATTGGCGTACGTCAGAAAGGGAACAACACGGTGCCAGTATGAGTGATCGCAAGCGGCCTGAATTACCAGCATATCGTGCAATGTTAATTTAACTTGTTCTGCCACACTACGCGTTTGAGTGTGGTAGGTTGTCGTGGTCAGGTGAGCAACACTCTATACCTTTAGACTTGGTTCGAGGATGTCCGATAAAAATACCCGTCCTCGGTCATTGAGCAGCTCACGTGGTGCGCCCATGTCGCAGAATGATGTGGGGGAAAATGAAAGAGGCAACATCACTAGCCGATGCCGATGGCAATTGTGAAGTCTCTGCATAGCTCATGAGGTTATCAATGACAACAATTATTGACCGCTGCCATCAGGAGTTGCCATCAGGAGGCGTCCATACAAGCAATGTTGACGCGGTCGAAAGGGAGGGTATAACAAGGCAACGGTAATAATGAAGGGGGAATGGCAAGGAAGATTTTCCCGACGCTCGCAAGCCAGGCAGGAACAAGCATAGCGGCAAACGAAGCTGTACTTATCCCGCCAATAGTAGCGGAGTCTGACCTGCGTGTGTGTCATCAACACTATAGCATGTGTGCTGTGGAAATCTGCGTGCAAGGAGGCGCATATGTCTGAGTGTAAATGCCAGGAAAAACCAAGTGCCATTTGCGCCTTCGGAAAGGTAGTTGCGTAGGTCTATCAAACTATCATGAAGAACGCAACGGCGCGCTTCACGCGCATTTCTCGCGTGAAAGCAAGCGGCGTTTTTTTCACACAAGCGCACAAGGGAAGCTATCAAGGGATCCTTCCGTTTGTCCAGGACATGTGAATGATGTCGAGTGAAGGCGCTTTGTAGGTAGATGCAGACGTGTACACAATCCCTTTATTGAGAGGCGAGTAGGATAGATCCTCTGCATCCTAATGTTTGCGTCCAGAGCGGTATATGACCAGAAGAGAGCGAGTGGACCGTATTGATATTACAAAGAGGGGAGCCAACATAAGGCATGATGGTCTGTAAGCACATCAAACGGGCGTTCGCGAAGGTAAGGGTAGATCTTCTTTAAGGCCCGTGTCGTGGCTAGGTGGGCCGTTTCCATAGCAGACTAGTTGACTTCGAGTTTGGTGAGCGTACGGCTGGCATATGCAACGACCTATTCGGTAAAACCATGTTTAAGCTGGGCAATGACAATGTCGAGCTTGATACCGCTAGCGTCCTTGTTAATGTCAGTTGCGTGAAGTGTAACGAAATGGCGTAAGATTGGCGGCAACCTAAGAAGGCATTCTAGTTTGTGGATATGCACTGTCGTGGCTCCTGCGTTGAAGATCAGTCAGCGGCGCTATAATTTAAGTGGCATTGCGGATGAAACATCGAAAGCATCAGTTAAGGCCGAGGAAACTAAGAAGGTCTTTCATTGTCATCAGTGTAGGAAAAGAACTGCACGACGTTCTTGCGTTCCTTCCGAACTGCAAGAACTGCAATCCGGAAGGACGCCATCTTGGGAGATGACATGGCCGAGAATAACCAGCTTTCGAGCGCGAAGGCACCAATTTGATAAATTTAGGTGTAGGCCAGCGGCGATAAGGCAACTGGGGACAATTTTGAGGCGTTACTTATGCGTCCAAAGGTTGTGGGAAAATATCCCAATATTGTCCATGTACTAGAGGCACGTTTTCCACATGAAGCCGCGGATAATTTGTCGATCATGCGTTCAAAAGTTGTCGGCGCATCCTAGACCCCGAATGGCATGACATTAATCTATATATGCCCTCGGGTTTATGGAAGGCTGTTTTAGAGCCATCGGGCTTCGACATGACTGGCCAGTGGCGGGAGTGGTTGTCTAACGAGGAGAAAGATTCTGATTCTTGCATGCAGCCGAAGGCGTAATCTCTATGGGGCAAGTAATCGGCGTCATTACACAGAATCTTGTTCAGCCAACGGTAGGCAACACATAACTTTATTCAGCTCTGCTATTTTTTTAACAGAACCACCACCGATGCCAGAGTAGGCAGATTAGCGTGGCGACTAGTGTCACTATGTTAAGCCACTGTTGAATTGCGGTCCATCGCAAAGCTCCGTACGGGTACTTGACAAATCACTATTGTACGTTGCCCGGCTTAGCGACTTTTGTGTCTCTTTGAATACAACTCTTTCTTTTCACAAGTCGAAATTGCGACCAAATTTTGCTACGTCGGTTGACTCCTTACATCTTTTACTTAACTTCATTTATTTACTCTCAAGGCCGTCCAAGCATTATGGAGACGAGTGGCGATAGAAAAAAATGGCTAGTGAGGCAGCACATGATCACAGAAAGCCGACGTGAAGACATCAAGTTCTGTGATAGGGACGATGCAGACAGGAAGGCGATTCCAGTCTTGAATTGTTTTCGGGATGAAGGCTTAGAGATATACATTGCTTTTACACTGAGGCACTCCAACCTTCATTCGATGATCAATATGGAATGACAAATGGCTCGGAGGCGAAAAAAGTGTCATCTTTAGGTCATTATTAGTGTAGTATATTTTATGAAGTAAGCACAAGCGGGAAATTCTAGGTCTTGTAGAAAGGAGAGGTAGGTCAAGCTTTTGTTTCATGCGAGCAACGCTGGCTAAGCGATAGTAGTTAGAGAGGAGAAACCTACCTGAGTGGTTTTGAACCGATTCTAAGGACTGTGTTAACGAACTAGTGTACGGGTCCCGTATCGATGAAGCGTACTGGAGTTTAGGACGCACGAATGTTCTGTATAGTAGCAGTTTCAACGCAACGGGAGCGAGATGGAAATTCCGCCGAAGAAAAGCAAGGGAACTGTTAGCCTTGTTAATAACTTGGTGGATATGTTTCTGCCATGAGAGATTATTAGTGATACGGACGCCTAGATACTTGTAGCAGTCGACGAACTGAAGAGGGTAACCGCTAAGATGATAGCCTTGTGAAATTTACTGGCTAATCTGGTTAAACAGAACTGAAGCTTGCACCCGTTATTTTAGTCAAGGTGGTGTCAAATTCTATTCTGCTATAGAAAAATGAAGGAAGGGTGCTGCAACCGCTCAAAGTGATCGGACGTATTTTTCGAAGACTACGCGTTTTAGCAACTTCTGTCAAGAATGGGAACGAATCTACCGGTCATGAAGTGACAGTAAATGAAGTGGTGTGAAAACGACTGGGCAGAATGCACATTGAACCTGTCATTTAGGCCTTCATTTGCTGTGATTAGAACTGACTAAAATGAAAATTCTTCTTTGTTTTTGTTCATTTTTTTATTTACTCATTGTTTACTGTACCCTACATGTCATATAATGTGCAGTGAGTAAAGTTTGCAGTTTAAATTGTCCAGTTCAGAAACAGGGGGGAGAAATTACAACACAATCTTTCCAATGCTATTCACTGCGTTCGTGGAAGAAGTATTCAAGCTATTTCACTGGGAAGGCATAGGAGTAAGGATCGACGACGAATATCTCAGCAACCTTCGATTTGCCAATGACATTGTTCTATTCAGCAACAGTGCAGACAAGTTGCGACAAATGATAGAGGGCCTTAACAGAGAGCGTAAGTTTGGTATTGAAGAATACTTTGCGGAAGACAAATATAATGATCAATAGCCTGGCACAAGAGTTCAGGATTGCTAGTCAGCCTCTAGTGTCTGTAAAAGAGTACGTTTATCTAGGTCAATTATTGACAGGTGACCCTGATTAAGAGAAGGTGATTTATGGAATAAAATGGGTTCAAGTGCATACGGCAGGCATTGGCAAATCCGGAGTAGGAGCTTACCGCTATCATTAAAAAAGATGCGTAATCAATGCATTCTACCAGTGCTTACATATGGGGAAGAAATTTGGAGGTTTACAGAGAAGCTCGAGAACAACTTAGGGACTTTGCAAACAGCGATGGAACGAAAAATGTTTGTCGTGAAATTGAGTAACACGAAGAGAGCAGTGTGAAACAGAAACCAAGCGGGGATAGCCGATATTCTAATTGACATTAAGAGAAACAAAATGGAGCTGGGCACGACTTGAATGCTTAGTAAGGATAACCGGTAGACCATTAGAATTACAGAAGGCGTGCCAAGAGAAGGGACGCGCAGTCAAAGACGGCAAGAAAATAGGCGAGGTGGTGACATTAGAAAATTCGGAAGTTATAATCAGTTGGCGCAGGGCTGGGGTAATTCTATGTGCAGGGGGAGGCCTGCGTCCTGCACTACACCTAAAAAGAAATAAGATGATGATGAAAAAGGATGGCACAAGTAAAATGTTTACAAAGAGACAACATAGTAACCAGTGTTACATTAGACAAAGGAAACGTATATACAACAATAGCGATTCCTGTACTTACATTCCAAAATAATAAATTTAACAACTCAGTGGAACTGATCAACAGAGAAAGGCACCTAAGGACACCATTATACATTATTAACTCAGTAGCTTTGCCGTTCAGCACAAGACACATCGCGATTAGGTAAAGAGAACAATAATAGATGATACGATCAGTAGAAACAAATTAAATACCACAAAAAACTTTATTTTCTTCGCAGTGACTATTACCTGTATATAGTGTATTATCATTAGTAATTGGCTAAACGGAACAGAGTTCTATAGAAAACAATTACAGGAGAACTCATCTCACGATGGCTGTTGATGATAATGGGATGAAATTCAAGCAATGTATGCGCCCACAACATTGCTCAAGTCACATTCCTGAACATCGGTAGTGGTCACTCTGAGACTTCCGTTGTTTGTGCTACGTTTGAAAGCTATTTCCAAAGCTATCTTCACAAAGCTATTACACTCGGTTGCCAACGTCATTCATAAGTAAAATGGCAGAGAGACGAGGGTACTACGATGTAGTGAAGGCGATGGGATGACGATGACTGAATGACGTCGATGAAACATGAAAAGATGGTATGATGGCGGCAGCATGATATCTATGGGTGAGGTTCCTGAAGTGATTGTAATGAGGAAACAATGGTGAAGACGGCGTGAACACAATGATATGACGACGAGTCTCTAATGAAAATGATATGAGGACGAGTGCTTGGAGGAAGTCGGATGTCTAAGTTAAAATGGCGATGATGGAATTATCATAACGGCACCTCAACGATGCTTTCGTTGAGGTGCCGTTCTGATAATTCCATCATGAAATGCATAACGACAATTGCATGAGGAAAAGACGATGATGAGGAGGTAATGATAACGATCGCGTGACAACTGTGCGAAAGCGATAGAATGACGGCAATGGCGTGACAACGACTGTATCATGTAGATTGTTTCACGATGATGTTGTGATTACAACGTCATGGCGAAAGCTAACGGGATAAGCTGGAGTGATGACAACCGAACTACGACGGCCTCACGCCAAGAAAATGAGAACTAATGCACCACAATTATTGGAGCTGCAATGAATAGGAGATAAATTTAGGAGCTGCAATGAATAGTTGTGACTGTGGCAGTGCTGCCGAACTAAAGCACAAATTACACACCTCAACTCACACAGTGCAAGCTGAAAGTTTTGCTACGTGGTGTCTGTGTTTGCTGTCTTACCTTATGGCACCTTTACGAACACTCGCAGCTGATTGCAGTTGCTGAGGCTTTATCAACTGGCAAGGTGAAAAAAGAATGCTGTGCCACCAGTGTGGCTGCACACTCTGAGATGCAAGCTATCTTGAACCAGGTATTCGGTTGACGGTATCTGTGCAGCCAAAACATGGTGTTTGAGCCCTATAGGCAACTGCGTTCACAACTGCACACAAGTGTGCTGTCGCAACAGAAAGTTGAGAACAAGCAGCATTTTTACTGGTGTTTCTTCAAAATATTAGTGCAAATCATTCTTTCACCAAGGCTGGTAATCATGCATAGGTAATGAGAACAGGGCATTTGGGACACACAAGGGATCATGTGTCTACAGTTTAATTGTATCAGTAATTTATAAGATGGAATTATAAAAAGTGTACCGGTTGTGCCTCAGTGGTCTCTTGGAGAGACGACCATTTCGAGCAGTTTAATTTTGAGTTCTTATGTCTAGATTTGGTGCGCACATTGTAACTATATCTAACAGTCAGTGCTCTGTCCTGCGTAGTTTTTATACTGCCTTTGTGATGTTTGCAATGCCCTGCAGTTCAGCTGAACGAAGTATATGTCTTTACTGTTACGAGTTTTGTTTGTTTGCTTTAGCTTACTAGCTTACTCAGCTTTTAAGTCTGCCATCTTAAGTCATGTCCACACAGTATGAAACAAAGTTTTTCACAACAAACAGATAGCCTCGAGAAGGCTAGTTACCCTGTGCATTTGTTATCACTGACCTGCGAAAAGCTTTTAAAATGGGTAAAAAGCCCCGCTAAGAAACAAGAAAAACAAGAGAAAAATGGTTTGCTGTGGTGTCCTATGTGCGTAGATTATCCCATGCTTTAGTGAACGTGGCCAATAGATATGACGTCGATACAGTTTTTTCGGCCCCCCGCAAGTTGTCTATCATGTGCCCTATGATGAATAGGAAACTTGAACAGAGCGGCAAAAAAAAAGGTGATTGCGGCGTTAAACATGTGTCCCTTTTTGCGCCTTGTAACACTGTTATAGTTTATCAGATTCCTCTCAAGTGCGGGAAGACTTCCATTGGACAGAGTGGCAGGTGCATTAATATTAGACTAAAAAACACAAACATACAATTAACAACCCTAGTGCTTCACATCTAGCGTCACATTGTTTCAATTGCGGTTGTAAAGATTTGTTTGAAGACACAAAGATACTTTCAAGACACCAATGCCAAACCACAGGGGAAATAATCGAGGTATTCCACATTAAAAAATAAGGAGAGACTTGCGTTAGCCATGCATCTTTGTCACTGTTAGAATGGGACTTGCAGTATCTACACAACACGCGTGTTAATCTGAAGTAGCGTCTTTCTGTTGTTTCTTTTTTTGGCTTCCCTACTTCCTGATATGTTGAACTGATGTCTTCATATCTTGTCATGTTCTTACGCTGCTGTCTTTTGCAACCACCTATATATATATATATATATATATGGTCTTCGTTTCAATAAAAATTTAGTTGAGAGTTAGCGCTCGTCCTGTCTGCGGCTAGTCTGTGTCCTTTTCTCCATCTTAAAAGCAGGAATACACGTGCTACTGCGTGTTTTCAAAGGAACTTGGCTACAATCGACGCGATAGTACGCTACGAATACACAGAGGTGACCACAACGCAGGCCCCAATCCAGACCATGCTGTACGCTCGCAGAATTCTTTCTACTCGCACTCAAGAGAATTTCGTGGGTGCAAAACCTGTCTTCAGTCGTGCAGAAGACAGAATTTTTGAGTTGAAAGTTCTTAGTGTTTGAGCTCCTTGGCGGTATATTTGGCGCGTTCTGCCGGCTCAAGGGACACACTCCCGTGTATTCACTTGTGGCAATTGTTCGTTGCGTTTTCGACAAGCATGAGCACCGAAAGAAGGTTTAAGTTGTTGCAGCACCATAAACATTGTCACGAACTTGTCGCAGTAAGATTCAGTACACGCCAAACTAAATTTGTCACCATGGCCGAGCGGCTTTTCGCTGCGTCACGGTAGGCGCCGCGAGTGTGCCTCAACATTATCTGAAAATCCAAGGAAATTATATCACAGCCATGTTGGGGGTAAGAGAAAGCGTCACAAACATATGGAGTAAGATTCTATACACGCGAAAATACTGCGCCCCACAGCCGAGCTGCTTTTCGCTAACTCCGTCACAACGCCAAGCGCGGCCACTGCGTTGGTAAAGTACCCCAAAAAGTAGCGAAATTAGTTACAATGTTGGTTGTTAGGGAAAGCCCCAAAAGTTTTCCAAGTATGATCCAGTGCACGCAAAACTTCGTCACAGTGCCCTGCGCGACCGGCGTGCCCAAAAACTACCGAAATAAGTTAAAATGTTGGAGCTCATAGAAAGAGTCGCAAAAATCTGCCAGTACGAGTCAATAGTGCAAATTAACTGTGCCACGACGGCCGAGCTATTTTTCGATAACTGAGTCACAAGCCTATGTTCCGTTTTTAAGCCTAATTGCTTGAAATTCCTCGCAGACTATCGAACAAAATTTCTCATCTTGCCGTAGTACAATAGTGCAGTAGTGCCGTGTCGAAGTGCAGAAGAGAGAGAGAGAGGGTAAAACTTTATCGACTAGAAATATAATAAGGCACGATGGTTGGAGCCCCGATTCCAGGGCCCCACTTGCACGAGCGGCTCGCTGGGCTTGGTCCAGAAGAGCCAACTGGCTCTCCTGACCCTCGTCCGCAAGCCATGCCACCCACTGCCTATTCCTAATTAGTGGATGTTGGTGTAATATGGGGCTGTCTATGTGCGGAGGCCTCCTGGGGCACTCCCATGTGATGTGTTTTAGTGTGGGTGTATCTGTGCACCACGGGCACTCGTCAGTGAACTACGTGGGGTGCATTCTGTGTATGTGGTGCAGGTTGGGGTATGTATTCGTCTGAATACGACGCCAGTCCCTCTCCTGTTGCCTGTTTAAATCGGAGTGAGGATGTCCAAAACGTCTCCGGTCCTACCTTTGCTGTAGGAGGACGCGACAAGGACTCGGTGGAAGGTCGTCGCTAGGCCATGCCGTTGCTCGGGCGTTTAATTCTCGAGCAATACGGTCTGCCCTCGCGTTTCCTGCCAGTCGCTCGTGTGCCGGACAAAATACGATAGTGTGGTGCCCCTCCAGTTGAGTGCCTAAAATTTTGATTATTGATTTGGGTGCCGTCCCATGTACAAACAGGCGGCAAGTTGCTTGTGAGAAGGATAATATGGCAGCCGAATTGGTTTGGCGCTCGGCGTACTGAATGGCCAAGGCATTGGCTGCAGCCTCTGCCACGCATACCGAGACGGTTTTGAACGATGCCGTTGTTATGTTGTTTTTGCATGTAGAGACTATGACGAAAGTGTCTGAGCTAGCTTGACTGGCATCCGTATAATACACCCTCTGTCCCATGCTAAAACGTTTGTGAAGAGTCTTTGCCCTTGCTCTGCGTCGTCCGGGATGGTACTTGGGGTTCATGTTCTTGGGAATTGGGGCCACCGCGATGTGCGATCGAACGTTGCGGTCTATCTGTGCCGTTTCCTCTCCGCAATACTGGGGTCTCAGGGGAAAGCCTAACATCGTCAATACTTTCCTGCCGTGAGTTGAAGAACAAAGTCGTTCTTTCTGAGCATATAACGTAGCGACTGCGTACTCGTCAAAAGTCCTGTGCAGGCCCAGTCCCAGTCCCTCGAATCTCTCTGCGCTAGTGCATTCGGGAAGACCAAGGGCGGCTTTGAAGGCTTTTTCTATTACTGTGTTTGCCTGTATAATCTCTTGGTTTTTGAAGGCCCGATACGGAAGGACGTATGTGATTCGGCTAATTACGAATACATGAACCAGGCTGATGGTCTCTCCCTCAGTTAGGCCGTCTCTGCTTCTTGCCACTCTCCGTATCATTCTGTCCACGTTTCCTGTGACCGTCTTTAGTTTTTGAAGCGTGTGGGATGTTCCAGCGTTCTGCTGTATACACATCGCCAATATTCTGCGTGTCTCCGCTTCACGAATTGGCACCCCGTCTAGAGTCAGATTGAGTGGCACCCAGTCCTTCCTTGCCTATTTCGCACGCACCCGAATGAATTCCGATTTTTCGGATGCGCATGTCATGTCCGCCACCCTAGCGTATTCCACGACTGCGTCTATGGCCTTTTGAACAGTTTCTTAGTTGACACCATAGGGCCCCTGGTGAGCCCAGAACGTGATGTCATAGGCATATGTCGCACAGCCGAGATTCGGGTGTTTGTCTAGCTCTAGGGCTAGCTTTCTCATTCCTACATTAAATAGCAGTGGAGAGAATATAGCTCCCTGAGGGGTACCTCTGTCGGGACAGTTGAAGGTGTCGGACCTCGAGGCGCCTAATCCGATTGTGGCCGTGCGGTTGCTGAGGAACGAGCGCACGTAGTTATGAATTCGCGTTCCACAGTTCACCGCTTCCAGTCCCTCCAGAATAGTCGAAGGCCTTTTGATGCCCAATGCCAGTACACATTTATCGTCCGACCCTCTGTTGGGGTGCAGGACCTCGTGCTTTAGTAGTAGAAAAACGTCCTGCGCCGATATGTGGGGTCGGAAACCGAACATATTGGAGGGGAACATGTTGTTTAGCTCTATGTAGTTCGAGAGCCGTAACTGCACAACCTTTTCAAAGAGTTTCCCCGCGCACGACGTTAGGGAGATGGGTCGAAGGTTGTTGATGCTACAAGGCTTACCTGGTTTAGGAATGAGAATAATTTTTGCTTCCTTCCATTCTTTTGGAAGGACACCGTCCTTTGTCCAGACCGTGTCGTTAAAGAATTTGTTCAAGCTCTTTAGCGTGTCGTCACTTAGATTGCGAATCATTGCGTTCGTGACCTGATCTACCACTAGGGTCGTGTTTTTGCTGAAGCAGCGTGGCGCTGCATAAACCTCTTAAAAGTTTATGGGGGCATCCAGTTCTGGTTGGTCCTCACCTTCGTAAACGGGTTTGGTGGATTGCCCGGTCAGAACAGTTCCTACGTATATCTGTTTAATTTTGTCTATCATGTCAGCTTCCCGACATTCAAACTCGTTTTCAAGCAGCTTGAGTGTGTGATTCGCGACTGTTTTTGTTCCTCCCGGGTCAATCATACTTCGAAGAATGCGCAATGTTTTCTTTGTAGTCAATGTGCCCCGAAGCGAGTCAGTGAACTGAAGCCAATTGCTGTCGCTTAACTTTTTTGCGTATTCGTTAGCTTCCTGCGCTAGCTGAGCTATCCGTATCCTGAGTTTGCGATTAAGCTTCTGCCTTTTCTATGTTTTTGTGAGGCCTCTCCGGGCTTCCCAGAGATGCAAGAGGTGACGATCCATGGCTGGAGCCTCCCTTGTCGTTTCAATTGCTTTTGTGACCTCAGAGTGAATAACTGTGATCCGCTCGGCCCATTCTCCTACGTCTGTTATGCTGCCGATTGTTTTCTGTTTTTCACGAAATATCGTCCAGTCGGATAGCCTTGCCTTGCCAAGAGCTCTTCAAATCCTGGCTGCATTAACCGATATGCTTAAGGTATAGTAATGGCGTCCTAGATTTTCACCTAGGTTCTTCCATCGCGACTTATTTTCGTTGTTGGTGAACGTGAGTTCGGGGAAACTGTTCATGGACACGCTGTTCCCGATTAGCGTTGGGAGATCCGGTTGAGTTAGGCGGAAAAGTCCGTAGCGCTCTACGACGTCTGCTAACAAGATGCCCTTGGGTTTGTCTCTACTGTAGCCCCAGTTTGAGTGTTGCGCGTTAAAGTCGCCTAACAATATTAATTTGTCCCTACCTTGAACGAGTCGCAGCGCAGTGGCCACCATATTTTCAAAATCCGCCTGTTTTTCTCTGGGAGAACAATAAACGTCCACAATTATTGTTTTAGGTTTACCCCTCTTCTGCGGCAAAATCGTGGTTATATCGTGCTGAATAGGTTCCACCCCAAAATAATTTACGCTAATCGCGACATCCTTCTTGGCAAAGGTGGCTACTTGAAGGTAATCTGGGTGTGCATAAAGCTCGTATCCTTTGAGTTTTTGATGTTGTTTCCCTATTTCCTGAATACAGATAACGTCGGGAGGGATTGGCGCCGATTCTATGTAGTGCGCGAAATTAGCCAATATCGTCCGTAGCGGGCAGCAATTCCATTGCGAGATTTCAATGTATCCGGCCTTTGTGTTGTTTGCCATATTATCCATGGCTATTACAGTCACTATCAGTGTGCTCTATACCTTTCGGCCCCCGCAGGGGTGTCTGCGTCAGCAGGCGTTTGGTGCGCTGCGACACCACGTACGCGAGCACACGAGGGTAGGACCCTGCCACGTGTAGCCATGCGTGGCTTAGCCGTGTCCGGGGAAAGGGGGTCCTGGGTGTTGAGCAGATGCCGGGTGTTTGGACCGTTAAGGCCCCTCGGCGGAGGCAACACACCTCTTCGGCCTCTGCTTCGCGCAGACGGCACCTCCAGGCTGTCCCACATGGGGGAAATCGGTAGTTGCCATTTCCTGTCTCTCTCTCAATCCAGCTTTCGTACTTCTCTCACTTTTCATCTTTCCTGTCTTCTCCGAGCTTCCGCTTGCTTCCAATTTTTCCCGGCAGCAAGGGTTAACCTTGTGTGAATAACCAACCTAGGTTATCTCATATTTGGTTATAGTGACAACGTACAGCTCACGTTTGCACGACCTGTTTTTACAGTCCCTGTAGCGTCCCCTTGTAGGGCTCCACGGTGGGTGGCTGGCGTTATTGCCGAAAATTTCGTTCTTCTATGGCAAGCTCCTTCCCTCCCCTCCAAGATCGCCCTCAGAAAAGAGGGCGCACCGAAGATGTATTTCAGTTCCTTGGACGTCAACGACCCAACTTCCCACGATTTCACGTCATTCACTCGGAAAAATCAGATAAACAAGTACGCACAAGCTGCCTATTTCTAGTTTCCAAGTTTTTAACTGATGTCCTTGGTCCAGGCTACAAGGCATGAAGGATGGCAAGTGGTGATCTCCTCCTAGAACTGCATGATCAGAAGCAATATGAAAAATTGCCCAGTCTAGTGTTATTTGGGGATGTTCCCGTGACAGTAACTCCACACCGTACTCTGAACACCACCCGCGGCGTTATCTCGGATGGTGATTTGCTCCAGCTGACAGAGGCTGAGCTCCTGGAAGGCTTCAGTGAGCAGAATGTTGTCAATGTCAAGAGAATTAAACTGAGGCGGGATGTTAAAGAAATTTCGGCCAAGCACCTAATACTCACATTCGGTTGAAGTATTCTGCCCAAGTCTGTAGAGGCCGGGTACATCAAGCTCCGTGTCAGACCATATGTGCAAAATCTCCTAAGATGTTTCAAATGCCAGCGTTTCGGCCCCAGTTCGCAGAGCTGCCGAGGCCACCAAGAAAATGCGAAATGCAGTGCCCATGAACACGCCACTGAAGCTTGTAAGAACGCTTTCCACTGTGTAAACTGTGATGGGGAGCACGCCGCGTACTCGCTGTCGTGCCCATCCTGGAAAAAAGAAAAGGAAATTGTAACAATAAAAGTAAAGGAAAAATATAAGTTTCAAGGAGGCACGCAGGCGGGTATCCTACCTACCCAAGAAAACCTTTGCCGATGGGGCGCGTCAGGGGACGGCGCCACAACTGTCTCCGGCGGCTGTCCGACCCACACCCAGTGAGGCGGCAGTGACGCCATCTGCCCCTCCTCCCCCCCCCCCCCCCCGGTGGCAGCAGCTAGCGCTGCAACGCCAACCCAGCAGACGGGGTCATCGACCCCGGAGGTGGGCGCAGCCGAGGCTGCCCCAACCTCCGAGGCCCCTTCCAGCGCTGGCGACAGCCGGCACAGCCAAAGCCCTCAGGGAGCCCCATCGACCTCCGGGCTGGTGGGCGCAGGGGTCTTGCCGTCCAAGGTGGGACTCTCGCTGGTAACTTCTCGCTCGCATGAGCACGTGTCCGTCGCCTCACAAGAGGCAATGGACACTACACCTATCACCACGGCGCGCCAAGCGCCTAAAGAGGGGCGAGGCTCCCTCGAAAGCTTCAGAAAGGGCAAAACCCCGATTACAGGGCCTCGAAAGAGCTCTGTGTACTAATCTCTGAAATCTCTGTAATTAATACTTCTGTTTCTGTACACACAGCACCTATTTACTATCATTATGGATACAGAGATAATTCAATGGAACGTCAGAGGTCTTCTTAGAAACCTTGATGACGTGCAGGAACTCATCAAAAACACAATCAAAAAGTGTTGTGTTTACAGGAAGCACACTTAAAATCCAAACACACAAACTTTCTCCGACAGTATATAACTTTTTCGCAAAGATCGCGATGATCCCGTCGCATCATCGGGCGGTGTTGCCCTTGTCAGTCATAGAAGTATAGCGTGTCAACCTTTACAGCTACAAACGGCCCTTGAAGCAGTGGTAGTTAGAGTTGTCCTACTAAACAAACACGTCACCATTTGCTCGCTTTACATACCCCCGCATTACCAACAAAACAAACATGAATTTCAGTTCTTGATGGTTCAATTGCCAGAACCTTATGTTGTTCTTGGCGATTTGAATGCGCACAGCAGCCTTTGGGGAGACTCTCGTATCAATGCGCGAGCTCGCCTTGTTGAACAATTCCTCTTTTCTTCTGGTGCGTGCCTTCTGAATAAGAAGGAACCCACATATTACTTTCTGGCAAACAGAATCTTTTCCTCAATTGATCTCAGCGTAGTTTCCCCGTCTATACTGCCTGAACTCGAATGGGAAGTTATGAACACTCCTTACGGAAGCGACCACTTCCCCATACTGCTAAGAACATATAAAGAAAACGAATATCTACCACAGGCTCCTAGGTGGAAGATCGGTACAGCCGACTGGGAGAAGTTCCAAACTCTCACTAGTATCTCATAGAATGACATGTCTTCTTTAGGAACTTCATTCATTATAGATGCTGCATCTAAATGCATATCAGAAGTAAATCGCTTGTCATGTAAAGGGCGTGTCCCGTGGTGGAACGACGATTGTAGGAACGCTCGTAAGAAACAAAACAAAGCGTGGGGGTTGCTACGCGCCTCCCCCACTGCGGACAATCTTATCAACCTTAAGAAAGTAAATTCCCAAGGTAGGCGAACCCGCCGACAGGCCAGAAGAGAGAGTAGGCAGAAGTTTTTATCGGGTATCAACTCGTATACAGATGAGGCCAAAGTGTGGAGGAGGGTTAATAGGATAAGAGGGCGACAAACATACTTTTGTAAACACACAAGGCGATACCCTGCAAGACCAGGCAGATTCACTTGGGCAGCATTTTGAGAGCGTGTCAAGTTCAAGCAATTATTCACAATCTTTTCTCAAATATCAACAAATAGAAGAACGTAACCCATTCACAAGAAAAAGTCGAGAGAATGAGCCGTACAACCGTCCCTTTAGTATTGCCGAGCTGAGAGCTGCCTTGATCACATGCAAGAGCTCTGCACCAGCACCTGATATAATCATGTACGACATAATTAGGAACGTACACACTGGTACACAACTGACTTTACTTGCACTTCTCAACAATATTTGTGCTGCTGTATATCTTCCACTATCAATCCTACCACTGCTATACTTATCACAAATCTCAAGCCTTTTTTGCGAACTAAACTGGGAAGACACTGGCAACGCTCGTGGGACCGCGAAACAAATAATAAGCTCCATCTGATTAAGCCAAAGTTAGGTTTCTGGCCCTCCGTTACTAAATCACGAAGAGTCGACGTCCTATTCTGCCGACTCAGAATGGGACACAGATATGGTACTTACAATTTTGTATTGACTGGCAATGAACCTCCAACCTGTGGTAGATGTGGTGAGCGGCTCACCCTACTCCACGTCCTAGTGGAGTGTCGGGAAGCCGAAAAAGAAAGAAGGGAACACTTTCCTGTAGCATACCACTATTGTCTCCCTCTCCATCCTCATATGTTTATTGGCAAAGAACCCCTTTTTACCACCAAAGCTGTCCTAGGTTTTTTAACAGAGGTGGTCTTGCCTGTTTCTTGCCCAAAGGTTTCGTAGCGCATCCTCTCTACAGAGGATGCTGCTGTGATAGTGGTCCTTTTATAGCACGCGCCTTCAGGTCCTTGCGCTTCAAGAACTCTGTTATGGCAGTAGTGCTTTTAGGAAGTTTTTAGCCTGCGATCAGTTTTAGCACATTGGAATTCTTTCACAAGGTATCTTTCGCGTCCTTGGCACCCTTCATAATCATTGTCATAATATTATTACATGTATTCTAACGTTTTTAGGCCCCTTCGCAGCCCTGTTTTCATCATTTATAGCTCCGCATTGAACACATTCACATTCGCCTGGCGCTCGTTTCTCATATTTGGCCCCTGCGCCACAAAACACAATGCTCATCATCGTCATATAACTTTAGGTGTCCTGGTAGGAGCTCCCGCACTTTGACTGACCCTCTTTCGGGGGACGCTGCGGCTTTTGTTTGCACATCCTCTACCATTCGCTTGAGCCCAAGAAACCAGGCTAACTCCAAAAAATAGAAAAAGAGGCAGTGGTCGCCGAACAGGCCAACCCTCACGTGCGCACCCGGTCTCGCGCGCTACGGCGGCATGCCTGACGAATGACGCATGCATCCGGCGCGTCATTCGCCGGTCGCTTGGCAAAGGAAGAAAAGTAAGCCGTAAACTATGATTTATTTTATACGCAGATATATTTAGTTTTGACGGGAAACAAAAAAAATTAAACATTGTCTGTAAACTTCTTTTCACATCCTCTTTTTGTGATGCTCGCGGCAGCAAACGGGCGGCGTTAATACTGGCATGACATATTTCCTGTTGCCAGTTTTCGCCGAGTGTCCTGTATGGCTCTAGGGAGCCTACATGAAAACAGTCCTTTTGCTTGGATGTAGGTTCCCTATATCGGTCTGCAACTGCGGCGCTTCGAGTGCGCCAGGCAGTGGTCGGTGAATAGGATTGCTAAAACTATACCCTGCGTTTTAACGTGAAGCGCTGCAGCGAGGCGCTGAGTTGCCGCAACGCTAACGGACAAGTGCGCGGCGAGCGAGGGCTTTGTTTATCGAAGGCGCACACCGCAGCACGCTCACTTCGCTGAGCCCAAAGAGCGTATTGCTGGTCAGCCAAGCCAGCGCGCTATTGGCCTCGAGCTCCACCACTGGAAAAGCTGGCGCCACCGTCGGCGTGACGTGCTATTAGGGATCACGTGGACATAGCGGCCGCGTCGGCTGCTTCAGGAGCGCCGAAGCGAGCTGAAAACGAGAGTTTAAATTCCCTCGTACGCTGCGGTCCTCATTTAGTGGCAAGATTTTCCCGCTTCAAGTGTCTCCTCTAGAACGCTTGAAAGCACTACAATAGGTAGTGGCTGCCTTTGAAGGCGCGCAACATGGTAGGCTACTGCTCGGTGCCGCTGTGCCGGACGTATGCAACGGAGCCCGGTGTCAGCCTTATTCACAAGTAGCCGCGGGGCAAGAACCTGCGTGAAGCCTGGCTCGTGAAACATAAAACCGGCAAACAGTCATCGGCTATGACTCGGGTATGCAGCAAGCACAGACGCGAGGAAGATTTCTACTACGGCGCCGGGTCTGCGATGTTCGGAAAACGCGCACTGAGACGCTCACCCGAGTCCGCTGCCCGACTAATGTCATGACGGTTTGGTCTATGAGCTTGGCGATACTGGCAATTTCACTGGAGTGGTAAAGCACACAAAAAAAAGCACACACAAAAAAAAGCATGGCATATGGCCATGTTTGTGTTATGAATTAATGCACTGGATTACAAAAAAGAAGCAGCGGGAAATCGCACGCTGAGAATACCGTCAACCATACAGTGGTACGCAACTCGAAAAATAATATTGAAACGTCCAAGAATTTAGAAGAAAAAGAAAAGATTGAATCGTCGCGACTGCACATCACAGTACCCGTAGGCGTCGAAGTCTCTAGAATGAAATTATTTTTGAACAGCTCTGATAGCGCCCACGCAACAATGGTTGCTTGCATACTGTCAAGTGCTCATATTCTGCGGCCTAAAGCTCACGGTGCAAAACGCGCACGCGGCGAAAGCCAAACAGTGCGCGGACAACCATGCAGACGCGCAGTGGGTCGCTGCGAATCTGTGCGATCGCTGCATTGAGGCTTCATTCTATTACGCTCCATTTAGTTATACAAACACTATAAGAACATATTTCACATAGTTTGCTCTGAGCGTTTACCTACCTTTCACGCAAGAAGCTGGCTCGGGATACTCCATCGTGGCGACCGCGCACAGTGGGGGTCACTGTACGTATTCGGTAAAGAGATAGCGTCTGTAAACGATTCTGTGCTTTCAGTTTGCCCACGATTATTATTTCGACAGTAAAAAACTTCCTCGTTTCGAAAGGACTTACAGAAATGTCCAGGAGAGCTCGAACGTGGTGTTTTCAGTTAGCGCTGACAGCAAAACCTATGAGGAGCGCGCCGCGTGATCTCTCATAATACGCCAGCGAGGCGCTTCCGATAGATGGCGACACCGTAACTCCTCGCCGCCAATATGCCCGGTGCACCGCCTATAGAGACGCCACTCATAGCCACCTAGCGGGCGCTTCCAACAGTACGCGCGCGAGCAGTAGCAGACGACAACCCTTTGCAGCAAGAATGGCTGAAATTTACGGCTGCGATTTCTCCTTTGTTCGAGCGCCAGACTGCTGCTTCGGCGGTGACAGCTGTAGGAAAGACGCTGACGTCTGTGGGAGCGGGTATGAACACGATCTTTCCGGTGTTTGGAACAACGTGATCACCATACGTGCCAAGTGTGTCCCTGCAGACAAACGCCATGGACTCCATATACATGAAGAGGAGCTCATCTAACTAGCCGATAAATTTTGTTGGGTAATGCGATCTCTCGACCGTTTATTTTTATTTCTACCCTTGCCGTAATACTGTTTCTGTACCTCAATAATACGCCCCCCTCGTTAGTGCAGACCTTTATCAAAGAAATCACCACGGTGAGCTGTCTGAATACGCTGTTATGATTTTCCTGCCGATGAATACATGTGACATCGCCAAATAAGTGCAGTAGAAGTCGCCCAAAGAAGAGTAATTGTGAATTTATAGATGGAAACGCGTACACTAGTCCACGAAGTCATTAAACGCACGGGTTAATAAAAGTGCGTGTTAGTGATGAACCGCCGATGCGATTCTGCTGCAAACGCCGATGAACTGCCGTTCCAGCTGCAGTTTTTGCAATTTTACATTTCCCACGGGAGCTGCTTGGAAACGTATAAAGGTAAAGTCTGACTAACTTTTCAGTACTTTTTTTTATATTACTAGAGAGAGGTGCCACATGATATACTTAAAGGCAGAGCAGCGCCAGTCAAAGTAGATGAGCGCTGGCGCCAAGGCCGGCTTTAGTCCGCTGCAGAATAATCATAGTAAGAAAGAATTCAGTTGAGTACAAAATTCACATGAAAGAAGGGACTACGTTGTTAAAACAAATCACTCGAAGTGTTAAGTCTGCTCAGGCAACATCGAGGTGTGATGACTTCCCAAACGTGGCTCGAACTTTTCAGCGAAAAATGGAACAAAAATATCATATGCACCAACTATTAGCAATTCACGCCCTGAACTACCTAACTCTAAACACAATTCCCAAACAGCAGTATCTAAGGTGCGCTCGGGCGCAAAAAATAAAGTTTTTAAAGAAGCACTTCATTGGTATCATTCCTATAAGTTACAGCGGGCTTTATACCATTTACAAACGAGGCAGGGTGAGAACCCCGCAGCAAAAATAATTAACAAGATTTACGCATGGAGGAACTAGCAACTGCTAAACATGTGCGAAGCCAGGCATAAAATATATGCCTGGCTTATGCCGGACAGGCCGCCATTGGAATATGAACCTGGAAACGTTTAACGCTAGAACGTGATCTAGTAAGGCGAGTCTAACAGTGCTATTGGAGGAATTAGAGGGCAGTAAATGGGATATAATAAGGCTCAGTGAAGTTAGGAGGCGAAAAGAAGCATATACAGTGCTAAAAACCGGGCAGGTCCTGTGCTACCGGGGCTTAGCGGAGAGACGAGAACTAGAAGTCGTATTCCTGATCAATAAGAATATAGCTGGTAATATACAGGAATTCTACTGCATTAACGAGAGGGTGGCAGGTCTTGTTGTGAAACTTAATAAGAAGTACAAAATGAAGGTTGTACAGGTCTACGCCCCTACATCCAGTCATGATGACCAAGAAGTCGAAATCTTCTATGAAGACGTGGAATCAGCGATGGGTAAAGTGAAAACAAAATACACTACACTGATTGGCGATTTCAATGCCAAGGTAGGCAAGAAGCAGGCTGGAGACAAGGCAGTGGGGCAATATCGCATAGGCACTCGGAATAGCAGGGGAGAGTTAGTAGAGTTTGCGGTACAGAATAATTTGCGGATAATGAATACCTTCTTCCGCAAGCGGGATAGCCAAAAGTGAATGTGGAGGAGCCCGAATTGCAAGACTAGAAATGAAATAGACCTCACACTCTGCGCTAACCTGGCATTATACAATATGTGGACGTGCTCAGCAAGGTGCGCTGCAGTGACCATAGGATGGTAAAAACTCAAATTAGCCTAGACTTGAGGAGGGAACGGAAGAAACTGGTACATAAGAAGCCGATCAATGAGTTAGCGGTAAGAGCGAAAATAGAGGAATTCCAGATCAAGCTACAGAAGAGGTATTCGGCTTTAACTCAGGAAGAGGACCTTAGTGTTGAAGCAATGAACGATAATCTTGTGGGCATCATTAAGGAGTGTGCAATAGAAGTCGAGGGTAACTCCGTTAGACAGGATACCAGTAAGCTATCGCAGGAGACGAAAGATCTGATCAAGAAACGCCAATGTATGAAAGCCTCTAAACCTACAGCTAGGATAGAGCTGGCAGAACTTTCCAAGTTAATCAACAACCGCAAGACAGCTGACACAAGGAAGTAAAATATGGATAGAATTCAACATGCTCTCAGGAACGGAGAAAGCCTAAAAGCAGTGAAGAAGTAACTAGGAATTAGCAAGAATCAGATGTATGCGATAAGAGACAAAGCAGGCAATATCATTACTAATATGGATGAGATAGTTCATGTGGCTGAGGACTTCTATAGAGATTTATACCGTAGCAGTGGCACCCACGAAGATAATGGAAGAGAGAATAGTCTAGAGGAACTCGAAATCCCACAGGTAACACCGGAAGAAGTAAAGAAAGCCTTGGGAGCCATGCAAAGGGGGAAGGCAGCTGGGGAGGACCAGGTAATAGCAGATTTGTTAAACGATGGGGGGCAGATTGTTCTACAGGAACTGGCCACCCTGTTTACACAATGCCTCATGACCTCGAGCGTACCGGAATCTCGGAAGAACATTAACATAATCCTAATGCATAAGAAAGGGGATGCCAAAGACTTGAAAAATTATAGACCGATCAGCTTACTGTCAGTTGCCTACAAAGTATTGACTAAGGTAATCGCAAATAGAATCTGGGACAGCTTAGACGTCTGTCAAACAAAAGACCAGGCAGGATTCCGTGAAGGCTACGCAACAATAGACCATATTCACACTATCAATCAGGTGATAGAGAAATGTGCGGAATATATCCAACCCTTATATATAGCTTTCGTTGATTACGAGAAAGCGTTTGATTTTGTCGAAGCCTAGCTAGCGCAACACGGTAAAGAAGCGGAAAACAATATAAGCGGCAAACGACCTCCCGAACTTTAGCGAAATGCCTTTAAACCGCATGCTGCCCTGCAGACGAACTTCGTCGCTTGCGCGTCAATGATCGAGTGAAAAAAACACCGACGAGCCAAAGGGAAGGATGGGAACAAGAAATCTCCCGCCGAAGCGACGATCCACTTTTGCTGCCGTTGCTCCCGCTGATGAGGCTTTGCGGGGAATGATAAGAACCGTATCGCCGGCACGTTTTCGCCGGTATTTGACCCCCCCCCCTCCCTATGCAACAATTCTTCGACATTCCTTGAAGCTTTGGCCATCCCACACATGTGAAGGGTGTTGCCTTTTTTGCTCAGAAAACGTGAATAAGACAGAGAAGCACTATCAACACAGCAAACTAAGGCACGTGGCTGGCTCCTCTTCCGTGTGATATGCGCAAGGCCGCCACCAGTGGCGAGTCCATCGGCGCGCACTTGGCGTATACACCCTGTTCCAGCTGCTCCGACGTGCGATAGTACATGTTCTATACCCGCGCCAGCCACACTAGCTGTAAAGCCTCGAAGTTTTGCCGATGTCGCTTAACTGTGCCACGCGTAGTTCGCATTCACGTTAAGCCGGACTATACCGCACCTTCAGCTTGGCGACCCCAACGCGCTGTTCTTCGTGCGGAGGCACACTGCATCGAGGCCCTGCTGTTAAACGTATACAACCAGATAGAGAAAACAAGCTGGACTCGGAAAATATTTCGAATTAGGAGGAAATCGTAGGCGCGCATCGGCGTTGTCACAGTGCACGAAGCAGCTAACTATGTATGCTAACTATTTGGTTAGCAGACGTACGGGACCTGTTTGCTGATACACTAGAACGGAATACAAGTGGAGCCATAGCCTCCTCTCAAAGAGGCATGGGGAAGCTGGCTCTCCAGATTTTTCACTGTACGTCACTTCTGCCGTGCTTTAATGTCGGTCTTTTTTTAAATATCAGTTTTGGTATGGAAAACATCGTTGCTTTTTTTGCGACATCTTTGTGGTCCATTGACCTGTATTCCAAGAGTAAGATTTTGCGCAAAGGCTACTAGATGTCCAAGGTCTCTGAAACTGCTTTCACGTGGTCGAAAACTTTCTTGCACTCGGCTTTTAAGCATGGGCTCTATCGGAGATGTTTTCTTTTGGAAACAGCGATCGTTCAGTTGTTGCAACGTCAGAATGCGAGCAGTGCGCAAAATTTCTAAGAACGGGAAGGAGAGACCAGCCAGTCGGTGAGCGGTGAACACCACGGAAGTTTACGTACCTGGTTTTTTCGTCTCCTTGCAGACAATATACTACAAAACGTAATGCGTCTCGCCTTGAAATCAATGAAGCTTTTATATTAAATATGCATAAGCTTTCTATCCTTCTATACTCATTGTAAATATACTACATGGTAATAAGTTCATTTAATATTGCACTAATTCTGACTCAAAGGTGGACGCGTTTCCACATGATTTTATTGAGTCGAGATTAGACGAATGAGGCGTAATACACACAGGGCATGAAGGCTGTTTCCTGAAGACAGGGCCAGTCTTAGTGTGATTAGGTAGGTATGACTGACGTGTGGTTCCACGTGTTCTTGAGTTCACTGAACTACCTTTGACACTCTACTTCTCCATGATCCCGATTGTTTTAGTTAGGCAGGAAGCGTTTCCTTTACAGAAAAATGAGCCCGGTGAGGGAAATGCAAAGACTCGGTTATTGCATATAGAATTAATTTAAATTTGCCGGGTTTTCTACTAAATTTAACAGCACGGCATTTGTGAAATCTCTGTTTTACGCAATGCCTAAAGCACCCACCGCTATGTATGCTCGGGGTATCTTGAGCTGATAAACGCATTCCCACAATGCGCGCTAGCAATCGTCTATTAAGTATGCATGGCATAGCTACGCGCAACGGAAAGAGCTCAAAGTGTTTTATTATATTTGTGGGGTCTAACAGTTGCTTGTTTTTATTTAGGAGCTTAGGAATCTTATACTTCACGCATTTAATTCGATAATTACTTCTAATCTTAAGTAGTTTATAGTCCATCATACGAATGTCGCGGCCTCTGGTCGTTTGAAGACAGGTAGACTCATAATTTATCCTGTTTTCTTTAATTTGCGTAAACACGAGAGCTTTTCAGCATAACGATTTGTTGGAACTAATTTATACCTAATATTATGTGGAGATGTGGTATCACTGAAGTTGTTGCATTCAAGAGCACATAAGTAAACGAATTGTTTACTTATAGCAGTATTGTAGATGAGGGTTAAATTTTAGTGCTTCTGAAATAAAATAACTTATTTTCTATAATACGTAAATCCTTGTAGAAAGCTCCTTCTGGGGGTGGGATATATGGTCATTACACGATACATATTTCTGGAAAAATAGACCTAAGAACTTTGTCGTGCTGGTCATTTCAAGCAATGCGGCTTGAAAGCGCAGGTTGAAACTGTTATTTATGTGCGCGTTTCAGGTTTCAAAAGTGACATTTTGTTTCACTTGCATTTCGCTGTAACTCATTTTCATCAATCCATAGCGTTAGATCTCTGAGCTAAATATTAGCTTTTACTTCGGCATCTGGCTATCTTCTACTCTAAAAAATACATTTGTATTGTCGGCGAAAACTAATACCTCCTACGTATGGAAAACGTTGCAGATGTGGCTCACATATAAAATAAATGAAAGGCACTGAATAGCGGGCCTTGTTGAACCGCCGTTTTAATTATACTGCGATATGAAGAAGAGTTGTTTATTGTCACGTACTGTGTCAATTATCTAGATAATTTTGACTAACTGGAAAGGCTGGCCCCTTGAGCTGCAGTGCGAGAATTTATTCAAAATACAGAGAGAGTAACTCAGTCAAACCCTTACGTCAAGTCTAAAATAATTTGAACCGTACCATGTTTGTTTTGAATATTCTCAACAATTTTTTCTTCAGAGCCAGATAGCGGTAGCTCATTAGAATTGTTCTCTTTTTTAGAATGCGCAATGCTCGGTTACTATGAATTTGTATTTTCTTATAAAGTCACGTATCCTTTTAAATGTAACTTGTTTATAACCTTCAAGACTATATTCAGAACGGAGGCAGGACAATAGTTTTCTAAGTCTCCTTTTTTTCCACCCCTATGTGTACAGGAGTTACTTGCGCAACATTTATTTCATCAGGAAAGCATCCCTCTGTCAGAATGCAGTTACAAAGTGCGCCAGGGAAACTGAAATGGTTGGTGCGTCTGCTTTTATAAGGTCAGCCTTATTCTCATTGGGACCAGTGGCAGTTTTACTAGTAATAGATTCAATTATGCAATATATTTGCACTTCAATATTAGCCACCGTGCATAAAGCATGAGAGCAATTTGTTTTTATATAGCTGCTTGCATCAGCATTTATCGTACTTTTTAGTTGCATGCTGCAACCTAAAAAATAGTGATTAAATTCATGCGAAAGATATCGACTTATGGTAGCTATGCTGACAAATTTACTTTCATCAGAAATCGAATCAGTCGGCTCTGAGCGGCAGATTTTATTAAAAGATTCAATAGTTTATTGCAATCATCAACGCCATCAAATTTATCAACGTAGTAATAGCCTTTTGCATTCCTAATTGCTTTGTTTGGTTCATTGCAATTCTTCTTAGTCACTGAATTTATCGCTGTCAAACATTCTTCAATTGGCTTCTTTATTTATTGTATTTGTTTATAAAGTGAAGGAGTCATCCATGGTTTCCTAACATGTTTCTGTTTTCTTTTCGTATAAATATTCGGAAAGCCTCGAAGCGCAATATGTTTTTGTAAAATCTTGAAAAATGAACCGAATAGCGGTGTTCGTTCAACATTTTAGACCTATATGCAACAAGCACGATCTGCTTAATCAAATCTCTGATATTCATACCCATCTGAATTTATGGCATTTGTTCTATTTTTCTTCCTGATTATTTTTCTTATGATAGAAAACACAGGCCAAAGTCAAACGCTCCAGCTCCTGCGATAAGAAATGCCAGATTAGGGATGATGACTGCTATGTACATATGAAGTAAATAAAGTACGTAATTATTGTGCTTACACTAAATTCTTATCGTCATGGAAGCGCTCAGACTGTACGCAGTATAAAGAGCATCTGAATGGAGAGGGAAGGGCTCCATGCGCCAGACGTCAATAATTTCTCTATTCAGGAGATGACGGTCAGTTACGAAGCGTACTTGGACGACGATATAATTCATTGTAGAAGTTTGATGCCCAACGTTGTGTCATCGAATGCTGCGTTGAACGAACTTCTCGCAGAGGTTAGAAGTTCGGACTGAAGTCCAAATCAGGACTCAGTCTCCAGGGTAAAAACTGACGTCCCGGCTTTAGTTGCCATAGCGACGTTTCGTCTCAGCTCAGGTAGCTTCTATGCTATTCCCCACCATTTGATGTCTATTTGCAAGTGTGGCAAGAAATTATTCTGTAAGGGACGTGTTAGGCGAACAAGGTGGTTAAAAGAATGGTCCATTGAATAAGGAGCAAAGAGGCCATGCATACACAAGGAAAATATGTCTGTAGCCGGTATTCTGGTAATTGTCAGTATTATATGGGAATGTCAAAACAGGAAGATTTTTTTCCTTTATTCCTGAAGACATTTACCAGACTTTTGCAATATTTAATGTGGTATTCCTGCAAACAGATTATGCAGCGTTATAAGCGTCGTAACATGTTTTCATTGATGACCACCATGATGGTAGGTGACAATGGTGAAGTGGTGGCAGTAAATGGATCGCCGAAATTTCTGAATTAACCAAAGAATAGCCAGAGATAGTTGCTTTGCTTCCTTGTAGTACCACTCAGCTGGAGAAAGCGTTCTGGCTGGTATATGCTATGAATTGCTCTTAGAGGCTGCATTACGTTGAAGTACTGCACAAATACCATGGCAGTCGCGCAAGTATGGAGTAAGGCGAGGTCATCGAAGTGGAAAAGCACTGGTCCGTAAGTAAGGTTTAACTTAAGAGCTTGAAAACCCGCACCGCAGTTGTATGATTATGTGAAAGAGGCACCAGTAATGAGTAGTTTGTGTAGAGCAGCCTTTATTGTAGGGATTTCATGTAATTTAGTTACCATGAATGTAAGCCGCGCTACGGCGGCTGCAAAACAAACCCAAAAAGACGGCGCGGGCCATCTGGGGAGGGGGCATGGGTCTCGAGGAGACTGTTTGCACACTTGAGTAATGGCTGTCAATGGTGGACACAGAGCGGGGCGTTGCAGGCAAGCAAAGTAACCACGCTGCCGGCACCTAAGGCTGCCGCAGAGTTCGGGGAGCGGAGAGGACCGCCAGCGCCCTAGTAGCGGTCGCGTATCCCATTGAAAAGGAAGCTTCGGACCCCCGTTGCAGTGCGCTTCCTCGGAATCCCCGGAGGAGTTTTCCTTGCGCGCGGCTGGCTGGCGGGTGTGAACTCATTCACAGCTTGAGGTTCCCCGAATGGGCGTCAGACGCCCTAATAGTCGTGCGCGTCTGGCTTCCGCGGTGCTCTGGTGGGTGACCTTGGAGTATGCGTGGTTCGCGTCTGGAAGCGGGCAACGGGGATCGCGCGGCACCAAGCGGGCGCGCCAGCCTGATTACTTTTTATGGGTTTGCACCGCGCGCTGACCGGCGTATGGATCTTAGAACAGCACAAGAGCTTACGGTTTTGTCGCGGTTCCGAGGCACCGAGGGAACGTCTCCTTCGGCTTACGGCCCGGACACGGGGCCGACCGTGGCGGGTGGACAATTATCCCGTGCTCCTCTGTGACAATTTGGCATGCAAGCAAGTGGTTGTTTATGGCGCCGCATGGCCTTCGGTTTCTGGGAATCTGGTCGTGTCGCGCACGTGTTCGAGCACTGACATCATGGTCCCGACGTTTCCTGGCTTTTAGGTTTTGCGCATGTGTTTTGAAGGTCAGCGCTTGTTACGCCGAATGTGCTCGCGTGCCGTTTCTCGAAACTTGCGACGTGTACAGCTGGCGTGACGCTCACCCCATTGTTCTTATAGATGGTGTATTTTGGGTGAGGATTCTACACTGTGAACTGTACTAAAAATATGTTCTTTGATTGATGGTTGTTCGACTGGCCAATCACTAACGAAAGTTCTGCTGAACGCAGTGATTGGTGAATGGATTGTCGAGTTGGGGCGCTACCCGGCGGTAATTCGCCAGCAACGATTTTGGGCGGAGCGTTGCGTCTAGAAAAAGCGGCCGCAACGCTCCGATCGGGAGTTCTGGACCTGACTTCGGTGCTAAGCGCCATCGGCTCTGCCGAAATAGGGTCGCCCTATGTGGTCCAAACCAGTCTAACTATTTGTAACCGATGTACTGTTCAAACTATGCAATCTTGTAACCGAATTTTGTAATTTTACCTGTAAATACAAGTCGTTGTTCGTTCGTTACTGCAGCGTCTTTGCCCTTCGAACCTAAGTCACCCTTTTTTTTTCTTTATTACCGACATGGCAACATACAAAACAAGACATTTTAACAGTACACAACAGTCACGACAAAATCTCTGCCATTGGTTGGCGGTCACAGGACTAAAAACGCTTGAAGTTCGCTAGCTCAGTCATCACACTGAGCCATGTTGGTTTTTCTTTTTGAAAATTGTACAATTCCTTAATATGACAAATGCTTTCAATGAAGTATTCTCTAACAGGCCGGGCGTTTATTTCGGCATGTCTCACGGCCATTCTAGTTCTCCATAAACTATGCAAGGACACCAGCATGAACATGTCATAGGGTACTTTGTCTTCATTTAGAGTAGGCAGGAAACGAATCCCATATGGTGTAATCGGCAAGTCCTTCTTTAGCGTTCTCTGTAAGATGTCCCAATGGAACACAGCATCCCAGCAGTCAAGAAAAATGTGTTCTACTGTTTCGGGTTTCCGGCATAGTAAACAGTTGACGCTCCAAGGCACGGAAAGTCCTTTCTCATCTAGCCACGGTTTCACAGGTAAAGTATTGGTGTGGAGCTGGAAAAAGAAGGACTTTACCGACGGGCGTACTGGCATTCATTTTACTCTTTTTAGTACGTCCTTTTCAGGTCCAATGCAGAACATCGAGCGATACACTGGCACCGGTAACATTGTGTCAACCAGGTCCTTATATAAGCGCTTTCGTGGTACCCTACTTAAGTATTCCATGGAAAACCGAACCTTTAAGAGCTGAAAAGCCAAGACTACCTCTTTTAAGAAACCACGCGCTCTGCCTTGACTGCACCGATGTAACGATACAATAAACTCAGGTATAGCCTCGCTCAGCCTTGTTTGAAACATAGTTAATAAAAATGCGTCATTTTGGTCCCGTAAGTAAACAATCCTCGACACAATCTGCCTAATGAACAAATGTGCCAGACCTAATCCTCCATTTTTAACTGAACGAAAGAGATTAGTGCGACTGGTGCGCTCCCAGCTTGAAGCCTAAGTCACCCATTGAGCCACCTGTGCAGACCGTCTCTGACGGTGAGTCTCGGACGCCGATGGTGGGGGTGAATTTCAAAGAACCAATCGATCGATCGTGCTATCGAACTCTTACTATGAAGTAGTTTTCTGTATGTGTTTATTTACTGCTTTTGTGTTGCAGTGCGTCAAACGAATTACTTCATTGTACTAGAGATAGTATTTCTATATAGTAAACGCCTGCTTTGGCTCGTTGTGATGTTATCGTTGCTTTATCACTTTGTATCATTTTTATTTCGTGTTTTTATGCTGTACTTGTATTACATTAGTTCGTTCTCCTATCGAATACAATGGTGTAGCATGTGCCATGAGCATGTTCCTTTATATATACAAATAGTTACCAGGCCAACCTGGTACTCTAAAGCTATTAGGTGATTGTTGTCACTATGACATACGAGGAGAAAATACAGACGCCGCTACAACTCTTCTGTGGAATGTGTACAACTCAACATAAAGGTAAGAAAATTCAAGGTTTATAAACACTCTATTTCCGTTTTTTGAAACATGGCGTTTAGAATGGCAAGATACCGTTGATGTAAGGCACTGTTGAAAAGAAGCATTTAGGTTTTGTAGCCTCACACAAACAAGCATGTTCATTCGTTCCTCATTCTGAACATCTGCTCGTGTTGCCCTGTTCCAAAGTACGCTGAAAACGAGAATCATCATGGAGACCCGCAGAAAAGAAAGCCATACAACCATGTAAGGTGAATAACAGAATGAGAGGCGCTCTTCCTAGATCTGCAGCTTGCATTGTGCTTTAAGTTCATCACAGAAGTACTAGAAACTAAAAAAAAAAAACAATTTGTAGGACGCGCTGACCCATGGGACAATGGCATAAGCTCAGTCCGAATGCAAAATACATAATGATTACTGCATTCAGCATTTATGGTTGCAGGAAATGAGTGGCATGTGACACGCGCTATTCAACAGTTGAACGCAAAACCTAGGACATTCTTTAGACAGTGATAAAAGTTCATGTTATTTTTCCATGCAACTATGTTTGTCATTCACAGAGAACCACAACATTTAGTTTGCCTCACTCAGGCTAAGGACTTGAGTAGTAGAGTGGTCAGGTGGAGACTGACTCTGTAGGAGTATTCTATAAAATTGAGCCCCTAGGTAAAAAAAATATGTGTGGCCGGATTGATTAAGCTGGGTTTAACACCATTCACGTCATCAGGTGGTAATTTGTTTACAACTCACTGTAAAGGCGGCTATGTACAAAAAGAAGAACATATCTTTATTGGCGGGCATGCCTGTAATAATTGGCTGTTTTACTCCCAAACTCACGAATACTTCGGTGAAGTTATGTAGTGTTAGTGGAGGAAGGTGTAAGTGGAAAAGGAGAACAGCTGATAGTAGCTCCCTGAAGAAACACTGGACAATGAAAGGGATAGAAGGTTGGTTTAAAATGAATGCAAAAAACGACGTAGGAAGAAGACTTCAATTTCTAAAGCCAGAGGAAAGTTTTTGGGTTGCCGTTCATTGAGAAGGAGGCTGTTGGCTTCATCCCCCACGTGAATGAACCTTTTCAGAGTCTAAAGATAAAAAAAAAATTATATAAAAATTTACGCCTCCAATGCTGTGGTATGTCCGGCTGGGGTATCCTGGAGTTCCCGTAAAGGCAACAAGTAGCCATACTTCTCGTCGTGCCGGGCTCCTTTTGACGGGCTCTAGCAGATGCTCGAACTGCTGAAAGACTGCTAAAAGTGCCAACCTATCACCTACGCACAGTAACTTAGATCGCAAGCCCATAATGTCCTGTGTCCATTCCCAGTATATCGCTGGGAATGGTCTGTACATTGCTGCTGCGACTGTGCTTCACCATAGCCTAACCACGATGCGCCATGGGTGACACAATCTTGAGAAGAATGAAGTAACGTAACTTCAAGCTTTATTTCGAGCAAGGGACCCATACATATATACAACTTTTTCGCGTACAACATACATGCGCTGTTTGCAAAAAAAAAAAAAAACGTTACACACTATTACGCAGGTACGATAACTCCTTGCGGGGAAGGGCAATTGATGGTTTAGATGATGACGATGATGAATGATACGCCAGTAGCTTCCTTAGTGATACCGTTGATATTATGGAGAGATAATGCGCAGACTGTTACTCTAACCACTTATCTGAGTTCATCTTGCGCCACTTCATCCATGTCTCGTTTAGACGAAATAAAATAGGTCGATATGATGAGTGCTGGCGACCATGATAAACTGTTAATATCGTGCTTTTTCCGGAGGTATTTCTTGTATGTTCAATATTACCTTACGAGAAAAAGTTTTGCAGAAAACATAAATGGTGCTTGTGAGTGTAAACCAAACAAACTGAATGAGCATAGGTACAAAAGAGGGAACAAGGGCACGAGGAATTGTTAGGAACAGTGTGAAAGCCATCAAAAAATTCAGCAAGTAAGGTCCAGATATTTAGAGAGAGAGAGACAGAGCAATAGAGAGTTAGCGAACGTACATTTCTCTGGCCGAGTCCCTCCAGGGATCATTGACCACAGACCCACCTACCACCCTCTCGACAAGTAAGCAGAAAGCGAAAGGAAGCTATGCGCTTTAAAAAAGTCCAGAGACTGTGCCCTTTATTATATTTGGGCAAAACTGGACCGAACTACGGGAAGTGCCAGTTAAATATAAATGCTTTTCTCATTGCAATAATTTGGGTATTTACGTTAGGTTAGTTATTTGCGTAACCATGGTTATGAATTGTGTTGCTGGATGTTTTGCATTTTTCTCCTTGTCAAAGTCCCGTCACACCCTCACCATTCTATCTAATAAAGAGACCCAAAAAAGCTAGTGCCTTGATCAATAGGATGTATTGAAACATGGTTAAGTTCTTTCGTGGTTGTATCAAAGCTACATGGTCAATTTGCGTCAATGTATACGAAACCGCAATAAAGAATACTGTTCCGGCGAGTAAATCTGTCGCTCATAATAAAGAAAAGCATAGCCAGCACACAAACTCGCACTTCTACTGGTAGCAGCGATTGTGGACAGCTAAGCAAATCAATAAAAAAATGCAGCATGCGATCCTAATGAAGCAATAAGAAACAAAGAGCGCAAAGCTTTTCTTAAGGAATTCGCAGTTTCACCCGAAAGGTGACAAACCTATTGCGATTGCAAACTGGTAGATAGCTGTACGAATTAAGAATATTAGTTTTATCGACAGTATTCACTTGGAAACATTTGCTTAGTTACTAAATTATCAATAATAGAATGTGTAAGCGCGACTGAACGCGGACGTGCAAAGAAACAAACACACAGAGACAGAGCTGTCTTTATCTGTCTACTTCTTTCAGTCCTTGTTCAGTTGCGCTTACACATTCTATCATAAATTCACACCAAGTAGCCCGAGAACGTGTTTTCAATCATTACTAAACACGGTGTCCCGTGAACGCATCTCATTGGATGAGTGCGAGAACACGCTGTCAAAATGCTGGAGTGAATAATGGGAGCAGCAGTAAGCGAATTGACCTTCGTGCATCTCTCACTTGAACCGTAACAAAAATCCCAAAATAACCCTAGCTCATACGAAGCCACTGGCACTACGCGCACTCTGCAAGCATCAGAAATCGCTTTCAATATAAGGCCTCCTGAGTTTGGCAACGTCGCAGATCGCGTTCGGGACACACCACCACTGGTAATGCGTTCCTACGGCGTTCACCAAAGGCGTTCACTTCGGTGTCCGCCATTCGCGAGTCCAACGCTGGAGTAGAGCATACGGTTGAAAAAGTGTGATTGTGAAAAGGAAGAGGCGCTATTTTCTGCAGCCCTCTAGGGAGCACGACTCAGCCCCTTGGGGAAGAGAACATAAAGAGGAAAGAAAAAGGAGAAGCGAGAGAAGGTCGAGACGATTGCGGAGTCCCGTACCATAAGCTACCGCTATAAGAGGTAGCATTGCGGCACATTAACAATTTATACGAGAGCCCTGTGTCCTCCAGGAACGTAAGAAGGTGCATGGAGGCGCAGCTATGGTTCTGGCCGGGAAAGAGCAGCGTCGGCATGAGACATGGGGAGACGTGTGGCCACTCTCTACGGAGTGGCAGCCATCGAGGCGCCCTAGGAGCCGCCGTGCAAGAACGCGCCCTTCCCTCGTCTTACACCCGTGTATCGTGCGCGACAGAAGAGAGCAGGCTTCCGACCCGCGTTTCTCGCTCGCGCATGCGAGATTGAACCGCGTTCGCCAGCTCATCATCGCACGCTTTAACTCGCACATGCAGCATACGGAGCACGACGACGGTCGCCCTAGGAGTTTATACAGACCCTCAGGGTGACGGCGACACCAGAAGTGCACCTGGAGTGTCCGTATAATTGCAATCACAATAAAAATTTTGCAGGCTCCCTTCCATAATTGTGCTTCGTACATGAGTATTCGCGATACCTAACAGGTTCTTTAGTAAAGTATGCATTAAAGAACGATAAAATGAAGGAGCATTATACATTTGCAACAAGGGAAATTTTAGTCGAGTTGGTAGGATATTCTGTGAAAATAGCTGCCGGAACACCCCCCAAGAAGTGTACAATAGAGCTAAAACAGTCCGCATACTCAGCATTCTCAATTGTGTGTATGTGCTCTTTTTCCGTTGTGTGTCTTCCAAAATGTCAAAGTGTCGAAAAGAATACTTGGGCCTTAGGCTGCATAAAGGTGTAACCCATGATGCACATTGCCAAAAAACTTGCTGCGAAGTATCTTACGTCTAAACACGCTTTCGCGGGGTAACATCAATGAGGGTTGTGAACTTGCACCTGACTGAAGACCAATACCAAGAAGATTTCGAAGATTTCGAAGACGATTTTGATAGAATTCGAATTATGAAAGTAATAAATGACATCTGTTGCACACATACAATTGACAACTTTCAAATAAGACGTCTTAACCGCGTAAATTTGCATATGTAGCATACATAAGAGTGGATGTAAGTTTCTTCATTTCGTGAAATTTCCTCCAACGTGCGTAATTTTGCAGAACTGATTTGCCAAGCATCGAATTATGCCGTTATAGAAGATTAGTTTCTGCATACATGAAGAAGAGGGATAGGCTATTATAAACAAGATCGAAGACATCAGTTGGTATAACTGATACTTGTTATTTTCCTGACAATTTCGCACAATATCTACATGTGAATGAATACTGCTGAACTGTTATTTGCTTTCGAAAAAATCCCTAAGTGAACAGGAAAAAAATCATTAACGGTCATCGGGCGACGACAACAATACGAAATGTTTTTTTTTTTTTAATTTATTCTGCTGCAGTGCTGAAGGCCACAAAAGTGTATTGTAGCAAATATTTTTATTTCCAGTTCAACTGCAAGTAAATGAGAAGTAGCGAGAGGTAATACCAGGATTCATGCAGAAACTAACTTTTTTATTGCGATAGCCCAATCGCATATACATTCATAGCACAGGTCTGCCGCCGCCGTGAGGCCCCGTATAAACTCCAACAGGGATAGAATCGTCGCCGCGCGCCGTATGCTGTATGCGCGAGTTAAAGCATGTGAGGTTGAGTCGGGGAAGGCGGCTCAATCTCACGTGCGCGAGCGAGGAACGCGACACTAAAGCGCGCCCTCTTCAGTGGCATGCGAGGCCCGGAGGGGCGTTCTCCGGTTCACGAGAAAATCTTTCAGTACGTGAAAGACTTCCTCGCTAACCTTAAAGCCATAAAAACAGTAGGCTAGCCGACTCCGAACAAACAGAAATAGTCAGCCAAGAAACAGCAAAAGGTTCGGTGCTTCGCCCTTGGTAAGCGAAGCGCTAAATTTAATTATGCAAAAACTCATGTTGGAATGGAGGCTTGCCTTTTTAGTTATTATTGCCACGTGGCTTCTCGGTTGTCCACCTGGGCCAGTGGCTTTCGGATAACGACTGTTTCGAGTGTAAGCCCTTGCCAAAGCCTACTGCGATACAAGCTTCGTAACTACAATGGGCCGATCATGTCTGCCAGGGAAAGCGGGCACTCTGTCGCGAAAATTTGGCACTTGTTCCTTGGCAGTCTTTTAATACTGCCCACACATAGGTGATGGCCTCTGTTTTGTCTGTCGACACCCGAGTTCCTGATTGTTGCTCTTACTGGGGTAATTGCTTTCGGGTATAATATTATGTTGGGATCAAGTTCGCTTCAATAAATATTTGTCACCCGCCGTGCTTGCTCAGTGGCTATGGTGTTAGGCTGCTGAGAACAAGGTCGCGGGATCGAATCCCGGCCATGGCGGCCGCTTTTCGATGGAGAAGAAATGCGAAAACACCCCTCTACTTAGCTTTAGGTGCACGCTAAAGGTCCCCAGGTGGTCGAAATTTCTGGAATCTTCCACTACGGCGTGCCTCATAATCAGAAAGTGGTTTTGGCACGTACAACCCAATAATTTTTAAATAAATACTTGTCTGGCCGAACGTTCATCTTTTGTAGTTACCGGTGTGTGGCACCACTCTTGACCATACGCTGCATTACGATACGAGCTTTCTTCTGTGGACTTGATCAACAGTATGCCGGCCTCATGGAGCACAGAGAACAAGATTATTTCCTTGTTACGTTGGAATGTCTAGGCTGAAACTGAAGATAGCAGTTCGGATGCTATTGCCGTTGCGAACATAGCAGTGCATTCGTTATACAGCGTCATGGGCGAGCCAATTAACTGTCTGATTTCCTGATTCACACGCACGTTTTTCACATCCACCGTGTTCCACCTAACTCTGATCACACTGGGAAATGAAGTCATTTTATTGTGACGCAGCAATATTGGCACGCTATAAAACAATAAAATATGGTTTAAATTTATGTGCTAGTGACATTTACCATTTCAGATAGGGCCATAAAGAAACGCCGTATGAACATATATACTTATACAAATTAAGCACATATGGTCATTTATAACATATAAGTCGCCCATATGTCGGCCCTAATGAAATTGGAGAGTTATAGCCATATATGGCCTATATAGCACACCTGGCCGCATCAAGCCACTTTCGTAAGTAAATATATATTGTCGCGGTACAACGCGGACAGAACACAGGACGACGTTCTTCACGAACAACTGGACAATCTGTTCGAAAACAAACAGAGCAGAGACACGTCTTCTTCATCATCATCCAATCTCGCTCTGAACCACTAGACAGAGTCCGTTAGTGCTCCCATCGTCGTCGTCGTCTGCATAGAATACACGCGTCATTTGTCCCTCCCTACGAGAGCATCGTCCCGATGCTAGACAAGAAATGTCAGTTGCGGAAGTAAACGCCGCTAGCATAGTTATTCGCTCACATACGGCTTCATGCGGACAACGTGCACAAGTTCAGGACGGTGGGTGCGGCGCCGCGTACAGTTCGGATTATTGAGAACCACCTCGTAGGTGACATCACTGAGTCGCCGCAATATCCGATATGGTCCGAAGTATTGCCTTAACAGTTTCTCGGAGAGGCCTCGTTTCCGTGCGGGTGTCTAAACCCATACTCTGTCGCCGACTTCATAGGTAACTATTCTACGGTGAAGATCGTGGCGGCTTGCGTCGTAGTCTTGCTGCTGGCAGATCCGCAAGCGCGCGAGCTGCCGAGCTTCTTCTGCGCGTTGCGTAAACACATCGGCGTCCGTATCAGCGTCGTCAAAGTCGTGTGGAAGCATCGCATCCAGCATCGTTCGTACTTCTCGTCCGTGAACAAGGGTGAACGGAGTCATGCGCGTCGTCTCTTGTTTCACCGTGTTATATGCAAAGGTGATATACGGTAGGGAGTCAATACGCGTCAATATCATATCTTTATATGGGTCCACGTATGATATTTTTGTAAGGCGCGAATCAGTACCGGCGCGAGTGCCATGCTAAATCTAAAATTCCTGCACTAAAGCATTTGAAGATTCAGCCAGCGTAGCTTCCAGCATAAATCAATGATATCTGCCAAAATCTGGCGTATATTTAGCACAAAATACTCTGCCCTATCGTTTTAAAACTGATACAAGTGACTCTTACAGTGCGGTCAAACCATTTTCGAGCGACCTCCTCCGATTAGGTGTCGCTATCGAGCATCACAGCCTTTAATGTAATCTAACGTAAAAAAACGTACGGGATTCACCTTAGAGGCGCCGCAAGATGCTGGGTTTTCCACTGGGATAGAGTAAATTTTCTTGTAAGAAATAATAGCTAAACAGTGACACTCTTCCATTATGGTTTTACCAGAATGGACCGCTGCAAGGGACGGCGTTTGTGGAAAAGAGACGCTCATTTCCCCGTCGGTGCCAGCGCATTTGCCAGGAGTAAACCTACCGATGTGAAGTGTGTGTTTGTGCTCGTGTGTGTCTGAGAGGGTGTGTCCGTTCGTGTGAGTTTGTGTGAGTGTGGCCAGCATGAATACTTTGCTTAGCGCAAAACAACAGGCACAAGAAAGACGACAGTACAAGGCGCTTGTATGCCTTGTAGCGCCTTGTACTGTCGTCTTTCTTGTGTCTGTTGTTTTGCGATAAAGAAGTGTGTGTGAGTGTGGCCAGCATGAATACTTTGCTTAGCGCAAAACAACAGGCACAAGAAAGACGACAGTACAAGGCGCTTGTATGCCTTGTAGCGCCTTGTACTGTCGTCTTTCTTGTGTCTGTTGTTTTGCGATAAAGAAAGTATTCATGGATTAGCACCAACTCGCCCGCCAACGCATTGTATTGAGTGTGGGCAGATTCTCTATTCGTTTTTTGTTGTGTTGATCTTTGGTGACACTCTTTTTATTCTCTTTATTAAATGAAATGAATCAGTCAGATACCTTGGTTATGGTAGTTCTCTTTACGATATACACATTGTTGTAGTGTGAAAGAGGAAAAGTAGGTTTTATTTTATTCGAAAATTTATTTTAAAGTTTTATTTTATTCGATAAAGAAAGTATTCATGGATTAGCACCAACTCGCCCGCCAACGCATTGTATTGAGTGTGGGCAGATTCTCTATTCGTTTTTTGTTGTGTTGATCTTTGGTGACACTCTTTTTATTCTCTTTATTAAATGAAATGAATCAGTCAGATACCTTGGTTATGGTAGTTCTCTTTACGATATACACATTGTTGTAGTGTGAAAGAGGAAAAGTAGGTTTTATTTTATTCGAACTGATGAGACCGCAATTAAAACAAATATTATTGTCAGCAGTGGTGTAAAAAACACAAATAAATCCTGAAATTTCTTAATTGGTAGTAGTAAAGTTAGGCAATGTAACGTAAATATATAAAGCTATATTATGATCATTCAATTTTTTTTTCATAAACAATCTCGAAAACCTATAGCAGGACCTTTTTAATTAACGTTTTCTACCGTATTATTCTAGTTTGTTGTACCTAACAAGTGAATTCCTATGTACACAACAAAGAATGAGAGACGAAGGTAGCGACATAAATTTTAATGTTACGTAAGCATAAAGGGGGGCCGACTTGCTACATAATCATTTCCTTACGAGAACGAGGCATAAGAAAACGAAGCGTAGCTGACAGAAAGAATCACGGAACAGATTTGACATTGTGTGGAGTTTCTGCAGTGTGTGGCGCCAATTTGATCAAAATCATGCGCAACTACTTTGTTCAAGGAAGGTATAGCTGATTACGCAGAATCAAAGGAAAATTGACTAGAATATCACTTATAAGTAAAGATGTTCTCATTTATTGCTAAAGATAAAGGTCGCTGACTGGCAGTTGACTAAAAAAACGACCAGAGCTGCAGCTAACAGGACTATGAAAGTCAAGGGATACAATTAAATGAAAAATGCCAAGGAAATACACTTCTATATATCTACAAGTAGCACTCGTCATCACATGCGTTTAAATATATTGGATGCTATCTCTACTCCGGTAGGTATTCATGTGACGCCAATGCACACATCGCTCCGGTGGCGATTTCTCAGAAATGATGCGCACCTACTTGGTTCGCGAAAGGTAATATCAGATGACGCACATTGAAAGAAAAATTGACCACAATGTTGCTTATAGGTAAAGATGTTCCCCTTGACTTCCAAAGACAAAGGTAGGTGACTGGCAGCTTATAAAAAAAACAATGGCAGCTGCGGCTAAGAGGACTATGACTGTCAAGGGCTACAGGTATATTGAAAATAGCTATGGAGTGCACTTCTAGATATCTACAAGTAGTTCCCTACATTCTTAATGCATAGAAGTGGTGTTTGTTGAGCATCCCGTACGTTGAAATACAGTAGATGCCTTGTCAGGCATGTATTTATGGGACACCAATGCACACGTTTTTCTTGTGGCAAATTCTTAGAAATTATGCGCACCTACTTGGTTGTAGAAAGGCCCTTTCTGATGACGCACATTCAAAAAAGAATTCACATCAATGCCACTTCGAAGTAATTAGGTTTTCAGCGACTGGGCCAAACACATAATTCGTTGAATAAAAGCCCATAGAAAACAGAATGATCGCTGCAACTAAACGGACGACCGAAATCTAGACATACAAGTATACTAGCAATCAGTGGCGTAGCCAGACATTTCGTTCGGGGGGGGGCTCACGTTGCAGGTGGACCACCTCCTTAAGAGGAAACATTAGGTCGGATGCTCCTATCTAAATACATGTAGAAGGAGAATTCGTTTTTCTCGGCAACCACTGCACCAAATTTGACGAGGCTAAGTCGGAGCCACCGACTTAGCCTGGGGGCTTGTGCCTTCGGACCCTAGTTTCTCTGGACTAAAATAATGTTCTTGCCATGCCATGCCATGTTCGTTTCGAATTTTCGATTTAGGTCGTCAATATTTTATTGAAAAGTGGAAAAAATTTAAAATTTTCAGAAAACGATACAATTAAGTTTACAACTCTGTAAATCAATGAAAATTGATATCACAATTCTGTGAATTGCACACAATAGTACATCTACAGCGGACAAAATTGATATGTTGCGCATGAGTCTCAAAAAATTAAGTATTAGGGAAATACGGCTTTTGCAGAACCCATGTACATAACATAACCAATTCACGTAAGATACAAATTGATATATCGAATTTCTCCGCTTTGAATGGTGTGTGTAATGGATGCCGTTTACAGAACCGCGATATCTGTTCCTGATGCAGAGCTATTAATATTTAAACTTCGTGCTTCTATTTTTTTCAAGCTTTCCAATTTTTCAAATTATTCTAAATAAAGTTCAGGCCCTAAAATGAAATTTCGCTTCCAACAGACACTAGAATTTAACATGCTGTCTCAAATGCAACACATTTCATTAAAAGCGATTCAGGAGTTATATCAGAAAACCGTTTCTGCGGTTTACATGTATCTGAATAGGCCGCGTCGGAGTTGGGCCCGAGCTAAAGCTTCCTCTTAAACAATTTGCCTAGGGATCAAATACACGAATAATAACTGAATTGCCATTGCCATAGATGCTGCAAACGAATCGCTGAACGCTACGCACTGTGAATACAAGTAAAATATGTATTTTTTCATAAAAGAATGTACTCGTATGTGCCAAAAATTGTGCCCAACATAACTGATGTCAATGCTTCCATGTAGTTTGTCTATTTAATAAGTAAAGAAAATATCACACGAACTTTAGAACTACATCAGCTCGAAGCCAGCAAAGCAGCGCATGCCGCTGATATGAAAAATGTAAAGGCCATGAAATGAACAAGTTGAGGACAAATATGTTAATAACACTTTGTCATTCAAGATCCTTGTTTACATTCTTGTACATATGCAACGGCCAGTGAAAAATCTCAATGACGCTGCCATTTATTCCAATGTATTACGCAGCAGCAGCTGTCACCTGTCGCGTATCGTGAGTAATTGCACCGAAATTATAGTCGCAACAGAGACCACGTATAAAAAGCAGGAGTTCTTCAGAATATACGAGGGCGAGTCAAATGAAAGTGAGCCAATGCGAATATATAACAAATGGGGTACTTTAATTAAAAGTAGCCCCTATGAGCATTTAGACATTTATCCCATTGACTAAAGAGTCGCGCGATTCCCGTCTCATAAAGCTCCTTGGGTTGCTGCTTCAAAACGTCTGCAACTGACTTTCACGACATCGTCCGAGACGAATCTGGTTCCCTTGAGCTGCTTTTTCGGTTGCCCCAAAATGTGGAAGCCGCAAGGCCACAGGTCTGAGCTGTATGGCGGATGATGCAGCGTTTCCCGCTTGAACTTTGCCAGTTTTGTATTAACCACGTCAACGACGTGGGAACGGGCATTGTCGTGGAACAAGATGACCCCGTTCGTCAATTTTCCACGTAGTTTGCTCTTGATTGTGACACGTAGCCGATCCGGCGTTTCACAATATCGGAAACAATTGATAATCTCTCAAGATTTAGCAAATTCTATCAGTAATAGCCCCTGACGATCGAAAAATAAAAGTCAACAACACCTTTCTGGCAGAAATGACGGCCTTTGCTTTCTTTGGGGAAGGTGAATTTGAATGTTTCCATTGTAAGCTTTGCCGTCGTGTTTCAGGCTCTTAGTAGTGGCATGATGGTTCGTCTCCGATCACAATTGCAGACAAGAAATCGTCACCTTTATTGTGATACCGGATCAGATGAGTAAAGGCAGCGCTGATCTTCTCCGTGTTCTGGTGGTGGTTCAAAATCTTGCGCATCCATTGCGCACACAAGGGCCGATAACCGAGATGTTCATGAATTATGGCGTGAACCAAACCGTGACTGATGTTCAAACACTCTGCCAGTTCATCTATGCTTATCCTCCGTTCTTGTCTAATCAGCTCATCAACATTTGAAATCGTGTTGGAGGTGATTGCACGGTGGCTTTGGCCCGGTCTGGGATCATCTTTGCAAATTTCACGTCCTTCTTTGAACCGTTTGTTCCAACGCTTCACAGTGGCCAATGAAATGCAATGTTCCATGTACACGGCAGCCATACGGCGACTAATTTCTTTTTGGGAAACACCTTCAGCTGTCAAAAACCTGAGGGCCCCACGCTGCTCAACTTCTGGAGAGTCCATTACGGCACGCAACCATGTTCAACCCAGTGTATGAGAGCATTAAAGAACATTTATCCTCACACCTGCGTGTCACTTTTCTAAATAAGAGATGCCTGTGTGCTACGCGCAGGCCTTGCAGATAATGAACAAAACCATATTAGCGCGGGGTGGGTAGGCTCACTTTCAGTTGACTCGCCCTCGTACATTAGAAATGCGAAGATTCAATGTAATATACAAATGCGAAGGTACAGCTTGATAAAGAGCAAAAAAGTGCCACTGGAAATGAAGTTCACTGCACGTATACACAAAACCTCGCAACAAGATATTTAAACATACGTAAAAGTAAGTTTCCAATAAATCTACGTGTCTAAGAAAAAGTCACGGTATATAATGCGCCATACAAGCAAATAAACATGTTGCGCAATCACAGATTAACAGAATCCTAGATCCTGCCCTCATTGCATCCACTCCCCCCGATGTATCGCGCGCGACGGAAGGCGGCGCGCTTGCTCCTCACTTTTCTCCCTTGCGCACACAAGACTGAGCCACTATCGTCGGCTCACCCATTCCCCCCCACCCCCCACACGCTTTCACTCGCACATACAGCATGCGGTGCGGGGTCACGATGTTATCGCGCTTGGACTTGATGCGGAACATGAGGGCGACGGCGACGGCAGGAATGCGCCTAGAGTGTCCATATAATTGCTATCGCAATAATATAATAAGAGTATCCGGCAGCTGAAGCGTCCCATGGCCCATTACTTTCCGCAAAAGAAGTAACAAAATAGCACTTTCACCATGCGACAATTCGCTGCACCGCAACAACGCTTCTTTTTTCATTTTGTGGGGCGGGGGAACGGTAATGAAAAAAAAACGCAAAGAAAAGCATGTTGGTCACAATAGAATGCCTACTTTGGGCAACTGATATGGCTATTAAAGGAATATCGAAGAAAACACGAGACGCTTGGTCCACCAAGAACCATGCGCATACTGCCCGGTATCCTACACCGGCGAGACAAGACTTTCTGGAGAGGTTGCGCTCAAGCGAACGCGCTGCAATCCGTCGAGTCCCCACAGTGATGGCGGCTCGCGACCATTGTTTCTTTTGCTCGTCTGCTAGCTAGAAAGCCTCCAAAGCTCTGCCAGGCGAAAATGCACTCGGCCAGAGAAAACCAAACGCGCACCGAAGTGCGCCGCGCGGTGGTCGGGGCAACACGAGAAAAACGCATGCGCTCTGGCTGGCTCTGGCAGCGCGTGGGTACGGGAGCGAGAACAAAAAAATTGAAGAGGCTCAATGTGTCCTCGCGATTAAAAGTCAAAGTAGAAAAAATAAATAAGAACATAGTTGCCTTGGCTGGCTTTAGTGTCTTCACTGGATGCTCTGGCGCAGGTGAAAAAAAATGATATTTTTTTATGTGACATGACGGCACGAATGAACCACCACAACGCTTAGTCTCATGGGGCCTCGCTGCGGGCTTTATCAGCTTGTCTGATAGCGTGTTCATTTGGCTTGTCTCGTTGTATGGCCCGATGTGCGACTTTGGAAAAGTCAATGCACCTTTGGCGTCAAATATTTATGGGAGCATTAAACTTACAAAGCTGCGCAATTGAAAATCTAAAGCACACGTTTGGAAATGTCAATGCACCTCTCACGGCAAAAGTTTATGAGAACTTTATACCCATAAAGTTTCGGAATTGATATCCACGCGCTCCGTAAATTCCATGATAGAGTGTAGATTCCGCGGCCTCCGCGAAATGCCGCGGCGAGCCCGTTCGCCATGAAAACATCCTTGAAAATTTGTGCTTGAATGGGGCTGCTTGCGTTATGTGACTCCCGCTGTATGGGCGTTGCCGCGAAATTCAGCCCGAGTTCGCAATTTTCGCGGTAAAATGGCTTTTCGAGCGTGAAAAGGACGCTCTAGACAAAATCCAGAACGATTTCCGGCGGCGGGGGTTGCTTTTGTCGGCGGTGCATGAACAGCACGAAAAAATTTCGGGGGGGGGGCTGAAGCCCCATAAGCCCCCCCCCCCTTGGCTACGCCCCTGCTAGCAATGCCTGGGGATAGCCACATATATGTATCCAAAGTAGCTCTTGTCGTCACATGCGTGTAAACGTAATGGATGCTACGCCTGCCAAGATGCATATTCTTCTGACGCCAATGCACATATAGGGATAAAGTTGCATTCGACGTAATATTTTATGCAGAAGCCAGAAGAGCAAATTATCTTTATAATGCTCGGTGTAAAAGTTGGAAAGGCGTCGTTGATGACGTCTTTATATTTTGGAACTAAATTTTATAGTGAGCCTGCTTAAGCACAAGAAAAAATTTTTGACGAGTTTGCACATCTCCCGGAAAAATAAAGGTACATTTGAACACATTTTGTTACTCATGTAGAGAATGTTCATGTTATGTGGATTGAACTAAATAACGAGGGAGTTCAGGTTCAACATAACGCAAAACACAATATGCTAAAGCGTGCAGATTAACTATCTCGTCTTTCACACTGTTGCGCTTGGCGTAATGAATAACGAGTAGAGTGAGCCAATGCAACTCACCCGGCACTTACATATAACACTCATTTTGCAGTTGTCGTCAAAGGAAGACGACACCTCTCTACCTTGAGCAGAAAAAATATTTAATGACTGTTTTACATGCTTATATATTCTCAGCCCACGATACGAGTAATAAGTGTAACAAAAGGTACATAACAGAACTTTTCATACTTGCGATTTTTGGAAGACCCTTGTAGATAATGTGATAAAACATCCAATTATCTGGACAAACGTCGTCAGCCCCCTGCAAACGGATTGACTGGTTATTTATTCTTTATTATATCCGCCTGCGCTGTGAGCTTAACCCGTGGCCTACGCCATCCTTTATGCGTGTAGCAGGGAGGCATTTGAAAGGCTGGCAAAGAACTTAATTAATGACGAACCTAACTTAAGGACGTAACCAAACCGTATTCATTGATTATTTCAGACCCCTTCTGTATCGCTGCCAACATCTGCGCCGTCAATGGCGACGGACAACACAAATCTGACGAAGAGGCTGTAAGAACATTGCCGATATCCCCAGCCAATTATTTATTAAAAATTGGTGAGAATGATGCCACTTTTTAGATTACTGCTTTGAAGAGATGTATTCAATACCCTCCTATGTCAGTTGCTTAATAGTTTCTAATAAAATAAGGTGCTGCTGAAGGAACACATTCCCGCATATTCGAAGGCTGTTTTGCATTTTGTGTTCCTAAAAAATATCTAAAATGCGTAAAGAACTAAAACTGTTAGAAGCGTCCATGCTTGATCTTTCAAAACAGAATGCCTCTTATTGAAGAGCATGCCAATGAGCATTTGAAGCACAATGTTTTCATAGATGGTATCTGGTCTGCAGAGAAATAACCGGGCATTGTGTTCTTTTTGCTGCGCAGGGCTGCCTAAACAAGCGCCCTAACCAAACGCTATGCCACCAACAATATATATGAAGCTCAACAGACATATTTGCACGCTTGATAATTTTGAGTCCCCAAAACAAAACCGGGAGACCAAGCAGTGCCAGTTACATAGAAGCTTGAGCTTGTAGCTTCTGAAGAAAAATCAATGTACGAGATAACTGAGTGTCATGACATCATAGCAGTTTCCTTATTGATGTTATTGATATCGTGGCAAGATAGTACACAGACTACTACTTCGGCCACTTATCAGAGTTCATCTTGGCCACTTGAACGATGTCTCGTTTAGGCGAAATAAATTAGATTGAGAAGATGAGTGCTGCTGACTAAGTTAAACTATTGTTATCCTGCCTTTTCTGGAGCTTCATTTATTTAGTCTATATTACATTACAATAAAAGGCTTCGCAGAAACCATAGATAGTTCTTGTGATTGTAAAGTAAACAAACGGATCAAACAAAAGCACAAAAGAGTGAACCAGTGCACGAAGAAGTGTGAGGAACAGTGAGAAAGCCAGCAAAATATTGAGTAAGTAAGGTCCAGTTATCAAGAGACAGAGAGAGTGAGACAGAGCAATAGAGAGTGAGTGAACGAATGTTTCTCTCGCCGAGTCCCTCCACAGATCATTGACCACCGACAAGCCTACCGCCCACTCCAAAAATAATCATAAAGTGAAAGGAAGCTATGCGCTTTAAAAAATTCCAGAGCTTCTGCCATTTATTATACATATAATTTTTTGCAAAACTGGAGCCAACCACGGAAAGTACAAGTGAAATACAGGCGATTTTGTCACAGCAAGAATTTGAGTATTTGAGTTCGGAAGAAGTTTACCACGGTTATGAATTGTGTTGGTGGATGTCTTTCATTTTCTCCTTGTCAATGTCGGTCACACTCTTACCACACTATCCATTAAAGAGAGCCGCACAATCTGGATCTTTGTCTAATAGGGTGTATTGTAACATGGTTCAGCTCTTTGGCGGTTGTATGAAAGCTACACGGTCAATATACGCAAAGGTTTACGAAACTGCAATAAAGAGAAATGTTCTGCACAGTACATAAGTCGTTCATATTTAAAAAAAGCATAGCCCGCGCACAAACTCGCACTTCTACTAGCCGCAGCGATTGTGGACAGCAAAGCAAACTAAAAAAGATTGTGGCATAGGATCCTAAAGAAGCAATAAGAAACAAAGAGCGCAATGAATGCCTAAAAAATTTCGCAGTTCAGCCCGAATTGTGAAAAACCAATTGCGATTGCAAAATATTAGATTGTTGTAAGAAGTAAGAATATTAGTGTTATCGGGCGTATAAACTTGCAAACATTCGCTTACTAACTAAATTATCTATGATAGAATGTGTAAGCGTGACTGAACGAGGACGTTAGTTAGTTAGTTAGTTAGTTAGTTAGTTAGTTTGGCTTTAATGGCACAAAGGCCACTAAGGCCATGCTGCGCCAGTCACAAGACAAAATAAAACGGAGCGTTAGGGCAGGTAAACCTGCATTACATTATAGTTGGTGTAAATAGTCAGTTTTTGCTAAAATGTCGAACAGGTTAGCAAATGGCACTAGGGGGTCATCTGCTAGTAATAGGGCAGGGTGTAATGGAAAGTGGAAATTATGCTGGCTGTGTAAAATCCTCCGTCTCAGTGTGTCGATGTGTGGACATGTTGTAAGGATGCGCATGACTGTAAGAACTTCATTCCATTTTTCACAAGTTGGCGGGTTTTCTTTTCGGAGAAGGAAATTGTGCGTCAGCTGATTGTGTCCAATTCGAAGTCGACACAAGATCACCTCGTAGAACCGCTGCTGGTGACTGCATGATTTCCAGTCGCCAATTACACGTTTAATTAGATGAAGCTTGTTGCTTAAACAATTGTCCCAATCGCGTTGCCATTTTGATGTCAAGGCCTTCCGAATCGCATTGACATTGTCTTTATATGGAAGTGCTGTAATTTGAATGTTTTTGCACGCTGCCATTGATGCGCATCTATCCGCTGCTTCGTTACAAAATATCCCAACATGGCTTCCTCCCCAGCAAAACCTAATTGATCTGCCATATTTGTTTGACGATAATGCGTTCAAAATATCACCCAAGAAGGGTTCAGTTTGGGATTTCATATGTAGAGCCTTTAGTACGCTTAATGAATCTGTGTATATGACAGTGTTTTCAAGTTTGTCAGCAATGATCTTTTTAACTACCCTCCATATTGCGTACACTTCGGCCGTGTAGACTGAGGCATGCTGAGGTAGTCGAATACTTGTTTCCCAATTTTCTGTTACGGCCCGCACACCCACGTGTTTTTCCGTTTAGGAGCCATCAGTAGAAAATTCCATGTAATCTTTATAGTGGTCTTGAAGAGCGCGGAATTCTTGTATGATGTGTTCATGTGGTGTGTCTCTTTTCTTTAAATGTGTTAGTGTCCAGTCACATAACGCTATGAAATCACACCACGGGGGTACACGCTCTGGCTTTCTGGCTACCTGGAGGACTTCTCGAGGGATGTCATAATCCCGACAGTATTCCTCGTATCGCAAGATAAGCGGCCTAATCATGTTTGGTTTATTTGTATAATGAAAGCGTGAGCTGCACTGTGTGATGATGTTGTAGCATACGTGTTGTGGTTAGGATCGGATTCTGAGTAGTAGCGCTCTGCGATGCTGCAAAAGAGGCTCATTACATTCACACTTGTAAGCTCTGGATAGGGGATGTTCTGTGAGCCCCGCATGCCAGTCGGAGTCCTAGGTTATGAACTAGATCAAGTCGCCGGACGTAAGATAGTCTGGCTGAACCATATACGATTCTACCGCAGTCTAATATGCTGCGCATCAGAGTGCGGTAGATGCGTAGCAGGCATTTACGGTCAGAGCCCCACCGTTTCCGGGAGAGGAGTTTTAGGATCTTAAGTGCATTATTCGCTTTGATTTTAATACTATTTATGTGCGCGAGAAAGTTCAACCTTTTATAAAACAGAACACCCAGGAACTTGTGTTCTTGTTTTACGGGTAGTGTGGCATCCTGTAGTTTGAGGATGGGATCTGCTTGTAGGCCTCTTTTTTGTGTGAAGACAACACTTTTAGTTTTTTTCACTTGAGAAGCGAAAGCCGTTTTCAGATGCCCACTGCGTTAGTTTGTTTATTGTAATTTGAATTTGTCGTTCGCAGGCTGCCATGTTCGATGCACGCCATGGAATTTGCAGATAATCCACATATAGTGAATGCATTATAGAGGATGCAATTACATTATTGAGTGAGTTCATTTTCACCACAAACAATCTTGTTCTCAATACGCATCTATGAGGTACTCCGTTTTCCTGAATAAGTACGCGGGACAGCACCGTTCCTAAACGCACTTGCAATGTTCGATCGGACATCAAATGAGCTAGACATATAAGCGTTCTGCCGCGGATCCCTAAATCCGCTAAGTCCCTTAAAATACCGAACCTCCATGTTGTGTTGTACGCCTTTTCAAGATCAAAGATAACTGTGAGACAATATTGCTTGTGCAGAAAGGCCGCACGTATCTCGTGTTCTAACCGGACTAGATGATCTGTTGTAGAGCAGCCTTTCTTGTACCCACACTGATGATTATCGAGCAGGTTCTCAGTTTCGAGGACGTATGCCAATCTTATGTTTATAATGGATTCATAGGACTTGGCACGACAGCTTGTAAGTGCTATAGGTCAGGAGCAGGTAGCTATTGCAGGATGCTTTCCAGCTTTTAAGAAAGGGACTATAATGGCTTTTTTCCTATCATTCGGCATTTTGCCTGTTTCCAAGATTATGTTAAAAAAGCGGAGCAATGTCTAAAATGCTTTTGGAGATAGGTGCGCGAGCATTATGTAATGTGCTCTGTCCGGAACTGGCACTGTTTTTTTGCCAGTCGTGAATACTCGGTTGATATCCGGAAGTATTAAATGGGCATTATATGATCTCTCGGGAATTCCTGTTGTCGGAAGCTTTTGTTTTTCTGCTGCTTGTTTATATTTTTGAAATTCAGTGGAATAGTTTATTGAGCTTGATGTGTTATGGAAATGCTGCCCTAATATGTTTGCTTGTTCTTTTAAATTCGTTTGGGTACCTGGAGATGAGTGTATGGGGATTGTATAAGGAGCTTCTTCTCTTCCAAACTTACGAAGCTGATCCCACATTCTTTTGGATGTTATTGAGATATTGAAGGAGGATACATACGTTTGCCAAGACTGTCTTTCGGCTTCCCTATGCGCATACCTGGCTTTCGCCTTTGCTTTCTTGAAATACGGGAGGTTATCTTTTGATGGGTATCGCCGAAAGATACCCCACGCTTTGATTTATGCTTTTTTAATTTGAGTAAATTCATTCGTCCACCAGGGATTTAGTTTTTTTCCCTTAAGAAGATAAAGGACTGCGGGATCGTCTGTTCTGCTGCAGCAAGTATGGAGGCAATACTCTTCATTCATTTCGTCTATTGTTTGATCATCTAATAGGTCATCTTCTTCTTCTCGCTGAAGAGAGGCCAGTCTGCTAGATGAAGTTTCGAACGGGGTGATCTTAATGATACTGTAGGGAAAGGAGATGCTTTTTTTAATAATGCCGGGCATATGATCACAACCATAAGGATTGTTAATAGCACTCCATTTAAAATCGATCAAGAGAGATGAAGTGCACAGCGACAGGTCTAGACAGCTCATAGCTCCTGTGCTTGGGGAGCGGTATGTTGCCGCACCAGTGATTAAAAGGCATATTTCGTTTATTAGGATAAAATCGTGAAGTGTTTGTCCCCTGGTGACAGTTGTTTCGCTACCCCATAATATGTTATGAGCGTTAAAATCACCTGCTATTAGAGAAGGTTTGCTGGTTTAAAATTAACTCCAGATCTCTTCCAGTAAAATGTGAATGTGGTGGAATGTACATTGAAGAAATGGTAATGGATTTATGTGCTAAAACCGTGACAGCAAAGGCCTATATGTGAGTAATATTGGCAACTTCTCTAGCTGCAATGCCGTTCTGTAGAACAGTAGCTACACCAGCCGAAAGCCAGTTCGCCTGTGTACGGTCACGCCGTACAAAAGTGAAGCCTTTTAAAATGTTTTTGTGCTTTCATGTAAGCACAAGGCCACTGGAGAGGAGTTTATTATCATGTCTTTAATGTCACCTAAGTTGTTTAAAAGCCCTCTACAATTGTAAGGAATAATAAAAGCCATCTTAACATTGAAAGGTAAGAAATGGCATTGCGGAAAAATTAAGAGGTGAGGTGTTAGGTGATATGAATTGAAAAAGACTAATACAAATGAGCGATAACCGTTAGGTTATCGCTTTCTTATTTTGAGTGGTTATTGGGATTTTGTCCCTATTACGGCGCTTGAGAGAGCGCTTGTCCTTCGTTGCCAATGACACCGGGGTTTTTATGTCGACCTCCATCGCTCTCTCTGAGGCGCCGGAGGGCAGAGAATTTGGCGCCGAGACACGCGTCTCGGGCCTTGGGGTTCGTTTGATCTGAGGGCCCTGCGGGACTGGTGTCTGCAGGGCCTGCGAAGATGATGGAGCAGCACTGGCTGCTTCCAACACGGGGCCGGTGGGCGTCACTACGGGACCACTGTGTGTGGGCTCGCAGGACTCCTCAGGCCTCTGTCACGATGGCCCCCCAACCCCTTCGTCACATCGGCATAACTGCGTCGCGAAAGGTACGACAGTCGCTTTCTGGCTTCGAAGAACGAGATTTTTTCTTTAACAGTCAGTGCAATTCTTTTCTGCAGCAAGGGCAAGACCGTGAGTAAGCAGGATGATCTCCATTGCAGTTAACACAATGTGGTGAAGAGGTGCAATTCTCAGATTGGTGATCATTGGAGCTGCATTTAGCACAAGTTGTTTGTCCTCTGCATTCATGTCAAGCATGTCCAAATCTTTGGCACTTTAAACATCGTTTGGGATTCGGGATATATGGTCTCACATTGACTTTGACATAACCTGCATCGAGTGAAGTAGCCATTACGCTTCTTCCGAAGGTGGTTATAACATGTTTGGTGGGGATTTCTTGGTCGTTTCTGCATAATACTTTTCTTTGTACTTTAGTAACGTTTAGTTCTTGGAAACCTTCAAGTAGCTCCTCATCGCTTAAACCAATAAAGTGTTCTTCAGATATTACTCCCTTGCTTGTATTAGGTGTTCTGTAGTCTAAAACTGTCACTGTCGCGTCGCCAATACTGGTAAGTTCAGACAGCTTCTCTGCTTGATCTTTACCATTCTGTTCTAGGAGGAGGTCCCCTCTAGACATTTTGGAGGCTTTGTATGTCAATCCGATTTTAATTTTCAGGCATTCGGCTACAAGGAATGCAGATAGCTTTCTTACTGGCATGTTAGTTTCGCTGTGGACTACATAGTACTTCGGGAAAAATTGAGCATTCCTTCGAAAGGAGAATTGGAGTGGTACTTCGGTCCGGCATCTTTTCAGACGCCGATCATAGACAACAGAGGCTTGCGCTGCCGTAGGAAAATGTGTATGTTCGGCAACAGCGCCGACCACCCACCACGGGGCCCAACAAGGAGACGCGGCAAAGCTTGTGTTCAAGCCTGCACGACGCCAGCCGTACGCCGTCACTATAACGGAATGTGGTGTACCCAAAGTAGGATAGCCACACAAGTTTAACGCTTGCCGCCGTGGAGAAAGGAAGTAACTGGAAAAGAAAAAAAGACAGGAAAGTTCAAAATTGAGAGATAAAGACGAAGGTTTGAGGAGAGAGAGGCAGGAATAGGCGACTGCCGATTTCCCCCGGGTGGGTCAGTCCAGGGGTGCCGTCTACGTGAAGCAGAGGCCAAAGAGGTGTGTTCCCTCCGCCGGGGGGCCTTAAAGGTCCGCACACCCGGCCTCGGCTCAACCTCCAGGATCCGCCTTTCCCCGGACACGGCTAAGCCGCGCACGGCTACACGCGGGAGAGTACAACCCTAATGTGCTCGGGTACGTGGTTTCGCAACACACCAAACGCCTGCTGACGCAGACCCCCCTGCGGGGGACGAGGACTTGGAAAGAAACAAACACACAGACAAAGTGCTGTCTTTTTGTGTCAGCTTTTTTCTACGTCGTTGTTCAGTCACGCTTAAACATTCTTTCGTAAATTCATACCAACTAGCCCGTTAACATGATACAAATAATTACGGCACCCAGTGTCCCGTGCACGCAGGTAAACATGAACACACCTCACTAGATGAGTGCGAGAACACGCTGGGAAAATGCTGGAGTGCCAATTGGACCAGCAGCAAGCGAATTCACTTTCGTGCATTTCTCGATTTAACCCGAACAAAATTTTAAAAATACCCCTCATATGAAGCCAGTGGCACAACACGCACTCGGTAAACATAACAAATCGCTTTCAATATGAGGCCCCCTCGGGCGCACAGTTTGGCAACGTCGCAGATCGCTTTCATGACACACCACCGCCGGTAATGCGTCCCTAGAGCGTCCACCATAGCCGCTCACTTCGGTGTCCGCCATTCGCGAGTCCAACGCTGGAGTAGAGCATGCAGATGAGAAACTGTGATTGTGAAGAGGAAGAGGCGCTATGTTCTGCAGCCCTCTAGGGAGCACGACTCAGCCCATAGGGGTAGGGGAGGGGGACAGAAAGAAGTAAGAAAAAGAGAAGAGAGACAAGGTCGACACGATTGCTAAGTCAAGTGCCATAAGGTTCCGCTGTAAGCGGTAGCATTGCGGCACATTCACAATTTACATGGCAGCCCTGTGTCCTCCAGGAACGTAAGAAGGCGCCTGAAGGCGGAGCTGTGGTGCCGGCCGGGAAACCACAGCTGGGATGCCGAGACCGCTGGGAGTCCGAGGCGTGTGAATGAGACGTGGATAGAAGCCCTCTCTTTGTGTCCACTCTGTACAGAGTGGCAGGTGAAGAAGACATCGAGGCGCCTCTGGGGGCCTAGGAGCCGCCTTACAAGAACGCGCCCCTCCCTCGTCTCACCTCCGTGATTCGGGCGCGACGGAAGAGGGCACGCTTCCGGCCAGCATTCCTCGCTCCCGGATTCAAGATTGAACCGCGTTCGCCGGCTCACCATCGCAGGCTTTCACTCGCACATTCGACATACGGTGCGCGACGATGCTTTTATGGCTCTAAGACATAATACAGAACCTCACTGTGACGGCGCGTGCGACACCAGAAATGCACCTGGAGTGTCCGTATAATTCCAATTGTAATAAAACTTTCTGCAGGCTCCCTTCCGTAATTGTGCTTTGTAGTACATGAGTATCTGTGATACCTAAAAGGTTCAATAGTAAAGTATGCCGCAAAGAACAATAAAATGAAGGAACATGATACAGTTGCAAGCAAGGAAAATTTTTGTCGAGTTGGTACCATATTCTCTGTGAATAGCAGCTGCGACACCCCCTAAAAAATGTACAGTGGAGGTAAAACAGTGCACATACTCCATATTGTCACGTGTGTATATGTGCCCTTATTGCCTTCTTTGTCTAACTAAATAGTTTAAATAGTCAAACTGTTTAAAAAGGTACGTGGGCCTTAGGCTGCACAGAGGCATCACCTATGAAGTACATAGCCAAAAAATTTCCTGTGAAGTCTCGCGGCAGTTGAGTCGAGTTGAGTGGTTGTAGGCTACTGGTATTATTATCCTTGCAGTTACTGCCGGCAAGTGCTCCATTGTAGCGACACCTAAAATAAAAAGATCGCATAAATGCATCACAGACCTCACAATTACAAATTTTCACTACTAAGGTCACTATGCGGAGGACAAATCCGTGTCCTGCACGTAATTTAAAGGAAGACGAGAAACCTCCTTCCTACAGAAATGGTTTTTACGCGGGAAAACAGTGTCCTGAAGAGAACTGTGAGGAACTCCTGTCTTCTTCAGGGATCCGAATGACACCCTCCTTGCCGCGTTATGCAGGGCACAGCACAAGAGGTAATGCTCTATGTCACCGCACATACCGCACGTTGAACATAATGGAGACAACGCCAGGGCAGTCTCATTAATAGCAGTAACATTCAAAAAACCTACCATAGACTTCGAATCATGAAAGTAGAACTTGAGCTCTGTAGCACACCTACAAGTGACATATTTCAAATAAGACATATATGACACATAAATTTACATACCCCCGCAGGGCCGTCTGGGTCAGCAGGTGTTTGGTGTGCGGCGACACCACGTACCCGAGCACACGAGGGTTGGACCCTCCCGCGTGTAGCCGTGCGCGGCTTAGCCGTGTCTGCGGAAAAGGGGATCCTGGGGGGTGAGCCGATCCTCGGTGTTTGGACCTTTAAGGCCCCCCGGCGGCGGCAACACACCTCTTCGGCCTCAGCTTCACATAGACGGCACCTCCAGACTGACCCACCTGGAGGACATCGGCAGTCGCCTTTTCGTGTCTCTCCCTCCTCGAATCTTCGTCTTTATCTCTCACTTTTTGACCTTTCCTGTCTCCTTCTCTCTTCTTTTTACTTCCTTTCTCCTGGCGGCAAGGGTTAACCCTGTGTGGCTATCCAACCTTGGCTACACCCTATTCGGTTATAGTGACGGCGTAGGATTGGCGTCGTGCAGACTTGTATGCAAGCTCTGCCGCGTCCCCTTGTTGGGCTCCGTGGTGGGCGGTCGGCGCTGTTGCCGAATGTATACATTTTTTCATGGAAACTTCTTTCCCCTCCCTTGCTGATCGCCCTCAGAAACGAGGGCGCACCGAAGATGTCTTCAAGTTTTTTGGACGCCAAACCCAGAATTTTCTCCGCTTCCACGTTATTCGTTCTGAAAAGCCAAACAAAGCAGTGCGAAACATTTCACCATTTCTTGTTTCAAAGTCCCTGACTGATGTTTTTGGTCCAGGTTACAAGGCGTTGAGGATGGCAAGCGGCGCCCTCCTCTTGGAGCTCCGTGATGTAAAACAATATGAAAACTACCGCAACTAGTGTCATTTGGGGAGACCCCCATACAGTAACCCCGCACCGTACAATGAACACCACCCGTGGTGTTGTGTCAGATGATGATTTTCTTGAGCTGACTGAAGCGGAACTCCTGGAGGGCATCAGCGAACAAAATGTGATCAATGTCAGAAGAATTAAGATGAGGCGGGATGGTAAAGAGATTCAGACGAAGCATCTAATAATTACTTTTGGATCAAGTGTCTTGCCCGAATCAATCGATGCCGGGTACATAAAGCTCCGTGTCAGGCCTTACGTGCCCAATCCACTCCGATGTTTCAAATGCCAGCGCTTCGGCCACAGCTCGCAGAGCTGCCGCGGCCGCCAAACTTGTGCTAAATGCAGTGCCAAAGAGCACACCACTGAAACTTGTGAGAACGCTCTCCACTGTGTAAACTGTGATGGGGAGCACGCCGCGTACTCGCGGTCGTGCCCATCCTGGAAGAAAGAAAAAGGAATCGTAACGATCAAAGTGAAAGAAAATATCTCATTCAAGGAGGCACGCAGGCGGGTAGCATACCTGCCAAAGAAAAGCTTTGCCGAAGTGGCGCGTCAGGGGGCAGCGTCACAACGGCCTCCGGTGGCTGTCCGACCCACAAACAGTGAGTCGGCAGCTACGCCATCTGCCCCCGCGGCGGTTGCAGCTAGCGCTGCTCCGTCAACCCAGAATGAGGGATCATCGACCCCGAAGGTTGGCGCAGCCAAGGCTGCCCCGGCGTTCCCGGCCCCTTCCAGCGCTGGCAACAGCCGGCGCAGCCAAATTCCTCTGGGAGCCCGATCGACATCCGGGCTGGTGGGCGCAGGGGTCTTGCCCTCCAAGGCGGGACTCTCTCGGGTAACTTCTCGCTCGCAAGAGCACGTGTCCGGCGCGTCACAAGAGGCAATGGAGAGAACACATATCCTCAAGGCGCACCAAGCGCCTAAGGAGAGGCGAGGCTCCCTCGAACGCTCAAGAAAGGGCAGAACCCCCGTTACAGGGCCTCGAAAAAGCTCTGTAACTTAAGGCATTGCCTCCGTTTCCATACACACAGCACTTATTTACGTTCAATATGGATACACAAATTATTCAATGGACCGTTAGAGGTCTTCTTAGGAACCTTGATGACGTGCAAGAACTTATCCAAAAACACAATCCAAATGTGCTGTGCCTACAGGAAACACACTTAAAACCACAACACACAAACTTTCTCCGACCATATGTCAAGTTTCGCAAAGATCGCGATGATGCTGTCGTATCATCAGGCGGTGTTGCCATTTTTATTCATAAAAGCATTTCCTGTCAGCGTTTACAGCTACAAACGCCCCTTGAAACAGTGGCGGTTCAAGCTGTTCTTCTAGATAACCTCGTCACCATTTGCTCGCTTTACGTACCCCCACACTACAAATTAAAGAAACATGAATTTCAGTCATTTATAGACAAATTGCCAGAACCTTATTTCATTTATATTCATTTCATTTATTGTACCCTCAGGGCCGAAGCATTACAGAGGGGAGTGGCAAAAAAAAACATTTCTGTGAAACGATACTTATACATGGAGTTATATAATGTACCGATGCAAATACAAGTACTCTAATTAACAAATCAAATCAATACAAATCACCAAACTACAATACAATGTAAAATGAGTAGATGATACAGGCAAGCACAAGCAAACAAAAGAAAAAACGAGAAATAACATGAGGTAAAGAACTAATTAGTTACTGTTAAAGCATTTTTGAAATGTTGATGGTCTGTAATTTCTGCAGTAGTGGTAGGTAGGTGGTTCCACTCTTCACAAGTCCTGGGAAAAAATGAATACTGAAAAGTAGAAGTCCTGCAAAAAGGAACGGCTACTTTATGTCGGTGGTCAATGCGTGGTGATACGTACTGGGGAGGAAAGATGAAATCATCGTGTAGAGAACGATGCTGAAATATGTGGTGAAAAAGACACAAGCGATAAAACTTACGGCGAGATGCTAGTGATGGTAGTTGAAGGCTCGATTTCATATTAGTCACACTTGCGGTTCGAGTGTAATTAGACATAAGAAAACGTGCAGAGTTATTTTGAACCATTTCGAGTGAGTAGATTAGATTGTCATGGAAAGGGTCCCAAACAGAGGCGGCGTATTCCACCTTCGAACGAATCAGTGTTTTATAAAGTAAAAGTTTAAGAGCCTGAGGAGCGCGTGAGAAATTCCGGCGAAGATATGCAAGTGTTTTGTTGGCGCTGGCGATCATGGATTCAATGTGATCATTCCAGGTTAGTTTTGAGGATATAGTGACGCCAAGATATTTATATGACGATACTACTTCTAAAGGAAAGTTATCAAGATGATATGAAACATTTGCATTAGTAGATCTGGTTACACGCATGACTTTGCATTTTTTAGTGTTTAATTCCATGCACCAAGTCTTACACCAAGCGGACACAGAATCAAGATCAGACTGTAGAATAGTAGTATCGTTAGGACTAGTTATTTCTCGAAATATTACACAGTCATCTGCAAACAAGTTGATATGGGAAGAGACGCAGGAAGGTAAGTCGTTAATGTAGATTAGAAAGAGGAGAGGGCCAAGCACCGATCCTTGTGGTACTCCTGAGGAAACAGGACTCGGAGGAGAGTCAGTGTTATTAGCAGAGACAAACTGTGAACGATTTAGTAAGAAACATTCGAGCCATGCAAGCAGTTTGGAATCCAAATTTAGTAACTGCAACTTACATAAAAGGAGATTATGGCATACTTTATCGAAGGCTTTTGAAAAATCTAAAAATATACAGTCAGCTAAAGAAGAACGATCGAGGATGGCATGAAGACGGTGAGTGAAAGATACGAGTTGAGTATCACACGAGAATGTCTTGCGGAAACCATGTTGTGAAGGCGAAAAAAATAAATTCGATTCAAGAAAAGAAACAAGATTTGAAAATAGAATATGCTCGAAAATTTTACACGGAATGCTAGTTAGCGAAATAGGGCGATAATTTAGAGGCGAGCGTTTATTGCCAGACTTGTGAAGCGGAACCACCCTCCCTATCTTCCAGTCAGTGGGGAGGGAACTGTTCTCTAGAGACTGTTGAAAAATTTTTGTTAATATAATTGATGAATAACAGACTGTATTTATAAAAAACCTAGGATTAATAGAATCGTACCCAGGTGAGGAGGATGCTTTTAAATTTTTTATAGCTTTGACCACGCCATTGTAGTCAATTTTAATGGGAGACATTACTATATATCCTGAAGGCTTAACATGAGGTAGCATTGTTTGTGTTGTTGTAGAGAAGTTGCTGACAAAGACTTCATTTAACACACGGGCACATTGCGCATCAGGTATAGCATTCCCTGCAGAATCAACAAGGCTGATTGCGCTATCACTTTTGGGATGAAACACCCGCCAGAACTTTTTGGGATCGGATGTGAGCATTGACGGTAACGTGTCATTAAGAAAAGTTTCTTTAGCATTCTTTATGGCTGCTATGTACACGGCGGAAGCTTGTTCGTAGGCGACTTCAATGCGCACAGCTGCCAGTGGGGCGACTCTCGCATACCCGCGCGAGGTCGTCTTGTTGAACAGTTCCTTTTTTCTTCAGGTGCGTGATTGCTGAATAAGAAGGAACACACATATTACTCTCTAGCAAACAGAACCTTTTCTTCAATAGATCTTAGTATAGTTACCCCGTCTATACTGCCCGAACTCGAATGGGAAGTTACGAACAATCCTTACGGGAGCGACCACTTCCCCATACTCATAAGAACATCTAAAGAAAACGAATATCCTCCGCAAGCTCCTAGGTGGAAGATAGACACAGCCGACTGGGAGAAATTTCAAACTCTCACTAGCATCTCGTAGGCTAACATGTCTTCTTTAGAAATTGATGCTGCTGTGGCGTATCTTACAGCATTCATAATAGATGCCGCGTCAAAACGCATATCCGAAGTGAGTGGTTTGGCATGCAAACGACGTGTACCGTGGTGGAACAGCGAATCTAGCATGGCCCGTAAGAATCAGAACAAGGCGTGGGGGTTGCTACGCGCTTCTCCCACTGCGGAGAATCTTGTTAATTTTAAGAAAGCGAAGTCCCAAGGCAGGCGAACCCGCCGACAGGCCAAAAGAGAAAGTTGGCACAAGTTTTTATCGAGTATTAACTCGTTTAGAGATGAGGCCAAAGCCTGGAACAAGGTTAATAGGATTAGAGGGCGGCAAACTTATTCACTCCCTCTGGTAAACACACAAGGCGATACACTCCAAGACCAGGCAGACTCACTTGGGGAGTATTTTGAGAGCGTGTCAAGTTCAACAAATTATTCACAATCCTTTCTCAAATACAAACAAGTAGAAGAAAGTAAGCCATTAACCAGAAAAAGTCGAAAAAATGAGCATTACAACCGTCCTTTCAGTATTGCCGAATTGAGAGCTGCCTTGAGCGCATGCAAGAGCTCCACGCCAGGATCGGATAAATCATGTATGAAATGTTCAAAACTTACAGAAGGATACGCAAGTTACACTACTCACACTTTTCAACGCCATCTGGGATGCAGGGTACCTTCCAACCGCATGGAAGGAAGCCATTGTGGTCTCTGTTTTGAAACAAGGCAAAAATCCTTCCTGAGTGGCAAGTTACCGCCCGATAGCCCTTACAAGTTTCATTTGTAATGTGTTCGAAAAAATGATAAATCGGCGACTCATTCATTTCCTTGAACAGAGCAAAATGCTTGATCCTTATCAGCGCGGCTTCCGAGAAGGTCGCTCCACAACCGATCATCTCATACGTGTTGAAGGTAATATCTGGGACGCATTTATACATAAACAGTGCTTCCTATCGATATTTCTCGATATGGAAAAGGCGCATGATACAACGTGGCGTTACGGAATCTTAAGAGACTTGTTAGACATGGGCATCCATGGTAATATGCTTAACCTAAGAGAAAGCTATCTGTCAAATCGTACCTTCCGGGTAAAAGTCGGCAATGTACTTTCACGTCCTTTTACGCAAGAAACGGGAGTACCACAAGGAGGCGTGTTCAGCTGCACGCTCTTTATCGTGAAGATGAACACGCTTCGTGCCTCATTACCACCGGCCATCTTTTACTCTGTCTACGTGGACGACATTCAAATGGCTTTCGAATCTTGTAACCTTGCAGTCTGCGAGAGACAGGTACAGCATGGCCTGAACAAAGTGTCAATGTGGGCAGACAAAAGTGGATTTAAGATCAATCCTCACAAAATTTCTTTTGTTCTTTTTACAAGAAAGAGAGGCCTGATCCCTGATCCTTGCTTAGAACTATAAGGACAACAGATACCTGTAAACAAAGAACAGAAATTTCTAGGCGTTATACTTGACTATAGACTCACGTTCGTCCCCCACATTAAACATCTTAAAGAAGTATGTCTGAAAACAATGAACCTAATGAAACTTCTATCCCAGACTACGTGGGGTACTGACAGGAAGTGCCTAATGAATCTCTATGAAAGCCTGATTTGTTCACGATTAGATTATGGCGCCGTGATCTATCATTCTGCCGCCCCGAGTGCGCTAAAGATGCTAGACCCTGTTCACCATCTAGGTATACGCTTAGCCACGGGCGCTTTCAGGACAAGTCCCGTTGAAAGTTTATACGCAGAATCGAATGAGTGGTCACTTCATCTCCAGAGAACATACATCAACCAAACATATTTTCTGAAAGTCCACTCTAATCCTCAACATCCGTGTAACAATACCGTTAACGAGATGACATATGCTACACTCTTTCGCAGTCGTCCCTCGGTAAGACAGCCTTTCTCTCTGCGTGTGAGGGAGCTTAGTCATGAAATGCATGTTCCACTCCTCGAGCTTCGCCTAATGCATCCAGCCAAGCTACTACCTCCTTGGGAGTGGATACAATGCGATACATCTTTCGCTCAAGTTACTAAGCACGCTCCAGTGATTGAAATCCAAATGCATTTCCTGGAACTCCAGTACAAGTACGCCTGCACGGAGTTCTACACAGACGCATCGAAGACACGTGAGGGGGTGTCCTATGCAGCCGTCGGTCCATCCTTCTCGGAAACCGGTGTACTGCATCCGGAAACTAGTATCCTTACGGCTGAGGCCTACGCCCTGCTGTCGGCCGTAAGGTATATTAATAAATCAAAGCTCAAGAAATCAGTTATACATACGGACTCCCTTAGTGTTGTGAAGGCCTTGATGTCTTTCTGTAACCACAAAAATCCGGTAATTAATGAACTCTACTCCGTACTGCGTAAAGCATATATGTCTAACCAACATGTGATTATATGCTGGGTGCCTGGACATAGGGGCATCGAGGGAAACGTGTTAGCAGACCAGATGGCCACATCAATTTCATTGCATGCAGCTAATCCTACTGCTTCGGTCCCTGTCACAGACCTAAAGCCTTTCTTAAGAAGGAAACTCCGAAACCAATGGCAACACATGTGGGACGCAGAAGTAAATAATAAACTGCACGTTATAAAGCCACAGTTAGCTTTTTGGCCCTCCCCAACAAAATCTCGGCGAACAGATGTCCTATTCTGTCGCCTCAGAATAGGACACACATTTGGGACCCATCATTTTCTACTTACTGGAAGTGAACATCCAACCTGTGGCAGATGCGGTGAGAGGCTGACCGTCCTCCATGTCCTCTTGGAGTGTCGGAAAGCTGAACCTGATAGAAAGAAACATTTTCCGCTAGCATACCATTATTACATCCCTCTGCACCCGGCTATGTTTCTTGGTAATGAACCGCTTTTTAACACCAAGGCAGTCCTCGACTTCTTAAAGGATGTAGTTCTACACGTTATAAGCCCATTAAATTCGCAGAGCATCCTCGCTCCAGAAAATGCCGCTGCGATAATTGTTTTGAATAGCACATGCCTCCAGGCCCTTGTGTTTTAAGGGCTCTAAGGAGGCAGTAGTGCTCTAGCATATCTTAAATAACTTGATACATTTTTAGACATCATATCATTATCTTTAAATGCGCCCTATTGTTCATAGAACACGTCATAAGTCATCGCCATAATCTTATTATACATATTTCACGCACTTTAGCCCGATCATTTTTAAGGCCCCTCTACAGCCACGTCACACCAACTTCATAGAACTCATGATTTCACTGCAAATTCATTAACACGGACATGGCGCTCTTTGGCCATAATCGGCCCTTGCGCCATAAAACATCAAACATTCATTCATTCAAATTTACATACGTAGCATACATACCAGGGGATGTTGGTTTTCTCATTCCGTGAAATTCCCTCCACCTTGCGTAAGTTTGCAGAACAGATTTACCAAACCTCGAATTATAGCTTTATATAAGAATAGCTTCTGTATGCACACATAATTATGATAGGCTATTATAAACAAAATCTACGCTATATCCTGGTTTATCTAGTATTTGATATTCTTCTGAAAAATTTACACATTATGTACATGTGATTGAATACTGCTGAACTGCTATTTCTTTTAAAAGAAAGCTTTACGGAAACTGGAAGAAAATCATCAACGGTCGTCGGGCAACGACAAATTAACGCAATTTTTTTAGTGTTCCGCAGTGCCGAAGGCCACAAAACTGCATTGCAGCAAATATTTTTATTTCCAATTCAACTAGCAAAAAACGACTAACTCGAGGTAACACGCGAATTCCTGCATAAAGTAACTTTTTTTATTGCGAAAGCCAACTCCATATGCACTCAAGGCACATTTTTGCCGCCACCATGATGCTCTGTACAAACTGCAGGAGCAATAAAATCGCCATCGCCCGCCGTACGCTGTAAGTGCGAGTTAAAGCACGTGAGATTCAGTCGAGAAAGGAGGCTCAATCTCACGTGCGCGAGCGAGGAAGACGAGGCTAAAGCCCGCCATCTTCTGTCGCACGCAAGGCCCGGAGAGGCGTTCTTCTACTGTTCAGGAGGAGCACTTTCACTGCCTGCAAGAGTTCCTCGCTAACCGTAAAGTCATAAATGCGGTAGGAGACGCCAAATCCGAAGAAACAGAAATAGGTAGCCAAGAGACAACACAAAGTTCGGTGTTTTCCTCTTGCTAAAGGAAGCGCCAAATTTAGTTCAGCAAAAAGTAATGTTTGAGTGGAGGCTCGCCTTCTCAGTTAATATTACCATGTGGCTTCTCAGTTGTGCACCTGGGCAAGCAGCCCTAGCATAAGGAATATTTCGAGTGTAAGCACTTTCCCAAACCTAATGCGATACAAGCTTCGTAGCTACAATACCCGATCGTGTCTGGCATGGAAATTGCGCAATCTTGGCACTTGTTTCTTGACAGCCTTTTAATAATGCCCACACATAGGTGACCGCCTCTGTTTAGTCCATCGACGCCCGAGTTTGTGCATGTTGCAGTCTCTGGGGAAGTTACTTTTGGTTATATAATTATGCAGGGATGAAGTTCGCTTCAATAAATATTGGTCTGGCCACACGTTCGTCTTGTGTATTAGTGTGGAACCACTCTTGACAATATGCTGCATTACGAGAAGAGGTTCCTTCTGTGCACTTAGTTAACAGGATGGCGGCCAGATGGAGCAGAAATAAGAAGATTATTTCCTCAGTACCTTGGAATGTCTCGGTTGAAACTCAAGATCGCAGTTCGGATGTTATTGCCGTTGCGAACAGCGCAATGCATTCGTTCTACAGCTTGATTGGCAAGGAGATCAACCGTCTGATTTCAGCATTCAGATGTACCTTTTTCACATCCGCGCTGTTCCACGTAATTCTGATCACAGCTTGGAAATTGTCTTTTTATCGTAATGCTGCAATATTGACGCACTATAAACCAGTAAAATATGGTTTAAATTTCAGTGCCAGTGACTTTAACATCTCAGATATGAGCATATAAGGCCACCATGTGAACATATGTACATATAAAAATTAACAAGATATGGTCATTTATGACATTTAGGTTGCCCATATGTCGGCGCTTATGAAATTGGAGATAAATGACCATATATGGCCTTTATATGGCACATCTGGCCGCATCAAACAAATATATTACCATACACCATACATAAACCACATATTAGAATGTTATATGTGTCCTGGTAAGATATGCTCGTAAGGAACGTGTCAGTCTAGGCGCGAGTGACATGTAAAAGCTAAAATTTGTGCATCTGAGTTTTTGAAGCTTCAGCCAGCGTAGCTTCCGGCATGAACCAGTGATACCTGCCAAAATAGTGTGTGCATTTAGCGCATCCTACTGTGCCCGAGCCTATTAAAAGTGAGACAAGCGCATCTTCCAGCGCGGTCAATCTATTTTCGAGCGACCTCCTCTGATTCTGAATGGCTATCGATCATCACAATGTCTAATGTAATGCAACGTAAAAAGACGTGCTGGATTCACACTGGATGCGCCGCAAGACACTGGTTTTTCCACTGGGATGGAAGAAATGTCCTTGTAAGAAAGGATAGCTCAACACTTAGACGCTCCTATTGCGGTTTTACCAGTATGGAGGACTGCAAGGAACGGCGTAGGTGGAAAAGAGCCGCTCATCTCCCTGATAGCGCCAGTGCATTTGCCTAAAGTGAGCATACTCATGTGAAGGGTGTGTTTGTGCTAGTGTGTGTCTGAGAGGGCGTGCGCGTGCGTGTGAGTGTGTGTGAGTGTGGGCAGTCTCTCTATTCAATTTCTGTTAAGTGGATCTTTGGTGACACTCCTTTGAATCTGTTTAGTAAATGAAATAAATCGGCCAGATACATTCGTGATGCCAGTTTTCTTTACCATATACACATTGTTCGAATGTGAAAGAGAAAATGTAGGTTTTCTTTTTATATTGAACTGATGAGACCACCATTAAAACAAATATTCCTCCAAGCAATTAGGTAGAAAACAAATAAATCCACAAAGCCCTTTATCAGTAGTAGTAAAGGTACCCAATGTAACACAAGTATACTAAACTAAGGTATGAACTTTCAATTTTTAAAAAGAAATCTCGAAAACATTCAGCAACACCTCTTTAATAAACGTATTCGGCCGTGTATTCTAGCTCGTGATACCTAACAAGTGAATTCATTTCTGCACAACAAAATACAAGGGACGAAGGTAGTGACATAACGTATAATGTTACAAAAGAATAAAGGTTAGCTGAGTTGCTACATAATTACTTCCTAAGGGGAACGAGGCACAAGAAAGCGAAGCGTAGCACACAGGAAGAATGACGGAATAGAAGTTATTGCTAAAGATAAAGGTCGCTGACTGGCATCTGATTAAAAGAACGTTCAGAGCTGCAGCTAAACGGGCTATGAACGTCAAGGGATACAATTATAAGGAAAATGTCAAGGGAATACACTTCTCCATATCTACAAGTACCTCTCGTCAAAACATGCGTTTTAGATATTGGATGCCGTCCCTTCATAGGTATGTATTCATGTGACGCCAACGCACACATCTCTCCGGTGGCAATTTCTCAGAAATTATGCGAACCTATTTGGTTCTAGAGAGGCAATATCTGATGACGCACATTGAAAGAAAAATTTACCAGAATGTTGCTTATAAGTAAAGATGTTCCCCATGACTGCCAAAGAGGAAGGTCGGTGACTGGCAGTTGATGAAAAAGAAAAAAATCACAGCTGCCGCTAAGAAGACTATGATCGTCAAGGGATACAGGTATATTGAAAATAGCTATGGAGTGCACTTCTAGATATCTACAAGTAGTTCTCCTTATTCCTAATTCAAAAAAGGGGTGGTTCTTGAGTATCACATACGTTGAAATATAGTCGATGCTATCCCTTTTCCGGTAGGTATTTATGTGACGTCAATGCACACATGTCTGTTGTTGTAAATCCTTAGAAATAATGCTCACCTACTTGGTTCTAAAAACGCCCTATCTGGTGACGCCCATTCAAAGAACAATTGACGTCAGTATCACTTATAGCTAATTAAGTTTTCAACGACTGCCAATACGCGGAGTTCGATGACTAGAAGCGCATTGAAAACAGAATGACCTCTGCAACAAAAAGGACAACGAACCTCTAGAGATACAAGTATGCTGACAATGCCTCGGGATAGCACATATATTTATCCACAAGTAGCTCTTGTCATCACATGCGTGTAAAAGTAATGGACCTGCGCGTCCCGCGATATTTATTCTTCTCGGCCAATGCACACATAACGGGAAAGGTTGCATTCGACGTATTGTTTTATGCAAAAGCAACAAGAACGAATTATCTTGATAATGCTAGGTGTAAAAGTGGAAAAGGCGTTATGGACAACATCTTTAGACTTTGGAACTAATTTTATAGCCAGTCTACTTAGGCACAAGAAAACATTTTTGACGAGTTTTGCACTTCTCCCGGAAAAATAAATGCACTTTTGAACATATTTTGTGATACACGTAAAGAATGTTCATAATAGGTTAATTCAACATTGAACTAAATAACAAGTGAGTTCAGGTTCAACATAAGCAAAACACGAAATGCAAAAGGGCGCAAATTAATTATCTTCTCTTTGACACTGTTGCGCATGCCGTAATGATTAACGAGTTGAGTGAGCCGCTGCAACTCACCTGGCACTTACATACAACACTCGCTTTCAGTTGTCGTCAAAGGGAAGACGACACGTCTGTACCTTTAGCAGGAAAAAATATTTCATGACTCTTATTACGCGCGTATTGTTTCTCAGCCCAGAATACGAGTAACAAGTGCAGCACAAGGGACACGACAGAAATATTGCTACTCGCGATTATTGGAAGGCACTTGTAGATAATGTGATACAGCATCCAGTGAGCTGGTCAAACGTCGTCAGCCCCCTGCAGACCGATTTACTCGCTTTTTATTCGTTACTATATCCGTCTGCGCTGTGAGCGCAAGCTGCGGGCTACGCCACTCGTTGTGCGTGTAGCACTGCGGCATTTGACGGGCTGGTAAAGAACTTAAGATTCCATTAGGTAAGCGAACGGTCTTCATTGATTATTTGAAACTCCTTCTGTATCGGTGCCAAGGTTAGCGCCGCGAACGGCGCCGGAAAACACAAATCTGAAGAAGAAGCTGGAGAAAACATTGTGCATATCCAGTTAATTTTGTTGCTATCCGTGTCACATATCCGTTGGTAAAGTTGCGTATGGCTGTTATAGAGTCGCTGTAAATATGTGTCCACCGATTAGCCCGGATGGCTAAGGCGATTGCTACGTGTTCTGCTACTGCTGGGTCCTTAGTATAGACGGTGATGGCATCCCGTATGTTAGCTTGAGTGTCTACAACAACGGAGGTATACGCATCCTTATTTTTAACCCAGGCCGCGTCAACGAACACCACCTGCTGCTTATGTTGATCTATGTCTTGAAGGAGTGCCTTCGCCCTTGCCTTCCGTCTCTCGAGGTTATGTGTCGGGTGCATGTTCCTAGGGAACGGGGTCGTGTTTATTGTTTCTCGTAGTCCCTCTTGTAATTGTGTTAATAATTCTCCTTCGTTGGTGTGGTTGTTAATTTCTACGCCAATTTCTTCAAGTAGCGCCCTCCCAGGTCGTGTCCGCATTAGTCTCTCCTGGTGGGCCACCTGTTGAGCCTCAGCCATCTCCTCTAGTGTGTTATGCAGCCCTAGGCGCAATAAGCTATTATTGGCCGTGCTGATGGGAAGTCCTAGTGCTATCTTTATAAGTCGTCTGATTAAAGCGTTTAGCTTGTTCTTATCAGCCCGGGTCCATTGTAGCATGCCAGCCACGTACGTGTGTAGCGGGCTAGCAAGAATAAGGTGGTGTTTTATTAAAAGCATTTCATCTTGAGTCGAAAGTCCAGGACGGGAACCGATCAGGTTATGCGGAAGAACATTTCTGTTTTCTACATACTTAGTCAGCCTATTGAGTATGACATGCTCCATGGTTTTGCCCAGACATGATGTTAACGATATGGGTCTTAGGTTTGGGAATAAGAATTGTGTTAGCAATTCTCTATTCCTTCGGATAATCAACGTTCTTACAGAGTTCGTTGAAATATTCGGTTAAATATTTTATAGAATCGTCGTCCAAATTTTTCAACAGCCTATTGGAAATGCCATCTGGACCAGCAGCAGATCTACTGTTGAGGTGGTACTAGGCTGCGCGAACTTCGCTTTCTGTGAAGTCTTGATCCATAGGCTCACAGTCTTCCCCTGTATATTAAGGCAGGTCTGTACTCTCATTGCTATCCTTAAGTGGTAAATACTTAGCTGCGAGCCGATCCAGAATGGCCTCGTCCGTTGTGTCCTGACTCTCACGATGGACGAGTCGTGCTACTGCTGTTCTCCTATTAGATTTCGCGTCGTTCTCATGAAGCAAATGTCTAAGTAAGTTCCAATTTCCACCACGTCTGATTCGACCATATATGGAATTACGAAGCTCAACCCATTGTTGTTTCTGTAAATTTCTGAAGTGTTCTAGAATCTCCCTATTCAACAATGCTATGCGCTTTCTGAGTCTCGTGTTCAGCCGTTGCGTTTTCCATCTTTTTAACATAGATTGTTTGGCTTCAATCAAGTACGCCAGCCTACTGTCCATGATTTCGATATCCTCCTCTGTGGTAATATCCTTCATTGCCGCCTTTACATCTTGCTTTATCTCATTACTTGGTGTTTCCAATAGTATTTGTAACATGTATTGATCAATACCCAGGTCAATATTGGAGGTATTCCAGCCAGCGTTTGCTAAATTTGACACAAAAGTAAGGTCTGGGGTGGAGTCCCTGCATGTATATGTACCACACCTAGTGGGATAAGCTGGGTCTGTGATGAGGGAGAGATTAAGATCTTTAGCTAGGTTCCAGAGTCCATCCCCTTTCTTAGTATACCAGCGATATCCCCAGGTTTGATGTGGGGTGTTGAAATCCCCTCCAATAATTAGTAGAGCGTGCTTAGTAACACCCATAGTCTTATTCAGAAGTGCCCTGAAACTGTGTTTCACGTTGCTAGGGCTCCTATAAACAATAAGACAAATGAGGCTTTGCCGTTTGCTTCAATTCCTTTTCAAAATTATTTCCACAAGTAAGTATTCTAATTCCCCGCAGGGGCGTCTGCGTCAGCAGGCGTTTGGTGTATTGCGACACCACGTACCCGAGCACACGAGGGTTGGACCCTCCCGCGTATAACCGTGCGCGGCTTAGCCGTGTCCGGGGAAAGGGGGATCCTGGGGGTTGAGCCGATGCTGGGTGTTTGGACCTTTAAAGCCCCCCGGCGGAGGCAACACACCTCTTTGGCCTCTGCTTCACGTAGACGGCACCTCCGGACTGACCCACCAGGGGGAAATCGGCAGTCGCCTTTTCCTGTCTCTCTCTTCGCACACCTTCGTCTTTCCCTCTCACTTTTAATCTTTCCTCTCTTCTTTTTCTTCTGATAACTTCCAACATTCCTGGCGGCTAGGGTTAACCTGGTGTGGTATGACCTACCTTGGTTATAACATATGTGGTTATAGCGACGACGTACAGTTGGCATGGTAGGGCTTGTTTCACCACATACCTTGCCTTGTCCCCTTGTTGGGCTCGGTAGTGGGTGACTGGCATCGTCGCTGAATACTCAACATGTTTCATGGGCACTTCCAACCCCTTCTCAACTGATCGTCCCTCTAAAAGGGGGCGCACCGATGCTACATTTCAATTTTCTCCCAAAGACACTCGTACTTTCCCGAAATTTCACGTTGTTCACAGTGAAAAACCTGACAAGAAGGCAAGAACGATTCCACCATTCGTTGTGACGAAGTATCTCACAGAGACCATTGGAGGCGGCTATAAAATCACCAAGCTGGCCAGTGGCGACTTATTACTCGAATTGAAAGACAAAACACAACATGACAAGCTAACGAACCTTGTAGAACTTGGAGACATCCCCGTCAGTGTAACAGCACACCGAACCATGAATTCGTCCAAAGGCGTAATTTCTGACATTGACTTAATGGACTTGACCGAAGACAAACTCCTGGAAGGATGGAAGGATGAAAACGTAATAAACGCACAAAGAATAAAGATCAAACGGGACAACAAGGAGCTGCCAACTAAGCACCTGATAATTACTTTTGGCACTAGCACATTAGCAGAGACATTAGAAACTGGATATATCAAAATCAGAGTACGACCGTACATCCCCAACCAGTGACGTTGTTTTAAATGCCAGAGGTTTGGCCACGCTTCCCAGAGCTGCCGAGGGCGGCTAACATGTGCGAAATGCGACATCAACGATCATTCTGCAGATGACTGTAAGACTGAGCCCCGTTGTAGCAATTGTAATGGTGGCCACCCTGCATACTCGCGATCATGCGAAGTCCGGAAAAAAGAAAAAGAAATAATTGCGATAAAGGTCAAAGAAAACATAACTTTCAGAGAAGCAAGACAACGCGTCTCATCAACGTTTACACAGACCGCATATTTCGCCGAAGTGGTACGTCGGGGGGCAGTATCACAATGGCACTTGGCGGACGCCAGCACCACGCATAGCGAGCGTGCGGCAACGCCACCCACCCCCATGGTGGTAGCAGCGAAGGCTGCCCTACCTCTCCCGAATTTGACCACAGTGGAGGCCCCTGCTAGTGCTGGCACCAGTCAGCCCAGCTCAGAGGTCAAGAAAACCCCACCAACCACCAGGATGGTGGGCTCCAAGGTCTTGTCTTCCGAGACAAGGCTTTCGCGGAAAACACACCCCTCGCAAGAGCGCGTGTCCAGTGCCTCTCAAGAGGCCATGGACACAACACCAAGTCAGAAGGCGCAGTTGACGCCTAAGGAGCGGCGCGATTTTGCCGATCGCTCCAAAAAAGACAAAACTCCAATTACAGGGCCCCAAAAGCGCAACATAAGCTAAACCAAGTTCATTCTCTTTGACACATAGCACAACAGTTATCTTAATATGGATACACTGATTATTTAGTGGAATATCAGAGGCCTGCTTTGCAACCTCGATGATATCCTAGAACTCCTTAATCAACTAACTCCTAAAGTGCTGTGTGTCCAAGAGACTCATTTGAAATCTAAACACAAACACTTCCTTCGTCACTATGTTATTTTTCTGAAGGATCGCGATGATGCCCTCGCATCATCGGGCGGCGTAGCCGTCATAGCTGACAAATCTATAGCCTGTCAACACTTACAGCTACTAACACCCCTTGAGGCAGTGGCCATTCGAGCTGTACTTTTAAATAAACTTATAACCATCTGCTCTTTATATATACCACCGCATTTTCAGCTTCACAAACAAGAATTCCAAACATTAATAAATCAGTTACCTGAACCATATCGTGCTTGGAGACTTAAAGGCACACAGCAACCTATGGGGCGACCCGCGCTGCGACGCGAGAGGTCGCTTGATTGAACAGTTCCTTTTTTCTTCAGGTGCATGTCTTTTGAATGGGAAGGAGCCCACGTATTATAATGTAGCAAACAAAACATACTCCTCAATAGATCTTAGCATTGCATCTCTTACTCTTCTACAATACTTTAAATGGAAAGTTATTAAAACCCCTTACGGGAGTGACCATTTCCCTGTAGCTCTATGCACACCAATGTCTAATGAATGCCCCCCACAATTACCTCGCTGGAAAACTGACTCAGCTGACTGGGAAAAGTTCAAAAAACTTGCTTCTTTATCCTGGGACGACATGAGTGCTTTAAGCATAGGTGCTGCGATTAAATATTTTACGGGTTTTCTCCTTGACACCTCCACCAAATGTATCGCTGTAACAAGTGGATTGTCCACAAAACGCCGTCTTCCGTGGTGGAATGATGAGTGTCGAATAGCGTGCAAGAAGCAGAGCAAGGCATGGCGTTTACTTCGGGATTCTCCGACGGCAGAAAATTTAGTCAATTTCAAGCAGGTCAAATCCCAGGGTCGAAGAACGCGGCGACAAGCTAGAAGAGAGAGTTGGAGAAAGTATATATCAGGCATTAACTCTTACACGGACTAAACAAAGGTTTGGAACAGGGTTAATAGAATAAAGGGTCGACAGTCTTACTGTCTCCCTTTAGTGAATACTCAAGGCGACAGCATGGAAGATCAGGCGAACTTTCTTGGCGCACATTTCGAACAGATATCCAGCTCGTCGCACTACTCTGAAACATTCCAAAGGTACAAAAGGCAAATAGAAGGACAACCATTAGAACGGAAAACCACAAAACACGAGGCATACAATAGACCCTTTTGCATGGCAGAGCTTCAGGCAGCCCTAAACGGCTGCAACCAATCTGCCCCCGGATCTGACCGCATCCTATATGAAATGCTTAAACACCTGCCGCCTGAAACACAAAATACCCGTCTTTGTCTCTACAATTCTATATGGTCGTCTGGTCGCATTCCCTCTGCTTGGAAAGAGGCCATCATAATTCCCATTTTGAAACAGGGTAAGGACCCTTCTTTGGCAAATAATTATAGGCCTATAGCATTGAAGAGCTGCTTATGCAAAGTTCTTCAGAAGATGGTAAACAGCCGCCTGGTCCACTACCTAGAAATAAACAAGGAATTATACCCATATCAATGTGGTTTCAGAGAAGGCAAATCGACGACAGATCAGCTTGTGCGCATGGAAATGTACATCAGGGATGCCTTTGTCCACAAACAGCTTGTATTATCAGTGTTTCTTGACATGGATAAGGCGTATGATACTACGTGGCGCTTCGGGATCCTTCGGGATCTTTCCGCAATGGGTATTCGCGGTAACCTGCTGAGAATATTTGAAAGTTATCTCTCTGACAGGACATTTCGTGTTAGAGTTGGCAACGTGCAGTCTCGACCATTCATACAAGAGACAGGTGTACCGCAGAGTGGAGTACTGAGCTGTACGCTATTTATTGTTAAAATGAACTCTCTGCACACCGTATTACCTCGCACACTCTTCTACTCCGTCTATGTAGACGATGTACAGATAGGGTTCAGGTCATGCAATCTTAGCATTTCCGAGAGGCAGCTTCAGCTCGGCTTGAATAGACTCTCAAAGTGGGCGGACGAGAATGGTTTTAAATTGAACCCCAAAAAAAGGACATGTGTCCTGTTTTCAAACAAGAGAGGTGTACTACCACAACCAGATATTAACCTTAATGGAGAAATACTAACTGTCAACCGTGAACACAAATTCTTAGCTGTTATCCTGGAGACAAAACTTAACTTCGTTCCCCACTTAAAATATCTTAAAGAAAAGTGCCTCTAGATCATGAACCTCCTCAAGCTGCTCTCTCGAACAACCTGGGGCAGTGACAGGAAGTGTCTGCTGAACCTGTATAAAAGTCTCGTACAATCACGCCTCGATTACGGAGCCGTGGTGTACCACTCCGCAACTGAGAGTGCGCTAAAGATTCTCGACCCAGTCCACAACCTCGGTATACGACTGGCAACAGGCGCCTTTAGAACTAGCCCTGTTGAAAGTCTGTACGTCGAGGCCAACGAATGGTCCTTACATCTACGCAGAACATTCTTAAGTTTTTCATACTACGCTGAGGTAAAATCAGAGACCGAGCATCCATGTCATTCCATTGTTAGCGACCTGTCCGCTCCCAGACTTTACAGTAACCGCCCACGTATTAGAACTCCTTTAAGCCTACGCTTGGAAGCAATGGCAGAAGAAACAAACATCCATCTCCCAGAAAATATCCTAATGCCTCCCACTCGCCTTCCACCGCCTTGGGAATGGCAGAACATGGAGCGCGATATCTCTTTTGTTGCAATAACGAAACATGCACTTGAGGCACACATACTATCACACTTCCTCGAACTCCAAGCGAAATACTGCTGGTGTCGCGTATGCAGTTCTTGAGCCAGTTTTTTCCACCTCCGGTACACTAAATACTAACACAAGTATTTTTACGGCTGAAGCGTACGCAATACTCTCACCTGTAAAGCTCATCAGACAAACAAATCTGAATAAGGCCATCATCTTCACAGACTCATTATACGTAGTAAGGGCCTTAATGAGTTTTCGAAAACATAAGAACCCTGTTTTTAATAAACTATACACAGAACTATGCTTAGCCTTAACATACAACCAAAACATAGTCCTATGTTGGGTACCTGGCCATAGGGGCATAAAAGGTGGACCACCGGACGTGGACCCTGTAGATTCCTGAGACCGGTATGGCCCTGCCCCCTGCCGCGTCACACTGGCATAATTTAATTGATGTAACTGCGCTAGCCTTTTCCTCGCTTCATGGAATGAAATCTTTTACTTTAGAGATATTTCAATAATTTATTTTTCTCTTTTGCAGCAAAGGCAGCTCCGTGAGTAAGCTGGATGATCGCCCCTGCAATTGACACATTGTGTGGGAGCATTGCAATTGTCAGATGGATGGTCGTTGGCACTGCACTTTGCGCATGTCTCCTTTCCTCTGCATGATTGTGACGCATGTCCGAACCTCTGGCACTTGAAGCACCGCCTCGGGTTCGGTATGTATGGCCGACGTTGATTTTCAGGTAGCCTGCGTCGAGTGAACTTGGCACAGTACAGGAGCCAAATGTGAGTATTACGTGTTTTGTGGGGATCTGTTGGTCGTTTCGTCGAAGTGTTATCCTTTGTACCTTGATTACATGTTTCTCCTGGAATCCCTCAAGGAGCTCTTCGTCACTGAGGCTCAAGAAATCTTCTTCTGATATTACTCCACTGCTGGTGTTGAGTGAGCGGTGTGGGGAAATTGTGACATTAGTGTCACCGATGCTTTTGAGTTCACTGATTTTTTCGACTTGTTCTTTCTTTGTGAGTTCGAAGAGGAGGTCTCCGCTTGCCATCTTTGATGCTTTGTAACCTGATCTAATCATGTTTGATAGGCATTTAGATACTATGACTGTCCTTTACTATGATATCTGTCTTTTAAATTCAGCTGCGCCAACTCATTTTTCACCGAGTTCACGTACTTTTAGCTGCATTGATTTAGCTAGCATTTTGCTCTCCCGACATTTTTACCGATTTTAAATGGGATGTGCTTAAGACATCATATGGCGGTGATCATCTACCTGCTATAATCAACCTCACATCAACGCTACCCATTATATCTCACAAACCGCGCCGTTGGAAACTTCAAATGGCAGACTGGTCTGTTTTCACAGAAAGTGCCAGGCAGGAGGATCTTACTTTAAGACTTAAGCATTGACGAAATAAATGAAAAATTTACTAACTGCATAATTTCTGCAACCGAAAAGGCCATTCCGCAATCTTCTGGCGTTCGGAAAAAGCTTAATCCTTGGTGAACACATGAATGCACCGTAGCAAAAAAGCAGCAAAATAAGGCCTGGGGAATCTTACGCAGGTACCCAACATATAACAACATTCTAAATTTTACACAAGCCAAAGCGAGAGCTCGATATATCCAGAGACAGGCAGAAAAATGTTCCTGGCAAAAATATGTATCTACAATTAATAGCAACGTCACATCCAAAAGGATGTGGGACCAGGTCAGGAAGTTTAAGGGGGACTACTGACCATACACGATACCCATACTTACACCTTGAGGCACTCAGACAACACTACAAGAACAAGCGAATATATTTGGGAAACATTTCTATAACGTCTCTAGTTCGGCTAATTATTCAAACGGTTTTTAAAATACAAACTTTCGGCAGAAAAAGAAAAGCTACCAGTTATGTGTATGTCAAGGGACGAATACAACGCTCCATTTACGTTACAAGAGCTTATTTGGTTTTCTGTGCTGGCAAGAAAACTGCAGTAGGTCCTGACCGGATCCATTATTGCATGCTTGCACACCTGTCCCCAGCATCCGTAGATGCTTTTCTTACATTTTTAACAAAGTATTTGAATCTGGAAGCATGCCAAAGAGTTGGAAAAACGCAATAATTGTGCCTTCTTTAAAAACAGGTAAATCCCCCACATCCCCAAACAGCTTTCGACCCATGGCTCTCACAAGCTGTTTGGCGAAATTGTACGAACGTGTCGTAAATGCGAGACTAACTTTCACGCTTGATACACGGAACTCTATTGAGTTTCACCAGTGTGGCTATAAAAAAGGGTGCTCAACGACAGACCACCTCCTCCGACTTGAACACGAAATACGTGAAGCATTTTTACAAAAACAGCACTGCCTGGCAGTGTTCTTCGACCTAGAAAAAGCATACGACACCACGTGGAGATTTGGAATATTACTTGACCTCGCCGTGTTAGAAATCCGTGGCAAAATGCTAAAATGTCTCACTGATTTTATGTCCAACAGAACACTTCAAATCCGTCTAGGCACTGTGCTCTCACGCACATTTATCCAAGAAAACGGCGTGCCACAAGCTTGCGTACTTAGCACAACATTCTTTATACTAAAAATGAACTCTGTCAACAAAGTTATTCCCACTTCTGTTATGCACTCCATATATGTTGATGATCAGGAAATAGCGTGCCGCGCCTCAAACTTACGAACATGTGAAAGACAGCTCCAGATAACAATAAATAAACTAATGGAGTGGGCTGAGAAAAATGACTTCCGCTTCTCTACTCAGAAAACTGTTACAGTGCTATTATTACAAAAACAGGGTTTTTACTTAGACCCGGATTTAAAATTGAATGATGTTGCGCTGCTGGTAAAACAAGAATAGAAATTCTTGGGAGTAATCTTTGACAAAAAACTAAACTTCCTAGCCCACATTAAAACGCTAAAGATTAAGGCAAATAAAGCCTTGAATATCCTGAAAGTTTTATCTCATAAGCCCTGGGGTTCCGACCGAACGTGTCTTTTACGTATTTACCGCTCTCTTGTTCGCAGCCTTTTATACCACGGCTCTATTGTTTACGACTGAGCCAGAGAGTCCTAGATCCAACGACTTGATGCAGTACATAACCTTGGACTGCAACTGGCGTGTGGTGCCTACAGAACTTCACCTATTCAAAGTTTATACGTCGAGTGTAATGAACCCTCCTTACAGCAGCGCAGAGCATTACTCACTTTTTCCTACGTACTAAGAATTCAGTCATCACCACAACCCATATGCTACAACATCTTCACAGAATGCAACTCAAGTCTACACTATACAAATAAACCGAACATGATCAAACCGCTTCTCCTGCGATATGATGAATATGTCCGGGATTATGACATTCCTTGCGAAGTCCTCGAGGTGGCCAGAATGCCACAGCGTTGGCCCCCGTGGTACGATTTTGAATCGTTATGTGACTGGACATTCACACATTTAAAGAAGAAAGACACCCCATGCGAACACATTACACAAGAATTCCGTGAACTTCAGGACAAATATCAAGATAACGTGCAATATTATACTGATGGCTCCAAAACGAAAGAACACGTGGGTGTGGGGGTCGTAACGGAAAATTGGGAAAAAAGTATTCGATTGCCACAACACGCCTCTGTTTTCACGGCTGAAGTTTTCGCTATATGGCTTGTTGTTAAAAAGATTATTGCTGATAAACACACAAATGCAGTCATATACATAGATTCCATACTGAAGGCACTACATCTGAAATCTGAGTGTGAACCCGTGATTGGAGACATTTTAAACATCGTGGGTTTTAACGAATACGGGAGGTCAATTGGTTTCTGCTGGGTCCCAAGCCATGTTGGGATACCGGGTAACGAAGCAGCTGATAGATATGCATTGATGGCTGCACACAAAGACATTACAGACCCAACACTCCCATATAAAGATAGCATTCGCGCCATTGGAAAAGCCTTAACGGTAAAATGGCAACGCGAATGGGACCGTTGTGCCGACAACAAGCTACATCTCACGAAACCCATAGTTTGGGAGTGGAAGTCATGCTATCATCAGGAGCGGTTATTCGATGTAGTTTTATGCCGACTACGCATTGGGCACACACACACCTCACAGACAATTACTTGCTTACGAAAGAAGACACACCAACATGCGAGAAATGTCAACAGCGACTAACAGTTATACACATATTACTCACGTGCATGCAGAGTGAAACACACAGACGAACACTTTTGCACAAATTCTATAAACTACAGATACCGTTACACCCTGCTGTAATTTTAGGCGATAATCCGCTAGCCCCATTATGTGACGTCCATAAATTTCTAGATGACACTGGATTTTTACATAACATATAGATTACTAACATAGTCTTTTCCTTTATAAACTGTATCTGAGAACAACACCTCGTGTTCGCACAGCATAGCCTTAGGCGCTTTTGCGCCATTAAACCCCCAATTAACTAACTAACTTTCACTGTCTTTAAAAACCGAAGCTTTGAATAGTTCCCGTTACATTCAACTGCAGGGTGAAATTGCTTACAAGCAAGTATCAGGTGTTCAGCCGTTTCCTCCTCCTCTCCACACGCCCCGCACAACAAATCTATCTCCTTGTATCTGGCTCGGTAGGGTTTAGTCAGCAGTACACCTGTCCTGGCTTCAAACAACAATGAGTTTCCATTATTGTTATCGTAAATATTTTCTTTGGCTATTTCTTGCTTAAACGTCCTGTATGTCTCAGGATGGGATGGATGTTATGAGGGTCCCCTTTGGAACGGGGCGGTGGGTTGCGCCACCAAGCTCTTGTTATTATACTACCTCATGTCGTACCTAAGTTGAACAATAAAAGATAAAAAAAATAAACACTATAAATTTTAACACCCAAATTTTCTGATCCCCTATTGCTAACTGTGCCTTTGCACGTCTCCCTAATTTTCGTCCACCAATCCTTCGATCACCCTATACTAATGCCTATTGCAGACATGTTTACTTTTCCACTGCTCCCGCTGAAACCAAGGGCTTCAAGGAGGCCAGTGGGGCCTAATTCGCCCGCTGGGTTGACATCTTCACATTCTAATAAAACATGCTCCATAGTTTCCCTAGCTTTACCTCAGCAAGCACATGCTTCTTTTTCCTTCTTATATCTCGTTTTATAGGTGCGTGCTCTAAGGCATCCCGATCTCGCTTCGAAAAGTAATGAGCTTCCCTTTGAGTTATCATGAATTGTTTCTTTCCTGATTTTGTTTTTTCCTCTTAAGTAGTTACTCATGGCAGGTTTCCTTTTCATTGCCGCCACCTATGAGATTATTTCAGCCTCTCTGAGTTTCCGCTTGACCGTCTTTGTTGCTGTATTGCCCAATCTACTGGCCACATACTTGCTGGTAAGCTTCCTAGTTCTTTTCCTCCACTGTGAATCAATGTTTTTCCTGTACAGATACCTGAACACTCTCCCAGCCCATTTACTTTCTTCTATATATCTGAAGCGTAATTCATACTCAATTTCACTGCGAGCTTCCCTCACTTCAAAACTATTCCAGCCCATATCACCCGGCACATCTTCATTTGTAGTCTTCCCGTGAGCGCTCAATGCGAGGCGACCCACTCACCTTTGGTTCCTGTCGAGTCTTGATTGTACCGCTGATTTAAAGCAAACAACCGCATTTCCAAAAGTAAGTCCTGTAAACCATTACACCTATCCACATACCTCGGAGGACTTCGTACCTATTGCTTCTCCATAGCGCTCTGTGCTTCAGTATGGCTCCATTTCTCTTCCCCTTCACTGTTATTGTTTTTTCCTGTTTACTTATGTCTATTGCCCTCGTTTATCCATATACCAAGGTATTTACATTCTGTTACCCGAGGTATTTCCAGGCCTTATATCTCCACTGTCTGTTCACTGTTTTCATTGAATACCATAACACCTGATTTTCTAACACTAAATTTAAAACCTAAATTGTTGCCTTCCTGTCCACCGATATCAGCCAGACGTTGCAAATCACTTTGCTTGTTAGCTAGCAACACAATGTCATGCGCATTAAGATAAACCTGGGAGTTGCTGCTCAACTGCTGTACCCGCCTGTTTGTATGAGAGATTAAACCGGATATTACTTCCTTCTAGCACCATCTCCATCCCGACCATGTACATCATAAACAGCAGCGGGGATAAATGACACCCCTGTCGCAGCCCCTTGTTGACATGAACTTTCTCCTCGCTTCTCATCCCTTCCCATTCAACGCAAACTGTGTTTTCTATTCTAGGTAAATCTCTCTCAAAAGCTGTAGACAATCGTCACCTAAGCCTTCCCCTTTGTGAATATCCCACAAAATGTTGCGGTCTACGTTGTCATAGGCTCCTGTAATGTCTAAAAAGGCCACATATAACAGTCTGCTTTCTACTTTTGATATTTCAATACACTGAGTAAGAACAAATAAGTTATCATCTAAACGCCTACCTATTCTGAAGCCATTCTGAAGTTCTCCCAAAGTGCCATTATTCTCTGCCCAAGTTTGAAGCTTTAATTTGATTGCCTGCATTGCTAGCATGTATATTACCGATGTAATGGACAACAGTCTACACGAATGAATTCTATCTTTCTCCCCCTCGCCTTTATCAGTTAGATTCATTCTACTTTGTCGCCAATTGTCTGGCATTCGTCTATCTTTTAAAGTTTGTTCCACTGCTTTCACCAGAGCTTCCTTACTTTTTGGTCCTAGTTCATTAATCAGCCTAACGGGAACCTCTTCTAGGCCAGTGGCTGTGCGCTTAGGAATTTTCTCTTCCGGTTTCTTCCAGTTGAAATTTTTCAGCACGAGCTCCTATCCCATTTGAGTCTCTTTCATGCTCTTTTTTTCTTCAAATACAACTTTGTCATTGCCTTGGAAAGATTCGGATGTTATTTTTTCGATGTAATTTATTGCCGCTCCTCGTTCCAGTCTGTTTTCCTCTTCGTCTAGGATATGTTGTTGTATTGTTGTTGACTTCCTGCATAAATAATTTTATGTGGTTCCAAAATATTCTATCTGCTGCCTTCTTTTTCTCACGCATTTCTGACAACCAACGTTCCCTTACACCTTTTAATTTTGCTTGCACTAGTATTTCAACCATAGACTTCTTCTCCTGGCATATTTCCCATTTACTGGTTACTTCCTCTTGCGGCAATTGCGCCTTCTTTACCTGCCTGTGCTCTCGAGATGCTTTCTGTCGTTCCGTGATCGCTTCTCGTATCTCTCTGTTCCACAAGCTTTTCTCACTCTATACTTGGCCATTTGCCAATTTCTTCCTCGACTCTAGTGACTGTATTTGCTATTTGTTCAGCCTTCAGATTTTGACTGGCCATTTTGCGCTCCTTGCTGTTTTTCCCAACTACATATCCCATATTTAATATGATGCGTTTATAGTCACTCCCTATGCTGCAATACCCTTCCTCATCGATGACCATTTCTCTCAACTTATCATGAATTCCTTCTGTCATCAGACAGTAATCAATGGTCTATCGCCAGTTTCTCACTTCCCACGTGATCTGCACTTGGCACTTAGACCCTGTATTCTCGATAACAAAATTAGGTTGCTCACAAAGTTCTAGCATTGACTTCCCGTTGGTGTCGGTATAGTCATCTAAATGCTGTTGTGGGCCTTCATGTCACCTAATAGGGCAATTTCAGCACCATTCCCGAAACCATTATTACCAGCGCTTATGCATTCCACTAACTCTTTATTCTTCTCTGTGCAATTATTTCCGGTCCACAAATACGTAACGCCCAGCCAAGTTTTCTTCCCACTCATTGTACCTGATAACCAAAGATGCTCTTGACATATTGAATTTACTCTTTACCATTTGGCTCCCTGATGGATGAGCGTTCCGACGCCCCCTCCCTTTCTTTCCGACTTAGTTCTGTTGCACCCTTCCCAAGCATAATTCTCAATGACTGGCGGCTCTTCTGAGTCTCTAAGGTGCGTTTCTGTAACCGCATACACCCCTATTTGTTCTCTGTGTAACTGCTCCTCAGTCTCTGCCCACTTTTCCTTTCTTCTGCCGCCCTGCATGTTTATGTAGCCTATTGCATGGCGAGCTCTTTTTCTTGTTTTCCTCCTTTTTCTGTTATCGACGGCGATGCTCTTCTGATGTTCCCCTAGGGGATCTTCTTCATTACTATCTACTCTGACCTCCTGAGCGCCCGCGGGCCCCCTAAAAGAAGCAACAGCGCGACCACCAATTCGCCAACCCACTTCTTGTGCCAGCCTGTAATTGAAGTGGATCCCGTCTCGCTTAAACCACCACACCTTCTCAGTTCCCTGTTTACTTCGAACACCTTGAAGCCTTTCTCTCGGCTCATTTTCCATATTGCCTCATTAGCCGCCATTACGGCTCTTTGTACGTGACTGTCACATACAGGCACCTCGGGCACCGTGCACACAACGATCTGCACCTGGGGCGATAGCTCGCGGAAGGCGTCGTCCCCTTCGCCAAGCGCTGGGCTAGTCCTGTCCCTTTCCTGTTCAGGACGTCATTTAGCCCACCTGCTACCATGACAAGGTTGCGCACGCGGGCATTTTCCGCTAGCTTTTCTTTTGCTCACTCCATGATAGAACCCAGTGTCCGCCCTGGAAATGTCCCTACCGCCACTCTTTTATCACCTTTCACCCTTTCCACAATTGCTTTTGAGCAACTAGCCATGTTTGTGTCACCGGCGATAATCACCCTTTCACTCTCTCCTACCTCTCCCTGCTTCACTTTGTCCATTGCCACGTGATTCGAACTCGACAGGGGCATTGTCCCCTGGGCTCCTGCTTTTTCCGCGCGGCGGCCTCGAGGTAGCTGCGCTCTTTCAAACTAATACTGCATCACGCTGCCGGAATTCTACGTACCCAAGTGACCCTCCCTCGCCTGCCGCGTCGGGGGTCTGCGTTCCATTGTCAGATGCATTCTCGTTCACAATGGCGGCCCTGTTCAGCTTTTCCTCCGCTAATTGAAGTCTTTTGTCAACTACCTTCCGTGCATAACGCTCCCTGTCCAGCTCATTCTTGAGCTTTTGCACCTGTTTGACAAGCTCTTCCTGGAAAGCCTCCATTTTCTGCAGTCTAGTAACGACATCACATTGTGTGCCGGTTGGTTCGATGCCCTCTCCATTCTCATCCGTATCCTCATCTGCCTTGAGGGACACCTGCGCACTGCCTGCTTTACCGGCTTTCTCACGATGTATTGCACGGCTTTTTGCAAATACTCTAATACCATACTAATTCTACTACTGATGCAAATACTACAATACTATACCACTGTATCAGTGCAGAGCATGTGCCCTTTAGTAAGAACCGATACGCACAGGATCCAAATCCTCAAGAAGTCGCTAAGCAACTCTCAGCACTGTTTCAAAAGCAACGAACGCCGCGGAGACCGAAGGTATGACACGCTCTAGACCGCGCTCAACCACGCGGCCACGCTCTCACTTTGCTACCAAAAACACGCACAGTAAAACCACTCCATAGCTATTAATCTTGCCACCTCCAAGCTACTATTTAAAGCGTACAAACACTCAACGTCCCAACCGGCTGCACGTATTGAAGCGCGTGGCGTTAAAGGATGCTCTAACAATCCTGCAAAACCAAATGGGCACGACACACCCGCGTACCCGAAATACGAGAGACAAAATAAGAAAGAAAAAGAAAAAACGATTCAATTACTAATAAAAGGAAAAAATCAGCAGATCAAAAGCAGAAGCAAGCTCAAAGCATGCCTAAAAACTTATGATTTTGTCGCCGTCACAGAGCCCCGAATAGCACGTCCATTCAAGTTATCTTTATCCATGCAAGTTATCGACCTCCCGCCCCCTAGCGGGACCAAGCTGTAAAATTGACCAAGCTGTAAAAAGTGGCGTTTGGCGCCTGTACGCAACACCACGGTCAGACAAGTGTGACCAGAAAACTTCTCCAGGAGCCCGTGATGTCAAGAGGATTGAAAATCGTTTGCACAGGTTAAAAATCTTGAACTTGTACTGTCGCGTGAAATGACATGCACAATATGGACCAGTGCGAATTGTTTAGGTGCAGTGAAAATCTGCACTGCGCCTATATTTATATTTGAAATAAATTAAGGCATAAAGTACCATATAAAACAAATGGCAATCGTTTGGGTATAAGTATATTTTTGCGCAAGCTAAGTGACGATTTCTTGATTTAGAAAGTATGAACATTGGTCATATGTGACTGCTATCAAATGATTTTATATAAGCACTTGTCCTCATACATACACTGTTTCCTTTAGATAATAAAAATTCTGGGGTTTTATCTGCCAAACCCGCAAAATCTTTATCAGGGACGTCGAAACGGAGTACTCCGGATTGATTTTCAACACCCGCTGTTGTTTAACGTGGACCCGATGTATCTTGTTTTTGCATTTCGCCACCATCGAAATGCGGGCGCTATGGCAAGAATATTTTTCTGCGCTACTCAGCTTAGCAGTGCAATACCAAGGCCACCACGGTTTTTAGTTGCTGGCAGAAAGGTATTTTCCCAGTAATTTAGTTAGCTCCGACTCTTCATGCTACTTCTATAAGTACATTTTGGCTTGTTGCTTCTGTTGCTTTTATACAAGTAATAATTGGTATTCAGACAGTGCTTGTATCTTTCTTGTCTCCTGTGATAAAACATGTTTCAGTGGCCTCATAGTGTGACCGGTTAACCTACCACAGTAATACATACTTCTTTCGGAGTCATAAGAATTGCTTCAGTATATCTTCAGTATAACATGTTCTCAATGCGGAAGCATTCTTACCTACATGAACGTTGGCGATACTGCGTTGGCATTTGTGTTGTCCTATTGCATGAGCGAAAAAAAATTGATTGCTTTTATTTATTTTTTGGTGCTCTGCAAGCTCTTACTCAAGCAACTTCTTCCAGTGGCCTTTAGCAGCAGACATGGTCTATCAAAGCACCATGAGAAGAACCAGTAAACACACCTTGTGAGATGTATGAATTGCTCTTCTCAAATTGAGAGGTTTCACTAATAATAAAAGCTTGAATGGAGTGCAGGAAAAGCTACTTAACGTGTACTCTTTGATTCACAAGTACAAGTCGTTTTCCCCTCAAAATTATTCTTACCTGTAGAATTGTGAAATAAAGATTACAGCGGCACAACTCTGCAATAAGGCCAGAAGAAGTGATCATGCATGCAGAAATTTACAATAATTGTGCTTGCATTACCAAATAGTGAAAAGGATGTGGGAATCTTTTTCAGGGTTCATACTCTCGCAGGTCGTATAAGTTCGTTCACTTTTATTGCACTCAACTACCCTCATGATGTGCGAGAATCTCGCCCTGCGAATACAACACATCGTACACACGTGTAGGATGGCAACTCGTTGAGTCAACGAGAATTCCTACTGGCTACGAAGCAGTTACCACATGTAACATTTAAACAGTCTTGCCGGAATATTTCTTTGACTTTTCCACATAAAAAAAAAAACATCTGTTAGATGCCGCAACTGATATCTATTTTTCCTCTTTTTTAATTTAGCAGAGATTATCAAAATTGACCTAATAGCATACGAGACTGTTTTACATGTTAAGCATTTTCATCGTTGTAAAATTGATCTCCGCAACGGGTATTAGTTCTTACTGCAGTGACCTCAGAGTTATGGCAAAAAATGATGGGTTGTGGCTCGCCGTTTCGTACGGCTTTCAATGCAAAGCAAAATGTTAAGGAAAATACAATCACAGCTTTGAGTTCAAACACAGAAGCACCCAGCTACTAATTCAAGCGAGATTTTAGGAGCTGCTATATAAAATCCTGATTTTCAGCGCCACCACCCAGGTAGCACAAAAGACATACGTAACGTTTTCGTAGCGTTTATCCAAGACGATAAAAACGGGTTAAAGAAGACACGAATGAGATAACTTCGGCGGGAAAACGTCGTATATCTCTGCTAATGTCCGGCTTAATTACTTTCTTGAGACGATCTAGAACAGGTCTGCAAGACGTATTCGAAAAGCTGGTCTAGAAATAGGATTGGGAAAGACACAAGTCTTCCCTTTGCCAAAACTATTCGTAACCAATTTCTAAACGTTTTAGGACGTTATCAAAAAGCTGGTCTAGAAGCGGTATTGAAAGGTTTACGATCATCTGAAGCTAATTTTCGCGGGTGACGGGCGCGATCAGACATCGTTGTTCAAAACACGCGTTTCGTTTCGCCTCACGCGACTGGCCTATGCCGCGCAGACGTCGTCAGCCGCACCCGTTGACACGGCCTAGACCAATCGCGTGAGGTGAAACTGATCGGGCGTTTTGAACAACGATCTCCAATCAGGCCCCCGATAAGTAGAAGCGTCGGTGTTGACTGTAAGAGCCATGGCGCAGTGCCAAGCACTGTTCCCCGCATGGCCAGCGCATCCTCTACCAAGTCGCACGAAAATGTGCCTGTTAGGAATAATAAATCCTTAATACCGCCTTTAGTAAGCTACGATGCTTACAACCACAATGGGAATGACATCCTGCAAAGAACAAATGGCCACGTCTTGGCAGGTGGCCAGACCAAGCCCTTCATGCCAAGAGTGCATGAAATGAGAACATTGTGACAAAGCAAAAACACTTTATTAAAATGTAATGCTTATGCAAGGTTCGAACAAACTGCGTGAGAAATGCAAATAGAAGTAAAAGTACATCAGCAATGACAAAAGTCGCAGAAAGGATTCGTAATGAACTCGAAAGTGAACATTCACTAGCACATAAACAAAATTCCAAGTACACATACAAAAATGAACAGAAAAACCTGGAGTGTACTAAAGCGTCTAATTTATCATAGTAAAGTGCACGTGCTATTAGATGGACTAGAGTTATGCAGAAGTGACATCGGAGCGAATGGAAGAAGTAGACTGAAAAATGCAAGAGTATGAATCGGATGGTAACTGCCTCCAAGCAATGTTACCAATCAGCTAGAAGCTTGAAAAGAGCACAAAAAGAAATACCAACGCATACCATCATAAAAAAATCCTGTGACAGAAATAAAAAAATGGGAACAATGCAAAATTGGAAATATTGCCTTTATGATATATCAAAGAAGGTAATGGCGAGAAAAAAATAACCATACAACAAAAAAGCAATGAAGTGAAATTAGTACAGAATACTTAAACGGGGGATTCAGTGTAACAAGTGAACACTACTGTAGTACAGCGAACGATGAGACAGTAATGCTGCATCTTGCCACTCCAGAACGTGAGAAATGAATACGCAAGCCTCATACTAGAAACTTACATCAACATGGAAATAAACTGGAATGCACTGGACGCTGCATTTGTGTAACAAAGGAAGCAATGGTCATAATAAATAGTAAGCGTTTTATCTAAAAAGCCCTTTACAAGAGGCAAAGTTGTACCTCTCTGGCAAAAACAAAGTTGCGACGAATAATTTGCAAACCAGCAAATACATTAATTAGCACACTGACATGTCACAGTTTGCGTACATCTCCAGTCTCCTAAAGTAAAAGAAAGCACTCTGAATGAGAAAAACGTTTAACACATGTAGCCCAGAGCAAATTCTTTGCCAGTTCACCCACACTTTCACATCCAAAAACATTTGCCACAAAGTCCAGGCACAGTTCCACTGATGTTTACCAATTCACCCCCACTTTCACGTCCAAAAGTATTTGGCACACAGTCCAGGCAGAGCTTCATAGGTAAACAGCTTGAGAGCACCCTACTGATTATTGTGCAGTCCCGCTGCTGGAAATAGAACTGCCGCACATGTTGGTAGTGGTTTCAATGTAGACACACTTGCTGCCCCTGGACAGGTAAGCTCAGATATCTGCACTGGTGCTCCATTTTGTCGAAGTAGACACATTGATGCACTACGCTGGTAATTGCAATGTTTTGAATGCACAAGTATTGGCTTCACCAGAAAGACTTGCCCACATACCACCACTGGCATATATATGCACTTGCTCTTCACTCAGTAGCATTCAACTTAAAGTGTTACCTATGTGGGAGCCATGCGTAAAACCGGTGTCACACGACCACTCTCGATCGCGATCAAGCCTGATCCGGATCGAAATTATCGATGCGACTGGCTCACTCTCATAGATTGCGCAGAGGAGCCAATCACGACCGAGAAATTCGAATTATAACGGACTGGATAGCGGCTAAAAGAGCCCCGTGTGAAACCGGTATCAAATAATGCACAGACGTACGCTAGGAAAATGTGTGTCACAAGGACAAAGAACTGCGTCATGCCCTGTTGTGTGAAGCGCGCGAACAGAACACATTTATATACATATATATATATATGTATATATATATATATATATATATATATATATATATATATATATATATATATATATATATATATATATATATATATATATATATATAAAAACTGCGACAGCGCTTCGCGAACTCCATGCGCACACATCGCACCCGCACGAACTCGGCAGGCCGCCGTAAAGCGCGAAGGGCGCACAGCGTACATTCCGACACATGTCCCAAACTGCAAACAATCGTACTACCTAAAGCATACAAGTTATTTCATACCAAGGGCATACTCGACTCACGTATGTAGTATCCACAAGCGAGTTATGCAGCGTACGTGCTGTATCCATTCGCCAAATAGTAAAATTGATAACAAGCACAAAGCTACAAGGGACTCCATACATTACTACCATTTGAGGCGTCAAATAAAATCGAATTTGGCCGTTTCATATATTTGACACAATATATGGACACATGTGGTACCCGGTAATACCATGATATACCTACCCATCAAGTGGGTAAAGGGGGCCAAGACAGAATCGAGAACCTGAAGCGCAAACGATCAAAGCATGGTATGGTGCACGCAAAATTCTGTCAGTGCGCTGTAGCGCGAGGGAAGAAAATAGGGCGAGCACTTGACCTCACCTTCTGGGATACCGCACTAGTACTGAATCATTAAAAAAAAAGCCTGTTTGAACCAGTTCCCTTGTCTGCAACACTCTTGCTAAACGGGAGACTAAAATACCACGATGACGGCTCTATTGCGGAGATCGGCAAGGTGCGCACAGACAGAAATTTTGCCGCCTTTCTTCGCATTCTGCAAAATGCTTTCTTGTTAGGATCACGCATAGCGGCCGATCCCGACGCTAGGGACACACAGGCACGATTTAGTCCCTCTAACTTTCGTCCTTATACTGCCCTTAACGCCTTAAATACAGCGTCAGTGAAAATGCGCCTCACATAACATGACAATGAACTTGAAGAGCTGATTAGTGCCCTCCACTCCGCGCCCTCCAATTGAAAACACTACTGATTTCCAAATTAAACTACACAAACAGATCGCACAACCCAATCTAATCACAGAACGTCGTTTTCTTGACGGCAAAACCCTGCAACACTTACATGACAAAGGGCAGCGGCAGCACGTTCAGAACAGCCGCTATCATACCACAGCGCAATGCAAGTGCGATAACGCTATTATGCCCGGCTCAAACAGATCGCACAACCTAAACTAATCACAGAATGTCGTTTTCTTGACAGCAAAGCACTGCAACACTTACGTGACAAAGGGCAGCGGCAGCACATTCAGAACAGTCGCAAACAGACCATAGTGCCATGCGAGTGCGATAACGTAACTATGCCCGGCTTCACGAATAACGTGGCCGCCTTGGTCACATAACAATGGAAAACACTACTGATTTCCAAATTAAAACCACACAAACATATCACACAACTCAAACTGATCACAGAATATTGTTTTCTTGACAGCAAAACACTGCAGCACTTACATAGCAAAGGGCAGCGGCAGCACATTCAGAACAGCCGCAAACACACCACAGCGCAATGCGAGTGCGGTGACGCGACGACGCCATGACGACGCGACTATGCCGGGCTCGCCCGGCTGCCCGGCATCACGAATCACGTGACCACCTTTATCACATTATTTGACGACGATATCGCCACCTTGCGCAAGGTTGGATCGCGTTGATGGGTTGTTGAATATTGTAGAAGCCGCTAAAGAGGCTGACGCCCCGTGGCGTGGCGGTGGCGCCTTGAGTCGTTTTCAAAACGTATTCACCCCTTGTTTTTAAGCTGCCTGGCTTCCAACGTTATCAAAACGTATTCACCCCTCGTTTTTAAGCTATCTTGTTTGGAACGTCTTTGATGCGTCGATTTTGGTCAAAAATCTCTTTCAGACGTTGAATCCCTTAATACGACTTTTTGAAGACTTTGTGTGCTACCTGGGCGGCAGCTTCTCCCGAGAACGTATCTTCCCACGCAGAATAACGCATGCGTACATTTCACAAATGGCATCGACCCGGTTCCTTATGACACTTGTTTCTGCGTAATAGATAGCTGATCTAGAAAAAGTGCCGTCGTGATTCTCGGGTGAAAACTTTCGACCGGGTGTGCGGAATTTCTTTACGGCGTTTGCTATTGATACAGTGTATTCGTACCTTTACATATGGCCTTCATCAATTATTTTCCTTTCTGGGTGGAGTGTGAGAAGTGAACACGCATCGCTTTTTATTTTTTTGCAGACAATATTGACGTTTATAGCTGGTCCTTCTGTACTCTACTGTAATATTATTGTAGGGTGACTGCGATATTGAATTATATAGTTAAGTATATCTGCAAATATATACAAAATACAATTTATATAATGCACGTACCACGTCTGTTGGCGGTCTGTGATATTGGCAGTGATGGCAACATATTTCTGCGTGAATGATTTCTATGTTGCGGTGAAGGTTAAAAAGTATTAGAAATATCGCAGTAAAACATCGAGATTAATATTACACCCACTGGGGTCAAAAAACACTACAACAAAAAATTACCAATCGTCGCAGGAAGCATAGGCGTCGCTTGTATTCTTCAGGCAATATGAGTCTCACGAACATGCGACGGTTCTCACTGGAAGGTTCCTACCTCCGAGTAAGGAAGACAGTATTCATGGCACACGCTTAAAGGGATAGTGAACAAAAAATTTGACGCCGAGATTTCTGTCTCCAGTGATAGGTGTCGCACCGAGAGCGACCAAAACAACACTCTTTCTGAGGAAAAGTGAGCGAAAAGGAATTAATTTAGTGAATATTTCTCAAATCACCGCACCTATCGGCCTCCTCTGAAAGCTCCGGCAAAACCCGATATCTCGTCACGCTTACCCACCTCGAGGCCCATTGGAGCGATCGTTCACACTGAGCGCGCAAGGGGCGAGTTGACGTTTGCAGCGACGCGCTTTCTTTGTGCGACCGTCCTATTCGCACCGCTTCCTCGTGTGAGCTGTTCGAAAACCTGGTCTTTCATCTCGTGGTTTTGTGGATTGATGTGTGGATCAGCCGTGTCAACGCCGCAGAATGCCGAGCATCTGCTGCGCGCATATGAAAACGGCATGCAGCGGTAGTCTTTTTCTCGCGTGCCTCTCATGAATGCTTCTCCCGTAAACCGCTGGCTTGTTCACGCTGTAGTTTTGCACCTAGGTGCCGTTTGACCGTAATTTGTTGTTTGCACGACGTTCTGAGCCAGATGTTTGGCCAATTCTGCCAGAATGAATCGAAATCCGCATCGTCTGACGCGACCGCTGACGAACTACAAACAAAATTCGCCGACATGAGACTGGGGGCGCCATCTCGTTTGCACCAAGGATAGGAGTGGTCGGCTGCGATGAAACAACGCTATGCTGAAACCGCTGCGCATCTACACGTTCACTCCGTGAATAACAAGACGATCCCTGCTTACAGAGGCGCATTTCAGTCACTGCACAAGCCTGTCTTCAATCCTCACCAGTTGCTTCATCGCATCTATTCTCAATAACCGCTACTTCCGCACATCAAGCACATGCCGCGCGAGAGTCGGCAGCCGACTGTTATGCTCACGCCGCCGGCCGCACCTGCGCCGATGGCGTAGGTATACGGAGGTCTACACGCGTCGATAGACAGCTTTAGTTACACGTACGTAGAGGCTTCCCGTACGCAAACCTGAAAAGTCTACGTACCTTACGTGCACGCTATCTGAAACGCTTTTAGCTACACGTACGCGACGCACGCCAAGAGGGACCCCGTAGCTCCATCTATCGGGAATGTGAACACGGCGGTAGTCAATTCAATCCTGTCGCCGTGTTTCGATGCGAGCCGTCTGCGCACGCGCGGCCCGCTAACGCTTGTTCGTGATCTTGCGGAACTCCCACGCGAAGCTGTCTACGTGCGCAAGAAACGCACGCAAAGAATTGACTCTCACGTACGTCCGTGACACGCGCGCACGCCCGCTACGTTCTACGCATGCGCACTGCTCACACGCAGAAGCTCTACGTACGCAAAGCCTCTACGAACGTGTAACTAAAACTGTCTAATATCTTCAACGATTTCTACGTTGTTTCTTTTTTTTTTGTACAGTGTGTACTCACGGCAGCTGTTTTGTGCATTGGCAGCTTTCATGTTTTACGTGCTAGCAGCTACCCATAACATACACAACCAAGCGGGCGGAGCAAGCCGCTTTGAGCAGAACGCAGAGTAATTTCATTACGTCGCCTGACATTGCATAGCCTGAAGCATAAGCGTCCTTGTCTGTTGAAACCAAACACGTCAAAGCGTTTGCGTGACAGAATCACGTTGGGCGCACCGCTACGGACGAAACACTGATAACGAGGCGTGCGCCTGCCGTCTCGCTAAATCATTCGTGACAGGTGCGAGCTTTTGATCCAAGCCGCAGGGACCGCGTTTATATCTGGTTTCCACTTATGATGCCGCCCCTGATCTCTGGAGGTGAAAGCGTCTACATGAAATGCACTGTGTAAACACCACGTTGCTATTCCAGACACCCTCGGCACCGCGGAGGGGGACTGCCGCGGTGGTTCGTTGTCAATTTCGCTTGACGACTCGGACGGATCGTAGGCTTACGCCTTTATCGTTCGTGGTCGTTCAGTAGGCCGCACATCCAAGTCGGAGTCATAATCACCGCTCATGCTATCACTCTCACTCTCACTAGAGCTTTGCATTTGGCACTGCGCAACGCGAGGAAAGGAAAACTGCGCAGCCGTCAGTTCGCCCCGCGGCTGCTGACGGTAGGTGTGACGTCAGCTTCGCCGGCTTGTTCTCGGGAGCGCTTTGCGAGTGACGCGGTGGCCGCTCATAGAGCGTCAAAAATAAAGCCGTGCGCTCAAAATTAACCCAAATAATGACTATACACTATAGGAATGGTGCCTTAGAAATGCAATTGTGGGGCTTTCTCTATATTCTTGGATTTTTATTCTGTATCCTTTTAATATAATTTCACACAAGAATATTGTTACAGAATAGGCAACAACATTAAAAAAAAGCGTAAAGCAAGTGTTGATTCAAAAGAAGACAAGTTCGACGGACCTCTTTGTTCAAATGACTGTTTGAATATGTTGAATATTGTTAGCTTAATTCGCACCTTTTTCATATTGTATTTAACGCGCAATTACTATAATGCCCATCGAGTCTCCTTCCCTGTCCTGCAACTGGTGGCACGCGTTTTATTCCTCGCAATTTGTGTTGGCCGACTCTCTTCCGCTGGAGCACCCAATCGCTGGTCGACATCATGCACCCCGCCCGGCAGCAATAAGAATCACGCATTTGGGCGAGTTAGGCCTCCCGATCTTCCACCGTAGTCCTGGACTGGCTGGCGCGTCGTCAACGCACGTCGGCATTCTCATTGGCCAGTCTTCAATTTAGCGTCGACAGCCTCCTATTGACGCGGTGCCAATTTTGCGCTACAAATATCTCTGGGGCATTTATGATTATGGAAATTCATGTGCCGCAGGCTGTGATCCGGCTCTGACATGTTGCAGTCACGTGCTGCAGAACGATTTGTATATGTTCTGGCTCCTTCTGGGTGAACTTTAAGTGATGTCAGTTGATACGAGGTTATCGAAGAATGCTGTGTAGCAAACTGTAGAAAGTTGCGGCAACATATTTTCTGAAAAAAAATAGACAAATATAAGTTCTTGACAATAAGGAGAATCTACAGTATAGGAGCCGCAACGAAAGGTAATAAACATAAAATGAAGCATTGTGAGGGTTTTGTAATGTATTTCTTTTACATATACAGCACGAATGTCAAGTGATTTAGGTATGTTGACAATGCAGGACTACATAAATTGTACTATAAATCAGACATGTTTCCTAGGTCCTATAGCTCAGTCCGAAGTAGAGACCATATTTTTTTGATTAAATAATTCCGGGACCTGTTATAAAGACAGTATTAAGGTGAAATCTGTCAAATATGTCATTGATGTAATAGCACCGTGTCTCGCCCAAATATTCAGCCTTTGTCTGGCAAATGGTGGCTTTCCTCAGCAAATGCAGGTTGCAAGAGTAGCAGTTGTTTATACCAAAGTGACAAGAATGACTTTGCAAACTGTAGGCCTTTGCCAATACTACCTGTGTCTTCGAAAGGGCTTGAAAAAGTAATTTTGACCCCGATGAATAACTTCTGTAGTAATCATGGTATACTGACACCTTCATAATTTGGTTTCCGGAAACACCGCTCCACCGAACTCGCTCTATTAGAGCAAAAAGAATACATTCTAAAATCTCTTTATGACAGGAATTTAGCTTTAGGATTATATGTAGATTTTTCTAAGCCTTTTGATCACCTGAGCCACACGTTACTTTTAAAAAAGCTTCAAGTATATGGCTCTCGATGAACGTCATAGATGCTGTTGAGCAGCAATCAGGGAAGTCGACAACAGTATGTTGAAATAAACGGTCACCGATCCAATATTAAAACTCTCTTGTGGCGTGCCGCAAGGCATCATTTTGGGCCCGTTTCTTTTTATTATATACGTGAACGACATAACACAGATAAACAGAGAAATAAAATTGGTCATATATGCTGGTGACACCAGCTTATTCTTTCCATACACGTCTGTCTTGAACATGGTCATGAAAGCAAATACAGCACTTAGGCAGCTTGAGAAGTGGACAATATATAGCGCTCTAAAAATTAACGCTTCCAAAAGAAAGGCAATTATTTACCGTCCAAAAAACAAGGATGTTCATATTAACGATGATATGATTCTTAATAATTTTAACATAGAGAGAGTTAATTCCTTTAAAGTACTAGGTGTACTTTTCCATGAGAAAATGAAATGGGACGACCGCTCAAATTACGCAGCATTTAAACTGTCATGTCTCAGTGGCTCGATCTACACCCATAAGCACCTCCTCCCTATAAAAGTGAAACTGCTACTTCCCAATTCATTGTTCTGTTCCCATCTAAATTAGTGTCATTTGGTCTGGGGACAAAGATCCCTCACGAATCTACGAAAATTACACGTTCAGCAGAAAAGAATGCTCAGAATAATATATAATGTGTCATATGACCACCTATCTAAACCGCTCTTTATGAAGGACAACATTATGCCGACCTGTACGCATACCGCCTAATCTCTAAATACATTCATCATCATCATCATCAGCCTAGTTACGTCCACTGCAGGGCAAAGGCCTCTCCCATACTTCTCCAACTACCCCGGTCATGTACTAATTGTGGCCATGTTGTCCCTGCAAACGTCTTAATGTCATCCGCCCACCTAACTTTCTGCCGTCCCGTGCTACGCTTCCCTTCCCTTGGAATCCAGTCCGTAACTCTTAGTGACCATCGGTTATCTTCCCTCCTCATTACATGTCCGGCCCATGCCCATTTCTTTTTCTTGATTTCAACTAAGATGTCGTTTACCCGCGTTTGTTGCCTCACCCAATCTGCTCTTTTCTTATCCCTTAACATTACACCCATCATTCTTCTTTCCATAGCTCGTTGCGTCGTCCTCAGTTTCAGCAGAACCCTTTTCGTAAGCCTCCAGGTTTCTGCCCCATCTGTGAGTACTGGTAACACACAGCTGTTGTACACTTTCCTTTTGAGGGATAGTGGCCACCTGCTGTTCATGATTTGAGAATGCCTGCCAAACGCACCCCAACCCATTCTTATTCTTCTGGTTTTTTCAGTCTCATGATCCGGATCCGTGGTCACTACCTGCCCTAAGTAGATGTATTCCCTTACCACTTCCAGTGCTTCGCTACCTATCGTAAACTGCTGCTCTCTTCCGAGACTGTTAAACAATACTTTAGTTTTCTGCAGATTAATTTTCAGACCCACCCTTCTGCTTTGCCTCTCCAGGTCAGTGAGCATGCATTGCAATTGGTCTCCTGAGTTACTAAGCAAGGCAATATCATCAGCGAATCGCAAGTTGCTAAGGTATTCTCCATCAACTTTTATCCCCAATTCTTCCCATTCCAGGCCTCTGAATACCTCCTGTAAACATGCTGTGAATAGCATTGGAGATATCGTATCTCCCTGTCTGACGCCTTTCTTTATAGGGATTTTGTTGCTTTCTTTGTGGAGGACTACGGTGGCTGTGGAGCCGCTATAGATATCTTCCAGTATTTTTACATATGGCTCATCTACACCCTGATTCCGTAATGCCTCCATGACTGCTGAGGTTTCGACTGAATCAAACGCTTTCTCGTAATCAATGAAAGCTATATATAAGGGTTGGTTATATTCTGCACATTTCTCTATCACTTGATTGATAGTGTGAATATGGTCTATTGTTGAGTAGCCTTTACGGAATCCTGCCTGGTCCTTTGGTTGACAGAAGTCTAAGGTGTTCCTGATTCTATTTGCGATTACCTTAGTAAATACTTTGTAGGCAACGGACAGTAAGCTGATCGGTCTATAATTTTTCAAGTCTTTGGCGTCCCCTTTGTTATGGATTAGGATTATGTTAGCGTTGTTCCAAGATTCCGGTACGCTCGAGGTTATGAGGCATCGCGTATACAGGGTGGCCAGTTTCTCTAGAACAATCTGACCACCATCCTTCAACAAATGTGCTGTTACCTGATCCTCCCCAGCTGCCTTCCCCCTTTGCATAGCTCCTAAGGCTTTCTTTACTTCTTCTGGCGTTACCTGTGGGATTTCGAATTCCTCTAGGCTATTCTCTCTTCCACTATCGTCGTGGGTGCCACTGGTACTGTATAAATCTCTATAGAACTCCTCAGCCACTTGAACTATCTCATCCATATTAGTAACGATATTGCCGGCTTTCTCTCTTAACGCACACATCTGATTCTTGCCTATTCCTAGTTTCTTCTTCACTGTTTTTAGGCTTCCTCCGTTCCTGAGAGCCTGTTCAATTCTATCCATATTATAGTTCGTGATGTCCGCTGTCTTACGCTTGTTGATTAATTTAGAAAGTTCTGCCAGTTCTATTCTAGCTGTAGGATTAGAGGCTTTCATACATTGGCGTTTCTTGATCAGATCTTTCGTCTCCTGCGATAGCTTACTGGTTTCCTGTCTAACGGCGTTACCACCGACTTCTATTGCGCCCTCCTTAATGATGCCCATGAGATTGTCGTTCATTGCTTCAACGCTAAGGTCCTCTTCCTGAGTTAAAGCCGAATACCTGTTCTGTAGTTTGATCCGGAATTCCTCTAGTTTCCCTCTTACCGCTGACTCATTGATTGGCTTCTTGTGTATCAGTTTCTTTCGTTCCCTCCTCAAGTCTAGGCTAATTCGAGTTCTTACCATCCTGTGGTCACTGCAGCGTACCTTGCCGAGCACATCTACATCTTGAATGATGCCAGGGTTCGCGCAGAGTATGAAGTCGATTTCATTTCTAGTCTCACCATTCGGGCTCCTCCACGTCCACTTTCGACTAACCCGCTTGCGGAAAAAGGTATTCATTATCCGCATATTATTCTGTTCTGCAAACTCTACTAACAATTCTCCTCTGCTATTCCTAGAGCCTATGCCATATTTCCCCACTGACTTGTCTCCGGCCTGCTTCTTGCCTACCCTGGCATTGAAGTCGCCCATCAGTATAGTGTATTTTGTTTTGACTTTACCCATCGCCGATTCTACGTCTTCATAAAAGCTTTCGACTTCCTGGTCATCATGACTAGATGTAGGAGCGTAAACCTGTACAACCTTCATTTTGTACCTCTTATTAAGTTTCACAACAAGACATGCCACCCTCTCGTTAATGCTATAGAATTCCTGTATGTTACCAACTATTTCCTTATTAATCAGGAATCCGACTCCTAGTTCTCGTCTCTCCGCTAAGCCCCGGTAACACAGTACATGCCCGCTTTTTAGCACTGTATATGCTTCTTTTGTCCTCCTAACCTCACTGAGCCCTATTATATCCCATTTACTACCCTCTAATTCCCCCAATAACACTGCTAGACTCGTCTCACTAGATAGCGTTCTAACGTTAAACGTTTTCAGGTTCATATTCCAATGGCGGCCTGTCCGGAGCCAGGTATTCTTAGCACCCTCTGCAGCGTCACAGATCTGACCGCCGCCGTGGTCAGTTGCTTCGCGGCTGCTGGGGACTGAGGGCCGGGGTTCGATTGTTGTATTCATATAGGAGGTTGTGGCCAAGTACTGCACCAGGGTGGCCAATCCTGTTCTGGTGAGAGAGTGCGTTACCGGTTCTGGTCACCGGGATCAGGCCGCACTCCAGGCCTGTTTGTGCAATTTTCTCAACACACGGTTTTTTTTTTGTATTTTCCGGTGGAGAATTGCGTGGCACCGGGATTTGGATCACGGACCTCTTGCACTGGAGACGGATACTCTACCGTCCCCGTAGGAGTTAAATTAAAAATTAATTTATGGGGTTTTACGTGACAAAACCACTTTCTGATTAGGCACGCCGTAGTGGAGGACTCCGAAAATTTCGACCACCTGGGGTTCTTTAACGTGCACCTAATTCTAAGTACACGGGTGTTTTCGCATTTCGCCCCCATCGAAATGCGGCCGCCGGGGTGGGGTCCGATCCCGCGACCTCGTGCTCAGCAGTCTAACACCGTAACCACTGAGCAACCACGGCGGGTCCCGCAGGAGTTGTACGCCTCATTTAACCTACAGTGGTGCCCTATTTGATCAGTCAAGGTGGACCAATCTGAGCAAGGTTATACCGCATGGATGGCACTCGGCTAGAGAACCTGGTATTTATGACCTGCACATGTGAGGCCATACATATTTGAAGATGTATATCTTTCTTTTTTTCTTTTTTTTTTTTTAGGAGGGTTCCCGTACAGTGATAAAATAAAGGAAAAGACATTAAAAGAAAGAAAAAAAAAAGAAAGAAAAAGAGGCGAAAAAAAACAAGGAACATAACAGGTGATTTGAACTCGTGACCCTTCGATGTTGCCCGGAAAGATAGCTCAGTCGGTTGGTTCGTCAGGCCCCAGGCTACTTTCAAGCGCCACAGCTCCTGCTCCGAGCGTCACACTTACGTGGAAAGAGACTCATGTTGTCCGCGATAGTCGGTTTTCCGCGATAGTCGGAGTGGTTGGAAGGCATACTTTCTAGGAAAGCCATGAGCCATGATACGTAGCCATGATACGCACACGACAAACTGCCTTAAAATATTTAGACTTGAGGGAAAGCTTCGGTAACAAACGATAGCACAGCAATCAGCACTCGAATATAATTATAACCCTAATACTAATTGTAAATATGCATCTCATCTATGGGATCTAATGCGCGCGCTGTTGCTTTGTTCTTTGCGTAGTAGTTAAGAGAGCCAGTTTAAGGGCGGAGAAGAAGGAAGAAAAGGAAAGTCTCTGAAGCAAAATTACAGCGCCGTGGTTTTAAAGCGCACCCGTGGTAGAGAAATGGAAGGCGATATAAGCGCGCGTGGCCATGATACGCACACGACAAACTGCCTTAAAATATTTAGACTTGAGGGAAAGCTTCGTAAACAAACTATACCACGGCAATCAGCACTCGAATACGACGAGAGAAATTACTGAGACGTGGAAAATTCCCTTGAAAAAAATCTGGTTTCGAGACAAATGCTTGTATGTATTGAACCTCTTAAAAGATGAGGGGGGAAATATGTGCTCACCGAGAGGGCATCTTCAGCACGGGACCACCCCAAGGCACCTTACAGAGATGTGGAGAGCTTCGCGGCCGGAACGAAGCATCCCCTCTCCGCCGGCCAAGAGGGGAAAACGCGCTTTCCGATCGCTCAAGGTTGCGCGGACAAAGCATAACTCTAGCGTCTAGGAAAAGCTTAACCAGGTGCGATGGCGGCACGCATAGCGTGGGAAGCTAGCCGCCAGAATAACTATACCAAGGACTGCTGCTCCTAAATACATTACTGAAAATACATTACCGAGCTCAAAAACAACGTCTCTTTCATTGCACGACTGGCATCACTGCAGAAAAGAAATATCACGTATGCAACCAGAAACACCGATATTTGGTACATACATTCATTCAGAGCAGGTTACGGAAAACATATGCTCAGAAACACACTTCCATATCTCTTAAACCTGTGCCAACATTACAATTTAAATCTCCAACGCATCCGGCCAAAAGATTTGCATTTTGTTTCAGTTATACGCGAAAGGGCAGCACTTTCTGTTTGAAATGTACGACGTGATATTATGCACATCGCTTTGTTTTTTTGAATTATTGTATATGCTCGCTTTGTATTCAAAGCATCGCTTTGTATTCCTAGTGCCTTCAATATTGTGTAACATGGTCATCTTTTTATAGCACTGTTCCTGTTGGAAATTTGTACTTTTTGTGCCTTTACTGTTTATTATGCCCCCCTTACTTCATGCCCTGCCATAGGGCCTGTAAGGTTCTTTTGGATAAATAAATTTGTGTAAAAAAATGTCATTTGTTTGTGCATTTTGATATTCCTTTTTGTCTGTGCTCATATGCTTGTACTGTTTGCCTTTATTTCTAAACATCATGTATTTGTATCGGGGAGGCGAGAGCCCGTCAAGCTGGTTATCTAGCTTTTTCTCTCCCCCTCCCACATCCTTGGGATGGAAAATAAAGGCATTATTATTATTATTATTATTATTATTATTATTATATGCTGTGATTGAAATGGCATGTCAGTTGCACCAAACTGCATCACAAAGGAAGCATGCAAAGAGGTGGTTGCCATGGGCGTAGAAGCAGACTTTAGCAGAGTCCTTCGCGTATCATCAAGATGAATGAGGGTAGAATGAAAACTTATATCGTGTGTGTCATTTTGCAAGCAAATTTCTAATGCGTGCTGGTTCCAAATTCATTTATTTTTATTTTCTTTCTTATAAGTGTGTTCCAACGCCGCAAAAAGTGAAGTTTCATATACGATAATATACTATAATGCTTATGTAAGGTACTTTTAAAATACTACCACATTTTCATTTTTTCCATTGTTTTCGCAATAGAGGCATGTAAGCTTAGTATGTTATTTTTATTTTGCTTTGAAATATTGCCTTACACAATAAAATAAATTATATATAATATCAGCACTAGGAACATAACAATATTACATAAATGCATTAAAATTGATTGCAAAATATTAACTTCATACCCAGGGCAGGAAAACAAAGCCCAATTTTTTAAAGCAATCTTGACTTGAAAGACCAGTGAAACCATAAGTTCAATAACTACACGACTTAGGACTCACCTGACACTGACACCACCTTGACTAGAGAAAGGGACGGAAATACTATTGTCGGAACAATTTCGTGATATTCCGGCTCCCTCTGGGTGAACTTTATGTGATGTCAGTTCAAACGAGGTCATCGAAGAATTGCTGGGCCACCTTTCGGTACAGTGGTAACTACAGTATGCGGAAACTGAGAATTGGAAAATCGTGTCGCTATAATCGCTTGGCGAAAGGATGAAAACATCGGCGAACCTAATGCTGCCTGGAGGAAACGAACCAATCTTGCTATAAATATTTCGGTCACGCACCAGCATATGCCTTCAAGCCAAGTAGACCTGAAATTAATACACTGTGTCGCTGACAGCGTCCTGTGTAAGGCGAGGGGTATTGCTCAACACAGCGATCACTGTGGTTGGCTGACCAGCGTGATATAAGCTCTGCGCTTCGGCTACCCCTTCTTTCATTGTGTGCAGTAATGTCCCAAACGGTATCGCATGAAAACAATACGGCGGGTATTAGCGAGGACGTAATTTCCGTAAAAAACGTCAGTGCGTCTTAGGGGGTAGAGCGAACAAGATGGACAAAAACAATCGCTCATTAAAGAAAGTCATCGGTAACAATTTGCCGCCACTTTTCCGTATCGAGTGCGTTCCGACGCCCTTATTGTGGGCTGATCGCGGAATTAGCGCAGCGTAAATATTTCTACCGATATTGAATATGACAATCACAATGCCTGTATATAAAGATATACGATTACATCATTGTCCTGGTGCTGAGGCGAAGGTTGACGACATGAGACACCTGACCTGGCCCCTAGCATCACGTGCCATTTGTGAACAAGCCAAGAAAAAATGCAAAAGAACCTGTAGATAACATTATTGCAGAACACTTATTGTAGCACAGAACAAGATAATATAGGTTTTGTAATAATGTACACATTTACAGGAACCTTACACAATAAATGTGTTAAAGAACGAGTTTAAGAACGCAATGAACGAAAGTGGGGGCAACATATTGTGTGAAAAAAAAAGACAAATGTAACTTTTTGACAAGGAGAATTTACCATATAGAAACCACAACTGATGGTACTAAACATACAATGAAGCATTGTGAGGGTTCTATAATGTATGTATTTTTACATATACAGCACGAATGTCAACTACTTTTACCTATAACCATAATGACACAAAATTGCGCGAGAAAAATTAAGAAGCAAAAGAAGGAAAAGAAGGAATCTCGTGAGAGAAGTTCGTAGAAAATGGATATGGAAAGGATAAGGAAAAATGTGTCCGATGCACTATTCAAACAGAGGTCCACTTGCACAGCAACCCAACGCTATAGCCTTAGACCGCAGACGAACACACAAGCAGGCGGTATATAATATCATTTTGGACCTCCCGCGTGCCACAAAGGGTGTTAAACGGTAGGATGCGTTCTGTGGCAAATAACATATATGAACACTCCCTGCCGTTTTAAATCTCGTTCATTATTACCCATAAAAGTATGTAGCACACCACTACATGCCGCTATGATCCATTCACAAAAGACGACCAGGACACGCCAAGCACCCTGGCGGTGCCGAACAATAGAATCTGCGGAATCAGGCTTTCGCCTTAATGAGCGTGCTCGGCTCAAAATATATTTTGACACCAGACAACAGCGTCTCTCTGGTTTTTCTTCACCCACAAATTGGTGACTCCAGACTCCGTGACGTCGCTCTCAGCTGCGGCTGCCTCAGCCGCCATCAGGGCCTTCCGCAGCAGAGAGCTTCCACCCCAGAGTCTTCGCAGTCCGCCTTCAATCCAGTCAGTCATTGACTCAGATTCTCCCGACCAAGTACTACTGTCAACGCGTCTACCTCATGATCCCGTAGAGTTCGCTCTCAAGCTCCAGCAGTTTTCGTAGTTGGGCTCAGAACTTTGGTTCCCTACGATCGAATCCTTGTGGCGTCAGCACTGCCTTTGTTCGCAGTGGACCATGTTGACCGGTTGAGCCTTTTTTCACTATGCACCACTTCGTTTCATTTGCGTCTCAAATAAGAACACACACCCTGGTGAACTCAGGAAAAAAGTCAACATCACAAAGGCGAGTATGGCAGAGCAAAGTGTGCCACACGTTCTCAAAAAACAAAAAGACAACACCAGTGAGGAATACGTTCAACCTTCTTCAACATATGACAGTGCGAAACGAAATATAATTCACCCTGTGAAATACAAACAAAAGGGAATACAAGAAGAACAATTGATGACCCAGCGCACATGTTGGAATCTATGCGAGGTGTATCTAAAAGAAAGCGCTTGTTTTATTGGTTTGCAGATAAGAACTATGCGCACAACTTGATGAGGCCATGAGCTTGCGCACAAAAAGACAACTAAAAAAGATTTTGAACAATTTTTGGTATATTGGAACATACCCATTCTTAACGATTGCCCAATAACGCAATGTCACATTCAAAGATGCAGGGTCAAAGAAACGAAAGTGACTCAAGCAATCATTATAATAAGTATTCAGTCATTTGTCAGCTTACTGTGCTTAAGGGATGCCTGTGTTAAGGGCTGCTTTCAGGTGGCATGTTATTTTGTTGTTGTAGACGTGCATAGAAAGAATTGGAGGTATGCGGTTTGAGTGCGAGCTTTATCATAGCTGTTTATGTGTACCTTCGTATCTTCAAATTCTTTAGCCACAAGCAACCACGGTAAACAAAGCCTGGGAGTATTTGCAACGAAAAGCTTGCGTTCATAGTCATTGCCGTTTATTTGTAATCCCTACATACTCGGTTCTCATCAACCAGTTCCACTTTTTTGTGTCTCATTCAAATGTAAGCAACCTCAGGAACAGTTAACACATCAATCAGTGTTGTCTTGACGGCAAACATATGGCCTTCTATTATGTTACTTTTAGTTTTCGCACTTTTTCGAAGTTTTGCTCTCACATACATTTTTGTTCTTTTTAACTTGTGCACTTGTAGGCATTTATGTTAAAAGGTCAATTCTTATGAGACTAGGGAGTGTAAGATATTGCATCGATGGGAAAGGTCCACGCCATGTGGCGGCTATGTAATACAGTCGTATTTTCGTATTTCAGTACGCAATGCAGCATATTTCATTCGGATCAGTTTCAGAATTATTTCATAAAAGCATTTCTGCAATTTACGTGTATTTGAATAGGTGGTTTTAGAGTTTGGCACGAGCTAAAGCATCGGTAATGGCCAGAGTGTGACTTTGTGTTACTGGTTTTAGGATGATGACGTCTTAGCAGAGTTCATTAGAGATGACGTCATCAGTACTCAGCCGAAGGAAATACTTTCGCTCGGGACAACTAGCTCTTATATTCTATTACCCTATAACATATTTACATAAACAGAGCCACTTTTCGCACCCGGCTGTGTTAAATATAAACGGCAATATATGCTATGGACTGGAAGCTACCACCAGTGTTGACGTATTTGAGTTATATTCCACACTAATATATGCTTTGATTAGGAGTTGTCAATAAATTCAGCGATGTTTTTTGCTTGAGGAGATGTGAAGAAAAAGAAATACGGTACATGCAACGCTCCTAATTGTTGGAATCGACGTTATCGGAAGCTTTATTGAATTATGATATTATTCAGCAACGATACAACACAATATGCCATAAGTGGTATTTTATTTCCACCTTTTATTCTGAATGATTTTTACTGCTTCCGCTTAGCTTCAAACACGAGGGCGCGTAGGGCCATATAGTATGCGACGTACAAGAAACGGTTCACATTGCCGTACGCACGTACATGCCCGCGACGGCTTCCACCGTCATGCCGAGACGCTGTTGCTCCCGTCATACACAGGCACAATTGCAAGTAATATTTATCTCGTCCGGTGGCTTCCAATGACGCGGTCCCCTGAACATCCCAATCGAGAAATTGGTAAATGTGATTTGGGGTCACATTGATCTGCACGAACATCATTTCTGACGTATAAGCAATAAAGACGCAATGAAGCTACGCCTAGACACCAAACCCCAGCGGCTGCATAATGCAATAGTATTAAGGATTGGCTCACAAACGCCTTTGATTCTACCGAATCCAGTACTGGACCAGTTTAAAGAACACAATAGACCCGCTCGAGAACACATGTTGGTCTGCGGGCCTGCCAAGTCACCACCTTTCATTGCCCTCGCAGCGGCAAATTTCGTACATGTACACGACTATGAGAAAATAAAAAACATGTCCACATTGCCGTAAAACCCTATGCTCATGGATAGCTCTCAGATATAATCCAGTATTTCCGTTACGCATCAGTCAGAGCAGTCGTTCTCAAGTAAGTAAAGAAAAACATTCTTAATACATCGCGATTGCTAAACAAGTCTCGCTGCTTTATAGCGTTTCTGCGCGTGAAGTTCCCGTGAGCTGCCCCGATTCTAGATTTTCAGAATAAAATCAATATCGTTGCTCACAGAACTGTATATAGCAGATTGCTAACGCTCTAACAAACGATACAGTTCAAGATACAGTGCAGGTTCAGCATATAATGCAGGTATAAACTAGAAAGCATTGGTCAGAAGCAGAGCTGCAGCGCAAACGAACTAGCTAGAGTCATTTGTCCGGCGGGGTTGGAGTTCTGTTGCAAATTGTTCACTACTGGAAATAAAGTGCAGGTTTAATTAAGTACAGGCACGCAAAGAATGAGATAAGAATGCAACAAACATAGAAACCACATACTATATTGCAGGTGGTGTGCGCGAAACCTGAAAGGAGAGAGAAGAGGAGAAATCGGTAACGCGTTATATTAATTTATTTAAATTCTGGAGTTTTACGAGCCAAAATCACGATGTGAATGTGAGGATGCTTATGATGAGAGATCCCGGATATATTTGGATCACCTGGCGTTCTATAACTCGTAGCCTGTGCACGTGCGCTAGTTCTTTAAAATCCTTTTTCACCTTCATAGATATGCGGGTGCATTGAACAGGTTAGCATTAGACTTAGCAGCGCATCGTTATAGCCGCGAAGCCACCACCACGGGTAACATGTATGGGTGAGTAGTAGTCAAGAAAATACAGTATATACAGTGTCTTTAACCACGTTCTTCATGCACCTGTAACGTGATGTCAGCTGTTCGTATGTAATATAAAACGAAAAAAAAAATAACACTTCATGTTGACACTGCCGCCCTAATAACAGTTGTACGCTGATCAGCTTGAGGCGCTTAATTTGTTTCTCTTTTCTCTCCGAGATTCCTACTCGACAGCCGAGACTCGCGGATAACCTTTCGTGGGTGAGCCTTTATGATCTGTTGCTCAGAAGCAAAAGCCATGCAGGCGAAGCACATGTCGTCGACAAGAGTACAGGCCAGCTGCAACGGCGAGAACTCGCATGCCGGCACGATAAAAGGGCGCACGAACTGCAGGACAATCGTGTCTCCAGATGAAACTCCAGAGCCTAGCTTGCAGAACAACAAGCCCCAGCAGGCGAGGCGAGGTTGCGCACATTGGTACGGATCGACTGCGTGCAACCATGCACGTGCACTTGACTTGAGCGCGCATGGAGACAGATAGCCAGATGTCTCACCTCAAGACATTTTGGAGACGACAAGCGCGCTATTGTTGTCACAAAAAACTGACACGCCGTCGTACGCGGCACAGCCCAGCCGGTGGTGACACATCCTCCCGTCATTTTGCAAACCTCTAAAGGCGCTTGCTTTGCGCGTGAACACGTGACATATGAAAGCACGGGAATTTTAAAATAAAGGAATGCGCAGAATGGGTCGTATATACCTATGATATAACGGGGCCAGACATTCAGTCACTCGATGCGTCCATCTGGAGAACTTCATTTTCCGTTCAACTGGGCATGGAAAGCCTTGTACGTCGGGTACTTGCAGGGTTGCGTTCGGAAAAAATAACATGAGACATGGGGCACCGTTATAGTTCCAGTAGCTTCATCGCATATGGTGAGCAGAGGCACGCTAGGTAAAAGTGGTCAACGTCCCATTTGGCCCTCCAGGTTCCGCGGGTTCCTCTTCGTCCTTTCATGCGCACTCTTCCACCCATCGTAAAAGATCGTAGAAATAAAGGTCACTTCAACGCCCCTCAACGAGGTGTGCGTATGGTCTTACTCTGCATTTATCGTTTTGCTCTCCTCCTTAGGGACATACATTTTGTTGTGTTCAAAAGCCCACTCATCTTTCTTCAATTGATGATGATAAATTTGTCCGTGGTGTAAGTGCTATCGAAGATGGCTTGTGGGCAACTTCCGCGCAATTAACATGAGTTCTCCTCGAGCGAAGTGGCCAAGAGGGTACCTAGAGCCTGAACGATCGCGATATTTTCCCCGATAGACACGTCATAATCAATAAGTGAGGCAGGGTGATGCGGCGCATGCTGACGGCGTCAGTGAAAGCTCCCCGGACAGAGAAGAATGTTGGCCGGACTCGCCAATCAACTCAGATCAATTTCCGGTGGCTGATGACGGCCAACTGGACGAATATTTTTTTTATTGCAAAAAAGCTGACGACATCTCACAAGAACGCAGCGACTTACGAACAGAAGCTGCTCCTAGCGAAGAAGTAGCCGGAAATGAGTGGGGATATGTAGAATTCGACCTACGCTAGCAAGAACAGACAGACGATTTCGAGGATGAAGGAGCTGAGAGGGGAGGAGATGAACAAACTGCGAGCCCCGAAGAACTAGCTAATGACCACGATATAGAGGAAGGTGTCACTGCGAATTTATTGGTGACTTCCCTGAAGAACAAGCTGATGAGCACGACGAAGAGGAAGGTGACAGCTGAGAATTTCGTGGCAATTTCTCTGAATAGCAGCATTATAACCGCGACGAAGAGGAAGCTGACGACTGCAAAGTTAGTATCGACTTCCCCAAAGAACAAGCTGATGACCACGACGAAGAGGAAAGTGACAACTGCGAATTGAGTGGCGACTTCCATATGACAGCGACCACTCAAAGAGCGATGACGTAGACCACAATGACATAAGGCAGTTCTTCGAGAAGTCTGAGAGGGAAACCTTGCCTAATGTGGCCATGAAGAATATCCAAGTGGCGTTGCTTAATATGGCCTACGTTTTATACACTGGACTATCATGGTCACAAGTGGATGGACTACTAAAGCTTGTAAACATCACCCGTGGAACCACAGCGGTGCTTGAAATAAACTACCTCTTTAGGAAATGTGGCAAAAGAGAGTGAAGTCCCTTGGCATGCACGTTTTTTGCCAGGGTTGTTATGGTTACCGTGGGCCCCGAAATCTCAAGGACAGATCAAGCAATTTCACGTGTAGCCTGCACAGAGTGCACGAACTGTAAGTTGGCTATTCTTTAAAGGCAGTTTCTTGTTCTTTGGCTTGAAGAAACAACTGCTTAGTGTGTTTTCGCAAGCCTCAACAGAACGTTTTAAACGATCAAAATCAGCAGCATCCACAGTATATGAGATGTATTAAATCACTGATGGGCGGCTGTACCGCAGCATCAGGGAATGTATGAATGCAGAGTGGTGTGATATCATCGTGGCTTTGAATACTGACGGGTCACCGGTGTTTAAGTCACGCAATTACAGTGTGTAGCCACTCAACTTTTCATTAATAAACTACCATTTGATATTCGCTCCTGCAACATAGTTGTTAGAGCACTGCGGTTTGCGAAGTACCACCCTTCAGCGCACCCCCTCATGCACACTTTTGTAGAAGTGTGAAACAACATGAACATGATTTCTTGGCCACCATGGTGAAGAAGGAATTATTTCTAAAAGCTTCGTCATATGCTGCTGCGTTGACTCTCCAGCGAAAGCTTCATTGTTAAGCATTAAGCAGTTCAGCGGCTTTTATAGCTGCTCATGGTGCTTGCAAAAATGAACTGCTGGGGAACGTACGTTGAATGTTTGTCTTAAGATATGTGTACTCAGATGTTGCAGTTTTGTCCCCGAAGAAAAGTTTTGCGACTGTTATAGCTCTTTTGCAAAGCCTCACAACCTTGCATGGTGTCTTTCAGTGCTGCAAGTAATCTTTAAATTGAATAGTACAGATTTGATTAACGCAATGAATATTGCTTAATGTTTAGTTTGCCAAAATTGTCTACTATGTAGCATACTTAGATTTCACATGTTTTTTTCTCTCTGTATTTCATGCAAACACTATACAGAAACAAGAAAGGGTCATTATAGCCTGAGTGTTAACCTCTAGCTCGGTGGAAATGCATGAGAATTAGCTCGCATTTATTTAAACAGACATGATAAGCCGCATAATTATGATATAGACAGCGTGCTCAGCTACACATTGTTACTCATGTCAGGTGCGTTAATCCAATAGGCGTTACATAGGCTCTATAAGACATGCGCGTCATTAATTGTACTATCAGTTCCATAAGTTGCTGGAATGTGGTTGTTCTTAGCAGGCTACAGTGGGGGAAGAGTTAGCTATGCAGTGGTCCCGTAAGGAGGGACATACACATCTGGTTGGCCAAAAATGAAACATTGGCACATTTTGCATCCACAGGTGAATAACGCAACCTAATTTATAATGACAATGTATGAACTGGAAGCTGGGTTTCATAATGTAGCCTTGCTATTTGTGCTTGATTGAGATTCTTATGAATATTTCATTCCTTCTTTCTTGCACATAGACTAGAAAAAGATTACTATAAGTTGTTGAAGCTCTTTCAGCTGATGCCTTTTCCACTTCGCCGCGTCAGGCACAATCACATTCACTTTTGTTGCTACCACAGTGTAAACCCGATGTGTCTAATGCATGATGAATAGTAATACAAAAACGAGCCTGTTTCACTCTTCAGTGATATAACTTGGCTACAAAGGCGCGGACTACAAGTCCACGTCTTTGTAGCGCTGGTTTCTTTTTTTCAATTATGTTCAACCAACTGGCCCGTATCAAGCTTCTACAACATGGCAATAAATACTTATTCACACTTTGCCCTATAGAGTTTCTTACTAACGTTACTGAGGGAACTCTGGTGGTGAGACTGTTCAGCTGGCAAGCATATCATGGCTAACACACGAATTTGTCCAATTTTCAGGCTTGTGGCTTCAAACATTCTTACTGCTTTATTTACTGCACTTTATGTTCCTGTAGCGACTAAAATTTTGAAGCAGTGATACCTTTCTAGATGCCGAATGCAATAATACTCTCCACTTGTAGGCAGAATTACTGTGCTTTGATGCATAAATACAATGCACCATTTTGCTGTTACTAGTGAATAACTTGTTAAGTCACAAAGTCATAAGAAGCCAGGAAAACAAAGCATAGACCAATCCCTGTACAAAGCATCAGTCCGATGTTGGCTGAATCGCCATGGTTGCTTTGACCATCTGCACTAGTGCCAGTGTTTCCTGTATTAATTTTTGCAGGAAAGTCTATGCATTTCATAGGCCTGCTGTCATAGAGCAGTAGCTATGGCGTACTTCTGGTGGCCGTAACCATAACGTCACGAGTTGAATCATAGTAGCAGCGGCAACATTTGGATGAGGGAAAATGCAAAAAGGCTCATGTTTTAGGGGACAAATAATTCCAGGTGGTCGAGATTAATCCTGAGTCTTCCACTATGCCGTGTCTCGTATCCGATCGTAGTTTCAAGATTTAAAACCCCGGACGTTTTATATTTTCCCCTGGAAAAGATGAAGTTCAGTAAAATATAGGAGGTAACAGCATTTTCCTCTTGTTGTCAATATTGCTATGCTAAAGCTCGAGGAAGAATGAAGGAAGAAGAGAAAGAAGTGCGCCTGTCTTTGCTCTCGTTCGCTAACGGCCGCGTTCTCTGCGGCTTCTGTCACTTGGCCAGGTTTTGGGTGATATAAAGCTTTACTAATCTTATTTGTTAAGTTTTCACTAATTCTAACGCCAGTTTCATGCTAGGCAGATGTCCATAAACTCCCCCGGTAGGGGTTTTTCCCCATGGGCGGCCTCTATTCCAACGGATGAATTACCTCTAGATTTGTTCATCCGCAGTGGTGTGAGCAACATCCCGATGGCTCTGGTTCCTTCAAATGGAGGTTTTATACGTCTGACCAACCCCCAGGCGATCCAGAAATATCTGCAGGCTGCTACCTCTTCATACCAGACCATCACGGAAGTGAGGCAGTTCGGCCGCGGAGGTATCGTGTGTCGATCGCCAGACCAGTCCTGTGTCGCGGATTTGCTTAAGTGCTCATCATTCGCGTCATTACCGGTGAGTGCGTACATCCTTACTCACCTCGCCTGCACTAAGGGAATAGTCAGAGGTGTCGATGCTGATCTTTCTCCCGCTGAAAGACTAGATAAATTGTCTGGGACTAAAGTAATTGCTGTTTACCGATGCACTCGAGAGGTAGACAATAAGCGGGTCCCAACAGAATCGGTGATCGCAACTTTTCTGGAACTTCCTGCTCATCAGAACTCAAGGTGTGGCCCCTTGTATTCAGAGTTGAACCCCTTGCGTCGCGTCCGATTCAATGCTGTAATTGCTGGCGATAAGGCCATAGCATGGCAGGGTGTAAATCAAGACTACGTTTTTGCGCATGTGGGGAAGACGACGCTCAAAGTGATTGCAGTGCCCGAGAAGAGCGATGCTGTCTCTGTGATGGAAATCCAGCCAATTATTAACTCTATTCTGTTAGGGCTCAAGAAATAAAGGTGATTGAAATAATTGATCGACGTCGCTGCTCTAGGATGGAGGTCATAAACATTGTGAAAGAAAGGGCATCTGGCTATGGCGGGGAAAATAGGCAGACAAAATCTTACCACGGACCGATCACTTACTGCAACTATAGAGGCCGCGCTGTAGAAAAGCTATGGACAGGTTGGCAATGAGCCTTGGTGAATGCATCTCACAGGCCGTTTCTACTCATTTATCTCATTTGATGCAAACTACCTGCCCAGCTCCTGTAACAACGCAAACCGTTGATCCTGAGCACCAAACTAACCATAAAAGATCAGATGCCAATCCTTGCAATAATGACATTGAACTTTCAACTCGCTCTTCTGCGGGCCCTACAATTTGTATTATGATTAATACAGATTCGGAGATGACAGACGTGGAACAGTATGCTCGAGCATATAAAAGAACCATGTCTTCTATTAATGAAGACTCCTCCCCCGCTACTCACTCACAAGCTAAGAAAAGTCAGTCCATTGTTGTGCTAAAGGAGATCATCCTACAGAAGGCAGTTTCGACTGCGGTACTTTCCAAAAAATAGGATCACTAAAAGTTCTTCAGTCGAACTGCCAATCCTTATATTCTCCATCAGTAGATTTAACTTGTATAACTTCTCAACTTAATCCTGATTTAATTATGTTACAAGAAACGTGGCTAAATCCAGAGAAATCTTTTCAAATGAAATTCTACAGATCATTTCGAGTAGACCGTCCTACAAGTGGTGGCGGATTAATTACATTTATCTCATCTACAATTTGCTATAAGGCTAAAATTTCATTTCAACTTTCTACTCGAGAGTGTGAAATCCTAGCGATAGAGCAGATTCTCCAGGGATGTTGTCCCTTTACTGTAGTTAATGCATATTTTCTATCTGACTTACAGGACAGTAGCACACTGGATAGTTTATTAACCCTTGTGGACGTGACATTGTAATCACAGGTGATTTCAATTCTCACCATATCTCATGGGGTTTAAGAACAGATTTGTGCGGCACCCGATTGTGGAACTGGTCGTTGGACAATCGCCTAACGTGTGTAAACTCCGGTTCTATTACGTTTGTGAGAGGCCGATCTTACTCTTCACAAGAACTTACATTCTGTGCCCCGAGTCTCTCCGTAACTTCTTGGTCGACTATTTATTGTTCGACAAGCAGTGATCATCTTCCTATAGTATTTGACGTTGCACGTCCTCTAAGATTTAAGAGTGACCAGATTCAAACTTTCATAATTCACAACATTTTACCAAAAACCTTACGAAAGGTTCTTTCTTCTCTATCTGATGCGCCTACAGAACAAAAAAACCACGATTATCGGGTGCGCTTAGGAAAGCTCTCCAAGATAAGCTCAATTCGAGATTAGATTGACTAAAAGAAATTCTCACAGTACTTGGTGGAATGAAGAATGCACGCGAGACTACAGAAAGAGAAAAGCTGCTTGGAACAAAGTATTGCATAACCACAGTCCCAAAAAATGGAGTGACTATAAATTTTTTCGAGATGTCTCTACACATACAGTTTCTAAAGCCAAAGATGAATTCGTCTGTAAGCATTTTCATTTCTTGTCTAACAATAAAAATAAGCGTGCATTGTTCTGTTTTCTCCGCGGTAGAAAAGTTCTTCCGCGTCAAATTAATACTGACTATAATCTTAAGTAGCGATGAAATGAAACAATCACTAGAAGAAATCGCGAAGGGATTATAAATTGGATTTTCTTCTGTCTTGCCAAGTGGTTCTCGCTTACGAAGGGCATGAGATGATTTTACAGAAATCTCCCTGTTAGAGTTGGCTGAAATCATGGAGCTTCTACCAGATTCAGCTCCCTGCGCGTATGGGGTAACATCTACTATGATCAGAATTTTATTTGGGGAAACTTCTGATGACCTTTTATCTATTTTAAATTACTCAATTCTGTTCTCATGGATGCCGTGTGCGTGGAAAATTGCTAAAGTCATCCCTATTCTTAAAAATCATAGGGAAGGATACACAATAGACAACATTAGGCCAATTGCGCTAACTTCAAATTTGGTTCAAATAATTGAAAGAATAATATATGCCCGTATGATTAAATTTATACAGAACAAACACTTGCTTAGCCCCTGCCAAATTTGATTCCGACCATCATGTTCAATTTGGCATGCTCACGTGGACTAGGAAAGTAGAATAAAATTAGCACGGCGACAGAGGCAAATAGCTGCTCTTGTGACATTAGACATTGCCAAAGCCCTACGACAGTGTAGAACACTTATATTTATTAGATATATTGCGAAATCTACCGATTCTAAATAATTTTTCAAACTGAATTGGTGAATTTTTAATGGAAGAACATTTTACTGCTGTCTAAGAGGCGTTTCCTCGAGTATATATAATCAATCACGAGGTGTTCCTCAAGGAGCTGTCACTTCACCATTACTATTTAATATTCTGATGTGTTCCATTCCTCTTCATCAAGATGTACAAACATACGTATACGCGGATGACATTGCTTTCTTCGTATCAGACAGTGATATTCACTCTCTATGTTATCGACTACAGAACTACCTCAACGCCTAAAAATCTGGTTAAACGAAATTCATCTTTCACTTAACGTTATAAAATGCTCAATATTGGTTTTCGCTCTTAACAATCCCGTTAACATATCGATATCTTATCGCCTCCAGACTATACCTCAAGTGGAGTCGGTGAAATATTTAGGTGTCGTATATGACGGTTCCCTCAGCTGGCTCAGCCATTTTAACCATATATTTAAAAAAGGAGTGCGAGCAGTTGGTATGCTACGTAAGCTGTGCAACAGTCGGTCCGGAATGCGGAGAGATCCACTTTTAATGCTATACAATATGTATGTGCGGCCCATTTTAGAATTTGGATGTGCTTTATTTTCTGGTGCTCCAGCTTATTTATTACGTCCCCTTGTTCTACTTGAGCGGGAAGCCCTACGACTGTGTAGCAGATTACCGAAATGTGTTGCCAATAACATACTACACCAAGAAGTCAGGTTGCCCTCAATATTGTGTAGATTTCGTTTGCTGACGGTGCAAACAGTCTTAAAATTGTATGAATCCTCTATTACAAGATTGGAATACATATTCATTTCCTAGCCTGCACTATTTTTCGGAGTACACTGGCATCCTTTTCATACACCACAGGTGGTCTTCGTACAAACATTGATCAATCCCTTAAATGTACGTGTCTGGGAGATACCGAGTATTTGTGATGTGCGAGAGAACCTACATATTATATTTGATGACATCTACCGAAATAATGCAAAACTTCTCTTATAATATAATAAACGGCTTATTACAGGACCGTTTATTGAGTTTATCTATAAGTACAGTCATTGCGATAGACGCCTCACAGTGTGAAGAAAAATCTGGAATTAGCATTTTCTCTCCCGCTCTAGACTGGTCATATGCAATCAGGATTCCGGACTTCTTTTCCGTATTTTTGGCTCGATTTATAGCTGTAGTTCTAGCCTTACGCAAACTAAATTCGTCAATATCGGCGGTAGTAACAACAACAGATTCTTTATCCTTATGTTCCTCGCTCACAGCAAATGGTGTCACTAACCTTTTACGTACATTTCAATTTCTAGTGCCTTCCCACATAAATTTAATTAGATTGCTTTGTGTGCCTGGACATAAAGGATTACTCATGAACGAAATGGCTGACAGTCTCGCGAGAGCGGCTCTCAGTTGCACTGTATTACCGTTACTTCTTACAATAGCTTACCTAACGACTACTAGATTCAGGAGATATACAATTATTCAAGACATTTTTATACCAGCTGTAGCTAATTTTTCAGAATATCAACACCTCCTATTCCCTTGGCCCAAAAATTCTTTTCACACCAGAAAAAGTGAAGTTATCTTTACGCGATTGCGTTGTCGAATACCAAAATTAAACTTCTGTCGTCACAGGGCTGGTTTGGTGCCCACCCATCTGTGCCCAATCTGTGGACAAGATGAAACAATACATATTTTTTCATATTCTGCCGCTGTTTTACTTCTTTAAGCAAAATATCCTATAATGAAGATTTCACAGCTTGGTTTAGGCTTTTCAATTATAAATATCCTTTCTCTAGGAGCCTCCTCTCTTGAAAAGTGCCACAGGGATATTTGCTCAAGCGTGGAGGAATTTATAATTGATACAAAGAGATTGTCTTGAATTCTTCAACATTTATTTTTGTTCGTTTCCTTCAGTTAGCTTGACCAATTTTATTATTTAATAAAGATTGCCCAATTTCACCCAAACATTGGCCAATTCGCCACAGTTGGTGTGCGCCATCGCATAAGGGATACCATACCATACCATACCATTTGCAGCGGCTCGGTTTCAGCGCAACCCCTTTTCATCAATTCATCTTTCAATAAATGGATCCTATCATAACAGTTTTGGTACATGGTGGGGGTAAAACAGCGGCGCCCCCGAAGAACGACGATAAACCACTCGCAGAAGCGGAATCCGTGGAGCTTCGCCGAAGTCGCCGAATTGCCGGTCTGCCACCACAGATGGATTCCGATGGCGAAAACCCGCCATCTTCTTCGAGCTACCTGTGGCAACCCTACATCGAACCACGAACCTTCGCCGGAAAAGCCGGCGAAGATGTGGATGGATGGCTCAGCTTTTAGCAATGCGCGAGTCGGTTCAATGGGTGGAATGCCACCGCCCAGCTTAACAACGTTCTCTTCTTCCTCAATGGAAACGCGTCTGTGTGGCTTGAGAACCACGAGGAAAAAGCACGACGAAGTGGAAAAAGTGCGTAGACGAAATCAGGAAGCGCTTCGGAGATCCTGCATCTAAAAAGAGGCCTGCAGAGCAAACCCTAATGCAACGAGCCCAAGTTCCCTGCGAAACCTGCCGGACATAAATCGAGGAAGTGCTGAAATTGTACAAGGCCCTGGACCATCAGATCACAGAAGAGGACAAAGTTGGTCATGTCTTAAAAGAGATCGCCGAGGAGTGTACAAGTTCCTCAACGGAAAAGACAGCCTGTACTCCGTAAGTGGCGTCATTCGGCACTGCCGTGCATTTGTAGCCTCGAAAGCTCGGCGTATCACACCGCAGTTCGGCCACCAAGCCAACGTAACTAACGTGGCCCGTATTGACGGTGTTCAAGCTCCATCCGACCTTCCTTCAGTAATTACGCAAGTGGTGCGCGAAGAGTTTGACCGACGGGAGGCTTCTTCCCTCTCTACATCGCGGGCTCGAGAGCCGTTTTCTTACTTCGATTTCCTTGAGACGTCCATCAACGCCGCCTCCCTAGACGCCTACAACTTTTTTTTATAATAATAAAAATTTCTTTATTTCCATCAGTGATGGCGGAGACTGCGGGATAAAGTCGCTTTAGAGTCACGCGACTTGACTGGAGCCCGCAGCCTCCTTTGCAAGGCAAACAGCGATTGAACAGCAGACATATATATATATATATATATATATATATATATATATATATATATATATATATATATATATATATATATATATATATATATATATACATAGCAATTGACTACATGTGAAATATACACAAAAAATAAACGCAAAAACACAAATTACTTGAAGAACGCTCTTCAATTATTTAAGGAAGATTTAGTGACAAAATGTTCACGTAAAGTTCGTACACCAGTTATATAAATATCAAGACCTGATTTCAGAAACAAATTTAAAAGTGTTGATAGTGTGTTTGATATCTTTTGTGTAGAGTAAATGGCACGCTGAGTGACCACCTTCCACTGTTCCGTACACCTTGTGATGTAAGAATGTGTGTTTCTGGTGAGATTAGATAACTCATGAAGAAACTTGAAGTTCTCTTTTATCTCCCGTTTGAAAGCTTGGCTTAACTTGTAATTATAAAGGTTAAACACGGGAATTATATTTGCTATCGGAAAGAATTCTGATGTGTGGGCATTGTAAGGCAAGTTAAATAGTACTCGCAAAAATTTTTGCTGAAGTATATGTATCTTTTCTAGATTGGTATGTGATGTAGTACCCCACACGAGCAGACAATAATAAAGTGTTGAAAAAACATAGGGTGTTATAAATAAGAACCTTGATTCTGTGGGGTAAAAGAGGTCTCAGCCGCACCATCATGCCAACTACACGAGATAGTTTGCCCAATATCGATTCTATGTGCATGTCCCAAAGCATATTTTGTGTGAAAGTAACGCCAAGTATTTTAAAACTATGTACAATTTCTAGGTTAACATCGTCATAAACAAGGTTGATGGAACTGATTATTTGCTTAGATTTCGGCCTAAAGATTATTGCCTTTGTTTTGTTTATATTGATTTGTACACAGTTTTGTTTTGACCATACATGAAGAATTTTCAGAGCAGTGTTAGCTTTATTCTCAAGGCTACTAGAGTCAGGTCACGAAAAAAATATACTGGCGTCGTCTGCGTACATTACGTATTTCGCACCTTTATAGATATTCACTAAGTCATTTATATATATGATCAACAGTAACGGGCCAAGAATACTACCCTGAGGAACGCCTCTGGTGATATGCTTCAAATTTGAGCGGCTATTGTTTATTTCAACATATTTATAGCGATTATCAAGATAAGACTTTATAAGGCTTCCACATTGCCCTCGAATACCATAGGTTTCAAGCTTATCAAGTAGAACCGAGTGAAGGATACAATCAAATGCTTTAGTAAAATCAATATAAATACCAAGGACAATGTTTTTAATTTCAAATTGCGATAAAATAAATTCTTTTTGATGGAGTAGAGCTAATTCTGTAGACCGTCGTTTTCTAAATCCAAACTGGGCTGGAGAAATTAGGCTGTGCTTGTCAAAAAACTTCGAAACCTGCATTAGTATTAGTTTTTTTAGACCCTTCGAAAAAACAGGTAATATAGAAATGGGTATATAATTTTTAGTATCATTAACGTCACCTTTCTTGAACAATACAGACACTATGGCTATTTGCATCCGTTTAGGAAAGATAGCGCTTGACAAAGGCAAATTGAAAATATAGGTAATGTACGGGGAAGTGATATCACGCACATACTTGATAGGGCGAACCTGCATGCCTTCTGCATCGCAACTTGAGCTATTTTTTAGTGAAAGGAAAACTGATGTCACCTCGTGCTCAGCAAAGGGAGGAAGAAAGAGGGAAGATGAATTTCTGTTTGGCATAAATTCACTAATATCAGACGACGCACTACCACCAGAAAAGTTTACAAGGTAATCATTAAAAACATTTGCAAGAGCACTTCCCGATACTTCGTTTCCACCAAGTATTAGAGTTTGTATTCGCGGAGCTGATTTTCGACGATTTAAGACATCATTTAACTTTTTCCATAACGTATCAGGTTTGTTCAAACAACCATCGAATTCTGCATAAAGATAGGACTTCCTATGGGATTTTAGTTCCTTATTTAGCTTGTTTCTATACGACTTGTATTCATTTAATATACTTGGATCTTTTGGCTTGACGAACTTGTGATAGAGCGCGTTTTTATAAATAATATGTTTTAGCAATTCCAGGGTTATCCACGGCTTCCGTAATTTTTTACGGAGCCTGAGCTTTTTTTCTGGAAAATGGTTCTTATATATTCGAGAGACTTCATCAATAAGCTTGCCATACGCGATTTCGACGTTATCTATTTCTAAAATTTGTTTAAGGTCGCACTGTAGAAGTTCGTCTCTGAAGCTATCTAGACGTGTTTGAGTAATACTTTGACATAGGATATACTCATGCTTCCTGTTATTTTTAAACTTGTGTTTTCTTAGAAAAAGAAATACAGGAAGGTGATCACTAAGATCGTGTGACATCACCCCGGCAGTAGCATTTTCAATGTCAGCATTTGTGATGAACAAGTCCAACAACGTTTCACTTTCGGATGTGATCCTTGTTGGCGTACGGATTAAATTTTCATAACCATTTGAAGCTAAAATATTTAACATAGTCTTTTGTGATACAGAAGTGGTCAGCATGTCGATATTAAAATCACCAGCGGACACCAAGTAAGTGCTATTTTCTGCAGTAAAAGACAGCAACTGCTCATAAAAAGAAAAGAACTGAAGAACATTTCCATTTGGAGGCATGTAGCAAACAGAAAATATGTACTCATTCGCACGAACTGTTACCATTTAAAAATCTTCGCAACAAACACAAAAGTCGGGAAGCAATTCACAACTTACATGGTCTTTCAACAACAGCAAAACACCGCCGCCACGGCGGTTCGTTCGGTTCACACAAAACGATTGATAATGTCTAAACTTAGGCACGTCACGAGCATCTCTGCACCAAGTTTCACAGAGCATTACAGCATCAAACAAAAAATGAAAACCATTGATAAAGTCATCGATATCTGTTTCTTTGTTATAGAGCGAACGAACATTAAGGTGAAGACACTTCAATGAACCAGCATGTTGATTTGAGACAAGATTATCTACCTCATGCGGAAAGAAGGGACTATCAGTAGCCATCTAAGTGAGAATGATCAACTTCAGTACGCTCACAAGAGAGCCGGCTCAGGAAGGAAAGTCTGATCTGTGACGCACTACGATAACAGAGTCGCCCTCGGTCTTTCGAAGCAAGATCTTTCCATTCCTGTGCCACGCGAATTTATACCCATTCGCTTTAGCCCAGTCTTTAGCCTCTCGAAGCAGTTGCCGGTTGTAACTGGTCATGTTTTCCTGAAAGAATACCTTAGATTTCTTTTGCCTCAGCTTTGAGCGGCTGTCCAGCCACTGATCTCGAACAGATTGCCTGAGATGCCTCACAATTATACCAGGAATGCGGCCGGCTTTGCATGGAAGGCGGTGAAGGGCAGTGACATCGGTTTCACTGAGTACAGAGACCACAATGAATGTGGCAAGAGAATTCACTTTCTCAAGCAAATTTTCATTGTCAGCTGCACTAACACCATGAATTTCTAGGTTGAACCTGCGGTTTCTCCATTCCAGCTCATTAAGATCCGCCTCTAACTTCGTCGCATAGTCACTAGCGTGGGAGCGTTGTTCAAGGTGTTCAAGCCTTTTCCGGATTTCTTTCGTGTCCTTTTCTTGCGCGGCCAATCGTGCCAACATCTCGTCATACTTATCAGACATTAGTTGTACCGACCGCTGAATGCCTGGCACAGTCTCTTTGAGCGGCAACAACTTATCCAACTTTTGACTTATGTTCGCTCAAAGCGACCTTATATCATTTAGTTCATCAGCTGACGACTTCGCGCTTCAGCCTTCCCTATCCTTTCCTGCGACTCTGCATGCAGAGCAAGTCCACTTTTGTATAGCCGATTCAGATTTTTTCTTATATTGTTTATCCGATAAGCCAGCACATGTCCCAATGTGGAAGAGCCCCTTACATTCGCCACATGACACAGACATTTCATCTGAGCTAACAGCTTCATTGCATGAGCAACAGGTGCCTACAGTTGCCATGGGAACAGGATACGGAAACACAGGGAAGCAGACTCGAGTGGCAGCAGTGGTAGAGTAGACAAGGTGAAATGAACTAAAGAGCGAATGTTACAAGGCGTGGACTAACCTACGTAGAACGGGGGAATGTAAGCCAATGTGCCAGGGTCGCTACCGCTGCTGCCAAAGTGTCGTTTTCTTCCACGTCGGCGGCTTTTATAGCGAGGAATCGGGACGGCAGTGGCACCCGGTGGCAGAAATCGTCGACGCTATCAGCTGTAGATAGCAGCCAGGCTGAGGAATCCGCACGTGTAGGTAACACGGGAACGATGCAGCACCAAAGATGAAAAGGGCAGGTAGCACCACAAGGACTACCGCCGGAGATACAAGGGCCGCCGAAGAATCTGCGTAGAACAGGGGAATGTAAGCCAATGTGCCAGCGTCACTACCGCTGCTGTCAAAGTCCACACTTCGCTCCTCGTTCAAGAGCGCCAAACCCTACGATGAACGCGCATCGCAATTACGAATTCCACGATGGTTACTCACCCAGGCCACCTCGAATTGTCAAGAGTTGGACGGCCATGCCAGTTATACTGCTATTGACAATTCCGGGCCATCCCGTGAGCACCCTATCTGGCTCCAATGTGGTATTTGCGGTCATGTCGCCAGATTTTGTCCACATCGCTGTCGCACGTCACCACCGTCCCATGAGCGACCGCGAACTCTTTATCGGCGTAGAATCGGCATGGTGAGGGGACACGCTGGCCTTCTCACTACGATAGCAGCACAAACCATTAGGCGAAATACCGTAGCGACTCACCAGCTGTGTGCGGAGATTGATGCTGCCGTCTTCACGCCAGGGCAGGTCTCTTTACGACGGTGTCTCATGTCACCGCCGCCAGGAAACTAAGCGGTGCGACCAATGGACGTGAGGTCGCCAGTCATCAATTACGCGCCCCTATGCTTCCGCCAGTCACCATGTGTCATAACCAGATATGTGCTTGTTAGGGTTGTGGTGATAATGTTTGTTAGTTGGCAATGTTGCTACTCTAATCTTAGTGGACAAGGAGTGATAACGTGATCCGTTATCATCCTGGATTTGAAAACCAGACTAGGCCGTAAAGTGACGTTTCGCTGGGATAACGCTAATGCATTTCGTGTTGTGAGGGGAGAGTTGCTTCGACCTATTGGAGTGCGCACCGCGAACGTTTATTTCTTCAATAACATGTATCAAGCCGAATTTGCAGTGCTTGCTCAATACACTCACAACGTTATTCTTGGCCTTGACTTCTTACAACAGTGCGGTGACACTGTTGACTGTGGTACTGGTGAGCTTTTCTCCTCTTGTCGACCAACCACGCACCTGTTCACGCGCTCTCGTCATCATTGAAGATGCTTTCTTCCCGGCACATTCTTTTCCCAGAGTTTGAGTTTGCTGCTTGTGGTGTCGACGCCCATACATTTCATGCAATTGCTCAACCTGTTCCTTCGATCGTTGTGATGAAAAGTTCGATGGTTGTGATGAAAACAACTATACTGTAGGTGTGAAATTTAGCCTCCGAGTCTACTTTACTACCCAGCTGTATTTGATTTGCCTTGTTAAAGTCCATACCAGTCTCAGCAAAGACGCTTTAGCTGATGACACGCCACACGAATCCCGAGAGCACGGGGCTGACCACGGTGTCCCTGAACACTCGTCGACTTTTTTTAAAAAGGATCAACAAGTCACTCTCTTGAGAGAAGCGTCAAGCCCTCGTCAGCGTCCTTATAACTACCGCGTCATTATTCGATTTCGCACAGAGAAATGACAAAGTTGGCTTTCCAACTATGCGGGCTCACCACAGGACCCACACAGAACGGCGGATCCCATCAACCAGAAGCCTTACCGCGTGTCAGCGTCAGAGCGCAAGATCATCGCTCAACAGGTCTACGACATGCTACGGAAGGGTGTCATCCATAGTTCCTCTGGCCCTTGCGCGGAGCCGGTCATTCTCGTGAAAAAGAAAGATGGGTCCTGGTTATATTGTGTTGACTACCAGCGTCTCAGTTCTGTGACAAAAAAGGATGTGTATCCACTTACCCGGATCGATGACGTTATCGAATGCCTTCATTCCGCATCCTGTTTCTCATCTGTAGACCTCCTATCGGAATACTGGCAGATACCCATGCATTAAGCTGACAAAGAGAAAACCGCTTTTGTCACCTTAGACGGCTTGTATGAATTTAATCTCATGGAGTTTGGTTTGTGCAAAGCGCCTGCAACTTTTGAAATGTTTATGTACAGGGCACTGCGCGGCCTGAAGTGGGAGGTTTATTTGCATTATCTAGACGACATCGGCCATTTTTAGCCGCACTTTTGAAGAGCACAACCATAGACTGGACGTTGTCGTGACGTGCCTTGAACAAGCTGCCTGGACCTCCAACTACAAAAAATGTCACTTTAGGCGAATGAGAGGCGCTAGACTTGGACACCTAGTGGACAAGCAGCGGGTGCGATCAGACCCACAGAAGGCGCTGCAGTTAACGGGTTCAAACAACCGCAGTCACAACATGAGCTGAGGGGCTTCTTGGGTCTTTCCTCGTACTTCCGACGTTTTGTGCCCAACTTTCGCGATGCTGCCTACCCTTTGACTTCATTGCTGCTCAAGGGTAACCCTTTCACCTGCACAGCCAATTATGATTCCTCGTTTGGACAAATGAAGCTACTGCTCTCTTTCGGACCCATACTTCGCCATTTTCACCCTCTGACACGACAGAACTGCACACCGACACGAGTGCAATCGGCCTCGGTGCCGTCCTCATCCAGCGTTTTGATAACGCCGAGTATGTCATTGCCTATGCCAGCCGTTCGTTGAGCAAGGCGGAACAGAATTACACCATCACTGAGCAAGAGTGTCTCACCATTGTCTTTGCAGTCCAGAAGTGCCGCCCATATTTCTACGGGCGCATTTTCATGATCGTTACTGATCACTAATCATTATGTCAGTTGGTTGGTATCCGCGACCCATCTGGCTGCCTCGCTCGATGGGCGCTATGTTTGCAGGAATTTCATTTTGCAGTCCGTTACAAGAGTGGCTTACATCATGTGTACGCGTACTGTCTTTCGAGGCTTCATCTACCAACATGTGCATAAGACGCCGACGATTTCGATGAGTTTCTGACCGCCATCGTCGATATCCTTTTTCCCAACCTGGCCACTTTCCGGGAAAAGCAGCGTGACGACCGCAGCCTAGATGTCCTCTTTGCCTCAGCTGCTCAACCAACAGGTAAAAATGGTTTTGTCATACAAGATGGCCTGCTATACGGAAGAACAATGCGGCTGATGGCACCCGCCTGCTCTTAGTAGGCCCTAAGATTTTGATAACTCACGACTCGACCGTTGGGCACCTAGGTTTTACAATAACATACCACCATATTCACGGGCGATTCTACTAGACTATTATGCGACGGGATATAGAAAAGTATGTGGCCAATTGTACCAAGTGCCAGCAATTCAAGCGCCCTAATACTGGCCCGGTCGGACTCCTTCAGCTTGTGGCGCCACCATCATATCCTTTCGAAATGACTGGAGTGGACCTTCTCGGCCCATTCCCTCGCTCAACAAACCACTGTTGAATTATAGTCTGCGTCGACCATCTGATGCGTTATGCTGAAACCACAGCGATGCCAACGGCTGCGGCTCTTGATGTTTCGAGCTTCCTCCTCTCCTCCGTTATATTACGTCATGGACCCCCTTGTGTTATTGTAAGCTATCGTAGTCGCCAGTTCGTGGCCGACGTAGTCGGAGAGCTGTTGCGTCTCTGTGCTTGCCAGTTTCACCACGCGACCCCGCATCACCCGCAGACAAATGGTCACGTACAGCGCATTAACAGAACTTTGAACAACATACGTCGATTCCAGGCACAAAAATCGGGATGATATCTTGCCTTTTACAAGTGCGCCTGCAGCATTGCAAAGCATGAAACTACCAGCTACAGTCCTCTCTATCTTCTTTTTGCCAGACTACCCCGTAGCTTCCTTGACACCATTCTACCTTTTACTCCTCATACGGACTCTTCTATTGCCTAGACTCTCGGCCGCGCTGAGGAAGCACGCCGCATAGATCAGCTCAGTACGTTGGCATCCCAGGAACGCTCCAAGGTCAGCTACGGTTCACGCCATAAGAATGTGTCGTACAACAAAGGAAACATAGTGTGGCTGTGGACATCACGTGGCAAGCGCGGCCAGTACCAGACGTTTCTGGCTCGTTATACCGGGCCTTTCGTCGTCACCATTCGCCTAAGTGATGTGATGTATTCGATTTCTCGTCTCATTTCTAATGGCTGCCGGTCTAAGATGACGCAGCTTGTTCACGTCGCCCACCTGAAACGCTGTCATTCCCGTGACTCCGAATGGACGTAACAGTTACTGTCCCAGCGTGCTTCGTCGGTGAAGGGAGGAGTGTTACGCTAAAGCTACGGGAAGAACGGAGAAAGAGGAGAACGAAGCGTGCTTGTCTTTGCAGCGGTTTAGTGTCGGCTCGGCCCATTTTCGCTTATTCATCTTGAAACGCACCCCATCGTAGCAATATAGACAAGGAGAAACTCTTTCCTCCATTAGGTGTGCATGCTTCAAAAAGTTGCAGAGCGCTTGATGTCACCTACTTATTTATTTATTTATTTATTTATTGAGTACTGCTAGCCTGTATTCAAGGTCTTAAGCAGAAGTGGGTTTCACAGGATGCAATATAGCATATTTCAATAAGAAAAGAATTCAACTTACAAAGACTTGCCTGGAAAGTACAAACAGACGAATGCGATAGACATGTCAGGCACAGCACTCAGTACGATAACGTATTTCGAAAATTCAGAAAGAAAGAGAAAGACAAGAAAAAAATTATCTAAACACTCCAAGAAGCATCGACAAGGCACCATGGTTGAGAAAAGCATCAAACAATCGAGAAATTGTGATAATCTAGATGACGCGTTGTTCGACACGATGGCTGAGGATAAAAGACGACAGAGCTCTGACAAATAAATCTGCACCTTGTCATATGGAGGTTGCAATGCGCATATTATCCAATAGACGTATTGAAGTTGTCAGAGAAAGCGCCAAATATGAGTGCACTGTTCCCGGCAGGTTTTCTTGTACAATTTTCCGATGAGTTTCACTGATCCGTAGTACATAAAACTTGCACAGCATGTGACTGAATCCCTGCCTCAGCTGTACTCACGAGGATATATCTAGAAACCCTTCCCATTTATCAGCCTTGAAAATTTTTGCTTTTTTCATGGTTGTCCACCAAACTTTTTTGTTAAAACAGGACCTCGCCTATAAACATCAGTAGTTCCTTCTGCGCTGTAAAAGCTACCAACAGCATGAGCTATTGTAAATATTATTGCAATGTTCTAATATTGTCACCTAAGTTTCACTGCTGCTGAATTGTCTCAAGTGATTCCACAAGTTACTGTTTCTAATTGTGGCTGGCTGTGGAAGTTAGAAATTCATATTAGAAAATGAATGAAGCATAAAAGTAGCCCTTCGTGTTCTTTTTTTATAAAGCTCAACTTTTAGTATACTTCCATATGCAGCAGGCTTATGCGTCATGGGTTATATGCCTACTTTTGCTTTAGATGGACTTCAATGACGTTGAAATTTGGTTGGGCTCTGATATTTCAAAATGCTTTTATACAGGGACCTTGAGATACATTTCTAGGGGAAAGTGGTGCTGTACTGCGCACGCACAGAGGCATGGTGCAAGACATGCAGGATGCCTACGAGCAAGACAGACCTGTTCATGGCAGCAAGGTCCCCTCAACCCTAGTGCAACTGAGAGGTTTACCCCTTGCGTAGCGCCTGCCCCCAGATTGGATGCACTGTGTGGTGGAAGGTGTTACGCAGGAAATACCCGAACTCTTGCTGACAGGAGCTGAAACGCCTTTCTATACTGGGCAGCACATGCACGAAGTAGGAAACCTCATCCGGGACCTGAAACCTCCAGCGTTATTCCGCCACCTTTCCCGCCCTATCGCCACCTTTCCCGCCCGTCGAGCCCGAGTTTAGAAATGTCGGTTATATAAATTCCTCCAGACCTCCACCTACTGTTAAAAACTTAACGCTTTACGCTCCCGAAGATAAAGGAAATCTGCTTTATGTTTTTTGAATTTCCAAATCAATACAAAATCGACTAAATGGCTTGAATAATTTCTACTAAAGGTGCAGTTGACTCACAGTTCAGCATCATGACCGATTTTGTCGTCATGGTGAGGAGCTTAAAGGTCAAGTGCAATGAAAATTTGTACCGCTAAAGAGCGTAGTGTAAGAAAATGTAGACGTTAGCAAAATTTGTTGTTTGAAAAACAAGCGGCACTTCATGCAAAGCTAGCAAAAATAGCCGTTTTATTATTGGAACTAAGGAAAACACCATTACGGCTCACTGGATGTCACGCATCACATCCGCAAACTCAGAGGCCGTGCTGCTGCATAGCTTAGACACCGCATGCACTACATCGTACCGGGACGAGCCCTCTTCCCGTGTGAGGTGCTCAGACTACCGCATGTACTGGTTTGTCTCTGTGGCTCTCGAGCCATGGCTACACAAGCCAGCCTGAGCGCATGGCACCAATGGCTGCCGGTGGTGAATTGAGAAATCTGAGACACTCTGAGGCTTTGCAAATATTGCTTGAGCAGTATATACTGCTTATTTATAAGAAATATTGGCAAAGTGAAATTTCGTTGCAGCTGACCTTTTTGTGATGGGTTCTCGTTAAATATTGAATTGTTAAATAGTTAAAAGATGGAAAATCGAAGCTTTATTCGTGAGATTTAGCTCCCCCGGAATTTCATCCTTTTCCTAGGCTTCAAGAAACACTTAGCTGGAACTCACTTTCTATCAAATAGAGATGTCATGGCTTTGGTGAATGACTTTTTTGAAGTGCCGTATGAAACATACTACCAAATTGCAGCACTGGCAAAATGTGTTTGGTGCTGAAAGGGGAATAAGTTGAAAAATAGCCAAGAATGATTGAGCTCCTTATCACCTTTCATTGACAGGCGGAGAAGTACACGACAGCATAGTATATTTATTGTTTCATGGAGCAGCCTGTACATTTCGCAATTCTTAAAGACTACTTACATGGAGTATTTTCTAGTTACACTAGCATTCGTAAGGTACAGAAGTGTGATAATATTTATTTTCTGAAGTTCATGCTTCAAATGTTGTTTTTTTTTTGTTTTGATCTTGTTTATCGCTTATGTACTAGCTAGGGCCCGTTCGTACATACGTGCTGGTAGTGCTGGTGGTGAATGGTAGCAACAAGCAAGTATCAAGGCCGGCAATTGCTTCGCCTGAGCGCCTTTTGTAGAATGAATGTGGTGTTTTACAACATGTGCATCAGACCACTTTCTCTTAAGAATGCGATAAGGAGGTGTGAAGTTTCTCTGTGGGCTATAACTGATCCTTTGTGGAACACAAGTTGTTGCAGGCACGCATTGCGGAAGGTGCTTTTGTTGCAGACTTTACAAGAGAGCGGCCCTTTCATCTCAGAATTTTGGTCATCGCCACAGAAAGTATTCAATGTCCCCTGTCTCGTTGCATATCGTACAGTTGGAAAAATCGATAAGCCGCATGTCAAATATTCAAGCTGGTGTTCTAGCAGATCCTGTCGTTACTCGATGTATAGAAGTGAGGCTTAATCTCGACGAAATCTCTTCGTTACGCATGACATATTTGGTGGAACGCAAAGTGATGCAAAGTTGTTTCGAATGTCAGATCTTTAACTTGATTACATTTTCGGCCCTTGACTTCGGGAGGTTGATGTAGCGCTGCGTATGCAAAAGCATGAGCTTTTTCGTTGCCAGCATTGTCAATGTAGGGGGCAATCCATGGAACGTTCACTGTGAAGCTTTTGTTGCCAAGTCCTTTCACAAGGGCTAGCGATTTGCAAGGAAACTTCATGGACGGTAGACTACGGTAGAGTTGTTGCAACGTGGCCTTTGAGTCCGTAACGACAATCACGTTCATTGGAGGCAATGTCTTTAGCTTCTGCAGAGCAGTAACTATTGCCGTGCTTTTCCCGATTGTCGACGAAGCTATACAGTTCAGATGGACATACCAGGTATATCGCAGAGCAGGAATATAGAATGCAGCTGCGTAGCGATCTTCATCTACTTTGACAGAGCCATCTTGCATACTTGCGAGGAGATTGGGATAAGACGTGTCGAATGTGCCAGAACTAGGGACTTGGCTTCTGCAGATGGAATACAGCTCTTTGACTACAGTCGTGGTACACCTAAGAAGCATGTGGTAACCTCCAATGTCCATGATGGGTCTACATTTACCCTCTGTGTGGAGCAGTGCAATCCTAAGAGACGAATCGTATCCTGTGGTGCAGAAAAATGTGAGTTACCTACACGTTTTAGGAGGCCTTTATCTGGTAAAGACTCACTCAAACGTAGTAGCTGGGTCACCGTATGACTATCTGATGTCACCCTCACGTAGTCAATATCAGTGCTTAGAAGCCATACCCAGAAAAGGTGTTACGCTGTGCTTGGCAGTCCCTCAGCCGGCATCTAACAAAAACGTGGTGCTCTATGAAATGTAGTCACGCACTCAGCGATTTCAGGCTTCCCAGACTCTCATGTTGGCACATATTTCGGCAAAGAACCAATGCAATAACATTTGCCAGTCAGCCCATGCCGGTTGACACCGCCTGTCCAGTTCAAAAGCACTGTTTCGTCAAAAAAGAAGTTTTCTTCACTACGTAAAGGTTTCCAAAGGGTAGTGTCTGCCATATTTTTAATAGCATTTTCTGATAATTAGTAACCCTGTTTATTCTGTTGCACTCTACGCTCCAGCTATGTAGTGCAGTAAAAAGTTTTGCTTGCTGTCATCAGACGAACATTACTGCAGGAATTGTTCTGTGAGCTCTAACCATTTACAGAAGAGAATCCAATGTGTACCAAGATAAATTTCATGCATAATTTTGTGTCACCTGCCATATATGTAAAATAAGAGTCCTCTGTGTTTATTGCTTCCATATTCTACATTTCCTTGTGTTACATGCACTGCTACGTTGTTTAAAAAGTAGTATTCAAAACGTATTTATAAAAGCTACGGCGTCAAGGCCTGCAAGGGTATGGTGGAAGTAAGCCTATGCTCGTGGACATAAGAATGCCTAAATAACACCTTTTAATGCTGCTACCACCAGCATTAGGCTACCCTTATTTCTTTAGTGCAAAATTATGGGCGGAGGTAGAGACATCAAACACATGCTTTTTAAGTACCGTTGGTTATAGTTAGAGTGCTTTTCATTGTGGATACGACTATGGCCTAATAATAGGGTACCTTATCAAATTTAGGTATTTGTCCTTCTGGTATGCAGAAAATGAATATTATCTTTCCTTGCATGCAAGTGAGCCTAAATTTTTACTTGAAGCAGCATGAAAAGAAATATATTTTCGTTTTATGTAAAGATGAAATATTGTATCATTTGAATGAATATGTACTTTGCATATTTCAAATGCTTATGCATAAACTTGCAGATGAACTCGTTTTTTCTATGAATTTTCAATTGTTAACATGCACTTAAATTCACCGGTGTAAGTCGGGGTTGACCACAAATAAACAGTCTGAAAAAAAAACCTAGTTTAAAAACATTGATCCAATTCTTCACATCTGTTCATTAAGTATGTGTACACTTTACTTCTGACAATGCCACAGTAAGATAGTTACACTTTACTACTCTTGTCACTAATTAGGCGGGTCAGAACTCCTGTCAGTGCTGAAAGGAATCGGTGCCATATCAACGTGCCTGGTCAATATACAAAATGTAAATGTACTATGCTCTTCGATGTTACAGGCTCATCGAGAGTATGTATACATGGACATTGCTTTGTCCCAACAATGCCCCTTTTCATTACACCTTCATGCTCTTTCTAGAGTTTAGCACAAGCAGTTTCCTGTGAACGCATTTGCTATAATCGCCACTAAATCTACTCTCTATATAGAAAATCCTAGTATACACTTACATATTGTTAACGGAGGTGTGTCATCACAATAGGGCTTGTGTAACAACAAAATTTCGCTGTATATATATATATATATGTATAGTATACACTATAGAAGCTTGTCGCATAACTTCAGGGCACTTCTGTTGTCATCGTTGCGTACATGTTACGAAGATAGGTTTCGGTGGTAGAACATGTATTCTCTCTAGTCCTAGAGAAGTTTGTCGGATTACTCCAGGAACAATTCTGTTGTTACAAAGGGGTGCGTGTTGCGGCAATAAGATTCTGTAGTGTTTCGACTGCTTTCTGCAGCACTACAGAAATTTGCCGGGTTACTTTATATGATGCGTGTTGTGACGAGAAGCTTTTCTGCCGTGCTACAAGAATTTGTAGTAGTGCTTCAGATTTCTGTTGTAACAACACACACACGACAGAGTGCACTTCAGTTGTCAAAACAAAAAATTTGCCCGTCTAGCATCAGAAGTCTGTCGCTGGATCAGGAATTTTTAGTTAGTACAGGAAAATCTTGTAGTAAGACAGAAATTTCTGCAGTACTGAAGGCAACCTCTGTTGTCATCTTCAACTGGTTATGTCCATGGTCGGAACAATATGCAATTTTCATACACATCATCAGGTGTCTATTGCTAGCTGAAGGAAGAAGAAGAAGCCACGGATGGCGAACGCACGTCGTGTCCGCTTCGCAGTTTTCAAATAATTTTCAGAGGAAATTCGCAGAATTGTCTAAAATTACTAAAAGAATCGACGGAGGAATTTCAGCGGAACTCCTGGACACTACCTTTTTCAAGTTGGGATCGCATTTTTGGCACTTACATCGACAATTCCGAGTCGCCACGCTCATCGACCATTGCCTCCGCCGCTGGCGAGGCGGGAAGGAGACCAAGGCCTAACGTGCCGACAAGGACGCCCGGGTGCCCTATGGAACTCTTCGACAGCGCGTGCAGCGCCAAGCTGTAGGAAATAAGCGTGGAAGGAGAAGAGATGTAACAGGAGGAATTTACCAAGGACCCGGGATGCTGCGAAGGCCGCTGAAGAAAAATCACGAAAATATCCGAAGAGGGATAAGGTCCGACGTGGACCATGCCAAGAGGGGCAGGTGCGCCAATGAGTGCCTAGGGACATAAAGTGGAAAGGTGAACGAACCATACCCCAAATTACTAAAACAAGCCGTCTACGTCACCCACCGGCAGAAGACTACAAATTGATCGAGGGACCATGTGGAGTACTCAAGGTTTCAGAGTACAGGCAGGCACGTATGTACTGCTCCCTGGGAAACACCGCTGGCGTCAGTCATACACTTCACGCGCCGTCATACGTAAAATACGGAGCACATATGGTCCCGGTGCTTGCTTTACAAGAAGCAAATTGACAATTACTATGAAAGCTGGGTGCTGGGACACAGAGCAGATGTTTGCCGCAGCCCACACGAAAAAAAAATATGGAGAGGTTGCGGCTTGTCCTATACGAGGCAGGGACATCAATTTGAAGCAAGATGTTAGTTCTGCAGGCAACGTCACGTCAAGGGAGACAAACGCTGCAAGGCAAAATACTAGATACTGTATTAGGTTTGGCGAAGACGATGGCAGAGATGAAAAGGAGAAAAAGCAGAGGCCGAAACACTCGAAGGCATCAATGACTACAACAAACAAGCTGGCGAAGAAATGGACAAGAACACCACCGGATCAGAGGGGAAACAAACCGAAGGCTAATCACCACGACTACGCCAGGAAAATAGTCGGAAACAGCCCGGTCCCTGATCCAGGTCCAGGACTCGGTCCAGGACCCGTTCGGCAACCCGTTCGAGACCCTAAACAAGATCAAAATCCCGATCCACCTCAAGAGGGACAGGAATCCGGGCACAGGGGAATGGCTGCTTCACTTACATGCGCCGGGTACGCCTTAGAAGAGGCAATAACACAGATAAGGCAGACGCTAGGGCACATAACGCGAGAAAACGCGACGCTAAGGGAGGAAATAAAAACTCTTAAAGTGGAAAACGCAAATCTTATAAACCCAAAAATGACAGACATAGCCTTTAACATGCCCACAGATAGTGGGGCGTCGACACCAAATCAAGCTCCGCCGATGCCAGTCGGCGGCGGCGTCGGCGGCGTCTTCCATGAATGGAGAGACGCCGCCGCATAAGAGAAGGTCAAAGGCTAAAGCAGACGTGCAAAGCGACTCTAAGCTGGCAGAAGTAAGAAGCATGTTGCAGGAAAAGTTCTTAGGTTTAGAACAGCAATTCGTGCAAATGCGTGCGGATCTACAATAGCAGATAGTGCAGATGCGAGTGCAGATGCGACTACAGATGTCGAAGCGGTTCGGCGCCCTCGAGTGTAGAGTAGCGCCGCTGGAAAACGCGTCGAAAAGCACCGGACCCCTAGGAGCGAGGCCCGTAAAGAGAAAGCCCTTCAACAGACCGTCTGCGGCTGAGAACAGTGGCATGGAGAACTCGAGTAACCAGCGTGGCGCTGCGTAAGGAGTACATAATTTCGCAGTGAAATTTTCGTGGGTTTCGCCGCTAGAGAGAAAAGATGAAGCAAAGCACCGGATGTAATCGCCATCCAGGAAACTGGCAGGACCACGAACTTATCAGGATACAAATCAAATAGTACTTTACATGAAAAAGCAAAGGTAACCACACTGATACGCCGAAACATAGCGGCTGTTTAACACTACATTGGCGTACGAAACATAGACCCCGTCCAACTCGAAATCATACCCTCCCCCCAAAAATGCACGCCGAGTAAACTTTGGCTCGCTTTGCCGCTACGAGCTAAACGCGGTGGGCAGACCGTCACTCATCATTGTGAGTGACTTTGACACTCGACCCGCGGCCTCTGGTTACACAATCGAGGACGTTAAAGGCCACAATCAGTGCAACGACGAGCAGCACGAGGGGCTCACGCTAAAAATTAACGCACACGACCCTACCAGAATGGGCAATAGTGTCTGCAGAGACATTACGCCGGACCTGACGTTCATAAAGAACATCGCCAAGACGAAATGGGCCAACACAAACTTAAACCTAGGCAGCGATTACTTTATTGAGAACATAATGCTACAAGACGGCCCGAATAAAAAGTAAGTCAGGAAAATGGCGCTAACTGAGAGGGATACCTTTCGTAATCTCTGCGAGGATTTTGCGACACAAATCAACGAGTACATACTGATATTTACAGAAGAGCTAAACGATAACAAGGTAAAAGCAGGAGCCAACGCTTTGACAAGTGGACTTGGATTTTTCAAAGCGTTCTTTGGAACTGTATATATAGGTAGCGTTCTTCTAAAGGGAAGAGCGGATAAGTCGGGTGCGTGTGGCAACGACCGAAGGAGTTGTAGGGGCTAGGGTTTGGAAGTCACAATAGAGATTACTGTGCACACGGCCCGTGACACGATCGTGCGTCATCCGGCGTGTCAATGGCCCCATGCACAGCACCCTTCTATTATCTGCTTCGATGCAGCTCAACTCCCTGTTGTCTCTCTGAAATAAATAATAAAAGGAAAAAAATAACCGAAATAGATTAAATATATAAATAAGAGAAAACAAACAACGGGAGGAAAAAACCCCTGAGCGACCAAATGCAACTAAGTATTGTTCTCTATATAACGAAATTTTGCGTAAGTAATATATACAAAAGCTCCCATTGGAACGTTTATGCCCATTGGTTACAAGGTTTTGAACTTATATATATATAACTGATAATTCTCTGCATCTTTTTCTCGTTCAGAACGGGAACTTGACTGTATGATGTATAGTTTAGGTTAATCAAAGTTATCACCTGGCTCAATTAAATGCTAGGCGATGGCTTTGGAAAGGTTTTTATCTGTGTCCGCCCCATTTACGTTTATCCTGACGTTTATTTATTTTCCCGTTCAACCGATATGCTCTTTAATACAAAATTACAAAAAACATACTGAGCCATATAAATCACATCCGAACGTGTACAAGTTTAGCTAGTTTTCACTTCGTGTGTGCGGCTACTTGAGGTGCTTTGAATCTCAATTTCACCTTGACTGTAAGGGAGGGTTTAGTACCCGGGGTTAAAACATGATTTTATTGCTGTGGAATGAAGTTGGCTGATTTTTGCGTGCGCTAAGATGTCTTAAAGTTTCTGTTGCGACGCTAGGGAACCCTTGGTACATTCGGGAACGTTTTTGAGACTCTCGCTAGTTGATGGTACACGGTGGTAATTTCGTAGGATGTTTATGTTTTGTGGGGAGGGGGGGGGGGGTATTAGAATATTTTCGTATAAAGGCTGGCGGTCTGTCAGATTATGGTGTAGTTAACTTCGACTGCCTCACCAATCTCGACACGACGTGATAAACTTTTTCGAGAGTAACTTCTGGACAGTGTATTTCTGCTAGAGCTGCTTTAAGGGCGTTTAGGTAGTGGATATAATTGTTGTCTTTGATGCAGATTCTTCTGATTATCTTCGCTTGTATGACAAAAATTCATTGGTGCAGCGTAGTCTGAATGTAGTCTGAATATTCCTGGCCATCTGTAGGCTTCCGCTAAATTGCCATTCTAAGTTTTCGTTTTTTATGTAGGCCATCGTGTCGAGGAAGTTGATTAGACTAGGAGTGTGGTGAGCACTAAATTTGATACTAGGGTGAAGGTGAGTGCAATGGCTACTTAAGTTGGCTAAGGCGCTTGTGCCATGCTCGTGTATTATAAATATGTCGTCAATGTAATGCAGTTAGGTGTGGGGTTTCAATGGGGAGGATTTTAACAGGTGTGTTTCAAAGTGTCCCATGAAAATGTTTGTTGACGTGGGAGCGAATGGTGTTCCCATGCTACTGTCGAAAGTTTGTAGGTAGTGAATAAATTCTATTCGAAATAGTTGAGCATGAGAACTAACCAAAGGAGTGACAGGTAAACTTCAGGAGCGTGCGCATGAGGATTGACGGCGAGGGATTTCGATATGGCTTCAATTCCTCCACTCATGGGTATCTTAGTGCAAAGGGCAGAAACATCCAAAGTGACTAGAACGGCGCGGTCAAAAAGGATTCGATTGGTGTTGATGCAGTTGATAATTCGAAGAAAGTGCGGCGTGCTTTGAAGAAAAGATGGGAGCATGGTGGGTGAGTTAAGAATTTAGATAGTGACTCGGTAAGTGAGTTGTTATTAGACACTATAGGCCAACCTGGGGTTTCTGCAGTAAATATTTTTTTCTACAATAACTATTTGCATATTAGGAATAAGATAAAAGCACCCTGCTTCTTTTTGCGTGGGCTTCGTGAGGCTATATTAAGATAGCGCGATTAGTTCTCTGGACAGGAGCTTCATTACTGTTCTTTACGCCATATTGCTGTTGTATGAAGTTGGGTTACCGTCAAGTTTTCGGTAATGGGTGTGGTTGCACAGTCGTTGGGAGGCCTCATTCGTGCACTTTTCTATAGGCCAGATTAGAATTGTGCCGCTTTTGTCTGCTGGTTTAATTACCATGTGATTTCTTTCCGTGAGTTCTTTCTTTTGCATTTCCTGCAATGCTGCGTTGACTCTAGAATATCTTTTGAGATTAGCTTTATGTACAAATTAAGGGCTGAGCATAGTTCGGCTTAGGGTAGCCACGTGCTAGGTGGTCTAAGAGAGCCTACGGATAGCCAGCAATATTTAGACTACAACAGTCATCACACGTGACACTGCAAGCAAGAGACTTTTGTCGAACATGCAAAAGGAATACGAAGAATCTAAGCAAAAACAACGATTATATCCACCACCTAAATGACCGTAAAGCAACGCTTCCAGAAGGAAATTATGCACAAGTTGCTCTCGACAGAACTTATGACGTCGGGTCAAGATTGTAGAGGCAGTCGGAATTAGTTAAGAAAAAGCCTATACGAGCCTATGACAGACGCCAACCTTTATAGCAAAGTATTCTAATGCCCTCCTAAACATAAACAACATCCTACGAAAATACTACTTAGCATTATCAAGTAACTGGCGTCTCTGAAAAGGGTTCCCGGATGTACCAAGTGTTACCTATTTTCCCAACAGAAACGTTAAATACCTGTTAGTCCACGCAGAAGTCAACCATCGTGATTCCCCTCTAATAAAAGCATGTTGTCGCACCAGGTGCAAAAGCTGTAAGCGCATACAAATTTAAATAGAATTAAAAGCACTGCAAATAGTTATACACACAAAGTGAAAACTAGATCTACTCTTACAAGATCGGATGTAATTTATATGTTAGCATGTGCATTTTGTAAGGAAGTATATATCGGTTGAACGGAACAATAAATGAATGCCAGGTTAACTAACAATTGCGCGGACACAGCTAGAAAACATTCCAAAGCCGTCACCAATATTTTCATCAACAAGGTCATAACTTTCAGGCACATAAACTCTACATATTATAGTCGAATTTCCGTTCGGAGGTATACAGAAAATACCGACAATCATAACTTATCATAAGTTCAAGGGATTGCAAAAAATGGCCATAACCAATTTAAAGGGAGCTTTAGATTCCATTCGCCGTGCTAAATGTGAAGCTATATATAACAACACTACTTTTCGTTGCACTTGGTTGCTTGGTGTTTTTTTTTTCTTCCTTTTTTGTTTTCTTTATATATTTTTTCCATTTAGGGTATTTTTTCCACGGGAATAATTTTCTGTCGCTCCTTTTAATATCTCTTTCAGAGAGACGATAGCCCACTGACCTCCAGCTAAGCAGCTAATAGAGGACTCCTGTGCACACGACCATTGACATGCCGGCTGACACACGGCCGTGTCACCGGCTGCGTGCACAGCATTTCTCTATTGAGATTTCTACACCCTCACCGCTAACACACCTTCGGTCGATGTCTCACGCACCGGACTTACCCTTCTCCCCTTCAGAAGAACCGTACTTATATAAACTGTGCCTAGGAAAGCATATGTCACATTGACAAACGCAAGTCCACTTATCAAAACATTGGCTTCCGCTTTATCGTGTTCTTGTCCTGCTCATCGGCAGGAATTTCCCCCTTGCGCCTTCGCCGTGTTTTCCACAAATGTGAGCAGAGACAGTCTGGCGTGTTGTGCAGAAAGCCACCAGAAACATTGCCGAAGGTGTAGGCGTAGATGAAGTGGACCACAAACCTACACTTATGTGGGAGGCCAAACACAGCTTGTGCAGTCGCTGGAAAGGTCAAAAGCAGCACCGGCGGCTATCAAAGAGCATCATCACTGTCAGAAGAGAAAAAAGAAGACCTAGCAAATAGGTTATTGCAGCAGCAGCGGGAAGCCACATGTACTCTAATGAACAGACAGTTGGGAATGCCCGAAACATGGAGCATATTTCGTGGCCTTCTCGACCCAGAAGGAGCGAAAACAACAAAAGAGACAAAAGCTACAACGGATACTACACAGCGATGTAGTTACAGGGGCAGAGTTCCTACAAGATCTACGCAAGATATACGTAGGAGTTGCGACGAAGACACGACTGCCAGAGTACCAAGGGAAGGATAACGTCGACCTCGACGCCCTCATAATGGAGGTGGAGATTCGATACAAACTCGGATGACTCAATCTCAATTCCACGCTGGGTGCCGACGGTGTAACCAATAAAACACTTCGCATCTTAGACGACAAATCAGTGACGCTATCACAAAATACATAGACAAATGTTGTGAAAAGGGTACCTTCCCCCCCCTCCCCAATAGAAAAGCGGCAATATCACACTAATACACAAACGTGAGTAAATGTAACACACACAATATTATAGGACCATTTTATTGACAATATCTGTCGGAAAGCTTATGGAAAAAGTAATTCTAACGCGTCTCGCCAGATACATTGAAGGTAACAGCCTATACCCACACACCGCATGAGCGGCATTCGAACAAAACCTTCAACTCAAGACGTTATGCTGCAACTAATAAACCAAATCATCAACGCTCAAACAAACACCCTGAATACAACAGCCATCCTGGGTATCGACCTAAAAAATACCTTTGATAGCTTTACCCACAAGCACTTGCGAAACTTCCACGTAGGCCAAGGAGCATATGACTAGGTGAAACATTTTCTCTCTAACCATAAAGCCATATTCGTAAGGGGACGCGAAATCCGAACTAGAACTAGGCAGCAAGGGAACGTTACAAGGATCGGTGCTTTCTCTCTTGCTATTTACCGTGGTAATGCTCGGCCTGCCCGCAGAGCTGAAACACATTTAAGTACTTCAGCACAGTCTGTATGCAGGCAACATCACTCTGTGGATGACGTATGGAAGCGACTCACACTTAGAAGAGGTGTTACAGCTCGCAGTCAAAGCGGCACAGGGGTACGTAGAGAACAGGGACCTAAAATAATCTCCCCGAAAATCGGAACTGCTGTTCTACGGACCAACAAGCCGAGGACGCAACTGCAATTAAGTACGACCCAACATCACCATCTAGGAAGGGGATCACCCAATTCCCCAGGTAGAACACCTAAGTGTACGGGTACTCCAAGGGATCAAATCCCGGCCATGGCGGCCGCATTTCAGTGGGAGCGAAATGTGAAAACACACGTGTATTTAGATTTTGGTGCACGTTGAAGAACCCCAGGAGGTCGAAATTTCTGGGGATCCCCACTATGACATGCCTAATAATCATATCGTGATTTTGGCACGTAAAACCACATAGTTAAATTTTTTTTTTAACTGCGACTCCGAATATCTGAGAACCGGCATTGCTGAGAAGCGATGAGATAATTGGATAACAGCACACAACAAACAATCAGGTCAATTCAAAGAATCGCCAACGAGAACTACTGCATGAAAGAACACAAAATAGTGCTGCTCACCCAAGCATTCATCGTCAGCCACATAGTGTATGTGACACCATATCACACATTACAAGTGGGGGAAAAACAAAAGATAGAGTGCGTCATCAAAAACGCATATAAACAAGCCCTGAGCCTACCGATGATCTCGACTAACGAGAAGTTCTATGCGTTGGGAATGCACAACCCGCTTGGCGAATTCATCGATGCTCATGCAAAAACACAACAGTAAAGACTCGCACAAAACAGCACGGCAAGACAGATCATGCACAACATCAGCATCACGAGCTCAAGGACGCCCTCTACTCCGAACAATTGGCTATGTAGCAAAAGGCCGGCAACGATCTACGTTCCGCTACTTCCCTAGGCATCATGACTGGATCAGACCCAAAATAATTCGCTAGGACTGCAAATTCGTTCCAAAATTTTGCGACAAAATGCTCTCGTATTCCAGGTTTATTTAGGTGAATAAACCGGCATTTTAGTAACCTATTTTAGTTGCAATTATTGACTACATTGACTGCAATGCAGTGAAGCTTGACTGCAAATCTATTTAGAATCTCAGCTTTGGGAAAATGGTTGCCCGCCGCGGTGGCCTAATGGCTATGGTGTAGCACTGCTAATAAGAGATCGCGGGTTTATATTCCTGACACGGTGACCATATTTTGATGGGGTGAAATTCAAAAGCGCCCATGTTCCGTGTAATGGGGACACGTCAAACATCACCTGGTGGCCAAACTTAAACCACAGTCCCTCAATATCACGTGCCTCAAGATCAAATTGTGGATTCGGCATTTTAAACCCGAGAATTAGATTCAAATAAAAATGTTTGCATTGGTTTTGAGCACGTAACTATGTTTAGAGGGGACATGAACGAGGCCTCGAGCTTGATAGGAAAACACATACCCTAAATAACTTGCGCAGCCGTGAACTTTACAGTAAAATTTTGCTCAGTCGAAAATACAACCAGTGTATCGCAGCTATAAAACAAAAGAAATAGCACAAATTCTAAAGCACAGCATTTATGCCAGGTGACTTGCCAACACTGCTCCGTCAGCCGGAAAGGCAATAAAAAAGGTAAATATTGCGCCCGTTGTGTACACGCTAATGCTATGTTTACGGATCAAATTGTTTCGGCGTATATCACTGGGAGTAATTAAAGCCATTGCAAGGGTTTTTTGAGGCCTCAAATAGTGGTTCAGCTTCCCTTTAACATATTATCTGGAGCTAACACAAGCTATTCACTTTGTCAGATATAAATATATGCATAATTTTTATGCGTGCTCCTTATAAGATTGCCTTTAACAGCATTCTCCAGGGCCTTCGCGACAAACAGGTTTGTCGATTTTTCTGTAAAGGTCGTTTTATTATATAGTTTCGGTAATTTTATCTGAGTTAGCTCAGCAGTGAAAAAGCGAAGCGCCAAATTTAGTTTTGCAAAAAAAGTTATGATGGGATGGAGGCTTGCCCTGTCAGTTAATATTGCCATGTGGCTTCCCGGCTGTGCAACAGTTTCAGTGGCTTTCGAATAACGATTGCTTGCAGTGTGCGCACTTGGCCAAACCTAGAGCGATACAAGCTTCGTACCTACTACTATGGGCTGATCGTGTCTGGCATGAAAATGGCGCTATCTGTCACGAAAGTTTGGCGTTTGTTCCTTGACAGCCGGAAGAAGTAAAGAAAAGCATGCGAGCCATGCAAAGTGGGAAGACACCTTGGGAGGATCAGGTAGCAGCAGATTTCTGGAAGGATGGTGGGCAGATTGTTCTGCAGAAACTGGCCACCCTGTATACGCAATGCCTCATGAACTCAAGCCTACCGGAATTTTAGAAAAACATCTACGTAACCTTAATGCATAAGAAAGGGGACGCAAAAGACTTGAAAAATTTGAGACCGATTAGCTTACTGTCCGTTGCCAACACAGTATTTACTAAGGTTATAGCAAATAGAATCAGGTACACCTTAGGCTTCTGTAAACAGAAGTAAAACTATTGCTTGGGATAGTTGGTTCATGCTTGAATGTGTAAAGAGCAGGGCGCAAAGATTAGGACAGGAGAACACAAACGACCGCACCGGCGCCACTCCAGACTGGCAAGCTGAGACGCCCATCAGCTTTCACAACGATCCTGCCATTTTTTGCGACAACTTGACCGCCGTCTCAGCTTGCCAGTCTCGAGTGGCGCCGGTCTTGTCGTTTCTGTTCTTCTGTCCTGGTCTATTGCGCCTTGCTCACTACACATTCAACAGAAGGACCAGGCAGGATTTCATAATGGCTACTCAACAATACATCATATTCACACTATCGATCGGGTGATAGAGAAATGTGCGGAATATAACCAACTCTTATATATAGCTTTCATTGATTAGGGGAAAGCGTTTGATTCAGTTGAAATCTCAGCAGTTAGGCAGGCATTACCGAATCAGGGTGTAGATGAGCCTATTGAAAAATTACTGAAAAATATCTATTGCAGCTACTCAGCCACCGTAGTCCTCCATAAAGAAAGCAACAAAATCCCAATGAAGAAGGCCGTCGGGCACGGAGTTGCGATTTCTAAAATGCTATTGACAGCGTGTGTACAGGAGGTATTCAGAGGCCCGGCTTGGGAAGAAATTGGCATAAGAGTTAAGGGAGAATACCTTGGTACCTTGCGATTCGCTGATGATATTGCCTTGCTTAGTAATTCAGGGGACCAATTGCCAAACATGCTCACTTACCTGGACACGCAAAGCAGAAGGGTGGGTCTAAAAATTTTTCTGCACAAAACAGAAGTAATGTTTAACAGTCTCGAAAGAGAACATCAGGTAAGGATAGGTAGCGAGGCACTGGAAGTGGTAAGGGAATACATCTACTTCGGGCAGGTAGTGACCGCGAATCCGGATCATGAGACTGAAATAATCAGGAGAATAAAAATCGGCTGGGGTGCATTTGGCAGGCATTCTCAGATCATGAACCGCAGGTTGCCATTATCCCTCAAGAGAAAAGTGTATAACAGCTGTGTCTTACGAGTACTCACGTACAGGGCAGAGATCTGGAGGCCTACGAAAAGGGTTTTACTTAAATTGAGGACGACACAACGAGCTATGGGATGAAGAATGATGGGTGTAACGTTATGGGAGGATACGAAGAGAGCAAATTGGGCGAGTGAACAAACGTGAGTTAAAGACATCTTACTTGAAATCAAGAAAAAATGGGCATGGGTAGCGCATGTAATGAGGAAGGAAGTTAATCGATGGCAATTAAATGTTACGGACTGGATTCCAATGGAAGGCAGAGCGTTAGGTAGGCGGATGAGATTAAGAAGTTTGCAGGGACAACATTGCCACAATTAGCACATGACCGGGGTAGTTGGAGAAGTTTAGGAGAGGCCTTTACCCTGCAGTGGGCGTAGCCAGGCTGATTATGATGATGATGATGAAGATGATGATGAATGTTACGGTTGTAGCTTCCTTAATGATACTGCTGATATCATGGAGAGATAGCGCGCAGACTATTACTTCGACCACTTATATTCGTTCATCTTGTGCCACTTCATCCATGTCTCGTTTAGCAGAAAAAAAATAGGTCGATATTATGAGTGCTGCGGACCAAGATAAACTGTTATTATCGTGCCTTTTCCGGAGATATTCCTTGTATATTCTATATTACCTTACAATCAAAAGTTTTCCACGAAGCATAAATTATCCTTGTGAGGGTAATCTAAAGAAACTGAACGAACAAGGCACAAAAGAGCGAACAAGTGCACGAAGAAGTGTTAGCAAAAGTGTGAAAGGCAGCAACAAAATGAGGAAGTAAGGTCCAGATATTTAGAGATAGAGAGAGAGAGAGACAGAGCAATAGAGAGTGAGCGAACGTACATTTCTCTGACCGAGTCCCTCCAGGGATCATTGACCACCGACCCACCTACCACCCACTCGAAAAATAATCATAAAGTGAAAGGAAGCTATGCGCTTTTAAAAAGTCCAGAGATTGGGCCCTTATTATATTTGTGCAAAACTGGACCCAACCACGGGAAGCGCAAGTGAAATGCAAGCGCTGTTCTCATTGGAATAATTCGGGTATTTGCGTTAGGTTAGGGATCTCTGTAACCACGGTTCGGAATTGTGCTGCTGAATGTTTTTCATTTTTCTTATTGTCAAATTCGCGTCACACTCTCACCATTCTGTCTATTCAAGATAACCAAACAATCTAGAGCCTTGACTAATAGGGTGTATTACACGGTCAGTTATTTGGCGCTTTTAAGAAAGCTACAAGTCCAATATGCGTCAAGGTTTACGAAACCGCAATAAAAAGTAATGTTCAGGAGAGTACATCTGTCACTCATATTTCTATGAATTAAAAAAAAAAAACAGTCAGCACACAAGCTCGCACTTCTTCTAGTAGCAGCGATTGTAAAGAGCAAAGAACATAAAATAATGCAGCATACGATCCTAATGAAGCAATGAGAAACAAAGAGCGCGAAGGTTGTCTTAAATAATTCGCAGTTTCACCTGAAAGGTGAAAAACCTATCGGGATTGCAAATTAGTAGATAGCTGTAAGAATTAGGAATATTAGTTTTACTGGCAGCATAAATTTTGAAACATTTCCTTACAAATTAAATTATCAATGGTAGAATGTGCAAGCGTGGCTGAACGAGGACATGCAAAGAAACAGACACACAGAGACAGAGCTGTCTTTATGTGTCTGCTTTTTTCAGTCCATTTTAGGTTGCGCTTACACATTCTATCACAAATTCACACCAACTAGCCCGGGAACGTGCTTTCAATAATCACGAAACACAGTGTCCCGTGAACGCATCTCACTGGGTGACTGCAAGAACACACCTGTAAAAATGCTGGAATCAATGATTGAAGCACCAGCAAGTGAATTGACCTTCGTGCATGTCCCGCTTGACCCGTAACAAAAATTTTAGCATACCCCTAATAGGAAGCCACTGGCACTACGCGCATTCCGCAAACATCAGAAATTGATTTCAACATGAGGCCTCCCGGGCGTGCAGTTTGGCAACGTCGCAGATCGCTTTCAGGACACGTCCACCACTGATGCGTCCCTACGGCGTCCACCAAAGACATTCACTTCGGTGTCCGCCATTGGCGAGTCCAACGCTCGAGTAGACCATGCGGATCAGAAACTGTGATTCTGAAGAGGAAGAGGCGCTGTTTTTTGCAGCCCTCTAGGGAGCACGGCTCAGCCCCTCGGGGAGGGGAACACAAAGAAGAAAGAAAAGGAGAAAAGAGAGAAGGTTGTGACGATTGCAGAGTCCCGTACCATAAGGTACCGCTATAAGCGGTAACATTGCGGGATTTCTCAATTGATACGACAGCCATGTGTCCTCCAGGAACTCAAGAAACTGCCTGAAGGCGGAGCTGTGGTGTTGGCCGGGAAACAGCTGCTCGGATGTCAAGACCGCTGGGAGTCCGAGGCGTCGGAATGAGACGTGGAGAGACGTGTCCCCACTCTGTACGGAGGGGAAGACGAGGAGGACGTCGAGGCGCCCTAGGAGCCCGCTTGCGGGAACGCGCCTGACTTCAGTGCCCCGTGCGCGACAGGAAAGGGCACGCTTCCCGCCAGCGTTCCTCGCTCGCGCATGCGAGATTGAACCGCGTTCGCCAGCTCACCATCGCACGCTTTCATTCGCACATACAGCATACGGAGCGTGACGACGGTTTTGCCGCCCTAGACTTTATACAGAACCTCAGGGTGACAGCGACACCAGAAATGCACCTGGAATATCCGCATAAATGCAATCGCAATAAAACTTCCTGCAAGCTCCCTTCCATAATTGTGCTTTGTGGTAGATAAGTATTTGTGATACCTAACAGGTTCGTTAGTAAAATATGCGTTAAAGGACGATAAAATGAAGGAGCATTATACAGTTGCAAGCAAGGCAAATTTTAGTCGAGTTGGTAGGATATTCTATGTAAATAGCTACCGGAACACCCCCCAAAATATGTAGAGTAGAGGTAAAAGAGTCCACATACTCGATATTCTCATTTGTGTGTATGTGCTCTTTTTCCCTTGTTTGTCTTCAATAATGTCAAACTGTCGAAAAGAATACTTGTGCCTTAGGCTGCATAGAGGCGTCACCCATGATGTACGTTGCCAAAAAACTTTCTGCGAAGTCTCTTACGTCTCAGCACCTTTTCACGGGCTAACATGAATGATGATTGTCAACTTGCAGCTGACTGAAGGTTAATACCAAGAAGATGCGACAAAACCTACCATAAAATACGAGTTATGAAATTATGAAAGCACACATACAATTGAAAACCTTCAAATAAGACGTCTTTGACACATAGATTTACATATTAGCGTACATACGAGGGGATGTTAGTTTCTTCCTTTCATGAACCTTCCTACATCTTGCGTAAGCTTGCAGAACTGATTTGCCAAGCCTCGAATTACAGCGTTATAAAAGAATAGTTTGTGCATGCACGAAGAAGAGTGATAGGATATTATAAACAAGATCCGTGACATCAGTTGGTATACCTGATACTTGTTATATTTCTGAATATTTTACACATTACGTACATGTGAATAAATACTGCTGAACAGCTATTTCTTTTAAAAAAAGCTCTAAGAGGAAAAAAATCAACAACGGTCGGCGGGCGACGACAATTTTACGAAATGTTTTTTTTATTTATTTAATCTGCCGCAGTGCTCAAGACCACAAAAGTGTATTGCAGCAAATATTTTTATTTCCACTTCAACTAGAATAAATTAGAAGTAGCCCGAGGTAATTCCCGGATTCCTGGCAGTCCGAATACCCGGACTTTTTATTGCGATAGCCCAATTGCATATACATTCATAGCACAGTTCTGCCACCACCGTGAGGCCCCGTACAAACTCAAACAGCGATGAAATCGTCACTGCGCGCCGTATGCTGTATGCGCGAGTTAAAGCACGTCAGGTTGAGTCAGGGAACGCGGCTCAATCTCGCATGCGCGAGCGCGGAAGGGGAGGCTAATGCGCGCCCTCTTTGGTGGCACGCAAGGCCCGGAAGGGGTTTTTCTCAGGTTCAGGCAGAAATTGCTCACTACGCGAAAGAGTTCCTCGCTAATCGTAAAGCCATAAAAACGGCAGGGGAGGCCAAATCCGAAACAACAGAAATAGGCAGGCAGGCAAGAGCAGAAGGTTCGCTGCTTTCCTCTTGCTAAACGAAGCACCAAATTTAGTTTTGCAAGAACTCGTCTAGGAATAGAGGCTTTCCTTTTCAGTTAATATTACCACGTAGCTCGGCTGTGTACCTCTGCCAGCGGCTTTCGGATAAGGACTGTTTCGAGTTTGCGCACTTGCACCAACATACTGCGATAAAAACCTCGTACCTACAATGGGTCGATCGTGTCTGGCATGGAAATTGCGCAATCTATTGCGAAAGTTTGGAGCTTGTTCCTTGGCAGTCTTTTAATACTGCCCACACATAGGTGGTTGCCTCTCTTTTGTCTGTCGACGCCCGATTTCCTGCTTGTTGCTGTTGCTGGGTAATTGCTTTCGGTTATATTATTATGGTGGGATCAAGTTCGTTTCAATAAATATTTGTCTGGCTGAACGTTCGTCTTGTGTAGTTACCGATGTGTGGCACCACTCCTGACCATATGCTGCATTAAGAGAAGAGCTTTCTTTGGTGCAAAGAACAAGATTATTTCCTTCGTACCTTGGAATGTGTAGGCTGAAACTGAAGATAGCAGTTCGGATGATATTGCGGTTGCAAACGTAGCCATGCATTCGTTATACAGCTTTATGGGCGAGCCGATTAACTGTCTGATTTCCGTACTAACACGTACCTTTTTCACATCCGCCCTGTTCCACTTAATTCTGTTCACGGCTGGGAAATGAAGTTATTTTATTGTGATGCATGAATATTGGCACGCTATAAACCAATAAAACATGATTTACCTTTAATGTGCTAGTGACATTTACAATTGAGATATGACCATATAAGAACACCGTACGAAGATATATACTTATACAAATTAAGTACATATGGTCATTTATAACATATAAGCCACCCATATGTCGGCCCTAATGAAATTGGAGAGTTATGTCCATATACGGCCTATATAGCACATCTGGCCGCGTCAAGCCAATTTCGTCAGTAACCATATATTAGCTTTTTATAGTGGTCCACGAATGGTATTTTCGTAAGGGACGTATCAGTATCAGCGGGATTGCCAAGGGAAATCTAAAATTTCTGCCTCTGAGCTTTTGCAGCTTCAGCCAGCGTAGCTTCCGGCATACACCAGTAATACATGTCAAAATCTGGTGTGTGTCTAGCGCATAATACTGTGCCCGAGCCTATTAAAAGTGAGACAAGCGTCTCTTCCAGTGCGGTGAAATCATTTTCGAACGACTTCCTCTGATTATGTGTCGCTATCGAGCATCACAGTCTCCAATGTAATCTAACGTAAGAAAACGGACTGGATTCACCCTGGAGGCGCCGCAAGATGCTGGTTTTTCCACTGGGATGGAGTAAATTTTTTTGTAACAAATAATTGCTCAACATTTAGACTCTTCTATTATGGTTTTACTAGAATGGATTACTGCAAGGGACGGTGTAGGTGAAAAAGAGACGCACATTTCCCTTTCGGTGCCAGTGCATTCGCCTGGAGTAAACCTACCGATGTGAAGTGTGTGTTTCTGCTGCTGTGTGTCTGAGATGGTGTGTGCATTCGTGTGCGTGCGTGTGTGTGGGCAGATTCTCTATTCATTTTTTGTTGTGTTGCTCTTTGGCGACACTCGTTTTAATCTCTTTAGTAAATGAAATGAATCACTCAGATATGTTGGTTAGTGTAGTTCTCTTTACCGTATTCACATTGTTGCAATGTGAACGAGAGAATGTAAGCTTAACTTTAATTCAACTGATGAGACCGCAATTAAAACAAATAGTATTGTCAGCAGTGGTGTAAAAACACAAATAAATCCACAAATTTATTCATTAGTAGTAGCAAAGGTAGGTAGTGTAACGTAAATATATTAAAGTATGGTGTGATTATTCAATTTCTTTTCAAAAACAATCTCGAAAAGCTATAGCAGGACTTCTTCAATACACGTTTTCTACCGTATTATTGTAGTTTAAGATACCTAACAAGTGAATTCCTATGTACGCAACAAAGAATAAGAGACGAAGGTAGCGACATAAACTTTAATGTTACATAAGCATAAATGGTAGCCGACTTGGTACATAATTATTTCCCTATGGGAACGAGGCATAAGCATACGAAGCGCAGCTGACAGAAAGAATGACGGAACAGATTTGACATTGTGTGGAGTTGCTACAGTGTGCGTCGGCATTTTATTAGAAATCATGCGCAGCTACTTCGTTCAAGAAAGCTATAGCTGATTACACAGAATCAAAGGAACATTCACTAGAATGTCACTTATAAGTAAAGATGTTCTCATTTATTGCTAAAGATAAACGTCGCTGACTGGCAGTTCACCAAAAAAACGATCAGAGCTGCAGCCAAAAGGACTACGACCATCAAGGGATACAATTATTTGAAAAATGCCAAGGAAATACACTTCTATATATCTATAAGTAGTACTCGTCATCACATGCGTCTAAATATATTGGATGCTATCCCTTCTCCGGTAGGTATTCATGTGACCCAAATGCACACATCTCTCCTGCTGAAATGTCTCAGAAATGATGCCTTGGTTCTAGAAAGGCAATAAGATGACACACATTGAAAAAAAAATTGACCAGAATGTTGCTTATATGTAAAGATGTTCCCCTTGACTTCCAAAGACAAAGGTCGGTAACTGGCAGCTGATGAAAAAAAAAAACAATGAGAGCTGCCGCTATAAGTCTGTCTATCATCGTCAATGGCTACAGGTATATTGAAAATAGCTATGGAGTGCACTTCTAAATATCTGCAAGTAGTTCTCTTCATTCCTTATGCAAAGACGGGGTGGTTCTTGAGCATCACATACGTTGAAATATAGTCGATGCTACCCCTTCTCCGGTACGTATCTATGTGACGTCAATGCACACATGTCTGTTGTGGTAAATTCTTGGAAATGATGCGCACCTACTTGGTTCTAGAAAGGCCCTTTCTGATGACACACATTCAAAGAAGAATTCACGTCAATGCCGCTTATAGGTAACTAGGTTTTCAACGACTGCCAAACGCTGAGTTCGGTGAATAGAAACCCATGGAAAACAGAATGATCGCTGCAACTAAAAGGACAACGGACATCTAGAGATACAAGTATACTAGAAATGCTTGGGGATAGCACGTATATGTATCCACAAGTAGCTCTTGTCGGCACGTGCGTGTAAACGTAATGGTCACTACGCCTGCCGCGATAGGTATTCTTCAGAGGCCAATGCACATATAGGGAACAAGTTGCATTCGACGTATTGTTTTATGCAGAAGCCACAAGAGCAAATTATCTTTATAATGCTTGGTGTAAAAGGGGAAAAGGCGTCGTTGACGACTTCTTTATATTTTGGAACTGAATTTGATAGTGAGCCTGCTAAAGCACAAGAAACATTTTTGACGAGTTTGCTTTCTCCCGGAAAAATAAATAAACTGTTGAACACATATTGTTATTCATGCAGAGTATGTTCACGTTATGTGAATTTAACATTGAACTAAATAACAAGGCAGTGCAGGTTCAACATAACGCAAAACACAAAATGCTAAAGCGTACATAATAACTATTTCATCTTTGACGCTGTTGCGCTTGGCGTAATGAATAACGAGTAGAGTGAGCCGCTGGAACTTACCCTGCACTTACATATAACACTCATTTCGTAGTTGTCCTCAAAGGGAAGATGACACCTCTGTACTTTGAGCAGAAAAAAATGATTTAATGACTGGCATTACATGCTTATATCTTCTCAGCCCACGATACGAGTAGTAAGTGTAGAAAAAGGTACATGACAGAAGTCTTTATATTGCGATTATTGGAAGACACTTGTAGATAATGTGATACAGCATCCAGTGATCTGGCCAAACGTCGTGAGCCCCCTGCATACGGATTGACTGGCTATTTATTCTTTACTTCCCCCCTCATCTTTTAAGAGGTTCAATACTTCCAAGCATTTATCTCGCAAACCATATTTATTTCAAGGGAATTTTCCACGTCTCAATAATTTCTCTCGTCGTATTCGAGTGCTGATTGCCGTGCTATCGTTTGATAACGAAGCTTTCCCTCAAGTCTAAATATTTTAAGGTAGTTTGCCGTCTGCGTATCATGACTACACGCACGCTTATATCGCCTTCCGTTTCTCTAGCACGGTTGCGCTTTAAAACCACGGCGCTGCAATTTTGCTTCAGAGACTTTCCTTTCCTTCCTTCTTCTCCGCCCTTAAACTGGCTCTTTTAACTACTACACGCAGAGACAAAGCAACAGCGCGCGCATTAGATCCCATAGATGAGATGAATATTTACAATTATTATTAGGGTTATAATTATATTCGAGTGCTGATTGCTGCGCTATCGTTTGTTAACGAAGCTTTCCCTCAAGTCTAAATGTTTTAAGGCAGTTTGTCGTGTGCGCATCATGGCCACGCACGCTTATATCGCCTTCCGTTTCTATACCATGGGTGCGCTTTAAAACCACGGCGCTGCCATTTTGCTTTCCTTTCCTTCCTTCTTCTCCGCCCTTAAACTTGCTCTCTTAACTACTACACGCAGAGACAAAGCAACAGCGCGCGCATGCGATCCCATAGATGAGATGAATATATACATATATATACATATATATATATATATATATATATATATATATATATATATATATATATATATATATATATAGAGAGAGAGAGAGAGAGAGAGAAAGAGAGAGAGAGAGAGAGAAAATTAGCAGTCATAGCTCTCGTAGTATAGCCCTCTGGGCCGTTTCCTTCTTTCTTTCAAAAGTAGTCCTATTAGGGTTATGATAATTACACGAAGGTATTCCGCCCTCATCAGCAGCAGTCCATGAGATAGTTGTTCCGACGGCTAGCTTCCCACCCTATGCGTGCCGCCCCCGCACCTGGTTGAGCTGTTCCTAGACGCTAGCGTTATACTATGTCCGCGCAACCTTGAGCGATCGGGAAGCGCGTTTTCCCCTCCTGGCCGGCGGAGAAGGGAGGCTTTGTTTCCGGCCGCAGAGCCCTCCACGTCTCAGTAAGGTGCCTGGTGGGGGTCTCGTGCCGACGATGACCTCTCGGTGAGCGCATATTCCCTCCTCATTTTTTAAGAGGTTCGATACTTACAAGCATTTGTCTCGCAAACCATATTTATTTCAAGGGAATTTTCCAAGTCTCAATAATTTCTCTCGTCGTATTCGAGTGCTGATTGCCGTGCTAGCGTTCAATTACGAAGCTTTCCCTCAAGGCTAAATATTTTAGGGCAGTTTTCCTAGTCTCTAAAGCCGGTCGAGTTCGCTCTTCTCCTCGGGCGGCCGTTTTTCTAAGAAAGTATGCCTTCCAACCACTTCCAAAAACCGACCATCGCGGACAACATCAGTCCCTTTACACGTAAGTATGAGGCTCGTAGCAGGAGCTATGGCGCTTAAAAGTAACCTGGAGCCGGACAAACCAACCGACTGAGCTATCTTTCCGGGCAACATCCAACGGTCAGCAGTTTAAATCACCTGTTATGTTCCTTTTTCCCCCCTTTTTCTTTCTATTTTTTCTTTCTTTTTAATGTCTTTTCCTTTATTCTATCACTGTACGGGAACCCTCCTAAAATAAAAAAACAAGAAAGATATATATCTTCAGTTATGTATGGCCACACATGTGCAGGTCATAAATACCAGGTTCCTTAGCCGAGCTCAGATTGGTCCACCTTGACTGATCAAATAGGGCACCACTGTAGGTTAAATGAGGCGTACAACTCCTGCGGGACCCGCCGTGGTTACTCAGTAGCTATGGTGTTAGACTGCTGAGCACGAGGTCGCGGGATCGGATCCCGGCCACGGCGGCCGCATTTTGATGGGGGCGAAATGCGAGAACACCCGTGTACTTAGATTTAGGTGCACGTTAAAGAACCCCAGGTGGTCGAAATTCCCGGAGCCCTCCGCTACGGCGTGCCTCATAATCAGAAAGTAGTTTTGTCACGTAAAACCCCATATTTAATTTTTAATTGAACTCCTGCGTGGACGGTAGAGTAACCGCCTCCTGTGCAAGAGGACCGTGATTCAAATCCCGGTGCCGCGCAATTCCCCACCAGAAAATACAAAAAAACCGTGTTTTGAGAAAATTGCACAAACAGGCCTGGAGTGCGGCCTGATCCCGGTGACCAGAACCGGTAATGCACTCTCTCACCAGAGCAGGATTGACCACCCTGGTGCAGTACTTGGCCACAACCTCCTATATGAACACAACAATCAAACCGCGGCCCTCAGTCCCCAGCAGCTGCGAAGCAACTGACCACGGCGGCGGTCAGACCTGCGACGCTGCAGAGGCTGCTAAGAATCCCTGGCTCCGGACAGGCCGCCATTGGAATATGAACCTGGCAACGTTTAACGCTAGAACGCTATCTAGCGAGGCGAGTCTAGCAGTGCTATTGGAGGAATTAGAGGGCAGTAAATGGGATATAATAGGGCTCAGTGAAGTTAGAAGGCCAAAGGAAGCATATACAGTGCTAAAAAGCGGGCACGTCCTGTGCTACCGGGGCTTAGCAGAGAGACGAGAACTAGGAGTCGGATTCCTGATTAATAAGAACATAGCTGGTAACATACAGGAATTCTATAGCATTAACGAGAGGGTGGCATGTCTTGTTGTGAAACTTAATAAAAGGTACAAAATGAAGGTTATACAGGTCTACGCCCCTACATCTAGTCATGATGACCAGGAAGTTGAAAGCTTCTATGAAGACGTGGAATCGGCGATGGGTAAAGTCAAAACAAAATACTGTATACTGATGGGCGATTTCATTGCCAGTGTAGGCAAGAAGCAGGCCGGAGACAAGTCAGTGGGGAAATATGGCATAGGCTCTAGGAATAGCAGAGGAGAGTTATTAGTAGAGTTTGCAGAACAGAATAACATGCGGATAATGAATACCTTTTTACGCAAGCGGGTTGGCCGAAAGTGGTCGTGGAGGAGCCCGAATGGTGAGACTAGAAATGAAATCGACTTCATACACTGCGCGAACCCTGGCATCATACAAGATGTAGACGTGCTCGGCAAGGTGCGCTGCAGTGACCATAGGATGGTAAGAACTCGAATTAGCCTGGACTTGAGGAGGGAGCGGAAATAACTGTTACATAAGAAGCCAATCAATGAGTTAGCGGTAAGAGGGAAACTAGAGGAATTCCGGATGAAGCTACAGAACAGGTATTCGGCTTTAACCCAGGAAGAGGACCATAGTGTTGACGCAATGAACGACAATCTTATGGGCATCATTAAGGAGTGCGCAATAGAAGTCGGTGGTACCGCCGTTAAACAGGAAACCAGTAAGCTATCGCAGGAGGCGAAAGATCTGATCAAGAAACACCAATGTATGAAAGCCCCTAACCCTACAGCTAGAATAGCACTGGCAGAACTTTCTAGGTTAATCAACAGGCGTAAGACAGCGGACATAAGGAACTATAATATGGATAGAATTGAACAGGCTCTCAGGAATGGAGGAAGCCTAAAAGCAGTGAAGAAGAAACAAGGAATAGGCAAGAATCAGATGTGTCCGTTAAGAGACAAAGCCGGCAATATCGTTACTTATATGGATCAGATAGTTCAAGTGGCTGAAGAGTTTTATAGAGATTTATACAGTACCAGTAAAAGCCACGACGACAAGGTGAGAGAGAATAGGCTAGAGGAACTTGAAATCCAACAAGTAACACCGGAAGAGGTAAAGAACGCCTCGGGAGCTATGCAAAGGGGGAAGGCAGCTGGGGAGGATCAGGTAACAGCAGATTTGTTGAAGGATGGTGGGAACACTGTCCTAGAAAGATTGGGCGCCCTATATACACAATGCCTCATGACCTCGGACGTACCGGAATCTTGGAAGAACGCTAACATAATCCTAATCCATAAGAAAGGGGACGTCAAAGACTTGAAAAATTATAGACCGATCTGCTTACTGTCCGTTGCCTAAAAAGTATTTACTAAGGTAATCGCAAATAGAATCAGGAATACCTTAGATTTCTGTCAACCAAAGGACCAGGCAGGATTCCGTAAAGGCTACTCAACAATAGACCATATTCACACTATCAATCAGGTGATAGAGAAATGTGCGGAATGTAACCAACCCTTATATATAGCCTTCATTGATTACGAAAAAGCATTTGATTCAGTCGAAACCTCAGCAGTCATGAAGGCACTACGGAATCAGGGTGTAGATGAGCCATATGTAAAGATACTGGAAGATATCTGTAGCGGTTCCACAGCCACCGTAATCCTCCACAAAAAAAGCAAAAAAATCCCAATAAAGAAAGGCGTCAGACAGGGAGATACGATATCTCCAATGCTATTCACAGCATGTTTGCAGTAGGTATTCAGAGACCTGGAGTGGGAAGAATTGGGGATAAAAGTTGATGGAGAATACCTTAGCAACTTGCGATTCGCTGATGATATTGCCTTGCTAAGTAACTCAGGAGACCAATTGCAATGCATGCTCACTGACCTGAAGAGGCAAAGCAGAAGGGTGGGTCTGAAAATTAATCTACAGAAAACTAAAGTAATGTTTAACATTCCCGGAAGAGAACAGCAGTTTACGATAGGTAGCGAGGCACTGGAAGTGGTAAGGGAATACATCTACTTAGGGCAGGTAGTGACCACGGATCCGTATCATGAGACTGAAATAACCAGAATAAGAATGGGCTGGGGTGCGTTTGGCAGGCATTCTCAAATCATGAACAGCAGCTTGCCACTATCCCTCAAGAGGAAAGTGTATAATAGCTGTGTCTTACCAGTACTCACCTACGGGGCAGAAACCTAGAGGCTTACGAAAAGGGTTCTGCTGAAATTGAGGACGACGCAACGAGCTATGGAAAGAAGAATGATAGGTGTAACGTTAAGGGATAAGAAAAGAGAAGATTGGGTGAGGGAACAAACGCGGGTAAATGACATCTTAGTTGAAGTCAAAAAAAAGAAATGGGCATGGGCCGGACATGTAATGAGGAGGGAAGATAACCGATGGTCATTAAGGGTTACGGACTCGATTCCAAGGGAAAGGAAGCGTAGTAGGGGGCGGCAGAAAGTTAGGCAGGGACAACATGGCCAGAATTAGTACATGACCGGGGTAGTTGGAGAAGTCTGGGAGAGGCTTTTGCCCTGCAGTGGGCGTAACTAGGCTGCTGCTGCTGCTGCTGATGATGATATTCGTCTGCACTCTGAGCTCAACCCGTGGCCTACGCAACCTGTTATGCGTGTAGCAGGGAAGCATTTGACAAGCTGACAAAGAAATTAATAATGACGAACCTAACCCAAAGTCGTAACCGGACCGTATTCATTCATTGTTTCATACCCCTTCTGTATCGGTGCCAACATCTGCGCCTCGAATGGCGACGGTCAACACAAATCTGACGAAGAGGCTGGAGAAAACATTGAGGATATCCACAGCCAAAAAGCTACCAAAAATTGCTGAAAATGATGCCACTTTCCAGATTACTACTTTCTAGAGATGTATTCAATACCCTCTTATGTCAGTTGCTTAATAGTTTGGAGAAGCCATAAATGGTGCTTGTGATTGTAAACTAAACAAATGGATCAAACAAAAGAGTGAACAAGTGCACGAAGAAGTGTTAGGAACAGTGTGAAAGCCAGCAAAAATTCAGTAAGTAAGCTCCAGTTATCTAGAGAGAGAGGGAGTCAGACAGAGCAATAGAGAGTGAGTGTACGAACGTTTCTCTCGCCGAGTTCCTCCACGGATCATTGACCACCGACCAGCCTACCGCCCACTCCAAAAATTACCACAAAGGGAAAGGAAGCTATGCGCTTTAAAAAAATTTCAGAGCTTCTGCCCTTCATTATATTTTTTAGCAAAGCTGAAGCCAACCACGGAAAGTGTCAATGAAATACAGGCGCTTTTGTCACTGCAAGAATTTGAGTATTTGATTTCGGAAGAAGTTAACAACGGTTATGAATTGTGTTGTTGGATGTTTTTCATTTTCTCCTTGTCAATGTCGTTCACACTCTTACCATTCTATCTATTGAAGAGAACCACACAATCTGGAGCTTTGCCTAATAGGGTCTATTATAACATTGTTCAGTTATTTGGCCGTTGTATGAGAGCTACAAGGTCAATGTCCGCAAAAGTTCACGAAACTGCAATAAAGGGAAATGTTCCGCACAGTACATCTGTCGCTCATATTCCGCGCACAAACTCGCACTTCTACTAGCAGCAGCGATTGTGGACAGCAAAGCAAATAAAAAAGAATGTGGCATAGGATCCTAAAGAAGCAATAAGAAACAAATAGCGCAAACGATGCCTAAAAAAATTCGCAGTTCCGCCCGAAATGTGAAAAACCGATTGCGAAGGCTAATTAGTAGTTTGCTGAACGAAGTAAGAATATTAGTTTTATCGGGCGTATAAACTTGCAAACATTCGCGTACTAACTAAATTATCAATGATAGAATGTGTAACAATGACTGAACGAGGACGTTAGCTTGTTAGTTAGTTTGGGTTTAATGGTACAAAGGCAACTAAGGCCATGCTGCGCCAGTCACAAGACAAAATAAAATGGAGCGTTAGGGCCGGTAAACCTGCATTACATTATAGTTGGTGCAAATAACCAGTTTTTTCTAAAAGGTCGAACAGGTTAGCAGGTTAACAGGTTAGCAAATGCCACTAGGGGGTCATATGATAGTAATAGGGCAGGTTGTAATGGAACGAGGAAATTATGCAGGCTGAGTAAGAACCTTCGTCTCAGTGTGTGGATGTGTGGACATGTTATTAGGATGTGCATGACTGTGAGAGCTTCATTGCATTTTTCGCAAGTTGGCGGGTTTTCTTTTCGGAGAAGCAAATTGTGCGTCAGATGTGTGTGTCCAATTCGAAGTCGACACAAGATCACCTCGTAGCACTGTTGCTGGGGACTGCATGATTTCCACTCACCAATTACAGGTTTAATTAGATGAAGCTCGTTGCTTAAACAATTGGCCCAATCGGGTTGCCATATTGACGTCAAGGCCTTCCGAATCGAGTTGACCCTGTCTTTATATGGAAAAGCTTTATTTTGAATGTTCTTGTACGCTGCCATTGATGCGCATCTATCCGCTGCTTCGTTACGCAATATCCCATCATGGCTTGGTACCCAGCAAAACCTAATTGATCTGTCATATTTGTTTGACGATAATGCGTTCAAAATATCGCCCAACAAGGTTTCACTTTGGGATTTCATATGTAGAGCCTTCAGTACGCTTAATGAATCTGTGTATATGATAGTGTTTTCATGTTTGTCAGCAATGATCTTTTCAACTACCCTCCACATTGGCGTACATACATACATGTACGTACACGTACATTGTGTACATTGCGTACATTGCGTACGTTTTAGAGCCATCAGTATAAAATTCCATGTAATCGTTATACTTGTTTTGAAGAGCGAGGAATTCTTGTATGATGTGTTCATGTGGTGCGTCTCTTTTAATATGTTCGTGTCCAGTCACATAACGCTATGAAATCACACCACGGGGGTAAACGTTCTGGCTTTCTGGCAACCTGGAGGACTTCCCGAGGGATGTCATAATCCCGACAGTATTCCTCGTATTGGAGGATAAGCGGCCTAATAATGTTTGGTTTATTTGCATGATGTAAGCGTGAGCTGCACTGTGTCACCATGTTGTAAAATATGTGTTGTGGTGAGGATCAGATTCTGAGTATGTAGGAAAAAGTTAGTAGCACTCTGCGAAGCTGTAAAGGAGGCTTATTACATTCAACATGTAAGCTCTGTATAGGTGATGTTCTGTAAGCACCGCATGTCATTCGTAGTCCTAGGTTATGAACTGGATCAAGTCGTCGTACGTAAGACAGTCTGGCTGAACCATATGTGATTCTACCGTAGTCTAATATGCTAAGCACCAAAGTGCGGTAGATGCATAGCAGACATTTGCGGTCAGAGCCCCATCGTTTCCGGGAGAGGATTTTTAGGATCTTAAGTGCATAATTCGCTTTGATTTTCATACTTTTTTATGTGCGCGAGAAAATTCAACCTTTTATCAAACAGAACACCCAGAAACTTATGTTCTTGTTTTACGGGTAGTGTGGCATCATGTAGTTTAAAGATGGGATCTGCTTGTAGGCCTCTTTTTTGTGTAAAGACAACACTTAAAGCTTTTTCACTTGAGCCGTTTTCAGATGCCCACTGTGTTAGTTTGTTTAATGTAATTTGAATTTGTCGTTCGCAGGCTGCCATGTTCGATGCACGACATGCAATTTGCGGATCATCCACATATAGTGAATGCATTATAGAGGATGGAATTACATTATTGAGCGAGTCCAAACAATGTTGTGCTCAATACGCATCAATGAGGTACTCCGTTTTCCTGAATAAATACGCGGGACAGCACCGTTTCTAAACGTACTTGGAATGTTCGATCGGACATGGCATCAGCTAGATATCTAAGCATTCTTTCGCGTATCCCTAAATCCGCCAAGTCCCTTAAAATACCGAACCTCGATGTTATGCCGTACGCTTCTTCAAGATCAAAGAAAACTGAGACAATATTGCTTGTGTAGAAAGGCCGCACGTATCTCGTGTTCTAACCGAACTAGATGATCTGTTGTAGAGCAGCCTTTCTTGTACCCACACTGGTGATTATCGAGCGGGTTCTCTGTTTCGAGGACGTATGCCAATCTGATGTTTATAATGTATTCATAGGACTTGGCAAGACAGCTTGTGAGTGCTATAGGTCAGGAGCTGGTAGCTGTTGTAGAATGCTTTCCAGCTTTCAAGAAAAAGATTATCATGGCTTTTTTTCCAATCATCTGGCATTTTTCCTGTTTCCCAGATTATGTTAAAAAAGCGGAGCAATGTCTTAACTGCTTTTGGAGATAGGTGTGCGAGCATTGTGTAATGTACTCTGTCCGAAACTGGCGCTGTTTTTTTGCCAGTAGTGAGTACTCTGTTGATTTCCGGAAGTGTAAAAGGGGCATTACATGATCTCTCGGGACTTCCTGTTGTCGGAAGCTTTTGTTTTTCTGCTGATTGTTTATAGTTTTGAAATTCAGTGGAACACTTTATTGAGTGTGATATGTTATGGAAATGCTGCCCTAATATGTCGGCTTGTTCTTTTAAATTCGTTTGTGTACCTGGAGGTGAGAGTATGGAGATCGTATAAGGAGCTTCTTCCCTTCTAAATTTACGAAGCTGATCCCACATTCTTTTGGATGTTATTGAGCTATTGATGGAGGATACATACGTTTGCCGAGACTGTCTTTCGGCTTGCCTACGCGCGAACTTGGCTTTCGCCTTTGCTTTTTTGAAATACAGGAGGTTATCCTTTGTTGGGTATCGCCGAAAGATACCCCACGCTTTGATTTGTGCTTTCTTTAGTATGAGTACATTCATTCGTCCACCAGGGTTTTAGTTCTTTCCTTAAGAAGCCGGAGGATTGCGTGATCGTCTGTTCTGCTGCAGCAAGTGTGGAGGCAATACTCTTTTCATTCATTTCGTCTATTGTTTGATCATCTGATATGTCATCTAGACGCCTTCTCGCTGAAGAGAGGCCAGTCTGCTAGATGGATTTTCCAATGGGGTGATCTTAATGGTGCTGTAGGGAAAGGAGATGCTTTTTTTATAATGTCGGGCATATGATCACAACCATAAGGATTGTTAATAGCACTCCATTTAAAATCGATCAAGAGAGATGAAGTGCACAGCGCCAGGTCTAGACAGCTCATAGCTCCTGTGCTTGGGGAGCGGTAGGTTGCCGCACCAGTGATTAAAAGGCATATCTCATTAATTAGGATAAAATCTTGAAGCGTTTGTCCCCTGGTGTCAGTTGTTTCGCTACCCCATAATATGTTATGAGCGTTAAAATCACCTGCTATTAGAGAAGGTTTGCAGGTTTAAAATTAACTCCAGATCTCTTACAGTAAAATGTGAATGGGGTGGAATGTGCATTGAACAAATGGTAATGGTTTTATGTGCTAAAATCGTGACAGCAACGGCATCTAAGTGAGTATTCATGGCAACTTCTCTAGCTGCAATGCCGCTCTGTAGAACAATCGCTACACCACCCGAAAGCCAGTTCGCCTGAGTACGGTCGCGCCGTACAACAGTGAAGCCTTTTAATGTGTATTTGTGCTTTCCTGTAAGCACAATGCCACAGGAGAGAAGTTTATTAACATGTCTTTAATGTCACCTGAGTTGAGTAAAAGCCCTCTACAATTCTAATGAATAAAAGAAGCCATCTTAAAATTGAAAGATAAGAAATGGCTTTACGGAAAAATTAAGAGGTGGGATGTTAGGTGACATGGATTTAAAAAGACTAATACAAATGAGCGATAACCTTTAGGTTATCGTTTTCCTATTTTGAATGGTTATTGGGATTTTGTCCCTGTTACGGTGCTCGAGAGAGCGCTTGTCCTTCGGTGTCAATGACACCGGAGTTTTTGTGTCGACCTCCATCGCTCTCTCTGAGGCGCTTGAGTACAGAGAATTTGGCGCAGAAAAAAGTGTCTCGGGCCTTGGGGTTCATTTGATCTTAGGGCCCTGCGTGACTGGTGTCTGCAGGGTCTGCGAAGATAATGGAGCAGCACTGGCTGCTTCCACCACGGGGGCGGGAGGCGTCAGTACGGAACCACTGTGCGTGGGCTCGCAGGACTCCTCAGCCTTCTGTGACGATGCCGCCACCTTCGTCACATCGGCATCACTGCGTCGCGATAGATAGTCAGTCGCTCTCTGGCTTCAAAGAACGAGATTTTTTCTTTACCAGTTAGTGCAATTACTTCTTTTTCTTTTTTCCAGCAAGGGCAAGACCGCCAGTAAGTGGGATGATCTCCTTTGCAGTTAACACAATGTGGTGAAGAGGTGCAATTCTCAGATTGGTGATCATTGGAGCTGCATTTAGCACAAGTTGTTTGTCACCGTCATGCATGTGATGCATGTCCAAATCTTTGGCACTTGACACAGCGTCTGGGATTCGGCATATATGGTCTCACATTGACTTAGAGGTAATGTGCGTCGAGTGAAGTAGACATTACGCTCTTTCCGAAGGTGGTTATAACATGTTCGGTGGGGATTTCTTGGTCGTTTCAGCGTATTACTATTCTTTGTACTTTAGTAACATTTTGTTCCTGCAAACCTTAAAGCAGTCCCTCATTGCTTAAACCAATGAAGTCTTCTTCAGAGATTACTCCCCTGCTTGTATCAAGTGCTCTGTGGGCTGAAACTCTGACTGTCGCGTCGCCAATACTGGTAAGTTCAGAGAGCTTCTCTGCTTGATTTTTATCATTCAGTTCTAAAAGGAGGACGCCGCTAGACATTTTGGAGGCTTTGTATGTCGGTCCCATTTTATCTTTCAGGCATTTGGCTACAAGGAATGGAGAGAGCTTTCTTACTGGCATGTTGGTTTCAATGTGGACTACATAGTACTTAGGGAAAGATTGAGCATTGCTTCGAAAGGAGAATTGGAATGGTACTTCGGTGCAGCATGTTTTCAGACACCGATCATAGACAACAGAGGCTTGCGCTGCCGTAGGAAAATTTGTATGTTCAGCAACAGCGCCGACCGCCCACCACGGAGCCCAACGAGGGGACGCCGCAAAGCTTGTGTTCAAGCCTGCACGACGCCAGCCGTACGCCGTCACTATAACCAAATATGGTGCACCCAAAGTAGGATAGCCACACAAGGTTAACCCTTACCGCCGTGGAGAAAGAAATCAACTGGAAAAGAAAAGAAGACAGGAAAGATCAAAATTTAAGAATCAAGACGGACGTTTGAGGAGAGAGAGACAGGAAGAGGCGACTGCCGATTTCCCCCTGGTGGGTCAGTCCGGGGGTGCCGTCTACGTAAAGCAGATGCCAAGGAGGTGTGTTGCCTCCGCCGGGGGGCGTTAAAGGTCTGAACACCCGGCATCGGCTCAACCCCCAGGATCCCCCTTTCCTCAGACACGGCTAAGCCGCGCACGGCTACAAGCGGGAGTGTCCAAGCCTCGTGTGCTCGGGTACGTGGTTTCGCAACACACCAAACGCCTGCTGGCACAGACGCCCCTGCTGGGGACGAGGACGTGGAAAGAAACAACCACACACACAAAGTGCTGTCTTTATGTGTCATCTTTTTTCTACGTCCTTGTTCAGTTACGCTTAAACATTCTATCGTTAAGTCATACCAACCAGCCCGCGAACATGATATAAATAATTAAGGAACCCAGTGTCTCGTGCACGCAGGTAAACATGAACACACCTCACTAGATGAGTGCGAGAACAAGCTGTGAAAATGCTGGAGTGAACAATTGGAGTAGCAGCAAGCGAATTGACTTTCGTGCATGTCTCGCTTTAACCAAAACAAAAATTCGAAAATATCCCATATACGAAGCCACTGGCTCTACGCGCACTCTTCAAACAACACAGCTCGCATTGAATATGGCGCAAGCTCGGGTGCGCAGTTTGGAAACGTCGCAATTTGCTTTCATGACACAACAGCGCCGGAAATGCGTCCCTACAGCGTCCACCAAAGGCGCTTACTTAGGTGTCCGCCATTCGCGAGTCCAACGCTGGACTAGAGCATGCGGATGAGAAACTGTGATTGTGAAGAGGAAGAGGCGCTATTTTCTGCAGCCCTCTGGGGAGCACGACTCAGCCCATAGGGGAAGGGGAGGGGGACAGAATGAAGTAAGAAAAAAGAGAAGAGAGACAAGGTCGAGACGATTGCAGAGTCAAGTGCCATAAGGTTCCGCTGTAAGTGGTAGCATTGCGGCGTATTCACAATTTACACTACAGCCCTGTGTCCTCCAGGACCGTAAGAGGGCGCCTGAAGGCGGAGCTGTGGTGCCGGCCGGGAAACCGCAGCGGGGATGCCGAGACCGCTGGGAGTCCGAGGCGTGTGAATGAGACTTGGATAGAAGCCCTCTCTTTGTGTCCACTCTGTACAGAGTGGCAGGCGAAGATGACATCGAGGCACCCTAGGGGCCCTAGGAGCCACCGTACAAGAACGCGCCGCTTCCTCGTCGGAGAGAGAGAGAGAGAGAGAGAGAGAAGGAGATTCTTGTAGATGGAAAGGAAAGGTTGGGGTAAAGTGCAGCGCAGTAACTGTCTCTCAGCAGAGGGACAGTTACTGCGCTGCAATTTACCCCAACCTATCCTTCCCATCTACAAGAATCTCCTCTCTCTCTCTCTCGGATTTCCGTGTTTCGGGCGCGACGGGAGAGGGCACGCTTACGGCCGGCGTTCCTCGCTCTCGGACGCAAGATTGAACCGCGTTCGCCGGCTCACCATCGCAAGCTTTCACTCGCACTTTCAACTTACGGCGCGCAACGACGCTTTTATCGTTCGAGGACTCAATACAGAAGCTCGCGGTGACGGCGCGCGCGACACCAGAAATGCACCTGGAGTGTCCGTATAACGCCAATTGTAATAAAGCCTTCTGCAGGCTCCCTTCCATAATTATGCTTTGTAGTACATGAGTATCTGTGATACCTAAAAGGTTCAATAGTAAAGTGTGCATTAAAGAGCAATAAAATGAAGGAACATTATACAGTTGCAAGCAAGGGAAATTCTTGTCGAGTTGGTACTATATTTTCTGTAAATAGCAGCTGCGACACCCCCCCAAAAATGTACAGTAGAGGTAAAACAGTGCACATACTCCATATTGTCAAGTGCGTATATGTACTCTTATTGCCTTCTTTGTCACTGGAATAGTCAAACTGTTTAAAAAAGTACTTGGGCCTTAGGCTGCCCAGAGGCATCACCTATGACGTACATAGCCAAAAAATTTCCTGCCAAGTCTCGCGGCAGTGGAGTTGAGTTGAGTGGTTGTAGGCTACTGGTATGATTATGCTTGCAGTTACTACCGGCAATTGCTTCATCGTAGCGACACTTCAAATAAAAAAAAATCACATAAATCCGCCAGAGCACTCACAATTACAAAGTGTCACTACTAAGGTCACTATGTCGAGGAAAAATCCGAGTCCTGCAGGTAATTTAAAAGAAGGGGAGAAACCTCCTACCTACAGAAATGGTTTCCGCGCGGGAAAACAATGTCCTGATGAGAACTGTGAGGAACTCCTGTCTTCTTCAGGGACCGGAATACCACACTCCTTTCCGCGTTATACAGGGTACAGCACATAAGGTAATGTTCTATGTCACCGCACATACCACACGTTGAACATAATGGAGACAACGGAAGGGCAGTCTTATCAATAGCAATAACATCCAAGAAAACCTACCATAGACTTCGAATCATGAAAGTAGAACTGGAGATCTGTAGCACACATACAATTGACATATTTCAAATAAGAGATATTTGACACATAAATTTACATACGTAGCTTACATACGAGGGGATGTTAGTTTGCTCCTTCCGTGAAATTTCCTCCGCCTTGCGTAAGGTTGCAGAACTGATTTGCCAAACCTCAAAATATAGCGGTATATAAGACTAGTTTCTGTATACACACAGAATAATGATAGGTTATTATGACTAAGATCCATAGTATATTGTGGTTTATCTACTATTTGATATTTTTCTCACAATATCACAAAATACGTACATGTGATTCAATACTGCTGAACTGCTGTTTGATTTCAAAAAAAGCTCTAAATGAACAGGAAGAAAATCATTAACGGTCGTCGGGCGACGACAACATTACGAAATGTTCTTTTTATTTTTTATTTAGTGGGCCGCAGTGCTGAAGGCCACAAAAGTGCATTGTAGCAAATATGGTTATTTCCAGTTCAACTATAAATAAATGAGTAGCTCGAGGTAATACGCGGATTCCTGCATAAACTAGCTTTTTCATTGCGATAGCCAATTGCATATACAATCAAGTCACATTTCGCCGCCACCGTGATGCTGCGTATAAACTGCCAGAGCGGTAAAATCGTCACCGCGCGCTGTATGCTGTAAGTGCGAGTTAAAGCACGTCAGGTTGACCCGGGGTAGGCGGGTCAATCGCACATGCGCGAGCGAGGAAGGCGAGGCTAAAGTGCGCCCTCTTCTGTCGCACGCGAGGTTCGGAGGGTAGCTCTTCTCCTTTTCATGCGGAAATCTTTCACTACGTGCAAGAGTTCCTCGCTAACAGTAAAGCCACAATGGCGGCAGAGGACGCCAAATCCGAACAACCAGAAATAGGCAGCCAAGCACAACACAAGGTTGGTTGTTTTCCTCTTGCTAAACGAAGCGCCAAATTTAGTTTTGCAAAAGATATGTTGAAATGGGAGGCTAGCCTTTTCAGTTATATTACCACTTCGGTTCTCGGTTGTGAACCTGGGCAAATGGCCCAAGGATAACGATTGTTTCGGCTGTAAGCACTTTCCTAAACCTACAGCGATACAAGTTCGTACCTAAAATAGCCCGATCGTGTCTGGCATGGAAATCGGGAAGTCTGTCCCGAAAGTTTGGCGCTTGTTTCTTGACCGCCTTTTAATATTGCCCACACACAGGTGATCGCCTCTGTGTTGTCTATCGAAGCCCGAGTTCGTGCATGTTGCGGTTGCTGGAGTAGTTACTTTTGCTTATATAATGATGTGGGGATCAAGTTCTCTTCAATAAATATTTGTCTGGCCGCACATTGCTCTTGTGTAGTTACCGATGTGTGGCCCGATTGTTGATAATATGCTGTGTTACGAGAAGAGCTTCCTTCTGTGCACTTAATCAACAGGATGCCGGCGAGATGAAGCCTAAATTACAAGATGATTTGCTTGGTACCATGCAATGTCTGGGCTGAAACTCAAGATCGCAGTTCGGATGTTATTGCCGTTGCAAACGTCGCATTGCATTCGTTATACCGGTTGATGGGCAAGCCGATTAACCGTCTAATTTCAGCATGCACATGAACCTTTCTCACATCCACGCTGTTTCACCTATTTCTGATCACAGCTGGGAAATAGTCGTTTTATCGTGGCGCTGCAATATTGGAACAATATAAACCAATGAAGTATGGTTTAAATTTCAGTGCCTTTGACATTTAACTTTAACCTTTAAGATATGAGCATATAAGGGCGCCATATGAGCGTATGTACATATACAAATTAACCATATATGGTCATTTATGAGGTTTGAGTTGCCCATACGTCGGCGCTAATCAAATTGGAGATAAATGGACATATATAGCCTGTATATGGCACATCTGGCCGCATGAAACCAATTTTGTCGGTAACCATATATTAAACTATTATATAGGGCCCTGGTAAGGTATTTTCGTAAGGGGCGTGTCAGCCTAGGCGCGAGTGACATGTTGAAGCTAAAATTTGTGCATCTGCGTTTTTGAAGCTTCATCCAGCGTAGCTTCCGGCATAAACCAGTGATACCTGTCAAAATATTGTGTGTATTTAGCGCATAACACTGTGCCCGAGCCTAATAAAAGTGAGACAAGCGTATCTTCCAGTGCGGTCAATCAATTTTCGAGCGACCTCCTCTGATTCGGAGTGGCTATCGAGCATCACAGTCTCGAATGTAATCTAACGTGAGAAAACGTACTGGATTCACACTGGAGGCGCCGCAAGACACTGGTTTTACCTCTGGGATGGAAGATATTTCCTTGTCAGAAATCATAGCTCAACATTTAGACGCTTCTATTGTGGTTTTACAAGAATGGACGACTGCAAGGAACGGCGTAGGTGAAAAAGAGATGCTCATTTCCCTGTCGGTCATAGTGCATTTGCCTCATTTCCCTGACTGATGCGAAGTGCGTGTTTGTGCTAGTGTGTGTCTGAGAAAGTGTACGTGTGCGTGTGAGTGTGTGTGAGTGTGCGCAGGTTCACTATTCAATTTTCGTTGTGTTGATCTTTGGTGACACTCCTTTGAATCTGTCTAGTAAATGAAATCAACCGGCGAGATACGTTTCTTATGCTAGTATTCCTTACCATATACACATTGTTTGAATGTGAAAGTGAAAATGTAGGTTTTCCATTTAATTGAACTGAAGAGACCGCCATTAAAACAAACATTCCTGCAAGCAATTATGTAGAAAACAAATAAATCCCCAAAGCCCGTTATTAGTAGTAGTAAAGGTGCGTAATGTAGCATAAGTATACTAAATTAAGGTATGAACATTCAATCTTTTTAAAAAGAATCTCAAAAACATTCAGCGAGACCTATTTATTAAAGGTACCCTACCGTATATTATAGTTTATGATACCTAACAAGTGAATTCATATGTACACAACAATATACAAGGGATGAAAATTCCGAGATAACGTATAATGTTACAAAAGAATAAAGGTTTGCTGACTTGCTACATAATTGCTTCCTTAGGGGAACGAGGCACATGAAAACGAGGTGTATCAGACAGGAAAAATGATGGAATAGGATTTTTTGCTGAAGATAAAGCTCGCTGACTTGCATCTGATTAGAAAAAACGATCAGATCTGCAGCTAAAAGGACTATCAACGTAAAGGGATACAATTATAAAAAAAATACCAAGGGAATACACTTCTATATATCTACAAGTAGCTCTTGTCATTACATGCGTTTAATATAGTGGATGCTATCCCTTCTCAGGTAGGTATTCGTGTGACGCCAATGCACACATCTCTCCGGTGGCAATTTCTCAGAAATGATGTGCACCTAATTGGTTCTAGAAATGCAATACCTGATGACGCACATTGAAAGAAAAATTGTCAAGAATGTTGCTTATAAGTAAAGATGTTTCCCTTGACTGCCAAAGATGAAGGTCGGTGATTCGGGGAAAAAATCGGAGAAATTCGGAGAAAAGTCGGAGAAAAAAATCACAGCTGCCACTAAGAGGACTATGATCGTCAAGGGATACAAGAATGTTGAATATACCTATGGAATGCACTTGTAGATACCTGGAAGTAGTTCTCGTCATTTCTAATGCAAAGAATGGGCGGTTCTTGAACATCACATGCGTTGAAATATATTCAATGCTATGCCTTCTCCGGTAGGTATATATGTGTCGTCAATGCACACATGTCTGTTGTGGTAAATTCTTAGAAGTGATGCTCACGTACCTGGTTCTAGGAAGGTCCTATCCGATGACGCACATTCAAAGAAAACTCGACGTCAATGTCACTTATAAGTAGTTAAGTTTTCAACGAATGCCAAACGCAGAGTTCGGTGACTAGAAGCGCATGGAAAACAGAATGACCGCTGAAACTAAAAGGACAACGAGCATCTAGAGAATCAAGTATGCAAACAATGCGTCGGGATAGCACATATATTTATCCACAAGTAGCTCTTGTCATCATATGCGTGTAAAAGTAATGGACCTACGCGTCTCGCGATAGGTATTCTTCTGGGCCAATGCACACATCTGGGAAAAGTTGCATTCGACATATTGTTTTATGCAAAAGCCACAAGAACGAATTTACATTATAATGCTAGGTGTAAAATTGGAAAAGGCCTGATGGACGACATCTTTACCTTTCGGAACTATTTTCATAGTCAGTCTCCTTAAGCACAAGAAAACATTTTTGACGATTTTTGCACTTCACTGACTGACTGAATAAACTTTATTGAAACCAGCATGAGATGGCGGCTGGGCCTAGGCCTCCCACGTGGGGACGTCGAGGTGTTGCCTCTTCGCCGCCTCCCAGGCCTGCTGGGTCGCCCAGAGTTGGTCGTCAAGGTTGCGTCTACGCAGGGCAGCGTGCCATCTCGACGAGAGGGTCGTGGGGTTAGTGTCGGGTTATTGGTGTGTACAGTCCCAAAGCATGTGCGGAAGTGTGGCTGGCTGTGTCTTGCAAATATGGCACGTGGGATTAGGGTAAATGTCTGGGTAGATCTTGTTATAAAGTTGTAACGAGGGGTAAGTATTGGTTTGTAGCAGGCGGAAAGTAGTAGCCTGCGCTCGGGATAGTTTGTTGTGTGGGCCGGGGAAGGTTCTACGCTCTAAGTAGAAGGACTTCACAAGATCATTGTAGCGTGTCAGGCGATCCCTACCGGTGGGGGCAGCCTCCCCTTCTCCCGCGCGGTTAACTAGGCCTGGCGCTAGGGAGTGGGTAACCTTGTTGAGGTTGGGGAGGTGAGGGTGGATGGTGCCTACATGAGCCGGGAACCAGACGAGTGTAACCTGATGGTCGGTGGAGCGGGGCGCTTATTGCAAGATGCGCAAGGCTTGGTGTGAAATACGGCCATTGATATAGTTGATAACGGTGGAGCGGGAGTCAGAGACGATGGTATGGCATTTTTGCACTTCTCCCGGAAAAATAAATGCACCTTTGAGCATATTTTTATACATGTAGAGAATGTTCATATTATGTTAATTTAACATTGGACTAAATAAAAAGCGTGTTCAGGTTCAACATAAGCAAAGCACGAAATGCAACAGGGGGCAAATTAATTATCTTCTCTTTGACACTTTTGCGCATGCCGTAATGATTAACGAGTTGAGTGAGCCGCTGCAACTCACCCGGCACTTACATATAACACCCATTTCGCAGTTGTCGTCAAAGGGAAGACGACACGTCTGTACCTTGAGCAGAAAAATTATTTCATGACTCCTATTACTCCTATTATAGTTTCTCAGCCCACAATACGAGTAACAAGTGTAGCAAAAGGGACATGACAGAACTATTTCTACTTGCGATCATTGGAAGACACTTGCAGATAATGTGATACAGCATCCAATGATCTGGCCAAACGTCCTCATCCCCCTGTTGACCTATTTACTGGCTTTTTATTCGTTAATATTTCCGTCTGCGCTGTGACCGCAACCTGCGGGCTATGCCACTCGTTATGCGGTGCCCAGGTCGGCGCCGTTAACACAAATCTGACGAAGAAGCTGGAGAAAACATTGCGCATATCCACAGCCTATAATCTACTAAGAATTCCTGCAAATGATGCCCCTTTGCCGACTACTACTTTGAAGAGATGTATTCAATACGCTCCTATGTTAATTGCTTGATAGTGTCTAATTAAATAAGGTGCCGCAGATGGAACACATTCCCACATGATAAAATGTTTTGTGTTCCTAAAAGATATCTAAAGTGCATATAGAACTAAAACTGTTAGAATCGTCAATGCTTGATGTTTCAAAACTGAATGCCCCTTATTGAAGAGCTTGCCACTGCGCATTTGAAGCACAATGTTTTCATAGATGGTATCTGGTGTTCAGAGTCCAGGTGTTCGATCTTCTGTCCATTCGACCGTACCACAAAGCACAGTTCTCGGACAAGTACTCTTTCTAATTTACATTAATGATCTTCCTACTGAGATCTCTTCTAACATTCGATTGTTCATAGATATTGTGTAGTTTATCGACGCATAACTAACACTTCAGAGTTGGATTTCCTTCACACTGACCTAAATCTCATTAAATTATGGTGTAACGAATGGTTGATGTCTTTAAATCCTAAAAAGAACCTCGCTAGTTTCTTTTCATCACAGACAGCATCACCGATCAGGTAAATACACTATATACGTCGCCGAAATCGCATCCGTAGACTCATATAAATACATCGCCATAACCTTTTCAACTACCCTAACTTGGTCACATTATGTCATTACCTTGGCCAATGCCGCGAATAAAACCTGTGGTTTTTTCCGCCGGAACATAAGACGTGCTACCCCATATGTAAAATTGTTAGCTTACGTTACATATGGCTGTCCTAATTTAGAATATGCATGGTCTGTCTGGGATCCTCATCAACATAACCCATCTAATACACTGGAATCAATTCACAACCGTGCAGCCCGGTTTATCTACTCGGAATATTCTTATCATGCAAGCGTGTCATAACTAAAAACCCGCGCCGGTCTTACTAATCTAGAATCACGACGTCTTATTTCTAGACTGTTTCGTTTTAACATATTCTATCATTCACCTCTCCACATTTAAGCTATACTACCAGCTCATCTTCAGTCCAGCCGCATTAACCACAGCAAAGCCGTGTGTCCTCCCCCGGCGCAGACTTCCTCTCATCTACGATCATCTTATGTGAAAACCGCCACGGACTGCAACGGTCTCTCTGCCGACGTCACGCACCACTCCGACGCTCATCACTTCAAGGCTGCTCTCGAATCACTGTTTTGTTAAACCAAGCCCATCCCACATGTAATACCCCATCTCTGGGGCCTTAAAGGTTTAATAAATAAATAAATAAATAAATAAATAAATAAATAAATAAATAAATAAATAAATAAATGATCGGGCATTGTGTGCTTTTCTGCGACTTTAGTTACCAAAACGAAACCGGGAGCACAAGCTCTCCCAGTTACATAGAAGCTTAAGCTAGTAGCTTCTGAAAAAAAAAAATCGAAATACAAGGTAAGTGAGTGTCATGACGCGTTAAAAGCTTCCTTAATAATGATGCTGACATCGTGGCGAGATAGCACAAAGACTATTACTTCGGCCGCATATCGGAGTTCGTCTTGCGCCACTTGATCCAAGTCTCATTTAGGAGAAATAAAATAGGTCAAAAAGATGAGTGCTGCTGTCCAAGATAAAGTAATATTAACGTGCGTTTTCCGGAGGTTTACTTATTTATTATATATTACCCCTCAGAAAAAGCTTTGCAGGAACTATAAATTGTGCTTGTGAGTGTAAACTAAACAAACGGATCAAAAAAAGGCACAATAGAGCGAACAAGTGCACGAAGAATGTTAGGAACAGTGAGAAAGCCAGCAAAAAAAAAATGAGCAAGAAAGGTCCAGTTATAAGAGAGAGAGGGAGTGAGACAGAGCAATAGGGAGTGAGGAAATGAACGTTTCTCTCACCGAGTCCCTCCACAAATCATTGACCACCGTCCACCTAGTACCCACTCAAAAAATAATCATCAAGTGAAAGGAAGCTATGCGCTTTAATAAAGACTAGAGCTGCTGCCCTTTATTATAGTTTTTTGCAAAACTAGACCGAACCCCGGAAAGTGCAAGTGAAATAAAGGCGCTTTTGTCATTGCAAGAATTTCGGTATTTTAGTTCGAGAAAAGTTAACCATGGTTATGAATTGTGTTGCTGGATGGTTTTTTTTTATTTTCTCCGTGTGAATTGTCGGTCAAACTCTCACCATTCTATCTATTAAAGAGAACCACACAATCTGGAGCCTTCACTAATAGGGTGTATTGTAACGTGGTTCAGTTTTTTGGCTGTTGTATGAAAGCTGTACGGTCAATGGGCGTCAAGGTTTACGAAACGGCAATAGAGAGAAATGCTCAGGAGTACATCATTCGCTCATATTTCTATACATTTAATAAACCATAGCGAGCAGTCTGCTAGTAGCAGCGATTGTGAACAAACAGCAAACCAAATCGAAAAAAAGATGCGGCATACGATCCCAATGAAGCAATAAAAAACAAAGAGGGTCAAGGTTGTCTTAAAAATTACCAGTTTTGCTCGAAAGGTGAAAAACCGACTTCGACATCAAATGAGTAGTTAGCAGTACGAAGTAACAATATTAGTTTTATCGGCAGTATAAACATGCAAACATTCGCTTACTAACTACATGATCACAGATTGATTGTGTAAACATGACTGAACGAGGACGTGGAAAGAAAGAAATACACAGAGACAGTGCTGTGTTTATTTCTGCGTCCTCGTTCAATTACGCTTACACATTTTATCATTAATTAACACCAACTAGCCCGTTAACGTGTTATAAATAAACACGAAACACGGTATGCTGTGTGCGCAAGTAAACATGAACAGATCTCACTCGATGAGCGCAAGAACACGCTGTCGAAATGCTGGAGTGAAGAATTGCAGCAGCAGCAAGCGAATGGACCTTCGTGCATCTCTCGCTTCAACCCGAACAAAAATTCGAAACTACCACTCATACGAAGTCTTTGGCTCTACGTGCACTTTGCAAACAATACAAATCGTTTTGAATATGACGCCAGCGCTGCCTCGCACTTTGGCAACGCCGCAGATCGCATTCAAGATACACCAGCGCCGGCAATGCGTCCCTACAGCAGCCACCAAAGGGGTTTACTTCCGTGTCCGCCATTCGCAAGTCCAACGCTGGAGTAGACAATGCGGATGAGGAAGTGGGATTGTGAAGAGGAAGAGGCGCTACCTTCTGCAGCCCACTAGGGAGCACGACTCAGTCTCTTGGGGAATGGGAGGGCGACACAAAGGATAAAGAAAAAGGAGAAGAGAGACAAGGTCGAGACGATTGCTGAGTCACGTACCATAATGTACCTCTGTAAGCGGTAGCATTGCGGCACAGTCACAATTTACACGACAGCCCTGTGCCCTCCAGGAACGTAAGAAGGTGCGGAAGGCGTGGTGCCGGCCGGGAAACCGCAGCTGGGATGCCGAGACCGCTAGGAGTCCGAGGCGTCGGAATGAGACGTGGATAGACGTGTCCCCATTCTGTACGGAGGGGCACACGTGGATCACATCGAAGCGCCCTAGGAGGCGCCGTGCAAGAACGCGCCCGTCACTCGCCTGACTTCCGTGATTCGGGCGCGACGGGAGAGGACGCGCTTCCGACTCGCGTTCCTCGCTCGCGCACGCGAGATTGAACTGCCTTCCCCGGCTCACCATCGCACGCTTACACTCGCACATACAGCATACGGCACACGACTACGGTTTTATCGCCCTAGGACTTTATACAGAACCTCAGACGCCAGAAAAGCACCTGGAGTGTCCATATAGTTGCTATCGCTATAAAACATTCTGCAGGCTCTCTTCCATAATTGTGTTTTTGGTACATGAGTATTTGTGATGCCTAACGAGTTCATTAGTAAAGTATGCGTTAAAAATCAATAAAATGAAGTTGAATTATATGGTTGCAAGCAAGGGAAATTCTAGTCAATTTGGTGCGATAGTCGCTGTATATAGCAGCCGCAAAACCCTCCAAAAATGTACTAGAGGAAAACATTGCCCATATTCGATATCCTCGCTTTTGTATATGTTGCCTTGTTGCCTTGTTTGTCTTTCGAATTCTCAAGCTATTGAAAAGAGTACTTGGGCCTCAGGCAGCAATGGAGCATAACCTATGACGTACATAGCCAGAAAACCTCCTGCGAAGCCACACGGGAATACAAGAATGATGATTCTGAACTTTACCTGACTGAAGATCAATAGCAATAACAGGCGACAAAACCTACCATAGACTTCGAACTATGAAAGTAAAAATTGACGCATGTAGGACACATACAATCGATGTATTTGAAATTGGACATATTTGACACATAGGTTTACATACGTAGCATACATACCAGGGGACGTTAGTTTTCTCCTTCGGTGAACCTTCCTCGACCTTGCGTAAGTTTGCAGAAGTGATTTGTCAAGCCTCGAATTAGAGCGTTATAGAAAAATAGTTTCTGTATACACAGAGAAGAGTCATAGGTTATTATAAACAAGATACGCGGTATATAGTGGTATATGTAATATTTGATATTCTTCTGACAATTTTAGACATTATGTACATGTGATTGAATACTGCTCAGCTGCTTAATGCTAAAACAAAGGTATAAGTAAACTGGAAAAAAATTATCAACGGTCGTCGGGCAAGAACAAATTTAAGAACTTTTTTTTTTATTCAGTGTGCCGCGGTGCTGAAGGCCACAAGTTCATTGTGACAAATATTTTTATTTTCAGTTAAACTAGAAATAAATGAGTAGCTCGAGGTAATACGCTGATTCCTGCATAAAGTAACTTTTTTATTGGGATAGCCAATTGCATATGCAGTCATTGCACATTTTTTCCGCCACCGTGATGCTCCGTATAAGCTGCCAGAGTAATAAAATCGTCACCACGCGCCGCATGCTGCATGCACGATATAAAGCACGTCAGGTAGAATCGGCAAAGGCGGCTCAATCACACATACGTGAGCGAGGAAGGCGAGGCTCAGGCGCACCCTCTTCTTTGGCACAGGAGGCACGGCGGGGCGTTCTTCTCCGGCTCAGGTGGAAATCGTTCACTACGTGCAAGAGTTCCTCGCTAACCGTAAAGTCATAATAACGGCAGGAGACGCCAAATCCGAACCAACAGAAATAGGCAGCCAGGCAAGAGCAGAAGGTTCGGTGCTTACTTCTTGCTAAACGAAGCGCCAAGTGTAGTTTTGCAAAAACTTATGTTGGAATGGAGGCTACCCTTTTCAGTGAATATAACCACGTGGCTTCTCGGCTGTGCACCTGTGCCAGAGGCTTACGGACAACGACTGTTTCGAGTGTACGCACTTTCCCAAACCTACAGCGATAAAAGTTTCGTAGCCACAATGGGCCGATCGGGTCTGGCACGGAATTTGCGCAATCTGTCGCGAAAGTTTGGTGCTTGTTTCTTGGCAGCCTTTTAATAATACCCACACATACGTGATCACCTCTGTTTTGTCTATCGATGCCCGAGTTCGTGCATGTTGCTGTTGCTGGGGTAGTTACTTTTGGTTATATAATTATACGGGGACCAAGTTCGCTTCAATAAATATTTGTCTGGCCACACGTTCGTCTTGTGTATGTACCGGTGTGTGGAACCACTCTTGACAATATGCTGCATTACGAGAAGAGGTTCCTTCTGTGCACGTAATTAACAGGATGCCGGCCAGATGAAGCACAACAGGATTATTTCCTTAGTACCTTGGAATGTGTAGGTTGAAATACAACATAGCTGTTCGGATTTTATTGCCGTTGCAAACATCGCATTGCATTCGTTATACAGCTTGATGGGCAAGCTAATTAACCGTCTGATTTCAGCATTCTCATGTGCATTTATCACATCCGCGCTGTTCCACCTAATTCTGATCACAGCTGGGAAATTATCTTTTTGTCGTGATGCAGCATTACTGGCACGGAATATAACAATAGACTATGGTATAAATTTCAGTGCCAGTGACTTTAACATTTCAGATATGAGCATATAAGAGCGCCATATGAACATATGTACATATAGAAATTAACCAGATATGGTCATTTATGACATTTAAGTCGCCCATTTGTCGGCGCTAATGAAATTGGAGATAAATGGTCATATATTGGCTTTATGTAGCACATCTGGCCACATCAAGCCAATTTTGTAAATAGCCATATATTAAACTATTATATGGGTGCTGGAACAATATTTTCGTAAGGGACGTATCAGTCTCGGCGCGGGTTCCATGTAGAAGCAAAAATGTGTGCATCTGAGTTTTTGAAGCTTCAGCCACTGTAGCTTCTGGCATAAACCTGTCAACATCTTGTGTTTATTTAGCGTATAATACTGTGCCCGAGCCTACTAAGAGAGAGACAAGCGTATCTTCCAGTGCGGTCAATCTATTTTGGGAGCGACTTCCTCTGATTATGTGTCGCTATAAAGCATCACAGTCTCCAATGTAATCCAACGTGAGACAACGTACTGGATTCACACTGAGGCCCGGCAAGACGATGGTTTTCCCACTGGGATGGAGTAAATTTTCTTCTAAGAAATGGTAGCTCAACATTTAGACGCTTCTATTGTGGTTTTACTAGAATGGACCGCTGCAAGGAACGGCGTAGGTGGAAAAGAGACGCTCATTTTCAAGTCGGTGCCAGTGCATTTGCCTGGAGTAAAGCTACCTATTCGAAGTCTGTGTTTGTGCTGGTGTGTGTCTGCCCAGGTAGCACACAAAGTCTTGAAAACGTCGTATTAAGGGATTCAACGTCTGAAACGGATTTTTGACCAAAATCGACGCATCAAAGACGTTCCAAACAAGATAGCTTAAAAACGAGGGGTGAATACGTTTTGATAACGTTAGAAGCCAGGCAGCTTAAAAACGAGGGGTGAATACGTTTTGAAAACGACTCAAGGCGCCACCGCCACGCCACGGCGCGTCAGCCTCTTTGCGGCTTCTACAATATTGAACAACCCATCAACGCGATCCAACCTTGCGCAAGGTGGCGATACCGTCGTCAAATCATGTGACCAAGGTGGCCACGTGATGCCCGGCAGCCGGGCGAGCCGGGCATAGTCGCGCCGTCATGGCGGCCTCGCGTCACCGCACTCGCATTGCGCTGTGGTGTGTTTGCGGCTGTTCTGAACGTGCTGCCGCTGCCCTTTGCTATGTAAGTGTTGCAGTGTTTTGCTGTCAAGAAAACGATATTCTGTGTTCAGTTTGGGTTGTGCGATATGTTGTGTGGTTTTAATTTAGAAATCAGTAGTGTTTTCAATTGTTATGTGACCAAGGCGGCCACGTTATTCGTGAAGCCGGGCATAGTTGCGTTATCGCACTCGCATGGCACTATGGTCTGTTTGCGACTGTTCTGAATGTGCTGCCGCTGCCCTTTGTCATGTAAGTGTTGCAGTGCTTTGCTGTCAAGAAAACGACATTCTGTGATTAGTTTGGGTTGTGCGATCTGTTTGAGCCGGGCATAATAGCGTTATCGCACTTGCATTGCGCTGTGGTATGATAGCGGCTGTTCTGAATGTGCTGCCGCTGCCCTTTGTCATGTAAGTGTTGCAGGGTTTTGCCGTCAAGAAAACGACGTTCTGTGATTAGTTTGGGTTGTGCGATCTGTTTGTGTAGTTTAACTTGGAAATCAGTAGTGTTTTCAATTGGAGGGCGCGGAGTGGGCGGCACTAATCAGCTCTTCAAGTTCATTGTCATGTTATGTGAGGCGCCTTTTCACTGACGCTGTAATTAAGGCGTTAAGGACAGTATAAGGACGAAAGTTAGAGGGACGAAATCGTGCCTGTGTGTCCCTAGCGTCGGGATCGGCCGCTATGCGTGATCCTAACAAGAAAGCATTTTGCAGAATGCGAAGAAAGGCGGCAAAATTTCTGTCTGTGCGCACCTTGCCGATCTCCGCAATAGAGCCGTCATCATGGTATTTTAGTCTCCCCTTTAGCAAGAGTGTTGCAGACAAGGGAACTGGTTCAAACAGGCTTTTCTTTTAATGATTCAGTACTAGTGCGGTATCCCAAAAGGTGAGGTCAAGTGCTCGCCCTATTTTCTTCCCTCGCGCTACAGCGCACTGTCAGAATTTTGCGTGCACCATACCGTGCTTTTATCGTTTGCGCTTCAGGTTCTCGATTGTGTTTTCGCCCCCTTTACCCACGTGATGGGTATTTCATGGTATTACCGGGTACCACATGTGTCCATATATTGTGTCCAATATATGAAACGGCCAAATTCGATTTTATTTGACGCCTCAAATGGTAGTAATGTATTCAGTCCCTTGTAGCTTTGTGCTTGTTATCAATTTTACTATTTGGCGAATGGATACAGCATGTACGCTGCATAACTCGCTTGTGGATACTGCATACGTGAGTCGAGTATGCCCTTGGTATAAAATAACTTGTATGCTTTAGGTAGTACGATTGTTTGCAGTTTGGGACATGTGTCGGAATGTACGCTGTGCGCCCTTCGCGCTTTACGGCGGCCTGCCGAGTTCGTGCGGGTGCCATGTGTGCGCATGGAGTTCGCAAAGCGCTCTCGCAGTTTATATATATATATATATATATATATATATATACATGTGTTCTGTTCGCGCACTTCGCACAACAGGGCATGTCGCAGTTCTTTGTCCTTGTGCAACACATTTTCCTAGCGTACGTCTGTGCATTATTTGATACCAGTTTCACACGGGGCTCTTTTAGCCGCTATCCAGTCCGTTACAAATCGAATTTCTCGGTCGTGATTGGCTCCTCTGCGCAAGCTACGAGAGTGAGCCAGTCGCATCGATAATTTCGATCCGGATCGGGCTTGATCGCGATCGAGAGCGGTCGTGTGACACCGGTTTTACACATGGCTTCCACATAGGGAACACTTTAAGTTCAATGCTACTGAGTGAAGAGCAAGTGCATATATATGCCATTGGTGGTATGTGGGCAAGTCTCTCTGGTGAAGCCTATACTTGTGCATTCAGTACATTTCAATTACCAGCGTAGTGCATCAATGTGTCTACTTCGACAAAATGGAGCACCAGTGCAGATATCTGAGCATACCTGTCCAGGGCAGCAAGTGTGTCTACATTGAAAGCACTACCAGCATGTGCGGCAGTTCTATTTCCAGCAGCGGGACTGCACAATAATCAGTAGGGTGCTCTCAAGCTGTTTATCTATGAAGCTCTGCCTGGACTGTGTGCCAAATATTTTTTATTTTTGGACGTGAAAGTGGGGGTGAATTGGTAAACATCAGTGGAACTGTGCCTGGACTTTGTGGCAAATGTTTTTGGATGTGAAAGTGTGAGTGAACTGGCAAAGAATTTGCTCTGGGCTACATGTGTTAAACGTTTTGCTCATTCAGAGTGCTTTCTTTTTTTACTTTAGGAGACTGGAGATGTGCGCAAAGTGTGACATGTCAGTGTGCTAATTAATGTATTTGCTGGTTTGCAAATTATTCGTTGCAACTTTGTTTTTGCCAGAGAGGTACAACTTTCCCTCTTGTAAAGGGCTTTTTCGATAAAACACTTACTATTTATTATGACCATTGCTTCCTTTGCTACACAAATGCAGCTTCCAGTGCATTCCAGTTTATTTCCATGTTTATGTAAGTTTTCTAATATGAGGCTTGCATATTCATTTCTCATGTTGTGGAGTGGCAAGATGCAGCATTATTGTCTCATAGTTCGCTGTACTACAGTAGTGTTCACTTGTTACACTGAATCCCCCGTTTAAGTATTCTGTACTAATTTCACTTTATTGCTTTTTTCTTGTATGGTTATTTTTTCTCGCCATTACCTTTTTTGATATATCCTAAAGGCAATATTTCCAATTTTGCATTGTTCCTATTTTTTTTATTTCTGTCACAGGATTGTTTTATGATGGTATGCGGTGGTATTTCTTTTTGTGCTCTTTTCAAGCTTCTAGCTGATTGGTAACATTGCTTGGAGGCAGTTACCATCCGATTCATACTCTTGCATTTTTCAGTCTACTTCTTCCATTCGCTCCGATGTCACTTCTGCATAACTCTAGTCCATCTAATAGCACGTGCACTTTACTATGATAAAATAGACACTTTAGTACACTCCAGGTTTTTCTGTTCGTTTTTGTATGTGTACTTGGAATTTTGTTTATGTGCTAATGAATGTTCACTTTCGAGTTCATTACGAATCCTTTCTGCGACTTTTGTCATTGTTGATGTACTTTTACTTCTATTTGCATTTCTCACACAGTTTGTTCGAACCTTGCATAAGCATTACATTTTAATAAAGTGTTTTTGCTTTGTCACAATGTTCTCATTTCATGCACTCTTGGCACGAAAGGCTTGGTCTGGCCACCTGCCAAGACGTGGCCATTTGTTCTTTGCAGGATGTCATTCCCATTATGGTTGTAAGCATCGTAGCTTACTAAAGGCGGTATTAAGGATTTATTATTCCTAACAGGCTCATTTTCGTGCTACTTGGTAGAGGATGCGCCGGCCATGCGGGGAACAGTGCTTGGCACTGCGCCGTGGCTCTTACAGTCAACACCGACGCTTCTACTCATCTGGGGCGCGATTGGAGATCGTTGTTCGAAACGCCCGATCAGTTTCACCTCACGCGATTGACCTAGGCCGTGCCAACGGGTGCGGCTGACGACGTCTGCGCGGCATAGGCCAGTCGCGTGAGGCGAAACTAAACGCGTGTTTTGAACAACGATGTCTGATCGCGCCCGTCACCCGCGAAAATTAGCTTCAGATGATCGTAAACCTTTCAAGACCGCTTCTAGACCAGCTTTTTGATAACGTCCTAAAAACGTTTAGAAATTGGTTACGAATAGTTCTGGCAAAGGGATTACTTGTGTCTTTCCCAATCCTATTTCTAGACCAGCTTTTCGAATACGTCTTGCAGACCTGTTCTAGATCGTCTCAAGAATGTAATTAAGCCGGACATTAGCAGAGATATACGACGTTTTCCCGCCGAAGTTCTCTCATTCGTGTCTTCTTTAACCCGTTTTTATCGTCTTGGATAAACGCTACGAAAACGTTACGTATCTCTTTTGTGCTACCTGGGTGAGAGGGTGTGTGCGTTCGCGTGTATGAGTGTGGGCAGATTCTCTATTCATTTTTTCTTGTGTTGATCTTTGCTGACACTCCTTTCAAAATTCTTTAGTAAATCACATGAATCCGTCAGATACGTTGGTTATGATAGTTCTCTTTAACATATACACATTGTTATAATGTGCAGGAGAAAATGTAGGTTTTATTTTAATTGAACTGATGAGACTGCAATTAAACCAAATATTATTGTCAGCAGGGGTGTAAAAAAAACAAATAAATCCACAAATTTCTTCATTAGTACTAGTAAAGGTAGGCGATGTAACTAAAATATGTTAAAATATGGTGTGATCATTGAATTTTTTTTCCGAATACAATATCCACAACCTATAGGAGGACCTGTTTAATAAAGGTTTTCTACCGCATTTTTGTAGTTTATGATACCTAACAAGTGAATCCCTATGTACACACCAAAGAATAAGAGACGAAGGTAGCGACATAAACTTTAATGCTTCATGACCATAAATGATGGCCGACTTGCCTCATATATTACTTCCTTAGGGGCACTTGGGTCAAGAAAACGAAGCGTAGCAGACAGAAAGAAGGACGGAATAGACCTGACGTTTTCTGGAGTTGCTATAGTGTGTGGCGGTATTAGTTACAAATGGTGCGCAGCTACATCGTTCAAGGAAGGTATTGCTGATCGCGCACAATCAAAGGAAAGTTGACTAGAATGTCCCTTATAAGTAAATATGTTCTCATTTATTGCTAAAGATAAAGGTCGGTGACTGGCAGTTGTCTAAAAGAACGATGACAGCGGCAGCTAAACGGACTATGGCCGTCAAGGTATACAATTATATAGAAAATGTCAAAGGAATGCCACTTCTAGATATCTACAAGTAGCTCTCGTCATCACATGCGTTTAAAGGTAATAAATCCTATCCCTGCACAGGTGGGTATTCATGTGACGCCAATGCCCAGATGTCTGCGGTGGCAATTTCTCAGAAATTATGCGCACCTACTTGGTTCTAGAAAGGCAATATCTGATGACGCACATTGAAAGAACAATTGAATAGAATGTTGCTTATGAATAAAGCTGTTCTTCTTGACTGCCAAAGAGAACGGTCGGTGACTGGTAGTTGATGAACAAAAAACTATGAGAGCGGCGACTAAGAGGACTATTATCGTCAAGGGATACATGTATATTGAATATACCTAGGGAATGCACTTCAGGATGTCTACAAGTAGACCTCATCAATTTTAATGCAAAGAAAGGGTGTCTTTTGAGTATGACATCAGTTTTAATATAGTGGATGCTATCCTTTCTCCGGAAGGTATTTAAGTGATGCCAATGCAGACATGTCTGTTGTGGTAAATTCTTAGAAATGATGCTCACCTTCATGGTTCTAGAAAGACCCCAGCTGATGACGCACATTCAAAGAAAAATTGACGTCAATGTCACTTATAAGTAATTAAGTTTTCAACGACTGCCAAACGCAGAGTTCGGTAAATAGAAACGCATGGAAAACAGTATGACCGCTGCAAATAAAAGGCCAACGAACATCTAGAGACTCAAGTATGCTAACAATGCCTGGGGATAGCCAAATATATGTATCCACAAGTAGCTCTTGTCATCACATGGGTGTGCACATAATTGATGCTACACCTCCCGCGATATGTATTCTTCTGATGGCAATGCACACATATAGGAAAAGTTGCATTCGACGTATTGTTTTACACAGAAGCTGCAAGAGCGAATTATCCTTATAGCGCTCGATGTAAAAGTGGAAAAGACATCATGGACGACGTCTTTATATTTTGGAAATCAATTTGATAGTCAGCCTGCTTAAGCACAAGAAAACATTTTTGGAGAGCTTGCACTTCTCCCGGAAAAATAAATACATTTTGAAACATATATTCTTATACATATAGAAAATGTTCATGTTGTGGTAATCTTACATTGAACAAAAAACAAGCGAGTTCAGGTTCGACATAAGGCAAAACACCAAATCGAAAAGGATACAATTTATTCAATGACTGTTATTACATGCTTACAGTTTCTCAGCCCACGGCACGAGAATAAGTATTGCAATGTTGTCATTACAGAACTCTTTCTACTTGCGATTATTGCAAGACATTTGTAGATAATGTGTTACAGCATCCAATGATCTGGCCAAACGTTGTCATCCCCCTGCAAATCGATTGACTGGCTATTTATTCTTTACTATATTCATCTGCGCTGAGAGCGCAACGCGTGGGCTACGCCACCCGTGATGCGTGTAGCGCTGCGTTATTTGACGACGTGGTAAAGAACTGAAGATTGCATTACGTAACCGAGCCGTCTTCACTGATTATTTCAAACCACTTATGCATCGGTTCCAAGGTCCGTGCCGCGAACGGTGACGGAGGTCACATATCTCCTGAAGAAGCTGGAGAATACATTGTCCTTATCCACAGCCAATTATCTGCTAAAGATTTCTGCAAATGATGGACTTTGCTGACTACTGCTTTCAAGAGATGTATTCAATAACACCCCATGTGAGCTGCTTAATTGCTTCTAATAAAATAAGGTGCCGCAGCAGGAACACATTCCCCCGAATTCGAAGCTAGTTCTGCGTTTTCTGTTTCTAAAAGATATCTAAAGGCCCATAAAACATGAACATGTGCAGGCTTTATGTGCATTTTTATGTGCATAAAACGTGCACATCAATATTAGAACGCCCCTCATTTAAGAGCATGCCACTGCGCTTTTGAAGCACGACATTTTAACAGATGCTAGCTGGTTTGCAGGTAAATACCGGGCATTGTGTTTTTCTTGGCGACTCAGTACGTCCTAAAGAAACGCCTTAACCAAATGTTATGCCGCCAACGATATATATGAAGCTCACAAGACATATTTCCGCGCTTGATACTATTGAGAGTCAGCAAAACAAAACTGGTAGCACAAGCTCTGCCAGTTAGATAGAAGCTTAAGGTTGTAGCTTTTGAAAACAAATTGGATGTACGAGATAACTGGGTGTGATGGCACGCTAGTAACTTCCGTATTATACTGCCGCTATCGTGGTGAGATAGCACGCACACAATTCTTTCAGCGGTAGCTATTATTACTATTATTACAGTTAGTATTATTTACTGTTCTTTATTTTACCATTATTACCATTTATTATTTATTATTATTACTGTTATCTCAATATTATTTTTGAGCTCATCTTGCGCCACTTGACCCATATCTCCTTCAGGCGAAATAAAATATGTCGATATGATGAGTGCTGCTAAGATAAACTCTTACTATCGTGCCTTTTCCGAAGGTTTCTTTATTTATTCTGAATTACCTTACAAGAAAAAGCTTTACCACAAACGATGATTGTCAGTGAAAACTAAGCAAACTGAACGAATAATAGCCCCAAAATAGTGAGGAACAGTGTGAAAGCAAGCAAAAAAGCGGGCAAGTAAGCTCCAGTTATATACATAGAAGGAGTGAGACAGGGCAATAGAGAGTCAGCAAACAAACGTTTCCTTGGCTGAGTCCCTCCACGGATCAGTGATCACCGACCCACTTGCCACCCACTCCAAAAATAATCATAAAGTGAAAGGAAGCTATGCGCTTTGAAAAAGTCTAGAGCTTCTGCCCTTTATTATATTTTTCTGCATAACTGTACTCAACCGCGGAAAGGTAACATGAAATACAGGCGCATTATTACTTGCAAGAAATTGCGTATTTGATTTCGGAAGAAGTTACCCAGGTTTATGATTTGTGTTGCTGGATGTTTTTTAATTTTCCTCCTTGTCAAATGTGCGTAACACTCTTTCCATTTTATTCATTAAAGAGACCAACACAATCTGGAGCCTCGCGTAATAGGGTGTATCGTAACGCCGTTCTGTATTTGGCCGTTGTATGAAAGCAACACGGTCAATAGGCGTCAAGGTTTACGAAACGGCAATAAAGATAAATTTTCAGGAGAGTGCATCAGTCGCTCATATTTCTATAAATTGAAAAAAAAAAAAGCCATAGCCAGCAGTCTCCTAGTAGCAGCGATTGTGGACAGCAAAGCAAATCGAAAAAAGAATGGGGTATACGATCCCAATGAAGCAATAAAAAACAAAGAGCGCGAATATTGTCTTGAAAAATTATCAGTTTAACCGAAAGGTGAAACACCGACTGCGATATCAAATGAGTGGTTAGCTGTACGACGTAAGAATATTAGTTTTATCGGCCGTATAAACATGCAAAGATTCGCTTACTAACTAAATTATCAATGATAGAATGTGGAACCGTGACGGGACGAGGACGTGGAATGAAACAAACACACATAGACAGTGCTGTCTTTATGTGTCTGCCTATTTCTACGTCCTTGTTCAGTTGCGCCTAAACAATGTATCATAATATCACACCAACTAGCCCGCGAACGTGTTATAAATAATTACGAAACATGGTATCCCGCACGCGCAGCTAAACGTGAACAGATCTCGCTCGATGAGCGCAAGAACACGCTGTGAAAATGCTGGAGTGAAGAATTGCAGCAGCAGCAAGCGAATGGACCTTCCTGCATCTGTCGCTTCAACCCGAACAAAACTTTGAAAATACCACTCCTACGAAGCCACTGGAACTACGCGCACTCTGCAAACACCACAAATCGCTTTGAATATGACGCCAGCTCGGCCGCGCAGTTTGGCAACGTCGCCGATCGCTTTCAAGACACACCAGCGCCGGCAATGCGTCCCTACAGCGTTCACCAAAGGCGCTCACTTCGGTGTCCGCCATTCGCGAGTCGAACGCTGGAGTAGACCATGCGGATGAGAAAGTGTGATTGTGAAGAGGAAGAGGCGCTATCTTCTGCAGCCCACTAGCGAGCCCGACTCAGCCCCTTGGGGTAGTGCAGGAGACATCACGAAGAAAGAAAAAATGTGAAGAGAGAGAAGGTCGGGACCATTGCAGAGTCCCGTACCATAGTGTTCCGCTGTTAGCGGTAGCATTGCGGCACATTCACAATTTACACGACAGCACTGTGTCCTCCAGGAACGTAGGAAGGCGCCTGAAGGCGGAGCCGTGGTGCCGGCCGGGAAACCGCCGCTTGGATGCCGAGACCCCGGGGAGTCCGAGGCGTGTGAATGAGACCTGGAGAGACGTGTCACGACTCTGTACGGAGGGGAAGACGAGGATGACATCGCGGCGCCCTATGAGGCGCCGTGCAAGAGCACGCCCGTCACTCGCCTGGCTTCAGGGATTCGGGCACGACGGGAGAGGACGCGCTTCCGGCCCGCGTTCCTCGCTCGCGCACGCGAGATGGAATCGCCTTCCCTTGCTCACCATCGCATGCTTTAACTCGCACATACCGCATAGGGCGCACGACTACGGTTTTATCGCCCCAGGACTTTATACAGAACCTCACGGCAATGGCGACGCCAGAGAAGCACCTCCAGTGTCCATTTAATTGCGATCGTTATAACCCTTTCTGCAGGCTCCCTTCCATAATTGTGTTTTTGGTACACGAGTGTTTGTGATGCCTAACGAGTTCACAAGTAAAGTGTGCAGTTAAAAAGCAATAAAATGAAGTTTAATTATATAAATGCAAGCAAGGCAAATTCTAGTCCATTTGGTGCGATATTCTCTGTAAATAGCAGCCTCAAAACTCTCCAAAAAGTGTACAGTAGAGGTAAAACAGTGCACATACTCGATATTCTCCCTTGTTTATATGTGCCCTTGTTACCTTGTTTGTCTTTCGAATATTTAAACTGTTGAAAAGAGTACTTGGGCCTTAGGCTGCAAAAATGCATCACCTATGACGTACATTGCGAGAAAACTTCTTGTGAAGTCTCAAGGGATAACATGAATGATAGTTGTGAACTTGCACTTGACTGAAGATCAATACCAATAACATGCGACAAGACCTACCATAGACATATGATTATGAAAGTAAAAATTGACGTCTGTAGCACTCATATGTATGACCCATTTCAAATAAGACATATTTGACCCAATTATTCACATATGTAGCATGCATACAAGGGGATGTATGCGAGGCGATGTAATCTTCCTCCATCTTGCGTAAGTTTCTAGAACCGATTTTTCAAGCCTCGAATTATAGCGTTATAGAAGAATAGTTTCTGTATACAAACAAAAGAATGATAGGTTATTATAAACAGGATCCGCTGTATATCGTGGAATATCTAATATTTGATATTTTTCTGACAATTTTAGACATTACGTACATGACAATGTACATGAACTGAACTGCTATTTTTTGAAAAAAAAAAAGCTATAAGTAAACTGGAAAAAAAATCAACAGTCGTCGGGCAAGGACAAATTTACGAAATGTTTTTTTTTTATTCAGTGTGCCGTAGTACTGAAGGCCACAAAAGCGCATTGTGGCAAATATTTTTATTTCCATTCAACTGGAAATAAATGAGTAGCTCGAGGTAATATCCAGATTCCTGCATAAAGTCACTTTTTCGTTGTGATAGCCAATTGCATATGCGCTAAAGGCACATTTTTGGCGCCACCGTGATGCTCCGTATAAACTGCCAGAGCGATAATATCATCACCGCGCACCGTGCCCTGTATGCACGATTTGAAGCACGTCAGGTTGAACCGGCAAAGGCGGCTCAATCTTACATGCGTGAGTGAGGAAGGCAAGGCTAAAGCAGGCCACCTTCTGTGGAACAGGAAGCCCGGCGGGGCGTTCTTCTCCGGCTAAGGTGGAAATCGTTCACTACGTGCAAGAGTTCCTCGCTAACCGTAAAGCCATAATAGCGGCAGGGGACGCCAAATCCAAACCAACAGAAATAGGCAGCCAGGCAAGAGCAGAAGGTTCGGTGCTTTCTTCTTGCTAAGCGAAGCGCCAAATGTAGTTTTGCAAAAAATTATGTTGGAATGGACGCTCGCCTTTTCAGTTAATATTACCACGTGGCTTCTCAGCTGTGCACCTGTGCCCATGGCTTACGGACAACGGCTGTTTCGAGTGTACGCACTTTCCGAAACCTACAGCGATAAATGTTTGGTAGCTACAATGGGCCGATCGGGTCTGGCATGGAATTTGCGCTATCTGTCGCGAAAGTTTGGCGCTTGTTTCTTGACAGTCTTATAATAATATCCACACATACGTGATCGCCTCTGTTTTGTCTATCGACGCCCGATTTCGTGTATGTTGCTGTTGCTGGGGTAGTTACTTTTGGTTATATAATTATACGGGGATCAAGTTCGCTCCAATAAATATTTGTCTGCCCGCACGTTCGTCTTGTGTATGTAGCGGTGTGTGGAAACACTCTTGACAATATGCTGCATTACGAGAAGAGCTTCCTTCTGTGCACTTAATCAACCGGATGCCGGACAGATGGAGCACAAATAAGATCATTTCCTTGGTACCTTGGAATGTGTAGCTTGAAACACAACATAGCTGTTCGGATGTAATTGCCGTTGCAAACAATCGCATTCCATTCTTTATACCGCTTAATGGGCAAGCCAATTAACCGTCAGATTTCAGCATTCACATGTGCATTTTTCACATCAGCGCTGTTCCACCTAATTCTGATCACAGCTGTGAAATTGTCTTTTTATCGTGATGCAGCGTTATTGACACTCAATAAAACAATAGAATATGGTTTAAATTTCAGTGCCAGTGACTTTAACATTTCAGATATGAGCATATAAGAGCGCCATATGAACATATGTACATATACAAATGAACCAGATATGGTCTTCTATGACATTTAGGTCACCCATATGTCGGCGCTAATGAAATTGGAGATAAATGGCCATATATTGGCTTTATGTAGTACATGTGGCTACATCAAGCCAATTTTGTAAATAACCACATATTGAAGTGTTATATGAGGCCTGGACCAATATTTTCGTAAGGGACGAATCAGTCTCGGCACGGGTGCCAAGTAGAAGCTAAAATTTTTGCCTCTGAGTTTTTGAAGCTTCAGCCACTGTAGCTTCCGGCATAACCCTCTCAACATCTTCTGTTTATTTGGCGTATAATACTGTGCCCGAGCCTATTAAGAGTGAGACAAGCGTATCTCACAGTGCGGTCAATGTCTTTTCGTGCGGCCACCTCTGATTCTTAGTGGCTATCGAGCATCACAGTCTCCAATGTAATCGAACGTGAGAAACTGTACTGGATTCACACTGGAGGCGCCGCAAGACACTCGTTTTTCCACTGGGATGGAAGAAATTCCCTTGTAAGAAATGATAGCTCAACATTTAGACTGTTCTATTGTGGCTTTACTAGAATGGACCACTGCAAGGGATGGCGTAGGTGGAAAAGAGACGCTCATTTCCCTGTCGGTGCCAGTGCATTGGCCTGGAGTATAGTTACCTATGTGAAGTGTGCGTTTGTGCTGGTGTGTGTCTGTGAGGGTGTGTGCGTTCGTGTGCGTGTGTGTGAGTGTGGGCAGATTCTCTATTCATTTTTGGTTGTGTTGATGAGAGTGCTGATTTCTGCATCCTTGTTCAATTACGCTTACATATTTTATCATAAATTCACACCAACTAGCCCGTGAACGTGTTATAAATAATTACTTAACAAGGTATCCCTTGCGGAATACTTGAACTCATCTCGCTCGATGAGCGCGAGAACACGCTGTCAAAATGCTGGAGTGAAGAATTGCAGCAGCAGCAAGTCAATTCACCATCGTGCATCTCTCGCTTAAACCCGAACGAAAATTGGAAAATACCCCTCGTATGAAGCCACTGGCACTACGCGCACACTGCAAACAACACAAATCGCTTTAAATATGACGCTAGCTCGGGCGCGCAATTTGGTAAAGTCGCAGATTGCTTTCAAGACACACCAGCGCCTGCACTGCGTCCCTACATCCTCATTATCATCATCATCACCAGCCTGGTTACGCCCACTGCCGGCCAAAGGCCTCTCCCATACTTCTCAACCTACCCCTTTCATGTACTAATTGTGGCCATGTTGTTCCTGCAAAATTCTTAATCTCATCCGCCCACGTAACTTTCTGCCATCCACTGCTACGTTTCCCTTCCCTTGAAATCCAGTCCGAAACCCTTAATGACCATCGGTTATCTTCCCTCCTCATTACATGTCCTGCCCATGCCCATTTCTTTTTCTTGATTTCAACTACTATATCATTAACTCGCGTTTGTTCCCTCACCGAATCTGCTCTTTTCTTATCCCTTAACGTTACAGCCATCCTTCTTCTTTCCATAGCCCGTTTCGTCGTCCTCAATTTAGGTAGAACTCTTTTTGTAAGCCTCCAGGGGCCCTATAACGTAAAACTATTCCAATATGTTTCTATTCCAATTTCCTGACGTCAAATTTGCGTAACCACCGACGCAAGCACCGGGCGGTCACCCACAGGGTTGTCTGAACAAACCGATCAAACGCTCTCCTCGTTCATAGGAGGTCACTTTTGTTTGCTTGAAAAACGAATAACATTGCCTACACTGAGCGGCTTGTCGTATCTAATTGGCTGACAAGAGGCGAGGAGAACGCTCAAGTGGAGAGGGATTCGATGGGGCTGAGCCACTGCACTGAAAGTCGATAACTGGATGAAGAGGGTGGTGCCGGCGGCTACGATTGGTCGGCTTTCCCTTACTTAGCTTGCGGTGGGTGGTCGAAAATCGCGCCGGCATGCAACGGAAGCTCAAGAATGACGCTAAAACGGACCCTCAGCGAATAAGAGTTGGCAGAATGAGGGGGTAAACGTGCCGAAAATGCTCGAAAACGTTACACAGCCACGCAAGAAGTTTTATCATACGCAAATACACCCATGCTCTCCGGCAGGTGCGAGTAGCCAGCGTCTGAGCGATCGGCGGCAGCCGTCTTCTATTCCTTTCGGAACGGGGCAGCCTGCGGTTATTCCGAAAAAAAATCAGTTTTGTTCGGCATATTAATACATCTTTATCGCATACACGTCACTTTGACGCGGTGAGTTCTTGTGGTTTTGTGACGTCGCGTGACAGGCAGGTGAAGTGGGTGCAGCCCGAAAACTTTTTACCAATAGCTGAGGGCTAATGGCGAAAAGGGGTCGTATAAGAAATAACTGTTTTTCTTTCTTCTGTCAAATCATGCATAATCAGTGTGTACACATCATATCAGATGGGGACGTATCGCGGTTTTCGTGATGTCGCGTGACAGACAGGTGAAGTGGGGGTGGTCTAAAAAAGTTTTTGACCAATCGTGGAGGACTGATAGCAGAATTGGAATAGAAAAGTTTGGAATAGTTTTACGTTATAGCGCCCCAGGTTTCTGCCCCGTAGGTGAGTACTGGTAAGACACAGCCGTTATACGCATTTCTCTTCAGGAATAATGACAACCTGCTGTTCATGATCTGAGAATGCCTGCCAAACGCACCCCAGCCCATTCTTATTCTTCTGACTATTTCAGTCTTATGATCCGGATCTGCGTTCACTATCTCTCCGAAGTAGATCTATTCCCTTTCCACTTCCAGTTCCTCTCTACCTATCGTAAGCTGTTGTTCTCTTCCGAGACTGTTAAACATTATTGTAGTTTTCTGGAGATTAATTTTTAGACCCGCCCTTCTGCTTTGCCTCTCCAGGTCAGTGAGCATGCATTGCATTTGGTCCGTTGAGTTACTAAGCAAGGCAATATCATCAGCGAATCGCAAGTTACTAAGGTATTCTCCATTAGCCTTTATACCAAATTTTTCCCAATCCAGGTCTCTGAAAACATCGTGTAAACACGCTCTGAGTAGCATTGGGGAAATCGTATCTTCCTGTGTGACGCCTTTCTTTATGGGGATTTTTTGCTTTCGTTATGGAGGACTACGATGGCTGTGGAGCTGCTATAGATATCTTTCACTATTTTTAGATACGGCTCGTCTACACCCTGATTCCATAATGCCTCCATGGCTGCTGAGGTTTCGACTGAATCAAACGCTTTCTCGTAATCAATGAAAGTTATCTGTAAGGGTTGGTTATATTGCCCACATTTCTGTATCACCTGATTGACAGTGTGAATATGGTCGACTGTTGAGTAGCCTTTACGGAATGCTGCCTGGTCATTTGGTTGACAAAAGTCTAAGGTGTTCGGGATTCTATTTGCGATTACCTTAATAAATACTATATAGGCAACGGGCAGTGAGCTGATTGGTGTATAATTTTTCAAGCATTTTGCGTCCCGTTTATTTTGGATTAGGATTACGTTAGCGTTCTTCCAAGATTCCGGTAAGGTCGAAGTCATATGGCATTGCGTATAAAGGGTTGCAAGCTTTTCTAAAACAATCTGCCCGCCATCCTTGAAGAAATTTGCTGTTACCTGATCCTCCCCAGCTGCTTTCCCCCTTTGCATAGCCCGCAAGGCTTTCTTTACTTCTTCCGGCGTTACTTGTGGGATTTCCAATTTTTCTAGACTATTCTCTCTTCCATTATCGTCGTGGGTGCCAGTGGTACTGTTTAACTCTCTATAGAACTCCTCAGCCACTTGAACGATCTCATCCATATTAGCAATGATATTGCCAGCATTGTCTCTTAACTCATACATCTCATTCTTGCTTATTCCTTGTTTCTTCTTCACTGCTTTTCGGGTTCCTCCGTTCCTAAGAGCATGTTCAATTTTATCCATATTATACTTCCTATGCGAGCTGTCTTGCGCTTGTTGATTAACTTGGAAAGTTCTGCCAGTTCTTTTCTAGCTAGGGTTAGAGGCTTTCATACATTGGCGTTCCTTGATCAGACCTTTCATCTCCTGCGATAGCTTACTGGCATCCTGTCTAACGGAATTACCACCGAATTCTATTGCACATTCCTTAATGATGCCCATAAGATTGTCGTTCATATCCTCAACACTAAGGTCATCTTCCTCAGTTAAAGCCTAATACCTGTTCTGTAGCCTGATCCGTCCTATAGGGTCCACCAAAGGGGTTTACCTCGGTGTCCGCAATTCGCGAGTCGAATGCGTGATCAGACCATGAGGTTGAGAAAGTGTGATTGGGAAGAGGAAGAGGCGCTATCTTCTGCAGCCCACTAGGGAGCACGACTCAGCCTCCTATGGTAGTGGAGGAGACATAAAGAAGAAATATAAAAGCACAAGAACGAAAAGGTCGAGACGATTGCAGAGTCCCGTGCCATAAGGTACCGTTGTAAGCGGTAGCATTGCGGCGTAATCACAATTTACACTATAGCCCTGCGGTTCTCCAGGAACGTAAGTAGGTGCCTGAAGGCGCAGCCGTGGTGCCGGCCGGGAAACCGCAGCTGGGTTGCCGAGACCGCTAGGAGTCCGAGGCGTCGGATTGAGACGCAGAGAGAAGCCCTCTCTGTGTGTCCACTCTGTAAGGAGTGGCAGACAAGGATGACATCGAGGCGCCCTAGGAGGCGCCGCGCAAGAACGCGCCCGTCAATTGCCCGACTTCCGTGATTCGGGCGTGACGGTAGAGGACACGCTTTCGGCCCGCGTTCCTCGCTGGCACACGCGAAATTAAACCGCGTTCCCCTGCTCACCATCGCACGCTTTCTCTTCCACTTACAGCATACGGCATGCAACGACGCTTTTATCGCCCTAGGACATAATACAGAACCTCACGGTGACGGCGCGGGTGACACCATAAATGCACCTGCTGTCTCCGTATAACGGAAATCGCAATATAAGGTTTTGCAGGCTCCCTTCGAGAATTCCTTTTGTAGTACATGAGTATCTGTGATACCTAGCAGGTTCAATAGTAAAGTATACGTTAAAGAACCATAAAATGAAGGAGCATTATGCAGTTCCAAGCAATGGAAATTCTTGTCCAGTTCGTACGATATCTCTGTAAACAGCAGACAAAACACCCCAAAAAATGTACAGTAAAGGTAAAACAGGGCTCATACTCGGTATTCTCACTATTGTATATGTGCTCTTATTGCCTTGTATCTCTTTCGAAATGCCAAAATGTTTAAAAGAGTACTTGGGCCTTAGGCTGCACAGAAGTATTACCTATGACGTACATAGCCAAAAAACTTCCTGCGAGGTCTCACGGTAATAGATGAATGATGGTTGCGAACTTCCACCTGACTGAAGATCAATACCAATAACATGCGGCAATACCTACCATAGACATCGAATTATGAAAGTAAAAAGTGACGTCTGTTGCACTCCTACAATTGACATATTTCAATTAACACATATCTGACACAAAAATTCCCATACTCAGAATTCAGAATTTCTTTTTTTTTCCGAAGGTTTTTTTTTTTATTATTCGAAGTTGGGTCATATTACAAGTATTTAGTATGGAGAAGGAGGTCCCATACTCAAGGACTGTATCGGGACCTCTTGTACAGGAACCGTTATTGTAGTTAACACCTAAAAGCAACGACAGCATACAATAAGGAAGTATACAAGAAACAAGAAAAGAATGGATACTGATCAAAATACAGAATTGATTACAAGAAATAACAATGTTTAGCATATGTTATGGTAGCAGCAAAATTGTGCGGGAACAAAGTACCAGCAGTTTATTTACAACAACAAAAGAAAAAAAGAGAGAAAAGAAAGAAATAGAAAAACGCGAACAATGACCGACTACAGTTATCCTTGTCGTTAATCTGTAAATAAAATATGCACTTTTAGTTCTCTTTTGAAATGTGATAAAGATCTTGCGTTTTTCATTGTTAAAGGAAGGGTGTTCGATATTGATATGGAAGGGATTTTTACAGTCTGTTTACCATAGTTAGTGCCGATTCTTGTTAAAGAAAACTGTTATTCAACGCAAATCTGGTGGTACTATGAATGATCAGGTCAGAAGGCAAAAATGGGATCGATGGTAGCTCATTATTCACAAATCTGTAGAAAAAAATATCTAGGTTGTAACTAGTGAGTCCAGATATGGTAAAGATGTTATTCTCATGTAGTAGTGAAGTAGCATTAGAAAAGCGTGGGCTGTAAGTAATTATTCATATGGCTCGGTTCTGAACTGTATGGAGAGACTCAATATGAGTATTATATGTGTTTCCCTAACATATTATGCCACAAGTAATGTGAGAGTGGACAAAAGAGTGGTAAAGGGAGAGTAATGTGGCACGTGTGAAGTAAGGGCGTGTTTTGATTATGATGCGTACACCGTAAGCTATTTTCTTTTTTATGTGAGCAATATGATTGGGATATTTCAAATTACAATCAAGTAGAATACCAACGAAAGATGAACATGAACTTGGAGGAAGGCGGTGAGAACCGAAAGTGATAGGTGGAATGGATGGTATGGTTTCGCTGATGAGATGACAATACAACAAATTTAGTCTTAGCTGCATTAATTGATAACATGTTAACATTACACCACCTTAGGATAGTTTCTAAGTCAGCATTTAACTTATTAACGAGAGATGAGATATCTTTATGAAAGGTGAATATAGTGGTGTCATCTGCGTACCGAATGCATTCGGTGGAGGAAAGACAGTTAGGTAAATCATTAATATAAACCAAAAACAAAAGTGGCCCCAGGATAGCTCCCTGGGGCACACCAACGTTAGTAATTCACTGTCGAGAATAAGCGTTGGAAATGGAAACAACTTGAACTCTGTTATATAAGTAGCTCTTTAGTAGTGAGAGAGCAGGCCCACAAATGCCAATTGCTTCGAGCTTCGAAAAAAGGATATTATGATTTATGCTATCAAATGCTTGTGTTAGATTGATAAAAACGGAGGCGGCAAGAAATCCTTCGTGAATTAATTTTTTTAGTTGATCAGTAAGATAAATGGGTGCCAGCTCTGTGGATTACCTGTGGCGAAATCCAAAAAGGCCTGAAGAGAATATTAAATTTAGAAAGGTATTTCGTTAGCCGTATTTCAATTAGTTTCTGAATAACCTTCCCAAAAAAATGGTAGAATGCAAATAGGTCTGTAATTATTTAAGATTGAGCTGTCGCCTTTTTAAAAAAAACACTGGGATCATTTTGCCACGCTTGAGTTAAGATGGAATTAAACCAGTCTTAAATATTAAATTAACAATAAATGAAAGTATATCTGAAATTAAGTGCACAATTAATTTAATGTTAGCAGGGCGGACCTCGTCACTTCCAGCGCTGGTCAATTTTAGATTATTTATAACGGCAGTTATTTATTCTGGGGTTATAGAAAATAAAAATAATGAATGAGGTAGACGGTGCATGCTCATTGCCTGTGTAGGGGAAGGTAAATTGTAAGGAAAGAAAAAACTACTAAAGCAGCAGCCATATCGGCAGGGAAATTCAGCTCGACTTTATCATTTAAAATTCTGTATACTTGGTTTATTCCTGTGTTCCTGTTTAAGAAAGAGTTGATAATCTGCCATTTCTTTTTACTGTTATTAGCCACCTGGAAATTTTTTGCTCGAAATACAATCGTTTAGCTGATTTTAGTTTACAGGTAAGAGTGTTACAGAAGTTTTTTATATCGGGCACGCAAGTTCATGGTAAACGGTTGCTTCTTGGTTTTCCTATAAGCTTATACCGTTTATGCAAGGTTTTTAACTGCCGCGAGACCCATGGATTGTGAGAAAACGCTAAAGTTCTATTACATTTCTTTTCTGAGGTGAACTGTCGTAAGTATGGTATAATACGTGACAAAAAGGTGGAAAAGGCTTTCTGTGGGTTGTTTAGCAATTTAATTTCAGACCAATTTGTATTAAGAACAGCAGTTATGAAGCCGATGTGGTCCAGAACATCTTTAGTATGTGAAAGTGGCCAAGGTCGTACGTTCGATTTGAAGCGTAAGAGCAGGGGATAATGATCATTGATATTGATGTGCAAAACTTTTGCCACTGGTGAATGAAGGAGGTGAGAAAGAGCATGATCAATAAATGTACCCGTGCCGTTAGAAACTTCACGTGTGGGGACGTAAATTAAACTATCATATCCGTAGCAATGAAACCAACTAGTATAGTGAATACATATGGGGGATGTTTCATCGAGTAAATTAATATTTACATCACGCATTATGACAACAATCTTATTTTCTAGTGATATAGTGTGTAAGTTATGATCAAGATTGGCACAGAAATCATTAACTGATGATGAAGGAGAACGGTAAATGCCGCCAAATATGAAATCCTTGTTGTCCTGAGCAAGAAAGCAGTTGCTGAATTCAATCCAAACAGATTCGCAATTAGTAATTGTTAAGGATAGGTCATGTCTTCTTCCATAAGCAATATTAGGAGCAACAAATATGGCCGCACCACCGTGACAGCTCGTTAATCTATTGCAGTATTCCGATTTATAGTTAGGGAAGCGTTACAAATTTTTGTCGTCGTGAGATTTATTTATTTATTTATTTATTTATCATACCCTAAGGGCCATTATGGCATTATAGAGGGGAGTGGTTACAAGCAAAACGGGTAAATTCAACAAACAGGAGTTACTTGAGCAGAAAATTATGTATATAAGTATGTATAAACAAAACTGTTTAACAAATGGCACCTAGATATACAATGTTAGCTAAGGCATTTGTGAGTACAGGTTGAACAGTATGAAAAAATAGGTTCCTAGTTATACAGTGCTAGCTATGGCATTCTTGAATAATTGGTCATCTGCGATAGTGGCTATCGAGGCGGGGAGGTGATTCCACTCATTGGAACTGCGTGGTACAAATGACTGCAAAAAAGCGTTTGATCTGCAAAATGAAATGCTGACCTTATGAATGTGGTCTAGTCTGGGTGATACATACGGAGGCGGAGAAATAAGTTTGTTGCGTAGCAGCGGGTGATGAAATAATTTATGAAAAAGGCACAAACGGAACAATTTTCTACGTGATGACAAGGACGGTAGGTTAAGACTAGATTTCATGGCACTGATACTCGCGGTTCTATTATAGTTAGAAAGAATGAAACGAGTAGAGTTATTCTGAACCATTTCCAGTGAGTGTATTAGGTTTACATATAGATAACCAAGATTCAGTAATGAAAATTAGGGAAAATGAACTAGTTCGCGATGTGAGGGAATTATCGATTGTGTCGAAGTGCTTATGAAGACTCGTCGCTTTAAAATGAATGATAGAATGAAATCCGCTTAAAAAGGAATTCACTTGATGTAGCATACATACGAGGGTACGTTAGTTTTTCCTTTCGGGAACCTTCCTCCATCTTGCGTAAGCTTGCAGAACTGATTTGTCAAGCCTCTAATTATAGCGTTATAGAATAATAGTTTCTTTATACGCACAGAAGAATGATAGGTTATTATAAACAAGATCCGCGGTATATCGTGGTATACATAATAGTGGATATACTTCTGACTATTTTACACATTGTGTGCATGTGATTGAGTACTGCTGAACTGTTATTTGTTGTAAAAAACAGCTATATTAAACTGCAAAAAAATCATCAACGTTTGTCGGGCAACGACAAATTTACTAAATGTTATTTTTTTATTATTTAGTGTGCCGCAGTGCTGAAGGCCACAAAAGTGCATTGTAGCAAATATTTTATTTCCAGTTTCACTAGAACTAAATGAGTAGCTCTAGGTAATACGCGGATTCCAGCATAAAATAACTTTGTTATTGCGATTGCCAATTGCATATACATCAAGGCACCTTTCGCCGCCACCGTGATACTCTGTATAAACTGCCAGAGCGATAAAGTCGTCACCGCGCGGCGTATGCTGTAAGTGCGAGGTAAAGCACGTGAGGTTTAGTCGGGGAAGGCTGCTCAATCTCACATGCGTAAGCGAGGAAGGCGAGGCTAAAGCGCGCCCTCTTCCGTCGCACGCGAGGCTCGGAGAGGCGTTCTTCTACGGTTCAGGAGGAAATCTTCCACTACATGCAAGTGTTCCTCGCTAACCCTAAAGCCATAATAACGGCAGGGTACGCCAGATACGAAGAAACAGAAACAGGCAGCCAAGAGACAATACAAGGTTCGGTGTTTTCCTCTTGCTGAATGAAGTGCCAAATTTTGTTTTGCAAAAGGTTATGTTGGAATAGAGGCTCGCCTTTTCAGTTAATATTACCACGTGGCTTCTCGGTTGTCTACCTGGGCAAGTGGCCCTAGGATAACGATTGTTTTGAGTGTAAGCAATTTCCGAAATCTACAGCAATACAAGCTTCGTACTTAGAATAGCCCGATCGTGTCTGGCATGGAAATTGCGAAATCTGTCACGAACTATTTTGGCGCTTGTTTCTTGACAGCCTTTTAATAATGCCCACACATACGTGATCGCCTGTGTTTTGTCTATCGACGCCCGAGTTCGTGCATGTTGCTGTTGCTGGGGTAGTTACTTTTGGTTATATAATTTTGCGCGCATCACGTTCTCTTCAACAAATATTTGTCTGGCCGCACAATGGCCTTGCGTAGTTACCGGTGTGCGGCACAACTCTTGACAATATGCTGAGTTACGAAAAGAGCTTTCGTCTGTGCACTTAATCATCTGGATGCCGGCCAGATGGAGCACAAATAAGATTATTTCTTTGGTATCACGGAATGTCTAGGCTGAAAGTCAAGATCGCAGTTCGGATGTTATTGCCGTTGCAAACATCGCATTGCATTCGGTATAGAGCTTGATTAGCAAGCCAATGAACCCTCTGATTTCAGCATTCAGATGTACCTTTATAGAATCCGGGCTGTCCCACCTTATTCTGATCACAGCTGGCAAATTGTCTTTTTATCGTGATGCTGCAATATTTGTACACCTTAAACCAACAAAATATGGTTTAAATTTCAGTGCCAGTCACTTTAACTTTTCAGATATGAGCATAGAAGTTCGCCATATGAACATATGTACATATACAAATTAACCAGATATGGTCATTTATGACATTTCAGTTGTCCATATGTCGGCGCTAATGAAATTGGAGATCAATGGCCATATATGGCATTTATATGGCACATCTGGCCGCATCACACCAGTTTTGTAAGTAACCATATATTAAGGTGTTATATGGGTCCTGGTTACACTGGAAGCATAGCGCGCAGAAAAACGAAACACGAAGACAAGATAGGACGAGGACCAACCAGCCCAAGCCTATACATTCCTGAATATGGGTCCTGGTGAGGTATTTTGGTTAGGGACGTATCAGTCTAGGCGCGAGTGACATGTAAAAGCTAAAATTTGTGCATCTGAGTTTTTGAAGCTTCAGCCAGCGTAGCTTCCGGCATAAACCAGTGATACATGTCCAAATCTCGTGTGTATTTAGCGCGTAATACTGTGCCCGAGCCTATTAAAAGTGAGACAGGCGCATCTTCCAGTACGGCTAATCTATTTTCGAGCGACCCCCTCTGATTCTGAGTGGCTATCGAACATCACAGTCTCTAATGTAATCCAACGAGAGAAAACATGCTGGATTCACACTGAAGCGCCGCAAGACACTAGTTTTTCCACTGGCATGGAAGAAATTTCCTTGGAAGAAAGGATAGCTCCACACTTAGACGCTTCTATTGCGGTTTTACAAGAATAGATGACTGCAAGGAACGGCGTAGGTGGAAAAGAGACGCTCATTTCTCTGTCGGTGCCAGTTCATTTGCCTGGAATGAACCTACCGATGTGAAGTGCGTGTTTGTGCTTGTGTGTGTCTGAGAGACTGTGCGTGTGAGTGTGGGAAGATTCCCTATTCAATTTTTATTGTGTGTTTCTTTGGTGACACTCCTTTGAATTTGCTTAGTAAATGAAATGAATCAGCCAGATGGGTTCGTTAGGATTGTTATCTTTACCATATACACATTGTTCGAATGTGAAAGAGAAAATGTAGGTTTTCTTTCTAATTGAACTGATGAGACCGCCATTCAAACAAATATTCCTGGCAGCAATTAGGTAGAAAACAAAGAAATCCACAATGCCGTTTATTAGTAGTAATAAAGATACGTAATGTAACATTAGTAAACCAAATTAAGGTATGAACATTCAATCTTTTAAAAAAGAATCTGGAAAACATTCATCAAGATCTGTTTATTGAACATATTCTACCGCATATTGTAGTTTATGATACCTAAAAAGTGAATTCATTTGCATGCAACAAAACACAAGGGACGAAGATAGTGACATAAAAGATAATGTTTCAAAAGAATAAAGGGTGGCGGACTTGCTATATAATTACTTCCTTAGGGGAACACTGCAGAAGAAAACGAAGCGTAGCAGACAGGTAGAATGACGGAATGGCTTTGACATTTTGCCGAGTTGCTACAGTGTGTGGCGGCATTGCATTAGAAATGATGAGCAGCTACTTCGTTCAAGGAAGGTAGAGCCGATTACGCACAATCAAAAGAAAATTGACTAGAATGTCCCTTATAAGAAAATATGGTCTCATTTATTGCTAAAGATAAAGGTCGCTCACTGGCATTTGATTAAAAAAAAACGATCACAGCTGCAGCTTAAAGGACTGTGAACGTCAAGGGATACAATTATAAGGAAAATGCTAAGGGAACACGCTTCTCCGTATCTAAAGGTGGATCTCGTCATTACATGCGTTTAAATATAGCAGATGGCGTCACATGTGACGCCAATGCGCACATCTCTCCGGTGGCAATTTCTTAGAAATGATGCGCACCTACTTGGTTCTAGAAAGCCAATATCAGATTCAATCAATATCAATATCAATATCAGATCAGACATTGAAAGAAAAATTGACCAGAATGTTGCCTATAAGTAAAGATGTTCCCCTTGACCGCCAAAGATGAAGGTCGGTGACTGGCAGCTGATGAAAAAGAAAAAAATCACAGCTGCCGCTACGAGGACTATGATCGTCAAGGGGTACATGTATATTGAAAATAGCTATGGAGTGCACTTCTAGATATCTACAAGTAGTTCTCCTAATTCCTAATGCAAAGAAGGGGCGGTTCTTGAGTATCACATACGTTGAAATACAGTCGATGCTATCCCTTCTCCGGTAGGTATTTATGTGACGTCAATGCACACATGTCTGTTGTTGTAAATTCTTAGAAATAATGCTCACCTAGTTGGTTCTAGAAAGGCCCTATCTGATGACGCACATTCAAAGAACAATTGACGTCAATATCACCTATAGGTAATTAAGTTTTCAACGACTGCCAAAAACGGAGTTCGGTGACTAGAAGCGCATGGAAAACAGAATGACCTCTGCAACAAAAAGGACAACGAACATCTAGAGATACAAGTATGCTAACAATGCCTCGGGATAGCACATATATTTATCCACAAGTAGCTCTTGTCATGACATGCGTGTATAAGTAATGGACCTGCGCGTCCCGCGATAGGTATTCTTCTCGGCCAATGCACACATAATGGGAAAGGTTGCATTCGACGTATTCTTTTGTGCAAAAGCAACAAGAACGATTTATCTTGATAATGCTAGGTGTAAAAGTGGAAAAGGCGTGATGGACGGCATCTTTAGACTTCGGAACTAATTTTATAGCCAGTCTTCTTAGGCACAAGAAAACATTTTTGACGAGTTCTGCACTTCTCCCGGAAAAATAAATGCACTTTTGAAGATATTTTGTGATACACGTAAAGAATGTTCATAATATGTTAATTCAACATCGAACTGAATCACAAGCGAGTTCAGGTTCAACATAAGCAAAACACGAAATGCAAAAGGGCGCAAATTATTTACCTTCTCTATGACACTGTTGCGCATGCCGTAATGATTAACGAGTCGAGTGAGCCGCTGCAACTCACCCGGCACTTACATATAACACTCGCTTTGCAGTTGTCGTCAAAGGGAAGACGACACGTCTGTACCTTGAGCAGGAAAAAAAATATTTCATGAGTCTTATTACGCGCTTATTGTTTCTCAGCGCACAATACGAGTAACAAGTGTAGCACAAGGGACATTACCGAACTATTTCTACTTGCGATTATTGGAAGACATTTGTAGATAATGTGATACAGCATCCAATGATCTGGCCAAACGTTGTCATCCCCCTGCAGACCGATTGGCTGGCATCTTATTCGCTACCATATCCGTCTGCGCTGTGAGCGCAACCTGCGGCCTACGCCACCCGTTGTGCGTGTAGCACTGCGGCATTTGACGAGCTGGTAAAGAACTTAATATTCCATTAGGTAACCGAATGGTCTTCATTGATTATTTGAAACTCCTTTTGTATCGGTGCCAAGGTGGGCGCCGCGAACGGCTCCGGAAAACACAAATCTGAAGAAGAAGCTGGAGAAAACATTGTGCATATCCACAGCCAAAAATCTGCTAAAAATTTCTGCAAATGATGCCACTTTCCCAGCTACTACTTTGAAGAGATGTATTCAATACCCTCCTATGTCAGTTGCTAGATAGTTTCAAATTAAATATTGTGCCACAGGGGGAACACATTCCCACATATTAAAACGTAGCTCTGCGTTTTGTGTTGCGAAAAGATATCTAAAATGCATATAGAACATAAACTATTAGAAGCGTCAATGCTTGATCTTTCAAAACAGAATGCCCCTTATTGAAGAGCATGCCACTGCGCATTTGAAGCACAACGTTTTCATAGATGGTATCTGGTATGGTCTGATGGTATGAAGAACTTTATTGGGTCCTGAAGGTCAACCCTAGGTTGACGCGGGCCGCTCCCACGTTCGGACTTTCAGGCCAAGCCATTCAGCCACATCGCTGGCCTTCTGGACTGCCCGTAATTGGTTAGAGAGTGATTCGCTGTGTAGCATTTGCCGCCACCATTTTTGTTCCTTGTCACAGTCTGTGAAGGCCGCTGTGCACTGCCAAAGCATGTGGTCAAGAGTAATGATGCCATTGCACTCATTACAGTTGGTTTGAGTTTCCCTCTCCGGATAGATCCTGTTAATAAAATCTGGATTTGTGTATGTTCTTGTGTATAGCAAACGTAATGTGACCGCTTGGGCTCTGCAAAGCTTACCGTGTGGCAATGGGTATTCCCTTTTGCTGAAATAATAATGCTTCGTGATTTCATTATATGTTAATGATCGATCCCTGTGCTCTCCGGGTGAAGTGTAAGTTGCCCGGTCTTGAAGAACAGGGCTACAAAGTCCTCGTGCTCCTTCATTTGCCACATCGTTGAGGTTTCTCCGAGCTCCGTCCACCACCCCCAGATGTGCAGGAAACCAGCGGATTTCAATCCTCTCACTCTTCACCTTCTCTAGTTAATTTTGTTGTTAACCGTGTCACATATCTATTGGTAAAGTTGCGTATGGCTGTTATAGAGTCGCTGTAAATATGTGTCCACCGATTAGCCCAGATGGCTAAGGCTATTGCTACTTGTTCTGCTACTGTTGGGTCCTTAGTATAGACGGTGATGGCATCCCGTATCTTAGCTTGAGTGTCTACAACAACGGAGGTATACTCATCCTTATTTTTAACCCAGGCAGCGTCAACTAACACCGCCTGCTGCTTATGTTTATCTATGTCTTGAAGGAGTGCCTTCGCCCTTGCCTTCCGTCTCTCGAGGCTATGTGCCGGATGCATGTTCCTAGGGAACGGGGTCGTCTTTATTGTTTCTCGTAGTCCCTCTTGTAATTGTGTTAATAATTCTCCTTCGTTGGTGTGGTTGTTATTTTCTACACCAATTTCTTCAAGTAGCGCCCTCCCAGGTCGTGTCCCCATTAGTCTCTCCTTGTGGGCCACCTGTTGAGCCCCAGCTATCTCATCTAGTGTGTTGTGCAGCCCTAGGCGTAATAGGCTATCATTGGCCGTGCTGATGGGAAGTCCTACTGCTGTCTTTATAAGTCGTCTGATTAAAGCGTTTAGCTTGTTCTTATCAGCCTGTGTCCATTGCAGCATGCCAGCCACGTACGAGAAGTGGCGAAAGGCGAATGCATGTACCAATCTTATGGCACTGTCTTCTCCTAGCCCCCTATGCTTGTTGGTAACTCTACGCAGAAGCCCAATTACTTCTTCTGACTTGTTAGAGATGTGTTCTAGCATCCTGCAATTAAATCCATTCGTTTGCAGGAGACGTCCTAGCACTCTAATAGTCTCCACCTGCCTCATTGGTTCTCCATTCTTGGCGTATATGTCAATGCGGGGTTCTTCCTCTGGGATATATCCATTTGGCTTGCGCCCACGCTTACTGCTCCGTAATACCAATAGTTCTGATTTTTTAGCAGAGCAGTTGAGTCCCATACCCTCAAGTGTTGTTTCCACCACATAAATGCTTTCCTGTAGTTTGGTCTCTGTTTGTCCCATATTACCTTCAGCACTCCAGATTGTTACATCATCTGCATATATAGCAAAGTGGATACCCTCAATCTGCGCGGGACCTCGAGCCACTTTTGACATTGCCAAATTAAATAACATGGGAGATAGGACAGACCCTTGCGGTGTCCCACGATTCCCAAGTTCCGGGGTTGTCGATTGGAGTTCGCCTAACCTGAGACAAGCAGAACGGTCACCGAGAAAGGCTTTGACTATATTGTGCAATAGCTTATCCAATCCTATCTCCGAGAGGATATCCAATATGGCCATGTGCTTGATGCGATCAAAGGCCTTTTCTACATCTAGGCCTAGAATAGCTCTCATATGTAGCGGGCTAGCAAGAATAAGGTGATGTTTAATTAAAAGCATTTCATCTTGAGTCGAAAGTCCAGGACGGAAACTGATCAGGTTATGCGGAAGAACATTTCTGTTTTCTACATACTTAGTCAGTCTATTGAGTATGACATGCTCCATGGTTTTGCCCAGACATGATGTTAACGATATGGGTCTTAGGTTACCTAGACTGAGTTGCTTGCCTGGTTTGGGAATAAGAATTGTGTTAGCAATTCTCCATTCCTTCGGATAATCACCGTTCTTCCAGAGTTCGTTGAAATACTCGGGTAAATATTTTATAGAATCATCGTCCTAATTTTTCAACAGCCTAATGGAAATGCCATCTGGACCGGCAGCAGATCAACTGTTGAGGTCGTACCAGGCTGCGCGAACTTCGCTTTCTGTGAAGTCTTTATCCATAGGCTCACAGTCTTCCACTGTATATTAAGGCAGGTCTGTACTCTCATTGCTATCCGTAAGTGGTAAATACTTAGCTGCGAGCCGATCCAGAATGGCCTCGTCGGTTGTGTCCTGACTCTCACGATGGACGAGTGGTGCTACTGCTGTTCTCCTATTAGATGTCGTGTCGTTCTCATGAAGCAAATGTCTAAGTAAGTTCCAATTTCCACCACGTCTGATTCGACCATCTATGGAATTACGAAGCTCATCCCATCGTTGTTTCTGTAAATTTCTGAAGTGTTCTTGAATCTCCCTATTCAACAATGCTATGCGCTTCCTCAGTCTCGTGTTCAGCGGTTGCGTTTTCCATCTTTTTAACATATATTGTTTGGCTTCAATCAAGTACGTCAGCCTACCGTCCATGATTTCGATATCCTCCTCTGTGGTAATATCCTTCATTGCCGCCTTTACATCTTGCTTTATCTCATTACTTGGTGTTTCCAATAGTATTTGTAACATGTAATGATCAATTTTTAGGGTCAATATTGGAGTTATTCCAGCCAGCGTTTGCTAAATTTGACACAAAAGTAAGGTCTGGGGTGGAGTCCCTGCATGTAGATGTACCACACCTAGTGGGATAAGCTGGGTCTGTGATGAGGGAGAGATTAAGATCTGTAGCTAGGCTCCAGAGTCCATCGCCTTTCTTAGTATTAGTAAGAGGACCTTAATAAAATTTCGAACTGGTGTACCACTTGGTGCATGACACTAAATGAATCAAAATGCAACTACGTGTGCTTTTCTAGAAAAAAAAATTGATGTTTCCCATTCTTACAGGCTAAATATTTCGACCATTTCGAACGTAACAGGGGCCAAGTATCTCGGCGTTCACTTCTCAAGCGATCTTACTTGGCAGGATCACGTTGCAGTAATTGCTGCGAAAGGGAATAACACACTAATGTTCTTGGCTCGAAATTTTCATCCCTGTCCTCTGGCAACCAAAAAGTTATTATGCACGACATATGTAAGGCCTATCCTTGAATACGCGTGCACGATATGGGACCCTTATCAGGAGAACCTTAAGTACATCTTAGAGCGCGTGCAAAACCGAGCGGCACGCTTTATCACTGGGAGCTGTCGCAGATCTAGTAGCGTCACACAAATGAAAATACGCCTAGCGCTTACGACGTTAGCCGAACGCCGGCGCTGCTTGCGTCTCAAATTTTTTCATAAGATCTTTTACAACAATACTGGCATTATTAAATCAAAATACATGCTTAACCCGCATTACATATCTCATCGCCGTGAACACCCATTAAAAGTAAGGCCAATGAAATCAAGAACGAACTTGTTAAAGTATTCTTTTTTCCCCAAAACCATCAATGAATGGAATGCTCTGCCTCAGGATACCGTTTCTAAAACATCAAATTCAGGCTTTTTCAATAAACTGCTTCACATGTGATCATTTCGCGTGTTTCAATATTTTTTCTCTCTTTTTTTCTCTTTTTATTTTTCGCGTTTGCTTGTCTACTATATGTATTTCTGAGTGTATATGTGTTCATATGTTCACGTATGCCCATGTATGTGTGTATATATGTACATATAGTCCATTTCGTCTTTTTTTCCTTTTTGTTTTGGCATAGTTATGCTGCCTGCACTGCATTATTCGTCACCGGGTTTTTTTTTGTTATGTAACCATAATTACAACTGTTAACATATGTATTACTCCCCCCCCCCACTGTAATGCTCTCTGAGCGATTGTGGGACTGTATAATAAATAAGTATAATAAATATATTAAATAAATAAATAAATTCCAGCGATATCCCCAGGTTTGATGTGGGGTGTTGAAATTCTCTCCAATAATTAGTGGGGCGTGCTTAGTAACACCCATAGTCTTATTCAGAAGTGCCCTCAAACTGTGTTTCATGTTGCTAGGGCTCCTATAAACATTAAGACAAAAGAGGCTTTGCCGTTTGCTTCTATTCCTTTTCAAAATTATTTCCACAAGTAAGTATTCGAATTTGTTTAGTCCAAGGCGGAAATCATGTTCTATGCAAGGTATTTTCTTATCAACGAGCATGGCTAGCCCCCTACTCGGCTCTTTGCCCCTGCATGTCGCTTTGTATCCGGATAGGCTGATCTCACCCGCCAAGGTTTCCTGCAGCATAATCATTTTCGGTTTGTCTGGACTGGTTTTTATTAACTGCAAGAGAGGTGCTTTTTTGTGATAAAATCCTCGGCGATTCCATTGCCACATGGTAAAGCTTCCCCTGCTAGCCATTACTTAGAGAACCCGCCTTACTGCTACCCGCTAGAGTACGCTTCGTAGAACCCCCCGACGCGCCAGGGAGCGATCTGACGCTTTCTGCTTCTGAGGGTAGGTATTCGTCGTCCTCGCCTTGCGCTTCTACTTTGGTAAGCCTCTTTTCAGCCGTCAGTGTACAGAGAAATAACCGCGATGTGTGCATTTTTGCGACTCAGAACTGCCTAAAGAAGCACCCTAAGCAACTGCTATGCCGCCACTGATATATGCGAAGCTCAGCAGACATATTTCCCCGCTTGATCAGTTTGAGTTACCAAAACAAAACCGCGAGCACAAGCTCTGCCAGTTACATTGAAGCTTAAGCTGGTAGCTTCTGAAAAAAAAAAATCAAAGCACACGATAACTGAGTGTGATGACACGCTAATAGCTTCCTTAATAAAGATGCTGATATCGTGGAGTGATAGCACACAGACTATTACTTCGGCCACTTTTTTAAGTTCATCTTGCGCCACTTGAACCATGTCCCATTTAGGAGAAATAAAAAGGTCGAAAATATGAGTGCCGCTTAGCAAGATTAACTAATATTAACGTGCCTTTTCCGGAGGGTTATTTACTTATTCTATATTACCTTACAGAAAAAGCTTTGCAGAAACCGTAAATGGTGCTTGTGATTGTAAACTAAACAAACGGATCAAAAAAGGCACGAAAGAGCAAACAAGTGCACGACGAAGTGTTAGGAACAGTGAGAAAACCAGCAAAAGATTGAGTAAGTAAGGTCGAGTTATTTAGAGAGAGAGGGAGAGAGACAGAGCAATAGAGAGTGAATGAACGAACGTTTCCCTCACCGAGTCCCTCCACAGATCATTGATCACCGCCCACCTAGCACCCACTCCAAAAACAATCATCAAGTGAAAGGAAGCTATGCGCTTTAAAAAGTCTAGAGCTTCTGCCCTTTATTATAGTTTTTTACAAAACTGGACCCAATCACGGAAAGTGCAAGTGAAATAAAGGCGCTTTTGTCATTGCAAGAATTTTGGTATTTTAGTTCGGGAGAAGTTAGCCATGCTTATGAATTGTGTTGCTGGATATTTTCATTTTCTCCTTGTGAAATGTGGGTAACACGCTCTCCATTCTATCTAATAAAGACAACCGAACAATCTGGAGCCTTGACTAATAGGGCGTATTGTAACGTGGTTCAGTTTTTTGGCTGTTGTATGAAAGTTGTACGGTCAATGGGCGTCAATGTTTACGAAACGGCAATAGAGAGAAATGCTCAGGAGAGTACATCATTCGCTCATATTTCTATAACTTGAAGAAACCATAGCCAGCAGTCTGCTAGTAGCAGCGATTGTGAACAGCAAACAAAATCGAGAAAAGAATGCGGCTACAACCCTAAGGGAGCAATAAAAAACAAAGAGGGCCAAGATTGTCGTAAAAATTACCAGTTTTACTCGAAAGGTGCAAAACTGACTTCGACACCGAATTAGTACTTAGCAGTACGAAGCAACAATATTAGTTATATCGGCAGTATAAACATGCAAACATTCGCTTACTAACTAAATGATCAAAGATTGATTGTGTAAACCTGACTGAACGAGGACGTGGAACGAAACAAACACACAGAGACAGTGCTGTCTTTATGTGTCTGCTTATTTCTATGTCCTTGTTCAATTGCGCTTAAACATTTTATCATTAATTCACACGAACTTGCCCGCGAACGTGTTATAAATAATTACGAAACAGGGTGTCCCGTGTGCGCAGGTATACACGTACACATCTCGCTCGATGAGCGCGAGAACACGCTGTCAAAATGCTGGAGTGAAAAATTGCAGCAGCAGCAAGCAAATTGAATTTCGTGCATCTATCCCTTCAACCCGAACAAAAATTCGAAAATACCACTCATACGAAGCGACTGGCACTACGTGAACTCTGCGAACAACACAAATCCCTTTGAATATGACGCCAGCTCGGCCTCGCACTTTGGCAGCGTCGCAGATCGCATTCAAGATACACCAGCGCCGGCAATGCGTTCTACAGCAGCAGCCAAACGGGTTTACTTCCGTGTCTGCCATTCGCAAGTCCAACGCTGGAGTAGACAATGTGGATGAGAAAGTGTGATTGTGAAGAGGAAGAGGCGCTATCTTCTGCAGCCCACTAGGGAGCCCGACTCAGCCCCTTGGGGTGTGGAGGAGACATAACGAAGAAAGAAAAAAGGAGAAAAGAAAGAAGGTCGAGACGATTGCTGAGTCACGTACCATAAGGTACCCCTGTAAGCGGTAGCATTGCGGCACATTCACAATTTACACGACAGCCCTGTGTCCTCCAGGAACGTAAGAAGGTGCGGAAGGCGTGGTGCCGGCCGGGAAACCGCAGCTGGGATGCCGAGACCGCTAGGAGTCCGAGGCGTCGGAATGAGACGTGGAGAGACGTGATCCCACTCTGTATGGAGTGACAGACGAGGATCACATTGAGGCCCCTAGGAGACGCCATGCAAGAACGCGCCCATCACTCGCCTGACATCAGTGATTCGGCCGCTACGGGAGAGGACACGCTTCCAGCCCGCGTTCATCGCTCGCGTAGGCGAGATTGAACCGCCTTCCCCGGCTCACCATCGCATGCTTTAACTCGCACATACGGCATACAGCACACGACTACGGTTTTATCGCCCTAGGACTTTATACAGAACCTCACGGCGACAGCGACGCCAGAAAAGCACCTGGAGTGTCCATGTAATTGCTATCGCTATAAACATTCTGCAGGCTCCCTTCCATAATTGTGTTTTTGGTACATGAGTATTTGTGATGCCTAAAGAGTTCATTAGTAAAGTATGCGTTAAAAATCAATAAAATGAAGTTGAATTATATAGTTGCAAGCAAGAGAAATTCTAGTCAATTCGGTGCGATAGTCGCTGTAAATAGCAGCCGCAAAACCCTCCAAAAATGCAGTAGAGGAAAACATTGCCCATACTCGATATTCTCACTTTTGTATATGTTGCCTTGTTGCCTTGTTTGTCTTGCGAATTCTGAAACTACTGAAAAGAGTACTTGGGCCTTAGGCTGCAATGGAGCATTACCTATGACGTACATAGCCAAAAAACCTCCTGCGAAGCCGCACGGGAATACAAGAATGATGGTTCTGAACTTGCACCTGACTGAAGATCAATAGGAATAGCATGCGACAAAACCTACCATAGACTTCGGATTATGAAAGTAAATATTGACGCATGTAGCACACATACAATAGATGTATTTAAAATTGGACATATTTGACACATAAGTTTACATACGTAGCATACATACGAGGGGACCTTAGTTTTCTCATTCCGTGAACCTTCCTCGACCTTGCCTAAGTTTGCAGAACTGATTTGTCAAGCCTCGAATTATAGCGTTATAGAAAAATAGTTTCTGTATACACACAGAAGAGTGATAGGTTATTATAAGCAACATGCGCGGTATATCGTGGTATACGTAATATTTGATATTCTTCTGACAATCTTAGACATTATGTATATGTGATTGAATGGTGCTGAACTGCTTATTGTTTTTAAAAAAAGCTATAAGTAAACTAGAAAAAAATTATCAACGGTCGTGAGGCAAGAACAAATTTAACAATTATTTTTGTTTATTCAGTGTGCCGCAGTGCTGAAGGCCACAAAAGTGCGCTGTAGCAAACATTTTCATTTCCAGTTAAACTAGAAATAAATGAGTAGCTCGAGGTAATACGCTGATTCCTGCATAAACTAACTTTTTCATTGGGATAGCTAATTGCATATACAGTCATTGCACATTTTTTCCGCCACCGTGATGCTTCGTATAAGCTGCCAGAGGGATAAAATCGTTAAATAACGGCCGGGGACGCCAAATCCGAACCAACAGAAATAGGCAGCCAGGCAAGAGCAGAAGGTTCGGTGCTTACTTCTTGCTAAACGAAGCGCCAAATGTAGTTTTGCAAGAACTTATGTTGGAACGGAGGCTACCCTTTTCAGTGAATATAACCACGTGGCTTCTCGGCTGTGCACCTGTGCCAGAGGCTTACGGACAACGACTGTTTCGAGTGTACGCACTTTCCCAAACTTACAGCAATAAAAGTTTCGTAGCCACAATGGGCCGATCGGGTCTGGCACGGAATTTGCGCAATCTGTCGCGAAAGTTTGGTGCTTGTTTCTTGACAGACTTTTAATAATACCCACACATACATGATCACCTCTGTTTTGTCTATCGACGCCTGAGTTCGTGCATGTTGCTGTTTTTGGGGTAGTTACCTTTGGTTATTTACGGGGATCAAGTTCGCTTCAATAAATATTTGTCTGGCCGCACGTTCGTCTTGTGTATGTACCGGTGTGTGGAACCACTCGTGACAATATGCTGCATTACGAGAAGAGGTTCCTTCTGTGCACTTAATCAACAGGATGCCGGCCAGATGGAGCACAAGTAACAAGATTATTTCCTTGGTACCTTGGAATGTGTAGGTTGAAATACAACATAGCTGTTCGGATTTTATTGCCGTTGCAAACATCGCATTGCATTCGTTATACAGCTTGATGGGCAAGCTAATTAACCGTCTGATTTCAGCATTCTCATGTGCCTTTATCACATCCGCGCTGTTCCACCTAATTCTGATCACAGCTGGGAAATTATCTTTTTGTCGTGATGCAGCATTACTGGCATGCAATATAACAATAGAATATGGTATAAATTTCAGTGCCAGTGACTTTAACATTTCAGATATGAGCATATAAGAGCGCCATATGAACATATGTACATATACAAATTAACCAGATATGGTCATTTATGACATTTAAGTCGCCCATTTGTCGGCGCTAATGAAATTGGAGATAAATGGTCATATATTAGCTTTATGTAGCACATCTGGCCACATCAAGCCAATTTTGTAAATAGCCATATATTAAACTGTTATATGGGTCCTGGAACAATATTTTCGTAAGGGACGTATCAGTCTCAGCGCGGGTTCCATGTAGAAGCAAAAATGTGTGCATCTGAGTTTTTGAAGCTTCAGCCACTGTAGCTTCCGGCATAAACCTGTCAAAATCTTGTGTTTATTTAGCGTATAATACTGTGCCCGAGCCTATTAAGAGTGAGACAAGCGTATCTTCCAGTGCGGTCAATCTATTTTGGGAGCGACCTCCTCTGATTATGTGTCGCTATAAAGCATCACAGTCTCCAATGTAATCCAACGTGAGACAACGTACTGGATTCACACTGAGGCCCGGCAAGACGATGGTTTTCCCACTGGGATGGAGTAAATTTTCTTGTAAGAAATGATAGCTCAACATTTAGACGCTTCAATTGTGGTTTTACTAGAATGGGCCACTGCAAGGAACGGCGTAGGTGGAAAAGAGACGCTCATTTTCCAGTCGGTGCCAGTGCATTTGCCTGGAGTAAAGCTACCTATGTGAAGTCTGTGTTTGTGCTGGTGTGTATCTGAGAGGGTGTGTGCATTCGCGTGTATGAGTGTGGGCACATTTTCTATTCATTTTTTCTTGTGTTGATCTTTGCTGACACTCCTTTCAAAATTCTTTAGTAAATCAAATGAATCCGTCAGATGCGTTGGTTATGATAGTTCTCTTTAACATATACACATTGTTGCAATGTGCAGGAGAAAATGTAGGTTTTATTTTAATTGAACTGATGAGACAGCAATTAAACCAAATATTATTGTCAGCAGTGGTGTAAAAAACACAAATAAATCCACAAATTTCTTCATTAGTACTAGTAAAGGTAGGCAATGTCTCTAAAATATGTTAAAATATGGTGGGATCATTGAATTTTTTTTCGAAATACAATATCCGCAACCTATAGGAGGACCTGTTTAATAAAGGTTTTCTACCGCATTATAGTAGTTTATGATACCTAACAAATGAATCCCATGTACATACCAAAGAATAAGAGACGAAGGTAGCGACATAAACTTTAATACTTCATAACCATAAATGATGGCCGACTTGCCTCATATATTACTTCCTTAGGGGCACTTGGGAAACGAAAACGAAGCGTAGCTGAGAGAAAGAAGGACGGAATAGACCTGACGTTTTCTGGAGTTGCTATAGTGTGTGGCGGTATTAGTTACAAATGGTGTGCAGCTACCTCGTTCAAGGAAGGTATTGCTAATCGCGCACAATCAAACTAAACTTGACTAGAATGTCCCTTATAAGTAAATATGTTCTCATTTATTGCTAAAGATAAAGGTCGGTGACTGGCAGTTGTCTAAAAGAACGATGACAGCGGCAGCTAAACGAACTATGGCCGTCAAGGTATACAATTATATAGAAAATGCCAAAGGAATGCCACTTCTAGATATCTACAAGTAGCTCTCGTCATCACATGCGTTTAAAGGTAATGAATCCTATCCCTGCACAGGTGGGTATTCATGTGACGCCAATGCCCAGATGTCTGAGGTGGCAATTAAATTATGCGCACCTACTTGGTTCTAGAAAGGCAATATCTGATGACGCACATTGAAAGAACAATTGAATAGAATGTTGCCTATGAATAAAGCTGTTCTTCTTGACTGCCAAAGAGAACGGTTGGTGACTGGTAGTTGATGAATAAAAAACTATGAGAGCGGCGACTAAGAGGACTATTATCGTCAAGGGATACATGTATATTGAATATACCTAGGGAATGCACTTCTGGATGTCTACAAGTAGACCTCATCAATTTTAATGCAAAGAAAGGGTGTCTTTTGAGTATGACATCAGTTTTAATATAGTGGATGCTATCCTTTCTCCGGAAGGTATATAAGTGATGCCAATGCAGACATGTCTGTTGTGGTAAATTCTTAGAAATGATGCTCACCTTCATGGTTCTAGAAAGACCCCATCTGATGACGCACATTCAAAGAAAAATTGACGTCAATGTCACTTATAAGTAATTAGGTTTTCAACGACTGCCAAACGCAGAGTTCGGTAAATAGAAGCGCATGGAAAACAGAATGACCGCTGCAAATAAAAAGCCAACGAACATCTAGAGACCCAAGTATGCTAACAATGCCTGGGGATAGCCAAATATATGTATCCGCAAGTAGCCCTTGTCATCACATGGGTGTACACATTATTGATGCTACACCTCCCGCGATATGTATTCTTCTGAGGCCAATGCACACATATAGGAAAAGTTGCATTCGACGCATTGTTTTACACAGAAGCTGCAAGATCGAATTATCCTTATAATGCTCGATGTAAAAGTGGAAAAGACGTCATCGAGGACGTATTTATATGTTGGAACTCAATTTCATAGTCAGCCTGCTTAAGCACAAGAAAACATTTTTGAAGAGCTTGCACTTCTCCTGGAAAAATAAATACATTTTGAAACATATATTCTTATACATGTAGAAAATGTTCATGTTGTGGTAATCTTACATTGAACAAAAAACAAGCGAGTTCAGGTTCGACATAAGGCAAAACACCAAATTGAAAAGGATACAATTTATTCAATGACTGTTATTACATGCTTACAATTTCTCAGCCCACGGCACGAGAATAAGTATTGCAATATTGTCATTACAGAACTCTTTCTACTTGCGATTATTGCAAGACATTTGTAGATAATGTGTTACAGCATGCAATGATCTGGCCAAACGTTGTCATCCCCCTGCAAATCGATTGACTGGCTATTTATTCTTTACTATATTCGTCTGCGCTGTGAGCGCAACCCGTGGGCTACGCCACCCGTGATGCGTGTAGCGCTGCGACATTTGACGACGTGGTAAAGAACTTAAGATTGCATTACGTAACTGAGCCGTCTTCACCGAATATTTCAAACCACTTATGCATTGGTTCCAAGGTCCGTGCCGCGAACGGTGATGGAGGTCACATATCTCCTGAAGAAGCTGGAGAATACATTGTCCTTATCCACAGCCAATTATCTGCTAAAGATTGCTGCAAATGATGGACTTTGCTGACTACTGCTTTCAAGAGATGTATTCAATAACATCCCATGTGAGCTGCCTAATTGCTTCTAATAAAATAAGGTGCCGCAGTAGGAACACATTCCCCCCAATTCGAAGCTAGTTCTGCGTTTTCTCTTTCTAAAAGATATCTAAAGGCCCATAAAACCTGAACATGTGCAGGCTTTATGTGCATTTTTATGTGCATAAAACGTGCACATCAATATTAGAACGCACCTCATTTAAGAGCATGCCACTGCGCTTTTGAAGCCTCACATTTTAACAGATGCTAGCTGGTTTGCAGGTAAATACAGGGCATTGTGTCTTTCTTGGCGACTCAGTACGTCCTTAAGAAACGCCCTAACCAAATGTTATGCCGCCAACGATATATATGAAGCTCACAAGACATATTTCCGCGCTTGATACTATTGAGAGTCAGCAAAACAAAACTGGTAGCACAAGCTCTGCCAGTTAGATAGAAGCTTAAGGTTGTAGCTTTTGAAAACAAATTGGATGTACGAGATAACTGGGTGTGATGGCACGCTAGTAACTTCCGTATTATACTGCCGCTATCGTGGTGAGATAGCACGCACACAATTCTTTCAGCGGTACCTATTATTACTATTATTACAGTTAGTATTATTTACTGTTCTTTATTTTACCATTATTAACATTTATTATTTTTTATTATTACTGTTATCTCAATATTAATTTTGAGTTCATCTTGCGCCACTTGACCCATGTCTCCTTCAGGCGAAATAAAATATGTCGATATGATGAGTGCTGGTAAGATAAACTGTTATTATCGTGCCTTTTCCGAAGGTTTCTTTATTTATTCTGAATTACCTTATAAGAAAAAGCTTTGCAGAAATCACAAACGATGATTGTCAGTGAAAACTAAACAAACCGAACGAATAATAGCCCCAAAATAGTGAGGAACAGTGGGAAAGCAAGCAAAACATCGAGCAAGTAAGCTCCAGTTATATACATAGAAGGAGTGAGGGCAATAGAGAGTCAGCAAACAAACGTTTCCTTGGCTTAGTCCCTCCACGGATCAGTGATCACCGACCCACTTACCACCCACTCCAAAAATAATCAAAAAGTGAAAGGAAGCTATGCGCTTTGAAAAAGTCTAGAGCTTCTGCCCTTTATTATATTTTTCTGCAAAACTGTACCCAACCGCGGAAAGGTAACATGAAATACAGGCGCATTATTACTTGCAAGAAATTGCGTATTTGATTTCGGAAGAAGTTACCCAGGTTTACGATTTGTGTTGCTGGATGTTTTTTAATTTTCCTCCTTGTCAAATGTAGGCAACGCTCTTTCCATTTTATTCATTAAAGAGACCAACACAATCTGGAGCCTCGCGTAATAGGGTGTATTGTAACGCCGTTCAGTTTTCTGGCCGTTGTATGAAAGCGACACGGTCAATAGGTGTCAAGGTTTACGAAACGGCAATAAAGATGAATTTTCAGGAGAGTGCATCATTCGCTCATATTTCAATAAATTGAAAAAAAAAAGACCATAGCCAGCAGTCTCCTAGTAGCAGCGATTGTGGACAGCAAAGCAAATCGAAAAAAGAATGGGGTATACGATCCCAATGAAACAATAAAAAACAAAGAGCGCGAAGATTGTCTTGAAAAATTATCAGTTTAACCGAAAGGTGAAACACCGACTGCGATATCAAATTAGTGGTTAGCAGTACGACGTAAGAATATTAGTTTTACCGGCCGTATAAACATGCAAACATTCGCTTACTAACTAAATTATCAATAATAGAATGTGGAAGCGTGACGGGACGAGGACCTGGAATGAAACAAAGACACATAGACAGTGCTGTCATTATGTGTCTGCCTATTTCTACTTCCTTGTTCAGTTGCGCCTAAACAATGTATCATAATATCACACCAACTAGCCCGCGAACGTGTTATAAATAATTACGAAACACGGTATCCCGCGCGCGCAGGTAAACGTGAACAGATCTCGCTCGATGAGCGCAAGAACACGCTGTGAAAATGCTGGAGTGAAGAATTGCAGCAGCAGCAAGCGAATGGACCTTCGTGCATCTGTCTCTTCAACCCGAACAAAACTTCGAAAATACCACTCCTACGAAGCCACTGGAACTACGCGCACTCTGCAAACACCACAAATCACTTTGAATATGACGCTAGCTCGGCCGCGCAGTTTGGCAACGTCGCCGATCGCTTTCAAGACACACCAGCGCCAGCAATGCGTCCCTACAGCGTTCACCAATAGCGCTCACTTCGGTGTCCGCCATTCGCGAGTCGAACGCTGGAGTAGACCATGCGGACGAGAAAGTGTGATTGTGAAGAGGAAGAGGCGCTATCTTCTGCAGCCCACTAGGGAGCCCGACTCAGCCCCTTGGGGTAGTGCAGGAGACATAACGAAGAAAGAAAAAATATGAAGAGAGAGGAGGTCGGGACGATTGCAGAGTCCGGCACCATAGTGTACCGCTGTTAGCGGTAGCATTGTGGCACATTCACAATTTACACGACAGCCCTGTGTCCTCCAGGAACGTAAGAAAGCGCCTGAAGGCGGAGCCGTGGTGCCGGCCGGGAAACCGCCGCTTGGATGCCGAGACCGCGGGGAGTCCGAGGCCTGGGAATGCGACCTGGAGAGACGTGTCACGACTCTGTACGGAGGGGAATACGAGGATGGCATCGCGGCGCCCTATGAGGTGCCGTGCAAGAGCGCGCGCGTCACTCGCCTGGCTTCAGGGATTCGGGCACGACGGGAGAGGACACGCTTCCGGCGCGCGTTCTTCGCTCGCAGATGGAATCGCCTTCCCTTGCTCACCATCGCATGCTTTAACTCGCACATACAGCATAGGGCACACGACTACGGTTTTATCGCCCTAGGACTTTATATATAACCTGCCGGCATTGGCGACGCCAGAGAAGCACCTCGAGTGTCAATTTAATTGCGATCGCTATAACCCTTTCTGCAGGCTCCCTGCCATAATTGTGTTTTTTGTACATGAGTGTTTGTGATGCCTAACGAGTTCAAAAGTAAAGTGTGCGTTAAAAAGCAATAAACTGAAGTTTAAATATATAAATGCAAGGAAGGCAAATTCTAGTCCATTTGGTGCGATAATCTCTGTAAATAGCAGCCTCAAAACCTTCCAAAAAATGTACAGTAGAGGCAAAACAGTGCACATACTCGATATTCTCCCTTGTTTATATGTGCCCTTGTTACCTTGTTTGTCTTTCGAATTGTTAAACTGTTGAAAAGAGTACTTGGGCCTTAGGCTGCAAAAATGCATCACCTATGACGTACATTGCGAGAAAACATCTTGTGAAGTCTCAAGGGATAAAATGAATGATGGTTGCGAACTTTCACTTGACTGAAGATTAATACCAATAACATGCGACAAAACCTACCATAGACATATGAATATGAAAGTAAAAATTGAGGTCTGTACCACTCATACATATGACATATTTCAAATAAGACATATTTGACACAAAAATTCACATATGTAGCATGCATACAAGTGGATGAATGCGAGGGGATGTAACCTTCCTCCATCTTGCGTAAGTTTCTAGAAACGATTTTTCAAGCCTCGAATTATAGCGTTATAGAAGATTAGTTTTTGCATACAAACAAAGGAATGATAGGTTATTATAAAGAGGATCCGCGGTATATCGTGGAATATCTAATATTCGATATTTTTCTGACATTTTTAGACATTATGTGCATGTGATTGAATACTGCTGAACTGCTATTTGTTTGAAAAAAAAAGCTATAAGTAAACTGGCAAAAAAATCATCAACGGTCGTCGGGCAAGCACAAATTTACGAAATGTTTTTTTTTATTCAGTGTGCCGTAGTGCTGAAGGCCACAAAAGTGCATTGTGGCAAATATATTTATTTCCATTTCAACTAGAAATAAATGAGTAGCTCGAGGTAATATGCAGATTCCTGCTTAAAGTAACTTTTTCGTTGTGTCAGCCAATTGCATATGCACTCATGGCACATTTTTGCCGCCACCGTGATGCTCCGTATAAACTGCCAGAGCGATAATATCATCACCGCGCACCATGCCCTGTATGCACGATTTGAAGCACGTCAGGTTGAACCGGCAAAGGCGGCTCAATCTCACATGCGTGAGTGAGGAAGGCGAGGCTAAAACGCGCCCTCTTCTGTGGTAGAGGAAGCCCGGCGGGGCGTTCTCCTCCGGCTCAGGTGGAGAGCGTTCACTACGTGCAAGAGCTCCTCGCTAACCGTAAAGCCATAATAACGGCAGGGGACGCCAAATCCGAACCAACAGAAATAGGCAGCCAGGCAAGAGCAGAAGGTTCGGTGCTTACTTATTGCTAAACGAAGCGCCAAATGAAGTTTTGCAAAAAATTATGTTGGAATGGACGCTCGCCTTTTCAGTTAATATTACCACGTGGTTTCTCGGCTGTGCACCTGTGCCAGTGGCTTACAGACAACGGCTGTTTCGAGTGTACGCACTTTCCCAAACCTACAGCGATAAATGTTTCGTAGCTACAATGGGCCGATCGTGTCTGGCACGGAATTTGCGCAATCTGTCGCGAAAGTTTGGCGCTTGTTTCTTGACAGTCTTTTAGCAATGTCCACACATACGTGATCGCCTCTGTTTTGTCTATCGAAGACCGAATTCGTGCATGTTGCTGTTGCTGGGGTAGTTACTTTTGGTTATATAATTATACGGGGATCAAGTTCGCTCCAATAAATATTTGTCTGCCCGCACGTTCGTCTTGTGTATGTACCGGTGTGTGGAACCACTCGTGACAATATGCTGCATTACGAGAAAAGCTTCCTTCTGTGCACTTAATCAACCGGATGCCGGCCAGATGGAGCACAAATAACAAGATTATTTCCTTGGTACCTTGGAATGTGTAGCTTGAAACACAACATAGCTGTTCGGATGTAATTGCCGTTGCAAACAATCGCATTCCATTCGTTATACCGCCTAATGGGCAAGCCAATTAACCGTCAGATTTCAGCATTCACATGTGCATGTTTCACATCAGCGCTGTTCCACCTAATTCTGATCACAGCTGTGAAATTGTCTTTTTATCGTGATGCAGCATTATTGACACTCAATAAAACAATAGAATATGGTTTAAATTTCAGTGCCAGTGACTTTAACATTTCAGATATGAGCATGTAAGAGCGCCATATGAACACATGTACATATACAAATGAACCAGATATGGTCATTTATGACATTTAGGTCGCCCATATGTCGGCGCTAATGAAATTGGAGATAAATGGCCATATATTGGCTTTATGTAGTACATGTGGCTACATCAAGCCAATTTTGTAAATAACCATATATTGAACTGTTATATGAGGCCTGGAACAATATTTTCGTAAGGGAGGTATAAGTCTCGGCACGGGTGCCATGTAGAAGCTAAAATTCGTGCCTCTGAGTTTTTGAAGCTTCAGCCACTGTAGCTTCCGGCATAACCCTCTCAACATCTTGTGTTTATCTAACGTATATTACTGTGCCCGAGCCTATTAAGAGTGCGACAAGCGTATCTCACAGTGCGGTCAATGTCTTTTCGTGCGACCACCTCTGATTCTGAGTGGCTATCGAGCATCACAGTCTCCAATGTAATCCAACGTGAGAAACCGTACTGGATTCACACTGGAGGCGCCGCAAGACACTCGTTTTTCCACTGGGATGGAAGAAATTCCCTTGTAAGAAATGATAGCTCAACATTTAGACTGTTCTATTGTGGCTTTACTTGAATGGACCACTGCAAGGGATGGCGTAGGTGGAAAATAGACGCTCATTTCCCTGTCGGTGCCAGTGCATTGGCCTGGAGTATAGTTACCTATGTGAAGTGTGCGTTTGTGCTGGTGTGTGTCTGTGAGGGTGTGTGCGTTCGTGTGCTTGTGTGTGAGTGTGGGCAGATTCTCTATTCATTTTTTGTTGTGTTGATGAGACTGCTGATTTCTGCGTCCTTGTTCAATTACGCTTACATATTTTATCATAAATTCACACCAACTAGCCCGTGAACGTGTTATAAATAATCACTTAACAAGGTATCCCTTGCGGAATACTTGAACACATCTCGCTCGATGAGCGCGAGAACACGCTCTCAAAATGCTGGAGTGAAGAATTGCAGCAGCAGCAAGTGAATTCACCGTCGTCCATCTCTCGCTTCAACCCGAACGAAAATTGGAAAATACCCCTCATATGAAGCCACTGGCACTACGCGCACACTGCAAACAACACAAATCGCTTTAAATATGACGCTAGCTCGGGCGCGCAATTTGGTAACGTCACAGATTGCTTTCAAGACACACCAGCGCCTGCACTGCGTCCATACATCATCATTATCATCATCATCATCATCATCATTCTGGTTACGCCCACTGCAGGCCAATGGGCTCTCCCATACTTCTCAAACTACCCCGGTCATGTACTAATTGTGGCCATGTTGTCCCTGCAAACGTCCTAATGTCATCCGCCCACCTAACTTTCTGCCGCCCCCTACTACGCTTCCCTTCCCTTGGAATCCAGTCCGTAACCCTTAATGACCATCGGTTATCTTCCCTCCTCATTACATGTCCGGCCCATGCCCATTTCTTTGTCTTGATTTCAACTAAGGTGTCATTTACCCGCGTTTGTTCCCTCACCGAATCTGCTCTTTTCTTATCCCTTAACGTTACAGCCATCATTCTTTTTTCCATAGCCCGCTTCGTCGGCCTCAACTTAGGTAGAACCCTTTTTGTAAGCCTCCAGGTTTCTGCCCCGTAGGTGAGTACTGGTAAAACACAGCTATTATACACTTTTCTCTTGAGGGATAATGGCAACCTGCTGTTCATGATCTGAGAATGCCTGCCAAACGCACCCCACCCCATTCTTATTCTTCTGATTATTTCCGTCTCATGATCCCGATTCGCAGTCACTAGCTGCCCTAAGTAGATGTATTCCCTTACGACTTCCAGTGCCTCGCTACCTATTGTAAATTGCTGTTTTCTTCCGAGACTGTTAAACAATACTTTAGTTTTCTGCAGATCAATTTTTAGACCCACTCTTCTGCTTTGCCTCTCCAGGTCAGTGAGCATGCATTGCATTTGGTCCGTTGAGTTACTAAGCAAGGCAATATGATCAGCGAATCGCAAGTTACTAAGGTATTCTCCCTTAGCCTTTATACCAAATTTTTCCCAATCCAGGTTTCTGAAAACATCCTGTAAACACGCTCTGAGTAGCATTGGGGAAATCGTATCTTCCTGTCTGACGCCTTTCTTTATGGGAATTTTTCGCTTTCGTTATGGAGGACTACGGTGGCTGTGGAGCCGCTATAGGTATCTTTCACTAGTTTTACATACGGCTCGTCTACACCTTGATTCCATAATGCCTCCATGGCTGCTGAGGTTTCGACTGAATCAAACGCTTTCTCGTAATCAATGAAAGTTATATGTAAGGGTTGGTTATATTGCCCACATTTCATTATCACCTGATTGACAGTGTGAATATGGTCGATTGTTGAGTAGCCTTTACGGAATCCTGCCTGGTCATTTGGTTGACAAAAGTCTAAGGTCTTCGTGATTCTAATTGCGATTACCTTAGTAAATACTATATAGGCAACGGGCAGTAAGCTGATTGGTTTATAATTTTTCACACCTTTGGCATACCGTTTCTTTTGGATTAGGATTGCGTTAGCGTTCGTCCAAGATTACGGTAAGGTCGAAGTCATGAAGCATTGCGTATAAAGGGTGGCAAGCTTTTCTTAAACAATCGGCCCACCATCTTTGAACAAATTGGCTGTTACTTGTTCCTCCCTAGCTGCTTTCCCCCTTTGCATAGCCCGCAAGGCTTTCTTTACTTCTTCCGGCGTTACTTGTGGGATTTCCAATTTTTCTAGACTATTCTCTCTTCCATTATCGTCGTGGGTGGCACTGGTACTATTTAAATCTCTATAGAACTCCTCAGCCACTTGAACGATCTCATCCATATTAGTAATGATATTGCCGGCTTTGTCTCTTAACTTATACATCTCATTCTTGCCTATTCCTTGTTTCTTCTTCACTGCTTTTAGGCTTCCTCCGTTCCTGAGAGCCTGTTCAATTCTATCCATATTATAGTTCCTGATGTCCGCTGTCTTACGCTTGTTGATTAAGTTCTGCCAGTTCTATTCTAGCTGTAGGGTTAGAGGCTTTCATACATTGGCGTTTCTTGATCAGATCTTTCGTCTCCTGCGATTGCTTACTTATTTCCTGTTTAACGGCGCTACCACTGACTTCTATTGCGCACTCCTTAATGATGCCCATAAGATTGTCGTTCATTGCTTCAACACTATGGTCCTCTTCCTGGGTTAAAGCCGAATACCTGTTCTGTAGCTTGATCCGGAATTCCTCCAGTTTCCCTCTTACCGCTAACTCATTGATTGGCTTCTTATGTACCAGTTTCTTCCGTTCCCTCCTCAAGTCAATTCGAGTTCTTACCATCCTATGGTCACTGCAGCGCACCTTGCCGAGCACGTCTACATCTTGTATGATGCCAGGGTTCGCGCAGAGTATGAAGTCGATTTCATTTCTAGTCTCACCATTCGGGCTCCTCCACGTCCACTTTCGGCCCACCCGCTTGCGGAAAAAGGTATTCATTATCCGCATATTATTCTGTTCTGCAAACTCTACTAATAACTCTCCTCTGCTATTCCTAGAGCCTATGCCATATTCCCCCACTGACCTGTCTCCGGCCTGCTTCTTGCCTACCCTGGCATTGAAATCGCCCATCAATATACTGTATTTTGTTTTGACTTTACCCATCGCCGATTCCACGTCTTCATCACATAGGTTAAAATCACAAGCATCACATACGGCAGTTTGTCGTGTGCGTATCATGGCCACGCACGCTTATATCGCCTTCCGTTTCTCTACCACGGGTGCACTTTAAAACCACGGCGCTGCAATTTTGCTTTCCTTTCCTTCCTTCCTCCGCCCTAAAACTGGCTCTCTTAACTACTACACGCAGAGACAAAGCAACAGGGCGCGCATTAGATCTCATAGATGAGATGAATATTTACAATTATTATTAGGGTTATAATTATATTCGAGTGCTGATTGCTGTACTATCGTTTGTTAACGAAGCTTTCCCTCAAGTCTAAATGTTTTAAGGCAGTTTGTCGATTGCGTATCAGGGCCACGCACGCTTATATCGCCTTCCGTTTCTCTACCACGGGTGCGCTTTAAAACCACGGCACTGCAATTTTGCTTTCCTTTCCTTCCTTCTTCTCCGCCCTTAAACTGGATCTCTTAACTACTACACGCAGAGACAAAGCAACAGCGCGCGCATGCGATCCCATAGATGAAATGAATATATATATATATATATATATATATATAGAAAGTTATCAGTCATAGCTCTCGTAGTATAGCCCCCTGGGCCGTTTCCTTTTTTCTGTCGAAAGTAGTCCTATTAGGGTTATTATAATTACACGAAGGTATTTCGCCCTCGTCAGCAGCAGTCCTTGAGATAGTTATTCCGGCGGCTAGCTTCCCACGCTATGCGTGCCGCCCCCGCACCTGGTTAAGCTGTTCCTAGACGCTAGATTTCTACTATGTCCGCGCAACCTTGAGCGATCGGAAAGCGCGTTTTCCCCTCTTGGCCGGCGGAGAAGGGACGCTTTGTTTCCGGCCGCAGAGCCCTCCACGTCTCAGTAAGGTGCCTGGTGGTGGTCTCGTGCCGACGATGCCCTCGCGGTGAGCGCATATTCCCCCCTCATCTTTTAAGAGGTTCAATACTTACAAGCATTTGTCTGGCAAACCATATTTATTTCAAGGGAATTTTCCACGTCTCAATAATTTCTCTCGTCGTATTCGAGTGCTGATTGCCGTGCTATCGTTTGATAACGAAGCTTTCCCTCAAGTCTAAATATTTTAAGGTAGTTTGTCGTGTGCGTATCATGGCCACGCACGCTTATATCGCCTTCCGTTTTTCTACCACGGTTGCGCTTTAAAACCAAGCATCACATACATTAAAATATAGTCGATGCTATCCCTTCTCCGGTAGGTATTTATGTGACGTCAATGAACACGTCTGTGGTGGTAAAAAATTAAAAAATTATATTATGGGGTTTTACGTGCCAAAACCACTTTCTGATTATGAGGCACGCCGTAGTGGAGGACTCCGGAAATTTAGACCACCTGGGGTTCTTTAACGCGCACCTAAATCTAAGTACACGGGTGTTTTCGCATTTGGCCCCCATCGAAATGCGGCCGCCGTGGCCGGGATTCGATCCCGCGACCTCGTGCTCAGCAGCCCAACACCATAGCCACTGAGCAACCACGGCGGGTTCTGTTGTGGTAAATTCTTAGGAATAATTCTCAGCTACTTGGTTCTCGAAAGGCCCTATCTGATGACGCACATTCAAAGAAAAATTGACGTCAATGTCACTTATAAGTAATTAGGTTTTCAACGACTGCCAAACGCAGAGTTCGCTGACTAGAAGTGCATGAAAAACTGAATGACCTCGGCAACGAAAAGGACAACGAGCATCTAGAGATACGGGTATGTTAACAATGCTTCGGGATAGCACATATATGCATCCACAAGTAGCTCTTGTCATCACATGCGTGTAAATGTAATGGACCTACGCGTACCGCGATATGAATTCTTCTCGGCCACTGCACACCTAACGGGAAAGGTTGCATTCTACGTATTGTTTTATGCAAAAGCCACAAGAACGAATGATCTTTATAATGCTAGGTGGAAAAGGCGTGATGGACGACATCTTTAGGTGTCGGAACTAATTTCATAGTCAGTCTCCTTAAGCACAAGAAAACATTTTTGACGATTTTTGCACTTCTCCCGGAAAAATAAACGCACTTTTGAACATATCTTGTTGTACATGTAGGGAATGTTCATAATATATTAATTCAACATTGGACTAAATAACAAGCGAGTTCAGGTTCAACATAGGCAAAGCACGAAATGCAACAGGGGGCAAATTAATTATCTTGTCTTTGATAGTGTTGTGCATGCTGTAATGATTAACGAGTTGAGTGAGCCGCTGCAACTTACCCGGCACTTACATATAGCACTCGCTTTGCAGTTGTTGTCAAAGGGAAGACGACACGTCTGTACTTTTAGCAGAGAAAATTATTTCATGACTCCTATTACGCGCTTATAGTTTCTCAGCCCACAATACGAGTAACAAGTGTAGCAAAAGGGGCATGACCGAACTGTTTCTACTTGCGATCATTGGAAGACATATGTATATAATGTGATACAGCAACCAATGATCTGGCCAAACGTCGCCATCACGCTGTTGACCGATTTACTGGTTATATTTTCGTTACTATACCCGTCTGCGTTGTAAGCGCAACCTGCGGGCTACACCACTCGTTGTGCGTGTAGCAGTGCAGCATTGGACGGGCTGGTAAAGAACTTAAGATTCTATTACGTTATTGAATATTTGAAACCCCTTCTGTATTGGTGCCGAGGTCAGCGCCGCAAACGGCGACGGAAAACACAAATCTGACGAAGAAGCTGGAGAAAACATTGTGCACATCCACAGCCAATAATCTGCTAAAATTTCTGGAAATGATGCCGCTTTACCGACTACAACTTTGAAGAGATGTATTTAATACCCTCCTATGTCAGTTCCTTGATAGTTTCTAATAGGGTACCGCAGGAGGAACACATTTCCACATATTAAAAGGTAGTTCTGCGTTTTGTGTTGCTGAAAGATATCTAAAATGCACTTACACCCCAAACTGTTAGAAGTGTCAATGCTTGATCTTTAAAAAGAGAACGCCCCTCATTGAAGAGCATGCCTTTGCGCATTGCGCATTTGAAGCACGACGTTTTCACAGATGCTATCTGGTGTGCAGGAAAACAACCGGGCATTGTGACCTTTTTGGTAACTCAGGACTGCTCAAACAAGCGCCTTAACCAAATGCTACGCCACCAACGATATATATGAAGCTCAGCAGACATATTTCCCCGCTTGATAATTTATAGTAAGCAAAACAAAACCGGGAGCGCAAGCTCTGCCTCTTACGTAGAAGCTTAAGCTGGTAGCTTCTGAAAAAAATACAGGATAACGGATAAAGGTTAAAGTACAGGATGAAGTACAGGATAACGTAGTGTGATGACACGCTAATAGCTTCCTTAAAAATGTTGCTGATATCGTGGCGAGACAGCACACAGACTATTTCTTCGGCCACTTATCTGAGCACATCTTGCGGCACTTGATTCATATCTCGTTTACGAGAAATAATATGGGTCGACAAGGTGAGTGCTGCTGACCAAGATAAACTATTTTTATCGTGCCTTTTCCGCAGGTTTCAGTTTCAGTTTCAGTTTCAGTTTATTATTCGTTCATAACAATTTGTTACAAAATATGGTATACAGACAAGGGTCCCAAAGTCAGAGACTGCACCGGGACCCTTGGATCAGAAGTTATGCAAAAAAAGTTAAGCGGAATACAGAGCAGAGAAACAAATAATGAAATAAGCAAAATATAACCAAGAAACTGAGTGACGAACTCATAAAAAACAAAAGGAAAAGGAAAGATGCACAATCAATGGTAATTCCACAGCTTCTAAATAGCAAATTAACATTGTATAAAATTAATCAGACAGCAAATAATTCTTCAGTTCATATTTGAAAGAGTACAAGGTAGTTGACAACTTAATGGAATATGGAAGACTGTTCCAAAGTTTAAGCGCGCAAAAAGAGGAAGCCATCTTTCCGTAATTAGTATGACATAAAGGCAACAAGAAATTTCCTTGTGCTGCAAACCTTGTGTTATTGGGATTAAAAAGGAGATCAGAACTAACAAAGTTGTAAGAAAGTTGTTGAGTTAGTAATTTGAAAAATAATATCGCTAAATGATAGTTAAACAAATCAGTAACTTGAAGAATGCGGTTTGTACGTAGTTGTGAAGAGGCGTTAGAGAAAAGATGGCTTCGTGTTATAATGCGGATAGCCTGATTTTGAATGTGCTGAATAGAGGAAAGATGACAATGATAAGTATTACCCCAAGAAGTGATACCATAAATGATATGACTATGAATTAAAGCGAAGTATAACGATAATAATGCTTCTTTGGGAAAAAATGCACGTGATTTGAGTAGTGCTCTAATGCCAAATGCTGTTTTATGTTTGATGTGTGCAATGTGGTTAGTAAACTTAAGGTGGGGATCTAATTTGATGCCGAGGAAAGAAACACAAGTGGAGGCAGGAATGTCATGCCCATTCAGAGCTATGGTCGGAGAGCAAGGTAAATGTCTCTGTGGAGACTTAAATACTTATACTTACTTATACTTACTTACTTATATATACTATATTACCTTCCAAGAAAAATCTTTACAGAAACCATGATTGGCGCTTGTGATTGTAAACTGAACGAACGGATCAAACAAAGGCATAAAAGCGCGAACAAGTGCATGAAGAAGTGTTAGGAAAAGTGTGAAAGCCAGCAAAAAATTGAGCAAGTAAGGTCCAGGTATTTAGGGAGAGAGAGAGAGAGACAGCGCAATTGAGAGTGAGCGAACTTACATTTCTCTGGCCGAATCCCTCCACGGGTCATTGACCACCGATCCAGCTACCAGCCACTCCAAAAATAATCATAAGACGAAAGGAAGCTATGCGCTTTAAAAAAGTCCAGCGCTCTTGCCCTTTATTATATTTTTGTAAAACTGGACCCAACCTCCTGAAGTGCAAGTGAAATGCAGGCGCTTTTCTTATTGCAATAATACGGGTATTTCCGTTAGGTTAGGGATCTATGTAACCGCGATTAGGAATTGAGCTGCTGAATGTTTTTCATTTTTCTCAATGTCAAATTCACGTCAAACTCTCACCATTCTATCTATTAAAAATGACCAAACAATCTATAGCCTTTGCTAGTACGGTCTATTGAAACATGGTCAATTCTTTGGTTGTTTTATGGAAGCTACACGTTCACTATGCGTCAAGGTTTACGAAGCCGCAATAAAGAGTAATGTTCACGAGAGTACACCTGTCGCTCATATTTCTATGAATTAAAAAAAAACACAGTCAGCACACAATATCGCACTTATACTAGTAGCAGCGATTGTGGACAGCAAAGCAAATAATAAAAAAAATAATGCAGCATACGATCCTAATGAAGCAATAAGAAACAAAGAGCGCAAAGTTTCTCTTAAATAATTTGCAGTTTCACCCGAAAGGTGAAAACCCATTGCGATTGCAAATTAGTAGATAGCTGCACGAATTAAGAATATCAGTTTTATCGGCAGTATAAAGTTGGAAACATTTGCTTACTAACTAAATTATCAGTGATAGAATGTGTAAGCGTGACTGAATGCGGACGTGCAAAGAAACAGACACACAGAGACAGAGCTGTCTTTATATATCTGCTTTTTTCAGTCCTTGTTCAGTTGCGCTTACACATTCTATCATACATTCACACCAACCAGCCCGCGAACGTTTTTCAATAATAACGAAACACGGTGTCCCTTGAACGCGCCACACTGGATGAGTGCTAGAATATGCTGTCAAAATGCTGGAGTGAATAATTGGAGCACTAGCAAGCGAATTGACCTTAGTGCATCTCTCGATATAACCGTAACAAAAATTCCAAAATAACCGTAGTTCATACAAAGCCATTGGCACTACGCGACTCTGTAAGCATCAGAAATCGCTGTCATTATGAGGCCTCTCGGGCGTGCAGTTTGGCACCGTCGCAGATCGTTTCAGGACATACCACCACCGGCAATGCGTCCCTACGGGGTCCACCAAAGGCGTTCACTTCGGTGTCCGCCATTCGCGAGTCCAACGCTGGAGTAGAGCATGCAGATGAGAAACTGGGATTGTGAAGAGGAAGAGGCGCTATTTTCGGCAGCCCTCTAGGGAGCACGACTAAGCGCCTTGGGGAAGGGAACATAAAGAAGGAAGAAAAAGGAGATGAGAGAGAAGGTCGAGACGATTGCAGAGTCTCGTACCATAAGGTACCGATATAAGCAGTAGCGTTGTGGCGCATTCACAAGTTATACGACAGCCCTGTGTCCTCCAGGAACTTGAGAAAGTGCCTGAAGGCGCAGCTGTGGTGCTGGCCGGGAAACAGCACCTAGGATGCCATAACCGCTGGGAGTCCGAGGCGTCGGAATGAAACGTGGAGAAACGTGTGCCCAATCGGTGCGGAGTGGCAGGCGAGGAGGACGTCGAGTTACCCTGGGTGCCGTCGTGCAAGAACGCGCCCGTCCCTCAGCTGACTCCCGTGCATCGTGCGCGACAGAAGAGCGCAGGCTTCCGGCCCGCGTTTCTCGCTCGCGCATGCAAGATTCAACCGCGTTCTCCAGCTCACCGTCGCACTCTTTCATTCGCACATAGAGCATACGGACCGCAACAGCGGTTTTGCCACGCTAGGACTTTATACAGACCCTCAAAGTGACGGCGACACCAGAAATGCGCCTGTGTGTCCATATAATTGCAATCACAATAAAACTTTCTGCACACTCCCTTCCGTAATTGAGCTTTATAGTACATGAGTATTTGCGGTACCTAACACGTTCATTAGTAAAGTGTGCGTTCAAACACAATAAAATGAAGGAGCATTATAAAGCCGCAAGCAAGGGAATTTCTAGTCGAGTTGGTAGGAGTTTCTCCGTAAATAGCACCCGGCAAGCCCCCGAAAAGGTGTACAGTAGACATAGAACTGTCCACATACTGGATATTCTCACTTGTTTGTACGTGCTCTTTTTCCCTTCTTGTCTTTCAATATGTCAAACTGTTGACGAGAATACTTGGACCTTAGGCTGCACAGAGGCATCACCCATCACGTACATTGCCAAAAAAACTTGCTGCGAAGCCCTTACGTCGAAACACCATTTCATCGAATAACACGATTGATGGTTAACTTGCAGCTGACTGAAGGTTAATACCAAGAATATTCGACAAAGCCTGCCATAGACTTCGAATTATGAAAGTAAAAATTGATATCTCTAGCACAAATATAATAGATATATTTCAAATATGACATTTTTGACACCTGCATTTACATATGCAGCATAGATACGAGGGGATGTTAGTTTCTTCCTTTCGTGAACATTCCTAGATATTGCGTAAGTTTGCAGAACTCATTTGCCAAGCCTCGACTTAAAGCGTCATAGGAGAATAGTTTCGGCATAGAGGAAGAAGAGTGATAGGGTAGTATAAATAAGATGCACGACAACAGATGGTATAACTAATACTTCATATTTTCTGACAGAGGTACTTATTATATACATGTGAATGAATACTGCTGAACTGTTATTCGTTTTTAAAAAAACGCAATAAGTAAACGGAAAAAAAATCAACGGTCGTCCGACGACAACAACTTTACGAAATGTATTTTATTATTTAGTCTGCCGCAGTACTGAAGGCCACAAAAATGTATTGTAGCAAATATTTTTATTTCCAGTTCAACCATAGATAAAGGAGAAGTAGCCCGAGGTATTACCCCGATTCCTGCCAAAAGAAACTTTTTTATTGCGATAGCCCAATTGCAATACATTCATATCACAGATCTGCCGCCGACGTGAGGCGCCGTATAAATTCTAACAGCGATGAAATCGTCAGCGCGCGCCGTATGCTGCATGTGCGAGTTAAAGCATGTGAGATTGAGTCGGTAAAGGCGGCTAAATCTCGCATGCGCAAGCGAGGACGGCGAGGCTAATGCGCCATGTACATTGGCATGTGAAGCGCGGAGGGGCGTTCTTCTCCGCTTCAGGAGGAAATCTTTCAGTACATGAAAGAGTTCCTCGCTAACCTTAAATCCATAAAAACAGCAGGGTAGCCAACTCCGACCAAGCAGAAATAGGTAGCCAAGAGACAACGCAAGGTTCTGTGCTTTCCCTTTGCTAAACGAAGAGCCAAATTTAGTTTTGAATAAAGTAATGTTGGAATGGAGGCTCGCCTTTTCAGGTAATATGGCCACATGGCTTCTCGGCTGTGCACCTGTGCCAGTGGCTTTCGGATAACAACTGTTTCGAGTGTAAGCCCTTGCCGAAGCCTACTGCGATGCAAGCTTCGTACCTGCAATGAGCCGATCATGTCTGTCAGCGAAAATGCACAAACGGTGGAAAGTTTGGCGCTTGTTCCTTGACAGCCTTTTAATACTGCCCACACATGGGTGATGGCTTCTATTTTGTCTGTCGACGCCCAAGTTCCTGCTTGTTGCTGTGGCTGGGGTAGTAACTTGTTACATAATTTTGCCTGCGTCAAGTTCGCTTCAATAAATATTTGTCTGGCCACACGATCGTCTTGTGTAGTTACCGGTGTGTGGCACCACCCTCGAAAATATGCTGCATCAAGAGAAGAGCTTTCCTTTTTCCACTTGATCAACAGTATGCCGGACAGATGGAGCACAATGAACAAGATTATTTCCCTGGTACCTTGGCATGTGTAGGCTGAAACTGAACGTAGCAGTTCGGATGTTATTGCCCTTGCACACATCGCAGCGCGTTCGTTATACAGCTTCATGTGCAAGCCGATTAAGTGTCTGATTTGCGGATTCACATGCACCTTTTTCACATTCGCCCTGTTCCACCTAATTCTTATGACAGTTAGGATATGAAATTATTATATTGTGATGGAGCAATATTGGCACGCTATAAACCAATTATATATGCTTTAAATATATGTGCTAGTGACATTTAACGTCTGAGATATGAGTACATAAGAGCGCCATATGAACATATGTACATATAAAAATGAGGCATATATGGTAATTTATGACATGTAAGTCGCCCATATGTCGGCCCTAGTTGAAATGGAGAAAAATGTCCACATATGGTCTTTATATAGGACATGTGGCCACGTCAAGCCAATTTTGAAAGTAACCATATAATAAACTGTTATATAGCCACAGGTACAATATTTTCGTAAGGGACGTATCAGTCTCGGAACGGGTGCCGAGTAAAAGAGAAAATTTGTGCATCTCAGCTTTTGAAACTTCAGCCAGTGTAGCTTCTAGCATAAACCAGCGATACCTGCCAAGGTCTTGCTTATATTTAGCGCCTAGTACTGTCCCCGAGCCTTTCAAAAGTGAGACAAGTCTGTCTTCCAGTGAGGTCAAACTATTTTCGAGTGACCTCCTCTTATTCTTGGTCGGTGTCGAACATCACAGTCTCTAAAGTAATCCAGCGTGATAAAACGTACTGGATTCACACTAGGGGCGCCGCAAGACTCTGGTTTTTCCACTGGGATGGAAGAAGTTTCCTTGTAGTAAATGACAGCTCAACATTTACACGCTTCTATTGCGGTTTTACAAGAATGGACGACTGCAAGGCACGGCGTAGGTGGTAAAGGGACGCTAATTCCCCTGTCGGTGCCAGTGCGTTTGCCTGGAGTGAACCTTGTGATGTGAAGTGTGTGTTTGTGCTAGTGTGTGTCTGAGAGGGTGTGAGTGTGCGTGTGAGTGTGTGTGTGTGCGTGTGGGCAGATCCTCGATTCATTTTTTGTTGTGTTGGTCTTTAGTGACACTCCTTTCAAACTCTTTAGTAAATGAAATCAATCAGAAGGATACGTTGGTTATGCTAGTTTTTTTTACCATATACACATTGTTCTAATTTGAAATTTAAAATCTAGGTTTTATCTTTATTGGAACTGATGGGACCGCCATAAAAACAAATATTCCTGTCAGCAATGATGTAAAAACACAAATACACAAATTCCTTCATTAGTAGTAGTTAAGGTAGGTAATGTAACATAAGTCTGTTAGAATATGGTATGACCATCCACATTTTTTTTCAAAAACAATCTCGAAAACATTTAGCAGGACCTGTTTAATAAACATTTTCTACCATAAATTGCAGTTTATGATACCTAACAAGTGATTTCCTTTGTACACAACAAACTATAGGAGACGATGGTAGCGACTTAAGGGAAAATGTTATATAAGAATACATGGTGGCCGATATGCCTCATATATTAATTCCTTAGGGGCTGGTTGCACAATAAAACGAAGCATAGCAGACAGAAAGAAGGACAGAATAGACTTCACGTTTTCTGGAGTTGCTACAGTGAGTGGCGGCATTTTGTTACAACTGATGCGCAGCTACCTCATTTAAGGAAGGTATAGCTGATTACACACAATAAAAGGAAAATTGACTAGAATGGCACTTATAAGTAAATATGTTCTCTTTTATTCATAAAGGTAAAGGTCGGTGAGTGGCAGTTCTCTAAAAAAAGGATGAGAGCTACAGCTAAACTGACTATGAATGCCAAGGTATACAATATACTGAAAATGCCAAGGGAATGCCACTTCTAGATATCTACGAGTAGCGCTCTTGATCACATGCGTTTAAAGGTAATAAATCCTATCCCTGCCCCGGTAGGTATTCGTGTGACGCGAAGGCAGACATGTCTGCGGTGGAAATTTTTTTAAATGATGCGCACCTACTGGGTTCTAGAAAGGAAATATCTGATGACGCGCATTCAAAGAAAAATTGATTTGATTGTTGCTTATAAGTAAAGCTGTTCCCCTTGACAGCCAAAAATAAAGGTCGGTGACTGGCAGTTCTCTAAACAAAGGATGAGAGCTTGAGCTAAACAGACTATGAACGCCAAGGTACACAATTATACTGAAAATACCATCGTAATGCCACCTCTAAATATCTCCAAGGAGTCCTCTTCATTTTTAATGCAAAGCAGGGGCGGTTTTGGAGCATCAAATGCGTTTAAATATAGTGGATGCTTTTCGTTCTCCGGCAGGTATTTATGGGACCTGAATTCACACATGTTTGTTGTGGCCAACTCTGAGAAATGTTGCGCACCTTCTTGATTCTAGAAAGGCCCTCTCTGATGACGCACATTCAAGGAAGAATAGACGTCAATGTCACTTATAAGCAATTCATTTTTCAGCGACTGCGAAGCACAGAGTTCGGTGAATAGAAGTGCATATAAAACAGAATGACCAATGCAACAAAAATGACAACTAACATGTAGAGATACACGTATACTAACATTGTCTGGGCATAGCACATATATGTATCCACAAGTAGCCCTTGTCGTCACATGCGTGTAGAGCCATTCGATGCTACCCCTGCCGCTGCAGTTATTTTTCTGAAGTCAATGCAGACATACGGAATAACTTGCATTCGACGTATTGTTTTACGCAGAAGTGACAAGAGCGAATTATCTTTACAATGATCGACGTAAAAGTGAAAAAGACGTCATGGACGACGTCTTTTTGTTCTGAAACTAAATTTAATACTCAGCCTGCTTAAGCACAACAAAACATTTTTGACGAGTTTTGCACTTCTGCCGGAAAAATAAATCTACTTTTTAACATACATTTTAATACATGTAGAAAATCTTCGTGTTATGTGAAATTAACATTGAACTAAATAACAAGCGAGTCTAGGTTCAACATAACTAAAACACAAAATGAAAACGGGAAATCTTCTCTTTAACACTCTTGCGCTTGGCGTAATGCGTAACAAGTAGAATGAGCCGCCGGAACTCAGCCGGCACTTACATACAACACTCATTTTGCAGTTGTCAAAGGGAAGATGACACCTTTGTACCTTGAGCAGCAAAAATTATTTAAAGACTGTTGTTACGTGTTTAAAAATTAGCCCACATTACGAGTAACAAGTGTAGCAAAAGGTACATGACAGAACTCTTTCTACTTGCGATTATTTGAAGACACTTGTAGATAATGTAATGCAGCATTCAATGATTCGGCCAAACGTCGTCATCCCCCTGCACACGGATGGGCTGGTTATTTATTCTTTACTATATCCGTCTGGGCTTTCAGCGCGACCCCTGGTCTACGCCACCCGTTATGCGTGTAACAGGGAGGCATTTGACGGCCTGGCAAAGAACTTAATCAATGACGAACTTAACTTAATGACGTAACCGAACCGTTTTCATAGATAATTTCAAACCACTTCTGTATTGGTGCGAACATCTGCGCCGTGAATGGCGACGGACAACACAAATCTGACGAAGAGACTGGAGAGAACATTGGAGATATCGACAACCAATATTCTACTAAAGATGTCTGAAAATGATGCCACTTTCCCGACGGCTGCTTTGAAGAGGTGTATTCAATACCCTCCTATGACAGTTGCTTAATAGTTTCTAATAAAATAAGGTGCTGCTGAAGGAACACAGTCCCGCACATTCAAAGGTTGTTCTGCATTTTGTGTTCCTAAAAGATGTCTAAAATGCATATAGAACTAAAACTATTAAAAAGTCAATGCTTAATCTTTCAAAACAGAATGCCCCTTATTGAAGGTCATGCCACTGCGCTTTTGCAGCACAATCGTTTTCATAGATAGTATCTGGTGTGCAGAGAAATAACCGGGCATTGTGTCCTTTTTTGAAACTCAAAACTGCCTAAGCAAGCACCTTAACCAAATGCTATGCCGCCAACGATATATATGAAGCTCAGCAGACTTATTTCCAAGCTTGATAATTTTGAGTCACCAAAACAAAACCGGGAGCACAAGCTGTGCCAGTTACATAGAAGCTTAAGCTTGTAGCTTCCGAAAAAAAATCTATGTACGAGATAACTTAGTGTCATGACACGCTAGCAGCTCACTTAATGATGTTGCTGATATCGTATGAGCTCAGAAAGAACAAGAAAGGAAGGAGGTAGAGGTAATGAAAGGGAATGGAAAACAGAGAGAGCGCTCACTCTGTTTTCCATTCCTTTCCCTTACCCCTACCTCCTTCCTTTAATGCTCTTCCTGAGCTGCGCTACAAGCCTAAAAAATATTATTATCGTGCCTTTTCAGGAGTTTTATTTAATTATTCTATATATTACCTTACAAGAAGAAGCTTTGCAGAAACCATAAATGGTGCTTGAGAGCGTATACTAAACAAACTGAACTAACAAAGGCACAAAAGAGCAAATAAGTGCATGAAGAAGTGTTAGGAAAAGTGGGAATTTGTGGGAAAGCAAAAAATTTAGCAAGTAAGGTTCAGGTATTCAGAGAGAGAGAGAGAGAGAGAGAGAGAACCAGAGCAATAGAGAGTCGGCGAACGTACGTTTTTCTCGCCGAGTCCCTCCATGGATCATTGACCACCGACCCACCTACCACCCACTCCAAAAATATTGATGCAGTGAAAGGAAGCTATGTGGTTTAAAAAATGCCCAGCGCATTTGCCCTGTATTATATTTTTGCCAAACTGGACCCAACCACGGGAAGTGCAGTGGAATACGTGGCTTTTCTTATTACAAGCACTTGGGTATTTGAGCTCGGAACAAGTTAAGCATGGTTATCAGTTGTGTTGCTGGATGTTTTTCATTTTTCTCCTTCTCAAATTCGCGTCACACTCTCACCGTTATATCTAATAAAGAGAACCAAACAATCTAGAGCCTTTGCAGGATGTATTGAAATATGGTTGAGTTACATGGTCAATATGCGCCAATCTATACCAAAAGGCAATAAAGAGAAATGTTCTGGAGAGTAAATCTGTCGCTCATATTAAAGAAAAAAGCATAGCCAGCACTAAATCTCGCACATCTACTAGTAGCAGTGATTGTGGACAGCAAAGCAAATCAAAAGAGGAATGCGCTATTCGATCCTAATGAAGCAATAAGAAAGAGCGCGAAGGTTGCTTAAATAAATTTGCAGTTCCGCCCGAAAGGTGAAAAACCGAATGCGATAGCAAATGAGTAGATTGATGTACAAAGTAAGAATATTACTTTAATTGACCGTATAAACTTGCAAACATTCGCTTACTAACTAAATTATGAATGATAGAATGTGTAAGCATGACTTCATGAGGATGTGAAAAGAAACAAACGCATAGAGGCAGTGCTGTCCAGAGCTTCTGCTTTTTACGACCTCCTTGTGCAGTTGCGCTTACACATTCTATCATAAACTCATACCAACTAGCCCGCGAACGTATTTCCCATAATTACAAAACACGGTGTCCCGTGCTCGCAGTTAAACACGAACGCATCTGACTGGATGAGTGCGAGAACACGCTATCAAAATGCTGGAGTGAATAATTCGAGCACCAGCGAGCGAATTCACCTTCGTGCATCTCCCGCTTGAACGGTAACAAAAATTTCAAGTTAACCCTCATACGAAGCCACTGGCACTACGCGCACTCTGCAAGCATAAGAAATCGCTTTCAATATGATACCTCTCGGGCGTGCAGTTTGGCAACGTCGCAGATTGCATTCAGGGCACCTCCACCGGTAACGCGACCCTATGGCGTCCCCCATAGGCGTTGACTTCGGTGTCCGCCATTCGCGAGTCCAACGCAGGAGTAAAGCATGTGGATGAGAAAGTGTGATAGTGAAGAGGAAAAGGTGCTATTTTCTGCAGCCCTCTAGGAAGCACGACTCAGCCCCTTGGGGAAGGGGACAGAAAGAAGAAAGAAAAAGGAGAAGAAAGAGAAGGTCGAAATGATTGCAGAGTCCCGTGCTGCAAAGTAAACTATAAGCGGTAGCATTGCGGCGGATTCACAATTGATACGACAGCCTTGTGTCTGCCAGGAACGTGTGTGTGTGTGGTGATTTTCAAAGAGAAATGGAAGAGATAAGTGCAGTGCCGTAACTGTCTCTCACAAGAGGACACCTCAACAGCACTGCACGGGGAAGGGGTATGGGGCAAGAAAGTGCCTGAAGGCGGAGCTGTGGTTCTGGCCGGGAAACAGCAGCTGGGGCGCTGAGGCCGCTGGGAGTCCGAGGCGTCGGAATGAGATGTGGAGAGACGTGTGCCCAATCTGTATGGAGTGGCATGTGAGGAGGTCATCGAGGCGCCTAGGAGCCGCCGTGCAAGAAGGCGCCCGTCCCTCGCGTGACTTCCATGCCTCGCGCGCGACACGATAAGGCACGCTTCCGGCCGGCGTTCCTCGCTCGCGTATGCGAGATTGATCCGCGTTCGTCAGATCACCATCGCACGCTTTCACTCGCACATACAGCATACGGAGCGCGACAATGGTTTCGCCGGGTGACGCCGGGTGACATCAGGGTGACGACGACACCTGAAATGCACCTAGAGGGTCCGTATAATTGCAATGGCAATAAAACTTTCGGCAGACTTCCCTCCATAATTGTGCTTTGTGTTACATGAGCATTTGCGATACCTAACAGGTTCACCCCCCCCCCCCCCCCAAAATATGTACAGTAGAGGTAAAACAGTCCACATACTCGATGTTCTCATTTGTGTCTATGTGTTCTTTTTCCCGTGTTTGTCTTCCAAAATGTCGAACTGTCGAAAAGAATACTTGGACCTTTGGCTGCATAGAGGCATCTCCTATGAGGTACATTACCAAAAAACTTGCCTTGAACTCTCTTACGTCTCAGCACCTTTTCACGGGATAACATGAATGATGATTGTCAACTTCCAGCTGACTGAAGGTGAATACCAAGAATTTTTGACATAACCTAGCATAGACTTCGAATTATTCAAGTAAAAATTGATTTCTCTAGCACAAATACAATTGATATATTTCAAATATGACATCTTTGACAGAAGAATTTACATATGTAGCTTACATACAAGGGGATGTTACTTTCTTCCTTTCACGAAACTTCCTCCACCTTGCGTAATTTTGCAGAACTGATTTGCGAAGCCTCGAATTATAGCGTTATATAAAAAAAGTTTCGGTATAGAGGAAGAAGAGTGACAGGGTAGTACAAACAAGATCCACGACATCAGTTGGTATAACTAATAGTTGTTATTTTTCTGACAATTTCGCACATATGTACATGTCACTAAATACTGTTGAATTGCTATTTGATTAAAAAAAAGCCTAACTCAGCAGCAAAACAACATCAACGGTCGTCGGGCTACGACAGCATTACGAAATGTACTTTTGACTAGTCTGCCGCAGTGCTGAAGGCCACAAAATTGTATTGTAGCAAGTATTCTTATTTCCAGTTAAACCACAAATAAATGAGAAAAAGCTCAATGTAATACCCGGATTCCTGCAAAAAGTAACTTTTTTATTGCGATAGCCCAATTGCATATACACTCATAGCATATTTCTGCCGCGACCGTGAGGCGCCGTATAAACTCCAACAGCGCTGAAATCGTCACCGCGCGCCGTATGCTGCATGTGCGAGTTAAAGCATGTCAGGTTGAGTCGAGAAAGGCGGCTCAATTTCACATGCGCGAGCGAGGAAGGCGAGGCTAAAGCGCGCCCTCTTCTGTGGCATGGGAGGTCCGCAGGGTCGTTCTTCTCAGGTTCAGGAGGAAATCTTTCACTGTGTGAAAGAGTTCCTTGCTTAACATAAATTCATAAAAATGGCAGGGGGCGCCAACTCTGATCAAACAGAAATAGGCAGCCAAGCAACAACACATGGTTCGTTGCTTTCTCCTGCTAAACGAAGCGCGAAATTTAATTTTGCAAAAGTATATGTTAGAAAGGAGGCTTGCCTTTTCAGGTAATATTGCCACGTGGCTTCTTGGGTGTACACTTGTGCCAGTGGCTTTCAGAAAACGACTGTTTATAGTGTAGGCACTTGCCCCAACGTACAGCGATTCAAGCTTAGTACTTAAAATGGGCCGATCGTGTCTGCCATCTAAATTGCGCAATCTGTCGCGAAAGCTGCGACTGGGGTAGGTATTTTGGTTATGTAATGATGCCTGGATCAAGTTCGCTTCAATAAACATTTGAATGACCGCACGTTCGTCTTGTGTAGTTACCGGTGAGTGGCACCACTGTTGACAATATCCTGCATTACGAGACGAGCTTTCTTCTGTGCACTTGATCAACAGCATGCCGGCCAGATAGAGCACAGAGAACAAGATTATTTCCTTGGTACGTTGGAATGTGTAGGCTGAAACTGAGGAGATAGCAGTTCGGAGGTTATTGGCGTTGCGAACATCGCAGGTAATTCGTTCTACATCATGCGATTGCCAATTAACCGGCTAATTTCTGGATTCACATGTACCCTTTTCGCATCCACCCTGTTCCACCTAATTCTGATCAGAGTTGGGAAATGAGGTCTTTTTATTGTGATGCAGCAATATTGGCACACAATAGGTCAGTAAAATTTGGTTTAAAGTACAGTGCTAGTGACATTTAACATTTAAGATTTGAATATTAAGAGCGCCATATGAGCATATGCACATATGCAAATTAGGCAGATATGGTCATTTGTGACATTAAGTAACCCATATGTCGACCCTAATAAAAATAGAGAGAAATGGACATATATGGCCTTTATATAGGACATCTGGCCACGTCAAGCCACTTTTATATTTAACCATTTATTAAACTGTGATATGGGTCTAGGTACAATATTTTGCTAAGGGATGTATAAGTCTCCGAGCGGGTGCCAAGCAAAAGCTAAAATTCGTGCATCTGAGCTTTTGAAGCTTCAGTCAGGGTAGCTTCCAGCATAAACCAGCGATACCTGCCAAAATAGTGTGTTTATTTAGCGCATAATACTGTGCCCGAGCCTTTCAAATGTGAAACAAGCATATCTTCGAGTGCAGTCAAACCATTTTTGAGCCACCTCTTCTGATTCTAATTCGCAATCGAGCATCACAGTCTCTAATGTAATCCAGCGTGAGAAAACGTGCTGGATTTACATGGGAGGCGCCGCAAGACACTGGTTTTTCAACTGGGTTGGATGAAATTTCCTTGTAAGAAAGTATAGCTCAACATTTAGACTCTTCTAATTTCGTTTCACAAAAATGGACGACTGCAAGGAATGGCGTAGGTGGAAAAGAGGCGCTCATTTCCCTGTAGCTGCTGGTACATATCCCTGGAGTAAACCGACTGATGTGAAGTGCGTGTTTGTGCTACTGTGTGTCTGAGAGGGTGTGCGCATGAGTGTGCGTATGTGAGTGTGGGTAGATTCCCTATTCAGTTTTTGTTGTGCTGATCTTTGCTGACACTACTTTCAATCTCTTTAGCAAATGAAATGAATGAGCCAGATACGTTGGTTATGGTAGTTCTCTTTACCATATATACATTCTTGTAATGTGAAAGAGAACATGTAGGTATTATTTCGATTGAACTGATGCGACCACAATTAAAACAAATAATATTGTCAGCAGTGCTGCAAAAACACAAATAAATCCACAAATCCCTTATTTGTAGTAGTAAAGGTAGATAATGTAACGTAAGTATATTAAACTATGGTATGATCATTCATATTTTTCAAAAACAATCTCGAAAACCTATAGCAGGACCTGTTTAATAAACGTTTTCTGCCGTATTATTGTAGTTTATGATTGTAGTTTAGGGATTTCCTATGTACACAACAAACTATAAGAGTCGAAGGTAGCGACATACAGGAAAATGTTACATAAGAATATATGATGGCCCGATATGCCTCATATATTACTTCCTTAGGGGCACGTGCCACAAGAAAACGAAGCGTAGCTACAAGAAAGAATGACGTAACAGATATGACATTTTCTGGAGTTGCTACAGTGCGTGGTGGCACTTTCTTAGAAATCATGCGCAGCTACTTCGTTCAAGGAAGGTATAGCTGATTACGCAGAATCAAAGGAAAATTGACTACAATGTCAGTTACAAGATGTTCTCATTTATTGGTAAAGATAAAGATCGCTGACTGGCAGTTGAATAAAAAACGATCAGAGCTGCAGCTAAACGGACTATGAGCGTCAAGGGATACAATTAAATGAAAAATGGGAAAGGAAATGCCAATTCTAGATATCTACAAGTAGCGCTCGTCATCACATGCGTTTAAAGGTAATGAATCCTATCCCTGCACAGGTGGGTATTCATGTGACGCCAATGCACACATCTCTCCGGTGGCAATTTCTCAGAATTTCTTGGTTCTAGAGGGGCAATATCAGATGACGCACATTGAAAGAAAAATTGATCAAAATGTTGCTTAAAATTAAAGATGCTTCCCTTGACTCCCAAAGACAAAGGTCGGTGACTGGGAGCTGATGAAAAAAAAAAAAAAACAATGAGAGCTGCTGCTAAGAGGAGTATGATCATCAAGGGATAGAATCATATTGAAAATAGCTGTGGAATGCGCTTCTAGATATCTACAAGTACTTCCCGTCATTCGTAATGCAAAGAAGGGATGGTTGCTGAGCATTCCGTACGTTGAAATGCAGTCGATGTTATCCCTGTTCAGGTGGGTATTTATGTGACGCCAATGCACTTCTTAGAAACTTCTTAGAACTTCTTAGAAATGATGCACACCTACTTGGTTTGAGGAAGGCCCTATCTGATGACGCACATTCAAAGAAAAATTGATGTCAATATCACTGATAAGTAAACAAGTTTTCAATGGCGGCAAAACACAGAGTTAGGTGACTGGGAGCGCATAGAAAAGAGAATGACCGCTGCTTCTAAAAGGACAACGAAAATTTAGAGATACAAGTATTACATCAATGCTTGGGGATAGCCACATATATGTATTAACAAGTAGCTCTTGTCATCACATGCGTGTACACGAAATTGATTCTACACCTGCCACGATACGTATTTTTCGGAGGCCATTGCAAACATATGGAAAAAGTTGAATTTGACACATTGTTGACGCAGAAGTTAGAAGAGGGAATGATCTTTCCTAATTCTCGATGTAAATGCTGGAAAGATGTCATCGACGTCTTTAAATTTTGGAACTAAATTTGATTGTGAGCCTGCTTAACCACAAGAAAACATTTTTGACGAGTTTTGCACTTCTCCTGGAAAAATAAATGCACTTTTGAACATACTTTGTTATACATGTAGAGAATGTTCATATTATGTTAATTGAACATTTAACTAAATAACAAGCGAGTTCAAGTTCAAGATAAGCAAAACACAAAATGCAAAATGGTGCAAATTGATTATCTTCTCTTTGACACTGTTGCGCATGCCGTAATGATTAACGAGTTGAGTGAGCCGCTGCAATTCAGCCGGCACTTATATACAACACTCGTTTTGCAGTTGTCGTCAAAGGGAAGACGACACATCTGTACCTTGAGCAGCAAAAATTATTTTCTGACTCTTATTACGCGCTTATGGTTTCTCAGCCCACAATACGAATAACAAGGGTAGCAAAAGGGACATGACAGAACTATTTCTACTTGCGAATTATTGGAAGACACTTGTAGATAATGTGATACAGCATCCAATGATCTGGCCAAACGTCGTCATCTCCCTGTTGACCGATTTACTGGTTATATTTTCGTTACTATATCCGTCTGCGTTGTAAGCGCAACCTGCGGGCTATGCCGCTCGTTGTCCGTGTAGCACTGGACCATTTGACGTGCTGGTAAAGAACTTAAGGTTCCATTAGGTTATTGAATATTTGAAACCCCTTCTGAATTGGTGCCAAGGTCAGCGCGAATGGCGACGGAACACACAAATCTCACGAAGAACCTGGAGAAAACATTGTGCCTATTCCCAGCCAATAATCTACTAAAAGTTTCTGCAAATGATGTCACTTTCCCGACTACAACTTTGAAGAGATGTATTCAATACCCTCCTATGTCAGTTGCTTGGTAGTTTCTAATTAAATTGGGTGCCGCAGAAGGAACACATTCCCACATAATAAAAGGTAGTTCTGCGTTTTGTGTTCCCAAAAGATATCTAAAATGCACATAGACCCTAAACTGTTAGAAGCGTCAATGGTTGATCTTTAAAAAGAGAACGCCCCTCATTGAAGAGCATGCGACTACGCATTTGAAGCACGACGTTTTCACAGATGCTATCTGGTGTGCAGGAAAACAAGCGGGCATTGTGTCCATTTTGGTGACTCAGTACGGGCTAAAGAAACGCTCTAACCAAATGCTATGCCACCAACGATATATATGAAGCTCAGAAGACATATTTCCCTGCTTGATATTTTTGAGAGTCACCAAAACGAAACCGGGAGCAACATCTCTTGCAGTTACATAGAAGCTTAGACTTGTAGCTCCTGCGTAATGAATCGATTTTTGAGATAACTAAGTGTCATGACACGCTAGTAGCTTCCTTAATGATACTTCTGATATCGTACCGAGATAGCACACAGACGACTATTTCCGCGTTACTTATTCTTAATACTATTACTGTTACTATTTTTCAAGAATATTTTTTAGACTATTACTACTATTTATTATAAATTATTACTTATACCTATTATTACTATTACTGTTAAGTTACTATTACTTCTGAGTTCACATTGCGCCACTTGACCCATGTCTGCTACGGGCGAAATCAGATAAGTCGATATGATGAGTGCTGCTGACCAACAGAAACTATTATCGTGTCCTTTCCGGAGGTTTCTTTATTTATTCTACATTGCCTTACGAGAAAAAGCTTTGCAGAAACCATATATGATGCTTGCCAGTGAAAACGAAACAAACTGAACAAATAATAGCATAAAACAGTGTTACTAACAGTTTAAAACCCAGCAAAAAATTGAGCACGGTCCAGTTATATATGTAGAGAGAGTGAGACAGAGCAATAGAGAGTGAGCGAACGAACGTTCATCTCGCCGAGTGCCTCCACGGATCATTGATCACCGACCCACCTACCACCAACTCCAAAAATAATCATAAGACGAAAGGAAGCTAGTCGCTATAAAAAGACCAAAGCCTGTGCCCCTTATTATGTTTTTGCAAAACTTGACCCAACCACGGAAAGTGCAAGTGAAATACAGACGCTTTTCTTATTGCAATCACTTGGGTATTTGGGTTCGGAAGAAATTAAGCATGGTTATGAATTGTGTTGCTGGATGTTTTTCATTGTCCTCCTTGTCGAATTCGCGTCACACTCTCACCATTCTATCTAATAAAGAGAACCAAACAGTTTTGAGCCTTGCCTAATAGGGTTTATTGTAACACGGTTCAGTTCTTTGACCGTTGTATGAAAGTTACACGGTCAATAGGCGTAAAGGTTTACGAAACAGCAATAGAAAGAAATGTTCAGGAGAGTACATTATTCGCTCATATTTCTATAGCTTGAAAAAAAAGAACATAGCCAGCACACTAACTCGCACTTCTTCTAGCACGAGCGATTCTCGACAGCAAAGCAAATCGAAAAAAGAATGCAGTATACCATCATAACGAAGCAATGAGAAACAAAGAGTACAAACGTTGTCTTAAAACATTTGCATTTTCACCCTAAAGTGAAAAACCGACTGCGATAGCAAATTAGTCGATTGCTGTAGGAAGTAACAATATTAGTTTTATCGGCAGTTTAAACTTCGGAACACTCGCTTAGTGACTAGATTATCAATGATAGAATGTGTAAGCATGGCTGAACGAGGACGTTGAAAAAAAGAGACACTCAGAGACAGTGTTGTCTTTGTGCGTCTGCTTTTTCTACGTCCTTGTTCAGCTGCGCTTACACACCAAATTCACACCAACTAGCCCGCGAACGTGCTTTAAATAATTACGAAACAGGGTGTCCTATGCGCGTAGGTAAACATGAACTTATCTCACTCGATGAGTGCTAGAACACGCTGTCAAAATGCTGGAGTGAGGAATTTCAGCAGCAGAAAGCGAATTGACCGTGGGGAATCTCTCGCTTTCACCTAAACAAAAATTCAAGAATACCCCTCATCAAAGCCACTGGCACTTCGCGCACTCTGCAAACATGACAAATCGCTTTGAATATAAGGCCCGCTCGGGCGCACAGTTTGGCAACATCACAGATCGCTTTCAACACACAACAGCGCCGGCAATGCGTCCCTATGGCGTCCAACGAAGGCGTTCAGTTCAGTGTACGCCATTGGCGAGTGCAACGCTGGAGTAGACCTCGCGGATGTGTCCGCTTTGTACGGAGTGGCTGGCGAGGCGGATATTGAGGTACCCTAGGACCCGCCGTAGAAGAAGGCTCCCCTCCCTCGCCTGATTCCCGTGCATCGGGCGCCACAGGAGAGGGCAGGCTTCCGGCCCGCGTTCCTCGCTCGCACACGCGAGATTGAACCACGTTCGCCGGCTCACCATCGCATGCTTTCACTCGCAGATACAGCATACGGCGCAAGATGACGGCTTTATCGCCCTAGGACTTCCTACAAAACCTCACGGCGACGGCGACGCGAGAAAAGTACCTGGAGTGTCCATATAATTGCTACCGCTTTAAAGCCTTCCGCAGGCTCGCTTCCATAATTGTGCTTTGTGGTAGATAAGTATTTGTGATACCTAACATGTTCATTAATAAAGTACACCTTAAAACCAATAAAATGAAGAAGCATTATGCAGTTGAAGCAAGCAAAATTCTAGTCGAGTTGATGCGATATTCTCTGCAAATAGCAGCCGCTAAACCCTCGAAATAAGGTACAGTAGAAGTAAAGCAGTGCACATACTCGATATTCTCGCTTGTGTGCATGTGCTCTTATTGCCTTGTTTGCCTTTCGAATTGCCAAACTGTTGAAAAGAGTACTTGGGCTTAGGCTGCACAGAGGCATCTCCTATGACGTACGTTACCAAAAAACTTGCCGCGAAGTCTTTTACCTCTCAGCACCATTTCACGGGATAGCACGAGTGATCGTTGTGAACATCCACCTGACTGAAGATCAATACCAAGACCATGCGACAAAACCTATCATAGATTTCCAATTATGAAAGCAAAAATTGACATCTGTAGCACACATACAATGAACACATTTCAAATAAGACATACTCGACCCATAAATTTACACATGTAGCATACTTACGAGGGAGGTTAGTTTCTTCCTTTCGTGAAACTTCCTCCACTTTGCGTATTTTTCAGAACTGATTTGCCAAGCATCAAATTATAGCGTTATACAAGAATTGTTTCGGCATACACGAAGAACAGTGATAGGGTAGTATAAACAAGATCCACGACATCAGTTGGTATAACTAATAGTTGTTATTTTTCTGACAATTTTCCACATTATATACATGTCACTAAATAGTGTTTACCTGCTATTTGTTTTCAAAAAAAAGTATAAGTCAACAGGAAAAAAATCATCAATGGTCATCGGGCGACGACAGCATTACGAAATGTTATTTTGATTACTCTGCCGCAGTGCTGAAGGCCACAAAAGTGTATTGTAGCAAATATTTTTATTTCCAGTTAAACCACAAATAAATGAGAAAAAGCTCAAGGTAATACCCGGATTCCTGCGAAAAGTAACTTTTTTTTGCGATAGCCCAATGTATATACTCTCATAGCACTTTTCTGCCGCCACCGTTAGGCGCCGTATAAATTCAAACAGCGATGAAATCGTCAGCGCGCGCTGTATGCTGCATGTGCGAGTTAAAGCATGTCAGGTTGATTCAGGAAAGGCGGCTCAATCTCGCATGCGCGAGCGAGGAAGGCGAGGCTGATGCGCGCCCTCTGCTGTGGCATGCGAGGCCCGGAGGGTCGTTCTTCTCAGGTTCAGGAAGAAATCTTTCACTACGTGAAAGAGTTCCTTGCTAACCGTAAATTCATAAAAATGGCAGGCGACGCCAACTGCGATCAAACAGAAATAGGCAGCCAAGCAACAACACAAGGTTCGTTGCTTTCTCCTGCTAAACGAAGCGCTAAATTTAATTTTGCAAAAGAATATGTTAGAAAGGAGGCTTGCCTTTTCAGGTAATATTGCCACGTAGCTTCTAGGCTGTGCACATGTGCCAATGGCTTTCACATAACGACTGTTTCGAGTGTAAGCACTTGCCGAAGGCTACTGCGATGCAAGCTTCGTACCTACAATCGGCCGATCGTGTCTGACATCGAAATTGTGCAATCTGTCACGAAAGTTTGGCGCTTGTTCCTTGACAGCCTTTTAATACTGCCTCCATAGGTGATGGCCTCTGTTTGTCTGTCGATGCGCGAGTTCCTGCTTGTTGCTGTTACTGGGGTAATTGCTTTTGGTTATATAATTAAGCCTGGATCAAGTTCACTTCAGTAAATATTTGTCTGGCCGCATGATTGTATTGTGTAGTTACCGGTGTGTGGCACCACCCTTGACAATATGCTGCATTACGAGAAGAGCTTTCCTCCTTGCACTTGCTCAACAGTATGCCGGACAGATGGAGCACAGTGAACAAGATTATTTCCTTGGTACCGTGGCTTGTGTAGGCTTAAAGCGAACATAGCAGTTCGGATGGTATTGCCGTTGCAAACATCGCAGCGCGTTCGTTGTACAGCTTCATGGGCAAGCCGATTAAGCGTCTGATTTGCGGATTCACATGGACCTTTTTCACATTCGCCCTGTTCTACCTAAACCTGATCACAGCTAGGAAATGAAATCACTTTATTGTGATGGAGGAATATTGGCATGCTGTAAACCAATAAAATATGCTTTAAGTTTATGTGCTAGTGACATTTACCATTTCAGATGTGACCGTATCTGAACACCGTTAGTCAGGTATTGCCGTTGACCATATGAGGGAAATTTCGCAGATATTGCCATTTATAAAAGTTATGTTGCCTAAATATCGGGCTAAAGTAAATTAGAGAGTGATGGCCATATATCGGCCTTATCTGCCTCTGACCGTATCAACTCAATTTTGTAAGTATCCATATATGAACTTTTTATACGTGTCCAGGTATGATAGTATCGTAAGCAAAAGCTAAAATTTGCGCAATTGAGCTTCTGAATCTTCAGGCAGCGTATTTTCCAGCATATTCCAGCAATATCTGCCAAAAGCCCGCGTGTATTTAGCGCATAACAGTGTGCCCGTTCTTTGTACAAGTGAGAAAAGCGTCTCTTCCCGTGAGTGAAACTGCTCCCGAGCGACCTCCTCTGATTCTGAGTCGCTCTCGAGCATCATGGTGTCAAATGTAATCCAACGCCAAAAAACGCGTTCGATTCCCGCTAGAGGGGGCAGGAAGGCACTGGGTTGGAAGAAATTACCCTGAAAAAAAGGATAGCTCATTATTTTACCTCTTCTATCGTGGTTTTGCAAGGATAGGCGACTGCAAGGAACGGCGTATATGGAAAGGAGACGCTCTTTTCCCTGTGGGCACGAGTGCATTTGCCTAGAGTATGCCGGCTGATATGAAGAGAGAGTGAGAAATACAGTGTGTGTGTGTGTGTGCGTGTGTGTGTGTGCGCGCGTGTGTGTGCGCGTGTGTGTGTGCGCGTGTGTGTGTGTGCGTGCATGCGTGTGTGTGTGTGTGTGTGCGTGTGTGCGCGTGTGTGTGTGTGTCTGTGTGTGTGTGTGTGTGTGTGTGTGTGTGTGTGTGTGTGTGTGTGTGTGTGTGTGTGTGTGTGCGCGTGTGCGTGTGTGTGTGTGTGTGTGTGTGTGTGTGTGTGTGTGTGTGTGTGTCTCATGTTTTGAAATATATGTACATTCAGGAGTGCCTGCATGCCCTTCTCTCCTGCTCCAGTGACGAAAAGGAGAGCCTGTTTATGCACCACAGTAAAAAATTCAAAGGTTTTCGCTGTGCCCATTACATCCCTTATCGTATGGATCTGTCACAATACAGAGTAGCAGTGGTCCATAATACTAGCCCATCCCAACATAATTATAAATTAACACATACCGACATGCTGCGAAACAGCTGTTGCAAAGCCGCTGGTGAGGGCAATTTCCGCAGCACTGCAGTGGTACAGCCGAGTTCCACCTGTATAGTGACAAATCCATATGCGTGTTAGCAACTCAGTAGTTGCTGATGGTTTCATAAGCTTTACACTACACAATAAAGTAATCTAGACAACTTTGTTGGAACAAATGCACATAATTAGGACACCACTTAAACACTAACACGATTAATTGCCCCCAATCTCTCACTCACTAAGGGATAATACTACTGAAACATCGGTGGAGAGCTCAGATTAACACAGCCCATAAAGGACAAGCATTCTTTGAGGAAAACAGCTATACCAGCGGTTAGTTTTCTTGATCATTTTATGTAGTATCTTTGATTTAAATGTCATGCAGTACTATAAAATACGAAGTGCCGCATTTCTAGCAGCAGAAGGCGTCGTCAGGCTCATGGTACAACAGATTTTTGCACTGTTTGTCAGTGAGCCGACACATACAAAGAAAACCGAATTCACAGATACATATACAGTGTCAAGTGCACTTCTCCTTCTGAAAACGCAGCCACCAGTTCCAATGTTGCTGAAAGGAAAGGTTATATAAAGTGCGAGACTGCATGGAACTGCCACTTATGACTGTAAATGTATGGTCTGCTGATTGCAGAGGTAGTCACATGCTATTCCTAGTCTCTTTTAGAAGCATTACTAAAGAATAAATTAAAATCTATTCATAAGTCACGAATTTGATGCATCCAATGTTTGGCTAAATAACCTGTGAGAAAAAGACATGTTTACCTGGAATAGCAACCTTTTTTCCTGCTGCAAAACTTTCCTTCGAATTAATGAAATAACCTTGCAGCGTCATAATGCATTTCTCGCAACTACTTGCCGGCAGTGGCGAGTTAGTGTTTATATCCGACTCATTGGGCGACAATACTGCCAAACACAAATGCTTCATGGACACGAGAACACGTCCCTCGCAGAGAATAGCAACCATATATGCCTCTGTGAGACATGATCGCACCTTTGTGGTCAAAATGTACATTAGAACGACATCACCATCTCATTAAAAAAAAAAAGCCTCCGTACAAGGCAGCCGCCAACTGCATAATGTGAAATTGCAGCTGATGTCCACTTACTGGTGGCCTGTGTTTGAGTCAGTTTTGGCAGTGGACTGGGTGCTGAGAAATGCACGTCCTGGGTTGTCCCTGCAAAACATACAGGGTTATGTCAAATGTTGAAAATATATATATGCCAGCATTTCATCAGTCGCAAAACAAACGAGTAAACTAATAAACAACTGTAATGTAAATAGAGTACACATCATAAGATAGGCTGTCAACTGTTAATGCTTTACGCAGAAAACCTAATGCATAGGAAAAACTATATGTATACACACGAAGCTGACACACAATTTAATTCGCTTTAGGTTTTTCCGTGCAGTATATTCAAATTATTATGTTTCGTGGTTAGAGCAAAATTAGTGTGAATTACGAACTAAATTATCTACCCTGGAAACTTTTCTTCAATATGCACCTGTGCGCGCTTCGAACGAGTAGCGTTGTAAAATTTATGTACATGGCATTTAACTTAGTTGCTGAACACGGATTTCCTTTGCCCTGTGTCGTGTACAGTGAGCTACATAAATATGCCCCCCCCCCTTTTTTTGTACTAGCCATACTGCGTGCCACTGCACCTATACGCACGTCAATAAACCTCACGACACAGAAATAAAAAAAGCGCCAATCACCCATGCCTGCATGTTGTAGTGGGCCTCACCTAACCAAGCATGGGCTGTTGGTTTTTATAGTAAACACAGGCACCGTGCTCATTGTGTGTGTGTGTGTGTGTGTGTGTGTGTGTGTGTGTGTGTGTGTGTGTGTGTGTGTGTGTGTGTGTGTGTGTGTGTGTGTGTGTGTGTGTGTGTGTGTGTGTGTGTGTGTGTGTGTGTGTGTGTGTGTGTGTGTGTGTGTGTGCGTGTGTGCGTGTGTGCGTGTGTGTGTGTTAAGGGGCAGCTTCTATGTTGAATTTTTGCTGTGTTGAACTTTGGTGACCTTCCTTTCAATCTGTTTAATAAGTAAAATGAATTAGCCAGGTACGTTGGTTATAGATTTCTTCACTACATACACATTTTTATAAAGTGCAACAGAAAATGTAGGTTTCATTTTTATTTGAACTGCTGAGACCGCAGGTAAAAGAAACATTCCTGCCAGCAACGATGTAAAAAGCAAAAATAAATTCACACCTTCTTTTATTATTAGTAGTTAAGGTTGGTAATGTGATGTAAGTGTAGCATGTCTCTCAGTGAATTCGAACGAAGTTAAAAAAATCAAGAACTCTAGATAAATCGTACGCACGGCATAGTAGCAGCGGTGGTATGGACTTACTGCCAGCTTTTTTTCCTCACGAAGTAATAATTATATATAAGCTTTTAATGAATGAACTTTTTAATTATTGCTTTTTTCGCATATAAGCCAATTGCGATTAAAGGGAAATCAGACATCCACCCATTCGTAGCAATTGCTACAAAGGAAACCCATACGGGTTCCTCGAAAGGAAAGACTCATAGCTGAAGAAAAATGCGTCCTCGTGCGGGACTCAAACCCGGGACCACCGCCTTTCCGGGGCAGCCGCTCTACCATCTGAGCTAACCAGGCGGCTTTGTCGAATTTGTCGACAACACGAAGCAAACGCAAATGTTTGACGTAGTAGTTCTGCGGAAACCCGTGTAGTAGTCCGGCGAGGTACCCGTTTGGTTTCCTTTGTAGCAATTGCTACGAACGGCTGGATGTCTGATTTCCCTTTATTCATTACTTCTCTCCACTTTGCGGGTTTCGACTTCGCCTTGCCATCTGCTAGCCGCCTGGTTAGCTTAGATGGTAGAGCGGCTGCCCCGGAAAGGCGGTGGTCACGGGTTCGAGTCCCGGACCAGGACGAATTTTTCTTCAAATATGAGGACATTCCCATCTTATGTGGTCGAGGGACCCTCTCGCCCCACAAAGACTCTCATGGGGGAACGCACAAAATAGGTAGTAGAGACACGTGGGAGACCCTGCTGCGCAGTTCGGGCTCTGAGCTCCAGCTCCAGCTCGTACAACTGACTGAAGAGGCTGCTGGGACCCAAGACCTCCCAGCCTGTATCTGAGGCGGCGGCACTCGCCCCCTGGCTTGTGTGTCGGGGGGTGGGTAGATCACCTTTTCCGTTGGACATTAAAGTTTATTCTATCTCTCAACTATGAGCCTTTACTTTCGAGGAACCCGTATCGGTTTCCTTTGTAGCAATTGCTACGAACGGGTGGATGTCTGATTTCCCTTTGTTCATTACTTCTCTCCACCTTGCGGGTTTCCGCAGAACTACTACTTCAAATGAGTCAATTACAAAGTTCTAGGACGCCTCAATAACTCCGAATCTACCATTTCTTCACGTGTTGAAGTGTGCTTTTTCCCCCAAGAAAATATGAAAGCCCGCGAAATACGTGAATATGAAATAGATGCGTGCTCGCCCGTCGCTACTCAAGCGCCTCCAAGCAACTTTTGAAAGACGTACGGCTGCATTCGTTCATCGCCGCGTCGCACATGGATTCGTCATGTAGGATGGCTCGATAGGTTTCGCGACCAAACTAGCGCGGTGGAATAAACGTCAGCATCTGCAGGCGCAGGAATGTTGTGCTGACTCATGAGGCACTCGAATGGCTTCAGCCATCGCGTATCATGAAAAAAGCTACAAAAGAAATTGAACCAACATTGAATTTCTTCAAGGAAACTGTGCGCAATTAACCCGATAAAGGAAGAAAAGGCAGCTCTCGGAAGAACAGAAAAAAGCTACTCAGGAATTTATTTCAATAAGAAATAAACCAGAAACACTTAAGGCGTCTCAGCCGCCCACAAAGAATTATCTGGTTTACTATGATGATCTATTTTACCACGAAGAAACATCTGGTTTAGCTATTTGCCCTCTCTGTCTTTTGAACTCCTGAAAAGGTGCAAAGCAAAGCTGTTTTTTTTATGTAATCTGTCTTTGTCGCAAGCTTCTTTATGCAAGGATAGGGTGGTATCATGACGGTGTGTTGAACACGCACGTTTTACGCCTGTTTTGGGTGGTTATTTCCCACTGCCACTTATACATGTGCTCAAACAGGTCACCGTCTTAAGTAATCGAATACTTGCTTCTTTCCAACACTTGTGCTGTAGCAGGTTTGGCCAACGACGTGGGAATCTGGCGGCAAACTCTGCTTATTCTTGCCTTTAGGGCGACTGGTTTCGCTGCTATTCACGCGATCTTTCACGTAGCCCCACAACAACAAGTCCATTGGTGTCATGTCCAGTGAGCTCGCAGGCCAGGTTACATGTTTGTTCCGGCCAATCCACTGTCCAGGAAAAAAGCTTGCTGAGCCACGCTCTAGGCAAAAACTATGCGCAGGAGAACCATCGTTTTGAAATCAGATGTTCCAAAGGTGCACAAGTTGAACGTTGCAAAAGCCGTCGTTCACGGGGTCCTCGAGGGTTTTAACGTAGCGTTGGGTACCCGCCATGGTTGCTCAGTGGCTATGGTGTTGGGCTGCTGAGTACGAGGTCGCGGGATCGAATCCCCGCCACGGCGGCTACATTTCGATGGGGGCAAAATGCGAAAGCACCCGTGTACTTAGATTTAGGTGCATGTTAAAGAATCCCAGGTGGTCAAAATTTCCGGAGTCCTCCACTACGGCGTGCCTCATAATCAGAAAGCAGTTCTGGCACGTAAAACTCCATAATTTAACTTTTAACCTAGCGTTGGGCCGTTAGTGTGATGTTAAGAAAATGGGTGCGCTGATGTTTCCATCAAAAATACCGCACCAGACATTACACGACAACCGGTATTGGTGTCGTGTTTGTGCCAGCAGTGGAGATACCTCTCACTCCAGCAGTGCGTGTTGGGAGGATTAACTTGTGCGTTTCTGGAGAAATTAGCCTCATCGGTGCAAAGCACACGAATGAGAAAGTCAGGTTCTCCTTCACATTTCGTGAAATTTTAATCCGCAAAGTAATCTTTGTTTTCGAAATATCTGTCGGCAAAATGCGAAACCACCTACGTACTTACATTTAGGTGCACGTTAAAGGATCCCAGGTGGTCCGAATTCCCGGAGTCTCCCACCGTGACATGACTCATCATCAGATCATGGATTTGGCAGGGAAAAACCCATGCCTCTTTTTTAAATGTTGTTTTGCAAGTTTCTGATGAAGGTTGACGTGGTACGGGTGCATACGACCTTTTTAAAATCCTCCACACTGTTGACCTTGAGGTTCTGGCCTCCGAACTGTCGTCGCGCACACTACCGTGAGGGTTAGCAGCAAAGGATGCCAAAACCTCTCTTTCCGCTACTTAAACTACCGCCGCAGTACTGTATCACTTTCTTGTGAAGCGGCCCGTCTCGCAAAGGGCGCCATACGTTCTAAGGATCGTTGACGGACTAGGTCGTCCTCCACAATGACAGATCCGGAATCGCATGGCTGCTTTCCTTTTGTCGCCATGCGCCGCCCCAGAGGCAGGATAATTTTAGCTTGTGATCATTCGTGAAGAGCATGGCTCTCTTCTTGAAGAGCAGGTCATTGGTGTGGTAACGTTGAGATCTGCCTTTATTATCAACGCAGTGACATGTCAAGCAAAAATGATTCACTTAATGGACAACAGCATATGCTGGCCGTGCTGATCCGCCAAAACACATTAGAGGGACATAGCTTTCGCTAGGTTGGTTTTTATTGCTAAAGAGAACAAGAGGAACATACTTTCCGGGCGCGCCTATCTGCAGAACAAGAGAAGTGCGCAAAATTGCAGTCCCAAGTGCGCCGTCACGGCTTCCCGGCTTCCAAATCCCCCCTCCCATCTACAGCTCCGCTAAGCTTACTAATGCGTAAGCGGCCTGCTGTCATGGTTCCGCGACCTCCACATAGTGTTCCTTTCAAGACTGTTTCGCCACAACGACTGGTGTTAAGGAGACACCACTTACCCAACACCACCACCAGTAAAGTAACGGGCGAATCAACAGAGACAGCCAGGGGTCGACGTCTTTACCGGAACCAGAAAAAGAAAACGTTCTTCTCTTCTCCCAATCCCCAAGCGTGTACGTGCCACAGTGGATGACTCATATATCACGGCATGTGTGAATATACACACTCAGTGTCCCAGGAAAATTTACCCAAGCTCAACCTGGTAATCAAATGCTATATAGCCGGAAGCGAGAAAGCGTTTGCAGCCAAGCGCACTATTAGGCAAAAATAACAGTGGACTGCTACACACTCGAATACAAATTTCTCTGTCAATTAAGGTAAAAATGGGAATATTAAACTTCGGCTCTTGTGTTGCTTCCCCTCGTAGTCCTGCAAAACTCGAGAGCATTTTTCGTTTCTTCAAAACGAGACTAAATGTGCGTAGCTTCTACGTGCGAATAATTCACATCCGAGGTTACATGGACGAGAAAACCATAAAAAATGCAATTTGCATGATTATAACGTCAATACCACGTACATCTTTTCCCTTCTTCAGCCTCAAATAACTAAAATAAGTCTGTGGCACTTTTTCTAGGAGCCCTGATACGTGATTGTGCGTTGCTTATGTATTGCTTGGATAACTGGCGCTGAAGGTTTTCCGGATATAGTAAGAGTTATGTATACATCAAGAAGCGTTCACGCCACTGTAGGTGACGTGGTGCTGTCAGAAATTTGTTGGTTGGGTCTTCGAAGACACGCAATACATTTGATGGCAACAACGATTAAGACAAGTACACACACCACTATGCTTCACTGAGTCGGCTGTGCTGCGAAACAGGGAAAGCGCTCTGCATTTGGCTGCATTCATTCCGCCTATATATAACCTTTGCAGCTGAGCAGCAGCTGAAGATACCACACCGCGGCCTAGAGATCAGACTGATCAGAAAGGTGAGACAACATGAAAGGTAATCTATGTAATTCTTTCACTGGGTCATGATAATCGCCAAGGTCTTCCCGTTGATTTCATCGCATGCACTACAGAACTGGCACACCTCCAACACACTGCTCGTGGAACTTTTCCGAACGCCAGCGTTGTCGATGCCTACTTGCTGCCAGGGCGCTGCTTCTGCTTCAAAGCGACAGCAACTTATTATGGAAACTCTAGTGAAGCTTCTATACAAGCCTGCATATTGGCAAAATAGGGCTGTTGGGCAATGCCCATTCTCTATGTTGGGCGGCGGGGGGGGAACTGTTGTCTAACCATAAGAAGGAAAAAAATTGTGCGACGTAATAACCGGGGGGTTCTGCGGTGATATATATACATATATATATATCTATATATATATATATATATTGCTGCAGGGGAATCATTGACGTGGCCGCAATGTCCTCTATTTTGACTACTGGATTTTCCCTATGAATTTAAGGAACTACAATGAGATTGAGAGGCAAGCATGTGAGGTTTGCAAGACAAGTACATTTTATTATACCAGTTTCAGCTACCCACTGTACACGACACCTCATATTATAGCGTTTGTATGGGTTGAAATAGCTTTGTAAGCACACAGTCACATCAAGTATTGCATGGGAAACTTGGTCACGGCGTTCTTGAAACACAATTTTGTACCCAACCATGTAATCTAAACAAATGTTAGCAGGCAAGACAGCGTTGTACCACATAATCAAATAAAAAGCTCTTACTTTCCTCATGTCCTGCCTTTAATGGGGTCACATCTTAGGTTAGGGAAAGTAAGCAAACAATTCATTAGGTAAGGCGCAGCCGCGTCCAGATGTCCAATAACAACTTCCAGACACACGTTGGTTTCCCCCAGAAACCATTATGTAGCTTTGGTAAAATATTTGGGGAAGCGGCCCATGCACAGCTCAAGTTTGGATTATGTCTGCCTGGGGTAAAACGTGCAAGATAGCAGCCAGAGGTCAACAAACATCATGCGAGCACTTGGCAGGCAGCACCGGAAATATGCGAAGAAAAGAGGCAAAAAGCATCACTTTAAAACCCACTAGAATTCTAGCTTCAGCGCGGAAGCAATGAGGCTCTCGAATACGTTAGGTGGAAAAAAACAAGCTTATTGCCTGCCCAGCGAATACAACACTTCAACAGAGTGTTTATGGGCACCAGTTAGGGCACCACTCTTAACAAAGATATGTGACATGATTTGCTTGAAAAGGTTGCTCTAAAGTTTTCAAAATTTGAGGCACGTTGTGTACATTTACTGCGCGTTGCCAACTTAAAGATACCCACGAATGCAGCAGCTATTTTTTTAGAAGCAATAAGACTTATCTGTTCATACAAGTGCGAAATTAGTTCAGTTGTTGCGCATTTAAGAGCAGCAGAACTGCTAAGCTGAAGCGCGAAGCCATGCCGGTGTGTTCTGAGTCTCGCGGGCAATGTTAACCACGTAATGCAGGACACGGTAGCCAATAATAATAATACGTTTATGTAAGTTTTAAGATCTTGTCAACCGAACAGCAGCGGCCGTAACTGCAGAAATAAAAGTTATAGCGTACTTAAAAGGAATATTTAGGAATAACAAAAAATTGCAAATGCTTCACTATTTTGTTGGCGAACAGAAAACGCTGGTCCCCTTTGCATACACAGCTCCGTCTTTGTTCTTCTTGAAATTTGGTATTTGGTAGCTGGCTACGCCGTACAAACGTATACCGGAAGATTTGACGTACTGCGATGGAAATTTTCTGATCAAAGCGGTTGCGATGTTTAAGATATTTTCACATAATAACGTTTCTTCCACAAGCAACTTTCAAACGACTTGTATAGTGATTAGACAAGTATTTATGAGACTTATTCTTGTCATCATTAGCCTGGTTTAGCGTCTCGTACCGCAAGAAGGCCTTTCCAGCAATCTTCATTTACAACTTTCTCGCGCTAGCTGATATGCAGTTGTGCTTGCGAATTCCTAACTTCATAACACGATCGGATTTTCTGCCATCTTCTACTGCGCCATCCAACCTATAGCACCTTTTATTTAAATCAGTCTCACCGCCAGCTATCTGCCCTATGCAATATGCAGCCCGCCTAGCTTCATTTTTTATCCTTTAATGTATACTACTATGTCAACTACGCTGGTTTTTTATCTGAAGAAGACGGATCTATTCCCGACTCTTAATCTTACACTTAACAGTTTTGCCTGCATTGCCATTTGCGTGATCGTTAACCTCTTGTTTTGTCCTGTGTTAATGTGTAATTTTCTGCTCCCTTTATCAGCACAGGCCAAATTCAATGACTGCAGGCTTCTTTTTTCTATGGTAGTGGTAGGCCCGAGGCGAATATATTGTGATGGCTTCCACATGCATTCCCAATTATTGTAGTCTTCTGCAGAGTTAATTCTGATTATGAAAACCCCCTCTTACAAATTGGCCTACATTATTGAGATTTCGCTGGAACAGCATCTTGGGCTGGTTGGTTTTCCATCCTGATTAACAGCGCATTTAGGCGTCCACGTCAGGGATTGCTCTTTCAAAGCTTGTGCTGCAGAACTCAGACGCTGTCAAGGGCTAGAAAAACACAATTACCAGCTGGTTCGGGAGAATAATGAAGCAGCCGACATTGCGACACTTTGTTACCAATGTGTTAGCATGCCGTCTTGTTGCTAACAAAGAACTTCAGCTTTTGCGCATACATTCAATTTCGTGAGTGCGCGGAAGTGCGTGTGCCCGATGATGTGCAACGACGTGTTTGTGACACGTGTAATTACTGTGAACGAGAAGAAAGGAGGTTGACCGAGGGGCCCGAATTTTCAGTAGATATATACAAAGAAGCCAACGAACACTGACAACAAGGACAACATAGGGGAAATTACTTGCGGCTAATAAATGAAACGAGGAAATGATACATTTTTGGAAACGAACGTAAATAAAAAAAAACTTGCCGCAGGTGGAGAACGATCTCACAACCTTCGCATTTCGCGTGCGATGCACAACCGATTGAGCTACTGCGGCGCCATTTCCCTATCCCTTTTATTGGGTATTAATGTTTTCGAGTAGAACCCTGGAAGTGTTAGCCAGCGCCACCACTCACGAACCTTGGCGGCGGACGTGGTCCATCCTTTCTACCGCATGCCTCATGAGAACGTGAACTTTTTTGGTGAAGGCAACCGGTCAATAAACCCACACATGCTACCTGGAGGCACCAATGTTGCTTGATTCAAGACCCTCGTTATGTAATGAACGAGAAGAAAGTTGGGTTACCCAGGGGGACCGACTATTTATTAGTCATGTCTTAAGAAGCCAAAAAACACTCGCACGAAGGACAACTTCGGAAAATGACTTGTGCCCAATAAATGAAATAAAGAAACGACAAAATAATGGAAATGAACGTGAATGAAAAAAACAACTGGCTGCAGGTAGGGAACGATCCCAGAACTTTCGGATTCCGCATTCCCACAAACTAGCTTATATTAAAAAGGCTTCACATTTTAAACGTCGCCTGGCTCATTTACCAGAATGGCGTGTCTGGAGATTTCTAGTACGTCCTGCTGTGTCGCATGTGTGACCGCCGCCATGGTCAGGTGCTATACAGTTGTTGGGGACTGAGGGGTAGGGGTTAGTTGCAGGTGTCATGATGGAGGAAGTAGCAAATACTGCACCAAGGTGGTCAATTCCTGTTTTGGTGAGAGAGTATCTTTTTGGAAACACAATAGGACTTCCTAATTTGGCTGTATCTGGACTAGTATAACCTCGATGGTTCGCACCAACTCGGTTCAAAGTCTCAAGCTTGCGGGCGTTAGTTCACGCCTGAAAAAAAGTGGCGACTAGGAATAGAATTCGAACTAAGTACCTTCAAATGAAAAGCTTTCGTGTTTTAATACACGCCACAACCTGTCTTTTGAGAATTATTATATATGCCTGTGTATTTGCTGGATTGCGACGATTTATCTGAACACAAGGCTTCAAACCCTCTGTCGAAAAATACTGCAACCTAATACGGAAATTCAAAATTTGTATGCTGATAATTTCTTCATCATTATGAATTGAATTCGAAAGCCCGATTTTGCGAGGGAGACCTACTAAAGCCTGACGTGTGGTGCCTTGGTAAGGCTGTTTTTTTTTTCGCAGGTCGATTGTTGGAGGTCGTGGGATCTTCAAAATTTTGGAGGCACGGCGCAATTAGATGCCGCAGGGAACGGCAGCATGTAGCGTACGCTTCTATCGATTGGCTGCAAGAGCTATTCCACGTTATGCTGCCTCCTGATCTATTTCAGATCATGCGTGTTCATTGAGTGAGCGCTTATTTACAGGAACTTATTCGACCCCTTAAACCGCCAGCCTCACTTTGTGTGACATGCTGATACTCTGACAGCACTATCGCTGTTCAAGTGTGAATTTTTTATTGGGCCATGATTATTTTTATTTATTTCCCCCCACTCCCCACCCCTCTCAATATCTTTTTTCCTAAGTTGAGCATTTCACAAGAGGAAAATATTTTATGCATACACCAGCTAAGAATAGGATCTTTCTCATTTACAGAGCATTGACGCCTGACGAAAGTGTGGCTGACGCCTACGAAAAGACGAATGCCAGATGCTACGATAACGTCATACACCAGAATGACGACAATCGCTGTTATTGGGCCGTAGACGGGTATATAAATCGGTGTATTTCGATTGCAGAGCAAAGTGTTTCTCACTCGACAAGTGGGCAATGGCTTGTGTGCTGAAAATTGCCGCAGTTGCTTTGGTCGTGATCGCTGCTGACAACCGATGCAGTGCATACGCCGAAGTTTCTGAGGCCCAGCAATCGAATGCCTGGCATAAGGTAATTTTTTTATCAGTAACTGTGACTACGTAACGATCCTGATTCCGCCGTACTGCCATTTTTATGCGTGACCTATCTAACACTTCCAGCCTAAACAACACTTTGTCCTTTTTGGATTCTTTTTTTTTCAAATCCATAATGTCCATGTGTAGATTTTTACCAGAATAAAGCGGTGACCACTGAAGAGGTGCCCGCTTAGAAATGTGCATCACCTAAGCACCATTCACGACAATTTCTATTTGTGCGACGGAAATCAATATGTAGCTAGACATCATGCTCTTACTAATTTTCTATTTTAGATTTGAGAGTTTGTTGAGGAAGTTTTAAACACATGCTAAATGCTTGCATTGAATAGGAATATTGATTTTTCTCAGTGCATCAATGCTGTCGTATACCTTGCAGCAGCTCCGCTTGTTTGCCCATGGTTCAGAAAAGTGTGCTCATAAGCACGATGCATCACAATATGCCACATTCCAAGTCCTAAAGAAGGTTAATTTTGTGGCACCTGCCACTCACGTGCATGAAGGTTGTTTACTGTCACCATTCAAGCGGGCTTTCTGGCTGTAGCATTGTAACATTTCAAACATAAAGTACAGAAAAATTGTAGTTGGACATATTATTCTTATTCTAGACTAGAACATAATGTTTCATATTTTGTAAGTTTTCTTTTCGGACAAGTTATGCAGAATTCAAATGAATTGCGGTGTTTACAGCAAGATATACTTGTGCACGACTGTTCTATACATCCGTCTTTTGAGGAGCCTTGAAACAAATTTCTCACAACTGCGTTTCAGCTTTTTCGGCTAAACCCACTAAAAATAAAGAAAGCCTACATAGGTACCTCAAACATTTCTTCAAGGAAGCGGCTTTAAACAAGAAGGTTCAGTGGAAACAAGCTTACCCTAGAAGTATGGCAACGGTCGGTGGGCAGCTGCGAGCCTACATGATTTCCATTACAATGTATTCAGTCAGGTTGCTTGAACGCCACGAGTAATTTTGCCGACCATGCTGCATTTATAGCTACATTATTGCCGGCGATCGCCGCATATTCCTTAGTTATCTCAACGAAACTATGGGCGGACCTTTAAAGCAGTGCAGTCCAGCCAAGCATATAAAAGCGGTAGCCTTCACCAGTGAAGAACGTGGGAAACTGGCACGTGACGCACGCGCCAGACATTTCAAACAGTGAGTTCGTCCACAGAATGCATGCAACGTCACGGAAGTGAAAAAAGGCGCACTTAGTGTAGCATTAATTAATTAGTATCAGTATCAGTATATCAGTATACTAGTATCAGTATATCAGTATCAGTATCTTAGTGTATCAGTATGCTTAATTTATATGTAGCCTTTGGGTTTGCCATGTGATTAGTGTTCGGAAGTGTAAAAATTACGGGAGAAGTCACCTCATGGCGATTTTCCACGGTAATGCGAATAGGAATCGAGCAATGCAGCGACAGACCACATTCTTGAAGCAACCTTTAACACCCGTTGATTTTATCTTTCTGAAATCATCTCATTTCGCCATGGAACTCGTTTGCAAGGTTGCCCGTATGCATGGAGGCATCACGATTGATAACGCCGATACAGTGAAAACGGAATGACGAAGCAATTATAGTTATGAAAGGACAAACTGGAATAATGACAACACCATGACGACACTTAGATGTAAATTCCTCAATTAGGACGATGGTATAACGACGGCGACATGGAGGTGAGGAAATGAGGTCATTGAGATGACGATGGCGGTATGACAACATTGCGTGACGAAGGTGGCATGATGAAAATTGGATAAAGAAGCAGCAATGACACGGATAGTATGACAACATATGAGTATTAGCGTCTGCGTGATGACGGTGCAGGGACGATTAGGGCATGACAATATTAGTGATTGTCCAAAATCGCGAATAAATCACAGTAAGATTACAACGGTAGAAGGACGAACGAACAATGACATCGACGGATCGACGAGGGTTGTAAGACGACGACAGCGTGTCAACAGAATGACGGTGCTGAAGTGATAAAGACGGGGAAATAACAGCGTGATGAACATGTAATGATGACAATGGTAGCGCGACAACGACACGACGAGAGTCGCATGTTGAAAATACAATGATGGCGATGAAACGACCGAATGAGCCCGCAACGCAGTCATCACAAGAAATGCAAGGAGGCTGCTGTGTGACGACGCTGGCATGGGACTCGTATAAGGACGAGGGGATAACGAGCGTATCATGACAGTGACGGGACAATGACTATATCACGATAGCTGTGTGAAGACGATAGCATACCGAGAGACAAATAATGAAATTTAATGACTGTAAGGACACTGTCAGTTCGGAATTATATTGACAGGTTAATAATGAACCCTTGATAGCGGCTGTGTTACGATGATGACATGACAAGGGCGTTATAATCACGTATAAATGACAACCGTGTGATTAAAATTTAATGGCGAAGAAGAAAGATTCACATAAATGAAACCACGAAGGCGGTATGGTGACAACGGCGTGATGGCAATGGGATGATATTTCTTTAGGTTAAAATCAAGAGGAAACAACAGCGTAACGAGAATTGCATGACGACGACTGTTTCACCACATGGCAAGTGTCGGATGACATTGCTGGAATCACGACCGGTAGCGCACATTAGTGGTCAGAGCAGTTCCACAACTAAGCCACTGGGTCAGCCTAGGCGGATATGAACTCTCACTTGAGAGAACTTCAAGGCACCGAAGGAAATAGTTCACTTAACTGAAAGTTCATTAAACTGAATATTCACTAGACCAACATAAGACATGGCATACAGTCAAAAGTTTGAAAGTGCAATTCATGGAGCAAAAGACATGGCATGCATAGTGTTAGAAATGTGTGAAATGGAATTTGTACATGCCAACAAGTACAAGGTTCATAACGGTTATAATGCTGCCTCTCTCACTTAGAAAAAAAATCTGTAATGTTCTTCTGCACTTGTACTTTTAAAGCACAGGAAGTAACAAAACTGTCCAAAGAGTCAATGTTTTTGTACACTTCTGGCACAGCTTGCTGTTGGAACACAGTATCTCAACTTTCCAATGTACCCTACAACCTCAGCGAGAGTTATAGGCCTTGAAACTGGCTCGGCAGTTGCCTCTTCTTCGTCTCCTACGAAAGAAAGAGACGACGACGATGCCACGACTAGCCGGTCGGAAAAAAACACAGACCACGTGGTTTGTGGTGTGACAGATCGCCGTTTTGCTCTGGCGGCGTTGTAAGCGCCAGCGATGTCACTTTGTTCATGGCCTCCGAGATTACATGCTTGCTCGTTTTGTCTGGGCAATCTCGGAGGCCATGCCTCATTGGCGTTCGTTTTCGCGCCGCCGCTCTGCCCCAGGGGCGCTGTAGCGCCAGCGAGGCGGTTTGATGGGGGCGGGCATCGGTTCTGTTCGTAAAAATAAGCCTTGGTCCTCTGAGCGAGTTTGTTAAACTGAAATATTGACGGTTCCGAAATTCGTTTAAGTGAACCATTTTTCATAGAATCTATAAGAAAACTGCCGGGGATTTTTAAGAAGTTCATTATTCTGAAATATTCGATAGACCAACGTTCGTACAACTGAGAGTTTACTGTATATATAATGTAAAGAAAGTTATTAGTAAGTGGCGTTTGGGACTGGGCGTTAGAGCAGGGCACGGACTTCAAGCGCGAGCATCGTTTTCCGGGCAAGAAACCCAAAGAGAACAACCTACTATACCGTTATAATCATACTCTACAATTTCCCCAAGGATCATAAAGGGAGCCACCACGCGACCTAACAGCTTTTCACTATGAGTGGGTAATAGGAGGTCTTCAGGTGGCTGACATAGACCATGCCTCCTCCTAGGCGGCTCATGTACGAAGACGGTTCAACGGGTTGAATCACAGAGTTCTTAGGGGATGCGCGTTTGACGACACTGTAGGGCCCTTCATACTTGAGTAGTAGATTTGAAGAGGGGCCTGGTGCAGGGGAAGGAACCGAGGGCCATCCAAGCCCTTCAGGAAGGATGGTGGGCGCAGAAGTGATGCCACGACGAGTGCTCTTCTGGCGCTCTTTGTCATTGGAGGTAAAGGCACCAGCGAGATCACGGCACTCCTCGGGATGTCTTGCAGTGGGACAAATTGGAGCACATTCGGATGCACCAGGCCGGTAGGGCACAATTCTGTCTACGGTGTGCGAGAAGTGCCAACTGTGGTGTAAGAAAAATGGTGAAAAATCGCTGGTGCTCGGAGTAGCAACGTTGTACGCTTAGGGACACAGTGATAGCATGGTACCAGACCCATGAACACGGCCTCATTAGTTGGGACGTCTGCAAGCAGAAGCTTCTACACGTTTTTAGAAAGTCTTCTGGCCATCAGCTGGCAGGGAAAAAAGAGCTTTTGACACAACGCCAGCAGAATTTTACCTGGCATATATTCAAGATGTCCACGTGCTCTTTCGTAAAGTTGACAAACACATCAACGAGACCGAGAAGATCGACGACATCCTCAAACGCATAACAGATGATGCATTTACCTGATTATCTGCAAAAACTATGACTTGGTGAACGCGATCATCAAAGATTGCCAGATTGCCGCAATTTCGCACTGATGCAGAGTCGCCGCATTACGCAGCAGTTCAACAAGCTACCAAATACAGCTTTGACATCTTCGCGTGAGGAACAGCCACCTGGGCCTCCTCTGTACGGACAACAAAATTTGACACGGTTAATTGGTCGCGAGCTCGAAGCCATGTCTGCCGCGGTTAACTCGTCAGCACTGCCTAGACAACGCATGTTCTCTCTCTCTTATACTGGCCGTTGACAGACAAGAGATGGCAAATTTAGGCCTCCCCTCTTTCTGCCCCATTTGTGATGCCGTTCTTCATAGAAGACGCAAATCATTTTGGGCAAGATATCTTGGATAAAAATGTTGCCGACGGTGGTATTCTTATGATACTTGGTATGTTGGCTCAGTACGCAAACGTACTACACCACGATGGCAATTCCGCCCCCATAAAGGATTACGGGGAATATAATATGGACGAGTCAATAGACGGTCAAACTATTTCTAACTTAGACGTAGTAGTTCTGCAGAAACCCGCAAGGGGGAGAGAAGTAATTAACAAAGGGAAAATCAGACATTCACCCGTTCGTAGCAACTGCTACAAAGGAAACCTACACGGGTACCTCGAAAAAAACGCCTCAGAGTTGAAAAAAAAATTCGTCCTGGTCCGGGACTCGAACCCGGGACCAGGACGAGCGATTCGCTCGTGAAAATTCCGATCGGGTTTCGTAGGGCCAAGCGCGAAACCTTATGAAGATGCTTGGCTTTACGTGGAACCCGACAGTAGATTCTTCAACCATTTTTTTCTGATAATTTCATCGACTTCGCTAAGGCGCAAACGAATACAAAAGGATTTGTTCTACAGAAGGCTGCGCGTTTGCATTACCCTCTGGGACGCTTTTCCACATATACGTTGCGATCCAAGGCCCTTTTCCACGAAATATGGAAAGAAAATGTGTCGTGGGAGCAGCCGCTGCCAGACCACCTCCAATACAACTGGATCAAATGGTGTGAAGGGCTCACTTGTCTTCGTGAAATCGAGGTCCCTAGGACATATGACGCTGGCGCTGAAGGGAAATCGGCGCGTCGAATGCTAGATGTTTTCGCTGATGCCAGCCCCAAAGCTTACGGTGGTGGAGTTTATCTCTGGACAGAAATCGAAAGTGGCGCACACCGCTCGACGCTAGTGCTGGCTAAAGTTCGTGTAGCGACACTGAAAATGATCACACTTGCGAGAGTGGAGCTGATGGCAGCGTTGCTAGCATCCCGACTCTCCGAATTTGTGCAGCCGAATCTAGATTTGGAAATAGATAATTTCTACCTGTGGACTGATTCTATGATTGCACTAAGCTGGATCCGATGGGGTGCAACGAGATGGAGCGAATTTGTGCGAAACCACGTCACAGAAATTCAACAAAACACCGACACTGTGGCATGGCAATACGAATAACTTTCTGCACATCGAATACTGCACACAACGAGCGATACCCTGTTGCGCTACGAAAGCGAAATCAGTACAGCTGTCTCCTAGTGACGCGGGCACACCGACAAAATCTCGATGCCGGGGCGAGAGACCCACTCGTGCAATTGCTCGAAAAGTACCGGGTTATGCCTGGATGCCAGTTGGTGAAAAGTATTGTGCGTCCATGTTTGGTGTGTAAGTGATTCAGTGCCACGAGTACTGACGATGCGATAGGACTGCTTCTACCTGACCGGACCACCAAGATGGTCGGTATTGACTTCACCGGCCCCGTTTTTGTGAAGAAGAAATGGGCAAGTGAAATCATACAATATACTTTATACGTGCGCGCTGACTAGTGCAGTGCATGTTATACTCGTAACGACATGAATACTCAAAGGCTCTTGAAGGCATTGCGTCGTTTTTTATCGCGTAGGGGGCTGTGCAAAATCATTTACTCAGACAACGCACTTTCGTTTACGCGCGCTTCATGGGAGCTCGCACTTTACAAAATCCTGCGGCACCCTGATGGAGGGATTTATTTCGGCAGTGCCAGCATAGATTTAAAATTTATTAAGAGCACGCACCATGGTGGGAAGGTTTCTGCGAAAGGTTAGTACGGAGCGTAAAAACTGCTTTGAAAGAGATGATCGGCCGAAAGTGTCTAGACTTCGTCGTTCTGTCGACAGTGCTAGCAAAGGTGCAATCAGTCATAAATTCCAAAACCCTGACCGACGTACCCAGTGACCAGAACGACCGCGCCCCGCTAACACCGGCCAGTTTTCTTACTGGCAGACGTCTCACGACCTGCAAGGAGCTGAACCCCTAGCGCTGGGTTCGAAAGCGTCATCCCTTCGAATATTTTGGAAGAAGCGAAAACATATGCTTCACTGATTCTGGGACGCCTGGCAACACGACTATCTATGACAGATGCACTTGGCCTATGCGTCTAATCAAATTAGAACTGAGGGGCCCAATATTGGAGACGTGGTCTTAGGATGAGAAAATATTCCCCGCCTTCTATGTAAATCTGGCCCGGGGTCATTTGCTCTCTTTTCCTTGGGCGAGACGGGAATGTCCGCTCCTGTGCTGTCAGGACGCCGCTGGGCGAACTTGTGAGGCACCTAGTTCAGCACTTATACCCGCTAGAGATATGCGAATCATAGAATGAGTGAGCTCATTACGCGGGGCAGTGATGAGACATTTATGCTCACTGGTGTTCTTTTGTTGTGTTTGACTGTTTTTTTTTTGTTCCTATTATGAAATAAGATACTCCAGATGCTCTGCTATATGAACGAAACAGAGCTTGCCTCCGACGACGGCTTGCTCATACCCCGAGACGCTCCTCAAATTTACGACTTTGCTTCGGCTTGCTGGAGGGGGATATCTCGGCGGGGGAGGCGGGGCTCTGGGAAGCTTGGAGAAAGGATGGAGGCAGAACGACTCGGAGAAGCGCAAGCACCTTGTAAAGGCTGCTCTGACGAAATATTAGGATGTTAAAACTGCTCTTATTTGTATAATTGTAACATGAAGAATATTCAACAGCATGGGCATTCGACGGGAATGCCTTCCTGAAGGATCATCAACGACTATATCGATTCAGTATTACAAGATTTAGTGGACGTTCGAATTCTTCAGCACTGTCATCATCTCAGTTTGTGAAGGTGTTGGTTCCAATATTAAATATGCTCATAGGAAACTTGAATGTAATCAAACTAAGCCAAAGAATATATGTGCGGTATTTGTTACATACACAATATGGCGCATCGCCTAAAGAACGTTGTTAGCAGGTGCGGTGTAGATGTCCTATTTTCTGCAAAAATAAACGTTGGATACATCGGTTTTAGAGTTGACAAAATGCCAACAGATGATAAGGCGAAGGGCGGACGTAAAGTCAACCGTGTCAACATGTACATTGCATGTGCGAAAGGGGTTATGTATGTCATTCCACTAAAGTCTGGTTATGAACATTCCGAAAACCCACGCCACTACATCTTCTTGAGAATTTCAAATCATAACCTGTGTCCCTCTCTCAAAAGAGACTTACACGATCTTCAAACACGCAAGCCATATGGCGAGAGAAAAAGCTAAAGAATACCACATAAGTTTAGGGAGGTGGGGCGCGGGCATGTATAAGTGAACCGTCGGTGATTCCTCACGAGAAAAATTTCAGTATTTATGTCAGTAGCGATAATTACAGCGAAGTCGCATGTACTGCTTTCTTGGATTTCAGATCCTGAATGCGTGTCAACTTCCTGAATGACATATTCCTTGTACGACAGCGCCCGTGCTGACGTATTTTTTTCTTCCGGTTTGTCTGCGTCCTTTGCGCGTTTACGAAAATTACTAATAGAGGATATGTATGTCGGGCCCTAATCCCGCTCCCAAATTTCAGAAAGAAAGCTTTTTCAACCGAAGCGCTAAGACCGACTTGCTGATGCATTTCATGTTATAGTACTTTTTATTGTATACTGCGCTAGTTACTTACTCATCTGGTCTACACGTAGGAAGAAAATACATGCAAGCCCCAAATAAGCTTAGCATTCGCAGCGCCAACAATGTATCGCAAAATGGGAAGAACTGAGAGGTCCTTTCATTGCAGCAAGATAATATTTTCCGGCCCATATTTAGGTACCGGCTAGTCTGTCCTACTACACGCCACCGCCGTCGAGTGAAATGGAGTACAGAACCTCCAATGCATTGGGATCATCCTGGTGTCATGCTTTTTTGAACATATTGTTTGGTTGCGCCAGCTTTTTATTGTGCGTCCGACCTGCTGCATAGCCCGCCGCAATTTTCTTCTTAGCCAAAAAATAAAAGGTTTTTGGCATGTATTGAGCGGGTTCATTTCAGTCTGTGTGCGCCTATTGTTCTTAGTGTATCTCTTGCGAGTGTACTGCGTTCCTTTTTAGTTTATGGGCTGACTACTACATTATCTTGTTTTGTTTTTCCTCCCGAGAATGCGTGTTTGCTCCTGATATATCTTGATTTAAATATCAGCTGCCTATGTCCACGCCAGAAATAGTCTGGCACTGTCTATGTACCCAGAATTCTTCGTGCGAGTCGTGTGTTCGGCGACACATTCATTCATAATGCGCAAACAGGGTTCACCCATGTCTGGCCACCGGTTAAAAACCACGGTGTTTTTCTTTGAAATCTTGGAATGCGCTGAGTTGAATTCACCAATGGTTTAGTCAATTTGAGATAAAGGGCAATCAAGTTTCCTCTTAACTCAAGGGCAACGTATGGATTTGTCATTTATTGCCAGAGGGAAATTCACAAGTGCACTTTAAAGATTAACCTGGCTCTCTCAATGTGGATAAAAACGCTTACCATCTTTTTGTGTATATCACACTTATCTATAACTGTGGTATAAAGATTCTAAACAGGGATAAGGTGCCTCAGAAAGGCTGGCCAACGTTTCGATAGGAGGACCTATCTTCGTGAAAGGCGGCCTCGTCATCCTCGGCGTGTTAGTTTTAAAGGGTTAGTGCAGTGACATCACGTGTGGGTGTTGTCGCTGGCGGCTGCTTTTAAAGAGAGAGACTACCAGAGGAAACGAGAGCTGTCGTCCGACGTGTATGAGCTTCGTTCCCAAGACGAGGGGACAAGAGCGCGAGAGTGAGCACGCTGGGAGAACATGCCGCCAACGACTCCCTCTGAACGCTTCCTAACCTCTCGCAACCCCAACACACTCCCAAGCCCCCGTCTTTCTTAAAATTTTGTTTTTCTCTTTCTTGTTCTGTCTCTCACTCCCTTTTTTTTTCGGTCTTGGTGCCGCCCTGGCTTCCGCAAGCCCCCTTTTGTCCCCTTTTTTTTCTGCTTTTGTTTCTTTCCTTTTCTCCCCGCGTGCTCACTCTCGCGCTCTTGTCCCCTCGTCTTGAGAACTAAGCTCACAGATGTCCGACGACAGCGCTCGTTTCCTCTGGTGGTCTTTCTCTTTAAAACCAGCCGCCAGTGACAACACCCGCACGTGAGGTCACTGCACTAATCCTTTAAAACTAACACGCTGAGGGTGACGAGGCCGCCTTTGACGAAGATAGGTCCTCCTATCGAAACGTTGGCCAGCCTTTCTGAGGCACCTTACCCCTGTTTACAAACTTTATACCACAGTGTGCTATTCCATCTGTCAGCCCCGTTCTTGTTTTTACCTATAACTACGTAGATATACACGTATCTGCATATAAAAACAGCTAAACCATTCAAGTTACGTTCATTGGCTTTTGTGCTTTATTGAAAAAGGATATTTATCTTTATTAGTGCTATCCACAAACCGAATTGAACTCTCAAATTTTACTTTTAAGATTACCGACCCATTCAAATACAGCAGACTTCAGCGAAGATGTAATATTTCAAGGAAGCCGTTCAAAAAATTACCGCAGTTTTCTCTGAAGTCCTGTTCCTCAGGGCCTTTAAAAATTCATTGGTTCAGCTTTTGGTCAGAGGCCTTCAAGTATTAACTGCAATAGATGCTTTATACCGCTGGTAAATTCTGTGGAACTTGTCAGCTTGTCTTCCTCAAGAATGCCCACCAGCGACCTTGATCTGAGTAGGTCCAAAGGACGAAAAATTCGAAATAAATGCGGGTGTCTTTCTAGACAGCTCAGCACGCCTTGGTTTCCGTCACGGGGCTGTGGCTCGGAGCGGTCGCTGCAGCTTAAGGGACTTGGCCTACAAGACGACTTCACGGTTTTTATTAGGTACAACATTCTGTTCATTAATGAATACAAGTGTACCCGAGCAGCACCCCACGCCGCACGCCCAGGTAGACCATAACTTGGGCATAGAACTGAAAACACAGGCACAAACATTGTTTCGAGCTAGTCGCGCTACCCGCGCCAGCGTCGACCCAGTTCATGCTCGCCGTAAGAGTGCCTGTTTGGGCTGGCGACCCATTTTACCGTCAGACTTTGGCCAACAACCATGTAAGCAATGGCCAATAGCCGGCACTACCGTTTCTTGGCCATTTTCGCTGCCCAATTCAGAACCATTGGCCTGGCCGTAATGGCAGACTGAAATGTATATTTCAAACTTTCATTGCGGCCACGCCAATGAGTAAGGCAGGCAGCTAATTTTGCTATTCTGTCACTTCATCTGTTTTAGGGTGGTACAAATGTGTCCTGATTGTTTGAACATTAGTTCGACGCAACGTGCAGTGATCTACTAAAAGTGTGGCAGTTTCACCCCAAAGGCGAAGCATCGATTGGGATAGAAAATTAGTCGACAGGTACACGATGTAAGAATAGTAGTTTGATAGGCCGTAAAAACTTGTAAACACATACACACTAAGTAAATTACCAGGCATGATGTCACGCACGCTCAAGCAAAAATTAACACATCTGACTCGATGACCGTAAAAATTCGTTGTCAAAGCGCTGGTGTGAGGAAACGCGGCAGCAGCAGCGAGTGAAAGGACTTACGTGCTGTGTTTCGCTTCCGCGAGAAGTGGGCCCCGAGAACACACTGCACGCACAAAGCTACGTGCCGCTGAAGCATCTTGACTCTGCCCCCAACGCAGGTTGCTTTTAGAAATATGAATGGACTAGCCCAACAGCAAACTTTCCTTCAGCATGGTCCTTCTGCTTTTTTTCGTGCTTCTTTTTGCGGGAATTAACACCAGCGATGTCATTTCCTCTCAAAATTCCTTTAACACGCGCCCAAAAAGTTGAAAAAGAAGAACAATGCAAACAGGCTTCGACTAGAGCATCTCATATAATAAATCGCTTAACAGACACTCAACGACGCGGCGTAATTAGCTCCTTATGCAGCAAATAATAAATGGTGTAGCAATACAGAATGACTGGCATGGTACAAGCAACAAAACATTCATCCGCTATCGAAGTTCAGCTAGCAGCAACATTCTTGGTAGGTGGCACAAATTATTGCACCGTAACGTTATGCAGTATTTCTAAATTTACTTCTGGGTACAATAATTTAAAGATGCACCTGTGAGGGCAGATGCCTTTTAGCTGCACACCGGCATGACTCTGTTAGAATGCCGATCGAGGATGCGCTCACCAAGCGCACAAGGATGAGTTTATGCCACTTGCACATCCGCCGCTTAAGAACAACCTGCAATAGAGCGATTCAACACAATAGAATAATGACGCTATATTAACAGCCTTCACAGTAAAAATAATAAATATGCCATAGTATACTTATTACTAAAACGGACACAAAGGAAGTGCCGCACTGATCTCGTTGGAGGAGGCACTCTCGCTGAAAAATTAAAATAATTACACTGTTGTACAAATCAACCTATATATTCAGGAATCGCCAGTGCACGTCAAGCAAAAGCCTCTACAGACTTAAGGTTGAGAGGCCAATATTGACGGCTGTAATAAATCTTACAGACAAAGTGACACTGTCTATATCCCTGAATGGATGTTGTTAACTAATATTTCAAGAAGTACAGCCAATTACGGCACCCTAAGAGAAAAGTAGGCATAAGAAAGCCAGTTTTGCCTACGGGTGCAGCCGTCAGAGGATATTCACCGGCGCAACAGGGCCAATGCTTAATGTCTGATACAGCGGATTTGCCAACACTTGCATTGCGGAGGGAGCATCGGCCATCGGGCCTTCGTACAACATCGGACCTTCGTAAGCCAATTTAGTACCGCCACTAAGGCAACCCTGCTTCTAGTTGGCCATTTGTGATGCACTTGCCGGCTTGAACTAATATTAACTGACGTTTTCGCAAGGTAATAGTAAAATACTAAAAATAAACTAGAATTAGAATGGTTCAAAAAACGTACTACTGTTAACGTTGCCTACTACACCAAACCCATAGGTTGCACCATTTTTCAACGTGAACTATATATCTCCATGTCAGAGTCGAAGGTATACGAAACATTACCTGTCTTGGATGTTCAATTTTGTGCTGTTGCACTCAAAAAGCAAGTATGATATAATATCACAGAGGTTCGTACATTATTCGTGAAGTGATTTTACGTGGATGGTTATATTTCAAACCTCTACGATTAAACGTAACATTTATCTTTCAGTTGTGGACGGAAACGGATCTTTTATGGATGACACGCGCTGATGATCCATGCTTCCGTAATTGCCATCAGAAGAAACGTATAGCTATTACTAACGATAATGTGACGCTGAATGTCGCTCAGGGACTCGAAGAGGAAAGGTAAGACATGAGAGCTCCCACTCCTTCGTTGAACCATAATATGCTGTACGTTCTGTTGCAGATCTTCAAATAACCAAACATGGACATTCCTGAATAACGATTCCATGGTGTTGATCGTAATAGGCAGTGAGTAATCGTCTAAGGAATTTAATTTAAATAATTCTCAAGAAACGTATTGTATATTTATTCTTTGAAGAAGCGCTGCTTTTGTGCTTCATAAGTACATTCATATGAAACAATGTTGCATTCAGCAACGAATATATTTTTTTTTGTGTGTACAGAGGCAAATTTGCTCTCAAAAGTTGTCGGAAACGGTGCGTTCCTACGGTATACTTTGATCCAAGGACATGTGGAGTTTCCGGCATTTCTTAATGCAAACGGGGTTTTTAATAAAAAAGAAGAAAGTAGCAATCTAATACGAAAATCACACTAAGTCTTTTCACACGATTCCGGCAATGCTGCCAATAAAATTTATAATTCACTGTCTGGTTTAGGGGAAAGCATAGCGGACCTACTATTCTAGCAGCCTGTTGATTTCAATAAATTCTGGGTTTTTGCATTGCGAAAACCACGATTTGATTATCAGGCGTGCCATGGTGGGGGATTGCGGATCACCTTTGAGCACTAGAGGATCTTTAAAACGTCCCCGATGCACGGAACATGCGTTTTCACTTTTCGCCCATATCGAAATTGGTTCCCGCGTCCTGGAATTTGATCCCGCGACCTCGTGCTGAGCAGTGTGACCCCATAGCCGCCAAGCCACCGTGGCGGGCAGGTTGGTGATTTGACACGACTTGTACTTATTATCCACTTAGCCTCTAAATTAACTAAGCTCTTTTTTATACCTGCTCAACAATCACAATTTTATGCTACGTGTCAGTTTCTGTGGGAGTTGTGTATCACGTGGGAAATGAGACAACAAGATACGATGAGAGGACAGGAGAGCGCATAACATACACATTAATAGCAAGGACAGTTCGGGGAACTCTCTTAGAGGTAGTATCTCTTTGTCCCATATTCAACTCCATTTTTGAGATTAGGCCCACCCCCTTTTGAGAGAGAGAAGAATAACTCCTTCCGACAGAATTTAATCACTCCACTGCAAGTGAGCGCTCGCACCCTTCCACAGAGTGCTGATACTGTCTGCGCAAAAGGGTTATATTTCTACCCTAAAGTGTTTGTACTCCTCCGGACCGAGGGCTTCTACTGCTCTAAAGCGAGTTTTTCTCCTCCCCCAGACGGAGTGCATGTAGTTCCCCTAGCAGAGAGCTTGTACTGCTTCCGAGCATAGTTCTAGTACTCTTCACAATAGTGTGAAAGCACTCACGATGTAGAGCCATGGTCATGCTAAAATGGGATCGCAATACTTGCATGTTGCAAACAGTTCATTCCATAATTAGCAGCTCCTGAACACATGCGTGGCGTATAGGATTTAATATGTTGTTGCAAAGTTACTCAAACAAAAAAAAATTTCTCTTAGAAGGTCAAACTTCTTATTGACCAGTCTCAAGACAAACTGAATATTTCTAGAAACATAGTGGCAAACAAATAAAATCAGACTGTATGATGTCCATGAACTTTAGAAGACATCTTGTAATAAAATATAAGTATATGCTCCTAAACTTTATCAATATTTCAGTGTAGAAATATCCCTTATTACAATTGGCTCAATTTTTTCAAAACTAAAGTATACAATAAAAAGTTAAACATGCAACAAATGTGTGCAAACGCGCAATGTGCTGACACAATGGTGGAAGAGAAATATGCTCCAAATTATTGGCTAGCAAACACATTTCTAGCACAAAACGCAAACACTTAGATGGCAGAGCTTACGAGATGAGCTGCTAAGCATGAGAGTGGTAACGTAAACTGTGCAAGAAACTTTTTTTCGTGCCATAGTCTAAGACAGCAGATCATTTCATAACATCGTGTACAGCGTATTGATCTTCCTGAGTGGGAATGCAGTGCACTTATAGATGTGTCATGTGTGAAATGTGAAACCGCAGGTATAGTTTTGGCTATAAATATTTCAAATCAAGATATTCATGTATGGGCTGCACCCAGTGGCGTAGCAACAGGGGCCGGGGGACCTTGGGCCCCGGGTGCAAGGGGGCAGTGGGGGGGGGGGTGTCATATACGTCTGAAGACACCCCTCTTTCCGCCGGCTACACCAGGGGGGGGGTGACAGAAGACCTATGGGCCCCGGGTGCCAGACGACCTAGCTACGCCACCGCTAACAATAGACCGTTTTTTTTTATGGGCGCCACAATATTAATGCTACGCAGTGGCACCATCTATGGGCAGTCAGCATGCTGGCTTGGGCGAGCGCGGCAGTTTCTGGCGTTTGTTTTCGCGCTCGTGCGGTCTATTCAGTATGACGTGGCGTCTTCTACGTGGAAATTTACGGTTCTGCGAGACGTACTGAAGTGGTTGAAGTTGGTATGGCCACACTTTCTGCTGGTATTGAGGCGGACGAAGCATGCAGCGCGATGTGTGCGCGCATGTTTGAGCCTCGGGGATCAATTGTGTACTTCTGAAAGTTCCATTCACTAATTTGACTTTATTGCAGTATTATCCTCTAGTTCTAAGTTGCGGTTTAGGAGCAATGAAACATTCGCGACGATCGTCGCAGCGTGGTATACCGTTCTGCTACGATAGGAGCTGTGCTGTTATACTTTGACAAACGTTCAAATTGCTAGCTGCAGATTACATTGCGTGACTACTTGGTTCTGTGAATGATGTTTCCACAGATGAATAAAATAGTTTTGGTTAATAAAAACAGCATACCTTACAGTGTGGACTATACTTGTCCAGCAAAGCGACCGTTTACGAACTGCGCGAGCATCCTAAGCAGTGGTAGGTGCTGGATTTAAAGATATCTTTGTTCTATATAGCGCATGGTCCAAGCATGCGGCATCGACGTTTATCGATCTGTAAACGTTACGCGGCGTGACTATGCAAGGTCGCACTGCGGCGTTAGCCTGTTTTCTCTTTGTTTCGATAAAGTGGATGATAACCGAATTTTTTTTCGGTTGTGTTCGTTCCGTTACCTGCGATGGACTCACACGTATTACGGAAATATTGTCCTCAAAAAAAGCCATCGCATTCTTTTTATGCGGTCCATCTCGCATATTATGGCTTTACAGTGCAAAAAGGCAATGCCGAAAATTATATAATATGTATCATGCTCAGTGGCGTAGCAGCAAGGGGGGGCGGGGGCCGCCGCGGGCCCCGGGTTCAAGGGGCCAGTGGGGGGGGGGGGGGGGGGGTCGGAGGTGTCATATACGTCTGAAGGCACCCCTCTTTCCACCGGCTACACCCGGGGGGGGGGGGGGGTGACAGAAGACCTATGGGCCCCGGGTACCAGACGATCTAGCTACGCCACTCCCACTGTTTCTGAGTGTTTTCTTGTCATTGTACTGCCGCAATATTTCGCCCGGTCTCAGTGCGGTACAGAAGCGTATCACTTATATTATGTTGGCGTCCTCACGAAAGTAGTTTCCTGGTGCTGTTTCGTTTAGCCATTACACTTTCTCAGAAATATGAAAAATTAATCTCGCAATACTATCTAGTAGTGTAGCAAAATGACAATAAAACTGCAAGAAACATTGGCATTGAAATCTCGCGCGATTGCTTGTCATATATGGCAGTTTTTTTCTTCCGAAATGAGGCATGAGCGCTATACATCGCAGCAGTAGCTTGCATATATATATGAGCAATTATTGTGGCTACGTGAAAATATAATGTAACTGAAGTATAGCATGGCTTAAGGCGTCAATAAAAAATCTGGTGTGATAAACATGAGACATCAAAAGCGACTTAAGCCTACGTACAGGCAAGGCAGTGCAAGAAAAAGAAACAAAGAAAGAAATTATCAATTGGAAAACGCACCATCCTATTTTACATATCCCTTCCATGATCGTGGATTTTGCATACGGCAATGCACATGCTTGCGCAATGAACTAAGCACCTGAAACCAATGTTTGTTTTTTTTTTTTCTACGGAAGTAGTTAAGTTAGGGGTCCTAAAGTAAGAAAAAGTATCGTGCTTCAAATAATGTTGCATCCATCTCATAACAAGTATACTCTAATTTTAAATTTCCCCTATAAAATTTAGCCTGCATAAGCCGTCAATATAAGGGGCTTTTACTTAATTAAATCTATATGATCACATCCGCGAAGGGACGAACTGGTAATCGACCATGATACTCTCACAGTCCATTGCATTAAAAACATTCCTCCCTGCAACACCATACTTGTGTGGCAAGTAGATTGACTCACACTTATCAAGATCTCAAAGACTTCGCAGAAGCACACACATTACTATTTCACAAAAGGAAAAACCACAGTTCTACAGGCACCAAATCTATTTTTCGATTGCAAGCGACCCTTCTGGCTAATAATTAAATGTAGGGCGCGCGCCACAGTGCACACAGTTGTTAAAGTCTTGGCTCTTGCTCCCGCTTCGGGATACGCGAGTGGTTCTAACGAACTGATTCCGCGAGGCTGTACGTAAGCGGTAATGACTTCTTAAACGTGGGGTACTGTGCCCCCATAGTTTTCTGGAACTTAGGAGGAAGCCATACTTCTAAAATTAGGGGTAGAAATATATCAAAAGACAGACAAGAACATCATGTCAGCGTTTAAAATACAGAATAACAGTGGTTTGCCTTTGCACCCTTGCACTTAAGTGCTGCTAAATTATATCAGGAGATTAATAAGCATGAGCTGTTGCTCTGTATACCGAACACAGGTACCATGCTCATTGTGAGTACGTATTATGCCACTAAGCCAATCTGCAATGTTACTGTGACACAATGTTTTTGTCACATGGTTATATCTGTTGAGAGGCAAGACTAAGAGTGGTAACATTCCACAAAGCTAATCAGCTTTTCTTTAAATATATTTCTAAATTTTCAATAACACTTGCTTCTATGTGTTCGTCTCTAGACCGCATACTTAATGTTTACTTTCGCATCAGAGACATTACAAAAAGAACTATGCCAAAATGACCATCAAGAGCTTGCCAGAATTGTCATCCTGGTCTAACATACTGACTTTGAAAGTTCTGTCGAGATTTAGCCAAATTTTAAACCCAATATACCCACATTCTAGTTTTGTCATCCAAATTACATGGCAATGCATTTTTATACTTGTGTGCGCTGCTCTGCACCATGTGGAGTCACGCTGAGCTGGCTCCTTGACATCTTTGTGTACTGCAGCTGCCTTCTTCCTTCATGTAAGGCGTGTGCCTGAAAAGCATCGCGTGCAGAATTCAACACGAAGATATGTTATAAAACTACACCAAGACAGTCAGGAAATGAAGTCACTGAACTAAAACCGAAGTATCAGCTCTTATTGTTCCTACTGGAATGTATGTGAAACATCTAGACACCAAGCCAAAGGCTAAAGTAGCTTCAATTTTTAGATCTAAAGAAAAAACGAAATAAATGAAATTGCACCGTTCAGCACCAACGTTTTAATCACCATCATCAGTATATTTTATGGCCACTGCAGGAAAAAGGCCTCTCCCGGCGATCTCCAATTACCCATGTCTTGCGCCAACCGATTCCACCTAGAGCCCGCGAAATTTCTAATTTCATCGCTCCACCTAGTCTCCTGGCGTCCTCGACTGCGGTTCGCTTCTTTTGGCACCCATCTGTAATCCTAATGGTCCAATGGTTATCCAAGTTACGCATTACACTACCTGCCAAGCTCCATTTATTTCTCGTATTGTGAATTGTATTGTTATTATAGGTTGTGTCTCCTTGTCTGACGACTTTCATTATAAGTATCTTCCTGCTTCTGTTGCGTAGAATTAAGGTAGCTGTTGAATCTTTGTAGATATTTTCCAAAATATTTACGTAAGCGGCATGTACTCCTCGATTACGCAATGATTCTATGACTGCTGGTGTACCTACAGAATCAAATACATTTTAGCAATATATGAAAGCCATAAAGAGTTGCTGATTGTACTCTGCGAATTTCTCGATTACCTGAATATTCTGCGTGGATGTGATTCATTGTAGAATATCCCTTCCTGATTCCAGCTTGTCCCCTTGGTTGACTAATGTCCAGTGTTGCCCATATTCTATAGGAAATTATCTTGGTGAATATTTTATATAGTACCGGGAGTTAGCTCATGGGCCTATCAGTTTTTAGTTTTTTGACGCCACTTCTTGTGGATTGGTATAATATTTGAATTATTCCATTTCTCTGGGACCCTTGAAGTCGATAGACACTTCGTATAGACAGCGACCACTTTTTCAAACATTATGTCTCATTCATCTGTCACATACTCCTACAACGGTACAACACTACTAATAGAATACATGTCATTGTCAGTTTTCAGTTTCAGTTTATTATTCGTGCATAACAATTTGCTACAAAATATGGTATACAGACAAGGGTCCCAAAGTCAGAGACTGCACCGGGACCCTTGGATTAGAAGTTATAAAAAAAATAAAGCGTTTGTACAAAAAATAAAGCAGATGTCATAAGTCTGTCATTAGTCTGATGTGCCACAATAACCACACGCGACACATCCAGCGCACGTGATATGCGTGCACTGGATTTCTCAAGCCCTAAGTTGAGGATCATATCTGCAAACATGATGCTCAATAGGGATGAAATTAGCGCCCTTTAGTTAAACAGATATCACTGCGTGTGTCTATAAGGATGGCAACACGCCTTATTATGGCAAGCTTACTCACATTTCAAGAGTAACAACGAACAGTTCACTGCCGCACGCACGTAAGCTTACTAAAAGAAATGAACTTAATTTTATTGATGAGGTACGCAATGGAGTCCATTTTTCACAGACTCGAAAATTGTTGCCGTTTGAAATTTGCCATTTTGCATCCTTGAAGGCATGTAAATGTTGCAGTTAGACCACAGTTGTTAGTTTATTAGACCAACTGTATATCTTGTGCATGACACACGACTGGTAAAACGAAATTATTGTAAAGTTTTATATTTATATTTTATTTTTACACTAAGAATATTAAAGCGACAAACACATATTGATCAGCCATGCAATAGCAAAATTCGCAGATTATGCTTGTAGCCCTCAGATGAATGGTGACTTAACAGGTCATATGAGAAAAGTTTGAAGCGCCAATATATATTAGCACTGACAGGCATGTCCAAAACAGTAATGTTATGCAAAACGCTCCTGCAACTGTAAATACACACAGCAGCCCTTTTATTCGGTTCCGATGCATAACTCTCCGCGTGAGAAGTCACCGAGTTCGTACATATAAGCACCCTTTCACAATCGCGCCGTGCTCGAAAATCCCAACACGACGCTTCAAATCACATAAAATCACACCATTTCAGTACATGAGGAAAAACTCCTCAATCACATTCAGCCTAAAATTAAAATTCCTCTAGCGTTTTCATTACTTTCATGATGAGATGACAGTTGACCTCACGCACCATGCACCTGCGGCAATGTTCACAACTAACAATGGCGCTGCACGTAACTTCAGTTGTCGCAGATTATCCATCGGCGAAAGACACCGCCAAGTGCGCGGCTTACTATAACGAAAGCATGCCGACAGCGAAATGAAGGCTTTTGTTATGTGACTCCTTACTTCAACAGCGTTCCATACACAGCATACTCCCAAACTTAATAAATTCGAACACAAAATGCGCGCTAAGCACGCTCCGCATAGGCTCGGAATCATGAGTTGGTAAACAAACCTTTATATGCATCCCCTCACCTTAGGTCTTATTGAACATACCATAGTTCAGAAAGCCTTTGCGATTTTCAATGTCCTTGCGGTTACAGAGAATTGATAAAATAACAGGCAGTTACCGCGACGTTTGGCTTTTTCGAGTGACATCAAGAGACGCAGAGCCCCTCCCTTATCGGTTGTCAATCACGGCGTCTAAACGTAACGACGACTTCCTAGCGATAGCATGTCATATACGCAGAATCTGTACGTAAGTTAGAATTCACTTACAGTGGAGGGTTTGTTGTCATGTCCAACGAATGGCGAGCTGCCGTGCTGTTCTGGCGGCGGCGCAAGATGGCTGACACACGGCCTCCCTTGGATTAGAGTGTAGTTAAATGGGGCAGTGTGTCATCCGTAGAGCAAAACAATGGGAAAAACGGGGACGCTTCTGCAACAGCGCCACCAGTAGGGCGCTGCGACTGACCAGCGCACCCTGGGCGTGAAATTTGAACATGTTGTGCAAAACTTCCTGCATTCATAAGCTAAATCGCTCCCACAACAACTGAAATTAATATTATTCACAGAAAATAAACACTACAAACTGGTAGGATACATCAATACCACCGCCTATGCTTACACTTTTTCAACCATAGATAACGCAGTGGTCCTGATCATGTGCTCAGTGTTTCGGTTGCAGAAGACAAAAAACACTCGCCCTCTCTTTGTTTCGCAAGCGCGCATCTGTTTTTAGTATTTGGAAACGTGAGACGATAAGAAGCCCGGAAGGAGCACCTGCATTGTACCTGGTGGGTCGCATGGGATTCTTTTCATGTTTTATCAGCCAGAAAGTCGGGCGCCAGGTTTTTGGTCAAGAGAACAAACAAACAAACGCGCACCAACACACACGCGCGCGCGCACACACGCACAGGCATTCGCACTAACACACAAATATGTTTACAAATCCAGTGCTTCTAGTGCACATAAAAAATGTGCGTACGAGGCAGGAAAGACCGCAGTAAGAAATCGGCGAGCTCCGAAAATACATGTATGACCTCCGCGACTACTAAAACTCCCGATCGTGGATGCCCCGGGTAACAGGATTATTCTTCCTCTTCCGAACGCTAACTCCAAGTCTTAGCGAGAGGTGGCGCTGCAGTAGACCGGCGTGCTTGCGATTTTGTGGCAGACGAACGCGCTTATGAGGGCTCTGTGGCGGCGAAGAAATCATAAGTTTTTGTGCATGCTTTGAGCTTGCTTTTGTATTTTATTTGCCGTATTTTTTAGCCTGTAAATAATAATTGGATAGTTTTCCTTTTTTTGTCTCTCTCGTTTTTTTTTTTTTTTTTTTTTTTTTTCGTGTGTTCTGGTTTGTTTAGAGTACATTTGGTTTTGCAGGATAGCCAGAGTGCCCTTTCGCGCCACGTGCTTCACCACGTGAAACCGGGTGGGACGTTGGGTCTTTATAGCCTTTAAATAGTGGCTTGAAAGTGGCAAGACTAATAGCTAGTAGTGGTTTTACTATGTGTGTGTGGGGGGGTGGGGGGGGGCGGTAGGAAAGTGAGAGCGTGGCGCCGTGGTTGAACGCGTGCGAAAACGCGTCATACCTTAAGTCTCTGTGGCACTGATTGCTTGAAAACGTTGGGGAGAATTACTTTGCAACATTTTAAGGATTTAGATCCTGTGCGTATCGGCTTTTGCGATAAGGCGCGTGCTCCTGAATTCTTATAGTATTGTAGAATTTGCATTAGCAAAAGCGGTGCAATACATCGCAAGAAAGCCGGGAAAGCAGGCTGTGCGCGGGGGCTCCCTCAAAGCAGATGAGGGGACGGATGACAATGCAGAGGGAACTGAGTCAATCGGCACGCACTGTGATGTCGATGATGGCTGGAAAAAATGGATGCTTTCCAGGAATAGCTTGTCAAACAGGTTGAAGTTCTCAAAATGAGCTAAACGAGGAGCGTGATGCACGAAAGGTAGCGGAAAAGGCACTTGAAATAGCCGCTTTTCTGCAGATTGTGGGATCAGCTTCCAGAATGCTTAGCTCGGTCTGAAACCTGTGTTTAAATAAACTCTCTTTTCCTTGGTTCCGGTTGTTGGGGAACACCTGATATTGGTGACTATCGAATCAACTACACCCAATGTATCGCGACTCCTCCCCAGGTCTTGGCCCCGCCAATTTTAATTAGCGACAAGAGAACGGGTGATTCCCCCCTATTCCCCCCTGCTGCTAGAGGTCGCGCACTTGTACTGCACCACACAAGCACACCCTTCAGTCCGTAGCGGGCCTGTATTGTTCGTTCACAAACAAAGGAGAAATGACGGCAGACGGCCATCCGTCGCTGTCGGCACACATACCGTGTCAGCAAGTCGTAGACACAGGATTTCACCGAGACACCACCTATTTCGGAGTATTCACACCCCTGCCTTCTTAGCAAGGTTCCGAATGCACGTGCGGGCAGGAAATACACAGGGGTACTACAAAAAGCCGCAGGGCATCACGGTCGAGCTGACGACATAAACACAATATTCTCTAAACCTGCTTTTGACTTCTTTCGGCCGCTTGTCCGAGTGGCCGGCAATGAATGCCTTGCTCGTCGGTTCCTATTACACCCTTTTGGCGTCCGTTTATCCGTGCTTCGCCTAGAAGAATAATGACTCACCCTGACACATGCGTATAAGTTTATATTGGTTAACCTTTATATCGATGCGCCACAGGTTACAACAATTAGTTATGGCTTCAAAGTCGGGGAGGACACTAAATATATCTTTACAATTTTTTTTCATTTCTATGCAGAAAACTCAATTATCAGTGAGCAGATGAACGCTGAATAATTTTTACGTTATCGGGCTATGGCGTTGTGCTTTGAAAAGTTATGCCTAACTAGCTAGAGTCACAGTTAAACTCATAAACATAAAAGTATTCGTAAACATCTAAAACTTCGGAATTTAAACTGCGGTTACCACTTACCACGTTTCGTGTCTCCTGATGTGACAGCACTCATTCTTTGTTCGTTCAACCAAGAAACTGTCGACAGATATTTTAAAGAATAATCAATTTACGTTAACCTTACACGCCGATTCTGTAGCGGTACGGTTGGCAGGTGCCGATGAAACCAGCAGAGTGAGAGAAATGAGCAGTTGATTCCCTGCTGCACAAACTCAGAATTCTAATGGGTAATTATGAGCTCTCTTGATAAATATTGAATACTGCATTTTGCCCTATTATCCTACCTAACACGAGTCACATAGTCGACATTCCCTTTGTTGTTGGCATAGCTGTGCAAGGAAACGACTTCATAGTTTTAGAAATGGTGCATCAAATGGTGAAATGGTCCAGATCTGGGTGGGTAGTTTAATACGTATTGGTAATTAACGGCTTTATACAAGAGGTTTGCTCATACTTTTTCGGCGCCTTAGTAGAACGAAACTTGACAATAACCTTTCAGCGCAGCAGAAATAGTAACCTTTAATAAATCAAGTGCGGGCAAAATCTTAACGTGTGTTTTATTATTACAGGGAATTACAATTGTTTCTGCAACTGCTCGACAAAATCAGTTTCAGTAGAAATTTTGCTGGATTCAGTAAGGTTGCACAAAGGCTGGCCGTTTTCTTTTTTCGTATTGTCAAGTTATATCTTCATGAAATTTATAGCTGTATATTAAGAATTATTAGAAAAGAAACTACGTCTGTAATGTACCTTGTACTGTGGTGCTTTGAAGTTTTCTGGTGCACACGACTGTAGCATCTGTGAAATTATTTAATCTAACCGGCGGAAAAATTCATAAGTAAGGGTTTAGCCACTTCTTGCCAACCAGACGCTTAAGTGATTAAACATGCCTGCAATCAACCTTTTTTCTCTTCCTTCGTCCCAAAATAATAGCAATCGCGAAATTTCAACATAAACGAGTTGTAGTATAAAACCTCAAATCTCAGCAACTGGAAATGATAACGCAATTCTGTTAACTTCTCCCTAAAATTGCATCTAATGCGGGACGAAAATTATTTGTCAAACGCAGCCCTCAAATACGGCGTGTTACCGCGAGGACATTGAAAAATTTTATAAGATTGTGTGTGGGGGATAGCACAATTCTAGTCCATGAGTTGGTCGACTCCTCGAAGAGGCATACTTTACATGCACAACAAAATTGAAATGCACAATGGACTGAATAACGAATAATTCACCACTTAAGTTTTTAATAATTACATTATGACCTATCCTTCAATTTACGCTCTATAGCCAGGGAGCTTGCAAGTCGGTTCAAGAGCCTGCAAACACATCCTTTCATGCACTGTATAACTTTAACCGAAATATTATATGTAGTCATCGCTTCTATCTAAAAAAATATGCGAAATGAACTGTACATATTCTCCCTATTGGCAACTCCAGAATCCGTTACTTCTGCTGACAACACTGTCCTAATAAGCAAAGGAAGCTACGACATCTAGGTTCACAGTGGCTCTTCCACTCCTTGGTGTGCTCATATTTCTCGTTTGCGGCGTTAAATTAAGGTATCTCGTCTACGACGGAAGGGATTTTCCTGCCGACCACCTTATTTAGACTGGTCCCAAGGATATGAGCGACGAAACCGCTGAAACAGTCCCACGTCCGGCCTGCCAAGCTACTCGATTCCATTTTTCTGACAGACAAAGAGACTTTCAAGCTAGGCAGTGGTTAAATAAAGAAAGCATTTGTGCGTAGATGGCCTCTCGGAAAGGTGTAAGCACAAGTTGACCGCGTTGTTCCCCTGGTACTGGTAGTCGCACTGCTACTCGCGTCGTAGTACGCCACATATCGGATCTTACAATCTGGAGTACTTTGAGAGGCTAAACACGGATGTTCAGCACTAATAGAACGAGGCTATAAATTCTTATGTTGCCTGATCCGTGGGTCTTCGGATAAAAATAAATAACAGTTCCGTTAGTGAGTCGCGATGCACGATTCTTTTCGTAGTTATCCGATACGCGTGATCATCTGCGTCCAATTACCAGCGCTTTTTTCTTATCGCATTGCGCAGTGTTCGAAGTACGGCTCGGGTTTGGGATTGCTGCACGCACCTGATGCCAATAGGAATTCCCCAACCTCGTCAAAATCTGAAAAGACAGTAACAACCAATCCTACCAAGTTGATCTTGTTCCCACAAGTTTCCAAATTTGGCGAGGGTTTTTTTTTTTTTTTTTTGACAGAGTTATTTTGTATTACTGTAAACAACTGACTAGGAAACGAAACAAACCAGTTGTAATAAAATTTAGCTCTTTGAACACAACCGGAAAGCAATCTGCGCGGCGCGCACACTGACAGCTCCAAAGGTGGATTCAGAGCTGCTTGCAGTTGGTTCTAGATTTCATGCGAGCATATAAACTGAGCAATTGCAGGGTTCAATGAGAAAACAGCGCTTTCTGCTTGTACAGAGAAACTAAAGCATGCTATGAAAACGATACGCCTCCTCTTTGTGTGGCGTGTCATGATCAATTTCAGGCTTTCTGAGCCAGTTATCTTTCATGCCACCGCACCTACCAAAGAAACTACATTACCGAGAATATTATTGCTAGGTAAAGCATCACGGAATAGAAAATCACAAAGGAAGAAAGCCATGTATGACCTAAACTTACATCGCTATAATATATTTATTTTGTTCAAACCTACTGGAAACGCTCATTTGAGGGTCATCACAGGGAGGGAATACATCACAAATACAAACTTGATGTGGAAAAAAACTTTCAAGTAAGATCAGAAATCAATAAAACATCAACCAAAAATATCAACTATATCGAACAAGTGTCATGAAATGATTGAGAAGGATCGCCAGACGTCAAAAAACAATGAATGAATTTCAAGAAACAAAACTTTCAAAAAAGTTGCAAACAATTTTAAATCAGTGCATTCAGCAATATGTGTAGATAGTCCATTCCTCGATGACATCAGGAAAAAACGAATAACGATAGACCGTTGTGCGGGTGGCATCAGGTTGGAAGGTTGCACTGTCTAGAGCTAAAGCCTAAAGTCTAAAGCCTAAAGCGCCTGCCTAGAAACAAAGAACACTCCCTAACTTGGAATGTCAGGAAGATATTTACCCTCAAAAGAATCTGTATGCCTGTTTTGATGCCTGATTTGTTCACTGTGAAGTTTAGTTCGGTTCATTTTTTTTAAGTTCAAGGGAAGAAACCGAGGAATGCGAGAAAAGAAACAGTGTTAAGCGGCGCTTGACTAGCCTCGCCAACCCGTACATTCCGATCGCGTTTAGACATGATATGGACGAATGTATAACCGTTACTGCGCTTTGTCCCTAGGGAACTGCCGAAAGGAATACACTGTTGAAAGCAAAGTATTTTCGCCATGAAACAGAAATGAAATAATATGTACCTAATTAAAACAATGCTAAATAGTTTATATACAGGTACAGGTCAAAAAACTCGAAACACACTTTTAAGTTTATGCAAGTACGAGACTATCCTATAGTAAAACGATTACTACAATATAAATTACAGTATATAGAGTAGTACATGAGAATAGGCAAAAAGGAGATAATTCTTTACGCTAACAGATGGATACATATAAAAAATCATTGCAACGCATATCGAAGCATCGCAAAACCATAAGATATATGGCATATTATGGAACATGCATCACGGACATAAAGTACAACAGAGTGGACCAGGATGGCCGTTACTTGCAACGTCTGAAACAGGTTGTAGTACCAGCCAGCGTTGTCCACTGTTCTCTGTATCCATTAATAACAAGCCCTATTCTATCCTAACTACAACGCAAGACCAGCTAGAGCCACAGTAGGCCCTCATGAAGCTAATTTGCGAAAAGTTGTTGCTATATACCTACCAGGATTTCAAGGTTTACAGTTTTTGTGTTAATTAAAGTAGTGCAGTTCTAAATCAAGTGTCTTTATTTACTTGTCGTTTATCAAAATAATGTATTTACAACGGCAGAAACAGTTCACAGGTAAGATTTTCCATTCCAAGTGCACTTTAGTAATTTCTTAATTATTTCTTCGACATTTCTTCAAGCAACTTGTGAAAAGCGAGATCACATATGTCCAACCTCACTGGAGATTTTTTTTTGCTTCGTGTCTTTTTGAAAATAATCATTATTTTCATATGTCGCTTCCACAGAGTACGCAGATGGTGAAGAGGTGCAAGTCCTGCTGTTTGAAGGAGCTAACAGCCAGTGTTTTGTCGTTAGGTACGAGCTATGGTGGTACCGAAACGGTGAGCACGTTGTATTTTTTGTTGTTCAGCGCAGGGTTCAGCAACGAATAATACTTGGCGGCAACCTGTGACTTCAGCACAGGCTCAACACAAAAACAACACATCACACAGCACCTAGCCTCTGCGCCACCTTGCTTAAAATCCTACTTCCCGAAATACGCGGATATTTAAAATGGACTTATGTCTTACATCCCTGATATCGGTGAACGTATTTGACCTTTGTGCTTATACAACTGTGCCACCGCGCTCTCTGGTTGTCGAAGACTACATGTAATATTGTCGTAAACGTGTTTGTTTCATTTACCCAATGCTTGTTTGTATGTTATTCCTAATTGGCATCTCGTATATGTGTATACTAATGTTACGATACTAATACCAGCCCTGTAATATTACTTTTCTGTCAGTGTTGTATTTTAACAGCTAAATAATCTTACGGTGTGCTTTCTGAGCGCGGTCGAGTTTTCAATGCCCCTTCACCTGCAGAAAGACACAAAACCAGGTTCAAGCGAACAATGAAGGCAGTATACCTGAGGCCGTTGATGCCATCTATGGACCCCAGGAACGGCATCAAGTTTTTAAGTGTTAGGAAACCACAACTTGTTGGTGTAGTCGTCTACGTCTTGGCGTTGAGCTTGCGGCTCGATGACCCCTCAATTAAGCTAGGGTCAAATGCACTTGGAGGGTTTCCAAAGCAGAACGCACCGACGGGCTCCAGCTTGAACATGTAGCATAGGCACAGCCCAATCTAGAGCTTAAGACTGTGCTGCACCCTGGTGCCATAACGACCTGCTGTGAAAACGCCGTGGCTGAACTAAACACGTGGATCATTTGGTGAAGCCGTCGTCGTGAAGTGCTGTTAGGGAACCCCGTAGCGTCACCCGATGTGGAAACCTGGACGCCGGTTCGGAAGGACAGAATGGGTTATTGCTACATGTGAAAATTGTGCTACGTGTTACGGGTTATCTTTTAATACGCTGAGGCACCTCTCTCTATCTCTCTTTATATATATATATATATATATATATATATATATATATAATGTGTGTGTGTGTGTGTGTGTGTGGAGATGTGTGAACGCGTTGTAGCGCCCGTGCCCATTTCAAACACAACGATCGGGCTTTAATGATGTGGCAGTTTTTCCTAATGGTATTTAAACGTTTATTTGTCAACCGTTGTTACTGCCTAATTTGAAGCGTCATCCACGACTATGTTTATGTGAAACTATGAACTATGAACTATGACAAGCATTTATTGCTTCAGAAGGTTATTCTGATTATGTTGCGTTCCACACAAAAACTGAAGCCATGAAGAGATGAAGAGAAGGTGGTAGAGAAAGCGTACTTGACTTTGTATTCTCTGGCGGGTGCTTGTTTGCGGCGATATAAAACATGTGGCGTTGTGTTTTTGTATGAACAATTTTTAAGAATGCTACACAATCAACCTAATGTTAAAACATTCTTTTTTTAGAGCTTGACCGCGAGGAACAGAGTAAGTATATTTTTTCTGTCAAGAAGTTCTGTACGCACTGTATATTTTATGCTTATTTAAAGCCACAATTATAACGGCCACATTATGTGCAATATTCTGTATTTATAGAAAATTTGCCACTAAACTATAACCTCAACCACTCTATTACGTTCGTATCATTTAACACATGAACACCTTAAAACGAAAGGACCAATGTGTGCTAGAAAATAAATTACGTTGAAGTCGGCTAAAGAAAAAGGTACGTCTAGTAAAATATGTGTGTGCATTGATGCCTCATTAGCAATGTTTATTCACTTGCCGGCGCGTACACCGAGTAGGTATTAACTTATACTCTGCAAAATGTTTTCTTTGTTTTGAAAATTGTGAAAGGAATTTTGTAGGGCGTTTTTTACTATAGACTGTCTCAGGAGAATTGTTCCAGCACCTCCTTCTGTAAAAATGAAAAATAAAATCAAGATATTATAGTTTAAATATGATGGAACCTTAAAAAAAGCTGTCTGTCATAACTAGTTACGAAGTATGTCCTCCTTTATGCGGCACAATTCAAACTATTGCGATTGTTAAACTAACCGCTTTAGTCACTTGCTCTGTCACATTACGCCTTTTATTATGAACGTAGAAACTACTATAGCCCCGTGGGTATAAATTTGAACACGGCCCATACAAGCGCTTTAAATATACCATGCACACCACTCGTAGCAGCATTTTTCTTTTCAATTAGGACTTCTGCAATTTAGGTATTGATATACAACATTCATTCACGCAATTGAACGAAGAAAATTTGTGTCAGTTGCTGCATAGATTGAAAAATGTGTATTTTGTACCCCATAACATAGAGGATAGAAATACTACACTGGCTATGCTAAGCTGGGTCTCCTCGTATTGGCGACATGCCTGAAGCGGACGGCCTTATGCTGCAAACAAACAGTGGTGGTTTTAGAACATTATTGTGAATTATATACCCAAGCAAAATCTGGTATATCGTAGCCTTTTCAAGGCCATTTTCGTGTTTTATTTATTCATACTGTTATTTCAAAAGGGATTCTGCATGATTCGTAATAGAGATAGAGCCAGAAACTAGCGTATTGGCGACAAAGATCTCTCTATTGACATACGCATATTCAATTTATCAAGCATCGTAAATAATACATGAATGAAAATTAAGCCATGTCATATTTGACGTGTAAATTAAAATAACACAATGCATCATGAAACCCGACACAACGTATACAATCGAAAAGTGTGGTGACCGCTTCTGATCGCGCACATAAGTACGGCAACGAATCCGGTGCCTAAAGGCTCTAAGGAAAAGCTGTAATTGAAGCACTTACTACGGTTTAGGCATGGGATTATGGACGTGTGGTTCTTGTGCGTCAATGCTTCTAGAGAAGTTATTGTAAGGTGCTAGTCCTTTGTTGTATTTCTATGAATATATGTGACCAGAAAGAGAAAGTTTTTCGTTCGATATTTGTGCTTCCGTTACAACTGGAAGCGAGCCTTTAACGAGCGAGAAGAGGAGCACTGCGCATGAATACGCCTAAAATTTAAGTACCATTCATGATGTGTTGAAATACATGCACTGCTGACAGAAAGCCACCGAATTCAATCTTGTACGCTCCAGTGCAGCCATGAAATAGCTGAAGGTTAACATACCCTAGGTTGATATTGTGTCGGTGATCCAGGTTGTGCATGAACTCCAAGCTGTTCAAAAGCGAAAAGAAATTCGCATTTTCAAGAAAAAAGTTAAGACCCTGCAATATGTACCGAATAATACTATTGTGCATGCTATAGGTAATATGAAGTTTTAAGTTCTGCTTAAACTACAGGACACGGTAATAGTACGAACAAGACCTTACGATTACCACAGTTAGCCTAGTCATTGGGGTAAAAAAGAGCATGCTAAATGTAACACGCGGTATTATCTGCCAGTTTTTGTTGCCGCATTTGTTGCCGATAAGCACAGTGCCAATGTAAGAGGGATGGTGGTACTAGACTATGGCGGTACCTAGACGGTGAGAACCTATAATTTATGTTGTCCAGCACAGGGGTCAGTAACGGATAATACTTCTCGGCAACCTGCGACTTCAGCGCAGGGTCAACTCGAAAACCAGACATCACACAGCACCTAGCCTCTGCGCCTCCTTGCTTAAAATCCTAGTTACCGAAATACGGGCATATTTAAAATTAACTTTTTATGACATCACTGATATCGCTGAAGGTATTTGACCTGTGTGCCTACACAGTTGTGCCACCGTGCTCTCTGGTTGTCGAAGACTACACGTAATATTGTCGTAAACATGTTTGTTTCGTTTACCCAATGCTTGTTTGTACGCTATTCCTAATTGGCACTTCGTACATGTGTATACTAATATTACGAAACTAATACCAGCCCTGTAATATTACTTTTCTGTCCGTGTTGTATTTATACAGCTAAATAATTTTACGGCATGCTTTCTGAGCACGGTCGAGTTTGCAATGCCCCTTCGCATGCATAAAGACACAAAACCAGGTTCAAGCGAAGAACGAAGGCAGTATACCTGAGGTCGTCGATGCCATCTATGGAGCACAGGAAGGGCATCAAGTTTTTAAGTTTTAGGAAACTGCAACTTGTTGGTGTAGTCGTCTACGTGTTTGTGTTGAGCTTGCGGCTCGATGACCCCTCAATGAAGCTAGTGGCAAATGCACTTGGAGGGTTACCAAAGCAGTGACCCGATGTAGAAACCTGGACGCGGGCCCTGAGGGATAGAATGGGTTTTGCTACATGTAAAAATTGCGCTACGTGTTACGAGTTGTTTGAATTCGGTGAAATACTCTAAGGCACCTCTCTCTCTCTCTCTATATATATATATATATATATATATATATATATATATATATATTTATATATATATGCCTAAGATTTGTTAGCAACGGCGGCAGGCGAATGGGTAGCAGTCAGAAGCGTTCGGCAAGAACGGCAACCACGAGCTCTTACCGGTAGTGATGGTGCTGTGGCGCAGGTAGGCTACTCTTCTTCGTCGCCCTCCGCCGGAACAGACGCCATCCTGGCGGCTTAAGGGAAGAGAGTACTATTGGCTCGTAGTACGCTTTTAATGCGAGAGACGTGGACAAATTCGCGGCCGCAATGGCGTAGGTCTGTCGATGGCGTGAGGAGCTCTACGACGTAATTGGCGGAGGCCGTTTGCTCCAGGACGCGGTAGGGTCCTAGGTATTTTGCGACAAGTTTTGCGGAAAGGCCGGGTGTGGTAGCGGCTATGCGAAGCCATTGGAGAGAACCAGGAGAAAAAGTTGGTGAAGAACGGTCGGCAGGTTGACTGGATTGCTGCTGCCACTGGTCCTCGGTGGAAAAAGAGCGGGCAAGCTGGCGGCATTCGTCGGCAGCACGAGCAGCTTCAGATAGCGGAGTACTTTCGGACGCGTCAGGTGTACATGAAAGAATGGTATCGGGCGCAGTAGAAGGTTATCGTCCGTATAGGAGGAAGTAAGGGGAAAATCCAGTAGTTGCTTGGGCCGCAGTGTTGTACGCATACATCACGAAAAGGAGAACTTGGTCGCAGTTTGAATGATCCCAGGCGACGTACATCGAGAGCATATTGTCAAGATTCCGGTTCAGGCGCTCGGTCCTGCCGTTAGTTTGCGGATGGTACGCTGTACTGGTGCGGCGGACAATTCGGCATTCGTTGATTAGTGCCTTCAAAGCATCGGAAAGAAAGGCGCGGCCTCTATCGCTCAGAAGTTCGCGAGGCCCACTGTGGCGAAGAAAGAAATGTCGCAACAGAAACGATGCAACGTCGCGGGCGGTGGCAGTCGGCAGAGCGGCTGTTTAAGAATAGCGGGTCAAGTGATCTTCTGCAACAATAATCCAGCGGTTGCCGGTTGGAGTGAAGGGTAGCGGTCAGCATATGTCTATACCAACACGATAAAAGGGCCTAGTAGGGCAGGGAAGGGGTTCTGACGGGTAGACTTGTTCGGGAGGTAATTTTCAGCGTTGGCACTGAGCACAGGAGCGAATGAAATTTTGGACGTAGTTATACATGCTGCGCCAATAAAATCGGATGCGTAGTCGAGCATAGGTCTTGAAGAGGCCGGCATGCGCGCACTGAGGATCTGCTGGAAAGCGTCGCAGATGAAGTCACGGAGATGGCGGGGTATCACAAGAAGCCACTTGCGACCGTCAGAAACGTAATTACGACGATGTAGAAGGCCGTCGTGAATGCAGAAGTGGGTAGCTTGGCGGCAAAGAGCGCGAGATGGTGAAGAGGTGGATGGATAAGAAAAATGCTGGTGAGAGAACTGATCCAGGGATCGTTGCGCTGATCTGTCAGCATGTTGTGCAGTGCATGAGATTTTTGGGCTCATGGGCGGATAGGAAAGCGCTGTCAGCGGAGACAGGTGAACGAGAAAATGCGTCAGCGTCCGTGTGGTTGCGGCTGGAGCGGTAGAGAACGCGGATGTCGTACACCTGTAGCTTAAGGGCCCAGCGAGGAAGTTGGCCAGATGGGTCCTAAAGGGTAAACAGCCAACAAAGGGCGTGATGGTCAGTGACAACATCTATAGGGTGATCATACAAATAAGGACAAAATTTTACCAGGGCCCAAATAATGGCTAAACACTCTTTCTCTGTAACAGAGTAATTAGCCTCGGCCTTTGTTAGGGTTTGGCTCTTATAGGCAACGACATATTCATCGAGCCCCACTTTTCGTTGCGCGAGTAAGGCGCCGAGTGCGACGCCGCTGGCATCGGTGTGAACCTCTGTGGGGGCTGCAGGATCGAAGGATAGGTGGCGAGGTTAGTAGGCGGCGTAATTTCGTGAAGGCGTCATCACAGGCGGGCGACCAAGGGGAAAGTTCTTTGTCGGCACTCAGAAAGGCTGCCAGGGGTGCACTTATGGAAGCGAAATTTCGAGTGAAACGTCGGAAATAGGAGCATAAACCAAGGAAACTTTGAAGCTCCTTTAACTTCTTTGGTTGTGGAAAGTCGGTGACAGCGCGGAGCTTGGCTGGATATGGAAGGACACCGTCTCGCGATCCAACATGGCCAAGAATAGTGAGCTTTCGGGCACCGAAACAACATTTCTTTAAGTTGAGTTGAAGTGCCACGTCACTAAGACATTTCAGAACGTACTCGAGACGGCTGAGATGTGTTCGGAAATCAGGGGGAAAGACAACTACGTCATCCAGGTAGCTTAGATATGTGTTCCATTTGAGGCCGCGTAAAATATTATCCATCATTCTCTCAAAAGTGGTGGAGCGTTACACAGGCCGAAATGCATTACAATGAATTCGTATAATCCGTCAGGTGTTACAAATTCTGTTTTAGGTCGATAAGCTGGTGCAAAAGGGACTTGCCAGTATCCGGAACGTAAATCCAGCGAAGAAAAGAACTGAGCTCCCTGCAAACAGTCGAGGGCGTCGTCGATGCGCGGTAGCGGGTAAAGGTCCTTGCGCGTTATCTTGTTCAGACGTCGGTAGTCGACGCAAAATCGAATAGAGCCATCTTTTTCTTTTTTTTGAACGAGAACGACAGGTGATGACCAGGGACTGTTGGAAGGCTGCATAACGCCACGCTTGAGCATGTCAGCCACCTGGTAGTCAATGAAATTGCGCTCAGAGGCGGATACTCGGTAAGGGCACAGCTATATAGGTGCATGGCTGCCGGTATCTATCTGGTGAAAAACGATCGATGTGCGGCCCAAGCCGGAAGCATGGCTGTCGAAAGAATCGCTGAACTTCTGCAGGAGAGCTATAAATTGGCTTCGTTCTGAAGATGACGTCCCATCGTCAATGGAGCAGTGAAAAGCGTCGAGGAGTGACTGATCAACTGCAGGATCGCAAGTAAGTGTGATCCTGCAGTTCCGCAGAAGTAGAAACGGCAGGAGCGTCAAAGATGCCAAAGGTATCGACTGGTCGAACGAGGCCTAGGCATTTACCATGAAAAAAAGGTAATGGGCAGGCCGTGGGACTGTCGACGACCATTTTCGTGACGCCACTGCGAAGAGTAAGGAGAGCAGAGGGCAGCGGAGAACATCGGCGGCGAATGAACACCTAAGAGGGCGTAAAGAGAACTGTGCCATCAGAAATAGCGGCTCACGACAGAGGCACAAGCAGCGAAGAGCGTGGAGGAATGGCGTTGTCTTCGGACACAAACAGTTTAGCACAAGAAAGGCCGTTCCCGATTGCCTCGAGGTCGGGAAGTGCAGGAAGTTCGAGTTCGGCGTGACAGCAGTCAATAGCAGCGTTATTATTGGTAAGGAAGTCCCAACCTAATATAATGTCATGAGAACACGAGGGCAGCACGAAGAATTCGACAGTATACGATTGATCTTGAATGAAGACGCGAGCAGTACAGGCAGCAAGAGGCGTTATATTTTAAGCGTTCGCGGTTCAAAGAGAGAAGTTGGAGAGAGGCGTCCGAACCTTTCGTAGTGTGCGGCAGAATTCGGCGGAAATTACGGATACGGCGGCTCGTGTATCTACAAGTGCCAGAACGGTGATACCTTCGACAGACACTTCAATTACGTTGGCTGGAGAGGGACGAGGACTTCGGCATTGCGACGTGGACGCAGTTCGTGCCTAGGGAACTGCGGCCATCAGTTTTCCTGCTCGGTGGACATGGGACGGCGCCGCATCTGAGAAATTGAGCGATGACGGGGAGATGGTGATCGGCGAGTAGACGTGGTTGGGCGCTCAGGGGTAAAGGAAGAGGTAGGAAGACTGGAAGGCGAAGAGGAAACTGGAGCTGGGAAAGGTGGCGCTGGTAGGATGTTCCGGATAAGAAGCATGGAAACAGGGCAATGGCGCGCCACGTGACCACCACTACCACAAGCAAAACATATTGGGTGGTGATCGAAGGTGCGCCAGTGGCGAGGGTAAGGTCCGAGTCGTGGTTGAGGAGTCAGAAAATGATGTCGGTCGGGTAGCGGCGTAGGATGAAAATGCTGTCGGTGGTGAAGCCGCATAGGTGGCGGCAAAAATGTCGGCGGTCGATGCATAGAGGGCGGCAAGAGGGTTTGTGGACAAGATCGGGAAACTGCTTGAGCGTAAGTGAGAGGTGCAGTGACTGGTGTTTCCTCAGCGGCTTGAGGAACGGCTTGAGATACTTCCTCTTGAATGAAGTCGCGGATCGTAGGAGGCAAAGCGGGTATTGGTTCCGGGACAGAATATATTAAAGATAACTGGCGGGAGACCTCTGCGCGAACGAATGCCTGAATTTTTGTCAACAGATCAGCAAATTATGTCGTTCGTATACTTGTGTTTAGCTTGTTCTTTATTAGAATGTGTGCTGTTGAGTATGTTGTAAGAGCCATTCAAAAGAATCAGTGTACTGTCCGCTTCACTTTGCTGAGTGCTTGTAGTCTCTGCCTTACGAGGGTATCAACCATTGCTTACGGTATGAGCCATTGATGATGGTAGTTTTCTGTCGACGGACGCAATGGAATCTCGGGATCCGAGAGCCATATAGAGCTTCGCTGTAGTACATTGTGCCTCATACGCACACAACTAAGGCAAGAGGAATCGTGCTATCTAGATTCTGGCTAAATTTGCTAATTAGAATGATATTATTAGAATGAATTGGAATGAAATAATTCTCTAAAGACATGTGTGATATTTATTGCCTGCATTTTTAAGCCTTTTCTTGAAGATTTCGTAAGCACGTATATACTACTCCTGTATACTACGTACCATTTTCATATTTTCTTATCGGAACCTGTGCGTGCAAACCGATCGCGAAGTTATCTTTTACGTCAACATCCTTCTTTCAATATGCCTTATAGGTATATTATGTGCCTGCCTTTTAAATATCACATCACGCAAGTTTGTCTTGTGTTTCAATATTCTTTCATTTTATTTTTAGTTTTTTCATCATCCGTTGCGTACACGTATTAGCACTACAAGTGCCAACCTATTGCCCAGCCGCACACACAAGCTACTTTGCTTATGCGAGCTGGATATGTAATAACTGGGACGTCAGTGGATTTAATAGATATTATTATTATTATTATTATTATTATTATTATTATTATTATTATTTTTTTTTTTTTTTTATTATTAAAGCGAAAGCGGCATACGGCACACCTTCTGTAGTTTTTTCGGCAACCTTCACGAATGAAGATTACCAGGTGTGCCGATTTTGGTGATAGTGCAGAAAGAGTGCAAACTCAATGCCACATACGCCTGTGGGCTCAGGAACCTGTAACGAGCCCTTCGGTATATTCGGGATCGGCCCACGTATGGGGAGTGCTTAACGCCTGCTTCACATTTGCCACGGGTCGGCTCGGCATTGCACTATCTTTGGAATCGGTCCAGGTACGGAGAGGGCTAAACGACTGCTTCACCTCCACCCCGGGTCGGTCCGGAATTGCAATAACTTCGGGATCGGCCCACGAATGGCGGGTGCTTAACGCATGCGTCACCTCCGCCGTAGTTTGGTACAATATAGCTCTATCTTCGGGTCGACCTGCGGCGAAGGTGAAGCATTCTTTTCTCATTTGAGAGCTCTGAATGTCGTCAGGTTTCGCAACCATTCCATCTACACACAGTGTAATGGTTACCAATTTTTACTGAACAAGCGATTACTACCGGTGAAACTAACATGACTTCCTTTTGTTTTCCTTAGGGAAACACTGTAGAAATCTCACCGGTAAGCAGATATTGCGAAGCTTGTATTTTTTCTCCATGTTTCACTATTGTTTTTATAGTACTGTGGTTAGGTATTGTTGTCATTGTAGCGGGGGCGTTATTTGCACAGTAATCTACATTGACGCTATAATTTCAGCTATACATGGCCATCAAATAGACAACCACGTTAACAGCTACCACTCAAAAAGTGCAAAATATAAACTGTGCATCTACGAAAAAAATTTGATAGTTCTGCTTTTTTGTGAGTGATAAAGTGACTGACAGCTCAATATAAACACGCCCTTTGAATGTATACATATAAACCGTAGTTGTCTGCACATATTGTGGTCAGATGAACTCAGCAGGTAGATGCTTGCATTTTTCCGCGTGCATGTTTAAAAACAGGAAATATTGTGAGATATTGGCCGCAAGATACAGTCAGACGAAAGAGACAGGACGAAAACCAAAGACGTTACTCCCACACAAGTTCTGAAGACTTATTCCACAGGTCACACCCCATCAGCCGTGGTAGCGTAGTCGCTATGGCGTCGCGCTAATTAACCCGAGGGCACGAGATCGCATTTCGAAGGGGCGTGAGATGCGAGAGCGTCCGTGTACCGCGCATTGTGTGCGCACTATGAAACATCAGGTGATCAAAATTATTCCGGAGTCCCTCACTATGGCGAGCCTTATCATGAAATTCAGTTCATTTTAGTTTTAAACCGCAACGCAACCTTACAATATCCAGAAAAGAAACAAGAACTAAAAACTAAGCCAGCTATATGAAAGATAATAAAACAATAAAATGTCGAAAAATGTCGAACCAGGTTGAACAAAATAAATTCTTAAATTAATTTCAGTGTAGCCCAATTATGGTAAATTTGAGTGATCAATCTCTATTTTCAAGTCTGAATGCTAGGCGCTCCAGATTTGAGTCAAACAAACCATGCGTCACTCAAACAACGCGTCAGTTCTCAGACAAGTGGGAAGAAAAAAATGTCAGGCTAAAGGATCGCATCTAGCGATAACCGAATGAAGGGTGCCGCATCGCGTAGAATTATAGCATCACTGCGAGCGTGGTGGAGACCAACATGGTGGTCTACGAAAACAACCACTCCAGTCGTCGTCGCATGCAAGACAGTTGTATGTCAGCACAGCAAGTTCCCAGAACTCAGATACTGTACTTTGACTATTTGCCTCTCGACAGAAAAGAAGAAGTGAAGGTGCCGCCAACAATTGCATATACGTTACTGCTTGGTCGTTGCCTACATGAGGCACACAAATCACGACGTCACAATTGAAAAATGCCTAAACGGCCGCGCCAATGCGAGCAAAAATGCACTGATGGAATATCCATTGTGCTCAGGTGACGACGATGTAGACGGATCGCGGAAATAATTCGACAACACGGGAGGGAGCATTTCTGGGGGCTAGAACTCGCATTTCTGGAACCTGAAAAAAAAAACCAACTACAAGTGAATGCAGTCCTAGCACCCTTGCTTTTCACTACGTCTAGAGGATGACTGTCTCTGGAGCGCTCTGAAATGACCGCCCGAAGTTGCCATAGAAATCGGGAGTGTATTGTGAGAATGATGAAGTATTAGCATGTTCATATCTGCAATTCAACAGCATGTAAAATTGTCATATATAACGTTGTCGCAATACTCACAATACAAAACTAAAACACAACTTGTGTATTTAAAGACGGTGCTTTGTGTATTCTCACAGATGTGTTATTGTTATTTTATTTTATATAAATACTTTGGAATATTTACCCTATATAATAACAAGTAATATATAATAGCTATGTATAGTTGGCTCTTCAAATTACCACGTTTTCAATGAACCCCTCCTCCATCAGTCCACGGAATGGCCGCTGAGTTTTTGTCGATTCTCTGTAGTCACTGAGAGCCATATTTTGTGCAAGAAGCAGTCAATCAAAAATAATATGCTGGGCTTCGTTGTACGAGTAAACTGCTGTCACAGTAGCATCACAGCCAAAGAATTCCCTTATGCCTGCTCCCTCTTCCAGATATTTATTCACTGTCAGCTTTAAAGGGTATAATAGTGGAGTGTATATCTTAAATATAACATGCTCAAGCACACATATGAAAACAGCATTACTAGCACTAATCAATCAATTTATTTGGGATAATTATTGGACTAGATTCAAAAGAAAAGAAGCGAAGAAAAAAGCATCAGAGAGAGGTCATTTTGAATGACTTATCACATTCCATTTACGAATAATTATGTACGGCCAATTATAGAAATTTAGGTTTTTCATTCTTTCTATAGCTCAGTAAGGCGAAGTTTCTATACCTCAGTAAGGTGAAGGAGTGCAAAGAGAAAAATATTGCGTCTCAATAAAATGTACACACGTGAGAAAAAGTACACGGACCACACGGGCGCCGAAAAAACAGAATGTCTCCGTAATTACAATACGAAAACAGAAACTGATGAATGCATTGGAAAATGTTAATGCCAAGTTTATACTGCAGTCTTTAGTTTGAAGTTTCACTGCCTAACAGAGCAGAAAACAGTTTTATCGCCAATTTCCTGGTCCGTATTCTTGCGCTTGCTGGTATACATGTAAGGATAGACAGACAGATAATGTTGAAAGCGAAGAAACATGCCGTCGCCTTGAAGCGCAACCCGCATCATTCGCATGCACACTGCGAAGCTCCACTTTTAGGCTGGTGTTCCGCGCTGTACTTCCATGGCATTTGGTTGTCTCTTGCAAACGTAGTGCTACGAGTGTTACTCAGCTCTAACCAACGCAATGGAGACACGTGTGGAACGAGATCTCGCCCATAGGTTCATTCCCCGGTAATACGTCCATATTAGAGACACTGAGCTGCCGGAAAGCCACGTATACTACCTAAATGAAGCAAGATTACCATGTCAAGGTTGACCGCTATGAAGTAAGTAACAATCTAGGAAAGTGCGGGGCTTCTTCTATTAGTATCCCGCTGAATAAACGAGAGCAGCAGACACTGTGGCTACCATATAAACTATGTAAAAACAAGGAACACCTTTATTTGTAATACAGTAGTACGATTAATCAATCTTATAAACGAGCGCGTAAGGCAGCTTGGCCCAGCGGAGTTCACCCACATAATTAATTCATTTAAATGAAGAGAGCCTGTGACTGTAATCTATCATCATCATCATCATCATCACCATCCTCAGCCTGGTTACGCCCACTGCAGGGCAAAGGCCTCTCCCATACTTCTCCAACTGCCCCGGTGATGTACTAATTGTGGCCATGTTGACCCACCAAACTTCCTAATCTCATCTGCCCACCTAACTTTCTGTCGCCCCCTGCTACGCTTCCCTTCCCTCGGAATCCAGTCCGTAACCCTTAATGACCATCCCTCCTCATTACATGTCCTGCCCATGCCCATTTCATTTTCTTGATTTCAACTAAGATGTCATTAACGCGCGTTTGTTTCCTCACCCAATCTGCTCTTTTCTTATTACTTAATGTTACACCTATCATTCTTCTTTCCATAGCTCGTTGCGTCGTCAATTTAAGTAGAACCCTTTTCGTAAGCCTCCAGGTTTCTGCCCCGTACGTGAGTACTGGTAAGACACAGCTGTTATAAACTTTTCTCTTGAGGGATAATGGCAACCTGCTGTTCATGATCTCAGAATGTCTGCCAAACGCACCCCGGCCCATTCCTATTTTTCTGATTATTTCAGTCTCATGATCCGGATCCGCAGGCACTACCTGTCCTAAGTAGATGTATTCCCTTACCACTTCCAGTGCCTCACTACCCATTGTAAACTGCTGTTCCCTTCCGAGACTGTTAAACATTACTTTAGTTTTCTGGAGATTAATTTTTAGACCCACCCTTCGGATTTGCCTCTCCAGGTCAGTGAGCATGCATTGCAGTTGGTCCCCTGAGTTACTAAGCAAGGCAATATCATCAGCGAAGTGCAAGTTACTAAGGTATTCTCCATTTACTCTTACCCCCAGTTCTTCCCAATCCAGGTCTCTGAATACCTCCTGTAAACATGCTGTGAATAGCATTGGAGAGATCGTATCTCCCTGCCTGACGCCTTTCTTTATAGGGATTTTGTTGCTTTCTTTATGGAGGACTACAATGGCTGTGGAGCCGCTATAGATATCCTTCAGTATTTTTACGTACGGCTCGTCTACACCCTGATTCCGCAGTGCCTCTATGACTGCTGAGGTTTCGACTGAATCAAACGCTTTCTCATAATCAATGAAAGCTATATATAATGGTTGGTTATATTCCGCACATTTCTCTATCACCTGATTGATAGTGTGTATATGATCTATTGTTGAGTAGCCTTTACGGAATCCTGCCTGGTCCTTTGGTTGACGGAAGTCTAAGGTGTTCCTGATTCTATTTGCAATTACCTTAGTAAATACTTTGTAGGCAACGCACAGTAAGCTGATCGGTCTATAATTTTTCAAGTCTGTAATCTACAGTCTGTAATCTGTAATCTACAGTGATTAAAGTCTTTCAAGACTGTAATCTATAATAGCCCTTAAAAAGGGCAGTTCAAGGACCGACACTGCTGGCGAAATAAGCCAAATATAACGAGGAAGTTGTGCTGCATTTTTTTTTATTTAAGCATACCCTAATACCCTAATACCCTAATACCCTAATAATATTGCCCACTAAACTAAGACCACTTCATTTATATTTCAGGTGGAACATATATTTACGCCTGCCAAAGTAAGTAGGAATTCCTTCGGAAGTTTTTCTAGAAGCAGTGCGCAAAATACGTGCGTAATGGTGCCATCGTAAACAATTTCCTGCTTAACTTGATCGGCAAGTCGCTCACCACTGTCATCATTTTTAACGAGCCGAGTAGCTTGAGGTGGAAATAAAACGTTAACCTGCAATGTACCTACAATATATTACATAGTTCCATCTTCATAACTATGACTATAAGCGTTGATGCTATTAAGAATAACGGAATGTATCGATACGTCGTATTTCCATGCCTGATGGTGTCATCAATGATACCTGATATACATGTACAGGCCCTTTTCAAATAACCCTCAGTTGGAACTGAGCGATAGGGTTCGTTCGGTCTTTCTTTCGGTGCTCAGTGCAATATTTTGCTTTTTTACAATGGATTGCCAACGTTTAGACCATAGCGTCGTGTACCAAAGCGTCTACTGCCACTTTACCGCTTTTATCTTGGCACGCCCTGTAATCTAGAGGCTCCGCTACGATGTCATCGCGCTGTCAGCGTCTGAATAATTCAGAATAAGGTGTCTGAATGGTATAGGACGTAGGCTCGATTGCATGCAGAAGCACATAAATTAAAATGAATATATTTTGACACTGAAGAGTGCAACACGCCTAATATTACATATTAAGCGAGAAAAAATGTCGTAAAAGGGCTTTCTTCAATAGCTACATGTAGCGATGCATGTTGGCGTGAAAGACAATTGGTGAGATATTGGCATAGACAGATTAAAGTTCGTGACGTGGCCTAACCATTTAATAACGGCACACATACCACCCCCAACAAAGGTTCATTTCTAATTGAAATCTGCAAAATACATCGAGAATAAGCATATTTTTCTAAATGCAAAACGTATTTTGTGGGAATGATTTTAGTAATAAAGAAAAGACTACGCAGAAATGCGGAAATGGGCATGAATCCATAGTACCCAAGGCTTTCTTTGAAATTCTTCACACAGCTGTTGTCACATAGGAGTCATTAGTTCAAATTTTATGGAATTTACATCGTGTGTGAGATAAAACTGCCTTGGTTTCTGTAATACCGCAAGGCGAGTGCCGAAATTCTTTCGTGGTGCCCTGTGTTCCTCATCTAAACCTACCAATGGCACTTGATGGAGGTCATTCAATAATGGAAAATAAACTTAGCAAGGAACTTGGTACTCAATTCTAAAACTAAACCAAACAAATTTGTCTCGTCTGCTGTTCCTCTCGTATCTCGTCTTGTCTGTTGACAACAGTCTGTTGTCAACACTCTTCCATTGGTGCGTCTGTTGGTTCTGACACTGTGGTAATGGAACCACCCTAATAATGACTTTATGAAGCAGTTGATGTAATCAAATTGTAGCCGTGCCGCAGCAACCGAAAGGCAATGATGATAGATGTCATATCTCTGCCCAAACTTCGCTGTATCTGAAGCTACCGCGGTTTGAAAAATTGGGTTTATACATATATTCACAACTATGCTATGTGTTTCGGGATTTGTATTATACCTATTTAACTATTAGGTATCAATTTTGTGTAAGCCCGAACAAATACAATTTTTTTTCAGGTCGCCCAATGCACGTTCTGTATGTGCGTGATCCACAGAAGGATGCAGTGCCGCAAGATTGCAAAGAGAAATACGACGCGAGCAGAGACAAGACGCGTAGGCACGACCGGGAATTATACTCAAAGGATTGCGAAAGTTATTCGACAATATAGAGTCGCTTAGCAGCCACTGCTGTCTTATACAAATACTAGGCTAACTTTTCGGCAACAATGTTTCAAATGTGTGACCAAATGCTTCAGCAATGCTATTCTATGAAAATGAATTGTGTATCTGGCATCCTAAAAACGCTTGAAAAAACACGTAGATAAAATAAAGAATAGTTATGCATGAGCGGCGAGTCTTCAATTTTTCTTGGATCACCATGGTGTCAAGAATACCGTTTTCTTTTTAAAGTTCTTATGAAAAGCTACGGCCGATATTGAGTTCTCAAACTACATCTATAGCAAAATAAATATAGCTAGAAAGTTCTAGGAAACTTGTACATGGAAGGTCATACAGTATGCAGTGGCCAATATAATGTTCCATAGTATTTTTGTGCGCACTGCACTTGAGGAAACGAACGAAGAAACCAGGGCATTACTTTCATTCGGCTTTCGTGAAGAATTTGGGGAGCGGGTCATATTGAGTGATTTCGTATTTTCCAAACCATTTATATACTGCAGACTGTTTTGCAAAGTTAAATAAAAACGAGCGTCGTGACGATTTCTTTTACGGTGATCTGAAAGAGCAAGAGATATTCGCCAAGTAAATACTGTGAATGCAATAACGAAGCAATCTTCATACTGCAGGCATTTAGACGCTGATTACGCATTCTTATCCATACGCGAGACATGCTAATTAAGTCAAAGGTGCAGCCTTGTCATGTTTTTTTCTTGGACGTTCCTGTTAGTAATAAATAATGCATGCATTTTTTCCTAGAGGACGTTATCCACCACAACATACTGTTAAGGAAGAAATAGCGAAATATGTAAATATATAAAGTCAAGGTAGTGAAGGTCTATGTTTACCTGTACTCAAGCTATGAGAGAACCTCATACTTTCGAAACATGGCGCTTCATCAGCCACTGATCAGGCTTAGCATCATCTGTTTGTCCATTTACCGTTTATGAGGGTAGAAAATGTAAAATGGAGCCATGTTACTTAGCCAAAAAGTGGCGTAGAAACGTGGGTATACTTGCGACAATTAGTTTGTTGCCCTACCATTTGATCAGTTTGTTCAAGTTTCCCAAAATTGAAATGTATTGGCACATGATGCCAGCAAGAGAGAAGCATGATGCAGCAAAACGACACCAGTGTGAGTCTCACCCTAGTGCCATTACACAAAATATATATTTTTTTAGTACCGAAAGAAGCAATGTGCGTTAAATTGCGAAGACCCTGCACACTAAGAAAAAAAGGAGTACCGCTTACTCTTTTCGGAGAGTCTGGACTCGCCACGTATACGACACACTTTGTGGGAGACACCCGAACTCTCTTTCGGAAGAGAGTCCCGAGACTATCTGTGCTCGATACAAGGTGGTTACGTGACTCCATACCCAATAGTCATGCACACTCTCTTGTAGTAGTCTCCTAACCCTCTCAAAAGGGTTACACGACTAGTACTGAGGGAGTCGGTTAACTATTCTGCATGAGTCAGACGACTCAAGATAAAGGGTCACATGACCACTGCTTAAGGATTCGAGTAACTATTCTTGATGAGTCTGATGACTCCAGCAGTGTGTGTCAAGTTACCCTTAGTGCGTGGTGCAGGACTCTTGCAGATAGAGTAAAATAACTAATCCATGTAAGTCGTTTGACTCTCGGATGGCAGTGTCGAGCCGCTTTTAAAAATGTGTCGCCAACTTTTGCTGTAAGTACACACGACTACAGCTAGTTCTCAAGATGACTACTGTAAAAAGACAACAAATAAGAAAGAACCCATAGCAAACTTGCCAAGAAGGACATGGCAGGTTAGCAACAAAAAGTTAACATTTCATCACCCTTTGTCGTCTTCTGGAAAATTCAAATGCATTAGTCAGCACAGAATCACCATGAAAGCAAGACAGTTCTCATTACTATTAAACTGGAATCAATAGCCAACCATGCAAAACAGTCTTAAACATCCAATATGTTCCTGCAGGTGCATATGCATGACACTCCAATGCAACTCAGAACCATAATGAGACCCCAAAATATTATGTCTCTCATGTAGAAGTTCAATTCCGCACTGCACAAGTCTCTAATGTCAAAACATTTATCAGTTAAACCAATTTCACTGTTCTTCGAGACGTGTTATTATTTAGAACTTACGACTTAACATTTTAAGCAAGTAAGCTACAAATAACAAATAAAAAAGGCTGCACTATGTACAAAGGAGACCCAGATAATCAAGTGCAATAAAAACAATATTCCAACTTAGATTACTTAATCTATGCGTTATACTATGCTTGCTGAAAACAACTGGTTGGCAATTGATAATCCAATCTAACAGTAAAAACAGCTGTCTTACCTTATGGTACTCTTGTTTGCACTTTTCCCCCACAACTTGTGCGCGTTAGCGTCAGTTGAAAATTGATCTGAAAAATACCACATTAAAAAGTTGTGCATCAATTTTATTCTGTCATACAACATGCAACAGTGTATAAAAGCTTCACAACAGATAATATTACAAAAATAAATACAGCAACATTTATACTAATTGTTTATTTATGTTGACAAACATACTTTTAAAGACGAAGCATGATAGCTGACACAGACAATTTCACAGATTGCAATAGCCACTAATACAAAGCTTGCCATAATGCAAACACGCTGACAAAATATGTAGCACAGGTAGCTGGATTTTGTTACGGCAAAGATAGCACATGAATAATGAGGACAAGGGAGGAAGCAGAACACAAACAAACTATACCCAGCTGCATGCACGCAGCTGTAACAATACACATGGTGCACCAAGATCCAAAAGAAACAAGAAGGAAGATGTGAGGAAGGCTTTTTTTACTGATCACAAGTTATCCTGTAAGAGCATATTATGCACTGGCTGTAACCTACCCTCAGCACATACATAAATAAGTTACATTAGGTGCCACATTTACAAATCCCTCATATCATGTTCTGGTGATTGTCCTTATTCCGATTTTTAACTTGGAAAGCATGACTGAGTTACGTAAAGCCTCCCAACGGCTTGGCAGATATACAGAAAGAAGTGTTTCTATAAACACTGGAGGTCACAGAAAGATGACTGACACATACCACTTTTTTTTTCTTTTGTCTTTGTCTTTATGATTATCTACCACAGTAGTCTTTTGTAGAGTGAAACACATCCAGATAATACACTGTGGGCAACAAAGTGCGAATACCTGTTCTTGATTTCTACCTTTCTCTGGTGTCCCGCTAAGGTAAGGTTGGTACAAAAAATTGTCTTCCCAATGTATGCGTTCCCACAAAATAAAACAGGGGCAGATGATAAGCCACATTAATGGTGCGTGAAATAAAACATCTGTTCTTAACTTACCGCTGCCATTCCTATCTTGTGCGATTTTCTGCTTTGTTGTGTACTCTAGCACAGGTGCTACGTAGTTCACTTGGTGCCCAAAGCAACTCTCACACCATAGCAGGATGTCAATTTTGTTTTTCAAATTCTAAGCGAAACTCTGGTTATGAAGGACAATTGCAAACTTATAGTTTTGCTTTGTATCTTCATTATGTTGTAGAGCAGGGTGGAAAGCAAGAACAGAGAGAGAGAGTAAACTTTAATGAACACCAGCAGTTCTGTCGGCTGGGCCTAGGCCTCCCACGATGGGACGTCGAGGTCTTGCCTCTTCGCCGCTTCGTAGGCCTGCTGGGTCGCCCAGAGTTGGTCGTCGAGATGGGAGCTGCGCAGGGCGGCGTGCCATCTCGACGAGAGGGTCACGGGATTAAGCTCTTGGTATTGATCTTTGCACTCCCATAGCATGTGGGGGAGTGTTGCCGATTCAGTTTTACAGACCTTGCACGTCTGGCTCGGGTAGATGTCGGGGTATATAGTGTGATACCGTGTGAGGGAGGGGTATGTATTCGTCTGTAGCAGGCGAAGGGTGGTTGCCTGTGCCCTGTTTAACTTGCGGTGAGGGGTGGGGAAGGTTCTTCTTGCGAGGTAAAATGACTTTACAAGGTCGTTGTATCTTGTAAGGCGGTCGCGCCCTGCGGGTGCACCTGCACCGTCTCCGGCACGGTTGACTAGTCCTCGTGCTACGGAGTGTGTAACCTCGTTGAGGTTGGTGAGGTGCGGGTGGACAACGCCGGCGTGTGCTGGGATCCAGACGAGGGTGATTTGATTTTCAGACGAATGCGGGGCTTGTCGTAAGATACGGAGTGATTGATGAGAAATACGACCTTTGATGTAGTTGTTGACTGCTGCGCGAGAATCGCTCAGTATGGTGTGACAGGATGGGTCAAGAGTGGCCAGGGCAATGGCCACTTCCTCGGCCGTCTTGGCATTTTTTGTAATGATGCTGGCAGCATGTCGGAGCAAGCCGCCTGCTGTGGTAACCGCCGCAAAGCGCCGTCCATCTTGGTACTCAGCTGCGTCGACGAAGGTGACACCCGCTGTGTTGGCGTAAGCTTTGATGAGGGAAGTAGCTCGTGCCTTCCTGCGTTCTTTGTTGTAGTCAGGGTGCATATTTTTCGGAATAGGGTCGGCGTGTATCCATTGCTGAATTTCGCGTGGTATTGGGTGTTTGTCTCCATGTTGACGGTGGTAGGTGATATTAAGCTTGTTTAGAATGCTGCGGCCCGTTTCCGTGAGAGTAAGCCGCTCTAGTTGAGATCGACGTTGGGCCTCGATTAACTCGTCTAGCGTGTTGTGGACACCTAATTGTAGTAGAAGATCCGTGCTGGTTTGGTTGGGTAGTCCTAAGGCCTGCTTATAGGCTCCTCTAATGATGATGTCCAGTTTAGTCTTTTCAGCTTTGTACCAGTTGAGAAAGGGCGCAACATAAGTGATGTGACAGACGATAAAAGATTGGACAAGGCGGATGAGGCTGTCTTCCTTCATACCCCGTCGCCGGTTGGTCACTCGTTTCAGCAGTCTGGATGTATTGGCGGTCTGTCGAAGGATCTTTGAGATAGCCGTAGAGTTAGCTCCGTTGGCTTCTATGGTCATACCAAGAACGCGGATGCAAGGGACCACGGGTATAGGTCTGCCATCCCTCAGGTTGAGCTCTATTTCCTCGTATCGGCGTTTAGTCGTGGAGCCCCGCGGGGGGCGTCCACGGAGTGTGGGTCGGTATAGGAGAAGCTCCGACTTTTCGGGGGAACAGCGGAGTCCCGTGCCTTCAAGATAATTTTCTACGACGTCAATGGCGTCTTGTAGGGCAGTTTCGATTTGGCCGTCACTGCCCTTTGCAGCCCAGATTGTAATATCATCCGCGTATATGGTGTGTTCAATGCCGTCGAGTTTTTGTAGTTCTTGTGCTAATCCGAGCATAACCAGATTAAACAGTATTGGGGAAATGACAGAGCCTTGCGGTGTGCCCGTGCTGCCAAGGGAGAGTTCCTCTGATCGAATGTCTCCGACCGACAGGAAGGCCTTCCGATTGGATAGAAAGTCCCTTACATAGTTATAAGTGCGTTCTCCAAGGTTGAGCAAGGAGATGCGCTCGAGGATGGTGGAGTGCCTTATATTATCGAAGGCGCGCTCGAGGTCGAGGCCCAAGATCGCCTTCGTGTGACGGGATTTGCCATCTAGGATTTGATGCTGAAGTTGGAGCATAGCGTCTTGGGTGGAAAGATGCTGTCTAAAGCCAATTATCGAGTGGGGGTAAGCACATGTGTCTTCGAGGTGAGTGTTGACACGGGTTAGGAGTGCGTGCTCCATGACCTTGCCTACACAAGAAGTTAGCGATATGGGCCGGAGATTGGCGAGGCTAGATGGCTTACCGGGTTTCGGGATGAGAATTACTTTGGCCGTTTTCCATGTCGGGGGAATTGATCCCTGGCGCCAGCAGTTGTTGATGTATTCGGTGAGTTGTTGCACCGAGGGGTCATCTAGATTTCTTAGTGTTTTATTCGTAACCCCATCTGGGCCTGGCGCCGAACGGCTGTTCAGCTTATGTAGGGCAGCATGAATCTCTGCCACGCTGAAATCTTCATCAAGGGCAGGGTTGGAGGTCCCTGTGTATGGGCCGTGAGGTTGAGTGGGCCCAGATGGGATGTACTTTTCACATAAGCTATTCTTAACGTGGTCCTGGCCATGCGTTTTGCTTTCTGTGAATAAAAGCTTGGTGAGGCGATCTTGTTGATATGAGCGGGTGGTGGTGCTATCAATCAAATGTTTGAGGATTTTCCACGAGCGGGGATGGTGGAGTTGCCCGTCTAGAGAGTGACAGAGCTCTGTCCATTGTTGTTGACTTAGAACGCGGCAATGTGCTTCAATTTCCTTGTTGAGAAGTGCAACCTTCCGTCTGAGTCTTCTATTGAGCCGTTGTCCCTTCCATCTAGAGAGGATGGATGATTTGGCCTCGATAAGGTGGGCGAGTCTACTGTCCATGCGCTCAGTCGGGGCGTCTGTTGTGATAATGCGGGTGGCCGATTTAGTATCAGACAGTAGATCGCATGACCATGATTCTATGTCGGTAATGGGAGTGTCCGTCGTTGCTGTTACACGGCGTTTACGGAACGCATCCCAGTCCGTCCAAGTAAAGTCCCTTGTTCTTCTCATAACGGCTGTTAGGTGTGGGAGAGTAATTTCGATGATAGAGTGATCACTCCCGAGGTCGTGTTGGGTGTTGCGCCAATGGGCGTTGTCTGCGTTTTTGGTGAAAGTGAGGTCTGGCGTCGTGTCTCGTTCAGTAGAAGTGCCGAGGCGAGTGGGGAAGGCTGGGTCAGTAATGAGCGTAAGCCCGAGATCATGGGAGTCTTGCCATAAGTTACGACCTGCAGCAGCACTGCGTCTGTAACCCCATCCTGTGTGCGGGAGATTGAAGTCACCTCCGATGATAAGGGGGCTGCTGCCTGCGATGTTAAGGGCCTTTTTGAAGAGGGTTAGAAATCGGCTATGGCGTTGAGATGGAGTATTGTAGATATTGAGGATAAATATTCCTTCCTTTCGTTTTCTGTGCGGGATGAGCTCAATGAAGAGGTGTTCGGTGCGCCGATCGTTGAGATCGTGTTCGATTGCGGTAATTCTTTTTCGAACGAGTGTGGAGACTCCGTGTGGAGCGTTGTTCGCAGTGAAAGAGTGATATCCTGGAAGGCTGACCGGAGTATTGTGCGTTTCCTGGAGCAAGATTACGTCGGGTTGACATGAAGTAGTACGGAGGTGTTGACGGAGAACGGGTTGTTTATGGAGGTAGCCTCGGCAGTTCCACTGCCACAATGTTGTGTCAGTTTTAGTGTGGGCCATGATGAAGGATAGAGGATGCCACAGGTGGCAGGGTGGCGGCGACGGTTCCTGTGGTGTCCATGGGTACGGTTTGAGCGGTGGAAGCGGGTTGTGTGAAAAGGGTTTGAATATTAGCTTCCATGGCGGTGACTCTGTGCATAAGGGCGATTAGAGAATTCTGTAAAGTTTCCACCGTGCTTTGGAGTGTTACGAGCATATCCTTGACTTCGGAGCGTACTTGGCCCTGAGCTCCTTCTTGGAGGGCTCGCTTTTTTGGGGCTGGTCTTGAGAGTTCTTCGGTTTGGCTGCTGGTAGCGGGTTCTGGGGTGTTAGGTGTAGGTTGGGTTTTGGGTTGTTTGAGGCTGTGAACCTCCTGGGTAAGCTTTTCGATTAAATCACGCATAACTGCGTTTTCTTTCTTAAGGTGTTCGATGTCTGTGTTATCTGTGTTGTCTGTGTTGGGTTTAGGCAGTGGGGGGGATTTAACGTGACCCTCTCGCGAGACGCCCGTCAGGGCCTCTGCGAAGCTCACCTTTTCTGAGGTATATCTGGCTCCTGGAATCGACGTGGATCTTGATCTGGACCGACCTCGATCCGACCTCGGTCTGGAGACGGAGCGAGACCGGGACCGGTGCTTGGTGTCCATGGACGGGAAATCTTCTGAATGAAGGGCTGAAGGCTGTGCTACTCGGCGTTCTCCGAGGCGTCTTCGTATAACGTACGGCGTTTTGTATCTGGCAGTACAGGCTTTGTCCGCTGTGGGGTGGGGTCCACCACACAACATGCACTTGGGTGTACACTGATGATCTTGATCTGGGTTGCGAGCACCGCAGCCCCGGCAGATCTTGTTATTAGGGAACGGGCAAACGTCCATGCGGTGCCCGAGGCGGCCGCAGTGGTAACATATATCGATCTGCTTGCGGTACAGGGAGCATGGGATTAGTGTTGCGCCATACCGAACCATGTATGGTACGTCAGGTCCGTCGAAGGCAATGATGATGGTCGTGGTGGAACCGATTCGCTTTGCGGCCAGGGCTAGAGGATTACGATCATTTATGATGTTAGCATCGACTTGTCTGGCGTCATCGGTGAGAGGGATGCCTCTGATGACTCCTTTGGTGGTATTATCTGGGGCGGCTTCGTACGCGCTGACCTCGTGGGTCACCCCGTTGACTTGGATGGACTTGATTCTGACGTACCGGTCCGCATTTTGCGGGCTGGGCGTGCTGATCACCATGATGTTTTGCTGGTTGTTCGAGCATATTGTGTCGTTTTGACTGTCTTCTGAGCTAAGTTGCGCAAGAACAAGAACAGATATTTATAATTTGGGTTCCCACTGTGCATTGCATGGATATATTTCAATGAATGATAAAACTATTTGGTAGATAAACATATGAAAGATAAGAGATTTAAGCTCGAAGTCTATCATATTAGTAACTGGGAAAATTATGTGTAATTGTAATTTTGCGATTCCCAGTGAAGAAACAGTTTTGACAATATGTGCCAAGGCAACTAAGTCACTCATGCTCACAAAGGAAACAAAATAAAAACAAGCAAGATTACAAGAAGTTCGAACTTGCAACCTGAGGTGAGACACCTCACATGACTGATTTATGCATTTACCGAGCATAAATTACATCTGGCGCATAATCTGCTTTTACAAGATGACAAACAATAAGTTACTCTTGCTTTCTCTCTGGGGCATTTGGCTCTTCTGAACACATGCACATTGCGTGGCACAGCTGCGTGGATGTAGCTGGGCACAGCTGTTATTCAGCATCAATCTGTTTTTATGGTCCTGTACTATTATTGTTGTAATTTATAATTAGCAAATAGCCAAACTATTGGGTTGATCAGCTCCATTTTAAACAAAACATACTGACAGATTTCCCTGTTTATCGCTAAGAAAGAGATGGGTACATCATTTCAGATTCCGAGAAACAGCTGTGGAACAGAACAAATGCTGAAGACAGAAAATCTACAGACCAATACCTTTTTTATTAAATGCCATGTACTAGCCCTTTCTGCAATGAATACCATTATTACCAAAAATTGTAGCCTGAAAAAATAATTGGGAAATATTTACAAGAAAGTGCGCATAAAGATATTTTGCCACTATGTAGGACATAAGTAAAAAACACCAGCTATACAAAAACCAATGACAATTCAAATCTACATAAAACTCCCTATGAATGGCAGTATATTCAAACCTCTAGTACAAATAATTAAAAAAAGTTGTTTCGAGAAGCATTTCCCCTTAATAAGTGGGTGTTAGTGCTTCTACAAAAGGGTTAGAAAATGCCTTGAGGCATACCATAGGGAGTTTTATAAATAGCACATGCACGCATCTACCTAAAAAGCCCCACGCCCTGCTTGTATTCCTTAGTCATTTTTCTGCATTCTGTTGTATGTCATCGTTTGGATCCCTTAACACTGAGTGCGCAAAACCAAAAAACAGCCTATTATTACACTGAATTTTTAGCCTGTAAAGGGGTTGTGTGGCAATGGGGGCAGCCAACTCTAGTGTGAGAACAAACAAATATTTGTTCGCCTGTTAGTGAAACCAGTCAAAATATAATCTCACAAATTTGGAAATGAATGCACAAAGAACCTTGCTGATTGTCACATTATTGTCCCGAACAAGATCTTTTGGTGTTTACAATTCCTAGTTTAATTCACTTTCCTCTAGTATATGGGCTCTGACCTAGAATACTCAGTGTAGGAGACTAACCCAGACCTGGAAGTCAATGTTTAAATCTGAAATAAAGACATTCATCCCCCGACCACATGGCACTGCTTCGTCATCAGAAGAAGCATGCATTCATGGACATATAGTCCGTAAAATTATTTATACATGATCTGTAGCATTAATCTTGCATTAACAAATTCTGAAAATTAGGAAATACATCTGCTATTTAAAGCACTGCTGTAAACCTGTGTGTTTGAGAAATGCAATACTCAAAAGGTGTAATACAACCAATGAGTGCATATAACCTATGCTGCCTTTGACATTCGTCAGTGTGGCAAATAAGCACTGAGAAATGCCAAGGGTATCATAGCTTTCATGTCTCAAACCTTGCATGCGAGTACCAGTATCTTTGCAGTGAAGGGTAGTCACATTATTACCAGACTTATGAGGGGAAGCCATGTTTCTCTAGATCAATATTTTCTTTCTTGTGCTCCTATATCCTTGAGTTTTTCAAAAATAACGGGTGCTTGAGATAAGTACTCTATATTGCTCTTAAATTTATCCTGCACCAGAGCCTGTGTTATGTTACATTTCTTGAACACATTGCAGTGCTGTAGAATATAAAAGGAAGAAAAAATGCCTTAAGTTGGCATTTTGGCCTTCTGTACAACAAGAATTAAGAACCTATCAATTACATCCACAAGTACAAAAGAACTATGAGAAACGGGACATAAAGACAGGTATACATTATAATAGCAGGAGTTGATGGTCAGAACTCTACGAGAAAGGAACTATGAAAAACTAGGTACTAAAGAAACATATGAATTATAATAATAGAAATATTTGCAAAGAATTTGAAGAGAAAAATAGAATATCTGTTCAAATCACTCCACCCCAACATTCATCCATGGTTCGATAAGTGATCGATAAGATAAGAAACAGCTGGTGATGCTGTTGCAACACGTAGAGGGGCCACCAAGTGTTGCGCGATGGTTGCACAGCAGGTTTCCTTGATCTCCGGACTCACTCGACAGTGATGCGTTGAGCCTGGTTATACGTTGTTCGCAAGAGGCCTGGCCTGAGTATGTGGCATGGCTTGGGTAAAATTTCAAGGCAACCTGAAAAACACAGATCCAAATATATAAGCACCAAAATATTCTGCACCATAGGGCAAATCTGAAGTTTACCATCTGCACATAGCAGATGATGAAAACAGACACAAGTCACCAGACTCAAGGTATATAAATGTGCAAAAGTGTAAATGAATGTGAAAAGCTGCTTGTAGGATGAAATCCTTCATTTTGTCTTTTCTAGATCAATAATAGTATCTTAACATAAAATCAAGTGTACACGACCCTCCCTATTTGTGTCAGTAGGCTATTGCATGCCAGCTGTTCCAACCTGGCATATGACCACTTGGAATTTCTTTTTGAAAACTGGAGGCCCTTCAATATAGAACAAATCTCAATTTCACACAATACTTAAAGCAAAAAAAAATTTCACTGGCGTAAACACTATGTCACATTTTGTGCAACGCACCAAATATGCATCATAAAATGGCATAGCCAAAAAAATTGGTTCCTTCGTTAAGAGGGCCAAATATTTAACAATGAAGAGAGGCCTTACACCAAAAACTTAACTGCTTATTAGCCACTGCTCATTTTATCATGGCCGATTAAAAATGGACCAAATGGCTTAGTAACTTTATTTTCACAAAAGTGACCTACAGCAAAAGCAGTAAATTTATGTAATCCATGTGTTTAGGACTTGTGCTGTGTGCAAGAACTGGTTTCAGAAAGATAAAATATGGAGCAAAGCAAAGAGAGGAGGATGAACTTGGAAAAGAAGTCAGTTTTGGTATATGTTTATCGGCCTACTTACCATTGAGGCAGCCCTAGTAAATTTATGCCAAATACCATGTATGAGAGTACACTGTATTGTTTTTAAATTGGTAAAGCTTCATCAAAGTATTTTTTGTGTTACATAAGAAAACAATTTTACATTGGTCTCTTGTAGTTTCAAAATTTGCATCGCATTTTGGCTAATACACACAGCCTCTTGGAAGCTAAGACAAAATGCATAGACTTGAGCATCCCTGCACAGACAGAAGGGAGTCTAAACTGTTTCGAAGTTACTTCTTTCATTGCTGAGTGGCTACAAGCCACTTCACTCAAAAAGACGCCGCTTAATTACAGGTATTTACCTGAATATTTCTGTCTGCTGTCAGCCTGCTTGGCATCATCACTAAGGCTGCCAACTCCCTAGTGGACGTGGTCGGGACATGGTGGTGGCAGGATGCAGTGGCAGAAGCCGCCAAAGGCTTCCAACTCCCTAGTGGACGTAGTCGGGACAGGGTGGTGGTAGGACGCAGGGGTAGGAGCCGCCAGAGTGTACCTGCAACAAATTTGCACAAATGCTCTAAGTTCAACCACGTCACGATTTACAATAAAAATTTAGCTGTCTGTGTAACATGGCTACCAATACAAATAAAGACAAACAGTTAGGTCCTACTACCCAACTAGAACCTCGCCAAAAAAGAAACAGTACTTGAAGGGACACTAAAGTGAAACAATAAATCAATTTAGACTAATGAAGCATTGTTTGAGAACCCTGCAGGCAGTCATTTCAAAAAAATAGTTTGATTATTAGATGAGGAAATGAAGGCCCAAGTATCAGTATTTGAATTTCGTGCCGAAACCCCAGCGCCGGTACGTAAGCATGACGTCAGGGATTCTAAAGTATGTTTTCGCATTTGGGCTGTGTTGGCTGAATAAAGGTGCCCGAAACTTCCAATGTTTGTTATTTGGTTCCTTTAAAACACAATGTAGTCAATCTGTACCGCTATATATAATTAGTAGGCCCTAGAAGATGCCATCAAAATCCAAGACATCACAGCCCCCAGGTGCGGGAACCTAAGTAGGCGTCTACACCCGTATTTAGTTCCTGCGCTTTTCGTGGCTCGCCAAACGTCTTATCGTTGTAAGAGTGGTGTTTTTGGTGTTGTAGAATGGTAATTCACTGATGCAGCAGAAATCATTTTTCACTTTAGTGTCCCTTTAAGTTTATGAAAATCCAAACAATGAAAAAAAAAAAATGTGCAACCGATTTGTGCATGGAAGCTCGGTTGAAACCTGAGCTCATACCACCAAGCGATCTGCTAGTCAACTGCAAGCCTGCCACCTTAAAATGTTATTGTAAATTTCTTTACATGCATTATGTAAGCTGCATTAATACAAGTACAAAATCTCTTAACATAAGTAAATCACCAAGCTAATTCAATTAACGAATTCCAGTGGTCGTTAATGCAACAAAGTGCAAGCTCGGAATGAAGCTGGCCAAACTGGGTAGTGAAAAATAACAATGTGGTTCTCTACATCTTGTTTTTCTGGCTTTCACTCTAGCGTTGGAATATACAAGAATTTTGACATTCCTGATATTTCACCCTGCTAATTTCTATTCTATAATGCATAATACTTGAGCAAGAGCAATACTGCTTTCTTTTAACCGTAAATAGTGATAGAACAAGAAAATTCACTGGACCCAACGTTTTGAGAAAAATCTCTTTGTCGAAACATTGGCTCCAGCGATGCTCCTTGTTCTATGGCTCTTCGTCACGTCAAGTCTCTCTTTCGGTGTACCTCTGTACTTTCAATGTTATGTCAATGAAATCGTAATAACAGATCATTAGTAAAGTAGCTGATGAGGAATTTGGGCTTGTTGGTAGATAACGACAGAGTAACTGCGCAACATAGAGATACGGACAAAGGAGGTTTGTGTGTGTTGTCTTCTCCAGCCATGTCTCCCCTTTGGGCGATTACTCTGTCTCAATGTAAAACTATTACCCTTTGCACAATAATACTAAAATGCATAAAGACAGGAAAGCGGACACAAAAATTACAACAGATAGCATCATATGCTAATGAGAATTGCAAAAGTGCCTGCTACAATTTGTCTCACCCATAACGTGCTGGATAAGATGGCGACTTCTGGCTGTTGCCATTTCTTGAATACCTAAAATAAAATACATATCAAAATTATAAAAATACACAGGACAACAGCAGTAGCCGAGGACATAACGCATTGTTTAGTACAAGAAGGTAAACCAATCTCTGATACACGGCAGACGAAATTTCCTTTATTAAGTTAGTAGAAAAATATACCACACTTCATTTCATTCAATACTGTCACCATTTCTTGGTTCAAGAAAAAAGGTATTTCTGCATGGAAGCAGCAAAATAATAAATGGCCTTCTACTTTTACAAAATATGCTGCAGCGACTAAGCCAAATACAGCTGTATATACTTAAAATTGTTGTATGCACATTACAATAGCCAAGACAGGATAAACTTGGGTTCATATGCAGCTCACTGGAAGGTACAACTTTGCAATCAACTCATTTCTGCTTGGCAAATATACGCACTAACATACAACTACAAATAAGAGGATCCTTTTTTTCATAAAACGCCGGACTCAATATAAAAAAAACCCAGTAGCAATATTACAATTTCACCACATAACACCACCAGGTTTTGTAAGCCTAGTAGGATTTACTATATAAATGCTGCAGCAAGTTCATGCTTTTAAATATTTACAACTGTGAAAATAAAGATTACGTAAAAATAATACATCATATATATAGGCCTAAATTGTAAGCTAATGTGTTTTCTACTTACAGCCAAATGCACATAAAATTTGTTCAGTTTCAGCGCTTTTAAAGCGCTGTGTCTGTTCGCTTGAGCTTTACCGCTCTTAAAATATATGTGCTCCCACATCGCTCGACACTGCCATACAGCGTTGTTGCGCTTTCATTATTTGCCGTAATATACCCAAAGCGCTAGTAAATCTTCAGAATACACAAGCTGTCTTTTCGACAACCTGTCTTCGCCAGCGAGAGTCACACTGGTGCGAGTATTGTATCTACACTTCAAGTTACGCAGTACTTGATATTCTACGGATTTTTCGATGCGACAGGCCACTTGTCACTAGAGTCGTTAAGAACGGTGTTTCTCCTGGCAGTACAGCTTAGCAATAATTTCAGATGCTCTCCTGAGGCTTCCGTCTGCCAGTAGTATTTTCGCATACATACGCGCACGCATGCCTAAGAAACGTCTGTGAACTGCCAAGAGAAACGTGGCGCAAAATGTAGCCATACCGGAAGGGCCGAGTACGCGCCGTTTGGAAACTCGGAACAAAAGCTCATATGCTTACCTGAGACGTTAAGAGAAATATGGCACAGGTCACTCCCCGCTGGTGGTCGTTCGTATGCATCTGGTCGTCTCTGTCCGTTGCGATCTCCCATATCACAATGAAATATGCAGTGCAAACCGCAGCACTTCGGGCGCTTGTGACGGTCCGGCGAGCTACACTTGCTCGATGTCGGCAAAGACAAAATCGGCGACGCGCTGCTGCTGGCGGCGGTCCCCCTCGTCGCAATCACACAGCACGGACAGAAGCTCCCACCGTAACTTGCCGCAACGCCTGGTTGCAGTCGCCACTAACGCAGCGATTTCAGAACCACTCAACGACAACGTACTCGCGCGTGATGCAGCGCAACTGTAACATGGCGTCATGCTATTGACGGCTTCGGCTTTGGATCATTTTCTATCTGCACAACTGAGCAAAACAGTTGCGCTAGTTTCGGTTTTGTTTCCTCGCGTTGAGATAAAAACTGTTTTGCTCACTGATAATTTTACGTCACTTAAGTAATGTTCATGAAACAGCCATGAATTTAACACGCGTCTTGAAATACCCGCTACGTTCCCTTGGCAGAAGCAAGATTTGCTCGTCCGAGTGGGGTTGCGATTGAAATATCTATCGTTGGGCTGTCGGAGCGTGCTCGAAGTGTGAAGACGCGGCGTAATTGTCCTTAATTTACTTAGCTATAACGGTGCGGCTGCCCTTGATTTCTGTCGAGTGCAGTTTGCTCTGATGTAAGGTAGAACTACAAAGCCGCCCATGTTACTGAATAATCTAGTGCACTTGAAGCTGCCAGAACTCCGGTATTTCCTCCACAAGTTCTTGCGACTGTGTGCCGCTGTCACCAAATGCGAGCGTATTCATTTGGCGGAGATTTAGCAACACATTTTCTAAAACTATAGTTCACCGCTCTATCACGACATGGAGAAGAAGCGTGGTTGGTCCTTAGTAACATTTTCTATTTATTGCGAATTTTCCGATGGCAATTATATGGACACAACCGCCGAAATATATCTGTCGGTGTTGCCGTGAGCTTACGTATATAGTCAAGTGCGATAAGATCCTATCCTGCGCCGTTGGCTGTGCGCGTTAAAGGAAGTGTACGAGGGTGAGCCGAGACGTATAGTGCGTGGATGGGTGTCGCAAGTATATATAGGTGGTCACGTGCTAAAACGCGCGCAAGCCGGGGAAAGGAGGCGCTGGTTTAGCACGCTCCTCCTCTGGCCGTTGCTCTAGCCCAGTCTAGCGCCACTCTCGCTCTGTCTTGGCGATAATTTCCGATGGGCGCAAAGCGGGGGGAGGGGGGGAGAGAGGGGGAAGGCGCTTTTAAAGCGTCATTTCAAGTTTCGGAGACGCTTTGAAGGACGAGGTAGCAGAAGCGTTCTGTCCGCTGTGTTCGCGCCCTTCATCACGCCGACGCTGTGACAGCGAGTGTTCGCGGTCATTGAGTGAGATTTGTTCATGTTTGCACGTGCGTGCGTGACCCCGTGCTTGCTAATTTACGGAGTAAGCGATTGTTTACTGCACTTTATTCAGGCGATGAAACTACGAACCTTGGTTCGTGCAGTGGTTCATGCAGCATTGGGGGGAAACTGCTGCATTTTTGTTTTTACATTTCTAGGGGGTTCAAAAGCAGTGCTGCGTACGCTAATGTTTGTTTCGGGTCGCGGAACGCAGCGCACTGCGGTAGCCCAGTGGCTTTGGTGTTGCGTTGCTGAGCTCGATGTCACGGGTCCAATCAAACCGCAGCAGTCGCATTCCAATGGAGGCAGAATGCGAAAAGTGCATTCCGTGCACTTTAAATAAACCGAGCTGCTGAAAATAAATCTGCAGTTTTCCATTACCGTGCGCTTCATAACAAGATCTTGATTTTGGAACCTAAACCCTCAAAATTTAATTTTACGTAGCGCAATTACATTTACAATTGACACTGTTGAGTGCGCCTACTGAACTTGTTGTCTCGTTGCAGTGCTCTCTTTAGTAGCCAATGCTTTTTTTTTAGATTTACTTATGGTCAGAATCCAGTGTGACAAATCCGGGTCTTCCTTAGTATAGAAGCCAGCTATCACTTAGGGTGTGAGATATTAACAAACATGTTCAAGGAAAATCGATATTTGGAGTTCGATGTAATTGCAGAACATGACAAGGACGAAAGAATGATACACCGCATTACAACCAGGACAGGAACCCGAGAGTCTGCCTAAAACAGAAGACGTTATCTGGTATTTCTTCTCCTGCATTTTAATCTTTCTCTCGCCAGACTCATCTCGAATATCAGAGGAGTCGCGATCTTCCACGACGACTCTTCGCGTGCTATTAAGAGTCAAACGACCCATACACAAATGTTGACTCTTGTTTTGTGACTCTACCCGTGCGAAAATGGGTCTTCGTAAGAAAAAAGAAAGTCAAGTTGCCGTGACTATCTTTTTACTCTCTTTTTTCTTAGAGTGTGCTCCTAAATCCACACGAAGGCAACATAACAAGTAATTATCTAGTCGTCATAAGTCAACAATTACGACAAAACACATTGAATCACGATGCAGCGAACGTCACCTTCTTCACGCAATAGTTAAAATTTTGATATAACTTTCTTCTGTTTCTTTTTTTCTGATTTTTGACTTCCCAAAACCAAGGTTTCATTATGAGCCACGCCTTAGTGAGGGACTCCGGATTATTTTGACCACCTCGGGTTATGTAACACGTAAGAAATACACGGCGCATGGGCAACCTTACATTTCGGCCCGATAGAAATGTGGCCGCCGCGGCTGGGATTCCGTCCTGCACTCTCAGCCTTAGTAGTAGAGCATTCAGCTAATACACCACCACGACAAATCATGTGATATATGAATTCAAACAAACTTTGCCGAGTAACACAGCGCCAGGAAGAGCCATAAATAATAATAGACCAGAAATAGCAGCCCAGCGCACCGCACAAGAAAGCAGTTTATCCTTAGGTTATGGTTATGGTTATTCTTATGTTTGATAGGCTATGGAATGAAAACATCAAAAGTGGCAAAGACACTTAAGACTGGTTACGCGCAGGAATGCGCAAGCACTATTGTCATTGGGGTAATCACTTTTGAATCTCTCTCTCTTCCCCTTCCCCATCTTTTATCGGCCCCATCCCTCTCCCATGTGTAGGGTAGCAAACCGGTTAAGCTAAACTGGTTAACCTCCCTGCCTTTCCTTCTCCACTTTTTCCTTCCTTCCTTTCTTCTTTTGAAGTAATGTTTTTACATGTAATAATGGTGCTTCTGCCGATATTGTAGTCGGCGTGTGTGTTTGCATATTCGTTGGCCATCAGACCGCAACATTCCGTATCCTCAGGCTGCAAGAGTAATGAGAGTAACCGCGGTGGCAAGTGGATGTCACCAAGGCGTAGCCGTAATTGTTGTTCAAAGAAAGTTTATTTCATGCTTTGAGATCCTCTATGTCCTGAGGTAGGTTGAATGTGATGAATTAGCCTTCTCTGGCGAGAATGTCTTTGTCATCAGGCCAGTATATGCCCGGAATCTAGTACTGAGCTCGTAGTAGGTGAGGTGGTGTCGGTGGTGGTGGAATGGGGTTGATTGATACTAGCATTGACTTCTCGTCAGCGATGTACGTTGATAAGTACTTGACGTCTCTGAAAGTGCTCTGGTGGTAAAACGCGAGGTCAATGTACGTTTTTCTAAATCGTGACCGCTGTACGTGGTGTTACCAGTAGAGCTCGAAGATTGTGGTAGAACGTGTTGAGGGAGTTACCGTTTGTCCTTCCGCTGTGGTGAAATTCTTCGAGTAGGACGAGTGATTTCGAGCGGATTTCTCGCGGTAGGTTGCATATCACAAGCGATTCTGCGTCATATTCAGACGTGTCTTGAGCCAGCTATATGAAAGCTATGGCGAGTCTGCTGGTCAGCGACACAGAACAGATTTTTTCGTGCTCTCTCTATTGCGCCAGTTGAGACGCTAGGCCAAATAAAAAAAAGTAATTTTTTTCGCATGAGATCAATTTTTTGTTTTTGGTGGTTTTTGTATTTCCTGCATTAAACAATGTGTAGGAACAAACACTATTATTCTATCAATATTAGTTTCGGAGTTAAAGTGCGTTTTTCATATTGTGCCCTCGTATTCCAAAACCGAAAGCTAAACCAATACCCCATTGCATTGGTTCAGAAAGGGTTCTTTCGTTTATAATATGATTATTCAAAATACTCTGTAAATATTGTTATGATTCAAAGCTTAACTGATGTCGTAAAACATAGTTTTGCGTTTGTAATTATTTTTAACTCTAGAAACGGACACAAGGGGGGCGAAGAACACTCGTCGCATTGTTCGTAGAAAAAGTATGTTGTTTTGTTTACCTTGGTAGTTACGTTAGGCTTCGTTTCGCGAATTTCCCAAGTGCTAATGCAACTACGGTAGTGTGTTCATGCCACCTAGACCACATTCCGACCAGCATAGTGAAATTGAGGGCACGCAAAACCAGGAAGCACACGTTTTCTGGAAATCAACACACGCCCAAGAGGCTCTCTCCGAACTCAGTAAACCCCGGTGTTTTGGCGACTGCGAAGAAGCTTGGGAACATTGCAACAGCCTACTATGTTCAGCTAGAGAATTTTGCGCTCCAAGAAAAAGGATAGTAGACATTTCCATGCTTTCTGGTGTGTTTTCATGGCGGGCATGTAGTGAATGCTTGAAGACATCACTGAAGCTCGAGGAAAGCTTGAAGCCAGGGATATGCTACCAGCAGTACCAGCAGCCAGACACGATTGGATTGGATTGGAGCCAACTTTATTTGTTATTGCAGTTGGGCGCTCACGCGCCCCGACGAGGGCCTACGTCATCTACGAAATCGCCGTTACTCGGCTCGCTGGGGCCCTGCCTTTCGAGCGCCCCGAGGACCTGCTGGACGGCCCAGAGCTGTTCGTCTTGAACCTAGCTCTTCGCGGCTGCCTCGAGCCGCGGTGGGATCGTTCTTGATTTTGCTTCTTCTCAATTTTTAACGCAGTCCCACAAGACGTGCGTGTAATCTGCTGTCTCACTCCGGCAGACACTGGACTTATCGGTCGGATATGTCTCTGGGTACATGCGATGCATCAGTCCCGGGCTCGGTAGCGATCCGGTCTTGAGCTGTCTCAATAGTACCACTTCAGCTTGACTCAGCTTTGAGTGCGAGGGGGGGGGGGCGGGAGAGTTCTGCGAGCCATGCCTTAGGCTTTCGTGATTTCTTTGTAGTCCGTCATGCGGTCCTTGGTTCCGAACCACGTCGGACGGTCTGTCGCAAAAATGCCACACATGAAGGGAAGGTTCTCCAGCTGACGCGGGATCGTTGACTTCGTCGTCTTCTTCACCGTTCGCACGCAATGCTGACCGTTTGTTGACTCAAAACACCAGGTGGAATTATTCCCCCTTCCAATGAAGCATCATGTTGATTCTCAAACACATGACGTACGCGGAAAGTACACAAATTAGGTAAGACAAAAAGGAAACGCGCTAGCACACATACGCACGTGTACATGAGGCAAAAGATGTGTTCTGTGGTTACGAAAACGTTTCGCAGTTCTTTTGAGGACAACGCAAAGACAGCAAAAAAAAGTTTGTTTCACCAGTACACCTAACATTGCTATATATACGGCTTAAGGCGGACGACATGTACAGTCTCAGCGTGTGGTAAACGGCGCTTCGGCGATGGCAGGTATCCGTCTGGAATCACTTCATAGTTCACGTCGCTTACACGCCTTAACACTGGGTATGATCTGACGTACATGCTCTGGAGTTTCTCGCTGAGGCCTCGTTGTCTAAGGGGGGTCCAAACCCAAACTTGGTCATCCGGCTTATAGGTAACTTGTCGATGGTTGAGATTGTATTACCTTATTGCATCCGTACAATGCTGCTGTCTTATGTGCACACGGGCCAGTTGACGTGCTTTCTCCGCGCGCTCAATGTACTCGTCGACGTCAGGAGCTAACTTGTTGAGCTGATCGATGTTTCATACGGAATCATGGCGTCTAGCATAGTTTTAACATCTCCACCATAAACGAGGCGAAACGGCGTGAAGCGTGTAGTTTCCTGTGTGGCAGTGTAGTACGAAACGTTGCGTACGGCAGGATTTCATCCCACGTTTTGTGCTGCACATCCACGTCAACAGAGATTATGTTGATCAGTGTTTTGTTTAGCCTTCCTCTCAGGCCCTTAGTCTGAGGGAGGTATGCAGTGGCCTTTCGATGACTCGTGTAGCTCAACTTGAAGATGTCGTCCAGAAGCTTCGTCCTAAATGTCGCCCCTTGGTCAGTGATGATGAACGATGGTGCGCCATGCCGAAACACAATGTGATGCATAAACAACTGGGCAACTTCAGCTGCTGTCCCGCGTGGTAGTGCGTTCGTCTCAGCGTAACTCGCCAAGTAATCAGTTGCGACAGTGATCCACTTGTTGCCGGAGGATGACAAGGGAAATTGTCCAAGAAGGTCTATTCCAACTTGATCAAATGGCGCATGCGGAAGGTCGATGGGTTGTAGAAGGCCTGCAAGCTTGAAGGGTCGTGACTTGCGGTGCAGGCATTCGTGGCATCCTTTCACGTAGCCTTTGACACATGCTGTCAGTCTAGGCCAGTAGTACAGTTGTCGCACACTGTCCAGAGTCCTTGAATAGCCCAAGTGACCAGACGTCGACTCGTCGTGGCAGGCTAATAGGATGTCGTCGCGAAGGGCTTGATGCACAGCTAGATGTGGTTCGGCGCCGACACCTGTGTCTCTTTTGCATACGATGCCCTCTCGTAGGCAAAATGGCGACAGCCGTCGCGAAGTAGGGCGAGGAATGGACGCGATGCTGCGTTATAGGTGATCGATGGTGGGCCTAAACTCAGCGTCCGATCGCTGTTTAGCGAAGAGATCCGGCCCACTGAGGGCTCCCAGGAAGGCGCTGTCATCTTTTTTGTCAGGAATCTTAATTTCAACAGGTGTTCGCGATGGCGTGTTAACATCTACACGTTTTCTGCGTGACTTGTATACGATGGTGATGTTAAATTTCCGGAGTCGCAGACTCCAACGTAGCAATCGTCCAGAAGTGTCTCGATGGTTGGTCAACCAGCACAAAGCGTGATGATGAGTCGCAACATAAAATGGCGGCCTATAGATATATGGCTTAAACTTTGTAGTAGCAGAAATAACCGCGAGGCACTCCTTCTCTGTGGTGGAATAATTGGACTCAGCGCGTGACAGAGTGCGGCTTGCGTCGGCGATAACTCGTTCAGTCCCGTCTTGCCGTTGCACCAGGATAGCTCCGAGACCCATATTGCTGGTGTCAGCGTGTACTTCTGTGTAAGCATCTTCATCAATATGACCGAGCACGGGAGAAGACAATCAACTTTGTAGCTCAGCAAAGGCGATCTCTTGTTCATCAGTACAGAGGAATGGCGCACCGTCACGCGTATGGCGGAATAGCGGCTATGCAATCTTTGAAACATTTTCACTGAAGCGTAAACTATACGTAATTACACTAGCCCAAACATTGTCGGACATTTTTTTTATCGGTTGGAGCGGGAAAATCCGCTACGGTAGCAGTCTTCTCGGGATCGCGCCGAACACCTGCCGCGCTCACGACGTGACCAAGAAACTTCAGTTCTTCGTAACCGAAATGGCATTTCTCTGGCTTTAGTGCAAGGTCAGCCGACCGAATGGCTTCGGAAACATTCCATAGGCATCGAACGTGCTCGTCAAAAGTTGCCGAAAAGACAACGACATCATCGAGATAGACGAGGCACCTTTTCTATTTGAGGTCAGTTAGAACGGTATCCATCATTCGCTGGAATATGGCTGGAGCGTAACAGAGGCCGAAAGGGATTACTCTAAATTCATAAAGGCCGTCCCCAGTAGCGAAAGCAGTTTTCTCACGGTCCCGATCATCTACTTCAAATTGCCAGTAGCCAGTCTTCAGGCCAATAGAAAAGAAATACTGCCCAGAGAATCGTCGACACGAGGCAAACGGCAGACGTCTTCCTTTGTGACGTTGTTTAGCTTTGGTAGTCAACACAAAACCTAAGCATGCCATCAGTCTTTTTAACAAGAATGACTGGCGATCACCAGGGACTGCATGAAGGCTGTATTACGCCGTCTTGAAGCCTTTCCTTCACCTGCGTTTGAATCAGATACAGTACGGTCGGGAAAACACAATCAGTGTGTTGCCGTATGGGGGCACGTCGTCATAGATGATGATACCGTGTTTCGTAATCGACGTTTGACGTACCTTCGACGACCGTGCAAAGCAAGAGTGGAACTCGAGCAGCAACTCGCGCAGCGGTTGTTTGTTCTCTTCAGGAAGCGTTGGACTAATGTCGACATTACGTAGAGGTGCTTCAGCAAGGAACGCTTCGGAAACAATACACTCAGTGACATCGGCGACCGGGTCGACGTAGGCGATGACATTACCGGGGAAAAGATGCCGGTGTTCGTAGCTGAAGTTCGTGACAAGAACGTCACAGTGGCCATCATGGAGATCAATAAGGTTTCTCGCTACGCAAACATTCTGAGAATGCAGGAGATTGCTTTCTGCGACTGCTTCACCATGTAAGAGTCCGTCACACACCATTTGAACCACGGCATTTGGACGCGGCGGTAACGTGACAGCGTCGTCGATGACTCGAACAGATGCTCGAGGGTGGGTGCTGTTGGTCGTCGCTGCGGCGCCTTTGTCGAGAAAGTGAGGAGGCGTTGTCGAATGTCGATGATAGATTCGTGCTTCGTGAGAAGGTCCATGCCGATGATGAGGTCTGGAGAACACTGAGGGAGAATGCTCAAGCTGACAAGAAATGTAAAGCTGTGAATGTGTATTCGTGCCTTGCACATGCCGAGTTGTGCGATAATGTGCCCGCCAGCTGTACGAACTGGCGTTTGATTCCAAGGCGTCATCACTTTCTTCAGAAGGATGGCCAGTTTTTCGCTCAATATACAATAATCAGCTCCAGTGTAAACTAAAGCAGTCAATTCACGACCATCGAGCACTACAGGTATGTCCAAGGAAATCATTCTTACGTGATCAGCAGGTACTGTCGTCGTCGATGTATCGTCGGTCCGCGTAAGTGTCAGTAGGGGTCCTTGAACACGTCTAGAGTGAGCGACCTCGCCCCCCGAAGGCAGCTGCGGTGAGTTTTCCCGACGCGGCCTTGGCGACCGACCCTGCGCCACACTCGAACACGTACGGTGATTCAGCGAAAACCGCCGCGCCGAAGGGGTGCGTGACTGGTGCCGAGATCATGGGAATTCGCGCTTCTGGGCAGCGTATTCTTCAACTTCAGGAGGACGCTGACCGAACCTAGGCCACGGCGAGTTTGCTCAGAATCCGCGTAGTCCGAGCTCTCGATAGGAGCATTGTCTGGAGACATGCTCAGCTTCTCCACAATGAAAACAAAGAGGATGTTGATCAGGTGGCCGCAACATGTCTGATTTCCTTGGGGCCTGTCGGGAGTCCTAGTAGTACGAGGCCGCTTAGACGGGCTGTAGCATGGCCGGGCACGCGGTGCGATGCGGGGAGGGAGGTGAGGCAGGTTGCCTCAAAGCTTCAGAATATGACATGCTGGGGCTGTCAGTTCTTAGCGGTCGAGCTTCTGTGTTGAAGGATGGTTCTCTTAGCGCATGATGGACTTCGTCACGAAGAACACTGGACAAGGAGCCGAGCGTCGGCTGTGAGAATACCGACAGATACTGGAGTTCTTTGCGGATTACGGAATGAATGAGGTCTCGAAGGAAATTGAAGTGGCCCCCGAAAGCTCCGCAGAAGTCTGCAGGTGAGGCAGCGTTCACTTGGCGTTCATATGATGGTGCCCGCTGCCGAAGAGTCCGCTCAGTGGTGACGGCCTCGGAAGGAAATTCTGACAGTCTTGGGAGGACTGCACACGAGACCTTGGAACAGCTGCTCTTTTACTCCACGCATCAGGTGCTGCACCTTCTTTTCTTCCGACATGTTGTGGTGGGCTCGTCGAAAGAGACAGGTCATGTCCTTGATATACATTGCGACACCATCGTGCAGCACTTGTATACGGGACTGGGGATCACGCTCAGCTCGCTCTCGACGATCAGGGCTCGCATACGTCTCAAGAATACGGTGTTTGAATGCTGTCGATGAAGTTAGGGCATCTGCATGGTTTTCATACCAAATACGTGCGCCATGGTTAAAGCGGAGGAGGAGGAGGAGGAATAAACTTTTATTGTAGAACCAGCACTTTATGATGGCCGGGCCTAAGCCTCCCACGAAGGGACGTCGAGGGCTTGCCTCGCCGCCGCCTCGCGGGCGTGCTTGGTCGCCCAGGTTTGGTCGTCGAGGGCGGAGCTCCGCAGAGCCTCATGCAACCTCGACGAGAGAGTCGTGGTGTTAGTCTGGGTGTACTGTGCTGGGCACTCCCATAGCATATGCGCAAGTGTAGCCGGGTGAGTTCCACAGCACCGGCAGTTGGGGGTAGTGTAGACGTCCGGAAATATAAGGTTGAGGCGGGCGGGTGAAGGGTACGTGTTTGTTTGTAATAGACGCAGGGTGGTAGCCTGCGCCCGGCTGAACTTTGGGTGAGGCGGGGGGAAGATTCGGCGACTGCGGTAAAATGCCTTCACGAGATCGTTAGAAGTTGTCATACTGTCCCTGGTGCCCAACTCATCTCCAGTGACTCCGGCGCGGTTGACTAGGCCTCGCGCAATGGAGTGGGTGACCTCGTTGAGATTGGGGAGGTGTGGGTGGACAGGGCCGGCATGGGCCGGGATCCATGTTAGGGAGATTATGCTGTCTTTAGAGTGTGGTGCCTGGCAGAGGATGCGAAGAGCTTGGGGAGAAATACGGCCTTTGCTGAAGTTAGTAACGGCTGAGCGAGAGTCACACACTATGGTGTGACAGGTGGGATCTAAAGCGGCTAGGGCGATGGCCACCTCTTCAGCCGTCTCCGCAGTGGGGGTAGTGACGCTGCAGGCGTGGTGTAGGACTCCATCGCGTGTGGCGACGGCCACAAATCTTGTGCCATGGGAGTATTGGGCTGCATCAACAAATGTGACGCCAGGTACGTGGGCAAGGGCTTTTATGATAGCTCCGGCCCGAGCTTGGCGCCGGGCCCTGTTATATTCAGGGTGCATATTTCTAGGGATAGGGTCTATGTAGATCCAGCTACGGATGTCGTTCGGGATCGGTTGTTTGGGGCCCTGTTGCTGATGGTAGGTGAAGCCAAGCGTGGACAGAATAAAGCACCCCGTTTCAGTAAGGGTGAGCCGTTCAAGCTGAGAGCGTTGTTGGGCTTCAATGAGTTCGGAAAGGTGATTGTGAACTCCCAGTTGGTTGAAGAGTTCAGTGCTGGTACAATGTGGGAGACCAAGTGCTTGCTTGTAGATCCCTCGTATGAGGGTGTCGATCTTGTTTTGCTCAGCCCGGTACCAGTTGAGGTACGCAGCAACATAGGTAATGTGGCATATGACAAAGGATTGGACGAGTCGGAGAAGGCTTTCTTCTTTGAGTCCTCCGCGTCGGTTAGATATACGTTTAAGAAGTCGTAGGGTGTTTTGAGATTGGGCACAGATCTTGTTGAGAGCCAAGGCGTTGGAGCCGTTGGTAGAGATGGTGAGACCGAGAACCCGGATACTAGGGACGTGTGGGATAGGACTGCCATCTTGAAGGCGTAGGGTGATGGCGTCACAGGGTCGGTGATCAGATTGGTGTTTGGGAGGGCGACCCCGCTGAATGGGCTTTTATATACGTCTTTTTTTCAGTTTGTCTGCATCGTCCCACTATTTGAACATGGCAACACGTTCGTAGTGCACAAACCAATCTTCAACATCCTAATGCATGATGCCGTGGAATGGATTCGGCTTTCGCGGATTGAGAAGCGTACAATGAATCCGCGTTGTGCCTTTCATAAAAGTTGGGGTGGCCGGAGCTGCCATTTTCTCTGGGAGGAGTCCAAACGCAGGGGCTTGTCGACGGATCCTTCTGCTGGCGCGGTGTACAGGTGTAACCTCTAGCCGAACTTGGAGCTCCTGTTGCTCGGAGTGGTTTGGTGTATATATTACATTAGCCAGCACCTCCACCAGTTTGTCACGCGCTAAGGCAAGAGTAAGAAACAGTACCAGCAGCCAGAAACGAAAAATACCAGAGTTGAAGGGACGGTTCTCCCGCTGGTGTGGTATGGTATAGTTTGGTAAGGTATTCCTTATGCGATGGTGCACACCCACGGTGGGGGATGGCCAAGAGTTGGATGAAATTGGACAATCTTTAATAAATACTACAATTGGTAAAGCTAACTGGAGGAAATGAAAAAAAATAAGATGTTTAAGAATTCAGGACAATCACTTTGTAGCAATTATAAATTCCTCCACGATTGAGCAATTATCCCTGTGGCACTATCCAATAGAGGAGACTTCATGATAAAGAATATTTATAATTGAAAAGCTTAAACCAAGCCGTGTAAATCTTGATTCTACATTATGTTTTCTTAAAGAAGTAAAACGGCGGCAGAATATGAAAAGATTATCTATTGTTTCATCTTCTCCGCAGACTGGGCACAGAGGGGAGGGCACCAGACGAGCCCTGTGACGATGTAAGTTTAATTTTGATATTCGACAACATAATCGGGTAATGATGACCAGTTTTTCTCGTGTGAAAGGACTTTTTGGGCCAAGGGAATAGGAGGTGTAGATATTCTGAAGAATTAGTTACAGCTGGGTTCAAAAAGTCTTGAATAATTGTATATCTCCTGAATCTAGTAGTCGTCAGGTAAGGTATTTTAGGAAGTAATGATAATACAGGGCCACTATGGGCCGCTCTCGCGAGACTGTCAGCCATTTCGCTCATGACTAATCCTTAATGTCCAGGCACCAAAAGCAATCTAATTAAATTTAGGTGGGCAGGCACTAGAAAAGGAAAGGTACGTAAAAGGTTAGTGATACCATTTGCTGTGAGCGAGGAACATAAGGATAAAGAATCTGTTATTATTACTACCGCTGATATTGACGAGTTTAGTTTGCGTAAGGCGAGAACTACAGCTAGAAATTCTGCCAAAAATATGGAAAGGAAGTCCGGAATCCTGATTGCAAATGACCAGTCTAGAGCGGGAGAGAAAATACCAATTCCAGATTTTGCTTCACACTGTGAGGCGTCTGTCGCAATGACCGTACTTATAGATAAACTCAATAAATGGTCATGTAATAAGCGGTTTAATATATTATAAGAGTGAAGTTTCGCATTTTTTGGCTAGATTTCATCATATATAATTTGTAGGTTCTCTCGCACATCACAAATATTCGGTACCTCCCAGAGACGTACATTTAAGGGATTGATCAATGTTTGTACGAAGACCACCTGCGGTGTATGAAAAAGATGCCGGTGTACTGTGAAGAAAAGTGCAGGGCGGGAAATGAATATGTATTCCAATCTTTGAATAGGGGATTCATACGATTTTAGCACTGTGTGTACCGTCAGTAAATGAAATCTACACAATATTGAGGACAAACTGACTTCTTGCGGTAGTATGTTATTGGCAACATATTTCGGTAGTCCGCAGCACTGTCGTTGGGCTTCCCGCTCAACTAGAACAAAGGGACGTAATTTATAAGCTTAACCACCAGAAAATAAAACACATCTAAATTCTAAAATGGGCCGCACATACATTTTGTATATCATTAAAAGTGGATCTCTCCGCATTCCGGACTATCGGTTGCACAGCTTACGTAGCATACCAACTGCTCGCACTCCTTTTTTAACTATATGGTCAATATGGCCGAACCAGCTGAGGGAACCGTCATATACTACACCTAAATATTTCACCGACTCCACTTGAGGTATAGTCTCGAGTCGATAGGATATCGATATGTTAACGGGATTGTTAAGAGGGAAAACTAATATCGAGCATTTTCTAACTTTAAGGGAAAGGCGAATTTTGTTTAACCAGGTTTCTATGGCGTTGAGGTAGTTCCGTAGTCGATAATATAGAGATTGAATATCACTGATGCAAAGAAAGCAGTGTAATCCACGTATACGTATGCTTGTACATCTTGATGAAGAGGAATGGAGTACATCAGAATATTGAATAGTAATGGTGAAGTAACAGCTCCTTGAAGAACAACTCGTGATTTATTATATATACTTGAGGAAACGCCTCTCAAACAGCAGTAAAATATTCTTCCATTTAAAAATTCACCAATCCAGTTTGAAAAATAATTTGGAATCTCTAGATTTCGCATTATATCTAATAAAATTAAGTGTTCTACACTGTCGTAGGCTTTGGAAATGTCTAATGTCAAAAGAGCACCTATTTGCCTCTGTCGCCGTGCTAATTTTATTCTACTTTCTAAGTCCACGGGAGCATGCCATTGGAAAATGATGGTCGGAATCCAATTTGGCAGGGGCTAAGCAAGTCTTTCTTCTGTATAAATTTAATTATACGGGCATATAGAATTCTTTCAATTATTTTAACCAAATTTGAATTTCGCGCAATTGGCCTAATGTTATCTATTGTATATCCTTCCCCATGATTTTTAAGAATAGGGATGATTTTAGCAATATTCCACGCAGCCGGAATCCATGAGAACCGAATTGAGCAAATTAGAATTACAATCAATTACAATTACAATAACAAATTACGATGAACGCGCAGCGAAGACGAACAAAGACAGCAGCAAGAGGGCGTTCAACCAGTGCGCCCGGCACTCGCGTTTACGGCGAAGCGTTCGTTGAGAGCGACGTTGCATAAGTGGGGCCGTCAAAAGTCGCGAATGGGATTCTCTGGATCGTCTTCAGACTCGGTTCGGCCGAAGAGTTTGGCGCCGTACAACTCGACAGGCTGTAGTCGCGGGCCCACCGCAATGTGCGGTTCGCTTTTACTTCCCCTCTCCCGCTCGCTCCGAGAAGCCGCTGCGAAACCTGCCGTTGTTTCACGCTTTGCTTCTTGCCCTCGAAAGTTTCAGGAAACTGTTGTCGTTTTGTGACTTCATGTCAAAAGTACAGTGTCTGTATCAGCTGCACAGAATTTTATAGAAAAAGAAAGGTGAATTTTGTAAGGATATTTCCCCATCGAGATTCTATGAAGCTATGTCTTTTTGTGATTACTAGGAACTCTGTAGCTCGAAAAATATAGCAGATAAGTAATAACCATATCCTTAATAATCCCGTAATTAGTACTTATAGAGGAATCACTTCAATTCGAGAATTGAGGACTCAAAGTGATATTATTAACTCAACAAAATCTTCTTAAAGAAAATCGTTTTGGGTGATACAACCTACAGTACTTTGGCATTGCGGGCGGCGCCCAGTATATGGCAGCAGCGAAAGAAATATGAAATAGTGGACCACTGACGTTGATCCCTTAATCCTCTCGATTGCGAGTGCAAACCAACAGTAGTGCAAGCTTTCTCTGGCACGGGCTTCATCGCGGCCTTTTCTTTCTTTTTTTATGGTGACGCCAAGAATCGACGCAAAGCGTGCTGTATTCTGTTCCCAATCTTGCGGTGGTACCGCAGCTCGGATAATCACATTTGTACGCATAGCAGCAAATGAAAACAAGGCTTCATTGATCAGAATGAAGAGAACTTGTAATTGTCATAGCACTGGCGCCCGCGCAGCGGGGAAGCAGGTAGCGTTTTCTAATAGGGTGGGGAGATCATCGTCACTGACAAACAATTTAATTTTCGTTTTCGTTCAGGGCTGCCCACAGACAAACTACTGCGTGCCATAGTACCTACGACGGTTTTTGTGAAGTTGTTGTTGGGCAACATATGAATGTTGGGCTTCAATTTTGCAAATGTAAGATTGCCGCTAAAATTGGTATTGAAAACTTTATTATAAAGATATTTTTTGTTACTTGTGACGTAAGCCATATTTTCCACGATGCCGCATTTGTATTGGCTGCCAAGCCTCACAGTCTGACAGAAGATGTGCACATGGGCTTATCACACGTTATCAGTGCAGCACCCTGTGTTATTTGGCGAAGGAAAAACAGCGTGTATATTTGGTGCATTCGCGATCTCTGGGAAAGAAAGCGAAGGAGAGGGGGACCCGGGGGACCTGCGCGGTATCCAGGGCTGCTGTACTGGTGCTGAAACCCGGAAATTTTCGATATCCTCGCCTACCTCGACTACACCCGGGAGGGGGGGGGGGGTTACAGAAGACCTATGGGCCCCGGGTGCCAGACGACCTAGCTACGCCACTGCGTGCAACATCGTAACCCTTGGTGGAGGCATTTGAAGTGTTAGCCAAAAATATAAAGAATCATTCTTGTCTGCATGGACGCTTTCAATTTCTAAATGTAGTGCTAAGTATCTCTATTGGTGCAATGCCCCCCACATCTATGCGGCACGTTCTATAGCTCGAAGCTAAATTTTTCCTTTAGTGTTTCACAAGGTGTCTGATATGTCCACATTCGATGTGATCCGTTTATTTTTATTTATTCCAGCGGGGGGAGAGCATCATTAAATTGTTGTTTATTTTTGCGTGTTTTATTTTTTGGTGCGTTTCTTAATTTCTCAAGCAACAGTCTCATGATGCTTAAGTGACTTATGTTATCACAATCATCAGCTTTTTTGTTGCAGAAAAACAACGCATTTCCTCACCCATTGTTTGCCATCCCATCACTGGCATAATTTTGCAGAGTATTCCACCTCTATTGATTTGCTTGGCCTCCACAAAAGTGTCTTGCATTTTCAAGTACCCTTCTTTCCCTATAATCATTCGACACTTCTAATAATTTCTGTACCTTGGGCTTCTGATACTATGCATTCACTATTTTTGCTTGCTGTTTCTGACTAGAAATGTCTTCTTTAATTTGGAGCTTAAATTTTACCTTTGGAACACCTAGAAGGGTTTGTCATTGCATATCTGCATAACAGGAACATGTTTCATTAAACATTTGCCAAAATCCAATAGAAGATTGATGAATGCGGCTTGCAGTGTGATTGAACTGAATGAGCCATAAAAGTAACTCGTCTGACTTGGTAAATTAAAGCACATATTAGCGTGATATACAACAAATAATCGGTGCGCGATAAAAAAAATATTTTTGCGTACCACTTGTACACACCCATTTAAGGAAAATGAGCTGGAGCTGTCCACAGGATCTACCTATTTTACCTGCGCGTATACTCACCAAAAATGAGTCCCAGCTTCTTAGTGGTACTTCACATAATGTCATTATTGCATATATGTGCCTGGTGTCTAAACTAATTTAATTTTGAAAATGCTGGCAGGGATCTGATATAAATATCTGCAGTTTATGGATACATGTAAAAGAGTCAGCATCAAGTGCATGTGAACGGTCCCACAGGCCCGGAGTCGATCATACAAATAGATTCGCTGTACATATTTGTGACCAGACAAAATTTCCCACATGAAATGGCATGTAGGAACGTGTTGAAAATATTGCACATTTAATAAAACGCCTACGATTGTAATATGTGGGTTGATGCACTCGATTTCGTCCGCATTAGGCACTCGACTCTTGATTGCTTCGTGGCACAGAAATACTCGGCCTCAGGCTGTTTTTCTGCTTTGGCCTTTGTAGAAGCATGATTGTTCAAATTGCAACAATTAAACAGATTCTATGACTTGCTTGTGGATTCGCTGGTACAATTCCCGTGCGATGATCCACCTGTCTAGAAATTTCCTACTGAAGGGAAACCTGCAAATAAAAACACCGCTCCGACTGTAAAAAAAAAAAAAAAATCTCTACGGTCACGCGCCTCAAACGATTGTGATGCATGACAGGAACTGTCTACTCGCGTGGTGTTCTGAACAAGAAGATACATTCGTTTACTTACATGTGAAGCTATATGCCAGAGGACTTCGGGGCTTCGGTGGCGCAAAAGGCACGAATCTGCCATGGCGTCAGACATTGACGCGCGATCGCATGTCAAACATAAGCTGTACGAAATTACTACGCGTCCAAAAGACAGAAATTCGAAACCTAAATTCGTGTCATCCTTTATTGCATGAATGTGTACATCGTGGTTTACATAAGTCACGCACTTAGCAAGCGCTTTCCGTAAACTTAATATTCACGCATCAACTTCATGAAGGCATCAAGTATACGTTTTTAAATGTCAAATCATAAGGTGACCTGTACTTGTTTTCAGCTATTTGAATAGTAACTCCGCTGGCCACATTGACCAGCAGCAACAGGGCGGTGCCCTAGTGGTTCCCACTTTTTCGGGTGAGCTATTCCTCTAGAGTTGGTTATACTAACTCTATGACGCACTATTTCGTCGTTTCCCTAGAGACTTCTATCGGCCGATAGCTGACATCAAGCTGCGGCCGGCTACATGCCGCAGATACCGCGGCCGCCGCGGGAAGCAGCCACTTGTCCCCTGGCTAATCCACTACGGCTCGCTGAGGACATCCGCGTTTGGCTTATGTTTAGCGCGTCGTAGACACCAAAGGTGGAACCCGCGGCATCTAAATTACAATATGAAAGGAAATTTACACTGTGGGATACGGTGAGATTTAGAAGGTGCATTATCGTGGGCCCGCCCCACTCCGCCGTAGACTTCCAGTGCGAGGTTAGAAAGAAAGAACGGGAACACAGCGGAAGGCGTGTTTGATTGCCAATAGCCCCGTTTCTGTTTAGCGCATTGAAGTAAATAGTGCAGCAAAGTATTCCTGGAAAAGCCTATCTTCACTTCAAATGGCTTTCTCCACTTCGACGAAAAAATGGTTCAGGGCCCCTTTAAATGTGCACACACAATAGTGTTCCTAATTAAGCACCACAAAGGAAGGTGCGCAAGCGAGGGCATTGCGTTTATTTGAAATAAGGAAGCACAAGAGAATGAGCGGGAACGCAGTCCTAGACGTCGTGGTCCCGTCTTCCGTAACATTCCTAAAGTTCAACTGCACGGAAATATCACTTGGGCTAAATTGACTATAAAGGCCCAGCGTAAACTCTCAAAAGTGATCCTCGCAAAGCCGCTGGTCTGGTAATTGCCAACTTTTGTTATTAGCATCTTTTAAGTAGCGTACGTGCAGACGACGCGTGCACCTAGCGGCAAAGCGGTAGTGATGTGGATATAGCGAATATTGAAGAACGGTACGGAAGTTCTGATCCCTTAGTTACGCCACATTGCACCTAGGCAGCCACGCGCCTTTGCTCGCTTATCACTTGCGAGTGGAAAGGCGTCTCTCTCGGTTTGCGTTCTCCCTTTTGCGCTCGTGATTTGAGCTGTTGCACGAATGCTGATGCGTTGCGTGGCCGTCCACTGCTCGAATACGTACTCGAACACAAGCAATGGCTGTGCAGTACACAACGCTGAGTAGAGAAAGGCCTAGCTCATATTTTCTGTGCTGGCTTTCAGAACGAAAGCGTGGACCGCGGCACAGTAGGCAAGTGCGACGAGGACCAGCGACCACGCATGAAGCATGTAAACTGAAGTCGGTGAAGTTGCAGAAGCTATATTTGAACTGCACCGTCGCTTTGCTATGAAAGTCTGCTTGGCAAATGCTTTCTCGGGTTGACCAGAACCACTATATATATGCCCCGATGAATGAGAGGAAAGGGCGTTAACCGAGGGGCCCAATTTTTAATAATCATATCATCAGAGGCCAACAAACAAAGACACCAAGGACAACATAGGGGAAATTACTTGTACTTACTAACTGAATTAAAGAAACGATAAATTAAAGGCAATGAAAGTGGATGAAAAAAACAAATTGCCGCCGGTGGGGAACGATCCCACCTCTCCTCATTACGCGTGTGATGCTCTAACCATTTGAGCTACCGCCGCCCCGTTTCCCCATCCACTTTCACGATGGCACAGAAAAAGCAACGGTAACGTTCAAAGGTAACTTGTATTGAAAGGCGAACTTTTTGGAGTGCTCATTTATCGGTAGAGCGTCATCTGCAAGATCTTTCGTGCTTCTCAACATCGGAAGCGTCGAAAAAGACAAACGAAATATTTTCTGACACAGCACCAGAAAAAACCAGGAATCACGTGCTGCATTTGTCACGAAGAAAAACGCAACGCGTAGGCCCTGGTGTAGACGCGGTGGCAAGCCATGCTGGAATGCAATACCGACAGAGCGAAATAGGCGAAGGTTCTCCACGGCCGCAGTCCGGCGTGTCTGGCCGCGTGTCTACGCGCACCGAGCACCGAGCCCCTCCAGCGCACGAAACGTTCATTTGAGGGATCGCCAGCCATTTGTGCGAAAATCTGGGGCTTTTGCTCCTTGACGCAACCTAGGCACTACGGAGGAGGTTTCTTAGCGCGTGTTGTATGCGCTGGTCGCCTAGACATGCCGGCTTTCCGGCGTGGGGTGGAGTTTGTTTATTCTCTGCCGCTGGCTGCCCGCGCGGTGAGCCAGTGGGCCCGGACTCCCCATTTGATGATCGCTGTGTCTGAAGGCAAGCTTCTGACTGGTGTTGTATAAGTCGTGGGTCGCTTTTTTCGTCGCGACGAAAGATTGCATTTTTTACAAGCACTGTTCCAGGAGGGCACATGTAACCGGCAAACGGAGGCCTCGGGGGAGCAGCTGAGGTTATAATAAAGCAGGCGGCGCAGGATCTCCTGGGTACCTAAAGGGTAGCGGGGGGGGGGGGGGGGGATCAAAGCTGTCAGTAGGGCGGCTCGTCGGTTGGGGCCGCGGAGGCCGAAGCGCGCTAAAGAGAGTTTGTATTAAAAAAAAACTCACTGTTAAGCCGATATTATACACCCCTGGCAGGCGCAGGCCTCGGCGAGACCCAACCCACGGACCAATCCGTATCCTGGAGGCGGCACCAATAATGCGAAATGATGCAACGTTATTACAGTTACTAAAAAACGCGATTGAATAAATATATGTAAATCGAGCCGCCAACTTGGGACGATAAGTTCAGCACTGCCGCGCCCCGGGACTTCTGCAACACCCGTCAGAAATGTGCCTCTGAAGGTACGTCGGACAGACTTTCTCCCGCCTGCGGCACAGGTGCTGACTCAGTCATCGTCACCGACGGCCTTTCACGCACTTGGGTTCAACCGCGGTTGCTAAGGCGCTCTTCTCGATATTCAATATATGCGGTCCGGGCTCAGTACGGTCGCAAGCCATGATCCGCCACGAGTGACTAAAGTGCGCCGCAGGTGCGAAACAGTCTGTCCGACACAACGGTTGCCTAATTGGGCGTCTGTGTAGGTTGCTTCACTTATTTTACCGCACCGGCACCGGCAGCTTGCGTCCGAGCGTAAATGAACTCGACCCCACTACGCAAAGCCGGCACGACTAGGCACAAACGCCTTCAACACGCGCTAAGAAACCTCCTCCGTTGTGCCTAGGCAGAGTTATGTACAAGGAACAAAATCCCCAAGATTTTCTCTCTCGCGCACGCTCTTCATCGCGCCTGCGCACAAACGGCTTGCGATCCCTCAAATGAACGTGGCGTCTTTAGCATGGCCCGCAAAGTCTCAGCTACTTATCATTGTTTACTACAGATGGCGGTATTTGTCTGACCGGTGTAAAGCCCCTCAATTTTTAGAGGCTTTAGATCGGTCTAGCCAGAGAAAGATTCAACAGGAGCAGACACTCCCATGGATTCCAGCGGCGGAATTGATTGCAGCGCAAAAAGTCGCCGGCTATAAGACCTGAGCCACATTTCCGATTTAGTTTTTTGTGCGCGCGCGTTTTGCATGCTGGCTAGTACGTGTTAAGCCGCCTGCTCTGATTACCGGGTTTTTTTTATTTTTTTGCTTCGACAACTCAACCTCGTGTGGTCTTCGGGCGAAATACTTTTATTTATTAAAAATGATTGCGAACGATCATTACAAGCCTCCATCGAATGTGTCATGTGCAAATTCATAAAGACGCAAGGCGCCTTGTGAAATGACGAAATGTTTATTTTGTTCTATATAAATTATTGTTGTGGGCGGTTCGTGCATTCATCCATCATTGTTGTAGCACTAGGCAAACAGCAGTAGTTCCCCTTCGAAGTGCCGCCGGATGGTGGCAGCTGAAAAAATTTGATTACTAGCTTGTCATTTTCGTTTGAACACATACACACTAAACAAAAATAACGCGAAACGGGAGTAAACCGCTCGTCCTGTATCGCATTCCCGTTTCTGGGTTTTTTTTACTACGTACCAGTCGAGGTAAATATTTTCTACCATGCTGACCAAGTTTTTTGTATGTAGAAACGAGAGTAATTTTTTAATCTGTGGGAAGGTTTTTAGGGACGATAGTGGGACTATATTTTTACTCCCATCACGAAGTTCTAGCGGCTATTCCTGAGTGTTTTCAAGCCCATTCGCGAGTTTCTGGGGTCTGATGTGAGAGTATTTTTTTACCTCTTTCATTAACTTTTCTCAGCTTTATCTGATAGTAATTTTTCAAGCCCATTCTGGAGTTTGTAGGAGGTGATGTCGGATTACTTTTTACATCATTCATCCAGTTTTCTAGGCTATTACTGGGAGTTATTTTTAGGCCTATTCTCGAGTTTGTTGGTAGTGATGTCGGGGTATTTTCTTACCTCGTTCATCAGGTTTTCTCGGTTCTTTCCGAGAGTAATTTTTCAAGCCCGTTCTGGAGTTTCTTGGGCCTGATGTGGAAGTATTTCGAAGACAATTGAAAGATTACAAAGATGATTTCATGGATCCCAAGCATGAGTGATTGTTTATTAGTTCTGACATGTTTCTCATAAAGAAGTCAGGCATGAGTTAATCATCACAAAACTATAGCCTTATAAAATGCTATGATAAGCATAATAAATATTTGTACTAATACACAGACTGGGGGCTGGTAACTGCCCATTAGATCTCTCATAGCAAAATAAAATACATCACAACACATTCAATGTGCAATCCCACTAAAGTACAGTGAAAACAAGCAACATACAATATAAAATGTAACTGATAAATATACAGTCAGTACTAGAGACGTTCACATTAAACCCACTGAATATGCAGGTCATTCCTTCAAACAGGCAGTTGTCCAGAACATGGGTGTGCAGTGCATTCAATGGATTAGTATGAACATAACTATGCAACATAAAAATATTGCACTTAAGGCCAAATGGCATCTGCTGCTAACGGCCATTACTGCGCCAGACAAAATGAAACAACCATGTGGTAAATACAGCAAGCATTCGTACTATCACATTAGTGCCGGCTACTGCCCACCATATCTCTCGCTGCAAAAGGAAAACTATCAATGCATTCACGATGTAGTGAAACTAAAGCACAGTGAAAACAAAATGACACACAATACAATATCTAACTCACAAATACACAGGCAGTACTAGAGATGTTGACATTAGACACACTGAATATGCAGATCATTCCTCCAAACAGGCAGTTGTCCAGAACATGGGTCTGCAGTGCATTCAATGATGATTATGGACAAAACTATGCAACATACAAATATTGCACTCAAGGCCAAATTACATCTGCTGCTAACGGCCACTACTGCCTCAGATGAAATGAAACAACCATGAGGTAAATACAGCAAGCATTCGTACTATCACATTAGTGCCGGCACCTGCCCACCACATCTGTCACGGCAAAATAAAAACTATCAAAACACATTCAAGATGTAGTGAAGCTAAGTCAGTAGTAGAGATGTTCACATTAGACCCACTGAATATACACATAATTTCTTCAAGCAGGCAGTTGTCCACAACATGCGCGTGCAGTGCATTCAATGGATCATGAACAATAGTATGCAACAAAAAAATATTGCACTTAAGGGCAGCTAGCATCTGCTGCTAATGACCATTACTGCCCCAGCGAAATGAAACAATCGTGATAAATACAGCAAGCATTCATACTATCACATTAGCGTCGGCAACTGCCCACCATATCTTTCATTGCAAAAGAAAAACTATCACAACACATTCAAGATGTAGTGAAACTTTTTATTATGAAACTGTTTATTTTGAAACTGTAATTATGAAATGTAAACTATGAAACTGTAATTATTTTTTTATGAAACTTGTTTATTTTCACTGTAGTACAGTGAAAATAAACAAGTGACAGAATATACAAAATCTAACTCTTCAGTATTGCAACAAGCAAATGAGAGGGCACTAGAGATTATCATTAGACCCATCGATAGCATACTGACCTTCAAACAGCTAGTTGCCCAAGACATGGGTGCACAGTGCAATGAATGGATAGTTAGGAAGAAAACTGCAACAACCATGAGCAACATGTTCTATAAGCTTTCAAACTTTCTAAAAAATGACCTCACTCAGATAAGGAAAGTGGTGATTGCTAACACACGACAAAACATATATGTGAAAACAGCCATTAACTGATACTAAAGCCCCTCCATACACGTTTCTGCGGACCAGGGAAAGTACCGCCAACCTACCCTCTTCCTCCACGCTCCTCTGCCACTCACCCCCTTAGCTTCCGGCGTCAAGCGGAACTTCCGTAGCTGCAGCTTCCTGTTCCGAGTGGAAGTAACGCTATGTTTTTCTTACCGTTGTTCACTTTCGCATCGATGGAGAGGCTTTAATTGCACCAGCTGCGGTTTAAACTGTGAATGCGATTCCATCCAAGTACCACCGCCTATTGTAATCAGCGATCTGATCGTGTTCGCTGTTTTGCGTCAACCTGCGACGGGTTGTGCCACGAGAGACAACAAACAGTGGAACGTAGTGCCTGGGCGCTTGGAGACCACTGCCGTTTTTCGTGTATTTAGAAAACAGCGACCGCCAATTACTATTTCAGCGGAATACATCAGCTTGTTGCCTTTGCATTTTTCTCATGGTGACTCCCACAGCTCTGCTAAGCACGCGTCTCACCATCGGCAGTCAAAGCGGAAATTCCCGCAGCACAACTCCAGGAAGCGGTAACGCCGCAACCGGAAACTTTGAAACCGGAAATGCTGGAACCGGATTTGGTGTGAGGAGAAAAGGCGGCGCACAACAAAGGTTGTGGCTACTTAAGAAAGCGGCAGTGGCGCGTGGATGGAGGGGCTTTAACTGATACCACTCCCCCTTGTGCTCAAAGAAAACGTATGCAGCCCTTTTTCTACACAAGAGGAACATGTTGCACAACTATATTGCAGTACTTATGGGTACAAGCAAGATTTTAATTTCGTTTACTAAATATTGTAGCGCTTCTTAGATAGACTAAAAGGTAATTGAGTGTGTTGCCCTTGTCTGTTTCTAGACATGCAGTTGTGATGGGTGCATTTGCTTGTGTGACAAATTGAACATAGTGCTATAGGTACGACTACACGGATGTATATTTGTAGCTGCCCTCAAACCCCTTCATGTTGCCAGTCAGCATCTATGGTGTATCCTTGTATTGCTCATCTAACACTGTTTACACACAGAAGGCATGTCTGAATACCAAACCACCTTATTCTCCACAGTTACTTTAAAGTGAATGCGTTGTGACAAAGTGTAATGTGAGAAGTCCATGATAAAGAAAAAAATAAAAATAGCTAATTCAACTCCCCCCTGAATTACCAATTTCTGGGCCATTAAGTTTTGCATAATACACTTGCGGTGATTAACACAGAGCCACGTTGGCCTAACCCTAGTGGCACAAGACATCCTTCAAATTACCAGTTGGTACAGAATAATTGAGCATGCTGCTGGTTCTCTTGCCCCCGCTGAGAATACCTGTGGCATACTAACACACATTTTGTTGCTAAAGGTCCATTACAGAGATACTAAAGAGAAACAGTAAATCATTTTAGACTGATAAAACAATCTTTCAGAACTGTATTCATGAACATTGTTGCAATAAGCGGATTAATAGATGAGAAAATGAAGATTTAACTTTCATTTTTCCAGTTTTATGCAGTGCCCGCACATCAGTGTGGAGTCGTACTTCAACTAAGTATATTCTTTGACACCTTTACAACAGAATTCATCAATATTGGCCAGTAGAACATTAGCTAGACCCAAACAGACACCGTCAAATTCCATATCACAGCGAGCTGGTGCAGGAACTATAAGGCGGTGGTGGCGACACCAGTTTTCGTTTTTGCAAGTTATCTGGCTTATCAAGCCAATTCTCATGGTGGGAGTTGTTTTTTCGGTGTTGTAGAAGAATGATTTATTAAGCTCAAATAAATTTTCTCTTTCGTGTCCCTTTAAAGCAAGCACTGTGCTACATGGCTTGGGCAACCTGCCAGCCACAGAACCCACAAGTGCTTTTGTTAGGCAAAATAATTTTTACAGAAACTTTCTTGAGGATATGCATCTGAAAATTTTTTTGCCTAGCAATAGTTCTTGTAAAAATTGCCTAAATCCAATGCTTTCACCTGCGGCTTTGTGTAGCTCAAATCCAGAAAGCAGTGCTCAATAAATGTCAAAATCCTGTGGGCCTTTTTCGAGTAGATAACGTGGAAGACCCAGAACGAAGCGAAAAGGCAGGCCAGGCCTGCCAGCAGTGACGATGTCACAAACAATCGCTGCGCATCCATGTGTAGCGCCTCCCTTCAACCTCTTCTTTTGTAAAAGGAGCCTTAAGGAGGCCCCCCGCGAACTGAAAGCCTGAGTTGTTAGCATCCAGGCGCAGCCTCTTCAGCAGGCACTTTTCAACATACACCGTCGCCGATGTCTACCTGTGAAACAATAGAACAAGCACAGATTAATTTTCTACACTTTTGATCAAGGAAAGGTTAGGAAATAAGGTAAGGTTTGCAAAAACGGAAGTAGCTGCTTCTTGTTGATACGGTTTAAAGAACAAAGTACCCTTACGTATACCATACATGCGTTGTGCTGAGCTGTGTACTTTCACCTAAGACTTTAGAAAGTATTGGGAACTTCAATGCGAAAGAAAGACGTTCATCTGCCTAGCTCTAAGCAAATGCGTTCCACCCCTTGGCACAGAATGAAATCTGGTGCTGTTCTAGCGATTAGCAGACATTGAAAGCTTTAAGCCTGATTTAGTATTAGGCCAAGGGGTCAAGCTGTTCTCGATTATAGTCGGATACAACTTTAGAAAAACAGGGGCGTTTACTCCTCCGAGGCGGATGCACACGAGCATCCACTAATGGGTGCGCACTCTGGGCTGATTTCATGCGCCGGACGGCCGGTGGCCAGCCGTCGGAGAAGATGGCCGCCCGGGCTTCAAACTGGGCTAAGTTGCGTCAGCTGTGCGTGTCAATGCCTCGTCACAGTGAATTCCCAAACTGTTTGTCAGTGTCTATCATGCCGGAAATATTACTGCGAGCTTACAATGCGGCATCTGTGCCGCGTGCGTTTATTCTAAGCCGTGATCCGGCGAAGAAACATTGCAGCGAGCATCGCTGATGCTGCGCTACGCTTTGCCTGAAAACAGGATGTCTCGGTGACTGCAGCAAACACACATCCTGCCTGTTTGTTTCGTGTCTTTTTTATTTCACTCCCGAGTGAAGTTAGGACAAGAAAAGTTTGCCAAAGTCTGGTGCCTGCTGTCAGCGGCGGGTGAGTTCGTGTAAAGTGTCGCTGCATTTTTCGTTGGATGGGGTAAAGTGATGGAGCAAAACCATTCCGAGGAGAAATTAGAAAAGTGTGCGTGCGTGAAACAAAGCTACGAGTGTCTCAACAGAAAATATTTGACAAAGAAGCCTCCAGTGCAAAGATTTGTCGCCGTCAACTTAGCGTGAGTGATCGTTGTCAACAGTGAGATAGCCGAGCGTCTAACGGCAGTGTTCGAGCGTTGTGTATAGCACCGTCGATTGATTTCTTTCCACCAGTGCTTACAGCGCACGCAAGCTGTAGAATGCGTGCTGTGGCACAGTCACGCATAAGTTGTGTTGCCAGCGTTCCTGCTTCCATGCGTGTTTGCACTTACTCATATTTGTCCTTTTATTTTATATTAGCATTTGTTTTTTATAGTTTTCTTTCAGCAAAGTCCTTACACATTTTCATTAGCCAATCTCATTCAAAGCACTAACTCCTGTACACTGCAGGACTGGCCTCTTCCATCTCATTAAAACCTTTCTCACTGGTCTACCTCGTCTTCTCAATCTGCCTACTCGCTGCATTTTCTGTCCTTGTTTTTTGTGTTGTTGCTGCAATGTGATTAACCAACTTGCTCAAAACAAATTTTGATCGCCTATCAAAACAGAAAGGTTTAGAGATACATTTTCTTAAAAGCGTCATGTGGGTTGCACAGTAACTTTGCCTCTTACCTCTGTTCATGTTTATGCGTCAGTGCATGTGGCAGCTAGCCAGAAGTGCACATGAAAGGCTGCATATTGTGAAACACCTTGCTATGCTGTTGCATTTTTCATGCATTCAGTCTTAGTAAACAAACGGTTTCGCTGCCTATCACATAAAATGGCGAAAATTTTCAGCACGAATAACAATGTGCAGTGGGGTGTGACTTCTGTCTGACGCTTTCGCCGTTGCAAAGACATTCTTCAGTGAATGGAGCCCAGGAAAGCAGTGCACTGAGAGCTTTTGCAACATTCACCATTTATTACTTCACAAATGACAATGTCTGAACCTGGACGTTGATCGACATGCCGATGGCTTGTGAATTAAATAATTGCCTCAATAAAACACATTCAACTTCACTCAGCCTTTTTTAGCACAATGCTAGCAGAGCTATTCAGGGTGAATAATTGTGCTTACATTGGTGTTACTTGCCCGGTCAGATAAATAAAGACAACAATGGCTGCGGTATGACTGTGATTTGACGTGCAGACTGCTAATGCTGCCTTTCAAGCGTGCCCTTGACTACTGCTATTAATAGCTACCCGCCTGGGTATATTGGGCCTAACTAAGCTAATGATGTTTGATAATTGTTCTCTTATACGCATTACTTGCCTGGGCCAGGTAACTAAAATAAACAATGCTACCACATGAATGTGTGTTTGCATGCAAGCTGCCAACAGTGGCTTTCATTCTCGCATTGATTGCTGCCGTTTCGCCAACAGTGGCAACGGCTTGACTGTGCTTTGACGTGCAAACTGCTAATGATGCCTTTCAAGCGTGCCCTCGACTACTGCTATTAATAGCTACCCGACTGGGTATATTGGGCCTAACTAAGCTAATGATGTTTGATAATTGTTCTCTTATTCGCATTACTTGCCTGGGCCAGGTAACCAAAATAAACAATGCCACCACATGAATGTGTGTTTGCATGCAAGCTGCCAACAGTGGCCGTCATTCTCGCATTGATTGCTGCCGTTTCGCCAACAGTGGCAACGGCTTGACTGTGCTTTGACGTGCAGACTGCTAATGATGCCTTTCAAGCGTGCCCTCGACTACTGCTATTAATAGCTACCCGACTGGGTATATTGGGCCTAACTAAGCTAATGATGTTTGATGATTGTTCTCTTATTCGCATTACTTGCCTGGGCCAGGTAACCAAACTAAACAATGCCACCACATGAATGTGTGTTTGCATGCAAGCTGCCAACAGTGACTGTCATTCTCGCATTGATTGCTGCCGTTTCACCAACAGTGGTGACGGCTTGACTGGGCTTTGACGTGCAGACTGCTAAAGGTGCCTTTGAAGCGTGCCCTGATGACTTTTATTTCATCACAGCGCCCGTCATGCTCATAGGTGGCTGCCCAATACAGTATTTTGGGCCTTCTGACATTGGCATTATTCATCTCAACGGGCTGGAAAAAAACGTAGGGGCAGCACAACTGCACGCAAAGCACAATGTGCTTTGGCGAGCAGGCTGCTAACAGTGGCTGTCAATTTCATTCACGTTGACCACTGCTTTTTCATGTGAAGCTGGACAGTGGCTGCCTGAATGAGCATTTCGGGCCCCACATAGTTATTTAGAGTTAATAACTGCATTTGCATTCAGATTTTCCGGCATTTCAGCACGTTTCCATGCCAACGCTTATACTGAGCATGATCTGTGCAGGACGTTGCTTTTTCAGAATTGGGCTTCCATTAGAAGGAATATGTCATCAAATGAACCGCTTATTTATTTGAGAGGTCACGGGAGCATGCTTGGCTGCTGTGCTTGAAACACAGTACACCGCTTCAGTGATGGGAGATTCATTGTTGCGTTTGCCGAGGTATGTGTGGCTGGCAGGAGGTCTGGACCTCGCTTCACGCAGAGTCAGAGACGAGTTTTCTCTGCGAATAATTCTTTATACAATGTTTACATGTTGTCGTCGTTATCAGGACAGAGACCAACAGAGCAGCTGCAAGCTGCTTAAATAACACCCCTCAGTCCAAAGATACCCCAGACAGTCCCCAAGGACGAAACAAGGTCGAGAGAGAGAGGGTCCGGGCAGCCTCCGGGGTCCTAACGCCGCTCTCGGTGGCCGGCGCTTCCTTGAACCACGCTGCGGCGTCAGGACGATTTGGCGGTCGGTCAGAATGGTGCGCCGGGCAAGTTTTATGGCCCGCATAGGACAAAGGGAACCAACTGCACGGCACCGGGTCGAAACACAGCCATCCTTTGGAAACTGTCCCAAACACAGCGGGAGTCATTTGTGGTGCGGGCGCCACCGGACAAACGAGGGGGAGGGGGGTTTGCACTGCTGCCGGGACAGGGAGGGGCCGAATAGCAGTCCGTGATCCGGTGGCTGCTTCCGTCGTGGACGTTGTGCAGCCGCGAGGAAACCCGAGCCGTGCACATAGTCGTGTCCGAAGCAGGCAGGCACCATGCGGGGATGAATGCTGCCTCCACGGTCGACAAACCATAGCACTGGCCTTCCGTCAGGCAAATCCCAGGGCACAAACATAACACAATATACGCTTCGAGAACTCGTTAGTGATCTTCTCGATTGTCGGTATCTCGTTGTGGTGAAAGAAATCGTGCACACGACCTCAGCGCACAGGTGTCCTACTTCGTGCTGCTTCTTCTTTTCTCCACATTTCGTGGGCATTTTCGCGAGGGCGTCGACAGTTTGCCACCCGAAATATGCAAAGCTTTGACCTCCCTCCTCACCTTTAACGCGGTGCTTTCACTGACACTGAGCATCTGGGGTTTGTAATGGTTGCGATAAATGCATTGTTTTATATAAGTACTTAATCAGTAGCAACCGATTCATTTGAAGCTCGGAACAGGAGTAGTAAATGTGCCGTGTACATGTAAACAAGCACAAATGCCATGCAGAGTTGTTCTTTCTACTTTTGCCACTTGCAATGAAGCTAAAGAGCAGACGACGGGCAGCGTTGTGGAAGGCATGGGGTATTCTTCTGTCGCGATCTGGCATGTGCTGTAGCACATGAGAGCTCTACTAAACCAGTCATCAAAGTCTTTATTTATACCGAGAATTGTGCGTTTCCTAAGCACGATTTTTTAGCGCGATTATTTTAGTCGCAGAGGCAATCGGACGTCGCGCTTCATTCATCTGGGCGGGGCCTCCCCTTTTTCTAAAGTTGTATCCGACTATAGTGACGCACAAGTTCTCGAGAACTATTGAAGAAGACGCAATTGTTTTCGGTTTACTGACTGCACTTGGGTGTAAAGCTTTCGCCTGAGAAATGAATAAACCACATACACAAGCAGCATTTTCATAGTTAGCACAGTCTTTAATAGGTACTGATACCTTCAATTTAGAAAGCCCTGTATATTGGGCCTCACCAAACTAATTTCATGAAAGGTTTGGCAAGGTAGAAGCATAGAGTCATTAGAAGACAGGTGAAATGAGTTATTTATTGCAATTATACTCTCAAGTTTAAAATTTAGACCACTCATCCCAATGAGAAATTGATGCAAGCTGTTTGTACATGCCACATAAGCATTTAGATATCAAAAATAGGGATTAGAGAAAACCTTCCCTTGGAGGTTCATTATTGCAAGCAGTCATGCCCTCGAGGAGAAATAACTTCTTTTTCTGTAGGCAGAAATGAGGCTCGAGTATTTTATTGACACATATATATGCCCATGCATATATATATGTTATCTCTGTTGTAAACCTTTTTTTCATGTATATGCAAGGTGTGTGTGTGTAACATCTCATTGTGCACAAAATCAAATCCATAAAAACCCAACAAGAAGCTAAACAAACAAGAGAGCAATCCCAGTGACAGGCCATGCCAAACCAACGAGGTAGCCATCCCAGTAACAAACCGCATCAAAACTTTTACTGACATGCATTCCTACGTTTGAAACATAACATGTGTATATGAATACTATCTACATTAGGGCAATGGGCAACTTTAAGCAATGGCTACGCCAACGTCAGAACGATGTGGATGAGAAAAGAGTGGCATCAAATGCTTTGGCAGAGCATGCAGCAATGACTAAACACAATAGTGACTGGATAGTGTCTAGCATAATCGGCCAGGAAAGAAATTGGAAGCCATGCCTGTACCCGAATTCCCTGGAGATGCAATCAACAGGACACACGTTTACCTGAAACCAAGGAGCCCACGCCCATCTTATGCTAAAACTTACTTAATTAAATATGCACTTCCACTTTTCTTAGCCTTATTGTGAACAAGGTTTCCATATGGAAGCCAAACTGTATTGCTTTTAATGTTGTATTTGGTTGGTCTATGTCTTTCTTTGTCATCTTTCATACCAACCACACAGGCTTCTATGAAACTCTTCATGATACAACTTTTGTGCGAAAGCATTGCTTAAGGCACTTTTGCCTAAACCATGTCTTTAGGTGGTACAACGCATTTTTCGAGACACTCTAGAGCACATTATTCAAGGCACGAAACCTCAATTCAGGGTTCTTAAAAAGGCATTTTGGCTAGAATAATATAGTCTATATGGAGTATATAAGGCATAATTACTCAAGCGCCTAATTATATTTAACTCAGAGGAGGCTACTTTAGGTAAATTCATTAAACTGAGGGCACTCCATCAAAACATAAAATTCATGATCAGCCACTAGAAATGCTGAAAATGGCAATACAGTAAAATGATTGCATATTACACAAATGTATCCTACAACTCGTAAGGCAGCGCCAGTTTTGTACGCACCTTTGAGAAAGCACACAGATCACGTGCTTTATTGTCGTGCTGTCCAGCTTCCAGCAGTGCAGCAGGTTCCTGCTCGATGGAGGGATGCCTCCAGAATCCGCATAGCCTTCAAAAGTAAGAACTGTTTAATTTATTGTGCTGTGAACCTGGGAATTTGTGATTTACCAGTGTCATGTGGAATTCCAAAGAGAGCCTCACACAGCCAGCTGCATGAATTTGCGTCTGGTTGCACAAATGTCTCTTTGTTACATCTAAGGAGGTTACACTGATATTTTGTAACAAGTGAAGTTTCAGGAAGGAACGAAATCAGCAACAACAGGCTACCAGGACAATCAAAAACAAAACTCAAATATGCAGTAAAACGTGGCGCATTGGATTAAACAAAAATATTGAGCACATGAAAAGCATTCTTAAAGCTAGATCGCGATTTTGTAGCGATGCTATTCCTTTTTGTTATTCGTTAGTGGTCTGACCGCCGCCCCGGCCCCTGCTACGTACTGGAACAGCCGGCCGTTTGCGGTGGGCGACAAGAGTGGTATAGAATCGAGGGGTAAGTATCGCTACAAAATCACGTTCCTTACTTTATTACGCACTGCCGTATAACCTACAATTGCAAGAGCTGGCATCCCGTTCGTAAGAATTGGTTGGTCTATGTCTTTCTTAAAGGCCTGTGTCTGAATTGTCTCGATTAAAAATAAACTTCGTTACTGTAATATCGGCCTATGTCGGGTCTGCAACATAGAAGGCAAATACGCGAAGACACTCAAGAACATAAACAATACACAGGTTCTCGCGACGTGGTCCTCCAAACCAAACTGTATACATACAAAAATCTTCATACATGCTTCCATCTGCTTAAGCGTCAAACATTGGAATCGTGTGCCAACGCGTGAAGCCCATGATACATCGACGGATACAATACACATGTACTGTACTTGCGGGAATGCATATATAACGAATAACTTCTTGCCAGAAAACTACCGAACGAACAGCAACTTTCAGTGTTTTCATAATTGTGTGCCCATTCAGGCATAGTAATCAAGGCGGGTAGCATATATTTTACAGCAGAATGCAAGTACGCTGTAACATCAGAGGAAGCCTTCGTGCAATTGCTTGCTAAATGTGCACAGCAAGACGGCCAACCTACGATCAGGAAGCGCTTTGCTCTAGCTAGTTACACAACGTTCATTATGTAAATCATAAGTTCAAGAATGCGCGCAAGGGCCAAACTTGCTTACCTTTCAAAAAGACTTGGCCAACGCTCCTTCGTCTCAAAGGTACCGAGGCACCGACGTTTTTCAGGCGCAAGCACTGTACAGCTTCCGATGAACTCCAGCTCCACAAAAGCACAACCTTCAACAGTCTTCCATACACTACGATTCGAAGCTCCAGTACCAGACTTTTCACGAGAGCGCGGGCAGGCAGCTCGGCAGAACAAAGGCAGCTCGGACGGGCGCTGTAGTAAGACACTCACTGTCGACACTGGTAGATCGCACGAAACACACGGCGAACTAACGGCGTTACACGAGTCCGGAGGGTTTGCGATGGTTACCACACACGACAAGGAGCATATTTTGTCTAGGCACTTCTAAAATATAACTCAAATACCGCTTTACTGCGATGTGCATTCACTACAACCAACGTGGTATGTCGACCAAACAAATACTGCAGTGGCGCCACTCTGCGGTTTTTAGAAAAATGTGTCGTACATGAGGAATTTACGTGTTTTTTCCTAACAACAATTGGTAGGGACACTTCAACAAATTTTTGGGGTCTAAAAGTGTTAACTTTGTATACATATGCACTTTTTTATACAAAGTTTAAGAAAATGTAGCGGATGTCGCCTTCAAGATTCGCAACCGCTTCAGTCGCATGCAGTTTGCAAAAGCACGGCCTTCGAAATCAGACTTATTCACTCAAACAAAGCTGTAGCTGGGAGGAGGGCAGGCATTTAGGCCCCAATTGTTCGGTTTACAGTGCCTAGCTAGGCTTCCTTATTTATAAAGTATATACAGGGACTTACGCCGAGCCATGAGCGAGCTTTAAGCAGGGGACACACGGTACGATTCGGCGTCCGATCCAACGTGCATGTATCCGAACGGTCGAGCGGCGCTTAAGCTCCGCCCAGATCCATCCACTCCCCCTCCCCCCCCACAGCTTGAGTTCAGATTCACGTCGAGAAACGCAATATAAACAACTCTGCGCAACACTGCTTTGCTTTACGTGAACACTGTCAATAAAATTATGCCCCTGCAAGTGAAAGAACACTTCACGACGGCGCGTTGTCCACTGACGGCTCCGGTAACAGCCAGCGATACGGCCGGCAGGCATAGCTAGGCGGACGCTGCGGCCGACGGCGCTTGATTCAGCCCGAGCTCGATGAAGAGGGCTTATTTTTGCCAAAACAATTAACGCTGTGCACTTAGGTAGCCCGTAATTAAATACAACTGGTTTACTCGACGCAGTCGTTGCGAAGGCCAAACGTGCAAGCGAAGCGAGCAGCCTCGCTCAGACAATCGGTGTGTGCTTTTTGCCCGCGGAAAGGCCCTCGCGTCACGGCTCCCGATTTCGACGGTAGCTTAGTGCTACTGTACTAGGCGCTGTTTTGCATATTAAGCACATGTTCGAGATAACTTTATTGAACTGGTAACTATTTCGTGTCGGCAACAAACTGCAGCAGGCAAGGGAAAAAAAAAAAAAAGACGGCGAGAAACCGGCCTGCCAGCGCCGCCTCCGTGGAGGGAACGTCAGCGAACGTCACATTAGCTGCTGCCAAACGACGGTGCGGTCAGTGCGGTTGTCGGACACATCGGATGATGAAAATTTGCCCGGTTTGTCGCACGCCGGACGTCCGATCCGGCGCTTCGGCACGGCAAAACACCTCGATTCCGGCTGCCGTTCAAGCGCGTCGGACGCCTAATTGGACACCGAATCGGACCGTGTGTCTGCCGCTTTAGCTGGCGAACATGAGCCCATCAGCGCGCCGTCCGTGCAGCTCCGTCTGCTTGCAATGGTGGATGGCCTACGGCCTTCTTTGACGCCTACTGAGCACAAATTCATGATCACCGCTCGTATACACGCTTCCTACAGCGCTAGCTGTCGTGTTTACGAGATAATGTGCCCTCATCTTGAATTGGTGAGACCGCTCGACATGATCGCATCTATTTCTAGTGCGTGTGGCTTTCCATTGACTGTCACTACAACTAACCGACGTTTTGTTTATTTTGTGCTACAGTGGGTCGTGGCGATTCCGTTCACAGCTTCAAAGTGGACAAGAGACAGTCGTTTTCTCGCTCGTAAAAGCATGAAAAAGGGGGCTAGTGCTTGGCAATGAACTTTGACCGACACGCTTGCTTCCGGCCAGAGCAGCAGACGCGACAACTCGCCGTTTGTAGGCTACCGGCCGATGGCGGTATCCCTCGCGAACGGCAAGATATTTACCTGCCGTAGAGAGGATCGGTCCAGGAACGATTCTTGAGGCGATTTTTGTCGCTGATTGCGAGCATGGCCACGCCGGTTCGCCGTGCAGAGCGGAATCGGAACATTATTTTTCGATGAGTTCGCACTGACGCAATGCAGTCGATTCGCTCGTCGGTCGTGCAACGGGCGGCGCGCCGGCAGGAAGCCGCGTCCACTTGAGACACCTCTTACGCGACGTATGCAGTACATACGTTGCAAGTTTCCAACGTTCTGTCGTTCCGCTGGTGGATGCACCGCCACGGCATCGATCTTTGCCATTCCTGCCGCGGCCGTGCCTGTCGCCGAGCATAGGCTTAACTGGATTGGGCGGAGCTTCCAATGATCGAGACCTTGGGGAGTAAAGTGGTAGTATTTAATCACGTGATCTTCAGGTTGGTTCCAGATCACGTGGTTTTAAACTCTCAATAGATGGTTTTTGGTCACGTGATCTAAAACTCTGTACGTCGTAAAGCCGGCTCATGACATCCTTTTACTACGTTTCTCAGAGATGGTAGTAAAACGATGTAATGTAACGCATTTTACTGCCTCATGCCAGAGTAATTTTCTGGTGCAAGGTAGTCTTCAAAGTTCATGAGCCGCAAAAACCCCAATGTCGGCTAACTTTTGCTTACAGTGTACGAAGAATGCGTGTAGATGCGAAACGTGCAAGTGGTGAATGAGCGGCTTTACAAACAAAAGCAGTTCGCTTTTACATACACGGCGTAGAAAATGCCCGACCCATCCCAAACGATACTGTAAATACCACGAAACCATCCTATTTCCAAGCATTCGCCTGTTCTCAAGAATTATTTTTTGCACCTTAAAAGCACGAATATACGAGCTACTGCGCGTTTCCAATAGAACTTCGTTACAATCGACGCGATAGTACGCTACGAATACACAGAGGTGACCACAACGCAGGAGCTCAACCAGACCATGCTGGATTCTCGCAGAATTCATTCTTCTACTCGCACGCAGGAGAAATGCGTGGGTGCAAAACCTGTCTTCAGTCGTGCAGAAGGCAGAATGTTCGAGTTAAAAGTTTCTAGTGTTTGAGCTCCTTGGCGTTATATTTGGCCCGTTCTGCCGGCACAAGCGACACACTCGCATGTTATTACTCTTGGCGATTGCTCGTTGCGTTTTCAACAAGCGTCAGTACCGAAAGAAGGTTTAAGTTGTTGGAGCGCCATAAAAATTGTCACGAAGTTGTTGCAGTAAGATTCAGTACACGCCAAACTAACTTTTCCACCATGGCCGAGCTGCTTTTCGCAGAGTCGCGACAGGTGCGGCGAGTGTGCCTCAAAATTATCGGAAAATCGAACGCAATTATATCACAACCATGTTAGGGGCCAGAGAAAGCGTCACTAACTTGTGCAGTAAGATTCCGTACGCGGGAAAAATATGTGCCCCACAGCCGAGCTGCTTTTCGCTAAGTGCGTCTCAAGGCCAGGCGCGGCGAGCGTGCGTCGAAACAACAAAAAAGTACCCAAATTAATTATCAACAATGTTTAGCGTCAGAGAAAGCACCACAAACTTGTCTTGTCAGTGCATTAAAGCGCTTAATTATGCTGCTCACCAGGGCCGAGCTACTTTTCGCTGCGTCACAACGCCAGGCGCCGCCACTGCGCTTGAAAAGTATCCCAAAAAGCAGCGAAAGTAGTTGCAATAATGTTGGTTGTTATAGAAAGCCCCAAAACCTTTAATAGTACGATCCAGTGCACGAGAAACTGCGTCAGAGCACCCTGTGCGACCGGCGTGCCGAAAAACTACCGAAATAAGCTAAAATGTTGGGGCTCATTGAAAGCACTTAAAAACCAGCCAGTACGAGTCAATAATTCAACTTAACTGTGCCACGACGGCCGAGCTGTTTTTCGATAACTGTGTCACAAGCCTAGATTCCGTACCTAAGCCTAATTGCTTGAAATGTGTCGCAGGCTGTCGAGCAAAATTTCCTATCTTTCCGTAGTGCAATAGTGCAGTGCTGCCGTGTCAAAGTGCAGAAGGAACACAAGAATTCGCCGGGAGCCCAAGAAACCTTGCTAAATCAAAAAATAGAAAAACAGGCAGCGGTCGCCGAACAGGCCAACGCTCACGTGCGCACCCGGTCTCGCGCGCTACGGCGGCATGTCTCACGAATGGCGCATCCATCTGGCGCGTCATTCGTTGGCCGCTTGGCAACGGAAGAAAAGTAAGCCGTGAACTATAATTTATTTTATACGCTGATATTTTTAGTTTTGCCGGGAAACAAAAAAAAGATTAAACAATGTTGTTAACTTCATTTCACATTCTTTTTTCTTTCTTGCGATCCTCGCGGCAGCAAATAGGCGCCGTTAATACTGGCGTGACGTATCTCCTGTTGTAGTTTTCGCCGGGTGTCCCCTCTTGTTGAAATCTTTCTTCTATGGGTCTAGGGAACCTACATGGAAACAGTCCTTTTGCTTGGATGTAGCTTCCCTAGATTGGTCGACAAGTCCGGCGCTTCGAGCGCGCCAGGCACTGGTCGGTGAAGTTAGATATGGCATGCCGCAGACAATAGGATTGCTGAACCTTTACCTTGAGTTTTAACGTGACGCGCAGCAGCTAGGCGATCAGTTGTTGCCGCAGCGCTAGTGGGAAAGTGCGCGGCGAGCGAGCTCTTTGTTTGTCGAAGTCGCACACGGCATTACGCTCACTTCACTGAACCCAAACAACATATTGCTGGTCTGCCATGCCAGCGCGCCATACACCCTGTTCCAGCTGCTCCAACGTGCGATAGGACATGTTCTATACCCGCGCCAGCCACACTAGACTATAGAGCCCCGAAGTTTTGCCGATGTTGCTCAACTGGGCCACGCGTAGTTCGCATTCACGTTAAGCCCGACTATACTGCACCTTCAGCTTGGCCACCTCTATGCACTGTTCTCAGAGCGGAAGCAGAACGCATCGAGGCCCTGTTGTTGAACGTAGACAAGCAGACTGAGAAAGCAAGCTGGACACGGAGAATGGCTTGCATTAGGAGAAAATCGCAGGCGCGCAACGGCGTTGTCCCAGCGCACGAGGCAGCTAACTATGTATGCTAACTCTGTCGTTGGCAGACGTACGGGACCTGTTTGCTGATACCCCAGAACGGAATACAAGTGGAGCCATAGCCTCTTCTCGAAGAGGCATAGGGAAGCTGGTTCTCCACATTTTTCACTGTACGTCACTTCCACCGTGTTTTAATGTCGGCATTTTTTTAATCAGTTTTGGTATGGAAAATATCGTTGCTTTTTTTTGCGAGATCTTTGTTGTCCATTGACCTGTATTTCAAGAGTTATATTGTGCAAAGGCTACTGAATGTCCAAAGACTCTGAAACGGCTTTTAACGTAGTCGAAAATTTTGTTGCACTTGGCCTTTAACCATAGGCTCTATCGGAGATGTTTTCTTTTTGAAACAGCGTTCGTTCAGTTGTTGCAACGTCAGAATGCGAGCAGTGCGCAAAATTTCTAAGAACGGGAAAGAGAGACCAGCCAGTCGGCAAGGGGTGGACTCCACGGAAGTTTACGTACCTAGTTTGTCGTCTCCTTGCGGACAATATACTACAAAAAGAAATGCGTCTCGCCTTCTAATTAATAAAGCTTTTATATAAAATATGCATAAGCTTTCTATCCTTCTATACTCATTATACGTCCTGCAGGACTTTTATTAAAGTTTTTCTAATCCAATCCAATACTACATGGTAATAAGTTCACTTAATATTGCACTAATTCTGGCTCAAAGATGGATGCGCTTCAGCACAATTTTATTTAGTCGAGATTAGACGAATTGGGCGTGATACACACGGAGCATGAAGGCTGTTTCTTGGAGACAGGGCCAGTCTTAGTGTGCTTAGGTGGGTATGACTGACGTATGGTTCCACGTGTTTTTGAGTTCACTGAACTGCCTTTGACTCTCTACTTCGCCATGATCCCAAGTGTATTAATTAGGCAGGAGGCGTTTCCTTTACAGAAAAATGAGCCCCTTAGAGGAAATGCAAAAAATCGGTTATTGTATATAGAACTACTTTATATTTGCCAGGTTTTCTACTGAATTTTACAGCACGGCATTTATGAAATATCTGTTGTACTCAATGCTTGAAGCGCCGAGCGCTAGGTCTGCTCTGTTGATCTTGAGCTGATAAGTGCCTTCACACTATGCGCTCTAACGATCATGTCTGTTAAGTATGGCATCGCTACGCGCAACGGAAAGAGCTCAAAGTGTTTTGTTAGATTTATGGGATCTAACAGTTGCTTGTTTTTATTTACGAGCTTAGAAATGTTATACTTGATGCGTTTATTTCCATAATTACTCCTAATCTTGCGTAGTTTATAATTAATCACACAAATGTTGCGGCCTGTGGTCGTTTGAAGACAGGTAGACTCATAATTTATCCAGTTTTCTTTAATTTTATGTAAGCATATAAAGTGAGAGCTTTTGTGCATAATGATTTGTTGGAACTAATATAAACCCAATATTATGTGGAGATGTGATATCACTGAAGCATTTACGTTCAAGACCATATAAGTAAGCCTATTGTTTACATATAACAGTATTGTAGATGAGGCTTAAATTTGAGTGCTTCTGTAATAAAATAATTTATTTTTCATAGTAATCAAATCCGTCAAAAAAGCGTCTTTTGGGGGCGGGTTATATGGTCATTCCACGATAAATATTTCCGCAGCCATGGCCGAGGAGTTGTGTGCAGTCCCGCTCTGTCAGGGTGAAAGGGACGCCTTTCGAGTCTCCCCCTTACCGAGGAACGTTCATCCACAACACAACGAGGCTCGGCGCGCAGCCAGAGCCCGAGCACTCATCAACACTGCCCTGCAGAATCCAGAGCTCGCGTCCTTTGTCGGCGCGGCGCAGTATCCCGGCTCAAACTCGTACGTGTCCATGGTGGTTGACCCCTAGGGCAAGATCCTGATTGCGGCGTCTATCCAATGCTCGAAGGCGCCCGTCACAGAGCAAGTAGCAGTGGCGCAGGCTCTGTGCGAACGCGGGCGTACGCAGATTTTCACGGACTCCAGGTCGGTGGTGGTGGCCTTTCTCGCCGGCTCGGTCTCGACCGAGGCTGGGGCGGTGCTTAGGACCTTCAAGACAGGCACGGCCCGTCACGTCACCACTTGGTTCCCGGCTCACATGGGCTGGAACGTCTCCCCCGGCTCGATCAACCCCAATGAGCTGGCCCACGACCAGGCGCGAGGTCTCGTCAACCGCACCGGTCCGAGGGGCGAGGCTTCGCAGGGGATCGACCGAACCACGACCCCGCTGCTTACTTTCCATGAGATCTCTGCTCACTACCTGCTGGGACGCCGGCAGTTTCCGGCTGCTCGCCTGAAGCTAGGCAGACCCCAGGCCTTGGTGCTGAGAATGCTGCAGGCGGGTTTCCTTCCGTCTCGCTCAAGGTTGAGCCACTACACTCCGGGTGTAGATCCCCGCTTCCCCGACTGCGGAGTGGAACGGTCCACCTTGAATCACATGCTGCGACAATGTTCTGCGTAGCGCCACTCGCCTTTCAACAGGCAAGAAGACTTGGATGAAGGCGTCAAGAGCGACGACCTTCAAGTCCAGCTTCGGGCTGTTCAAAGGGCCTGCGATAGAGCTGAAGATCACGGTCTTCCTTCCCCGGCGCGGGTGCGGCCCGGGACTATGACAAGGTAGTGCCTTAGGACCAATTAAAGTTTCTTGTCTGGCTCTCTGTCTGTCTGTCTGTCTGGAAAAATAGACCTAGAAACTATGTCGTGCTGGTCATTTCAAGCAATGCGTCTTGAAAGCGCAGGTTGAAACTATTATTTATATGCGAGTTTCAGGTTTCGAAAGTGACATTTTATTTCGCTTGCATTTTGCTGTAACTCATGTCCTTCTATCCATAGTGTTAGATCTGTGAGCCAAATATTAGCTTTTACTTCGGCATCACGCTATTCTCTACTCCAAGAAATACATTTGTATTGTCGGCGAAAATTAATACCTTCTCTGTATGAAGTACGTTGCAGGTGTCGTTCACATATAAAATAAATAAAAGGCACTGAATATCAAGCCTTGTTGAACCGCCACTTTGAATATACTGCGATATGAAGAACAGTTGTTTATTGCCATGTACTGTGTCAATTATCTAGATAATTTTGACTAAGTGGAAAGGCTGGCACCTTACGCTGCAGTACGATAATTCATTCAAAATATATAGTGAGTAACGGAGTCAAACACATAAAATCTAAAAATATTCCAACCGTACCGTGTTTGTTTTCAATATTTTCGACTAATATTGCTTTAGAGCCAAGTAGCGCTAGCTCTATGGATTGTTCTCTTTTTTAGAATCCGCACTGCTCGGTTACTATCAATTTGTGTTTTCTTAGAAAGCCAGGTATCCTTTTAAATGTAACTTGTTTAATTACTTTCCAGGGTATATAAGAACGGAGGCAGGACAATAGTTTACTAAGTCTACTTATTTTTCCAACTCTGTGTACAGGAGTTACTTGTGGAACATTTATTTCATCTTAAAGCATCCGTCTTTCAGAATGCAGTAACAGATGTGCGCCAGGGGAACTGATTTTATAAGATCACCTTTATTCTCAATGAGACCAGGGGCAGTTTTGCTAGTAATAGGTTCAAATATGCGAATAATTCCCACTTGAATAGCAGCCACCATGTATAAAGCATGAGAGCAATTTGTTTTTATATAGCTGCTTGGGTCAGCATTTTAAGTACTTCTTAATTTGATGCTGCAAGCTAAAGAATGGTGATTAAATTTATGCGGAAGATCTCGACCTATGACAGCTATGCTGGCAAATTTAATTTCATCAGGAATCGAATCAGTGGGCTCTGAGCGGAAGATTTTATTAGGATATTTAATACTTTATTGCAATCATCGACGGCATCAAATTTATATACGCCTTTTGCATTCCTAATTGCTTTGTTTAATTCATTGTGATACTTCTTAGTCACTGAATTTATCACTGTTTGAATTTATCACTGTAGCTATTTGAATAATTCAAATAGCTCTTTCTTTTATTGTATTTGTTTAAATCAAAGGTTTCCAAACCTTTTCCTGTTTTTTTTTTTCAGATAAATATTGGGAAAGCCTGCTAGTATCAGCGCAGTATGTTCTTGTAAAATCTTGAAAAATAAACCGAAGAGCTGTCTTCGTTCAAAATTTTAGACCTATCTGCAACCAGCACTATCTCCTTAATCATATCTATTTTATATTCATTTATCCTTCTGAATTTATTGCGTTTGTCCTATTTTTTCTTGCTGATTGTTTTTCCTATGATACTAAAAACAGGCAAAATCAAACGTTCCAGCTCATGCGATACGAAGTGCCCGATTAGAGATGGTGATACCTATGTACATGTGAAATAAATAAAGCACGTGATAATAGTGCTTACACTAAATTCTTACCGTCATGGAAGCGCTCCACCTGTCCACAGTACAGAGAGCATCTGAACGAAGCGGGAAGGGCTCCTTGCGCCAAACATTCATAATTTTTGTATTCAGGAGATGGCGGTCAGCTACGAAGTGTACTTGGACGACGACGTATTTAATTGTAGAAGCTTCATATCCAGCGTTGTGTCGTGGAATGCTGGGTTGAACGAACTTCTCGAAGAGGTTAGAAGTTCGGACTGAAGTCCAAATCAGGAATTCGTCTCCAGGATAAAAACTGACGTCGCGGCCTTAGTTGCCATAGCGACGTTTCGTCTCAGCTCAGGTAGCTTCTGCGCTAGGCCGCACGATTTTATGTCAATTTGCAAGACGGGCAAGACGGGCAAGAAAAGGTGGTTAAAAGAATGCTCCATTGAATAAGGAGCAAAGAGGCCATCCATACACAAGGAAAAATTGTATCTAGCTGGTAGTCCGTTAATGGTCAGTATTATATGGGAATGACACAACAGGAAGATTTTTTCCTGTGTTCTTCCTTAAGATATTTACCAGACTTGTGCAATATTTAATGTGTTATTCGTGCAAGCAGATTATCCAGCGTTATAAGCGTCCTAACATGCTTTCATTGATTACAGCCATGATGGTAGGCGAGAATGCTCAAGTGGTGGCAGTAAATGGATGGCCAAAATTTCCGAATCGACCAAAGAATAGCCAGAGATAGTTGCTTTGCTTTCTTGTAGTTCCACTCAGCTGGAGAAAGTGTCCTGGCTGGTATATGCTATGACTTGCTCTTAGAGGCTGCATTACGTCGCAGAAGTACTGCACAAACACCTTGGCACTTGCGCAAGAATGGAGTAAGGCGAGGTCATCGATGTGGCAAAGCACTGGTACGCATGTAAGATGTAGCTGAAGAGCTTGAAAACCCGCACCACAGTTGTATGAATATGTGAAAGAGGCACCGGTAATGAGTAGTTTGTGTAGAACAGCCTTTATTGTAGGCATTTCAAGTAGTTTAATTACCATGAAGCAGTTCTTCTATCTGTTTATTTACTTCTTTTGCGTTGTAGTGCATCAAATGAATTACATTATTGTACTATAGATTGGATTTCTATTTACTAAACTCCTGCTTTGACTTCTTGAGATATTATCGTAGCTTTATCACTTTGTCTTATTTTTATTACCTGCTTTTGTGCTGTACTTCTATTATATTAGTTTGTTCTCCTATCGAATACAATGGTGTAGCATGTGCCATGAGCATGTTCCTTTATATTGCCACGGCCTCGACACAGCTGACAGCCACTCGGTGCGATTCGGTGCCACATGCTAGGCATGTTGGGTGGCTCCGAGAAGAAGAGAACGACGAGGGTGCCAGGACAGCGACATATATAAAAAGATCTTTAGCGTCGACCGAAGTCTTTTGTGGCTTTGTCTGTGACAAACTGGTGGAGGTGCTGGGTACACGTCTATGTACTCTGACCCCCAGGAACAGAGCGCGGACAACCTACGCAAAAGCCGACGGCTTCAAAGACTGCCTCCGGAATACGGCCTCCAAGATCTGCCGAGGATGTCCACCACAACTGCAAGCCAGACACAGGAGACGTACGGTACGGGACAGCCTCCTGCGTCGCTGGTTCTCCACACCCCACGCTGGCCGCGGCCGTTCCATGGTGAGCCTTTTGAGGACGTGGAAGACTGGCTCGACGAATTCGATCGTGTGGCTGACGTCAATTATTGGGACGAGCAGAAAAAGTTAAGGAACGTGTACTTCGCCCTAGAGGACTCTGCCCGAACATGGTTCGCTAACCACGAGCCATCCATCACCACCTGGCAAGAATTTGAAAGGCAGATACGCGACACGTACAGCAGCCCCGCAAGAAAAGAGCGAGCAGAGCAAGACCTTCAGAATAGGGTTCAAAGGCCGAACGAAAGCGTAGCCATGTTCGTAGAAGACATGACGCGGCTTTTCAAGCGTGCTGACCCTGGCATGACAGAAGCGAAGAAAGTACGCCTACTGATGCGTGCAGTTAAAGAGCAGCTGTTTGCTGGACTGATGCGAAGGCCTCCAGCTACAGTAGCTGAGTTCGTCAGTGAGGCGACAACAATGGAGCGAGCCCTTCAACAACGCTCCTCGGTCTACGATCGCCAAATCAACCTGGGATCAGCATCTTCTGTCTCGTTACCCTATGACACCGATGCGCTTCGAGAGCTTGTGCGTAGTGTCGTGCGTGAGGAGCTCGACCGGCTACAGGGAGTGCGATTTCAACCCACCGTAACATCCCTCACAGATATCGTCCGCGAAGAAGTTCGCCAGGCAGCACAGCCATTCGTGCAAACCAGACCTGAAGCCGCCCCCGTACTGACTTATGCGCAAGCAGTGAGGCTACCTGCGCAACCCGGGAACCATCGTAACCCGCCTTCTTCTGAAGAACCGCTGTGTCACTTCCAGGGCCAAGGTTCACGTACAAATATGTACGGGTCCACGAGCCCCCGAATCAATACGCGAAAGTCAGACGTGTGGCGCACACCTGACTACCAGCCACTCTGCTTCCACTGTGGCGAAGCGGGCCACGTGTACCGTGCCTGCTACTACCGAAGAATTGGACTCCAGGGCTATCACCCCGGCGCTCGTCGCCCCCGTGAGGGAGAGCGCCCGAGAGAAATCCAGCAATATCTGGCCAGTCAACCTTCGTCGCCGTACGCGCAGTTCCCACCGGTTGAACAGTCCCTGCCAACGACCCGATCTCCGTCTCCGCAGAGGCGCCAGTCACGATCACCACCTCCTCGACGATCGGCGTCACCTAGCCGCTACACTACGTTCTCCGCTTCCGTGGGCAATCGGCCCACGAGCCCAAGTCGGGGAAACTGAGAACAGCGACCTCCGGAGGTGGGGCCGCTGTCCAACGCACTTCGAAAGATCCTCCGCTGCGACACCCCGACGACGACGATAACGACGACGACAACGACGACTGCGCACCTTCGACACCTTTCATCGAAAACCCTGAACCTGTTTCAGCCGACATACTCGTTTCTGTAGATAACCACCCGGTCACCGCTCTTGTCGATACTGGCGCCGATTATTCTGTCATGAGCGGACAACTGGTTACGGCACTTCGCAAGGTGACGACACCGTGGCCAAGACCTAAGCTCCGTACAGCCGGCGGTCATGTTCTCACGCCGATCGGCAAATGCACTGCGAGGGTACAAATTCGCGAGGTCACATTTGTTGGCTCATTTATTATACTGGAAGAGTGCTCTAGGCAGGTCATACTCGGCATGGACTTTCTTCGGAAGTACGGCGCAATCATAAACCTTCGCGAGTTGCTTGTCACATTTTCCAGCGAACACGCAACTCATTCGGACGACTACCACCCACAGTCCACGGTGTTACGCGTTTCGGGTGACTGTGCTACTTTACCACCCCGGAGTACTGCGTTGATCACCGTAGAAACAGACGATGATCCTCCCCATCTCGGAATCGCTGAAGGCAATCTGTCAGTCTTGTTGGCTCGACAGGTTTGCGTAGCCCGCGGCATCTTGCAGCTGTCGTCACGGACTGCTCAGATTTTAGTGACCAATTTCAGTCGTGAATACCAGCACTTCGCCCCACGAACTGCCATCGCCTATTTGGAGCCAGTCAGTGATTTTCCCGCTTGTTTAACTGTAGGGCAAAATGATGGAGATTCTAACTGTGACGTACCAGCCAACAGCAACATTGATGTGAATTCTAAATTATCAGGTGAACAACAGGCTAGCATTCGAAGCCTTTTACAGTCTTTTGCGGACTGTTTCGCTTCAACATCGAAGGTCAACCAAACGCCTACTGCGAAACACAGAATTATTACAAATCCCAATGAAAGGCCCGTGCGCTAACGTGCCTACCGTGTTTCTCGTAAAGAGCAAGACGCCATCCGGAATCAAGTCAAACAAATGCTTACCGACGATATCATACAGCCCTCCACCAGTCCATGGGCGTCACCTGTGGTTCTGGTGAAAAAGAAAGACGGCACACTGCGTTTTTGCGTTGACTATCGCAAGCTTAATAACGTTACGAAGAAGGACGTTTATCCCCTTCCCCGCATCGACGACTCTTTGGACCGCCTTCGAAATGCTCGATACTTCTCATCGATGGACCTTCGCAGCGGCTACTGGCAAATAGAGGTTGATGAGCGTGACCGTGAGAAAACGGCATTTATTACGCCTGACGGACTCTACGAATTCAAGGTCCTTCCTTTCGGATTGTGCTCTGCGCCTGCCACTTTTCAGCGCATGATGGACACGGTTCTATCAGGTCTCAAGTGGCAGTCATGCCTTGTCTATTTAGATGATATCGTTGTCTGTTCGGAAACTTTTGAGCAGCACCTCCAGCGCTTACAAGCAGTTCTTGACGCAATTCGTACTGCTGGCCTGTCTTTAAAGCCTGAAAAATGCCATTTCGGGTATGACGAACTCAAATTTTTAGGCCATGTCGTCAGCTACGAGGGCATTCGACCAGACCCCGACAAAACCATTGCTGTTGCTTCGTTTCCAACACCTCCGAACAAACACGAACTCCGCCGTTTTCTAGGGCTTTGCGCTTATTATCGACGCTTCGTGGCAAACTTTTCACGGATAGCCGAACCTTTGCAGCGGCTGACTAAAGATAATGTTCCGTTTGTCTGGGAGCAGGAACAACAAGAGGCCTTCTGTGAACTCCAGAATCGTCTGCGCACACCTCCTGTTCTAGGACACTTTGACGAAGACAGTGACACCGAGTTGCACACGGATGCCAGCAACGTTGGCCTTGGTGCCGTCCTCGTACAGTGGCAAGATGGAGCCGAACGCGTCATTGCGTACGCAAGCCGCACTTTGTCTCCAGCTGAAAGTAACTATTCCACTACGGAGAAGGAATGCTTGGCCGTTGTGTGGGCAATTGCTAAGTTCCGACCATATTTGTACGGCCGATCGTTTCGAGTTTTGACAGATCACCATTCATTGTGCTGGCTCGCCAATCTGAAGGATCCATCTGGCCGTCTTGCACGCTGGAGTCTTCGCTTGCAAGAATACGATATGACAATACTGTTCAAGTCCGGGCGTAAACACACCGACGCCGACTGCCTGTCACGTGCTCCACTTCAACCGTCGCCATGCGAGTTTGATGAAGAGGACGCATTTCTGTCCATTATCTCAGTATCAGACATCAGCAAGCAACAGCGCGATGATTCAGAACTCCGGCCTCTCATCGACTACCTTGAGAACCGTCTACCGGAGCCGCCTCGTATGTTCATCCGCAAGTTCTCCTCGTTTTTTCTCCGCGATGGCGTTCTCTACAAATTGGGTTTTCACTCGACCGCAACCGCCTGCCTCCTTGTAGTGCCTTCTTCACTACGTGACGACATCCTGCGGGCATCTCACGACGATCCATCTTCGGGCCACTTGGGATTCGCACGGACGTTTTCACGCATACGCCAAAAGTACTTCTGGCCTAACCTTCGCCGTGACGTCAAGCAATACGTGAAGACATGCCGCGACTGCCAGAGACGCAAGACACCACCCGTGCGTCCCGCTGGTCTTCTCCATCCCGTGGATCCTCCGCGGATCCCTTTTCAGCAGGTTGGAATAGATTTGCTTGGACCATTCCCCACGTCGAGGGCTGGTAACCGTTGGATTGCTGTTGCCACAGACTACCTAACACGTTACATTGAAACCCGAGCTCTCCCACGAGGCACTGCAAATGATATTGCGACCTTCTTTGTACATGGTATCGTACTCCGCCACGGTGCTCCAAGAGTGGTTATAACCGACCGGGGCACAGCATTTACAGCGCAGCTCACAGAAGATATCATGCTTCTCAGTGGTACTGTTCACCGCAAAGCCACTGCTTACCATCCCCAGACGAACGGGCTCACAGAAAGACTAAACAAAACGATCGCTGATATGATTTCCATGTATGTTGACGTCGACCACAAAAACTGGGACGACGTTCTCCCATATGTTACGTTGCATATAATACTGCCGTTCAAGAAACTACCGGCTTCACCCCTTTTCGCTTGGTGCACGGCCGGGAAGCTGTAACAACGTTGGACGCAATGCTCTTACCCACCTACTGTTCTAATGTTGTCAATGATGCTGCCGAATTCGCTCGATGCGCCGAAGAGGCACGCCAGCTCGCACGAATGCGTATCCGCTACCAACAACACAACGACGCCGACCGATACAATCTTCGTCACCGCGACGTCACTTATCAACCCGGTGACAAAGTATGGGTGTGGACACCGATTCGCCAGCGTGGTCGGTCGGAGAAACTTTTGCGCCGCTACTTTGGACCTTATCGGATCGTTCAACGACTCAGCGACGTCACATACGAAGTGATTCCTGAAGGAGGAGGCACCGCTCGCCGTTCCCGACGCCCAAGCCTGTCCGATGTCGTTCACGTCTCTAGATTGAAGTTATACCACTCCCGCTGAACGCAAAGTCCCACGCCTCTCTCACCATCTACGTCCCTCTTAACAGCATCCCCGTGGCAATCTCCAGTGCCTCAATGTCCCGCATCGAGACGATGCTTCTAGGCAGGGGGGTAATGCCACGGCCTCGACACAGCTGACAGCCACTCGGTGCGATTCGGTGCCACATGCTAGGCATGTTGGGTGGCTCCGAGAAGAAGAGAACGACGAGGGTGCCAGGACAGCGACATATATAAAAAGATCTTTAGCGTCGACCGAAGTCTTTTGTGGCTTTGTCTGTGACAATATATACAAAAACGTTGTCTGCCCAACGTGGTACTCTAAAGCTATTAGGTGATTGTTGTCACTATGACATGGGAGGAGAAAATACAGACGCTGCAATGACCCTTCAATAGAATTTGTACCACTAGACTCAATATAAAGAGTAGAAAAAATTCAGGGTTTCGAAACACTACATTTCCGTTTTTTGAAACATGACATTTGGAATGGCAAGATACCGTTGACGTAAGGCACCGTTGAAAAAAAGGCATTTAGGCTCTAAAGCCTTACACAAACAATCATGTTCAATCGTAACTCATTCTGAACAGCTGCTGGTGTGGCCTTGTTCAAAAGTACGCTGAAAACGAGAAATCATCGTGGAGACCCGCAGAAAACAAAGCAATACAACCACTTAAGGCGCTTTACAGAATGAGCGGCGGTCTTCCTAGATCTGCAGCTTACATTGGGCTTAAAATTCATCACAGAAGCACTAGAAGTTAAATAAAACAATTTGTAGGACGCGCAGACCCATGGGACAACGGCATAAGCTCAGTCCTAATGAAAAGACATAATGAAATACGGCATCCAGGATTTATGGTTGCAAGAAATCAGTGGCACGTGACATGCGCTATTCAACCATTGAACGCAAAACCTAGGATCTTCTTTAGACAGTGATAAAAGTTCATGCTTTTTTTATGGAACTATGTTTGTCTTCCATACAGAGCGACCGCATTTATTTGCCTCACTCAGGCTAAGGACTTGAGTAGTAGAGTGGTCTTGTGGATACTGACACTGTAGGAGTACTGAGTAAAAATGAGCCCTTAGGATTAAAAAAATGTGGGATCAGATTGATTAAGCTGGATTTAACAAAATTCACGTCATCCGGGTGTAATTTGTTTACAACTCACTCTAAAAAAGCGCTTTTTACAAAAAAGAACGTATCTTAATAGGCGGGCATGCCTGTAATAATTGGCTGTTTTACCCTCAAACTCACGAATACTTCAGGGAAGTTATGTAGTGTTAGTGAGGGACGGCGTAAGTGGAAAAGGAGAACAAGTGATAGTGGCTCCCTGAAGAAACATTGGACAAATAAAGAGATCGAAGGTGGCTTTAAAAGGAATACAAAAAACGACGTAAGAAGAAGACTCCTATTTCTAAATCCAGAGGAAAGTTTTGGGGTGCCATTGATTCAGAACGAGGCTGTTGGCTTCATCCCCCACGTGAATGATCCTTTTCAGAGTCTAAAGATAAAAAAATATATATAGAAATGTATGCCACACATCTGTGGTATATCCGGCTGTGGTATGCTGGAGTTCCAGTAAGGGCAACAAGCAGCCGTAATTCTCGTCGTGCCGGGCTCCTTTTGACGGGCTCCAGGTGACGCTCAAACTGCTGAATGCCAGAGCCAAGCAATAAGCTTCGGACAGCAACATAGGTCTCAAGGCCATAATGTCTTGTGCCCATTCCCAGTAGATCGCTTATCTTGATGCCGGCCCTTTATAAGAAGTCTGTTTGTACATGGCTGCTGCGACTGTGCTTCACTATAACCTAACCACGATGCGCCATCGCCGACCCAATCTTGAGAAGAATAAAGTAACATAACTTCAGGCACTTTTGTAGAACCTAATGATTATTGTTATTGCACTGTACTTTCAAATTTATTATAAATTCTCTTGCAGTCATTCTGCATACCGTCATTCTGTTTAGTTTCTTGTTCTCGTGAACGGCTTCATCATTAAAGATACCGAGGTCAACGATCAACGAACCGCACGCATAGGTTAATAACCTGTCATGACCATGAGTAAGCATCAGTTTCCACATTTCCGAAAGAATTTTCTTTTTTACATGGTAGCTTTTGTAAGAAAGTATAGCGCATCTGCTACGTTTATATTGTTTGCACCGCAATTTATTTTGTTGAAATATGCCTTATACGCCTATGTTATTGAGCTTGGTTTTAGGACCTTTCCGGGACGGAACCCGCTTGTACAAGCTATAGCATATTATCTTTTCCAGGAGAGAGGCCAATTATCCTACGCTCTTCTCATAAACCACACGTTCCATACATTGCCAATGCACTGCCGTTAACTTACACTCCTTTTACTCTGACTTTGAACTCGGAAGTAGATATTTTTTGCTGAAAGGAGAAGATGTACTCTTGCCATAAAGCGTTTTCGAACCCTAAGGTAGTCACCCTGCGGAGTAGATGTCAAAAAATGATGAAGTACCCAATGACATTCTTTGCAAGAATTATCTTTATTTTCGGCATAGAGTCAGGCAACTGGTATCACCTCGAAATATTCCCATTAACCGCTCTTTCGCGCCTGCCTCCCAAATGTCTTGCGCCTTAGCATAGAACAAATTACTACGAGGGAGAATGACGTCAATATATTGCAAAAACATGCTTCTGATTATTATGTCCTATTTGTGCTTCTAGGTGCATGGAGATGTGTGAAACCCCGAACATATTTGGAGGATTTTTGGCATGTTAGAGAAACTCTTTTTATAGTAGAATATCTAATAAAATAAGCTTTCTGTCCACTCACAATCATAGTGACTTTTCTTCATGTCAAGAAAATCACTTACTGATATACTAACTAAAACTCACAGATGAATGCATTTCAGCATGATTTTTGTGAGTTGAGATTAGTCAAATTGGGCGCGATCTTCACGGAGCATGATTCCTGTTTCCTGGAGACATCGCGAGTCTTTTCCTGATTTGGTAGGTATGACTGACGTGTGATTCCAGGTATTCTTATGTTATTTGAATTACCTGTGAATCTTCTCCCCCATGATAGCGAGTGATTTAAATAGGCAGGAGGCATGTACTTTGCAAAATAATGATCCAGGTGTAAGACCTGCAAAGTGTCACTTATTGTGCGCAGAATTAGTCAAAATTTGCAATCTCGTGGGGCCAGGCTTTGCACTAAATTTCGCAGTACTGGAATTGTGTAATATCTGTTTTACACAATCCTTAAAAGGTTCCTCACCAGGTCTGCATTTTCAGCTCACAAGCGCCTTGCATACAGTGCGCGCTAACCACCGTGTGTGCTCAGTATTTCATCGCCAAGTGCCACAGAAAGAGACGAACGTCCAAACCCAACGCCCCTTGTCCTTCTGGTCGAGGGCGTTCCGCTTCCAGCCGGAGAGTAGACGTATATCGCACAAGTTCGCCTGTGTACCTAGCACTGCTGTGGCGTCGGTCGTGTGACACGCGATTATGAGAATAATTCAAGAAAATATCTGTTATTTCTGTCGTGTGTTGCTTCAATGGACCAGTTAAGGTTTCGACAAACAGTAAAACATGCAAACAGAATGTCTGTAAGGTCTTGTGTTACTTCGCACCACAGCAAGAGATATTTGCTTCCATTTTTTTTCTGCTTATTCGCACGACGTGCCATTGCGCACGCAGACAACCAAAGTATGTCTTTTTCTACCATTTTCAAGCGCGCGATCATGCTCCATGAATCGCTTGTCTGCCTTAGTATTCGGGTACCACTGACTTATACCGCTCATCAGGTGTTCTCGTGCACAGCGAGCAATATTGTGTGCTGCGGGAAGCGAGCGGAACGCAACAGCTCGCGCGTGATGCCTTCAATGGAAGTGTGCCGCGTAGCAAAAAAGTGAGGGAAAGAAGCAGGGCGGGGGTTGGGAAGCAGACGTCACGCGATCCTTGACGTCTGGTCTGGGCGAACACAGGAAAGGAATATCGCTTGCGAAGGATAGACGGGGCAAGGGGAGAGAGTCTCTCTCATGACAGTGGCCCTCACCTCCAAAAACCTTGGGTTCGAGTACTGAAATATTTCTATATGGGCGGCGTACCAATGAAGAATTTCTAAGGCCGGACGCTCCCTAGGGGGTGCGTAACAACTTTCAGAGTATGACTGAAATTTACTTTATGGCCTACACCGCCTACCCTATAAGTTTGAAGGGTGGTTGGCAGCGGGGGTTGCAGTGTTTATTCTTTTATTCTATCATAACTTCTTACAGGCCTATTGAAAGGCACTAAGTAAGGAGGGTAGCTGTTTTACAGTGCATGAAAAAGTTTGCATCAAATTAAAACGTAAAAAAGTACAAATAGTACCGTAGAGTATTCCTGTACAATGTTTCCAAGCAGCGTATTCAGGATATTACGAAAATATTCGCGGTTTTGCGCGGAAGCGATGTGGTCCAGCGCACTGTTCCAATGTTCGATATCACGAGGGAGTATTGATGGGGTATAACCTTGGTTTTCATCATTTATGCACATGAAATTGAGCGCGTTGTGAATGCGTTGAGTGAATAAATATTGCGGTTTGACGTGCCAAAATCACAATTTGATAATGAGACGTGCCGTAGTGGGAGAACTCTGGAATAATTTTCACGACCAGAGGATCTTTAACGTGTCCCAAGGGGAGTGGACGCGGAAACTTTTTTATTTCGCCCCCGTGGAAATGCGTTCGGCGTGGCCGGGAGGTCGTCCCCCGACCTCATGCTTAGCAGCACCACACTGTAGCTGCTAAACCATCGCTTCGTATCAATTGAAAACGATAAGATTGTCTTCTTCAAGGCTAAAAACACGCACCCTCTTCTTTTTTTCTACCCGTCATACCAACGTATGTAATTGGCAACGCCAGAATGCGTTACAATATAACTTCTTTCCGGGCGAGTTGGTGCATACTTGATTTGAAAGTTATAATAGCGCAAACACATGCAACACATGTGTGTCGTCCTTGTTTTATGTAGTTGCAGATGCAGGTGTTTGCGCTGTTATAATTTTCAAATCAGAATCCGTTACATGTGCTGGCAACACTCTCCAAATAAAGAAAGCAGGCTACGATATCCAAATTCACGGCGGTTTTGTCGCTTGGTGCCGTGCTCAAGTTTCCCGCTGGTGGAATATAATCGAGGTGTTTCATCGATGACGGAAGAGCACTTGCTTTAGATTATCTTATGTTGATCAGTCTGAAGGATTTCTGCGTCAAAACTACGTTAATGTTTTCTGTGTATGTGCAAGCGCACCACTTGCTTAGCGCGCCACATCAGTCTTTCCTAAAAACAAATACCGTTTCAAGCGATGTGGAGGTTAAAAAGGGGGAAGTATTTGGGCCTAGTGGGCTTCCGAAAAGTGGAATTAGTTGTTTGTGGCCGGGGTTCACCGCCAAAGGTGCGATAGGTGACTGTTCTCGAACTTGATACGGTGACTGTTCTCGAACTCTAACTCCACATTTTGTCTCCTGTAGCAGTATACCACGTAGGATCTCAACAAAATATAGGCAGTGACGTCGGTCGGGCTTTCCGAAGGTAAGTGCAGATGTTGTGCACTGATAGAACGAGCCTGAAATCTTTCGAATCATGGTGTGTGTCTTGTAATTAAAAAAAAATTGAGTTCAGTTTTTGTGTCGGGTAGCACTTTCTTTTTGTAGTTGGCTGATTCGTGTATTCTGGTAGTCTGCGTATGATAACTGGCACTTGTTCGGGCTCGCTGTACGCAGTGCTTCAGTCCTGGCTTCACAATAGCAGACACGCGGCTTTGGCAGGAACTGTCACACCCTGGGGCAACGTGAGAAGCAAATAACCAACCGGACAAACTTGGTTGGTTCTAACAGAGTCTTGAAATTTACAAGGATTTCCTATTTCGAAACGTCACTCACTTGTATTCGTGTACATGCATGACTTGGATACGAATCGAGACAGTCCTAATGGGTATTTGGCTGCGTTTGCATTGTCAGAAAGCAAGCTTGCGGCGCTGTGGCCCGGCGGAATACTCCGAATCGGGAACTAGCACTGTTTGCAGTGGCGTCAACATTTTGTGCGATAATATATTCTGGCTACACAACCAGATGAATGACGAAACGTTATGTTCTGCTTATGCAGCTCAGCTAAAAGATGCTATCAAAAGGACATGTCGCCTCGCCGCAAAACATGTGGCATAATCAACTCCACACTTCACGAGCTAGTCTGCCGCGCTAGTCTGCTTGCGATGCCTGCCGACAAAGAAACTTCAGCGGGAATATGCCTGACACCTAAGACATTAGTTAGGGTGGAAACCTACAGCAAATGATGCTTAAGCTACATCAGTAATTTATTAAAGCGCCTGCCTAAAGAAAGAAGACTCCGTGGTTTGAAACGCCTGCAATACACTTAGTGAACATAACTAAGCAATATTGTACTCACCGATAATAAAGGAGTCGCCCTGAGCAAAGTGTTTCGAGCAAACCATCATATTGTCAGTCACACGTTTCGCAATTAGCAAGTTTCTTTTCCATGTCGCTCTCCGTTGCGCGTTTATGGTACTTTCGGGAAACTAATAAAGGGTGGATTACTGTCTTTCCACCACGCTGACAACCCATTATGCTACACAAACAAATTATTTCGTCAGAAATTTTCCTGATTTTCGGGCTTGTGCACGGCAGCATCATGACAGTATGAGAACTGCGAGCCAACGCTTGAGCACGCGCTGGAGCCTGCGGCTGAACCATTATTGGCTGGTTTTCGACGCTTCGGCTATGAGGCGAGCATTTAGTTAGAGAAGCGAACAGCTACTTCAATTTGGGAAATGTTCTACGTTTGTTAATTGAAATAGCAGGGTCACTCTCGTCTAAGTAACAAAACAACTCATGCTTCTCTGGCAGTTCACTTCAAATGTTACTAACTGATACATATGCTTAGTTGTTGCTTAGTTGTGTGCTGATGCTTACTTGAGTGCATGTTAGCATTTTCCTATATCGCAGAATGTGCAACTGCCTTGCTTGACCTGTCAAAAACGTATGTTTTTGTATCAATGAAAGACTTATCCGTGGAAAGCCTGGATGCTTTACTTTGCACTCTTGTGTATTCAATTAGCTTTTGACACGCGACATTGTATGACACGCGGAATTGTATGACACGTGGCATTGTATGTATGTGACACGCATGTATGTATGTGACACGCACGTATGTATGTATGTGACATGTAAAAAGATGACTGGTTGAGCTTGTGTGTGTATGACAAACTATGGCCTTTATCTTTCGAAAAAGGGAAACTTGGCTGTGATAGACCTTAATCTTACAACAAAGCTGTCCACGGAAAAATTTGGATCTGTCAACAGAAAACCCTATCCATGTGCGCCGATCCCGGTGGGAGTGCGGAGTCAGGGTAGTGGCTCATGCACCATACGGCAGAGGCATGAAGCGAGCATGCAGCACAGCTTTCGTTTCAATACGAAACGCACAAATAAAAATGCCAGAAAACCACGAGGCGCGCACACTTGCGATGTTGATCAACCTACATGGTAGCCAATCTCTCGCCGGTGGTCGTTATCCCAGACAATCACGTGGACATCCCCAAACCAGACACAAAGTAGTGGGTCACCCCCTTCGTGGGACTATTAGTCGTGGGTTGCTTCAAAGATGTGATTCAACTAACCACCGCGCATCGACTTAACTTTTCCTAAAAGATTTCTCAAATAAGAACTCAAAACGTCGGTGTGTATCATAGCGACCGCAAAGCAATTGTATCAATCATTTCAAGGTTATAAATAAAGTAAGGGTTTTGTAAAACGCATTCAAAGGTAGGCTCATGCCTTATATATCCCAGAGTAATGTGCGTAATGAGCACACATCGTGGGATTGGTGTTTGACACGTTGCCCTATATTAGGCGGAACATCTCTACAAATTCGCTGACCAACAACCTTCAGAGCAGAGGATCAGCAGTGATTGTAAACGCCATAGCGTTAACGGCCCATGTTGCAGAAAATCCGATGTCGGCTACGGGCGTCACTTGGCAAAAAATCATTCTTACGCACAACCACGCAGGCCCTCCACTGAGTGTCTCCTCCTTGCGGGGAGGAGATACTAAACTAACTGAATTCCTTAAGGTAACTTAAGTCAGAAAAATCGTCAAGACTGACCTAAACACAAGCTACAGAGATGATACCGCCGGTGTTTAATTTAATTACAAAAAAGGAAGTACAACAACCAAGTAAAACTTGTTTAGAAGACAAGTTTTTAATTTCAGCTTACCAGACAACATAATTCTGCTACGCGGACACTCAAACACAAACCCCTGTTCCGAGCCGCGCGACCATCTCGGTTCCTTGCAACACCATCGCACTCGCCTCCACGCATCCGCAAGAAAGCTACGGTTGCCGCCAATCGTGAGAAGCAGTCCAGGATGTTTGAAATTTGACTAGCTCAGATCTCAAGGACGCACATTGGGCCATTGAGCAAGTCCAGCAAGCTTTCGAGAGTTCCACGTATCTCTGCTGCCCCCTGCGCGACTTACTCCCAGCTCATCAATTTGTAGGATTTTGCATAAAGTTGTTAACACATACACACACACACACACACACAAACACGCGCGCGCATACACACACACACACACACACACACACACTGTTGCGTACTCCAGGATAGCGTATCGTACTGCTGCCGAGAAGTAGCCGCGCCTTCCTATCGAAGATCGACCGACGTTACTTATTGGGTAGCGTGGCGTTCTCGGCGGGCTGCAGGCATCCGGTAGACCATGGCGACCAAGCAAGGGCGAGACGATTTCTAGTGCGAAACTTGCACGGTTCATTTAAAGGTAGATGAAAGAAAATGAGAAGAGCATGAAGTGATTAAAAGTACATTTCGGAGCCCCTTAAATAGGCTCTCTACAATCGTGGGCGGGATCTAGCTTCCGTCGATGTCACGTGACCGGAACAGAACGAGGGCCCCTCCTTCTCTGGTTATACCGAGCCTGCTGAAAGGACGAAGTCGTCCCGCCTCCCGGAATCGTAGACGCATGTCCACCTCTTCTACGCATTGCGGGTTCGTGGAAGTTCGCTTCTAGGTCCAATTAGAGGGAAGGGCCTCTCTAAACTCGCACGTACACACACACACACACACACACACACACACACACACACACACACACACAAAAGAGGCCTGTACTCTGCGGGGCTTCTGGGAGACAGGTAGACACTCGAAACAGTCATGGCAAATTAGGAAGTCACGCGTCATTTCGACGAGGTCTGGTGAAAGAAAGTCGGGTGAGAGAGAAAGTTCTTTGTGCACGAGGTGCGGGACGCCAACCATCGCAGGAGAAGTCACGCCTCATTTCGACGAAGGAGGTCGGATGAAATTCCTTTCACCACGTGCTGCCCGACACCAACCCTAACAACACACGCAACACACACGACATATGCGCTGGCGGTGTCCCTCGTTACGGTCTCACGATCATCTCACCATGTAACACGAGTGGGAGGAGGCGCTCAAGAGTTTCAACCTCGCCGCTCAGCTACGGGCCATCCAGAGGGCGGCCCGTAGCTGAGCGGGCCGCCCTCTGGGCGGCCCCCTCGGCGAGGCGGTCAGGCAGAGCCTGCCCGTCCCTACGTGGGAGGGGCGCGCAGCGGCTCCTCCTTCATAAGCGGATTTCTGGGTCGCTCCTGAGGACCTAAATAAAGTTCATTGCCGGCCTGCCTGCTCATATCCCCGTAAGGCTGATTCTCAAGTGAACAGCAAAGTGACGCGAGCAGCGCTACAATCAATGAAATTAACCGTAGAATACACAAAACCACATAGGTTTATCTGTTGTTTTAATACATTTGATTCTTATTGCGCCGTAAAAATATTGATACCTCGGCGCAAGAATGATTTCCGTGCTGGTGTATAAAATATTTAGGTAGCACGTCAAATCGAACTGAAAATAGTTAAGAATAAGACCTAGCTTCGGTAATGAAAGGGAGACTTAAGGTGTGTGTGCTTGCAAGGAACTACGTGGAAGTTACATCCACATAGCTTCAACTCTTTCATTTATGTGTATATTTCTGCGCAGAGCCTAGACATCTGAATATATAAAATGGCCTGATGAGAGCACGCTTGAGTTGAAAAATAGGATGTATATTTTTGAAAGCAATCCTAATGCTGGAAACAAGTATGAAGGCTACATGTTACACTTGATAATTTAAAAATTTTAATAATGGCTCGGCAGGCGGTGTCGCTGATTGACAAAACCACACAAAGAATAATGCAGGCTCCTGGGTAGGAACGTTGGCTTAAAATGGCATTCATTGTTTCACTACTCCTGAACATTTTCTCTTCACATCTAATACCAAGCTGACTTTTAAGAACAAGATAATTAAAAGGCAAAACCTCAATTGGCACCGAATCTGTAAGACATTATGAATTAAGTACAATTCTGTACTTCAAATTATTTTCGAAGCTCAAAGCAGCAACATTTTTTCTGGCACAAACATTATTACTCACAAATGCTTATGACAAAGTATATTTGCGGAGACGTGTCATGATAAACGGCGAACAATGTAGGAAGCTTTTTCATGAAACGTAAAGTTGGTAGAATGAATGCGTGCCATAAAGTAGTTTAGCGCAACTTATTGCAGATTTACCGCATTCCATTTAGTGGTGCAGCTGAAGCTACTAAAACATCTTCAAGTTACGTAATACGCAGTAACCCTTCTAAAATGACTAAACAACTTCCATGCGCAGGGATAGCTTTTAATTATTTTATTTTCCTTTTGCTGACTTTTGTTGTCGCGGGAAGTTTGAAATGTTTAAGGTTACTACGCCACGTGGTGGCACTCATGTGAACTAACCCCTCGTGTCCAGAAAAGCTGGATATGGGAGGTCGCCCTGATGCATTGAATGCAATCAACTGGACTTAGTTTGAAAATATCTCTCCATGTCTCGAAGATACAAGCGTTCATTAATACCTTTCGGAATAACTCTGCCCTTGATAAACCTCAAATGACAATCAACCGCCGATTGACACATGCTTGTCCTGCATTTACTGTTTCTCAGCAGAGAAAGGAACTCGGTTCTATTGGTTGTTAGCTGTCATGCAAGTCTGCTATTTATGCTTCGAACAAAGTAACTGCGTTACAAATTTTAAGAAACATCTGCACTGGGCTTGTGAGGAATTTCGTAATGATTCCTATCGTAATGATTCGAATGAAGCTCTATTGGCCTTACATGAGCTACCGTGAGCGAAAACAAAAAGTTATACTTTCAATAGACTTTGCTGAGGCTTTCTCGGCACATTGGCACAAGGAGAGCTACGCTGATGGTTTTTGTACTTCAATTACGCCGGTTGAACGGGTTGAAAAAGGAAGTTGTTTTACTGGAATGCGAAGTATGTTGTTCTACTGCCCTTCTTGATTTTTTTTTTCATTGTCTCAAATAACTGTTGCGATAAATATTACTATGGTAGAGGTTTGCACATCAAACAAAACATGGCATGTGTAGCAATTTTCTGTGTATAAGAAATTGCAGTAACCTGTCTCATGTATGTATGATCGTAATATAGAATGCGCCCATTTGTACCGAATAATGGGAAAGTAAGCTCTGCATTACTCTGTCATGTATGAATGTCATAGCGAGGACGACGACGAAGTTACTGTGCTCGGTTGCTGGTTTTATTGCGGTGCTGCAGTATTTCTCTGTTTACATTATTTTCGTGCATCAGTAACAGGCGACGACGTTTGTGCTGAACCCTGAATTCCTCTACACTGCTGGGAGATCCTTCCCGCGGAGCCTGCCATGGAAGATATGGTCTTGGACGCGTCTGGCGGTCAGCATAGACCGCCCGCGGCTCGGAAGCGGCTCAGTTTGGCAGTAGGATCCGACGCTACTGATTCCGAGCTTTCTGACTCAAGATCAGAAGATTCGGATGCTTTCATAACTGTCAAGCACCGCCGCCCACGACGGACGTCTCCGGCGTCATCCTCAAGTGAAGGGACTATCATATACAGCACCATCAAGACTACGACAGTAGCTTTCATTCCCATGGACGTGATGGTAAGCCTGAATGCTATCTCTCGACAGAAACTTTATGATTTCTTCTTCAAACTTGCCCCTGGACTAATCCAAGGGGTTCGTGTGAACCCCTGGAAAAATGCCATTGCCGTTGACACGACTGATGATAAGATGGTGCAAACTCTACTTGGTTTGTCTGAAATATGTGGGGTTCGCACACGTCCCTACATACCACAGGGTACAAATACAGTGGCTGGTGTCGTATCTGATGTGGACTTGGATCTCAAAGACGACGTTTTTAAGAACATGATCGTTTGCACGCCACCATGCAAAATAATTAGCGTTCGAAGGCTGGGCACGTCAAAATGCATGAAGATACTTTTCGCCTCTGGAATGCTGCCTAGTGATATAAAGGCTGGACTTTGCTGTACTAAAGGCTGTACCACGGCCTTTGCAATGCCATAAATGTTTCAAGATTGATCATGTTCAGGGCTTTTGCACCAGAGATCTAGTCTGTGCCAAATGCGGTGGGAATATCCATGTAGATTCCTGTGAAAGTCAGGCATATCGGTGCCCTAACTGTAATGGTGAACATTTGGCAACGGATAAAGGATGTCCCTCATTGAAGAATGAACTAAAGGCACTGAAAGAAAAAGCCATAAAGAAGGCAGCAGGAGATGAGAGCTCCCGTCGCCGTAGTGCTGCCCCAGCGACTGGAAAAGTAGTGCGTTCAAAGAGTGACAAAGAAACAACACATCAGAAAGTAGGGGGGCGGACCTTCTGCCTCTCAGACTCATCGTGGCCAGCGCTTCCATCGAAACCGCCGGAACAAGTATCTACAAAGACTTCGACCACAGTGGAAAGCACTGCAAATACAGTACCTAAACCGATATCAGCCAACGACGATGTGCAACTTGTCAATCTTCTAAAGATGCTTGTCAACGTCATCAGATCTCTAATCGCCGGTCGCCAGACACCAGCAGCGTCAGCAGCAGAGCAACTTTTGGGGGCACTCGTTCCTGTCCTCGACGGCCTTCGCTAGACATTTTACCGGAAACAATTCTAACAGTTGTCAGCAGCCTCGCCCCTTTGTGCTGCAATGGAATGTCAGGTCGATGCGACCGCGGCACGCCGATTTAGCCCTACGACTAGTCGCTATGAAGACTCCACCAGACGTTATAGCGCTTCAGGAAACCAACGTAAGGAAAGACGAATATTGATTGCCAGGCTTCGTGGGTGTCCACAGTAACACTCGATGCGCGGAACCAGCTTGTGGCTCTTTCCAGTGTGTGGAGGCGGCGCATACGCGCAATGCTTCAAAAGCATCAGTGTACGTTCGTGCGGACTTGGACTTCGCGGTTATTGACACAGACGGCATCTGTGACGATGAGTTTGAGTGTGTAGCTGTTACTGTGAGCCTCAGAGGTGTGTATACGACGGTGGCAAGCATATACAACAGGCCTACACGTTCTTCCGATACCTCGCTACTTGAGTGCTTAGCGTCTCGGTGTGGTGCGTCGTTTGTGTTATGCGGAGACTTTAATGCCCACCATCCACGATGGTGTAGCCGTCCCCAAGACAATCGTGGGGCAGAGATTAACGAGTTCATTATTAAGAACGATCTCCAAATACTGAATGACGGTTCACCTACATTTATTGGCAGAGAAGGAGCATTCCACTATAGACCTTGCGATAACAACGAGAGATGTGTGCTTAGCCTGGTCATGTGAACCCGACCCGTGGGGCTCAGATCACCTACCCATTTGGTTAACACCAACACATACTGCGGGTCGCCAGGATGTCGTTTATACAGTTACTAACTAGGACAAGTTCCGACAGCTGATCTCAGAGGCGCCATCTCAAGACAGCCTATTTAAACTTATGAGTGAGTGCTTAGAAAAAGCTACAGTGCAACGAAGACGGAATATCGGCAAACCAAATCCCGATCTAAAGCTTTTGCGGCTCCGCGCATGTCGACGGCGCGCTTATAGACGGGCACAGCGCTCTAAACGACGCACCGACTGGACTATATACAATCGCCTTGACGCAGCCATACGGCGGCATACAAAACAGCTTCGTCGCAAGAGCTGGGAAGCTTTGTGTAGTTCGTTGCATAGTGGAAGTGGTTTTGGAAATGTATGGCGCATACTGAAGGCTCTCCGCACTCCTGAAATCTGCAAGAATCCTACGGCTGCATTGAGCATAGCGACTGGCCAGTCACCAAAAGTAATAGCAGAGGCATTTGCAGGCATTTTCGTCTCTTCTGTATTCAGTGACACCACAATTAGCGAGCTTCCTTCTTTGACAAGTCACAGCACTGTAACCGCTTCCTACGCTCCAGCTTGCCAGATGGACGAGGCAGATTTCACTCTTGAGGAGCTGCGACACGCGCTGAGCCTCTCCAAACACCGCACTGCTCCAGGCGCAGATGGTGTGACGTACCAAGCATTGCGGAACGTTGATAAGAGCTTCCATGACCGTATGTTGGACGAGTATAATGAAGTATGGAGAACCGGTGTAATCCCTGCGGAGTGGAAATTGTCCGTGGTAATACCAATCTTAAAGCCCGGGCGTCCGGCAAGGCACCTCAAGTCCTACCGACCAATATCCCTAACTTCAAACATCATCAAGTTAATGGAGCAAATGGTCTTGTTTCGCTTAGATGTCAGGCTAGAGGAGCTGAATTTTTTCCATGATGTCATGAGTGGCTTTCATCGCCGCCGTTCGGCTCTGGACAGCATATCAGGCCTTGTCTCAGCACTCGAATTTGCTAAAGAAAACAAGCATTCCACCTACAAGCTCTTCCTAGACATACAGCAAGCTTTCGATTCAGTTCCACATAAGGCGATTATTTTCGCTCTTGCAACCGCGGGAATTTCGGGTCGTCTGCTTCAGTTTGTGCATAATTTTCTGTCGGAGCGCCGGATGAAAGTGCGTGTCGGAGGAGTAACTAGTGAATACCGAAATGTAAAGTGCGGTGTTCCACAGGGCAGCGTATTATCGCCGCTTTTGTTTAACGCGGTACTCGCCGTGCTTCCAAGTCGTTTGCCTCGAGACACTGACTTCCCTGTGAGCATAGCTGTCTACGCAGATGACATTGCTCTGTGGATAAGCGGTCCTTCGCACCTTGGTCCGCGGCTTCGTGCAAGCTTGCAAAGAGCTCTCAACGCTACTTCGGAGTACTTGGGTGAAGTTGGCCTGCTCATATCACCTGCTAAGTCGGCTGCAATAGCATATCACCCTAAACAACGCGCTCGTCGAACAATGAGCCGAATGTATCTTGACGAAACGCCTATAAACTGGGTGCGTCAACACCGTTATTTGGGGTTAATTGTGGATGATCGCATCTCTTGGCGTCCTGCCGTTAAATCTGTACGACGCAAATCTCGCTCCCTTCTTAAGTATGTGGCCACCTTGACTGCTCGAGGTGCTGGTTGCGACCAAACAACGGCTCTTCAGGTGTACCAGTCATCTGTACTCTCAGGCATGCTGTACGCATTACCAATTTTGAACACACCACCTAGTTTGATGGCCCAACTGGAGCGAGATCATCGCATTGCCCTTCGACTAATGCTTGGATTACCTCGTGAAGTGCAATCTATTGCATTACTTACAGAAGCGCATCAGTTACCCCTGAGGCTGCAAGCAGATCAGAGAGCTCTATATCATATTGAGCGTCTGCACCGCACATCGAATGGTCAATCGCTCCTTGATCGTCTGATTCACCGCCCATTATCTCGCATGGGAAAAATGGCGGCATTATTTATGGATATCACTACGATTTCTGAACATGCTGCTTCAGATACGTCGGCGCCTCCAAAAGGTATCACGAAACACGTATTCCCCATTTTCCTCCCAATCCCTGACATGCACAAAAAGTCTGATATGGCTGTTTCGGCAATATTCCAATTGGCTCAGTCTCACTTGTTCGAAAAGTTTCCAGATTATCTTCAAGTTTTCACAGATGCATCTGTACACAACGACGGTCAAGGCGCCTCTGCAGCTTTTTACTGCCCTTATACTCAACTACGACGTATCTTTCAAGTACCTCATCCAACTTCGTCAACAACTGCGGAACTAGCAGCGATTAATGTTGCACTGAAATACGTGCAAGAGGAGTTAATTACATCAAAGCTTGTCATCTTTACGGACTCCCGTGCTGCCCTTAGCAGGTTACAACGCAGTGAGCTTGATTGTCCACTTGTGCGCAGCATTAATGACTCTGCGAGCAAAATTACATCACGTGGGGTATCTCTCGTTGCTCAATGGATACCTTCACACGTAGGAATCGCCGGAAATGAAGAGGCTGATCAGCTCACTTCAAGTTGCGTTCATAACAACTGCGACTGCCCAGAAATTTTGTGCAAGCTTGATGACGCTCGTCTGCTGATTCGTCGCCACCTACTCAAGCAGCATCCAGATCAGCGCGTCGCAAATGGAATGTTCCCGCCCCGTGTTCGTGGTCGAGGCTTGCCTCGTCGCGCTAGAGCACAACTGCTCAAGTTGAGGGTTGGTTGCGTGAACGTGCGCGAACGTTTATACAGACAAGGGCGTGTGGAAAGTCCATTGTGTACGTCTTGTGGCTGCTACGAGACACTTCAGAACCTTATATTTGAGTGTCCCGCTTTCAGTGCGCAGCGCATGTCGCTAGTGAGAAACTATCATCTCCTTGGCCTGCGGTGTGCGACACTCGAGGAATGTTTATACCCCAGTGGCCGTGCATCTAAACGTGATCAGGCCCATCACGCCCTACTAACCTTTATAGAACTAACTTAGGTTCACGTTTGTAGCATGAACATTCAACATTCTGTAGTAGCGTGACCTTCAGTGACCGACTCTACTGTGTGTGATCAGTACTGTACCCTAACGCTTCTTCCTTCGAAGATGGGAGGTGGCGGGTTCAAACACCTTATAGTGTACATTGTGAACCGACTACCGGTGAAACGGTGATTACGTGCAGCTTTACTTGGCGTCTCATCGTGGAGAACACAATTAGCCGCATAGCGAACTAGGCATGGATGTGGTTGACAATTGTGGAGGCTGTTCTACGCGGCGTTACTTTAACTTCGCCTGCAGAGTTCTACTTTAGTCTTTAGATTTGACCTGTTGCAGTGTTCTACTTTGGTCTTTAGGTTTGTCCTGTTGCTCTCCTTTCCTCTTTCATTTTTCCTCCCCTCCTTCCTATCTTCCATTTCTGTGTTTCTGTCACCTCCCTTCAGAGGAGTAGGCAGGCGTTGTGCCCCTTCCGGTGGCAGTTGCCAGCCTGCTCCTCACTTTCCTTTTCCTGATACCTGTGTATATGTGTATATGTGTTCAAAACAAATAATATTAATAATAATGTCATAGGTTGGTAATGAAAGCAGTGTATAAAGCATCTGTTTTGGGATACACATGCTTTGCCCAAAGAAATTAACACTTGTCATGGCGTGTTGGCTTGCACATCTTCAACCGAAAAAGATAAGTTTTCAATCAGATACCTTGTAGATATGTTGTGAGTAGGGCAATAAAATTAGGAGCCGAAGAGTTTTGACAACAAGATCTGGAAGATGAAAACAATCTGATGAAATAAATAAAAGCAGTGTTGGTTTCCGTTCGTGACGACAGAGAAAGTCATGGGCTCCTCGAGCGCATGAATTTACCTGAAGGTGATTAAGTAGTTTGAACCGCACCACTAAATAGAATGCGATTCATCACAAATACGTTGCACTGAACACAGGTGGTGGTGCGTGTTTTTATGCTTCCTGCATTAGTTTTCCTGGATGAGCTTCCCACCTTGCTCGCCGTGTTGCAAGACGTCTCGGCAAATGGACTCCTTGCATACTAAGCATTTCTTCAGTAATTATACCTCATCTACTGAATAATTGTTGCTCCTGTGATCTTTTAAAAAAAGGAACCTTCAGAGTTCGAGGTTCACAGTTTTAACGTTCAATCACACCATTCAATTGAACAAAATATGTCACGCAGTCGATACACTTAGCGATCCAGTTACCGCACATTTATTCTTAGTTGATTTAGACTTTACGAAAACGTTTCATACATTGCTCGTACGTACGATGACAGGTATACGCAATTAGTCTCAAGGTACACTAAGTAATTAGAATTAGAAGGGAAGTTAACCGATGGTCATTAAGGGTTACAGAATGGATTCCAAGGGAAGAGAAGCGTAGCGGAGGGCGGCAGAACGTTAGGTGGGCAGACGAGATTAAGACGTTTGCAGGGACAACATGGCCACAATTAGTACATGACCGAGGTAGTTGGAGAAGTATGGGAGAGGCCTTTGCGCTGCAGTGGGCGTAACCAGGCTGCTGCTGTTGCTGCTGCTGCTGCTGATGATGATGATGATGAAGTAATTAGAATACTTCAGAACCAGTAGAAGGTGGTAGGTTACTTGAAGTGGATTTAGGAATTCCGAATGATCCGCTAAGTGGAATGCGATATTTAACAAATACGTTATTGTCAACACATGTGGCGGTGCGTTTTATTCGCTCTGCCTTTCTGGAAAACGACTTCCCACCATGCTCGATGCCTAGCATGGGCGCTCTCTGTAAATATAGTCTATGTGTTCTAAGCATTCTTCAGTAATATTAATTTGCTCTCCCCAAGAATTGTGGCTGCGTTTATCTTGGAAAACAATCTAACGTTCTCACTTCGACGTTACTTGAAGTTGTTTTGAGACGTTGAACCGGGGCCCCAACTAATTTGAACGCGTCGTATCACGCAAGTGATGCACTCAGTGATCCCCGTTAACGCACCTTTATTCTTCATGATTTAGCCTGTTTTGAACACCTTCCAACATAGCTCGGCGCGTAGAATGAAATGCATATTCAAGTGGACTCCATATAATATAAGTGTTACTTTGCCACAACGCTTGTCTCGCCGGCGTTAACAGTGTTCTTGATAAAGCGTAGCCGCTCGTCGCCAGGAAATAACTTATCATCCCGAGGGCGTTTAGTCGCGACGAGCGATGATCCATTCTGGGATTTTGATACGTTCCTTTTTTTTCTTTCTTTTCTTCTTTTTCTTTTTTTCTTTTTGATGCTACCGAGTAAACAAGCTAAGCTAACCGTCAGACGCACGTCGTGGCAGCCTTTCTTCAGTCGGCACACATTGTTAACGTCCGAACATCGCACAGCGTCTACGAGAGACGCCGTCGTGGACGGCTTTTGATTTTAATTTTGTTAAGGTGCCCCCAATTATTTGGCTAGCGACTTTGCTATCCGCACTCACGGGCTACCGCCACAGCTGCAAATTGAGATGTGCCTAAGTATTAAGACATATACATGGATATGTTGGTTTTTCCCCTTGACGCAAAAGTCACGACACAAGAATTGAGCAAACTGTCTCTGTGTCGTAGTCTGTAAGCATGCAATGGCCGAAGCTGCTCGCGTTATTACGTGACATTTACTGGCCACCAGGCCAGGTACACCCTTGGGTATGACATATACAGTACTTGCAGTTAGTTTCCAAGGTAGTCTCCTATGACGGTTATCCACGTGCATGAAGGAAGACCACTATTCAAAATTATTGTGCAGTAGTATATGCGGGATTTCTATGCTCTCCATATTGTCTACCACGTTGCCATTCCGCCTTTATGATATAGCCGCAATGTAGACTAGCATTTATCGAACGCCGTAAAGGCGACCGACATACTCAAAGACCTTCCGCACAGCTCCTGACAATTAATTACTTGTATTCAAGAGTGGTGCGATGGCCAAGGACATCCTTAACGAACGTTACATAACACATGTGTAATAAGATGATTTATTGGAATTGTACGCGCCAGAACTACGATCTGATTATGAGGCACAACGTAGTGGGGAATTCGGGAATAATTTAGACCACTTGGGGTTCTTTAACGTGCGCCTAACCCTAAGTACAGGGGTGTTTTCGCATTTCACACCCATCAAAATACGGCTGCCGTGACTGGGATTCAATTTCGAGCCCTCGTGATTAGCAGCCAAACCCAAGAAAAACTAAACAAGTACGGAGGTGAAGGAATGTTGGTAGTTCGAGGAAGGTGACAGTCGGCACGTGAGACAATTTGTTCTCACCCTCATTGCACGAGAATCGGTACCAGGCGTCGAAAAATGGCACCGTATAATGCACTGTATTTAATGTGGTGGAGTCGGCGTCCAATATTTCAGGCCCGAGTCACCCTGGAACTGACGACCAGGCATCTCGCTTATGAGTGCAGTCGCCTGACAGTTGTCGGGCACTGGTGTCAGCCACAGGAGTTACTTGACCTCTTTTCAACACTTGCTGCCATTCTCTACTTATTTTGCACCATCGGGTTTCACTTGAACTGTTTCAACTGCCCATTTATTTTTTGCCAAAATTTTGCCACCCGGTCAGTGTAATGGTTTCTTATTATTATGTCATCGCTTATATTTAGGCTAATGCTGTCCTGAGATTTCCAATGGTTTCACCTTTCCCAAAATGCCCGCATTTTGTCGGCCTCTCTTCATATTTTGGGAGATCTTTAATAGACGTTGAAACCATTGCATGGCCCCCTGACCACGCTGCTCAAAAAGTCATTTTATTTCACTGAGGTCTTGTGCAAGCTTCTGCCTTCTTGCCGTTCATCAACCTCCGCATTTCCCTGTCACTTGTATCCCAATTTGACGACTGAAATCTCACGGAAGTTGGCAATGATATAATGTCCGTGGCATTACGGCCGTTTAAATCAATTCTACCGAGGAGACGACAGCCACTTTTGCTCACTTTGAATGCAAATATTACATTAATGTGCGTCAGTCTTAAGCATATGAATTGATAGCCTAAAATTAGACGGATCTCACGTATGCGCGAGTTGATGTAAACCAAGCTTTCTGTGTTCTTTGTTGTTAATGTCGTACGTAATCTCCACAGAGTAGTCAGGCACCCTCTAATGAAGTGCTGTCAATGTTTGCCTGATTACGCCTGCGATAATGACGCAAATAAATGAACTTCAACTAATTGCCTCACAAATAAACGCTGATTGAAACGCTGACGTCAGCCTGAACAAGATTATCAAGCGCCGTAGTGCTCGATCTTATGATGCCCCTATTGGTAAGGTTATTTTCGCGTGTTTTTTTTGGGGGGGAGGGGCAGGAGTGATGTGCTCTTGTACCGTCGAACCGTCCCACGGAGGTCTCTAATGTGCTCGTTTTCATTCTCAAGCACCTAATGAAAACAGTCATCGCTGCAACTCAAGATGTCCTCGTGACAGGCCACCATGGCGTGTCGCGCAAGTATGACCACGCTGATTCATTTGGATTGGTACATAAGATTTTACGCGTCATACTTCGCCTCATTCATTTTTTAAACTATGCCAGAGCTCGAAAAGACCGGCCAACTCACTAGGTCGCTTTCCTCTGTTTACTTCCGCAAAGTGTACCTCTATCGCTGTGGTTACCGAATATGCCTAGCGGTATGCTATTGCTCAAGCCTTTCTTGCGACCTGAAGTCGCAGGCTTTCTTCAACCGGCGTCGACGTTCAATATGGCTACTCTCAAATACTTTTCGCGGACTTAGCTCACCGCCTTCTCTCCAGTGTCATCTCTTACACTACTCGCTCCTGCTTGACACAACACAAACACGCAACGACCTTAATGAAGTATCAATTACACTCTAGCTGATATGCTGTCGATGTACCTTTCCGCTGAGCACCGGGATTGGAGCGTGGTCCTGTCTATGGGGACATATTCGGCCTACAGCCTCACCCAACAACACTGCTCGTTGCTCATCACTTTTTTTTTTGTTGACAGCAGCATACTGTATTTCCTCTGAATATACTTTCGGCTTTAGGTGTGACTTTGCACGCCCGCTTATTCTGTTACGCTGACGGCGACCGTTGTCGTCAGGGTGCCGCCTCATTCTGCGCTTCGCCCTCACTAGAGAGCACAGAAAGTTGTTTTCACAAACAAGCCACCTAGATTCGAGCCCATGTATTCGCAGCATCCTCCATTTGGGAGCGGGGCGCGCTAACCATTACGCTACTACCTCCCCCCACAATTTTCTGTTTATCTGCCTACCCACTTCTCGTAGACACAGGCAGAACGGACGCAGAAACGAAAAAAAAAATGAAAGATTGCTTGAGCCGCCAGCTGACACATCACCTTAATAGGTTAGTCTGTTTGGAGCGCATGTGCTTGCCGCTATGTGCAGATCGTGGGTCGCCTCCGCTTTATTGTAAATTTGCTTTCACCGATTCTTTTCGGAGGAAACTGAAACGCCGGGAAAAAATGAGACCTACCGTTGTATTTTTTCCTGTTTTCTAAGTTTAAACCAAAAACACTCATTAGCACAAACAGTGATTTCTTTAAGAAATCGTATAATGATGATATATTTCGAGGCCATGTTGCTCCCAATACGGGCCAGCACCACGTATCGACAAAAGAGCCTCTCACTGCCAATGCATGCGGCAGGTTACTGAATGATGAAAACAGGAACCACGACTGTTTTTCAGTTCACGCAACTTATTAGACAGAGAACAGCAGGCGCCCACCACCATGACATTTTTTTTTTACAACAGCGGCACACAATGGCGGACTTATATACTTATTAAAGGGGTTTACTTTTATTTTTCGCCTCAGAACCGCAAGCACAGGGAGCGCGGCGCCGTATACCGCCGCCACGTACTCTAGCCGCCCTCCTTTTCCTATAGCAATATGGCCGCCGGCGGCTTCACGCGCTCCCGTAGGCGGCGAATTGGACTGTCACTCCAGAAGATTAAATATATAACCTCATTGCATAGAAGCCACAGCATGATTACTAATATGTTATCGGCTTGGATACTTTTGACACGAGGCCGAAGACGGCACGCTGTCTTCTCACGCGTTCTTATGTTTGCGTTCGCGTCTCTGTCTTGAAGGGACGCGCACCGTAGCACGCTGGAATGGGGCTTGTGTTGAGCGTATGTAATACGAGAAACGCTGTTTTAAAATGTCCGTTCTTCAATTGTGCATCAAACCCATGTTTATAGTACTCCCGCAATAGCAAGAGTCCCGAGTATAGTAAGCATAACCGCAAGTGTCAAGTTATAGTCGTAACTTGAAGCGACAGCGTAGTTGTAATCAACAGACCCTGCCAGGAAGGAATGAGCGGTGAGGCATGGCTGATGAAAACGTTATTGCCCAGATTGGTTTTCGGTAAACGTTTCTTGCCAAGAACGGCGGGTGCTTATACTAGCGCAATCGGACGGATGCTGGCGGTGACTCCAATCAATTACTCGCCACATCACACATTTAAACTGGAATTCAAGTGGTTTCACCAGCTCTAGCTTATATTCTCTCGACCATACACTTTGACTTCGCCTGCCACCCGGGCTCCAGATTATCCTCTATTTGCGCCTAGCTTCTTTCCCAATCTGCCGAGCCGTGCTTTCACTGATGTGTCGCTGCTGCTTTTTCTAAAAAAATCGAGGCACTCATTCATGACGCGGCACTATAGGTGCGCGCTATCCTACCACTCGGCCACGGCTTCCGAGGCTTCGGCAAACGGTATGCTCATGTTTTTTATAGATACCACGTCAACTTTCACGACAGCGTTACAAAAATCGCTTTTGAGAACAGTCTTACGTCATGTGTGGAGAGTCGAGACAGGCATCAATCGAAAGCTTAGTCTCCGGAATACATACGCTGCGCTGGGTATTACGATAAACGCCGTAGTTTCATCACAGGCATCGTTCTCGCCGCGAAAATCGAGTAAAAATTTTCGTCGTTTCCATAGGCTTCCATTGCTAAATCTTTAACCGCTGTGGGAACAAAATTCTTACGTGCCGTAGCGTGTTCACTGCATTTGGCTCGTGTGGATTGTCTTCGAGAACACGTCTGTCCCTTGCCTTTTTCAATCATCGACCTGCATCTTTTGTTATTCGCGAAAAACCCGCTCGTTCCAGTGAAAACGCGCTAGCTTCGTGCCAAGCGCGCTTGGCGCGCTAGTTGGTACGTGTCCAGAAAAGCTGGATATGCTCAGAACAAGGCTCTTTTGAATGGTTTTAAAAACCATCCTCTAATACGGTGGACGTAAATTATGCGATTTCTTTAACAAAGCCAGTAGACTCAGTTTTGAGAGACCTGTTTAAAGCATAGGACAGGTGTCAGAGCTCTGTTAAAAAGTCAGTCATTGTCTGGAGTCATACGCCTCGAGAATTTTGACGTCCACATAATAAGGAAGCGAAAGCATTTGAACTTTTCTAGAACACTCGTTTCCGTCCCAGCATGCTTTCTTTGCTTATAAAGATTATTCGCGGCTGGCCGAAAGGAGCCGCCCGCCCCCCAGCCACTTTTTTCATACTAATGGAACGACTTAAGTCTAGAGTGCCAGTCAACATTTGCACATGCACAGCTTTAGCGAAGTAGGCTCAATAGGTTTGTAACATCCCGAGATGCATGTGTGGAAGCTATGTAATAATTTTGTAAAAGGAGGGTGCGAGCGTGGGATCAATGATTATCTGCACAAGGACAATATGTTGCACTATGTGTATGCAAATATGGAGATGTGCTGAAATATTTTGTAAAGATAAGCTAATCAGGATACTGCCAAAGAACTGTCGGAAATACCAAAAAGAACAAAATATCTGCAAGAAAATGCTTAATAATTCTTAAGTTTATGGACTTTTCCTTTTACAGCGGAGTTTCTTACACGCTGTTGTTGGAGATACAGATTGATGTTATTTATTTACAGCATAAGCCATGCAAAGCGGAGCTGCTGAAGTAGGTCTATGCGACACTTATTAGAACGAAATATTTCTTATAGTAAACCGACATTTAGCTCATACTTCAGTACAGTGGTCACACTGCACAAGCGTGCGACCACGACAATGTGCACTCCTGAAAACATTTCTCCATATCTTTCTATAGCGATAACGAAGTTCCACCTGGCTACCCAAGAAATGGCAGAAGTCTGGGCTCACCTGATACATCCACTCCTCAAGTGCTCCCCCGTAGTCATCATTTGGCAGCTCTTTAGCTTCGGTGATTGGCAATAGCTTTGTGTATCTTTCCACAGTTGGTTCATGATGCCTGCGATCTATGGTGTCTATATTTTACGCTTTTGCCTTACTGCGGTGGTGTAGAGCCTATAAAAACAGATACTCATTAGAACGTCTTGTTGAACTAGTTCGCAATTTTTCGCCATATTTGCATGGTGTGTAAAGGAACACTACACACAGGCCCATAGGCAAAGTGCAGCGTCCCGCCTATTTTTGAGTGTCATGTTCCACTGTAAGGTGAACTCAACAGACGACAAATACGCGCCATATGACATTGCTTGAAATTCATGGAAACCCGACATGAAAAGTCCGTTCATTATGAAATTTCTATTGCACGAATATGTAGCAGCATTGAAAATTAGTATTTGGATGTTCATCATTGCTGTTTTCTCAAATGTTGCCGGATAATACTAGACATAAGGTTGTTGAGCTTGTTTTCTGGATCGACGGAAGTTTTTAATTTATTTCTCAAGAATGAGGTAAATGACCGTTTTCTTCATTCTCTGCTTCTTCCTTCGACTTTCCCACTGCTGCTACTGCTGCTGCTGCTGCTTGCTGCTGCTGCTGCTGCTTGCTGCTGCTGCTGCTGCTTGCTGCTGCTGCTTGCTGCTGCTGCTGCTGCTGCTGCTGCTGCTGCTGCTGCTGCTGCTGCTGCTGCTGCTGCTGCTGCTGCTGCTTGCTGCTGCTGCTTGCTGCTTGCTGTTGCTGCTTGCTGCTTGCTGCTGCTGCTGCTTGCTGCTGCTGCTGCTTGCTGCTTGCTGCTTGCTGCTGCTGCTGCTGCTGCTGCTGCTGCTGCTGCTTGCTGCTGCTGCTGCTGCTGCTGCTGCTGCTGCTGCTGCTGCTGCTGCTTGCTGCTGCTGCTGCTGCTTGCTGCTGCTGCTGCTGCTGCTGCTGCTTGCTGCTGCTGCTGCTGCTGCTGCTGCTGCTGCTGCTGCTTGCTGCTGCTGCTGCTGCTGCTGCTGCTGCTGCTGCTGCTGCTGCTGCTGCTGCTGCTGCTGCTGCTGCTGCTGCTGCTGCTGCTGCTGCTGCTGCTGCTGCTGCTGCTGCTGCTGCTGCTGCTGCTGCTGCTGCTGCTTGCTGCTGCTGCTGCTGCTGCTGCTGCTGCTTGCTGCTGCTGCTGCTGCTTGCTGCTGCTGCTGCTGCTGCTGCTGCTGCTGCTTGCTGCTGCTGCTGCTGCTGCTGCTGCTGCTGCTGCTGCTTGCTGCTGCTGCTGCTGCTGCTGCTGCTGCTTGCTGCTGCTGCTGCTGCTGCTGCTTGCTGCTGCTTGCTTGCTGCTTGCTGCTTGCTGCTTGCTGCTTGCTTGCTGCTTGCTGCTTGCTTGCTCCTTGCTGCTTGCTTGCTCCTTGCTGCTTGCTTGCTCCTTGCTGCTTGCTTGCTCCTTGCTGCTTGCTGCTTGCTTGCTGCTTGCTGCTTGCTTGCTGCTTGCTGCTTGCTTGCTGCTTGCTGCTTGCTTGCTGCTTGCTGCTTGCTTGCTGCTTGCTTGCTGCTTGCTTGCTGCTTGCTGCTTGCTTGCTGCTTGCTTGCTGCTTGCTGCTTGCTGCTTGCTTGCTGCTTGCTGCTTGCTGCTGCTGCTTGCTGCTGCTGCTTGCTGCTGCTGCTTGCTGCTGCTGCTTGCTGCTGCTGCTGCTGCTGCTGCCGCCGCCGTCGCCGCTGCCGCCGCCGCCGCTGCCGCTACCGCTGCTGCCGCTGCTGCTGCCGCTGCCGCCGCTGCTGCTGCCGCCGCTGCTGCCGCCGCTGCCGCCGCTGCCGCCGCTGCCGCCGCTGCCGCCGCTGCCGCCGCTGCCGCTGCTGCCGCTGCCGCCGCTGCCGCCGCTGCTGCTTGCCGCTGCTGCCGCTGCTGCTTGCCGCTGCCGCCGCTGCCGCCGCTGCCGCCGCTGCTGCCGCTGCTGCCGCTGCCGCCGCTGCCGCTGCCGCCGCCGCCGCCGCTGCTGCCGCTGCCGCCGCTGCCGCTACTGCCGCTGCCGCTGCCGCTGCTGCCGCTGCCGCTTCCGCCGCTGCCGCTGCCGCTGCCGCCGCCGCCGCCGCCGCTGCCGCTGCTGCCGCTGCTGCTTGCCGCTGCTGCCGCTGCCGCCGCTGCTGCTTGCCGCTGCTGCTGCTTGCCGCTGCTGCTGCTTGCCGCTGCTGCCGCTGCTGCCGCTGCCGCCGCTGCCGCCGCCGCCGCCGCCGTTGCCGCCGGCGCCGCCGCTGCCGCCGTTGCCGCCGGCGCCGCCGCTGCCGCCGCCGCCACCGCCGCCGCCGCTGCTGCCGCTGCCGCTGCCGCTGCTGCCGCTGCCGCTGCCGCGGCCGCCGCCGCCGCCGCCGCCGCCGCCGCCGCCGCTGCCGCTGCTGCTGCTGCTGCTGCTGTCTGGCCCACCGCGTCGGCGGGTGGTTCAGAGCGTGTGTATACATGACAGTAACGAGCCAAAGAGCAAAAGTGACGGGAGATACTCGTTTGGACCCCACCGTGCCGAATGTGCACAATGCCTTCTGGAGCTCCCTGGGCGTCACCGTATTACGCTCTTGATAGCTGTAATTATCCGTGACCCCCCTTAAAAGCGCTGCAAAAACTTCAGCGGTTCCCTTTCTACTAAAGTGCGAGACCTGAGGGGACGTAGGTAGCACTGCAGAGGAGGAAGCAGAAGCAGTAGTTATACAAAGGAGAAGGGGGAGGTGACGTGAGTAGGCAAGGCAGACCTACCGCTATGAAACAGTGGTTTCTAGGAAAACTGGATTAGCTGAAGTTCAAGGCACAACACATTACGTTCCTACTATTTCTGCAAAATATACACCATGCAAATATGTCAAGCGGACAAATTGCGCAAGGTGTGTAGAAACAGAGCCGCAGTAATCATAGCACACCGAAGGTCCCAAGTGACATTAAGCAAGCGGTCATACGTCAAATCAACACTTCTGTGGCCGCCGCCTTAGCTTTGGGGTTATGGCACTGCCAGATGTCGCGGATTTGTTCCCGACCGCGGCAGCACAATTTCCGCGTGGGTAAACTAAAAAACGCAAGAGTACCTATATTTTGAGAAATGCTAAAGAACATCGCGCTTTCAAAATTATTCCAGAGTTCGTCACTACGGCGTGCCTCATAATCCAATTGTGGTTTTGGCACAAACAGCCCCCTAAACAGTTCTGCCACGATGCGATGTGCGATGTGAAGCAACGACATTGCCTAGCCCTCCCACAAGTTATGAAATATTGCACGCAACGCCTCAACCAACACCTCCTCCTGGGTATTCTGTGTACTACTGAAACAGCAGTGGCGCACGCAAGGTAACGTTTAACATTAACTCAACACTCTCTTGCGAGACTAAACGTTCAAGAGATTCAGTTTTCGCCGTCAACATCATTTCTTATTATCGTCCATCAAAACAGTCAGCACATAATGCTGCGCCTTCCTTGATTCCCAGAGTGCGTTGGATCAGCATATTCCTTACTTTGGCTGCATTTTCCTGCAGAATGGCCATAAGAGCAAAACTAACTTGTAATGGTTCAGAGCTAAGTACAGTGGTGGCGCAGAGGTAGAACACCCGCCTCGTGTGCAAGACGTCCGTGATTCGAATCCTAGTGCCGCACAATTTTACACCGGATTAAAAAAAATGCGCGTGTTCATAAAATTGCATAAACAGGCCTGGAGTGTCGCCTGATCCCGGTGACCAGAACCGGTAACGCACTCCCTCACCAGAGTAGGATTGGCCACCCTGGTGCAGCACTTGGCCACAACCTCCTATATGAGCACAAAAATCAAACCCCGGCCCTCAGTCCCCAGCAGCTACGAAGCGAATCAACACGGCGGCTGTCAGACCTGCGACGCAGCAGAGGGTGCTAAGAATCCCTGGCTCCGGACAGGCCTCCATTGAAATATGTAACTGGCAACGTTTAACGCTAGAACGTTATCTAGTGAGGCGAGTCTAGCAGTGCTATTGGAGGAACTAGAGGGCAGTAAATGGGATATAATAGGGTTCAGTGAAGTTATGAGGCCAAAAGAAGCATATACAGTGCTAAAAAGCGGGCACGTCCTGTGCTACCGGGGCTTAGCGGAGAAACGAGAACCTGATTAATAAGAATATAACTGGTAACATACAGGGATTCGATAGCATTAACGAAAGGGTGGCAGGTGTTGTGAAACTTAATAAGAGGTACAAAATGAAGGTTGTACAGGTCCACGCCCCTACATACAGTCATGATGACCAGGAAGTCCAAAGCTTTTGTGAAGACGTGGAATCGGCGACGGGTAAAGTCAAAACAAAATACACTATACTGATGGGCGACTTCAATGCCAAGGTAGGCAAGAAACAGGCTGGAGACAAAGCAGTGGGGGAATATGGCATAGGCACTAGGAATAGCAGGGGAGAGTTATAAGTAGAGTTTGCGAAACAGAATAATATGCGGATAATGAATACCTTCTTCCGCAAGCAGGATAGCCGCAAGTGTACGTGGAGGAGCCCGAACGGCAAGACTAGAAATGAAATAGACCTCATACTCTGCGCTAACCCTAGCATCATGCAAGATGTGGACGTGCTCAGCAAGGTGCGCTACAGTGACCATAAGATGGTAAGAACTCGAATTAGCCTAGACCTGAGGAGGGAACGGATGAAACTGGTACATAAGAAGCCGATCAATGTGCTAGCAGTATGAGGGAAAACAAAGCAAGCTCTTCAGCTTAAGGCCGCTGCCACGCAACGTCAAACTTCTTTTGTACAACGCTCTCTTCCTGAGTCACGTACACTACTGCTGCCTCGTGTGGAGTACGACGTCTGCTACGAACATAAACCGGTTATTCTTGCTTCAAAAAAAGGCAATACGTAGTATCTGTAATGCTTCAGTAGACGCTCACACTGCACCTCTATTCAAACAGTTGAATTTACTCACACTGCATTCTCTGTCGCAGTTGAGGCTGTTACTTGCCTATCGTAAAGAAGCAAAACAAAGCCAGCCATACATCACATCGTTAGCACAGCTAACTAGAAACAGAACAGAATATAATACACGGTCACCTGAACACTGGTATGTGCCGCACCCTCGCACTAACTATTCTCTTCAAATGTTGTACCACCGCTTACCACGCCTACTAAACACGCTTAAATGTAATAACATAGATGTCACCTCCTGTCCTGTATCGCATTTATATGAGCAATTTCAGTGACATTTTGAAGACGATTTAATGTGTTGTTTGTGACTGTTTTCTGAAGTAGACTGTCGTCACACATCTCAATTTGATATTAGCCTCTGTCAAATCATGTCTTATTCTTTCCTACAATGATTACCTTGTTCTATTGCTGCTTCTTTTGTACAATACTGTAAACTGTGGATTTCGCGTAGTTATTTATGATTTGTAATGTTTATTTGTTTGTTTGTTTTCGCTTATGTATTGTTTTGTCGGTTCTAAATTAGTGCCTGTGCCTTCTGCTGCTGCCCTCAGACCGGGTTTTAAGGCCAGTCAAGTTGCTGCGAGCAACTTTTTCCTTAAATCCCCCCATAAATTGTACGTTTATGGAAATAAAGGCATTTGTATTGTATTGTATTGTATCAAGCCACAGAACAGGTATTCGGCTTTAAATCAGGAAGAGGACCTTAGTGTTGAAGCAATGAACGACAATCTTGTGGGCATCATTAGGGAGTGTGCAATAGAAGTCGGTGGTAACTCTGTTAGACAGCATACCAGTAAGCTATCGCAGCAGTGAAAGACCTGATCAAGAAACGCCACTGTATGAAAGCCTCTAACCCTAGAGCTGGAATAGAAGTGCAAGAACTTTGGAATTTAATCAACAAGCGTAAGACAGCTGACATAAGGAAGTATAATATGGATAGAATTGAACATGCTCTGAGGAACGGAGGAAGCCTAAAAACAGTGAAGAAGTAATTAGGAATTGGCAAGAATCAGATGTATGCGTTAAGAGACAAAGCCGGCAATATCATTACTAAGATGGATGAGATAGTTCAAGTGGCTGAGGAGTTCTATAGAGATTTACACAGTACTAGTGGCACCCACGATGATAATGTAAGAGAGAATAGTCTAGAGGAATTCGAAATCCCACAGGTAACGCCGGAAGAATTAAAGAAAGCCTTGGGAGATATGCAACGGGGAAGGCAGCTGGGGAGGATTTGTTGAAGGATGGTGGGCAGATTGTTCCAGAGAAACTGGCCACGCTGTATACGCAATACCTCATGACTACGAGCGTACCGGAATCTTGGAAAAACGCTAACATAATCCTAATCCATAAGAAAGGGGACGCAAAAGACTTGAAAAATTATAGACCGATGAGCTTACTGTCCGTTGCCTACAAAGTATTTACTAAGGTATTTGCAAATAGAATCAGGAACTCTTTAGACTTCTGTCAACCAAAGGACGAGGCAGGATTCCGTAAAGGCTACTCAACAATAGACCATATTCACACTATCAATCAGGTGATGGAAAAATGTGCGGACTATAACAAACCCTTGTAATAGCTTTCATTGATTACAAGAAAGCCTTTGATTCAGTCGAAACCTCCGCAGTCGTGGAGGCATGAAGGAATAAGGGTGTACACGAGCCGTACGTAAAAATACTGAAAGATATCTATAGCGGCTCCACAGCCACCGTAGTCATCCATAAAGAAAGCAACAAAATTCCAATAAAGAAAGGCGTCAGGCAGGGAGATAAGATCTCTCCAATGCTATTCACGGCGTGTTTACAGGAGGTATTCAGATACCTGAATTGGTGATAAATGTTAATGGAGAATACCTGAGTAACTTGCGATTCGCTGATGATATTGCCTTGCTTAGTTACTCAGGGGACAAATTGCAATCCATGCTCACTGACCTGGAGAGGCAAAGCAGAAGAGCGGGTCTAAAATTCACCTGCAGAAAATTAAAGTAATGTTTAACACTCTCGGGAGAGAACAGCAGTTCAGATCAAGAACAGCAGGTTGCCATTATCCCTCAAGAGAAAAGTGTATAATAGCTGCGTCTTACTGCGACGACCCCCTTATGGGGGCATAAGGTTCGTGTTCTCAATGTTTTAACGGTTCTCTTGGGCGGAGCCTCCGAGAACACAATTGAGTACAAAGCCGTTGGTTTGAACACACACACGAAGACTTTTAATCAAAAATAAAAAGGCATAAAGCAAATAGAACGAAACAAAAAGCATGCATAATATAAACATTCAAGAAAACATTGCGGTAAGGAACACACTTAGGGCTTTAACGAGGGCGCGAGTCCGGGCTTGCCACGAGGGCGGGGACGCGTCGCAGTCTCGACGCGGCAACGCGGCGACAAGCTGGCAGAAGGAGTGGCGCCGGTCTCACCAAAGGTCGCGGCGTAGGTCGACCGACCGGGCGCCGGGAGCGCGCCAGCTCTGGCGAGGCGAGGTAACGCTGGCGGCTGGGTGGCAGGAGTGGACGGCGGCGGCGTTCTGGCCGGGCAGAGAGCTCGGGCCCGTAGCCCGACTGCTCCCCTCTAGCCCACGGCGCGGAAGCTCGAACGCCGGCCTCGGGCAGCGGGCGGCACGGCAGACGGGGGTGGCGTTCTGGCCGGGCAGCTGGCGTAGAACTCGGGCCCGTAGCCCGACTGTTCTTGTCCTGCCCACTGGCGCAGAAGCTCACCGGCGTTGAGGAGCTGACGGCACGCTCGGGTAGACGGGCGACGCACAGGAACAGGTTGGCAGGAGGCTCCGGGCGGGTGAAGTCCTGGTGGGCTCGGGTGCGGAACCTGACGGCCCGCCTTCAACGCCCGCTCCGGTGGTTGACCTCCTCCTGCCGTCGCTTCCTGGGACTCTCCTGGCGTCTCCCCGGCGTCTCCCTGCGTGTCCTCTTGCGTGTCGCCCCGTTCTGCCAGCGCACCACGCTTTTTCTTGTGGTCTGGCCGATTTGGCATCTACTGATTGGCTGCCCGACGCTCCGTGGTATTTCTTTATTGGTTGCTTTTTCCTTTTTGTTGTCTTTCCTGCGCCGCGCTTTCTCATGCCGGATGCTCTTCTGCGTCGTTGTTTTCCTTCTTCCACCTCGGCGCGCGTGCACTCAGCGTCGTCTGCTCTCGACCGTCCCGATCGCCACACCATGTCGCGCACCACACATCACACAAGCCCCTTTTTTAACAAGTTTTCCTGAAGAAAAACTGCCGCTCAGTGCGTGACATAGTTCACAACATTACAGTCATGGACTGTCCACGATATTGCGCACAACACCACAGTCATGATCTGTCCACGAGATTGCGCTGTATGGTTCAAACGCACAGTTCACTGAGCACGCAGATAATACATTAAAGGAAAACACTAATTCAAAGAAAGCATACCAAGAAAAAAAGAAACAAAGAAACTAGCATCAAACACTAACAGCATAGCATTACAATAACATAACCTTGCTTGGGTAACAATACCATTTATAGGCGTAGGGTTGTAGTTTCCCCTGTATTCAACTCAAGTAGTCCCCCCCACGACGTTCCGGACGTTGACCTTCTTGAAGGTCATCGCCCACCTTAATTGCTTCTGTACCCGGGCTCTCATTTGTTGTGAAGGTAGGTATAGGGGTGTCTGTCTCGCCCTCCTCCACCACGATGAATGAAGCTGACTGTGGGGAACTCCCCGGTTCACGCTCTTCATAGCACTTCAGCATGTTAATATGGAACAGTTTTGTGGTATGTCACAAGTCCAGCCAGTAATCAAAGTTGCTTTTCTTTCCTGTGACCAAGAAAGGCCCCTTCCAGTGCATCGACCGTTTGATGGCTGTCGTTGGAAGCAGGATAAGGGCACGGTCACCAACTTTCAGCTGGCGTATCTTGCTCTTAGGATACGTTCGCTGGCAAGTGTCACAAGAGCGTACGTATCTTCTCACTGCTTCTTGGACTCCTGGCCAGTAGAAGGATTTTCGAACACGATCGATCGTTCTCTTGATTCCTTGGTGTCCTGCCATCAGGCTTTCGTGCGCCCAAGTGAGCACTTCGCCACGCAATTTTTGGGGCATTACCACTTGTTGGATCGTTTTGCCCGAGGACAGCCGGCAACAACGATATAGCACTCCCTTTACTACTTCGAATGAGTAGGATGCCAATCTTTTGCCCTGTAACACTTGACCCACTTTGTTCCTGCAAGACTTTAAGGTCTTATCTTCGTTCTGGGCCGTGGTAAGGTCCTGCCTGGTTATTTTCAAGGCGCTGATATTGATAGTGGATGTTTTCGGCTGTTGGTCTCGGCCCTTGATGCCGACCAGCAAAGCATCCGGGGGATGGTCTTCTCCCATGGTTCTTTTCGGACTTGCTATACCATCTACGATGGGCTTCCTCAGTCTTTTTGTCTAGGTTTTATCTGGATCATGAGGTTCTCGTGAGCCTGGTACATTTCCGATAATAACATCGTATAGAGGAGCTGTCATACACTTTACAATCGCTGTACCAGAAAAATAAGGTGAAATAATTTCAACCTTGGCCTCGGGAATTTCAATGCTGCTGCCATCCGCCAGGACAAGCTTAGCGGTGGTACCTGTCAGAGCCTTGTCTGGTACGAGGGAACGACGCACGACCAGCGTGTTGCTTCCCGTATCTCGCAAGACTGACGCGGTCTGTCCGAAGACGAAGCCCTTTAGCGCTGGGATCTTGCGTGCCACATTCCTCGTGGGAGTCTTCACCGTGCTAACTACGTCTTGTTCAACGACTACTGCGTTTGACTCTTCCAGGCGCTCTTCTGGCGACAATAGGCAAGACGTCCTTGGTGGATCTTTTTTCTTGGTGCAGGCTTTGACATCATGCCCGGGCTTACGGCAATACCCGCAGTACGGTTGCCTCTGCTTAGATCGGCAGTCTGATGCCCCATGACCCAGTTTTCCACATACGAAGCATCGCATTGGAACTCTCTCAGATGGGCTTCCGGTTTTCTCCGTAGGGTTACTGTCTTCCGATTTCTGCCGGAACACTAACAAATTGGGCTGTCTCTGAGCCTCTAGGAAATTATCGGCAGCTTCGGCCATGTCATCTAGCTGGCGGTAGCTCTTCTCGCGCAGGAAGAGTCCTAACCGATGATGACAGTTGTTCAGAAACTGTTCCGTCACCACCAGGTTGCGAAGTGCCAAATACTCTTTTTTGGTTTTGGACCTTTCCACCCACCGATCAAAGAAACTCTGTAGCCTAGTTGCGTACTGCTTTCCAGTTTCGCCATCTTGGGGTTTGCTCTGTCGGGACTTCTCCCGATAGCATTCTGCCGTAAACCGAAAACGCTGGAGCAACGCCAACTTGGCTTTATCGTAGTCGAGGGAGTCTTCTGGAGACAGACGTCCAAAGACTTTCAGCGCTTCTCCGCTCAGGCATAAACTTAGAGCCGTGGCCTATTTGTCTCTATGGCCATTCTTGTCCGGTGGCGACGCTTTCGAACCTTTTTAAGTAGGCATCCAAGTCGTCCCGGTTTTCGTTGAATCCCGGCATCAAACTGTGAGGATTTACGCTGAATAAGGCACTCCCTCCTGACCCTCGGTCAGCTGTCCTTGCAGCGTCCGTTGCCGCCATTTGGAGGCGCAACTGAAGCGTTCGCTCCTTCATTTCCAGCTGCCATTGGCTCGCCTCGCCACGATTGCCCTCAGCTTCCGCGACTTTAAGTCGTAACTGTAAATTTTTCTCCTCTAATATAAGCTCCTGCTTTTTAGCCTCGCGCTCCGCGGCCCGCTCTTCTCGCGCCCGCGCTTCCTTCTCGTTCAACCATGCCCTCAACTCCGCACCTTCTAGCCCCATGCGTTCGGCTAGCGCTAACAAGTCTCGTGTGTTAGTCATGGTTCCTAGGCGCTAGAAAAAAGATCCAAACGAACGGCTTTGTCCTGTCGCGGACGCCAATTTGTGACGACCCCCTTATGGGGCCAAAGGTTCGTGTACTCAATATTTCAGCGGTTCTCTGAGGCGGAGCCTCCGAGAACCCAATTGAGGACAAAGCCGTTGGTTTGAACACACACACAAAGACTTTTAATCAAACTAAAAGCCATAAAGCAAATAAAAAGAAATAGAAAGCATGCATAAAATAAACACTCAAGCGGACATTGCGGTAAGGAACACACATAGGGCTTGCATGTGGTTAACGAGGGCGCGAGTCTGGGCTTGCCACAAGGGCGGGGACGCGTCGCAGTCTCGACGCGGCAAAGCGGTGAGAAGCTGGCAGAAGGAGTGGCGCCGGTCTCACCAAAGGTCGCGGCGTAGGTCGACCGCCCGGGCGCCGGGAGCGCGCCAGCTCTGGCGAGGCGAGGTAACGCTGGCGGCTGGGTGGCAGGAGTGGACGGCGGCGGCGTTCTGGCCGGCCAGAGAGCTCGGGCCCGTAGCCCGACTGCGCCCCTCTCACCCACGGCGCAGAAGCTCGAACGGCGGCCTCGGGCAGCAGGCGGCACGGCAGACGGGGGTGGCGTTCTGGCCGGGCAGCTGGCGTAGAACTCGGGCCCGTAGCCCGACTGTTCTTGTCCTGCCCACTGGCGCAGAAGCTCACCGGCGTTGAGGAGCTGACGACACGCTCGGGTAGACGGGCGACACACAGGAACAGGTTGGCAGGAGGCCCCGGGCGGGTGAAGTCCTGGTGGGGTCGGGTCCGGAACCCGACGGCCTGTCTTCAACGCCCGCTCCGGTGGTTGACCTCCTCCTGCCGTCGCTTCCTAAGACTCTCCTGGCGTCTCCCCGGCGTCTCCCTACGTGTCCTCTTGCGTGTCGCCCCGTTCTGCCAGCGCACCACGCTTTTTCTTGTGGTCTGGCCGATTTGGCATTTACTGATTGGCTGCCCGACGCTCCGTGGTCTTTCTTGATTGGTTGCTTTTTTCTTTTTGTTGTCTTTCCTGCGACGCCGGATACTCTTCGGCGTCGTTGTTTTCCTTCTTCCACCTCGGCGCGCGTGCACTCAGCGTCGTCTGCTCTCGACCGTCCCGATCGGCACACCATGTCGCGCACCACGCATCACACTTACCAGCACTCACCTACGGGGCAGAAACCTGGAGGCGTACGAAAAGTGTTCTACTTAAATTGAGGACCACGCAACAAGCTATGGAAAGAAGAATGATAGGTGTAACGTTAAGGGATAAGAAAAGAGCAGATTGGGTCAGGGAACAAACGCGAATTAATGATATCTTAGATGAAATCAAGAAAAAGAAAAGGGCATGGGCAGGACACGTAATGAGGAGGGAAGATAACCGATGGTCATTGAGAGTTACGGAATGGATTCCAAGGGAAGGGAAGCGTAGCAGAGGGCGGCAGAAAGTTAGGTCGGCGGATGAGATTAAGAAGTTTACAGGGACAACATGGCCGCAAATAGTACATGACCGGCGTGTTGGACGAGTATGGGAGAGGCCTTTGCCCTGCAGTGGGCAAAACCAGGCTGATGATGATGATGATGATGATGGTTTAGAGCTATTGGGCAACTTAGCATTGGAATTTATGCCCCGGACAGACTCATGTTACAAAGCGGCAAGTAAACTTAGGGAGGACGAGCAGTACGCGGCAACTGGCTTTGCTGTATCGTATGTTGTGGCGCCAAGTGCGGTGCGACTTTCTATGAGAACGTGAATTCGCTGATTGTAATCAAAATTCGCTGGGCTATATAGTTTAGCCAGTAATTTGGAACATCTCGCGCCGCCGATGAGCCAGTGATAAATAGAAAGTGACATGTACGCGGTTTGTTTGTGATGGCGGAACAATTTTCGCTGCGTAACGTAACATTGCACCAGGCGCCGTTTCGGACGACGCGGAAAAGACAGCGCTCCCCACGCTCATTCCACTTGAGCCGAGCCCTGTCATTTGGTTTCTGTACGAAAGTAATGAATTAGAGAAGCACATAGTTGCAAGCACAGATAACTTCTTATCTTTAACTTCATCGATCATGAAATGTTCTTTCAGCCCAACATAATTAACAGCTATCTACAGAAATCCTATTTTGGCCGCATTCGCGTAGTCCCTTTCTGTTAAGTTGTCAGAGCAGAGGCCGTAGCCGTTGTACATCTGCTCCCATATAAACCATGTGAGGACTCCCCATTTAGCGTAAGCACCATACGTCACTTCTGACAAATAAGGAGCCAACAAACACTGACACCAAGGAAAGCATAGGGGTAATTACGTGTGCTTAATAAATGAAATGAAGAAACGCTAAGTTAATGGAAATGAAAGTGAATAAAAAACAACTTCCCGCAGGAGGGAAACGATCCCACAACCGTCGCATGTGAGAGAAGATTTTTGCGCTCCCAGGATTCAAGACGAAGCTGTTGGATTCTGGGCACATGTAAACGAACCTCTTGAGAATTTGAAGATAAAAAGAACCTTTCAAAATATCTATGACAGCGTTCTGCGGTAGGTCCGGTAGCGGTATCCTGGGGTTTCCGTGCGGGCGACAGGCAGCCCCACTTCTCGTCGTGCCGGCCTCCTGCTGACAGGTTACCGCAGGCGCTCGATATGCTCAGAGGATGAAGTTAGACCCAGCCTATCGCCTGCGCACAGCCACTTAGGTCTCAAGTTCATAATATATCCTGCGTACTTACAGCAAATTCAGAACACTGATGCTGCTTTTGTAAGCCTTCTGTCCTATCCTCGGCTGCCGTCACTGAGCTTCACCATAGCCTTACCACCTTGTTATAATAGCAGGTGGCCTAAATGACCTCCTAAAAAGGAAACAGAAAGGACTAGCCAAGCGCTTGGCTAAGGGTGTAGACGATTTGCGCGAGTTATCCCCTTGGGTGCAGATTGTGGTGTCCACAATGGCGGAGGTGCCTGTACGTGTCAGTCACGTACCCAGAGCCGTATTGACTACTAATGAGGCCATATGGAAAATGAGCCGAGAGAAAGGCTACGAGGTTGCCGAAGTAAACAGGAAAGTGGGAAGGTGGGGCGGTTTTCCACTAGACGGGATCCACTTCAATTACATGCTAATTCGAGAAGTGGGCTGGCGACTTGCTGGTCGCGCTGTTGCTTTTTTAGGCGGCGCACCGGTGCTCAGAAGGCTAGAGGAGGTAGTAATGTAGAAGGTCCCCTAAGGTAAGGTCGGAATAGCATCGCCGTCAATAAGAGAACAAGGAGGAAAGCAAGAAAAAGATCTTGCCATGCAATTCGCTACATAAACATGCAGGGCGGCCGAAGAAAGGTAAAGTGGGCAAAGATTGAGGATCAGTTAAAGACAGAACGAGTAGGGGTGTACGCGGTTACAGAAATGCACCTTACAGACTGGGAAGAGCCGCCAGTGGATGAGAACTATGTTTGCGAAGACTACAACAGAATTAAGTGGGAAAAAGGAAGCGGGGAGTCGGAATGCTCATCCGTCAAGGAGCGAAAGGAAAAAAAAGTAAACATTAAATCTCAATGGCATCTTTGGTTATCAGGTACAAGAAGTGGGAGAAAACTTGGCGGAGCGTTCCGTAATTGTGAACCGGAAATAATTGCACATAGAAGAATAAAGTTAGTGGAATGTATGAGCGCTGATATTAAGGGTTTCGGGAATGATGCAGAAATTGTCCTATTAGGCGATATGAATGCCCAAATACGATTTAGAAGGCTATACCGGCAACAACGAGTAGTGAATGCTAGAACTTTGCTAGCAACATAGCCACGTTATCGCGAATACAGGCCTAAGCGTGAAGGGCAGATCACGTAGGAAGTGGGAAACCGCCAATCAACTATTGATTACTGTCTGATGAGAGAAGGAATTCATGATAAGTTGAGATAAATCGTCATTGATGAGGAAGGGTATAGGAACAATTGGAGTGACGCTAAACGCATCATTTTGAAAATGCGAAATGTAGTTGGGAAAGCGAGCAAGGAGTGCAACATGGCCAGTCCAAACTTGAACGCTGAACAAATAACAAATATAGTCACTTGAGTCTAGCAAGAACTTTGTAAATGTCCAAGTAAATAATGTGAACATAGTGAACGTATCAGTGTGATAACGACACAAATACGGGAAGAGAAACAACGTGTTCTTTGGAAAGGAAAAAAGAAACTGAAAAGCTCATGAAGGAAGAACAGGCAGATACGGGCAGCGATATCGGCGTGACAGAAAGTATCCCGAGAGCACAGGCAGGCAAAGAAGGCGCAGTTGCCGCAGGAAGAAGCAACCAGTAAGTGGGAAATATACTGGGAGAAAACGTTTATGGTTCAAATACTGCTGCGAGCAAAGACAAAAGGTAAAAGGCAACGTTGGTCGTCAGAATTACGTGAAAAAAAAAACAAGGCCGCCCGTAGAATATTTTGGAACCTCATAACATTATTAGGCAGGAAGTCCAGAACAATACAACAACATATCCTAGACGCAGATGGAAGCAAACTGGAAAGGGAAGCGCCAACAGATTACGTCCGAAAAATACCAGCCGAACCTCGCCGAGGAAATGACAAGATTGCATTTGTAGAAAAAATGCGCATGAAAGAGAACCAGGTGGAAAGGAAGCTGGCGCTCAAAAACTTCAGCTGGAAGAAAGCCGAAGAGAAAATTCTTAAGCATACAGCCACAGGGCTAGATGAGGTTTCCATTAGGCTGATTAATAAACTAGCAAGAAAAAGTAAGGAAGCTCTCGTGAATACAGTGGAAAAAACATAATAACATAGACGAATACCATACAGTTGGCGACAAAGTAGAATGAATTCAAGTGATAAAAGTAAGGGGGCGAAAGATAGAAATCACTCGTATCGACCATTGACCATTACATCGGTAATATGCAGGCTAGCAATTCAGGCAATCAAATTAAAACTGCAAACTTTAGAATAGGTGGGCCTTTGGACGATAACTTATTGGTTCTTACTAAGTGTATTTACATATGACGAGTATAAAGCAGACCATTATATGTGGCCTTTTTAGACATATGAAAACGCAGTCCGCTACATCTTGTGGAATGTTCTGAAAAAGGAGGGCTTAGGTGACAATTTTCTACAGCTTTTGAAAATACCAAGAATTTAATTATTAAAATAAGTGTATCTAGAATAAATTTACCTAGAAAATACTGTTCGCATTGAATGTGAAGGGATCAGGGGCCAGGAGAAAGTTGATATTAACAAGGGACTCAGGCAGGGGTGCCCTTTACCCCCACTGCTGTTTATCGTGTACATAGCGAGGATGGAGAGGACGCTAGAAGGAAGTAATATCGGGTTTAATTTCTCATACAAACAGGCGGGTACAGTAGTCTAGCAGCAGCTTGCATGTTTATTTTAGGCGGTCAACATTGTGTTGCTAGCTAACAAGCAAAGTGATTTACAACGCCTCGCTAATATCTGTGGACAGGAAGGCAAGAATTTAGGTTTGAAATAAAGTTTTAGAAAATCAAACGTTATAGTATTCATTTAGGATAGTGAAGAGACCTTGTCAATACAGGGCCAGGAACTACCTTGTGTAAGAGAATATAAACACAGGAAGACAGGAAAAAATAGTAACAGTGAAGGGGAAGAGAAATGCAGCCATAATGAAACATGGAATGCAATGGGGATACAATAGGTACGAGGTGCTCCGGGTTATGTAGAAATGTGTAATGGTTCCAGTACATACGTCTGGGAATGCGGTTGTTTTCTTAACATCAGCGGAACAAGCAGAACATGCTGGCAACAAAAGGTCAGTGGGGCGCATCGCATTGGGTGCTCACGGGAAGACTACAAATGAAGCTCTTAAGGGTGATTTGACTGGACTAGTTTTGAAGGGACTGAAGCTCACAGTAAAACTGATTACGACGAAAGACTGAGGAATATGAAAGGAAGTAAATGGGCTGGAAGTGTACTGAGGTATCTATACAGCAAACAACATTGATTCACAGTTGAGGAAAGAACTAGGAAGCTTACCAGAAAGTATACGGCCTGTAGGGTGGGCAACACAGCAACAAAAAACGTTAAGCGGAAAATCAGAGAGGCCGAAATAATCTCATGGGTGGCGGCAATTCAGAAGAACCTTGTCATGAGTAACTGCTTCACAGGGAAAAAACGAAGTAAGGAAAGAAACAATTTATGATAACTTAAAGGGAAGCTTTTTTTTTTTTCTTTATTGCCTTTTCACAAACGCAAACAAGAAGATCAAATACACGACATGTACATATTCTAAAAACACCAGCCACAGCTCGGCCAGTGTAAGGTGTTCAAAAGGGCTTCACAGAAGCCAATTGATCTAATACAGGAAGCCATTCCGGGGGTTCACATAGTTATCTGAACAAGTCGCGTGTGTATATAATGCTCTCAACAAAATAGTGTCTTGCTGAGTGAGCCTGTATATGACAATGCCTGATGTCCATTCTCGTCTTCCACACGCTGTGCATGCAAAGCAGCATTAGCATATCACTCGGCGTTTCCCCTGTTTCAGCACGTGGAAGAAACCGGATTCCAAAAGGGCTTATCGGCAGTTCTTTTTTAAGTGTTCTTTGTAGGACGTCCCACAGAAAAACGGCGTCATGGCAGTCAATAAAAATATGCTCGATTGATTCTGGCTTATTACAGATTAAGCAGTTTACCGACCAAGGTACAAAAAGACCTTTGCTTTGTAACCATGGCTTTACAGGGAGAGTGTCGGTATGTAATTGAAAAAAGAACGTTTTAGCAGAGGGTCTCACTGGCATTTTTTTAACGCGCTTTAGCACATCGCGCTCAGGACCTAGCCTGTAGGCAGCTCGGTAAACCGGTAATGGTAAAAATACATCGAGAATATCAGAATACAAACGCTTTTTCGTGGCATCACACACGTATTCATATGAGAACCTTGCCTTGAGCAGGCGTACAGAAGTAACCACTTCACGCAAATAAGGACTGAGCGGTAGCTCATCACTTTCCATGCGAGATCGGGATGCCTTAAAGCACGCACCTATGCAGCGAGATATAAGAACGAAGAAGAAGCATGTGCTTGGGCTACAGTAAAGCTAGGGAATCAATTCAGCATGTTTTATTAGCATGTGAAGACGCCCGCCCAGCGGTCTATTTAGGCACCACTGGCCTCCTTGAAGCCCTATGGTTCATCGAAAGCAGTCGAAAAGTAAACATGTCCGCAACAGAGATTAATGAGCGGCGAATGGAAGATTGGTGGAAGAAAAGTAGGGAAACGGCAGAAAACGGAGACGCACAAAAGCAAAGATTGCAATAAGGGGTAAAAAAGTTTTCTTGTTAGAGTTCATAGTTCATTTTATTTCTTTTTTCACTTAGGTAGGACTTCAGGCAGTATAAAAGCAAGAGCTTGTTGGCACAGCCCAGCGCCTCGTTCCGAAAGGGACGCTCACAACTTAAATCCCTCCATCAATTGAAGCGCCACTTAAACAAACATCTTTGGTAGGTTTGACACCCGCAGTGGCTTGAACAGTTTGGAAATCTTAGTCCCAAGACCATGTTCGAAAAGTGGGACTATTGCAAGTACGGTATCCCTCTTAGGCGGCTTTTTCTTGCCACGCAATGGCCGAATTTGACTGAAGAGTCATTGCGGCGTCTACAAGTGCTCGTTCGACGTTATCTTCATAAGGCCACTCAGCAGTCATCGCATCAGTAGGGTCAAACTTTCAGAAATTCAGTGCTTATTCCTGATGTCATAATAATTGTGGTATTATCCTGATCGCGTGAGGACGGCTTTTTAATTGGGTAACTTTTTGGGAGGATAGCAGCAAATAATAATTTTTAAGTAACGCTTTTAAGCACTGCAAACATCCTACATCTCCTTGCTGGTCATTGTGCATCACAATACATCACATTGCTGGTACTTGAAAAATTATAACTAGCCAGATAAATCAAGGTTTCTTGCCGGATACTATCAGGGAGTAGTATGGTAAATGGCCAGATTCAACAGTGCCAAGCCTGAGCATATTGGCCACCTACTTCTTGACCATATGGTATGCTTTGACATCAATGCATTTTGTTGTCGTTTGCAACAAGATCAATTTCTCTGTATATTCTGAGAATACGTCCTTCTTTGCTGCTCGAAAGTTTTAGAAATTACAATGTTCATTACAATTACAAGTTCATTCGGAGTAGAATATCCTTAGCAAGAGACGGCACAATCTTGTAAAAGGCTGCATCTTGCCGTAGAGTAAGTGTGAAAGTGCTTTTCTGTTTACCAAGTGTGACATGTACGAAGAAGTGGTACATGGTCAGGTATTTAGGTGGCTTTGGAAACGAAACAAAATTCTTTGAATTATAAATTCGAATGAATATTATCATTAGTTGTGTCCTGTCAGGCCTTTCGGCGCAATATGGTCAAATGTGGTACAAATATGCGGTGTTTTATTGTAAATGAAACAGAAACATATTTTTGACATTTCATAAATACTTTTAAAATTATCCCAAAATGCGTAATATATCTCGTTAAAGCATCAGCAAGTAAGACTAACATGATTATATATTGTTTTACAGCTCTTCGCGAACTTGGTAGAACCTGCTGTTCGCGCTGAGTCTATTTACAATAATAAAGCTTGTGTTGCGGCGGGGAAGTAAATTAGAGCAAAAATTTGCTGGTGTATTAGTATATATCATTTATTACTAGAGTATAGTTTTTTTATTTATTATAGTTTACTAATACATACGCTGAAACAAAAGTTGTGTGCCGCATTCACAATAATACCTAGGCCCTCAATAAACGCACGTCTATGTAACGCACAGAATTCGTTTGTTCAGCAGTACTCGCTCATGATTTCATGTCTTCAGGCAATTGCTCAATAATTGTGAGCTTTTCTTGGTAGCTCGTGAAAGCTTTATGTACTTTCGTGATATCAGAAAATTCGTCATTGCAGGGTAAAAGTACAGCGCTATCTGGTTGCTGACTAGCACATGCCTAAACACCAAAGCTTGCCCACTTTTACGGTAAAAATTTCTCTCTGCAGTGACCGAAGATTCAAGTCACCCTATACTGAACTGTGATCCATAACTGATACTTATGCTTTATGCACTCTTCTTGGCAGCAAACACCGTGGTTGTCCGCCTCATTTTTTGATTGATATTCCCAAGCATACCGTGAAAGTCATTGCTAAAGCCTCCACATCAAGGAACTGATCAAATGACAACATCGCTTAATGTGTGCACGGGGTTGCTGAATTCCTGAACAGGTTAGGCGTGTGTTGAGCCTTGGGCCCAAGTTTGCCACGGAACCTGCCAATTCGCTGCAGGAGCTTATCTCCTACGTCAGGCAATTAGCCCCAGAGGTTCCCGAGGTCGTAGTGGGCAGGTGCGTGGTGGAATGTGCTGATGTGATTTCGCGCTTCAAACCTCCAAGCAAAAAGCTTCCACTCAAGAAGGCGTTGGGTTACTTTAAAGAGCACTACCTTGCTCTTTTGCTTTCAGACAGAGAAGGGGGATTTGCGGTTTTGCCTAAGTTATTCCACACGAAAGATACCACTGCCGTCGATTCTGCCTTTCCACACTTTGTTGCGATTTTGTTGCCCAAAGTTAAACCCGAAGAAAAAAGCTGTGCAATGCGTTGGGTTTTGAAAACCTGTCCAAAACCGTCGATAAGTGCAAGAAACTGAGCCTTAACATCTTTTTCAACGGTGAAGACACAGGAAATTGACTGCCGCTAGCGGGTTATTGTAACAGAAATACGGACGTGGCAGAAATCTGTGGTGCTATTCTTACAACAAAGACTCGCCTACTGTTAACGACCCTATTTTAATAAGGAACTCGGACGCTTTGACAAGTTTTCTCAAAGAGAATAACAAGGGTTTACAGGCCTTTTGAGTTCACATAAAATATTAATATTATTCTTTACCGCACGACAAGTTGTTGCGTGTGTTGAGGACCCCGTTGATCCCTTTGGTGCAATAACTTTCTAGAATCGCACTGGTGTTCATAACAACAGCCTCACTGAACGTTTATCGTTTTACATAAAATTGACTTCTGCACCTTTTAATTACCGGACGAACGTTCAAGACAGTGGTGTGTGCGTTGGCACATGCTTGGCCCCCGTCCTAAGTGACATCTACCTGGCTCATCATTACCGGTGGCTATTGAACATGCTAGATAAAAGAAGTGTCGTCAAAGTACGCCGTATTATAGATGATATTTTGGTGCTTGTAGATTGAGACAACGCTGCTTTCCAGCCCACATCAGACCAAATCGTGAAAACTTTTAACAGTTGCTTTCATCCGTTTATGTTCACCCATGAGAGGCCCACTGGCAACAGCTTACGATTTTTACTCCTCAATGTACTTCTTTAACGTGACCATGTATGCTGGATGTACGAACCAAGAAGCGGGAAACCTCTTTTATTATTTGACTCAGCCCTTTCTAAGCTGCTTAAGCGAAGCATCACTAATCTTTGTCTTACTAATGCCCTCAGGAAATCCTGTCATCATGCCATGCAGCGTAGTTTTGCAGGTCAAGTTGATCGACTTTTGTGTGCCGGTTACCCGGCCACAAATGAGCTCCTAGCTGGTGGCTCCCCGATACGGGGCAAAGGCAGGCAAAATAAGGCGAAAGCCTTCAGTTGCTCATGGCTCCGATGGTCTTGTAAAAAACGCGCCATACGGTACAGTGACACAAAAATTATCACCATCAGCTAGGGCTCATAGTCCATAAGAAAAAAAAAATAACAATCTCTCATCCGTCTCGCAATGCAGAGCCTACGAGCACTTATCAAAGTGAAGCGTAAAGTGGATACTTTCAGTGGAATCACGCATATAACGTACAGAAACGCTGCGTCTAGTCGAGTAATACAAAAAAAAAAAGCCTGCGACCTACTCAAAAGTAGGCAGAGATTAACTGTTAAGGATCTCGATAATGAGTTTAACCACCACCTTTCGAGTTTTGGAGCGTCGGATGGGACCACTAGTGAGTATATTGAAACATATATAGAGCACAATTTGCCACGAACTTTATTCTTTTACCCGGTTACCCAAGCTGAAATTGCTTGTACAATTAACAGTCTTAAAAGTAATGTTTCATGTGCTTTCGATAGCATTAAAGGCGACCCAAATAAAGTGCGTTCATATTTGCTATCCGACGTAGTTTGCCACTTAATGAATACCATTTTATTGACAGGAATATTTTCGAATAAAATGAAAGTTGCTAGGGTTTCAGTTCTTCACAAAGTTGGTCCTCTTGACTGTATTTCTAACTACAGACTAATATCAGTACTTCCGCTATTTTCCAAAATAGCAGAGAAACTTATGATTTCTACAATTTCGCAGCATTTCTGTAAGCACAACCTAATAAACAAATGACAGTACGGATTTCAGCAAGGCAAATCGACTGAGTCAGCATTATTATACATCATAGAAAAAATTGTAACTAATATAGAAGATCAACTGTACAGAATAGGTATTTTCTTAGACTTTAAGGTAGCCTTCGATTCTAATATACATCTCATAAATTTGCAAAGTTATCGTATTATGGCATAAGAGGACTTCCACTTAAGTTACTGTGTGCTCAGTTACTAACCGTGCTCAGTTCGTTGTAATTAATAATGGACAGTCGGATACTGAATTCGTTAATTATGGAGCTCCGCAAGGACCTGTATTTGGACCAACAATATTCTTGCTGTATATAAAGGATATTGTCAACATCCCCCTTACCACAGACATTGTCCTCTACGGAGAAGATAGAAATGTTTTTTTTCACATCCAATAACATTTCCTCTCTCAACTGTACAGTTAATTTGTGGCTTCAAAATTTGTCCTGCTGGTTAGATGCAAATAGACGCTGAGTGAATGTTAGGAAAACTAAATACATTGTCCTCTCATCCTTTAATAAACCAGTTGACCTTGATAGCTCTATAATGTCTAAATCATGTCCATTACTTCAGAATACAAGTCTTATAGGGTGCTATTTCATGAAAATATTCGATGGACAAGTCACGTGAATATTGTAAAAGGTATCATTGCTAAATCAATTGGACTGCTAAATAGATTTTGGACGTTGTTGTCAATAAGATTAAAATGGCAACTTTATGTCCTGCCGACGGGCACAGAAGCTCGCCGGCCTTGAGCAGCTGGCAGCACGCCTGGGTAGACTGGCGACGCACAGGAACGGGTTGGCAGGAGGCTGGTGGCTCGGGTCCAGAACCCGAAGGCCCGTCTTCAACTCTCGGTCCGGTGGCCGATTTTCTCCTGGCGTCGCTTCCTGGAAGTATCCCGGTGTCTCCCCTGCGTCTCCTGTTTTCTTCCGCTGTGGCCGATTAGTCATTTTCCGTTTGGCTGCCTGACGCCCCGTGGTCTTTCCTAATTGGTTGGCATTTTACTGTTGTTATCTTTTCTTGCGCCGCGCGTTCACGTGCCGGACGCTCTTCGGCGTCGTCGTCGATTTCGTGCAGCACAAAATTCGCCTCGGCGCGCGCACTCTTTGTCTGCTTCTGTCCGTCCCGACGACCGCACCACGTCGCGAACCACACACATCACATCACAATACTTCATATAGAAATTTTATGTAAAGAGCGTTTGTAGGAATGAATTTTTCTGGAATTAAAAGCAAATCGTGAGCCGTTCTTTTATGCATATATACACATGGAGACACCATATTACTTCAGAAAAAAAACTTTGTAAAATTAAAACGAGAGCTAGATACGGTATGCAATTAATAAAATGGCAAATTGCGAACCTTCCTAATTGTTCTTCATCGTTTTTATATACAATGGAGAGGTGTCCTTATTTGCTTGCTTTCAGAAAACTAACTAAAATGTATTTCCTCCTGCAGTTGTAATTTTGCTGTGCATTTGTTTTGTTCTCTTCAATCGAGTTGTAGTCCATTGGCCTTAATAGTTATGTGTGGTGTTGATGATGAATGTGTTCACGACTAATTCTGTCACTCTTCATTATATTGCTTTATCGTGTTTGATGCTCTGTACATGCATGCAATTTGTACGTGTTTGATATTTTACAGCGTGTTTTGAAGCATGCACTCAAGTTATGTGCCGCGTGTGCTGTCTGGTGTCAAAGGCCTAGTCAGGTGGCTTCTAGTGCCACCTTTGCCTTGGCACCAAGACAAACCAATATTGAGCGCTGTTTTCTCAATAAACAAATAAACAAGCAAACAAACTCAAACAAATATCTCTAGTGTTGGGCTCGACGAATACGCTAAGTGCACTGGAAGAGAGCGGCCTTGAAACTAGCCTGAGTCAGCGAAGCTGACGCTCTTCGCGGAGCCAAACGAAATCGGGCCTCAGGAGAAAGGCCTCACAGGTGGACACTAATATTGAATAGTCAATAGCTAAACCGCGGAAAAACTGACATTAAAAATATCCGTGCTATCTTCCTCGAGACAATCAGCGCTCGACCTATCGTTTTTTGTATGTCCACTTAAGCCTTTATTTTCCTTTTTGCGCAACAATCTATTCAATAAATGTATTCATTACCACAATCAAATTAACTCAGTAGAGACGACATGAACGATATTCGTAGATATACTTATGTGATACTCGAATATGGGAACGCCACTCGCATATAACGGCGTAGCACAGAAAATATATTGCGAAGAAATGCCATGTACGAACTGCCTAGGTTGTTTGGGGAGACTGAAAGCGTGGAAAACATTTAATAAAGTAGCGTGCACAGCGCTAGTCAATCAACTTATCGAGTTCACGGCTGCCCGGAGTTTCGTGGACAATGTAATGACGAGTTGCAGTATGGTTCGGGCGCTTGCTCCGCAACGATTTAAACACTACATGTGCGCCAAGAACCTATGTTCCCACCCAAATTTTTCAATTCCGGAATAAAAAAGACATAGCCATACAATTGCGCGTTGTTCGGCACAATCAATGCAATATGTGCGTAAATAACTATAAGAAAGTAAGTGCTATATTTACAGCAAGTATTTTACAAAGCACACTTAGCTGTCGCCTTCTTATTAGAGTTCGAGAGTACTAAACGTGACAGCGATGAGGCAAACTCATTCGGCCAAACGCCGACCATAGTCTCAATAATTGCTTACACACAGCTTCATTCATCATAGTTTTGAGCGACAATGTTTCTAAGGATTGGCAGCTTTAAACAGTCCAGAAATATCTAGTGCCTAGTACATGTTCGAAAGCTTATTCACCATATTCCTAAGTACATCAAGCTTCTACTGCCTATTCCCTCTTCACGAGAAACATCTAGCACACGTATCAATCAGGAAAAAAGAATTGATATGAAATTAATAGCTTCGATTGAGTAAAATACTTCAGACTATTTTCGGCTGTGCAAAAACACCGAGTACCAGGAGCATTTGCAAAATTCTGCCAACGTTGTGAGCTAATCCAAAGAATTTAATATTGTGGTAGCGCTACGACGTGTTGTGACGTCATCGCGGTCTTGAAAGAACCTTGATTCCGTGCTGCGTTATCACGCCTCGCGGGCCTAAATATATTCCTGCGTACTGTTGAATTAACGGTATTCGTTCTTTGTCCATGTCTGGCGTCAGTCATATCACCTATCACATTCCATTTTTTTGGCAAGAAGGAACTGAGCCCAGTGCTTGGATCAGTGCATACCGTTCTGCAAGAGTAGACCACAATCTGGGTTGCTGAACAAACAATAGTCTTTTGCGTTGTGGATAAGTAAACGGGTGGCGCGAAAACGTTCGATGTCGTTTGTTTTCTCCGTCCTTCTCCTATTTGAAACTGAAGTCCCCTTTTTATATTGATTTTCAATCAGTGCAATGGATCATCTGACTCAGCAATCCCAGTGTGTCTGTTGAAGCGTAAAATTTATTATGAAGTACTACAAAATATTTAAGCTCTACTTTGATTCAGGCTTACGAAACCACATTGGTTGAAATGTTCTGCGAATGAAATTAGTTTCTAATAATCCTCCTATCAAGAAGTAAAGAACCATTTCCCTAACCAGGATAGTTCTCATTTCAAATGGTGGTACACTGTGGATATTCTGCAGGAAAACTGCATATCGTACTCATGAATAAATAATAAATGATGAACTCGAGGGTCACCTTGCAACATTCCGACAAGCCATCTTTAAATATACTTCATCTGATGCATTAAAATTCAGCATGCATAACTCTTGTGTAATCAATTGAATTTCAAAATTAAGCATTGTACCATATTGTCAAGGTGTGTATTGACAGGGTACGTAAGGAGTGAGAGGTGGAACTTGGTGCGGTAGGCAAAACCCTGCGAGCAGTCAGAACCAGCCCCGTGTGTAAAACGCTGGTGATGCGCCTGACTGACCGGCACTTCCTCGTTACATTTCATACGATGGAGATGCGCCGGTCTAACCGGCGCTTCTTCTTCGTTACAATATAAGCATTAATCACGAATATACTTTTTAATGCTTAGCTAGTTAACATTAACATTTTGTTCTTAAGCACAAACTCCACCGAAAAAAACGTGTGCCGCTGTCACCCGAAAGGTAAAGCACTGATTGCGATAGTAAACTAACAGAGAGAGGTTTGGAGTAAAGCTAATATTTTCGTGCGCTTTATAAACTGCGTCGAACATTTCCGACAGACGAAGGAGTTTACGCGAAGAACACAAGTGGCATGCTTTCTGCCGTGTCTTTCTGGAATCCGTGGCTTATTTGTTTCATCTTTTATGCCACGTCACCAAATACGAAAAAAAATAATCTTTCACTCTTAGGCTCTACGAAGGCATCGATGATGAGGTCAATTTCGACACAAAGAAACTGTTGTACTATGTGAATTATCTTTGAGCAACATTTGCTACGCTTGCAGATGTGAAGGAGGTAGTCTTGCGCGTGACTGAAAGTACATGATTGCGTATTTGAAAAAAGCTCAACGTCCCTCAACCGATATGGGCGCATTCAATATTGTTGGTATAACTACATAAAGATAATTTAAATGTATACATACCTTTAGAAAATAATAAAATATAAAAATGAAAATTTGAATCTCTGGCCGCAAGAGAACCCTATTTCACAAAACAGCGTCTTCTAATGCTCACCAATGTGAAACCAACGCGTTTTTTCACAATAGATTGTGCTGGACACGCTGGCGCTTACTGGGAGCTGCTGGCACACTAGAGGGATAACTGGATAAGAGCTCAGTTACACTTGGCGAGATGCTGGTTTTTCTGCTATGACGCTGGAGGCGCCTTATCTAGCAGACGTACCTGGCTTTTATTGGAACTGCGCTGGTTGCATTCGTGTGGCACTGGTTCCCGTACGCAAGGAGTATTGCGGCTATTGAACATTAAATGCTTGATCGAACTACATCAGCAGGTACTTGGCTCTTGTCATGAATAACGGTAAATTTGGAAGCCATAAAAATCTGTTTCGTGTCTTCTCTTGGAATAACGGTGCATGAGCTACACCGTTTATGCATGTATTTCTGACACTGAAGATCACTTTCGCTGTTTACATTTCGCTTTTGACTTTGCGGATAGCTAAATTTTTGAACATACTGACGTTATCAAAGATAGCCACTCGAATATTAGTAATTTGCGACACCGATTACTTCGGTTTATCAGTGTTGTTGTGGAGTCGACACGAAATAAACATGCAAAGTAATCGTGCGGATGTGTTCGAGCGGACCCCAGGAAACCGGTTATTGATTGATATAATCCCAGGGATGAACAATTTCAGGAAATTGTGCCCTATGACTTTACCTTACGTACTGGAAAATAATAGATTAATTGTTATGAGGCTGAAATAGAAACTCGCATGCGCCAGGTGCCCGTGCCGAGTTCGTTTGTGACTACCGAGTTCGGCTGTCTAGAGTCAGGAATAAACATGTGTAACGAGGATAAATACCTCTGAACTTCAGCTTGCGCTGCGATGTTTTTAACCAAACCATTTTTGTCGTGTCTACAATGTCAGCGCAAGAAGCGTTGAACGCACGTTTGACGCGTTGTACACAGGTTTGTATGTGCTGTCGCCGAAACCTGCTAGCCACACTTACTGACGCTTCTCTCACGGAGCTTTACGACTACACAGAGCTGTAGATAGATACGAATTAATGAACTAAGAAATTAGAAATGTTGCATTTCCCTTGCGCGAAAAACAAAAGAACGGCTATAAAACCAGTAGTAGGTGCCCTTAGAGCGCCCTGGATGGGCGGTTTTTTTATTACTTTATTTGAAGGTAGAAGGTCAAAATACCAATCAATAAAGCAAATCAGTGTTGTGTCACTTCCATTTGTACTATTGAATACGGACAACCTTTTTCGTTCTGTTAGAGGTGCAAGGATTATTTGTGGTGCAATACCGCGCCTACCATGCCTTTACGAACCATGTTTTGTGAAACTGAAACAGCGGCGGGGTATTGACGTGGCAAGTTATTGACGTCCCTCCCCCTAACGGGACCAACCTGTAAAAACTGGTCATTGGCGCCATCACGCCACACCACGGTCAGAGAAGTGTGATCAGAAATCTTCACCAGGAGCCCTTGATGTCAAGAGGAATGAAAATAATTTGCACAGGTTAAAAATCGTAAACTTGTACTGTCGCGTGAAATGACAGGCAGAATATGGACCAGTGCGATTTGTTTAGGTGCAATGAGAATCTGAACTGCGCACGTATTTAGGTTTGACAGGTATTAAGGCATAAAGTTCCATATAAAACAAAGGGCAATCAGTTTGGTATAAGTAAATTTTTGCGCAAGCTAAGTGATGATTTCTTGATTTAGAAAGTATGAAGTTTTCTCATATGTGGCTGCCATCAAATGATATTGTATAAGCATTTGTCCTTACGCATATACTATTTGCTTTAGATAATAGCAATTCTGGGGATTTATCTCCCGAACCCGCAAAATTTTTATGAGGGACGCAGAAGCGGAGTGCTCCGGATAGACTTTCAACACCCGCTGTTGTGTAACGTGGACCTAATACGTCTTATTTTTGCATTTCGCCACCACCGAAATGCGTGCGCTGTGGCAAGGATTTTATTCTTCGCTGCGCAGCTTAGCAGTGCAATACCAAGGCCGCCACGGTTTTAGTTGCTGGCAGAAGGGTAATTTACCAGTAATGTAGTTAGCTCCGACTGTTCATGCTACTTTTACATGTACATTTTTGGCGTCTTGCTTCTGTTGCGTTAATACAAGTAATATTTGTTATTCAAACAGTGCTTGTATCTCTCTTGTCTCCTGTGATAAAGCACGTTTCAGTGGCCTCATAATGTCACCGGTTAACCTACCACAGTAATACATATTTCTTTCGGAGTCATAAGAATTACTTCAGTATATCTTCAGTATAACATGTCCTCAATGCGGAAACATTCTTACCTACATGAACGTAGGCGATACTGCGTTAGCCTATGTGTTGTCCTATTGCATAAGTGAAAAGAAATTGTTTGTTTTTCCTTATTTTTTCGGTCCTCTGCAAGCCATAACTCAAGCAACTTCTTCCAGTGGCTTTTAGCAGCAGACTTGGTCTATCAAAGCACCGTGAGAAGAACCACTAAACACACCTTGTGAGATGTATGAATTGCTCTTCTTAAATTGAGAGGTTTTCACTTATAATGAAAGCTTGAATGGGGGTGCAGGAAAAGCTACTTAACGTGTACTCTTTGATTCACAAGTACAAGTCGTTTTCCCCTCAAAATTATTCTTACCTGTAGAATTGTGAAATATCAATTACAGCGGTACAACGCTGCAATAAGGTCAGCAGAAGTGATCGTGCATGTAGACACTTAGAATAGTTGTGCTTGCATTACCATAGTTATTGTAAAAAGAATGTGCGAATCTTTTTCAGGGTTCATACTCTCGCAGGTTATACAAGTTCGTTCACTTTGAATGCACTCAACTACCCTCATGATGTGCGAGAATCTCGCCCTGCGAAAAGAACACATCGTACACACGTGTAGGATGGGAACTCGTTGAGTCCACGAAATTCCTACAGGGTGTCTACCAAGTTGACATTTCCAAATTTCCTGAGTTTTCCAGGTTTTCCCTGAGTACCCTTGCCCATTTCCCTGAGAGATGCAGAACTATGTTTTATTTCAAGATGGGCTGAAACCATATCGCCTGATGCTGGCACCCTCGAGTAAGCACATGAAAAAAAATAAGAAGCGACTTAATCCAATTTGAATACTAAGGAGTACTGTTTATGTTATTCAAAAAGAGAATAGAAGGCAGGGGTTAGTAAAATGCACAGCAAATAAAGTGTATTCGAAAAAAATTGCAAATAAGTCGGACGTTCACAAATACGAATAAAAAGGAGATGCGCATAGAAGCAAATATATTCGAATGTGAGCTATTTCTATCAACTGATAGCAAGCTCAGTGGTCATCATCTTCATCAGCCTAGTTACGCCCACTGCAGGGCAAAGGCCTCTCCCATACTTCTCCAACTACCCCGGTCATGTACTAATTGTGGCCATGTTGTCCCTGCAAACGCCTTAATGTCATCCGCCCACCTAACTTTCTGCCGCCCTCTGCTACGCTTCCCTTCCCTTGGAATCCAGTCCGTAACCCTTAATGACCATCGGTTATCTTCCCTCCTCATTACATGTCCGGCCCATGCCCATTTCTTTTTCTTGATTTCAACTAAGATGTCATTTACCCGCGTTTGTTCCCTCACCCAATTTGCTCTTTTCTTATCCCTTAACGTTACACCTATCATTCTTCTTTCCATGGCTCGCTGCGTCGTCCTCAATTTCAGCAGAACTCTTTTCGTAAGCCTCCAGGTTTCTGCCCCGTAGGTGAGTACTGGTAAGACACAGCTGTTATATACTTTCCTCTTGAGGGATAGTGGCAACCTGCTGTTCACGATTTGAGAATGCCTGCCAAACGCACCCCAGCCCATTCTTATTCTTCTGGTTATCTCAGTCTCATGATCCGGATCCGTGGTCACCGCCTGCCCTAAGTAGACGTATTCCCTTACCACTTCCAGTGCCTCGCTACCTGTCGTAAACTGCTGTTCTCTTCCGAGACTGTTAAACATTACTTTAGTTTTCTGTAGATTAATTTTCAGACCCACCCTTCTCCTTTCCCTCTCCAGGTCAGTGAGCATGCATTGCAATTGGTCTCCTGAGTTACTAAGCAAGGCAATATCATCAGCGAATCGCAAGTCGCTAAGGTATTCTCCATCAACTTTTATCCCCAATTCTTTCCACTCCAGGTCTCTGAATACCTCCTGTAAACACGCTGTGAATAGCATTGGAGATATCGTATCTCCCTGTCTGACGCCTTTCTTTATTGGGATTTTGTTGCTTTCTTTGTGGAGGATTACTGTGGCTGTGGAACAGCTATAGATAGCTTCCAGTATCTTTACATATGGCTCATCTACAACCTGATTCCGTAGTGCTTCCATGACTGCTGAGGTTTCGACTGAATCAAATGCTTTTTCGCAATCAATGAAGGCTATATATAAGGGTTGGTTATATTCTGCAGCTTTCTCTATCACCTGATTGATAGTGTGAATATGGTCTATTGTTGAGTAGCCTTTACGGAATCCTGCCTGGTCCTTTGGTTGACAGAAGTCTAAGGTATTCCTGATTCTATTGGCGATTACCTTAGTAAATACTTTGTAGGCAACGGACAGTGAGCTGATCGGTCTATAATTTTTCAAATCTTTGGCGTCCCCTTTCTTATGGATTAGGATTATGTTAGCGTTCTTCCAAGATTCCGGTACGTTCGAGGTCATGAGGCATTGTGTATGTAGGGCGGCCAACCTTTCAAGGACAGTGTTCTCACCATCCTTCAACAAATCTGCTGTTACCTGATCCTCCCCAGCTGCCTTCCCCCTTTGCATAGCTCCCGAGGCGTTCTTTACCTCTTCCGGTGTTACTTGTGGGATTTCAAGTTCCTCTAGACTGTTCTGTCTCACCTTATCGTCGTGGGTGTTACTGGTACTGTATAAATCTCTATAAAACTCTTCAGCCACTTGAACTATCTCATCCATATTAGTAACAATATTGCCGGCTTTGTCTCTTAACGCACACATCTGATTCTTGCCTATTCCTAGTTTCTTCTTTACTGCTTTTAGGCTTCCTCCATTCCTGAAAGCCTGTTCAATTCTATCCATATTATAGTTCCTTATGTCGGCTGTCTTACGCTTGCTGATTAACTTAGAAAGTTCTGCCAGTTCTATTCTAGCTGTAGGGTTAGAGGCTTTCATACATTGGCGTTTCTTGATCAGATCTTTCGTCTCCTGCGATAGCTTACTGGTTTCCTGTTTAACGGCGTTACCACCGACTTCTATTGCGCACTCCTTAATGATGCCCATAAGATTGTCATTCATTGCTTCAACACTATGGTTCTCTTCCTGGGCTAAAAGCCGAATACCTGTTCTGTAGCTTGATCCGGAATTCCTCTAGCTTCCCTCTTACCGCTAACTCATTGATTGGTTTCTTATGTACCAGTTTCTTCCGTTCCCTCCTCAAGTCAAGGCTAATTCGAGTTCTTACCATCCTGTGGTCACTGCAGCGCACCTTGCCGAACATGTCTACACCTTCTATAATGCCAGGGTTCGCGCAGAGTATGAAGTCGATTTCATTTCTAGTCTCGCCATTCGGGCTCCTCCACATCCACTTTCGGCTAACCCGCTTGCGGAAAAAGGTATTCATTATCCGCATATTATTCTGTTCTGCAAACTGTACTAATAACTCTCCTCTGCTATTCCTAGAGTCTATGCCATATTCCCCCACTGACTTGTCTCCGGCCAGCTTCTTGCCTACCCTGGCATTGAAATCGTCCATCAGTATACTGTATTTTGTTTTGACTTTACCCATCGCCGATTCCACGTCTTCATAGAAGCTTTCGACTTCCTGGTCAACATGACTAGATGTAGGGGCGTAGACCTGTACAACCTTCATTTTGTACCTCTCATTAAGTTTCACAACAAGACATGCCACCCTCTCGTTAATGCTACAGAATTCCTGTATGTTACCAGCTATGTTCTTATTAATCAGGAATCCGACTCCTAGTTCTCGTCTCTCTGCTAAGCCCCGGTAGCACAGGACGTGCCCGCTTTTCAGCACTATATATGCTTCTTTTGGCCTCCTAACTTCACTGAGCCCTATTATATCCCATTTACTGCCCTCTAATTCCTCCAATAGCACTGCTAGACTCGCCTCACTAGATAACGTTCTAGCGTTAAACGTTGCCAGGTTCATATTCCAATGGCGGCCTGTCCGGAGCCAGGGATTCTTAGCACCCTCTGCAGCGTCGCAGGTCTGACCACCGCCGTGGTCAGTTGCTTCGCAGCTGCTGGGGACTGAGGGCCGGGGTGTGGTTGTTGTGTTCATATAGGAGGTTGTGGCCAAGTACTGCACCAGGGTGGCCAATGCTGCTCTGGTGAGAGAGTGCGTTACCGGTTCTGGTCACCGGGATCAGGCCGCACTCCAAGCCTGATTGTGCAATTTTCTCAACACACGGTTCCTTTTTTTCTGGTATTTTCCGGTGGAGAATTGTGCGGCCCGGGATTTGAATCACGGTCCTCTTGCACGGGAGGCGGATACTCTACCGTCCCCGCAGGAGTTAAATTTAAAAATTAAATTGTGGGATTTTACGTGACAAAACCACTTTCTGATTATGAGGCACGCCGCAGTGGAGGACTCTGGAAATTTCGACCACCTGGGGTTCTTTAACGTGCACCTAAATCTAAGTACACGGGTGTTTTCGCATTTCACCCCCATCGAAATGCGGCTGCCGTGGCAGGGATCCGATTCCGCGACCTCGTGCTCAGCAGTCTAACACCATAGCCACTGAGTAACCACGGCGGGTCCCGCAGGAGTTTTACGCCTCATTTAATATACAGTGGTGCCCTATTTGATCAGTCAAGGTGGACCAATCTGAGCTCGGTAATCCCGCACGGATGGCACTCGGCTAGAGAACCTGGTATTTATGACCTGCACATGTGAGGCCATACATAATTGAAGATATATATCTTTCTTTTTTTTTTATTTTAGGAGGGTTCCCGTACAGTGATAACATAAAGGAAAATACATTAAAAAGAAAGAAAAAAAAGAAAAAGGGGCGAAAAAAAAGGAACATAACAGGTGATTTGAAGTCGTGACCCTTCGATGTCGCCCGGAAAGATAGCTAGGTCGGTTGGTTCATCAGGCCCCAGGCTACTTTCAAGCGCCACAGCTCCTGCTCCGAGCCTCACACTTACGTGGAAAAGGACTCATGTTGTCCGCGATAGTCGGTTTCCGAGTGGTTAGAAGGCATACTTTCTTGGAAAAATGGCTGCCCGAGGAGAAGAGCGAACTCGAGCGGCTTTAGAGACAAGGAAAACTGCCTTAAAATATTTAGACTTGAGGGAAAGCTTCGTTAACAAACTACAACACGGCCATCAGCACTCGAATACGACGAGAGAAATTATTGAGACGTGGAAAATTTTCTTGAAATAAATATGGTTTGCGAGACAAATGCTTGTAAGTATTGAACCTCTTAAAAGATGAGGGGAAATTTGCGCTCACCGAAAGGGCATCGTCCGTACAAGACCACCACCAGGCACCTTACTGAGACGTGGAGGGCGTTGCGGCTGGAACAAAGCCTCCCGTCCCCGCCGGCCAAGAGGGGGAAACGCGCTTTCCGATCCCTCAAGGTTGCGCGGACAGCGTCTAGGTGAAGCTTAACCATGTGCGATGGCGGCACGCATAGCGTGGGAAGCTAGCCGCCGGAATAATTATCTCAAGGACTGCTGCTGACGAGGGCGAAATACCTTCGTGTAAGTATAATCACCCTAATAAGACTGTTTTCAAAAGAAAAAAAAAAAGGAAACGGCCCAGAGGGCTATACTACGAGAGCTATGACTGATAGTTATATATATATATATATATATATATATATATATATTCATCTCATCTATGGGATCGCATGCGCGCGCTGTTGCTTTGTCTCTGCGTGTAGTAGTTAAGAGAGCCAGTTTAAGGGCGGAGAAGAGGGAAGGAAAGGAAAGCAAAAACTGCAGCGCCGTGGTTTTAAAGCGCACCCGTGGTAGAGAAACGGACGGCGATATAAGCGTACGTAGCCATGATACGCACACGACAAACTGCCTTAAAATATTTAGACTTGAGGGAAAGCTTCGGTAACAAACGATAGCACAGCAATCAGCACTCGAATATAATTATAACCCTAATAATAATTGTAAATATTCATCTCATCTACGGGATCTAATGCGCGCGCTGTTGCTTTGTCTCTGCGTGTAGTAGTTAAGAGAGCCAGTTTAAGGGCGGAGAAGAGGGAAGGAAAGGAAAGCAAAAACTGCAGCACCGTGGTTTTAAAGCGCACCCGTGGTACAGAAACGGAAGGCGATATAAGCGTACGTAGCCATGATACGCACTCGAAAAACTGCCTTAAAATATTTAGACTTGAGGGCAAGCTTCGGTAACAAACGATAGCACAGCAATCAGCACTCGAATATAATTATAACCCTAATAATAATTGTAAATATTCATCTCATCTACGGGATCTAAAGCGCGCGCTGTTGCTTTGTCTCTGCGTGTAGTGGTTAAGAGAGCCAGTTTAAGGGCGGATAAGAAGGAAGGAAACGGAAGTCTGTGAAGCAAAATTGCAGCGCCGTGGTTTAAAAAGCGCCCCCGTGGTAGAGAAACGGAAGGCGATATAAGCGTGCGTGGCCATGATACGCACACGACAAACTGCCTTAATATATTTAGACTTGAGGGAAAACTTCGTTAGCAAACGATAGCACGGCAATCAGCACTCGAATATAATTATAACCCTAATAATTATTGTGAATATTCATATCATCTATGGGTTCTAATGCGCGCGCTGTTGCTTTGTCTCTGCGTGTAGTAGTTAAGAGAGCCAGTTTAAGGGCGGAGAAGAGGGAAGGAAAGGAAAGCAAAAACTGCAGCGCCGTGGTTTTAAAGCGCACCCGTGGTAGAGAAACGGAAGACGATATAAGCGTGCGTAGCCATGATACGCACACGACAAACTGCCTTAATATATTTAGACTTGAGGGAAAGCTTCGGTAACAAACGATAGCACAGCAATCAGCACTCAAATATAATTATAACCCTAATAATAATTGTAAATATTCATCTCGTCTATGGGATGTAATGCGCGCGCTGTTGCTTTGTCTCTGCGTGTAGTGGTTAAGAGACCCAGTTTAAGGGAGGCGAAGAAGGAAGGAAAGGGAAGTATCTGAAGCAAAATTGCAGCGCCGTGGTTTTAAAGCGCACCCGTGGTAGAGAAACGGAAGGCAATATAAGCGTGCGTGGCCATGATACCCACATGACAAACTGCCTTAATATATTTAGACTTGAGGGAAAGCTTCGGTAACAAAGGATAGCACAGCAATCAGCACTCGAATATAATTATAACCCTAATAATAATTGTAAATATTCATCTCATCTATGGGATCGCATGCGCGTCCTGTTGTTTTGTCTCTGCGTGTAGTAGTTAAGAGAGCCAGTTTAAGGGCGGAGAAGAGGGAAGGAAAGGAAAGGAAAAACTGCAGCGCCGTGGTTTTAAAGCGCACCCGTGGTAGAGAAACGGAAGGCAATATAAGCGTGCGTAGCCATGATACGCACACGACAAACTGCCTTAAAATATTTAGACTTGTGGGAAAGCTTCGTTAACAAACGATAGCACGGCAATTAGCACTCGAATATAATTATAACCCTAATAATAATTGTGAATATTCATCTCATTATGGGATCTAATGCGCGCGCTGTTGCTTTGTCTCTGCGTGTAGTAGTTGCGAGAGCCAGTTTAAGGGAGGGGAAGAAGGAAGGAAAAGAAAGTCTCTGAAGCAAATTTGCAGCGCCGTGGTTTTAAAGCGCACCCGTGGTAGAGAAACGGAAGGCGATATAAGCGTGCGTGGCCATGGTACGCACCCGACAAACTGCCTTAAAATATTTAGACTTGAGGGAAAGCTTCGTTAACAAACGATAGCACAGCAATCAGCACTCGAATAGAATTATAACCCTAATAATAATTGTAAATATTCATCTCATCTATGGGATGTAATGCGCGCGCTGTTGCTTTGTCTCTGCGTGTAGTGGTTAAGAGAGCCAGTTTAAGAGCGGAGAAGAAAGACGGAAAGGGAAGTCTCTGAAGCAAAATTGCAGCGCCGTGGTCACTGCAATACTTTGTGATATGCTTCACCATGTAACACATCTGTACAAAGGCGAAGCTGACTTTCGGGAACCGGCATTATGCAACGCACCGTGTTTTCTAAGTTTCTAAGCCAATCGCGCGGGCCGCAAAAGCGGAGTCCGTGTCATTGCTGACAGCACCTAATTCTTTCAATAAAAAACTCCACTGAGAACCGTCGCATGTTCGTGAAACTCATATTGCCTGCAGAATACTAACAATGGCGACTACAAGCGACGCCTATGCTTCCTGAGACGACTGGTAATTGTTTGTTGTTCAGTTTTTCGACCCGAGTAGGTGTAATATTAATCTCGACGTTTAACTGTGATATTTCTAATACTTATTAACCTTCACCACAACTTAGAAATCATTCAAACAGAAATATGCTGCAATCACTGTCAATATCACAGACCACCAACAGACGTGGCACGTGCGTTATGTAAATTGCATTTGTGTATATATTTGCACTGTATATTTCAAAATCGCAGTCACCCAACAATAATATTACAGTGGAGTGCATAGGGATCAGTTATAAATGTCAATATTGTCTGCAAAAAAAAAGAAAGCAATGCACGTTCACTTCTCACCCTGCACACATAAAGAAAGAAAATTGATAAAGGCCATATGTAAAAGTAGGAATACACTGTGTCAATAGCAAACGCCGTAAGTAAGACAGTATTGTTGGCACGCGCCTAATGTAATTGCACGCAACAACATTGTTACAGAATGGGCAACAACATAAAAGCAGTGTAAAGCAAGTGTTGATTCTAAAGAAGACAAGTTGGACGGATCGGTATGTTCAAATGACTTTTTAATATGTAGAACATTGCTATCCTAATTCGCACCTTTCTCATATTGTATTTAACGCGCAATTACTATAATGCCCATCGAGTCTCCTTCCGTGTCCTGCAACAATGGTGGCATGCATTTTATTCCTCGCAATTTGTATTGGCCGAATCTTTTCCGCTGGGGCACGCAATCGCTGGTCGACATCATGTGCCCCTTCCTGGCAGCAATAAGAATCACGCATTTGGGCGAGTTAGGCCTCACGAGCTTCCACCGGCGTCGCGGACTGGCTGGCGCGTCATCAACGCACGTCGGCACTCTCATTGGCTAGTCTTCAATTTAGTGTCGATAGCTTCCTATTGAGGCGGTGGCAATTTTGCGCTACAAATCTCTCTGGGACATTTATTATTATGGAATTTCATGTGCCGCAGGCACCGGCACGGCTTTGACATGCTGCAGTCACGTGCTGCGGAACGATTTGTATATGTTCTGGCTCCTTCTGGGGGAACATTACGTGATGTCAGTTGATACGAAGTCATCGAAGAATGCTGTGTAGCCTATGAGTGCAGCGGAAACCAGAGTATGCAGTAATTTCTATTGCCTGCCAAAACGACTTGCGTCGGCATGCAAGAGACAGTTGGGGCAGCATATTTTGTGAAAAAAAAAGACAAATACAAGTTTTTGACAATAAGGAGAATTTACAATATAGGAACTGCAACGAATGGTATTAAACATAAAATGAAACATTGTGAGGGTTTTGTAATGTATTTCTTTATACATATACAACACGAATGTCAAGTGATTTAGGTATGTTGACAACGCAGGACTACAAAATTGTACCATAGATCAGACATGTTTCCTATGTCCTGTAGCTCAGTCCGAAGTAGAGACCATATTTTTTTGATCAAATAATTTCGGGAGCAGTGATAAAGACGGTATTAAGGTGAAATCTGTGAAATATGTCATTGATGTATTCTCACCGTGTCTCACCCATATATTCAATCTTTGTCTGGCAAATGGTGTCTTTCCTCAGCAAATGCAGATTGCAAAAGTAGCATTTGTTTATGCCAAACAGATACGAATGACTTTGCAAACTGCAGGTCTTTGTCAATACTTCCTGTTTTTTTGAAAGGGCTTGAAAAAGTAATTTTGACCCCGATGATTAACTTCTGTAGTAAGCATGATATAATCACACCTTCACAATTTGGTTTTCGGAAACACCGCTCCACCGAACTCGCTCGATTAGAACAAAAAGAATACATTCTAAAATCTCTTGATGACAGGAATTCAGCTTTAGGATTATATGTAGATTTTTCGAAGGCTTTTGATCACCTGAACCACAAGTTACTTCTTAAACATTTTTAAGTATATGGCTTTCGAGGAATGACAACAGTATGTTGAAATAAACGGCCACCAATCCAATGTTAAAATTCTCTTTTCCGGCGTGCCGCACGGCATCATTTTGGACCCGTTTCTTTTTTTATATACGTGAACGATAAATCGTTCATATCGATAAATCGATAAATAAATATACACAGATAAATCGAGAAATAAAATTGGTCATATATGCTGGTGACACCAGCTAATTCTTTTCAGCCTCGTCTGTCTCGAACACGGTCATGAAAGCGAATACAGCACTTCGGCAGCTTGAGAAGTGGACATTATATAACGCTCTAAAAATTAACGCTTCCAAAACATAGGCCATTATATACCGTCCAAAAAACAAGGATGTTCATATCAACGATGACATGGACCTTAATAAATTTAAAATAGAGACCGTAAATTCCTTTAAAGTAGGTGTGCTTTTCTATGAGAAAATGACATGGGATGACCACTAAAATTACGTAGCCGTTAAACTGTCATGTGTCAGTGGCTCGATTTACACTCATAAGCACCTCCTCCCTATAAAAGTGAAATTGCTACTTCGCAATTCATTGTTCTGTTCCCATCTAAATTATTGTCATTTGGTCGGGAGAAAACATCCCTCACGAATCTACGAAAATTACACGTTCAGCAGAAAAGAATGCTCAGAATAATATATAATGTAGCATATGATCACCTATCTAAACCGCTCTTTATGAAAGACAACATTATGCCGATTCATGATCTGTACGCATACAGCCTAATCTCTAAATACATTACGGAGCTCAAAAACAACGTCTCTTTTATTGCACGACTGGCATCACTGCAGAGAAGAAATATCACGTACGCAACCGGAAACACCGATATTTGGTACATACATTCATTCGGAACAGGTTACGGACAACATATGCTCAGAAATAATCTTCCCTATCTCTTAACCTGTGCCAACAATACAATTTAAATCCCCAACACACCCGGCCAAACGATTTGCGTCATTTTGTTTCAGTTATACGCGAAATGGCGGCACTTTCTGTTTGAAATGTACGATATGATAATATGCACATCGCTTTGTTTTAGAATTATTGTACATTTGTGTAAAAAATGTCATTAGTTTGTGCATTGTGCTATTCCTTTTTGACTGTGCTCATATGCTTGTACTGTTTGCCGTTATTTCTAATCATCATGTATTTGTATAGGGGATGCGAGAGCCCGTCAAGCTGGATATCTAGCTTTTCCTCTCTCCCTCCCACATCTTTGGTATGGAAAATGAAGGCATTATTATTATTATTATTATTATTATTATTATTATTATTATTATTATTATTATTATTATCGTCATATGCTGTGATTAAAATGGCATATCAGTTGCCGGAAACTGCATCACAAAGGAAACATATTAAGAGGTGGTCGCCATGGGCGTAGAAGCAAACTTTAGCAGAATCCTTCGCGTCAAGACGAATGAGGGTAGACTGAAAACTTATATCGTGTGTGACATTTTGAAAGCAAATTTTTAATGAGTGCTGGCTCGAAATTCATTTATTTTTACTTACTTTCTTATAAGTGTGTTTCCACACTGCAAAAAGTTAAGTTTCTTATATCATAATATACTAGAATGCTTATGTAAGCTACTTTTAAATTATTATCACATTTTCATTTTGCCATATTTTTTTCAGAATAGAGGCATGTAACCTTAAAATGTTATTTTTATTTTGTATTCAAATAATTACCTCACACAATAAAATAAATTATGTTTATTATCAGCACTAGGGACATAACAATATTGCATAAATGCAATAAAATTTATTGAAAAATAGCGACTTCACAACCAAGGCAGGAAAACAAATCTCAGTTTTTTTAAGCAATCTTGACTTGAAAGACCAGTGAAACCATGAGTTCAATAACTACACGACTTAGGACTCACCTTACACTGATGCCACCTTGACTGGAGAAAGGGACGGAAATACTATTGTCGGAACAATTCCGTCATATTCTGGCTCCTTCTGGGTGAGCTTTATATCCTGACAGTTCAAACGAGGTCATCAAAGAATTGCTGTGCAACTTTTAGGTACAGTGGTAACTACAATATGCGGAGATTTCTCTTGCTTGTCGAAGCGACATGGATCATCAGCTGCGGCACCTGTATGTGTTGCGAACGATTTTGGGAGTGGCAGTTTTTTTACTCGACGCAGACCAGCCTGTCGGGCAATTTTTAACGCGAATCGGAAAATCGTGTCGCTATGATCGCATGGCGAAAGGATGACAACATTCGCGAACCTAATGCTGCCTGGAAGGAAGGAACCAATCTTGCTATAAATATTTCGGGCAGGCATTAGCATATGCCTTTCAAGCCAAGTAGAACTGAAATTAAAGTACTGTGTCGCTGACAGCGTCCTGTGTACGGCCAGGGGTGTTGCTGAACACAGCAATCACTGTGGTTCGCTAAGCAGCGTGATACAAATAAGCTCTATGCTTCGGCGATCCCTTCGTTTATTGTGCGCAGTAATGTCCAAAGGGTATCGCATAAAAACAATACGGCGGCTTTTTGTGAGAACATAACATCCATAAAACACGTCAGTGCATCTTAGGGGGTAGAGCGAACAAGATGGACGAAAACAATCGCTTTTTAAAGAAAATTATTGGTAGCAATTTCCCACCACTTTTCAGTATCGAGTGCGTTCCCAGGCCCTTATCGTGGGCTGATCGCGGAATTAGTGCAGCGTAAATATTTCGTCCGATATTGAATATGACAATCACAATGTCTGTATATAAAGAAATATGAATACATCATTGTCCTGGTGCTGAGGCGAAGGTGGATGGCATGAGACACCTGACTAAGCCCCTAGCATCACGTGCCATCTGTAAACAAACCAAGAAAAAAATGCAAAAAACCTGTAGATAACATTATTGCAGAATACTTATTGTAGCAAAGAACAAGAAAATATGCGTTTTCTAATAAGGTACACATTTAAAGGAACGTTACACAATAAATGTGTTAAACAATCAGTTTAGGAACGGAATGAACAAAAATGGGGGAAACATATTGTGTGGAAAAAAAGACAAACGCAAGTTTTTGACAATGAGGAGAATTCACAATATAGGAACCTCAACTGATGGTATTAAACATACAATGAAGCATTGTGAGGGCTCTGTAATGTATTCCTTTATACATATATAGCACGAATGTGAACTACTTTTACCTATAACCTTAATGACAGAAAATTGCCCGAGAAAAAACGAGGAGGAAGAGAAAGAAAAGAGAGAATTTCGTGAGAGAAATTCGTGTAAAACGGATATGTAGTGATTCCTAAACACCAGAATGACATTTCCGTGGTGTCCACTGTGGCTATTGTGCACAAATGCCTACGGTGACAAATATTGTGACCCTGCTACCAATGTTTGCAGTCATGTCCGGTATATATATATATATATATATATATATGTGCGCTACCCCACGCTGCAGCCTTACACCGCAGGCGACACACGAGCAGGCAGTATATAATATCCATTTTTACCTTCCGCGTGCCAGCAAGGGTGTTAAACGGTAGGATGCGTTCTGTGCCAAATCACTTATATGAACACTCACTGCAGTTTTAAAGCTCGTTCATTATTACCCATAAAAGTATGTAGCACACCTCTACATGCCACTATGATCCATTCACAAAAGACGACCAGGAGACGCCAAGCACACTGGCGGTGAACGAACAATGGAATCTGCGGAATCAGGCTTCCGCCTGATTGAGCGTGCTCGGCTCACAATACATTTTGTGGACACCAGACACCAGCGTCTCTCTGGTTTTTCTTCAGCCACAAATTGGTGACTCCGGAATTCGCATCGTCGCTCTCAGCTGCGGGTGCCTCAGCCGCCATCAGGGCCTCACGCAGCAGAGAGCTTCCAACCCACAATCTTCGCAGTCCGCCTTCAATACAGTCAGTCATGGAGTCAGATTCTCCCGATCAAGTACTACCGTCAACGCCACTCACGATCTCGTAGAGTTCGCTCTCACGCTCCAGCAGTTTTGGTCGTCGGGCTCGGAACTTTGGTTCCATACGATCGAATCCTTCTGCCGTCAGCACCACCTTTCTTCGCAGTTGACCATGTTGACCCGTTGGCTTGGTCACAGTTGAGCATTTTTTCTGCATGGACCACTTCGTTTCATCTGCGTCTCGAATAAGAACGCACACTCTGGTGAACTCAGGAAAAAAGTCAACATCACAAAGGCGAGTATGGCAGAGCAAAGTGTGCCACACGGTCGCAAAAAACAAAAAGACAACACTAGTGCGGAATACGTTCAAATTTCTTCAACGTATCGCAGTGCGAACCGAAATATAATTCACCCTGTGAAGTACAAACAAAAGGGAATACAAGAAGAACTATTGATCACCCAGGGTACATGTTGGAATCTATGCGAGGTGTATCTAAAACACAGCGCTCGTTTCATTGGTTTGCAGATAATGATTATGCGTACAACTTGATGAGGCCACGAGCGTGCGCTTAAACAGACAACTACAAAGGATTCTGAACAATTTTTGTTACATAGGGACATACCCATTCTTAACGATTGCCAAATAACACAATGACACATGCAAAAATGCAAAGTCAAAGAAACGAAAGTGACTCAAGCAAGCGTTGTAATAAGTATTCAGTAATTTGACAGATTACTGTGCTTAAGGGATGCCTGTGGAACGGTATTATATGTGCTGCTTTCAAGTGGCATGTTATTTTGTTGTTGTAGACGTGCACAGAAAGAACTGGAGGTATGCGGTCTGAGCGCAAACTTTTTCATAGCTGTTTATGTGTACCTTTGTATCTTGAAATACTTTAGCAACAAGCAGCCACGGTAAACAAAGCGTGGGAGAATTTGCAATCAAAAGCTCGCGTTCATATTCATTGCCCTTTATTTCTAATCCCTACATACTCGGTTCTCATCACTAGTTGAACTTTCTTGTGTCTCATGCAAATGTAAGCAACCTCAGAAACAGTTAACACAGCAATCAGTGTTGTCTTGACGGCAAACATATGGCCATTTATTATGTTACTTTTAGTTTTCGTACTCTTTTAGAGTTTTGCTCTCACGTATATTCTTGTTCTTTTTAACTTTTTCACTTGTAGGCATTTATGTTAAAAGGTCAATTCTTACGAGACTATGGAGCGTAAGATCTTGCATCGATGGGAAAGGCACAGGTCATGTGTCGGCTATGCAATATAGTCGTATTTTCGTATTTGAATATGCAATACAGCATATTTCATTCGGATCAGTTTAAGAATTATTTCATAAAAGCATTTCTGCGATTTACGTGTATTTGAATAGGTGGTTTCGGAGTTTGGCCCGAGCTAAAGCATGGGTAATGGCCAAAGTATGTCTTCGTTTTACTGGTTTTAGGATGATAACGCTTTAGCAGAGTTCATTAGAGATCACGTCATCAGTACTCAACCAAAGGAAATACTTTCGCTGGGGACAACTAGCTCTGATATTCTATTACCCTATAACATATTTACATAAACGGAGCCACTTTTCGCACCCGGCTGTGTTAAATATAAATGGCGATATATGCTTTGGACTGGAAGCTACCTCCAGTGTTGACTTATTTGAGTTATATTCCACACAAATTTGTACTTCCGTCAGAAGTTGTAAAAAATTCAGCGATGTTTTTTGCATGAGGAGCCGAGAAGAAAAAGAAATGCGCGAATCCTACGCTCCTAATGGTTGGAATCGATGTTATCGGAAGCTTTATTGAATCATTATATAATTCAGTAACAATACAACACAATATGCAATAAATGGTAATTCATTTCCACCTTTTATTCTGAAAAATTTTTACTGCTTCCGCTTAGCTTCAAACACGAGGTCGTATAGGTCCATATCGTGTGCGACGTACATGCAACGGTTCACATTGTAGCACGCACGTACATGCCCGCGACGTTTTCGACCGTCATGCCGAGAGGGCGTTGCTCTCATCATATACAGGCGCAATTGAAAGTAACATTTATCTCGTCCGGCAGCTTCCAATGGCGCGCTCAAGTGAACATCCCCATCGAGATATTGGTAAACGTGGTTCGCGGTCAGGTTGATCTGCACGAACACGATTTCTGACGTATAAGCAATAAAGAGTCAATGAACGTACGCCTAGACATCATACCCTAGCGGCTGCATAATGCAATAGTATTGAGGATCGGCTTACAAACGCCTTTGATTCTACAGAATCATTTACTAGACCGGGTTAAAGAACACATTAGACCCTTCAGAGAACACATCTTGTCTGCTGGCCTACCATGTCACTACCTTTTATTGTGCTCACAGCGGCAAATTTCGTACATGTACACGACTATGAGAAAACAAAAACATGTCCACATTGACGTAAAACCCCATGTTCACGCATAGCTCTCACATATATTCCACTATTTCCGTTACGCATCAGTCAGGGCAGTCGTTCATAAATAAGTAAAGACAAACTTTCATAATACATCGCGATTGCTAAACAAGTCTCGCTGCTTTATAGCGTTTCTGCGCGTGAAGTTCCCGTGACCGCCCCGATTCTAGATTTGTCAGAAGAAAAAAATCAATAGCGTCGCTCACAGAACTGTACATACAAGATTGCTAACGCTCTAATAAAAAATACAGTTCAAAATACAGTGCAGGTTCAGCATATAATGCAGGTATAAACTAGAAAGCATTGGTCAGAAGTAGAGCTGCAGCACAAACAAACTAGCTAGAGTCATTTGTCAGGCGGGGTTGGAGTTCTGTCGCAAATTGTTCACTGCTGCAAATAACGTGCAGGTGTAATTAAGTACAGACACGCAAAGAATGAGATAAGAATACAACACACATAGAAACCACAGATTATATTGGAGATGGAGTGCGCGAGACCTGAAAGAGAGAAAACAGGAGAAATCGGTCACGCGTTATAATGATTTATTTAAATTCTGCAGTTTTGCGAGCCAAAAGCACGATGTGACTGAGAATCCTTATGATGAGAGATCGAGGGTATATTTGGACCACCTGACCTTCTATAACGCGTAGCCTGTGCACGTGCGCTAGTTTTTTTTTTTAATCCTTTTTTCGCCCTCATAGACATGCGGGTGCCTTGAACGGGTTAGGATTAGGCTTAGCAGCGCAAAGTTATAGCCGCGAAGCCACCACCGCGGGTTACATGAATGGATGAGTCGTAGTCGAGAAAATACAGTATTTACAGTGTCTTTAACCACGTTCTTCATGCACCTGTAACGTGATGTCAGCTGTTCCTATGTAACATAAAACGAAAAGAAAATAACACCTCATGTTGAGACTGCCGCCCTAGTAACAGTTGTACGCTGATCAGCTTGAGGCGCTTAATTTGCTTCTCTTTTCTCTCCGAGATTCCTACTCGAGCGCCGAGACTAGCGGATAACCTTTCGTGGTTGAGCCTTTACGATCTTTCGCGCAGAAGCAAAAGCCATGCAGGCGAAGCACATGTCGTTGACAAGAGTACAGGCCAGCTGCAACGGCGGGAACTCGCACGCCGGCACGGAGAAAAGGGCGCACGAACTGCAGGACAATCGTGTCGCCGAACGAAACTCCAGCGCCTATCTTACAGAACAACAAGCCCCAGCTGGCGAGGCGAGGTTGCGCGCATTGGTACGGATTGACTGCGTGCAACCATGCACGTTCACTTGACTTGAGCGCACATGGAGACAGATAGCCAGATGTCTCAGCTCAAGACATTTTGGAGACGACAAGCGCGCTATTGTTGTCATGAAAAACTGGCGCGCCGTCGTAGGCGGCACAGCCCAGCCGGTGCTGACAGATCCCTCCGTCATTTGCAGAACCTCTAAATGCGCTTGCTTTACGCGTGGACACGTGACATTTGAAAGCGCGGGAATTTTAAAATAAAGGAATGCGCAGAACGGGTAGTATATACCTATGATATACCGGGGTCACACATTCAGTCACTCGATGCGTCCATATGGAGAACTTCATGTTTCAAGTTTCAAGTTTATTCATCAGCGATGTGAGTTTTACAAAGAATTGTATACAGAATTAGCACTACACAGGGAGTCCCAAAGTTAAAAACTGTCAGGGGGACTCCCATACATGAACAAAATAAAAAAAAACAAGATACAGATCAAGCATTGGTTACGGTGACTTTACAAACAATTTCATAAAAATAAGAAACAGTGTGAAAAAACAAGAATATAAAGCTGTTTAGTAAAACAAAAATTGCGTAGAAAACTTCTGTAGGGAACAAGTAATGCAAATTTACAACACAATAAAAGTAGGAGTAATATAACATAGTACAATAGCCAAGTGAAATATTATTACAATCACAAAAGTCAGTTGTTAGGATGAAGAGAGTTGCGGCATAAAATATTTCTTGACTTGGTTCTTGAATATATGCTCTGTGGGGGATGATGTAATGGTATGTGGAATTGAATTCCACAGTTTTATTCCCGCAAATGTGGTAGGGAACTTACCGTAGTTTGTGCGCACTTTAGGTAAAAGACGATTATCGAGTTCAGAGAACCTAGTAGTGTTAGTATTTACAAACGTTTCAGCAACAAAGCCATCTATATGTGCAATATTGCGAAATAACTTATAGATCACGACTGTTAACTTGAACTGAAAAAGCTGGTGAAGAGGATGAATGTTTAAACGGCAATAAAGTGGCGTAGAATCGGATAGAAAATGGCTGAAAGTCATGAGACGAAGCGCCCGATTCTGCAGGCGTTGAAGTTGGCTGAGGTGAGCGAGGTATGTGTTTCCCCAGGCTGATACGCAGTAAGATAAATGGCTGTGAATGTGCGCATCATAAAGGGAATGGATAATGTGCGGCTGAAAATATGAGCGAGTTTTGATTATGGCGCGTATTCCAAAAGAAATCTTACGGACAAGTGACTGCGCATGGAGAGTGAATTTCAGATGCTTGTCTAAAACTACGCCAAGAAACTTTGCGCTATCAGATATTGGTATTAAGTTGTTGTCGAGACACACAGATATAGATTTCGAAATTAGTGTCGGGAAGGAATGAAAAAGCATAAAAATCCTTTTTACGGATTGATGCGCAACATGTTCTTTCGGCACCAGGAAGTTACGTTATGCAGATCAACGTTAATGTTTCGCTGAAGCTCGTCGACATTATTAGCGTGAGTAAACATAGTCGTGTCGTCTGCATATAATATACAGTCGGTAGTGGTCAGAACATTAGGCAGGTCATTAATAGTAGAAACAGCAGCGGACCAAGGATCGAGCCCTGAGGAACGCCTTGACATATGTTCTTAGAAGATCAGAGTTTGCCGTCAATCTGAACAACTTGGGTACGATTGGTTAAGTAGCTAGAAATAAACTGAAGTGGCGGGCCAGTTATGCCGTAAGATTCGAGTTTATGTATTAGAATTTTGTGATTAATGGTGTCAAAAGCTTTTGTTAAATCTATAAATACACTTCCAACCAGCAAGCCTTGGTCGATCGCTCTCTTGACTTTATCGGTGAAAGTTAGAAGCGCAAGCTCAGTTGAGTAACCCTGCCGAAAGCCATACTGTTTAGGTGATAGTAGATAAAATTTTGCTAGATAGGATGATAAACGTGTATGAACTAGTCGTTCAATTATTTTACTGAAAAATGAAAGAATACAAATAGGCCTGTAGTTGTTCAGAAGTTCACGATTGCCTTTTTGTAAACAGGTGTTATTTTACCAACTTTCAGAGAAGTGGGAAATGTGCCTGCTTTAAACATTTTGTGAACAATATCTGCTATGATAGGAGACAGTTCATTAGAAACTAACTTGATACGAGATGGATGAACAGAGTCTAGGCCAGGTCCTGTAGACCTAAGCGAAGATATAACATGAAGAACTTCCTTTGCATTCGTAGGTCGCAAATAAAATGAATGAAGATGAGGTAATGTCGGTAATGGGGGATCTGTTAGAGAATCGCAAGTACTACTAAAATACTCACTGAAGGCATTGGCGATATCAGCAGGGTGGCAGTATGTTTGTGTCTCAGTTTTTATTTTTGGTAAATTCTCATGATATTTATTATTCAGGAATTCGTTGATGACCTGCCAGTTGCGCCTCATATTATTCCCATTATTCAAAATCTTCTGAAAGTAATCTCGTTTGGCACATTTAAGTGTGGCTGCAAGTGTGTTAGAACATGTTTTGAAACGAGATTTAAGTTCACAGTTAAATGGCTCACAAATTACCCTTTTGTGGAGCCGATTTTTCTTCAAGATACATCGAAGTAGCGCTCTCGTTACCCAAGTTTTCGAGGGGAACTGAAAAAGCGAGTTATGATAGATGTAGTAGTGCATTCATGAATACAGCGTGTAACTTCAGCCAAGCACAACTGAAGTTCCGTTCAAGTGGGCATGTAAAGCCGTGTACGTCGCGTGCTTGTCGGCCAACTGGACGAATATTTTTTTTATTGCGAAAAAGCTGACGACATCTCACATGAACGCAGCGACTTACGAACACAAGCTGGTCCTTGCGAAGAATAGGCCGGAAATGAGTGGGGATATGCAGAATGCGACCTACGCTAGCAAGAAGAGACCGACGATTTCGAGGATGAACGAGCTGAGAGGAGAAGAGATGAACAAACTGCGGGCCCCGAAGAAATAGCTAATGACCACAACATGGTGGCAGGTGTCCCTGCTAATTTAATGGTGACTTCCCCGAAGAACAAGCTGATGAGCACGACGAAGAGGAAGGTGACGGCTGGGAATTTCGTGGCGATTTCTCTGAAGAGCAGCATTATAACCGCGACGAAGAGGAAGGTGACGACTGCAAAGTTAGTATCGACTTCCCCAAAGAAAAAGCTGATGACCGCGACGAAGAGGAAAGTGACAACTGCGAATTTATTGGCGACTTCAAGATGACAGCGACCACTCAGCGACCGATGACGTAGACCACAATGACATGAGACAGTTCTTCTTGAAGTGTGAGAAGGAAACCTTGCCAATGTGGCCATGAAGAATATCCAAGCGGCGTTGCTTATTATGGCATACGTTTTAGACAGAGGACAATCATGGTCACAAGTGGCTGAACTGCTAAAGCTTGTAAACACCACCTGTGGGACCGCAGTAGCGCTTAAAATAAACTACCGCTTTAGGAAATGCTGCAAAAGAGAGTGAAGTCCCTTGGCATGCACGTTTTCTGCCAGTGTTGTTATAGTTACCGTCGTTCCCGAAATCTCAAGGACAGATCAAGCAGTTTTACTTGTAGCCTGCATGGAGTGCACGAACTGTAAGTTGGTTGTTCTTTAAATGCAGTTTCTTGTTCTTTGGCTTGAAGAAACAACTGCTTAGTGTGCTTTCGCAAGCCTTAACAGAACTTTTTAAACGATCGAAATCAGCAGCATCCACAGTATATGGGATGTATTCCGATATCACTGATGGGCGGCGGTACCGCAGCATCAGGGAACGTATGAATGCAGAGTGGTGTGACATCATCGTGGCTTTGAATACTGACGGGTCACCAGTGTTTAAGTCGAGCAAATACAGTGTGTAGCCATTCAAATTTTCATTAATAAGCTACCATTTGATATTCGCTCCTGCAATATAGTTGTTAGAGCACTGCGGTTTGCGAAGTACCACCCTTCAGCGCACCCGCTCATGCAGACTTTTGTAAAAGTGTTAAACAACATGAGCATGATTTCCTGGCAACATTCTTTAGAAAGAATTACTTCTGAAAGCTTCGTCATATGCTGCTCCGTTGACTCTCCACCGAAAGCTTCATAGTTAAGCATTCAGCAGTTCAGCGGCTTTTATAGCTGCTCATGGTGCTTGGAAAAGTGAACTGCTGGGGAACGTACGTTGAATGTTTGTCGTAAGATATGTGTACTCAGACGTTACAGTTTGGTCCCCGAAGAAATGTTTTGCGACTGTTATAGCTCTTTTGCAAAGCCTCACAACTCTCCATGGTGTCTTTCAGGGCTGCAAGTAATCTTTAAATTGAATAGCACAGGTTTGATAAACGCAATGCTTATTGCTTAATGTTTGATTTCGCGAAATTGTCTACTATACAGCAAAATTAGCTTTTACATGTATTTTTTTCTTTCTGTATTTCATGCAAACACTATACAGAAACGAGAAAGGGCCTTTATAACCTGAGTGTTAGCCTCTAGCTCTGTTGAAATGCATGAGGATTAGCTCGCATTCATTTAAATAGACATGATCAGCCGCATAATTATGATATAGACAGCGAGCTCAGCTACACATTGTTAGTGATGTCAGGTGCGTAAGTCCAAAAGGCGTTACATAGGCTCTATAAGTCATGCGCGTCATTTATTGTACTATCACTTCCATAAGTTCCTGGAATGTGGTTGTGCTTAGCAGGTTGCAGTATGTGAAGAGTTAGCAATGCAGTGGTCCCGTAAGGAGGGACATACACATCTGATTGGCCAACTAAAATGAAACATTGGCACATTTTGTATCCACAGGTGAATAATGTAACCTAATTCATGATGGCAATGTATGAACTGGAAGCTGTGTTTCATAATGTAGCCTTGCAATTAGTGCTTGATTGAAATTCTTATGGTTATTTTATTCTTTCTTTCTTGCACATAGACTATAAAAAGATTACTATAAGTTGTTGAAGCTGTTTCAGCTGATACCTTGTCCACTTCGTCACGTCATTCACAATCCTATTCACTTTTGTTGCAACCGCAGTGCAAACCCGATGTGTTTAATGCATGATAAATATTAATACAAAAACGAGCCTGTTTCACTCTTCAGTGATATATATACCTTGGCTACAAAGGCGCGGACTATAAGTCCGCGTATTTGTAGCACTGGTTTCTTTTTTTTCAATTATGTTCAACCAACTGGCCCGTATCAAGCTTCTACAACACGGAAATAAATGCTTATTCACAGTTTGCCCCATAGAGTTTCTTACTAACGTTACTGAGGGAACTCTGGTGGTGAGACCGTTCAGCTGGCAAACATATCATGGTTAATACATGAATTTGTCCAATTTTCAGGCTTGTGGCTTCAAACATTCTTACTTATTTATTTACTGCACTTTATGTGCGTTTAGCGATTTAAATTTTGAAGCAGTGCTACCTTTCTAGATGCCCAATGCAATAATACTATCCGCGTGTAGACAGAATTAAGGTGCCTTGATGCATAAATGCAATGCAACATTTTGCTGTTACTAACGATGAACGTTTTAAGTCACAAAGTCATAAGAAGCCAAGAAAACAAAGCTTAGACCAATCCCTGTACAAACCATCATTCCGATGTTGGCTGAAGCGCCATGGTTGCTGTGACCATCTACACTAGTGCCAGAGTTTCCTCTATTAATTCTTGTAGGAAAGTCTATGCCTTTCATAGGCCTGCTGTCGTAGAGCAGTAGCTATGGCATACTTCTGGTGGCCATAACCATAAGGTCGCGAGTTCAATCATGGCAGCAGCGGCAACATCTCGATGGGGGAAAATGCAAAATGCGTCATGTTTTAGGGTAGAAATAATTGCACGTGGTCGAGATTAATCCTTAGTCTTCCACTATGCCGTGTCTCGTATAAGATTGTTGTTTCAACATTTAAAACATCGGACGTTTTACATTTTCACCTTGAACAGCCCAAGTTTGTAAATTATTGCAGGTAACAGCATTTTCCTCTTGTTGCCAATATTGTTGTGCTAAAGCTCCAGGAAGCATGGAGGAAAAAGAGAAAGGAGTGCGCTTGTCTTTGCAGCGGCTCGGTTTCAGCGCAACCCCTTTTCATTAATTCATCTTTAAATAAATGGAGCCTATCGTAACTGTTTTGGTGGATGGTGTGGGTAAAACAACGGTGCCCCCAAAAAACGACGATAAACCACTCGCAGAAGCCCAATCCGTGGAGCTTTGCCGAAGTCACCGAATTGCCGGTCTGCCACCACAGATGGATTCCGACGGCGACAACCCGCCACCTCCTTCCAGCTACCTATAGCAACCCTACATCGAACCACGAACCTTCGCCGGAAAAGCCGGCGAAGATGTGGATGGATGGCTGAGCTTTTAGCAACGCGCTAGTCGGTTCAATGGCTGGAATGCCACCACCCAGCTTAACAACGTTGTCTTCTTCCTCAAGGGAAACGCGTCTGTGTGGCATGAAAACCACGAATAAAAAGCACGACGAAGTGGGAACAGTGCGTAGACGAAATCAGGAAGTGCTTTGGAGATCCTGAATCTAAAAAGACGCCTGCGGAGCAAACCCTAATGCAGTGAGCCCAAGTTCCGTGCGAAACTTGCCCGACGTAAATCGAGGAACTGCTGAAGTTGTACAAGGCCCTGGACCCTCATATCACAGAAGAGGACAAAGTTGGTCATGTTTTAAAAGAGATCGCCGAGGAGTGTACAAGTTCCTCAACGGAAAAGACAGCCTGTACTCCGTAAGTGGCGTCATTCGGCACTGCCGTGCATTTGTAGCCTCGAAAGCTCGGCGTATCACACCGTAGTTCGGCCACCTAGCCAACGTAACTAACGTCGCCCTTGTTGACGGGGTCCCAGCTTCATCCGACCTTGCTTCAGTAATTGCGCAAGTGGTGCACGAAGAGCTTCACCGACGTGAGGCGGCTTCTCTCTCTACTCCGCGGGCTTGAGAGCCCTATGGAATTCGAGGTATCACATTGGACCTTATCAAGAGCTACTTATCGTTTCGGCCTCAGTTTGTTAAAATAGACTGTAGTTCTTCAAAAGAGCTTGACATTAAACTAGGTGTCCCGCAAGGTTCGATATTAGGCCCGTTACTTTTCCTCTTATATGTTAATGACATTACGGAACTACAAAGAACACCCACAATAACCATGTTTGCAGATGACACTAGTTTATTCTTTACAGGTAGAACACTGCATGACATTGGGCAATCGGCCAATCTGTATTTAAGTGATTTATCCGCCTGGTTGCAACAAAATAAACTTCAGTTGAATGCAGTAAAAGCAAAGTACATGATATTTCAGCAAATCAATAAGCATGAAAAAATTATTAACTCACAGTACAGAGGACATAACTTAGAACAAGTAATTGTGCAAAAGATCCTTGGGGTATGGTTTAGTGAAGAGTTGTCTTGGACCCCCCATGTCAATCATCTGCTCTCTGAACTCGCGAAGTCTGTTGGATGTATTAGAAAAATAGCTCCTCTTATACCCCTTTGACTAAAGCAATCACTATATTACTCCCTGTTCTATTCTAAACTTTTGTATGGCATTCTGGTCTGGGGGACAACGACAAAAGGGAACTATGATAGGCTACAGCTGCTGCAAAAACGTGTCCTCCGGATTTTTTTGAACCACACCAGCCCTATTAGTTTGTTGCCGACACAACCACCATTTCCTATATTTTATGTTTTACCTGCAAATAAAGTCTATTTAAGGATACTGGCACAGCTAATTTATAAACAGAAACTCCACAGTATTTACGCACCTGTCTTGGAGCAATATGATATCCGTAACCCCAAACGCAAAAATAAAAAAGTCAGAACAAATTATGGCAAGCAAGATCTGGAATATCAGGTAATAGACATGTTAAATAACTGTGCTTCTATTTTGGATTTCTGCCTACCCAGAAAAACGTTCAAACGTGAACTGCGGTCCATTTTGTTTTTCGTCGATTCTGTTTTTCGTTGAAATTGTTAAGTTACATTGACAAATGTAAATTTCCATTTCAATTGTTGACTTCCTTTTAAGTATTTTTGTGATATGAGCGAATCTTCAATGTGATTTTTTTAAAAATAAACTGTCCATAGTGTTTAAGTACACCCATATTGTATAGAATGTATGCTGTATGTATGATGTAGGCTGTATGCGTGTACTATTTGTAACGCCGCCTCTCTTTTGTTACCAGCTCTCTGCTGTACTGCTGTGGACTGCTCCTTTTGTTACGGGGGCAGAGCCCTCGTGAGGCAATCATGCCTTTAGTTTCTGCCACCCGCAGGATGATGCAATTTTCCTGCAAATAAAAACTGACCGACCGACCGACCGACCGACCGACCGACCGACCGACCGACCGACCGAATGACCGACCGACCGACCGACCGACCGACCGAGCGACCGACCAACCGACCGACCGACCGACCGACCGACCGACCGACCGACCGACCGACCGACCGACCGACCGACCGACCGACCGACCAACCGACCGACCGACCGACCGACCGACCGACCGAGTGACTGACTGACTGACTGACTGACTGGACTTTTGTTACGGCGACTTCCCTGAGGCGTCCATCAACGCAGCCTTTCTAGACGCCTACAACTTTGCTCATCGTTCAAGAGCGCAAACCCTACGATGAACACACATCCCAATTACCAGTTCTACAATGGTTACTCAGCCAGACCACCTCGACTTCTCAAGAGTGGGACGGCCATCCCAGTTATACTGCTATTGAAAATTTGGGGCCGTCCCGTGAGCGCCCTATCTGCTTCCAATGCGGCATTTGCGGTCATGTCGCCAGATTTTGTCCTCATCACTGTCGCACGTCACCACCGTCCCATGAGCGGCCGTGCACTCTTCGTCGGCGTAGAATCGGCATGGTAAGGGGACACGCTGGCCTTCTCACTACGAAAGCAGCACAAACCACCAGGCGAAATACCGTAGCGACTCACCAGTTGCGCGCGGAGATTGACGCTGCCGCCTTCACGCCAGCGCAGGTCTCTTTACGACGGTGTCTCATGTCACCGCCACCGGGAAACTAGGCGGTGCGACCAATGGAGGTGAGGTCGCCAGTCACCAATTACGCGCCCTTATGCCACCGCCAGTCACCATGTGTCATAACAAGATTTGTGTTTTAGTTGACAATGTTGCTACGCTAATCTTAGTGGACAAGGAGAGAGTGTATCCGTTATCAGCATGGGTTTCAAGCCTGTCTAGGCCGTAAATTTATGTTTCGCTTGCATGAAGCAAATGCATTTCGTGCTGTGAGGGGAGAGTTGCTCCGACCTATTGGTGTGCGCACCGCGAACGTTTATTTCTTCGATAACATGCATCGTCTTTGAGCACATCTGACCTTCAGAGGCTGACCGCCTTCAGTCTTCTTTTCTGAATAGAATATGTGTGCTCTATGGGGAAAGCAGGGCCAATTAAGAATTTCATCAGCTGTTGCACTTGAGCAAAGGTGTTGAACTGTTCGTACTGCTATGGGGAACACACACATTCGCATTTGAAGATAGCAGCGGCTGCTCGTAAAGCTTTTTACACCTGCAAATGAGGATCCTCTGCAGATTGCAGAGCGCTGTATTGTAAAGTTGTGGCAAAAAATAGCAAATAGATTTTTGAGTTTGTCATTATCTCTTGGAGAGAAAAAAAGAAAGATCACTCAGACACCTGATGCTCAAGTGAAAGGTGTCAATGTGCCTGGATTGTCGGTAAAATTGTGCAGCTGGCGACAGGTGTGGAGCAGCTGTTTGTTCACAAGTACGGGACAGTTCCTCCTAGATGCATTATGCTAGGTTTCAGATTCACTCAACGCAGCTTCATAGTGCCTGCCAGAATCTTGCCTTTAAAACATGCCCCCGCTGGGCGAAAATGAGTAATGACATTTTTTTGTTTGGTCACTCAATACTGTTCTTTTTTTAACAGAGGGGAAATTGTTCTAGTCTGGCAAGAGTTAGTAGCCGTGTAGCTTGATGTTAGAAATGCCAGTTGCATGCATTCCTGCATACGTCCACCTACTGGTAGAAACTTTACTCTTTACACTCCCGAGCATGTAAATGCATGTTTGTGTTAGCCGAGCAAGGGAATGGGCTTATGTTTGTGAATTTCCAAATCATAACAAGAGAGACTAAATGGCTTGAAGAACTTTTTATATAAGTCAAGTTGAATCACACTTGGGCATCATGATCAATTTTGTCGTCATGGTGAGGAGCTTAAAGGCCAAGTGCAATGAAATTTAGGAGCGCTAAAGAGCCTAGTGTAAGACAATGTAGACATTAAGAGCCTATGTGCAAAATTTCTTGCTCGAAAAACAGGCAGGATATTCTGCAAAGCTACCAGAAATAGCAGTTTTGACATTGAAACTTGAAAAAAAAAACACCATTACCGCTCGCTGGATGTTACGCATCACATCCGCGACCTTAGAGGCCGTTCTGCTGCACAGCGTAAATACCGCGGCCACCACATCGTGCTGGGACGAGCCCTCTCCCCGTGCGAAGCGCTGGGACTACCGCATGCTTTGTCTCTGTGGTTCTCGAGGCATGCCTACACGATCCAGCCGGAGCGCATGGTATGCAAGGCTGCCAGTGGTGAACTGAGAACTCTGAGACAGTCTGAGGCTTTGCTAATGCTGCTTCAGCAGTATATACTACTTATTTATAACAAATATTGCGAAAGTAAATTTTGTTGCAGCTGACCTTGCAGTGATGGGTTCTTGTGAAGTATTGGATTGTTAAATAGTTAAAAGATGGTAAATTGAACCTTTACTCGTAATATTTACCTGCTCCTTAATTTGTCCTTTTTCCTATGCTCAAGCAACACTTAGCTGGAACTCAATTTGTATGAGATAGTGATGTCATGGCTTCGGTGGATGACTTTTATGAAGTGCAGTATGAAACATTCTACGGCACTGCCGCGTTGGTAGAAAGTGTGTGGTGCTGAAAGAGGAATGCCTTGAAAAATAGCCATGAATGATTGAGCTCCTTACCAGCTTCATTCACAGGCCGAGAAGTAGACTACAGCATAGTATATTTATTGTTGCATAGAGCAGGCTGTACATTTCGGGGTACACAAAGACTACTTGCATGGACCGACCGACCTACCGACCGACCGACCGACCGACCGACCGACCGACCGACCGACCGACCGACCGACCGACCGACCGACCGACCGACCGACCGACCGACCGACCGACCGACCGACCGACCGACCGACCGACCGACCGACCGACCGACCGACCGACCGACCGACCGACCGACCGACCGACCGGCCGACTGACTGACTGACTGACTGACTGACTGACTGGACTTTTGTTACGGCGACTTCCCTGAGGCGTCCATCAACGCAGCCTTTCTAGACGCCTACAACTTTGCTCATCGTTCAAGAGCGCAAACCCTACGATGAACACACATCCCAATTACCAGTTCTACAATGGTTACTCAGCCAGACCACCTCGACTTGTCAAAAGTGGGACGGCCATCCCAGTTATACTGCTATCGAAAATTTGGGGCCGTCCCGTGAGCGCCCTATCAGCTTCCAATGCGGCATTTGCGGTCATTTCGCCAGATTTTGTCCTCATCACTGTCGCACGTCACCACCGTCCCATCAGCGGCCGCGCACTCTTCGTCGGCGTAGAATCGGCATGGTAAGGGGACACGCTGGCCTTCTCACTACGATAGCAGCACAAACCACCAGGCGAAATACCGTAGCGACTCACCAGTTATGCGCGGAGATTGACGCTGCCGCCTTCACGCCAGCGCAGGTCTCTTTACGACGGTGTCTCATGTCACCGCCACCGGGAAACTAGGCGGTGCGACCAATGGAGGTGAGGTCGCCAGTCACCAATTACGCGCCCTTATGCCACCGCCAGTCACCATGTGTCATAACAAGGTTTGTGTTTTAGTTGACAATGTTGCTACGCTAATCTTAGTGGACAAGGAGAGAGTGTATCCGTTACCAGCATGGGTTTCAAGCCTGTCTAGGCCGTAAATTTATGTTTGGCTTGAATGAAGCAAATGCATTTCGTGCTGTGAGGGGAGAGTTGCTCCGACCTATTGGTGTGCGCACCGCGAACGTTTATTTCTTCGATAACATGTATCGTCTTTGAGCACATCTGACCTTCAGAGGCTGACCGCCTTCAGTCTTCTTTTCTGAATAGAATATGTGTGCTCTATGGGGATAGCAGGGCCAATTAAGAATTTCATCAGCTGTTGCACTTGAGCAAAGGTGTTGAACTGTTCGTACTGCTATGGGGAACACACACATTCGCATTTGAAGATAGTAGCGGCTGCTCGTAAAGCTTTTTACACCTGCAAATGAGGATCCTCTGCAGATTGCAGAGCGCTGTATTGTAAAGTTGTGGCAAAAAATAGCAAATAGATTTTTGAGTTTGTCATTATCTCTTGGAGAGAAAAAAAGAAAGATCACTCAGACACCTGATGCTCAAGTGAAAGGTGTCAATGTGCCTGGGTTGTCGGTAAAATTGTGCAGCTGGCGACAGGTGTGGAGCAGCTGTTTGTTCACAAGTACGGGACAGTTCCTCCTAGATGCATTATGCTAGGTTTCAGATTCACTCAACGCAGCTTCATAGTGCCTGCCAGAATCTTGCCTTTAAAACATGCCCCCGCTGGGCGAAAATGAGTAATGACATTTTTTTGTTTGGTCACTCAATACTGTTCTTTTTTTAACAGAGGGGAAATTGTTCTAGTCTGCCAAGAGTTAGTAGCCGTGTAGCTTGATGTTAAAAATGCCAGTTGCATGCATTCCTGCATACGTCCACCTACTGGTAGAAACTTTACTCTTTACACTCCCGAGCATGTAAATGCATGTTTGTGTTAGCCGAGCAAGGGAATGGGCTTATGTTTGTGAATTTCCAAATCATAACAAGATAGACTAAATGGCTTGAAGAACTTTTTATATAAGTCAAGTTGAATCACACTTGGGCAACATGATCAATTTTGTCGTCATGGTGAGGAGCTTAAAGGCCAAGTGCAATGAAATTTAGGAGCGCTAAAGAGCCTAGTGTAAGACAATGTAGACATTAAGAGCCTATGTGCAAAATTTGTTGCTCGAAAAACAGGCAGGATATTCTGCAAAGCTACCAAAAATAGCAGTTTTGACATTGAAACTTGAAAAAAAAAAACACCATTACCGCTCGCTGGATGTTACGCATCACATCCGCGACCTTAGAGGCCGTTCTGCTGCACAGCGTAAATACCGCGGCCACCACATCGTGCTGGGACGAGCCCTCTCCCCGTGCGAAGCACTGGGACTACCGCATGCTTTGTCTCTGTGGTTCTCGAGGCATGCCTACACGAGCCAGCCGGAGCGCATGGTATGCAAGGCTGCCAGTGGTGAACTGAGAACTCTGAGACAGTCTGAGGCTTTGCTAATGCTGCTTCAGCAGTATATACTACTTATTTATAACAAATATTGCGAAAGTAAATTTTGTTGCAGCTGACCTTGCAGTGATGGGTTCTTGTGAAGTATTGGATTGTTAAATAGTTAAAAGATGGTAAATTGAACCTTTACTCGTAATATTTAGCTGCTCCTTAATTTGTTCTTTTTCCTATGCTCAAGCAACACTTAGCTGGAACTCAATTTGTATGAGATAGTGATGTCATGGCTTCGGTGGATGACTTTTATGAAGTGCAGTATGAAACATTCTACGGCACTGCCGCGTTGGTAGAAAGTGTGTGGTGCTGAAAGAGGAATGCCTTGAAAAATAGCCATGAATGATTGAGCTCCTTACCAGCTTCATTCACAGGCCGAGAAGTAGACTACAGCATAGTATATTTATTGTTGCATAGAGCAGGCTGTACATTTCGGGGTACACAAAGACTACTTGCATGGACTGTTTTCGTGGTACACTGGCATTCTTAAGGTACAAATCTGCGGTAATTTTTAGTTTCTAATGTTTCTGCTTCATATGTTGCACCTTTTGTTTTGGTCCTCTTTTTTAACCTCTATGCTAGCTTGGGCCGGTTCGCACATATGTGGTGACGGTGCTGGTGGTGAATGGTATTAACAAGCAGGTGTCAAGGCCTGCAATCCCTTCGCCTGAGTGTCTCTTATAGAATCACTGTGGCGTTTCACCACAAGTGCATCAGACCAGTCTCCCTAAGAACGCGATAGGGAAATGTGAAGTTTCTTTGTGGGCTATAACTAATCCTTTCTGGAACACAAGGTGTTGCAGGCACGCATGTGGAAGGACCTTTCGTTGCAGATTTCCCAGGAGAGCGTCCCTTTGATCTTGGAATTTCGGACGCAGCCACAGGAAGTGTTCAATGTCTCTCGTCTCGCTGCATGTCGTACAGTTCGAAGAATTAATTCACCCCGCCTTAAATAACCATGCTGGTCTTATAACAGATCCTGCCCTTATTCGATATATTGAAGTGAGGCATTCTCTCGCCGAAATCTCTTCGTTACGCATGGCACACGTGGTGATACGCAGAGTGGTTTCGAATGTCAGATTTTTAACTTGATTACTATTTCGGCCCTTGACTTCGGGAGGATGATGAAGTGCTACGTATGCAAGAACATCAGCTTTTTCGGTGCCAGCAAAGTCAATATAGGAGGAAATCCACTGAACCTTCACAGTGAAGCCTTTGTTGCCCAGTTCTTTCACAAGTGCTAGTGATTCGCAAGGGAACTTCATGGATGGTAGACCACGGTAGAGTTGTTGCAACGTGGCCTTCAAGTCCGTAAGAGCAACAACGTTCAGTGGCGGCCCTGTCTTTATTTTGCGCAGAGCAGAAGCTACTACCGCGCTTTTCCCAATTGTCGACGAAACTATACAGTTCAGACAGCCATACCAGGTATATCTCAGAGCAGAAATGTAGAATGCAGCTGCGTAGCGGCCTTCATCTACTTTGACAGAACCATCTTGCATACTTGCGAGGTGATTGTGGTAAGTCGTGTCGAATGTGCCAGAACTAGTGACTTGGCTTCTGCAGATGGAATGCAGCTCTTTCACTGCTGTCGTGGTACACCTAAGTAGCATGTGATATCCTCCAATGTCTATGATCTGTCTACCTTTACCATCTGTCTCGAGCAGCGCAATCCTAAGACACGAATCGTATTCAGGGCTGCAGAATAATGTGAGCGCGGCAGGTTACCTACACGTTTTAGGAGGGCTTTATCTGGTAAAGACTCACTCAAACCTAGTAGCTGGGTCACCGTATCATTATCTCATGTCACCCTCAGACAGTCAATATCAGTGCTTAGAAGCCATACACAGAAAAGTTCTTAGGCTGTACTGGGGAGTCCCTCAGCCGGCATCTAACAAAAACGTGGTGCTCTATGATGTCACGCACTCAGCGACTTCAGGCTTCCCAGACTCTCATGTTGGCCTGTATTTCGGCAAAAAACCAAGGCAATGACAGTTGCCAGTCAGCCCGTGCCGATTGTTGCCGCTTGCCCAGTTCAAAAGCACTGTTTCGTCGCAAAAAAAAAAAAAAAATTTCTTCACTACGCAAAGGCTACCAAAGATGAGTGTCTGCCGTGTTTTTATTTGCATTTCCTGCTATTATGTCACCCGGTTTATTATTTTGTACTGTGTGCTGTGCAATATGCAGTGCAGCAAAATGTTTTTCTAGCGGTCATCAGACGAACATTATTGGTGGAATTTTTCAGTGAGCTCTAAACGTTTACAGAAAAGATTCCCATTTGCACCAAGATAAATTTCATGCATAATCTTGTGTCACCTGCATTATATGTACAATCAGATTCCTCTGTGTTTTTATTACTTCGACATTCTACATTTCCTCGTGTTAGATGCGCTGCTAAGTGGTTTAAAAAGTAGTACCGAAAACGTCTTTATTAAAGCTATGGCCTCAAGGCCTGCTAGGGTATGGTGGATGTATGCCCATGCTCGTGAACAAATGAACGCTTTAATAACATCTTCTAACGCTCTTACTGCCATCATTAGGTGATCCTTATTTCTTCACTGCAAAATATGGTTGGAGGTAGGTAAAGTAGCCAGCGAACGCATGCTTTTTAAGTACCGTTGGCTATATTTGAAATGCTTTTCATTGTGGTTACGACTATGGCATAACAATCGTGTATCTTATCACATTCAGTTCTTTGTGCTTCGGGTATGCAGCAAATTGATATCTTTCCTTGCATGCAAGTGAGCCTAAATGTTTACCTTAAGCAGCATGAAAAGAAAAATATTTTCGTTTTGAGTAAAGATATGTTTTGGCATTTGAATTAATATGTACTTTGGATATGTGAAATGTATATGCATAAACTTACCGATCAATTCTCTATCAATTTTTTATTGTTGACATGCACCTAAATTCACCGGTGTTAGTCGGGGATGAACACAAAAAAACAGTCTAAGAAACGAACCTAATTTTAAAAAGTTGATCCAATCCTTCACATCTGCTCAAAAAGTATGTGTACATTTCACTTCCGACAATGCCACAGTAAGGTAGTTACACTTGACTATTCTTGTCATGAATCAGGCTGGTTGGAACTCCTGTCAGCGCTGAAAGGAACTGGTGCCATATCAACGCGCCTTGGGAACATATATAATTTAAATGTAATATGTTCTTGGACGTTATAGGTTCATCGGCACTATGTCTACATGGACATTGGTTTGTCCCAAAAATGTGCACTTTCATTACACCTTTATGCTCATTCTAGAGTTTAGCACAAGCAGTTTCCTGTGAACGCACTTGCTATAATCGCCACGAAATTTACTCTGGTTTATAGAGAAAATCCTAGTATCACTGACATATTGGTAACTGAGGTGTGTCATCACAATATAGTTTTTGTCAGAGGGAAACTTGGCTGTAGATATACATATATATATATATATATATATATATATATATATATATATATAGAAAGAGAGAGAGAGCGATAGTATACACTAGAGGAGTTTGCCGAGTTAATAGAATGCGTATTGTGACGAGAAGCTTTTCCGCAGTGCTACAAACATTTGTTGTAATGCTTCAGCTTTCAGTTGTAACAACCCACATACGACAGAGTGCACTTTTGTTGTCAAAACAAAGCAATGTCCGTCGAGCATCAGAAGTTTGTCGCTGGATCAGGAATTTTAATTTAGTGCAGAAAAACCCTGCTGTATGACAGAAATTACTGCAGTACTGAAGGCAACCTCTGTTGTCATATTCAACTGGTTATCTACAAGGTCTGAACAGTGTGAAATTTTCATACACATAATCAGGTGTCAGTCAATAATATGAATAGAATTAAACATTCTCTCTGGAACGGAGGAAGCCTAAACGCACTGAAGAAGAAATTTGGAATTGGCAAGAATCAGAGGTATGCGTTAAGTGACAAAGCCGGAAATATCATTGCTGATACGGATGAGATAGTTCAAGTGGCCGAAGAGTTCTATAGAGATTTATGCAGTACCAGTGAAGCCCACCACGATAATGGAAGAGAGAATAGTCTAGAGGAATTTGAAATCGCACAGGTAATGCCGGAAGAAGTAAAGAAAGCCTTGGGAACTATGCAGAGGGGAAAGGCAGCTGGGGAGGATCAGGTAACAGCAGATTTGTTGAAGGATGGTGGGCAGATTGTTCTAGAAAAACTGGCCACCCTGTATACGCAATGCCTCATGACTTCGAGCGTACCGGAATCTTGGAAGAATGCTAACATAATCCTAATCTAGAAGAATGGGGAGGCCAAAAATTTGAAAAATTATAGACCGATAAGCTTACTGTCCATTGCCTACAAAATATTTACTAAGGTGATCGTAAATAGAACCAGGAACACCTTAGACTTCTGTCAACCAAAGGACCAGGCAGGATTCCGTAAAGGCTGCTGAACAATGGACCATATTCACACCATCCCTCAGGTGATAGAGAAATGTGCGTAATAGAACTAACCCGTATATATATTTCTTTCATTGATAACGAAAAAGTTTTTGATTCAGTCGAAACCTAAGCCCTCATGGATGCATTGCGGAATCAGACAAGCCGTAGACGAGCCGTAGTAAAACGTGTAGACGAGCCGTATGTAAAAATACTGAAAGATATCTATAGCGGATCCACAGCCACCGTAGTCCTCCATAAAGAATGAAACAAAATTCCCATAAAGGAAGGCGTCAGCCAGGGATATACGATCCCTCCAATGCTATTCAGAGCTTTATTACAGGAGGTATTCAGAGATCATGATTGGGAATAATAAGGAATCAGAGTTAATGGAGAATACCTTAGTAACTTGATATTCGCTGATGATGTTTGCTTGCGTAGTAATTCAGGGGACCAATTGCAACACATGGTCACTGACCTGGAGAGGCAAAGTAGAAGGGTGGGTCTAAAGATGAATCGGCAGAAAACTAAAGTAATGTTTAACGGTCCCGGCAAGAGAACAGCAATTTACGGTACGTAGCGAGGCACCGGAAGTGGTAAGGAAATACATCTACTTAGGGCAGGTAGTGACCGCGTATCCATATCAGGAGACAGAAATAACCAGAAGAATAAGGATGGGCTGGGGTGCGTTTGGCAGGCATTCTCAGATCATGAAGAGCAGGTTGCCATTGTCCCTCAAGAGAAAAGTGTATAATAGCTGTGTCTTACCAGTACTCACCTACGGGGCAGAAACGTGGAGGCTTAAGAAAAGGGTTCTACTTAAATTGAGGACGACGCAACGAGCTATGGAAAGAAGAACGATAGGTGTAACGATAAGGGATAAGAAAAGAGCAGATTGGGTTAGGGAACAAGCGCGAGTAAATGACATCTTAGTTGAAACCAAGGAAAAGAAATGCGCATGGGCAGGACATGTAATGAGGATGGAAGATAACCGATGGTCATTAAGGGTTACGGACTGGATTCCAAGGGAAGGGAAGCGTAGCAGGGGGCGGCAGAAAGTTAAGTAGTCGGATGAGCTTAAGAAGTTTGCAGGGACAACATGGCCACAATTATTACATAACCGCGGTAGTTGGAGAAGTATGGGAGAGGCCTTTGCCTTGGAGTGGGCGTAACGAGCCTGATGATGATGTTGATAACTCAGGTGTCTATTCCTAGCTGAAGGAAGTAGAAGCCGCGGATAGAGAACGCACGTCGTGTCGGCATCGCAGTTTTCAAATAATTTTCTGTGGAAAATCACACCATTGTCTAAAATCTCTGAAAGAATCGACGGAGGAATTTCAGCGGAACTACTGGGTACTAACATTTGCAAGTTGGGCCCACTTTTTTGGCACACATCGATAATTCCGAGTCTCCACGATGATTAGCCATTGCCTCCGCCACTGGCGAGGCGGAAAGGAGACCAATGCCTAACCTGCCGACGAGGACGTCCGGGTGCCCTATAGAACTCTTCGACACCACGTGCAGCGCCAAGTTGTAGGAAATAAGCGTGGAAGGAGAAGAGATGCAACAGGAGGAATTTACCAAGGACCCGAGATGCTGCGAAATCTGCAGAAGAAAAATCACGAAAATATCCGAAGAGGGATCAGGCCCGACCTGAACCATGCCAAGAGGGGCAGGTGCGCCAATGAGCGGCTGGGGACTTCAATTGGAAAGGGGAACGAACCACGCCCCAAATTATTAAAACAAGCCGTCTACGTCATCCACCGGCAGAAGACAACAAAGTGATCGTGGGACCATGTGGAGCCCTCAAGGTTTCAGAGTACAGGCAGGCACGCATGTACTGCTGCCTGGGAAACGCCACTGGCGTCATCCGCGAAGCAGCAGTAGAAGACCGCATATGTATAAACTACAAGCAAAATATCGTGGTAGTCAGTACGCAGTTTGAAGTGCGAGCCAGGTGGTACGGAGCCATCACGAAGGTGCGAATGGGAGAGCAAGAACAAGAAACCAGCGCCTACAGAGCAGCACCGGAAAACACGTTTGAAGGGCTCATAAGAGGGTAGCTCAAGAAAGCTCAGCAGATGTTACAGGCAGCCTAGTTACAGCAAGAAATAAAGGCATATTACACGTGAAAAGGATGGGCTGCACAGACAGTCTAACTGTACGCTTCGATGGACTTCACGTGCCGGCATACGTAAAATACGGAGCACTTGTGGTCCTGGGGCTCGCTATACAAGCAGCAAATTGACAATTACTATGAAAGCGGCATGCCGGCACACAGAATGGATGTTTGCCGTAGCCCCGACGAAAAAAAATATAGAGAATGCAGCTTGTCGAACCCGATGCAAAGACGTCAGTGTGAAGCAAGATGTCAGTTCTGCGGCAACGTCACGTCAAGGGAGACAGACGCTGCAAGGCAAAATACTTGATACGGTATTTTGTTTGACGAAGACGGTGGGAGGGATAAAGAGGAGAAGAAGCAGAGGCCGAAATACCCGACCACATCAACGAAAACAAACAAGCTGGCGAAGAAACGGGCAAGAGCACGACCGGGTCGGAAGGGCAACAAACCGAAAGCTCATCACCGCGACTATGCCGGGTCGGCAAGAGCCCAGTCCCATCTAGGTCCAGGAACCAGTCTAGGACCAGTTCGAGGTCCCATTCAAGACCCAAGACAAGATCAAAATCCCGATCCACCCCAGGAGAGACAAGAATCCGGGCCCAGGCGAGCTGCTGCTCCACCTACACGCACCGGGTACGCCTTAGAAGATGAAATAACACAGATTAGCCAGACGCTAGGGTAAATAACGCGAGAAAAACGCGACGCTAAGTGAGGAAATAATAACTCTTAAAGTGGAAAACGCAAATCTCATAAACCCAAAAATGACAGACATGGCCCCTAACATGCCCACAGCTAGTAGAGCGTCGACACCAAATCAAGCTCCGCCGGTGCACGTCGGCGGCGTCTTCCACGAATTGAGAGACGCCGCCGCGTAAGTGAAGGCCAAATGATAAAGCAGACGTGCAAAGCGACTCTGCGTTTGGAAAAGTAAAAGGCATGTTCCAGGAAATGTTCGTAGGTTTAGAACAGCAATTCGTGCAACTGCGTGCGGATCTACAACAGCAGATAGTGCAGATGCGAGGGCAGATGTCGAAGCGGTTCGACGCCCTCGAGTGTAGAGAAGCGCAGCTGGAAAACGGGTCGAAAGGTGCCCGACGCCTAGGAGCGAGGCCCGTAAAGAGCAAGGCGTACATCAGACAACCTGAGGCTGAGAACAGCTGCGTGTAGAACTCGAGTATTACACGTGACGCTGGGTAAGGAGTGCATAGTAATGTGGCAGTGTCGTGGTCGTGGGTTTCACCGCTAGAGAGGGAACCTGTAGCAATTCATAAAAACCAAGAAAGCACAGGACGTAACCGCTATCCAGGAAACTGGCAGGACCACGAAATTATCAGGATACACATCATATAGTTCTTTAGATGAAAAAGCAATAGTAATCGCACTGAGACACGCAAACATAGAGGTTGTTGAACACTACATCGGCGTACGAAATATAGACCACGTCCTACTCGAACTCATGCCGTCTCAAAAAAAAAGAAAGCACGCCGAGTTAAGTTTGGCTCGCTTTTTCGCAGTGGGCTAAACGTGGTGGGCAGACCGGCACTCATCATCTTGGATGACGTTGACACTCCACCCGCGGCCTGGGGTTACACCATGGAGAATGTTAAAGGCCACAATCAGTAGAACGATGAGGTAATACGGATCACGCTAATAACTAACCCACAAGATCCTTCCAGAATGGGCAAAGGCGTCTACAGAGACACTACGCCGGACCTGAGATTCATAAAGAACATCGCCAACCGGAAATGCGCCAACACGAACCTAAACCTAAGCAGTGATCACTGCATTGTTAACATAATGCTACAAGGCCGCCCGCGTATCAAGTAATGCAGGAAAATAACGCGAAGCGAGAGGGATACCTTTCGCAATCTCTGCAACTATTTTGCGACCTAAATCATCGAGGACATACTGATGTGAACCCAGGAACTAAACGAGAACAAGGTAAAAGCAGGAGCCAACGCTTTGACAAATGGACTTGCATTTTTCAAGGCTTTCTATGGCACCGTATATATAGGTAGCGTTCATTTAAGGGGGAGAGCGGATAAGTCGGGTGCGTGTAGCAACGACCGAAGGAGTGATAGCTGTTAGGGTGCAGAAGTCACAAGAGAGATTACTGTGCACACGGCCCGTGCCACGGCCTTGCGTCATCCGGCGTGTCAACGGCCGCATGCATAGCACCCTTCTACTATGTGCTTCAATGCAGGTCGACTCCGTGTCGTCTCTCTTAAATAGATAATAAATGGAGTAGCAGAAACCTGCCCTCATGAAAAAGAAATAGAATAAATATATAAATAAAAAAAAATAAACAACGCGAGGAAAAAACCCACTGAGCAACCAAATCGAACTAAGCATTGTTCCCTATATAATGAAATTTTGCATAAGGACTATATACAAAAGCTACCATTGGAACGACTATGCCCATTGGTTGCAATGTTTTGAACTTATACATAACTGATGACTCCCTGTATTTTCTTTCTCGTTCAGAACGGGAACTTGACTGTATGATGTATAGTTTATGTTCATCAAAGTTATGACCTTGCTGAACTAAATGCTTGGCGACGGCTTTGAAAAAGTTTTTATCTGTGTCCGCCCGATGTACGCTTATGCTGACGTTCATTTATTCTCCCGTTCAACCGATATACTGTTTATTACAGAATTACAAAAGAAATACTCAGTCATATAAATCACATCCGAACTTGTACAAGTTGAGCAAGTTTTCGCTTCGTGTGTACAAATATTTGAGGTGCTTTCAATCTCAATTTCACCTTGAATGTAAGGGAAGGCTTAGCACCTGGGGCGAAAACATGCTTTTATTACGGGGGAATGATGTTGGCTGATTTTTGCGTGCGCTTAGGTGTCTTAATATTTCTCTTGCGACTATAGATAACCCTTGGTACACTCGGCAACGCTTTTCTGAGACTCTCGCGAGTTGATGACACTCGGTGGTGATTCCGTAGGGGGTTGTTTCCGTAGGATGTTGTTGGTAGCCACTCTGATTCTGAGTGGCTATCGAGCATCGCAGTCTCCAATGTAATCCAACGTGAGAAAACGTACTGGATTCACACTGGAGGCGCCGGAAGACACTGGTTTTTCCACTGGAATGGAAGATATTTCCTTGTAAGAAATGACAGCTCAACATTTAGACGCTTCTATTGTGGTTTTACTAAAATGGACCACTGCAAGGGACGGCGTAGGTGGAAAAGAGATGCTCAATTCCCTGTCGGTCTCAGTGAATTTTCCTGGAGTGAACATACTGATGCGAAGTGTGTGTTTGTGCTAGTGTGTGTCTGAGAGGGGGTGCGTGTGCGTGTGAGCGTATGTGGGCAAATTCTCTATTAAATTTTTGTTGTGTTGATCTTTGGTGACACTCCTTTGAATCTGTTTAGTAAATGAAATCAACCGGCGAGATACGTTCGTTATGCTAGTATTCTTTACCATATACACATTGTTAGAATGTGCAAGAGAAAATGTACGTTTTCTTTTTAATTGAACTGATGAGACCGCCATTAAAACAAATATTCCTGCAAGCAATTATGCAGAAAACAAATAAATCCTCAAAGCCCTTTATTAGTAGCAGTAAAAGTACGTAAAATAACATAAGCATACTAAATTAAAGTATGAACATTCAATCTTTGTAGAATCTCGAAAACATTCAGCAAGACCTATTTAATAAAGGTATTCTACCGTACATTATAGTTTATGATACCTAACAAGTGAGTTCATATGTAAACAACAAAATACAAGGGACGAAGGTAACGACATAATGTATAATGTTACAAAAGAAAAAAAGGTTCACTGACTTGCTACATAATTGATGCTCACCTACTTGGTTCTAGAAAGGCCCTATCTGATGACGCACATTCAAAGAAAAATTGACTTCAATGTCACTTAGAAGCAATTAGGTTTTCAACGACTGCCAAACGCAGAGTTCGGTGACTTGAAGCGCATGGAAAACAGAATGACCGCTGACACTAAAAGGACAGCGAACATGCAGAGATACAAGTATGCTAACAATGCCTCGAGATAGCACATATATTCATCCACAAGTAGCTCTTGTCATTACATGCGTTTAATATAGTGGATGCTATCCCTTCTCAGGTAGGTAGGTATTCGTGTGACGCCAATGCACACATCTCTCCGGTGGCAATTTCTTAGAAATGATGCGCACCTACTTGTTTCTAGAAATGCAATATCTGATGACGCGCATTGAAAGAAATATTGACCAGAATGTTGCTTTTAAGTAAAGATGTTTCGCTTGACTGCCAAAGATGAAGGTCGGTGATTGGCAGCTGAAGAAAAAGAAAAAAAGCACAGCTGCCACTAAAAGGACTATGATCGTCAAGGGATACAAGTATATTGAATATACCTATGGAATGCACCTCTAGATATCAGGAAGTAGTTCTCGTCATTCCTAATGCAAAGAATAGGCGGTTGTTGAACATCACATGCGTTATAATATATTCGATGCTATAATTTCTCCGGTAGGTATTTATGTGACGTCAATGGAGACGTGTCTGTTGTGGTAAATTCTTAGAAGTGATGCTCACCTACTTGGTTCTAGAAAGGTCCTATCTGATGACGCACATTCAAAGAAAAATTGACTTCACTGTCACTTATAAGTAATTAGGTTTTCAACGACTGCCAAAAGCAGAGTTCGGAGACTAGAAGTGCATGGAAAACAGAATGACCGCTGACACTAAAAGGACAGCGAACATGCAGAGATACAAGTATGCTAACAATGCCTCGGGATAGCACATATATTTATCCACGAGTAGCTCTTGCCACCCTGTGCGTGTTAAAGTAATGGACCTACGCGTCCCGCGATAGGTATTCTTCAGGGGTAATGCACACATAAGGGAAAAGTTCCATTCTACGTATTGTTTTATGCAAAAGTCACAAGAACGAATTACCTTTATAATGCTAGGTGTAAAAGTGAAAAGGCGTGATCGACGACATCTTTACATTTCGGAACTAATTTCATAGTCAGCCTCCTTAAGCACAAGAAAACATTATTGACAATTATTGCACTTCTCCCGGAAAAATAAATGCACTTTCGAACATATTTTGTTATACATGTAGAGAATGTTCTTATTAGGTTAATTTAACTTTGGACTAAATAACAAGCGTGTTCTCGTCCAACATATGCAAAACACGAGATGCAACAGGGGGCAAATTAAATCTTCTCTTTGACACTGTTGCGCATGCCGTAATGATTAACGAGTTGAGTGAGCCGCGGCAACTCACCCGGCTGTTACATATAACAGTCAATTTGCAGTTGTCGTCAAAGGGAAGACGACACGTCTGTACCTTGAGCAGAAACATTATTTCATGACTCCTATTACGCGCCTATATTTTCTCAGCCCACGATACGAGTAACAAGTGTAGCAAAAGGGACATGACAGAACTACTTCTACTTGCGATCATTGGAAGACACTTGTAGATAAGGTGATACAGCATCCAATGATCTGGCCAAACGTCGTCATCCCCCTGTTAACCTATTTACTGGCTTTTTATTCGTTACTATATCCGTCTGCGCTGGGACCGCAACCTACGTGCTACGCCACTCGTTATGCGTGTAGCACTGCGGCATTTGACGGGCTGGTAAAGAACTTAACATTCTATTAGGTAACCGAACGGTCTCCGTTGATTATTCGAAACCCCTTCTGTATCGGTGCCAAGGTCGGCGCCGTTAACACAAATCTGACGAAGAAGCTGAAGAAGCATATCCACAGCCTATAATCGACTAAAAATTCCTGCAAATGATGCCACTTTCCCGACTACTACTTTGAAGAGATGTATTCAATGCCCTCCTATGTCAATTGCTTGACAGTTTCTAATAAGGTGCCGCAGAAGGAACACATTCTCACATATTAAATGGTACTTCAGCGCTTTGTGTTCATAAAAGATATCTAAAGTGCATATAGAACTAAAACTGTGAGAATCGTCAGTGCTTGATCTTTCAAAACAGAAGGCCCCTTATTGAAGAGCATGCCACTGCACATTTGAAGTACAACGTTTTCATAGATGGTATCTGGTGTTCAGAGTTCAGGTGTTCGATCTTCTGTCCATTCGGGCGTACCAAAAGGCACAGTTCTCAGACCACTACTCTTTCTAATTTACATTAATGATCTTCCTACTGAGATCTCTTCTAACGTTCGAATATTCGCAGACGATTGTGTGGTTTATCTACGCATAACTAACACTTCAGAGTTGTGTTTGCTTCAAAATGAGCTAAAACGCATTGAATTATGGTGTAACGAATGGTTGATGTCTTTCAATTCTAAAACAAACCGCGCTAGTTTCTTTTCATCGTAGACTGCATCACCAATCAGAGAAATACACTATATACGGCGCCGCAATTGCATCCGTAGACTCATATAAGTACCTCGCCATAACCTTTTCAACTGCCCTAAATTGGTCACATCAAGTCATTACCTTAGCCAATGCCGCGAATCGAACACTTGGTTTTTTCCGCCGGAACCTAAGACTTGCTCCCTCATGTGTAAAATTGTTAGCTTATGTTACATATATGCGCCCTAAGTTAGAATATGCATGCTCTGTCTGGGATCCTCATCAACATAACCTATCTAATACACTGGAATCAATTCAAACCCGTGCAGCCCGGTTCATCTACTCTGAATATTCTTATCATGCAAGCGTGTCTGAACTAAAAACCCGTGCCGGTCTTACTAATCTAGAATTACGACCTCTTATTTCTAGACTTTTTTTTTCACAAAATCTAACATTCACCACTCCACGTTTCAGCTATATTACCAGCTCATCGTCTCTCCAGCCGCATTATCCATAGCAAAGCTGTGTGTCCTGCCCCACCGCAGACTATATCTCATCTACGATCATTTTTTTTGTGAAAACCGCCAGGAACTGGAACGGTCTGTCTGCCGACATCACGCACCACTCCGAAGCTCATGACTTCAAGGCTTCTCTCGAATCACTGTTTTGTTAAACAAAGCCCATCCCTCATGTAATACCCCATCTCTGGGGCCTTGGAGGTATAATAAATAAATAAATAAATAGCTGAATAAATAAATAACCGGGCATTGTGTGTTTACTGCCACTCCGGACTGCCTAAAAAAGCGCCCTAACCAACTGCTATGCCGGCACCGATATATATGAAGCTCAGCAGACATATTTCCCCGCTTGATAATATAGAGTTACCAAAACAAAACCGGGAGCACAAGCTCTGCCAGTTACATAGAAGCTTAAGCTGGTAGCTTCTGAAAAAAAATCGTAGTACAAGGTAACTAAGTGTCTTGACACGCTAAAAGCTTCCTTAAGGACGATTCTGACATCGTGGCGAGATAGCACAATGACTATTACTTCGGTCGCATATCTGAGTTCATCTTGCGCCACTTGATCCATGTCTCATTTAGGAGAAATAAAATAGGTCAAAAAGATGAGTGCTGCTGACCAAGATAAAGTAATATTAACGTGCCGTTTCCGGAGGTTTATTTATTTATTATATATTACCCCTCAGGAAAAGCTTTGCAGAAACCATAAATCGTGATTGTGTGTTAACTAAACAAACCGATCAACAAAAGGCACAAAAGAGCGAACAAGTGCACGAAGAAGTGTTAGAAACAGTGAGACAACCAGCAAAAAAATGAGCAAGAAACGTTTAGTTATTAAGGAGAGAGGGTGTTAGACAGAGCAATACAGAGGGAGAGAACGAATGTTTCTCTCACCGAGTCCCTCCACAGATCATTGACCACCGTCCACCTAGTACCCACTCCAAAAACAATCATCAAGTGAAAGGAAGCTATGCGCTTTAAAAAAGTCTAGAGCTTCTGCACTTTATTATAGTTTTATGCAAAACTGGACCGAACCACGAAAAGTGCAAGTGAAATAAAGGCGCTTTTGTCATTGCAAGAGTTTCGGTGTTTTAGTTCGGGAGAAGTTAACCGGGGTTATGAATTGTGTTCCTGGATGTTGTCAATTTCCCCGTGTCAATTGTCGGTCAAACTCTTACCATTCTACTATTAAAGCGAACCACACAATCTGGAGCCTTGACTAATATGGTGTATTGTAACGTGTTTCAGTTTTTTGGCTGTTATATGAAAGTTATACGGTGAATGAGCGTCAATGTTTACGAAACGGCAATAGAGAGAAATGCTCAGGAGAGTACATCATTCGCTCATATTTCTATATGTTGAATAAACCATAGCCAGCAGTCTGCTAGTAGCAGCGATTGTGAACAGCAAACCAAATCGAAAAAAGAATGCGGCATACGAGCCTAAGGAAGAAATAAAAAACAAAGAGGGCCAAGGTTGTCTTAAAAATTGCCAGTTTTACTCAAAAGGCGAGAAACCGACTTCGACATCAAGTTAGTAGTTAGCAGTACGAAGTAACAATATCAGTTTTATCGGCCGTATAAACATGCACACATTCGCTTACTAACGAAATGATCAAAGACAGATTGTGTAAGCGTGACTGAACGAGGACGTGGAAAGAAACAAACACAAAGAGACAGTGCTGTCTTTATGTGTCTGCTTATTTCTACGTCCTTGTTCAATTGCGCTTAAACATTTTATCATAAATTTACACCAACTAGCCCGTGACCATGTTATAAATAAATACGAAACAGGGTATCTCGTGCGCGCACGTAAACGTGAACACATCTCTCTCGATGGGCGCAAGAACACGCTGTCAAAATGCTGGAGTGAAGAGAGAGAGAGATAGAATGATAAATGAAAGGTAGGGAGGTTAACCAGGACTGATCCCGGTTGGCTACCCTACACTGGGGAAAGGGAAAGGAAAACGGAAAGATTTAACGAAGAGAAAGTCCACTGGAGATATCAGTCGGTAACTCAGTCCGGATCACAGACGCTGACTCAATCCGGTCGCTTTCAAATATCGCAGCAGCGCTTTTGTGGTCTTTTGTAGCTGCGATATGCGAGGAGATGGTCCCAAGATCTTGTTCAAGGTGAACGGCTTTCCATCTAGTTGACTGAGAGCTGTGCAAAGGTCTTGCCTTTTATTTTCAAAAGATGGGCTCTAGCACAGTAGGTGTTCTATGTTTTCCTCGACACCGCAGGCATTGCACTCGGTGCTATCAGCCATTCCAATCAGAAATGCATAAGCATTGGTGAATGCGACGCCGAAACGTAAGCGGCACAGCACTGTTTTCTCATTTCGCGGAAGACCCGGTTACAGCCGCAGTTGCATAGAGGGATCGAGGGAATGCAAGCGATGTTGAGTGAATTCAGGTGTGTGCCACTTCTCCAATGTCAAAAAGTGCGCTAGCTTGACTACGTGTTGGGCTGCGTCGGTCCGCGATAAAGGTATTGAAACAAGGCTTGCTCCTTCATGTGCTTTTCTAGCAGCTTCGTCAGCAAGGTCGTTGCCGGAGATACCGCAATGACCAGTCAGCCATTTAAACACCACGTCGTGTCCTTTCGCGATCATGTGATGGTGCATTTCTCGTATCTCCGACACGAGTTGTTCACATGACCCGCGACGAAGAGAAGCCAGAAGACATTGTAAGGCCGCCTTTGAATCGCAGAATATTGCCCACCAATTAGCCGGTTGGTTATTAATATAATCAGTGGCACCTCGGAGGGCAACAAACTCTGACCCGGTCGATGTTATCAAGTGAGAAATCTTGTATCGGATGGTAATTGATCTTGATGGTATAACCACTGCGCCGGTGGAGTTGGCCTGAGTGGAAGAGCCATCCGTATATATGTGAACTCGATCAAAGTAGAAAGTGTGCAAACAATCCAGAGCTGCTTGCTTCAAGGCCAAGGTAGGCAGGTCGGTCTTCTTTCTTATCCCTGGAACCGTAAGACGCACTTGAGGTTGTTTTAAACACAAGAAAGCTGAGGTCGAACGTGCTGAGGGTGTGAAACCCGATGGTAGGGAGGCACGATGCTCGCTGACCTGGAGAAGGAAGCCTGTGGTCGTCATTCTGGCAGGCAAGCAAGAGAGCTTGATTGCATCCGTGAAACATGACGAGCATGGGCTCTAAGCATTTCGGTGCTAATGTAAGTCGAGATCGGATGGTCTTGAGCCATTATAATGGTTCCAGCTGTTGAGGCGCTGCGCGGAAGGCCTAGGCAAACACGTAGTGCCTGCGCCTGCACGATCTGAAGTTCTCGAAGATTTGACTTGCATGTTTTAGCAAGCACGGGGGAGCTATAGCGCAGGAATGCGATGAACAGTACTCGATATAATTGTAGCATGGAGCCCACTGACGATCCCCATGTTTTGCCGGCGATGAACATGAAGACGTGAACAATAGATGTCAGCTGCTTCTTTAAGTGGGCAACATGAGGGCTCCAAGTGAGGTCCCGGTCTACAATGACGCCCAAAAACCGATGATTTCTCTTATAGGAGATAGGCTGACCATTGATGCATACTGGTTAAGCAGTCATCACTGTTCGCGTAAAAGCGACTAACGCACATTTTTCCGTTGAGATGGTAAGGCCTCGTGTCTGAAGGTAGTCAGATGCCTGTGTTGCTGTTTTCTGTAGCCCTCCGCGAACCTGCAGGCGAGTGACCGCTGATGTCCAGATGCAGATGTCGTCAGCGTAGATTTAAACACTCACTGTTTCCGGTAGGGATTCAGCCAGCCCAAGAAGCGCGAGGTTAAAAGAATAGGGCTTAGAACGCCGCCTTCGGTAACGCCTCGGCATGTGTAGTGGTCGGTAGTCGGACCATCTTCCGTACGTACGAACAAGGACCTTTGTATCAAGTAATTACTGACCCATCGATATACTCGCCCTCCTAGTTCTATTGTCAAAAGTGCGTCTAGAATGGTTGGATGGCAAACGTTCTCGTAAGCGCCTTTCACGTCAAGAAAGAGTGCTACTGATAATCGCTTCCGAGATTTTTGTTGTTCCACAGATGATACTAGATCGATGACACTGTCAATCGATGAACGACCGCGTCGAAATCCCGCCATAGAGTCAGGGTAAATTTTGTGGTGTTCAAGGCACCATTCGAGACGCATGAGGATCATACGTTCCATGAGCTTCCCGACGCAGCTGGCAAGAGCTATAGGCCGATAGGATACCAGTTCGAGCGGTGACTTTCCTGCTTTTAGAAGCGGTAACAGGCGGCTGCGTTTCCATTCCTGTGGGACGACACCATCTTGCCATGAAGTATTAAAGAGGCTGAGGAGTACTCTTCGTGCTTCTCTGCCTAGGTGGCGTAAAGCAGTATATGTTATGCCATCGGGCCCTGGTGAAGACGAACACCTGCATAGTGCAATAGCAGCTTCTAACTCTTCCATAGAGAATGGAGCGTCCATACTAGCATCTCGTGGGCCGGGGATGTTGCCTAGAGCCATGTCAGGGACTAAAAATGTGCCGCCGGTGACGTTCGCACAACATTCCTCTGCGACGTCTCTCTCACGGCGGTTTTGATAGAGAGCAAGTGCGTTGAATGGGTGTCGTTGCTGGGGACTTGAGCAAAGACCCCGTAGGGTACGCCACACACAGGACAGTGGCTTTCGGGGGTCTAGTGAGTCGCAAAATCATTTCCATCTTTGATCCGCTAGCTTATCCATTTGACGTTTGATCTTTTGCATGCGCCGAGCTTCTCTGAGGTCAAGAATAGACTTCGTTCGCCTGTACCTCCTTTCAGCTCAGCGACGTAGTGCACGAAGCCTTTCCCATTCAATGTCCTTCTCTGTACGCTTCGATGGGTGTGTGAAGCAGCGTGTACAATCTTGCATAGCGTCTGCAATTATGTCTTCTAATCAGCGTGCAATATGTGCCTTGCATGTATCTCCTACGCGATCTTGAAAGACTGACCAGTCGATTTCGCGAGAGACAACCGGTAATGCGGCGTCTAGTCCATCGATTCTCACATAAGTCGGAATATGATCACTTCCATGGGTTTCAATATCAGTGAACCCCTGCACGCTCAAAGTCTGGCAACGTGACACCAAAGTCAAGTTAAGGCAGCTACTGTACGTAGTTCCTCGCAGAAATGTCGGGCTTCCGTCATTTAGAAGACACATGTTGTGGCCTGATGCAAAGGATATTAGTGACCTGCCCCTCGAATTTATCCTGGAGCTTCCCCATATATCGTGGTGAGCGTTGAAGTCCCCTGTTATTATCCTAGGACCGGGAGTAGCAACCATAATATCTTCCAGTCTTTTTCTATCAAACTGACTTGTTGGGGAATGGTAGATGCCAATAAGAGTAAAAGACAGCTTCTTCTTTTTCACAGTAACACAGACGCATTGGTTACCGTCGTGTGGCGCTACCTGTTAGGAAAAATACGTAAAGTCCTTGCGAATGTAAACCAGAACCTTACTACTACGAACACACGTGTTTGAAACAAACGATTCATATCCCGATAGTCTTATGGAGACTAATAAGTTCGGTTCACAGATGACCAGTATAGGAAAATGGTTTTCCGAAATACGGGACCTCAGGCCCCTCGCATTCCATTGGAATATGGAGGCACTTTTCACATCATCCCGAAACGATCGTTGTTGTTGTCGATGAGCCATGATTCTGCTGTTGAAGTTCTCAAGCACTGGACTTCTGAAGGCTCGCCAGAACCGTACTGATGGCATCCAGCACTTGCAATGCACTTCGAGCTGTTGGTGCCTGTAGCTTGTCCAGAAGAACACGAATAGCACTCACCAGAGAGCTGATCATTACAACAATTTGTTTGATCTTGGTCCGCCAATTTATCAGGAACAGACGAAGTGTCCCCTACTGTAGAAGTATCATTTCGCTCAGTAGGGGCATGTAGCCTCGGGAGTGCAGGCCACGCGTCAGCAGCCGTGCTGTTCGATGCACCTTTGTCATTTGAGCTGACTGCGTTTGGCTTGGGCGGAAGAGGGGGTGGTAATATACGTGTGTGGCGTTTTGCAGAGGCTTTGGAGGCTCTTGATCAACGCTGGCGACGTGATCATCATCGCTTATTAGTTGCTGCTGCTTCTCGGTGAGACGAGTGGTCTCTCACCATGTTCTTCAATATTTGCATTTTCTTTCGAATCAAAGGGCATTCCTTCGCATATGCATCGTGAGGGCCGCTGTAGTTTGTGCACTTCAGCACACTGGCCTCGCACGCGTTTGTGGTGTGAGGCCCAGTGTAGCGAGAACAGACGGTAGTGTTATTGCACACACTACTCACATGGCCAAGCTTCATGCACTTGCAGCACTGCAGCAGTTTTGGTATAAAGGGGCGAACTGCGTGTCGGAAGTTGCCCACTTTTACATGCGATGGGAGGGATTCGCCCTTAAATATGATCTTCACACACCGTGACGTGCCGAGACGAAACACGTTTGTGATGATGGTGTTTTCCGTAGCTGGCTTGATTAAGATTGACAGATAGGAGTCGACAATGGTCTCGTCAAAATCGTAAATTACGCCAGTACGGACTTGTTTGCCCAGAGGAATATTAGGGAGGACTTTCATCCCGCCAAGTTGCGTGACCTTGCGCAAGGAATCCAACGCAGCCGCGTGTTCTACGTCAATCGCTCGCACATTCTTGCGGGTGTTCATTCTGATGTCCTTGATTTTGTTTGGAACCAGCGCCTCTTCATATGAAGACACGGCTTGCCTGTTGAGGCGTCTCAGGTTGTCAGTGGCGAGAACTGGCGAGAACAGGATGGTGAGCTCCTCGGTATCCCGCGAAGATCTCACGGTGGACTCACTCGAATTCGATGACGCGCTGAGAAATCTTCGCTTTGTTTTACGACTCCGCACCAGCTCGAAAGTGTCGTCACAACAGTCTTCACTGCTGACATAGTACTGCGTGGTGTCGTCGCTGTCAGTGTCGCTCTCCATGCCGTTGCGCTTCCTGGAGGGAGCCGCCGAGGGGGCTGCGGAGTCCGGCGGACGCGCGTGAGGCTCCATCTCCATCGCACTTAAGGAGGAAACAGCAGTTCACTGGCAAAGTCTAAGACATTCACAAAATGAGTAGAGCTGGAAGAGCCGGCGTTCTGCCTGAAAGACACTTCGTCTCCTTGCAGCAGCAGCAGCAAGCGAATTGACCTTCGTGCATCTCTCACTGCAACCCAAACAAAAATACGAAAATACCACTCATACGCAGCCACTGGCACTACGTACACGCTGCAAACCACACAAATCGCTTTGAATATGACGCCAGCTAGGCCTCGCAGTTTGGCAACGTCGCATATCGCTTTCAAGACACACCAGCGCCGGCAATGCGTCCCTACAGCAGCCACCAAAGTGGTTTACATCGGTGTCCGCCATTGGCAAGTCCATCGCTGGAGTAGACCATGCGGATGAGAAAGTGTGATTGTGAAGAGGAAGGGGCGCTATCTTCTGCAGCCCACTAGGAAGCATGACTCAGCCCCTTGGGGAATGGGAGGGGGACATAAAGGATAAAGAAAAAGGAGAAGAGAGACAAGGTCGAAACGATTGCTGAGTCACGTACCATAAGTTACCGCTGTAAGCCGTAGCATTGCGGCACATTCACAATTTACACAACAGCCCGGTGTCCGCCAGGAACGTAAGAAGGCAGCTGAAGGCGGAGCCGTGGTGGCAGCCGGGACACCGCCGCTTGGATGCCGAGACCGCGGGGAGACCGAGGCGTCGGAATGAGACGTGGAGAGACGTGTCTCCCCTCTATACGGAGGGCAAGACGAGGATGACATCGCGGCGCCCTAGAAGGCGCCGTGCAAGAACGCGCCCGTCACTCGCCTGACTTCCGTGATTCGGGCGCGACGGGAGAGGACACGTTTTCGGCCCGCGTTCCTCGCTCGCGCACGCGAGATTGGACCGCCTTCCCCGGCTCATCCTCGCACGCTTTCACTCGCACATACAGCATACGGCACACGACTTCGGTTTTATCGCCCTAGGACTTTATACAGAACCTCACTGCGACGCCAGAAAAGCACCTGGAGTGTCCATATAATTGCTATCGCTATAAAACATTCTGCAGGCTCTCTTCCATAATTGTGTTTTTGGTACATGAGTATTTGTGATGCCTAACGAGTTCATTAGTAAAGTATGCGTTAAAAATCAATAAAGTGAAGTTGAATTATATATATGCAAGCAAGCGAAATTGTAGTCAATTTGGTGCGATATTCACTGTAAGTAGCAGCGGCAAAACCCTCCAAAGGTGCAGTAGAGGATAACAGTACACATACTCGATATTCTCGCTTTTGTATATGTTGCCTTGTTGCCTTGTTTGTCTTTCGAATTCTCAAACTATTGAAAAGGGTACTTGGGCCTTAGGCTGGAATGAAGCATTACCTATGACGTACATAGCCAAATAACCTCCTGCGAAGTCACACGGGAATACAAGAATGATGGTTCTGAACTTGCACCTGACTGAAGATCAATAGCAATAAGATGCGACGAAACCTACCATAGACTTAGAATTATGAAAGTAAAAATTGACGTATGTAGCACACATCCAATAAATATATTTCAAATTGGACATATTTGACACGTAAGTTTACATACGTAGCATACATACGAAGGGACGTTAGTTTTCTCCTTCCGTGAACGTTCCTCCACCTTGCCTAAGTTTGCAGAACTGATTTATCAATCCTCGAATTATAGCGTTATGGAAAAAAGTTTCTGTATACACACAGAAGAGTGATAGGTTATTATAAACAAGATCCGCGGTATATCGTGATATATCTAATATTCGATATTTTTCTGACAATTTTACACATTATGTACAAGTGATTGAATACTGCTGAACTGCTTATTGTTTTAAAAAAAAGCTATAAGTGAACTGAAAAAAAAAATTAAGAACGGTCGTCGGGCAAGCACAAATTTAAGAAATGCTTTTTTTTTTTATTCAGTGTGCCGCGGTGCTGAAGGCCACAAAAGTGCATTGTGACATATATTTTTATTTCCAACTCAACTAGAAATAAATGAGTAGCTCGAGGTAATACGCTGATTTCTGCATAAAGTAACTTTTTCATTGGGATAGGCAATTGCATATGCGCTCAATGCACATTTTTGCCGCCACCTCGATGCTCTGTATAAGCTGCCAGAGCGATAAAATCGTCCCTACGTGTCGTGCGCTGTATGCACGATTTAAAGCATGTCAGGTTGAATCGGCAAAGGCGGCTTAAGCTCACATGCGTGAGCGAGGAAGGCGAGGCTGAGGTGCGCCCTCTTCTGTGGCACAGGAGGCACGGCGGGGCGTTCTTCTCCGGTTTAGGAGGAAGTTCCTCGCTAACCTAAAGCCATAATAGCGGCAGTGAACGCCAAATCCGAACCAACAGAAATAGGCAGCCAGGCAAGACCAGAAGGTTCGGTGCTTTCCTCTTGCTAAACGAAGCGCCAAATGTAGTTTTGCAAAAACTTATGTTGGAATGGAGGCTCGCCTTTTGAGTGAATATTACCACGTGGCTTCTCGGCTGTGCACATGTGCCAGTGGCTTACGGACAACGACTGTTTCGAGTGTACGCACATTCCCAAACCTATAGCGATCGTAGCCACAATTGGCCGATCGGGTCTGGCATGCAATTTGCGCAATCTGTCGCGAAAGTTTGGTGCTTGTTTCTTGACAGTCTTTTAATAATGCCCACACATACGTGATCGCCTCTGTTTTGTCTATAGACGTCCGAGTTCATGCATGTTGCTGTTGGTGGGGCAGTCTTTTGGTTATATAATTATACGGGGATCGAGTTCGCTTCAATGAATATTTGTCTGGCCGCACGTTCGTCTTGTGTATTTACCGGTGTGTGGAACCACTCTTGACAATATGCCGCATTACCAGAAGAGGTTCCTTCTGGGCACTTAGTTAACAGGATGGCGGCCAGATGGAGCACAAGTAACAAGATTATTTTCTTGGTACCTTGGAATGTGTAGGTTGAAACACAACATAGCTGTTCGGATGTTATTACCGTTGCAAACAACGCATTTCATTCGTTATACAGCTTGATGGGCAAGCCAATCAACCGTCTGATTTCAGCAATCACATGTGCCCTTTTCACATTCGCCCTTTTCCACCTAATTCTGATCGCAGCTAGGAAATTGTCTTTTTATCGTGATGCACCATTACTGGCACGCAATATAACAATAGAACATGGTATAAATTTGAGTGCCAGTGACTTTAACATTTCAGATATGAGCATATAAGAGCGCCATATGAACATATGAACATATACAAATTAACCAGGTATGGTCATTTATAACATTTAAGTCGCCCATATGTCGGTGCTAATGAAATTGTAGATAAATGGCCATATATTGGTTTTATGTAGCACATCTGGCCAAATGAAGCCAAATTTGTAAATAACCGTATAATAAACTGTTATATGGGCCCTGGAACAATATTTTCGTAAGGGACGTATCAGTATCGGCGCGGGTTCCATGTAGAAGCAAAAATTTGTGCATCGGCGTTTTTGAAGGTTCAGCCAGCGTAGCTTCCAGCATAAAGCAGTGATACATGTCCAAATATTGCCTGTATTTAGCGCGTAATACTGTGCCCGAGCCCATTAAAAGTGAGACAAGCGTATCTTCCAGTGCGGTCAACCTGTTTTGAGAGCGACCTCCTCTGATATTGAGAGGCTATCGAGCATCACAGTCTCCAATGTAATCCAACGTGAGAAAACTTTCTGGATTCACACGTGAGGCGCCGCAAGACACTGGTTTTTCCACTGGGATGGAAGAAATTTCTTTGTAAAAAATGCCAGCTCCACATTTAGACTCTTCTATTGTGGTTTTACTAGAATGGATCACTCCAAGGGACGGCGTAGGTGGAAAAGAGACGCTCATTTCCCTGTCGGTGCCAGTGCATTTGCCAGGAGTAAACCTACCAATGTAAAGTGTGTGTTTATGCTAGTGTGTGTCTGCGAGGGTGTGCGCGTGCGTGTGAGTGTATGTGGGCGGATTCTCTATTCATTTTCTGTTGTGTTGCTCTTTGGTGACACTCGTTTCAATCTCTTTATTTAATGAAATGAACACTCAGATACGTTGGTTATGATAGTTGTCTTTACCATGTACGCAATGTTGTAATGTGAAATGTAATGTAATATTTTAGTTGAGCAGATGAAACCGCAATTAAAACAAATATTATTGTCAGTAGTGGTGTAAAAAACACAAATAAATCCACAAATTCCTTCATTAGTCGTTGTAAAGGTAGGCCATGTAACGTAAATATATAAAACTATGGTATGACCATTCAATTTTTTTTTCAAAGACAATCTCGGAAACCAATAACAGGACCTCTTTAATACAATTTTTCTACCGTATTATTTTAGTCCATAATACCTAACAAGTGAATTCCTATGTACACACCAAATAATAAGAGACGAAGGTAGCGACATAAACTTTAATGTTACATAACCATAAATGATGGCCGAATTGCCCCATATATTACTTCCTTAGGGGCACGCGGCTCAAGAAAACTAAGCGTAGCCTACAGAAAGAAGTACGGAATAGACCGGACATTTTCTGGAGTTGCTACACTGTGTGGCGGCATTTGTTACAAATGGTGCGCAGCTACTTCGTTTAAGAAAGGTATAGCTGATTCCGCTCATTCAAAGGAAAGTTGACTAGAATGTCCCTTATAAGTAAATATGTTCTCATTTATTGCTAAAGGTCGGTGATGGGCAGTTGTCTAAAAGAATGATGACTGCTGCAGCTGAACGGACTATGACCGTCATGTTATACAATTATATAGAATACGCCAAAGTAATGCCACTTCTAGATATCTACAAGTAGCTCTCGTCATCACATGCGTTTAAAGGTAATGAATCCTATCCCTGCACAGGTGGGTATTCATGTGACGCCAATGCACACATGTCTGTCTGTGGTGGCAATTTCTCAGAAATTATGCGCACCTACTTGGTTCTAGAACGGCAATATCTGATGACAACATTGAAAGAAAAATTGACTACAATGTTGCTTATGAATAAAGATGTTCCTCTTGACTGCCAAAGATAAAGGTCGGTGACTGGTAGTTGACGAATAAAAAACTATGAGAGCGGCGACTAACAGGACTATTATCGTCAAGGGATACATGTATATTGAATATACCTAGGGAATGCACTTCTAGATGTGAACAATAGCCCTCATCAATTTTAATGCAAATAAAGGGTGTTTTTTGAGTATCACATCAGTTTAAATAAAGTGGATGTTATCTTTTCTCCGGAAGGTATTTAAGTTATGCCAATGCACACGTGTCTGTTGTGGTAAATTCTTAGAAATTATGCTCATCTACCTGATTCTAGAAAGGCGCTATCTGATGATGCACATTCAAAGAAAAATTGACGTCAATGTCACTTACAAGTAATTAAGTTTTCAACGACTGCCAAACGCAGTTCGGTGACTAGAAGCGCCCGGAAAACAGACCGACCGATCCAACTAAAAGGCCAACGAACATCCAGAGATAAAAATATGCTAACAATGCCTGGGGATAGCCAAATATATGTATCCACAAGTAGCTCTTGTCATCACATGGGTGTACACATAATTAATGCTAAACCTCCCGCGATGTGAATTCTTCTGAGGCCAATGCACACATATGGGAAAAGTTGCATTCGACGTATCGTTTTACACAGAAGCTGCAAGAGTGAATTATCTTTATAATGCTCGATGTAAAAGTGGAAAAGACGTCATGGATGACGTCTTTACATTTTGGAACTGAATTTGATAGTCAGCCTGCTTAAGTACAAGAAAACACTTTTGAAGAGTTTGCACTTCTCCCGGAAAAATAAATGCATTTTGGAACATACCTTGTTATACATGTAGAAAATGTTCATGTTATGGTAATTTTACATTGAACTAAATAACAAGCGAGTTCAGGTTCTATATAAGGCAAAACACAAAATGCAAAAGGGTACAAATTAACTACATCCTCTTTCAGAATATTTCGCTTAGCGTAATAAATAACGAGTAGAATAAGCCGCTGCAACTGACCCGGCTGTTACATATAACACTCACTTTGAAACTTGTCGTCAAGGGAAGACGATACATCCGTACCTTTAGCAGAAAAAATTATTTATTGACTATTATAACATGCATACAATTTTTCAGCCCACGGCACGAGGAATAAGTATTGCAAAATTGTCATTACAGAACTCTTTCTAATTGCGATTATTGCAAGACATTTGTCGATAATGGGTTACAGCATCCAATGATCTGGCCAAACGTTGTCGTCCCTCTGCAAATCGATTGACTGGCTATTTATTCTTTACTGCATTCGTCTGCGCTGTGAGCGCTACCTGTGGGCTACGCCACCCGTGATGCGTGCAACGCTGCGGCATTTGACAACGTGGTAAAGAACTGAAGGTTGGATTACGTAACCAAGCCGCCTTTACAGATCATTTCAAACCACTTATGCATCGGTCCCAAAGTCCGTACCGCGAACGGTTACGGACATCACATATCTGATGAAGAAGCTGGAGAAAACATTGTACTTATCCACAGCGAATAATCTACTAAAAATTGCTGCAAATGATGCAATCTGCCGACTACTGCTTTCAAGAGATGCATTCAATACCCTCCCATATGAGCTGCTTAATTGCTTCTATTGAAATAAGGTGCCGCAGAAGGAACACATTCCGCCATATTCGAAGGTAGTTCTACGTTTTGTGTTTCTAAAAGATACCTAAAATACATATAAAACCTAAACTCTTAGAAGCGTCAATGCTTGATCTTTAAAAAATAAAACGCCCCTCATTGAAGAGCATTCCACTGCGCATTTGAAGCACAACGTTTAAACAGATGCTAGCTGGTTTGCAGGAAAATACCGGACATTGGGTCCTTCTTGGCGACTCAGTACATCCTAAAGAAACGCCCTAACCAAATGCTATGCCGCCAACGATATATGTGAAGCTCACAAGACATATTTCCCCACTTGATACTTTTCAGAGTCAGCAAAACAAAACCGGCAGCACAAGCTCGGCCAGTTAGATAGAAGCTTAAGGTTGTAGCTTTTGAAAACAAATTGGATGTACGAGATAACTGAGTGTGATGGCACGCTAGTTACTTCCGTATTATACTGCTGCTCTCGTGGTGAGATAGCACGCACACAATTATTTCATCGGTACTTATTATTACTATTATTACTGTTATTATTGTTTACTATTATTTATTTTACTATTACTAATATTTATTATTCATTATTATTACTGTTATGTTACTATTACTTTTGAGTTCATCTTGCGCCACTTGACCCATGTCTTCATCAGGCGAAATAAAATATGTCGATATGATGAGGGCTGCTAAGTAAGATAAACTGTTATTATCGTGCCTTTTCCAAAGGTTTCTTTATTTATTCTGAATTACATTGCAAGAAAAAGCTTTGCAGAAACCACCAATGATGCTTGTCAGTGAAAACTAAACAAACTGAACGAATAATAGCCCAAAAATTGTGAGGAACATTGTGAACGCAAGCAAAAATTTCGCAAGTAAGCTCCAGTTATATATAGGGGGGGTGTGAGACAGAGCAATTGAAATTGAGCAAACGAACGTTTCCTAAGCTGAGTCCCTCCACGGATCATTGATCAATGACCCCCTTACCACCCGCTCAAAAAATAATCATAAAGTGAAAGGAAGCTATGCGCTTTAAAAACATCCAAAGCTTGTGCCCTTTATTATATTTTTCTGCAAAACTGGACCCAACCGCGGAAAGTGCATATGAAATACAGGCGCTTTATTTCTTGCAAGAAATTGGGCATTTTAGTTCGGGAGAAGTTAAGCACGGTTATGATTTGTGTTGCTGGATGTTTTAATTTTTCTCCTTGTCAAATGTGGGTAACACTCTTACCATTCAATCTATTAAAGAGAACCACAAAATCTGGAGCCTTGCTTAATAGGGTGTATTGTAACTTGGTTCAGTTTTTTTGCCGTTGTATGAAAGCAACACGGTCAATAGGCGTCAAGGTTTGCGAAACGGCAATGAAGAGAATTGTTCAGGAGATTAAGCCATTCGCTCAAATTTCTATAAATTCAAGAAACCATAGCCAGCAGTCTGCTAGTAGCACCGATTCTGGAGAGCACAATAATCGAAAAAGGAATGCGGCATATGATCCTCATAAAGCAATAAAAAAACAGAGCGCCAAGGTTGTCTAAAAAAATTATCAGTTTCACCCGAATGGTGAAAAACCGACTGCGATATCAAATTAGTACTAAGCTGTACGAAGTAAGAATATTAGTTTTATCGGCCGTATAAACATGCAAACTAACTAAATTATCGATGATAGAATGTGTAAGCGTGACTGGACGAGGACGTGGAAAGAAACAAACACACAGAGACAGTGCTGTATTTATAGAGCCCCACAAGTAGCTTCATAAAAAAGGGTCCACATTTTAAATGTTACCTGGCTCAGCTGCCAGCAGTGGCCTCATTGGAGATAGATATGCGCAGCACCTCATGCTGTGTCGCATGTCTGACTGTCTCGTTGGTCAGGTGTTCCACATGCGTTGTGTACTGAGGGCCAGGGGTTAGTTGCAAGTGTCATGGCGGAGGAAATGGCCAATACTGCACCAAGGGGGTCAATTCCTGTTTTGGCGGGAGAGTGTCTTTCTGGAAACAACTGGGACTTGCTAGTTTGCTTTAATTTGGACTACTATAACCTCAGTGGCTCGCACCAACTCCTTTTTGTAGCTGGAGAGCGCTAGTCCACGCCTGAAAAAAGTAGTGACTTGGACCAGGATCAAAACTTAGGGCCTTCAGACGAAAAGCCCCGTGTTCTGCTCCCTGCTACAACCTGTCTATTGAGGATTATTATATATGCCTGTGTATTTGCTGGATTTCGGCCATTGATCCGAATACAGGACTTGAAACCCGCCATCGAAAAAGACTGGAACCTAGTCCGGAAATGCAAAAAGTGTATGCTGCTAATTTCTGCATCGTTATGAACTGAATTAGACAGCAGGAACCTAGTCCCGAAATGCAAAAAGTATATGCTGGTAACTTCTTCATCGTTATCAATTGAATTTGAAAGCCAGTTTTCGCAAGGGGGACTTACAAAGACATGACGTGTGGTGCCTTAGTTAGGCTTTGTTGTCGCATGACGACTGTTGGAGTTCATGTGATCTTCTTAATTTTGGAGGCACGGCACAATGAAATGCCGAAGGGAACGCCTGCACGTAGCGAACACCTCTATTGATCGGCTGCAAGAGCAATTGCAGTTTATGCTGACTCCTGATCTATTTCAGATCATGCATGTTCAGTGAGTGAGCGCTAATTCACAGGAACTTATGTGACCACTAAAACCACAAGCCTTTGTTTGTGTGACATGCTGATGCTGTGACAGAACTATCGCTGTTCAAGTGCGAATTTTTATTATGCCAGGAATAATTTTTACTGATTTCCCCCACTCCCCACCCGTCTCAATAACTGTTTTCTAAGCTGAGCGTCTCAAAAGAGAAAAATATTTGATGCATACACTAGCTAAGAATAGGATCTTGTCATTTACAGATCATTCACACCTGACAGAAGAGCGGCTGGCGCCTCCGAAAAGATAAATGTGAGATGCTACGATTGCCATACAGAAGAATAATATACAATAATATATGTCAGGACAATATATAAATCGGTGTATTTGGATTGCAGAGCGAAGTGTTTCTCACTTCAAGAGTGGGTTATGGCTTGCACGCTGAAAATTGCCGTGGTTGCTTTGGCCGTTATTGCTGCAAACAAACGATGCAGCGCATATGCCGAAGATGCGGAGGCCGAGGTAGAGAATGCCTGGAAAAAGGTAATTTTTTTCCCATAGTAACTCTGACTACACGATGATCCTGAATGTACCGTACAGCCATTTTTCTGCTATGCCTATATAGCACTTTCCACATGAACAGCAGGTGTTCTTCTATTCAATCTTTTCTCTTCAATTACATATTGTTCATGTATAAATTTTTACCAAAATAAAGTGGTGAGCACTGAAGAGGTGCCCGCTTAGGAATGCGTATCACCTAAGCCCCCGTCATGAAAATTTTAATTTGTGCTACAGAAGTCAATATGTAGGTAGATATCATACTCTTGCTAATTTCTTATTTTAGATATGACAGTTTGTTCAACGGTTTTTAGAAACATACTAAATGCATATATTAAATTGGAATATTCATTTTTCCCAGCGCATCAATGCTGTCGTATACCTTGAAGCAGCTCCACTTCTTTGCCCTCGGTTCAAAAAATCGTGCTCTTCAGCCCGATGCAGCACAGCATGCCACATTGCAAGCCACAAAGGGTCACAAAATTTTGTTGTGTCTGCAACAGCGAACACAGTTCATACCTGCCTCTCATGTGCATGAAAGAGTAGGGGGTCAACCGAGGGCCCCGATATGTCCCCCATAAGCACGAGTAATGTCCTCTATGTTGTCCTTGGCGTCTGTGTGTTGTATTCTGATGACATATGCATAAAGTTCTTTGCTGGCACCATTCAAGCGGGCTGTCTGGCGGTAGCACTGTTTCAAATATGAGGTACAAGAAAATTGTCGTTGGACGTATTATTAATCTCATTCTATACTGGAACATATTGTTTGATATTTTGTAAGTTTTCGGGAAGACCGCTTATGTGGAATCCAACCGGATTTCGGTGTTTACAGAAAGATATTGAGGTTCCGTGAAGCAATGTTCCTTTCAACTGGGGTGCAGCTTTTTGGGCATCACCCACAAAAGAAAGAAAGCCGACATAGGCACGTCAGATACTTCTTTAAGGAAGCGGCTTCAAACAAAATGTTTCAGTGGAAACAAGCTTACCCGAGAGGTACGGCCACGGTCAGTTAGAAGCAGCGAGCGTACACTTTCCATTAGAAAGGATTCAGGTAGCTTGAATGGCAGCAGTAGTTTTGCGGACCATGCTGCATATATTGTGGCACTATTATCGGCAAACTCCGCATGTTTTGAAGTTATCTAAACGAAACTATGGGCTGACCTCTAAAGCAGTGGAGTCCAACCAAGCATATAAAAGCGCTAGCCTTCACGAGTGAAGAATATGTGAAATTGGCACGTGGCGCACACGCCAGACGTTTCAAAGAGTGAGCTCAGCAACAGAATGCCCGCAACGTCACGGAAATGATGAAGGTACACTCAGTGTATGCAGTATTATTCAATTAGAGGTATTCTTTAGGTTTGACATCGGATGAGTGTAGGAATCGAGCAATGTAGCAACAGATCACACCATATATATATATATATATATATATATATATATATATATATATATATATATATATATATATATACATATATATATATATATATATATATATATATATATATATATATATATATATATATATATATATATATATATATATATATATATATATGTATGTATATATATATATATATGCAGGGTGTCCCAGTTAACCCTAGCCAGTTTAAATATTAGCCAATTCCACGTAGCTGGACCGAATCTACTTAATGTTGTATGCCGTGGCTTAGAGATACTCAAATATTTATTATTACTCCTATAATTAGACAAGTACTGCTACTTCATTAGTCATTGTTTCAAATACTAAATTTAGATGAAAAGAGTTAACGAGGAAATTATAGAGTGACATGAAAAACCACCGATAGAGCTCTCTGTTTCTCAATAGGTGCTACTTAAAAGTGTTTTTCGAGCGTGAAAGAATCCCGTGAACACGTAAAATTCCTCGAGCGGCCAGTCATGCGGCCAAAACAAAAATTAATATTGGGCATACAACGTACAGGGGTGAGACCAGGTAAATGCCTAGAAAATAACACCTCTTTACTCGCTCAATACATATATATTTGAAAGAGTACAAAGAGACCTCTAGTGGTGCTGTTATATAAAAGATACAGAGGCAAATTGCCTCAGAAAGAATGGCCTACGTTTAAATAGGTGTACCTAGCATGGTCAAAGACGGCTTTGCAATGTCATGATGAGAAGGCTGCCTTTGTCGAGGATAGCTCCACCTATCGTACGGTGGGCGAGGCTTCCTGAGGGACCTTATCCTCATTTGTAACTGTTACACCACAGTGTTTTACACTGCAGTGTTACACCAGTTTTACACCAGTTTTACACCACAGTTACTCGATCTCACAGCCCCTCTCTTTATTTTAAACCTTTAGACGTAGCATTTCTAGATAATGAGAATCGCAACGTAATTGTTTAGACAGGGAATTGCTACGGGACGTTCTGCAGCTTGAGTACAAAGATGACGACTTTGTTGAGGCCGTGAAGGCTAACAATTACAAAAATCAAGTAAAAATCTTCTGAGAGGACTGGAACTACAAAGAAGTAGTGGCAAAAAATCGTTTACTCAAGGAAGAATGCCTGGCGCCCACATTGTCGTTCTCGGTTTAGTTGAAGGGCGCAATAAACTAGACAGCAGTGAATTAAGTTCTTACTTATTTTGCATCCATGTTGCGGAAAGGGGGCCACCAAAGGGCACTTGGATTATGTTCCCAGATGACGTAGTGGTGCTACTAGCAGAGAACATAAAGTATTCACAGGGAGGAGGAGGAGGGTGTTGTGGCGGAAAGTGGGCGTACACCTTTAGGGTATTCCCACAATAGCTTCGTCCAAACGCCTCTTTTCGAAACAGTTCGTCACAGTTCAGAGGCGCAGCACGAGATTGGTGCAGAAGTGTGACGCGAATAACAAAGCGGTACAGCACACAAGGGTACTGAACCCGTGGACCTTACCACGCGCGGTAACTCGCCGGGTCGTCCACATCCACGCCACAATGCCCTGAAATGAACCTGTCTTGTCGTTACCATTCACTGGCTATGTTCGCATCATATGGCAATTTTGGGTGTAGTTGGGAAACCTTATTTCTAAAGGTCTGGGGCCCAGAAGGAAACACCATGTCACCACACCATGTCATTCACAGCAGCCTTTGAAGAAACAAGACGCCGTAGTACGTCAAGCAAGAAAGTTACGTTCTGTAACGAATCCAGGGCAATAGAACAAACCGTGTCAAGAGAACTTAGGAATACGTGGGGCGATGAATGGTCATATCTTGGCCCTATTGTGTGCACAGAGAAATTGGAAATCATGCCATTAATTACAGACAAGTACATATGTGCATCTAATAAATGGCAAGTTTTACCAATAGCGAAAGAATAAAAATAGGAAGGTGAACTCTTAAACAAATAAAAGACCTGCTTAAATATCCACCATAAAAATATATAGATTGGAAGGAAGTGCAATGCAGCAATAAATGAGCACAGATCACTTGGGGGCGACTGTATTTGAGAGGCGGTTCGAGGAATTCGGAAAAAAGGTAATGGCGCACAGCTAATATTTGTAAATGCAATTCAGGTGCTTAAGATCGAAGAAATGGACCAAGTTTAAAGGTAAAGAAAGGTTGATGGGCTGACGGTCTGCTGCTCAATTCCAAATGACGCAATATAGATTGACTGTGGTTGGGCCTCTTTTTTGGTTTCCATTGAAGCATATAACAGAATTAGTTCTGAAGAGAAATTTAAACACATTATTAAAAAAAGGAGGGTGGCCACAATAAAACAAGTGACACGGAATGGACCAAGAAATCAAGAAAATTGGCAACCAAGTAGAGGGTAATTGAAGAAGCAAAGAAACATCTGGTGTCATTAGGAGAGAGAGAGTGAAACGTATGCCTAGAAATACATGGAGGTTAACCAGAGGTAGTTCCGGCTGGCTGCCCTGCACGGGTGCAAAGATTAAGAGGGATGAAAAGAGAAATAGAGTGGAAAGGGGAGATAGAGAGAGAGAAAGAGGGACGAGCACGAAGAAACCGCGTAACCTATAGAGCACTGGGGGGGGGGGGGGGGGGGGGGGGGCGGGCAGGTGTTCCTCATGTCTATCCTGAAGGCCCGTAGACCGCACGAACCTCACTAACGCGAATAAGGCCTTCAGGGCGGATGTTATCTTGAAGCATTGACCTAAAGCTTTTAGGTCTGTCGTTAAAAGAAACGAAAAGGCGGTGCTAAATTTGATGCAACGGATCAAGGAAAAAACACGCACATTTATTAATAGGAAAAGAAAAAACTTAGTTGTCGACCCTATTCATTGACTTAGGTGTCGCTTATCGGCACTCGCACCTCGGGGTTCGTAGCTTAGGTTAAATTTTCGCAAACAAAACAGACAAACCGAACTCAGGGACAACTGTTTTCCATTATTTAGTCGGTTGAGTATCATGCAACCTCGTTGTGTGTGAAGTCATTAGTGACGTCACTACATGCGTTTTCTACTTCCAGATTTCCATGAATTTCGCCAAAGTCATGCTCACGTGGCGGGTCTCTAAAATCTACGATGCTGTGTTTTGGTGTGCTCTAGTCAGTGATTTCAGAATAATTATAATTATTTAACTTCATTAACTCATCTTGTAATGAAACGTATGCTATGACATCATAACAATAACGAAACACATGAATTTTGTACTCTACAATTTCTGCCATTTTTTTATTTATTTTGAATTCGGTCCGGCCGTCTCACTCATTTATAATTGATTTTAATTATCGATGGCGCTTCAGTAACTGAGCTTGTAACTAAACTTATACTCTCATGTCATATCTATATTGAAACTATGAATTTCGTACTCAACTTTTTCTTTTCTTTTGTTTATTTTAAAAATTGGTGCGCAAAAAACAATGGTGTCACACGATGCTCGCGCCACTGAAAAAGTTCGGCATCATGTTATACTCCTTCAACAGGTGATGGCGAGAGCCTGCTGCAGATTTGGTAATGCGCCGTATCGCATTGTCGCGTTGATGATTTCGCAGTTCGGTTTTGGACGCTTAGTAGCGGCTTTGCGCGCTCGTGTAGCGGGGTCTGATTGGCGTCAACGGTGTTTCTCTTCAATTTTACGTTCCATCATCTCAGCAGGGGATCGAAATGAATGCTGTTCTGTGTATTGCATGTGTAATGTCAATGAATATGTGCACTCTTCGCTTCACTTTGGTGAGCGCTTTGTAGTTTCAGCCTTACGGGGATATGAGCCATCGCATTTATTTCTTGCTTGCGGTGGTGTGAGCCATTGAGAAGATCACGTGTTACTCTTTGCACTACTTGACCAGGCGCCGGGTATCCCCACGTTGTATGCGCGATTTCAATGAATGTACGCAGTGCAGGCTTCACTATGTTGCGTGCTTGCAGCCTCTGCATTACTACAAGGAGGAGTCATTGCATTTTTTTATTGCTTAAGGGGGGGGGGGGGGGGTATGAGCCATTGCTGATGATCATAGGTTTTGTGCCATAGGACCGCATGGCGCAATTACTTCTCAAAATTATCGGGGGCATCAACCACTTGAGGCTTTCGCCTTAAAATGAATTACATTCCGGGCACTGTGAGAATTCGTACGACGCAAAGGATATTTCCGCTAGTCCACTGAGCCTAGAATAGTCTGAGAATGCGCAAAGGGTTGTAAGGTGGCCGAATGTGTTTGTGAATGACAAAGGGCAATGTGCTTGATGCGAGAGTACGCGTGCCAAAAACGGACAGGTCACGGTGACGACCATCGTTAGTCGCCGACGGTGTATCTACACTACCCGTTAAACGCGACCTAACCACGTGCCCATTGTTAGATTCTTCTGGCACTTAAGAAACGTAAGCAAGAGAAACATGAATTGTTACCTCATCAGCGACGACGTGTTGTACAATCATATGTAAATATTCGTATGGTATACGGTGTACGTGAAAGTGAGTATGGCCTTTTCCACCCCGGCGTTGAAATGGTGAGACCCAAGCGTTAGCTGTTACATGGCAATTGCTGTGGAATGATAGCTGCTCCCGGAGATGGCGCGGTTAGCCCGGCATACGAAAGCGTAAGCGTTCGCGAGGGAAGACTGCAAGACCGGCACGTGACGCACGCATCAAATGCCTGGAAGAGCAAATCTGCTTTTACACGCGAGGAGTGCGTGTATCGCTTTGGAGAGGTTGTGATTTTGACGAGAAATGAAATACCACACCGACCTAGCTATCCCGGGACCTAAGGCAGAGTACGTGGAAATAAATAAAGAATGCCTCTCACCGAAATCAATAGAGAGAAATGCACAATCACAAAAAGTTACAGCGGATTGCTTTTTTATGCCGGAGATGAAGGTCGGATGAGCAACATATACCGGAGCCAATATTCAAAACAGGATGAGGTACGTGTCTGTAGCAGAAAAATATCCAAAAGCCACTAATCACATCGCGATGGAATGTAGGATGTATTAACCCAACAAAAGCCATAGCAAACGTAAACATTTTAGAAGGGCTAAGATCCAGAGCCGGAGAGTTTCCATTTTTACGTGGGAAGGGCCAGCTTCCCGAACCATGCATATATATATACACTGCGCAGCATAAATCACTATCCCTGACACACGTTTTGGAATACAAAAAATGAAATGCAGCTGTGTTCAGAATACAATATATACAAGCCATACAAACATGGGGTCCTGCATGCTAAACTTTAAAGGAACCCCCTATGTATATATATATATATATATATATATATATATATATATATTTATATATATATATATATAATTCATACACTTCAACACGCCCCCGCAGGGGCGTCTGCGTCAGCAGGCGTTTGGTGTGTTGCGACACCACGGACCCGAGCACACGAGGGCTGGACCCTCCCGCGTGTAGCCGTGCGCGGCTTAGCCGTGTCTGGGGAAAAGGGGATCCTGGGGGTTGAGCCGATGCTGGGTGTTTGGACCTTTAAGGCCCCCCGGCGGAGGCAACACACTTCTTCGGCCTCGGCTTCACATAGACGGCACCTCCGGACTGACCCACCTGGAGGACATCGGCAGTCGCCTTTTCCTGTCTCTCCCTCCTCGGATCTTCGTGTTTATCTCTCACTTTTTGACCTTTCCTGTCTCCTTCTCTCTCCTTTTTACTTCCTTTCTCCACGGCGGCAAGGGTTAACCTTGTGTGGATATCCTACCTTGGGCACACCATATTAGGTTATAGTGATGGCGTACGGTTGGCGTCGTGCAGGCTTGTACACAAGCTCTGCCGCGTCCCCTCGTTGGGCTCCGTGGTGGGCTGTCGGCGCTGTTGCCGAACACACACACTTTCCTATGGCAGCTCAAATCTCTGTTGTCCATGATCGGCGTCTGAAGAGATGCCGCACCGAAGTACCATTTCAATTTTCCTTTCAAAGCAACGCCCCAACATTTCCAAAGTACTATGTAGTGCATAGTGGAAGCAACATACCGGTAAGGAAACTCTCTCCATTCCTGTTAGCGAAGTGTCTGAAAGACAAAATCGGACCAGCATACAAAGCACCCAAAATGTCTAGCGGGGACCTCCTCCTAGAACTGAATAACAAAGATCAAGCAGATAAGCTCTCTGAACTTACCAGTATTGGCGACGCGACAGTGACTGTTTCAGCCCACAGAACACCTAATACAAGCAGGGGAGTAATATCTGAAGAAGACTTTATTGGCTTAAGTGACGAGGAACTGCTGGAAGGTTTCCAGGAACAAAATGTGACAAAGGTACAAAGAATAGTAATCCGTAGAAACGACCAAGAAATCCCCACCAAACATGTCATACTTACATTTGGTACAAGCGTAATGCCTACCTCTCTGGATGCAGGGTACGTAAAAGTAAATGTCAGACCATATATCCCGAACCCAAGAGGGTGTTTCAAGTGCCAAAGGTTCGGACATGCTTCACATGCATGCTGAGCTCAAACAACCTGTGCTAAATGCAGCTCAAATGATCATCAATCTGAAAACTGCACTTCTTCCTCACATTGCATTAACTGCAAAGGAGACCATCCAGCCTACTCGCGGTCTTGCCCATGCTGGAAAAAGGAAAAGGAAGTAATTGCACTAACTCTGAAAGAAAAAAATATCGTTCTTTGAAGCCAGAAAGCGGCTATCGTATCTTCCGCGAAGAAGTTACGCCGATGTGACGCAATCGGGGGCAGCGTCACAGAGGCCTCCGGAGTCCTCCGAGCCCACACGCAGTGGTGCTGCAGTGACTCCTCCCGCCCCTGTGATGGAAGCAGCCGACGCTACTCCATCCTCTTCCAAGGCCCTGCAAACACCAGTCCCGCAGCGCCCTAAGATCAAGTGTACTCCAAAGCCCGAGACACGTGTTTCGGCGCCAAATTCTCGGTCCTCCAGCGCTTCAGAAAGAGCGATGGAGGTCGACAGAAAAACCCCGGTGTCGTTGACACCGAAGGACAAGCGCTCTCTCGAGCGCGGTAAGAGGGACAAGATCCCAATAACGACCCAAAATAAGAAGGCGATAACCTGAAGGTTATCACTCCTTTGTATCACCCTTATTGAGATCTACGTCACCTAATATCTTTCCTATCTCCTATTCAACTGTTAAAGCCACTTTTTACCCTTTAATTCCATAATGGCTTTTATTATTCACTGGAATTGTAGAGGTCGTTTACATAACTTAGGTGACATTAAAGACCTGTTATTTAACTTCTCTCCTGTGGCCTTATGCTTACAGGAAACAAACCTAGGCGAAAAACACAAACATATCTTAAAAGGCTTAACTGTTGTACGGCGCGACCGTACTCAGACGAGCCGGCTTTCGGGTGGTGTAGCCATTGTTGTGCAGGGCGGTATTGCAGTTAGAGAAGTTCCGATTACCAGCCACATAGAAGCCGTTGCTGTCACCGTTATAACTCACAAAACCATCACCATTTGCTTGCTATATATCCCACCCCACACCCATTTTACCACTAAACACTTAGAAAATATAACAGGTCAATTACCGGAGCCATTTGTTTTAGTGGGGGATTTTAATGCACACGGTACTCTCTGGGGCAGTATCAAAACTGACCAAAGAGGGCAAATGGTTGAAGGTTTTATTCTGTCAAATGATATCTGCCTTTTAAATTCAGGTGCACCGACATACTTTTCACCGACTTCCCGCACTTTTAGTTCCTTAGATTTAGCTTTTTGCTCACCATCACTTTTTAAGGATCTTAAATGGAGAACCGTCGGCAAGTCTTATGGCAGTGATCACTTGCCCGCAATCGTCAAATTTTTATCATCACCACCAACCATAGTCACTAGGCCACGCCAGTGGAAATTACAGCTCGCTGACTGGCTGATTACGGAAAACGCGAAACTGGAAGTTGTCTTTTTCCAAGAACTAAGCATTGATGAACAAAAAAATCACTGAGGTGATAATCTCTGGAGCAGAAAAGGCAATACCCCAGTCATCCGGTATTGTACACAAAAGGCTAAATCACTGGTGGACGAATGAGTGTACCGAAGCCAAAAAGAAACAAAATAAGGCTTGGGGAATCCTACGGAGGTACCCCACGTATAACAATCTTCTAAATTTCAAAAAGGCCAAAGCCAAAGCACGATTTATTAGAAGGCAGGCAGAGAAATCGACATGGCAAAAATATGTATCTTCCATTAATAATACGGTCACGTCAAAACGAATGTGGGACCAGGTAAGGAAATATAAAGGAGGGTACACGTCATACACAATACCACTACTGACATGTCCAGGCACACAAACAACACTACAGGACCAGGCCAACTCATTAGGTGAACACTTTTACAACATCTCCAGCTCAGCACACTATTCAAGTTCATTCTTAAAATATAAAGAATCGGCAGAGAAACAGAGACTGCCCACCACTGGGGCTTCAAAGGAACCTTACAATAACGCCCTCACAATGCAAGAACTGAACAGGGTTCTCTCTGCCGGTAAAAAAACAGCAACAGGTCTTGACCGTGTCCACTACACAATGTTGGCACACCTATCTCAAGCATCAGCAGAAACACTTCTTAAATTTTTCAACAAGATCTGGGAATCTGGAATAATGCCCACAGACTGGAAAAATGCAGTAATAGTGCCTTTTTGGAAATCAGGTAAACCCGCAACGTCCCCAAGCAGCTACAGACCCATTGCCTTAACAAGCTGTCTAGCCAAATCTTACGAAAGTATCATAAACATAGGGCTCACATTCACCCTTGAATCACGTAACCTGATAGACACGCACCAGTGCGGATACAGAAAGGGCTGCTCGACGACTGACCACCTCGTACGACTAGAACATGAAATACGTAACGCGTTCCTACACAAATAACACTGTCTCACAGTATTTTTCGATCTAGAGAAAGCGTATGATACCACGTGGCGGTATGGAATTTTAAGAGACCTGGCTGACTTGGGAGTACGTGGCAGAATGCTAAACTGTCTATCTGATTTTATGGGAAATAGGACATTTCAGGTGCGTCTCGGCACAATACTTTCACGCACATTTACACAGGAAAATGGCATTACACAGGGTTGTATTCTGAGCACGACACTATTCATAATCAAAATGAACTCTGTTAATAAGATCATACCATCCTCTGTTATGCACTCAATATATGTCGACGATTTGCAAGTGGCTTGCCGCGCCTCAAATCTACCCACTTGCGAAAGACAACTACAAATAACCATAAATAACCTTGTACAATGGGCTGACAAAAATGGATTCCGTTTTTCAACAGAAAAAACTGTTACAGTTCTCTTCTCACAGAAACGAGGGTTACACGTCAATCCAGTTCTCACATTGCATGGTACAACCTTGCCGGTCAAAGAAGACTACAAATTTTTAGGCGTAACATTTGACACAAAGCTGAACTTCCTGGCCCACATTAACACAACCAAAATTAAAGCAAATAAAGCATTAAATATCCTCAAAGTGCTATCGCACAAGCACTGAGGCTCTGACCGAACTTGTCTACTACGTATATACCGGTCCCTCGTACGTAGCATCCTCGACTACGGTAGTGTAGCTTATGGTGCAGCTAGGCAGTCATACATCAAGCGACTGGATCCAATTCATAATCTGGGCCTACGACTGGCAAGCGGTGCCTACAGAACATCGCCTGTCCAAAGTTTATATGTTGACTAAAATGAGCCGTCCTTACAGCAACGCAGAGCACTGCTTACACTTTCCTATGTACTACGAGTTCGATCATCACCACAACATATATGCTACAACATCGTTACATAGTGCAAATTAAGGATACACTACACAAGCAAACCGAACATGATTCGGCCACTAATCTTACGATACGAAGAATACTGTCAGGCTTATGATGTTCCTCACGAGGCCCTGCAGGTTGCTGAAAGGCCACCAAGATTGCCACTATGGTACAACTTTTCACAGCTATGTGACTGGACACTAACACATCTAAAGAAAAAAGACATTCCACAAGAACACATAATACAAGAGTTTCGAGCTATTCAAGAAAAATATAAACATTACACGGAATTTTAGACCGACGGCTCCAAAACACAAGAATACGTAGGTGTCGGAATAATTACGAAAAATTGGCAAAATAGCATTCGGATAAATAATTTTTCTTCATTGTTTACCGCCGAAGTTTTCGCAATATGGACGGCAGTAAAAAAAATTACCAGTGACAAGCAGACAAGTACTATCATATATACCGATTCGTTAAGCGCACTCAGAGCTCTAAACCTTAACTCCGCGTCCGAACCTCTACTTGGTGACATCTTAAACATGTTGGCTCATAACGAATATGGACGAAACATACGATTCTGCTGGGTCCCAAGCCATGTCGGGATACCAGGGAATGAAGCAATAGATAGATGCGCGTTCATGGCAGCACACAAAGGTATAACGCAATCAACACTTCCATACAAAGACAGTATCCGAGCTATTCATAAGGCCCTGACATTAAAGTGACAACTAGAATGGGACTCATGCACAAACAACAAGTTACGCACAATAAAACCCGTGCTTAGAGAATGGAAGTCGTGCTGTCACCAGCAACGCTTCTATGAGGTGATCCTATATAGGCTCCGAATCGGGCATACACACCTGACACACAATTTTCTACTTCAAAACGAAAACCGCCAACTTGCGAGAAGTGCCATGAACCACTCACCGTAATGCACATTATTATGACATGTCCAAATATTGAAACACAGAGACAAAAGCTTTTACAGAATCTCTATAACTTACACATACCTTTACACCCCGTCTCAATACTCAGAGATGAACCGCAAGTGCCTTTCGCCGACTTGTTCAGCTTTTTAGAAGAAACCGGTTTTTTACACAGACTCTAAAATAACGCAGCTTCCACCGCTTTAACATTTGAATTCTTAAGATCTTGTGGCTGGCGCAGCATGGCCTTAGTTGCTTTTGCGCCATTAAACCCGAATTAACTAACTTCAACACGCTTCGTGTGATCTCAAAGAATTATTCGCTGAAGTGGTGGTGTTATATGATGACACGCAAAACCCCACAGTTGGAGACAATTTCACGGCCTGAGTCCTCTCGGCGGTATAATCTTCGTTTTTGTAATTGCCGTATACTTGGCTATGACTAATACTGCTTCGCCTTGCCGGCGAAACTGCAGCGTCTCTCTCTCAACAGAATCAACAGCACAATTAATGTTGATTCTTATTTCGAGTGAATCCAGCTTGACCTCATTTTGGTTACTGAGCGAATTATACAGTGTTCCCCAACGAAAAAAGTTGTTCCCCAATGCTTGAAAAAAGAGAAGTAGCGTTATTGTAAGAAAACTTAGTGCATATTCTTTGCAGTGCAGTGGAGTACCGCCAGTAATTCTTTCGTTACTGAGATTTAATTTGGTGATTGCAATTAATTATCCAACTCTACAAGTGCTGTCCTAATTTTGAACGTGTCTATGGGGCATTTGTAGGCACGTCCAAATGACATCTAACTGCGGTATATCCAGCAACGTACTAATTAAGTACCATTCTGTCCAACTCGCAAAGAAATCTCACGAAATATGACACGCATCATAAAGCAGAGCCATCAAACACGCTGATCTAAAGCAACTGCATTGCCTGTCGTAAACCCAAAGAGACAGGGCATTACCTTGATAATGGTACGGAAGAAGCACCAACCACATGTTTCGCGGCTTCCCCTCTATTCCTTCCTCTCCTTTCTACGTCACACTTATTATCCGTCTTTCAAGGACAACTGCTCACATTGATAATGAAAGCCCCTCGATAACGCAGCCGAAACGCCGCTCTGACCACGCACAAAATGCGAAAAGCAATGTAATAGCCACGGAGCGTTTCAAGATGCTGGCTTTCCTCGCACCGCATCGAATGAAATGCGCTCGAAGCTATATTTCGCGCCATATCTTGCTTCGTACCGAACGCAAATTAAAGTGACCGTTTTATATTTCATTAAAGTGCATGGTTCATTTTTTTTCTTTATTGAATGCGTGCCCCGGTTTTTCAAAAGGCGGTACAGCAGGAGCGTTACGGACTTAAATAAAACAGTTGTTCTTCTATAAAGCACACTTGCGTCTCTTACAGCCGGTCCCAATCTCGAATTGTCATCACAAAAAAGGAATTGTAAAACATATTTGTCCTTGCACGGTACTCTTTCACTTCGGTGGTCATCTCGATTGGACATGTAATTGGGCTCATCAAAGTAGTTGTTATGAGCAAATTCAGTGTTACCATGAAAAACACAAATAACAAACTTCAAACGCAGTTCTTTTCTGCGCAAAGGAAGCACTTGCTGCAACAAGAGGTTCGCGTTAGAAAATAAAAGCGAAATAAGGAGACCGGGAAGCGATGAACGTGTAGAGAAAAGGCAAAACCAATGCGTTCAAGAAATAAATATACCGCTTCTATATGAGCCGAATTGGCAATCAGGATGTCTACACAAAAAAAGTAAGAAAATACATCAGATTTCAATGTGCCCTTACCATCTATGAATTCATAATCTCCGTGAAGCACCACCAGCTGTATAGAGCATATGTTCGAAAAGGTCTCCTTTGGCAGCTGCGCAGTACTGAGTCCGCTTTATCACATCTTCAGTGACTTTCTTGATGACCAAGGCCACTATTAAACTTCAGACATTCGTTATCCTGGCATTGAACTAATCTGCCGTCCCTCTTCATCATTGAAGCAACGTATTTAATATAATCCCAAAGAAAGACATCGAGTGGAGAAATGTCAGGTGACCTAGCCGGCCAATTTACAGTCCCGTGCTTTCCAGTATATTGCACATGAAGAGACCTATCCAACCAGCTGCAGCTGTGTGCAGGCGCTCCATCTTGTTGATGTCACAGAAGCTGAAGACTTGGCAGCGGGACGATTTCATTCACGTAACGCTGTTCAGTCAGTGAGTGATCGAAGGAGATGGGACTGATTATTGAGCCGACGTAAATTCCGAACCGCACATTGAGCAACCACTGGCGCTAGTGCCAATTGCGCGCTACCCAGTGTGGATTGGAGCCCCTCCAATTGTGTGCCTAATGCAAGTTTGCCTATGCGTTTTGCGATAGTTGGCTGAATCTTTGCACATGATGTTGGTCAAAAAGCCGATGACTCATCGGCTTTTTTGACGACCTGATTTGAGAAATCTAGACGGTTCTACAAGTCCTTATTTTCCAAGCATTGGTGCTCATTAAGGTGGTACGGGTGAAAGGCCATCATTTAGAATCTTACAAACTGATGACTTCGAAATTGATGCCTGAGAGGCCACTTCCCACTCGCTAGCATGACGGTTTTAGGCCATAAATTCTGGAACAACCACACGTAGGCTAGGACTCAAAAATGAAGTCCTCCACCGCTGTTTCTTGAAACAGCCGCTTTGTCTTAGGTTTTCAAAATTTCTGTTGACAGTCGATGCGTTTGGCCGACCGCCACACCTAAATGACTCATATATATATTTGCGTCCTCCCTCGTGTTGCCATTTGCAGCTTCCAAGGAAAGGATCATATTTACCTTCTCCTCATTGGAGGAAGACATGGTGACCGGGACAAAACCAAACGCACCTTTATACCTTTGCACTGACGTTGCCAATTTGCTTTTTGTGATTCTTTGTGTTAAAGAAATAGAATGCGTGCACCATATCTACGCTGAGACAACTCCTGTAACAACTTGTTTAGAACTAACACCAAACCCGACGGTTTACTTTGGCCGGGGCGCGGCAGGTAAGTAAATAGCTCGATCACCATGGTTTCATTTATGTTCTTCATTCCCTTCTGGATAACTCGGAGGAAGCCAGTTCGATGGTGCTGCTTTATGATCGGGGAGGGATCGCAATCACGTGGTAGTCTCCATATTTCGGGGGGTTTATTTATCATTCCCAAGAAATTATTACAGAGTTAGTTCGTCGCTGAACATGCCGCAGTCCCTTGGCTGTGCCTACAAACGCTTTATTGACACTTCAAAAATTAGGATAGTATGTCTCCAATTGTGCAATTAATCACAATTACCTAATTAAATCTCAGGAACAAAAAAATTCGAAAGCTTCTCCACTTTGCTGGAAACAATTTGCACTTGGTTTTGTTTGAGTGATGCTTTGCTCGTCTTTTTAAATATTGGTGCATGATAGTTAATTGAAACATCCGTTATATCTTTCTGACCTTTGCATGCAAGTGACGATGTTTCCATCCCTAATAAATGTTGCAAATTACTGAAAGCATTTTTACATGAGTAGTTAGCATTGCTTACTCGTAAGAGAAGCAATACAGAGACACATATCATTCACATGCATTTCACTCACCGTGTATAAAAGACCCTGCCGAAGGGATCAATGAAGTCGATAGGGTTTTTTCCTGGTCAAAAAAGCACGCGAAGCCATTTCAAGTTAAGTGACCATAATGCAAAACATTCATTATCTAGTCATAGACTATCCATACCGTTTCAAATAATTTTAATTGGCTACCTCCCACTTTTCAAGAACATTATAAGCTTTGACTATATTGTGTTTTTGTACATATAATGTATTGTATATATACATGGTGTCTACTGTGGAAATTTAAACTGATGTTGAAGTGAGAAGTGTGCCTACTGCATGAGTATGGCAACGAAATGAGGCAATTATTGTCTGAAGGCGTCGCCGAAAGTTCACTGGACGGTACCCATGACTGCTGGCCCATTTATTACATGCTTCATTAGCCAGTTCACTGTCAGACCAGTAGAATGACCAAACTGCACATCATTTTGACGCGTAATCACATCGTGCAAGTGTGAAGTCCCTTAACAAAAATGTGGACGGTGGACCTAACCTAAATACTCACCTCGTCGTTCGCTGCCTAATTTTAGACGATGTGCAAAAGGCTTTTCATCAGATTGACGTTCAGCACGAGGACCTAGATGCGCAGAAGATCCTGTGCTTCGCGGAGAAACCCGAAAATAGCCGGCCACTTCCTAACCTCGCAGTCTTCAGGATGCCAGGAACTACATAGACCAATTTCCTTCTGGTAGCGGTGCTTCAAAATCATTTTGCAGCGTTGAAGCAAATCTGTCCAGATAAAGTGGTCATTTTGCAGCAGCGTATCTACCTAGACTACCTGCTCTGCTGTACCGCTAACGACGAAGAGGCGAGGAAAAGCCACAATGAGACCAATCACATCTTTGAAGCAGCGTTGATGTGCCTCCACAAATTGGGGTCCAAAAGTGAGAAGATGAAAGAGTGGTTCGCTCGTGAAAATCCCTATCGGTGCTCATTAGGCCAAGCGCCAAACCTCCTAAAGGTGGTTGGCTTTAGTGGCACTCGAGAGTAGATTGTTTAGGCATTTTATCTGATAATTAATGCGAATTGGCTAAGGTGCATGCGAACACGAAAGGATTTGTTCTGCAGAATACTGCGTGTCTCCTTTACCCTCTGGGACGGTTTTCCTAGTATACGGTGAAAGCCAAGGCACTTTCGCATGAAATATGGAAAGAAAATCTGTCATGGAAGCAGCCACTGCCAGACCACCTCCAAAACAACTGGATCAAATAATGTGAAGGGCTCACTTGTCTTCGTGAAATTGAGGTCCCTAAAACATATGACGCTGGCGCTGAAGGGAAATCTGCCCGTCAAACGCTAAATATTTTTGCTGACGCCAGCCCCAAAGTTTACGGTGCTGCGGTTTATGTCTGCACTTAGATCGAAACTGGCGCACAGCGCTCGACGCTTGTGCTGCCTAAACATAATAAATGCATACATTAAATGGGAATATTCATTTTTCCCAGTGCATCAATGCTGTCGTATACCTTGAAGCAGCTCCACTTCTTTGCCCTCGGTTTAGAAAAGCGTGCTCTTCAGCCCGATGCAGCGCAATAGGCAACATTACAAGTCAGAAAGGAGGTTCGTTTTGTGGTACCTGCAACAGGGAACACAGTTCATACCTGCTACTCATGAGGGTGAACGAGAAGGCGTTAAACCGAGGGGCCAATGTGTCCCCCACAAATACGAGTAATGTCCTCTATGTTGTCCTTGGCGTCTGTGCTTATTGGATTCTGATGACTTATGCATGAAGGTTATTTACTGGCACTATTCAAGCGGGCTGCCTGGCGGTAGCACTGTAACATATTAAATAGGAGGTACAAAAAATTGTCGTTGGACCTAATATTACTCTTTTTCTATACTGGAACATACTGTTTGATATATTGTAAGTTTTCTTTTGGGACCGGTTCTGTGGGATCGAACAAGATTTCGGTGTTTACAGAAAGATATTGTGTACGGCTGCTCTATTCGTCCGTCTTTCGAGGTCCCGTGAAGCAATATTCCTTACAATCGGGGTGCGGCTTTTTGGGCATCACCCAAATTTCGTGTAGCGCCACTGATAATGATTACTCTTGCCAAACTGGAGCTGCTCGCAGTGTTGCTAGCATCCGGATCCTACAAATTTATGCAGCCGAATCTAGATTTGGAAATAGATAATTTTTACCTGTGGACTGATTCTATGGTTGCACTTAGCTGGACTCGACGGGATGCAACGTGATGGAGGGAATTTGTGTGAAACCACGTCACAGATATTCAACAAGACGCCGAAACTGTGGCATTGCAATACGAAGAACTTTCTGTCCGTCGAATATGACATACAACGAGGGATACCCTGTTGTGCTACCAAAGCGACATCAGTACACCGTGTTGCTATTGCAGCGGACCCACCGACAAAATCTCGACGCCGGGGTCAGAGACCATTTCGCGCGATTGCTCGAAAAGTACTTAATTGTGCGTGGATGCCAGTTGGTGAAAAGTATTGTGTGGCCATGTGTGGCGTGTGTTTCAGTGCCACCAGTATTGACGTTGCCACAGGACTGCTTCCCCCTGACCGGATCACCAAGGTTGTCGGTATTGATTTTGCCAGCGTCCTTTTTGTGGAGGAGAAATGTGCAAGTGAAATCGTGCGTTGTACTTTTTACGTGCGCGGAGACTACAGCAGTGCATGTCGAACCCGTAGACGACATGAACACTCAAACCTTCTTGCAGGCATTCCGTCGGTTTGTGCCGCGTAGGGGGCTGTGCAAAATCATTTACTCAAACAAAGCACGAAAGTTTAAGCGCGCTTCAAGGGACCTGGCAGTTTTGAATGTTGTGCGACACCCTGAGCCACTGTGTTATTTTGCCAGTGCCAGCATAGTGTGACCATGTTTCGGAGGTACGGAGCGTTAGTACGCAGCGTAAAACTGCTTTGAAAGAGGTGATCGGCCACCAGTGTCTTGACTTTGTTGTTCTGTCGAAAGTACTAGCCGAGGTACAATCAGTCAACAATTCCAGAACCCTGACCGACGTAGCAGACCACCAAAACAACGGCGCCCCACAGACACCGGCCAGTTTCCTTACTGGCAGATATCTCACACGGCCCTGCCAGCAACTGAAACCCGGGCGCTGGGTTCGAATGCCTCTTCCCTACGAATGTTTTGCAAGAAGCTAAAACTGATGCCTCACGCGTTCTGGAAAGCCTGGCAACACGAGTATCTACGACAGATGCACTGGCCCTATGCGTCTAAACAAATTAGAACTGAGGGGCCCAAAATCGGAGACGTAGTCGTGGTATAGTAAAATACTTCCGCCTTCTATGTAAACGCGGGGTCATTTGCTCGCTTTTTCCCCAGGTGAGGGATGCCGCAGGGAAAACTTGTGAGGCGTGCAGTTCAGCACTTATACCTGTTGGAGATTCGCGAACCATAGAATCAGCGAGCAAGTTCGGCGGGGCAGTGATGAGACATTTTTACTCACTGATGTTCTTTTGCTGTGTTTTACTGGTTATTTTGTTTCTATCATGAATTCAGGTACTCCAGATGCTCTGCTGTAAGAACAGAGCGACGCTTCCCTCCGCCGACGGCTTCCTATTACGGTGAGACTCTCCTCAATTTGGCGAGTTTGGTTGTGCTTGCCGGAGGGGAATGTCTCGGCTGGGGAGGCGGAACTGTAAAAAGCTGGGAGAACGGACAGAGGCAGAACGACCCAGAGAAGCGGAAGCGCCTTGTAAAGAGCGCTGCTACGAAATCTAAGGATGTTAAAACTGCTCTGATTTGTATAACTGTAACTTGAAGAATATTCAACAGCCTGTGAATTAAACGGCAATACCTTCCTGAACGATGATCGACGACTGCAACGATTAAGTATTACAGCATTTAGTGGACGTTGGAATTCCCCAGCACTGTGAAGGTGTCGCTTCCAACATTAAATACGCTCATAGAAAACATGAATGCAATCAAACTGAGCGAAAAATAGATGTGCGGTAATTCTTTACATACATAATATCGCGCATGGCCTAAAAATGTTGGTAACAGGTATGGCGTAGGTTTCCTGTTTTCTGCAAAACTTAACGTAGGATACATCGGTTTTAGCGTTGACAAAATGCTAACAGATGGTAAGGCAAAGGGTGGATGTACAGTGAACCATGTTAACAAGTACGTGGCATCTGCGAAAGGTGTTGTGTATGTCATTCCGCTGAGGTGTGGTAATGAATATTACAAAAAACTGCGCCGCTACATCTTCCTGAGAATCGCAAATCATGTACCTGTGTACAACACCTTAAAGAAACTTAAACTATCTTCAAGCTCGCAAGCCATATGGCTAGAAAAACAGCAGAAGTATACAACATACGTTTAGGAGAGCGGGGGGGGGGGGGGGGGGGGGGGTCATGTATAAGTAAACCGTCGGTGATTCTTCACGAGGAAAAATTCATTCTTTCTGTCAGTACTGATATTTGCATCGAAGCCGCATGTACTGGTTTTTTGAATTTCGGATCCTATATGCGTGTCAATTTCCTGAATTAAATATCCCTTGTGTGACAGCGCCTGTGTTGTCGTATCTTTTTCTTCTGCTTTGTCCGTGTCTTTCTTGCGCTGTTACGAAAATTACTAATACAAGTCATATATTCCGGGCCCTAATCCCGTGCCCGAATTTGAGAGAGAGAGCTCTTTCAACCGAAGCGCTGGGACCCGCTTGCTGACGCATGTCATGTTCTTGTACTTTTAACATATACTACACTAGTTACCTCATCATCTGCTCTACCAGTAGGGAAGAAAACAGATACAGGCCCAATATCAGCTTAGCATTTGCAGTCTCAGCAATGCATTGCCAAATGGGAAGAACGAAGAGGTCCTTTCATTGCAGTAAAGTGATATTTAGAGTGATATTTATTTAGACTAGCCGGTACCCATTTAAGTACCGGCTAGTCTGTCCTACTACACGCGATCGCAGTCGAGTGGAATGGAGTATACAACCTCCTCATATGGGATCATCCTGGTGTCATGCTTTGTTAAACATATCGTTTGGTTGTGCCAGCTTTTCAATGTACGTCCGAGCTGCTGCGTAGCCCGCCGCAATTTTCTTCTTCGCCAAACAATAAAACTTTTTTGGCTTGTATTGAGGTGGTTTATTTCAGTATGTGTGCGCCCATTGTTCTTAGCACATCTCTTGAGAGTTTACTCCCTTTCTTTTGAGTGTATAGGCTGACTATTATATTTTTTGTTTTGTTTTTTCTCCCCCAGAATTTGTGTTTTCACCTGATAGCTCTTTATATAAATCCCGGATGCCTTTTGCCACGCCAGAGATAGTCTGGTACTGTCTAAGTACCCAGAATTGTTGGGTCGTTTAATGTGTTCGGCGACACATTCATTCATAATGCGCAAACAGGGTTCACCTATGACACACCGCCGGTTAAAAGCCACGCTGTTTATCTTCGAAATTTCGGAATGCACGGAGTTGAAATCACCAGTGGTTTAGTAAATTTGGGGTGAGAGGGCAACCAAGTTTCCTCTTAAGTGAAGGGCAGCTGATGGAATTGCAATTTATTTTCGGAGAGGAATTCGCAAGTGTAGTGTAAACATTTACCTTGCTCTCTCAATGTGTTAAAAATGATTAGACTATTCTTCTGTTTATCACACTGATCTACAACCAGGCAGTTATCCACGTATCTACATATATAAACTGTTAAACCATTGAGGTTATGTTCATTGGCTTTCGTGCTTTGCTGGAAATGAATTTTTTATCATTGTTAGTGCTACCCACAACCCGAATAGAACTCGTAAAATGTAGTTTTTAGTTTACCTGGACATTCAAATACGGCGCAATCCAGCGAAGATGTAATATTTCGAAGAAGCCTTTCATAAAAATATCACAGTTGTCTCTGAAATCCTGTTCTTCAGGGGCTTTAATAATTCATTCGTTACCCGTCTGGTTTGGGGCCTTCTAGTATTAACTGCAATAGATGATCTATACCTCTGCTAAATATTGTGAACGTTGCCAGCTTGTCTTCGCCAAGAAACTCCACCAGCGACCTTGATGTCAGCAGGTCGAAAGGATGAACGATTCGGAGTGAATCCGGTTGTCTTACTAGAGAGCTCACCACGCCTTGGTTTCCGTCACGAGGATATCGCCCGGAGTGGTCACTGTATCCTATCGGAGTTTGCCCACAAGACATCTTCCCAGCTTTTAATAGGTACAGCATTGTATCCAATAATGAATACAAGTGTACACGAGCCGTACCCCAGGCCGCACGCTCAGGTAGACTCTAACTTGGCTATAGAACAGAAAACACCAGCCGAAATATTGTTCCGAAGCCCGTCGTGCTACCCGCACCAGCATTGCCCTAGTGCTGGCTCACCATAAGAGTGCCCATTTGGGCTGGCGTTTACTATCTTTTTTTGGCCAATTTCGCCGCAAGATTTAGAACCGTTAGCGTGGCCGTATGGCAGACGGAAATTCATATTTTAGTCGATCATTGCGGCCACGCCAGCGGGTAAGCCAGTTCGCTGAATTAGCTATGCTATCACTTCGTCTGTCGTAGGACGCTACAAATCTGACCTGAAAGTTTGAATGGTTGTTCGACGCAGCGTCTGTTACTACTAAAGAGGTGGCAGTTTCTCCCCAAAAGCGAAGCATAGATAGCGATGGAATATAAGTAGCCAGGTAAACGATGTATGAATAGTAGTTGGATAGGCCGTAAAAAATTGTAGACATTACTAACTAAATTACCAAGAATGGCATCTCGCGCACACAAGCAAAAATTGCCTGTGGTTTAGCTCTGGTTAAGCCTAGTTTAATTGCGAACGCAAGAGCTGCATGGCTACGCTTCTTCTGGCGTCTCTTGAGCGCGTTGTCTCTTCCGCGCTTCCTTCCGTCATTTTTGCGTCTCTTTCGCGCTCTCCATAACGATTAAATACACTAAGGCGAAGGGCATATATATATATACCCCCGCGAGGCGACACCTGCTCTCCCTCTACCCCAGCGGAGCACATCTGGTGGAGCGAGCGGCGACGCCAGTGTCGTCGACAGCGGTGCCATCTGTTGGAGCCCGGCTGCGGCGTTGCTAGGCAACGGCGGTTGAAGGTCGTTCGTCGGATATCGCGTATGGCGTATGGCATATGGCTGCCTGCATACGGCATACTGCGCGACGAGCCAAAATGCCTCGCTGGCTGGCGTAGTAAAGCTTTCGCTTTGAAATGGACAGATCTGACTCGATGACCGCGGAAACTCGTTGTCAAAGCGTTGGCGTGAGGAAACGCGGCAGCAGCAGAGGGCGAAATGACATTCGTGCTGTCTATCGCTTCCGTGAGAAGTGGGCGCCGAGAACACACTGCATGCAAAAAGCTACGAGCCGCCAACGCATCTAGATTCTGCCCACAACACAAGCCGCTCTTAAGATGCGGCCGGGCGACCGCGCGCAGCGGCCACATGCGCATTTGCAGCTGGAGCAGAAGGCCGCCTCCTCTCCCCTCCCTCCTCCCGGTGCCTCGCAACGTTGGGTGCCTCGCGCACGACAGGAGACAGCGCACTTGCTTCCCGCTTTCGTCTCTTTCGCGCAGGCAAGATTGCACCGCGATCGTCGGCTGCCATCGCACGCATTCACTCGCACATACAGGGTAAGGCGCGTGGCGACAGTGTTATCACCCTTTTACTTTATACAGAACCTCTTGGCAACGGCGAATGCGGAAACGCGCTGGGATTGTCTATATATTTCTTTTCGCAATAAAAAGTCACAATATAAGGTTTCATAGTTTTTTATGTTTAGCCTAAAATAGGTTGATAGAACTCGTTGCGCCTCTTCCTGCTCAGGCAATGCTATCAAGGTACATGAGGCCACCGCCGACCATGCCACAGGCGCTTCCTTTAAAAAATGTGTCAGGGGCGCGTTCGCGTAGCCGTTCCATGGAAGGGCCACCTCCCACGAAAGTTCGTTCTAAAGCTACTGTACGTGGACCATGTGACTGGAGACCGCGGCCCAACAGAAAACAAGGACAATTTCAACACTGCTGTCTTATCCTGCGTGCGCGAGGGGTCGCATTCAATGTAATTTTTGGCGCATTATGTTTCCCGCTCCGCAATAAATGTGTTACCTGTGTCGCATGCTTAAGAAGGTGAACGCTGAATTAGGAAGGCCTACAGCGTTCGACACGGAAGATGCGAGTGTTTTCGATCCGTGCCGCTGAAGACTGGAGTACAAAGTACTAATGTCTAGTCGGAGATGACTAGTGAAATGACCATGTCATAGATAAGAAGGCACCCTGAAGTTCGCCCCAAGGAGCATCCTGGCTTTGCAGAACTGCTCGTGCAGTTGATGCCCAGTGTAGAGCACATGAGGGACTTGCGCTACACCCTGTATTCAGTGAACGTGGCATTTCGTTTAGACACCAAGGCCAACGTATGCGCGATATTTTTGAGGTTTTGGGATTGTGTGTGAGAGGGACACTTATGCCAGCAAGCTATCTGTGTTCCTCTTGCGGTTAGGTATTACATAAAGTGATTGGGTTCAGACTCTTTGTATTTTTCTTGTGTTCTGTTATCTTTTATTTTTTATTAAGTTAATAATTTTATTCAGCCGCTTGCATTTTTCTTCAGTAAAATACATGTTCTTACTTTTCACTTCTACTTTCCTTTATTCTCCTTTGACTTTAGCGCCGATCATTGAACTCAGTCCTTAGCTCCCGTATGCGTGTCTTACCTAAAATTCTCCATAGGTCGGTAAGTCTTTCAACCTTCAAACTTCCGAAAACCCCTAGCGCGCCACAAACGTGTCTTTTCTTTTCCCTTCCAAAGCAGGATGGATGCCTTATCTAGTCGTTGTTGTTCATCTGACCAACCTTATTTCCTTCCCTGCTGCCCCCTTCTCTCTGTCCTGGCGCGGATTCTGTTTACGGCCTCCTCTCCTTTCGTGATCTTTTAATCGTATATATTTAGCGTTTTGCAAAATATACCTTCAGTTTTTAGTCGGCGTTGAATTGCCCTGAATTTCTTGTCCCAATTTGTTCGGTATTTTAAACTTTCGAAATATGTATGAACTAGCCCAAGAGCAAACTTTCCTTCATCATGGGCCCTCTTCATTTATTTTTTTTTGTGCGTCTTTCTCTGGGAAGGGATTAACACCAGCAACGCCATTGCGTCTAAAAATCCATTTATCACGCGCGCAAGAAGCTGAAAAAGAAAAAAGGTGCAAAGAGGCTTCTGGTAGAGCGTCTAATATTATAATAAATCGCTCTACAGACACTCAACGACGCGGCGTGATAAGCTTCTTATGCTGTAAATAATAAATGATGCCACCATACAGAATAGCTGGCATGCACCAAGCGACAAAATTTACAGCCGCTACAGCAGTTCAGCTCGCAGAACATTCTTGGTAGGTGGCACAAATGCTTGTTCCATAAAGATATGCAGTTTTTCTAAATTAACTTGCGGGCAGATAATTTAACGATGCACTTGTGAGTGCGCATGCCTTTTAACTGTACACCGGCATGACTCTGTTGGTATGCCGATCGGGGATGCGCCTATCATGCGCAAAAAGGTGAGTTTTTTTCACAGTGCGCATACGCCACATAAGAACAACCTGGATAGAGCGATTCAACACCATAAAATAATGACGCTATGTTAACAGCCTTCAGAATAAAAATAATAAGTATGCATAGCACGCTTATTACTAAAACGGAAACAAAGAAAGTGCCCCACTCATCTCGTTGAAGTAGGCACGATCGCTGAAAAAATAAAATAATTACACTGTAGTGCGAATCTAACTACATATTCAAGAATGATGAGTGCATGCTAAGCAAAAACTAATATAAACTTAAGGTTCAGAGGCCAATATTGACGGCTGTATTAAAACTGATAGACATTGTGGCAATGCGTACATCACTATACGGACGTTGTTAACTAATATTTCGAGAAGTATAGCCAATTACGGCACCCTGACGGAAAGGTAGGCTTAAGAATGCCAGTTGTGCCTATGGCTGCAGTCATCACAGGGTAATCATGGGCAAAGCAAGGCCACTGCTTGATGTATGATACAGTGGATTTGCCAACACTGGCATTGCGGAGGCAACAGCGGGCCTTCGTAGGCCCACGCGGTGCCGACACTAAGGCAACCCTGCTCCTAGTTGGCCAATTGTGATGTAGTTACTGGCTTGAAATAATATTAATTGTCGCTTTCGCAAGGTAACTGTAAAATATCAGAAATGCACTAGAATAATTAGAAAGGTTCAGAAAACGTACTACAGCTACCACAAGCCTGTATGTTGCGCCATTTTTCAACGTCAACTCTATAGCTCCATATCTGAGTCGAAGGTAAAGGAAAAATCTCCTGTGGTTGGTGTTGAGTTGTCGCTGTTGCAGTGAAACAGCAAATATGATCATATAGATATAATATCACACATGTTCGTACACTATTCGTGAAGTGATTTTGAATGTATATATTTAAAACGTATATGCTTAAACATAAGATTTATCTTTCAGTTGTGGAACAAAACGAAACTTTTATGGACGTCACACTATGATGGTTGGTTACTCCTTAAATGCCATCAGCAGGAACGTGAAAATATTACTAACAATAGTGTGACGCTGAAAACCTCGGAGCTTTATTGGAGCAAAATGTAAGACATGCGGGCTCCGGCTCCTTCACTGCATCCTAATATACTGTACTTCCTGTTGCAGATTGTCACATCAGTATTTATGGGTATTCAAGGATAACGCTTCCATGGTGATGACCATACTTCGCGGTGAGTAATCGTATTGCGAATTTCATTTACGTTATTCTCAAGAAACATATTGTGTGATTTATTCTTTGAAGAAGCGCTGCTTTTGTGCTTCATAAGTACATTGATATGGGAAGAATGTTGGATTGAGCAACCGATTTTTTGTTTGCTTAGAGGCAAAGTTGCTCTCAAATGTTGTTGGAAACTGTGCATTCTTACGGTATACTTTGATCCGAGCACTTGTGGAGTTTCCTGCATTTCTTGACAGAAGCGGGGTTTTTAATGAAAAAAAAAGAATGTGGAAATCTAACACGTAAATCACACTAAGGTTTTCGGAAAAATTCAGACACTAAGAATAAAATTCTATAATTCACCATATAATTCAATATAGAAGCCTGTTGATTTCCATAAATTATGTGGTTTTGCACGCAAAAACCACGATTTGATTATCAGGCACACCATGGCGGGCGACTCCGGATCTCCTTCGACCATTAGGGGATACTTATGATGTGCTCAATGCGCGGGACACGCGTTTTCACTTTTCGCCCGTATCGATATCGGTTCCCGCGGCATGGAATTTGATCCCGCGACCTCGTGCTGAGTAGCGCGACCCCATAGCCGCCAAGCCACCGCGGTGGTTAGGTTGTTGATTTGACACGACTTGTACTTCATATGCACTTAGCCTCTAAATTAACTAAGCTGTTTCTTAATTCTACTTAGCAATCACAATTTCAGGCTGCGTGTTAGTTTCTCTTGGAGTTGTGTATCATGTAATAAATGAGACTACAAGATATGAGGAGAGGAGAGCGCATTACATACACACTAAAATCAAGGAGAGTTCGGGGAACACTCATTGAGGGAGTATCTGCTTGTCCCATATTCAACTCCCTTTTCCAGAGTAGGCCCGCCCCCTTTGAGAGGGAAAACAATAACTCCTTCCGGCAGAATTTCATTACTCCACTGCAAGTCAGCGCTAGTACTCTTCCGCAGAGTGCTGATACTGTCTGCACAAACGGGGTATATTTCTACCCCAAAGTGTATGTACTCCTTTGGACCGAGTGCTTCTATTGCTCCAAAGCGAGTTTTTTTTTTTACTTCCCCATACGTAGTGCATGTAGTTCCCCTAACAGAGAGATTGTACTCATTTCGTACACATTGCTAGTAGTCTTCCCAATAGTGTGAAATCACTCACGATGTAAAGCCATGCTCACGTTAAAAGGGAATCGCAATACCTGCATGTGGCAAATATTTGATTCCATCATTAGCAGCTCCCGAACTTATGATTGGTGTATATGATTTAATTTGTTGCTGAGTTACTCAAATGAAAAAAAATGTTTCTCTTAGGAGGTCAAAACTATTATTCTTCAGTCAGAAGACAAAATGAATATTTCCAGAAACACAGTGGCACACAAATAAAATCAGAATATATGATATCCATGAACATTACAAGGCATCTTATAATAAAATATAAGCATATTCTAAACATTATCAATAGTTCAGTGTAGAAATATTTCCTATTTTCAGTTGGCTCAATCTCTTGAAAACTAAAGTTTACAACAGAAAGTTAAACGTACAAATGTGCGCAAACTCACAATGACAGTACGGTCATGCGCCAAACTATTGGCCAGCAAGCACATCTCTAGCACAAAACGCAAACATTTATATGACAGAGGTTACCAGATGAGCTACTAAGCATGAGGGTGTTAACGTAAGTTGTACAAGAAGCTTTTTTTCGTACCATAACCTAAGACAGCCGCTCATTTGATAAAATCGTGTACAACGTACTCATCTTCCTGACTGAGAATTTAGTGCATTTATAAACGTGTCATGTATGAAACGCGACGCTGCAGGCCTACTTTTGGTTATAAATATTTCACATTAAGTTATTCATGTATGGGCTGCACCCCACTGTTTCTAAGTGTTTGTCTTGGGATGGTTCTGCCGCAATATCTCATCCGGTCTCAATGGGATACAGAAGCGTATCACATTTGCTATTCGGTTAGAGCACTCGCGAAAGTAGTTTCCTGGTGCTGTTTCGTTTGAGCCATAACACTTTCTCAGAAATATCGAAAATTAAATTCGCAATATTATCTAATGTATAGCAAGATGACTATAAAACTGCAAGTAACATTCTCATTGAAATGTTGCGCAATTTCTCGTCACATATGGCAGTTCTTTCTTCCGAAATGAGGCATTAACGCTAAACTTCGCAGGATCAGCTTGCAGCATTTAAAGAACAGTTCTTGTGGCCACGTGAAAATATAATCTAATTGATGTACAGCACGGCTTCAGGCGTGAAACAAAAATCACATTTGATAAACATGATACATCAAAAGCGACTTAAACATATTTGCACGCAGGGCAGTGCACGAAAAAGAACGAAAGAAGCAAATTATGAATTGCGAAACGCACCATTCTATTTTACATATCCCTTCCGTGCCCGTGGATTTGGCATACGGCAAAGTATTTACTTGCGCAATGAACTAAGCACCTGAAACCCATGTTTTCTATTTTACAGAAGTAGTTAAGGTGTCCAAAAGTAAGAAAAATTATCGTGCTTAAAAGAATGTTGCATTCATCTCAAAACAAGCACATATGTGTCTGGGAAGGCACAGAGTGCCTCACTGTGCACTCTATTTTTAGTCCAGAAATTCACTATGCGAAAAAATGCTCTGCTTTTACTTTTCCTTATAAAAATTTTTCCTGCATAAGCCGTCAATGTAAAGGGCTTTTACTTGATTAAAACTGCATAATCACATCCATGAGTTCATAAACAGGTGTTCAACGATGATGCTCTCACAGTCCTTCGCATTGAACACATCCCTGCCTGCAACAGCATACTCGTCTGGCAAGTAGATCGAGTCGCTTTTATCAAAATCTCAAAGACTTGGCAGAAGCACATATATGACTATTTCACAGAAGGAGGAACCACAGTTTTACGATTTCCAAATTATTGCCTGGATTGCAAGCTACCCTTGTGGCTTATAATTAAATGTAGGGTGCGCACCACAATGAACACAGTTGTTAAAGTCTTGGTCTTCGCTCTTGCTTTGGGATCCGCGAGTGGTTCAATGAACTGATTCCGTGAGCATGTACGTATGCAATAATGAGTACTTAAACCTGGGGTACTCTGCCCTCAACGTTTGCTGGAACCTAGGAGGAAGCCGTACTTCACTTCACTTCACTTTATTACCTTAAAAACCCCATTGGAGGGGCATTACATAAGCGGCGGTTAAGAAAATCAACATTAGAAACAGCCGTTCATTTTGAGACATGGGTGACCACAGCTTCAGTAAAGGTAGATGGGCTTGTGAAGGCTGAGATGGCGTGTGGAAGGCCGTTCCAGTCTCTTGATGCTCGAATAAAAAATGATGCTTGAAAAATGGTGGTCCAGGCACGTGCGCGTGCAACTTGAAGCGGATGACCGGTGCGATGAGATATGTATGAAGGGGGCGAGATGTACGGTGGGTGATTTAGGGAGCTGAAAAAAAAAATGAACGGAAGAGAGATAGAGTGGCAACCTGTCGACGGAAAGAAAGCGTTTCCAAGCCATATTCACCTTTCATCGATGAAATGCTGATATCGTACGAATATGAAGGTTGAATACACCTAGTAGGACGATTTTCCACAGCCTCAAATGCATTTATGATATAAATCTGATGCGGATTTCTGATGGAAGATGCATATTCAAGTTTCGATCATACAAATGATTTATAGGCCAACGCTTTCACTTGTTGTGGGGTAGGACGCAGATGTCGCCTAAGAAATCCAAGTGATCTATTAGCAGCTGAGGTGATGTTAGTAGCGTTGAAGTGCCAGAACAGATCACAGTCAGTATACGGTGGCACCGATGTGTTTGAATGATTGGACTGATTCTTTTGAAACATCAGTAATAGAATAGATAAATGTGAGGGGGTTACGGCTGCGAACGAAAGAGACGAGTTTACATTTGTTAGGATTTAGGTTTTTTAGCCAGCGATTACACCATTCTTGTACATTATTGAGATCGTTCGGGATGAGTGTGTAGTCAGATGTGTTAGTAACATAGCGGTAGATTACACAATCATCTGAAAACATGCGAATCTTACATAACACATGCGTTGGTAGATCGTTATTGTAAATTAAAGAAAGAAGTGATCCCAAGAAGGATCCCTGGGGGACGCCTGATGTTACAGGGAGTCTGCTAGAATAATGGTTATTGACAAAAACAAACGGAGAGCGGTAAGTCAAGAATTCTTCTATCCACTTTAGTACGTCGGGGTGGAAATTTAACTAAGACAATTTTAGCAGCAAACGTTTATGAGGAACTGCGTCAAATGCTTTTGCAAAATCCAGGAATATGGCGTCAGTCTGAAAGTTGCTGTCAAGGTTAACATGCAGGTCGCGCAGGAAAATTGACAACTGTGTTTCGCAAGAATAGCCTTTTCGAAATCCGTGCTGACAAGGGTAAAAAAAAGACAGATTGAGTCTAAGAAGTTCATGATATGCGAGTATGTGACGTGTTCCATGATTTTGCGGGGGGCACTAGTTAATGATTTAGGACGATAATTTAATGGGGTGTCTCTGTTGCCTAATTTGAAGACTGGAACGACTTTGCCCTCTTTCCAGTCGGATGATAAAATGCCTGTAGAGAGTCACTGCGAGAAGAACAAAGGTACGCAGCGGATACATAGTTAATATTTTTTACAAGTTTGTCATTAATATCATCTACACCTGCTGATGATGAAGTTGAACATGTGAAACGAGTGAGATAATTTTTAGAAATTTTAATGTTTCAGTAACGTTGGTGGAATGTCATGCGGCGGACGCAAATTCAAATTTTGTTCCTATTTTAGCTTTGGATAGTAGTTAATAGAGGATGGCGCATGGTACAAGTAGCAAAGCAATGTTCCCAGTGTTCCATTTGCAGTTTTGGAAATGTCCATAGAGGCTGGCCAGGTGAGACTAGCGGTAATGTGACTGCGTAAATACTTGTATCCCTTTGGATGCTCTAACGCACTGTTATAAGTAAATCCATCACAGAATGAATGAGAGTTGCTCTGCTTATGTTGCTGGTACGTCTGGTGTGTCGCAAGGCTCCTCGTTCGAGCCCCTTCACTTTCAAGCTTGTATCAATAATAGACGTAGAGATATTCAGTCATCTACTTGATTATCTTTCCTGGCTGACCACTCTTCACCAGATAGATAGATAGATAGATAGATAGATAGATAGATAGATAGATAGATAGATAGATAGATAGATAGATAGATAGATAGATAGATAGATAGATAGATAGATAGATAAACTTTAATAAAATAATAATAAAAAAACAGCTAATGGTCGGGGCCTTTAGTCCAGGGCTCCGCTGGCTCTTGCCATCTTCTCAGGTCTCTTTATCAGCTTGAGCTGGTCGTCGAGGGCCTAGCTGGACAGCAGTGCCTCCCATTGCTACCTTGTGGTGTTCGTGTCTGGGTGTTCTATGTTGTGTAGAGCGCACTCCCACGTAATGCGGTATAGGGTTGGTGTGGCCCCACACCATGGGCATTCGTCTGTAGGCCGTGGGGTGTATCCTATGTAATATGTGTAAGTTCGTGTAAGTGCCTGTCTGGAGCCTATGCCAGGCAGCGGCATCTTCTGTGTTTAGATTTCGATGGGGTGGTGGGTATCGCAAGCGACGCCCTCTGTGTTAGTTCACGATGGCTGAATAATCGAGATCGACAAGGTCCAGGTCTTCTGCAGCCGGCGTGTTGAGTGCTCGGTTATGTGCGAATCCTCGAGCTGCTCTGTCGGCCTGCAGGTTGCCCGTGATGCCAGTGTGGCCGGGTATCCATATGACGGTTTGGGTGGTGAAGATCTCAGCGTCCTCCTTGAGTATTCCGGCTAGGACTTGTGCAGCAGGTCTTCCGATTCTTCTCTTTAGGAAGTTGCGGCAGGCCTGCTGGGAATCCGTGAGGATCGTCAGTGGTTGGTTTGCGTGTAGGCCCTCGCGGATGGCTAACGCGATGACCAGGTCCTCGGCTTCCGTAATCGTGCAGGGGTGGGTCGATGCAGCGGAGGTAACGTGGCCTCGGTAGTCGCATGCCACTGCAACTGCGCCCTTGTTGTTCGTGCCATACATGGCAGCGTCCGTAAAACGGGCCGTGGTATTGAATCTGAACGCTTTCTCCATGTACTGGGCCCTTGCTCTCCTCCTGCCGGAGTGTAGGTTAGGGTCCATGTTGCGTGGTATCGGGGCAACCTGAAACCTGTCCTGGACGTGACGAGGTATGGAACAGGTTTCTTGGGTTCATGTTGTTATTGCTGGGAACCCCAAGGTTTGTAGGACCTGCCGGCCCGTGCGAGTCCGCGCAAGTCTCTGTTGTTGCGAGACGTAATGGGCTTCTGCCAGTTCGCTGAGGGTGTCGTGCAACCCTAGCGCCAATAATTCATTAGTCGATGTACTCATCGGCAGGCGGAGAGCGGTCTTCAAAGCCATCCTTAAAAGTGTGTTGGCCTGCTTCCTCTCGGACTGTGTGAGGTGGTAGTAAGGCAGGCTGTATGTGATTCTGCTCACCACCAGGCTACTGACCAGTCGCAGGGTGTCGCTTTCCTTCATGCCTCTGTTCTTGGATGTTACGCGGGAGATCATGCGTGATATCGCCTTGACACTGGTTTTGAGCAGTGTAAGGGTGTGTGTGGCCCGCTGGTTGGACTGCAGCCACATGCCCAGCACCCTCAGCAATGGCTTCTCTGGTATGAGGCCCCCATTGAGGCGTACCTCGAGTCTTCTTGTTGGGTCTGTGGGGACTGTGTGGTTACCCCGGCCTCGCCAGACTCGTAGGAGCTCAGATTTCTCGGGGGAGCATTGTAGTCCTCGTTGGCTGACGTATTCCTGGATATTTGCTGCAGTTTGCAGCCGTTCTTCTTTTTTAACGAGGGACCCTGTTCTGGTCCAGAGTGTTATATCATGTGCGTAGATTGCGTGCTGAAGACCTGCTACGTCCTGCAGTTTGCTTGCGAGACCGATCATGGCGACATTGAACAGCGTGGGAGAGATGACAGCACCTTGTGGTGCGCCCTTGTTAGGAGGGTGGTACACTGGAGTCTCGATCTCTCCCATCTTCAGCTCCGCCGTGCGGTGGCTCAGGAAGCTCTGAACATACTTGTACGTTCGCTCGCCGCAGTTGGTGTTGGCCAGCCCTTCTAGGATTCCTTGGTGGCTGACGTTGTCGAAAGCCCCTTTGATGTCGATTGCTAGGAGGACGTGTTCGCCGCTGCGGGAAACGTTACTGAGGACTTCTTCCTTGATTTGGAGTAGCACATCTTGTGTGGACAGGCCTGCGCGGAAACCGAACATTTACCCTCAAGAGATTCTGCATTTCTGTTTTGATGCGTGATTTGTCCTCTATCAAGTTTAGTTCAGTTCGTTTTCTTTCCGATGTTCCCGAGAAGAAACCGAGGAATACGAGAGAAAGCAGTGTTAAGCGCCACTTTACTAGCCTCGCCAACACGTATATACTGATCGTGTCTGCACATGATTTGGACGAATGTATAACTGTCACTGCACTGCACTGTTGAAAGCGAAATATTTTTGGCTATGAAACAGAAATGGAATAATAGGAACCTAATTACAAGAATACTAAATAGTTTATATATAGCTATAGGCAAAAAACTCGAAACACAATGTCAAATTTGTGCAAGTACGAGAGCAGCCTATAGTAAAACGATTACTCGAATATATATTACAATATATAGAGTAGTACATGAGAATAGGCAAAAAGGAGATAGTTCTAAATAGCTAACAGTTGCATACATTCAAAAATCATTGCAACGCATGTCTAACCTTCGCACAACCATTAGATATATAGGATATTGTGGCACATTATTCACATACACTAAGTACAACAGAGTGGACAAGGATTCGCACTACTAGCAACTTCTAAAACAGTTTGTAGTACCGCCGAACGTTGTACAGTTAGTTGTCTGTGTCCAGTAATAACTAGCCCTACTCTATCCTAACTACAACGCAAGACCAACTAGCGCAGTAGTCAGTCCTCCTGCAGCAAACTTACGAAATGTTGGTGCAATAAACCTACCAGGTTTTTCTAGTTTTTCAGGTTTTTTTCTTACTTGAAGTAGTGCATTTCTAAGAAAAAATATCATTATTTGTTATTTGTCGTTTATAGAAAGAGTATATTGATAAGCGCAGAAGAAGTTCACACGTAAGGTTTTCCATTCCGAGTACATTTTTGCCATTTATTAATAATTTCTTCGACAATTTCTCAAGCATCTTGTGACAAGCGAGATCACATGTTTCGAACCTCATTACAGAATTTTTTTTTGTTTCGTGTCTTTGTAAAATAATCATTATTTTCATATGTCACTTCCATAGAGTTCGTAGCTGCTGAAGATGTGCAAGTCCTGCTGTATGAAGGACCTAATGGCAGCTGTGCTGTCGCTAGGTACGAGCAATGGGATTACTACGACGGTGAGTACGTTGCATTTTATGTTGTCTAGCCCAGGGGCCAGTAGTGAATAATACTTGGTGGTAACCTGTGACTTCAGCGCTGGCTCAACACAAAAACCACACATCACACAGCACCTAGTCTCTGTGCCTCCTTGCATAAAATTTGCTTAACTGCGAATATAGTAAATTGAATTTTATCTGACATAACGTATTTGACTGGTGTATCTGTGGAATTGTGCCACCGCGCTCTTTGGTTGTCGATAACTGCATGTAATACACGTAAAATGTATTTTTTTCTTTGGCCCCATACTTGTTTGTATGCTATTCCTAATTGACATCTCTTTCATGTGTATATTAATATTACGATACTAAAAGCAGCCCTGCAATATTACTTTTGTGTCAGTTTTCTATTTTAACAGCTAAATAATCTTAGGGTGTGCTTTCTAAGCGCCATCGAGTTTGCGATGTCCCTTCACCTGCATAAAGAGAAAAACCCAAGACCAAGCGAATAAGGAAGGCAGCATACCTGAGGTCGTCAATGCCGTCTGTGGAGCATGGGAAGTGCATCAAGTTTTTAACTGTCAGGAAACCACAACCTGTTGGTGTAGTCGTCTATGTCTTGGCGTAGAGCTTGCGGCTCTATGACCCCTCAATGTAGCTAGTGTCAAAGGCACTAGGAGGGTTTCGAAAGTAGTGAGCAGCGAGGGGATCCAGCTTTAACATGCAGCATACCCAGAGCCAATGAAGAATTTTACTGTGCTGCACCTAGGTGCCATGACGACTTGCTGTGAAAATGCCCTTTAGCTCGCGGCTGAAGCAAACGCGTGGATCCTGTGGTGAAATCGTCCTCGTGTAGTGCAGTTAGGGAACACCGTAGCGTCATCCGATGTGCAAACCGGACGCCGACCCTGAAGGATAGGATGAGTTAATGCTACATGGTAAAATTGTGCTAGGTGTTACGGGTTATTATATATATATATATATATATATATACACAAAGTGTGCATGTGTGTATATCGCCCGTGTACATTTCAGACCATACGATCGTGCTGTAATGATGTGGTAGTTGCTCGTAATCGAATTTGAATTCTATTTGTCAACCGTTTTTACTGTCTAACCTGCAGCGTCATTCATGACTATGTTTTTGTGAAACTATGACCTGTACAAATGCACTTATTGCTTCGGCGGGTCATTCTAATTACTATACGTTCTACAGAAAAACTGCCGCCACAAAGAAAAGACGGCATAGAAAGCGTATTTGACTTTTGTGTTCTCTGGGGGATGTTTGTTTTCCGCGATATAAAAACAACATGTGGCGTCGTGTTTTTGTATGAACGATTTTTAAGGATGCCACAGAATGAACCTAATGTTAAAACATTCTTTTTTTTTAGAGGAGGGCAAGAAGGAATACAGTAAGTATATTTTGTCTGTCAAAAAGCTTCGTACGCATTGTATATTCTATTGGTATTTAAAGCCATACTTTTAATGGCCACATTATGTACAATATTCTGCATATATAGAACATTTCCCACTAAAGATTAACACCAACCATTCGATTACGTTCGTATCATTCAACATATGAACACATTAAAACGAAAAGACCAATGTGTGTTGGAAAATAAATTATATTCAACTAGGCTGAATAAAAAAAGATACGCCTAGCAAAAGTGGTGTCAGCTATGACGCCCCAGTGGGTGAATGAACTATCATTAGCAATTGGTATTCGTTTGCCTGCGCGTACACCGAGTTGGTGTTAACTCATACTCTACCAAATGTCTTCGTTGTTTTCAAAATTGTGCAAACCTTTTTGGATGTCGTTTTTTACTACACTCTGAGGAGAAATACTTCAGCACCGCCTTCGCCAAAAATCGAAAATAAAATCAGAATATTATAGCATAAAATATGATGGAACTTAAAAAAAGATTATTTGTTAGAAATAATTAGGAAGTGTGTGTCTATGCGGGGCAATTCAAACTATTGCGGTTGCTAAATTAACCGCTTTAGTAACTTGCTATGTCATATTCCGCGTTTTTTTATAACGTAGAAAATATTATAGCTCTGTTGCAATAAGTTTGAACACGGCTTATACAAGGGCTTCAAAAATACCATGCATACCACTGATAGCAGAATTTTTCTTTTAAATTAGGACTTCTGGAATTCAAGTATCAATATACAACATTCACTCACGCAATTCAACGAACAAAATTTGTGTCAATTCCTGCCTAGATTTGGAAATATGTATTTAGTCGTCTCATAACACAGCGCATAGAAATACTACGCTGGCTATATTGAGCTTGGTCACCCCGTATTGGCGACATGCCTGAAGCGGGCACCCATGAGCTGCTCTGGCATATGGTGGCATTTTCAATGCCGTTTTTTATTTTATATCTTCATGCTGTTATTTCGAAAGGGCTTCTGCATGATTTATAATAAAGATAGAGCCAGAAACTGACGCATTGGTGACAAAGATCTCTATATTAACATACGTATATACAATTTATCAAGCATTGTAAAGGATACGCGAATGAAAGTTAAAGCATGTCGTATTTTATGTGTAAATTAAAACAGCGCAATGCATCAGGAAACCCGGCACAACGTATACAATCGAAAAGCGCGGTGACCGTTCCTTATCGCAAACGTAAGTATGGCAACGAATACAGTACCTAAAGGCTCTAAGGAATAGCTGTAATTGAAGCAGTTACTATGCTGTAGGCGTGGGATTATGGACACGTGGTCCTTGTGCGTCAGTGCTTCTAGAGACATTATTTTAAGGTGCTACTCGTTCGTTATACTGATATGAATATATGTGACCCCAAATAGAAAGTTAATTCTTTCTTATTTTGTGCTTCCGTTACCACTTAAAGCAAGCCTACAACGGGCGAGAAGAGGAACACTGTGAATGGATGCCCCTAAAACTTGAGCACCATTCACGATGTGTTGAAATGCTGGCACTGGTTACAAAAAAACAGAAATAAATTTTCTACTATCATGTCTTGCCTTGAAAATGCTTAAGGTTAACATACACTAGGGTAATATTCTGTGGGTGAGCCAGGTTGTGTATGAACTCCAAGCTGTAGAAAAGCGAAAAGAAATTTGCATTCTAAAGAAAGAACATAAGATTCCTACAATATGTACCGAATATTACTATTGTGCGTGCTATAAGTAATACGAAGTTTGAAGTTCTGCTTAAATTACAGGACACAAGAGTAGTACGGAAGAAACCTTTCGATTACCCAACTTAACCTAATCCTCAGCTGAGAGAAGAGCAGGCCAAAATGTCAGTTATCTGTCAGTTTTTTGCTGCCGCATTTGTTGCCAATAAGCATAGTGCCAAAATAAGAGGGAAATATCCAACTGTGTACGTACTGGAGCGCTAAAAATACAAGCAAAGCAAATTCCATTTCGGTATGCTTAGAATTGACGTAATTGTTAACCACGCAGGAGGATGTAGTTGGCTTTCAGTAATAGATTATTCTAAATGCCTTTAGCAGGTACAACGTCAAGAATTCACAAAGCAACACACTGCTTTTATAACTCCAATGCACACCTACGAACACAACTTCCTTCTCTTCGGTTAGAAGACATCGCCCAGCTTGTTTCGGGAAATGATAAATATGGCTTGGGGGTCACACTTACTGAGCTGCACAAAGCTACAGGTGGCGCTAAAATTCTGAAAGCAACGCATATTTCGAGAGTAGACATAAAAAGGCAAAATTACTGTGCCTCCCACTCTTCAGAAATATTTGAGCTTTACCACAACATGTCCCCTTAGTGTGGTAATGGTTGATTTTGGCGCGCTTACATAAAACTGACGAGACTGGTTCACAAGGCCCCGGAGAAAAGAAGACACGAAAACATGTGACAGTTATATCAAATACGCAAGGGGATTAAAGTGAAGTTTACAGAATCAACTTGTCAGGTAATATTACGGAAACAATCAAGCGTACAGTATTGGTATTGACTTAGCTGAACTACAAAACAAAAAAATCTCGAGGCGTGATTCCAACGCAAGAATTCTTCTTATGTGTGGAGGATTGCATCAAGACAGCTGCAGGAATACAAGCAGAGGAAGACGCCAACCGTGTGAACTCTTTTTAAGCCAAAAGATGCTTCACAACGTGCACGCATTGTGTGAGAGAATGGAGTTTCCTTTCTGCGCCATCAACCGAAAAAACGGGCAAAACGAATTAAAGTTTCCCTCAGGTTGGCAGCGCCATACCACACAGAATTGAATCGACTAGCTGAACGAGCTATTTGGGGCATCAAACAGCACATACGTACTTATGAAGACTGCCCAGGAGGATTGCCTCGATGTGGTGGTAACTCATCATAAATCATATATACCACAGATCTCGGGTGCGCACTGGTCTAATGTGCTTTTGGGTACCCAACCTATTTATCAAACCTTATTATGAGTTGAAGCAATGATACAACTCACCGAACAGAGAAGAAGGAGAAAGCCAAATTTAGTATCACAAGAAAGATGAAAATAGTCTATGATAAAGAAACAAAACAGCGATACCCATGGAAGAGGCTGTAGAATTATTCCTTGTGAAGAAAGGGTTATGGAACGGGGGCTCAAATACCACAGGGATCTGTTTTCAAAACAGGAAGCCAAAAATGACATCTAAAGACTGGTAGGCATTTTAGCCCTAATGGCGCCGAAGAATCAGCATTTAAAGAAACCTTTTCAAATACAAGGGAGGTAGAAGTGACGCGTGCTTAAGCAGTTGAAGAAGTAAAGGACGAGACAGAATCTGCGCTCAGGTACCTGTGGGGAGAGAAGGGAATCGAAAGAAGGAATAAATGGCGAGAAGGAATTTAGCCCATCTATTCTATATTCCCTAGAGTTCAATGCCGTGGTAGGCAAGAAGCAGGCTGGAGACAAGGCAGTGGGGGAATATGGCATAGGCACTAGGAATAGCAGGGAAGAGTTATTAGTAGAGTTCGCGGAACAGAATAATATGCGGATAATGAATACTTTCGTCCGCAAGCGGGGTAGCCGAAAGTGGACGTGGAGAAGCCCGAACGGGGAGACTAGAAATGAAATAGACTTCATACTCTGCACTAACCCTGGCATCATAGAAGATGTGGACGTGCTGAGCAAGGTGCGCTGCAGTGACCATAGGATGGTAAGAACTCGAATTAGCCTAGACTTGAGGAGGGAACGGAAGAAACTGGTACATAAGACGCCAATCAATGAGTTAGCGGTAAGAGGGAAACTAGAGGAATTCTGGATCAAGCTACAGAACAGGTATTCGGCTTTAACCCAGGAAGAGGACCATAGTGTCGAAGCAATGAACGACAATCTTATGGGCATCATTAAGGAGTGCGCAATAGAAGTCGGTGGTAACGCCGTTAAACAGGAAACCAGGAAGCTATCGTAGGAGACGAAAGATCTGATCAAGAAACGCCAATGTATGAAAGCCTCTAACCCTACAGCTAGAATAGAGCTGGTAGAACTTTCTAAGTTAATCAACAAGAGTAAGACAGCGGACATAAGGAACTATAATATGGATGGAATTGAACAGGCTCTCAGGAACGGAGGAAGCCTAAAAGCAGTGAAGAAGAAACTAGGAATAGGCAAGAATCAGATGTGTGCGTTAAGAGACAAAGCCGGCAATATCGTTACTAATATGGATGAGATAGTTCAAGTGGCTGAAGAGTTTTATAGAGATTTATACAGTACCAGTAACACCCACGACGATAAGGTGAGAGAGAATAGGCTAGAGGAACTTGAAATCCCACAAGTAACACCAGAAGAGGTAAAGAACGCCTTGAGAGCTATGCAAAGGAGGAAGGCAGCTGGGGAGGATCAGGTAACAGCAGATTTGTTGAAGCATGGTGGGAACACTGTCCTAGAAAGATTGGCCGCCCTATATACACAATGCCTCATGACCTCGAACGTACCGGAATCTTGGAAGAACGCTAACATAGTCCTAATTCATAAGAAAGGGGACGCCAAAGACTTGAAAAATTATAGACCGATCAGCTTACTGTCCGTTGCTTAAAAGGTTTTGCTAAGATAATCGCAAATAGAATCAGGAACACCTTAGACTTCTGTCCAGCAAAGGACCAGGCAGGATTCCGTAAAGGCTACTCAACAATAGACCATATTCACACTATCAATCAGGTGATAGAGATATGTGCGGAATAAAACCAATCCTTATATATAGCTTTCATTGATTACGAGAAAGCATTTGATTCCCTCAGCAGTCATGGAGGCATTATGGAATCAGGGTGTAGACGAGCCGTATGCAAAAATACTGAAAGATATCTATAGCGGATCTACAGCCACCATAGTCCTCCATAAAGAAAGCAACAAAATCCCAATAAAGAAAGGCGTCAGGCAGGGAGATACGATCTCTCCAATGCTATTCACAGCGTCTTTACAGGAGGTATTCAGAGACCTGGAGTGGGAAAAATTGGGGATAAAAGTTGATGGAGAATACCTTAGTAACTTGCGATTCGCTGACGATATTGCCTTGTTTAGTAACTCAGGGGACCAACTGCAATCCATGCTCACTGACCTGGAGAGGCAAAGCAGAAGAGTAGGTCTAAAATTTATACTGCAGAAAACTAAAATAATGTTTAACAGCTTCGGAAGAGAACAGCAATTTACAGTAGGTCGCGAGGTACTGGAAGTAGTGAGGGAATACATCTACTTAGGGCAGGTAGTGACGGCAGATCCGGATCATGAGACGGAAATAATCAGAAGAATAAGAATGGGCTGGGGTGCTCAGATCATGAACAGCAGGTTGCCATTATCCCTCAAGAGAAAAGTGTGTAATAACTGTGTCTTACCAGTACTCACTACGTGGCCGAAACCTGGAGGCTTACGAAACGGGTCTACTTAAATTGAGGACGACGCAACGTGCTCTGAAAAGAAGAATGATGGGTGTAACGTTAAGGGATAAGAAAATAGCAGATTGGGTGAGGGAACAAACGCGAGGTAATGACATCTTAGTTGAAATCAAGAAAAAGAAATGGGCATGGGCAGGACATGTCATGAGGTGGGAAGATAACTGATGGTCATTAAGGATTACGGACTGGATTCCAAGGGAGGGGAAGTGCAGCAGGGGGCGGCAGATAGTTAGTTGGACGGATGATATTAAGAAGTTTACAGGGACTACATGGCCACAATTAGTACATGACCGGGGTTGCTGGAGAAATATGGGAGAGGCCTTTTCCCTGCAGTGGGCCTAACCAGTCTGATGATGATGAAGATGCATGGAGTTGTGACAATATATATATATATATATATATATATATATATATATATATATATATATATATTGTCAAGAGGTGGTATAGTTCAATGGATGAAACGCTCAGCTAGCACAGCACCGCAGCGAGAGGATAGAGACCTTCGGCAACACAGGCACAATGCTTCCAACCACTGGTCGTCGTCCTCTTTCTCAAAGCTGTGCCTGCTGCTCGTTCTTCTCCAGTACAATGGCTTTCCCGGAGAAGAGCCGTCTCGGCGACTTACGGGTAAAATAGCACAGGGGGATAAAAGCACGGCTTGAGCCTCTGAACGTGCACGATTTCGCGCCCTCGACGGCGCTTATCGGAAGGCAGCTCAAAGGGTTCTACCAAATAGTTCACTGGAGAAATTTGACGACGACACGGTGGGGACCCTGACACTTCGACAGAAGCTTGGGTGAAAGTCCGGCGCTGGTAGCGGGAACCCAAAGCCAGACTAGTGAGCCAGGGGCATAGGGTGCCGGAGAAGAGGGAATATCCCGAAGGTGCTGCTGTCGCTGCTGATCTTCCGAAGTAAATGTGCGGGCCAGCTTTCGGCACTATTCCGCGTGTCCAGCAGCCTCGGACAGGGTAGTAGCCTCCATTGTGTGAAGGCGATACGGAAGGATGGTGTCCATTGTGCCGGAAGGCTCGCGTAGGTGAACAAGAAAGAACGGGGAGAGTCCTGTAGTAGTCTGTGTGGTGGTGTTATATGCGTACGGCTCGAAGGGTAGAATTCGGTCCCAATTGGTTTGGTCAGATGCGACGTACGTGGCTAACATATCGCCAAGAGTGCGGTTAAAGCACTCAGTCATACCATTAATTTGCGGGTGGTATGCAGAAGTGGTACGATGAATTACGTTACATTCCTTGAGAAGGCCTTTCATAACATCAGGCAGAGAGATGCGGCCTCTGTCGCTCAGCAACTCACTGGGGGCTCCATGGCGAAGTGTAATGTTACGCAAAAGGAACCAGACAACATCCCGCGCAGTGCGTAGGGCAGAGGCGAAGTTTCGGCGTAGCGTGTGAGATGGTCTATCGCCACTATCACCCAGCGGTTGCCATCTGAAGTAGCCATAAGGGGCCCATAAAGATCAACTCCGACTCGGTCAAATGCTCTTCCTGGACAAGGCAATGGTTGCAGTCGAGCAGATAAGACATGAGGGGTATTCTTGCGGCGCTGGCAAGCGAGGCAGGAGTGGACAAATTGGCGGATGAATTGGTACATCACATGCCAGTAATAACGAATTCGCAGGCGCGCGTATGTTTTTAGTACTCCTGCATGTTCGCATTGCGGGTCATCGTGAAACGCAGCTCATATGTCCGAACGTAGGCGCCGAGGAACCACGAGTAACCATTTGCGCCCGTCCGAGAAGTAGTTACGGTGGTATAGGAGCCCGTAACGAACAGCAAGGTTGTGTGTTTGGCGACGCAATGTACGGTCAGTAAAAGGCGCTGATGAGTCTGACAGAAAAGCCAGCATGGCAAGAATCCATGGATCCTTCTGCTGCTCCGAAAGCATGTCCGTGGAGGTGAGGGAGGACTCGCATATTTGTACTTTGTGATGATTTGGCTGGCATGACAATGGGGAGCGAGACAAGGCATCCTTGTCCAAATGTTTACGGCCAGAGCGGAACAGCACTCGAATATCACACTTTTGGAGGCGAAGCACCCATCGAGTGAGGCGGCCTGACTGAGCTCTCAAGGACGACAGCCAGCGGACTGCATGGTGGTCCGGGATGACGTCGAACGGGGTGGCCGTAGAGGCAAGGTCGAAACTTAGTTATGACCCAAATGATACCCAGACACTGTTTTTCTGTAACGGAATAGTTTGCTTCCGCTTTCGTGAGTGCACAGCAAGTGAAGGCAACAACGTATTCATCGAAGCCAATCTTGCGTTGTGCAAGAACAGTGCCAATGCCGACGCCACTGGCATCCGTGTGTATTTCTCTCGGTGCGGTTGGGTCAAAATGTCGGAGTATGGGGTGAGGTTAGAAGACGACTCAGCGTCGTGAATGCGACATCGAAAACTGGCGGCTAGGCCAAGAGGTCGTGGTTACCCGCGACGAGCTGCATCAAAGGTGCTATTATGGTGGCGAAGTTGCGGATGAAACGACGAAAATAGGAGCATAATCCGATGAAGCTGCGGAGTTCTTTTGTTGTCTTTGGTCGCGGAAAACACCATCTGGGAGAACACCATCTTTGGAAACAACAGGGCCAAGGATGACTAGGTGCCGGGTGGCAAAGCGACACTTCTTAGTCCAGCATCGGCAAGACAAGTGAGCACGCGTTTGAGTCGGAACAGGTGAGAAGAAGTGTCCAGGGGAAAATATGACAATGTCACAGAGCTAACAAAGGCATGTCTGCCATTTGAGGCGCCGGAGGTTATTATCTATCGTTCTTTCAAACGGTGCAGGCGTATTACAGAGGCCAAAAGTCATTACGGTAAATTCGTACAATCCGTCAGGCGTAACCTAATCCTGTTTTCGGGCTATCTGCGTCAGCCACCGGGATCTACCAATAACCGGATCGTAAGTCTAAATATGAAAAGAATTCAGCGCCTTGAAGGCTGTGCAGTGTGTATTCGATACAGGGAAGAGGATAGACATCATTCCGGGTTATCTTGTTTAGACGTCGATAGTCCACACAAAAACGAATAGTCCCATGTTTCTTTTTGACCAGCACTACCGAAGCCCAGGGACTGTGTGATGACTGTATCACGCCGCCTCGAAGCATGTCTCCTACGTGCCCATCGATGACACGGCGCTCCGTCGCGGACACACGGTATGGACGTTGGCGTGGAGGCTGGTGTAGAGGCGTAGAGGCTGCCGGGGTCGATGTGATGATCAAGTGTAGAGGTACGGCCTAAACATTGTTTTTGCAGGTCGAAAGAAATACGAAATCGGTTAAGGAGGTTGACGATCTGCGTGCGCTGACTCGGAGTGAGGTTAGGATCACAAAATGGAGCAAATGTTTGGTCACATGCAGGCTCAGGCACAGAGACAGGGAGAGCCATGGCGTCAACGTGAAGATGAGTCGAGTCATCAGGCACATCCTACACAGAGCTCGTGTCAAGTTCGTCAGAAAAACCGAGGCACACGCCACAATGTAAGCTTGATGGACACGAAAACGGATTCGAAAGGTAAAGTGCGCTGGAGCCCTGGCGAAAGGGAAGGAGGGCAAGGGGAAGCAAGAAGGGATGACGGCGTGCAGCAAGTTGAGATGGCGTGAAAAGAACTGGGGAATCGGCGAAAGCAGCACAGGAAACTGATACACGGGCAGAAGAGAAAGGGGGGATATCAGCGTCGGAGGCGACAAACACCCGAGCAGAAGGTGGAGTCAAATCTTCGGAAGGATTGCCGCAAAATGGAGTCAGAGCAAGTTCTGCGCGGCCACAATCAATAACAGCGTGATGAGATGAGCGGAAGTCCCATCTTAGAATGATGGCACGAGAGCAGCGGTGAAGAACAAGAAACTCATCATCGTCATCATCATCAGCCTGGTTACGCCCACTGCAGGGCAAAGGCCTCTCCCATACTTCTCCAACTGCCCCGGTCATGTACTAATTGTGGCCATGTTGACCCTCCAAACTTCCTAATCTCATCTGCCCACCTAACTTTCTGTCGCCCCCTGCTACGCTTCCCTTCCCTCGGAATCCAGTCCGTAACCCTTAATGACCATCGGTTATCTTCCCTCCTCATTACATGTCCTGCCCATGCCCATTTCTTTTTCCTGACTTCAGCTAAGATGTCATTAACGCGTGTTTCTTCCCTCACGCAATCTGCTCTTTTCTTATCCCTTAATGTTACACGTATCATTCTTCTTTCCATAGCTCGTTGCGTCGTCCTAAATTTAAGTAGAACCCTTTTCGTAAGCCTCCAGGTTTCTGCCCCGTACGTGAGTACTGGTAAGACAGAGCTGTTATAAACTTTTCTCTTGAGGGATAATGGCAACCTGCTGTTCATGATCTCCGAATGCCTGCCAAATGCACCCCAGCCCATTCTTATTCTTCTGATTATTTCACTCTCATGATCCGGATCAGCAGTCACTACCTGTCCTAAGTAGATGTATTCCCTTACCACTTCCAGTGCCTCGCTACCTATCGTAAACTGCTGTTCCCTTCCGAGACTGTTAAACATTACTTTAGTTTTCTGCAGATTAATTTTAGTCCCACCCTTCTGCTCTGCCTCCCCAGGTCAGTGAGCATGCCTTGCAGTTGGTCCCCTGAGTTACTAAGCAAGGCAATATCATCAGCGAAGCGCAAGTTACTAAGGTATTCTCCATTTACTCTTATCCCCAATTCTTCCCAATCCAGGTCTCTGAATACCTCCTGTAAACTTGCTGTGAATAGCATTGGAGAGAGCGTATCTCCCTGCCTGACGCCTTTCTTTATTGGGATTTTGTTGCTTTCTTTATGGAGGACTATGGTGGCTGTAGATCCGCTATAGATATCTTTCAGTATTTTTGCGTACGGCTCGTCTACACCCTGATTCCATAATGCCTCCATGACTGCTGAGGGAATCAAATGCTTTGTCGTAATCAATGAAAGCTATACATAAGGATTGGTTATATTCCGCACATATCTCTATCACCTCATTGATAGTGTGAATATGGTCTATTATTGAGTAGCCTTTACGGAATCCTGCCTGGTCCTTTGCTGGACAGAAGTCTAAGGTGTTCCTGATTCTATTTGCGATTACCTTAGCCAAACCTTTTAAGCAACGGACAGTAACCTGATCGGTCTATAGTTTTTCCAGTCTTTGGCGACCCCTTTCTTATGGATTAGGATTATGTTAGCGTTCTTCCAAGATTCCGGTACAAGAAACTCAATGTGGTGTAAACTGTCTTGTATGGCGACGCGGACGGTACATTTTCCTAAGGGCTCAATTGGCTCAGCGCTTGCTGTGCGTAACGAAATGACAGAAAACGGCGCCGCGAATTTTCGGACCGTACGGCGGAGGTGGTCGGCAATCACGGACACTGCGGCACCCGTGTCGACAAGCGCGTGAACGGCGACACCTACGGCAAAAACTTTAATAACGTTCATAGGGAATAAACGAGGGCTTGAGCAGTTCGAAGAGATCGCAGCTCTTGCCTCCGGAACTGCGCCTTTTAGTTTTCCTCCACAGCTGGAGTGCGGCGAACAATGGGGGAGGGGGGACGTCGACGGGGAGATGGAGACTGACGAGTGCTTAAGCTTCAGGGAACAGAAGATGAAGCAGCAAAGTGCGGAACTGGTGAGGAATAGTGGGACTGGGAGTCAGGAGCATTCCCTTGAAATATCGCAGTATCGGGAGGATACCAACCCCGGCGGCGGCAGAACCATGCCACGTGACCACCAAAGCCACATGCCAAGCAGTTCGGCAGGTTGTCTTGGGTACGCCACAGATTACCAACAGGGGGCGTAGGTAGCGGTGCACAGTACTGGGCTGGGCGTAGGGGCTGCGGAAGCGTGCAGAAGCCGCTTGTTGGCACGCAGTTCGCAGCTGGAGAAGGCGAGGCGTAGAAGCCGCTTGTGAGGGTGTACTGCGCAACTTCAGGCGGTGGTCTTGGCCTGGTGGCAACGGCAGCGCACGTGAGCGGAATCGGCGCTGAAGGTGGCTGATTAGCGAGAGGTAGTGTTCGCTGACTTGTTCATGTATGACGCGTCGGAGTTCCGGGGACAAAGAGGACTCAGACGACTGGGTAGGATGCAGCCGTGACAGTTGGCACACGACTTCTTCGCGAACGAATTGCTTGATTTGGTCGAGGAACCAAGACTGGGCGGGAGCAGCACTAGAACTGTCGATTAACGCCGCAATCGTGTCGTCGGGCCCGGCAGCTCGGCGCGTAGTAAGGCGTTATTTTCGGAGCTCATCGTAGATCTGGCACAATGTAATGACCTCGTCAGTCGTTTGAGAATTTTTCGCCAAGAGCATTTGGAAGGCGCCATCCTCTATGCCCTTCATGACATTCTTGATCTTTTCGGAATCGGGCATGGAGGGATTAATGCGCCAGCAAAGGTCAACTACGACCTTAATGTAGCAGGTGAAGTTTTCACCCTTTTGCTGAGCGCGACCACGCAAGCGTTGTTCTGCGCGAAGCTAGCGCACAGCAGGGCGACCGAAGACTTCTTTGAAAGAATGGGTAGATGCCTTCCAGGTGGAAAGGTTGGATTCATGATTCCGGAACCACAGACTAGCGACTTCATAAAATAGAAGATGACGTTAGTCAGTTCAGATTAGTCCTCCCATTTCTTATGCGCACTAACGTGATCGTACGACTGGAGCCAATCGTCCACGTCATGGTCGTCGTTGCCGCTGAAGACTGGAGGATCTCGTTGGCGTACAGCACCGGAGTAGACGACTGGCGATGCCAGGGTAAGATCGGTTCGTGCGGCATCCTGAGGCATGGAAGAAACGGTAGGGAGCGTAGGGCTGCGGAGTTCCAGGTTTTTGAAGGGCTCAGCACGTCTGCCAATTGTCACGAGGCGCTATAGTTCAATCGATAAAACGCTCAGATAGCAGAGCACCACAGGGAGAGGACACAGAGCTTCGGCAACACAGGCACAAGGCTTCCAACCACTCATCGTCGTCGTGTTTCTCGAACCAGTGCCTGCTGCTCGTTCTTCTCCAGCACAATATATATATATATATATATATATATATATATATATATTTATATATATATATATATATAAATATATATATATGTATATATTTATATATATATATATATATATATATATATATATATATATATATATATATATATATATATATATATATATATATATACTGTTGTGGCTTAGCAAATCAGGCTGGTCTCGGTAGTAAAATGAAGAGCAAGAGTACGACGTACGCTAAATTAGCTCAGTGTATTGCACTGACGTTCCGGCTAGGCCACCAGCAGAAAGGTCAACACGCCAGGTTCCACTTCAACACGCCTGCGCTTTTTGAAGTAATTGACCATGGCACGATGACCTCATGCTTCAAACAATGTTCAACCTAATTTTTTTCAATTGTTTCGACATGAAAAAACCTTCGGCGCGAATCGTAACTTGCTTATTACGAATGTGACTAGTGATCTGAATGTATATATGTTTGTAGTTAAATAATAATTACCTAACTAATATCATTTCATTCCTTCTGGTTTAGCGGGCCTTGTGAAGGAACAATGTAAGTGAATACTCTTACTCGAAGAGTTCTAGTGCTTTTTGTTTCAATGTGGTTTTTTTATTGACGATATCTACGTTATATACACAAAAACTGTCTTCAATGAACACTGTTTTAGGTGTAAAAATACATAACAAAGTGGAAATGAAGACAGGATAGGGCGCGGAATACTAACTCTTCATTACATAAAGCCAGAGAAAGCCACTGTATAAGGAACCCAATTACATGCGCTACATGGAAACCCATACACAAAAAAGTACGTAATCATTTTGCCGTCAGTCAAATGTGAGATGTGCACACTTTTTTTCTTAGTCAATTGAAAACTGAGGTGCATCAGCGGAAAACTCATTACATGGTCGTAACAAACAAAAAACTGTCAGAAAGAGAAACAATACCCAATGGATCATAACGAAGAGAATGCGGTGATAAAGATAGGAAACAGGGACCCAGAAAGAAAAACCAGATATTGATGACATTAAGATGCAGAGCGAGGATTCAGAAGGCGCAGGAATCGCGTACGTAAATATTCAGAAACGCATCCTTCCTGTCCTGAAATAAAACTTAAAGAGTGCATGCGCAGTTAAAAATATTTCGGCCGATCATAAAAGCTGCAACAATTTTTTCCTGTCACATCACGCGCTCTTGCCAAGGCCCCAATTCCTATAAGTGCGTGCAACGCATGCAGATCCACTCCGCCTGCCAATCGAAGACTAATCCGCCTCTCCACTGTTAGTTCTTAAGGCCACACTGTACTCACGTGTTCGAACATTGGGCCCGATAACGTAAAACTATTCCAATATTTTTCTATTCCAATCTTCTGACGTGAAATTTGCGTAACCACCAACGCAAGCACCGGGCGGTCACCCGCAGGGTTGTATGAACAGACCAATCAAACGCTCTCCTCGTTCATAGGAGGTCACTTTTGTTTGCTTGAAAAACGAATAACATTGCCTACACTGAGCGGCTTGTCGTATCTAATTGGCTGACAAGAGGCGAGGAGAACGCTCAAGTGGAGGGGGATTCGGTGGGGCCGAGCCACTGCACTGAAAGTCGATTACCGGATGAAGAGGGTGGTGCCGGCGTCTACGATTGGTCGGCTTTCCCTTACTTAGCTTGCGGTGGCTGGTCGAAAATCGCGGCGGCATGCAACGGAAGCTCAAGAATGACGCTAAAACGGACCCTCAGCAAAGAAGAGTTGGCAGAATGGGGGGGTAAACGTGCCGAAAGTGCTCGAAAACGTTACACGGCCACGCAAGAAGTCTTATTATACGCAAATACACCCATGCTCTCCGGCAGGTGCGAGTAGCCAGCGTCTGAGCGATCGGCGGCAGCCATCTTCTATTCCTTTCGGAATGGGGCAGCCTGCGGCTATTCCGAAAAAAATTCAGTTTTGTTCGGCATATTAATGCATGTTTATCGCCTACACGTCACTTTGACGCGGTGAGTTCTTGCGGTTTTGTAACGTCGCGTGACAGGCAGGTGAAGTGGGTGCAGCCCAAAAACTTTTTGCCAATAGCCGAGGGCTAATGGCGAAAATGGGTCGAATCAGAAATAACTGTTTTTCTTTTTTCTGTCAAATCATGCATAATCAGTGTGTACACATCATATAAGATGTGGAGGTATCGCGGTTTTCGTGACGTCGCGTGACAGACAGGTGAAGTGATGGTGGTCAAAGAAAGTTTTTGACCAATCGTGGAGGGCTGATAGCAGATTTGGAATAGAAAAGTTTGGAATAGTTTTACGTTATAGCGCCCATTATTACAGCGACATTTTTGTACTAGATGAATTTTCCAGCAAGGTAATAGAATGCGGTAAACAGCACCCAAGACACAATCTGTGAATTGATTTACACGCCTCTTTGAACATAGCGTCTACTTTTGTTTGGGCAAATCTGAACATATTTTTGTTAATTTGAAAACAGTAAACAACAGATTTAACAAGGGACGCACAAGGGCTTCAGACGCGGTTAACTTCACTTTCAGAACAGGATTTACCTTCCTTCCTTTAAATGTCCTTACTGTGCGTTTTCAAGTTTGTATGTTCAGATATTGTTACGCCAAGGCATTTAAAAGAGTTAACTTTTGTTAAATGGTGTATATCAGTATCATAATCAAACGCTACCATGTATTTAGTTCTGTTAGTCAGCCGCATGTATCATGTCTTGCTGAATTCTATTTTCACTTTGCTTTCTGTGCACCAGGATGCGACAACCTGCAACGCACAATTTAGTAAAATTTGGTCTCGGCAGCTGGTAATTCCTGAGTAAATGAAACAATCATCCGCTAATAAAGGTACCGTAATATTAGGAGGAATTGTGTCTTACAAATCATTTACGTAGCACAAAAGAGAACTGGACCAAGCACAGGGCCCCGAGGGATATTTGAAGTCACCCCCAGATCCCCCCCCCCCCATCTATACATTTACTTACTGTCTCATCTCACAATAACCAGCTGGTAGTCTTCGCTATTTCTATTTCAATCCTTGATGTATATTGAACAGTAATTTACTCATTCTGTTTCTATACAACATTGTCTTCAAATGGTCACGGTGATATAAGCGCTCAGATTATTTGTCGTTTACAGTGGATAAGCCTATTGTTTAAGAATATTAATAATAAATCTGTCCTTGGAAGGTTTGTATACCAGAAGTATTTTGTGTTGACTTCGGGAGAGAAAAAAGTTACAGGTTACAAAAGTCAACTCCTCCCTTTATTTCCTTACATTGTGTTTATAACACAACCTTAGGAATTGTTTTTTAATAATCTGTATATACACTAAACAAGGTGTTCGCTTGCATTATGAAGTTTATGTTCTTTCTACTTTCTTGCCTTTTAAGAACCTTGAATGTCATCATTATAGTCTTGTGTCCGAGGTGAAAGTCCGGCATAATTCCCTTTTATGAAAGGCAATATAAGTTGTCCTCAAAAAAGTTGTTTTCACTGTATTCACAACACATTTCAGAACAATGCCATCGCTGGGCTCGAGTGGTTTAGTGCGATTTATTTTTATTTTTCGGGGGCTCTTTAGAATAGTCAGTAATGATGCCCAATAACTAGGAGCCATAATACAGGCGATATGACAGTTTTTTAAAATAATTCACAGCTTCTTTCTTAAAGTTCTTTTTTTTTCATTTAGGAAGGGATGTTCCTGATTGTATCTTGAAAACCATGCAAATAAAGACTACGCTAAAAATTTATGGCTAAATAAGTGTACTGAACAAATAGGCGCAGAATAACATCGCCGCAGCATTATGGAGGCGGGAAAACTGAGAAGCTACATCGCGGCTTTTGACCTGCTCGAGGCGTGGCATTCTTTGATTATGGCTTCGATGGTGGAAGCATTGGTGTATATCACCAAGTCAACACATCATCCGCGGCGGCTTTCAATAAAATACGCGTTCAATTTTAGCAATATAATATTATTCGATTGTTTCTTCCAGCGCAGTTCTTCGCATGAGAAATACCCTGGCACAAGAAAGTATTGCTCCATTATCAAACTGCCACGGTTATATTGAGAACTGCGTGATTAGAGTAACGTTTTGAGAAGGAATGCTCACACTTCTTGAAGCTAGGTGACCATGTGAATTCTAGTGAAATAGGTGAAAGTGTCTCAGCGCCTAAATGAAATTCCGCAACATAGCAAAGCTATCTAAAGGCATACATACAGTGTGCAGAGGCCTTTACGGAGGTATACCATTTCTCACAACGGAAATGAAATATGAAAGCAGAAATGAAAGAGCCCGTAGAATGAAAAAGAAATAATGAAACCTTGCTGCGGAAAAGTAAACGTCTAAAATTGTGAGGATAAACACAGGAACACTCTTGCATGAGAAGAATTTAAGCAATTCAGAAACAAAGTGAAAGCTAAAATAGGACTAGCTAGGAAGCGCTATCACTCAGGCAAGTTTTCAGCTTCCAATCGTTAGATTGAGAAAATATGGAATTTGATCTACTCTCTCATAGCGAGACCTACAAACAAAAGTAAAGATGACACTATTACGGACTCCTTTCCCCAGTTACCAGCTTTACAGATAGCAAATGGTTTGAACAACTACTTTATTGAATAAGCAATGAACAACACAACTGGGTGCACACCAGCAAATCTCCGAAGCAATATTGCATTCTCCAGCGTTCATTTTGCTGTTCTTTCGACGCTTCATAAAGTGAATTGTGGGATAGAATACGATCTATGTCCTTAATGATAAAGCAGCAGCTTTCGGTGTGCTCAAATCAACACTGGTTTAGATCTTAAATGAAACAAATAAAACCAGCCATAATTATGAAACCATAAAAGATAGAATTGTCAGACCGCTTTATAAAAAAAGGGATCTCAAAAATTTTAAGACAATTACCCGCCAGTGTGTACTCTTTCGTCTTTGGAAGGCACATTGTAAAAATAATCTATGTTGATTCTGCTCTATCCTGTGAAAAGTTCAGCCTCATGAACCAATCAATTTGGTTTTCGCTCATGACAGAGTACTACTGGCCCGTCGGAAGATGTAACGTCCACATCTGTAACAAATTTTATAAATACAATGCAGTTTTGACTCTTCGTTGGCACGCAAAGTGCATTTGACACATTAGGTCATGAAGTGTTACTCTCAAAACTAAGCTGATGTGGTTAAACAGGCCCCTATTACTAATTTATTTTTATTATTTAACAGGTAGACAGTGATGTGTCCATGTAGCGGAGACCTATACCCTTTTGTTGTGTGGTAAATGAGGTGTGCCACAAGAGTATTTTGCGACAACACCTGCTTAACCTTTATATGAACGATCTTCGGTGCTTACCACTTGAACAAAACAAAAGTTATAGGCTGATGACCCAGCTTTTTCCTATGGAGCAACTTTTTTAACGCAGCTCCTCGAGTAGTTCGGTTTGACGCATTTAAATTATTTAAGTGGTTCATTGACAACAAGGTGTTCATTAATAAATTGAACACTAACAGGATATGTTATGAGTGCGATCACTCCGATGCATGCTCATGTGTGCCGATAACTCAAAAGAAACACAAAATGTCTGTTTCTACACTTCACCAATAGGTTTTCGCGGTATGTCCAAATTGAAGAGCTCGTAAGACGCTTATGTGCTGAGTGCGCTCGTTTGTATGCCTATACAATTTGCGCGATACAAACGTCCGTAAAATGGTTTACAAATTGCTTGGTGAATCGATCATATGGTACAAAATAGTAATTTACGGCTTTGCTTATTCTAGTAGGACTAATATATTTATCCGTATTCTAAAAAATATTGCCTTTAGCCGCACACATAGCACACTCGATCATGGGCAGGATCTGTTGTTGAGTATGTACCCGTCGAATATGTTGTTTGTCGAGCAGCAAATTCTGTTTGGCACCGTGTGAAAAAATTGCTTTTCGACAAACTCAAAAACTTGAACGTCAAATCTTGCAGCTTACGTCAGGTAGAAAAAAAAAAAGCTCTCCATCCTTGCCCTGGAAAAGTGGATCTCCAGCGAAGCTGTTGAAAAGCAACACTACTGCTGCTGAGGGGGGTATGCAATGCTTTATGGCTTTGCGGTAATGGTAGTTATGCTATTTCAGAGAAATTGTAGAAATGGGAGTAATGTTAATCTTGACAGTCCGCCGCCGCTCATAGTAGTGTTGCAAAAACATCAGAATCAGTTGCTAGGCTGATAACTTTATATACCAAAGGTTAGGAACGTCACACCCCCCGTCGCAAGCTGGCGACACTGCGGCAGTTTGCGCAATAGTAATCGTTACGGGGAGACCTATGTGGAGACCGGTCCGTGCTTTGTATTGCTATCACCACCGCCTAATCGTAAATTATGTCGTTCGGATGTTTGTTTTTACCTTGTTCTTTGTTGGAATATCTGCTGTTGAGTATGTTGTCTGAGCAATTCTAAAGAATCAGTGCACTGTTCGCTTCAATTTCTTGAGTGCTTTTAGACTCTGCCTTACGAGGGTATGAACCATTGCTTACTGTCTGAGCCATTGATGATGGCAGTTTTCTGTCGACGGACGCGAAAGAATCCCGGCATCCTGGCCATATACAACTTCGCTGTAATACGATGTGCCTCGTGAGTACACAATCTATGACAAGAGAGCTCGCGCTATCTACATTCCGGCTAATTTTGATAATTAGAATTATTAGAATGAATTTTAATGAAATTATTCCTAAGGACACGTGTGATATTTAATGCCTAGATTTGGTAAGCCTTTACTTCAAGATTTCGTAAGCACGTATAGAATGACGGAGCGCCTTCACAAGACTCCTATATCCTACGTACCATTTTCATATTTTCTTACGTATTGGAACCGTGCGTGCAAACTGATCGAGAAGTTATTTATATGTCAATGTCTTTCTTTAATATGCCTTAAAGGCATGGTATGTGCCTGCCTTCTCACTATCACATCACCCAATTTCGTTTTATGTTGTAATATTCTTTCATTTTGTTGTTAGTGTTTTCGTCAACCGTTGGTACACGTATTAGTACTACAAGTGCCAACCTATTGCCCGGCTCGCGCACACAAGCTACGTCGCTTATGCGAGCTGGATATGTTATAACTGTTACGTGAGGGGATATAATAGGTATTATTACTATCATTATTATTATATTAGAGCGAAAGCTGTATATTGTTAACCTTCCGTAGTTTTTTTCGGCAACCGTCACCACAAAACATGATCAGGTGGGCCGATTTGGTGGTAGCGCAGAAGGGGTTCAGGCTCATAGCCATATACCCCTGTGGGCTCAGGAACCTGTAACGCGCCCTTCGGCATATTCGGGATGGACCGACATATGGGGAGTGCTTAACGCCTGCTTCACATTTGCCAGGGGTCGGCTCGGCATTGCACTATCCTTGGGATCGGTCCACGTATGGGGAGGGCTTAGCGGCTGCTTCACCTCCACCGCGGGTCGGTCCGGAATTGCAATAACTTCTGGATCGGCCCTCTTATGGGGAGGGGGTGCTTAACGCCTGCGTCACCGCCTCCGCAGGTCGGCACGATATTGCACTATCTTCGGGTCCACGTGGGGCGGAGGTGAAGCATTTTGCTTCTCCATTGAGAGCTCTGACTGTCGTCAGCTTTCGCTGCCATTCCATCGTCACAGAGTGTAATGGTTCTCAATTTTACTATACAAAAGATTACTACCGGTGAGACTAACCGTACTCCTTTGTCTTTTCTTTAGGGGCAACATGTAGAAATATCACCCGTAAGTAGATATTGCGAAGCTTCTATTTTTGCTCCATGTTTCACTTTTGTTAATATGTTACTGTTGTTAAGTATTGCTGTCATTGTAGTGGGGTCTTTATGTGCGCAGTAATCTATAAATCCAGCTATACATGGCCATCAAATAGGCAAACATGTTAACAGCTAGCACTCGATAAGTGCAAACTATAAATTGTGCATTTACGGAAAAAAAAGTTCTGGTATTTTTGCTTTTCTTGTGTGTCATTAGGAGGCTTACAGCTCACTATAAAGATGCCCTTTTAATGTATACATATAAACCGTAGTTCTGTGCTCATACTGTGGACTGATGAAATCAGCAAGTAGATGCTTGGACGTTTGCTCGTGAATTGTTTGAAAACATAAAATGCTTTGTGATATAGGCTGCAAGGTAAGGATACCGGAGGAGACTGGACGGAAACCAGAAACATTACTGTCACACAAGTTCTCAAACCTTATTGCACAGGTCACACCACAGCAGCCGTGGCAGCGTAGTCGCTATGGCATTGCGCTTATGAACCCCAGGACGCACGATCGCACTTCGGCTGGGCGTGAGATGCGAGAGCGTCCGTGTATCGCGCATTGTGTGCGCAGTATGGAAACCCTAGGTGATCAAAATTATTGCGGAGTCCCTCACTACGGCGTGTCTTATCATCAAATTCAGTTCTTTTTTGCTGCGTAAGATCGCGAAATTTCATTTTAGTTTTAAATCGCAATGCAACTTCACCAAAATGCACAAAACAAACAAGAAATAAATAAAAAAATAAATAAATAAATAAAATAAAAATAAAGTCTGAATGCAAGGCAATCCAGATTTGAGTAAGAAAAGCGGTGCGTCACTCAAACAACGCGTCAGTTCTCAGAGCAGTGAGAAGAAAGAAAGTTGGGGTAGACGGAAGCGTCTGGTGATGTCCGAATGAAGGCTACCGTATCACATATGAAATCAGATTTGAATCCTGCACGATTTGCGCGCAGGATTCGTGCACGATCCTACAAGATTTGAATCCTGCGCGTATTGATTTGGGCTATGAAATCAACCACTACAGTCGCCGTCGCTTGCAAGACAAGATGTACGCCTGCACAGCAAATTCCTAGCACTCAGTTACTATACTTTGACTGTTTGTCTCTCGACTTAAAAGAAAAACTAAAGGTGCCGCCAACAATTGCATGTGTTGACGCACGACCATCATGAGCACGAGGCACGCAAGTCACAACACCACAATTACAAAACTGCTTAAACGGCCTGGCGAACACCAGCAAAATCACACTGATGGAATATTCATAGTTCTGAGGTGACAAGAATGCGTAGGGATCTCACAATTGATGCGACAACGCCGGTGGCAGCCTTTCTGGGAGCTCGAACTAGCATTTTTGTAAACTTAAGAAATAAAAAGGAAATGATTGTAGCTCTAGCACCCTCACTTTTTACCACGCCTATACAAGGGGAGTGTAGTGTGAGAGCGATGAAGTATTTGCATATTCATATTTGCGATTCAACACCATGTATTATTGCCATATACAAAGAAAGTTGTCACAATAATGTCACTACAAAAAATAAGTCACAACTTCTGTACCTAATAAAGACTTTGCTTTGTGTATTATCACAGCTGTATTATTATTGTTTAATTCTTTTATTAGTTCTTTTGTGGTAGTTGATGTATATTATAAAAAGTATTCTATGAAACCTATTTATAGTTGATTCATTAGATGGCCATCTTGTTGAAATGATGGCGCGCATTGCAATGCAATGCCTGCTTCTGTGCACCACTTTTTAAGGAGATAAAGATTCGGTGGACAAGCCAGGACCAGAATGTACGTGAACTGGTGAAGGCATATCACATAAAAAAGAAAGGCCAAGCCTGTGTTAGTGACACATCCATTTCGTTGTTCCAATGAGACATAGACTTTTTTGCTAATTGGCTTCCCCGCTAGGCTGATGAGTGTTGTTCTTTTAACCGTTCTCCGCATTCTTTATTTCTCTCTATTTGCCCGCGAATTGAAGTGAATAATTAGTTTAAAGTTACCTCAAGTGTTGTTTTGCGTTCTCTACCGCTTTCCCCGTCTTTATTTGCAATACGATATACTCCAAAGTTGTCGCTGGGAAAGACATCATCTTGACGCTCGTGACATGGTAAAGCTTTGATGCTTTTCTGGATCGATGTCTATGATGGTTGCCTTATTATCTCCAAAGTCGCTCGACATGTACTGCAAATCTCTTGTGGCGTATGTTTCAAAGAATTCTAGGCAGCTGCCGCGCTAGGCTGTAGCCTTGTCTCCTAGCGTGACTAACTTTAGCGCTGGGGAGTCTCGCATTCCTTGAATGAAGTCGTGCTTACTCCTGGCGTCTGGGTTGAAGATACCTAGTACAATCATCGGACGGTTTTTGGCACTGACTTGGAGTATGCGATTTATGATGTCGAGAGCTACTTCAGTCTCTTGCTGACTGCATTCAGTCGAGGCAGATGAGGTGGTTTGGGTGGTTAGACGTAGCCGTTGTTCGTTGAAAGATTTGGGATCTTGGTCTCCCGTAACGATTGGAGACTTGTATGGCATACACTAAATGCAGTAACGTCTCTGCCAGGGATATGTTTCCTCAGAAATTCGTAGCTCTGTTGTGGGGCCTTAGCCAAGTCGTTGGTAAAGCATAGGTGATCACACACGCAGCATGTAGCGCCAAACGCGTTCTGAACGAAATGCTTGTTGAAGTAGTTGGTCGTTGAAGCAAACTGCAGTCTGGGAGACAGCATATTTCTGTGACAGGGACGCTTCGGAAATGGGTAGCTCTCTTTTCAACGATGTACTTGGTTGTGGTTCTGATGCCAACCATTGTTGTCACTTGGGCTTTGCCTCTTTAGCACTCGTTCCAGTAGGCGTCTTGAGTCGCTTTAGACGCTTTCTCTCGTTGATTTTCAATCTTCTGGTGTTGGGAGAATCTGGGAGCTGGCATTCCTTATTTGAAGTGCCTTAGTGATGTTGCTGCTGATGCTGGAGCTTGTTGCCAAGGAGCTGTCGCTTGCATTCTGCCTCTTTAGCCTTCCTCTCAGGAGACCGGTTGAGTCGCTTCAGTCACTACTATCCATTGGCTTTCAACCTTGCTGCGTTGGGAGACTCTGGAAGGCGCTGTTGCTTTCCACTCGAATGTTATCGCTGGGCCTGGCGAAACCTGCGCTTTCGTTCGGCAGCGCGAGCGCGTTTTGTTTCTATAGATGCGGAAGCGCGCTTCGAAGACATCTGACTCGGCAGCTAGACTCAACGCCGTTTTGGAGCGTGAGGGTGGCGCCATCTATCGGGCACATGCGCAGTACGAGCGCTTCACGAGCGCCTCCTACCACAGTGTGACATGTTTTGCGAACGGACGCCGCCATGGCCGCGAGCATGAGCCATTAGAGGCTTTCGCCTTAATTAATACCTTAATATCAGAGCTACTGAGCTCCCAGAAAGCCTAAAGGAATCATTGCAGTGGTCTGGTCGGTCGCTATACAGAAAGTAAGGATGTAAACAAGCCGGGAGTATCTTCTATTATTAGACTGTTGAATAAAGGAGAGCAACACACATTCCGGCTAGTATATAAGCTGTACAATAACTGAGAACACCTTTATTTGAAATACAGAAGTATTACTAACAAATCACATCAAACGACCACATTTGGGAGTTTGGGCCAGCGGAGTACACCCACCTATTTAAGCCATATATGTGAAGGGAGTGTGGCGCTATAATGTATATTTTCCTCAAAAAAGGCTTTATACATTACCAAAATATAACCGGAATGTTGTGGGGCTCATCTTAAGTAAGTTAACACCATATATATATATATATATATATATATATATATATATATATATATATATATATATATATATATATATATATATATAGATATGCTGTTGAGGGGCTTAGGCTAAGGTTTTTGGTACACTGACTCCAACATTCTACGAGAAAATACCCTAATAATTATGCCCACTGAACTAACGCCACTTAATTTATATTTCAGATGACTATTATACTTACGCCTGCCTTAGTAAGTAGGGATTCCTTGCGAAACGTCCTTTTAGTTGTTCTATTTAACAATATTGTTATTTACCGCGATTTTCGCAGCGGCTAGAATACGTGCGTAATGATATCATCGAAAGCCATTTCTTGCTTAACTTGACGGGCAAGTCTGTCATCACTGTAATCCTCTTTAACGAGCGAAGTAGCTTGAGGTAGAAAGAAAACGTTCACCTGCAATGTAGCTACAGATATCATGTAGTTCCATCTTCTAACTCTGGCTGCGAACGGTAATGCTATTATAAATAAAGCAGTGTATAGACACTCCTTATTGCCACGCCTTGCAGCGTTATCGAGGATGGCTAATTTACATGTAGATGTCCTTTTCAATAAATCCTCAGTTAGAACTCAGCATAAGAGTCATTCGTTCTTTTTTTCGGTCCTCAATGCGCTATAATGCTGTTTTCTTAATGGATTGTCAACCAGCCAGGCCTGGCCCATGGCGTCGTGTACAAGGCGTCTACTGAAATGGCTCGTTATCTAGAGGCTCCGCGACGACATCATTGCGTGATGAGTGAATAATTTAAAATAACGTGTCTGAATGTATATGACGTAGGTTAAATAGCACACAGCAGCGTATACATTATGGATAATATATTTTGACATGGAAGAGTGGAACACACTCTTTAGTACATAATTAGTGTGAAAAAATGCCGTGAAAGGGCTTTTTTAAATAGCTACATATAGTTACCCCTGTTGGCATGAAACTAAAATGGTTAGATATTGCCATAGTTACCTGAAAGTTTGTCACGTGGCCTAACCAATAAATGATGGCACACGTAACTGCCCCGGCAGAGGTTCATCTTTAGTCTAAATCCGCAAAATACATCGAGAATAAGCTTATTTTTCTCAATAAAAAAGTATTTTGCGAAATAATTTTTAGGAATATTAGAAAACCCTTCGCAGAAATGAGGAAATGGGATTCAATCCATGATACCCAAGGCTTTCCTTGAAATTTCTTCTGACATCTATTCTCATATGGGAATCATTTGTGCAAATTATGCTTTCCATCGTATTTGGCAAATCACTAGCCGAGTGCGAAACTTCTTTCTTCGTGTCCTGTGTTCCTCATCTAAACATAAAAATGGCGCTTGATGGATGGCATTCAAAGTTGGCAAAATAAACATAGCAAGAAACTTGGTACTAAATTCCGTAACTAAGCAAGAAATTGTTCCCTGGTACACAGCTTGTTGGCAACATTTGTCAATAATTTGCGGCCGTTAGTCATGACAATAAGTTAATAGAACCACCGTAATAATGACTCTATGAAGCAGTTGGTGCAACATAACTGTAGCAGTGCCGTAACAAAAAAAATTCACCTCCATTTAGATATGATTGATAATATATCTTTGCCGCAATTTTGCTCTCTCTGATGCTACCGCAGTTTTCAAAATTGGGTTTATAAATATATTGTCAAGTACGCTGTGTGTGTTGAAATTTGTTTTATACCTATTTAACTATTAAATATCAGTTTTATGTGAGACCGAACAAATACAAAATATTTTCAGGTTACCTAGGTTACATGCTATTAGTGGATGATGACCACAAGAACCAGGTGCCGGAAGTTTGCAAAAGGGAATACGAAGCCAGAAGAGACCGCCAGAGGGAAGACCAGCAATTATACACAAGTGACTGCGAAACATATAAAACAATATAGAGTCGCTTAGGAGACACTCCTGTCTTATACAAATACTAGGCTTCCTTTTCGGCAACAATATTTCAAAAGTGTGACAAAATACTTCAGCAATGCTATTCAACCAAAACGAATTGTGTATCTGGCATCCTAAGAACGCTTGAAAGAACACGTAGATAAAATAAAGAGGGGATATGGATGAGCGACGAGTCCTCAATTTTTTTTTGCTCTCAAGCTCTAAAGAATGCTCTCAAGAATGCCCTTTTCTTTTTTAAGTTCTTATGAAAAGCTACGCCCCATATGGAGTTCTCAAACTACATCTTTTATAGCAAAATAAAAATTACTAGAAAATTATAGAAGACTTGTAATGGAAGGTCATACAATTTGCGGTGACCAATATATTGTTGCATACTATTTTTGTTTGCACTGCACTTGAGGAAAGGAACGAAGAAACGAGGGCATAACTTTCATTCGGCGTTCGCGAACTATGTGGGGAGCAGGTCATATTGAGTGATTTCCTATTTGCCACACCAGTGATATAGTAGAGACTGTTTTGCAAAGTTAAATGAAAACGAGCGTGGTGACAATTTCTTGTGCGGTATTCTGAAAGCGCAATAGATCTGCGCAAGTAAATACTGTGCATGCAATAACGAATAAATGTTCATACTGCAGGTATCTCAACGCTAATTACACATTCTTATCCATTAGCGAGGCATTCCAATTAAGTCAAAGGTGCAGGCTTGTCAGTTTCTTTCTTGGACGTTCCTATTCTTACTAAATAATGTATTGAGTTTTTCCCAGAGAACGCTTTAGTGAAGGATATGAGTAAACATGGGACAGATAATTTTATTCAAATACTATGCCTCAAGGCGTATTTCATTGTCAGCGCATAAACTTGTATTTGAATATATGAAGAAAGGTATGCTATTCGAGCACATCGGCGACACTGATCTTTTATTACTCAGTTTTTTTCGCCTTGATGGCAACTGAACGTAACGCAGAAGGACAATATTAGTGTATAAGTAGCCAGAAATTCGAAGCAAAGATATACTTCTGAGCGGAACCATGCATACTCAAATTATTTTCTACAACTTGAGCGAATGAAACGAATTGAATGTTGTAAGAATGTCTATAAAAAGTAAATGACCGAATATTGAGGTAATGAAGGTAGACGAATGTTGCACAAAAATGCACAATTTTTTTAACTAAAAACTTACTTTTGTGATTGTTTACACGAAGATTTTCATCATTTAAACAACATTGGCATATAGAGGGCCAAGTGAAAACTGTCCGAGAGTCGTTCGTTCCTTTATTGCCTTAAATAAGCATTTGTTTGCAGCTTAGCCTCCCACAAACTCGTACATTACCCGAACACTTGAAACTTCGAACGGACGCGAACCAAAATGTTTGCCCATGTTCACCAGATTCGATTTCAGTGACTACGTATTTTTGCCCACAGAATGGGCTAAATATTGCGCAGTTCTATGATGATTTTAATTCTGGAGATCGCTGCCATATGTAATTTCTTGCATAGACCATACTTAACTATCATACATTTTTATCCTTATCTACACAACATTCACAGCCTGCCCCAAGGTTCTACGAAGTAAAGGCAAGTTGACTTGTTCGGTTCCCGCAATACACCGCGTGCGACTCGGATGACGCTGGAGAAGCGAAATAGAAAATTCAGTAAATATTGTTATGCCAAGAACGAGTCAGTGGGACGAGCAAATATTTACAGGTTATATGTACAAAAGCGGTTGCAGCGCTGGCCGGTTAGATTCACAGCGTGAGCCCTGTTCGTTCTTCCTCCTCCTTTCTCAAGTGATGGCACCCACGGCCTCGTTCAAACATTTAAATACCACATGCGTGCAGCCTAATCTCCCGGCGGCAGAAGCAATGTCCCGGAGCGTCTAAATGTCACCACTGGGAGGGTGATACTGCTTCAGTCGTATACCGTGCACAATATCACTGGACTGGGAAGCAAATGTGCCATCAGGCGCGATTCCGTAGGTGACCGGTGTGACGGCACGAAACACTCGGTATGGGCCTCTCTAACGAGACAGCAGTTTTTCTGACAGGTCGACCTAACGTGACGGAGACAATAGAAGCACCAAAGAACCAGGCGGGAAGTGCACGTCTCGGTGCCGCCGGTCGCACAAGCGCCTTTGACTCTCTTGGGATGTCAGACGGTGGTCACGGGCAATTTCGCTTGCGTGGGCACAGCGGGCGATGGCGTCAAGTGCATATTCACTGGTCGGTGCCGTGTGAACAGGCAGGGTTGTGTCGAGGGGCAGTGCTGCTTCTCGGCTGAACAGAAGGAAAAATGGGGAATAACCGGCTGTGTCGTTGCGCGAGGAATTAAAAGCTAATGTAACGAAGGGTAGAACGAGGTCCCAGTCAGTGTCGTTGAAGAGACATATTTCACGAGCATGTCTGTGAGAGTGCGATTGAGACGCTCCGTGAGGCTATTTGTTTGCGGATGGTATGACGTGGATAGCTTGTGCCTCGTGGCACAGGACTGCATGGTGTCCGCGATTACTTTTGATAGGAATGTCCGGCCACGGTCTGTGAGAAGTTGTCGCAGAGCTCCATGTAATAAAATCATGCCGCGTAGAACAAAGCCGGCGACATCCGTGGCGCAGCTTGTAGGAAGCGCTCGGGTGATGGCGTTACGCGTGGCCTAATCTGTGGCCACAGCGATCCATCTGTTGCCAGAGGTAGAAAGAGGAGGCAAAGGCCAAGTAAGTACATACCAATACGAAAGAATGGTTCCATGGGAATGTCGAGTGGTTGAAGGTACCCAGCAGGGAGCATCGATGGTCTCTTGCGTCCCTGGCATTCCTCACGCAGAGGTACGTACGTTAGCCCTCGCCAAAAGAAGGATCGGCGGAAGCGGTCGTAGGTATGTGACACACCCAGGTGACCGGCAGTGGGGAGGTCGTGAAGTTCGTGGAGAACAGCCGAGGGAAGATGTTTAGGGATCACAGGGAGTAATACAGGGCCGCGGGGATGAACGTTCTGGCGGTAGAGTGCAGTCATCTTGAAGTGTGAATAAGCAATGGGAACTGTCGGCAAGTGGCGATTCCAGGCGGTAAATGATTATACGCAAGGATGGGTCACGGCGCTGCTTCTAGGTGACATGGAGCAGTGCAAGAACTGAGAGAACACAGGCGTTGGTGTCAGCATCAGACGTAGAGGTCGCGTCTTCGAATGGATAGCGAGAGAGGCAATCTGCGTGGTGCTGGCGTCCCGACTTGTAAGTCACTGTGTAGGGATATTCTTGTAGTCGGAGGACCCAACGACCGATTCGGCCAGTAGGATCTGTATTTACTGAGAAGGGCTTGCCATAGAAATATGGACGGAACTTTGAAACAGCCCAGACGAGGGCAAGACATTCGCGCTCGGTAATCAAATATTTGCACTCTGCAGTTGTCAGCAGCTGTATAGCGTAGGCTATAACGCGGTCATGTCCGTGTTGGCGTTGGGATAAGACGGCGCCGATCCCATAACCACTGTCATCAGTTCGGGCCTCTGTGGGTGCGGACGGGTCAAAGTGGGGCAAGACTGGTGGATTGGTAAGAATCGTTATAAGGTGTGAAAGTGCGGCAGCCTGAAGAGAACCCCACGTATAAGACACGTCGTTCTTCAGAAATTCAGTGAGTGGTGGAGCGATTGCTGCGAAATCTTTCGCGAACCGTCAGTAATAAGAACACAGCCCCACAAAAATCCGGACGCCTTTGACAGACTGAGGTACAGGAAAAGCCTTTACTGTTCGAACCTTCAACGGGTCGGATTGTACTCCCGAAGCATCGACGAGATCGCCTGGCACTGTAATCTGCCGGCGCCAAAAGCGGCACTTCGATGACTTTAACTGGAGCCCAGCCTTGCGGAAAACGTCAAGGATAGCTTCTGCGCGCTGAAAGTCTGTCTCAAATGCAAGAAAGAACACAAGCACGTTGTCGAGGCAACAAATACAAGTTGACAATTTGAAACCTTGAAGCAGAGAGTCGATCATTGGTTCGAACACGGCGAGGGCATTGCATAAACCGAACGCCATAACCTTGAATTGGTAGAGGCCATCCGGTGTGATCAAAGCGGTGTTTTCTTCGTCTTGCTCATCCACGGAAATCATCCAATAACCAGGCCGAAGGTCAATCGACGAAAAGTATTTGGCACCGTGAAGACAGGAGCGTCGTCGATTTGTGGTAAAGTATAAACGTCCTTTTTGTTAATTCGGTTCAGGTGGCGGTAAGCAACGCAGAAACGCCACGTGCCATCTGTCTTTTTGACGAGCACGACCGGCGACGCCTAAGGGCTTGACGAGGGTTCATCATTGCCTTTGGCGACCATTTTGTTTACTTCCTGCAGTACAAGTTGCCGCTCTGCCATTTACAAGCCATATGTTCGGTGGTGGATGGGAATTGCATGACCAGTGTTTATCCGATGCTTAAGAAGGGACGCCTGACCAAGTTTTGGCTTGTCAGTGTCAAATATGTCGCGGTAAGAAAGCAAAAGGCGATATAGGGCGGCTCCTTTATCAGGTGCAAGGTCCTCAGCGATCAGGAGACGTAATGGGCCATGGAGATTCAAGGCATCCTGCGAGTAATCAGAAGGATCTGGAAACCCAGCTGCCAGGTCTGTGATCGAGTTAGGATCAATACCAACCTCGCGCCACTGAAGAGTGCGCTATCCGGAACCGAAGCTTGGATGTAGGAGGACGACGACAATGAGAAAAAACACTTTCATGAAAATCGCGCTAAACACGAGTTCATGCTTGACAAAACGACCACCAACTTCGCTGTTTTGACAGCTTTGACTGCGTGGAACTACCTTTACTATTTTTATAATAAAAAACCGCTAGTGACTTAGGGTTCTTTGTGCCGCTTTGCTATCTATGTAGATAAAGGAGATAAGTTTCCTCTCTTTACCAGCAGTGGTATGCGTAAGTAGTGCAGTATAAAAACGATATGTAACACCAGCCAAGGCGAGCTCTCCCACACCTGCAAATACATAATATTTCTAAAGTTAAGCTTGTATTGCTTCACTCTTGTCGGCGTCTGTATTGGTGTTGCGGTACCAAAAACCGCAAGCCGTGCGAAATTAAAAATTGCTATTCGGGCTATGGCTTCGAACCACCGACCTCCGGGTTGAAACAAGGCGACCACGGTATCGATTCAGCTGCTCGGTTCGTCATGCGCGGAGTTCAGACGAAGCTTTATATGCATGGATTAGTAGACGCATTGCAAGGCGCGAGTCAATCACAGGCGCCCCCTCCTTCCAGAGGAGGGAAAGGCGGGATCCCGTGTTCCCTCGCCTCACGCCCTCCGATTCCAACCACTTCAGGCCCGGCAGTTCGAAGGGGAGGCCGCGATTGGTTCGTTATACCGAAAAGCAGGCTGCGCAGAAGGAACAGCAGGAGGAGCGGGCCACGCGTCATGCGTTCGACTGAAGAACAGGCGGCGTTTGCCAAACGCCGCCGGGAGCTCGCCCGAGAAAGGGCTCGTCGTCGTATGACCTCGCCGTGAGGGAGCTAGAATCCGAGGCCTTACCACAGCGAAGGACCGTGGATACCGAGCTTCGCTATCACCCCTAATCACAGTAGTGGAAGCTGCGATCACTTTTTCTAACTTTTGAGAAATTTCACTTGTATAAATTCCCCATCGAAACAAACACAAATCCTTCGAGCCCGGACCTTTAGCAATGAGAAAACAATTATTGAGGGAAATAAAATTTCACGTGGCCATTCCTTGCTTGTTTGTTTTTGAAATCATCCCAAATTTATCAACACCTTTTTTATTACAGATTCCGAAAATTTAAATGGGAGGGCATTCAAAGAATTAAAATACATTTGGAAATAAAACAGTTATGGGGGTGAATAAAGGGAAATCAAACATCCACCCGTTCGTAGCAATTGCTACAAAGGAAACCCATACGGGTTCCTCGAAAGGAAAGCCTCATAGTTGAGGCATAATCCTCATACAAGGCATAACCAAAACGCGTAAATACCTTTACTAAAAGCGATGCAGCCCAACAAAGGCACAGCTGTGCCTCCATGAGTCACTTGACTGCAAGAAACTCACAGATTAGCGCGATGCTACGAAAGGCAAGTCACTCTGTCAATACATCTTAGGCCAGATCCGAAGCCATCCTACTGGCAAGACGACACGAATACAGCATTCGAAAATAAACACTAGCGCTTGCAATACTCGCAAAAACACATCCTAATGTATTATACTGGGTGTATATTAGATCCCGGGACCCACTTGTCTTTGCTGTAATGAAGCTTCTCATGCATCTGCGATGCAGCACATATCATTAGGCTACGACCTGACCATCTTCGTCCATTATACAATGTGTGGGCTTTGAAAGGGTGCAGCGTCGAGAAGGGATGCCAGGCCCAAGCGGAAACTAGATGTAATATGACTGCGTCAGCAGATGCCTGGAGTGGAAAAGAACCTCATCGCGAGCAAAAGCCACGCAAGCCTGCGCGTTTCTGCTGCTGCGACGATAACACCGTCTTGAGGAAGGCGTTGAGGGAGCGTACGAGGCGCAGTCGCTAGAGTGGACTACCACCCCAAAGAGGAGGTAGTAGTGACGATTGTTGGAGCCCACGAAAGGCGTCGCGGTGCAACAAGCGGATGGGCTGTGGCATGTCTCCCTTGTACTGGGTAGTCCATTGATTTTATGGGTTCGTATATGTGGCAAGGATGCTGTACTAAATGTTCGTCGAAATAGGATGGTTTGATGCGTTCAAGCCCATCGGGGTCCCATATTATGTGTCCCGAGGTATGCGTGACCGGCAAGAGGTCTCAACCTCCCTTCACGCAGAGTCAGAGACATGTAGAGATTTATCGGCGAAGAATTCTTTATACAAAGTTTACAGATTACCTTGGCTATCAGAGAGCCACAGAGCAGGTGCAAGCTGCTTAAATAACACTCCTCAGTCCCCAGATTCCCCAGACAGTCCCTAAAGAAGAAACAAGGTCCATATACAGAGGGTCCGGGTGGTCCTAACGACGCTCTCGGTGACCGGCCCTTCCTGGAACGGGGCTGCGGCGTCAGGCGAATCAACGGTTGGTCATAATGGTGCGCAGGGCAAGTTTTACGGCCCGACATAGGCGAAAGGGAAGAAATTGCAAAGCACGGGGTGGAAACACAGCCCTCTTTTAGAAACCTTCGCAAACACAGCGGCAGTCATTCGCGGTGCAGGAACCGCGGACGCAGGGGAGGGGTGCATTGCTGGCGACACAGGGAGGGCCCGAACAGCCGTCCGTGAGCCGGTGGACGCTTCCTTCGTGGAGGCCGTGCAGCTGCGAGGAAACGCGACCCATGCATGAAGTCGTCATGTGCCCGAAGCGGGCACCATGCGGGGATGAATGCTGCCTCCTTGGTCAAGACACCATAGAACTGACCTGCCGTCAGGCTCCCAGGGCGCAAACATAATAGCTCCTCCACGGACTGGGAATATATCGTACGGTGGGAAGTCTCAGCTACTTGACGGAAGAGATTTGCTTCGCCTCCTGTCTCTTGATTTTCACCTAAATCACGTAGATCGAAACTACTGGCTCGGCAGCGCCAGCCATACTCCCCAAGCGGCCAAGCTGACATTGAGATGCAAAATTCCAATACTTTAACTCCTGGCAGCCACAAAACTGCTCCCACATCTTCACAAGACAAATAGGCAAATTTATCGAGTTGCAGCCAAAAGAAATTGAACACAAGCTGGCAGGATAAACTAAAATCCTTAACAATCCAGCAAACTAACCTTAACAATCGTGGATTCTTGCCTGACATTTGAGTCAGCCACTTTAGCGGGCAATCATCGGTCACAAAGAGAAATGCCGTTCCGCAAAGGTAGCAGGCTAGTTTTTAGGATTCCCGAAGAAGGCATGCATATTGTTTTTCCGATGCGCTATAGTCATCCTGTCTAACCGCGAGGTTTCGGCTAGCATTGTTGCGAACTGCCTGCAAGGGTAACGATGTACAATATTTTCCCAGCCAGCCGCAGCTGCGAGGGTGGCGAGCTTCCCAGAAGCGACCATGGAAGACTTTCCCACCTGCCGCAGCGACTCGTTTTGTAGGGACGATGGTGTGCCGCATGAACGCCCCCTCAGCGCCGCTGTGACTAAATGCGGTCGGCGCACCAAGTATTGTTCGTGGATTCACCTTGGCCACCACAGCTTGTTAGAAGCGGTAGAAGTCTTGTGAGAAGATGTCTAGCGGCCGTCTCACAGGGCTTAGGAGTGATGGACAGACGCGGCGGCCATTGCCTGCGGAGTCAACACTGGGATGAAGAGGCGCCTGCTCGGGTCAAAACACATGTCTGCGAGAAACCACTCACCTCGGAATGGTCTGGGGAACCTGTGCGGAAGTGTGTATAAACCCTCCCCCTCAAAGGCGGGTCAGCTACGATGACTTTGAACGCTTCGAATCGGTAGCAAGTTCAACGGCCGCTTTCCCTCGCCTAGGGATCTAGGGAGGACACAGTGTATTTAAGAAGCTGTTGGCGGCTTCTCAGTGCGCATTTTTCTTTCAGTCATGTTTGACTGATGAAGTGTAACGTTATGATTTTGATACTGTAAATAAATACCATATTCCTCGTTCTCGATGAGAACAAGTCTCTCCCTTTAACAACGTCATCGGCGTGGATAAGTTGCACGACGAAATGGGCCAGCTACCATGTATATCATGCCGGACCCCAACCATGACAACTGGCTGACAGTGCTGAGACGAACGTTGCGACGTGGTGTTGTGTCTGTGGTGAGTGCTTGGTTCTTGCTTTGACTCTCTAGGCCTAATTTTGTGGTTGTGCTGTTTTGAACAGGAGGGAAGCTAAATTGTGTTTTCTATGATGTGTTTTTCTAGGTAGGCTTAGAGAGCAGAACCAAGGCAGTCTAGCCGCAATCATGGAGTCAAGGACACTGCTGAGAGATGAATTGATTGTTGATGAGGAAATGCGGCTATGGGCACGCAAGGAAATGCAAAAATCGGCGTTATTGCAGCTGATTTCCGAACAGGCTAGTGAGGAAGACTTTGAAATGAGGTTGTGACTTCTTAAAGAAGAAGAGAAACGGGAGAGATAGAGAGATAGAGAGAGAGAGAGAAGAAGGGGACAGAGAAGAACGGGACAGAGAGAGAGAGGAACGCGAGAAACATCACGACTTGAGAAAAATGCATCTTAAACTTGAAAGCAAACGTTTGGAATTGCGTAAAGAAGTGGAGGGGCTCTGGGACGATCAGGTGAGGCAGAATCATACCCCATGGACAGGCTGTTAAAGCCATTTGAGGTCGAGAACGACACAGGCTTGTTCCTTTGGGAAATTTTGAAAGGACTTGCAAGAAGATAAACTTCGGTCTGAGTCCATGGCCACAGTGGTTGCGGTGGATGTAGCCATGTGAGGCTGCGGAAGTAATAGCCAGGCTGAGTGCGTACGATGCATATGCTTATGCGAAAGTTAAAGGCAGTCTTCTGAAAAAATACCGCCTTTCAGGTGAAGCTTTCTGGCGAAGGTTTAGAAGCACAGGCAAGAAGGATAGCGAATGGTATCCGGAGTATGCATACGGCTTAAAGACCAACCTAGTCGAGTGGCTGAAAAGCGGCGAAGCGTACGACAGCAGAGACATGATCGTTGAATGCACGTTTCTAGAACAGTTTTACAAAAGTATCCCAGCATCTGTAAAGGTGTGGGTACAACACAGAGGAAATGTAAACACTGGAAAGGGTGGCTGAATTAGCCGGAGAGTATGCAAGGTGTAGGAAGCTGAACGCCGAAGATGTAAATGGGGGAGTTCGACATGGACCGCGGAAACCATTTCCGTTCAAGAAGGGTTCGCAGAGTAGACGTCCGGAGCCTGTCCACGTGGAGGAAAATCACTAAGAGCGAAGAGAAGTCTAACGGGGAAACCACACAAAAAGAACAGAAAAGAAAATAGGAATCTTTCAGACTGATCTGCTGCTTTAAGTGCTAGATACTGGGACACATGGCTATAAACTGCGGGAAGCCTAGGGTAGTTTTCTCCTACATGGATGAAAAAGACGAGAATATGGAACTTCTAAGCCCATATCTTCACGACCTGCAAGGTAATGGCAAACCGTGCCGGGTGTTGCGAGACAGTGCCGCCAAGATGGACGTAGAGAGGGCGTAGAGAGAACGTAATACAGGTGTTGAAGCGAGGCCAAGCTCGTAAAATCACGTCGCTTTCGGCTGAAAGTGCAAAAGCTTCTCCAGCGGAAGAAGCAAAAGAGGTAACTTCAGTAACCGAATCCGAGCTAGGCTCAAAGAACGAAAAAAACGTTTGAGGAAAGCCTGCCAGCTGACCAGCTCAATGAGACCCTATCACTAGGGTTTAAAAGTTCACGCCTGCAGGAAGAGTCAGCTTACGCACCCGCTAGCGAGACAGGGTCGTTACTATAACCGGCCTCAAAGAAATTTGATCAGCTCTTACGTGTGGACAGAGAGTCACTGGCAGCCGAGAAAAAGAAGGACCACAGCTTAGCTAAACTGCATCACACAGCTAAAGGAGGCGATGCTAGGCGCAACGTGACAATACAAGAGAGAGGAGGATTGCTGTAGCGGCACTACAGAGACCCAAAGGGTAGGATTCAGGATCAATAAGTGGTACCTACTAAGTACAGCGAGGATTTCCTGAGTCTCTGTCATAGAAATGGGTTGTCTGGCCACCTAGGCATAAAAAAATTGAAGGAAAGATTGCTTATGCAATACTACTGGCCTTGCTGTTTCAAAGACGTAGAAAACTTTGTAAGATCACACGACGCCGGCAAGCGCTCTTGTAAACCAGGAGAAATATAGAAAGCTCCACTAAAGGTAGTGCCCTTAATATTAGAACCTTTCATACGACTTGTGATAGACACGGTAGGGCCTCTACCAAAGACAAAGTCGGGTTACAGGAAGTTGTTTACAATGCTTTGTCCGGCTACAAATTCTCCAGAAGCAATTCTAGAGGTTGCAAAAGGCCAGAAGGCGGAATCATAGGTCGTTTGCAGCATTCACAAAGAACGTTTAATGAGATGTACCTGGCAACTGTAGAAGAGAGGCCAGACCAAGAGCACCGACTTGGTATTCTCTTGTATGTCTTGTGGTATCCGAGGCGACCTGCCCTCGGATTATCATGAAAGGCTTCAAGCACCTCACGTTGCAGAGAACATGATATCATGGGTATCCATTTGTTCCTACCAACGTGATAAATATAGCGATGCAAAGTGCCATCGTCAAGCTTGAATTGTATAAGTTTTCGATAAAGTCGGGCGTTCGGTGGTGAAGCAGAGCCTTGAGCGGGGTCGACAATAGTTTGGCAGTATGGGTCGGCACGTATGCGGAAAAAAATGACAGAATGGGGGTTATGTTTCAGCTAGTCGAGCGCTGAGACAGACAGGGGTGATGAAGTGGGCTCGAGCAGTACATCAGTAAGATTAGGCGATGCTGAGTCATCATTGCTCCGCAAAGGGCAACTAAATAGAACATCTGCGTCTTGGTGTCTCTTGCCGGACCTGTAGGTAACATCAAAATATGCTCCTATGAACGGATCACCCAGCGACCAAGGCGACCCAATATTTTGTTTAGCGACCATAGCCAGCAGAGTGCGTTATGGTTGGTGACGACTGTAAACTGACGACCGTAGAGGTATGGCCGAAACGTTTGCACTGCCCAAACAACAGCAAAGCTCTCTTGTTCGGTGATGATGTATTTTTCTGAGTAGCAGTCAACGTCCGAGTAGCGTAAGCAACGACTCGTTCGCGCAAGGTGGTGCCGCGTTACAGGAGAACAGAATGAAACCATGACAGCTGGCGTCATTGTGAATGATAGACCATAGTTGATATTCATTGTCAATGATAGTAGCTGCATTTTGGTCAAAGAGGCATAGTACCAGGTCAGGCATCAGGGCCTGCTTGAGCGTCAAAAAGGAACTTTCCCAACCGGCGGACCAAACGAATGGCGCGTTATTTCAGAGGAGCTGATGGAGCGGAGACGCAAGCTCCTCAAAGTTGCGTATGAAGCGCTAGAAGTACGAAGCCACTTCGAAAAAACTGCCCAGGTCTTTTGGGCGCAGAGGACGAGGAAGCTCAATGACACCTAAGAGTTTGTAAGGGTTCAATTGAATGCCACCTTTGCTGATTATGTGCCCCAGAACTAAGACTGTCAATCCTGCGAAAGTACATTTTTTTTTTCATGTTGAGCTGTAGGCCAGTGTTTGCGAGGCAGGTTAGCACTTGTTCAAGACGCTGCAGGCGTTCTCAGAACGACGTTGAAAACACTACTATGTCGTCGAGGTTGCAAAGACAGGTCCTCTATTTTAAACCGCACAGATTATCATGCGTTGGAAGGTGGCAGGCGCACTGCAGAGCCCAAAGGGCATCATATTGACGCGAAATAAGTTTGCACGTGTTGACACGGGACCCATAAGGCGAGAACGACGAAGTTCGTGTTTGCGCGCGGGCTCTCCGAGTACCAGCCATCGCTAAAGGCAGACGTTTTTTTGCCAATCTGTATTTTGCCAAACTGTTTTAGTTGTAATAGCTGGGTGACATTTCTGGTGGACGTGCGGGGTACGGTCGATGTTAAGATCTCCAGAGCATACCCCAGACCTAAGCCCGGCGAGTAGTTCACCCGAGTTTAATCCTGCGCGCGTACGTGTCAGACGACGTTTCCAGGGACTCCAGCCACAGCATGGTCTGCTACCCGAACGAACTAGAATGACGAGCCAACCACCTACTGCCACTCCTGTAGCATAGGACGTTGTCGTCAATCACATCCGGACGCCGAATCTGTTCCACGGAAGTGCTTCAGAGGACCCCGGCGACTGGCTTGACCATTTTGACCGGGTTGCCAACCTCAACGACCGGAACCACGAGCGTAAGCTACGCTATGTGTACTTGGCTCTTGAGGATTCCGCGAAAACATGGTTTGAGAACCACGAGGCGACACTGACGTCATGGGCGGAATTTTGTAGGCAGTTCCTCAATGCCTTCGCCAGGGCGGACAGGAAGAAGAGGGAGGAGTTAGCCTTGGAGGCAAGAATTCAAGGCCCGAATGAGCGAGTGACGGCGTACGCAGAAGACATGAATCGGCTTTTCAAACGTGCGGACCCTTCTATGACTGAAACAAAGAAGGTGCGCCATCTCATGCGCGACGTCAAAGAGGAAATCTTTGCTGGCCTCATTCGAAATCCGCGGACAACACTTGCAGAGTTCCATGACGAAGACACTACTATGGAAAAGGCCCTTCAATAGCGGGCCAGGCAAAACAACCGCGACGCCGTGATTTCAAGGAAACTCACTGCCGTTACCCTCGGCAACGACGTTGGCGCCTTGCGAGACCTCACCAGGGCTGCCGTCAAGGAGGAACTGCAGAAGATGCAGACGACCACTGCCCCTGTGGGACAACTTTCCATTGCGGAAATGGTGCGCGCCGAGGTCCGACAGGCCGTCCATGTTCCTGGACACTACGAGGTACCACAGCAGGGAGCGCACGCCGAAATGAGTTACGCTGAAGCAGTACGCCGTCCGCCACCCTCAAGTGCGTGCAGCATGGTACACCCCACTCAACAAATGGACGTAAGCTTCAAGCCGATTCGCAGCCCACCGCACATCGCCGAAGCAAGGACTAGAAAGAGCGACGTCTGGCGCACCACAGACTACAAGCCCCTTTGTTTTCATTGTGGCGAAGCCGGACACATCTACAGAATGTGTCCTTATCGTCATGTGGGGCTCCGTGGATTCTCGCCGAATGCACCTCGTCCACGACCTGGTGAGCGGCCGCCGGAAATAGAGAGTTTCGTCGCAAATCGTCGCAATGTTGATCAGCGATGGCAGGGGCCCCGTTCGTCGTCTCCTGCTCGTTACAGGTAGCAATCACCAAACCAAGCCTTTACTCGCTGTGCTCTGAGATGCCGCTCGCCTAGCCCGGCGGGTCGGGAAAACTGAGTTCAGCGACCTCCGGAGGTGAGGCCGCTGATGATGACCGTACACAATATCCTCCACTACGACGACAACGACGAAAACAGAACGACGCAGATGTACAGACGGAGTCGAACACCTTACGAGAGGTAGTAACGTCGAACATTCCCGTCACCATAGACGACGAAGAAATGATGGCGTTAATCGACACTGGAGCGGACACCTCAGTTATGAGCCTGGACCTTGCCTGCAAGCTGAAGAAAGTTTCTACCGAGTGGACTGGGTCGCAGATTCGAACTGCAGTAGGCCATCTGCTAACCCCGGTAGGAAGATGCAGAGCGCGAGTGAGCATTCGTGGGTTTAAGTACCTCGGATTTTTCGTTATCTTCCCAAGCTGTTCGAGGGACCTAATTCTAGGAATGGACTTTCTGCAGGCTAATGGAGCTGTAATTAACTTACAAAAGTCGCGGGTAACGTTTTCGACGGCGCCGGCCTTAGCAGGGAGCAGTACTGACGACACGTATGTCAAGGCCTTGAGGATTGTTGACGAGAACCTCACGGTGCCGCCACGGAGCAGCGTAGTGACCCTCGTCACCTGCGACGCATTCGACGGCTATAAGGGTATTACTGAGGCAAATATCCCGCTGCTGCTCGAAAGATACATCTGCATTGCCCGGGGCCTTGTTCGAATACAGCATAAGTGCTCGCAAGTTTTGTTGACAAACTTCAGCCATGAGTATCAGCACGTCCCTCAAGGTACAGCTGTGGCATTCCTGAACGACATTGCTGACTTCTCCAATATCGGCACGTTACAAGTGACTTCACCGGATGCAACAACTCACGCCAGCCTGAATGCCCGCGTCCAAATTAATGCTGACTTAGCAGATGTACAGAAGGATCAGCTGCTGGGCCTACTGACAGAATTCTCCGGCTGTTTTTCCACGGAATCCAAGGTCCAGTGCACTTCCGTTACCCAACACCGGATCGTTACAGAGGAGTCGGCGCGGCCTGTTCGTCAGCATCCGTATCGCGTGTCACCTATGGAGCGGGAGGCGATTAAGCGTCAAGTTCAAGAAATGCTAAATGATGACGTCATCCAGCCATCGACAAGTCCGTGGGCATCGCCTGTCCTACTAGTAAAAAAGAAAGGCAACACACTCCGCTTCTGCGTTGACTACAGACGGCCTAACCGAGTCACCAAACGCGACGTTTATCCCCTGCAGCGGATCGATGACGCTTTGGACCGTCTCCGTCATGCTCAGTTCTTTATTTCGTTAGACCTAAAGTCAGGCTACTGGCAAATCGAAGCGGACGAGCCTGACCATGAAAAAACCGCCTTCGTGACTCCCGATGGGCTGTATGAATTTAAAGTGCTGCCTTTCGGTCTTTGTTCTGCTCCTGCTACGTTCCAACGAATGATGGACACTGTACTCGTTGGACTAAAGTGGCAGACGTGTCTAGTGTACCTAGACGACGTTGTTGTTTTTTCCAGCACGTTCGCTGAACATCTCGCCCGGCTACGAAGTGTCCTTACTGCAATACGCAAAGCCAACCTCACCATCAAGCCTGAAAAATGTTACTTTGGCTTCCAGGAACTCAAGTTTCTAGGTCACGTGTTCAGCTCCCAAGGAGTACAACCAGACCCAGAATAACTCGCTTCCATTGCCGAGTTTCCTCGTCCTAAAGACAAATAGGCTGTTCAGGGGTTCCTGGGGCTCTGCGCTTACTACCGTCGATTCGTTGAAGGCCTCTCAAGGATTGCTGAACCGCTCACGAGACTGACGCGACAAGATGTGCCCTTTGCGTGGACGGAAGACCAAGAGCAGGCATTCACCGAATTGCGGAAACACCTTCAATCCGCTCCAGTGCTGGCGCATTTTGATGACACCACGGCAACGGAAATACACACCGATGCCAGCAACGTAGGACTCGGGGCCATTCTAGTTCAATGGCAAGATCGCGCAGAACGTGTAATTGCGCACGCGAGTCGTAGTGTGACAAAAGCAGAAGCAAATTATTCAACGACCGAAAAGGAATGCTTAGCAGTCGTGTGGGCCATCAGCAAGTTCCGCCCCTACTTATACGGCCGGCCATTTCGAGCGATCAGTGATCACCACTCGCTCTGCTGGCTTGCCAATCTACGAGACCCGTCAGGTCGCCTCGCTCGTTGGAGCCTCCGCCTCCAGGAGTACGACATAACTGTTGTCTACAGATCCGGTCATAAGCATAGCGACGCTGACTGCTTGTCACGTTCTCCTATTCCCTTGACATCCTCCGACTTGGAGCTAGATTTGCCGTTTCTTGGTGTCATCGACGTGGTGGGCATGGCTGACTATCAACGTGCAGACTCTGAGCTGCTTCCAGTCATCCGATAACTCGAGGGAGCTGACGTTGTTGTCCCAAGCCAATTCTCACGAGGATTGACGTCGTACTGCCTGCGAAACGATGTCCTGTACAAGAAATATTTCGAGAACAGCCAGGAAAGGTTCCTCCTCGTTGTTCCGACGGCACTGCGCGAGGAAGTTTTACAGGCGTGTCACGACGATCCCTGTGCCGGCCACTTGAGCTTCGCGAGGACATTAGCGCGCATACGGTAAAAATACTATTGGCCACACCAATTTTCGTTGGTTCAGCGCTATGTGCGAACGTGCCGTGACTGTCAGAGGCGTAAAGTTCCACCCGTCTAGCCTGCCGGCCTCCTTCAGCCTTTGGATCCGCCTCCGGTGCCGTTGCAGCAAGTGGAAATGGACCTTCTTGGGCCGTTCCCCACGTCCTCCTTGCAAAATAAGTGAAGAATCGTGGCAACTGACTATTTAACTCGCTATGCGGAGACGAAATCTCTGCCGCGGGGAACTGCTGCTGAAGTCGCCAGCTTCTTCGTCCACAACATCGTGCTTCGCCGCAGTGCACCCGCTGTACTCATTACTGACCGCGGCGCAGCGTTTACAGCGGAGTTATTGCAACAAGTCGTCACACTGACGCACACCGGCCACTGAAAGACCACAGCCTATCATCCACAAACTAATCGCTTAACAGAGCGCCTAAACAGAACATTAGCCGACACGCTCTCCGTGTACATTGATGTGGGACACAAAACATGGGATGAAATTTTGCCATACGTCACGTTTGCTTACAATGATCACCGAGTTTACACTATTCGAGCTTATTTACGGCCGTCGCGTTACCACCGCCTTAGACGCGATGCTCCCGGTAGACCACGGATTCACAAGGAATGACACCGCTGAAGATTTCGTCGAGAAAGCCGAGGAGGCTCCCCAGCTTGCTCAGAATCGCATCCGCACCCAAAAGAATACCGACGCCTACCGTTACAACCGGACCCGACGGAATGTCCAGCACTTACCACGCGACCGCGTGTGGGTGTGGACACCTATCCGACACCGTGGGCTCTCAGAGGAATTGTTGCGCCGCTACTTCGGCCCCTATGAAGTTGTACGTCGCCTCAGTGATGTGAACTACGAGGCGGTGCGTCAAAGCTCTGATCCTGGTTCGAACCGACGCCGTCCCCATGCTGAAGTCGTCCACGTAGTACGGATGAAGCCGTACTACGCACGCCAGGGCTAAGCAACCCTCACAAACCGCTTCAGCATTATGCACATTCTTTTATGGTTTTTTTTTGTCTTTTCATGTTGGCACTCTTGCCCATAGTGTGCGCCCGCTGCCCTTGAAGCGACAGGGCCGGTCGCTTTTGAGAGGGGAGCAATGACGCGAAATTATTTTGCACGTGTTGACACGGGACCCATAAGGTGAGAACGACGAAGTTCGTGGTTGCGCGCGGGCTCTCCGAGGACTAGCTATCGCTAAAGGCAGACGGTTTTTGCCAATCTGTATTTTGCCAAACTGTTTTAGTTGTAATAGCTGGGTGACAATATTAAACTCGTATAGCCCTTCTGGGGTGGCAAAAGCGGTTTTCTCTTTGATGGACTCAGACACCGCTATTTGCGAGTAGCTGGATCTAAGATCAAGACTAGAAAAAATTACCTGTGGTTTAGCGCTGGTTAACCCTAGTTGAATTGCGAAAACAAGAGCTGCATGGCTTGCACGTTCTTCCTCCGTTTGCTTGGAACGTCATCTATGCAGCGTCTCGTTCCGACGCTCTCTAGAACTCAAAGCGGTCTCTTCTGCAGCGTTGCCAGACAACGGCGGCTCAAGGTCGTTCGTCGACCATGGCATATGGCATACGGCGCGACAAGCCGAAAAGGCTCGCTGGCTGGCGTAGTAAAGGTTTCGCTTTAATAGACTCTTCGTAAGGAACTTCCATGGCGAGACTCATTAACCAACGCGTAGCGCACCGCTATATATCCCAGTGAAGCCACCACGGAGTGAACGCAAGTCGAGGAGGTCGTCATATCAGCGGAAAGACCACCTGTAAGGCGCGGCGCCAGCTCGGGGGTCACGGCACACGCGACGAGCGGCTCCCGTCTAGCTGCGGTGGGGAGCAAGCTGATGTCACACGTCGTCATAGCAACGGAGACAGCTGAAGTCACACCACCTGAAAACCACGGCGCCGGGTCTGGGGGGGGGGGGGGGGGGGGAGGGGGGCCGGCATACGCGACGAGCGGTTAGACCTGGCGTAGTATTGCTTTCGCAATAAAATAATCAGCACCCTGTAAAGAATCTAGTGCATCGTCGATCTGTGGCAAAGGGCGTGGATTTGTTCAGGGCGCGATGAGCGCCACAAAAACGCGCTAAATCTTCTTTCTTCTGCACTAAAACAACTGGAGGCGAACCGGGCCTCGAGGAAGGTCGTATTATGTTCCGTCAAAGCATGTCCAATACATTTTGCTCGATGATTTCCCGCTCCTTATGAGACACCCGATATGGCCGCCGGTGAACAAAGCTGGAGCAGTCAGTAAGTACGCGATGCATCGCAGGAGCCGTCAAACCGAGGGCTGGTGAATTGATGTCGAACAAGAAACGGTGTTTTTCTAATAGTGCCACCAGATCTCGACTCTGAGCAGGCGCTAAGTCAGGGCTTATGGTTGCCGACAGCGGTGTGCAAGAGGCTGTGAGTGGCAACGACATTGACTGTGGTAGCACAGTCGAACGGGCAACAACTGCATTAGGCTGTGTATCAACAGCTCAAGTGACACTTTATTGATGAAGTAGCAGTCGAGGTTTAGTAGTTTGGTTTCATGCGGTGAGGAATGCAGGGCCATGAGATAAGCGAACAAGCTAAGGTGTAATAAGAATTTCTCTAGGTATCATACAACCGTAGGGAAGAATGAGAACGTCGCCATGCCAAATTACACTCAAATTGACACATAATTTCTTCTCTGGATGGCCAAAGAACCTAATCGGAGGAGGTGTCAAGGCGAATGCGTTCTTTATAATCAGGAAGAGAGTAACTGGCGGCATTCAGGTGTACGAGTCACTCACGAGAAGAGATAGCGGCGGACGCCGAAGACAAAAAATACCATCATAAAATAATTTCGTGGGAACACTCGGGAAACACATCACAACAGTCTAATGATGTTTGCGTCAACGAATACTCTAATTGTACATTGCGCGATGAGAGGAAGAATGGCGTTGGTCGCTGGACGATGAGACGGGTCGAAATAAGGCACCATCACTTTCCCGACGCGCGAACAAGCATCTGCCCTAATAATCGAAATGACAGCACCTGTGTCATTGAGAGCCTCGACGGGCACATCTTCCGCAAACACTGACAACAAGTTCAATGGGCACTCTGAAGGAATTGGGAGCTTCAATTAGAACTTCGATGGGCATACCTTCCACAAACAGTGACGAGTTCGACGGTCGCTCTGGAAGAATTGTAGGTAGTCCGGTGGATGCAGGTTCCTTTCCTAAAAAGACATCAGATAGTTTCCCGCGTGAGCGTTGGAGACATGAGAAGCATGTCCGACAGGCGATACAGAACGACGACAGGGAGCAGGTGACCTGCGGCGAGATCCTCGAGAATTCAGAGGCGTGTTGTTAGGGCACGGGAGATAGCGGGAATCGGTGAAACGAAGAGCGTCACTTATTCTGCTGTCAATTCAAAGTAAAATCACGTGCAGCATTTGCAATTGTTTCAAGGGTACCACCCATTCGGTAGCAACATTGGTCTTCCTGATCACGTTGAACATACACGGCGATGGGTGTTTTTCATACTCGAATGTAGGCACCAAGCAATATACGCTCTGCAACAGATCGTGAGACATGTATAGGTAAAAGCTGCAGCTCGTTAATGACGCAAGATTCGGCGAAAAATGAATTAGAAATGAATGTTGCTTGTGTTTAGACCCATGTTCATGACAGGAATATTTAGATTCCTTGGTGAAACATTTGTTAGTCTGCACCAAAATGCCACCATAACTTACCTGAACAATTTGGCCATGAAAATTTATATCAACCCCTGCAAGAAAGCATGGTTACAGCTGTTTATGTACATTGAATGTCTCTGTAGAAAGTTATCTTAACTATGGTCGCCTAAGCACAAATATTTACCCAATAGACGAAAACACTTCACCTTATTCATTAAAATGGCTGAGAAAAGTTGAATCGTTGCCATGAGAAACGTGCATTGGGACGACATTGGGGACAACCTATTATACAATTGTACAAGCCCACGTTAGCGTCATGCGGTGTCGGTAAAAACAACAATATCATATCTACACCTGCATCGAAATGATCAAATCTGATTTACCAAGGCTTATCATCAAAGCGATGACACGCCTTACCATTTCGACGTAGCGTTATCTGCTACGATAACAGTTCTGCATAAAGCAGGCTGATCACAGAGATAGTGCAGCCAAATGAATGTGCCGAAGCTCCAGTGTCACGAAGGCAGAAGAAGAGAAAGGACACGAGGAACACGTGGCAGATCACCTCAATGACCTTGTCGACTTTGGCATGACTGAAGTATGTGTGCAGTGGTGGCACAGATTAGATCCTTAGGTTGTTCTGCTCGAAGGTGGGTGTTCGATGTTCGAAGTGCACTGAGACAGAAAAAAATGTTACCAACGTGTCTTACGCACTAACAGAAAGTACCTTGACTGAGGCAAATAATGGTTCACATTAGGATCCATAGGAGCTGCACAGTTTCTCCGGCAGTTCTGATAAAGAAATCTGTGTTATATATTCTCGCAGGGAAAGTGGTTTCAAGCTAGATAAAGAGCATGAACATGCGCCGAGGATGAGTCACAATAAAAGATCCCAGCTGTTGATCGTTCCTGCGCAGACGCGCGATCGGGGAGTGAAGTGCGACATCGATATCCTCAAAATTCCTTTGGTTATTTTTTCAGAATGGCAGCGGGTGCCTCTGCGTAAATATATCTATCTGTTCCGGTGCGCAGTGATGACCACCAGCATGGATGCAACAAGAACAAGAAGTGCTTTATTCAGGGATGCTTACAGGTATATATAGCTTTGCCTGACTGTCCGATAACAGACACTTGCTTCGTTGATCAGTCTAATCGGAAGGGGCCATTCCAGGAGCGCATGCGCGACCTGACGATGCATCTTTCCCCGGGATAATGTTATAAGTTGAGAGTAAGATACGAGACTTGTTTAAAATCCCGGCCGTAATGCAGACGATTGGGTTGCTGTCTTTGCCGGGTGGATCGCCTTGGCACCGTTTGCATGGGCAGAATTGTTGACTGAAGCAGCTGTCGTTGCTTGAAATGGCGTAGTTGCGGTTGATTCTGATGGTGACGCCCTCCTAGGCATCGTCACCTGGGAAACGTCTTCGCTCTCGGATTCATCCTCTCCCAAGTCAGTCTGGAAAACCTCACGTGTGGCTAGAAGGTGTTGCCGGTTGCGTCGGAGTATTTGGTTGTCCTCTGTAGCGACGCGATAGGACCTCGGCGCCACCAGGTGCATGACTCGAGCCTTGTGGTCCCACGTATCTCCCCGTACTCTTACTACTGCATCTTTCTGGAGTTCGGGTAGGGGTTTCCTGCTTCACAATTGTCGAGGTTGGCGCCTAAGTGCGTTTCCTGGGGCACGCCCAGAAGTCTGGCAGCCGCATACGTAACCTTCTGCCCTGAAGCAATTCTCCTGGCGAGCGGCCGTCTTCAAGAGGGGCCGAACGATAGGGGAGTAGACCGAGTCAGAAGTCCTCCCTCGTTTCACTTATTTTCTTCATGATCCTTTTGACGATTTGGACACCCTTCTCGGCGAGACCGTTGGACTGCGGGAACCGTGGACTTGACGTCACGTGTTTGAAGTCGTATCTGGATGCGAACAGGGCAAATTCATGGGATGAGAACTGCGGACCGTTATCGGTGCAAACTTCCATGGGAATTCTGTTCCATGAGTTCCATGAAAGTTTGTTCCATGAGTTCCTGTTGTTGTGTCAGCTAGTTTCTCGACTTCCGGAAAATTTGAGAATGCATCAAACACACATAAGTAGAAGTCTGCGCCGTACATGAAGAGATCAACCCCAACACGGTACCAGGCATGTTCTGGGATCTGTCGAGGTAATATCGGTTCGCTGGACTGCTTATATGCGTATTTCTGACAAACGGCGCACGACTTGACCAAATTTTCGAAGTCCGCGCTCAGTCCTGGCCAGAACACCAAGCGCCGGGCAGTTGCTTTGCATTTATTTATGCCTAAGGGTCCTTCGTGAATACGAGTGAGCATCTCAGCTCTCATGAGCTTTGGGATAACAACCTTTGATCCCTTCATCACCATGCCTTGTACTTCTGATAACTCAGGGGAAACCGGTTTCATCGCGCCACTAATTTCTTCGCCGTTCTTAAGGCAGCGCAACACAATTTGCAAGTCTGGGTCAGCGGCTGTTGCTTCTGCTAGTCTGTCCAACATTTTCTTGCTCACCAATTCTGAAGCCACGCCCACTGCATGTATGTCGACGTCGTCTGTGAAGCTATCCACGCTGCGGGGAGAGACAGGCGACGATCTGGATAGCATATCTGCCAGGAGCAGTTGTTTCCCTGGGACAAAGTGAAGGACATAATCGTATCCTAATAAGCGCAAGAAAAAACGCTGTAATGATGGAGGCATGTCTGCAATGGCTTTAGCCGCGATAGCTAGCAATGGTCTGTGGTCAGTTTCAACGATAAATTTCCGACCGTACACGAAGTGAAAAAATTTGTCGCACCCAAATGTTATAGCCATTGTCTCTTTTTCTATTTGGGCGTATCTTTGTTCCGCCTCGGTTATTGTCCAGGAAGCGTAGGCTACTGGCCGCCAACTGTCAACATACCGCTGAAGCAGGGCCGAGCCGATCCCATTCTGTGATGCGTCAGAAGAGATTTTGGTTTCTCGAATCGGATCAAATATGGCTAGCAGTGGCGCACTGCTTAGAATACGGCAGATAGCTTGCCACTCGTTGCAATGGTTTTGAGACCACTCAAAGACCGTGTCCTTCTTCATTAGGCTTTGCAGTAGCGTTGTTCTTTCTGTCAAGTGGGGTATGTATTTACCGAAGTAGTTTACGACCCCCAGCATTCTTTGGACGCCTGCTTTGTCGCTTGGATGAGGCATTTCGCTTAATGCTGACGTCATTGTTGGGTTCGGACTTATTCTGTGTTGGCTGATCACATCTACCCAAAAAGTCAATTTTAGTCCCCCTGAATCTACATTTTGTTGCATTAAACGTTAGGCCGGCCTTCCTTGCTAAATTCAGAACCGTACGGAGGCGGCTATCATGCTCTTGCCTCGTGCTCCCCCATACGAGTATGTCGTCGATATATATACGCACACCTGGGGCCTGGCCAAATATTTCATTCATGGTTTTTTGGAATACTTCCGGTGTGGAAGCGATTCCGAAGGGAAGTCCCAAGAAGCGATAACGACCAAACGGCCTCCCGATTGTGCATATCTTTGAAGTGGCATCATCAAGACGGATATGATGAAAACCCGAGTACGAGTCGAGGCGCGTAAAAAATGTTGCTCCGGCCAGCTCTGCCTCAATATCTTCTCTTTTTGGCAATTGATAGTGCTCTCGCTATATGCCTGCGGTAATGCGCCTGGGATCAATGCATATGCGAAGTTTGCCATCCTTTTTCCTTTCCGCGACAAAGGGGCTTACCCAATCCGTCGGCTCGCTGACTTTGACGATAATGTCTGCACGTTCCATGCGGTCCAACTCTTCTCGGAGGGGCTCGCGCAATGCCAGGGGCAACCGTCGCACCGGCCGGACCACCGGCGTTGCTTCCTCCCGCAGGACCATGTGGTACGGACGTGCCAGGCAGCCGATACCCTGAAACAACTCTGGGAATTTCTTCGTCATTTGGTAAGTACTGTTCATGTGAACAGAACCCACAGTACGCGACATCAGTCCTAAAGTTTCGCTCGCCGGCAGCCCAAGAATGGCTTGGTTGCTCTTCCTGACGATAAAAAAGTCAAAGTACTCGCTCCCGTTGTTCACAGTCACTGGTAGCGTAGCCACGACGATATGCTTGATGACGTTGCCACTGTATGAGCGCAGAACAGAAAGGTTTGTCTTCAAACATTGATTCACCTTGAGCCTTTGAAAAATGGTGTGAGGCAGCAAGTTGGCTTGCGAGCCCGTGTCTACCTTCAGAGACACCAGTTGGGACGTGACATGGGCGTCGATAACCCAATCAGCTTTGTTGCCCACGCCAACATCAAGGATATGAAAATCGGCGTGTTCGTCCCTCAAGCGCTTATTTGAGGACCTTTCCTACAACAAGCCGAAAAGTGGTTAGCGCCACGGCACGAGAAACATTTTTTTCCAAAGGCTGGGCACCTTCCACGTTCGTGGATGTGGTTGCACTTGGAACATCTGAATTGACTCTTTGTTTTGATCTGCGCTACTTCCGTTTCAGGTTGAGCGTAACTTTGCTCGGAGCCTGAGGCAAGTTCCTCGCGCGCCACACATTAGCACTGCGCACGCTGGACATTCGAACTGCGCATTTCGATTGGTGCCACTTGTTTTTCTGCTTGAACCCATGCGTTGTTTTACTCGGCACATACTTCCTCCGCCTTGCAGATTTGTTCGGCTTTGCGTAATGTAAGGTCCTTAACCTGCAGCATTTTCTTTCGCAATTCCGGGTTAACGGTGCAGAAAACAATCTGGTCTCTGACCATAGAATCACTTAGGTCCGCAAAATTGCAACTTTAAGCTAGCTTCCTCAGGTCTCGAGCGAAATGCTCAAATGGCTCCCCCTCAGCTTGAGTCCTTGTACGGAAGACATACCGTTCATGCAACTCGTTTTGCTGTTGCCGACAATATTCTTCGAACTTTCCTGTCACTGCTCCATAATCCTCTTTACTTTCGTTGTCTGAAGACGAAAAATTATTGAATACCTCTAGGGCGCCCTCTCCGGCAATGTTGAGCAGGAGCGCAGCCTTGGCTGGCTCGGACCTCGGTGCTTTCGCCGTTTCCGTTGCTTGCAAGAACAGCTCAAATCTGTGCTTGAACAGGCACCAATTCCTTGCGGTGTTCCCGGACAGCACCAGCGGTTGCGGCGGCTTCACTAAATCCATCTTGTCGGTTCACTCAGACGGCCGTCTTTCGATGCGTTACTGCTTGCGGAATTCTATCCCACTGCTGACACCATGTTCCGGTGTGCAGTGATGACCACCAGCATGGATGCAACAAGAACAAGAAGTGCTTTAATCAGGGATGCTTACAGGTATATACAGCTTTGGCTGACTGTCCGATAACAGACACGTGCTTCGTTGATTAGTCTAATCGGAAGGGGCCATTCCAGGAGCGCATGCGCGACCTGACGATACACTATCGATGACGCTAATCTCGTGCTGCGTTTCATGTAGAATGTATATTCTAGGAAGCTGCAAACTAACATGAATCGTTAAATACCTAAGGAGGTCGTTCAGGTCGCTGTCGTGCGCACTTTAGTGAAAAAACATGGCGAGCGACGTTAAAATGATTCAGAACGTTCGACATCTGTAAAGGTGTCTGAATGATTTATGGAGTTTCTTATTACGTCCTTGAAGAAAAAAAAACAAGGGCCGTACCTGCCTTATTCAGGTACCAAATGCTGCCCGCGAACATCCCACACTAGGACGGCTACCAACGTTGATGCCATCGCCCTAAAGTACTCGGAGCTTCTGCAACAGCACCGACTCAGCAGAACGTACGCTTCACCACACAAGAATCTGAGCAAAGAGGAAGAAGTCATCCTGCGCCACCTACAGACAAACACCTGCGTACACGGAATAATCACGCACAGGCTATATCCTACGCAGTACTCGTACACATGCCCCTATTGCGACGTTCCAGACACCCTGCAACACATGGTCCAGGTTAGCCAGTTGCGTGACCCATCCGTAGAACCTTCCTCACAACCTCTACAAGACGACTCCAAAGAAGGCCGCCCCAAAGAAGCAGAAGAAGAGCACCCCAACTCACCGCAGATCCATACGACAACTGAAACGTGGGAGGCCAAGCTTTCCTCTGATGACCTGGACGACCGACGCAGTCTCGTCGCCTGGGTCAAGGAAGCAGCCCAAGCCAGATGGTTCTTGGAATAAGGAATCGTCCCACCTAGGGTGAACCGGGTTCTAACTCTACCGTGTCAGAAAATAAGAGTACCGTTCTCTCTATCTCTCTCTCTTTCGGAGCTTATTTTTCAGAAGAATAATTTCACAACCAGGCCCCTCCTGCCTTTGAGCACAAACTAATGACTTGATGAACATTTGTAGCACAAAAAGGGAGACTGTAGCTTCACGAATTATCTGACAAACGGTAAAACGACTATGCTTTCAGTCAAGGGGATGTATTGATAGTGGAACAAAATAGTTGAGCGGCAGTGAAGTCATTTCTTATCAGGGGACCTAAGACTAGCAACGTTTTCGAGGTCATCATCATCATAATTATCATCATCATCATCAGCAGCAGCAGCAGCCTGTTTTATGTTCGCTGCACGACGAAGGCCTCTCCCTGCGATCTCCAGCGCCAACCAATTCCAATTAGCACCCACGAATTTTCTAATGTCATCGCTGCACCTAGTTTTCTCTCGTCCTCGATTCCGTTTCCCTTCTCTTGGTGCCCATTCTGTAACCCTACCTGTCCAGCGGTTATCTAACCGATGCATTACATGACCAGCCCAGCTCCACTTCTTTCTCTTGATGTCAATCAGAATATTTTCTATACCCCTTTGCTCTCTGATCAAAACGGCAGTCTTTCTGTCTCTTAAAGTTATGCATAGCATTCTTTGTTGCATCGCCCTCTGCGTGGTCCGTAACTCGTTCTCCAGCTTCTGTGTCGGTCCCCGATCCTGTGCCGCATATGTCAGCACTCGTAAAATACACCGATTGCAGACCTTCCTTTTCAATGATAATGGTATGATTCCTATCAGGAGCTGACAATATCTGCCATATGCGCTCCAACCCATTTTTATCCTTCTGTGAATTTCCTTCTCATGACCATGGTTCCCTGTGACTAATTGACTTGAGTAAACGAACTGCTTCACATACTCTATAGGCCGACTGGCGATGCTTGAGTCTTGTTACTTTGCCAGGTATTTATGATTATCTTTGTCCTGTTCATATTAATCTTCAACCGCACTCTTACACTCTTTCTCTTAAGGTCCTCAATCATTTGTTGTAACTTGTCTGCATTGTTGCTAAATATAACAATGTCATTGGCAAACCGAAGATTGCTGAAGTATTCGACGTTGATTTTGACTCCTAGGCCATCCCAGTTTAATATCTTGGATACTTCTTCCAAGGACGCAGTGAATAGCATTAAAAATATTGTGTCTCGCTGTCTGACTCCTTTTTAATAGGTATTTTCCTGCTTTTCCAACTTCCTACTTTCGCGGTACAGAGCAATAAATTGCACGAGGTCATAAAATGGTGTTTAATTTAGTAGTTTAAAAAAAATATGCGCATTGCATTGCAGGAAAATCGTGTATGGGCGCCCTTTCTTTAGCAGAACATATAGTTGCATTCTCGAATACGGGGCTACCAGATCATTATCAACTTAACTATACAAAAACGTCGTGAATGACCGACTTCATATTTGAGATTACCCGTCCGTCCAATCACAGCCGCAACATTGTTACTTTGCAGACCGCAGAAGATAAGCAAGCAAGTTGATGGCATGCTTCGGTGGGTATTAAAAGAACCGGCAAGGAGCCCACAGTCATCTCATGTTGTTCTCGTGAAAAAGAAAGATGGATTCAGTCGATTTTGCGTTGACTATCTAGAGCGGCGCGTTTCCCTTACTTACCTACTCATGCCCTGCCTCAACTGAACGAATTTGAGTTGAAATTGAATTTCTCTGCTCTGTACATCATGTTGGCCAACAGGAAAGTAAGACTGGGTTGCTAAGCGAAGCGTTCTGTGTCTCACTTATTTGTTTGTGAGGGCCGAAAACGCAGTGCAGAAAAGCCAACTTACACGTCTGCGTAGAACACTGTTGTTTACCTTCGCAGTTGTACCGTGAAGAACTATGCTAGCAATGTCATCATATATATATATATATATCATCAGCCTGGTTACGCCCACTGCAGGGCAAAGGCCTCTCCCATACTGCTCCAACTACCCCGGTCATGTGCTAATTGTGGCCATGTTGTCCCTGCAAGACTTCCTAATCTCATCCGCCCACCTAACTTTCTGCCGCCCTCTGCTGCGCTTCCCTTCCCTTGGAATCCATTCCGTAACTCTTACTGACCATCGGTTATCTTCCCTCCTCATTACGTGTCCTGTCCATGCTCATTTCTTTTTCTCGATTTCAACCAAGATATCATTAACTCGCGTTTGTTCCCTCACCCAATCTGCTCTTTTCTTATCCCTTGACGTTACACCTATCATTCTTCTTTCCATAGCTCGTTGCGTCGTCCTCAATTTAAGTAGAACCCTTTTCGTAAGCCTCCAGGTTTCTCCCCGTACGTGACTACTAGTAAGACACAGCTGTTATAATCTTTTCCCTTGAGGGATAATGGCAACCTGCTGTTCATGATTTGAGAATGCCTGCCAAACGAACATCAGCCCATTCTTATGCTTCTGATTATTTCAGTCTCATGATCTGGGTCTGCAGTCACTACCTGCCCTAAGTAGATGTATTCCCTTACCACATCTAGTGCCTCACTACCTATCGTAAACTGCTGTTCTCTTCCGAGACTGTTAAACATCACTTTAGTTTTCTGCAGATTAATTTTTAGAACCACCCTCCGGCTTTGCCTCTCCAGGTCAGTGAGCATGCACTGCAGTTGGTCCCCTGAGTTACTAAGCAAGGTAATATCATCAGCGAATCGCAAGTTACTAAGGTATTCTCCATTAACTCTTATCCCCAATTCTTCCCAATCCAGGTCTCTGAATACCTCCTGTAAACACGCTGTGAATAGCATTGGAGAGATCGTATCTCCCTGCCTGACGCCTTTCTTTATTGGCATTTTGTTGCTTTCTTTATGGAGGACTACGGTGGCAGTGGAGCCGCTATAGATATCTTTCAGTATTTTTACGTACGGCTCGTCTACACCCTGATTCCGCATTGCCTGCATGACTGCTGAGGTTTCGACTGAATCAAACGCTTGCTCGTAATCAATGAAAGCGATATATAAAGGTTGGTTATATTCCGCGCATTTTTCTATCACCTGATTGATACTGTGTATACGGTCTATTGTTGAGTAGCCTTTACGGAATCCTGCCTGGTCCTTTGGTTGACGGAAGTCTAAGGCGTTCCTGATTCTATTGGCAATTACCTTACTAAATACTTTGTAGGCAACGGACAGTAAGCTGATCGGTCTATAATTTTTCAAGTCTTTGGCGTCCTCTTTCTTATGGATTAGGATTATGTTAGCGTTTGCAAGATTCCGGTACGCTCGAAGTCATGAGGCATTGCGTATAACGCGTGGCCAGTTTCTCTAGAACAATCTGCCCACCATCCTTCAGCAAATCTGCTGTTACCTGATCCTCCCCAGCTGACTTCCCCCTTTGCATATCTCCCAAGGCTTTCTTTACTTCTTGCTGCGTAACCTGTGGGATTTTGAATTCATCTAGACTACTCTCTCTTCCATTATCATCGTGGGTGCCACTGGTACTGTATAAATCTCTATAGAACTCCTCAGCCACTTGAACTATCTCACCCATATTAGTGATGATATTGCCGGCTTTGTCTCTTAACGCATACATCTGATTCTTGCCAATTCCTAGTTTGTTCTTCACTGCTTTAAGGCTTCCTCCGTTCCTGAGAGCATGTTCAATTCTATCCATATTATACTTGCTTATGTCAGCTGTCTTACGCTTGTTGATTAGCTTCGAAAGTTCTGCCAGTTTTAGTCTTGCTTTAGGGTTAGACGCTTTCATACATTGGCGTTTCTTAACCAGATCTTTCGTCTCTTGCAATAGCTTACTGGTATGCTGTCTAACGGAGTTACCACCGACTTCTATTGCACACTGCTTAATGATGCCCACAAGATTGTCGTTCATTGCTTCAACACTAATGTTTTCTTCCTGAGTTAAAGCTGAATACGTGTTCTGTAGCTTGATCGGGCATTCCTCAATTTTCCCTCTTACCGCTAACTATATATATAAATATAAATATATATATATATATATATATATATATATATATATATATATATATATATATATATATGCGAATATAAAGTGGTCTTTGAAAGTGTATATGTGTGCGTTTATTCCGTGGCTCCATGACTTAAATACAGGCTTTGCAAATTAACAAAGTGTGTCTGCATTAAACTTCACCGTTGCAACAATACCATTCCGAACCAGCAATCAAATCACATATGCATAGCGTCGGATCGGTCAGACTTTCTAGGGTTCGTTGTGCGGTCGTCGGTTTCGACGGCCTCTTTGATTCTTTGCATTGAGGGAAAGTGTCAAGTTCAACCATTTTTCAATATGAAAGGGGCTTTGATTTTTTCGCACCCGTGGCCCTGTGGTAGAGCGTCCGCTCGGCTACAGAAAGGTGAGGGTTTATTTCCCACCGCCTCCGAGCACCCACTGGTTCCCGGAAAATGTCCTTAAACTGAACGCTGGCCCTGTGCATGGCTTCCTTCAGGTGGGATAAGCTGCGCAACGAAGACTGTAGCTTAAATTCCAGTGTGACCCTCATTCTTGGTGGGTCTCACGGTGCCAAGTTTCTAATAAGAAGGTGTCTACCGAAGCATCTGGAACTTCCATAGTTCCTGGTAGCCTGGCTGGAATTAGCTTTGTACCTATGTTACTGGGGGGCACCCCGATGGAGTATTCGTCAGTCTTCTACAGCATCGGGAAGCGCTCAACTCTTTCACAAATTCTTTGGTCAGGGAAAAGGGCACGCAAGTTCAGTCACTTATTCAAAACTTTTGAGCACTTTTTTGAGGTAAGTACTCATATACCATCAGGGCACCAAGTCTCGATACATCTGTATCATCACGGAAACCCGAAGGTTTCCGGCTTCCCGTCGATTCGACCCCACTAGCTACCACATGCCAGGCAGACGCTTTAATATTTCACCATTGCTATGATCAGACGATCGAAAAACAGAAAAAAATACCCTGTTGCGAAGTTGCCGAGTGGCGTCTTCTGACTCGTTTTATGAGGCTAAGTCGTGCACAGCGCCCTCTCAGTATACTAATCATGAAAGATTCGAGCGTCGCAGTGAAGCGTCGCTATGGAACAAGGTCATAGCTTATGGTTGGCATTGTTTTCCTTTAGTGCTGCGGCTGCTTTTGAGTAGACTGACGTGCAGCGAGGCTCAAGACAATGCGAGAATTCCCTGAGTGATCGTGCGTATTCGTTTTGAAGAAAAGCATGGGAAAGTGTACGCCCTAAACCTTCTACGTGGCAGGGACATGTGTGTATTATACTCTTGCGTCTGGCGCCGTTTGCAGGCAAGAGGGCTGTGATGCCTAAGAAGGCATAAGTGTGCGAGGGAGCAGCATCACTGAGCAGCGCAATGTTCCATATATGCGTAGAGCCAAGAAGGTTGGAAATACCACTTCTGCAAGCAGTAACGTTTATTTTACACTAATGCATCGATGCGGACTGCAGGCTTAGCGCGGCTCATGCCCAAGCCAAAAGGGCCTAAGTGATCACCCGTTTTGCTTCCGAAGAACAGCATACGACAGTGTCTCCCCAAAACTACTACGTGGAAGGGACGTGTGTGTACGATATTGTGGTGTTCGGCGCATTTTGCAGAGAATACAGATTTGACGCCTAAGCATAGAGAATTGTACGATAAAGCAGCCGTATTGGGCAGCGTACTGATGCATCATTTGAGTCTGAGCCCAGAAGGTCGCAGGTACCACTGCTACCGGCAGTAACCTTGTTAGAAAATAATGCTTCGAGGGGGTCTGCGGGCTCAGCCGTGCTTCGCCCAAGCGACCATTCCTGAAGAAAGCGGAAGTGCCTGCCCTAGAACCTAGGCCATGGCTGCGGTACTGCCAAGCAGGCATGACCTCACAACTACTCGGCTTCAATTTAGCAGTTCCAAATGTACGCTAACGAGAATAATTGAAACGGCAATTAACGCATTTTAGGTGCTAAACAGTTATAAAGTTAAAATTATGAAAATCTAATGAATATATTTGCCGCCTTGCCGGGTACATATTCGTTAAAAAAGCTAGGCATAAATGTGACATATTTAATAGGTGGAATATCGTGAGAGCATACAGCTTCGAAATCAAAATTTTTAGTCAGAACTTTATTTGGAACGTAACGTTATGGCTAGACGCTCGTCCTGGTCGAGTAATTGTGTTATACGGTGATAGGCCGCAATTGTGCTGCGCGGCAAAACACTTTTGGCTCTTTTTATTATATCCACCTTTCCACCTCCCGGTCTTGTCCCCTCGCTTTAGTAGGCACGCCTAGACAGGTCAGGTCACATTGCTTATTTTCTTTGCAGTCTGCGACTTGACAGCCAGCGGCCAGCGAAAACGACCGAACGTCACGTCACTGTAATAAACCGTTAAAACTAACCTGCCGAGAATGACGAGGCGGCCTTTGACGAAGACAGGGCCTCCTATGGAAACGTTTGCCAGCCTATGTAAGGCACCTTATCCCTGTTTATAAGCTTTATACCACCATATTATTCAAGGAGGAGCACGTGCCTGGGCTAGACCCCCAAACAGAGGCTTTAGAGAAGTGGCGTGTTAGGGGCAGCACCATGACGGCTTCTGGCGGCTGTGCAGAATCAGCACTCCCGGCGGCTGCAGCCAGCACTGCTAAGCTGCCCTGGTAGAAAGGGCCATCCACGTCGGCGCTGGTGTCTTCAAATGTCTCTGCGGACGTGTCGAGGAATTCAGGTCAAACATAGCTCTCGCAAGAGCGTTTGTCCATCGCCTTGCAAGAGGAGATGGCCTTCACAACCACCCAGACGGCGCAGGCAGCGCCTGAGGAGCGGCGAAATTCTTGCGACTGCGCCAAAAAAGACAAAACTCGTGTCATGGCAACTGAAAAGGACCCATGAGCTAATCTTCGCCTTTTAACCCCACAGGCCATGACACTTCTCTCAAACTGGAGACAAACTATTACAATTTAATACCAGAGCACTTCTTCCTAAAGTCAAGTACATTGCGGAACTCCTACACAAACGTAATCCTAAGTGCAGTGTATTCAGGCGACACATCTGAAACCTACACACAAAAACGTTCTTCGTCACAACATCATCCACCGTAAAGACCATGACGACGCAATCACCTCATCTGGCGGGGTAGCTAATGATGACCACAAGTCAGTCGCTTGTGAGCCAGTCCCCCTTCAGACGCCTCTTGGAGCAGTGTCAGTTCGGGCGTTTTTTTTTTTTTTTGAGCAAGTCGGTAAATTTATGTTTTATGTATATACCCCCGAAACATCGTCTCGTGAAAACAGCATTCAATAACCTTGTTGATCAGCTTCCCGAGCCCCACATTCTCTCCCGAGCCCTACATACTACATACAAAGCCCACTGCATGGTGTGGGGAGTTTCACGCTGCTACCAGAGAAAAGCCGACTCATAGAAAACGGTTTCTTATAAACTCATGTGCATGCCTCTTCAATAAGAAAGAGCCAACGTATGATAATCTTCATCACAAATCCTATTCATCAGTAGACTTGTCGATAGGCTCTGTTTCCCTGTTAATCGAATTGGAATAGAGTGTGATCAAAAAGCCATTCACAGCGGACCACTTTCCTTTATCTCTAAACTTAGAGAAAGATGATTCCCCTCCTTATGTTGCTAAGGGCAAACTACTGTCTGCTTACTCGAAACATTGTAAGGAATCAACTTTTCTACCAAGATAATTCATCAGCGAGGGTAGTATTGATGATGCGATTGTGTATTTTACTGCTTTTCTTGTTGTCGCGGCAGAAATATTTTCACGTGGTAGTGACGGTTAAGAAGGCAGCAAAACTGTGATTAAAGAAACGAGCGTCTTATTGGGCGAACTTGTGCCCGCAGAAACAGGCTACACTCAAACAACAACGGTGCGGCGAACACACTCGGTGATCGTCGAAAATCTGATCAGCGGGTCAAGCGCGTCGGCTTTTATAGATAAGTGGTCGAATGTTCCAGAGTAATCGCTGGGACCCGCATCCCTTCCACAAAGTTCTATGCCATTCGCGTCGCGTACATGCAATCAGATTACACAAGGTTCGGCGACAACAGGCAGTGGATGGAACCATCGATAACATTCCAGAAACTTCCGACACATGCAAGCGCGTCCTGCGCTGTGTGATAACATTTGTAAGGCGGTGAAACGTGTCGCCCGAGAAAGACAAGTACACGTGTCAATATGCATTCCGCAAACAACTTGGCACTCGTTCAAACGACAAATCCCTTGGCGGACTGAAGCCTGCAAGCACGCGCACAATAAAATAAAGTATAAGGGATACTCCGACAGTCGCTAACTGCTAATAATCTGATCGAGTTCATAGAGATTAAACAGCAGGGAAGGCGCACGCGACTAGAAGCTAGGAAAACGAGATGTGAGAGTTTTCTTTCCAGCATTCATTGCTACACTCAGGAGGCAAACTTTTGGAATTAGCTCAGAAGGCTTCATGGGCAAAAACCCATCCATTACTCTTGGTCGACGAAGGAGAGAACCGCTTGAAAGAGCAACCGGAGGCCCTTAGGGAGCACTTTTAGCGTGCAATTAGCTTAATGGTTCCTTCTAACTCGTTTCTTACATATTGTTACGTGCGAAGGAGACCATTTATAACCGTTACGGATGAAAAGGACCGTTTACTTTAGGTCGCGAAGGTGTGAGCGGCCAGCTGGTTGATCAACTCAGCGTCGTTCTCTTCTTCCTTTCCCCACTCGGGACCGCAAGCACGTTCACCGGTCATGGTTTTCTTCATGCGCAACATTCCTCTCGTCGCAAACGAAGCCCGCCGGGCGAGTCAATCCATTTGTCTTAACGTGAACAATTTCAAGCGGGCGACATGGACCACCTGTGTCATGGCAGCTCTTCTACCACTCGCCGTGAGGCGAGCTATGTTATACGTGACTTCTGTGAGTCTGTTAAAATAACAAATGGTCCATCGTAGGTGGCCAAAAGCTTTTGGCATAACCCGCGTTTCCGTACTGGAGTCCACAGTCAGACTAAATACCCAAGGCAATAGGTTACCGGACGGTGGCGAATGTCGTAACGTGCTTTTGATCTGTCCGGCGAAGCCAAAGTGCGCAAACGAGCAATACAACGAGCTTATTCGGCAAGGTAGAGAGTCTCGGCGACAGTGGGATTACCGTGACTACAGAAATGGAAAACAATGGCGATTGTGTACCAGGGTGGCCGTGCGTACAGCAGGAAGAAAGGGCTGTAGCCAGTAGTCTCCTACTTGGCGTTGTTGAATGCGTGCGTGATAAAAGTGCAGTACGTCATCCCAGTTGTTGTGGTCGGATGAAACATACATAGATAGCATGTTTACAATTGTTCGGTTGGTGCGCTCCGTAAGCCCGTTCGTTTGTGTATGGTATGGCGTCGAGTGACGCAAGTGGGAATCACACAAACGAAGCAGCTCCTCTACGACGTTTGCTGTGAATTGTCGTCCACGGTAGCTGATGATCACGCGAGGCAGACCGCGTCGCACGATCACATACTGCGACAGGGTCAACAAACGCCACCTATCCAATACTTCAGTTCTTTTTACTAACATCTGAAGCATTATCAACAAACGCGTTGCACTGGAATCGGCCATCGACACGTGCGGGCCGGACATTATCGCGTTAACCAAAACATCGCTTCATCCACAAATCGGGGACCATGACTTATTCACGAACTCGTGCGATTTTTCTGTTTACCGCTGTGACCACGATACACGCCAATGAGTAGGTGTACTACTGCCGATAAATAAAAGGCTGCCTTCAAATTGCATTAAAATTGCATCCAGTTTGGACATTGTATGGGCAGTCGTTAAACTAGCACATCAAAAAATAATTTTGGGTGCCTTGTATCGCGCCCCGAATTTCACTGCAACTTCTGTGAGCGATTTGCACGATGCCATTCATAGTGTTTGGTCTCGTCACACCACAGTGCCAATTTTCTTGCTTGGTAATTTTAATATGCCAAATATTATGTGGTACAATGACCCCCGCACAGTGTATCCTAACTCCTCTATGGCGCAAGACTTCCTAGAATTGTGCAATATCTTTTCGCTGACCTAAATAGTTAAGGAACCAACAAGAATAACCACGTCTATTTCCAATACACTTGACCTTGTTTTTACTACCCGACCCGATCTCATTTCCGACCTAACATGCTTGCCAGGTATCAGCGATCATTGCCTACTTTCATTTAAAGTTTGCCTTGAGCAACCTAAACCGATTAAAAAGATCAACACATTAAGAAATTATAACAAGGCTAACTTTCTTTCAGTTATAATGAACTCGCAGTGTTCCTTGATGAATACTTGCGTGAACTTGAATGCCGTAATGTTCAGTCAAACTGGAGTATCTTTGTTAATAAAGTGTTTGAATTAACATATAGGCACATCCCTATTTACACGATCACCTCTAATCTAAAGAAACCATGGTATAATCATAATCTAAAACGCTTGTCTAATAAAAAAGCGCCTGTTTAAATCGGCTAAACTAAGCCGTACGAAAGTTCGTTGGTTAGCCTACAAACAGAGTGCCGATGAGTACGCGCAGGCCCTAAAAGACGCCAAAGATAGCTTCCTAAGCAGCACATTAGCTTGTATGCTTAAAACTAACCCTAAACAATTTTTGCGGACGGTTAATTTTAAACACAATAATATAATAGCGCTCAGTGACGTTAATGGTGACGGTATACCGGCCAACCAGTGTCCCGGAGTACTAAATGGAGTTTTCGCAAAACAGTTGCCTAGCAATTCCACTCCGCCACACCTATGACCACATGACCATGATGTAATGTTCCCTCTCATTATCAGCTATGATGGTGTCGCGAGCATCATTAGGTCACTAAAGCCATGCTCTGCGCCGGGTAGTGATCACATTAATGTGTAATTCCTTCAAAGCACAGTTTGTTACACATAAATCATCTTAACTAATATTTTCCAGCAATCATTGCACGATGGTTTTCTTCCATCCGAGTGGAAAGTCGGCAAGGTAATTCCAATTCATAAATCAGGCAATAAGCATTCCCCTCTAAACTACAGACTGATTTCGCTCACAAGTATACCTTGTCGGATACTAAAGCATATCTTGTCTTCTCATCTTGCTACTTTCTTAGAGTCGAATTCATTTTTCGCACCATCACAGCATGGATTTCGCTAATCATACTCGTGTGAAACCCAACACTTTTTGTACACAAACTAAACACCATTCTCGACAATAGGTCCTTGGCTGACTGCATTTTCCTTGACTTTGCTAAAGCCTTTGACAAAGTGTGTCGCAAACTGCTCATCTATAAATTACTACTTAATCTCGATCCCTGTATTTTAATCTGGATTGAAAGTTTTTTTGCTAATAGTTCTCAGTTTGTTTCAGCTAACGGCGCGAATTCTGAAGAATGCACTGTCCATTCTGGTGTACCGCAGGGCTCGGTCATCTTCTTTTCCTCATCTATATTAACGATTTTCCATCCTGCGTTTCCTCCTCCGTTCATTTGTTTGCCGATGATTGCGTAATATGGCTTATACAACTAAACATTAAAAAATGCAAATTCATGCGAGTGTCTAGAAAGATTACTAGTTTATCCACTTATCACCTAATTTAAATAATTAACTACTCGACAGCATATCTTCATATAAGTACCTCGGAGTTCACATCAGTAGCAATCTAACATGGAATACTCACATCTCTCATGTTGTCTGCAACGCTAATCACATGCTCAGATATCTTCGTCGTAACTTTGCAAAATCACCTTCGTCTCTCAAACTAATGCTATATAAAACACTCATTCGCCCTAAGTTGGAATATGCCGCTTCGGTTTGGGATCCGCATTATAGTACTTTGGTACATACGCTTGAAATGGTGCAAAATAATTTGGTCCGTTTTATAATCTCTAATTACAGTCAAATCGCGAGCATCACGGTAATGAAAGCTAACCTTAATCTACCTACGCTTGCTTCTCGACGTGCGATGCTTTGCTTAAGCATTTTTCACAAACTGTATCATCATCCCTACCTGCGTGATTTACTAATACTTCCTTCCCACTACGTTTCGCACCGTTTCGATCATGCTCATAAAGTAGGCATTCCGTTGTGTAAAACAGGATCATTCCTACAATCCTACATACCACGCACATCAAATGATTGGAATTGCCTTCCCAAATTGGTAGTAACAATATGAGATCATGAAAAATTTGTGACTTCATTAACCCATGCTCTGTAACATCTTGTTTTTGTCTGCCTCTTTATAGCTATTATTGTATAATTAGAAAAAACTGGACTGCTTCTTTGTATATATATAGTATCTTTTGTAATATGTATTTTGCCTCTTCATAACTACTATGGCATAATTAGAAACATTGTGCTGCTGCTTGTAGTTAAAACATTGTTGTTTTTCTGTGTTTTGTACCACTCCCCTCTGTAATGTCTGTTGACCCTGAGGGTATCATAAATAAATAAATAAATAAATACTGCAGCAGGAGTGTTGAAACGTCAGGGGCAGTTGCGAAGGGCACGCCGCCGTCTCGCAGTAGCGTGTGAGGTAGTCGACGCAAACAACTATTCAATGGTTTCACTTGGCTGATATTGAAAATGGGCCTAGGATGTCAATGCCCACTCGTTGGAAAGGCGTGCTTGGAGAAGGGATCGGCTGCAGGAGACCAGCTGGAGCAGTAGGTGGTCGTTTGTGGTGCTGACACTGCATGCAGCTGGCCACATACGTCTCAACAGACTGTCGCATTCCAGGCCAATAAAAGCGTTCCTGAATCTGGTAGAGCGTCCTCGCCGAACCTAAACGGCCAGACGTAGGGTCGTCGTGCATAGCACGCAGAATCGCTGTGCGAAGGCTTTCCAGTACCACTAGGAGAAAACGTGCACTAGTGCTGGAAAAGTTCTTGCTATACAGAAGTCCATCACGTACACAGAAATGGTTTGCTGTCGTCTAGGCGGTCGTAGCGGTGAAGAGCGGTGTTAATTTATCGTCTTTTCACTGTTCAGCTTTGAAACAGTCGAAGTCTGGAAAACGCGGCGACACAGAAGCCACGAGGTGACCGAAGTCGTCTGCGTCACAGTCCGTAGTGCTAAGTGGCATACGTGAGAAGCAGTCCGCTTCAGCGTGTCGTCGACCGCTCTTATAAGAGACGGCGAAGATGTATTCTTGCAGTCGGAGCGCCCAGCGCGTAAGGTGGCCACAAGGGTCACGAAGATTCACAAGCCAACACAAGGAGTGGTGATCGGTGACCACTACAAAGGGGCGTCCATATAGGTAGAACGAAACCGCTGAACAACAAATATTACTGCGAGGTATTCTTGTTCCGTGACAGTGTAATTCTGTTCGGGCCTACTTAATGAGCGGCTTGCATATACGATCACGTGTTCGCGGTCACCGTAGCGTTAAACTAGGATGGCACCAATACCTATGCCACTGGCATCCGTATGCAGTTCCGTCGGAGCTGAAGGACTGAAGTGTTGAAGAACCGGTCGTGACGTCAGCAGAAACTGCAACTGACGAAAAGAAGAGTCGCACTCCGGAGTCCACTCAAAGGAGGTGTCCTTTCGTAGCAGGCATGCCAGCGGATACGCGAAGTCAGCGAATTTAGGAATAAATCGGCGAAAATAGGAACAAAGCCCCAGAAAACTACGGAGCTCCTTGACAGAGCGCGCTACAGTGAATGCTTCAATGGCAGCTGTTTTCTGGGGATCAGGGCGGATGCCGTCCTTATCGAGGAGGTGCCCAAGCACAAGGGTTTGGCGGTCTCTAAAGTGGCATTTTTTAGAGTTTAAAACTAGACAAGCGTTTCTGATGCAGTTGAGGACAATATCCAGACGCGAGTTGTGTTCGCTGAAGGTGCGGTCAAAGATGACGACGTCGTCGAGGTAGCACATGCAGATTCAATGCAGTTCCACTTCAAGCCGCGCAGAACAGTGTCCATAAATATCTCGAAAGTTGCCGGAGCGTTGCACAATCCAAATGGCATCATATTAAATTCGAAGAGCCCGTCAGGGGTTACAAAGGCAGTATTCTCCTTGTCTTCAGGATGCATCGGAATTTGCAAATAGCCGGATCGTAAATCTACTGAGGAAAAGTAAGAGGCGGAATGAAGGCAGTCTATTGCGTCATGAATACGTGGGAGTGGGTACATGTCCTTTTTTGTTACACCATTCAATCGGCGATAGTCGACGCAAAATCTCCACAATCCATCTGCAAAATCCATCCGATTTGCCGAACCCGTGTTGATGGTATGGCACGTTCTAGACGCAGGCATTGCAGGTTTTTTGTCCTTCTGCGCAAAGTCGAATACCGAAACGTGCTTCGAAAGCACAACCACTAACGTTCGGAGTTCCCTCGTGCTGAGCGATTTATTTACCATCGACAAAAGGGCTGTTTCCGAACAGTGGCCATCAGGCTCTTCCGTCACATCTGTAAGTTCAGCCACTGATAAGGACGCGTGTTCCCTGGCGAAGGCTAATTTCATGCCGTCTGGAAGTATAACGGGCTCCCTAGAACAGTTTGCGGTCCATAAGACAGTGTGTTCGCCTTTGATCGACACCACACAATGTGGCACCAACACATTCTTCATACCGTTCAAGTGCATCGGTTCTACGGCAGATTCGAAGCTGTCGGAATCGGCGCTGCAACAGACAACGGGAAAGGGTAGATGATGCGGGTATGACCGTATCACCTCAAACACACAGTGTAGTTTCGCGATCTGCAGGGTTCTCCAGGAGTCCTGCTGGAATCCTACCACTTAAGAATACCTTCCCTGTGCGGCAGTCGACAGTAGCACCACACTCCCGCAAGAAGTCCATGCCAAGAATAACATCATGGGTAGACCGAGGAATAATTACAAACTCGGTCGTAATAACACGGTCTCCCGAAAACACGTCAGCACTACACACCCCAACAAGTCGCAACGGCTCGCCACTCACTCCACAGAACTTGCAATTTTCGTCCCATTTAACTATATCAACACGCCAGAGGAATGTGCACTGCTGCCCGTCATCAATGAAACCGGAACGTGGTGCCCTTGTACGCCATTCGGCGCCTACGCCTTATGACTCGACTGTAAAACCTCATCTGTGTCCGCGCCACCATACAACATCTGGATGCTGGATTTCCTGTGAAAAGTCCCACTGGCACTGAAACTATTGCTCCCGCCAAGTATAAAGCTGCCGCGATAGTCTACACCGCGCTGTGGGCCCGGTTGCTGTACCACAATGCAGACAACTAACCCGTTGCTCTTCGCCACGCAGGTGCTTGTAGCTATCGTCACACACAATCAGCTGTTATAAGCGATAACTCCGTTTATCAACACGCCAGAGGAATGTGCGCTGCTTCCCCTCGTCAATGAAACCGGCACTTGGTCATCTTGTACGCTATCCGGCGCGTACGCCATAGGAATCGACTGTGCAACCTGATCTGGGTCAGGGCCACCATGCGACATGTGGATGCTGGATTCGCTGTGGAAGGTCCGATCGGCACTGACACTGGGACTCGTGGCCAGTAACACGCTCCCGCAATTGTCGACACCGCTCTGTGGGCTCGGTTGCTGTACCACAATGCAGACAACAAACCAGTTGCTGTTCGCCACGCAGGTGCTCGTAGCTATCGTCACCAACGAGCAGCTGTCATCACCGATAACTCCGGTTATCCACACGCCAGTGGATAGTGCGCTGCTGCCCCTCATTAATGTAACCGGCACGGGGTCACCTTGTACGCCATCTGGCGCCTACGCCATAGGAATCGACTGCGCAACCTCATCTGTGTCAGTGCCACCATGCAACACCTGGATGCTGGAGTCCCTGTGCAAGTCCCATCGGCACTGACACTAGGGCTCCGGTCAAGTATAAAGCCGCTCCGGTTGTCAACACCGCTCTGTGGGCTTGGTTGCTGTACCACAATGCAGACAACTAACCCGTGGCTCTTCGCCACGCGGATGCTCCTAGCTATCGTCACCCACGAGCAGGTGTCATCACTGATAACTCCGGTTATCAACACGCCCGTGGAATGTGCCCTTCTACGCCTCATCAATGAAACCGACACGTGGTCACCTTGTACAGCATATGGAGCTTACGACATAGGATTCGACTGTGCAACCTCATTTGTGTCAGCGCCACCATGCGACATCTGGATGCTGGATTCCCTATAGAAGGCCCCATCGGCACTGAAACTAGGGCTGCCGCCAAGTTTAAAGCTGCTGCAATTGTTGCCACTGCTCTGTGGGCTCGGTTGCTGTACCACAATGGAGACAACTAACGCGTTGCTCTTCGCCACGCAGGCTGGTAACAAGTATTTTCTTTTTGCAAAGTAATCTAGGAATTATCGTCCGGTGTAGCTGCCGAGCTCCCGGTGATGTGTCACTATTGCTGTTGAGAGTGTTTGTGCTATTAGGTCCTTGCTTCTTTCTTCGGGAGACATCGAGTCTAACCCGAGTACCGATAGTGCTGAACTTGTATTAAAATAGCTGCAAAAACACCCAGCGGGCCAAAAAGAAATAATCACAGAAATGAAAGACTTTAAGAACCAACTACTGGCAACGAATAACATGGTGTCCGATTTGACTTCTCAAGTAACAGTAGTCGAAAAATTTTGCTAAAGCATCAACCCGTTGCGAAATGAAATCGAAGCCGTAAAAGCAGAAAATACTAAAGTTACTGACCTGGCCACATGGATGTCGCTGAAAACCGATCACGTTAAATAACCTAATCTTTTATGGTGTTCCTGACACTCATCCCTCAGAAACATTCGCCCAGTCTGAAGAAGCCGTAACCCAGCTGTGCTTGCAGGATCTTAACATCAACATAGATACAAAAGAAATTGAACGAGCGCATCGTCTCGGGAGGCACACCGCTGGGCGCCGCCGGCCTATAACTGTCAAATTTACGTACTTTAAGACAAATAAGTCGGTCCAATCAGATGGCCGTAAGTTAAAAGGCGCTGATTACAGTGTCGGCGAAGATTTTTCTTAGGCTCTACAGAAGGCCCGCAGGCACTCTTTTTGCTTTTTCGAAAGCAAAATCTGCTCGTTTTTCATTGCGTTACCAAACATTGCACATATTTACTAAACGCTACCTATTTGACGTGAAATCATCATCATCATCATCAGCCTGATTACGCCCACTGCAGGGCAAAGGCCTCTCCCATACTTCTCCAACTACCCCGGTCATGTACTAATTGTGGCCATGTTGACCCTCCAAACTTCCTTATCTCATCTGCCCACCTAACTTTCTGTCGCCCCCTGCTACGCTTCCCTTCCCTCGGAATCCAGTCCGTAACCCTTAATGACCATCGGTTATCTTCCCTCCTCATTACATGTCCTGCCCATGCCCATTTCTTTTTCTTGATTTCAACTAAGATGTCATTAACGCGCGTTTGTTCCCTCACCCAATCTGCTCTTTTCTTATCCCTTAACGTTACACCTATCATTTTTCTTTCCATAGCTCGTTGCGTCGTCCTCAATTTAAGTAGAACCCTTTTCGTAAGCCTCCAGGTTTCTGCCCCGTACGTGAGTACTGGTAAGACACAGCTGTTATACACTTTTCTCTTGAGGGATAATGGCAACCTGCTGTTCATGATCTGCGAATGCCTGCCAAACGCACCCCAGCCCATTCTTATTCTTCTGATTATTTCACTCTCATGATCTGGATCAGCAGTCACTACCTGTCCTAAGTAGATGTATTCTCTTACCACTTCCAGTGCCTCGCTACCTATCGTAAACTGCTGTTCCCTTCCGAGACTGTTAAACATTACTTTAGTTTTCTGCAGATTCATTTTTAGTCCCACCCTTCTGCTCTGCCTCTCCAGATCAGTGAGCATGCATTGCAGTTGGTCCCCTGAGTTACTAAGCAAGGCAATATCATCAGCGAAGCGCAAGTTACTAAGGTATTCTCCATTTACTCTTATCCCCAATTCTTCCCAATCCAGGTCTCTGAATACCTCCTGTAAACACGCTGTGAATAGCATTGGAGAGATCGTATCTCCCTGCCTGACGCCTTTCTTTATTGGGATTTTGTTGCTTTCTTTATGGAGGAGTACAGTGGCTGTGGAGCCGCTATAGATATCTTTCAGTATTTTTACATACGGCTCGTCTACACCCTGATTCCGCAATGCCTCCATGACTGCTGAGGTTTCGACTGAATCAAACGCTTTCTCGTAATCAATGAAAGCTATATATAATGGTTGGTTATATTCCGCACATTTCTCTATCACCTGATTGATAGTGTGAATATGATCTATTGTTGAGTAGCCTTTACGGAATCCTGCCTGGTCCTTTGGTTGACGGAAGTCTAAGGTGTTCCGGATTCTATTTGCAATTACCTTAGTAAATACTTTGTAGGCAACGGACAGTAAGCTGATCGGTCTATAATTTTTCAAGTCTTTGGCGTCGCCTTTCTTATGGATTAGGATTATGTTAGCGTTCTTCCAAGATTCCGGTACGCTCGAGGTCTTGAGGCATTGCGTATAGAGGCTGGCCAGTTTTTCTAGAACAATCTGCCCACCATCCTTCAGCAAATCTGCTGTTACCTGATCCTCCCCAGCTGCCTTCCCCCTTTGCATAGCTCCCAAGGCTTTCTTTACTTCTTCCGGCGTTACTTCTGGGATATCGAATTCCTCTAGATTATTCTCTCTTCCATTATCATCGTGGGTGCCACTCGTACTGTATAAATCTCTATAGAACTCCTCAGCCACTTGAACTATCTCATCCATATTAGTAATGATATTGCAGGCTTTGTCTCTTAGCGCATACATCTGATTCTTGCCAATTCCTAGTTTCTTCTTCACTGCTTTTAGGCTTCCTCCGTTCCTGAGAGCTTGTTCAATTCTATCCATGTTATACTTCCTTATGTCAGCTGTCTTACGCTTGTTGATTAACTTCGAAAGTTCTGCCAGTTCTATTCTAGCTGTAGGGTTAGAGGCTTTCATACATTGGCGTTTTTTGATCAGATCTTTCGTCTCCTGCGATAGCTTACTGGTATCCTGTCTAACGGAGTTACCACCGACTTCTATTGCACACTCCTTAATGATGCCCACAAGATTGTCGTTCATTGCTTCAACACTAAGATCCTCTTCGTGGCTTAAAGCCGAATACCTGTTCTGTAGCTTGATCTGGAATTCCTCTATTTTCCCTCTTAGCGCTAACTCATTGATCGGCTTCTTATGTACCAGTTTCCTCCGTTCCCTCCTCAGGTCTAGGCTAATTCGAGTTCTTACCATCCTGTGGTCACTGCAGCGCACCTTACCGAGCACGTCCACATCTTGTATGATGCCAGGGTTAGCGCAGAGTATGAAATCTATTTCATTTCTAGTCTCGCCGTTCGGGCTCCTCCATGTCCATTTTCGGTTATTCCGCTTGCGGAAGAAGGTATTCATTATCCTCATATTATTCTGTTCTGCAAACTCTACTAATACCTCCCCCCTGCTATTCCTAGTGCCTATGCCATATTCCCCCACTGCCTTGTCTCCAGCATGCTTTTTGCCTACCTTGGCATTGAAATCGCCCATCAGTATAGTGTATTTTGTTTTCACTCTACCCATCGCCGATTCCACGTCTTCGTAGAAGCTTTCGACTTCCTGGTCATCATGACTGGATGTAGGGGCGTAGACCTGTACAACCTTCATTTTGTACCTCTTATTAAGTTTCACAACAAGACATGCCACCCTCTCGTTAATGCTATAGAATTCCTGTATGTTACCAGCTATATTCTTATGAATCAGGAATCCGACTCCTAGTTCTCGTCTCTCCGCTAAGCCCCGGTAGCACAGGACGTGCCCGCTCCTTAACACTGTATATGCTTCTTTTGGCCTCCTAACTTCACTGAGCCCTATTATATCCCATTTACTGCCCTCTAATTCTTCCAATAGCACTGCTAGACTCGCCTCACTAGATAATGTTCTTGCGTTAAACGTTGCCAGGTTCATATTCCAATGGCGGCCTGTCCGGAAATGGCGGCCTGTCCGGCGGCCTGACGTGAAATCACAGACCGTCAAAGAAACAGAATAGCCATCGCATTATCCCACGAATATAAGAACTCGCCCTATCATCTCACATAGTAATCTGTCTGTTTGAGTAATTTTCACGACCATACGCAGTTTTCTGCCAAAGCTTGAACACGTATTAAATCTTATGTCATCATCCGCCAGTAACACATTCATACTAGCAGAAACGTGGCTTACAAAAGAAATCAGTGACGCAGAAGTCCTGGCCGATCTTCCCAACTTCAACGTTTATCGATGAGACAGGTGAGACGCACGTGGCGGAGGTGTTCTGATTGCCGTGAACCAACAATTGCCGTGCGCACCAGTTAACATTGACAGCCACTTGGAAACACTGTGGTTAAAATGTCACTGTTACCCAAAAACAGTACTGTTAAGTGTTTGTTATCGACCCCCTCTTCATGAACCGGACTTTTCTACTCTCTTAAACTCCATACTAAATGGAATTACTTCAAAGCGTCCCGATGTTATTATTGTCCTGTTTGGAGACTAATTTTCCCCACATTAACTGGCACAATGGCACTGCTTTACTGGCAAATCAAACTGAAGTGAGCCACTTTATAGAAGTGTGTCTAAATTACAATTTACCACAGCTAATACTAGAACCAACCGGTGTGTCGGGGGCATATGCCAATATTTTAGATCTTCTACTAACCAGTCATCCTGAGAGCTTAACATCCTTACATATCGTCCTGAGATTAGTGATCACAAAGTTATTCATGCTGCCTTCACTTTCGCTCCCCCACCACGCGATATGCCCGGGAAGACAATTTGTCTGTATAACAAGGGTAAGTATTAGGCTATAAATACTGAATTAAACGCATTCTTTTCTGCTTTTGCAGATGAATTTAATAACCATTCGATTCATGATAACTGGCTGTTCTTTAAAAACAAACTACATGAACTAAAGAACCAATTTATTCCCAGGATAACCATTCGATCCAATCGACAAAAGCCATGGTTTACGAGATCCTTAAAACGACTACAAAAAGCGCCGTTATTGCCACGCTAAAGTTAAGGCAAGCTCAGTTGCGCGGGAGAAATATGACGCTGCCGAAGTGGCGTTCTTAATCGGAATTTGCGTTGCCATGCGAACCTTTTATCACTATGACCTGCCAAACATATTACTTGCTAATCCAAGAAAATTCTGGCAGGTGATAAAACCCGAAGAAGCGCGTATCAATAATCTTACTAACGATCTGGGTGAATCAGTGACAGATTTAACCTGCGATAATATCTTCCACAACGCGTTTTCTTGAGTCTTCACTAACGAAATGGACACACTTCCAACCCCGCCAACCACAAATATACAGTGCAACATGTCAGCCATCGCATTCACAGTACGCGGCCATTTATCTGTGATAGAAAATATTTTAGCAGGGTTTCTATATTTATTATTTTCACAGTCGCTTTCCACAGGCGCCATGCCAAACGAGTAGAAGATGGGGAAGGTAACTCCAGTCTACAAGTCGGGCAACGAAAATTATCCCCTAAATTACCGCCCCATCTGTTTCACAAGTGTTCCCTGCAAGATCATGGGGTGCGATTTTGTAGAAATTCTATTACTTTTTCCATGCCTTTTGCCGCCATCACTGAGCAGCCATTGGTCGAAAATGACCGGGCCGCGCCCATTTTGTCTGTCAATCACGCGACGTCAGGAACCCGCAAAAACTGTAATCGTCATCGTGACGTTGACGCACTCATTATGCGGAGCAAAAGGCACGGATTTTCGGCACGGCCAGAGGCAGGGTCGTTTCCGAAGGCATAAAAAAAATGGCCGCCCCTCTGATCGCTAAGGCCGTGGCTCTTCGCCGTCGCCGACGTGAACAGGGAGAGCCAGACGACGCGTTTGACATGCCGGATGACCATTTTCGACGGCGTTTTCGCCTCTCGAAGGGAACGGTGCGGTTGTTGTGCGAGGAACTTGCGGGGGAACTAGAAGCTGAGCGAGCGACGGGACTGTCGATGGAGCGGAAAGTGTTGTGTGCGCTGCGCTTCTTTGCTACCGGGAGCTTCCAAGCGTCCGTTGGGAGCGAGGAGACGATCCGTGTGTCGCAGTCGACGGTGAGTGAGTGCGTGCGACGTGTGGCAGAGGCTGTCGTGAACGCAGGGGCCCGCAACAAGTGGGTCCATTTTCCAAAGACAGCCGACGAAAAGGCAGCCGTGAAGGAGGGTTTCCTTCGGCGCGGCGTTATCCCCGGCGTCATCGGATGCGTAGACGGCACCCTCATAGCCATTATCGCACCCAAGGGTGAGCGCAAGGCTGTGTTCATGTGCCGCAAAGGATACTACGCCCTCAACTGCATGTTCGTAAGTAAAACTCACGTTTTCTGCGATCCTTTTTGAAAGGTACGTTGCTCTTGCCAACGGGCACTTTCTCTGGTTTACGTTTTACCTCAGATCTGCGACGCGGACATGAAAATCTTGGCCTTGGACCCTATGCGACCGGGGTCGGACCACGACGCTTTTGTCTGGCGGACGACATGGTTGCGCCGGCGGTTCCAAGCGGGGCGCATCGTGAATGCCTGGGAATACCTCCTCGGTGAGAAAAAAACATTTTTTTTGGCGCAGTCACGCTTCAGCAGCGCAGAACGCCGTGTCCTCTCCAACCCAAACTTTTAACCAAACCACAAGAACATGAGTAATTCCGGAGTAAAAAAAGAACATTAAGACATTGACTGCCACCATTGGCAATGTTCGAAGTGTTAAGTTACAAGCACATTATGTGTCTGCGAGGAGCTGACGAAAGCCACACGTATTAGTGCTTTCTGCACCCAGTGACTGCCAGAAGCAGAAGAAATGAACACACATTACTGCTACTACTGTCATTGATAGCACCAACAAGTGTTGATTTCTTGTTTGTGGCAGGCACCGAGTAGTGCACTTGTAAATTGGTTAAGAGTTTGTGTCGGGTATGGACATGCTCAACTCATGCTTTTACTTGGGACTTGCAACCCTGAAGTCTACCTTTGTTGAATGATGCTGTAGCTTTCCTCAGTTGACAACTTGCCTCTCGTCAGCGGAGTACTCAATGTACTATTTCCATCTTTGTGCAGGTGACAGTGGCTACCCCTTGGAGCCGTGGCTCCTGACCCCGGTTCCTGGCCATCCTCCAGTGCACACAGCCGAGGGGCAGTACAACACAGCACATGCCGCCATGCGTTCCGTAGTGGAGAGGTGCATTGGGCTCTTAAAGAGCCGTCTCCGCTGTCTTCAGCGATATCGCACCCTCCTCTACGAGCCGGAACGTGCAGCCAACATTGTCGCGGCATGTGCTGTGTTGCACAACCTTCGCCTTTCTGAAGGCGACGAGTCAGGCGATGACAGTGATGACGACTGCAGCAGCGGCAGTAGTAGTAGTGAGCTTGACAATAACGGCGACCCCATGCCACACAGTCTGCCCCGTAACACGGGCTCTAGAATGCACTACTTGAGAGGGCGGGCTGTTCGCGACAATGTCATTGGCATGTTTGGCACAACCCGTGAGCAGCACATGCGTTATTTGAGGAGCGTGCGGTGGCAGCTGCGACGTCAACAGCAGCGTCAGCATCGCTAGGTGCATGCACACAGTTTTAAGTAATTGCATTGTGCATTTCATGCTGTGAAATTGCAGTTGATGTCTGCGTAATGCAAAGCATTCATGATTTGCTGAGAAATGTAAAAGTTGTTAAATTATGGGGTTTTACGTGCCAAAACCACTTTCCGATTATGAGGCACGCCGTAGTGGAGGGCTCCGGAAATTTCGACCACCTGGGGTTCTTTGACGTGCACCTAAATCTAAGTACACGGGTGCTTTCGCATTTCGCCCCCATCGAAATGCGGCCGCCGTGGCCGGGATTCGATCCCTCGTGCTCAGCAGCCTAACACCATAGCCACTGAGCAACCACGGTGGGTACCTAGAAGTTGTGTAGTGAAGGGTTATGCAAAGCCTGCACTTACAGTAAGTAAAACAGTATCGTTAGAGGTGACATAGGAGATTGAAAGCAAGCTAAAAATAAGTGCATATTCAAAGTGTCTGCCACAATTTGCTTGTTGCTGCTGTCGTCATCCAGATGCATGTAGCCTGATTCTTACTCGTATCCCCTTAAGCATTGATGGACATAAGCGCCTGTCTCCTCACTTTCTACTAGCACAAAGAAGCTCACAGAAGCCAAGATGTACGGTGTACGTCACACCTTCCGCTCCATGGAACGTGCTGTTGCACGCGCAGCTTCTAGGTCCGCCACCATTTTGTCTCGCAGCAACGGCAAAGTTTCTTTCGAGTGACGAAAATGCCGTCCAACTGGTCATCCGACATGTCAAACGCTGTGGCTCCCGCGAAGTGTGTGCACGCACGAGCAGTTGATAGATTTCAACAAAGTGACCTCGCTTGTATATAGCAGAACTCAGCAATGTTAAACAGTAATATTTGTACAGTGCAAGCTAGCACTATAAATGTGGTTGCGATGTGTAAATAAAAGCACTAGAGGAAAACTGCACCTTTCTGTATTTCAGCCTTCAACATACACTTGTTTATGCACACATCACATGTGACAGTGTCTACATTGAAGAAGTGTGAGAATCATGGGTACTCAGTAGTAGAGACATTATGCAACATATCACAGACGCGTTGGAATAAATATTGGATCACATTGTTCTTGCATCATAATATATCACAGGTAACGGCATGCATCGTTTAAGAAAACTGTTGTACACTGCACAAGTACACAGTAATAACAACTGGCTTAAACTGCACCAGAAACAGAAATGAGCAGGTGCTTAAATCACACGCCAACCGACTATTTATCACAGCGAAATGTATAGGTACATCACTACATGTGAAAGGAACATGCTGTTGTGGCGCTCTGAAACTGAAAGAGCCATAGCGCCATATTATGATATTCAGTAAGACAAGCTGCATAAATATTACACACAAATTGCACCACAAGGGCTAAAATACAATGTATCACAACCTGAAAGATTACTGAATGACAACAGAATGTTTGATAATGAGACAGATGTGCAAGAAAAGAGACATTCCAGCTCAGTAGGTAGTCACACAAACAAATATGCAACAAACAAAAAATAAACATTACAAATGAAAAAAAGGAGCATAGGCAAGGAATTTTCATAACTTTTTTCTTTTTTGCTGTGTATATTGACAGGTTGCTTTCGACATCATAGTAAGGCCTGAAAATTTCACCATTCGATGACAAGGATTAAATTGTAGAACACTTGCAGTGTGGCGTCGTGCTTAAATTGACATGACAATAACTAGGCACCTCAAAATTGCAGTGCCACAGTCGGAATGCCCGCACACACCAGACCTACAGGCACTTTTGCAGGTGAGCCTGATGGTGTGCACGCTCTTATGGCTGAAGTAAACCTTGAAGAAAAAATTCATGCTGCAACGGCTATGCTACTTATGGTTGCAATAAAGGGTGACTTCAGCAATTATTTATTTGCAACCTAGCAATATTTGCCCTTCATATCATTAATACCTCAGCAAATTTTAAGATAAGTTACAAATTCCTTGCCTATGCTACCTTTACATCCTTTAATTATGTGGGGCCTGAGAGGGGGGAGGGGCTTGGCTGCCACCATGCCCCAGTGCAGCCAGCAGCAGCTGAAGCAGGCGCTCGTTGGTCTCGTGCGACCGACGCGCCACTTCGAGGCGTTGCCGCTGCACTTCCAGGCGCTGCGACTGCACTTCCCGCATTCCCGCCACCTCCTCCCCGAGGTGCCGCAGGCTCTCCATGTGGGCCTCGTGGTGCTGCCGCAGGCTCTGCAGGTGGGCCTCGTGGTGCTGTTAGCAAAGATGTGTAATTAGTTTAATTACAGAAGCTCAGTAACAAGGCCTTCGTGTGTTGCTATCATCCCCATCTGCAGGCTATTGTCTTGTCATTGTATATTCAAACACTGGAAATATCTTTCTGGCCCATCAAACTTGTGCCGTCGCATTCCATTAAGATGTGTTACATTGCTATACCTGCTTCCTTGAATTCAACGCCACTTTTTTTCTTTTTGCCACATAATTGCGTAGATATTTGCACGTTATATCACGCGAATGTGTGCAAGATATCACCACAGGACTACACGTATACGTTATGCTTGTTCACTGATTATTATAATTTTTAGAGAGGTCATATGCTCATCAATTTCATACACAGAAAAATATACATCTGTGGCCTTACACATACCTGCCGGTTTTGCTCCAGCAGTTGTTGGCGGAAGCGGGTGTCCTCTTGAACTCTGGCTTCCTCCAACTGGCTCTGGCGAACGTATGCGGCAGTAGCCGTCATCACAGCACCATCAAGTTCCTGCTGCCTGGGCTGTCTACGGGGTGCCCGTGGCTCTCGAGGGGTAGGCTGCGGCACCTGGGGGGTAGGCTGCGGCACCTGCGGGGTAGGCTGCGGCACCTGCGGGGTTGGCTGAGGCACCTGGGTGGTAGGCCGCAGCACCTAGGGCGTAGCCGGTAGCTCTTCATGCAAGGCAAAAGCAAAGACTGCTCATTCACTGTTATCCGACCTACACAGATTGATTTTCCTAACCAATCACTTTGAAATGTCATTATAGCTGCATAGCTACAATAATGATACACAAAACAGGTAGTTAGAGCAAAAGATGCCACAGAAAGTTGCTGGTAGCAGTAACCCTTAAGAAGCACAAGGAATCTCTATTACAACATCATGTCATTTGTATTCTTGCATTTCTCCTCCATGAATAAGAGCTGGATGTTGGACACAAAGGTAATAACAGCACAGTGACGTACTTTACTTCATAGCAAGATCATACAGCAACTGCAAACAACAATGCTACTACAAAAGCTAGGTCACTGCCTTACGTGTAAGGCCACTTGGCCCAGCAACAGCTGCAGGGCCCGACACCACGAAAGCAGTTGTCGCTGGTGGATGTCTGCGGGAACCACTGGGCCCTGCAGCTTCCTCTGAACTTGCCTCGTCCTGCAATCAGAGTAGTGTTCAGACATTACGAGCAGTGTGTGCAATGCGCATCATGTACACAAGTTGCTGCTCAGAGTACATAACCTATATTGTCACTTGCACAAAAAAAGGGCTTAAAAATTTTGCAATATTGTGTTACAATGTAATGCTGAAAATTTGTGAGGTCACAGCACGTCACACAAACAACACTTTTTTAAATCCAATGTACGCACCTCGCTATCGGGGAAGTACTCAGGGGGGGGGAAACAAGGACCCCTCCTGTCCTCATAAGGACGTCGAGGACGCGGCCGTCCACGCCACCAACTTTGCCACCTCCAGTAGCCCTGCAAACACGGCAACAACGACAACGTGAAACTACGTTACTGTCAGCATCATTAGAAGCTCACCTCTTCTCGCTCGCGGCCCTGGCCGCTTCTTTTTTCGCTTTATTGGCCATCTTGGCCCAGTGGTTGCGCCAACGGCTGGTGGCCTTTACGGCTGGCCCCTGTGCGTTAAGCACCGCCGCCACCTCCTCCCACAGTTCGTTTTTTCTAGCAGCAGTCATACGTGGCGAGAACTCTGTAGAAGCTCTCGCCAGGTATGGGTGCTGCTCGATGAACTGCACGAGAATAGCCGCCTGCTCTTTCGACACCCGCGGCCCTTTTGCTGCCATTTTCTCTTTGTCAACTTGAGAATTTCAGCCGGCCCGCAGCACAGTAAGAAATTTAGAGGCAAACATTCTGCCCAAGCTAAGCGCCTGCATAAAGTGCTCACTACGACTTATTTCTGCCTTTTTATACCACTAATTTAAAAAAAGGTGAAGTCACTACTCACATTTAATGTTGTAGCAGCTTCTTTCTCGGAGCGTATCAGTGCAGGAAGTATTACCGATGCAGCGATAACTTTGACGAAGCTATCGTTATGTCATGGCGGTGCCCTATGGAAAATGCCTTGACAGTTCTCGATCCACTATGTTGGAAAGTTTCACCTCGGGGGCTACGGATAATTCTTCTTGGCCCTTCCTAAAGAAGAAATTATCACACGTCAGACATGCAGCGAAAACCACACGACAATGCAAGCACTACACGAGCAATAGTTACTCACCTCAATCAGTGTCTGACGGGGGCGGGGCCGCAATTACGGGCACGCAAGGGGCTGTCAGCTGTTCAGACAGACACGCTAGGGGCTGTCAGCTGTTCACAGGTAAACAAAGGCTGCCATTTTGCGGGCGCTCAACGGCGTGGATTGGATGCACATCCGACTACTATGTGGCTACGACTTCAAAAATAGAGCACTTGCGTTTGCATTTCTTTGGACTGCGGCAGCTTTTGCGTTCTAATGTAACAAAATGAATTTGCTTTACGCAGCATGGAAGTCCGCTTTTATTAAGTGCCGTTTTACAAAACAAATTTACTATACAGTCCCGGAAAAAGAGAAGAGAATACGAAAGAAACATCCGGCCAATGAAGGGAGCTTCTGATTGGACGATCCAAGAAAACGTCGTGCCTACGTATACACAACTTCTAAAATCGGTGACGTCACGTGACAAGGCATTGGCATGAAAAAAGTCATTTCTACGAAATCGCACCCATGGAGCATGTAATCTACGCTCATATTATGAACTTGCTAGATGCCAACAACTTCTTTTATCCTTCACAGCACGGGTTCCGCAGGGGCCGTTCTTGCGAGACCCAGCTTGCACTATTTCTTCAGGATGTTCATGCTAATCTTGATCGGAACACACAAACAGACGCCATATTTTTGGATTACGTGAAAACGTTTGACAAAATCGCTCATCAACGCCTATTACTAAAACTATCTCGTTTGCAGTTGCATCCTGATATCCTAAAATGGCTTGAGCCATTTTTAACTAACTGCTCACAGTATGTCTCATTTAATAACCACGCTTCAAAGATTACACTCTTCACATCAGGCGTACCACAGGGGTCCGTCCTTGGCCCCCTTCTTTTCTTAATTTACACTACCGAGTTACCATGGCATATGTCCTGCCATATCCGTATGTTTGCCCATGACTGCGTTATTTACCACACAGTCAATACCATCGATGACCAAATAACTCTTCAGTCGGACCTTAACCAGGTACAAGAATGTTGTGATGTTTGGCTGATGACACTCAACTCTAATAAATGCAAACTTTTCTCGTTTACCCGTCGTCATCACCCTCTTCGCTTATCTTATCGGATTGGTGACGTCACCGTGGAATCAGTGGAATCCTACAAATACCTAGGTATCACCTTGACCAATGATCTACCCTGCAATGCGCATGTTACTAATGTTGTTTCATCGGCTAACAAGACATTCGCATGTCTAAGACGTCACCATCGGCTCGGTCCATTGCATGTAAAATTGTTAGCCTATAGATCATTGGTAAGAGCGAAACTCGAATACGCATCTGCCATCTGGGATCCGCATCAAGCATATCTCGCCAATGCCCTCAAGGCAGTTCAAAATCGCGCCACCAGGTATATTTATTCAACATACTCTTACAACAGCAGCATATCATCCTTAAAAAAAATCTTCCTTATCGCTTCTATCCCTTCGTCACCGCATCGCCAGCCTTTCCCTCTTCCACAGGTTCTACTATTCGATGCTCAATTGACCACCATACATTGTTCCCGCAAACGACGCATTGGCCATCCCCAGCAGGTAGCACAACCACATTGACGCACAAATGCATTTTCGGCCTCATTTTTCTTCCGAGTGGCTAAAGACTGCAATGACCTTCCTCATCAAATCTCTGCCATCACCTGCTCTTCAAAATTTGTTGAAGATGTAACAACTTTTTATTTACAGAATTCAATGCACTATAACACTTGTTTGTGTATGTTGTATGCCCACCCGTTATGTATTACCCCTACTAAGGGGTCTTTAAAGAAATAAAATGAAATGAAATCAAACGAGTTTCTAACGACAATGGTATGAGGACGAGTGCTTGGAGAAAATCGGACGTCTAAGTTAAAATGGCGATGATGGACTTATCATAAAGGCAACTCTACGACGGCATGACAAACAAAAGTATGCCGACAATTGCACGAGGAAAAGGCAATGACGAGGAGGTACTCATAACGATGGCGTCACAGCCGTGTGAATGCGATAGGATGATGGCGATGGCGTGACAACGACTGTATCATGTACATCGTTTTACTACGGTGTTGTGATGACGACGTCATGGAGAAAGTTAAAGGGATCAGCTGGAGTGATGACAATGGAACTACGGCGGCCTCACGCCAAAAATATGACATCTAATGCAAAACGACTTTGTGGCGACAATGGCGTGACGATGATAACATGACAACTCATGCATAGCAGCGACTGTTTCACGAGTACGAAAAGACGGAGCTATGTTGACAACTATGGCTGAATTGCAAATTGAATGACAAAATACTTGCCAAAGAATGGCAAAGAAGCAATGAGGTTGATGGAAGAACAAAGGCCATGTAGCGACGACTCTGTGACGACGATTGCGTCACGGCAACGGTATAAGAAGAGTAGGATGAGGCTGGAGTGGTAACAATAAAACGACAGCGATGGCCTCACGATGGTATGACAACTAATGCATGACGAATGTGGGACGAATAAAGCGTGACGACGACAACGTAAATAAAGTAAGGTTAGTAGTAAGTAAGCTAAGTAAGGTAAGTAATTTATTAGGGTTACAGCGGAAGCATAGAGGTAGAGCATCCGCCTCGCGTGCAAGAGCACCGTGGTTCGAATCCCGGTGCCGCGCAATTTTCCACCGGATAAAAAAAGGAAATCAGCGTGTTGATAAAATTGCATAAACAGGCCTGGAGTGCGGCCTGATCCCGGTGACAAGAGCCGGTAACGCCCTCCCTCACCAGAGGAGGAGTGACCATTCTGGTCCAGTACATGGCCACAACCTCCTATATGAATCAAACCCCGGCCCTCAGGCCCAAGCAGCTGCGAAGCAACTGCCCACGGTGGCGGTCAGACCTGCGACGATGCAACGGTGCTAATAATCCCGGGTACTGGACAGGCCGCCATTGGAATCTGAACCTCGCAACGTTTGATGCTAGAACGTTATCTAGTGAGGCGAGTCTAGCAGTGCTATTGGAGGAATTATGGGACAGTAAATTGGAAATAATAGGGCTCAGTGAAGTTATAAGGACAAAATAAGCATATACAGCGCTAAAATCCTGGCACGTCCTGTGCTACCGGGGCTTAGCGGAGAGACAAAAACTAGGAGTTGGATTCCTGATTAATGAGGATATAGCTCGTAACATACAGGACTTCTATAGCAATAACGAGAGGGTGGGAGGTGTTGTTGTAAAGCTTAATAAAAGGTACAAATTGAAGGTCGTACAGGTCTACTCCCCTAAATCCAGTCAAGATGACCAGGAAGTCGAAAGCTTCTATGAAGACGTAATGTAATTGGCAACACCTAACATTCTGTGCACTGCAGCTTTGTCCGTTGGTTGCGACATTTCTTAAAGGGACATGCTCCCGCTGGCATTTGGCCTTATTCCATCTTGGCTGATGACATCACCCAAAAAGTTAACTTCAGTGGGCCTGAACTTGCACTTGCTTGCGTTAAAAGTTAAGCCAGCGTTCTTTGCCAGTTGAAATACATTTTGAAGGCATGTGTCATGTTCTTCTTTAGTGACGCCCCAGACAAGAACGTCATCTACGTATACACGCACCCCCGGAGCCCTGTCAAAAATTTCGCTCAAAGTTTTTTGAAAGACTTCAGGAGCCAAGGCCATACCGAAGGGCAGCCTCAGAAAGCGGTAGCGACCGAGTGGCTTGCTGAATGTGCATATTTTTGATGTGGCGTCATGCAAAGAAATTTAGTGGAAACTTGAATTCGCATCGAGGCGGGAAAAATATTGGGCGCCGGCGAGCTCAGCCTCAATGTCTTTACGTTCAGACATCTGATGGTGCTCACATTTCAGGCATTCATTGATATGCCTAGGATGAATGCATACGCATAGCGTGCCGTCCTTTTTACGTACAATGACAAGCGGGCTCACCCAGTCCGTTGGTTCTGTCACTTCCGTGATGATGGGGCCCGTTCCATGCGGTCCAGCTCCTCCCGCAGTGGTTCTTGTAATGACAAGGGTACGCGCCGCGCTGGCTGGACTACAGAAATCGAACCAGTGCGTAATACTATCTCATACTGTCCGGCAACACAGCCTATTCCTTGAAAGAGTTGAGGAAATTCCTGCAGTATTTCGTCCACAGCGCCAGCGTTGACTGCATCCACCGACCTCGCGACCAGTCCAAGCGCCTCACTTACAGATCATCCGAGTATTGCCTGGTTGCCTTTTTTGTCTATGAAGAAGTCGAAGCTCCCAGCCTGATCTTTTATGGTGACTGGTAACGACGCGACACCGAAGTGTCTGATGGCGTCCGCGCTATACGACCACAGAATGGAACTGCTCGGCTTTAAACTTTGCATCCCTTTGCACTTCTGATAGACCGAGTAAGGCAGCAAGTTAGCTTGGGAGCCTGTGTTTACTTTCAAGAAGGCATCCTGGCCGGCCACTTTAGCGTTTACGATCCAGTCCTTCGAGTTTCTCACACTGTATGTTTTTACATCAAGGATGTCGAAAGTATCCTGCACGTTGGCCACTTCGCCTACTGTAGACCCTTTCTTGCAACACGCTGCAAAATGATTGGTGCCACCACATACAAAACAAGTCTTCCCGAACGTCGGACACCTACTACGTTCGTGCGAGCGGTTGCATTTCATGCATTTAAACGGACGCTTCTTTATCGACGCGACCTGCTTTTCCGCCTGAGTCCATGCCTCGTTCTGCTGGTTGGACAGTTCAGCAGCCTTGCAGATTTGTTCTGTCTTGGCTAGCGACAGGTCTTGTACTTTAATGAGCTTCTGCCGCAAATTGGGGTTATGTACACCGAATACAACCTGGTCGTGGATCATTGGCTCGGTTAATTCAGCGAAGTTGCAGCTTCGGGACAGCTTTCGCAAGTTGCGCAGGAAGTGTTCAAAGGGCTCCGCTTCGTCCTGGGTTCCTGACCGGAAAATGTACATTTCATAGACTTCGTTTTCCTGTTCCTCACAGTGCTCTTTAAACTTCCGCACGACCGTCATGTAATCATCCTTGCGTTCCGCCTCCAGAAAGGTGAAGTTGTTAAAAACCTCAAGTGCATCGTCGCCAGCAACACTCAGCAACAGCGCAGCCTTGACAGCTTCTGACCTTGGTTCTTTCGTAGATGCTGTCGCTTGTAGGAACAGTTCGAACTTCTGAATGAACACGTTCCAATTCTTCGCGATGCTGTCGGATGATCCGGAAAGTTGCAGATGCTCCGGTGGCTTCGCTAGCTCCATTGTTCTGAACGGTTACGTTCATCCAGCGATGCCACTTCTGACACCAGGTATCGTTTAGACGGAATCCAAGAATGAAAGAACGTTTATTCAGGAAAACACCGAGGGTATATATAGTCGTCGGCATTCACAGGCACGTGTTGCCGTAATCTTCGTGCTGTCAGTCAGTTCAGGCCGATACGTGCGACACATGCGTAGTCTGCACGACACAGAGCAAGACACCGCCACTAAGAGATATAAATAATACTAGGCGAAAAATACCAGCCCAGCGTTCCGAACAAGAGAGAAGCTTATCGTTCGATGGATAACATAAAAGAGAGTCTCATTGCATGCCACATATAAATGAACACTAGTATAAATGTGATCTTGCTTCCTTAAAGAAATATTCCCGTTCTTATTTAAAATATTTCATATTAATTACTGCTTGCCACCGCCTCAATTCCTAATCCACTACTTCCTCTGGCTTTCTTTTTGTCGCTGGTAAGTGACTTATAACCATTCTTTCACCCTTTCGCGAGAATGGTTAATCAAGTTTGGAGTGCAAGTGCACCATCTGACAAGAATTTCCGGGCGAACGAGCGTTGTAGACTCGGCAAGTTGGTTTGTGTTCAACATGGCAAATGGCGAATACGAAGAGAATAGTGATGAGGCGCATCAGATCATCAAGGTGATGAATATGTGCAGTGTTTATGGGCACAACGGTCAGATCTCTTCAAAGTGCGTCAAGAAATGTTCATTGTATATCAGTGCAGAAATGAAATGGTAATGGTACATGTAGCTCGACTGTATAAGAGCCTCAGGAAACCTTCACTGTAGAGGGTGATAAACGCCTAATACCAAGATGTAAGGTAATGGCGCATAGGTTACGCTATGAAAACATCAAAAGTGGCAGACAATTAAGACTGCTTACGCGTAGGAATGCGAAAGCATTACAGTCATAGGGGTGAACTCTTTTCAAGTAACGTTTTTACTCGTAATAAAGGTGCTTCTGCCGATATTGTATTCGGCGTGTGTATACGAATATTCGTTGACCACCAGACTCCAACATTTCGGATACTCGGGCTGCGAGAGTGATGAGGGTAACAATGGTGGCAAGTGGTGATCAGCCAGACGTAGACGTAGTTGTTGTTCAAAGAGAGTTAAGTTCATGCTTTGATATCCTCGATGTCTAGCGGTAGGTCGGTTGTGATGATTTCGTCTTCTCTGGCGACAATGTCTTCGTCATGAGACCAGTATATGACCGGAATCTAGTCCTTGGGTTGTAGTGGCGGAGGTGGTGTCGGTGGTGGTGCAATGGGGTCGATTTATACTAGCATCGACTTCTGGTCAATGATCTACGTTGATAAGTACTTGACGTCTCTGAAAGCGTTCTGGTTGTAAACGCGAGGTCAATGTGAGCTCTTGTAAATCGCCATCGCTGTACGTGGGGTTACGAGTAGTACTCCTAGATTGTGGCAGAATCTGCGGAGAGTGTTATCGTTGGTCCTTCCGCTGTGATAGAATTCTTCGAATAGGACGAGTGATTTAGAGCGGATTTCTTGCGGTATGTTGCACATCACAAGCGATTTTGCTTCATATTCAGACATGTCGAGAGCCAGATAGATGAACGCTATGACGAATCCGCTGGTCAGCGACACGGACCACATTTTTTTGTGATGGCTCCATCGCGCGAGTTGTGGTGGTAGGCGACATAAAAAGGCCAATTTTTGTGCGCTAGATCGGTTTCTTGTTTTTGGGGGTTTCTGTATTCTGAAACATTCAAGAATATGTAGCAACAAAAACTATTCTTCTGTTATTAGTGCCGAAGTTTCAGTGCGTTTTCCATACCACGCCCTCCTATTGCCAAACCGAAACCAAAATAGAAACCACATTGCATGGCTTCAAAAATAAGTTTTTTTTTCTACAATATTATTATTCAAAACACTTTCTAAATCTTGTTATGATTGAAAGCTTAATTGATGTCGTAAAACGTAGTTTTGCGTTTGTAATTATCTTTAACTGTAGAACCGGACACAAGGGAGGCTAACGACACTTGTCGAATTGTTCGTAGAATATCTGTTGTTTTGTTTGCCTTGGTGCCTACGTCGGGCTTCGTTTTGCGAATTTCCCAAGTGCTAATGCAAGTATAGCAGGGTGTTTACGCCACCTAGACCAGATTCCAACCAGCAAATGAAATTCAGGGCTCACAAATCAAGGAAGCGCTAGTTAGCTCGGAATCAACACACGCCCAAGAGGCTCTCTTTGAACACAGTAGACCCTGGTGCATCGGCGACTGCCAAGAAGCTTGGGGACATTGCAAAAGCCTACGATGCTCCACTAGAGGATTTTACGCTCCAAGGAAGCAGAGTAGTAAACATTTCAATCTTTTGTGATGTGTTTTCATCGCGGGCATGTAGTGAATGCTGGAAGACATCGCTGAACCTCGAGGAACGCTCGAACAGAGGGACATGCTCTACTTGCACAGTCGTGTGCACCGATTCTGGGTTCGAGCTTGTATTCGATACATGGAGAAGACTGGCGTATGGCAATGTGAACGATACTCGTCTCGTTTGCGCGAAGCGCCAGCTAGGAAAAGTGCGCGCAGGTGCGGAAACATTTTCTAAAGTGGTGAGCATGCCTGCCCCTCCCCGTCACTCCGCCTACGAAAATATATCGTCTCGGCTTTCTGCTGCGGCTACCAAAGTGGCGCCCAAATTGATTACCTATGCTTCTGCGGAACTTCATAGTGTTGTGGGGAGTGCCGCGTATGGCGTTTCATGTGATTGAACATGGCAAAAACCTACACATTCATCTTTCAACGCCTGTGTATCAGTGATTTCTGTTAACACAGGAAAGGTTATTGATGTTGAGGGCCTTTCTAGCTCATGCAAGTCTTTCAAAACAAAAAGCTAGTTCAACAAATAAAGTGCTGAGTACCAGGAGTGGAATGCAATTCACACTTCCTGTCAAGGAAATCATGAAGGAAGTGCCGCCACTATGGAGATGGTTGGTCTGTACCGAATATTCGAAAGGTCGGAAACAACTAGAAGCTTCAGGTACCTGCAATACTACGATGAGCGGGATACTAAGAGTTATGCGACAGTGAAAGACATGCATCGAAAAAACAGTGTCCAGAAACTTGAATGCATCGGGCACGTTCAAAAGCGCGTTGGCTGCTGCCAGAGAAAGCTCAAGAAGACAGTGCGTGGACATCGAGGTAAAGGGCAGCTCACAGATGCCCTCATCGACCGCCTGCAAAACTGTTACGGCATCACCATATGAGCTAATGTGGGGAACCTTTCTGCAATGAAACAAGGTAACCTAGCCACTCTGTTTCACTGCAGCTCTACAGACAAGCACCCGAGACACGGCCTGTACCCACTTGGACCACAAAGATGATGTGGGAACAGAAGAGTAGAAGCAGTCGGTGAAGGGAAGTATGTGCACAAAGGAGGGATGCCATGCAGCGTGCTTAACAAATTGAAAACAGTGTAGAATGATTTTTGTTCGGATGAACTTCTGAGGAACCCAGTCTTTGAGTGCTTGAGCGTTCCCATATGGCAGCGGGCTCCCGAGAAGGTCTACGCAACCTTGCCTACGCTATGGTTTGCCTTGAGTGATGCTGTGGCACACTTTCATATTGGTAGTGTTGGCACCCTGGAAGTCCTCAGGAAGGGTGGCATCGAGCCAGGGCACTACACGACAACAGCTTGCATCCAGAATGCTGAGCGCAAGCCAACTGACGGGACAAAACAGGCCCGAAAGAAACGATGAGCAGCTATTCGGGCTAAATGAGACTATAATGCATCTAGCGAGGAACCCAGCTATGAATCTGGTGCATTTTAGGTCTCTATGTAGTGTTTTGCACATGTTTCGCTAAATCTCAAAAGTTTTTTTCCGTTTTTCTATAAACAACTTTTTTCTATATCTAATGTGACGGAAGCTTTCATAACCTTTTTGTGGGTGTGTATTTGGACCTGAAATTTTATATGCTCATTTTGAACATATATACCAGTGATGTGAACCAGAATGAAAAAATGAGTAAATAGTTTTGAATTCACAGCTCATTTTGCTAATTGGTATTGGTAAAACTTGACATATTTGTTCAATGTAAAAATTTTTTAGCGTTACTTCAATAATATTTATTGTGTAACATATATTCTGGTTGACTGCATAGACCCAACATTTCGCTAAGCAAATGGCAAAGTTTTACTCAAGTAAGTCTTTCATTAGTAAGTTTTTTCAGCTGGTGTGACTACCCCTTTTAACCCATTTTTTGACAAAAATTACCCGCCACAAAATAAATAAAAATATTTTGCGCTCTAAACAGCTGGGAAAGGTAAATAAACCATGGTACTTCTGAAGACAATTTATATCAACCCTAGCTCCTTCTTAACAAAAACTTTTTTAGTTGCCTACCACCTTTTTAGTTGCCTACCACCTTGAATGTTCGACGCTGTGTTTGGAGCAAACGCAAGTCCTGTGAGGGGAAGCGTCTGAGCAGCATTATGTGCGTTGATTCAGGCACCTCTGTCATAGTGTTAGCAGACAACAGTCCCGTGCACACACTATACACACTGAAGATCGTATTCTGCACAAAATCCTTGGGCAAACAAGTCGTTCCATCAAGATGCGTACTTCGAGCCAAGCTCAAGCTCCGGCTTTCTCTCCCCGTTTCTGTCGTTTCAACTCGGCCTTACGCTCGCTGATTTCTTGATCGCGTTCACGATTGCGACATTTTCGTCGGCCTCTCGTTTTCTAAATTTTTGTTCAAGCTTGCGACAGTAAGTTGCGGCCTCTCGTTTTTTTTTTTTGTAATCTATGCTTGCGCGCTTTGCCCCGCATATTGTAACCTTCTATGACGAGCACGGCATGCTGTCGTTGCCTGCCTCTTCGCTTTGCCTGGCAGCATTCATCTCTGTGTTGCTTCTTCGGCTGTGACATACTTGCGTGGGCGGCCACGTTTGCTTCGGTAGCCGCCATAGATGTAGACGCTTCTGTCGTTATCGAGGCCGTAGATGTAGATGGGGTCGCCTCACAGTCTACAGCACGAAGCGCAGAAGCCGCGAAGATAAAATCCAAAGCCCAATTAGCTCGCCGGCGGCCAAGCACCTCGTCTTCGGAGGCGCGATGCCTTTTAGCCTCACAGGAACATCTGCCCGCTCACACGACATGCGGCGTCACTGCGCTTCCTCTCTGCGCCGTGCGTCCACTTGATGACGCGTTTTGACGACCATCTTTCGGTCGCACCAGGAACGACGCCGATGCGTTTTCTTGTAAGGGGACATATAGGGCTTTTGCCTCAAATAATAACCATGAAGAGACGATATACGAAAAGATGTCTATGTCGATAGTAATACGGCCTCCCCAGGGACCTTGAACACAAGGGCCCGGGAGCAAAAACTCTGGAGAACGTTGGTTCCGCTGTCCCTGTCTCCATATAGAGGAGGCGATATGAGTCTTGAAAGAAGAGATATTTTAAGCAGAGCGCCTCTAACGCTCCAATCCACTCAGGTGGCAGCAGAAAAGTGGATTGATTTAGCCTTTTTAACAAATGCATCTCGCAAAGACACGAGCGACACGCACTGAGCTGGGCTCTAAGACACATAGGTCTGCGCAAACACTCATGACTGCACTCACTCACACTCACTCGCACTCATTTCAAATGTGTGAGTGCGATGTGAGTGAGTGCCAGTGAGTGTGAACGGTGGTGAGTGCTTGTGAGTGAGTAAAGGGGAGTGTGAACGTGAGTGGGTGCCTGTGAGTGCGAGTGCAGGTGAGTGTGTACGTGAGTGAGTGTGAACGTGGTGTTTCTGAGTTAGTGGAGGTGAATGTGAACGTGAGTGTGGGTGCAGGTGAGCGAGAACGTGGCTGAGTGTAGGTGAGCGTGAATTTGAGTTACTGAGTGCGGGTGAGTGTGGACGTGAATTAATGTGAGTGGAGGTGAGTGTGAAGGAAATTGAGTGCTTTTTGGAGTAGAAGTGAGTGTGAACGTCGTAAGCACTTGCGAGTGAGTGGAGGTGAGTGTGAATGTGAGTGAGTGCCTGTGAGTGGGAGTGCAGGCGAGTGTGAACGTGGTGCTTCTGAGTGAATGGAGGTGAGTGTGAACGTGAGTATGGATGTGAACATGGGTGACTCTGGGTGTGCGTGAACGTGAGGTACTGAGCGCGGGTTTGTGTGAATGTGAGTGCTTGTGAGTTCAGGTGATCCTGAATAAGGGTGTGAATGATGCTATATATATCAGTAATTGCCCGTGAGTGTTAGTAGATGTGAGTACGAAGGTGAGCGAGTGAACGTGAGTAGACATGAGTATTAACGTGGGAAAATGTATTACAGCTAGCATAAGAATTGAAAACGTGTAAAGTTCCCTTTAAGAGTGGATTGTGAGAGCGTAAACATGCTACGTTCGTATAGTAAATCATGGGAGGCGGTTCTTTGCGGGACCCTATCGAAGAGCAAGTGGACGCAGCATCGAAGGCACGTGCATGTACCGCGTCCCAACTTCTTCATATAAAACCCCGTTTAAGAGCGTGCGCCCCTTTCAAGAGAAGAAGCCGTGCGGAACGGCTGTGCTCCAAAATGCTCTCTGTTGGAAACAGCGTATCAGCCCGCCCCAGACTGAGGATCGTCGACCCCGTTTCTGAATGAAGATGCAATGTACAAAGGTGTCCTCCCGCGTCTACCTGCCAGTAACGATGTTTTGAATTGCATTTTTCTTCATGCGTTCATGAGCGGCAGGCCATACCGTGCTCTGACTTCCGAGACGCTCTGCTTGAAGCAGTGAATACTGCAGATACTATAGGTGTCGCACAGTATCAAATGAGCCAGGTGGGGATGGTTACTTGGGCTAGTGGTGCGGCGAAAGAGACTCTCATCACATGTGGTGAGCTGCGTGTCAAAGTGCTGATGTGCGTGGTGATAGATCCGGAGATTAAAAGATCAAACTCAAATTCCTATGGTTTCCCCCTTCCCTTGTACCTCAACGCGCTGAAGAGGCGTTTCAGGCCTATGGTGAGGTGAAGTCGGTGGAGAGAGAACTATGGAGGTGTGCTGATATGAAAGAGTGGGTGACAACGAACCGGTAAGTTTACTTGGCGTTCAATGACAATGTCACCGTAAGGTGAATACCGCAAATTATGTACATTTAGGGACACCAATGCCTGGTACTTATTCCCGGCAGGCCTGCGCTGTGCCTTCGTTGCAAGCATGTGGGACACGTCCGTCGACAATGTAGAAAACCGAGATGCTTGCAGTGCCACCGATTTCGTCACTCGGCGGACGCTTGCGTGTCGGCCTACGCCAATATGCTTCGCTCTGACAAATATAGGGTAGACGAGGCCCAACTGGACCATCTCATGGATTTTACAGAGGTAGTAGATGCCACCGGGGAGACTACAGGTGGCATCAGGAACGAAGAACCAGAGTCCACAAAGCCAATGCCGAGTAGCCACAGCAGCTCAAGTAACCATAGCGAAGGTATAGGCGAGGATAACTCGCTTTGCCCACGTGGCCTCGCAAACCTTAAAGAAAAGCCCCCTCATGACAAGGAAGGAGAAGAGGCGATGGACAGCAGTCATGCAAGTAGACGCCCGTCACCATGCAACGACGGCGCAACACAAAGTGCGGTACAGGCTCCCGAAAAGTGTCTTCTAATGCTCAACGAACTTCTTTTCCTGGTAATAATGTGCCGGCGAATTTCATCAGCGTAGTCAGGAGACTGCCACAAAGAAGTTCAAAGGGAACAAGACCACAGATTTACTTGTGGCCAAGGCCGATAATGTGTAGCGACACTCAACGTACGTGGGCTACGGACCATACGGCGTCAGCCGCAATTACTTCACGTGCTCTGGCAGTATGAAATTGGTGCTAGTGCTGAGCAAGAGACCAAGATTTCGTTTGCTAGTGATGTCAACCTTGCGCTGCAAACTTTTCAAACAGATTACGAGGTATGCATTAGGCAAGTATGTGGTGCGTTCGCTAGATGCCTTTTGTTAGAAAGCAGTTAAAGCACTCTTGATTGTCGCTATGTGTTGATGAAGTAGGCCATGTTATATGCCGTGAGCTGCCTTTTCGTTCCCGTAATGGGCGGTTGAATTGCGTTTACGCTCCCTAAAAAGTGAGGGACAGGAAGGCTTTCTTCCTCTCTCTTGCACCACTCATAGATACTGACAAAGAATTCGAAGTGTTGGGAGACCAACTGCGTTTGTCATTCCAGAGATCACTCATACCTAACTAAGCATCATAATGCAGCTGCTACATTCTTACATCAGTTAACGGAAGATAATCTAATAGACACGGGAGCCTACACACCTTCCTGGGTGCGATTTACGCACTTTCAAAGCGTCTCTCATGCTCGACTTGATCGTGTGTAGGTTTCGACGAATCTATGGTCTCACATTCACAACTATGCTGTGAAGCCAATATGTTTTGCAGACAACTGTTTAGTAGCTGTCTCATGGGGCCCCAAAAGTTTTGCAAGCTTTCTCAGAACTGAGAACTGTGGAAACTTAATACACAACTTTTACGAGAGGAAAGTATTTTAAAACAAAGTGAAATAAATATACCTAGAGATAACACAATGTCCATAGCTTCCATTGTTTGCTCAATGGGAAATGATCAATGATAGAGTAATAAATGAATCGACTGCCATTATATGTGAGCTGTCTCAAAGAAGAAAAGCCGGAGAGCATTACCATCATGATCTACTTCACCAGCTGCACGCTTTCAAAAGCCAGGAATCAGGGTTGAGACAGCTCTCCATCCGTATTGCTTGATTCTCCGACAGCGTTATCGACTTCGATTTCAAGTAGATGATTCGCCGCGTTTGTTCAAGAAGTCCATGCTTAGAGTCACGTCTCGTTAAAGGTGTTGTTGGATAACGAATTTCGTAGGTGATGTACGGCCATGAACGGTAATTTTTGCCATGCACATTAGAGTTGGCGTGATTAGATGTCCTCCAGCCATCCGAATTTGAGGACCTTTCCATGCACTCCTAACTTTCTTCAACTGCGTGGCAAGGGGTCCACTCAGAACGGAAAAGTCGGCTCCTGTGTCAACTACGGCACTCACTGCGTGACTGCCGAGAACACATCGAAGTCAAAGGTTCTTCGTCTTGTGTTGCAGTTAACTATCGGCGTATTTTTTGCTTCCAGGCTTCACCGGGATTGCGGCGTCTAGTGGATATGTCTCCAAGATACTCATTCCGGTGACTTCACCGCCGACGGAGGATCTTCGTCAGTTCGACCAACAGCAACCGCACTTCCATTGATTGCTGCTTTGAGTTGTTCGGATGTGGACTTGGAGTCCGGCCCCGGGCTAGGCCAGTGTAAATGTATGGTCGGCGTTGCGGCGAGAGGTAGCGGCCTCGGTACCCTGAACGCGATGGCAGTCAAGAACTCTACCCAGTGGCGGCGAGGCAGTCGGCGATGTCATGAGCGGGCTACCCAAGCTATAGACACAGTGTGTTGACGGTGAAGTCTCGCAGTTCCAATCGCGGTATGGGCATCGGCGATATGCAAAGGCGGTTTCCCCGCAGTGCTTAAAAAGCGGGTGGTGGTGGGGGGGCGCGCCAAATGTCTGTCCTTTTAAGGGCGTTTCGCTGGTCGATGGGTACGCGGAGTGGCGGCGTCTGGCGACAGCGACATCGTTTCCAGCTGGGGCTGTGGCGATGGTGGTTGCACTCCAGTAACGCCAACTGCACGCTGAACTTCTTCTTTTACGATGTCGGTCATTGAGGCCACTTGAGGTTGCGACCTTGAAAAAACTTCTTCAGTTCCTCACGAATGACCGCTCTGATAGTCTCTCGCACACCGTCGCTGCCGAGCGCCTGTACCTCAGTGTAGTTTCAGGGGGTATATTGCCTATTCCTCACATTGAGCATCTTCTCAATGGTTGTAGCCTCGGGAGCAAATTCAGCACCCGTCTTGGGCGGGTTGGGTATCAATCCGGCGAAGAACTCTTGCTTGACAACCCTCACCAAGAAGCAAACTTGTTTATCTTCTGGCATGTAGGGCTCGGCGTGTCTGAACAGGCGAGTCATCTCTGTGAAAATCGCAATGTTTTCATTGGGTAGTTGTAGTCGGGCTTATAGCAGAGCTTCGAACCTTTTCTTGTGCATGATGCTCGTAAAGGTCCTCGGAAAGCAGCTACAAAACAGGTTCCATGTTGTCAGCGTCGACTCGCGGTTCTCGAACCACGGTCTGGCAGCGTCTTCAAAGGGAAGTATACATGCCACAGCGTGTCTTCGGAGTCCCAGGTATTGAAAGCCGCGATTCGTTCACAGATTTCCCGTTATCATTATTCGTTTTCTGACAATAATCTGTGGAATTTTGGTGAATCTTAAGTCACTTCCAGCAGAATGGGGCACGCTGGGGAAGCCATCGCGGTAGCTGACTTGGGCTTGATTGACTTGTGCTTGATTCCACTGGGAAGAGGTCGGTATTCGGGTAGCGCTCCTTGCTGCCTCGACAAGCTCGCTGGTCATTGCCGACGTTTTTGTTGTCCTCAGATTTCGGGCTTCGATGAAGTCTTTCCGGGGCAGGTCAGGAAATGAACTTACCAGCACCTCCAGAAGACGGTCGAAAAAGCTGGAAAACTGGGACTTATGAAATTAGTGTTTTATTGGGCGAACGTCTGCCCTAAAAAAAAAAAAAAAAAAGTTGTGGGTTCGGTTCCAAGCTGCGGCAATTTGTTTTTTCATCCTCTTTAATTTCCGTTAATTTATCGTTTCTGTATTTCATTTCTTAGACACAAGTAATTTACCCTATGTCCTCCTTTGTGTCAGTATTTGTTGGCTTCTTATGATAGGACATGAAAATCGCGCCCCTTGGTTAACGCCCTTTCTTCTCGTCTGAAAAACAGGATACAACTCAAAGAACGGCGATAGCGCCTAACTCTGTCGGTGATCGGTGAAAATCTGAATTGCCGGTCGTACGCGTCGGTTGTTATACCTGAGTCATGTAAGTTTCCAGAGTAATGGCTGATGCGCGCAGGTCTTCCAGAAAGTACGACATAATTCGCGTCGTGCGTAGTCAGATTACAGAAGTTTCGGTAACAAAAGGAAACAGATGGGACCATCGATAACATGAGAGAAGCCTCTGATACATGCAAGCGCGTCCTGCGCTGAGCGATAAAATTTGTTAGACGGTAAAAGCGGTCATACAAGAAAGATAAGCAAGTGCACGTGTGAATATTTAAAACGAGAAGCTGGTCGACCTTCGGCATATGGGTGGTGTCATCCTGTCGCGTCTGGTGTTGTCCTGATGTTATCGTGTGCAAGCAAGATGTGCAGAAGAAGACATCCACGCGCGGCCCCACACGTAATCCGCTGGAACCATAGTGCACGTGAACATGAGGCTATGAAACGGCATTGCAGCGATGCCGTAAAAGAGGGTCGAGCATGCATGCCCCTACCCCGTGTGAGATGAAGTTCAAGAGAGCGCGGAAAATCTGTACGAGGAGGAGCACATTATGCGACGTCGTAAAAACGGTGCTGCTGAGTACACTAACTGCAGTCCTTTTCTGCGTGAGCGGTGCACTCTGCTTTTGCGAGTAGTATTAGATCTTTTATTACATATTGTTACGTTGCAGAAGCCACATATAAACATATATTTAGAATATATACAAGAGAGACAACGATGCAAAAATAGAATGGTTGTCTAGACCTATTCCACCTCTACACGACAAATCGACTTATTCTGACCAGCTCCACTCTTGGTTGCACCGTAACCTAACCCTCGCCTTTAGAGACGCCGTCTCGGTGCTAACTATAATGAATGTGAATTTGCGACAATGTAGGATTTCAGCCAAGATACATGCAGAACGACTGTGGGGACACGCGAGTTCAATGAAGGAAAGCTTGTAACTCACATCGCCAAGCTTACTCAATATTGTGTATGGCCCTGTGTAGCGCGGCAGCAGCTTTTCAGACAACCCGACGCGGCAACGCGGCAACGACGCGGCTAAGAGGCACTTGGATGATCTCAATTGGAGGCCGGCGTGTCGGAAAACAGCAAGAATAGCTGATAGACCTCAATATGACATGTGAAAGTTGGTGAAAAGGCTATGAATTGGCCTAGATAACACAGAGATGTGGACCATTTACAGCCGCGAAGCAAGGAGTTCATCAATATTTCGAAGGTAGACGGGCATTACAAACGCTAAAAGGAATAACCTTGAATTAGTAGAGGCTGTCATGTGTGACGAATGCAGTTTTCTCACGGTACATGTGGTCTATGGAGATTTAGCAGCCGCCTGATTGGGCGTATATCGATGAAATGTACTTGGCTCCATGCAAACAGTCCAAGGAATATTTGCGCGTGATTTTGGGGAGGTGTCTCTAATACATACAATAGCGGCCACTGCAGTCCTTCTTGGCAAGAACCCGAGACGACCACGGACTGCAAGATGGCTAGATAATGCCTTTAGTCAACATGTTTTAAACTTCTCGGTGTATCACTTGTCTTTCAGCATGTGAGACACGGTACGGCCGATGACGTATCGGATTGACATCGCCAGTGCAATACGACGGCTGGCCACTGATGTCTGAGCTAAAGGGTGGGTGTCAAGATGAAAATGTCGCGGCAAGTTTTCAGGAGACGGGGGAGGTCAGAAGTCTGTGCCTGAAGAATGTTAGGTACAATCATATTGTGTTCATCTGTGAGAGTATGTGAATCGGAGGTTCCTGTAGAGGGCGACGAAATTTAAGCGACAAGATCCGATATCTCGAAATTGTTTAAAGCTTGATGTCACCCAATAACATGCCTCTGGGAAAAAATTGAGCCGAGCAGTTAAAATTAAGGAGAGTAAGCGAAGTCAGATGGCCTGTCACTGTGCACGGTATGGGGAACGGCTAAATTACTGTCAAGCAGTATGCCAGTGGTGTGAAATCGTACATAGACGCCGTCAGGAACAGATCGGAAAGACAGTAGAGTGACGTACGTAGTAGCTTGATTTGAGACGCGGATGTCGTTGGGAGAGACTCACCATTGTTGTGTGAGCGGTGGACTAAAGCAGCCGTAGGGCAGTTCAAGCAGAATGAGACTAGCGGCGCAACCAAAGAAAGCTGAATGGGACGATAAAAAAATCAAACCCAAGTATACCTTCCTAAGGGCATTATTACAAAACGGCAAATAAAACAGTTGTTAAGCGTTCCGTGATGCCAATGCGAGCGGCGCGCATACCAAGCACGGTAGACGTTTCTGCACCGGTGACGCGGAGGGTGCGTGATGCAGGGTGTGTGACAACTGTGCTCAGGTGTCGGCGCAGTTGGGCACTGATAACCGTAAGGTGCACGCCAGTGTCACTGAGCGCTAGGACACTGACGCCATCCACTAAAGCTTCCATCTAGTTCTGTTCGGTCGGCAAAGTGATCAGAGGTTATTGCGGTCAAATCATCAATGTAGCGTCACGCCCTGGAGCAGCATCACTTAGTTTTCCGGAGACGGGCATGGGGGTTGCATCGGGGATGGCGGACGGTGCGCCTGCTGTGGGCCGTGGGCCTGCGGCAATAGCGACTATGGTCGATGAGCTGGTGGTGAACGGGACTGGTGACGTCGGAAATACGACGGCGACTGTTCCTAGGAGCATAAGCGTCATTGCTTGGCTGTCGATATGCCAACGGAGGCTGGTAACGAGGCTCGCTCTGTTCGGGGTGAATCTACGCCTTACCTGGCACTTTGTGAATCTACGCCACTTTGTGTATGAACGGCATTACCGGCCGTATTTTGTTGTTTTGCTTAGTTTTATTACATTTAGATTTTCTTATGATTTCCTAGTTCAGAGCTGTCAGGTAAAAAGGGCGAAACTACAAGTAAAGGAACCTGAACCAGAACCTGAATTTGAAGCTTTCAGCATCTGGTGTAAAACAGAGCAGATGCAAGTTTTTTGTCACTAAAATCGCACAAGGTCGGAATGTCATTCCTCGCCATAGTGTCACAAACGGAATGCTGGCAATGAATGTGTCGATGCATTCGCAGTCAAAGCATGAGTGCCCAAACATATTTGACTCGTTGCCATTTGCAAATGTTAATTCAATTCGCAATTACTTCGAAAGTGAAATGACGAACATTAAAAGTGGCTTAATACATTTATAGAATGCTTCTACTACTCTTTGCCGCATGCCTAGGTTCTTAAGCTCATTAAAAGAGTGCATAATCTTTGACAATGGCGAACAAGGCTTCATAGATGGTTGCATTTTTTTGATAGAAGCTTTTCCCTAGTCGCCTTTTATTTGGAATTGACCTTCCTTTCATGGCACGGTAATACTTTCGGCCCAAAATCTGGTGCGTGCATTGGCTCGTGTGTGGCACTTATTATCAGTTACATTTTTGGGGTATTTTTTGACAGAAAACAAGAGCATCATCTCAGAGAAATTTCATGTGATGTTTTACGTGTTTTACAGGTGGTGTTTATCCCGTGGTTCACGATAGTGTATTGAGTGTTTTTAACGAATACGGTATGCGCCTAACCTTCACGTTTCAGGTTTGGAAAGATAAGCAGCTTCAGTATCTTGACATTTCTTAAATCCTATGTGCAAGATATCCTTGCTGGCTGTATAACCTAGATATGCGAAACTTATCCTGAGCTATAATTACGACCACGCTAAGACTGTAAAAAGGGCACTCGCAAGTACTTTACAGAATCCAAACCTTAAAAAATCATCTTCACATATGTCAAAGCCAGCCTTTAATGCACAGAATAAGCATTTAGTGTTCAGACATTTGTACTCACTGGTATTCTTTTCTTGTGTTTGACTGGTTCTTGTATTTCTGTCATAAACTAAGATTCCCTAGATGCTCTGCCGTAAGAACGGAACGGCGGTTTCCTCCGCCGCCGGCTTCCTCGCACTCCGAGACTCTTCTCAAGTTTACAAGTTTGGTTGTCTTCCCGGAGGGGATATCTCGGTGCGGGAGGCGGGGCTGTGGGATGCTGGGAGAGCGGGCGGAGGCAGAGCGACCCGGAGAAGCTGGTGCGCAAGCAACCTTTAACGGCCGCTCTGACGAGATATTGAGGTGCTAAAGGAAATTCTCTTATTTGTAAAACTGTAACTTGAAGAATATTCAACAGCATGTGCACCAAACGGCAATGCCTTCTTGAACAATCAGTTAATGACTACAATAAATAATTATTAAAACAACAACTATTGCTGCCGAAACCCGGGAAAGGATTAAACAAGGCCATGGAGAACCATCGATCCGACCCGACAACGATTCACTGAGCAACGAGGATTGATATAAAGAAGAAAATAAAACGTAAAATCATTCGAGATCAGGTTACACATTTCACCAAAGAAGCGGACGAACTCCTGGGCGTCACTTCTGCTGTCAACTTGAAAGAGGTGAGAGAGAGAGAGAGTAAAACTTCATTCAATGTAAATAAAATAGGGCAAGGTGGTTGGAGCCCCTATTCCAGGGCCCCATTGGCACGAGCGGCTCGCTGGGCTCGGTCCAGAAGAGCCAACTGGCTCTCCCGACCCTCGTCCGCAAGCCATGCCTCCAACTGCCTATTCCTCATTAGTGGATGTTGGTGTAATATGGGACTATCTATGTGCGGAGGCCTCCTGGGGCACTCCCATGTTATGTGTTTTAGTGTGGGTGTGTTTGTGCACCACGGGCACTCGTCAGTGAACCTCGTGGGGTGTACTCTGTGTAGGTGGTGCAGGTTGCGGTATGTATTCGTCTGAATACGACGCCAGTCCCTCTTCTGTTGGCTGTTTAAATAGGAGTGAGGATGTCCAAAACGTCTCCACTCCTGCCTTTGCTGTAGGAGGATGTCACGAGAATTCGGTGGAAGGTCGTCGCTAGGCCATGCCGTTGCTCGTACGTTTAATACTCGAGCAACACGGACTGCCCTCGCGTTTCCTGCCAGTCGCTCGTGTGCCGGACATCATACGATAGTGTGGTACCCCTCTAGTTGAGTGCCTAAAATTCTGATTTTTGGTTTTGGTGCCATTATGTAAAAACAGGCGGCAAGCCGCTTGTGAGTTGGATAATATGACAGCCGAATTGGTTTGGCGCTCGGCGTCCTGAGTGGCCAAGGCGATGGCTGCAGCCTCTGCCACGCATGCCGAGGCAGTTTTGAAGGATGCCGTTGTTATGTTGTTGTTGCATGTAGAGACTATGGTGAAAGTGTCTGATCTGGCTCGACTGGCATCCGTATAATACACCCCCAGTCCAATGCCAAAACGTTTGTGAGGCGTCTTTACCCTGGCTCTGCGTCGCCGGGATGGTACTCGGGCTGCATGTTTTTGGGAATTGGGGCCACCGCGATGTGCGATCGAACGTTGCGGTTTATCTGTGCCGTTTCCTCTCCGCCATACTGGGGTCTCAGGGGAAAGCCTAACCTCGCCAATACTTCCTTGCCCTGAGTTGAAGAACAAAGTCGTTCTTTCTGGGCATATAACGTCGTGACTGCGTACTCGTCAAAGGTATTGTGCAGGCCCAGTCCCTCGAAACTCTCTGTGCTAGCGCATTCGGGAATGTCAAGGCGGTTTGGAAGGCTTTTCTTATTATTGTGTTTGCCTGTATAATCTATTGGTTTGTCAAGGCCTGATACGGAAGGGCGTATGTGATTCGGCTAATTACGAATGCGTGAACCAGGCTGGTGTTCTCCCCCTCAGTTAGGCCGTCTCTGCTTCTTGCCACTCTCCGTATCATTCTGGCCACGTTTCCTGTGACCGCCTTTAGTTTCTGAAGGGTGTGAGATGTTCCAGCGTTCTGCTGTATCCACATCCCCAATATTCTGAGTGTCTCCACTTCACGTATTGGCGCCCCGTCGAGAGTCAGAGTCAGTGGCACCCAGTCCTTCTTTCTTGCGTATCTCGCACGCACCCGAATGAATTCCGATTTTTCGGGTGCGCATGCCATGTCCGCCGCCCTGGCGTATTCCACGACTGCGTCTATGGCCTTTTGAAAAGTTCCTTGCTTGTCCCCGTAGAACCCCTGGTGAGCCCAGAACGAGATGTCATCGGCCTATATCGCACAACCGAAATTCGGGTGTTTATCTAGCTTCAGGGCTAGCTTTCTCATCCCTACATTAAATAGTAGTGGAGAAAGTACAGCTCCCTGAGGGGTACCTCTGTCGGGACAGTTGAAGGTGTTGGACCTCGTGGAGCCTAATCCGATTGTGGCCGTGCGGTCGCTGAGGAATGAGCGCACGTAGTTATAAATTCGCGTTCCGCAGTTCACAGCTTCCAGTCCCTCCAGAATAGTGTGAGGATAGATGCTGTCGAAGCCCTTTTTGATGTCCAATGCCAGTGCAAATTTATCGTCCGACCTTCTGGTGGGGTGCAGGACCTCGTGCTTTAGTAATAGAAAAACGTCCTGCGCTGACACGTGGGGTCGGAAACCGAACATGTTGGAGGGGAACATGTTGTTTAGCTCTATGTGGTTCGAGAGCCAGACCTGCACAACCTTTTCAAAGAGTTTCCCCGCGCACGACGTTAGGGAGATGGGTAGAAGGTTGTTGATGTTACGAGGCTTACCTGGTTTTGGAATAAAGATAATTTTTTTATTCCTTCCATTCTTCTGGAAGGACGCCGTCCTCTGTCCAGACCGTGTCGTTAAAGAATGTGGTGAAGCTCTTTAGCGTGTTGTCACTTTGATTGCGAATCACTGCGTTCATGACCTGTCTACCCCTGGGGTCGTGTTTTTCTTGAAGGAGTGTGCCGCTGCGTAAACATCTTCAGTGGTTATGGGGGCGTCTAGCTCCGGTTGGTCCTGACCTTCGTAAACGGGTTTGGTGGATTGCCCGGTCGATACAGTTCCTACGTATATCTGTTTAATTTTGTCTATCATGTCAGCTTCCCGACCTTCAAACTCGTTTTCAAGGAACTTGAGTGTGCGATTCGCGACTGTTTTTGTTCCTCCCGGGTCAGTCATACTTCAAAAAATGCGCCATGTTTTCTTTGCAGTCAACGTGCCCCGAAGCGAGTCGCTGAACTGACGGCAATTGCTGTCGCTTAACTTTTGTGCGCATTCGTTAGCTTCCTGCGCTAGCTGAGCTATCCGTATCCTGAGTTTGCGATTAAGCTTCTGCCTTTTCCATCTTTTTTGAGGCCTCTCCGGGCTTCCCAGAGATGCAAGAGGTGACGATCCATAGAGGGAGCCTCCGTTGTCGTTTCAATTGTTTTTGTGCCCCCAGAGGGAATAACTCTGATCCGCTCGGCCCATTCTCCTAAGTCTGTTATGCTGCCGATTGTTTTCTCTTTTTCACGAAATTTGATCCTGTCGGATAGCCTTGCCTTGCCAATAGCTCTTCAAATCATGGCTGCATTAACAGATATGCTTAAGATACAGTGATGGATTCCTAGGTTTTCACCTAGGTTCGTCCATCACGTCTTACTTTCGTTGTTGGTGAACCTGAGATCGGGGGAAGTGTCCTTGGACACGCTGTTCCCGATTCGCGTTGGGAGATCCGGTTGAGTTAGCTGGAAAAGTCCGTAGCACTCAACAACATCTGCTAACAAGATGCCCTTGGGATTGTCTCTACTGTAGGCCCAGTTAGAGTGTTGTGTGTTAAAGTCGCCTAACAATATTAATTTGTCCCTACCTTGAGCGAGTCGCACCGCGGTGGGCACCACGTTTTCGAAAGCCGCCTGTTTTTGTCTGGGAAAACTACAGACGTTGACAATTATTGTTTTAGGTTTGTCCCTTTTCTGCGGCCAAATCGTGATTATCTGGTGCTGAATAGGTTCCCGAAAAAATTAATTTATGCTAATCGCGACATCCGTCTTTGCAAACGTGGCTGCTTGAGGGTAGTCAGGGTGAGCATAAAGCTCATATCATTTTAGTTTTTGATTTTGTTTCCCTATTTCCTGAATACAGGTAACGTCGGGAGGGATGGGCGCCGATTCTATGTAGTGCGTGAAATTAGCCAATTTAGTGTGTAGCGTGCAGCAATTCCATTGTCAGATTTCAATGTGTCCGGTCTTTGCGTTGTTTGCCATATTTTCCAAGGATATTACTGTCACTATCAGTGTGCTCTATAGCTGTCGGTGTCCTGGTAGGAGCTCCCGGACTTTGACTGACCCTCTGTCGGGGGACGAATGCGGCTTTTGTTTGCACATCCTCTACATTCGTTTGGGTTTGTTTAGCTGTGCGAACATTAGTTGCATGTTTTGTGCTAACTGTTCCAGCATTACCGATTGAGCGCTGGAGGCGGTACTTTCTTGCAGTGATGTCTGCGGCGGTGATTTGGAAGTGTGGTCCGCAATTTGTATGGGTTGCTGTGATGGGCTGTTGTTTGACATGCGCTTAAAAGCTTCAAACTCGGCTCGTAGCTTGGCTAAACTGTTTCGAAACATTTTGTTTTCTTCTACTATTTTCTTGTACTCTGGGTTTTGTTTGATTGGTGTAGGTGTATTCTTAGCACTGCCAATGAGTGATGCGACTTGCGCCCAGCTCACCTGGTTATTTTGTGGGGTGCTGCATGCCAGTAGGATCCCTGGTGACTTGCTTCTTTTGGCCTCCTTCTTTTTTTGTCTGATCTTGCTGCTGAGGCACCTTGGGTCGGGATGCCGACCGTCTCCTCTGGCCCAGCTGCCCGGAACACGATCAGCTCCGCGACGGCGAGCGGGTTCGGGAGCGGCTGCGACGATCCATAGCCGGAAGGAACGCCAGCTCGAAGTCCTCTTCTTCGATGGCGAACCACCGTACCTTGGTCTTCGTTGGTTTCTTTGGCCGTGGTCTTGATATCTGCCTGACTGGCTTTAGTCTTTTGGGACATCGGCGGTCACCCGTTGGATGATCACTCCCACAAATGGCGCATTTGGGGGTGCACGTGTGTCCATCGGCAGGTTCCCGCAACCCGCACGAGCGGCGCACCTGTACGTCGGGCTGTGGACATACGTCGGTACGATTTCCCACGCTGCCACAGATACGGCAGAATTGTACCGCATTTCGGTAGGGTGTGCAGAGTTTCTCTCCCTCGAAGTAATAAGCACACCTCGGCACATGGCTGCCGTAGAACGTGGGCAAAGCACTTAGTGAGTAGCCCATCATTCTTGCGACGATCAACTCCAGTCCCTGCGTTCGGATACGGAGGTTCGATCGCAGCACGTCAGAAGGGCTGTGTGCTTCTATCCCGTGGATTACTCTCCGCGTCGTGTCTTCTCCTGCCGTAACGTAAGCATTGACCGGGTATTATCCGTTGGTGTTCAAAGATTTAATGGCTTCCATGACCTTGGCCGTATCCCGACTCAGGGTGGATATCACTGCAATGTTCGAACCTAACTTGATTCTTGGAATAAAATTGTTGTCGGTGGTTCTGTCGTCGCACGCCTCCATGACGGCTCTTGCCAGGCTCTGACTGGTAACATTCTTGATTGGTAGCCCTTGGTGTGGTCTAATGGCCACCTTCAGGTCACTCTTAGGTAGCTGTGGAAGACGCTATAGTCGTGGGCGCCCGCGATGCGCCATGGGTTTGCACGAGTTCGTAATCGGACCTGATGCTAGTGCACTTTCTTGCGCGGAGCGGCGCTGCTGAGCGAGATTTTTCTTTTCCTTCAGGGAAAGAACGCGCTCCCATCCGGCTTCCACTATCATTTCATTGACCGCGGTAGCGGTTTGCATGTTGTTGTTGATCGTAGCTGGCTCATTGCATTCGTGGTGCGGTGTTGCAACACCCACCTGAGATGCAGTGAAATCTATCTGTTCTTCAAGTCGCGACGTTGTAATAACTCACGGGTTCGATGTCGCAGCCGGAGTTCTTAAGGCCGCCATGCTCGAGTGCACGCTCGCCCGCCGGCGCCGCTCCCCTAACTAAAGTTAGGGTTAGCAGTTCGCCACGTTCTGAAGGTGGAAAATCGGCCGTAAGACGTCGAAATATGATCCGACTGACCTGCAGTTAGTCTCCACAGACGCCGGACCACTTCTTGGAGATGGTGGTGATCGTTTCGGGCCGGTCCCAGAAGGTGGTCCACCCAAAAAACCAAACATGCGTAGCCCGATGTGAGCGCAGCCGTTTAGAACGGCGTCTTCTTCTTCTTCTGAACGAGGTGAGCGTTCCTACAAAACGTGTCCAGCTTGCCGAGCAACAACTAAAGGATGTAGATGCCGCGATAGAGCCTCATCTCAGAAAAGAGGACGTAGAAAGTAAACACAAAACGATTTTAGAATGCAGTGACAAAATCACAACTCATATCGCCAAAGTCGATTATACAATAAAGTTGTGCTCCCAACAACCGGAAATGAGAAGCGCAAGCCAAAACGAATCAACGATCCAAAACGCCCCAGCCGAGCGAATTCAAAGAACAAAGCTCCCGAAGTTGGAGCTACTGAAGTTCGATGGGAAAATAAAGGACGGCCGACTGTTCTTAGAGCAGTTAGCGGTCACTATTCATGAGAATGCAGAGCTGAGTAATATCTACTAATTCAACTACTGAAAATCGCTGCTCGGTGGAGAATGTGCCGCAGTGATTGCCGGTCAACAGGCGACTTCGTACTGCTACGCTGATGCCACCAACCTCCTGCAGAAATGCTTTGGGGGCCCTTCTGCTTTGATACAGGGCCAAATGCAACGCGCCATAGCCACAAAACTAGTCATTCTCCAAAGAAAGTGCGCGATTTCCTTCGTATGTTTCATTGCATTCAAGCACATATGAGAGGCCTGCCATTACTAGGTGCTGGAACGGAATCATACGAAGCGATCCTCTACCTTGTGCTACTCTGCACACTCCCACGAAAGTTGGTGTTGAACTACCATCGGTCAGGGCCAGAGAAAAAAAAAAACAGGTACAGCGCCTGACCTAGGCCGAGAATGACGACGTTTCCACAACGACTTCATCTTCGTAAGAATCCTCCCACCGAGTGGCACTTCATCAACTCTGATTCTTCGAGCTGGAACTGGGGAGCCTAGAACGAACCCTGGAGGACCAGCCGGACAACACCAGTAAGCCACCCGCCAAATATAACACAAAAACGCCGCAACGAGGAAATGCCCTCACCTCGTCTGCCGCAGCATTGCATGGCACCGCAGCAGGCACGGAGTGCAAACTCTGTGATTCAAATGCCCGCAAAGCCAAACGTGCTATGCCAAATTATATATCAAAGAGAACAAATTCATTGTTACAGCAAAGGGCAGCTCTTTTCGCTGTACAAAGCATGGGCATATTTCAACGACTGGCAGAGTCAAGGTTACCTGCAAGGAATGTGAATGGATACATACAACTACGATGTGCAATCCTGTGTTCAACGATGTAGCACAGGCACAAGTAACTATCGAAAAGAACACCGAACACGTCGATTTGCATGTCTCGGAAACTGGAGAACATTTCACGACTATAACAGCCCTGATGCCAATTGTCACAGCAGCGACCAATCGAACGAATAAAAGGAAAGTTTCAAGGAGCGCTAGCCAACAGACATTCATGATCAAAGCATGATCCACAACGCTCAGATGCAAATTACTCGGCATGGAAACACTGTCAGTCTGAGTTCTTGGCAGAACGTACAGCCAATGCACGTTCCACAGGGTTGAAGTGTGCCGTGTCAGTGCGGACAAAGACAGAGTATATAAGATTGAGGCGTTAAAAATTCCTTCGATATGCGAGCAGGTCATTTCTTATCCTACTGAAGAAATCAAGGCAACCTTTCTCGAGATTTCACTACCTCTAGGTGGCGATGCACCGCAGGGTGACAATCCTATTATCCAGGTGTTACTTGGATCGGACTATCTTTGGGATTTCCTCACGTGGAAAGTAAATAGGCTAAGCAGTGCTTTGTCAGTATTGGTTACGCTTTTCGGATGAGCAATTCAAGGAAAAGCCTTTAGCTAGTGCCCTACAAGTGACTGCTGCCAGGCATTTTTGTTTGGAGGACGAATCAAGTTCAGATTATGTTCAAGGACAGATCAAGTTCAGGACAGATCAAGTTACGGCGCCAATTTTGAAGTCTCTCTGGCAGCTTGAAGTGAACATGAAAGGATTTCTTCTACAGAAGACTGCGCGCTTGCATTAGTCTCTGGGACTGTTCTCCCCATACACAATGAGAGCCAAGGCTCCTTTCCACGAAATATGGAAAGAAATTCTGCCGTTGAAGCAGCCACTGCCAGACCACCTGCGAAACAACTGGATCAAATGGTGTAAAGGGCTCACTTCTCATCGTGATGTCGAGGTCCCTAGGGCATATGACGTTGGCGCTGAAAAGAAATCGGCGCTTCGAACGCTGCATAGTGACACGTGTACTTGTTTGTCTTTGTCGGGCGACACGTGTCACCGCCTAACAAATGTTTTCACACAGCGCAGGACGCGCCTGCATGTATCGGAAGTTTCTGGAATGTTATCAATGCTTTCATCCGCTGTCTGTGACCGAACCTTGTGTAATCTGATTGCATGTGTGCGCGACGTGGAAGCAGAATTTGTGAAAGCATGCGGGTCCCACCGGTTACCCTAGAACATCGAAGACCGATGTATAGAAGCCGATGCGCTTGACCCGCTGATCAGATTTTCGACGATCGCCAACTTTATTCACCGCTGTCGTTGCGCTATAAGTGTAGCCTGATTTTGTGGGCGCAGGTTCGCCCAATAAAAGTTAGCTTTCTCTGTTACAGTATTGCTGCTGTGTTCTTCAATGTCACCACCACGTGACAATATTTTTGCTGACGCCAGGCCCAAAGCTTATGGTGCTGCAGTTTATCTCTGCACAGAGATGGAAACTGGCGCACACCGCTCGACGCTTGTGCTGGCTGAATTTCGTGTAGTGCTACTGCAAATGAGCACACTCGCGAGACTGGAGCTAATGGCAGAATTGCTATCATCCCAACTCTGCCAATTGGTGCCGTCGAATCTAAATTTGGTAATCGATAATTTCTACCTATGGACTGATTCTATGATTGCACTAAGCAGGATTCGAGGGGATGCAACGATATGGAGATAAGTTCTGCAAAACCGCGTCACAGAAATTCAACAAAACACCGACACTGTGGCATGGCGACAATACGAAGAACTTTCTGTCCATTGAATACGACACAGAAGGAGCGATACCCTGTTGTGCTACCCAAGTGACATTAGTACACTGTGCTGCTACTGCAGCGGGTGCACCGAGAAAATCTCGACTCCGCGGACCGACACCCACTCGCGCAATTGATCGAACAGTTCTGGATTGTGCGTGCATACCAGGTGGTGAAAAGTGTTTTGCGGCCATGTGTTGCGTGTACTTGTTTTTGACGATGTGACAGGAATGCTCCCACCTGACCGGACAACCAAGGTGCTCGGAATTGACTTCGCCAGCCCCCTTTTTTGTGAAGGAGAAATGCGCAAGTGAAATCGTACAATGTACTCTTTACGTGCGCGGTGACTAGGGTAGTGCATCTGGTACTCGTAAAGGAAAGGAATACTCAAAGATTCTTGAAGGCATTCCGCCGTTTTTTGTAGCGTAGCGGGCTGCGCCAAATCCTTTACTCGGACAATGCAATCTCGTTCAAGCGCGCTTCAAGACGCGGTCGCACTTTGCAAAGTCCTGTGGCACCCTGAGGCATTGAGTTATTATGGCAGTGCCAGCATCGAGTTGAATTGTATTAAGAGCATACACCATGGTGGGGAGGTTTCTACGAACGACTAGTACACCGCGTAAAAACTGCTTTGAAAGAGATGATCGACCGCCAGTGTCTTGACTTGGTTGTTCTGTCGACAGTACTAGCCGAGGTGCAATCATTCATAAATTCCAGAACCCTGACCGACGTACCAGACGACCAAAACAATGGCACCCCGCTAATTTCGGCCAGTTTCCCTACTTTGCAGACACCTCACGGCCCTGCCAGCAACTGAAACCCGAGCGCTGGGTTCGAATGCCTCTTCCCTTCGAATATTTCGGAAGAAGCAAAAGCCGATGCCTAACGTATTCTCGCAAGCCTGGCAACACGAGTACCTACGGCAAATGCTCTGGATCTATGCGTCTAAACAAACTGAAACTGAGGGACCCAAAATCGGAGACGTAGTCTTGGTATGGAGAAATATTCCCCGCCTTCTATGTAAACACGGGGCCATTTGCTCGCTTTCCCCGAGAGAGGAATGCCGCAGGGCAAACTTGTGAGGCGTCCAGTTCAGCGCTTATACCCGCTGGAGATTTGCGAACCATAGAATGAGCGAGCCAATTGGGCGGGGCAGTGATGAGACATTTTTTATTGACTAGTGTCTGACTGGTTCTTTTGTTTCTATTATGAATTGAGATACTCCCGATGCCCTTCTGAAAAAACAGAATGGCGCTTCTCGCCACGACGGTATCCTCTTACGCAGAGACTCTGCTCAAATTTACAACTTTGGTGGGGCTTGCTGGAGGAGGATGGGGAGGCTGGACTGTGAAAAACTGGGAGAACGGACAGAGGCAGAACGACCCAGAGAAGCGAAAGCACCTTGCAAAGGCCGCTCTTGCTAAATCTTCGTATGTTAAAACTGCTCTTATTTGTGTAACTGAAACTTGAAGAATGTTCAACAGCATGTGCAACAAATGGTAATGCCTTCCTGAACCATCATCAACGAATAAAACGGTTAAGTATTACAACATTTAGTGGGCGTTGGCATTGCCCAGCACTGTCATCCCCTCTGTTTGTGAAAGTGTTGGTTCCAACATGAAATACGCTCATAGGAAACCTGAATGTAATAAACCTAAGCGTAAGAATAGATGTGCGGTAATTCCTAAGGTACAGATATGGCGCATGGCCTAAAGAATGTTGGTAGCAGGTATGACGTAGATGTCCTGTTTTCTGAAAAAGTAACGTAGAATACATCGGCTTTAGTGTTGACAAAATGCTAACAGATGACAAGGCAAAGGGCGTATGTACAGTGAACAATGTCAACAATTGCACTACATGTTTGAAAGAAGTTGTGTATGTCATTCCGCTGAAGTTTGGCAATGAATATTCAAAAAACCGCACAGCTACATCTTTCTGAGAATTTCGAATCATCTACCTGTGTAGAAGCTTACACTACCTTCATACACGCAAGCCATATGGTGAGACAAAAAGCAGAATACCACATAAGTATAGGGAGGTGTGGCGGGGTCGCATGTATAAGTGAACTGTCGCTCATTCCTCACGTGAAAAAAAAATCTTTATTTAGGTCAGTAGTGATACTTATATTACATCTAAGCTGCAGGTACTGTTTTTTTTATTTCGGATCGTATATGCGTGAAAACTTGCTCAATAAAAGATCGCTTGTGTGACAGCGCCCTTCTTGTCGTATTTCTTTCTTCCGTTTTGTCCCTATCCTTTTGCGCAGTTGCCAAAATTACTAATACAGGATATGTGTGTCGGGCCCTAATATGACTCAGAAATTTGAGAAAGAAAACTCACTCAGCCGAAGTGCTAGAACCGGCTTGCTGACAGATTTAATCTTACTGTACTTTTTATTGTATACTGCGCTAGTTACCTCGTCATCTGGTCTACACGTAGGAAGAAAACAGATGCACTTCAATTCAATTCAATTTTTATTTTTCCAGAAATAATAGGTCCTGGAAAGGGTCAAGAGCTAAAAGCTCTCGACAGCTTGGCTAGAACTTGCAACTTAGAACTCGCATTCTCAGCAATGCATCGCCAATTGGGAAGAACTAAGGGATCCTTTCATTGCAGCAAGGTAATATCTTATGCCCACATTTAGGTACCGGCTAGTCTGTCCTGCTACACACGACCGCCAATGAGTGGAATGGAATATATAACCTCCTCATATCGGATCATCCTGGTGTCCTGCCTTGTTGAACCCATTGTTTGGTTGTGCCGGCTTTCCATTGTGCGTCCGAGCTGCTGCACAGCTCGCAGCAATTTTCTTCTTAGCCGAAACTTTTTGACGTGTATTTAGGGGATTCCTTTCAGTCTGTGGGCGCCCATTGTTCTTAGTGTATCTCTAGCGAGTGTACTCGATTTCTTTTGAGTGTATGGGCTGACTACTATATTATTTTGTTTTATTTCTTTCCCCCAGAATTCGTGTTTCCTCCTGATATCTCTTGATTCCCAGATGCATTTTGCCACGCCAGAGATAGTCTGGCACTGTCTAAGTACCCAGAATTCACCAGTTGGTTAATGTGTACGGCGGCACATTCATTCATAATGCGCAAACAGGGTTCACCCATGACTCGCCACCGGCTAAAAACCACGCGGTTTATCTTCTAAATTTTCGATTGCACGAAGTTGAATTCACCACTGGTTTAGTAAATTTGGGGTAAGAGGGCAACCAAGTTTCCTCTTAAGTGAAGGGCATGTTATCGAATTGCAATTTATTTTCAAAGAGGAATTTTCAGAGAGGAATGCTTTGATAGGCGGTAAAACCTTGTAAACATATACACACTAACTAAATTACCAAGCATGGTGTCACGCGCGCACCAGCAAAAATGAACACATCTAGCTCGGTGACCGCGGAAAGTCGTCAAAGCGCAGGCGTGAGGAAACGTGGCAGCAGCAGCGAGAGAAATGACATTTGTGCTGCCCGTCGCTTGCGCGAGAAGTGAGCGCCGAGAACACACATCACGCACAAAGCTACGAGCCGCCTACGCTACTAGACTTTGCCCCCAACGCAGGTCGCTTTTAAGATGCGGCCGCGCGACCACGCGCGGCGGACACATGTGCATTTGCAGCCGGAGCACAACGCCGCCTCTTGTCCCCCCTCCTCGTGGTGCATCGCAATGTTGGGTGAATCGCAACTTTGGGTGCCTCGCGCATGACAGGAGACGGTGCACTTCCTGCCCGCTTTCATTTCTTTCACGCAGGCCAGATTGCACCGTGATCATAGGCTGTGATTGCACGTATTCACTCGCACATACAGGGTAGGGCGCGTGGTGACAGTGTTTTCACCCTTGGACTTTATACAGAACCTGACGGCGACGGCGAATGCGGAAACGCGCTCGGATTGTCTATATAATTTTTATCGCAATAAAAAGTCACAATATAAGGTTTCATATTTTTTCATATTTAGCCTAAAATAGGTTGACGGAGCGTGTTGCACCTCTTCCTGCTCGGGCAATGCTATCAAAGTATATAAGGCCACCGCCAACCATGCCACAGACGCTTCCTTTAATAATGTGTCAGGGGCGCGTACACGTAGCCATTCCATTGAACGGCCACCTCCCGCACAAGTTCGTTATAAGGCCGGGGACCAGCTGAGTAGAGACCGCGGTCCTACAGAAAACAAGGACCACCGCAACACTGCTGTCTTAGCCTGCGTGCGCGAGGTTTCGCATTCAATGTAACTTGTGGCGGGAATAGTTAAAGTGCGCATTATTTATCCACCTCCGCAATAAGTGTGTCACCTGTGTGGCATGCGTAAGAAGGTGAACGCTTTATTAGGCAGGCCTAAAGCGAGCGACACGGAAGATGCGAATGTATTTTATCCGCCCCGCTGAAGAGCCGAGTACAAAGTACTAATGTAGAGAGGTGGATCGTATATTGCGCAAAAGGGGTGGTGCCTAAATGACCATTTCAGAGACACGAAGGCACCCTGAAGTTCGCCCCAAGTAGCATAATGGCTTTGCAGCGCTACTGGTGTGGATGATGCCCGGTGATGCTCTCGTGATGCACACGAGAGGCTGGTGCCACACCTTGTACTCAGTGAATGTGGCATTTTGTTTCGACACCAATGTCAACGCATGTGCGATATTTTTGAGGTGTCGGAATTGTGTATGAGAGGGACACTTATGCCAGCAACCCAAATGCGTTCCTCTCGCGGTTCGTTATTTCATAAACTAATTGGATTCAGATTGTTTGTATTTTTCTTGTTTTCTTTCTTTTTGTAATTTTTATTAAGTAAATACATTTATTGAGGTGCTTGCATTTTTATCCAGTAAAGTTAGTTCTCTTGGTTTTCAATTCTACATTCCTTTATTCTCCTTTCATCCTAGCCCCGCTCACTGAACTCAGTCCTTAGTTACTGTATGCGTGCCTTATCTAAAATTCTCCATAGGTCGGTAAGTCTTTCAACCTTCAAGCTTACGAAAAGCTCTGGCGCATCCCCATCATGCCATTTCTTTTCGCTTCCAACGGAGGATGCCTTGCCTAGTCGTTTTTCTTCGTCTGACCAAAATTATTTCCTTCCTTCCCTTCTCTCTGTCCTGGTTCTGGCTCGGCTCACGGCCTGCTCTCTTTTCATGTTCTCTTAATAGTATATATTTTGTGTCTTGCAAAATAGACCTTCAGTTTTAACTCGGCGTTGAATTTACTTCATTTTCTTATCCCAATGTATTCAGCATTTTGCACTTTAGAAATATGTATAGACGAGCCCAGGAGCACACTTTCCTTCAGTATGGGCCCTCTGCTTTTTTTCTGTGCTTCTTTTTGGGGGAAGGACTTAACCCCAGCGATGCCATTTCGTCTCAAAATTCATTTAGCACGCTCACAAAAAAATTGAAAAAGAAAAACAACGCAAAGAAGCTTGGGGTAGAGCATCTGATATTATAATAAATCGCTCAACAGACACTCAACGACGCGGCGGGATAAGCTCCTTATGCTGTAAATAATAAATGGTGCCACCATACTGAATGGCTGGCATGGACCAAGCGACCAAATTTACAGCCGCTACAGAAGTTCAGCTCGCAGAACATTCTTGGTAGGTGGCATAAATGCTTGTTCCATAAAGATATGCAGTTTTTCTAAATTAACTTGCGGGCAGATAATTTAACGATGCACTTGTGAGGGCGCATGCCTTTTAACTGTTCACCGGCATGACCGTGTTAGTATGGCAATCGAGGATATGCACATCATGCGCAGACAAGTGAGTTTTTGTCAGAGTGCACATACGCCTCTTAAGAACATCCTGCGATAGAGCGATTCAACACCCTAAAATATTGTTAACAGCTATGTCTCCAACCTTCACAATAAACATAATAAATATGCATAGCATACTTATTACTAAAACGGAAACAAAGGAAGTGCCACACTGACCTCGTTGAAGTAGCCACGAGTGCTGAAAACTTAAAATAATTACACTGTGGTAGAAATCTAACTATATATTCAGGAATCGCCATTGCATGCTAAGCAAAAACCATTACAGACTTCATGTTGAGAGGCCAATATTGACGGCTGTATTAAAGCTGATAGAGAATGTGGTAATTCGTATATCACTGGACGGGTGTTGTCAACTAATATTTCAAGAAGTACAGCCAATTAGGGCACCCTAACGGTAAGGTAGTCTTAGAATGCCAAATGTACCCATGGCCGCAGTCATCACAGGGTAATCACGGGAAAAGCAAGGCCACTGCTTGAAGTCTGATACAGTGGATTTGCCAACACTGGCATTGCGGAGGCAACAGCGGGCTTTCGTAGGCCCAAGCAGTGCCAACACTAACGCAACCCTGCTCCTAGTTGGCCAATTGTGATGTAGTTACTGGCTTGAACTACTAATAATGGACGTTTTCGCATGGTAACAATAAAATATGAAAAATACATTAGAATAGTTACGAAGCTTCTAAAAACGTACGACTGTGAACGTTGCCTGCTACAAGAAGCGTATATGTTGCGCCATTTTTAACGTCAATTCTATAACTCGAGCTGAGTGGAAGGCCTAGGAAAAATTTCCTCCGGTGGGTGTTCAAACTTGCGCTGTTGCACTCAAAAACAGCAAATATGATCATGTAGATATAATGCCGCAGATGTTCGTACATCATGCATAAAGTAATCTTTAATGTCTGTTTTTAAAAATTATGTGCCTAAACGTGACATTTATTTTTCAGTTGTGGACGCAAAAGGAACTTTCATAGACATCACACTCTGATGATTCGAGCTTGCTAATGGCCGTCAGCAGAAACATGAAAATATTACTAACAATACTGTGACGCTAAATACCTCGCAGATAGTTGACGGCAAAAGGCAAGACATGAGAGCTGCCGCTCCTTCGCTGAATACTATTATACTGCATTGTTGTAGCATAGAGTCAAATAAATATATATTGTTATTCAAGAATGAAGATTCCATGGTGATGATCGTAGAAGGCGGTGAGTAGACGTTTAACGAATTTAATTTAATATATTCTCAGGGAACATATTGTTTAATTCATTCATTGAAAAAGCGCTGTATTTGTGCTTCACAAGTACATTGATACGGGAACAATGTTGGATTCAGCAGCCAACTGTTTTTGTGTGTAGAGGGAAAGTTGCTCTCAAAGGTTGTCGAAAATCGTGCATGCTCACGGTATACTTTGATCCAATCAGATGCGAAGTTTCCGGCATTTCTTAATAAAAACTGAGTTTTTAATGAAACAGAAGAATGTGTCGATCTAGCACGTAAATAACACTAATGCTTACGGCACAATTCAGACACTGCTGAGAGTACAATTCTAATGTGGCGACGAGCGACCACGTATACCGGTAAAATCTCGGGCTCTCGTAGGAGAGGAAGAACCGACACTCAATCTCTTAGCGTAGCATTCTTTTTAATCAATCTCCTTCCGGAACGCTAGCCCATGCCGGAGCGTGCCAGCCTCTCGTGCCTCGTGTAGACGCGAGTGTCTACGTCATCTCTCGTGCGACGCCGATGCTGCTGCCGCTACAGAGGGCTCCCCCCCGTAGAGAGCAGGAAAGTCTGATGGAAATCCCACGGGACGCGGCGTGTCTTGGCGTTGGTCCTGGGCGTCACATGCGCAGGCGGCGGCGAAGGATGCTGCAGGGTCGCGTCGCATATTGGTGGAGCTGATGGCGCGGCTTCTTCGATGTAGGTGGATTTGAGACGTTCCAGGGCAATTGTGTCTGATCAACCATTGACATTCACAACAAACGTCGTCGGACGACGCTCTAGAACACAATATGGCCCGGAGTAGTGTGGCTGCAAAGGCTTCCACACGGCACAGTTACGTACGAAAACGTGGGTAGCAGAGGTGAGTGCGGGAGAAAGGTACGGGGACCTCGCTTCTTGTGAACGTGTAGGCATGGGGCGTATCTGGTAGAAGAAAGCTTCCAGTTCGGCAACGTGGTCGGCAGGTGATGGCATAGGGGTTTTGGTGGTGCCGACAAAGAAATCGCACGGAAGGCGTAGGTGAGTGCCGTAGACTAGCTGAGCACATGAGCAACCTAGGTCACTCTTGAGTGCGGCTCTGATGCCAAGTAAATCAAGAGGCAACTGTAGGACCCACTTCTCCGGCGATTCACGTGCCATAAGGGAGGCCTTGAGATGTCGGTGAAAAAGTTTAACTAGTCCATTGGACTGCGGGTGGTAAGCAGTTGTGCGAAAACGTGTCGTTCCGAGTAGTTTGAGTAGCTCGTTGGAGAGTGCTGAGTCAAACTGCCGACCGCGATCGGTGATTATTGTGGATGGGCAGCCAAACCTTGCGGTCCACGTAGACACAAAAGCTGCTGCAACAGTGGGCGCTGAGATGTCAGATATAGGTGTAGCTTCTGGGCACCGTGTATAACGTCGATGCATGTCAGTATGTAGCAGTAACCTTTCGAAGGTGGGAGAGGGCCGACGAGGTCCAGGTGTACGGTGTCAAAGCGAGCATCCGGTGGAAGAAAAGCCTTGGCAGGCGGTATGGGGTGATGCTGGGTCTTCGAACGTTGACACGACAAATAGCAGCGAACCCATTCGCGAACTTGCGCGTTTATCCGAGGCCAAACGAAACGACTGGAAAGAAGCTTCTGTGTCGCGCGTATGCCACGGTGCGACAGGTTGTGCACGGTTTTGAATAGACGTCTGCGAAGGGATGCCGGAATGTATGGTCTAGGTGTGTCGTTAGAAGTGTCGCAGACGATGGACGTACCATGTGGGGTCACAACGACGTCCTAAAATTTCAGGGACATTGACGAATTCCGGAGTGTACGAAGTTCAGTGTCGTCACGCTGTTGACTGGCGAGTAAGTCGGCCTCGATGATGAAAGGTTCCAATGTCAACGTGGAAACGACATTGACACGACTCAGAACGTTGGCTGGAACGTTGTCGGTGCCCTTGATGTGGCGGAACGTTGTTGTAAACTCGGAGATGTAGGAAAGGTGCCGAATCTCGCGGGGCGAGTAACAGGATGCCGAACGATGCGTTGCATGCACAAGGGGCTTGTGGTCAGTCAAGACAGTGAATTCACGGCCTTCTAGGAAATGGCGAAAGTGCTTGATAGCCAGGTAAACAGCGAGTAATTCATGGCCGAACACGCTGTAGCGGGACTGCGCAGGCTTCAGTTTCTTGGAGAAAAAAGCGAGTGGATGCCATGCATTGTCAATGAATTGGTGCAGAACGGCACCAACGGCGGTGTTTGAAGCGTCGGTCATGATGGCAGTGGGTGCGTCTGGCTTTGGGTGCCTAAGCAGTATGGTGTCGGCGAGGGAAGTCTTGACTCTTGTGAAAGCGTCGGTGGCCTCTTCAGTCCACTGAAGCACTTGTTCGCGTTTGTTTACCGGGAGAGCGTCTAGCGGAGCCATAAGTCGTGCGCACTCGGGAATGAATCGGCGGTAGAAATTGACAAATCTGAAAAATTGGCGAAGCTTGGTGAGTGTGGTCGGTAGGGGAAGGTTTTCGATGACGCGCATCTTGGACGGCAGTGGTCGAATGCCGTTAGCGTCGACGATATGACCGAGGAACTCGAGTTCGGATTGACCGAATTCACTCTTGGCAGCGTTCATGACAATTCCTTTACTGGCAAGGCATGAAAACGACAACCGAAAGTGGTGAAGATGTTCTTCTGCCGAAGAGCTTGCGACGACAAGGTCGTCAATGTATGCAAAAACGAAAGGCAAACCTCGGGCGACGGAATCGATGAAACGCTGAAAGGATTGGCCCGCGTTCCGTAAGCCGGAAGGCATGCGGAGAAATTCGAAAAGACCAAAGGGCGTGGTGATGGCGTTCTTGGGAATGTCTTCTTCAGCGACCGGTAGTTGATGACAGGTGCGAACGAGATCCATCTTAGAAAAGATCGTCGAACCGTGCAACCCTACGTGAAGTCCTGAATGTTTGGTAGAGAGTAGCGATCAGGAACTGTGGCGTTGTTTAGTGCTCGCTAATCGCTGCATGGGCGCCAGTGTCCCATCTTTTTAGGCACCATGTGAAGTGGTGATGCCCGGTAACTGGAGGAAGGGCGTATGATGCCAAGTTGTAGCATGTGTTCGAACTCCGCGCGAGTGATCTTGGGTTTCTCCGGGGACAATCGCCGGGGTCGGAAATAGACCGGTGGGCCGGAGGTGACGATGTGATGGCACACGTCATGTTGCACCGGTTGCGTCCAGTCTGGCAGGCGCATCAAAGTGAAAAACTCGCGTAGGAGCGCGGCGAAAGGTTCGTCCAACATAGCAGAAATAGTCGCTATGGGTGATGTGCCTCATGATGGGACGCCGGGAACGAATAGCTGGGTCACGGAGTCGATGAGGCGCCGTCATTGGATGCCCACAAGTAGTCCGTATTAATGCAAGAAGTCTGCTCCAATGACTGCATGACGGATGTCGGCAACCAGGAAAATGCAACGGAATGCTCGTCGAAGGCCAAGGTTTAGCATGACGGAGCGTGGCCAGAAAACTGGAATCCTGGTGCCGTTAACGGCGTGCAAAAACGACACAGGTGTCGCTTTTCGGTCGAAGTGCTGGGCGGGGAGAATGCTGAGGTCAGCACCTGTTTCGACTACGTATCGTTGTCCCGTAACTCTGTCCGTCACGTAAAAAAGGCGACTTGTGTGTTTGGCCGGACTGCTCGTCGCCGTAAGAGGTCGGCCGGCCTGTTTCCCTGCCAGGCGCAGGGACGCCGACAGTGACGAGCGTCGTTTCCAAAACGTCAGTGGTAGTAGCAAACGCCAGGCGTTGTAGTTGAGGTTTCATTGCGGGTGCCCGTGCGTCTTGATCTGCTGGAACTACGGCTGCGTGGGCGACGAGATGTGCGGCGATGTTCTGCTCCACAGATGATGCGTTCCAGGCGCTCACACAAGGAGTCGATCGGAGATTGCACTGCGGAAGAGCAGGGAAGAGTTTGCAGAGCGGTTGTGTTGTCACCCGGAGACGTTGACGTGGCTGCGATGGTTGGGGTGGCTACTTCCATGACTTTGTCGGCCAAAGCGGCAACTCCGGTAGGGTCCATGGTAGAGGCTGTCGCCAGGACCATCTGCACGTTAGCCGGGAGACGTAGCAAAAACACTTCGCGCAACAGCATGTCGTCGATGGATCTCGCGTTGTTTCCGAGCAGCTGGCTCATTCGGCGAAGAAGTTGACTAGGGCGTCGGTCGCCTAGTTCTTCAGCGGACAGAAGCTGCTGGATGCGAGAACGTTGGGAAGCTGTTGTGCGCTGTAGCAGTGCTACCTTGAAATCGTCATAGGCGGCGGCAGACAATGGGAAGTTCAACAAATCTGCTACCTCTTCAATGGCGGCGGGCGAGAGCGCTGCGACGGCGTAATGGAACTTCGAGGCTTGAGAGCGGATACAAGCGACTTGAAATTGCGCTTCGGCCTGAAGAAACCACGTCGAAGGATGCTGGTCCCAGTACTGTGGGAGGCGGACAGCGATGGCGGAACAGGAGGGCTCACCGCGTTCCTCGGAAGAGTTCTGGCCTTGAGCTCTCGTAGCGTTGGTCTGGTCCATGGTCATCTCTATCACAGGAGCGTATAGCAGTATCACGTCCTGGGTCACCAAACTGCGGCGACGAGCGACCACGTAGACCGGTAAAATCTCAAGCTCTCGCAGGAAAGGAAGAACCGACACTCGAACTCTTAGCGTAGCATTCTTTTTAATTAATCTTCTTCCGGAACACTAGCCCGTGCCGGAGCGTGCAAGCCTCTCGTGCCTCGTGGAGACGCGAGCGTCTACGTCATCTCTCGTGCGACGCCGCTGCTGCTGCCGCTACACTATAATTAACTGTGTCGTTTAGGTTATATAATTATAACCTAATTATATAGCAGCCTCTTGATTTCAATAAATTCTCGGCTTTTACATTGCGACAACCACGATTTAATTATCAGGCACCTCATGGTAGGGGACTTGATTCCGCTACCTCGTGCTGAGCAGCGCGACCCCAAAGCCGCCAAGCCACCGTGGCAGATTTGTTATTGATTTGTCACAACTTGTACTTCATATCCACTTAGACTCTAAATTACCTAAGCTCTTTCTTAATCCTACTTAGGAATCACAATTTCATGCTGCCTGTCAGTTTCTGTTGGTGTTGCGTGTCATGTAATAAATGAGGCTACAAGATACGAGGTGAGGAGAGGAGGGTGCATTACATGCACACTAAAAGCAAAAAAAGTTCGGGGAAGTCACTTTGAGGGAGTTTCTGTTTGTCCCATATTCAACTCCCTTTTCCAGAGTACACCCACCCCCTTTGCGACAAAGAATTACTCCATTGGAAGGGAGCGCTAGTACTCTTCCGGAGAATGCTGATACTGTCTGTACAAAAAGGGTATATTTCTACCCCAAAGTGTTTGTACTCCTCCAGACAGAGTGCTTCTACTGCTCCAAACCGAGTGTTTTAACTCCCCGGACGGAGTGCATGTAGCTCCAATAACAGAGAGATTGTACTCCTTCCGAACACAGTGCTAGCACTCTTCACAATAGCCTGAAAGTACTCACACTGTGGAGCCATGGACAGGCTGAACAGGGTTGCAGTACTTGCATGTTGAAAATATTTGCTTCCATCATTAGCAGCTCAGGAACTTATGCTTGGTGTATAGGATTTAATCTGTGACTGCGGAGTTACGCAAATGAAAAATTTTTTCTCTTAGAAAGTCAAAATTTTTATTGACCAGTCACAAGACAGAGTGAATATTTCCAGAAATACAGTGGCATACAAATAAAATCATATTATATGATGTCCATGCACTCTACAAGACATCTAGCAATAAAATACAAGTATATGTTCCTAAACTTTATTAACACTTCAGTGTAGAAATATCCCTTATTAGCAACTGGCTCCATTTTTTTTTCAAAAATGAAGTATACAATGGAGATTTAAACGTACAACAAATGTGCGCAAACTCACAATGTGCTGACACAACGCTGGAAGAGAAATATGCGCCAAATTATTGGCCAGCAAACACATCTCTAGCACAAAACGCAAACATTGAGATGGCAGAGGTTACGAGATGAGCCGCTAAGCATGAGATTGGTAACGTAAATTGTACAAGAAAGTTCTTTGTGCCATAGTCTAAGACAGCAGCTCATTTCGTAACATCGTGTACAACGTATTGATATTCTGACTGAGAATGCAGTGAATTTATAAATGTGTCTGGTGTGAAATATGAAGCCGCAGGCCTAATTTTGCTTATAAATATTCCACTTCAAGTTATTCATGTATGGGATGCACCCCACTGTTTGTCTAGTCATGGTTCTGCCGCAATATCTCACCCGGTCTCAATGCGATACAGAAGCGCATCATATTTCCTATTCAGTTGGCGTCCTCACGAAAGTAGATTCCTTGTGCTGTTTCGTTTGATACATTGCACTTTCTCAGATATATGAACAGGGAAATTCGCTATAATATCTAGTGCGTAGAAAAATGACTATAAAATGGCAAGGAACATTGGCATTGAAATCTCGCGCACTTTTTAGTCATAAATGGCAGTTTTTCTTCGTTAATGAGGCATGAACGCTACACTTCGCAGAAGCAGCTTGCATAATTAAATGATCAATTATTGTTGCTACGTGAAAGTATAATCTAACTGAACGGCTTCAGGCGTGAACCAAAAGTTAGATGTGATAAACATGGTACATTAAAAGCGACTTAAGCATATGTGCCGCAGGGCAGTGCACGACAAAGAACCAAAGAAGCAAATTATTAATTGGAAAACGCACCATTCTATTTTACATATCCCTTCCATGCCCGTGGATTTCGCATGCGACAATGCATATACTTGCGCAATGAACTAAGCACCAGAAACCAATGTTGATTTTTTTTTCTACGGAAGTAGTAAAGTTGTCCTAAAGTAGGAAAAATTATCGTGCTTCAAAGAATGCATTCATCTCAAAACAAGTATATATGTGTCTGAAAAGACACAGAGTGCCTCACTGTGCACTCCGTTCACTATGTGAAAAAATCCTCTACTTTTACTTTCCCCTATAAAAATTTACCCTGCATAAGCCGTCAATCAAAGAGGCTTTTACTCAATTAAAAGTGTATTATCACATCCGTGGATTGTCGAACAAGTGTTGAACGATGATACTCTCACAGTCGTTTGCATTGAACGCATCCCTGCCTTCAATAGCATGCTTGTCTGGCAAGTACATCGAGTCGCTTTTATAAAAATCTCAAAGGCTTGGCAAAAGCACGCACATGACTATTTCAACTAAGGAGAAACCACAGTTCTACTTTACATCAAATTATTTTTTGAATGCAAGTGACCCTTGTGGCTTACTATTAAATGTGGGATGCGTACCACGATGCACGCTGTTGCTAATGTCTTGGTCCTCGATCCCGCTTCGGGATCCGCGAGTGGTTCCAATGAACTGATTCGGTTAACATGTACCTATGCGATAATGACTTCTTAAACCTGCAGAACTCTGCCGCCAATGTTTTCTGGAACCTAGGAGGAAGCCATTCTTCTAAAATTAGGTGTAAGAATAGATAAAAGGAAAGACAAGAAAATCATGTCAGCGTATAAAATACATAATGACAGTGGTTTGTAGTTGCACCCATGCATGTTTATGCTGATAAATTACATCAGCAGATTACTAAGCATGAGCTGTTGCTTTTTATAAGCAACGCCGGCACCGTGCTCATTGTAAGTATATATTATGTCAATAAGCAAGTATGCATTGTTACTGTGCCACTATTTTTTTGTCACATGGCTATATCTGTTGACAGGCAAGACAAAGAGTGGTAACCTCTCACAAAACTAATCAGCTTTCAGCTTTTCTTTAAAGATATTTCCGAATTTTCAATAACGCTTGCTCTATGTGTTTGTCTCTAGTTAGCATACCTATTATTGAATTTCCCATCAGAGACTTTACAAAAAATATACCATATTAAGATGACTGCCTAGAGCACATGATAATATTCATCTTGGTGTGACATACTGTGTTTTGATTTTGTTGACATTCAGCCAAGATAACCAACAAGAGCTTGTCAGAATTATCATCCTGGTGTAACATACTGTCTGTTGAACTTTCTCTGGAGAATTAGCCAAATGGTAAACCCAATATACCCCCATTCTAGGTTTTGTCGTTCAAATTACATGGTAATCCATTTTGATGCTTTCGAGTGTACTCCTCTGCACCATGTGGAGTCATGCCGGGCTGGCTCCTTGACATATTTGTGTACTGCAGCTGCCTTCTTGCTTTATGTAAAGCGGGTGCCTGAAAAGCATCGCGTGCAGTATTCTACACAAGGATATGTTATGAAACAGCATCAAGACTCAGGAAATGAGGTCAATGCACTGAAAACAAAGTATCAGCTCTTAGTCTTCCTACTAGAATGTACGCAAAACATCTAGACTGCAAGCCAAATGCTAAACTCACTTCAATGTTTGGATTTAAAGAAACAAAAGAAATAACCGATGTTGCACTGTTGTTCAGTACCAACGTTATAATCACCATCATCAGTCTATTTGATGTCCACTGCAGGAAGAAGAGCTCTCCCTGCGATCCCCACTTACCCCTGTCCTGCGCCAACCGATTCCAGCTAGAGCCTGCGAATTTTCTAATTTCATCGCCCCACCAAGTCTCCTGCCACCTTAGACTGCGCTTTGGTTCTCTTGGCACCCATGCTGTAACCCTAATGGTCCAACAGTTATCTAAGTTATGCATTACACTACCTGCCCAGCTCCATTTATTACACTTATTGAGAATAAGAATAGCGGATATACCCGTTTGCTCTTTGATCCAAACCGCTGTCTTTCTGTCTCTTAAATTGTGCCTAGAATTCTTCGTTCCATCGCTCTTTGCGCGGTCCCTAATTGCGTTCTCAAGCTTCAGACTCCAAGTTTCTGCCACATTTGCCAGCACTGGTAAAATACACCGATTGCCGACCTTCGTTTTCAATGATAATAGGTTCAAGTGAGGAGCTGACAATATCTGCCACGTGCGCTCCGACTCATTTTTGTCCTTCTGTAAGTTTCCTTCTCAGGATCAGGGTTCCCTCTGACTTATTGACCTAGGTAAACATAGTCCTTCACAAACTCTAGAGGCTGACTAGCAATCCTGAACTACTGATTCCTTGCCCGGCTATTCCTCATTATCTTTGTCTTGTACATAACGATATTCAACCCTACTCTTACAGTCTCTCTGTTGAGGCCCTCGCCCATTTGTTGTAACTCGTCTCTAGTATTTCTGAACAGGACAATGCCATCTGCAAACCAAATATTGCTGAGATATTTGCGGTCGATCCTAAGCCTTCCCAGTTTATTTCATTGAATACTTTTTCCAAACACGGCATGAATAACATTGGAGAGATTATGTCTCCTTGTCCGACCCCATTCATATAGGTATCTTCCTGGTTTTCTTGGGTAGAATTAGGGTGGCTGTGGAACCTCTGTAGGTATTTTCCAAGATATTTACGTAAACGGCCTGTACTGATTCATTACGATATGCTTCTATGACTGCTCTCTACAGAATCAAATGCATTTCAGTGGTATATGAAAGCCATAAATAGAGGCGGATTGTACTCTGCGAATTTCTCGATTACCTGCATATTCTACATGGATGTGATTCATTGTACAGTATCTCTTCCTGATGCCAGCTTGTTCACTTGGTTGACTGAGGACGAGTGTTGCCCTTATTCTATAGGAAATGATCTTGGTGAAAATTTTATATAGTACTAGGACTTAGCTAATGGGCCCATCAGTTTTCAGTTTTTTGACGTCCCCCTTTTTGTGGATTGGCATATTGTTTGTATTCTTCCAGTTCTCTGGGACCCTTGAAGTCGATAGACACTTCGTATTGACAGCCGCCACTTTTTCAAGCATTATGTCTTGTCCATCTGTTACATACTCCTACAACGGCACAACACTACTAATAGAATACTGGTCATTTTAAATGTCATAAGTCTGTCATTATTCCGGTGTGTCACAAACACCACACGCGACACTTCTTGCGCATGTGACATGCGTGCCTCCCTCACCATCGCTGGTTGTGCCGTTTCTCAAGCCATAATTTGAGCCTCATATTTGCAAACATGATGCTCAGTAGAGATGAAAATGGCGCCCTCCATTTCAACAGATCGTATTGGGTGTGTCTATAAGAATGGCAACACGTCTTCTTATGGTAAGCTTACTCACATTTCAAGGCTATCAAGAAGCGGTTCACTGCGGTCTGCATGTACACTCACTAAAGGACATGAACTTATTTAAATATGAGGTATGGAATGGAGTACATTTTCCACAGACACAACTATTGTTGCTGTTTGAAATTTGTCATTTTACATCCTTGGAAGCATGTAAACGTTGCAGTTAGACCACAGTTATTAGTTTATTGGACCAACTATATGTCTTGTGCATGATACACGACTGGCAAAACGAAATTAAAGCAACGTTTTATTTTGATATTTTCTTTCTACACTAAGAATAATAAACCGACAAACAGTTTGATCAGCCATGCAATAGCGAAATGCACAGACTACGCTTGGAGCCCTCAGATGAATGGTGATTTAAAGGTTCATATGAGATAAGCTTGAAGTGCCAATTTATATTAGCACTGACAGGCATGTCCAAAACAGTAATCTTATGCGAAACGCTGCTGCAACTCTAATTACACACAGTAGCCATTTTATTCGGTTCCGATGCATAACTCACCGCGTGACAAGTCACCGAGTTCGTACACATAAGCCCCCTTTCACAGTCGCGCCGTGCCTGAAAATCCCAAGACGAGACTTCAAATCGCACATAATCACACCATTTCAGTATATAAGGAAAAAATGCTCAATCATATTCAGCCTAAAATTTAAATACCTCTTGCGTTTTCATTAGATTCATGATTACGTGCCAGTTGACCTCAGGCAGCATGCACCTGAATGCTTGCGGCAATGTTCACAACTAGCACTGGCGCTGCACGTAACTTCAGTTTCGCAGATTATCCATAGGCGAAAGACACCGCCAAGCGCGCGGCTTATTATAACGAAAGCATGCCGCCAGGAAAATGACGCCTTCTGTTATGTAACTCCTTATTTCAACAGTGTTCCACACACAGCAGGCTCCCAAACTCAATAAATTCAAACACAAAATGCGCGCTAAGCGCGCTACGCATAGGCTCGGAATCATCAATTGGTAAGCAAACCTTTTTATGCATCGCCTCGCCTAGGGCTTTATTTAACATACCATAGTTTAGAAAGCCTTTGCGATTTTCAATGCCCTTGTGGTTAGAAATAATTGATAAAATAACATGCGGTTACCGCAACGTCTGGCTTTTCCGATTGACATCAAGAGAGGCAGAGCGCTTGCCTTGTCGGTTTTCAATCGCGTCGGCTAAACGTAGCGACGACTTCCTGGCGATAGCAGGTCATATACGCAGAATCTGTATGTAAGTTAGAATTCATTTACAGTGGAGGATTTGTTGCCATGTCCAACGAAAGGCGAACTACCGTGCTGTTTTCGCGCCGGCGCAACATGGCTGACACGAGCTCTGGCTTCGATTAGAGTGTATTGGAATTGGGCAGTGTGCCATCCGTACAGCAAAACAATGGGAGAAACGGGGACACTTCTACAATAACGTCACCAATTGGGCGCTACGATCGACCAGCGCGCCTAGCGCGTGAAATTTAAACATGTTGTGCAAAACTTCCAGCAATCATAAGCTAAAATGCTCTCACAACAATCAAAATTATTATTCACAAAAAAAACACTACAAACTGGTAGGATATATCAATACGGGCGCCTAAGCTTACGCATTTCTAACCATAGATAACGCAGTGTTCGTGATTGTCTGCTCAGCGTTTCGGTCGCAGAAGACAAATAAACACTCGTTTACTCGTTTTGTTCCGTAAGCATGCATATGTTTTTAGTATTCGGAAACACCGGACGATAAGAAGCCCGGAAGGAGCACCTGCATTGTGCCTGGTGGTTTCCATGGCATTGTTTTCATCTTCCATTAGGCAGAAAGGCCGTCGTCAGGTTTCATAGAAGAAACGTAACAAACGCGCACCGACACAAACCCGTGCTCGCACACACACGCATTCGCACACAGACCCAAATATATTTACAAATCCACAGCTTCTCGTGCACATAAACAACGTGCGAACGCGGCGGGAAAAACCACAGCAAGCAATCGGCGAGCTCCGAACGTACATGTATGACCTCCGTGACAACTAAAACTGCCGTTCGCGGACGCCCTGTGTTGCAGCATTATTATTCTTCTTGCGAACACTGGCTACAAGTTTAGCGTCAGGTGGCGCTGCAGTAGACCGGTGTAGACCGGTACTTGTCGGGGCTTCGTGGCGGCGACGAAATTATGTTTTTGTGCATGTTTTAATCTTGCTTCTGTTTTTGATTTGCAGATTTTTTTCCTTTAAATAGTAAATGCGTGGTTTTCTTTTCCATCAATTTTTTTGTCTCTCGTATTTCGGGCGCGCGGGTGCACTTCGTGTAAATTTGGTTTTGAAGGATAGTTATCGCGTCCTTTCGTGCCCCGTGCTTCAACATGTGCAGCCGGGTGAGACGTTGAGAGTTTGTAGTGTTTAAATGGTAGCTTGGAAGTGGCAAGACAAATAGCTATTAGCGGTGTTACTGTGCGTGTTTTGGTAGGAAAGTGAGAGCGTGGCCGCGTAGTTTGAGTGCGTGCAAGAGCGTGTCATACTTTGGGTCTCCGCGGCATTGATTGCTGTTGAAACAGTCTTGAGAGTTCCTTGGCGACATTTTGAGGATTTGGATCCTGTGCGTATCGGTTTTTGCTAAAAGGCACGTGCTCTGCAATTGATATAGTATTATAGTATTTGCATCAGTAGTAGAAATATTATAGCATAATAGTATTTGCAAAAAGCCGTACAATACATGGTGAGAAAGAGGGAAAAGCATGCAGTGCAAGGGGGATCCCTCAAGGCAGATGAGGAGATGGATGAGAATGGAGAGGGCATCAAACCAACCGGCACACAATGTGATGTCGATGCTAGACTGCAGAAAATGGAGGCTTTACAGGAAGAGCTTGTCAAACAGGTGCAAGAGCTTAAGAATGAGCTGGACAGGGAGCGTGATGCATAGAAGGCAGTTGAAAAGAGACTTGAAGCAGCGGAGGAAAAGCTGAACAGGGCCGCCATTGTGAACGAGAATGTGCTTGACAATGGAACGCAGACCTCCGACACGATAGGCGAGGGAGTGTCATCAGAGTACGTGGAATTCCGGCAGCGTGATGAAGGGTTAGCTTGAAAGAGCGCAGCTACCTCGAGGCCGCCGCGCGGAAAAAGCAGGAGCCCAGGGGACAATCCCCCTGTCGAGTTCAAATCACGCGGAAAAGGACAAAAGGAAGCAGGGAGAAGTAGGAGAGAGTGAAGGGGTGATTATCGCCGGCGACACAAACATGGCTAGTTGCTCAAAAGCAACTGTGGAAAGGGTGAAAGGTGATAAAAGAGTGGCGGTAGGGACATTTCCAGGGCAGACACTCGGTTCTGTCATGGAGCGAGCCAAAGAGAAGCTCGCGGAAAAGGCCCACGTGCGCAACCTTGTCATAGTAGCAGGTGGGCTAAATGACGTCCTGAACAAGAAAGGGACAGGACTAGCTCAGCGCTTGGTGAAGGGGGTGGACGACTTGCGCGAGCTATCCCCTCAGGTGCAGAGTGTGGTGTGCACGGTGCCGGAGGTGCCTGTATGTGACAGTCACGTACAAACAGCCGTAATGGCTGCTAAATAGGCAATATGGAAAATGAGCCGAGAGAAAGGCTTCGAGGTGGTCGAAGTAAACAGGGAAGTGAGAATGTATGGCGGTTTTAAACGAGACGGGATCCACTTGAATTGCAGGCTGGCACAAGAAGTGGGTTGGCGAATTGGTGGTCGTCCTGTTGCTCTTTTAGGGGGTCCGCGGGCGCTCAGGAGGCCAGAGTAGATAGTAATGAAGAAGATCCCCTAGGGGACCCTCAGAAGAGCATTGCCGTTGATAGCAAGAAAAGGAGGAAAGCAAGAAAGGGAGTTCGCCATGCAATAGGCTACATAAGCATGCAGGGTGGCAGAAGAAAGGAAATGTGGGCAGAGATGGAGGAGCAGTTAAATAGAGAACAAATAGGGATGTATGCGGTTACAGAAACACAGGTTAGAGACTCAGAAGAGCCGCCAGTTATTGAGAGTTATGCTTGGGATGGGCGCAACAGAATTAAGTCAGATTGAAAGGGAGGGGGAGTCGGAATACTCATGCATCAGGGAGCCAAATGGAAAAGAGTAAATTCAATATGTCAAGAGCGTCTTTGGTTATCAGGTACAATGAGTGGGAAAAAGCTTGGCTGAGCGTTACGTATTTGTGGACCCGAAATAATTGCACAGAGAAGAATAAAGAGTTGGTGGAATGCATAAGCGCTGATATTACGGCTTTCGGGAAAGGTGCTGAAATTGTCCTATTAGGTGAGATGAATGCCCACATACAGGATTTAGATGGCTATACCGAAAACAACGGGAACTCAATGCTAGACATTTGGGAGCAACCTAACCTCGTTATCGAGAAAACAGGGCCTAAGTGAGAAGGGCAGATCACGTGGGAAGTGACAAACCGGCAACCGACCATTCATTACTGTCTGATGACAGAAGGAACTTATGATAAGTTGAGAGAAATGGTCATTGATGATGAACGGCATAGCAGCACAGGGAGTGACCATAAACGCATCATTTTGAACATAGTATGTGTAGTTGGGAAAGAGTGCAAGGAGCACAAAATGGCCAGTCCAATTTGAACGTTGATCAAATAGCAAATATAGTCACTAGAGTCGAAGAAGAACTGGGCAAATGGCCAAGTAAAGAGTCGGAATATAGTGAGCTTCTAAGTGTAATAACTACAGAAATACGGAAAGAGAAACAACATGCTCATTGCAAAGGAAGAAAGAAACCGAAAGTCTGATGGAACAGGGAGATACGAGAAGTGATCGCCGAACGACAAGAACATCACGAGAGCACAGGCAGGCAAAGAAGGCGCAGTTGCCGCAGGATGAAGTAACCAGTAAATTGTAAATGTTCCGGGAGAAAAAGTCTATGGTTGAACTACTGGTGCAAGCAAAATTAAAAGGTGGAAGTGAACGTTGGTTGTCAGAAATACGTGAGTGAAAGAAGGCCGCACCTACAATATTTCGGAACCACATAAAACTATTAGACAGGAAGTCAACAACTATACAACAACATATCCTAGACGAAGATGAAAACAGGCTGGAAGGGCAAGCGGCAATAAATTACATCCGAAAAATAACAGCAGAATCTTTCGCAGCCAATGACGAGCTTGTATTTGAAAAAAAAAGAGCATGAAAGACACCCAAGTGGAAAAGGAGCTGGTGTTGACAAATTTCAACTAGAAGAAAGCGGAAGAGAAAATTCCTAAGCGCGTAGCCAAGGGCTAGACGAGGTTCTCGTTAGGCTGATTAATGAACTAGGGCCAAAAAGTAAGGAAGCTCTGGTGAAAGCAGTGGAAAAAAACATTAAAGAATATGCAAATACCGGACAGTTGGCGACAGAGTAGAATGAATTTAATTTATAAAGGTAAGGGGCAGAAAGATGAAATCCACTCGTACAGACCGTTGACCGTTACACCGGTAATATACAGGGTAGCTATGCAGGCAATCGAATTAAAGCTTGAAGCATGGGCATAGAATAATGGCATTTCGGGTGAACTTCAGAATGGCTTCAGAATAGGTAGGCGTTTAGATGATAACTTATTTGTTCTCACTGAGTGTATTCAAATCAAAAGTAGAAAGCAGACCGTTATATGTGGCCTCTTTAGACATTACAGGAGCCTATGACAATGTAGACCGCAACATTTTATGGTATATTCTGGAAGGGGAAGGCTTAGGTGACGATTGTCTACAGCTTTTGAGAGAGATTTACCTAGAAAATACCGTTTGGTAGAATGGGAAGGGATGAAGAGCGAAGAGAAAGTTCATATCAACAAGGGACTGAGGCAAGGGTGCTCTTTATCCCCGCTGCTGTTTATTATGCACATGGTGAGGACGGAGGGGGCGCTAGAAGGAATTAACATCGGGTTTAATCTCTCATAGAAAAAGGCGGGTACAGAAATAGAGCAGCAGCTCCCAGGTTTATTTTATGCGAACGACATTGTGCTGCTAGCTAAGAATGTCATTTACAACGTCTGGCTAATATCTGTGGGCAGGATGGCAACAATTTAGTTTTTCAATTCAGTGTTAGAAAATCAGGTGTTAAGGTATTCAAGGAAAACAGTCAACATTCACTGGAGATACAGGGCAAGGAAATACCTCGGGTAACAGAAAATAAATACCTTGGTATATAGATAAACGAAGGCAATAAATATATGGAATCAGAGTAAAATACAATAACAGTGAAGGGGAAGAGAAATGGGCAGCAAAAATGAAGCACAGAGCGCTATGGTGATAAAATAGGTACGAGGTCCTCCGAGGTATGTTGAAAGGTGCAATGGTTCCAGGACTTACGTTTGGAAGTGCGTTGGTTTGCTTTAAATCAGGGGTACAATCAGGACTCGATGGGAAACAAAGGTCATTGGGACGAGTCGCATTGAGAGCTCGCGGGAAGACTACAAACGAATTGTGCAGGGTGATATGGACTGGAGTGGTTTTGAATTGAGGAAAGCTCGCACTAAAATTGAGTATGAAGAACGGCTGAGGAATATGGAAGAAAGTGAATAGGCTGGGAGACTGTTGATGTATCTGTAAAGAAAAAAAAACATTGTTGCACAGTGGAGGAAACAAAATAGGAAGCTTACCAGCAAGTATTTGGCCTGTAGGATGGGCTACACAGCCACAAAGACGTCAAACGGAAAGTCGGAGAGGCTGAAATAATCTCAAGGTTCGTGGAAACTGAAAAAAAAAAAAACGTGCCATGAGTAACAACTTAATGGGAAAAAAATAATATAAGGAAAGAAACAAATTATGATAACTCAAAGGGAAGCTCATTAATATTCGAAGCGAGATCGCGATGCCTTAGAAAACGCACCTATAAAGCGTGATATAACAAGGAAGAAGAAGCATGTGCTTGTTGCGGTAAAGCTAGGGAAACTATGGAGCATGTTTTATTAGAATGTGAAGACGTCAGCGCAGCGGTCCATTTAAGCACCTTTGGCCTCCTCGAAGCCCTTGGGTTCTGCGAGAGTAGTGGAAAAGTAAACATGTCCGGCAATGGTGATTAGTAAGAGGCGAGTGGAGGATTGGTGGAAGAAAAGTAGGGAAATGAGAAATATCGGAGACCCACAGAATGAAAATTCGCAATAGGTGGTCAGAGAATTTGGGTGGGGTAGTTCATAGTGTTTCTTTTTTTTACTTTTTTAGCCTAGGTAGCACATTAGGCAGTATATTAGGAAGAGCTTGGTGGTGCAACCCACCACCCCGTTCCAAAGGGGACGTTCATAACATCCATTCATCTATCCATCCGTGCTCCAGCACCCCCGGCTGCCGTCGTAAATAGAGGCACGTTTTCGCCGCCTGAAGACACATTGCCCTATCCCAGTACACAATACTTTGAGAGCGTTCGTTCCTGCTCCCTGGACGGACCAGCTTTCTCCGGTGCTGTGCTGTTCCGCGGTGTTGTGCGCATGCGAGGTGGGTCAACTCCGAGTGCAAAAGTAGAGCGCTGGCTGCGTTTCCCAATGTTCTATCAGAACCAAAACGGTGTGCCCTTTAGTATGCGTGCGTGAGTGCTACAGCGCCGAGTTCAGGGACAGCCTCCTAATGCTGAAGCAGGAACTAACGTTGCGTTTTGTTCTCTATTGCCGCAAGAGTTGAACGGGCAATCTACTCTCTGTCAGAAAGGCAGAGCAAAAAGAAGATTTCACTCTCTCCTTCCTGACGGAGCGAACAATGCACGCCACTCCACTCGACATTTTGAAATAGTAAAACAATGCTTTGAAGAGTAAATCGCCCAGTAACTCGGTTGAGACTCTCCCGTGTTTTATAGTGTAGTGTGAAAAACACTGATAAGGTAAGGTTGGAAAATATGTGCAAAGGCGAGACAAGCCAGTGCGAAAGCAAAACATGCCATCCTACCTTTCTCTTTCACACTATAATGGTTTAAAACTGGCATATGTGAAGGCTTCAGTCCAGTGCTAATTCCATGTCTGCTTGGTTTCGCTGAAATAAAATGCCCGCTAAGCTTGCTAGAATTTACTTGAAGGAAAGAATAGTTGCGTTCAAGAAAACGGTGTTCTCAAGCAAACGGTCAATTTATCTAACTATAGAAGGAATGTTCCCCATGGCACCTTTCCTTTTTAGATAAGATATCTACTTCCAGTCTGAATGTCAGACTTAAGGCAAGAGTAGGTGGCACATTGAAAACAACACAACACCGAAAATTTAGATGTATAAAAGGAACAACGTGAAAATCAGCGCTAACAAAGTGCAGTTGAAATTAGGAAAAGTCTTAAACAAGGAAAGCCTGATTGAGGCATATAGCAACACAAAAAACGAATATAATGTGGCCGTAGTAGCAAATACCACATATAAAAAGCGTAGTGGGGAGTGACCAGCTTATACAGGTACCGTACAGCAACATAAAATGGCATAAAAAGTTGAATGCCACCATCAAGTCATGCTTAGAAATAAAATGGCGCCAAATAAAACCGAAAGCGGTAATAATGCCGTGTACAATATAGGAAAGTTACACACTAAGAAAAAAAAGAGTATCCCTTACTCTTTTCGAAGAGTCTGGACTCGTCACGTATATGACACACTTTGTGGGAGACACCCGAACTCTCTTTTGGCAAAGAGTCCCCAGAGTATCTGTGCTCAATACAAGGTGTTTACGTGACTCCGCACACAATAGTCATGCATATTCTGTCGTAGTAGTCGCCTATACCCTCTCGAAAGCGTTACAAGACTAGTGCTGAGGGAGTCCGTTAACAATTCTGGACGAGTCAGATGATTCAAGATAAAGTGTCACGTTAACACTGCAAGAATGATTCAGGTAACTATTCTAGACGAGTCTGATGACTCCAGCAGTGTGTGTCAAGTAACCCTTAGTGCGTGGTACCCAGTCTCTTGCAAACAAAGTAAAGTAACTAAACCATGTAAGTCGTTTGACTTTTGGATGGCAGTGTCGAGCCGCTTTTCAAAATGTGTCAACACCTCTTGCTGTAAGTACACACGACTACGGCTAGTTCTCAAGAAGACTACTCTGAAAATACAACATAGGATAACAAAGAATCCACAGTAAACTTGCCAAAAAGCACATGGCAGGTTAGCAAGAAAAAGTTCATATTCCATCAATATTTGTTATTCTCTTCTGGAATATTCAAATTTATCAGTCAGCACAGAATCACTATGAAAGCAAGACAGTTCTCACTACTATTAAACTGGAATCAATAGCCAACCAAGCAAAACAGTCTTAAAAAAATATCCAATATGTAGCCTGCAGCTGCATATGCGTGACACTGCAATGCCACTCAGAACCATAATGAGACCCCAAAGTAATATGTAACTCAGGTATAAGTTCAATTAACCACCGCACAAGTCTCTTATGATATGTCAAAAGATTTATAAGTTCAACCTATTTCCCTGTTCTACAAGACTTAACTTACGACCTAAAATTCTAAGCAAGTAAGCTACGCATAACAAATAAGAAAGGCTGCACTTATGTACAAAGGAGACCCAACTAATGAAGTGCAATAAAAACAATATTCCAACTTAGATTACATTATCTATGCATTATACTATGCTTGCTGAAAACAAGTGGTTGGCAATTGATAATCCAATCTAACAGTAAAAGCAGCTCTCTTACCTTATGGTACTCTTTTTGGCACTTTCTCCCACACAATTTGTGCATGTTAGCGTGAGATGAAAATTGATCTGAAAAACACCACATTAAAAAGTTGTGGATCATTTTTATTCTGTCATACAACATGCAACAGTGTATAAAAACTTCATAACTGACAAAATTACAAAAATAAACACAGCAGCACTTATACTGATCCTTTATTTATGTTGAGAAACATACGTTTGCAAGACTAAGTACAATATCTGACACAGACAATTTCGCAGGTAGAAATAACCGCTAACGCAAAACTTTCCATAACGCAAACACGTTAACAAAATAAGTAGCACAGGTAGCTGTATTTTGTTACGGGAAAGATAGCGCGTGAACGATGAGGACAAGGGAGGAAACAGAACATATCATCAAACTATACCCAGCTGCATGCACGCAGCAATAACAATACACATAGTGCAGAAAGATCCAAAAGAAACAAAGAGAAAGATGTGAGGAAGGCTTCTTTTACTCATCACAAGTCATCCTGTAAGAGCATATTATGCACTGGCTGTAATCTATCCTCAGCCCATACATGAATAAGTTACATTAGGTACCACATTTATAAATCACTCATACAATGTTCTTGTGATTTTCCTTATTCCAATCTTTAACTTAGCAAGCATGACAGAGTTACGTAAAGCCTCCTTACGGCTTGTCACATATACAGAAGTGTTTCTATAAACACTGGAGGTCACAGACGGATGACTGACACATACCTCTTTTAATTCTTTTGTCTTCTGTGGAACTCACCCGGCTACACTTTCGCATATGCTATGGGAGTGCCCAGCACAGTACACCCAGACTAACACCACGACTCTCTCGTCGAGGTTGCATGAGGCTCTGCGGAGCTCCGCCCTCGACGACCAAATCTGGGCGACCCAGCACGCCCGCGAGGCGGCGGCGAGGCAAGCCCTCGACGTCCCTTCGTGGGAGGCTTAGGCCCGGCCATCATAAAGTGCTGGTTCTACAATAAAAGTTTATTCCTCCTGTCATTATGATTATCTACCACAGTAGTCTTTTGTAGAGTGAAACGCATCCCGATAATACACTGTGGGCAACCAAGTGTGAATACCAGTCCTCGATTTCTACCTTTCTCTGGTTTCCCGTTAAGGGAACAATGGCTCAAAGGATTGTCTTCCCAATGTAGGCGTTTCCATAAAACAGGAGCAGATGATAAGCCACATTAATGGTGCGTGAAATAAAACATCTGCGCTTAACTTTTTACTGCCGCTCCAATCTGGAGTGATTTTTTTTTTTGCTTTGTTGTGTACACTATCACAGGCGCTATGTAGTCAGTCCCCTTGGTGCCCAAAGCAACTCTCACACCACAGCAGGATGTCAACTTTTTTAAATTCTAAGCGAAACTCTGGTTATGGGGGACAATTGCGAGCTTATATTTTTGCTTTGTATCTTAATTATGTTGTTGACCTTTAACTTTAGCCATTTTACTACTTTTCTGCGCGTGCAGACAGGCCATTGCACCGATGCTAGGTTTTGAAAACACCAGAGCAGGGTAGAAAGCAAGAACAGATATTTGTATTTGGGTGTCCACTCTGCATTGCGTGGGAATGTTTCAAGGAACAATAAGACTACATGGTAGATAAACATATAAAAGATAAGAGAATTAAGCTCGAAGCCTACCAAATTAGTAACTGGGAATTTTATACGTAAATTAAATTTCGTGATTCCCAGTGATGAAACAGTTCTGAGAATATGTGCGAAGGCGACCGAGTCACTCATGCTCACAAAGGAAACAAAATAAACAAAGAAAGATTACAAAAACTTCGAACTTGCAACCTAAAGTAAGACACCTGACATGACTGATTTATGTGTTTACTGAGCATAAGTTACACCTAGTGCATAAGCTGCCTGTACAAGATGACAAACAATGAGTTACTGTTGCTTTCTTTCTGGGGCGTTTGGCTCTTCTGAAGACATGCACATTGTATGGCAATGCTGCGTGGATGTAGCTGGGCATAGTTGTGAGTCAGCATCACTCTGTTTTTATGGCCCTGCACTATTATCGTTAAAATTTATAATTAGCAAGCAGCCTAACTATCGGGTTGATCAGCTGTATTTTAAACAAAACGTACTGACAGATTTCTCTGTTTATCGCTTACAAAAAGATGGGTACATTATTTCAGATTTCAAGAAACAGCTTTGCAACAGAAAAAATGCTGACGACAGAAAATCTACAGTGACCAGTAATTTTATTATTAAATGTAATGTACTAGCTCTTTCTGCAATGAATACCTCTATTGCCAGAAATTGCACTGTGAAAAAATAATTGGAAAATATTTACAAAAGTGACAGAGACTAGAACTGCATTAAAATGGCAAATTTCTTCTTAAACAAGATCACAATAATCGAAGTTTTATTACTTTCAGCAAAATGGATGACATCCAATTATTGAGGCTAGTCAGTGCTAGAGGTATTGTTAGTTTGTAGGAGTCCTCAGACTGACAGCTCTGAAATATTTGTCGCCATACTTGGTGGAACCTGCTTTGCTGTTGCAGATGTTACTTTGCAAGAAAACATTTTGTAAGCCTTGTGGGACAATTCTGTGTGGAAGATAAACCTATTTGATCATGTCTTTTTGGGTTGTGTATCTCATAACTGGTGCTAGTCTGAGTTCTTACAAACTAGACGTTATTGAGTACTGTAATTATAATGCCTGCCACTGCTATAAATTTCTGTTAGCGAAAATTGTCGTATTGTCATGAAGCAGTTATGTTCAATTTTTAGCGGCAGTCACTGCTGAAACACTAAGTACAAAACACAAAACAAAGATATGAAGATATGGAGTCAAAATGTAAATGTCGAACAAAGTTACCATCGATTCTACATTTCACAGAACTGTCTTCTTTTCTGTGAGTGTGCCAATACCAATTGCACATTCACAAACATTTTCGTATTGCACTTCTGGAAAATGGATGAAATTTCAGTGTTTAACAGAAGCCCTTGGGAAGACAGCCCAGATTCGCTTCGACAAAAGGACTTGCCTTCAATTTGCGTCGCTATGTTGTAGGTCACTGTAGCAAGGGGAACGTTTTGCTGATTGAATATTACTCGAAATATGTTTATTATTTGTACTAGAGGTTTGAAAAGAGGGCCAATTGTAGAGGTCTTCTTGCAGATTTCGTATATTCCATTAGTTTTGTTTAGCTGCTTCTTGAGTTATGGCTTACACAACGGCAAAAAACATAGTGATATTTGCGGGCACTTTCTTGTGTATTAAATTTTCACAAAAAGCAGTGTGCTACAGCTAACTCAGCTCCCTGTAGACTGCAAAGTGCCGATATCTATTCAAACAGCATGTAAGGTTACTAGAAGTATGCAAGATTAGTAGGCAGGCAGGCAGGCCTGCCTGCGAATCTTGCATACTTCTCATGTTATTGTGAAAAAAAATTATTGAATATACTTCGAAAACTTTCACAATAGCATGAGAATACCCTTATGCCCTTATAATTGTTCTATACTAACGAAATTTGGCATACATACTCTTCAAGATATGCAGAATGGTGATATCTAATTGAAGTTGCAATCTGTAAAATTATTTAAAGTGGCCTAATATTTATTTGCATAGCTCCAGTAATTGTACAAGCCGTTTGGATCGGTATCACCACTTTGCAGTATACAACTAGTTAAATATGATACAGCATGAAGCTATTTCTGGTAATTTTATACACAAGAACGTGCCCACAAAAACATTTTGCCACCGTGTAGGAGTAACTAAAAAACAGCAGCTACACAAAAATCAAAGACAATTCGAATCTAATAAAACACTTTATGAATGACAGTATATTCAAATCTCTAGTACAAATATATAAAAAAGTTCTCTCGAGGAGTATTTCCCCTTAATAAGTGAGTGTCAGTGTACTCTACCAATGTGTTAGAAAATGCCTTCAGGCATACCATGGGGAGCTTTATAAATAGCAAATGCATGCATCTGCCTAAAAAGCACCCCGCCCTGCTTGCATCCCTTAGTAATTTTTGCATTCTGTTGTATGTCCCTATTTGCATCCCTTAACATTGAGTGCAGAAAACCAAAAACAGCCTATTACCGTATTTACTCGCAGAATGATCGCACTTGCGTAATGATCACACCCCTAAATTTTGTCGTCAACATCAGATTTTTTTATTTCTCGTGTAATTATCGCACCCCGAACTTGCCGCAGTGATATGTCATGTGCCAAGTCTAGCTAGTAATGATCGCGCTTACCATCTGTCGACTGCTATGTGAACAACTCTTCAAGACAGACCAAGCGGTCTGCACGCACCAAACATATTTAAGCAGATGCCCCATTTCATTCCTTTCATCACTTTTCGCACTTCTAAGACAAAAGAAAACCCACAACCAAACTTGCCTTCATTATGTGTAGGCTTCATAATGATTGTGGTCAACAAAAACCAAAAAAAAAAGGCGTCTTTCGATTCTTTTCGTCTGCACTCGTGGGCATGCAACAAATCGCGAGCGGCAATGATAGCAGCCACGTTTACACTGATACGTTAGAAGCGTACCCTATTCATTCACCGACGTTCGTAACGCAGCTAAGATATTCGCCCACCCTTAGCGGAAACGTGCCATATTAGGATAGTGGTGAAGACAAATGCCGCAGTTTCCGCAGCATGCCCGCCATGTGTTCTTATGTCGCTGGCAGCTAAGCGACCCCATCTGTTTCTGTCCCCTCAAAGTGGACGTGGCTATGTTATTGCTGCAAACTTGCCGATATTATTCATTACTGATACAGAAGAAACTGTTTCAATGCACGTAATGTACTCACGAGAAGAAAAAAAATCGCGTTCGGCTTGCACTGCCGGCCACCATATTTTTTTTTGTGTCCCGCACCACATACAGCGGCAGCCGCCTATTTGTTGATCTGTTGCCATTCCGTCGCAAATGCCAGATGATTTTTTTTTCTTTTTGCGGGAAATTTAACCCGCGTAATGATCGCACTCCTGAATTTGAGTAAATTTTTTACAAAAAAGTGCGGTCATTAAGCGAGTAAATAGGGTAACACTGGATTTTTAGCCTGTAAAGGGGTTGTATACAAATGGGGGCCGCCAACTCTAGTGTGACAATAAACAAATATTTGTTCTCACAATAATGAAACCAGTCATAAAATATATCCTCACAAATTTGGAAATGAATGCCCAAATGACCTTGCTGATTGCCACATTAGTGTCCTAAACAAGATCTTTTGATGTTTATAATGCCTAGTTTAATTCACTTTCTCTAGTAAATGGGCTTTGACCTAGACTACTCAGGGTAGGAGACTAACCCAGACCTGGAAGCCAATATTTAAATCTGAAATAAAGACATTCGTCCGACAACCACGTCACTGCTATGTCACCAGAAGCGTGCATCCATGGACATATAGTCTGTAAAATAATTTTTACATGATCTGTACTGTTACTCTTTCACTAATAAATTGGGAAAGGCATTTGCTATTTGAATCACTGCTGTAAACCTTTGTTTTTGAAAAATGCAATGCCCCAAAGTGTAACACAACCAATCTGTGCATGAAACCTACGATGCCTTTGACATTCGTCAGTGTCGCAAATAGGCACTAAGAAATGCCAAGGGCATCAGAGCTTTCGTGTCTCAAACCTTGTATGCGAGTATTGCTGGTATCTTCGCAGTGAAAGGAAGTCACATTATTATCAGACTTATGAGGGAATTGATGTTTCTCTAGTTTATTACTTTTTTTCTGTGCTCCTATGCTCTTGACTTTCCCAAAAATAATGGGTGTTTGAAGTAAGTACCCAATATTGCTCTTATTTCCTGCACCAGAGCCCACGTTAGGTTACATTGCTTGAACACTTTGCAGTGCTGTAGATTATCAAAATGAATAAAAAATGCCATATGTTTGCATTTTAGTCTTCTGTATAACATGGATTATGAATCTATCCATTATATACAAAAGTACAAAAGAACTACGAAAAACTAGGCATAAAGACAGACATACATTATAATAGCAGGAATCGATGGTGAGAATTCCAATAGAAAGGAACCATTAAAAACTAGGTCCTAAAGACACAGAAGAGAAGTAGGCGTCGGAATCCTGATTAATAAGAATATAGCTGGTAACATACAGGAATTCTATAGCATTAACGAGAGGGTGGCAGGTCTTGTTGTGAAACCTAATAAGAGGTACAAAATGAAGACTGTACAGGTCTACGCCCCTACATCCAGTCATGATGACCAGGAAGTCGAAAGCTTCTATGAAGACGTGGAATCGGCGATGGGTAGAATGAAAACTAAATACACGATACTAATGGGCGACTTTAACGCGAAGGTAGGCAAGAAACAGGCTGGAGACAAGGCAGTGGGGGAATATGGCATAGGCACTAGGAATATCAGGGGGGAGTTATTAGTAGAGTTTGCGGAACAAAATAATATTAGGATAATGAACACCTTCTTCCGCAAGCGGGATAGCCGAAAGTGGACGTGGAGGAGCCCGAACGGCGAGACTAGAAATGAGACAGACTTCATACACTGCGCTAACCCTGGCACCATACAAGATGTGGGCGTGCTCGGCAAGGTGCGCTGCAGTGACTACAGGATGGTAAGAACTTGAACAAGCCTAGACCTGAGAAGGGAACGGAAGAAACTGGTACATAAGAAGCCGATCAATGACTTAGCGGTAAGAGGGAAATCAAGGAATTCCAGATCAAGCTGCAGAACAGGTATTCGGCTTTAACTGTGGAAGAGGACCTTAGTGTTGAAGCAATGAACGACAATCTTGTGGGCATCATTAAGGAGTGTGCAATGGAAGTCGGTCGTAACTCCGTTAGGCAGGATACCAGTAAACTATCACAGGAGACGAAAGATCTGATCAAGAAACGCCAATGTATGAAAGCCTCTAACCCTACAGCTAGAATAGAACTGGTAGAACTTCCGAAGTTAATCAACAAGCGTAAGACAGCTGACAAAAGGAAGTATATTACGGATAGAATTGAGCATGCTCTCAGGAACGGAGGAAGCCTAAAACAGTGAAGAAGCAACTAGCAATTGGCAAGAATCAGATGTATGCGTTAAGAGACAAAGCCGGCAATATCATTACTAGTATGGATGAGATAGTACAAGTAGCTGAGGAGTTCTATAGAGATTTATACAGTACCAGTGGCACCCACGACGATAATGGAAGAGAAAATAGTCTAGAGGAATTCGAAATCCCACAGGTAATACCGGAAGAAGTAAAGAAAGCGTTGGGAGATATGCAAAGGGGAAGGCAGCTGGGGAATATCAGGTTACAGCAGATTTGTTGAAGGATGATGGAAACATTGTTCTCGGAAGACTGGCCACCCTATATACACAATGCCTCATGACCTCGAGCCTACACGAATCTTGGAAGAACGCTAACATAATCTTAATACATAGGAAAGGGGACACCAACGACTTGGAAAATTAGAGACCGATCAGCTTACTGTCCGTGGCCTACAAACTATTTACTAGGGTAATCGCAAATATAATCAGGAACACCTTAGACTTCTGTCAAGCAAAGAACCAGGCAGGATTCCGTAAAGGCTACTCAACAATAGATCACATTCACACTATCAATCAGGTGATAGAGAAATGTGCGGAATATAACCAACCCTTATATATAGCTTTCATTGATTACGAGAAAGCAATTGATTATGTCGAAACCTCAGCAGTCATGGAGGCATTACGGAATCAGGGTGTAGACGAGCCGTATGTAAAAATACTGAAAGATATCTATAGCGGCTCTACAGCCACCGTAGTCCTCCATAAAGAAAGCAAGAAAATCGCAATAAAGAAAGGCGTCAGGCTGGAGATACGATCTCTCCAATGGCATTCACAGCGTGTTTACAGGAGGTATTCAGAGTCCGGGATTGGGAAGAATTGGGCATAAAAGTTAATGGAGAACACCTTAGTAACTTGCGATTCGCTGATGATATTGCCTTGCTTAGTAACTCAGGGGACCAACTGCAATGCATGCTCACTGACCTGGAGAGGCAAAGCAGAAGAGTGGGTCTAAAATTAATCTGCAGAAAACTAAAGTAATGTTTAACAGTCTCGGAAGAAAACAGCAATTGACAATAGGCAGCGAGGCACTGGAACTCGTCAGGGAATACATCTACTTAAGGCAGGTAGTGACTGCGGATCCGGATCATGAGACGGAAATAATCAGAAGAATAAGAATGGGCTGGGGTGCGTTTGGCAGGCATTCTCAGGTCATGAACCGCAGGTTGCCATTACCCCTCAAAAGAAAAGTGTATAATAGCTGTGTCTTACCAGTACTCACCCACGGGGCAGAAACCTGGAGGCTTAAGAAAAGGATTCTACTCAAATTGAGGACGACGCAACGAGCTATGGAAAGAAGAATGATAGGTGTAACGTTAAAGGATAAGAAAAGAGCAGATTGGGTGGGGGAACAAACGCGAGTTAATGACATCTTAGTTGAAATCAAGAAAAAGAAATGGGCATGGGCAGGACATGTAATGAGGAGGAAAGATAACCGATGGTCAATAAGGGTTACGGACTGGATTCCAAGGGAAGGGAAGCGTAGCAGGGGATGACAGAAAGTTAGGTGGGCGGATGAGATTAAGAAGTTTGCAGGGATGGCATGGCCACAATGAGTACATGACCGGGGTTGTTGGAGAAATATAGGAGAGGCCTTTGCCCTGCATTGGGCGTAACCAGGCTGACGATGAAAGGCACATATGAGTTATAATAGCACAAGTACTTGCTAAGAAGTTGAAGAGACAAATAGAATGTCTCTTCAAATCGCTCCACCCCAACATTCATGCTTGGTTCGATGAGTGACCAAAGCTGGTGATGCTGTTTGGATAGGCTAAGGTACAGCTGTGAACTAGGTGGCACACGTAGAGGGGTCACCAACGGCTGCACGCTGGTTGCACAGCAGGTTGCCTTGATCTCCGGACTCACTCGACACTCATGCTTTGAGCCTGGTTATACGTCGTTCGCAAGAGGCCTGGCCCGAGTGTGTGGCATGGCTTGGGTGAAATTTCGAGGCAACCTGAAAAGCACAGATCCAAATATGTAAGCACAAAATATTCTGCACCATAGTGCAAACTTGAAGTTTACCATTGGCACATTGCAGATAATGAAAACAGACACAAGTCACCAGACTTGAGGTATACAAATGTGCAAAAGTGTAAATGAATGTGAAGAGCTGCTTATAGGGTGGAATGTTTCATATTGTCTTTTGTAGATCAATAGTAGTATCTTAACATAAAGTCAAGTGTACTTGGCCCTCCCTAAAAAATTTAAATAATGGGGTTTTACATGCCAAAACCACTTTCTGATTATGAGGCACGCTGTAGTGGAGGACTCCGGAAAGTTCGACTACCTGGGGTTCTTTAATGTGCACGTAAATCTAAGTACATGGGTGTTTTTGCATTTCGCCCCCATTGAAATGCGGCCGCTGTGGCCGGGTTTCCATCCCACGACCTCGTGCTCAGCAGCCCAACACCATAGCCACTGAGCAACCACGGCGGGTATGGCCCTCCCTATTTGTGTAAGTAGGCTATACCATGCGAGCTGCCCCGACCTGGCACACGACCACTTGAAATTTCTTTTTGAAAAACTGGAGGCCTTTCAATATAGAACAAATGTTAATTTCAAGAAATACTTAACTTAAAAAGTTGTTTACTGGCGCAAGCACTAAGTGAGATTTTGTGTAACGCACCAAACTATGCATCATAAAAGGCATAGCCAAAAAATTGGTTCCTTCGTTAAGGGAGCCAAATTTTTAGGACAATAAAGAGAGGCCTTACACCAAAAATTGAACGGCTTATTAGCCACTGCCCAATCTATTATGGGTCAATAAAATGGACAAAATGGCCTATTAACTTTATTTTCATAGAACTGGCTTACAGAAAAAGCTGCAAATTTATGTAATACACATATTTACGACTTGTGCTGTATGCAAAAACTGGTTTGAGGAAGATAAGTTATGCAGCAGTGCACACAGATGAGGATGAACTAGCAAAAAAAGTCAGTTTTGGTGTAAGTTTATCGGCATACTTACTATTGAGGCAGTCCTAGTAAATTTATGCCCAATACCATGTATGAGAGTACACTGTATTGTTTTTAAATTGGTAAAGCTTTATCAAAGCCGTTTTGTGTTAAGCAAGAAAAAAAATTTGTACCTGTGGTCTCCTACTAGTTTCAAAATTTCCATCGCGTTTCGTCTAATCCACATAGCCTCTTGGCGGCTAAGGCAAAATGCATGAACTTGAGGATTCCTGCACCGATAGCAGGGAGTCTAAACTTCTCCGAAGTTAATTCTTTCATTGCCGAGTGGCTACAAGCCACTTAACTCAAAAAGTTGGCACTTAATTACATGATTTATCTTAATCTTTCTGTCGGCTTCCAGCCTGCTTCGCATCATTACAAAGGCTGCCAACTCCCTAGTGGACGTAGTCAGGACACGGTGGTGGCAGGACGCAGTGGCAGGAGCCACGAAAGGCTTCGAACTCCCTAATGAATGTAGTCAGGACACGGTGGTGGTAGGGTGCAGGGGCGGGAGCCACCAGAGTGCACCTGCAGCAAATTTGCACAAGCGCTCTAAGTCCTACCATGTCACAATTTACAAGAAAAATTCAGCTGTCTGTGTAACATGGTTACCAATACAAATAAATGTAAACAGGTCCTACAACACATCTAGAATGTCGACAGAGAAGAAATGGTACTTATGTTTATGAAAATCCAAGCAATGAAAAAAAAAAAACTGTGCATCCGATTTGTGCATGGAAGCTCAGTGGAAACCTGAGCTCATACCATCAAGTGATCTGCTAGTCAACTGCAAGCCTCTTAAAATGTCACTGTATACTTTTTACACGCAATATGTTAAGCTGCAATAAAACAAGTTCAACATCTCTAAACATAAGTAAATCACGAAGCAATTCAACTAATTAATTCTAGTGGTCGGAAATGCAACAAAGTGCAAGCTCTGAATGAAGGTGGCCAAACTGGGTAGTGACAAGTAACAATGTGGTTCTCTACATCTTGTTTTTCTGGCTTTCGCTGCAACATTAAAATACACAAGCAATTTCACATTCCTGACATTTGACCCTGCTAATTTTTATTCCATAATGCATAATACTTCAACAAGAGCAATAATGCTGTCTTTTAATTGTAAATAGTGATAGAACAAGAAATTTTACTGGAGCCAATGTTTTGACAAGAAAACTTATCTCCTTCTCTTTGTCGAAACATTGGCTCCTGCGACGCTCCTTGTTCTACGGCTCTTCATCATTTCAAGTCTCTGCCTTCCTGTGCACCTGTGTACTTTCAATGTTGTATCAATGAAATTGTAATAATGGAGAATTAGTAAATGTAGCTGATGCAGAACTTGGGCTTGTTGGTAGATAACGACACAGTAACTGTGCAATAGAGAGATACGGACAAAGGAGGCTTTTGTGTGTCGTCTCCTCCAGCCATCTCTCTGCTTTGGACAATTACTCTATCTCGATGTAAAAGTATTGCCCTTTGCACAACAATGCTGAAATGAATAAAGGCCAGGAAAGTGGACACAAAAATAACAACAAATAGCATCATATGCTAATGAGACATGCGAAAGTGCCGGCTACGATCTGTCTGACCCATAACGTGCTGGATAACATGGCGTCTTCTTCTGGATGTTGCCATTTCTTGAATACCTAAAATAAAGCACATTTCAAAATTACGAGAATACACAGAACAACAGCAGTAGCAGAGGAGATAACGCATGGTTTAGTAAAAGAAAGTAACTAATCTCTGATACACCGCAGACGAAATTTCCTTTATTAAATTAGTAGAAAAATACACCACACTTCATTTCATTCAATGCTGTGAGCGTTTCTTGGTACAAGAAAAAAAGGTATTTCTGCATATGAAAACAGTAAAATAATATAGTAAAATATACTTAAAATTATTATATGCACATTACAATAGCCAAGACAGGATAAACTTGGGTTCATATGCAGCTCACCGGGAGGTACAACTTTGCAATCAACTCATTTCTGCTTGCCAAATATCTGCACTAACATAAGACTACAAATAAAAAGACCCTTTTTTTCATAAAACACCAGACTCAAAATAGAAAATCCAGTAGGAATACCACAAGTTCTCTACATAACACAGCCAGGTTTTGTAAGTCTAGTAGGACTTACTATATAAAGCTTGCAGCAAATTCGTGCTTTCAAATATTTACAACCGTGAAAATAAAAATTACATAAGAAATAATAACATTATACATCGGCTTATATTGTGAGCTAATGTGTTTCAGACTTGCAGCCAAATGCACATTAAATTTGTTCAGTTTCAGCGCTTTTAAGGAGTTCTGTCTGTTCGCTCATGCATGCAGACGCCTTACCGCTACGAAAATACCTGCGCTGCCATACAGCGTTGTAGCGTTTTTATTATTCGCGGTAATATACCTAAAGCGCCAGTAAATCTTCAGAATACACAAGCTGTTTTTTCGACAACCTGTCTTCGCCAGCGAAAGTCACACTGGTGCTAGTATTGTATCTACACTTCAAGTTACGCAGTACTTGGTATTCTCGATGTCGGCAAAGACGAAATCGACGACACGCCGCTGCTGGCGGCGGTCCTCCTCGTCGCAATCACACAGCACGGACAGAAGTTCCCACCGTAACTTGCCGCAACGCCTGGTTGTAGTCGCCCCTAACGCAGCGCTTTCAGAACCACTCCATAGAATAAAGAACCACCATTCGACGACAACGTACTCGCGCGAGATGCAACGCAACTGCGAAATGGCGTCATGCTATTCACGGCTTCGGCTTTGGATCATTTGTATCCGCACAGCTGAACAAAACAGTTGCGCTAATTTCGGTTTTCTTTCCTCGCGTTGAAATAAAAACTGTTTTGCTCACTGATAATTTTACGTCACGTTAGTAATCTTCAAGGATGAAACAGCCATGAATTTAACACGCGTCCTGAAATTCCCGCTACGTTCACTGCGCAGAAGCAAAATTTGCTCGTCCGAGTGTGGTTACGTTTGAAATATATATCGCTGGGCTGTCGGAGCGTGCTCGAAGTGGGAAGACGCGGCGTAATTGTGCTGAATTTGCTTAGCTATAGCGGTGCGGCTGCCCTTGATCTCTGTCGAGTGCAGTTTGCTCTGTTTAAGGTAGAACTACAAAGCCGCCGACGTTACTGAATAATCTAGTGCACCTGAAGCTGCCAAAACTCCGGTATTTCCTCCACAATTTCTTGCGACTGCGTTCCGCTGTCACCAAATGCGAGCGTAGTCATTTGGCGGAGATTTAGCAACACATTTTCCAGAAATGTCGTTTACCGCTGTATCACGACGTAAAGAAGCAGCGTTGTTGGTGCTTAGTAAAATTATTTGTTTAGTGCGAATTTTGCGATAGCAGTTATATGGATACAACCGTCGAAATATATCTGTCGGTGTTACCGTGAGCTTACGTATAAAGTCAAGTGCGATAAGGTCCTATCCCGCGCCGTTGGCTGTGCGCGTTAAAGGAAGTGTTCGAGGCTGAGCCGGGCTGCATGGGCACCCGAAGTCAAGTATGTATAGGAGGTCACGTGATAAAACGCGCGTGTTATCTTTTTGCGCCCTTCATCACGCCGACGCTGTGACAGCGAGTGTTCGCGGTCATTGAGTGAGATCTGTTGATGTTTGGACGTGCGCGCGTGACCCAGTGCTTGCTAATTTAAGGAGTAAGCGAATGTTTACTGCAGTTTATTCAGCCGATGAAACTACGAACCTTGGTTCGTGCAATAGTTCGTGCAGTGGTTCATGCAGCATTGAGGTGAAATTGCTATATTCTTGTTTTTATATTTCTTGGGGGTTCCAAAGCAGTGTTGCGTACGCTAATATTTGTTTCTGGTCGCGGAACGCAACGCACTGCGGTAGCCCAGTGGCTTTGGTGTTGCGCTACTGAGCTCGAGGTGACGGGTCCAATCACAACCGCGGCAGTCGCTTTCCAACGGGGTCAGAATGCGAAAACACGCGTATACCGTGCATTCCGTACACGTTAACTAACCCAAGCTGCTGAAAATAAATCTGCAGCTTTCCATTACCGTGCGCCTCATAAGAAGATCTTGATTTTGGAACTTAAATCTTCACAATTTAATTTTAAGTCGCGGAATTACATTTACAATCGACACTGTTGAGTGCGCCTACTGAACTTGTTATCTCGTTGATGTGCTCTAATCAGTAGCCAATACTATATTTTAGATTTACTTATGGTCAGACTCTAGTGTGACAAATGCAGGTCTCCTTAGCATAGTAAACCAGCTATCGCTTAAGCGTGTGAGGTATCAACAAACATGGTCAATGAAAATCAATATATATAGTTCGAAGTAAATAGAGAACATGACAAGGATGAAAGAATGATACACCGCATTACAACCGGGACAGGAACCCGAGGACCTGCCTAAAACAGAAGAGGTTGTTTTGGTTATTTCTTCTCCTGCATTAAAATCTTTCTCTCGCCAGACTCATCTCGAATATCAGACGAATAGCGATCTTCCACGACGACTCTTCGCGTGCTATTGAGAACCAAACGACCCATGCGCAAATATTGACTCTTGTTTTCCGACTCTACTCGCGCAAAAGTGGGTCTTCGGAAGAAAAAAGAGAGTCAAGTTGCCGTGACTCACTTTTTACTCTCTTTTTTCTTAGAATGTACACGAGAGCATGTCCCGCTACGAAAGTGATGACAGAACGACTCACGAATAAAAAAAAAAGTCACTTTAGGTACGTCACCTGGGAGCCAGCCAAATATAAAAAACGAATAGACAAATGTCACTAATATAGTGCAAGCAACACACGAGGGAAAAAGGAACCCCTGTGTACATTAGTATGGCGAAGGTGGTCGGTCACTCTTTAGAGAACACGCTCTCATGGGCTCACTCCATTAGCCATTTCGATTTGCGATGGAGTCCGCAGCCAGCGCCGCTAGGGTCCGGTTTCCGTAGCAACTATTGCCGCGGAGGAGAAAACAAAATAGCCGTTTCCCGCCGGGATCTAAGGCGGGTCCGCCGCGCGGGCTTCAGCTACTTTAACGCGGAGCCACGCCAACCCTCTTCTTTTCTTTCATAGTATTCATTACGGATGTAATACGTACTCACGTAAGGTATCTACATAGTGGCCAAAACAGTAACAGCCGCGTCTACAAGCAGAAAACAACCAAGTGAGACTACAATTATTGAAGTAAGCAGTTGTCGAAAAGGGTACACTGCATCAGCAATGGATACTAGTATGGTGGGAAGTCTCTTTGATCATTAAACGATCATTAAACGTCGAGTAATTTTGAAGTAGTTAAGATGGAGGCGAGGAGTCTGCGGTGCAATGTCTGGTGTGACTGAAAGGCAGCGGCATGGTCTTTCAAGGGGCATTGCCCCAGTCGCTCAGCGTAGGTATCGTTACGGCGGCATCCAGAAATGACGATACTCTGGGATGAGGCGCCGAAAAAGGCATATTGACTTCGGAATGTTTCGGTCAGGGTGTTTCAAAAAATATAATAAAAAGAAGGAAAAGAGAGAGGGGGCGGGCCAACCGAAACCGGAATAACAAACAGGAGGGTGACGTGCGCAGAAGCGGTGGGGGCAAGTGTACATGGGACAAGGGGGTCGTACCGTTGATATAAACGTAAAAACCTGAAAGAGTATGTTAAATTGAGTAGTAGGCAGGCAAAAAAAGTTTTTTCCTCTTTTTTTTCGAAATGGAACAGGTTGGAATGGAACAGAATGGAACAGAATGGAATGGTTTAGCAATAAGGTTGGCTGGTGGCATAATCTGTTTTGTGCCTTAGTTGATAAGAGACTTTCAGATTTATGTTAACGCTTTTAAAGGCCACGTGCCAAATTAATTCCATCGGGTGTAGGCAATTAAACTTGTGCATGAGGTATGATTCCGTGTATTTCCTTTCCCGAGGGGAACGGAAATGTTTTTATAGTATATAGAGCCTTGCTTTATCAAATATATGACCATGTTCAATAAAGTGAATGGCTACTGCTTTAGGTAAATTCTGTTGTGTGTCCGCGTGGTGACCGTTGAGTCTTGTATGACTTTTTTGCCCAGTCTCACCTATGTATTGTTTGCTACAAGCGGCGCATTCTATAGAGTAGACTACGTTGCTTGATGTGCAGGTGAAAACCGGAGTTACCTTGTTTCCGTAATTTGACGCTGCACTTTTTACTGCAGTAATTGATTCAATATGTTTGCATGTAGAGCACCTGGGACGACCACAGGAGCTGGTTCCCAACTTTCTATTTGTCTTTAGTTTGGCGTGCGCAAGAACATGTTTAAATTTACTGCTTCGTCTGCAGACTACTCTGGGAGGGTCGGGAAAAATCCAATTTTATGCTTGCTGGTGAGAATTGGGTAGTATTTACTGAGGATGCTATTCACGTTTGGTAGTGCGTTTGAGAATTTTGTAGTAAGAAGAGGCATTGTTGTTCTTGTGACACTCGGGTGGATCTTGAGGACCTAGGCTCGATCAAGTTTGGTTGTAGCGGTGTGGGCTGTTTGACGGTCACTGTTTGGGTGGTTCCTGTTTGATAGGGTTTCTTTAAGGTGATCGAGTCTATCTACGTTTTCAATGCCAATGCGACGTAGTCGTGTGGCTTGGCCTTTAAAGATGTAGTGTTTGCAATGTCTGGGACGGTGGATGGTATATTTTAGGTACTGTTGCTTGTCGAAAGGTTTCCTATACAGCGTTGTCTTTAGCTCCCCATTGTCAATGTATATTCTTGTGTCCAGAATGTTTATGCGCTCAGTTGAGGATTCTGACAGAAATTTTATTGTTGGGTGAATATAGTTTAGAATCGCTACGTATTTATCTAGACTGTCTTTACCATGTCCCCATATTATGAGTATGTCGTCTATGTATCTTAGGTATGTGTGGGGCTTGTCAGTACAGCGTGATAGGAAATACGTTTGAAGATTCCCCATAAATATGTTCACGTAGGGTGGTGCAAAAAGGCGTACCCATGCTTGTGCCATGTATCTGTAGGTAGTAACCCTCCTCAAATTCGAAGTAGTTATGTGTTAGAACTAAGTCAAGGAGAGACAAGTAGACTTCAGAAGAGTGTCACCCATTGTGTTTAGACAGCGTTTGTTTTATCGAAGATAAATTATCGGGATTGGAATGTTGGTGTAAAGCGCCGTAACGTCTAGTGTTGCGAGATTTGTGTTGTGGGGTAGTGTGCCTTTAGTATTAATCTCCTCTATAATTCTTAGCAGGTGGGGCGTATGTTGTACAAATGACGGAAGTGCTTGTGGCAGGTCACCAAGGTAGTGGTTAAGGAATGTGGAAATGATCTCTGTCGGGGTGTTGTTGTTTGACACTATCGGGCGACCGGGGATAATAGCAGTATATTGTTCAGCGGATGCAATTTTATGAATTTTCGGAAGGAGGTAAAAACGCCCGGTAGTTTTGTTGCTCGGTTTAATAAATTTGTATTCTGACGGTGTTATCAATTAATCAGCCAAAAGTGATTTCAGTCTGTTGGTAGTTGTCACTGCGTAGGATAATGTTGGATCATTATCTAGATTGCGGTAATGTTCTGGGTTGTTCAGTGTTCTGTATGCCTCGTGCTTGTATTTTTCTACTGGCCAAATAACTATGCTTCCACCCTTATCTGCTTGCTTAATAACAATCTCATCCCGGCAACTACGATATGAAATAATATGACTCTCCGACGGAGTTATGTTTTTAGGTCGCTTAGATGTCTTGCATTGGATTACAAGTTCTTTAGTGAGAGTTTTCAGGTATATGTCAAGCTGTATGGCTTGTTCTGGTTCGGGAGTCTAAGTGGATTGTGCTCTAAGTGGTGTCGTCCCGGTGTCTGGTGTGTCTGCGAAAAAGTGTCTGATACGCATTCGTCGGGAGAATTCTGAGCGGTCCTTGTGAAGCTCCAATTCATTTATTGTGTTGTTCGTGGTACAAAAGTTTGGGCCCTTGCTGAGTAGGTCTATTTCTTTTTACTTAATGTTTTTGAAATCTCTATAACATTGGAGTGGTTTAGTTTTGTAGCAGTTTCCTTCACGTCTGGTACATCTAAACTCGAGGTCCCTTTTGTCGGCGTGTGGTGGCTGTTTGGCTAGAAGGTTGTTTTTTGATTAAAGTTTGCTTTTTTTCTTTGTTTTTGAACCAATTTTCTAGAGTGTTTATCGTCATAATGTTCTAAATCTCTCTTCTCATCTGGTGTGAGGGCTATATTCCGAAGTTTGGGGCATTCACATTCGATTTGTTCTTCGCAGTGTTCCTTGAGGATATTCAAAAGTGAAAGTGAGGCATTGTGCGATGTTGTTTGCCAGTTTGCACGATGGTGTGGTGGGAGTGTTCCTAGAGCTGGTACAGCCTTCAGTGTTAGACATTTAGGGTTTATATTTTGCTCGGTGCAGATTCTGTAAGTTTTGAGATGGGAGGTATAGCTCGCATGCTTTTTGTAAGTTTTCTAGCCTATAGGAATTCGGTGCTTCGTGGCAGAGAAGAGCTATTGATTTGGCGATGTCTGTCACTTATTTGTCTTTTTGCGGGCAAACTTGCATGGGGTGTTTTTCTATTTTGCCGGTCTATTACCGCATGCCTGGCTTCATTCGAGCTCGATTTCTGTTTGACTTTGTGCGTGTGCAGACAGGCGTGCGGCGGTCTGTGTGAAGACTTCGGTGGTGGGTTTTCTGTTATCTGTTGCAGTTGTGACCGGCTCTTTTAATGCCACGAAAACGTGCCGCCGACGACACCACTGAATGCTCATTTACCTCTCGCCTCCCCAATGCCCTCCCATGCCCCCGTCTTTATTTTTTCTTTCTTGTTCTTTCTGTCTTTTTTTTCGTCTTAGTGTCGCCCTGGTTTGTTTTTTCTCTCCTTTTTTTCTTTTATTTTCTCCCCGCATTCCCCCTCTCCCCCTCTTTCCCCTCGTCTTGGGAACGAAGCTCACAGACGTCGGATGGCAGGGCTCATTACCTCTGAAGTGTCTCCCTTTAAGACCAGCCGCCAGCGAAAACGCCCGCACGTGACGTCACTGCACTAACCCTTTAAAACCAACATGCCGAGGATGACGAGGCCGCCTTTAACGAAGATAGCTCCTCCTATCCAAATGTTCGTCAGCCTTTCTGAGGCACCTTATCCCTATTTAGTATCTTTATACCACAGTGTGCTATTACATCTGTCAGCCCCTTTCTTGATATTAAAAAAATATATATACTGGGTGTTTCAGTGAACAATTTCAAACATTCTTGAAAATTGCCTATGGCAGGTAGTACGATTCTAGTACAAGTGCTGCTCTATGCGGAGAGATTAACGTGCACAAAAAAACTTATCAGCCCTTCCAATCTGCGGGGAAGTACGAGCAGCGAAGCTGAGCTGTTTTTTACCTCGATTGATGCAGCCATGTATATTTAGTTATTATAATAACAACACTTTGTTATTATTATTATTATTATTATTATTATCATCATCATTATTATTATTATTATTATTATTATTATTATTATTATTATTATTATTATTATTATTAATATTATTATTGTTGTTGTTGTTGTTGTTCTTTTATTGTTATTATTCTTTTTTTTCCGCAAGACTACTGCAGCGCTACCCCGGGCAACGCTGGTGCGCGTGCGTCGCTGCTTGCTGCGGGCTGCCTTCAACGTAAAAGTGCCTGCCTTGCCCCCCTGCTCGGCATAGTGGTCGCCTTGGGCTGCCCTCGGCGAGGCAACACAAACTGCCAGTTCCAGTGACAGTTACGGCGCGCCACTAACGATTGCTGCGTTTCGCCTGGTGAGCGATACTAGCTGTGTAGGTTTCGACAAGAATTCCTTCAATGAACAGTTTTCCCCTTCTAACGCCTGTTTTTGTACACTAGTTTCCCAGCTGTTGTATATTATCATATGTTTATATTATCTAACTAGTTTTCTGTGAACAATGGGAAAAGACGACAGCTGCATTTCCTGTCATAAGGCTCTGCCTACTGATGGAAAAATAATGGTGTGTACTCAATGCAAATATTCCTATCATCTTGGACAGTCATGTTCTGGAATAGCAGCTAACACTTTCACTACTATGGGGAATGCTAAGAGAAATGCGTGGGTCTGTAAAACGTGCAGAAGTAGCAAGAAACTAAACAGCGGCACAGAGGCTGAACTGGAGGATAACAGTGGTTCTGAGTCATCAGTGTTGGATGAGCTAAGGGAAATCAGAAAAAAGTTTGCAATCATTGCCGATTCTGCATAAGAAGGTTGATTATCTCCTACTGCTGCCGAAAGAGTTCACGGCTATATCGAATTCACTTAAGGAACTAGAAGGATCGGTGTCGTTTTTTCCCGAGAAGTATAATTCTGTTTTGAAACAACAACAGGACATTCAGGAACGTCAAATCCCTGAGTGCGCTAAACTGGAAGCTCTGAAAACAACGGTGGTAACTCACGCAGCAGTAATAGAAAAGCTAGAAGAAAAGCAAAATGAAAGTGAGCAGTACAGCAGACTAAAGAAACTTGAGATCCACGGTTTGCCAGTAAAAAGTAATGAAAGCCGAACACAAACAATCACGGAAATAGCAGCAAATCTGGACCTCTCGGTGTATTCATCTGACGATATTGCAGCCGTACACCGCTTAAAAGTCAACATCAGTGGTACACCTGTGGTCCTAATGCGCTTTAAATCTGTAATTTGGAAGGAAAAATGGCTTGAAGCGCGGGGAAAGCTGAAGAAACTACGTGAAAGTGCATCATTCCCAAATATCTACTTCAATGATAACTTGACCAAAGTTAACCGTGATCTCTTCTGGAAAGCGAGAACGAAGGCAAAAGAGGAGGGTTATCAGCTTTCTTGGACGAAAGGAGGCAAAATCTTCGTGAAAAAGGATGAAACAGCGTCCCTTGTTTGAATTGGTAAACAAGCAGACCTGGAAAACATTGCTTAGCCAACATGCCTTTTTCTTTCAGTGAACTACCAGACTTCAGTTCATTTAAAACAGAATTTCCGTGCAGATCTGATGAAGATTTTACCATTGTGAGCGTTAATATTCGAAGTCTGCCTAAATACTGGGACGAATTTAAATTTCAGGCGGAATCGGCAGCTAACTTTGTAGACGTATTTGTGATTACAGAAATCAATGTTTCCCAGGCTTGCCTTGATACGTTTACATTGTAGGGCTTTTCCGCACATTTTGTCACGCGAAGCGGGCGTCGTGGCGGAGGCATTGCTCTCTGTCTATACGACAACTGTGAAGTTGCCGAATCTATGATGGTCAAAGTTTGTAAAAGGTCATTTTCTGTCCATATCTTATCGATTTATCGACCACCCTCATGCAGCCTTTCACGGTTTCTTGTTGAGCTTGAAGAAGCTCTGCGGCATTGGAGCTCAGTGGACCAATTTTGCTTGATGGGAGACTTGAATATTAATATTTTATGCCCTGAAGAAGTGACTGTTTCTGATTATTTATCTACGTTGTCCGCTTATGGTCTGGAATGTACAATCTTAGCTCCTACTAGAGCGGAATTAGTTAATAAAAGCCTAGTGCAATCTTGTTTAGATCACATAGCGGTCAGAGCTCCCTGCTGTTCATTTAGGTCATGTACTATTCTACAACGCATGGCGGACCACTATTTCGTAGCATGTCGTCTAGTTCTACCAGACGCGTCTAGAACGTCATTGGGGCAAACTGGATCTGGGCAGCGTAAATGCCTTGTCCCTGCTGTTAATCAATCCAAGCTTGATAACATTATCGTTTCGTTTGACTGGTCATCCTTAACCAAAAAAGATTCTTCGGCCAAAGTATACGAAAGGTTCTGTATGCAAATGAAAAATTTTGAATTGCGTTGCACACGGCTGATAGCTAAGCCGATAAGAAAGGGTCACTGCTGGATGAACACGGAAATTCTTGCTTCTATTTCGTATCGAGACAACTTAAGGAAACGCTGCAAAAGAAATCCCAGAAACCAAAGACTGCGATTAGAATACAAGTCGGCAAGAAATAGAGTTGTTGCTCTTCTGCGTGGCGCCAAACGCCATCACCTTTTTTATAAATTCCAACAATCTTCAAATAATGTAAGCGAAACTTGGTCTTTGGTAAATCATCTCAGAGGAGTGAGTTCCCATAACCGTTCTATTTTCGGTGTTTTTCAACAACCTCCCACAGAAGTGGCTGATGCCTTCAACAGGCACTTTGTTAAAGCGTCCCAAAGGGCCGTCTCTCCACATACAAGCACTCCGCCGTTAGGGCATTCCGTATCTGGGTCGGCTTTTCTCCCGAGAATTTTGAAGGGTGATCTGGAAGAAATTATTGTCAGTTTTCGTCCTAACAAGCCCAGTGGATATAAAATTTCTTTACACACCATCAGAAGGAATTTCAATGCGCTGTCAGATATTGTCCTGCATATACTGAATGGTCTTTTGGAAGGCGACGAAATTTGAGAATGCTTAAAAACTGCAGTTATTGTACCACTGCACAAGTCAGGGAAGAAAGATAGTATTGAAAACTATCGGCCAATTTCTATATTGCCGATTATCGCTAAGGTCTTAGAAAAATTTCTTTTCCACTCTATGTCTTCTTTACTTAACAAGTTTTCTATCCTGACCAATCGACAGTTTGGCTTTGTTTCGGGGCGTGGTACTTTCGCACTGCTTGAGTAATTTTCAGATCAACTGCTCTCGGCATTTGATCAGAATCTTTTCACATGTGCGCTATTTTTTTCATGTAGCGAAAGCGTTTGACACCCTAAATCCTCAAATCTTGTTAAGTAAACTGCATTTTCGGGAATTTCGTGGGCCTTTTTACAAAGTTCTCGAAAATTACTTGAGCAACAGATTTCAGGTGGTCTCTACCGATGATAAGGGCATATTTAGTTCTAAGCTCTCGGTAAAAGCTGGAGTTCCTCAGGGGTCCATTTTGTCGCCATTGTTGTTTAATATCTTTGTTAACGACTTCCCTTTGGCAATTTCGAAATGTTCAGTATTCCAGTATGCTGACGAGACTGTATTATTAGCGAAACACCTTTCGTATAAAACATCCAATGAAATGTTGCAAAATAACATGTACAAAAGAATGCTTTGGTTCTCTAATAATGGAATTGTTGTAAATGCCCAAAAAACAAAACTTGTTTGTTTTCGCTCCTCACTTAAGACTACTCTTATTATCATGCCTCTCTACTTGCATGAGTCAGACTGTGTCCATTGTAAATGTGCACCCATTCCATACGTGGATTGTGTGAAATATCTCGGAATCTATTTCGATAGTAATTTATCGTGGCAACATCACTTATCACTTATTCGTTCTAAACTGAGGTCAGTAGCCAGGCTGTTATTTAATATCAAAAGTATAGCACCCTTGTCTGTAAAAACGATTATAGGACAGGCACTAGGTTAAGTGTGTTGAGGTATGACATTACAGTTTTTGGCTTTTGTTCGGATCGTTGGAGATGCAGGGTTGACCGGATTATAAAAAAAATTCTTAAAAATGTTGCCTACAATTCCCCAATAGTAACATCTGCAAACATCTTCCGTGAACTTGGGCTACCAAACTTCCAATAATTACTTATAGAAACAGTTGTCGTTAAACATTTCTGGAATTCCGCTTTCAAACAAAAACGTACCCCCGCAAGAGAGCTTAGAAAACATGTCCGCTATGTAGTTCCTTCTTCAGCCACAAGGTACGGTGCGGCCAGAGCCTGTGCTTATGTGCCTGACATATTTAACAAATTACCAGAAGAAATCTTTAACGCGACATCAAAAATCGCGCTCAAACACTTCTGAAAGCAGCTACAGTAAAATTACCCCCTTGTACATTTTTTTTTTTTTGCATCGGAATATTTACCTCTTCAACTTTTGTTATATGTAGATAACCAAATGTTATCTTGTTCTTTTCAATTACCTTTCATTTTTTTTATTCATCTCTCATCAATTTATGTAAATTTTTTTTCTTTGTCTATTACATTCATAGGCACGGTCCTACAAGCCAACTGAGGCTTAGAAAGGCCTGCTCGTGTTATTTTGTATATTTTGTGGCAATAAACATTATTATTATTATTATTAATATTATTATTATTAATATTATTATTATTAATATTATTATTATTATTATTATTATTATTATTATTATTATTATTATTATTATTATTATTATTATTATTATTATTATTATTATTATTAGATACAGCGACATAGTGCGTGCAACACGCAGCGAAAGTTTTATCTTTCTTGGACTTTTAAACAGAACTTCACGGTGACGGGGACGGCAAAAATGCACCTAGGGTGTCCATATAATTGCTAGCACAATAAAAAAGTGATAGCCATAGTCGACTAGTTCACGAAAAGTATAATGAAGTTTTCAACTAATTACCTTATAGGGCATGTTGGGCTTCTGAGCCCGACATCGCGGGATTGAATGCCGCACACGGAGGCGGCATTTGAATGGGGCAAAATGAGAAAACACGACTCTTTAGATTTAGGTGTGCGATAAAGAACCCCAGGTGGTCTAAATTTTCGGATTCTCCCTCTACGTCGGCCCTCATAATCAGTAGCGCATATAGCGATTTACGAATTTTAGCGGATGAGACCGCAAGGCATATCTAGCTGAAAGTAATTTTTTTTTTTTGGGGGGGGGGGGGGGAGGGCGTGAGGAAGACAAAGAAAGGTTGATTGCAGGCTTGTTTAATCAGTTGAGCGTCTGGCTGGCAATAAGTGACTAAATACTTACTAATGAAATATTTCCACGTTTATATTAAATTATTTCACAGATGCTACAATCGTGCGCACCAGAGAAGTTCAATGCGCCACTGTATAAGGTGCATTACAGGCGTAGTTATCGATCTAATGATTCTTAATATACGGCTATAAATATCATCAAGCTATGCCTTGACAATCTGAAAAAAAGGGCATCCTGTGTGCGACCTTACAGAATACAGCAAAATTTCTACTGAAACTGATTTTGTCGAGCAGTTGCAGAGCGAACTGTACTTTCCTGTAATATTAAAACACACCTAAACATTTCGTTCGCGCTGAAAGCTAGTGTCATGTCTCGTTCAATTAAGACGCCGAAAACATATGAGCAAACCTCTTGCATGAAGCCGTAAATAACCGACCCCTATTAAACCACGCACCCAGATCTGGAGTAAATTGCGTAATTTCTAAAACTATGAAGTCGTTTCCATGTACAGCTGGCCAACAACAACAGGAATGTCGACTAAGTGATTCGTGTTACGTACAATAATGGGGTAAAATGCAGCATTTAGTAATTATCTAGACAGCTCATAATTACCCATGAGAATTCTGAGTTTGTGCAGCAGGGAATCAACTGCCCATTTCTCTCGCTTTGCTGGTTTCATCGGTACCCGCCCATCGTACCGCTATGAAATCAGTGCGTAAGGTGAACCTAAATTGATTATTCTTTGAAGTATCTGTCGACCATTTCTTGGTGGGAAAAACAAATAACCAGAGCTGTCACATGAGAAAACACGAAACATGGTAAGTGCTAGCCGCAGTTTAACTCCGAAGCTTTTTTTCGTTACGAACACTTCTATGTTTATTAGTTTAACTGTGACTCCAGCTAGTTACGCATAACTTTTGGAAGCGCGACACCATAACGCCATTACGTAAAAATTATTTAAGGTTCATCTGGTCACTGATTATGTGGGTTTTCTGCATGGAAATGAATGAACAGTAAAGATATAGTTAGGTTTCTCCCAGACTTGGAAGCCATAACTAATTGTAACGAGTGGTGCATCGATATAAACCTTAACCAATATAAAATTATACGCATGTGTCATGGTGCGCCATTATTCTTGTGGGCAAAGCACCAATAAATGGACGCCAAAAGGTTGAACTAGGTACCGAAGAGCAAAACAGCGACTGCTGACAACTCAGGTAAGTTGCCTAAAGAAGCCGAAGGTAGGTTTAGAGATTATTGTGTTTTTGTCGTCGGCTCGACCGCGATAACCCGAAGGCTTTTTCTAGGAACCCCTGTGTATTCTCTGCCCACGCGTGCATTGAGAATGCTCTGAAATATGTGGTGTCTCTGTGAAATCTTGTGTCCACGACTTGCTGACACTGCATGTTTGCCCACAGCAACATGTGGCCGGCTGTCGTCGTTTATTCTATGTTAACGAACAATAAAGACCCGCCACGGACTCAAGGGTGTGCTTCTGTGGTGCAATACAAGTGCGCGACCTCCAGCAGAAAGGTGGAATCACCCGTTCCTTCGCTGCTAAATAAAAGGGGCGCGGCCGAGACCTTAGGAAGAGCCGGGATACAATTGGGTGTACCTAATTGAATAGTCACAAATATCTGCCATTCCTCAGCACACGGAACCAAGGAAAAGATGGGTTATTTAAACGCAGGTTTCCCACCTAGCTAAGCATTCTGGAAGCTGAGCCTACAATCTGTTCAAAAGCGTCAAGGAGCTAGCAGCGTTCAGAATCGCCTGGGCAACTTAGCCGCGTCGGAACTACGAATTACTAGTTGACGTAACCTACTTGAAAACACAACAGGAAATTTCAGCCTGTCGTATTTTGGGACGTTGTTTCCGTCGTTCTGTTGTCTGTCGTTCTGTTGTCTGTAGTGTGATGTCCTGTAGTGTGATGTCCTGTAGTTGAGAGTTCCGTAGTTCTTGATCTATATTTAATTAAAAACTGACAGAGACCCCTTTAAAGCTATGTAATTTTCTTAGTGCAGAAAAAAGAAATATAAAAATTAAGAAAGCTTCCCCGCCGGGGAATCGAACTTGGAACCTAAAGATACCGAACCCAGCATCTTACCCCTGCACCCCGCGGAAATCTTTTTTGCTTAGGCCATGTAATTATCAGTAGTGAGAATTATGAGAATTTGAAATCCCACAAGTAACGCCGGAAGAAGTAAAGAACGCCTTGGGATCTATGCAAAGGGGGAAGGCAGCTGGGGAATATCAGGTAACAGCAGATTTGTTGAAGGATAATGGAAACATTGTTCTAGGAAGACTGGCCATCCTATATACACAATGCCTCATGACCTCAAGCCTACACGAATCTTGGAAGAACGCTAACATAAGCTTAATACATAAGAAAGGGGACGCCAAAGACTTGGAAAATTAGAGACCGATCGGCTTTCTGTCCGTGGCCTACAAAGTATTTAGTAAGGTAATCGCGAATAGAATCAGGAACACCTTAGACTTCTGTCAACCAAAGGACCAGGCAGGATTCTGTAATGGCTACTCAACAATAGACCATATTCACACTACCAATCAGGTGATAGAGAAATGTGCAGAATATAACACCCCATTATATATAGCTTTCATTGATTACGAAAAAGCGTTTGATTCCTTCGAAATCTCAGCAGTTATGGAGGCATTACGTAATCAGGGTGTAGTCGAGCCATATGTAAAAATACTGAAAGATATCTATAGCGGCTCCACAGCCAGCGTAGTCCTCCATAAAGAAAGCAACAAAATCCCTATAAAGAAAGGCGTCAGGCAGGGAGATACAATCTCTGCAATGCTATTCACAGCGTGTTTACAGGAGCTATTCAGAGACCTGGAGTGGGAAGAATTGGGAATAAAAGTTGCGGAAGAATGCCTTAGTAACATGCGATTCGCTGATGATATTGCCTTGCTTAGTAACTCAGGAGACCAATTACAATGCATGCTCACTGACCTGGAGAGGGAAAGCAGAAGGGTGGGTCTAAAAATGATGCTGCAGAAAACTAAAGTAATGTTTAACAGTCTCGGAAGAGAACAGCAGTTTAGGATAGGTAGTGAGGCACTGGAAGTGGTAAGCGAATACAACTACTTAGGGCAGGTAGTGACCATGAATCCGGATCCGGATCCGGAGAATAAGAATGGGCTGGGGTGTGTTTGGCAGGCATTCTCAAATCATGAACAGCAGGTTGCCACTATCCCTCAATAAAAAAGTGTTTAACGGCTTTGTCTTACCAGTACTCACCTACCGGGTAGAAACCTGGAGGGTTACGAAAAGAGTTCTACTTAAATTGAGGACGACGCAACGAGCTATGGAAAGAAGAATGATGGCTGTAACGTTAAGGGATAGGAAAAGAGCAGATTGGGTGAGGGAACAAACGCGGGTTAATGACATCTTAGTTAAAATCAAGAAAAAGAAATGGGCATGGGCAGGACATGAAAGGAGGAGGGGAGATAACCGATGGTCATTAAGGGTTACGGAGTGCATTCCAAGGAAAGGGAAGCGTAGCTGGTGGCGGCAGAAAGTTAGGTGGGCGGATGACATTAAGAAGTTTGCAGGGACCACATGGCCACAATTAGTACATGACCGGGGTAGTTGGAGAAGTATGGGAGCGGCCTTTGCCCTGCAGTAGGCGTAACCAGGCTGATGATGATGATGATGATGATAATGCTGACGACGACGACATATGAACAAGCATGAGAAACAAATGCACACATGGTATGCAGTCCAATGACAGTTCAAAATTGTGGCAAACAAGCGCAAGCGTGCAGACGCGAAATCCCTTCAGGTACGGTGTAAAATGTAGCAACCAGACTATGCACTTGAGCAGTCTCTTCTCGGAAGATAGATCTTGTCGAGCGAGGTGGCTTGGCATGTCTCTCGATCATTCGACTTTTTCGTAATGAATAAAGTCCTAATAATATAATCAAATCACATGGTGTATTACTTGATGCCTTTTGGAAAGGAAGGAACTATGCACCATTATATGTGAGAGGAAAGACTTTTTTTGATAGTTCTTTATAAAATGTCTCAAAAATGAAATTCGTCACGACAAAGTATAAAGAAATATTTTATTATCTCGGGTTGATTGCAAAGCGTACAGTTTGTACTCCAGGGTACATACACTTCTTTTTCCTGAAGGCACGTTTTAACTGACAGTGTAGAGATCTGCAGCTCAAATAAAAATGTTTTCGCTGCTGGCGCAAAGCGCATTCTACGGACACGGCAAAGAACATCTTGACCAAATAGAGACAGATATGGCTTTCGGTCCAGAGGTTTCGGGAAAAGGGTATCTATAAGTGCTATATATAGTGACGTGCGATTAACGGTATACAAATATTCAAGGGTGAATCTGGCTTTTAAGAACGAAAGCCCCATATCGGTAGTTCTTGAGCAAAGTTTGTCGTGTCAAAAAGACAAGGGAGGTGTGACGCAAGACGCGCTCGATTAACAGCGAGAAGGAATGGACGACACACATTTTAACATAAAATAAGCGCATGACCAGCTGCCGCACGAACAAATGCGCAAGACCCAGGCCTCGCTTTTTAACCATAAGAAAAAGGTTGTCCCTTCTCATGGCTTCCCATAATGAATGCCAAATAAAACGTGCAAATATTCTATGAAATGCTTCAGCATAGACACTTGAGCAGTGCAAGACCTGCAGAACATAAGAAAGCTTATAAGCGAGAAATGTATTGCATGCCTTAGCTCTCACAAAAATGGAGAGGTCACGTCCCTGCCAGGTTGCCACCTTTCAATGGATAGTGGTTATTGTGGTTATATATTCACACTATCAATCAGGTGATAGAAAAATGTGCGGAATATAACCAACCGATATATATAGCTTTCATTGACTACGAGAAAGCGTTTGAATCAGTCGAAACATCAGCAGTCGTCAAAGCATTACGGAATCAGAGTTTAGACGAGGCGTATGTAAAAATACTCAAAGATATCTATAGCGGCTCCACAGCCACCGTAGTCCTTCATAAAGAAAGCAACAAAATCCCAATAAAGAAAGGCGTCAGTCAGGGAGATACGATCTCTCCAATGCTATTCACAGCGTGTTTAGAGGAGGTACTCAGAGACCTGGATTGGGAAGAATTGGGGATAAAAGTTAATGGAGACTATCTTACCAACTTGTGATTCGCCGATGATATTGCCTTGCTTAGTAACTCAGGGGACCAATTGCAATGCATGCTCACTGACCTGGAGAAGCAAAGCAGAAGAGTGGGCCTAAAAGTTAATCTGCAGAAAACTAAAGTAATGTTGAACAGTCTCGGAAGAGAACAGCAATTTACAATAGGTAGCTAGGTACTGGAAGTGGTAAGAGAATATATCTACTTAGGGCAGGTAGTGACGGCGGGTCGGGATGATGAGACAGAAATAATCAGAAGAATAAGAATGGGCTGGGGTTCGTTTGGCAGGCATTCTCAGATCGGAAACAGCAGGTTGCCATTATCCCTCAAGGGAATAATGTATAATAGCGGTGTCTTACCAGTGCTCACCTACGGGGCAGAAACCTGGAGGCTTATGAAAAGGGTTCTATTTAAATTGAGATCAAGGCAACGAGCTATGGCAAGAAGAATGATTGCTGTAACGTTAAGCGATAAGAAAAGAGCAGATTGGGTGAGAGAACAAACGCGAGTTAATGACATCTTAGTTAAAATCAAGGAAAAGAAATGGGCATAGGCAGGAAATTTAATGAGGAGGGAAGATAACCGATGGTCATTAAGGGTTACGGACTGGATTCCAAGGGAAGGGAAAGGTAGCAGGGGGCGGCAGAAAGTTAGGTGGGCGGATGAGATTAAGAAGTTTGCAGGGACGACATGGCCACAATTAGTGCATGACCGGGATGTTGGAAAAGTATGGGAGAGGCCTTTGCCCTGCAGTGGGCGTAACCAGGCTGACGATGATGATGATGATGTAATCAAATTGTAGCCGTGCCACAAGAAACGAAAGGCAATTTGCACCCCCATTTGGAAATGATAGATGACATATCTCTGCCGAAACTTCGCTCTCTCTGATGCTACCGCAGTGTTAAAAATTGGGTTTATAGAGATATTCACAACTACGCCATGTGTTTCGACATTTGTGGTACACCTGTTTACCTAATAAATATCAGTTTTATGTAAGCCCTAGCAAACACGAATCTTTCTCAGGTCGTCCTCTTCACGTGCTATATGTGGATGATGCCACAAGGACAACGTGCCGCAAGAATGCAAAGACGTATACGCAGCCAGAAGAGAGAAAACACATATACAAGACTACAAATTATACACAAATGATTGCGAAAACGATTATAAGATATAGAGCCACTTAGGAGCCACTAATGTCTTATAGAAATACTAGGCTTCCTTTCCGGCAACAATTTTTCAACTTTTTGACGAAATGCTTTAGCAATGTTACTCTAGCAAAATGAATTGTGTATCTGGCACCATAAAAACGCTTGAAAAAACACTTAAATAAATAAAGAATAGATATGCATCAGCGGAGAGTCTCCAATTTTTCTTGGATCACCATGCTGTCAAGAATGCCCTTTTTTATGAAATTTTTAGGGAAAGCTGCGCCCCATAAGGAGTTCTCAGACTACATCTTCTGTAGCAAAATAAAGATTTCTATATATGATAGAAAACTTATGCATGCAAGGTCATACAATATTCAGTGACCAATAAATGGTTGCATAGTATTTTTGTGTGCATTGCGCGTGAGGAAACGAATGAATAAATCAGGGAACTACATCCATTCGGCGTTCACGAACTATCTGGCGAGAGGGTCATATTGAGTCATTTTGTGTTTTCCATACCTGCGATATTGTGCTGTCTATTTTGCAAACTTAAATCAAAACGAACTTGGTAACGATTTCTTGCTCGGTGATCTGAAAGCGCCAGTAATTATTGCCAGTAATAAAATATTTGTTGTGCACGCAATAACGAAGAAATATTCATACTGCAGACATTTCAACGCTAATTACGCATTATTGTCTATAAGTGCCACATGCCAATTAAGTCAAAGGTGCAGCCTTGTCAGTTTTCACTCGCACCTTAGTTTTCGTCCTATATTATATAAGAAGGAATTTTCGCTACGAACGTTATCCACCACAACACGCTGTTGTGGAAGAAATAGCGAAATTCATAAAGGGCTTAGGGACGAATACGAGTAAACATGAGAGATAATTTTATTCCAATGTTGTTACCTCAAGAAAGGCATGTTTTGATGTCAGCGCATAAACCAGTACCTAAAGATATGAAGAAAGGTATAGTATTCGAGCGCATCGGCAAAACTATTATTCTTTACTACTCAGTTTTTTCTAGCTTGATGGCAACTGAACGTAATACAGAAGGAGACCATTAGCGTATGAGTTGTCAGAAATTTCAAGCAAAGGCATACTTCTCAGTGGGACCATGCATGCTCAAATTTTTCGCGACAACTTGAGCGAATGAAACAAATTGAATGCTGTAAGAATCTTTGTAAAAAGTAAATGACCGATTATTCAGCTTATGCAGGAAGAAGAATGTTACATAAAAATGCACTAGCTTTTTACCACAACCGCACTTTTTGGATTCGTCAAACGCACTTTTTTTCTCGTTTAAAACATTTGGCGTCTATGGGGCCAAATGAACACTGTCGTGGAGTTAGTAATTTCTGTAATACCTTATGCAATCATTTGCCCGCAGCTTAGCCTCCCACAAACTTGTACATTGTCCGAACAGTTGAAACCTCAAACGGACGCGAACGGAAATGCTTGCCGATGTTCACTAGATATTTCAGTGACTACGTATTTGTTGCTTTCAGCAGAGGCAAAATTTCGCGCAGTTTCTACAATGATTTTATTTATGGAGATAGCTGGCACATGTAATTTTTTTACAAAGACCGTAGTTAACCACACCCATTTTTATATCTATGTAAAGAACACTGATGACCTGCCCCAACGTTCTACGATTTATAGGCAGGTTGACTAGTTACGTTTGAATTTCGTTAAGTTTGACTAGTTACGTTAGAACGGATTACGTCTGAAAAGCGAAAGAAAAACTCGGTTACTATTTTTAAAGCTTTTCATAAAAAAATGCATGTTATTGATCTTTCACACATCTTATTTCATCGTCATCATCATCATCAGCCTGGCTACGCCCAGTGCAGGGCAAAGGTCTCTCCCGTAGTTCTCCAACTACACCGGTCATGTACAAATTGTGGCCACGTGGTCCATGCTAACTTCTTAGCCTCATCCGCCCGCTTAACTTTCTGCCGCCCCCTGCTATGCTTCCCTTCCTTTGGAATCCAGTCCGTAACTATTAATGACCATCGGATATAGTCCCTCCTCATTACATGTCCTGCCCATGCCCATTTCTTTTTCTTGATTTCCACTAAGTTTTCATTAACTCGCGTTTGTTCCCTCACCGAATCTGCTCTTTTCTTATCCCTTAACGTTACACCCATAATTCTTCTTTCCACAGTTCGTTGCGCCGTCCTCAATTTATGTAGAACCCTTTTCGTAAGCCTCCAGGTTTCTGCCCGGTAAGTGAGTACTGGTAAGGCACAGCTGTTATACACTTTTCTCTTGAGGGATAATGGCAACCTGCTGTTCATGATCTGAGAATGCCCGCCAAACGCACCCAGCGGACCCCAGCCCATTCTTATTCTTCTTATTATTTCAGTCTCATGATCCGGATCTGCAGTCACTACCTGTCCTAAGTAGATGTATTCCCTTACTACTTCCAGTGCCTCGCTATATCTTGTAAACTGCTGTTCTCTTACGAGACTGTTAAACATTACTTTAGTTTTCTGCAGATTTATTTTTAGACCCACCCTTCTGCTTTGCCTCTCGAGGTCAGTGAGCACGCATTGCAGTCGGTCCCCTGAGTTACTAAGCAGGGCAATATCATCAGCGAATCGCAAGTTACTAAAGTAATCTCCATTAAATCTTATTCCCAATTCTTTCCAATCCAGGTATCTGAATACTTCCTGTAAACACGCTGTGGATAGCATTGAAGAGATCGTATCTCCCTGCCTGACGCCTTTTTTATTGTAATTTTGTTGCTTTCTGTATGGAGGACTATGGTGGCTGTGGAGCCGCTATAGATAAGTTTCAGTATTTTTACATATGGCTCGTCTACACGCTGATTCCGAAATACCTTTATGACTGCTGAGGTTTCGACTGAATCGAACGCTTTTTCGTAATCAATGAAAGCTATATGTAAGGATTGGTTATATTCCGCAGACTCCTCTATGAAGTGGTTGATAGTGCAAACAAGGTCTATTGTGGAGTAGCCTTTACGGAATCCTGGCTGGTCTTTTGGTTGACAGAAGTCTAAGGTGTTCCTGATTCTATTTTCGAGAACCTTAGTAAATACTTTGTTGGCAACGGACAGTAAGCTGATCGTCTATATTTTTCAAGATTTGACATCCCCTTGTTTATGGATTAGGATTAAGTTAGCGTTCTTCCAAGATTCCGGTACACTCGAAGTCATGAAGCATTGCATATACAGGGTGGCCAGTTTTTCTAGAACGATCTGCCCACCATCCTTCAACAAATCTGCTGTTACCTGATCCTCCCCGCTGCCTTCCCCCTTTGCATAGCTCCCTAGGCTTTCTTTACTTCTTCCGGAGTTACTTTTGGTATTTGAAATTCCTCTAGACTATTCTCTTTTCCATTATCGACGTGGCTTCCAGTGGTACTGTATAAATCTCTATAGATCTATACATGTATAAATCTCTACATAATATTTAACTAATCCCAAATTTTCACCATACACAAACGTGCAGTGTTATAGAGCACTCACCAGAAATTGCAAAAGCTAGCAGACAATGGACTTACAAAGCTTTCTGACATTTCATGAATAAATTATTTAGAAAGACCGTAAACTTTCCACACAGTGACGGTAAAATCCTCAAGATTTATGCCTAAAAATTCTTTGGGGTAGGTGACTGTTTTTCAAGACTATTGAAAGCTTCCAGCGTGGTTCAGTATATAGGCTTCTAAAGATCCGAAACGCTTTTAAGATTAGGTTCGTAAGAGGGGGCAAATAAACTAGAAAGTTTACACATTTGTTCGGCATCCTACTGACAAGGTTTCCCTATTTTTTTCTAAAAGTCGACAACGTGCATTGATTACGTCATAATAGAGATCGAGAAAATCAACGGCGTGCCTCCTGTCAATGCGTAGATAGGGAGAAAGCATGTAGTGGGCGATTGTTGCCTGAGAACAAAACGCCCTTAACATTGGCCCCATAATCTTCTATAGTAACATTGCTGCTGACCTTGGTTTACACAGGAAAGTGGGGAAACTTTCAAAGCTTGGGATACTGACACACTTTTTCTGTTACCGTATGTGCCACACTAACTGCAGTTGCAGAGAATCGCAGATTTGACGATTCTCAGTTCTTCGCCGTTCTTACGACGTGTCAATTTTATGCTCCACACATGCAAGAACTTGAACATGCCAATTTTAGTTTAGCAAATTATTAACCAACCATTTCATGCACCATCACCCTTAACCTAGGCCACATTACCTCTTAATGTGAAATGTCTGCTTTTAACTAGATACAATGAAAACACGATGTGTTACGAATACATCTAGTGACAGTAGTACCCTAGTTATAAGATACAGCTTCGGAACTGACTATTAAAAACTCTTGAAAGCTTTGCGGTACTCAAGGTATATCCCAGTCAAGGTAGTGAAGAAGTATTTTAGCTGTACTGAAACGTTTAGAGTGCCTCAGACTTGCCAAAGGAGGAGGAGGAATAAACATTTATTGAAAAGACAAAAAAAAAGTGCCGGCAGGGAGCGGTGCAGGGTGGGTCTCTATTCCAAGACTCCAGTGGCCATCGCGACCCGCCCAGCTTGGTCCAAGAGGTCCTTCTGGGCCTCGAGGTCAGCAAGAGCGAGGATGGCCTCCCAGGGCTCCCTTAGCAAGGTGAGTACCAAAGGTGAAATAATGCCATGAGGTCTTTTGGCGCACTCCCATGTTACGTGAGGCAATGAAGGCCATGACCCGCACCACGGGCAAGAGTTAGTGTACAAGGTTGGGCTTATTTTATGGTATCTACCCAAATGTGGGTAGGTATCCATCTGTATTCTTCTATATTTCTGCGCCTCCTCTACATTGAGTAGTTTGTGTGGTGGAGCGTACTGTTGCCGGGTTCTTCGCTGGTGCTCCCGTATATCGCGGACCAGTAAGCGATCGTCTTTTTCATCGTCGTGCGTATATCCAGCTCGGTTAGTAAAGCCTCGAGCTAGAGTGTGCGCCTGTTCGTTTCCTGAGATAACCTCGTGGCCAGGACACCATAAAATTGCATGATATTCTTTCAATGTGCCGCCTATGATGTTAAGGGCGACTTGTGGTATGTTGCCTTGTACATACATTCTGCATGCCACTTGTGAGTCGAACATTATTAAAGCTGAGCTGTTTTGCTTTTCCTTGTATGCGATAGCGAGAGCAATTGCCGCTGCTTCCGCTGTAGCAGTGCACCTAGTGCGTATCGAGGCTGATGTGTCAAGCGTTCCGTGGCGTGTGGGTTGAACTGCCACTATTACATGTCCTTTGCTAAGTCTAGCTACATCAGTATACATGACGTCTTGATTACTGCCGAAGGTTTTCTGAAGATCTTTAGCTGTCGCTTGTCTCCTCGCTGTGTGATAAGTTTTGTTCATGAGTCGTGGGATTGGGGAGACCACTATGCGCTCGCGTATTGGATCCGGCATTGGGGTCGTTTGTTCCTTGGAGTACTGTGGTCGCATTGGGTAGCCTAAACGCGACAGAACGTTTCTGCATGTGCTTGTCAGGTATAGTCGTTCTCCTCTTGTCATAAGAACGGCTGCTCTTAACTCTTCAAATGTGTTGTATATGCCTAGACCTTGCACCCTCTCGTTTGCCGCATTCTTAGCAAGCCCAAGCGCTGCCTTATACGCGTCACGTATTAGTAGGTCGATTTCTTTGATTTCCGACGTGGTTAGCTCTTGATATGGTAGTCCGTATGTTATTTTGCTAAGAATAAAAGCATGGACTAGTGTTAAGATTTCGTTTCCGTGGAGCCCTTTACCTTTCTTTGTAATTCTGCTTATTAGACTAGCGATGCTTCTCGTGCTTGACTTTAGAGTCGCAATGGTGTGAATGGCTCTTTTTTGGCTTTATAACCATAGTCCTAGTATTCTGATCATATTTCTTTCTGGTAACCTCTGGTCACCCATAGTTAGGTGGATGCTCGGTTTGATTCTGTAGTTACGCCCATGGATTCGGATAAACTCAGATTTTTCCGGAGCGCATTGCATACCGTTTTGTTCTGCGAAGTCCTTCACCGAGTCGATAGCCTCCTGGATCGTTTGTTCTTTTTGCCCTAACGAGCCTTTGCAGGCCCATAACGTGATGTCGTCGGCGTAAAACGCGAAGTTGAGGTCGTCAATTTTCTCTAGTTGTCGTGCCAAGCGGTTCATTGCGACGTTAAATAGAAGTGGTAAGAGGAACACCCTGTGGTGTGCCTTCGTTAGGCATTGGGAGTTTCGAAGATCGAATATTTTCCATACCTATTGTGGCTTTACGTTCAGAAAGGAAAGAGCGGATGTAATTGTGGATCTTAATTCCACAGCCCATTCTTTCGAGCTCTTCAAGTATGAGGGTATGGGAGATCGTATCAAAAGCGCTGTTTAAGTCAAGCGCTGCTATGATGTTTCTCTCCCCCTGTAGGGACATTTTGCAGCACGTCATCTCGTAGCCTTACGAATATGTCTTGTCTAGAAAGATGTTGTCTGAAGCCGCACATGTTGTGCGAGAGAAGTTCATGCCCTTCGATATAGCTGGTAAGCCTGATATGAAGGACTTTTTCGAAAAGTTTGCCTAAGCAGGAGGTTAAAGATAGAGGCCTGAGATTCTGCAATGTTCTTGCTTTCCCCGGTTTAGGTATTAAGATGATGGTCGCTTCTTTCCATTGATTAGGAAGCTCTCCCGTTGCCCAGATTTTCTCATTGAAGTACCGGGTTAGGCGTTCCAGTTGCTGATCACTCATATTTCTTAACATAGCATTCGTGATGCCGTCCTCGCCTGGGGCTGAGTTACGTTTTAATGCTAGAGCGGCGCCATACACTTCGTGTTTCGTTATGGGTGCATCAAGCTTGGGATTGGCCATGCCTTTGTACTCACTCTTAACGATGTTATCTCCTCTTGTCCCGATGTATCTGTCTGATAGGGTTCGGATCAAGGATGCGTCATCCACCTTAATTTCTCCTACCAATGTGCGTAATGCTCTAGTAGTGACTGTTTTTGTATTGTATGGATCAAGCATGCTCCGTAAAATTGCCCATGTCTTGGTTGTTGAGAGCGTTCCTCGTAACGAGTCACTTTCGAAACATGGCGCGTTATCAGCCACTGATCAGGCATAGCATCATCTGTTCGTCGATGTGACGTTTATGAGGGTAGGAAAAATTGGAGCCATATTCGGTAGCCCAAAAGTGGCGTAAAATTTGGGCACACTGGCGGCAATTGTTTTGTTGTCTTACGATTTGATCGGTTTGTTCAAACGAACCAAAAACGAATTGCATGGGCGCGTGACGCCAATAAGGGTGGGGCGTGATGCAGCGAAAGGGCACCAGTGTGACTGTCGCCCTCGTGCGATTACACACAATGATTTTTTTTATAACACGGAAGGAAGCAATGTGCGTTAAATTCCGAAAATAACTGTTCCCAAATCAACACGAAGGCAACAGAACCGATAATTATCTATTGGTCGTAAGTACGGTCATGGTGGTAAGTAAAGTCATGGTAGCCTTAGTAGCAGAGCACTGTCACCAATACGCCACCACGGCGGATCTTGTGATATGAGAATTCAAACAAATTTTGCCATGCAAGACACCGCCAGTAAGAGAGATAAATGATAATAGGCCAAAAATACCAGCCCAGCACTCCGCACGAGAAAGCAGTTGATCCTTTGACTGACAACGTAAAAGACAGTTGTCATTGCATACCACATATCAGTCAACTCTAGTGTGAATTTGATCTTGCTTCCTCAGAGAGATATTCCAGTTTTTATTTAAAATGATTCCTATCAATTACTACATGTCACCTCCTCTATTCCTAATCCGCAATTTTCTGTGGCTTTCTTGATGTCGCTGTTAAACGATTCTAAACCATTTTTCGCAGATAGCTTCGCGATTACTGCTAATCAAGTTTGGAGTGCAAGTGTAGCATCTGACAAGAATTTTCGGGTGAATGAGCGTTGTGGACTGGGCAAGTTGGTTTGTGTTCAACATGGCGAACGGCAAAGACGAAGGGAGTAGTGATGAGGAGCATCAGATTATCAAGGTGATGATGATTTGAAGGGTTTATGGACACAATGGTCAGATATCTCTAAAGGTTTTCAAGAAATGTACATTATATATCAATTCAGAAATGAAATAGTAATGCTAGATATAGCATGACGGCTTAAGAACTTACAAAACTGCCATTGTTGTAAAATAAAGGATCGGAGACTCACATATTGTTTACTGTTTACGTTTCATCTTCTTATCCTCTCTCTTCACTTCCTCTTCTTCTTTTGGTCCGGAGATTACATCTTCCGGGTATTTTATTGCCAAGCTTCCATGGAGGGTAAGAAAATAGGTTACCTGCATTTGTTACTTCTGTTTGACCTGCTGCTCCTACAAAGTACACCGACTCCAGTATACCTTGTTGCTTTACCGTTTTGAGGACACCATAAAGCCCCGTGATAGCATTTTTCGAATCATCATGACCTCTTCGTATTGGCATCATGTCTTGAGGTTGTATGTTGGGCATGTTAGTTGCATGACGCGAGTCATAGTATTTCTTTATTGTAAATTTATAGCGATTGTCTCCCTCTGACGTGTTCTTGCTTTCTGGAATATGAGTCTTCCTTAATATACCAAGTTTGTAATCTGCTGGTAACCACGTCATCTTCTCAAAGGCAGCAAACTGAACACTACAGCCTAGTCCAGCTGCGTGAGATTGATTGTGATGCCTAACCGCTGCTTCAAGAGCACGCTTCCATCCTCCATGAAATTCTGCGCATAGAGAACTGAAGGTCTTCGTGTCTTGCATTCCGCGTTCCACTAGGGCATTTCCTTCGGGGTGGTATGGTGCTGAAAATTTCAACAGTAATGCCCTTTTCTCCTGCCCACCAACATACCCTCTCACAGCGAAATAAAAGACTATTATCAGAGACGATCACATTGGTGTGTCTAAATGCCACTCTTTTCATTATTTCAATCACACTGTTTGCATCTTTTCTTCTGCTTTGGCTTCCGCAATTTCTGTGCACTGGTTTACAGCCACTGTTAAAGACTGAGTCCGGCATTCACCCTCCCCTTTCTTTTTGGTTTCAGTGAAATCATGATGAACGACTTCGAAGCGCACATCTGAATGCACAGGAATGACGATCTCGTTTCCTTTTGGGCGGAGCTTGGATTTGGTAGTCTGACATTGATGACAAATCTTCACGTACAACTCTACATCGGATTTTTTCACGTAAAACATTTCTGAACCTTTCAGTAGGTAGGCGAAAATCCATCATGCCTTCCTGAGTGCGAATTGTCTTGTTAAAGCCGAAATATTTTAAATATGCAGCTTTGAGGGACAACAAACTTTCCGTCGTTTAATTTTAGATACTCAGTGTCTTCCCACACACTGGCGACGTGTGCTGCTTGATAGCTCTATATTGGCCTTGTGTGCAATCTTGATAACGCGTCTGCGTCAGTTAGCTTTTCACCAGGTCTGTGGCTAATATCAATAGCGAACTGCTGAATTTCGGTAATACATCTTACCAGTCTTCCCTTCGTTTGTGTAAGGCTTAGAAGATATGTCAAAGCCTGACTGTCCGGGAAAAGCTTGAACAGATGGTCCTCCAGAAAACTCCTGAAGTATCGTAACGTCAGCTCTACTGCTAAGGCCTCCATTCCCGTGGTCGTGTAATTTGGCTCCACTTTTCAAAAACCTATAGGAGTAATAGCGAATGACCTTTGACTGGTGGAATTGGTCTTGGTTTGAATCTATTTGGTATAACACTGCTCCCGTGCCATAATTGGACGCGTCACTGCAGAGCTCGAAGGATTTGGCAAAATGGGGCAATATGAGGATTTTATCTGAAGATATTGCGCGCAAACAGTTCTTGAAACGCATGGTCGCACTCATCGCTCCACACAAATTAAACTTCATTTAGAGTGAGCCTTGTAAGACACATGTATATTGCCGCAAAGTGTTTAATGAGCGCCGAAAATGTCCTGCCAGTCCTAAGAGCACACGCTGCGAGTGAACATCATAGGGCTCATGCAGTTCCTTGATCCGTTGAACAGACTGCTCCTATGTCGTCTTCACGAAGCCGTCCCGGGCTCTGCCAAGGAACGCGACCTTTCTTTGAAAGAGTTCACTTTTATTCTTGTTCATCTTGATTTGCTCAATGCTTCTAGTACATTGGAGATGTGGGTACAGTGTTCTTCCTCGGTAGGAGAGTAAATGATGATGTCATCGATATAAACACCACAGCAATCTCCTATGAAATTTTTAGGTGCACCGTTCTTCATGCGCTGAAACTAAGCGCCCGAGTTCTACCAGCAGAATGGCCGACGGTTGTATTCATATATATCAAATGGCGTTATAAATTCCTTGTACTATGATTTTTCCCGGAGGCATACCTTCCAGTAACATTTGCACAAATCAATTCGTTAGAACCATCGGCATCCTCTAGTATCATTATTAATGTCGCCAATCAAACGCATTCGGAATAAATACAGCTCTGTTTGGGTGTTGATTTGCCGATAATTAGAATATAGTCTCAGTGAACCATCTTCTATAGGGACAATATTTATGGAAGACGGGAAAGGTGACGTTGAGTACCTTATATTCGAGCGTTCAGCATTTCATGCAGTTCTTATTTCAGCCATGTCTTTTTTTTTTTTCAACATAAATCCTGTTGGCTCTCTTCCATACAATCGTCGTGTCACGACGTTCAAAAGGTACTTCAGGTACAGAAGCTGCACGTGGATACGTATTGAGGCATGTATGTTCGGGAAAAATTTTCCATATATCAGTAGCGCTTGAAACGGGGTAGTCTACGGTCACTTCATCTTTCTGAGAAATGTTCATTCTTAGCTTCTTCATGTCAGGTCATGACAGTATAAACAAGAATTCGACATCACACATAACCAGCGTTTTACTGTGAAGTACTCCCCAGCCAAATGTATATTGACTGTCGTTCAGGTATGCAGTATTGGAGATTATCCATCATAGCTCTTAACCTTTACCACTGTACCTTGTCACATGTTATCTACCTTCACCATGGTTTGATTAATCAGCCTCACTGAAGATTCTGTCCAACTAGAGCACTTACTTATATTGCATTAATAAACAGTGTAGTTTGCAAAACGTTTGATCGAATCAAGTAGACAGCTTCGTTCTCGTGACACAAGTGGGGCTGAGCACCAACGTTTATTCGTTTTTTGTCTCCTTGGCGTCTCTGCTGCTAAGGGAATAGTCAGAATCGAGGTTGCGGATCATCATGTTGCAAGAGTGGTGAGGATAGCCGTGGTGGTAAGTGGTGATCAGAATTACATACACGTACTTGTTCTTCGAGGAGAGCTTGAGATTCTCGATGTACAGCGGTAGGTCGGTTTTCATGATTGCATCTTCTCTAGCGGCAATGTCTTCGTCAACATACGAGTATATGACCGAAGTCTAGTCCTTCAGTCGCATTGATTGAGATGGTGTCGGTGGTTGTGGAATGTGGTCGATTGATACTGGCTTGGACTTATTGACGTCTCTGAAGGCGTTCTGGTTCTAAAAGGCGAGGTCAATGCACTTTATTCTAAACCGTGATCGCTGTGCGTAGGCTTACGAGTACATCTCCTAGGTCATGGTAGAGTAAGTTTGTCGCAGGTCATTTCTTTGGTTGAATTCATCGAGTAGAACAAGTGATTTTGAGCGGATTTCTTCCAAAGTCCTATTAGCTTTGCTTAAAATTCAAAGCACAATTGACTCGCCGGAGGCCGGGCACCTCGTCTTCATAGGCGCGATGCCTTCTCGCCTCACAGGAACGCCTGCCCGCTCACACGACATGCGGCGCCCCTCCGCCTCTTCTGTGCGCCGTGCGTCCACTTGACATATTTTGATGACCACTTCTCGTTCGCGCCAGGGATGACGGCGATGCGTTTTCTTGTAAGGGGTCTAAAGGGCTTTTTCCTTGAATAATAAGCCTAAAGGGATGGTATGGGAAAAGATGGCCCTGCCTATAGCAATACTGCCTCCCCAGGGACCTTGAACACAAGAACCCAGGAGCAAGAACATTCCGGGACATTAGCATCGCAGCCGCAGCCTTCGGATAAAGGAGGCGATATAAATGTATTTAGCATAAACATCCTTTAAGCAGAGAGCCTGCTGAAAACAGACGCAGTCATAGCATGCAACCTGACAATCACAGAAACTTGCCCAAGTCTTGAGCTTCTGAATCGACGTGTACTTTCTGCATGAGCAGCTCACTACGCTTCTATGAGTAGTGCTGGTCTTCATTACATTCACTTCCGCTCTTGAAAAAAGAATCATCCTGGCGACTTGGGGAAAGACACGAAAGCTGGGTCACTGCAAAGCTTTGGGCAGTCATTGCACAATTTTACGCGATCGAAGTCATTGGTCAAAAGAGAGCTCTAGTGGCTCGACGATGTATTTCACGGGTGGAGCTTGCTTGACAACATGCTACGGAGAGTGGTACTTAGAAGTAGCTTTTGTCGATTGACCAAGGCTAGCTGAAGGAATCCAGTGCCCCACAAGTTAGACGGGGGTATACGACGCTGAGTGCTTTGAGACGTGTCTATGATGTTTTTGGCGCTGCTGATCAGCACTAGGGAGGGAACCGTCAATGTGGCGACACTTTTCAAAGAATTTAATAGCTTGGGAACCTGTCTTCGACTCAGTTACATCAGGGGGGTAAGAAATTGTGGTGTCTAGCGTGCAGGCAGGTTGGCGTTAGTTGTGGACACAAACCCAGGAAGTAAGCACAGCATCGTAGTCTACGTAGAAATATTATTGGCGTACGTCAGAAAGGGAACAACGCGGTGCCAGTATGAGTGATCGCAAGCGGCCTGAATTACCAGCATATCGTGCAATGTTAATTTAACTTGTTCTGCCATACTACTCGTTTGAGTGTGGTAGGCCGTCGTGGTCAGGTGAGCAACACTCTATACCTTTAGACTTGTTTCGAGGATGTCCGATAAAAATAACCGTCCTCGGTCATTGAGCAGCTCACGTGGTGCGCCCATGTCGCAGAATGATCTGGGGTAAAATGAAAGAGGCAACATCACTAGCCGATGCCGATGGCAATGGTGAAGTCTCTGCATAGTTCATGAGGTTATCCATGACAACAATTATTGACCGCTGCCATCAGGAGGCGTCCATACAATCAGTGTTGACGCGGTCGAAAGGGAGGGTATAACAAGGCGACGGTAATAATGAAGGGGAAACGGCAAGGAAGATTCTCCCGACGCTAGCAAGCCAGGCAGGAACAAGCATAGCGGCAAACGAAGCCGTACTTATCCCGCTAATAGTAGCGGAGTCTGACCTGCGTGTGTGTCCTCAACACTATAGCATGTGTGCAGTGAAAATCTGCGTGCAAGGAGGTGCATATGTCTGAGTGTAAATGGCAGGAAAACAAGTGCCATTTGCGCCTTCGGAAAGGTATTTGCGTTGGTGTATCAAACTATCATGAAGAACGCAACGGCGCGCTTGACGCGCATTTCTCGCGTGAAAGCAAGCCACGTTTTTTTCACACAAGCGCACAAAGGAAGCTATCAAGGGATCCTTCCGTTTGTCCAGGACATGTGGATGATGTCGAGTGAAGGCGCTTTGAAGATAGATGCAGACGTGTACACAATGCCATTATGGCATTATTGACAGGTGATCCTGATTAAGAGACGGTTGTTTACGGAATAAAATGTGTTCAAATGAATACGGCAGGCATTGGCAGATCCGGAGTAGGAGCTTACCGCTATAATTAAAAAAGATGCGTAATCAATGCATTCTACCAGTGCTTATATATGGGGAAGAAATTTGGAGGTTTACAGAGAAGCTCGAGAACAACTTAGGGACTGTGCAAACAGCGATGGAACAAAAAATGTTTGTCGTGAAATTAGGTAACACGAAGAGAGCAGAGTGAAACAGAAAACAAGCGGGGATAGCCGATATTCTAATTGACATTAAGAGAAACAAAATGGAGCTGGTCACGACGTGAATGCCTAGTAAGGATAACCGGTAGACCATTAGAATTACAGAAGGCGTGCCAAGAGAAGGGAATCGCAGTCGAAGACGGCAGAAAAATAGGCGAGGTGGTGAAATTAGAAAATTCGGAAGTTGGAATCAGTTGGCGCAGGGCAGGGGTAATTCTATATGCAGGGAGAGGCCTGCGTCCTGCACTACACCTAAAAAGAAATAAGGTGATAATGAAAAAGGATGGCACAAGTAAAAAGTTTACAAAGAGATGACATAGTAACCAGTGTTACATTAGACAAAGGAAACGTATATTCAACAGCAGCGGTTCCTGTACTTACATTCCAAAATAAAAAATTTAACAACTCAGTGGAACTGATCAACAGAGAAAGCAACTTAAGGACATCATTATACATTATTAACTCAGTAGCTTTGCAGTTCAGCACAAGACGCATCGCGATTAGATAAAGAGAGCAATAATAGAAGGTACGATCAGTAGACACAAAATAAATACCACAAAAAACTTTATTTTCTATGCAGTGACTATTACCTGTATGTAGTGTATTATCATTAGTATTTGGCTAAACTGAACAGAGTTCTATAGAAAATAATTACAGGAGAACTCATCTCACGATGGCTGTTGATGATAATGGGATGGAATTCAAACAATGTATGCGCACACTACATTGCTGAAGTCACATTCCTCAACATTGGTAGTGGTCACTCTGAGACTTCCGTTGTTTGTGCTACATTTCAAAGCTATTTCTAAAGCTATCTTCACAAAGCTATTACATTCGCTTGCCAACGTCATTCATAAGTAAAATGGCACACACACGACGGCACAACGATGTAGTGAAGGCGATGGGATGAAGATGACAGAATGACGTCGATGAAACTGCAAAGATGGTATGATGGCGGCAGCATGATGACAATGGGTGAGGTTCCTGAAGTGAATGTAATGAGGAAACAATGGTGAAGACGGCGTGAACACAATGATATGACGACGAGCCTCTGATGAAAATGATATGAGGACGAGTGCTTGGAGGAAGTCGGATGTCTAAGTTAAAATGGCGATGATGGAATTATCATAAAGGCACCTCAACGACAGCATGACAAGAAATGTATGACGACAATTTCATGAGGAAAAAACAATGACGAGGAGATAATGACAACGATCGCATGACAACCGTGTGAAGGCGTTAGAATGAGGCGATGGCGTGACAACGACTGTATCATGTAGATAGTTTAACGAAGATGTTGTGGTTACGACGTCATGGCGACAGCTAAAGGGATAAGCTGGAGTGATGATAATGGAACTACGACGGCCTCACGCCAAAAATATGACAACTAGTGCACCACAATTTTGTGGCGACAATGACGTGACGATGATGACATGACAACTCCTTCATAGCAGCTACTGTTTCACGTCTAAGAAAAGATGAAGCTATCTTGAAAACTACGGCTGAATTGCAAATTGAATGACAAGATACTTGCCAAAGAATGGCAAAGAAGCAATGACGTGGATGGAAGAACAAATGCCGTGTGGCGACCACTCTGTGACGACGATGGCGTGACGGCAACGGCATAACAAGAGTCGAATGAGGCTGGAGTGATAACCATAGAATGACGGCGATGGCCTCACGACGACGTTATGACAACTAATGCATGTCGAATGTGTGACCAATGAAGCGTGACGATGAACCTGTAATTAAACTAAGGTTACCAAGCTTCAATATGGATAATGCAACAAGCACGACTGCACCAGGATCCCGTGCACATACCTAGTCGCTCAAACTATTAGGCAACTTGGGCAAATGAGTTAGCATAGAAGGCGTGACGATGGCGTTATGATGAGAGTCAGATGATGTAACTGCAATAATAATATGACTACAAGGGTGTCACGAACGCGAGCAGGTACCAAGTGGCCTAAGCAGGTGGAGCACTTGGGCCTCTGGGTCGACGTAAGTGGCTAGATACACAGATTGATGCATAGATTGATCGATAAAGAGATGAAAATACTGAAATCTCCTGAGGTAGGATAAGAATGATATTGTACAGTTGTATGTTCGTAATATTAACTTTCTAACTCGGACACTACTTTAGCGCCACCGGACGACGACAGATGAAATTACACAACCCAATGCGCTGAATCTATCTATAACAGAAAAAACGTACTTGAATACACCATGCTCAGTAGTCACACGATCAATATATCAGAAGAATGGTAATTCTATTATTATATACTAGGCATTACTTCATGGGGAAGTTATTTTCACCGTTTATACTACAAGCCAGAAGTGCACCAGCACAGTATAGCAGTAGCCAGCACTAGGTTATGAATGAAAATATTAAAGTATTTTGTGAACTCTATCTAAATGTAATACCCAGTAAACAGAATACAAGCTAATGACTGTTTAAATGACTACCCCTCGATTTCTTGTATGGAAGTGTCGGTCTTGAAACGAATCCTCCTTGGGGAACACCAGCGCCTCTCTTTCGGACCCTGGCTACCATCTGCTACTGCTGTTGTCTCACCGAATTGATGACTCCAATCAAAGGCTGGCTACCTAGCGACCAGGCCGATAAAAGCCAATCCAGGTGCGACCTTGAAGCGAAAAGGCTACCCTATCACCGCATGCACTGAAAGCTTCGAAGTTCTCAAATCATTGTCATGCCGCCGTGCAGGAACACAAAAATTAGCGAAGGCGCATGTCGTAATACTTTCGCTGTTTACTGTTATGCGTGTCATTGTGGTGAAACGAGTAGTATATCATTTCATCGTTACCAGAAAGAAGCAGATTGCCTGCACCACAAAGCGATCGCTTAGGTACAAAATTTTCCAATCAGGAAAGGTGATTGTTCAATTTAGGCTTTTGTTCGAAACACTTCACTAGTGACGACTGCTTTCTTCCCAACGGGTAGACGATTACTGTCTTCTTGTTTCTTTTAAATATCTTGATGGCGTTTGAAATCGCAGATTGTACTTCGTTCAGGCAGGCACTTTGAAAAATTATAGTGATGCACGCTAAAACTCCATATGGGTTTGTTCGCCTATTGTTTTGTTCCCCAGCGTTCATGTTACTAATGCTTTAGGCAGCAAGAATATTCTATCTGCAATACTTTTGGCTGCAGCCATGCCAGGAATAATAATAAATACCTCAGAAGGTCTGAAATTGATCACGACACATGTGATGCCGCGAGACAACTTGTCGTTTTCACAGCATGCTTTTGTTTGTATGTGCAAACGCAAGATGCTGCTTTCTCATTCAGCACCGTGAGTGGTCAGATCATTTGCTTACAAGAAATTTAGAAGTAAAACTAACAACGCTTGTGCAAGCTTTGGACCGTTCGGCCTGAGTACATCGCCGTTAGTTCGCTTTGTGACACCCATTGCAGACATAAATTAAACTACAAATGGTTCAACTCGTTTCCAAGTAATACATTTACATTACTACAACTGAACTTGTCAAAAGAACCCTCCCCCCGCCCTAAATTTTGGAAACCACTTGAAAGGAATTCAACTTGGTCCCATTGGTTGTTACTTACTTTGCACGTTTCACTGGGTTTGAGAATTGCGAATTTCTGGGTTTGAAATGTGCCTGCTGTGTAGACAAGCCCAGGTCCTACCTTGAAGACGACGTGCTGCGAGCATGAACAAGCGCCAAGAATCTAAAATGAAGGTGCATGCAAACTCACAGACTAAACTCTCGTTTTTTTTTATTCCAGCACACACAGACCAAGTGAGCTTACAGGTTTTAGCCTCGTAGTATCAGCGCAGAAAATCCGTATTTAGTTTCTGAATGCACAACAGACAGTGCTGCCTATATATTGTAATATGCTATATGTGATATTCGCAACGCGAGTTGCAGTGCGGAGTGGCCTATGAAGGCCGAAAACAGTCAAGTATCGCACCTAAGCAGTGGTATAAAACTGCGAGTAAGAGCTTTCACCTTTCGAAGATGTTCGATATCGGCAAAATTTTTTTTTTACCTTCGCCTTCATTGGCATGCTCTTTATCTTTAAATAAATCTAATATGGCTCGCTGGGCTGGCCGGACGATTGCAGGCACGGTGCAACTATATCCGACATTTAGTCACGGAAATCCTTACTTCAGACTTACATAAATAAGGTGATCCACGTCACAAATCAAAGCGTGACCACAGCAGCCAGGGATAGAGCAGCTGTGAGCCTGGATGTCATAGCCATATTTATTTTTTTTATTTTTTTTGCCTGCAAAAGTAGCGGATTCTGGAGTTGCCAATAGCTCACACTCGGATGGATGGATTCTATGATTGGGCCCTATGGAACGGGTGGCGGGTTGCGCGAGCAAGCTCTTGCTTGTATATTGAACTAATGTCCTACCTATGTCAAAGAAGAAAAATAAGGAAAAAGAGCACGAAGAATTCCCGGCACCAAACTTTCTGAACCACTGATGATGACTTTGGTTTTGTGTGCCTGAGCTGTGTGTCGTTTCCCCACTTTCACTTACAAATATTCCACTGGCGTCTTACTAATTTCTAATGCGGGCATGTTTACTTTTCGCTGCTATCGCTGAACCCAAGTTCTTCAAAGGGTACATTGTTGCCTAAATCGCCCTTAAACGCCGCACTGCAACTCGTGTTGCGGAGTGTCACGTATAGCATATCACAATATATAGGCGGTACTAATTTCTATTGCGGGCATGTTTCCCTCTACTCTCACTGAACCCAAGGTCTTCAACGAGGCCAGTAGAGCCTAAATGAAACAAAAGATGCTCCATCGTTTCCAGAGCATTACCGCAGCAAGCACATGCTTCCGTTTCCTTGCTGTATCTGGCTTTATAAGTGCCTGTTCTATGTCAGCCTGATCTCACTTTGAAAAGTAAAGAGCTTCCGTTTCATTCATCATGAAGTATTTCTTTTCTGATCTAGTTTTTTTTTCTGTTAGGCAGTTACTCATAGAAGGATTTTTTTTCCATTGTCGCCATCCATGAGGTTATCTCAGCCTCTCTGACTTTTCGCTCGACGTTTTTTGCTGCCATGTTGCTGCCTATACTGGTCGCATGCTAGCTCTTAAGCTTCCTGGTTATTTTGCTCCCCTGTGAATCAATGTTTTTTGGTTAAAATATGTCAACACTCTTCCAGCTCATTTCCTTTCTTCTATATTCGTCAGTCATTCTTGACGATCAATTTTATTCTGAGGTTCCCTCACTTGTCCATTCCATATAGCCCTGCAGATCTGTATTTGTAGTCTACCCGTGAGCGTACAATGCGAGGCGTCCCACTAACCATTGGTTGCCTTCGAGTTGCCCCCTGACTTCACGCAAACAGCCGCATTTCCATGTGCAAGTATTGGAACCATTACGACTTTCCAGATACCCCGGAACACCTCGTACCTATAGCATCATCATAGCGCGCTGTGGTTCATTATGACCGCATTTCTCTTCTCATTTGCAGTTGCTGTTTTAGAGCGCAGCTCTTTGTGCCCGTTCCTGCGATGAGCATTGGCGTTACCCCGGGTAACCGAACGAACGAGCACAGGCGAAAGATGAAAGTGAACGCGGATCGAAGCGGTAGATGGAAGAAGAGCACGCGAGGAGTAAGTGGAGGAGGTGGCTACAGGGAAAGCATGAGGCGGAAAGTGGAGGAGGAGCGAAGGGAAAAAGGCCTGCCCGTGCACTGAGTTGTCGGAAGCCACGGCATCCGCCACCGCATGGGAGATCTCACCTGCGTTTCCGAAAGGGGGCCAGGGTGGCTAGATGTGGTGAGGGCTACGCTCGTTCCCGGCATCAGCAGCTAAGATCAATGCGCGGTACCATGGTGTGTGACGTGTACCACTGCGCAAGCCATTCGCGACGGCCAACGGCTACGAGAAGGCTCGGTGTGACGCTCTCTTGGGTGTTGCCGCCACTGACACTGCTGGCACAATTTCCCGGTGACCAAGTGGCGCTCTCGTCATTGATGGAACAAAAGAATGCGAGGAAATTCGTAGTGCCGCGCAAGCCAGGCAGTGCGGTGACGAGGGCTGCTATATGGCGCCAGAGTGGCGCGCATCGTCTGTATGAAAACAAAGCGCGCTACTCACAGCATGCTCTTCCTAACATAAACCTATAAGTTCATAAACAAAATATTGCCAAGCGATATGAAAACACGCATAGAACTGCGCTGAAATTTTGCGTTAGGCAGCATCGTAATCATGAGTAGATTTTTTTTCACATATCTGCGGCCTCCTCTTATATATATCAAGGCATCTAAATTATTTTGCCCGAGCTGTTTCCTGTCCCTGTATTGACACTGTCTATTCACTGTTTTCAGTGAGTACCATAACATCCGATTTCTAACGCTAAACTTTAGACGGGAATTCTCGATTAACAGACATTCCATGTCACTTTACTTGTTAGCTAGCAATACAATGTCGTCCGCATAAAGCAAACCTCTATGCTGCTGCTCTAGTACTATAACCACCTGTTTGTATGACAAATTAAAGCCGATACTACTTACCTCTAGCGCCCTTTCCATCCTTACAATGTACATCATAAACAGCAGAGAGGATAAAGGGCACCTCTGTCTCAGCCCCTGTTTATACCAACAATCTCCTCGCTCCTCATCCCTTCCCATTCAACGCAGACAGTTCTTTATAGGTGAACGGCTCTCAAAAGCTGCATAAAATCGTCGTCTAAGCCTTCCCCTTAAAGAATATCCTACAAACATGTGCAGCCTGCTTTATTCTACTGTCCATGGATGTCTAAAAAAGGCACTTATACAGGTCAACTTTCATAGCGGGATATCTCATTACACTTAGTAAGGACAAATGAGTTATCATCTAGACGCTTACTGACTCTGAAGCCATATTGTGGTTCACCAAAAATGCGCTAATTCTCTGCCCATGCTTTCAGCTTTCATTTATTCGCCTGCATTTCCTACTTGTATATTAGCAATACACGGTGTATATGAATGAATTCTCTCTTCTTTCTCGTTACCTATATAAATAAATTCATTCTGCTTTGTCGCCAGCTGCTTCGCATTCATCTTACTTTTACGGTTTCTTCTAGTGCTTTCACACAACTTCCTTACTCTTTCGCCCTAGTTCTTTATTCAGCCTAATGGGAACCTCATCTAGCCTTGAGGCTTTCAGCTTACGAATTTGCTATTTGGCTTTCGTGCAATTAAAATCTGTCAGCACCAACCCCTTTTTACTTGGATTCTTTCATGCTCTTCTTTTCCTCAAATAAAACCTTGCCCTATCCTGAGAAAGATTCGACTGTTAATTTTCGTATGTAATATAATGCCGTGTGCTCTTCCAGTTTGTAGCCATCTTCGTCTAGCATATGTTGTTGTATCGTGTCAGACTATTTGCCTGATAAGTTCATGTGAGCCCAAAATATTATAGGTTCGTCCTTTTTGTTTTTCTCACGCATGTATGACAACCAACGTTCACTTTCACCTTTTATCTGAAGCAAAGATTTTTTTCCGACAGTATATTTTTCATTTTCTGGCTACTTAATCCTTTCGAAACTGCACTTTTTTGATGAGAGATTGCTTCTCGTATCTCCGTGTTCCACCAGCTCTTCGGTTGCTTTTTCTTTTCCAACGAGCATGTTGCTTCCGTTTTGTATTTTTGTCATTATTACACTTAGAAGCTCACTGTATTCCAACTCCTTGCTTGGCCATTTGCGAAGTACTTCTTCCACTGTTGTTACTATACTTATCTTTTGTACAGCGTTTCCAATTTTTACTGCCGATTCTTCACTCTTTACTGTCTTTCTCAACTACATATCCCATTCTCGAAATGATGCGTTTATGGTAACTCCTTATGTTGACATACCCTTCATTGTCAATGAACATTGACATCATAAACAACTTTTGTCATCGGAGAGTAATCAATGGTTGATCGCCGCCTGTTTTATGTGCTGCTCAGAACCATATTGTTCTGGCGGCCCGTCTCGCCACACTTGGGATTAGCCCGTGAGCAAAAGTTTCTGTATACTTTAGGGTATATGTCTCTGCCAATGCACTCTTCTCACATACTATGACCCGGCCTGCGGCGGCGCCAAAGGCGAGAGCGTAGCAATTCCGACTCGTTCTGAGTGGACATCTCCTATGCCAGAAGCAGGCAGACGCAACCGTCAGCTGATGGGTACGCAGCTCGTGAATTCCCGGTAAGCCCTGAAACCTCCTTCACACACGTTTGAAGTGCCGCTCAAGTTCGCCGAAAATATATCGTGTACCTATCCGCGTTCATAGCCGCATGCGTGCGGGAGATTCCGAAACCACGATGTTAGAACCATTGAGAAATATTATATTGTGCTACCTGTCGCCACCAGCAAAACCCGTCTATCGCGAATAATTCACGCGTGTTTTCACGCAGGTTAGATTTACAAAATGGTTTTAGACTGTCACTACGGAGCTACCTTGCGCTGACTTTCTAGTGAGAACCTCCCCCCCTCCCCCCGCGGAAGAAAAATATTACCTTAAAGTGGAGAAATGCTTGCATCTGCATTAGTATTCCTTTACCGGGTATACATGCCGAGACAGCGTTCCTCTTTAAAAAGGATTTCCGCTTCGTCAGCCTATATATAATTAGTATGCATTTACATATGTAGCAAGCGTATTCGGGGAACCTAATGCAATAATGTATGTTAGCAGTGCTCCCGTCATAGCATAATAAAGGTACAAGAAATTATCCACAGCAACACTTGGCACGATAGGACGCTCGGTCTACTCTGCAAAACAGAATATACATGAAACATGCGCGCGCGCACGCAAAGAAAAAAAAACGATGAAAAAAAGAAAACTAACAAAATCCTTATATGCCACACCGTATTGAGGTATGACACGCGGCCACATTCTCACTGTCCTAACAAAGCAATATTCCTGATACCAATGTACGCCCTCCAACCCCAATTGCTGACTGTCTAGCGCCACCCAAACAACTATTTAAAGGGCCCCTCGCGAAACCACACAGCATAGGTTGGTTATACGTTAGGAGTTGTTACGTGTCTTCTAAGAAGTGTTATGCGGAAAATTTTTTCGGATTTGCTGAATAATGGCTAACATAGAAATATCAGTGCCACGAACCCATGATTTCTAAATTCCTTCCCTGCCTTCTCCGATACCGGAGCCCGAGGATCCCGTGACGCAAACGTTATGAGTCCCACCTTCATTTTTTTTTTTTTTTTGTCGTCGCCTTCTTGCGACGCGGCGCACTTGCGCTAATGGCATCGCGCGCGAGCTGTTGTGAGTGTCTCAGTTCACGCAGCACAGGATTTTAGTGCGGTGCAGCAGCACACTTCAGTAGCGATATAAGTCAATAATTCTACACGTATACGGAGGCAGACGCAAGCGGATCACAGAGCATATTAGCGCGCTGGAACACAGTGGAAAATGACATCGTTTCGGGTTCTGCGCGTGCGACTGCACGATGCCGGAACGATTAGACGACACGGAAGTACGTCTCTATTGCTGCTGTGGGAAGTAAAACAAAAACCCGCAGACATTCAGCTTGTGTGTTTCAATATTTCTCTAACCTTTAGTTGGTAAGTTCAAGCAACATATTACACAAATAACGGACGTTGCCTTGAATAATTCTCGAAGTCCCATGTGAACACGAGTGATGTCAGAGCATAAACACGTGCACGTAGGCGCACTAGAACGTGTAGGTCACCCACCGGCTTGGAGTAAGTTTGTCGTGAGGAGACGGGCAAACGGCTTTCAGATTGAAATTTCACAACTTTCCGCGGCGCGTAGCGGTGTAATACTTTGCAAACATGGTCGCTATCGCGCATTGTATGCGCTGCGCTTGTAAGCTCAAAACGGCAAGAGCCGGTGAGGGGCCCTTTAAGGGCAAGAAAGACTTAACGTCCCACATGAATAAATATGGCGAAAGCATGCAAATATATCCACGAGCCTGCAAAACCCCAAATACACGATGCACACCCGCGCACACGAAAACAAAAGCACCACCCGGATGAATGGATGGATGGATCAATAGTTGCAGCACCAAATTCATATTACTATACTGCCTAAATTCCTACGTAGATTAAAAATACAAGGAAAAAAAGCACGGCGAATTGCCACAACCAAATTTTCTGACCTCTATTGCTAACTGCTTTTGAACATCTCCGTTTTTTGTCCATTCCCTACTTTCCTTCCACCAATCTTCCAATCGCCTCTTACTAATCTCTACTGCGAACATGTTTACTTTCTCCCTGCTTTCGCTGAAACCGAAGTCTTCACGGCAACCAGTGGTGCCTCAATCGACCGCTGGCAGATATCTTCACATACTGATTAGCCATGCTCCAGCATTTCCCTTCCATTACCGCAGCAGGCACTTACTTCTTCTTCCCTCTTATATCTCTCTTATTGATGCGTGTTCTAAGGTATCCTGATCTCGCTTCAAAAGGGAGCGAGCTTCTCTTTGAGTTATCATAAATGGTTTCTTTCCTGGTTTCGTTTTTTCCACTTATGTAGTTACTCATGGCAGATTTCTTTTCTATTGCTGCCATCCATGAGAATACTTCAGCCTCTCAGACTATCCGCTTGACGTTCTTTGTCCCTGTCTTGCTCACCCTACAAGCCACACTCTTGCTCGTAAGCTTCGTAGTTCTTTTCCTCCAATGCGAATCAATGTTTATCTTTTACAAATGCCTCAACGCTCTCCCAGCTCACTTATTTTGTTCCATATTCCTCACTCTTTCTTCATAGTCAATTTTACTGTAAGCTTCCCTCACTTCAAAACTTCTCCGGCCCATATCACTCTGCACAGCTTCATTTGTAGTCCTCCCGTGAGCGCCCAATGTGAGGCATCCCACTGACATACGGTTTCCATCGAGTCCCGATTGTACCCCTAATTTTAAGCAAACAACCGCATTTCCAAAAGTAAGTCCTGGAACCATTACACCTTTCCACATATCCCAGAGCAGCTCGCACCTATTGTATCCTCATAGAGCTTTGTGTTTTGTGCTACGGTATGGCGGCTCCATTAAGGAGCAATGTTTCACACTATTTCGCCCGCAGCGGTGAAATGTAGAGGGGGCGAAGCTGGCCTGCGGAGTGGGTCGTTAAGCGCTGAACGAGAAGGCTGAATGCCACGACACGGAGAGCCGCGATGAGGTGGGACAGACGGCCACGGAGGCGGTGGCCTCACGTTGCGCATACGTTGAACCTCCTGTCAAACTTCTTGACAGTGGCAACTGCGCCCACAAGAAGTCGGCTAACTCACACAAATGCGCAAAAATGCCGCTTGCCGCTTTAGTCCCACATAACGCTGGTTCTGTTCAAAGGTACACTTTATTGCAAAGCTTCTCGTTCGCGGCATCAATGAGCCACACGAGAAGGCCCGCGTGAACAATGCCTCGTAAGCTTCGCTATATAGAGATGCCCATAGGGCGCGTTAGATATGCTGCAATTTATTTCCATTCTGAGCACTACTTTTTCAGCCACGTACTTCACTAATTTAAAAGCCAGATAAGGGCTGTTCCAGATGGAAGATCACTGAAAGTCTCTATCTCATGAAAGTCAGCAAAGCAGGGCATTGCCTAGGTTGCAAAGAAAAACGAAATTGCTACATATATTGTCACGTTGTGTGACGGTCAAGAGTACAGTAGCGAAACTGTGAATGGGTGAAAAACTCTTTATAAGGCGAGCCTGTGCCCAGAAAAAGAGCCTACTCAGTGAACGGTGCAGCGGTGAACACAGTCGGCGATTGTCGAAATCTGATCTGCCGGTGAAGCGCGTCGCGTCTCATACAAGATTTATGCAAGGTTCCAGAGTAACCGGTGGTGCCCGTTTGTCTTCCCGAAAGTTCTAGACGATTACCGTTGCAGATACAATCAGATTACAGAAGCTTCGGTGATAACAGAACCATCGATAACATTTGAGAAACTTCGATACATGCGGGCGTGGACAGCGCTGAGGGATAACCATCGTTAGACCATAGATAAAGACATTCAACAAGGGGCTCCCTAGAGCCCAGTGCCCGAACTGACTAGCGCACCAAGCGGAATGGATTAACTTTCTGGTTTCGGTGTTGGGCACGCGCATTTTGAACGCTTTCTGTCACGAGCAACGCAGGCTGCGTTGTTTTTTTTTTGCTTCTCCTGCTCAATCCCACACAGACTTAGTGGGGAGTGGTTTATTTAGGTAAAATGATTGCGAGCAAACTTTTTAAGCCTCCATCGAATCTGTTCCACGTGCACTTTCATAAACCAGACGCAGGACACCTTGTATAGGAGAAAAGGCTCATTTCGCTCCATAAAAATGCTCGTTCCTCTATTTTTGTGTGTTCATCCAACGTTGTGGCACCAGGTAACCAGCAGTAGCTCCCGTACGAAGCTCCACCGAACGGCATGATTTCAAAGAAATAAATTACAAGCATGTGTCATTTTGGTATTTTAACCTTGAAGGAATACTGCGTGTAAAGGGAAACGTGCGAAAGTAGCGAATGAGCGGCATTACAAACAAAAGCATTTCGCTTTTACAAACATGGCGATAGATTACTTGCTTTATAGGAAACGCCGACGTTGAAGAAAGCAGCAAGGATCGTCTAAACCAAGCTTTCCCGGCCGAAAGGGAAAAGAAAAGACTGAGCACGTGTCGTCACAAGGCACCGCAGGCAAAGCGTCTTCGGAAGCACGATATGGCCGTGATTTCAACTACGTTATCTGGGGAAAGTGTCCATCTATCGCTGGATGCCGGAACCAGCAGGGTATAAAGGCGCTGCCTACTGGGCCTCGGTTGCAGTCCGGCGGAGTACTTGCAGAGTGGAGACTGACCGCTTCTTTGCTTTATAGATGAGAATGCCTAATTAGGTATTATTGCTTATTTCATTGTTGCATACTTCTCCGCCGGACTGCACCATTGTTTCCATGTTGGCTGAGTTTGATTGCCTTGCGTGCATGAAATCGATTGCTGATGTTTTGCAGAGCCTCACATGTGTCGAGTGCTACAATCGGTATCATGTAGGAAAGGGCTCGGGGGTTACGAAAACGAACTTGAAAAACTTTTCCACTAAGGAAAAACAACAGTGGGTGTGTCTGACTTGCGTAAATCGTGCATCGCGATCGCCAACTGGAAACGATGATGGCGTAATCCAGAAGGATAGAGCAACAGATGTATCGGTCGAGCTGTCACTGACAGATTTACTGGCCAAACTTGATGTCGTACTGAGTCGACTGGATGTGTTAGAAAAGCGGCAAGACGTGCAGTTGGACAAGCTCGAGGCTTCCAACCAGGAAATGCTGGCGCAGAGGACGGTAATGCAGGGTATTGAGACATCATTGGGATTGCTTTCATCTAATTATGACACAATACTGCAACGGTTGGAGGAGCATAGAAAGGAACTTAAGGAAACAAACAAAAAAGTAAGTGAACTGGAAGCCGAGCTTTTGGCCAAATCAGACAGGCTGTAGAATATGGAGCAAGCAGTAGATGATCTTGAACGGTACTCACGAAAAAGCAATTTAGAAATCCATGGTGTCAAAGTGAGGGATAACGAGGACCTACGAAAGGTGGTGGAATCTATTACAACCAAACTCGAACTTCCTAGGCCCAGTCACAACGACATTGAAGCCGTGCACAGAATCAAAGGCAAAGCTAACTCTGTCCCACCTATTCTGGTGCGATTTTCAAGGAGTGAAACAAAAGAGCGCTGGATTGAAAAGCGGAACAGACTGAAGGGAGAAAAGATATACTTGAACGATAATCTAACTTCCCGAATGGAGAAACTGCTATGGATGACAAAAAATATGGCGAAAGATAAACGATATCGCTTCGTCTGGGTGCACAATGGCAGAGTACTTGTAAGAAAACGCGAAGGAACGTCAGTGTTACGCATTGACAATGAACAAGGCTTACATAAAATAATCTAAAATGATTGACCAAGTACACTCAACCGAACAATGGCTATCAATGGAAGACGAGTGGGCGTCAGATCTTTCTAGCAGCTTATTGCTTGAGCTAATCCATGTGAATGTGAGAAGCCTGCGCAAACACTGGGACATGTTAAAAATTCACCTAGCTGAAGCACTGCCATCATTACATGTTTTAATTTTAACCGAAATCAATATTTCAAAAGACGAATGCGCTCATTTCGCACTGCGTGGTTTTCAGTCTTTCTTTTTGTGCAGGGATAACAAAAGAGGTGGTGGCATAGCGGTGTATGTAAAAAGTGATTGGCACTGTGAACGAGTGTCGTTTGATTTTCAAGATGCTGAAGTAGTTACTGCACTAATGACTAAAGCAGATCTGAAATTTACAGTATGTGCTGTTTATAGGCCACCGAGCACTAACCTAAATACATTTCTGGAAGATTTGGCAAGCTTCCTCAAAAAGTACGCAGACAGAAGCAGCATTATTTTGGCCGGTGATTTTAATATAGACATTTTTACAGCAAATAAGCCTGCAACATCTGATTACTTAACACTATTGGCAAGCTACGGACTCGAAAACAAAATTCACAGTTACACACGAGAAGACATTCTCGGTCATCGTTTAACAAGGTCGTGTATAGACCATATCAGCACAAAAATGCGCAAATATAATTCCTTTGGCTGTGTTATTAAGGAAAAAGTAGCGGACCACTACTTTATCGCTATAGCAGTTTCAGGAGATGCTGCTGCTTTGACTGAAACAGAGATTGTAGAGAAATATGTTTTGAATTCTAATGAAGTAGATAAACGTGTGAGAACATTCAAATGGGATTCATTAACACGGCACAGCCACCTAAAGGCTTACGAACTGTTTGTAGAGGCCTTTAGAGAAATTTACCTTTGCTCCGAAAAGAAAATAAAGCCTAAAAGAAGAAACAAAGATAGCCCGTGGATTGATAACGAAATAATGGAGCTTTGCAGCGTTAAAAGCAAGCTTCTTAGAAAATGCCAAGATAACCCGGGGACGCTCTTGCAAGAGAAGAATTTAGGCAGATGAGAAACAAAGTAAACGCTAAAATAAGACTAGCTAAGAAGCGCTACCACTGAGGCAAGTTTGCAGCTTGCAGTCGTAATACCGGTAAAACATGGAACTTGGTTAACACTCTAATAGGGAGACCTGCAAAAAAGAGTATTGATAATACTCTTTCTGACGCCTTTCTCGAGTCACCTGCGGTTCAGATAGCGAATGATTTTAACAAAAACTTTATCGAATCAGTAAACAACATTACAAATGGGTGCATACCGGCAAATATCCGAACCAATGTTACGTTCGCTAACATTCATTCTGCTTTTCTGCCTACTGTTGATGAAGCAGAATTGTGGGATATTATACGATCCATGAGTTTAACAAAATCTCCAGGTTTTGATAAAATTAGCATAAGAGATATAGCTGCGAATTTCGATGTGCTCAAATCAACACTACTTTACGTCCTAAATGAAACATTAGAAACTGGTCAGATACATGAAAACATGAAAGTTACCATTGTAAGACCTCTTTATAAGAAAGGATCTCGAAAACTTTACGAGAATTACCGACCAATTTCAATTCTTTCGTCTTTGGCAAGCATACTGGAAAAAATAGTCTATGTTTATATGGCCTCATTCTGTGAAAAGTTTAGCCTTATTAACCCAGCGCAGTTTGGCTTTCGCTCGGGACAGAGTACTGTGGGTCTGTTGTCATTTGTCAGATATAGTCAGATATAGTTGTCAGATATAGTCATTTTAATGACTATATCTGCAACGAAATCGATAAAAACAATGTTGTTTTGACTCTTTTCGTTGATTTACAACGAGCATTTGACACATTAGATCATGAACAGTTACTATCAAAACGAAGCAGATGTGGTTTCAGAGGCCCGTATTACTCATTTTTAAAAAATTATTTAAGAGGCAGAGAACAGTGTGTCCGTGTGGCGGAGTCCTATAGTTTCTTGTTGCGTGTTAAATCAGGGGTACCACAAGGGTCCGCATTGGGACCGCTTTTGTTTAACATTTACATGAATGATCTTGCTTGCTCACCACTCAAATCAAAAATTTATTTATACGCTGATGACACAGCTTTGGTTGTATCAAACAACCTTTCGAGCGAAGCCGCTAGAGTGTTACAGTATGATGTCTGTAAACTACTTGATTGGTTCATTGATAACAAAATATTCATTAATAAATCGAAGACTAATATGATGTGTTTTCACAGCCCATATAAAGCAGTCACGGATATTTCCCCTGTTTATCTCCACACCAGTGACTGCCTTGCATGCTCATGTCCTCCAGTAGCTCTGGTAAATAGCACAAAATACCTGGGGCTACACCTCGACGACACATTGTCATGGAATGTCCGCATTCAAGAGCTCGCAAAGCCCTTACGTGGTGTGTGCGCTCATTTGTATGCCCTAAAATCTTTCTGTGGTGTAAATATTCCTAAAATGGTTTACAAGGCACTTGGGGAATCGATCATAAAATACGGAATAACAATTTATGGCTTTGCTTCCTCTAGTAGACTTAAGATAATTAACCGCATCCTAAAAAAAATTCCCTATAGCCTCTCGTATGGCACAATTGGTCACGGGGAAGATCTCTTGCTGAGCATGTACCAGTCAGACATGTTGTTTGTCGAGCAACAAGTTTTGTTCGATGCCATGTGTAAAAGTTATTTTTCTACTAAATTCAAAAACTTGAACGTGAAATCTCGCAGCTTACGTCAGACAAAAAAATATGTGGTACCTCGTGTGTACACAATTTACGGCAAGAGAACTCGTGCTTTCTACGTGCCGGCTAATTTCAATAAATTGAATGAGAATGATATCGCGGGAACATTTGAACAAATAAAAACACATTTAAGGTCATGGGTGATACGTAATGTCCATATTCTTTGATGTTTTCTTCGGGATTTGAAGCATGCGAACCTGATTGCGAAGTCATCTCTAATGTCAATGTGTATTTTTTCCCCTGTTGATGCAATAATATCTTTTGTTGAAATAATATCTTTTGTTCACTTTTGCAATATCATTTTTTCCTATATTCTTTTTATTATTTTTTATTTGTACACATGTCAGTACTACCAGCTGACTGCCCAGCCTCGAACACAAGCAATGTTGCTTATGCGGGCTGGATCTGTGCCCATGACATGACTGGATGTAATAAAGATTATTATTATTATTATTATTATTACGCTACATACAGAGAGGTGACCACAACACAGGCTCTCGGCCAGACTATGCTAGACGCTCGCAGAATTCCTTTTACTCGCATTCAAGGAAGATGCGTGGCTGCAAAGCCTGTTTTAGTCGTTTCGAAGGCAGAATTTTCAATTTCTTGGTTTTTGAGCTCCTTGACGTTATCTTTTGCGTGTTTTGCCGGCGCAAGCAACACGCTCCAGTGTTATCAGTCTTGCCAATCGCACGCCACGTCTTCGACAACCGTTAGTACTGAAAGACGGTATCTGTTGCATTGTCATAGAAAGCGTGACAAACTTATTTATGATTCAGTACACGCCAAACGTAAAAACGTAATGTCGGCCGGACAGGCCGCCATTTGTATATGAACCTGACCACGTGTAACGCTAGAACTTTATCTAGTAATGCGAGTCTATCACTGCTATTGGAGCAATTAGAGGGTAGTAACTGGGATATAATAGGGCTCAGTGAAGCTAGGAGGCCAAAAAAAGAATATACAGTGCTAAAAAGCGGGCACGTCCTGTGCTATCGGGGCTTAGCCGAGAGACGAGAACTTGTAGTCGAATTCCTGACTAAGAAATATATAGCTGATAACAGGAATTCTATAGCATTAACGAGAGGGTGGCAGGTCTTGTGAAACTCAATAAGAGGTACAAAATGAAGGTTGTACAGGTCTACGCCCCTACATCCAGTCATGATGACCAGGAAGTCGAACGCTTCTATGAAGACGTGGAATCGGCGATGGGTAGAGTGAAAAAAATACATTATACTGATGGGTGAATTCAATGCCAAGGTAGGCAAGAAGAAGGCTGGAGACAAGGCAATGGGGGAACATGGCGTAGGCACTAGGAATAGCAGGGGAGAGTTATTGGTAGAGTTTGCTGAACAGAATAATATGCGGATAATGAACACCTTCTTCCGCAAGCGCGATAGCCGAAAGTGGACGTGGAGGAGCGCGAACCGCGAGACTAGAAATGAAACAGACTTCATACTCTGCGCTAACCCTGGCATCATACAAGATGTGGACGTGCTCAGCAAGGTGCGCTGCAGTGACCATAGGATGGTAAGAGCTCAAATTAGCCCAGACCTGAGGAGGGAACGGAAGAAACTGGTACATAAGAAGCCGATCAATGAGTTAGCAGTAAGAGGGAAAATAGAGGAATTCCAGATCAAGCTACAGAACAGGTATTCGGCTTTAACTCAGGAAGAGGACCTTAGTGTTGAATCAATGAACGACAATCTTGTGGGCATCATTAAGGAGTGTGCAATAGAATTCGGTGGTAACTCCGTTAGACAGGGTACCAGTAAGCTATCGCAGGAGACGGAAGATCTGATCAAGAAACGCCAATGTATGAAAGCCTCTAACCCTACAGGTAGAATAGAACTGGCAGGACTTTCGAAGTTAATCAACAAGCGTAAGATAGCCGACATAAGGAAGTATAATATGGATAGAAATGAACATGCTCTCAGGAACGGAGGAAGCCTAAAAGCAGTGAAGAAGAAACTAGGAATTGGCAAGAACGAAATGTGTGCGTTGAGAGACAAAGCCGGCAATATCATCACTAATATGAATGAGATAGTTCAAGTGGCTGAGGAGTTCTCTAGAGATCTATACAGTACCAGTGGCACCCACGGCAATAATGGAAGACAGAATCGTCTAGAGGAATTCGAAATCCCACAGGTAACGCAGGAAGAAGAAAGTCTTGGGAGCTATGAAAAGGTGGAAGGCAGCTGCGGAGGACCAGGTAACTGCAGATTTGCTTAAGGATGGTGGGCAGATTCTTCTAGACAAACTGGCCACCCTCTATACGCGATGCCTCATGACCTCGAGCGTGCTGGAATCTTGGAAGAACGCTAACATAATCCTAATCCATAAGAAAGGGGACGCCAAGGACTTGAAAAATTATAGACCGATCAGCTTACTGTTAGTTGCCTTCAAAATATTTACTAAGGTAATCGCAAATAGAATCAGGAACACCTTAGACTTCTGTCAAGCAAAGGACCAGGCAGGATTCCGTTAAGGCTGCTGAACAATAGACCATATTCACACTATCAATCAGGTGATAGAAAAATGTGCGGAATATAACCAACCCTTATATATTGCTTTCATTGATTACGAGAAAGCGTTTGATTCTGTCCAAACCTCAGCAGTCATGGAGGCATTACGGAATCAGGGTGTAGACGACCCGTATGTCAAAATACTGAAATATATCTATAGCGGCTCCACAGCCACCGTAGTCCTCCATAAAGAAAGCAACAAAATCCCAATAAAGAAAGGCGTCAGGCAGGGAGATACGATCTCTCGAATGCTATTCACAGCGTCTTTACAGGAGGTATTCAGAGACCTGGATTGGGTTAATTGGGGATAAAAGTTAACGGAGAATACCTTAGTAACTTGCGATTCGCTGATGATATTGCCTTGCTTTGTAACTCAGGGGACCAACTGCAATGCATGCTCACTGACCTGGAGAGGCAAAGCAGAAGGGTGGGCCTAAAATTATACTGCAGAACTAAAGTAATGTTTACCAGTCTAGGAAGAGAACAGCAGTTTACTATAGATAGCGAGACACTGGAAGTGGTAAGGGAATACATCTACTTAGGACAGGTAGTGACGGCAGATCCGCATCATGAGACGGAAACAATCAGAAGAATAAGAATGGACTGGGGTGCGTTTGGCAGGCATTCTGAGATCATGAACAGCAGGTTGCCATAATCCTTCATGAGGAAAGTGTATAATAGCTGTGTCTTACCAGTACTCACCTACGGGACAGAAACCTGGAGGCTTACGAAATGGGTTCTACATAAATTGAGCACGACGCAACGAGCTATGGAAAGGAGAATGATTGGTGTAACGTTAAGGGATAAGACAAGAGCAGTTTGGGTGAGGGAACAAACGCGAGGTAATGACATCTTAGTTGAAATAAAAAAAGAAGAAATGGGCATGGACAGGACATGTAATGAGGAGGGAAGATAACTGATAGTCATTAAAGGTTACGGACTGGCTTCCAAGGGAAGGGAAGCGTAGCAGGGGGCGGCAGAAAGTTATGTGGGCAGATGAGATGAAGAAGTTTGCGGGGACGACATGGCCACAATTAGTACATGACCGGGGTGGTTGGAGAAGTTTGGGAGAGGCCTTTGCACTGCAGCGGGCGTAACCAGGCTGATGATGATGAAACGTAATGTCACAGCCAGCACCTTTCTGCGTCACAACCCCAGGCTCAAAAAAGTATGCTAAAACGTATCCAAAAATGTAACGAAATTATTTACAATAATTTTGGGGTTCTGAGAATGCGTCACGAACATGTCCTAGTAAGATTATTTACACGCGAAACTGTGTCACACGGCCGAGATGCTTCTCGCTATGTGAGTCACGAAGCCGAGTGCGGTGAGTGTGCCCAAAAACTACCGCAATAAGTTTTCATAGTGTTGGTGCTCATAGCAAGTGTCGCAAGCATCGCCCAATACGAGTCAAATAAATCAAATTAACCACGCCAGGACGACCCAGCTGATTTTCGCTTACTGAGTCACAAGTATCGGTTCCGGCCGTAAAAGCAAAAGTCCTTGAAGTGCGTCACCTACCCTAAAAAAAAAAAAAATACTCTCCCCGGCGTAGTCCAATAGTGCAGTGGTGCCGTTTCGAAGTGCAGGAGGAACGCAAGAAAACGCCGGAAGCCCAATAAACACGCTATATTCAAGAGAGACGGGTCGTAGAACAGTCGAACTTCAGATGCGAGACCGGCAGCGCAGGGTTCGGCGGCGTGATTAGCACGTGACGCATGCTTCTGTCGCGCCCGGCGTGCCTGGCGTGCCGTTAGCTTGTTGCTAGGTAACTCAAGAAAAATAGGTCGCAAAGTGTAAGTTTATTTAGACGCAAAACTTTTTAGTTTTAGCGGGAAAGAATAAGAAAACTAAAACCTTGTAAGCACATTTCACTTTACTTTTTTGCTGTGCTTGTATCAACTAACGTATTGGATTAATATTAGCCGTGACGTGTTTCCTGTTGCCAGTGTTCGTTCGCCGAGTGTCCCGTCTTGCTGAATTTCTTTGTCTACGGTTAGGCGGGGAAAAGTGCTTCCCCGCAAAAGATAAAGTCCACGTGTCAATATGTAGATACAGCCCCATCAGTCACGGCGTACACGTTTGTGGACGGGATTTACTTTTGCCAATACTTTGCAGTGTTTGGAAAGAATAGGCGACGAACATTAAGCTTTGAGTAAATTGAACATGCTGCTGCCCTAAAATACACCCACCTCACTTCTGAGCAAATTCTCTTGCTTGAGACGACCACTTTAGTGAAGGCACTAGAGTTTTTCACACGACATTTGAAGTGGGCCGTTTTGGTTGTAATTGCGAAAGTTTTCTCTTTTTGCAATGCTTTCACCGAATAGTTAACCTGTGCTTGTAAATCAAGCGGGTGATTCATTATTTTTAATGAAGAAACGTGCCATTACTGACTAAATTAAATGAATAATTTATCAGTATGTATTTATGGTGGCAGTCTATAAAATGTAGAATTATTGCTTTCTATGGAGTCTCCAGCACCTTGGCACAAAATTATGTACATTTCACACGCTTATCGACAGTCGAACGTAATTCGCGACTGAAATGGATAATAAGGAAACATTTGAGTCCACTAACCTATAGCACGGATTGTATGAAGGAAATCCACACGGGTTCTCTGAAGTAGAGCTTCGCAGTTGGAAAAAAATTTCGTCCTGGTTGGAGGAGTGGAGCTTCGTGTTCTGCTTCGATTGCTTCGGTCTCGCACTGCTATTCATTAGCCTCCTTGTCCGCTCACATGGTAGAGCGACCATTCAGGAAAGGAGGTGGTTGCGGGTTCAATGTCGGACAAAGTTGAGATATTTTCACGCGTGTAAGCTTGCGTTCTGACATAACAATTGTTACAGCGCAATCACATGCAACCACAAGTAAGAAGGACGGGACACAAGCGCAGCGCTTGTGTCCCGTCCTTCTTATTTGTGGTAGCATGTGATTGCGCTGTAACAATTTTTATGTCAAGTATGCACCAACTCGCCCAGAAAGAAGTTTTAATGAAGCTTGCGTTCTGGGAAGTCCGTATTGTATTACTTTGTAGTTTTCGCTACAGCCAGCTGTACGACATTTTCACCCTTCATTAAACATTCCTCCGCCTAGGAGCTTTTTGCAGAACTGATTTTTAAAAGTGGCCCTGAACTACCCCATGGGCTTGGATAAATAACGTAGTCCGCCGGTACCATAGGCTGCTGCCAACATATCAAGGAAGTTTTGCTGTCATACGCGGTGCGTGGAGTTCGGAAGCGGATAGCGTAGTCCTGTTTCTCTCAAACGCTCTCTTTTCCACAGAAGGCCCTATCCTCATTCTCCTCTGGGCGTATTATTTCCTCATGGGACGCACTCGTAGAGTTACTGTACGGACTCTAGAGGACAAACTACCCAGAGGGCCCATGCATTGAAATCGGGAACCGCAAGAGCACCGCCATGTTGCTACGAGCCGAGGTTGCCAGCTCTTGAGATGCTTACTAGACTTGGTGACACTAGTCTGTTTTAATATGGCAACCGTAGCAGCGTAGCAGCATGGCGTCTCGCTTGTAGTGTGGTGATGTGGTGTAGGTGCAGCGATGTGTTTGGGCTTTATCAGTTGCTTTTTTATTCTGTGTGGCGGGATGGTGTGGGTGTGGTCAATGTTGGCCGTGCAGGTGGCAGTTATGCAACCTAAGGATGATCCTGTTGATGTTTCTGGCGGTATGCGGTTTTCAGCGGTTACGCCTGTTGCAGGAGTGTCACACGACGAGGTTACGAGTTTAGCAGCTCGAAGCTGTGGTCAGATTCCTCATTGGCGTTCCGTAATTCTCTTCGCATGGCCGCGGTATGTTACACAAGGCGCTGGGCGATTTTCCCGTTGTGGGGTACTTTTCTCGTCGCGACGATAGATGTTTTTTTACAAGTACTAATCCAGCTGTAGGGCACATGTAACCGACAAACGGAAGTCTCAAGAGAGCGCCTGAGATTATAATAAGGCAGGCAGTGCAGGGACTACAGGGCACCCAAGGGACAGTGGGGGGATCAAAGCTCGAAGCAGAACTGTTCGTAGGTTGGGGCCTCCGAGGCAGGTGTGTGCCAGGGAGTGTTCGCACGGACAGCTCCCCTAGCACGCGTAGCGGTGCCGCGCGAGGTCAAGATACTTTAAAGGCACCTGCGCCCATGATTTTTTTTTCGCCTCGGTGCAGTGAGCACGATAAACCAGAATAATTTGGAGGGCTTTCGGTGCAGTCGCGAATGCGAGTCATTGCATATGTAGTTCGCGTCGCCAGGCGTATGTAGTAATATAGTTAGTTGTATGAATTTTATGCATAATACGCCTTGGTAGGGTACCTTAAATGAACGGTCTAGAGGACGGTGTTGGTACGTTTTTTCGCATCGCCCTAATCCTATACCCCCCCCCCCCCTACAAACACACGCACATACCGTTTTTCTATATGTATACATACAATTCCTTCCCATGACGGCTTGACCAGTTCAAGTTGTCGACTTGTCAATAACTGTCATAAGAATTACTGTAATAAACACAATTCCATGATGAGGTTGTTTACTTTTATTTGATTGTAACACTAAGAACTACGTAGAAGCTTATTTTGTATACGTGAGAGAAGTATAGGCCTTTTGCACATGTGGATATCGAAAGCTTAATCTAATGTGCAATACACAGACAAAGCAGCTGCTACAACATGAACTGCATTGAGGGCCACACAACACATACGTAATTAGAGGTGAAAAATTTAGAGAGAAGCTTCAAAATACGCTCTGTAACACTGCAAAGTATAACATGTATGTGTACACTAAATATTAAAAAAAAAGAAATGCATCGATGTCCCATTTGCCTTCAAGTTGATTATGAGGTTCAAGTTTACTGAAGTTTATTATGAGCATATGTACAAGAGGAATCTGCTGACACACCCGCAGTCAATGTGGCTGTTCAAGGTGTGCTGGCTGCCTCAGTGTAAGAAAAAAAAAGACATTGGGTGAATGTAGACACTAGTGTCACTGCGTCTTGCCTCTGACCTGCACGTGCCTCCGCGGCAGCTTTGTTGGTGGAGTCTGCACAGGTGAGCTGGCGTGGCGAGGCGTAGGAGTAACCCGAGAGAAAGAGTATCGTTCACGTGGAGAAGTGGCTGTTCACATTGCCTGTCGCTTTCCCTCAAATGCTTCCTTGGTGACTAGGGTGACACACCCGCAGCAAGTGTGGCTGTTTGGAATGTGCTGGCTGCCTAAACGTAAGAAAAAGAAAGGAATTAGATGAATGTTAATACCAGTGCTATTGCGTCTTGCCTCTTACCTGCATGTGCCTCCACGGCCTCTTGGCTAGCAGAGTCTGCATAAAGGAGCTGCTGCGGCAAGGCGTAGGCATTGTCTAAGCAAAAAGAAAAGGCCATTGAAATTGGGAATAATGGAAATAAATGCAGTTCTTATGTCTGCTTCTTGCACTCTTTTTGCCTAAACGTTTTCAGACATAGTGTCCAGAACACACCAGTACTTAGACTGCTTCTGCTTTTTACCTGCAGGTGTTGCTGTGAGATCCTTAGTATGGCTGCGTGCAGCATTGTAAAACTTTTTGGAGGCATTTGAAGTGGTAGCCAAAAATATAAAGGATCATCCTTGTCTGTATGGACGCTTTCAATTTGTAAATGCAGTAGTAACTATCACTATTGGTGCAAGGCCCCCCCACATCTATGCGACAAGTGCCATAGCTCAATACTGATATTTTTCCTTTAGTGCTTCCCGAGGCGTCTGATATGTTCACATTAGATGTGATCCCTTTATTTTTATTTATTCCATTGTGGGGAGAGCATCATTAATTTTTTTTGCGTGTCTTGTTTTTCGATTTGTTTCTGAATTTATCAAGCAACAGTCTCATGATGCTTAAGTGACTTATCTAATGACAATCGTGAGCTTTTTTCTTTTTTTGCAGGAAAACAACGCATTTCCTGACCCATTGTTTGCCATCCCATCACTCGCATAATTTTGTAGAGTATTCTATCTATACTGACTTGCTTACGCTCCACTAAAGATTCTTGCATTTTCAAATACCACTCTTTCCTTAAAATCATTCGACACTTCTCACAATTTCTGTACCTTGCGCTTCTGGTACTATGCATTCACCATTTTTGCTTGTTGTTTCCGACTGGAAGTGTCTTCTTTAATTTAGAGCTTAAATTTTACCATTGGAACACACAGAAGGGTTTGCCATTGCATATCTGCTTAACAGCGGCAATGTTTCATTAAACATTTTCAAAATCCAACAGAAGATTGATGAATGCAGCTTGCAGTGCGATTCGACTGAACGAGCCATAAAAGTAACTCATGTTACTTGGTAAATTAAAGCACATATTAGTGTGATATACAACATATGTTACACTAACGTGGTGGGTTCTCTTGCTTATACTGCAATATAATCGGTGCGCGAGAAAAAAATTATTTTTGCATACCCCTTGTACACACTGATTTAAGGAAAATGAGCTGGATCTGTCCACATGATCTACTTATTTTACCTGCGAGTATACTAAACAAAAATGTTTCCCAGCTGCTTGGTGGTACTTGAGATTATGTCTGCATATATGTGCCTGGTGCCTAAAATGCTTGAATTTCGAAAGTGCTCGTAGGGAGCTGATATGCATATCTGCAGTTTATGGATACATGTAAAAGACTCAGCATCAAATGTAAGTGAATGAATGGTTCCATAGGCCCGTAGTCGATCATGCAATCAGATTCGCTGACTTAACAGACAGACTATGCCGCCACCTCACCCGGGGCTTACCCGGAAGGAGGCAGTGTTATACCGGCAATAGCTAAACACGTGTGTCCGAGCGTGTACGCGAGTGACGTGTGTAGACTGTGCGCTAAGGAGAGAGCCACCGCGGCTCACATCCTTTGGGACTGTCGTATAAATCCACAAGAAGCCAGCGAGAAAACGACGATCCCGCCGCAGCTAGAGGCTGCAACGAAGATATATGACCAAGATACACAACTCAAGGCCGTCCAGCAGGTCTCGGCAGCTCTAGAGAGGCAGCGACCTCGCGAAACCGAGGAGAAAGGGGGCAGCACCCCGAGGAAGGGGGCGGCGGCCCTCTCGGATCCGCGGAAGTAGCGAGGAACCAAGCCCTCGAGGAGCACAATGCACGAGATTGACGTAGTGGCCGCGTCGCGGTAAAAGCTTGTCCTCCCTGCGTGGAGGGAGCCTAACCGACTCTGCAGGCATTTTCACTAAAGTTGTTCTCTCTCTCTCTCTCTCTCACATTTTTTTGACCAGAAAAAGTATGCCATATGAAATGGCATGCAAGGAAGTGTTCAAAATATTGCACAGCTAATAAAACGCCTACGCTAGTAATATGTGCGTTGATGCACTCGATTTCGTCCGTATTAGGCACTCACCCCTTGATTGCTTCGTGGCGAAGAAATACTCGGCATCAGGTAGTTTTTTGATGTGGCCTTTTTAGAAGCATGATTGTTCAAAGTGCAACAATTAAACAGATTTTATTACTTGCTTGTCGATTCGCCTGTACAATTCCCGTGCGATGGTCCGCCTGTCCAGCAATTTCGCACTCAAGGGAAGCCTGCCAATAAAAACACCGCTCCGAATGTAAAAAAAGAAATGCTTTACTGTGACGCTTCTCAAACGATTGTGATGAATGACAGGAGCTTTCTACTCGCTTGATGTTCTAAACAAGAAGACGCATTCGTTTACTTACATGTGAAGGTATATGCCAGAGCACTTCGGGGCTTCGGTGGCACAAAAGGCACGAATCTGCCATAGCGTCAAATTTTGACGCGCCATCGCATCTCACACCTAAACTGTACGAAAGTATTACGCATCCAAAAAACAGAGAATGGAAACCGAAATTCGTGTCATCATTTATTGCATAAATGCGTACATCGTGATTTACTTAAGTCACGCACTTAGAAAGCGCTTTTCATGAACTTAATATTAACCCATCACCTTCATAAAGCCATAAGGTATGCGATTTTAAAAGGCAAAGCATAAGGTGACCTGCCTTTGCATTCAGCTATTTCAATAGTAACTGCGCTGGCCACATTGACCAGTAGCAAAAGGAGGCGCCCTAGCAGTTCCCAAAATTTGGGACAACTTTTCCTGTGGAGTTGGTTATACTAACTCTATGGACACACTTACTTCGTCGTTTTCCTAGAGGCTTCTATCGGCCGCTAGCTGACATCAAGCTGCGGCCGGCTACATGCCGCAGATACCACGGCCGCCGCGGGGTGCCGCAACGAGTCCACTGGATAAACCACTACGGCTCGCTGAGGACACCCGCGTTTGGTTGATGTTTAGCGCCTCGTAGGCACCAAAGGCGGAAGCTGCGGCATCTAAGTTAACATCCGAAAGGAAACTTGAACTGCGCGCGATGGTGAGATTTAGAAGGTGCAGTATTGTGGGCCCGACGCACTCCGCCGTAGCCTTCCCAGTACGAGGTAATAAAGAAAGAACGGGAACACAGCGGAAGGCGTGTTTGATTGCCAATAGCTCCGCGTCTGTTTAGCGCATTGAAGTAAATATTGCAGCAAAGTATTTCTGGAAAAACCTATTTTCACTTCAAATGTATTTCTCCACGTCGAAAAAAAAAAAACATTGTTCAAGGCCCCTTTAAACGTGCACCCACAATAGTGCTCCTTATTAAGCACACTAAAAGAAAATGCGCAAGCGAGTGTATTGCGTTTACTTGAAATAAGGAAGCACAAAAGAATGACCTGGAACGCAGTGCTAGACGTCGTGGTCGTGTCTTGCACAATATTCTTAAAATTCAACTGCGCGGAAATTTCACTTGGGCTAAATTGACTATAAATGCCCAGCGTAAACTCTCAAAGTTATCTTGGCAAAGCCGCTGTTCTGGTAAATGCCAAGTTTTCTTATTAGCATCTATTAAATAGCGCATATGCAGACTACGCGTGCGCCTGGCGGCAAAGCGGTAGTGATGCGGTTATAGCGAATATTGAAGAACGGTACGGAAGTGTTTATTTCCTAGCTAGGCCACATCACTTGCGAGGTGACAGGCGTGTCTCTAGATGTGCGTTCTGCCTCTTGCGCTCGTGACTTGAGATGTTGAACGAATGCTCATGCTGTGCGTGGCCGTCGGCTGCTCGAATACCTACTCGAACACGTACTCGAACACAAGCAATGGCCGTGCAGTACACAACGCTGAGTAGAGGAAGGCCTAACACATCTTTCCTATTCGAGCTTTCAAAGCGAAAGCGTTGACCGCGGCACAGTAGCCAAGTGCAACGCGGACCAGCCACCACGCACGAGCATGTAAATTGAAGTCGACAAAGTTCCAGAAGCTGCATTTCAACAGCACCTTCGCTTACCCTTAAAGGACCGCTTAGCAAATGATTTCTCGGGTTGACTAGAACCACTATATGTATGCTACGCTGAATGATAGGAAATGACGTTAACCGAGGAGCCCAATATTTAGTAATCATATCATCAGAGGCCGACAAACAAAGACACAGAGGACAAGATAGGGGAAATTACTCGAACTTACTAGTTGAATTAAAGAAACGATACATGAAAGGCAATGAAAGTGGATGAAAAGACAAATTGCCGCAGGTGGAGAACGATCTCACGTCTCCTTATTACGCGTGCGATGCTGTAACCATTTGAGCCACCGCCGCGCCGTTTCCCCATCTACTTTCACGATGCCACAGAAAAACCAACGGTAACGTTCAAAGGTACCTCGTAGTGAAAGGCAAACTTTTTGGAGCGCTCATTTTTCGTAGAGCGTCATCTCCAAGATCTTTCTTGCTTCTCAATAACGGAGGCGTTGAAATAGACAAAAGAAATATTTTCTGATACAACACCAGAAGCAAGCAGGAACCGCATACTGGATTTGTCACAAAGGAGAACGCAACGCGGCGGCCCTGGTTTAGATTCGGTGGCAATCCATGCAGGAATGCAATGCCGACATAGCGAAATAGGCGAATGATCATCACGGCCGAAATCCGGCATGTCTGGCCGCGTGCTTAAGCGCACCGAGCACCGAGCCCCGCCAGAACACGAGACGTTCATTTGAGGGACCGCCACCCATTTGTGCGCAGGCGCGAGTAAGAGCGGGAGTGAGAGAGAAAATCTGTGGCTTTTGCTCCTTGACTCAACCTAGCCACTACGGAGGAGGTTCCTCCGCGCGTTGTATGCGCTTGTCCGCTAGGGATGCCGGCGTTGCGGCGTGCGGTTGAGTTTGTTTACGCTCCGCCGCTGGCTGCCACGCGGTGAGGCAGTGGGCACGGACTCCCCATTTGGTGACCGTTTTGTATGAAGGCAAGCTTCAGACTGGTGTTGTATAAGTAGTCGGTCGCATTTTTCGTCGCGACGATAGATTGCAATTTTTACAAGCACTGTTCCAGGAGGGCACATGTAACAGGTCAACGGAGGCGTAAGGGGAGAAGCTGAGGTTATAATAAAGCAGGGGGCGCAGGATCTCCTGTGCACCCTACAGTAGCGGGGGGATCAGAGCTGTAAGCAGGACGGCTCGTGGGTTGGGGCCGCGGAGGCCGAAGCGCACTACAGATTGTATAAAAAAAACTGACTGTTAAGCCGATTTTATACACCCCTGGCACACGCAGGCCTCGGCGAGGCCGAACCCACGGACGAATCCGTATCCTGGAGGCGGCGCCAATAATGGGAAATAATGATACGTTCTTTCAGTTACTAAAAAACACGATGGAATAAATATACTTACGTCCAGAGGCCAACTTGTGACGATAAGTTCAGCACTACCGCGCCCCGCGACTTCTCCAACACAAGTCAGAACTTTGCCTCGGAAGGTACGTCGGAAAGACTTTCTCCAGCCTGCGGCGCTTGTGCCGAGTTAGCCCTCGTCACCGGCGGCCTTTCACGCACCTCCGTTCCACCGCAGTTGCTAAGGCGCTCTGCCTTCTAGATTTTCAGTATATGCGGCCCGGGCTCGCGATGGTCGCAAGTCATGATCCGCCACGACTGACTAACTAGCGCCGCAGCTGCGAAACAGTCTGTCCGACACAGCGGTTGCCTAATCGGGCGTCCGTGTAAGCTGCTTCACTTATTTTACTGCGCCCGCAGTCATCGTCCGAGCGTAAACAAACTCGGCCCCACTCCTCATTGCCGGCATGCCTAGGCACGAACGCCTACAACGCGCTAAGAAATCTCCTCCGTAGTGCCTGGGCAGTCATATACAAGAAGCAAACGCCGCCAGATTTTCTCTCTCGCGCGCGCTATTCTTCACGCCTGCGCACAAACGGCTTGGGATCCCTCAAATGAACGCCGCGTCTCCAGCACGGCCAGGCAAAATGTCAGCTAGTTATCATATTTTACTGCAGACGACGGTATTTGACTGATGGGTCTAAAGCACCTCAATATTGAGGGGCATTAGATCGGTGTAGCGTAGAGATAGATTCAACAGGAGCACACCCTCCCATAGATTCCAGCGGCCGAAATTACTGCAGCGCACCAAGCCGCCAGCGTTTGAACATGAGCCACACTTCCGATTTCGTTTTTTTTTTTTTTGTGTGTGTGCGAGCGTTTTGAATGCTGGCTGGTACTGGTACTTATTAAGCCGCCTACGCTTATTAACGCCTTTTTTGTTTGCCTCTACAACTCAAACTCGCGCGGTCTTCGGGCGAAATCATTTTATTGAGTAAACATGATTGCGAACGATCTTTACAAGCCTCCATCGAATGTGTCACGTGAAATTTCGACGAGAGCACTACGATGCGCTTACGTGCCGTCTTTCTGCAGATCGCGGCAGCTGGGGTACTGATGTCGGCGCTATCACCGCCACCATGTCACGGCTACCGATTACCGGTGGAAATGGCGGGATCATCGCTGGATCTTAAGGCCATGTCGATCATCACAGGAAACGTCAACGGACAGTGGGCGTCGCCAACAGACCATCAGGTACTAAAGCGGCAGCCCCACGCCATCACAATGGGCCCGGTGTCGACGAGAGCACTACCATGCGCTTACGTGGCGTCTTTCTGCAGGTTGGTGTTGCATATTATGCTACTCTTAAAACTAAGAAGCGCCGTTTTCTGTCGACACCGTGGCCCTCGTTCATTGCTATTCGCTTTATTGGAAGTGTGCCTCTCACGTGGTTTTGCATTACGAGATTTGTAGTGCATCTGCTTGTACTTTTCTCCGGAGACGTTGAGCTGAATCCTGGACCTATGACAGGGGCTCAGGTTGCAAAGCTCATGAAAACTGTTGATGTCATTCCTGTAATTCAAGAAAACCAGGAAAAACTTTTGAAGCAGGTCTCAGTTATCCAGTCAAATGAATGCGAATTCACGGAGAAACTAGATTGTTTTGCAACAAAACTATCCAAAATACAAGAAGAAATTGAGTCCTTCAGTGGCACACAGACAGTTGTCACGAACCTTAAGTGGACTGTAGAATCTCTGACGAGACATGTTCAAACTTTGTCAGAAAAAAACGACGACTTAGAATACCGATCTAGGCGATGCAACCTTGTTTTCTATGGCATTACGGATTCTGAAAGGGAATCCTGGGATGAGGCACAAAAAAATGTTATCTGTTTGTGTAAAGTTCTGCTTGGTGTGAGCATCTGTCACAGTGACATACAGTGACATACAGTGACATAGTGTGAACGCGCTCACAGGATAGGGCGATACAGCGCGCAAAAGCCACGACCAACTTTAATTGCTTTTTCGTCCTACAATACTAAGCAGGTCTTCCTTCAAGGTCGGAAGCTTAAAGAAACAACCTACGCTATGAGTGAGGACTACTCCGCGCAGGTTCGCTTAGAAAGAAGGCATCTAATTGCATTCGCCAAAAAGCAAACTCAGGCCTTTAAGCTTCGGTTTAACAGATATTTTAACAGATAGTTTTAGTTTGGCCGAAATGAAAAAAATGAAACAATGTCTGTTAACTTCTTTTCAGATTCTTTTTTTGTGTGTGATGCTCACGGCAGTAAACGGGCGGCGTTAATACTGGCGTGGCGTATTTCCTGTTGCCAGTTTTCGCCGAGTGTCCTCTCTTGTTTAAATCTTTCCTCTATGGGTCTAGGGAGCCTACATGGAAACAGTCCTCTTCCTTGGATGTAGGTTCCCTAGATCGGTGGACAAGTCCGGCGCTTCGAGCGCGCCAGGCAGTGGTCATTGAAGTTGGATATGCCATGCCGCAGACAATAGGATTGCTAAATCTTTACCCTGCGTTTTAATGTGACGCGCAGCAGCGAGGCGATCAGTTGCCGCAACGCTAGCGGACAGGTGCACGGCGAGCGAGCGCTCGGTTTCTCGAAGGCGCACACGGCAGCACGCTCACTTCACTGAGCCCAAAGAGCATATTGCTGGTCAGCCAAGCCAGCGCGCTATACGCCTCGTGCACCGCCTATAGAGGCGCTACTGATAGCCACCTAGCGGGCGCTTCCAACAGTACGCGCGGGAGGAGTAACAGACGACGACCCTTTGCAGCAAGGATGGCTGAAGTTCGTGGCTGTGATTTCTCCTTTGTTCAGGCGCCAGACTGCTGCTTCTGCGGTGACAGCTGCAGAGAAAACGCTGACCTCTGTGGGAGCGGGTATCAACACGATGTCACCGGTGTTTGGGACAACATGATCCTAATACGTGCCAAGTGCGTCCCTGCAGACAAACGCCATGAACTCCATTTACATGAAGTGGAGCTCATGTTAACTAGCCGATAAATTCTGTTGAGTAATGCGATCTCTCGACCGTTTATTTTTAATTCTACCCTTGCCGTAATACTGCTTCTGTACCTCAATAATAACGCCCCCTCGTTAGTGCGGACTTATATCAAACAAATCCCCACCGTGAGCTGTCTGCATATGCTGTTGTGATTTTCCTGCGAATGAATACATGTGACATCGCCATTTAAGTGCACTCGAAGTCGCCTCAAGAAGAGTAATTGGAAATTTGCAGATGGAAATGCGTACGCTAGTCCACGAAGTCACCAAACGCACGGCTTAATAAAAGTGCGTGTTAGTGCTGTGCCGCGGATGCAATTCTGCTGCATACGCCGATGAACTATCGTTCCAGCTGCAGTTTTCGCATATTTATATTCCCCACGGGAGCTGCTTGAAAACGTATAAAGCTAAGGTCTGACTAACTTCTCAATACTTTTTTTTTTATGTTACTAGAGAGAGGTGCCACATGATATACTTAAAGGCAGAGCAGCGCCAGTCAAAGTAGATGAGCGCTGAGTCCAAGGCCGGGTTTAGTCCTCTGCAGCGTACGCATAGTAAGAAAGAATTCAGTTGAGTAGAAAATTCACATGCAAGAAGCGACTACGTTGTGAAACAAACAAATCACTCGGTGTGTTAAGTCTGCTCAGGCAGCATCGAGGTGTGATGACTTCCCAAACGGGGCTCGAACTTTTCAGCGAGAAATGGAACAAAAATATCATATGGAGCAACTATTAGCAATTCTCGCCCTCAACTACCTATTTTCTAAACACATTTCCCAAAAAAACAATATCTAAGATGCCCTCGGGCGAAAAGAATAAAGCTTTTAAAGGAGCACATCCTTTCTGTCATTCCGATGAGACACAGCCTGATTTATACCATTTACAAACGAGGCAAGGTAAAAACCCCGCAGCTAAAGAGAATCCGCACGATTTATGCATGGAGGAATTAGCAACTGCTAAACATGTGCGAAGCAACGCATAAAATATATATAAAAACATGAAGTGCAAGACCGCTGGTGCCAGGATTTACAGGGCCACATAAGAACAACAGTTTCAGTACTTGCAAGCTTCAGTAGCTTTAACATACAACACAATGCGCTCATGCAGTCGTGCTGCCTATCTAGCGCAACACGGTAAAGAAGCGTAAAACAATATAAGCGGCAAACGGCCTTCCAAACTTTATCGAAGTGCCTTAAAACCGCATGCTGCACTGCAGACGAACGTCGTCGCTTACGCGTCTATGATCGAGTCAAAAAAACTCCGAAGGACCAAAGGGAAGGATGAGAACAAGAAATTTCCCACCGAAGCGATGATCTGCTTTTGGTACCGTTGCTCCCGCCTATGAGGCTTTGTGGGGAACGATTAGAATCGTATCGCCGGCACGCTTTCGCCGATATTTGACCCCCTCCCCTCCCCGTGCAACAATTCTTCTTCGACATTCCTTGAAGCTTTGGCCACCCCCCGCATGTGAAGGGGGTTGCCTATTTTGCTCTGAAAACGTGAATAAGATAGAGAAGCACTATCAACAACACAGCAAACTAAGGCGCGCGGATGGCTACTCTCCCGTGCATTATGCGCAAGGCCGCCACCAGTGGCGCGTCCATTGGCGTGCAATAGGCGTATACACCCTGTTCCAGCTGCTCCGACGTGCGAGAGGACATGTTTTATACCCGCGCCAGCCACTTTAGACTGCAGAGCCTCGAAGTTTTGCCGATGTTGAGCTGTGCCCCGCGTAGTTCGCATTCACGTTAAGCCGGACTATACCGCACCTTCAGCTTGGCCACCCCAATGCGCTGTTCTTCGTGCTGAGGCACATCGCATCGAGGCCCTGCTGTTGAACGTATACAACCAAATAGAGAAAACCAGCTGGACTCGGAAAATATTTCCAATTAGGACGAAATCATAGGCACGCAACGGCGTTGTCGCAGTGCAAGAAGCAGCTAACTATGTATCCTAACTCTGTGATTAGCAGACGTACGGGACCTGTTTGCTGATGCACCAGAACGGAATACAAGTGGTGCAGTAGCCTCCCCTCAAAGAGGCATGGGGAAGCTGGTTCTCCACATTTTTCACGCTACGTCACTTCCGCCGTGCTTTAATGTCGTCGTTATTTTTAAAATCAGGTTTGGTATGGAAAACATCGTTGCTGTTTTTTTGCGAGATCTTTGTCGTCCATTGGCCTTTATTCCAAGAGTAAGATTTTGCGCAAAGGCTACTAGATGTCCAAAGTCTCTGAAACTGCTTCCACGTGGTCGAAAATTTTGTTGCACTTGGATTTTAAGCATGGGCTCTATAAGAGATGTTTTCTTTTTGAAACAGCGTTCGTTCAGTGGTTGCAACGTCAGAACGCGATTTCTAAGAACAGGAAGGAGAGACCAGCCAGTCGGCAAACGATAAACTCCCCGGAAGTTTACGTACCTAGTTTGTCGTCTCCTTGCAGACAATATATTACAAAACGAAATGTGTCTCGCCTTCTATTCAATAAAGCATTTTATAAAATATGCATAAGCTTCCTATCCTTCTATACTCAATGTACCTATACTACATGGTAAAAAGTTCACTTAATATTGCACTAATTCTGACTCATAGATGGACGCATTTCAGCATGATTTTATTGAGTTGAGATTAGACGAACTGGGCGTGATACAAACAGAGCTTGAAGGCTGTTTGCTGGAGACAGGACCAGTCTTAGTGTGCTTAGGTAGGTATGACTGACGTGTAATTCCACGTGTTCTTGAGTTCACTGAACTGCCTTTGACACTCTACTTCTTCATGATCACGATTGTTTTAGTTAGGCAGGAAGCGTTTACGAATGGAGACAACTAGCCCGTTGCCTTACCACCGTAGATCAGGCGCACAAGAAGTATCGACCCGGTGTCTCTGACCCACCAAGTATCTCTTCCGATTCTTTGGTTTGTCTGTGGATCCGACCGTTAGCTCCGAGTCTTCCCTCTAAGTTGCTCCCAAGATATAGTGTTCCTTACCGTGTGCTTGAACAAACTTCTCCCGTGGACTGTGTCGTACAACCTTTGTTTCCGTCTTCTCATCAGCGCCACCGCACGCGCAACACTGTCCACGTAGAACGGCGCAAGCACTGTACGGTCCCTCTATGCTACTACATGTTTAGATCGCCAGGACGGCGTCTTTTTCTCCAGGGGACAAATGTAAGCAAGAAAAACCGTTGGTTAGCCAGGCGCATATAGATGTAGATGTAGAGCATAGAAGATAGCGGCACATACCCACTCTGGGGGATTGGCCAAGAACCGGGTAGTTCCACATACTATAAAAAAAACTAATATCCAGCATATTATATGCAACAACGAAAAAGTGCCGCTCAGTCAGGCGCCTCACTCGTGCTTTACGCGCAGAACTGGTTCTGACTGCTCGTAGGGCTCTTACTCCTGCACCGAGTTCGACCTCTCGCTGCTTGTGTACCCGGCCAATAAACACCTTGACAATAGTATTTCTCTTAGTTATTCCTAGAAAGCACGGTATATTCATCAGGCCCTGGTGCTCTTTGATCATACTTGCTCCTTGCGCCATAAAACACCGCATAACATCATCACCACATTCACCAGGTCTGCCAAAGCTACGTTGGGCTTGATTGGCAAAGCCTGAGAATCAGCATACAACTCTTACAGAAAAAATAACAATATTTAACTATAACACAACTAAAAAAATGCGCAGAGATTTCCATTTATACGCCGATGCTGGAATAATAAAAACATTTACATACGTGTAGATAAATACACACAGATTCATATATTTGCAACACATGTCTTGGAAAGCAACTTTGGCTCGTACACTTTTCACCGTACCGTGTACTTAATTTTCATCGTAGAATAATATGAAGTACATGATTATTACAGGCAACGGACTAAGCTCAAAACTGAAAATCCACCATAGACGAGACCGTCAAGAAGAGAGAAGAAAAACCAAAGATACACCAGCAAACAATTATCTATTGGCTATTTAGGTGGTTTGTAAATTAAAATATATCATTGAATTCGTAGATTAGGATTATTACCATGATTAGTTGCATCCTGTCAGAACACTCGGCGCGAAACCTTAGAACATGTAACGAACATTGACTGTGCCTTCCAGCACGAAACCAAAATATTCGAATTATATGGACACTCTACAACGAGGGTATGCCACTAGCCCGAAACTGCCAATTTTTTCCTTAGAGCCTGAGCAAGCGAAATCTTACTTCAGCGCACCTTATTCGGCTCCTCCCGAGCTCTGTGGAGCCCGTTATTTGCACTGAGCCTAACTCTTCTATGAGCAAACCTTAAATTGTAGTGAAAACATCAACAAGACCCATAATTTGCAGTTTTTGCTCTGTGCGGGATGGCCATGTATTAATTTTGGTTGAAACAAAAGTTGACTGCTCGAGTGGCCATAAAACATAGGCTCTCAATATTTCCAGGCTGATTTAACTTACGCAATGAGTTTGTTCAGGAATACTCACTGATGATTTTCGGTCTTGAGGAAACTGCTCAATGATTCCCAGATTCACTTGGTATCGTGTGTATCTTTAGTACGGTGGTGAACTCAAGAAATTGTTTTTGTGGTATTATATTACTGCGCTATTTCATTATGTTGAGACAGAACCGCACGCACTTGACAAGCGCACAAGCAGAAATGGCTGCTAAGTGCCACAAGGCAGAACACTTGTGTTTGCCTAGTCTTGGTACCAAAAAATGTGCACTCGCCAAGAATCAGTCTGATGGCAAAGCGGTTCCTCTTCGGTGGCTGTGGTTACAAGTCAACCTCTAATAAAGCTTGATAGGAGCTGAGACTAATGTAATCTCTTCTTGGCAGCAACTACCATGGGTCAGCACCTACTCTAATTTATTTGCATTGCCATTCGCAAGCGTGCCCTGAAAGTAGCTGCTAAACCCTCAAAATAAAAAAAAAATGATCAAGGTTTTTATACCCCCACATAATATTATTTGGCGACCAGTGGTCACAGGCCGCAGGGCGTTATACCCACAATCACCCGCGCGCTCCGCCACTGGCGGTCATCCTAAGGTGCATTAAAATTTACCTGTTTTCACGTCAAATTTCTCCCATATTCAGAAGAAGCTTTAGCTGTGGCCCAACTACAACGCAACGTATTCAAATGCATGTAAAACGCAGAAGTGCTTTTCTGAGATAACACCCGGAACAATTTCATGAAACCTGTGGCACCTGAGAGAGAAAGGTAAATTCTAGTGACTGTTGGACCCGCAATCTCTCTTCAGGGCCTGAGTTTTGTTAAACTTTAAAAATTCAGAAGTGCGATAAAAATACAAGCACGAAGTTTACAAATCAATAGCTTGGCAACAAGAACAGATATCGCGGTTCTGTACACGACATTCATTGATCATTTAAAGCAAACAAATTCCACATGTCAATCTATGTATTACGTGAATTCGTTACTTTGTGTACAAGGAGTCTGCAAAAGCTGTATTTTCACATAATTAAATTTTTCGAGATTTATATGTAATATATCAATTTTGCCCGCTTTAAATATGCTCTTAGATACAATGCAAATAATTGTGATATTCTTTTTAATTGACGGAAAACAGTTTATAAAGCTTATAGTTTCGTTTTCTGAAAGTTTACAATTTTTCACTATTTGGAATAAAAAAATGACGACATAAATAAAAATTTTGAAACCTACATTCACTAGATTTTAATTTTTTCTTTTAAATGCAACAAAGCTCGTCAAATGTGGTGCAGTGGTTGTCGAGAAACTGGAGTTCTCCTTTTATGTGTATTTAGATAGGAGTACCCGAGCTGAAGCTTCCTCTTAAGTGCTGTTTATATCTCTTTCCCCATTCAAATTTCAATACATGTGCTCAAACCTCCGGAGTGAGTGTTATTGTGAATCGTTGCACTCATGACGGCCGTGCCAGCCTATTAGTATTTCAGAGAACATGGCCACATCTGTAACATAGCCTGGGATATGGTCAACTATTTACGAAGCCGAAGCCTTCTGTAACACTGATATTTTACAAAACTGGTGGTACAGAATATACACTACATTCTGCACCTTACAATTGAAAATTGTGTTTATTCTACACACAATAAAGCTTTTTGCATGTCCTCTCTTAGGCTCAGTGTTTTGCGAAGGACATAACTCCTATTACTCGTACATGCACAAGTAGCAACACAGGTAGTGATATGAGCTGAAGAACACATGCAACTCATTGTTCTAACTGAGGCTAACTCCCTCAGATTTGCACCTAACTGTGAGTCTGACATAGTATAATTATAAATGAGTTTCTGTGCATGTAGATGCAGTACAGTGCTTTTAAACCTATAGAAAGGTAATTCGTTTTCAGACACCGATTATGTCACCTGGCCAACCACCTCAAAATACATTCCGGTTTCACACTTTGCAAAAATGCTTAGAAAAATCAATAAGATATTATTATCTGCGGTGTAGAGGATATTGATGCCATCCTTTCGCGTAGTTATTCGTGGTATCCTTAAGTGTACAAGACGTCTCGTGTGACAGATTACTTCGTGTGTAATTATTCAAAGCAATATGAGCTGCTTAACTCCATGAAGAATGGAAAGGCCAATTAAACAGAACACATCATCAAATATTTGCCTTAAACTCCGCAGTGTAACTACCTTACCTAACGACAATGTTTTGCGTTTGTGTTCATCTTGCCTTGAGTTAAATGAATGTCTGAGTTTAACGTTACCGTAATCAAAGAGAAGGTGACTGTGCTATGCTTGCCATGTACGCAATGAGCGGATTGTGAGAAGAGCGAACAATGCGTGGCGCTCTGAGAGAAATAATCGTGCTACATTGTGTACAATATGCAGAAAGGGGTAGCACATTTCCTCAATGTGCGCAAAAATATAAAATATAATGTGAATTACGCTATTGTATTGCACAATCACTCAGTCAACAAAAAGTACCAATAACAAAGTCCAAGAAGACAAATACCTGAACTGTATTGCAATAAAACAGACCGCGATGCAAATTCAGGAGGATGAAACCGTTTCCACAGAGGAACTGCTGAGAAATCCTCAGATACCACAAGCTAGCACATGAAAAAAATATTTTCTAAAATGAAATATGATGGCTAACTCATTTTCATGATAGTTTCTTGAGTTATAGTTACGGGTCTATGAGCGTTGACCTCTCTGCTTAGAACAACATAAAATTATTACTTCGCCACAAACGCAATGGACGGCGCCATGAAGAAGCAGAAAAATGGGCATTGCTCCAGACACTCTACTGGAGCGCCTAGTTCATGCATATATTATTTGGAATACTCTTCACCACAGAAAGAATTAAGGTTCGGCGCAGGCATTCAAGGTACGATAGCATATTTGTCTAGTTGTTTAGTCACATACTTCCTCTTGCTATCTCAGGTAACTCTTTCGTATCTCCGCAAATATTTTACAGGTTTCATGAGGGGACGTATACAGCGACTCAGCCTCGCAGATTTCTGTTTGCGCATGCAGTGTCATATTTCAGCCAGACTAACTGAAGTAAAATACGATAAGCCTGCAAATGCCTCTTACGTACTTTGTTCTGTTATGTAAAAGGTACACTTGAGGACGCCACACAAGATGTCATCCTCAGCATGTATGAGCAGCGCACCTTGGGCGCGGATATCTCGCGATCTATTCAGCTACGTGTGCAGTGTACCCTCTGTGCACATTTACGACAGAAGATAAGCGGGCATAACGCTCTAGCCAGAAGAACGCAAAATGAATAGCCTATTCGCTTTCTCATGCCACTACTAGATGCATACAAAACATTATGCAACTCATTGCGACGCTCATGAATCTCGCGAGTAACAAGCTGTGTGCCTGCGGAAGACTTCCGCAAGTGGTTGGGCGGCTCTAGACAGCGGTGACACCTAAGCCGTCCTGCATAAGGCATCGATATCGCTTGTAAGTACTCATAACCAAATCGCAATTTATATGCTAATAAAGTCCAGCTGTAAGGAAAGTTCACCACGGTTACGGTAGTTAATAATGCTGTAGCGTCATGCGGAATCGTAGCAATATTGGTACGGATGAGTGGCTCGTATTTGTTTGTAATTGTTTTTTTTATTACAGCCCCGAAGTATCATTTAAAGGACTCCTTACTAGGCTCTATAGCCAATTTTGGTTATACGCTGAAAGTTGTTACGTGTTCTCTAGGGAGCCTTCTGCCGTAAAATCTTTTTCATGTCTGTTCAATAATAGCCGAGATACAAATATTTCAATGCCGCGAACCCATGATTTCAGCAGACGGGCTCCACTGCATAGCAAGACTCCGTCTCCACTTGCCCCGTCTAGCCTTCGCAAGCGAAATACTTTCCCTGCGTTCTCCTATGACAGACCACAAAGACCGCGTGACACATACGTCACTGGCTCCGCCTTTACTTTTTGTTTCCTTTTTTTTCGGTGTTGCGCGCGAGCTGTTATCGTTTCACGCAGCGCACGATATTGCGCTCTAAGCACAAGGACACATGACGGGCGACATAATTCAGTGCTACACGAATACTGAGCCAGAACAAACGGATAGCAGAGCATGATCACGCGCCGGAATATGGCAGAAAATTGCATAGTTTCGGTACCTGCGCACGTGACCTCACGACAGTGGAAACAAGGACAGGTAGCGGAAATACATCCATCTTGCTTCGGCGTGAAGTAAAGCAAAACATGCAGACATTCCGTTTGCGTATTTTATAATTTCTCTAAACTTCAATTCGTCAATCCAAGCAACAGATCACACAAATAACAGAGGGCCCCTTGAATAAATCTCGAAGTCACGTGTAAATACGAGTGACGTGACACTGCGGACACGAGTACGTAGGCGCAAGTACGCGAGTGCATCATACTCCGGCTTCGAGCGCGGCGGCCGCGAGGAGAAGGAAAAACCGCGTTCGGTTTGAAATTTCATATCTTTCCGCGTCGCGTAGTGATGTAATACTTTGCAGACACGATCGTTATCGGGCATTGCATGCACTGCACTTCTAAGCTCAAGATGGCTTTACCTGGTTAGGGGTCCTTTAAGGAGATAGCGCGCGCACCTTATAGTTTGCGGATGTGACGCTAATCCCAAACATGATTCTCAACGTTTAAAGTTTTGCGTCATTTCACCAAGTGAGTGGAATTTTTGCAGTTTCGGTGTCGATTACGTCAATATTTTGTTCTATACTATGGTGCCTTCTTCAGTTTGAAACGTAGTATTTTGCACGAAAGCCTATTTCGCCTACGCTTTCTCAAAATAGGCCACTTCCTGGTTGAAAAGGACAACCGAACTTTCTGTCGCAACTACAGAAATTTCCGTCGTGACTACAGAAATGTTTGCTGTGCGACAGGCATTTCTGACGTTCCAGCATAATTTCTGAGGCCGCGACAAAAACATTTTGTCGCGACGACCAAGAGTTCAGAAATCGCAGCAGAAACCTTTTATAGTGACAGCGAGAGTTCTGAAGTCGCACTAACAGGTTTCTATCGCGACAGCGATTATGACAAATACTAATACAAATACCTTTATTTCAACATCAGGGATGTTAGGGGTGCACCCATAAAGCCTATGACTGGCTTGACAGAGGGGCGCACCCCCGTACATAAAAACTGGCAGCAGCAGAACACGGACAGAACAATAAAAAAAAAGACTACAGTGCATAGGTAAACATCATATTCAATAAAAATTAGTGAACATTCTCTTGCAATAACAAATAAATGAAGGCGGCAGAATTAACAAGAAACGCTCAGGAACAATAAAGAATGCAAAACGAAGAATAACAATAAGAAAAGAAAAAGGGAGAAAGGCGGTGCTAACTTGCAGTAAATACAAAAAGCAAAAAGAAAACCGTATCGTTAGGTCCTGAGTGCTCATTTCGCCGATTAGGAAGAGTTCAATTTATATGTCGGAGTATTTGACGACCGTAATTAGCACGAAAGGATGGCACATGCCAGACGTCGTGGTTACGTGTTGGGTAGTAATTAGCTTTGGGCCGCAAGTTACCTGTGTCATCAAAGAATGCGTCATGATTTTTCCGTTTTATTTCATGTCGTTTACTTAGCAATAAATTATATAGGTCTTCAATTGGTGTTACTTTTAATGATGCGAAAAGAGGTAGAGTGTGAGCAGTAAACGGGGCATTCGCAATGATACGAATGATCTTTTTCTGTATTTTCTGTAACCTATACGTTTTTGACTATGTTGTTGTACTCCACACCAGATGGCAATATGAAAGGTTAGATAAAAATAGTGCATTATAAACTAAAAGTCTAACACTCAGAGGTAGTAGAGAGCGGACTCTGTATAACATGCCTATGCATTTTGCAAGCTTTTTAACCAGATTGTCGATGTGTATGTCCCGTGAGAGATTACAGTGCAGTGTCACACCTAGGCACTTTATTGACTCCGCTGTTTCAATGCTTTAAAATCCAAGCGTTAGTGTAGCTAAATGTTCTAGTGGTTTGTTCTTAGGTCTAAAAAGTACAGCTTTAGCTTTGGCAGCGTTAATTCTCAATAAGGATGCAGTACTCCATTCGACCAATTTGCGCAGAGTTTCGTTAGTGTTTAATGCCAAGTCATTAGGTGTTTTAGCCATAAAAATATGTTCACATCATCTCCATACATTATACATTTAGCACTGTTGTCAATGTTCACAATGTCGTTAATATAGATTTTAAAGTGTGTAGGTCTAAGAATACTGCCTTGCGGCACTCCAGAATGAATGGATCTAAAGTGCGATGAACAATTGTTAATTAGAACCCGTTGCCGGCGGAGCTCTTTGTTGTGACGACAGACACTTTCCATCGCGGCATTATAAATTCGGCATTTCTATCGCAATGACATAAATTCTGACATCGCGACTGAAGCGCTTTTTATCGCGAAGCTTTCAAATTGTATGTCAGGTTCACACCGGTGGTGTAAAACGTACTTTTCTCTTATGCAGTATTCAATGGTGCCTTCTCTTGATCCGGCAACGCTAATAGCGCCGACAACGGTATTAAAGCCGACGTAGTCAATTGTCGTAATTGTGCCGTGACGACGGGGAACCAGCACACGCCCTACCGGCTTCCTCGAAATCGGCTGCTGATCGAAATCATCGCATCTGCGGCTACGGCTGCGTATCCATATTGTTTTATTTTGTAAGATGTGACACACAGGCTTGAGGACTTGCACGCAATGTTACGCTGACACATTAGGTAATATGCCAGAAACATTATATAAGCGTTCTCCAAGCAGAAAACAATTTTTCGGTATTTCCACAAAGCTCCTTGAAAATCTCGCTCGCTCGGGTACAGACGAGAAAAAGGGACTACGTGCTCTACCTACAGGCGCTATCTATGTTGGCACAAGCGCTACCGTGAGACACCGGTGCGCTCTTTAAATGAGCACTTGTCCCTCTACGTTTATGTAACTATTGCGCAACGAACACGAAAATTATATGCATGCTCCAAAGTCTAAGGAGCGAGAGATAGCTGTTAAAATTAGCTGTAGAAACCATTACAGCGTGACCGGGCCCCGTTGTAGAGAACAGAGTTGTCTCCACGTTTCCCTTCTTAATATGCCTCCTTACCGCTTCTCACACGGAATTAGGGCAAACTGAATTTAATTAATATTCGCTTTACTACACGCGGAAATGTTATACTGATATGGATGTTTTTGAGGCGTCTTGAATAAAACGTACAACTTAAATTTCTTCAGCTCCCTTGCTCGTTGTGTGCTACACTAATTACAAAACATGTCACCAATTAGTTGCTTGTCTTGAAATTTCTATGGTAGATTGGAAAATCAGGGAATGAAAAGTGAGCTTTCGGCTACATTTCTTTTATAGAAAGAAATGTCCAACTTTCGCAAAATTTCTTGCGGGCCACCTGTTGATGAACTACTTACAAAAAAGTGTAAGATGTAGTGCAACGGGTAAAACCGTAATAGATGTGCACTAGGAATTTTCATACGTTTCACTGTTCAACGGGGTAGTTAAATGTCATGGTAAAAACCGTAGTTATGCGGATTTTGTTTATGAAATAATGCACTCCTCGGCGAATTGTCTTCATTCCAAAGTCAAGTTGCATCCACCACACGCGAATAATTACACATCTGTACAGGAAATTGCTGTAGAAGTCCGCCCGCATTCTGAGGTATGAATGCTTCATTGGTTTGACGAAATGTTTAAATGATTGAGCACCTTCACAGAGAGAGTGTAAGAGTGGGGTTGAAGATCAATAGGGAGAAGGCAAATATAATAATGAATAGATTGGTAAGGGAACAAAAGTTCAGGATCGGCAGCCAGCCTCTAGTGTCTGTGAATGAGTACGCTTACCTAAATCAACTAATCACCTTGAACCCTGATCAGGAGAAGGAAATCCATAAAAGAATAAAAATGGGTTGGATCGCATACGGCAGACATTGCCAGCTCCTAACTGGAAGTTTACCATTATCATTGAAAAGAAAGGATTACAATCAGAGCATTTTACCGGCGCTGCCATGTGAGGCAGAGAGTTGGAGATCGACAAAGAAGCTTGAAGCCAAGTTAAAAACCGCGCAAAGAGAGTTGGAACGAAGATTGCTAGGCATAACGTTAAGAGACAGAAAGTGACCAGATTGGATTAGAGAGCAAACGGGTATAGCCGATATTCTAATTGGCATAAAGAGAAAAAAAAATGAAGCTAGGCAGGTCAAGTAATGAGCCGGTTAGATAAACGTTGGACCATTAGGGTTACAGAATCGGTACCAACAAAAAGAAAACGCAATCGAGGACAACAGGAGACTAGGGGAGCAATAAAATTGGGAAATTCGCGGGCACTAGTTGGAATCGGTTGGTGCAGGACAGGGGTAATTGTAGATTGCAGGTCTTTGCAGTGGACATAAATTAGCAGCTGCTGCTGCTGATGATGATGAATATTATTTTCATTTCCGCTTTTATTGTTAGTGTTACGCAAAGTGATATGCATATGTGAACTAATGACAATAAATGTAATGAATGAGCGTGTTTTACACATCCCTGAAGGCGTCAGGTGGGAAGCCAGGGACATCGTTCAGCCGAGTAAATTCCCTCGTTTATTTTACGTACAGCGGACAGAGGCGGCTGCAAACGTGGTACACGCGGGTTTCTGATCCCGAATGATGCAGCTCTTAAAAAGTGAATAATAAAGTACCCGCTTTACGCAAAACACTTGAATCTCTATACTGATTTCGTACTTTCGCAGCTTATCATATGTATCCTGCTTCGACCATATTATAAAGTTGCAAGTAGAAATCCATTCAATACAATCTTGGCTTTACAATATTCTATTTCTGTTGCTGTGCTCAGTGCAATGTTTATCCATAATCATAAAAAAATGCATTTCTTTTCTGGAGACTAGGAACCTGCTTCTGATTCACTTTGAATGTATTGTTGCCCCGGCGCTGTATGAAGGTAAAATAATTATCACCGGCCGTGTTGTATTACTCCTCTTCTTCGTCTTGGAAAAGCTGAACCATATGTTCCCGGTCTTGTTCGGTGTTCTGTTTTTGAATGGCCTTGTTGCGACTAACATCAAGTGTCGCTCAATAACGCCGTTTCCTATCTTATTCTGTAGGCGTCCTCTACTCTACCTTATTTTCAAGTTCCTGTACCTGCCTTTCCTCTTTGCGGCACTGATAATCCCGTCGCAGTTGGGTGTGAGTGCGCCTCTTCCCCGTTGCACCAACTCTACGTTTCCTTGGTGCCATTGAAGGAACACGTCTTGACACATCCGAACCGTCAAAACGATTGTATGTTTGTGTACAGGTTTGCCAGATGGACGAATGTAGGTTTTGTATCTAACAAATGGCATTCAAATATTTCGGATGTGATGCTTTGAGCGAACCTTCTCATGTGTTTTTTCGCCCTAGCTTGGTTCTGCTGAAAAGGCTGCCTAGCATCGTCAGGTTTATTAGAAAATGGTGCAGTGATAACACTTCACGTCACTGCGCATACTTTAGTTTAACACCAAGCAGGTATTGTTGCTTTAATTTTCGAAAACATTTCAACGTTGAGGATGGAACGGATCTTCGCGTTTTACAGGTTCAACAGCACCATCAATCAGATTGAAATACATAACGTATACGCCGCACTCAACAAAGCTGGTCATTCACTTCTACTCCTGCTCATTTATGTTTCCCCGACAAGTTTCCAACCTTGGTAGCCCCGTAGCATGTCAGGTCTCTGCATATAGTCTGCAGGCATAATAAACATTTCTGAGCAATTATACTTGTTCTCAAGGAAGGAGTGCGGCAGCTTTGATCTTGCAAAAGAATCTAACATTCAGAGTTCAATGTTACTTTCAATTCTTCTCGAGACCGTTAACCGGCGGGCACTATTAAAGTCAACGCTGTATATAACGCAGACGATGCACTCAACGAAATTGTTAACGCACGTTTAATCTAGTTTATTTACTCTTCCTGAGAAAGCTTCCTACATTGCTGACAGCGTAGAAACACAGCTGCACGCAAACGGACCCCATCTACACTAACAAGAACTAGTAATAACAAATATGTTTTAAAGATTGGTACGTGTGTCCTTACCTGAAGATGACTCAGAAGTTTGAACTCACCAATAAAGGGGATGCCATATATCGCGAATACGCTGTATTAGGCACAGATGTTAGTACATTTGTGTTATTTTTCCTGCATTAGTTTTCCTCCAAGAGCTTCTCACCTTGTTCGCCGCGTAGCATGACAGGCCTCTGCAGATAGACACCAGGCATACTAAGGATTTCATGAGTAATGATAGTTCATCTTCGGAAGAATAGTTGCTGCTTTGATCAAAAAGAATGTATCGTTCACAGCCCGAAGTTACTTGAACTTGTTTTTTGACGTTCAACCAGGGCCACCCTGAAAGTGAATGCAATATATCACGGAGATGATACATTCGAGGCACTCGTTAACGCCTGTTTATTCTTGTTGGTTCAGACTTTGTGAAAATGGTTCCTTCATTGGTTGTACGTAGAATGACCGGTACACGCGAATAAGCTAAATGTACCCCAAGTAGTTAGAATTACTTTAGGAGCACTAGTGCGTGCGCCGTAACCTGAAGAAGATTTACGTGGTGGCGGGCTTTCGTTCTCCTTGCTTTTTTTTTCCTTGAAGGACATCCTACCATGATCGCCGCGTAGCGTATAAGGAGTCTGTAAATAGACTCCACGTGTTCTAAGCATTTTCAGTAATAAGAATTGCTCTTCCCAAGAATTGTGAATGCTTTTATCTTGAAAAACAATGTAACTTTCACATTTTGATGTTACTTGAAATGGTTTTCAGATGTTCAACCGGGGCGACCAACGAACTGAATGCAATATATCACTGAGGCGATGCACTCCCTGATTCTATTTGCATACGCATATTGTTACAGCTTTAGCGTTCCTTGAAGAGCTTCCAACGCAACTCGGCGTGTAGAATGACATGCAAATGCAAATAGACTACACGTAACATAAGGGTTGTTTAATAATAAGAGTTCCTCTAGAAGGCTTACTACGCATGACGTAACTTGATGTTTAATAGCTTCAGCTTCACCACTAAATCAAATAAGGGAAATCAGGAATAAATTGCACTATACTGTCTTGGTGGTGCGCCTTCATTCTACCTGCTATACTTTTCCTAAAAAAGCTTGCTACCTTGTTCGCCAGCGACCATGTATGGATTCCGCCAGCACCTGAGCACCCAAGACGTCCTGATCCAATTACACGAATTAGTGATTAAAAGAGCAACGAGGCACGCTCCCCGGGGTATACTGGCTTTGGACCTGAAAGGGGCCTTCGACAACGTGTCCCACGCCAGCATGCTTGAGAACCTGCGCAAGACGGGTTGTGGCCGCAAGACCTACGGCTATATTAAAGATTTTCTAACCAATAGAACAGCAACTATCCGGATAGGAAATGAACGGTCAGAGCCTGTGGAGCTCGGAGACAGGGGTACCCCACAGGGGTCTGTCCTGTCGCCTCTGCTTTTCAACCTAGCACTCCTGCCTCTGCCCGAACTACTCAATCAGATCGAGGGCGTGGACCACGCTTTCTATGCCGACGATATAACGGTGTGGACGAACCGCGCGGGGTCCGACGCCTGGGCGGAGGAAGCCCTGCAGAGAGCGGCAACGACCGTCCACGAGTATGCCACGGCCTGCGGCCTGAGCTGCGCTCCACAGAAATCGGAGCTGCTCATGGTACAGCCCGGAAGACCGAAGAAAGAGCCGCCGCCAAACATAATCATCACCATCGACGGCACAGTGATCAAACCAACGCAGCAGATCCGGATACTGGGCCTTCTGTTGCGCAGCGACGGCAAGGCGCACGCAGCCGTCAACAAAATCAAGACCACATCGGAGCAAGTCCTGAGCATGATTCGGAGAGTCACCAACCGGAACAGAGGAATCAAAGAAGAAGACGCACTGCGCCTGGTGCAGGCATTCGTCGTGTCACGCGTAACGTGCTCCGCCCCGTACCTCCAGCTTGCGAAGGTGAACCGCGAGACGCTGAACACGACGATAAGAAAATCAGTGAAAGTCGCGATGGGCATCCCTGTCTACTCGTCAACGCAGAAGCTGCTGGAAATGGGTGCCTACAACACGGTGGAAGAGCTGGTGGAAGCACACCTATCCCACCAGGGAGTGAGGCTGAGCCGGACAGAGCACGGTCGCGCCGTCCTACGCAAGATAGGATGGCAAATTGAACAGCAACCGACAACGGAGCCACTCCCCACAACGTGGAGAGACATTATTAAGACGAAGCCTCTCCCCCGGAACATGCAGCCGGGGAGGAACGAGGAGAGACGCTCTGCGCGGGCCAAGGCAATGGCTCGACAGCTGGAAAAGGACCCAGAGGTTCTCTACGCGGACGCCTCGCTTCCCAAGCACGGAACCAGAGCAACGGCGGTGGTCACCACCGTCGATAAACTGGTCACAGGCGCGTCGATACGGACGACGAATATAGCCGAAGCAGAAGAAGTGGCCGTGGCCCTCGCACTCGCACAACCGGGAGTGAGGACCGTGGTCACAGACTCCCAGACCGCCTACGCAAGCTACCGCAAGGGGAACATCTCTCCCGCGGCACTAGCGATCCTCACCAAATGCAAATCACCGGGACGGACCGTTGAGCTCGTGTGGGTCCCGGCTCACTCGCAAGTGGAAGGCAACGCACTCGCCGACCACTATGCCCGAGAACTGACAATCCGGGCCGAAACGAGCCAGAGCTACCGCACCCCGTGACAAGCTACAAAGAAATCACGCAAATTTACAGAAGTGGCAGATGTAGGCTTCCCCGTCCGCATCCGCAACTCAGCCGACAACAGCAAACGATCTTGCGACGCACGCAAGCGGGGTCGCTAGCGCATCCCGTGCTCTTGCACAAGATGTTCCCAACAGAGCATGACACTTTATGCCCTTTTTGCAGAGGGTCAAAAGGCACTCTTGCACACATCCTTGCTGAGTGCACTAAGCTCAAGAACCCCCCACCATCCCTACCCCCCACCCTCCCCTGCCCCAACCCCCCCGAGCGATGGGAGACCTTGTTGTCCAGCCCCGACCTACCGACCCAGCTCGCGCTGGCGGCTAAGGGCCAGGAACTGCTGGACGCATATGGGACCTGAGAATAAGGTTCCACCCCATCTGGTGCCAGCGAGCACCAACCGTCACTAAGCGCTCAGTTCAAAAGTTGATTCTCTCTCTCTCTCTCTTGGCATAACACCTTTCTGCAAATGGACTACATGCATCATGATCATTGCACATATATATATATCAATAATAATTGCTGTGGAGGAAGTGTTGCTCCTTCGAGCTTCGTAGATAGCTTAAAGAACAGAGTTTGAATTGATTGAAGGTATCTCAAAGATTCGGCGTTTATTGAGCTTTTAACATTTTATTGTGCTGTTATTCATTTGTAAGTTGGTATTAAAAGTGAAGCGAAAATGAACAGCAGCTGCCAATCAAGGAAAGCCCGTGCTATACGCCTACCATCTTGGGTCCCCTTAGTCATGTTTTGCGGCAGCTGTGGAATGATCAGGGCACCACGCCAGTCCTCGGGGATCGTCGTCCATTCTTCTACCGTGAAGGTGTAAAAGATGTGTGAACGGTGTACGAGGTCTCTCCCAGCCTGCGACGTACCAAGTCGCAGGTACTGGTTGTTGTGATGCGCCTCTTTATTTTCCCCGCATATATTTGCCATGGCCAGGTCAGCGAAACGTTTGTTAGATGTCGAGATAGGGAGGTCAAGTGCACATTTGTTGGTTTTGCGGAGTATTCAGTCGAGTGTATTCTCGTCGTATTTACGCAGACGCGGGTAGGGGGTCGAATACAGGATCCGGCTGGTCACAAAAGCGTTGGCGAGGCGCTAAGCATCCCTCCTCCGGAGGCCTCCCCGTATATTCGAAACCCGGCGGACCATATGGCCCATCTGATCCCCTACCATGCGCAGTTTGCGCAGGGCGGTGTTTATCTTCCGCTGTATGTGGATGAAGAGCCCAAGCACTTTGATTTCATCACGTTCTAGGATAGGCCTGGTACGCAAGGAAAGTTCAGTTTGTGCAATGTCCTTTGTTTGGGGAGAAGATGCACGTATTCTGATTTGACACGTGAGCATTCGAGACCGCAGCTACGGGCGTAGCCGTATACTACCGACACTGCTTGTTGCAGGTATGTCTCGATACTGCCAAGAGATCCCTGCGTTGCCCATAGCGTGATGTCGTCAGCGTACATCGCATGCTGCACACTTGGGACGTCATTGAGCAATGGGGGGAGGTGAGCCGTGGCAAGATTGAACTGAAGAAGAGAGAGGGCCGCTCCTTGTGGTGTTCCCCGCGTAGCAAGGGGGTATGGGTCATGCTCCTTGTCTTGAATACGGAGGTATGTCTGCCGTTCCATGAGGAATTGGCGATTATACCTGAAAGCATTATGCCCACAGTTTGTCTGTGAGAGGTGGGTAAGAATGCTGTCATGAGTGACGTTATCAAAAGCTCCCTTGAGGTTTAAGGCGAGGACTACCTTGTCTTAACTGGGGTGTTCAACTGGTTCGATGACATCCTGGTGTAGTTGCAGGAGAATGTCATGTGCTGAGCGATGTGGGCGAAAACCGTATATGTTGCCCGCAAAGGGAGAATCAGACATCCACCCGTTCGTAGCAGTTGCTACAAAGGGAACCCATACGGGTTCCTCGAAGGAAAAGCCTCAGTGTTGAAGAAAAATTTCTGGTGGTCCGGGACTCGAATCCGGGACCACCGCCTTTCCGGGGCAGCCACTCTACCATCTCAGCTAAGCAGGCGGCTAGCAGATGGCAGGCGAAGTCGAATTTGTGGACAACACACAAAGCAAAGGCAAGTGTTTGACGTATAGTTCTGCGGAAGCCCGCAAGGTGGACAGAAGTTCTGCGGAAACCCACAAGGTGGAGAAAAGTAATTAATAAAGGAAAAACCAGACATCCACCCGTTTGTAGCAATTGCTACAAAGGAAACCCATACGAGTTCCTCGAAAGAAAAGCCTCAGAGTTGAAGAAAAATTCGACCTGGTCCGGGCCACGAACCCGGGACCACCGCCTTTCCGGGGCAGCCAGTCTACCATCTGAGCTGACGAGGCGGCTAGCAGATGGCCGGGCGAAGTTGAATTTGTCGACAACACATATAAAGTTTTTCGCCACCACCACCTTGTCGAGTAACCTTCTCAATTGCTCATACCCCCGTAAGGAAGCAAAAAATGCAATGGCAGCAGGTACGCAGACCCGTTCGTGCCCGATTGTCTGGATTGCGGAGATCCCGGAAGGGCATTCCGATCAGTTGCTGTTCGAGAAAAAAAAAGAAGCAGAGAACGTAGTTGGGTGTGAGCGTGGTTTTAAAACTTGGAACGGATGACGAGCGCATTGTGATATTCTTGGGGGTGGAGTGATGTATGGCACACGATTAAGTGAACTGTGGAAAAACTTAGGAAAAAAGACCAACTCTGGCTATCTTACGGCGGTGCGAGAGTAACTCTAACTCAGATTTCTCTTTTAAGGATGATACGCTTACGTCATATGAGTAGGGTGAATGAATGCATCTTGCTGCACGATTTTGGAAGCGCTCAAGTGCATTAACGAGATACTTTTATATGGGTTCCAGATTGGTGACGCATATTCCACTTTAGGCCTGATAAGTGATTTGTACGCCACAAGTCTGGCATCCTAAGGCGCATGACGCAAATGGCGCCTCATAAAGCCGAGTGTTTTGTTCGCCGATGATACTATGCTGTTTATATGCGTGCCGCAGTTAAGATCACAAGCAATTAAGACGCCTAGTACTTGAATCATTTTTCTGTTTCAATTGGATTGTTGGCTATTGTGTAAGAAGGCAAGAAGGGTGCACGACTACGAGTAAATGACATATGTTTACATTTTTTTGGATTAAGAGTCGTTAGCCAATGGGTACACCAAGACTGTGTATGGTTGAGATTTTGTTTCAAATTATGTGCATCAGTATCATTGTTAATGGTATGATAAATAACGCAGTCATCAGTGAACATCCGAATTTTACAAGTTACATGAAGCGGTAAGTCATTGATGTATATTAAATAGAGAAGTGGTCCAAGAACAGACCCCTGAGGGAGACCTGAAGATACCGGAAGGTTGACGGAGGACTGGTCGTTGATAGTAACGAATTGCTCGCGGTTACTGAGGAACGTTTGTAGCCATTTTAATACATCCACGTGTATTTCAAGAAAGAACGTTTATGTAATAAGTGGCGATGAGGGACTTTGTCAAAAGCTTTTTCATAGTCGAGGAAGAATGCATCAGTTTGTTGATTACAGTCAAGATTACGAAATCCATGCTGTGCAGGATGAAAAAAAAATGGTTGGCGTCTAAATGGTCCATGATAAGTCAGTAAATGACGTGCTCCATTATCTTACATGGAAGACTCGTTAAGGAGATGGGGCGACAATTTAGTGGGTTATTCCTATTGCCTCCCTTGTAGATAGGAATGACCTTTCCTACTTTCCAGTTACAAGGAATACAACCTGTTGAAAATGACTGAGAAAATAAGAGACACAAACATGCAGCTTAGATATACTTAGCATTTTTAACAGTTTCGAGTTAAAACCATCGATACCAGTAGATGAAGAGAGTTTGAGATTATCAATTACTTTGGAGATCCCATCTATGGTGAACGTGATGGCCGGCATTACAGATACTAGGTTTCTAGACATTCATGGTAGTAGAGAACTGGTATCTTTAGTAAAAACTGAGGCGAAGGCATTGTTGAAAGAAATGGCGCAGTCGGTATCAGTCATGATATCTCCAGAATCGCCAGCAAGAGTGATGGCGCGAGCTTGACGGGGGTTTATTAGTTCTCAAAATTTCTTGGGGCTCTCTCTTAGTATTTTCGGTAAGTAGATGTTAAACATGTATTCTAGGCGCTGCAAAGAACAAATAAGTACACTTTTTCAGCAGAATAATACTTTTTGCTAGTGTTAGTATCCGTACTTTACTTGGCAGTTCGAAAAAGTCATTTTATTATTTTCTAGTCGTTTTACATGGTTAGTGAAACATGGGTTCTGACGATTTAGACAGAAAGTAATTTTCGGTACATGTTTGTCTGCTTATTCAATTATTTTAGTTTTAAACAGCGCCTAATTAAGGAATTTAAGGAAATGGGTCTGAGATTTTCGATTTCAATGGGCTTGTCTGATTTGGGTATGAATGTAACCAAGGCCGTTTTCCAATCAATGTGCAGGGGCGCACGCCCCACCCAGATCTGACTGAAATAGTCGAGGAGATGAAGGTGCACCGAGTCAGGGAGGTAGGCTAAAAGCCTAACCGTCACTCGATCCCTCCCTGGCGCAGTTCCTCGATTCATTTCGGACAGGGCCGCCGTCAGATCGTGTAGTTGGAAGCAACGGTCCAGGTCAGCGTTCTCCGTGCCTTCATAGGAGTACGCCGGTGCGAGGGAGTCCTGTTGGCGACCGAGATATTTATCTCTGAGCGCTTGAGCCAATTTCTGCGCGTCTGCCGTGTATGAGTGAAGTGCACGCTGTAATTGTTTTTTTGTTTCTGTGCGTCTTTTCTAGGCTCTATGGGAGCCCTAAAAAGACGCCAGCTGTTATGACTTGACGTCTGCGTAGCGCCAGTGTTGCAGCGTTCCACCCAGTTGGAATCGGCGAGCTGGGCCGTGTACTCGTCCGCTTCTTGGGCGAGGGCGGCGATTCGTAGTTTGAGTTTTCGGTTGTTTCTGTCTGCGCCATCGGATGACTAGGCTGTCACGAGCCTCCCCGAAGTGCAGGACATGGTTGTCCACAACAGGTGTGACCTGTGAGAGTCGAACCGTCTGCTAGGTGTGACGAAGTGACGACACGAGGTTTTGAGACGAGGTGGCGTAGCCCGGGTGGGCTATGGGGATCGAATTGGTATAATCCGATCGGAATTTAGTCCAGTCGGGATGTTTTGCCTGTTGGTAAGGACGGGTAAAAGGCTGTGTTCGGATTGTGGTGAGGACAATGCAGTGGTCTCTGCCGAGGGTTTCCTTGGTCTTGAACCAATGTGCGTGTCTTATGTTTTTGATCATTGTGAGGTTGGGATGTGTGTCGCGAGTCGTAGAGTTGCTAATGCGTGTTGGGTGTGCAGTGTCCGTCAGGAGTGTAAAGTACATGGTAGAAATGAGTTCAGCCAATTTTCTACCACGTCGTTCCTGCCGATACTAACCCCAATGGGTGCTGAGGGTTTAATGCCACCTACTATGACTAGTGGTTCCTTGCCTGCCACCACGCGTGCTTTGCTAAAGATGGTGTAAGTTATGTTTGGTAGTTTGGGTGAACTGTGAATGTGAAGAATGTGCATGGCTGCGTCCTGTTTCCTGATTGGGAGGAGGGTCACCATAGCATACGGGTAAGGCGGGTCACATTCTAGATCCACCAAGTTGGCGGTGTAATATCAGCGCACGCATATTGCAGTTTGTGCGTCCCTTTGATACACCCTAGGATTTGTAAAGGTGGCATGCTCGCCTGGCTCGTGGAGAGCAACTACCGTGGGTAAATTCGGATAGGTTTCTAGGGGGAGCCGGAGAGCAACCAGCTTAATACGGGCTCCAAATCCCCAGCAATTCCACTCAATGGATTGCAAAAAGGTCCGAATTAGCACGGGTGCAGCGTGATTTAGGGCCTTGGCCCGCCATCTTGGGGGATTAGAATTTTGGGTAGCCTCTATTAAAGCAGAGAGGCCCATAGGCGCTCCGCTGCTCATTCTGGGGCTGTTATCTGGGGTTGCAGTCATACTGACAGGCTGCCGATCAAGCTCGGCCATATGAAGTAGTAGCCTCTGTATCCGAGATTTATTCACCCGTTTAAGCTTGAGGGGGGGGGGGGGGGGTCGACGGGTGCTTGAAACAATTTGGAACAGCTGGGCCGCTATTATGTGCGGGATATGGTCAAATACGGAGTGAATGGCAGCAGCCAGTCTATCCTCGGTAGTGGTTACTATCGAGGCCATTTCGGCTTCGAGGGTGCTGAGACGCGCTTCAATCGGAGCGAAGGGTGCCGCGAAGTCCATTTGTTCAGAGGGGGCACTGTCCATCCCTTCCGCTGCTGCCCGGAAGGTGTCGAGTTAGGGACTGGGGGCGGGCGGTTCACGAGCGCCTCCATTGCCTGTGTTAGCGAGGTCGTTTGGGCCTTAAGTTGTGGAATTTTGATTTGTTCCCGCAAGGGAGTGGGAGAAGTGGGCGGTTTGGGTGTGTACGGGGGGGGGGGGGGGAAGGGAGGGTCGCGGTGGGGAGGCTGCCCTACCCTTGCCGCTTACCTGGGGTGCTTGTCGGATGCGGGCAGCCCATGTGAGTTTCCGGGTGGCGGCGGGTGCGATGTGAGAGAGGCGGGTGCGCCCTGCCTCGATGGATACCTCTGGGTGGGAGGTCCCGGCGGAGTGGGGCCTCGCTTGCAAGGCCCGGGGGCCCCTGATTCAGGATGCGAGGGTGGAGGGGATTTGGTGGCAGGAGATGGAGTCCCCTGCCGTGAAGCCCGGTTGGCAGGTAGCCTCGGCTTCCGTGGTCGCCGGCGTTTGCGTTTCGTGGAGCCGAGTCGGCTGTCCACTGTTGGGGTGGGCGATTTGGGTGGTGGCGCCCTGTAGCGCTCCTTACGGCAGCGGTCCCCGGTGACGTGTGGTCCAGCGCAAATAGCGCACTTTGGTGAGTTGTGAGGAGTGACACCGTGTTGCCACGGGTGCCGCACGGCTCCGGCTTAGGGTACGGGCAGGCGTCAGGGCTGCGCCCAATGGTTCCGCACTGGCTACATACTGGTACGGTCTTTTTGTACGGCTGTACCGGGATTAGCAGGGCGTCGTAGGTGACGTACTTGGGCTTCACCTTGCCGGAAAAGGTGAGCCTCACCTTGTTTGAGATGCCTAATCACCGGATATGGAGTATCTCGCCATCCGGCCAGTAGAGGCGTTGTTGAAGTTCGGCTTCGGTGTCGGTAATACGCACTGTCACCACTCCGTAGCAATATCCGCGCGTGGTTACCCGAAAAAGGCACCGGACCGACAGAGGAGGGAACTGTGAGTTCACCAATCAGTGTATCCGCAATAGGCTGGTTTCACGTGTAGGCCAGGATGCGGATTTGGTCCAGCACCATCACTACAGTGACCAGCCGGCTGGCGTTTGCTCCAAGGTGGGCGATGAGCGCGGTGTCGGCTCCCCTCTCGGGAAAAACAGTGGTGAGGGACAGTTTAGTCCGCGGTTGCAGAACGGCAATGAAATCCGTCGTTTTCGGCTTCGGCAGAGGTAGAGGTGGCCACATGGGTTTCTTCTTCCCCAGCTGCGGGCCCGCGGAGCGCTTTGCAGACGGTGGGAGGGTTGTGGAACGGGTGCGAGCTGCTGCGTCAGCAGCTGCTATTGCTGCATCTTTCGCCCGCTTTCCTCTTACCACCGCGGCAGCAAGCGCGGTGCTCTTAGAGGTTTGGAACAGCTCCGGTTTCCTGTCCGAGGTGGCGGTGGTAGTACACAGCATGCCGTGGCGGTCGTAACCGGTTAAGTGTGCGCCGCAGGTGCGTGAGTAGTTCGTGGCCGATCGCCCGTCCTGCCGGGAGGCTTCATGGTCAGTAGGCCCAGCGGGGCCGCTTGCCGAACTATGCGTTTTTTTTTTCAAGGCCACCACTTAGGGCTTTCGCCCTAATATAGTACGAAAATACTCATAAACCTTAGCAAGCAATGCGCGCCTCATACCAGCGTTACCACACGTACGAAGAGTCACATACTGGCCCGATAGAGGCTCTAAAGGCCCGTTAGTATGCACAAAAAAAAAGAATCACTGTGCTGTCTACATAGCCGCGTTTCTGGGTCCCACATGTAAGACCTGTAACCCCAGTAGAAGTGACAAAAATTGTGAAAGCAAACAAGTGATTGTGTTCAGGGAACCAAAAATCGTTTTTCTGCACTCATTCAAACGTTATCTGCACAATCGGATGTTCACTGCGTCAAAAACAACATATCCGCTAAACAGGACACCCGCTATGTGTTAGACTAAATGGGCACTACGCGAAAACGGCCAAGGAACTCCCAAAAAATGTTGCACATCATGTTATTCCACCAGGTCACAATTTCATTAAAATTGAACTTTATTTCAAGTACACCAACTTCCAGTCTCCTTAAGATATAAAATATCGAGAGTTATATCCCCTTCGCAAGTTTAATACATTTTAACGAACATATATAAATATTTCCAAGACAGCTCTTCACTTTGTTACCTACACCCAGCAGGTAAATATAAGCAGTGGCCCTAATTTATGATGGTTTAATTTACATGCGTACGTGTACGCATGTTTGGTCAGTCTTGCTGTGTACTCGCAATTAAAACAAAGTTTGGGCAAATCGTGATTGGGGAAATTAAGAAAAAAGATCGTGATGTTCTGGTCTGATAACCTCGACATTTCAATAACAAGCCCTCAATTAGAGCGCCCTCACAGGAAGAACATATTCAACAAAAAAAAATTCTAGGGCCTGTAACCTTCGCCCTAAAGTGTGTGTGTGTGTGGGGGGGGGGGGGGTAACAACTTTGCTGAACAGCCTGCAAATTGATGACCTGGGAGTGAGTCGCGCCGGGGCAAGCAGAGAGACGTGGAACTTTCGGAAGCTTGCTGGACTGGCTTAATGGCCCAAAGTTGGTCCTTGAGATCTCAGCTAGTCAATGCGACTGAAAGCGGTAAATCTCAAACATCCCGGACTGCTTCTCACGATTCTCGGCAACCGTAGCTTTTCGTGCGGATGCTCGGAGGCGAACGCGATGCTGTTGCAAGGAACCGAGATGGTCGCGCCACTCGGAATAGGGGTTTGTGTGTGAGAATCCGCGTAACAGAATTATGCTGTCTGGTATACTGAAATGAAACACTTGTCTTCTAAGCAAGTTTTACTTGGTCGTTGTACGTCCTTTTTAGTAATAAAATTAAACACCGGCGCTATCATCTCTGTAGCTTGTGTTTAGGTCATACTTGACGACTTTTCTGACTTAAGTTGCTTTGAGGAGTTCAGTTAGTTCAGTAACTCGAGGGCCTGCGTGGGTGTGCACCAGAATAATTAATTGCGAAAGCGATACTACGCCAGGTCTAACCGCTCGTCGCGTATGCCGTGGCCCTCCCAGAGCCGGCGCTGCGCTTAGCAGGTTGTCTCCCCGTTGATATGACGACCTCCTCGCCTTCCGCTCGCTCCGTGGCGGCTTCATTGGTATACATAGCGGTACGCTTTAATAGAGAACATAGATTAACATCGGTATAACCGAATTAAACAAAGCAAGTCCAAGTTAAACTAAGTCCAACATCAAGACACACCACAGGCAGAACTACAAGCGTAGCCATGCAGATATTGCTTTCGCAATTCAACCAGGTTTAAGCAGAGCTAAACCACAGCCAATTTTTTTTTCCATGCGACGCTCGGAGCTGACATCGGATTTTCCGCGACATGGGCCGTTAACGCTATGGCGTTCACAATCACTGGTGATCCTCTACTCTGAAGGTTGTTGGTAAGCGAACTTGTTCCGCCTAATATAGGGCAACTTGTCAAACACCAATCTCACGATGTGTGCCTATTATGCACATTACTCTACAAAGTGATATATGACACAAGCTTACTTTTGAATCCGTTTTACGAAAACCTTATCTTATTTATAACTTTGAAATGATTGATAAATCTGCTTTGTGGTCGCTATGATACACACTGATGTTTTTTTTTTTTTTTTCCCATCAAGAAAGATAAAGCAGGCCGCAGGTAAAAGCTACACGAACAAACGGCAGCTTTACAGGGGCCCGAAGCTCCCTCTACAATACGGCAGTAAAAAGGTTACAGAAAAGAACATCGGAAACATACATAGCCATCAAAATGACACTGGGAATGAACACAAAAATCATCCAATGAGAAAGACTAGATACCTTATACATAGTGTTGCCGTATTGCAGCATTAGTTATTTTTAAAATGTCAGTGGTACTTTTGTTGTAATTATTCAGGAGAGTGGGCAGGGTGAAGGACAGTTTTTCTGTAGAGTAGCTAGCCCGAGGGGTTATAACATTCCATTTTTCTTTGTGCCGGATAATGTGTATGGAAATGTTCTATTTTAGTGACGATAAGTTGCGTAGAAACGTTGTATTTTCAAATACTTCGCATTTGAAGGCTAGTGTTAGCTTATAGTCATAAAGATTTTTTTACTGGTTTAATGTTTCTTTTTTGAAAAAAACTGCGTGTATCGCTGTTAAATGGTAAGTCATAAAGCAGTCTGAGAACTTTTTCCTGGAGGACAAAAAGTTTCTGTATGTTAGTTTGCGTAGTTGTGCCCAAAACAATAAACAGTAATTTAGATGAGAGTAAAAAACCCATTTGTAAAGAAGTTTGACCTTGAATGGCAGCTATGTTCTTACGCGAGATAAGACGCCAACTACACAAGTTAACTTGGTCAAAACAGTGTCAATGTGGTTATCCCAAAGCATATTATTGGAAAAAGTAACGCCAAGGCTTTTAATTTGATGCTATTTGTAGTGGTTCGCCCCCATACGTTAAATTTACTAGAGCGTTGAACTGCTTTGATTTCGGCCTAGATATAACAGCTTTTGTTTTATTAGCATTGATTTTCAGCTGGTTTGCTATTGACAATTTTTTCAGGTTTATAAGGAGGGAGTTTGCTGCACTTACCAGTTGATTACCACCGGGAACTGTTATAAAAATACTGGCGCCATCCGCAAAATAAATATATTTTGATTTTGTACAGATATTTGTAAGGTCGTTGATGTAACTATTAAAGAGCAGTAGACCCAGAATTCTCCCTTGGGGAATACGTCTAATAATAGATTTGATTCAATTTTTACAAACTGTTGCCGGTGACTAAGGTATGAGTGAATTAGTTGCAGGAAATGTCCGCGGATTCCATATATTTCAAGTTTCTTAAATAGTGTACAGTGATGAATACAGTCAAAGGCTTTAGAGAAATCCACATAAATACCCAGTACTAACATTTGTTTTTCAAATTGTGATAAAATAATTTCTTCCTGTTCAAGTAACGCCATTTCTGTAAATTAGTTTTTGCTGAATCCAAACTGCGCAGGTTAGATTAAATTGTGTTCATCAAGGAAGCTGGACATTCGAATTCGGATAACTTTTTCCAATCTCTTAGAGAATATGGGTTTGAATGAATGAATGAATGAATGAATGAATGTTTATTTTGACACATATAAAATACAAAGAATCTCTGTCAAAGAGGCTGACAAAAAGGCACGAATGCCTAAGTTTCAGTCCCCTTCCCCGACCTATTTCCAGTGCAAAAAACACTCAATCACACAGGGCAAGCATGGTACACAAATGGATACATACCCCAAAAAAATGAAAAGTACATGAAATACGTAACAGAAATACTGAATTTGATTTGTGTACAAAAGAATGAACAGTCATACCTGAAGCGGCAGCAAATACATGTTCACTTTTTTTAAAAGTGTTATGGACGTTGATTTACTTATTATAGTGAGTAAGCCAGGGTGATGATTCAGAAAATCTGCAACTATGAATGCCTGCTTTTGCATGCCGTAATTAGTGCGGATCTTGCCCTTCTTGTAAATTAATTTCCTTGTGTTGTATTTATGTTTATTCGGGAGGTATGCTTTAAAAAAGGCGCTTTCATTGAGTCTTACCTCTTTAAATATTGCAATGGCTGTTTTTTTTTGTTAATAAGGTTTTCTAATGTTAAAATACAATTCTTCCTGAAAAGCGGAGCGGAGTGGCTTCTATAGGGCGCATTCTCCATTACCCGAATCATGTGTTTCTGTAAGGTTAGTAAACTATGGATGGTTTTCGTCGTGGTACACCCCACAGATAAACAATATTGGAGGTGCGAATGCACTAGGCTATAGTATAATTCTTTTTTTTTTAATCTAGAAGGTAATAGACGCTTTAATTTATTAATAACACCGATGGATCTTGCAATGCTGGTTTTAATGTTGCCGACATGACTGGACCAGTTCAAGTTTTCTTCAAACGTAACACCAAGGAACCTCTGGCATGCAGAACGTATAATGACTTCATCACAGAAGTGTAATACTAAGCTATCATCAATACCTTTGCTACGAAGCCGGAAAATAATGTATTTTGTCTTTTTAGTGTTTAATTCCAATTTATTTGCTCTAAGCCAGTCTGAAAGATTACTGAGCCAAATATTTGCTTCTTGCTCGAGAGTAAGCAGGTTTCCACCAGAAAAGAAGATGTCATCAGCATACATGATTATGTCAGGTGTTAGAGGCACGTTTGTGATGTCATTGATGTATAATAAAAAAAGAAGTGGCCCTATGATGGACCTCTGCGGAACACCATATTTGATTTCACCCATTGCTGACATTGAATGACAAATGTATGTGTACTGTAGACGGTTGGTTAAATAATCTTAATTAGGTTAATAGCAGTTCCCCTAATGCCGCACTCACTTAACTTTTGTAACAAGATATCGTGTTTAATGGAATCGAATGCTTTTTAAAGTCAAGAAATATTCCTATTGTGTACAGCTTGTCCTCAAAGTTACTTATTATTTTTTCTTTGACCTTTAGCAGCGCCATTTCAGTACATTGCTGTTTTCGGAAACCGTATTGCTTTTCTGTTATAATAATATTTTGAGTACAGAAATTTAAAATTCTTTCGTGAATGACCTGCTTTACTATTTTGGAAAAGATTGGGAAAACTGAAATCGGTCTGTAGTTGTTCACGTCATTCCTGTCTCCCCCTTTAAAAACTACCGATCCCCGTGCAATCTTTTATTCTTCGGGGAATGCGCCAGTGCACAATATTAAATTGCATATGTGGGACATTACTTTACAAATATGCAGCGCCATAGCTTTTATTGGTTCTGTCTTTATGCCATCCACACCACATGCTGTGGAATTCTTTACCTTTAGAAATAAGCACTTATTTCAGCCTCAACTGTTGGTGCAAGAAATAGCGATCTGCTCATACTACATGGAATGTAAGACCTGTAACATGGGCTATCAGCATGAAACGCATCAGACGCGCCACATTGTAAGACATGCTGATTAAACTTACCGGCCAGTGCAGTCCCTGTGAAAGAAACGCCTTTATCCATAACTTCAAAAACAGGATTACGGTCACTGTTCGGAAGCAGATCATTGAATGTTTTCCAAACTTTTTTTGGATCATTAAGTATATGAGTGAACTTATTCTCATAGTACCTCTCCCTTGCCAGCTTTATATCATGGCCCAATTTATTCCTGACCTTTTTGAATTTCATTAAGTACTCTGGTTGCCTTGTCTTTATAAAAATCGCAAATAGTCCATCACGTTCCTTTATGCGTTTTAGAAGGGCGGTGTCAACCCACGGTTTCCTGCATTTCTTGCTTCTTCTAGCTTCTCTTACAGGGAAAGCTTTGTGATGAAAGTTTTTGATTACGCCGACAAAGTGAGTGAATGCCTTGACAGGATCCGTCAATGCGTATATTTTGGACCATTCCACTTTGCTGACTGACGCTTCAAAATCAGCAATCGTGTTATTGGTTATCAATCTGTAGTGTGAGCATGTGCCATTTTTGCGCTGTCGGTACAGGTTCATGTCACGCGTAAAAAAACAGGAAAATAGGCATGTGATCACTTACATAAGAGATGAGGACACCCGGCACTAATCCAATTAATCGCGTTGTATAACACAAGTTAAGTAGGCTTTCGGAATTGTTCAACCTGGTTGGAACCTTAATAACATTTGCGTAGCCAAACAAAAAGAAAACATCCTGAAACGCTTTTTTGGATCGGTCCATTGAAAGCAAGTTAATAATAAAATCACCCGTTACAATGAGGGGAGTGCCAAGCTCTGTACAAAAATCCAACATACATTCAATGAAATCTGATAACATGGATACAACACCGGATGGAGACCTGTAAATAACCACAAATATAGCATTCGCACACTTGATCATGAGGGATTCATAGTGTTCGTGTATTACAGAAAACTCAGAAATTTCATCAAAGCATATATCGCGTTTTACATAAATAGCGACACCACCCCCTTTCTTATGTTTTCGGGACAGTGAAGAACACTTATAGACTGAGAAGTGTACAGCATCGTACTCGTCGCGGAACCAAGTCTCAGAGAACGCTGAAATATCAAATTCATGCTTTAATTCATGTAGAAGCATGCAGACCGATTCTTGTTTGCTTTTTAAACTTTGTGCGTTCAAACGAAACAAAGACATCTGATTTCTACCACGTAACTCTCTGCTCTGTCTGAAGGAAAGCTTGTCGTAGTACTTGCTTTCCTGAAAAGGGATTGCCATCTTGAAGAATGCGCATAAAAATCCATACTTCTTGATTATTTTATTCTGTCAAGGTCATCCATTGTGATAACCCTAATGGCTCGATCACGAGGACCACGACGCACGAAGAAATTTCCACTCTTGTGCCAGCCGAACTTGTACTCTTTTGCAGCCGCCCGCGTCTTCATATGCCGGAAAAGCTTTTTGTTCTGTGCTGTGAGATTTTCATTCAGATAAATTTTTGATTTTGATTTTCTCAGTTGCGTTTTTTCCCCGAGCCAACCATCTCTGGTCGCGCGAGAAGAGAAGCGAACCAGGATAGGTGGGACTTTTCCGATTTTTTCTGTACCAATTTTTTCATTTTCATCGTCAACTGAGTCAGCACTGACTTTCAACGGAATGCGGTGGACGGATTCAATGTCCTGTTTCGAAAGCTTTGGAAGCTCGAGGTCATCCGCAAAGCAGTTCAAATTTTCTAGCAAGTTTTCATTGACATGATGCGGCAGACCCTGCACTTCCGTATTCAGGCGTCTGCCGTACTGAATGATGTCATTCAAGTATTTCCTAAGTTTGTCAATTTCTAGCTCTTTTACCTTGATCTCAAGTTTTTCCACACGGTTTCGAAGGCCTGCAATGTCTAAATTTCGCTGATGAGGTCATCTCATGGATGACCTCATCATTTTTTGTAGCCATTTATTGTATTGCCCGTTCAACGTTTGTCACCGTTTTTTTTATTTCTTCCAGGGTGTCTACATTGACTTTCATTTCAAGCAGCACAGCAAGCTTGCGGTCTATTTCTGATATTTCATTTTTTAGGTTCAATTCTGGTCCTTCGTCGTCATTTACAGTGCTCGGACTGCTTCTGGTCCTGCCTGTTTTGCATGTGGCGCGCTTCCAAGATTTCAAGGCGGTTTCGGATTTTTTTCGGCACGTGCTTAATGTTATACCCGAGCAAGTGCCCGCATGATAACTAAAATCACATTCACAGCATGATAAGTATGGCTCATCGTCGTGAAGCGGTTTGTGGCAAACAAGACAGTCCGACATGATTTAGTTGTGACGTCGAAAAACACGGTCACTCGGCAGCAGTGGTAGCACTATATCTTACGAGTACAATTTGAAAAACAACCAACCTGTGAAGAAAGATGATGCTTGCTCAAAATCAGAGCATGAAGACCGAGTGAAGCCACCGCTGCCGAGTTTGTGCGGGTGCCTGCAGGATGTCAGCGTCCTTTTGTTGAAGCTTGAGCTGACGTAAGGAGCTGGTTCTTTCTTTTAGCCAATGGCAGTCTTCTAGGTCACAGGATGTGCCGGGCTCTTGCCTGGTATGTGACGAGTCAGTTCCTGTGAAGAAAGATGATGCTAGCTCAGAATCGGAGCAGCAAGACCGAGTGAAGCCACTGCTGCCACTGCGGCCACTGCAGCCACTGCTGCAGACAAACATTGGTCGATAATTACGCATGCCATTCGCATCGCTCTTCTTGAACAGTACAGTCACTTTTGCAATTTGCATTCTTTTGAGAAATGAGGCGCTCGACAAGCAGATGTTAAAAATGTAAGTTATATAGGGACACAGAATGCCAAGAACATATTTATATGGACGAATTTGCAAAAGTTCTGCATCACAGCTTGGACTAGTTTTAACAGAGGAAAAAACAGACATTAACTCGGATCCGGTTACTGGACTAAGAAAAGGGCAACGTTGGTTTTGAGCAGGCATGAAGTCGATGAACTCATTGAGTACTCCACAATCAGAATACTGAAGGAAGTGATCATTAAAGGAATTGGCGAGTGCGTTGCCGCTTACTTCCCTGCCACCCACTGACAATTTCCAGATACATGGTGTCGATTTTATGGGCCTCATACAGGTATTTAGGTTTTTTCCACAGTTGATCACTTCTGTATGATCAACTCTCGAATTGAGAGTAAAGATAAAGACAGCTGCTCGTTCTGATACCTTTGTTTAGGTTATTTAGATATGTTTTATTATATTTGTTGAGAAAATTCGGATCTTTTGTTTTAACAGAACTATGGTAAAACGAATACCTGTAGGTACTTTTGCCGTGCAGTGTAGGTGTAATCCAGGGCTTATGAATATTTCTACCCAGAGTAAACGTATTTAGCGGGAAATGTTTCTTATAAATCTCCGTTATTTCATTAATAAACCTGTTGTATGCGTCATCAGCATTTTCTCTATCCCGAAGCCATTCAAAGTCTGACTGCAGTAATTCGTTTCTAAAACTGTCTAAACCAGGCTTCATAATGGGTTGAAAAAATGCGCTCTCGCATTTTACGGGCTTCTATATTTTGTTTCTGTGTCAGGAGAATTATCGGGAGGTGACCACTATGATCGGATGGTACAACTTCCGTCGGGATGTTCGTTTTGTCAATGTTTGTTATGAAAAGGTCAAGTAATGTTTCACAGTCTTTTGTTACTCTTGTGGGTAATAAAATTGTATTCTCACGCCCATTTGAGGTAATGAGCGTTTCCATTGCTTTTCGCAGATTAATATTTGCCAGCATATCAATATTAAAATTACCACCCGAAATCACATAGTAACCATTGTTAGAAATGAAATTCAGGAATTGCTCATAAAAGTGCAAGAAGTTCGGTGCATTTCCATCAGGAGGCCGATAGCAAACATAAAATACGTGTTTGTTCACACGTGCTGAGAGTACTTCAATGTCATTGCAAACAACGAAAAACGAATCAAGCAGTTCACAGTTGACACCATGCTTTATCAGCAACAAAACACCACCACTACGACGCGTGGATCGATTTAACGAAAACGACTGATAATAGGAGAACATGTAGTTGTTTGGGTCGCCTTGACACCAAGTTTCTGTCAACATGACGACATCAAACAAAAAGGAAACGCTAGAGATAAATGCTTCAACTTTGGTTTCCTTGTTAAACAGTGAACGAGTGTTTAGTGAAGACATTTGAGGGAAGTTTTGTTATAACTTGCTACAACTGTGCTTACCTCATCAGGAAGAAGGGAACTGCGATTAGCAATGGCAAACATCAAAAATAACTTTCAAACACATGGCATAGACTTAATTAGGAGAATTATGTAGGACGATCACGTGCACTGCGCACTACAATCACTGAACCACCATTGGCTTTCCGCATCAAAATTTTACCATTTCTGTGCCAGACGTACTGCTGCGCATTTTGCTTCGCCCAGTCTTTTGTTCGTTGTAGCAATTGACGGTTATGGTTTGTGAAATTTTCTAGAATGGAAGCGCCACATTTGCTCTCATTCAGTTTGCGCCTTTTTTTAAAAAGATTCATCTTTCTCAGTTCTTATTTGAGAAATCTTTTGCGAAAAGTTAAATCGATGCGTGGTAGTTACTTGACTCAGATCGTTGAAGCAATCCACAACTAACACTCACACGAAGGGGGCGACCCAATGCTTTGTTTCTGGTTTGGGGATGTCCACGTTGATATCTAGGATAACGACAACCGTCGAGAGATTGGCTACCACGTACGTTGATCAACATCGCAAGTGTGAGCGCCTTGTCATGAATCTTGTGGTTTTTTGGTGTTCTTATTTGTGCGTTTCGTACTGAAACGAAAGCCATGCTGTATGTTCGCTCCATGCCTCTGCCGTACGGGCATGAGCCATTGCTCTGACTCATCACTGCCGCCGGGATCGGCGCACCTGACTTGGGTTTTCTGAAGACAGACCCACATTTTTCCTTGATCCTAGCCATGGACAGCTTTGTCGTAAGATGAAGGCGTATCATAGCCAAGTTTTCCTTCTTCGAATGATAAGGGTCATATTTTGTCAGGCACGCACAAGCTCAACCAGTCATCTTTTTACATACGCGATGATTTTTTTTATTCACAATGCCGCATGTCAAAAGCTGCTCTGAATACAGAAAAGTGGAAAGTAAATCATTCAGGCTATCCGCGGATAAGGATTTCATTGAAACTAAAACCAATGTTTTTGACAGTTCAAGCTAGGATAATGCTAACTTGCGCATAACTAAGCAAAGTGAGTTAAGGTTGCCACAATTATATGTATCGGTTAGTAACATTTGAAGTGAACTACCAGAGAGCGATGAGTTGTTTGGTTACTTAGACGACAGTGACCCTGATATTTTAATTAACAAACGAAGAACTTTTCCCAAATTGAAGTAGCTGTTCACTTCTCTAACTAAATTCTCGCCTCATGGCCACCGCGTCGAAAACCAGCCAATATAGGTTCCGCCGCAGGTTGTCACATTACAGCGTGCGCTGAAGCGTTGGCTCGCAGTTCTCAAATTGTCATGATGCTGCCGCGCACAAGCCCGAAAATAGAGAAATTCCTGTCAAAATATTTTGGCTGTGTAGCATAATGGGTTGTCAGCGCGGTGAAAAGGCAGTAATTCATCCTTTATTCGTTTCCCGAAAGTACCATAAACGCGCAACGGAGAGCGACATGGAAAAGAAACTGGCTAATCTGCGAAGCGTGTGACTGACGATATTATGGTTTGCCCGAAACGCTTTGCTCAGGACGACTCCTTTATTACCGGTGCGTACGATATTGCTTAGCTGTGTTCGCTAAATGTGTTGCAGGCGTTTCAAATGGCGGAGTCTACTTTCTTTAGGCAGGTGCCTTAATAAATTAGTGATGTAGCTTAAGCATCATTTGCTTTAGTTTTCTGCCCTAACATTAGTCGTAACTGCACTAACTAATGTCTTAAGCGGCAGGCATATTCCCGCTAAAGTACTTTTGTCGGCAGGCACCATTGTTCGGAAGGATGACTAGCTCGGAAGGTGTGGAGTTAAGACACAGGACCTTTCATTAAAGTTATTCAATCCAATCCAATGTTTTGCGGTGAGGCGACATGGCCTTTTGATAGCATGCTTTAGCTGAGCTGCATAAGCAGAATATAACGCTGCCTCATTCATCTGGTTGTGTTGCCGGACTACATTCTCGCACAAAATTTGGACGCAAGTGAAAACAGCGCTCGTTCCCGAATCGCAGTATTCGGCCGCGCCACAGCGCCGCAAGTTTCCTTTCTGACAATGCAAACGTAGCCAAATTAACATTAGGACTTCATTCGTTTCCAAGTCATGCGTGTACACGAATACAGGTGACGTTTCTAAATAGGAAACCCTTGTGAAATTTCGAGACTTTGTTTGAACTAACGAAGTTCGTCCGGTTGGTTATTTGCTTCTCATGTTTCACCAGGGTTTTACAGTTCCTGCCAAAGGCGCGTGCCTGCTATTGTGAAGCCAGGACATACGCACTGCGTGTAGTGAGCACCAACATGTGCCAGTTATCGTACTCAGACTACCAGAATACACGAATCAGCCGACTCTCAAAAAGAAAGCGCAACCGGACACACAAACTGAACTCAATTTCGTTTATTTGAAGACACACTTACCAGAATTCGAAAGATTTTATACTCGTTCTCTCAAAGCACAAATCTGCTCTTACCTTCTGAAAGCACGACGGACGCCACTGCCAATATTTTGTTGAGATCCTACGTCGTATAGTGCTACAGGAGACACAATGTGGAGATCCGTATAAAGTTCGATAACAGTCACCTATCCCACCTTTAGCGGTGACCCGCCGCCACAAACAAATAAGTCCACCTTTCGGAAGCCCACTAGGCACAAATACTTCCCCCTTTTTAACCTCCAGATCGCTTGAAAGGGTATTTGTTCTTAGGAAAGACTGATGTGGCGCGCTAAGCAAGTGGTACGCTTGCACGTACACCGCAAAAATTAACCTAGCTTTGACGCAGAAATCTTTGAGACTGATCAACATAGGATAATCTCAAGCAAGTGCTCTTCCGTCATCCGTGAAAGACCTCGATTATATTCCTCCAGCGAAAAACTTGAGCACAGCACCAAGCGAGAAAACCACCGTGAATTGGGATATCGTAGCCGGCTTTCTTTATTTGGACAATGTTGCCAGCACCAGTAACGGATTCTGATTTGAAAATTATAACAGCGCAAACAACTGCCATCACATAGGAACAAGGACTAGACACATGTGTTCCATGCGTTTGCGCTGTTATAACTTTCAAATCAAGTATGCACCAACTCACCCTGAAAGAATTTCATTGTAACGCATTTTGGCGTTGCCAATAACATACGTTGGTGTGACGGGTGGAAAACAAAAGAGGTTGCGTGTTATTAGCGTTCAAGAAGATAGCCTTATCGTTTTCAATTCATACGAAGCGGTGGTTTAGCACTTACGGTGTGGCGCTGCTAAGCATTAGGTCGCGGGACACCTCCCGGCCGCGCCGAACGCATTTTCACGGAGGCGAAATTCAAAAGTGTCCGCGTCCACTGCACTGTGGACACGTTAAAGATCCCCTGGTCGTGAAAATTATGCGAGAGTTCTACCACTACGGGGCGCCGCATTATCAAATTGGGAACTTTGCAAATGAAACATCAGTATTCATTCACTCAATGCATTCACAGCGCGGTCAATTTCATGTGCATAAATAATCAAAACCAAGCATTTACCTCCTCAATACTCCCTCGCGATATCGCATATTGGAACTGGACCACATCGCCTCCGCACGAAACCGCGAATATTTTCGCAATATCCTGAGTATGCTGCTTCGAAACACTGTACAGAGATACTCTACCGTACTATTTGTAATTTTTCACCATTTAATTTGATGCACACTTTTGTGTACTCTATAAAACAGCTACACTCCTTACTTAGCGCATTTCAATAGGCCTGTAAGAAGTTATGAAAGAATAAATGAACACTGCAACCCTCCCTGTCAACCATCTTTCAAGCATATAGGGCAGGAGGTGTAGGCCATAAAGCAAATTTCAGTCATACGCTGAATGTTGTTACGAGCCCTCTAGGGAGCGTTCTGCCTTAGGAATTTTTCACATTGGTACGTAGCCCATATGGAAATATTTAAGTACTCGAACCCATGGTTTCTGGAGGTGAGGGCCACTGTGATGACAGGCACTCTCTCCCCTTGCCCCGCCTATCCTCCGCAAGCGATATTCTTTTCGTGTGTTCGCCCATAATGGACGACGAGGATCGCGTGACGTCTGCGTCCCCACCCCCGCCTTCATTTTTTCCCTCGCTTTTTTGCTACGCGGAGCACTTCGGCTGAAGGAATCATGCGCGAGCTTTTGCATTCGTCTCGCTTCCCGCATCACATAATATTGCTCGCTGTGTACGAGGACACCTGATGAGCGGTTTAAGGAAGTGGTGCGCGAATACCGAGGCAGACACAAGCGATTCATGGAGCATGATCGCGCGCGTGAACACGGTAGAATATGACATACTTTGGCTGTCTGCGTGCGTGATGGCACGTCGGGGGAATAAGCAGAAAAAAAATGGAAGCACATCTCTCTTGCTGTGGTGCGAAGTAAAAGAAGACCTCACAGACATTCGGTTTGCGTGTTTTAGTATTTATCTACACCTTAAGTGGTCCATTGGAGCAACACATCACAGAAATAACAGATATTTTCTTGAATAATTCTCATAGACACGTGTCACTTCGACCGACGTCACAGCAGTGCTAGGTACACAGGCGAACATGTGCGATATACGTCTACTGTCCGGCTGGAAGCGGAACGCCCTCGGCAAGAAGGAGAAGAGGCGTTGGGTTTCAAAGTTCAGGTCTTTCTGCGGCGCTTGGCGATGCAGTACATAGCAAACACGATCGTTAGCGTGCATTGTATGCAAAGCGCTTGTGAGCTGAAAATGGCCAGACCTGGGGAGGGACCTGCAAAGGACATGCCTCCTGCCTTTTTAAATCACTCGCTATTATGGGGAAGAAGATTCACAGGTTATTCAAATAACTCAAGAATACGTGGAATCACACGTCAGTCATACCTACCTTGCAAAGAACGTCATTGCAAAGAACATCATTGCAATTCTTGCAAAGAACGTCATTGGGTACTTAATCATTGTTTGACATTTTTTGGGTGACTACCTTAGCGTTCGAAAACGCTTTACGCAAGAGTACATCTTCTCCTTTGAGAAAAAAAATTTCTACTTCCGAGTTCAAAGTCAGAGTAAAAGGAGTGTAAGTTAACGGCAGTGCATTGACAATGTATGGAACGTTTGGTTTATGAGAAGAGCGTAGGATAATTGGCCTCTCTCCTGGAAGAGATAATATGCTATCGCTTTTGAAAGCGGGTTGCGCCCCGGAAAGGTCCTAAAACCAAGCTCAATAACATAGGCGTATACGGCATATTGCAACAAAATAAATTGTGGTGCAAACAATGTAAACGGAGCACATGCGCTATACTTTCTTACAAAAGCTACCATGTAAAAAAGCAAATTCTTTCGGAAATGTGGAAACTGATGCTTACTCATGGTCGTGACAGGTTATTAACCTATGCTTGCGGTTCGTTGATTGTTGACCTCGGTATCGTTAATGATGAAGTCGTTTAGGAGAACAAGTAACTAAACAGAATGACGGTATGCAGAATGTCTGCAAGAAAATTTATAATAGATTGGAAAATACAGTGCAATAACAATAAGCATTAGGTTCTACAAAAGTGCTTGAAGTTATGTTACTTTATTCTTCTCAAGATTGTGTCGGCGATGGCCCATCGTGGTTAGGTTGTGGTGAAGCACAGTCGCAGCAGCCATGTTCAAACAGACTTCTTATAAAGGGCCGGCGTCAAGATAAGCGATCAACTGGGAATGGGCACGGGACATTATGGGCTTAAGACCTATGTTGCTGTCCGAAGCTGATTGGTTGGCTCTGGCATCAATCTTTCAGCAGTTCGAGCGTCAGCTGCAACCCGTCAAAAGGAGCCCGGCACGACGAGAATTACGGCTGCTCGTTGCCCTTACGGGAACTCCAGGATACCACAGCCGGACATACCACAGATTGGTGGCATACATTTCTATATATATATATATTTTTTTATCTTTAGACTCTGAAAAGGATCATTCACGTGGGGGATGAAGCCAACAGCCTCGTCCTGAATCAATGACACACCAAAACTTTCCTCTGGACTTAGAAATAGGAGTCTTCTTCTTACGTCGTATTTTGCATTCCCTATAAAGCCACCTTCGATCTCTCTATTTGTCCAGTGTTTCTTCAGGGAGCCACTATCACTTGTTCTCCTTTTCCACTTACGCCGTCCCCCACTAACACTACATGACTTCACCGAAGTATTCGTGAGTTTGTGGGTAAAACAGCCAAATATGACAGGCATGCCCGCCTAATAAGATATGTTCTTTTTTGTAAAAAGCGCTCTTTAGAGTGAGTTGTAAACAAATAACAACCTGATGACGTGAATGGTGGTAAATCCAGCTTAATCAAACCGATCCCACATTTTTTTTATCTAAGGGCTCATTTTTACAGAATACTCCTACAGAGTCAGTCTCCGCCAGACCACTCTACTACTCAAGTCCTTAGCCTGAGTCAGGCAAAGTAAATGCGGTCGTTCTCTATGGAAGGCAAACATAGTTCCATAGAAAAAAGCATGAACTTTTATCACGGTCTAAAGAAGATGTCACGTGCCGCTGATTTCCTGCGACCATAAATCCTCAATGCCATATTTAATTATGTCTTTTGTATTCGGACTGAGCCTATGCCGTTTTCCCATGTGTCAGCGCGTCCTACAATTTGTTTATTTTTAACTTCTGGTGCTTCTGTGATGAAGTTAAAGCCCAATGTAAGCTGCAGGTCTAGAAAGACCACCTCTCATTCTGTAAAGCACCTTACATGGTTGTATTGCTTGGTTTTCTGCGGGCCTGCACGATGATTTCTCGTTTTCAGCGTACTTTGGAACAAGGCCACACCAGCAGCTGTTCAGAATGAGTAACGAGTGAACATGCTTGTTTGTGTGAGGCTTTAGAGCCGTACATCAACGGTATCTTGCCATTCCAAACGTCATGTTTCAAAAACGGGAGTGTAGTGTTTCTAAAGCCAGAATTTTTTTGCTCTTTATGTTGAGTCTTGTTGTACAAGTTCTATTGAAGAGTCGCTACAGCGTCTGTATTTTCTCCTCCCATGTCATAGTGACAACAATCACCTAATGGATTTAGAATACCACGTTGGGCAGATAACTTTTTTGATTATATAAAGGAACATGCTCATGGCACATGCTACACCATTATATTCGATAGGAGAACAAACTGATTTAATAGAATTACAGCATAAAAGCAGGTAATAAAAATATTACAAAGTTATAAAGCTACGATAAAATCTGAAGAAGACAAAGAAGGAGTTTACAAAATAGAAATGCAATCTGTAGTACAATGAAGTAATTCGTTTGACGCACTGCAACACAAAAGAAGTAAATAAACAGATACAAAGAACGACTTCATGTTAATTAAATTACTTGAAATGCCTACAATGAAGGCTGCTCTACACAAACTACTCGTTACCGGTGCCTCTTTCACATAATCATAAAACTACGCTGCGGGTTTTCAAGCTGTTAAGCTACACCCTACTTACGGACCAGTGCTTTGCCACTTCGATGACCTCGCCTTACTCCATTCTTGCGCAAGTGCCAAAGCATTTGTGCAGCACTTCGGCAACGTAATGCAGTCTCTGAGAGCAAGTCATAGCATATACACTGTAAACGGAAATGAGCCGAAAAAGGCATTTTAAGGGATGTGACCTCCCTTGAGACTACGTGCCTGAAAACCGTGCTCCCTTAGAGTGGTGTAGAAATGCTCAGCGTCCTCCATTTCTCTCCCTGGCAAAATGCGGATGAAAGAAGGAAACAGAACCTCAATTCTATATCCTTTTTAAGAGGGAGTTTAGAAGATACAGGCCTCCCTTTAGCGTAAACAGAGTTCTGTTTCTTATTTTATGCGTTATTTTCTTCTCTTTTACACATCTGTGAGAAGGAAACGAGAAAGGAGAGATATATTGTCCAAGTGGTTCTTTTTCTTTTATTTTCTTTATGCAAATTTATACATTTCCGGAGTGCAAGCCAACTTATTTAGGGCGATATAATAGACGCTTTGTTCGCCTCGTCGACCACAATGTCCTGTCGCGCTGCCAGAACCCCCGGTCGGCATCTGACGAGCTGTCTTCGGAAGCGAGACCATGCAAAACTTTGACGGCTTAGGCCGCAGAATGTCCTCGCTTCTGTTCGTCTTCCCATCAACTAAAAGTGAAACTGAAGGCAAAGCCCGCAAAGCGCCACTGTCGTCGGCGGCGGTGACGGCACCTGTTTTGCTCATCGTAGTTCTGCGTGTGTGTCTATATGCGTGCTTACGAGGTAATTTTGGCGGCCGTCGCAGAGTGTTTCGTGTAGTGTGGGACCTCACAAGAAAGCTACCTGCCCCACTGCGCAGCACGGCGGTGATCGGCCACCGCGTAGTCATCGCTTTGACGTGATCTGTGTACTACAATACACTTTTGTGGTTCGCGCGGCCGTGCTCGGGCATTCCCTCCTGCGCCACGATATGACAGCGGCTAGTGAAACCTCACCCACAGTCCTCACAAAATCGGACCGCGTACGGTGTCGACTGCTTTGGAAACGGCGCGTTTCGGATTACCGCTTGCCCAGTTGCCTCATGTTTGACGCGGCCTTTTCAAGCTGCGGTGGTGAGTACGGCGCGGAAGCATTGCGCTATGCGCATAATGCTCACACCTTTTATGTCGCGGTGTTGAGACTTACCGGTCCTCTCAATGAAACTCAAGAAGCCAGTGCCGCACAAAAAAGAGACGTTTCAACTTTTTTCTTTCTCTTTTTCAATTTAATTGTCGTGTTTTACGTGTCAGAACCATGATCTGTTCCTGTGACCTCGTGCTTAATACTAAGCACAACTCCAAGGACACTTATAGCAACCACGGCCGGTCAAAGAGTATTGGAGTTTCGTCATCAGGTGTGTTTGATAACCACTTCGCCTTAAGTGTCGATATAGGTTGTGACAGCCCACTTGAAAAACACAACAGGAAATTTTAGTCTGTCGTTCTGTTGTCCGTAGTGTGACGTCGTGTAGTTCTTGATCAATATTCAATTAAAAATTGACAGAGACCTCTTTAAGGCTATGTAAATTTGTTTGTAGAAAAAAGAAAAAAACGAAGGAAAAAACATTCTACTCGCAGGGGATTTGAACTCCGGACCGAGGCATCCCGAGCGCAGCATCTTACCACTACGGAACGCCGGATATGCATCTTCGTGCATATTTCAGCTATACAAACACTTTGCGTTTATGTTTACATTTGTATTTTAAGAGTCAACATGCGCTTTCATTCTACCGCGTCAACGGCCGCATCTCTAGAAAAGTAAAAGTGTTCTTACCATCGACAGGTACATTGTGTAGTGCTAGAACATCGATTTTGCTGTAGGATATCCATATTAAACAAGAAGTACAGAAATAGAGAGCGGCGACGGGGACACTGTTAGGTTGTTACTGCTAATTTCGACAGTTGTCTCTCGCTCTGCACTTTTGAGCGCGCATATAATTCTGTGTTCAATGCAAGATAGCTACATAGACATTCGTGGATGATTGTTCATTCTGACAGCATACTGGCATCTCTCGGCAGCGCTGTACCAGAATAATGAGACCCGAGCGAGACAGCTTTTCACGCAACTTTCTGGAACAACCCAAAACTTCTTTTTCGCTTTGTAAAAGCTTATGCAATATTTCTGGGAAGTTAACTGTGTCAGTGTAACGGCACATGTAAGTCCACAGGCCTGTGTGCCACATCTTACCAAATAACACAAAACGGATACGCAGTCATTCCCGCAGATGATATCATTTTCATCAGCGGCCGATTTTGAGGAGGCCGGTGGGGCATTTATGGTGCTTCGTCGTCACGGCACAATTATAACAATTGGCCACGTCGACTTTAATACCGGTGTCTGTGCTATCAGCATTGCCGGCTTCAGAGAAGCACGATTGAATACCGCGCAAGAGAAAAGTACAGGGTACACCACCGATGCGAAATTGACATACAATTTTAAAGCGTCGCCACTGAAAGCGCTTCTGTCGCGGTGTCAGCAATTGTGTCGCTGCGACAGAAAGTGGCACATTTCTAACGCCACGACCGAAAATGTGTAGTCCCGACAGAGAGTTCCTGTTGCGACGTCAGAATCGCTGTTGCGATAGAAAGTTGTTGTTGCGACTTCAGAAATCTTGGTCTTCACGACAGGATAATTCTGTTGGGACATCAGAATTTCTGTCGTAATGTCAGAAATGTCTGTCGCAACTACAGAAGGATCAGGAATTTCTGTCGTACAACAGAAATTTCCGTAGTTGCGAAAGGAATTCCTGTTGTCTTTTTCAACTGGGAGCGATTTGCGTCACAGCAACATTATTTTTAAGGCGGCAAATTACTGTTATGCAGCATGAACAATGCGAACAGCCAGCCTGTTTCTGTGTTAAATGGAGGCACGCAGTGTGTGCACACAATTAGGTTCATTTTGTCAGTTTTGTGAAATAAGCTTCAAACTGCATGCATTTTCACTGGAAAATCTGTACCAGCACTTCCTTGTATCAAGTTGTCTATGCACAAAGGTTTGTGCATTAAAAATCACAGTTTCAGGCAGTTACAGCCTACAATCTTCTTTTTCTGTATACAGACAATAACTGTGTGTTCGTAGTCACGTATTGCACGTTTGACCAGTGCTGAAAAGGACAAATGGAATAAATTCAAATAGGCCTGCGAATTTGTTTGCTTGGTCAGGCTTTGATGTATTTTAGTAACGTGTTCATGTGCAGATGTCGTGTGAATGCATACTTGGACTTTAGTTACGTTTCACTCCATCAAAAGAAACCACCCAGCCAATCTCAATTTCCTTCCTTGTTTCTTGCCCTTGGTGTCCACATACCTGAATGTATTCTGAGTTTTTGTACCAGGACAACAGCAGGGCATCACACATGCTAGAAACATTAAGACAAAGAACAAGGAATGTGGCACAAATGGTCCACAGAGTCACAAAACAAAAAAGAGGCTTCAAAGAAGCGGAGGCAGTCAGACTTGTGCGAGCATTAATTATTAGCAGGGTGACCTATAGCCTCTCCTTTCAAAAACTAAATAAGGCTGAAATGTCTAAAGTGAGCTCCATCATCAGGGCAGCTAGGGCTCCCAAAAACACATAGGCCAAAAAGCTGGAGGCTCTTGGTATCCACAACACATATGAAGAACATGACACGGCATGTGGTCATGCCTCAGAGAAAACATCTGAATTCTACAAAACAAGGAAAGGCTCTGTTACAAAAGGCAGGATATCCCCTGATAGCGCAGTATGGCTGAGAAAAAACAGTTTTGCTACCCAGACAAACAAGAGAGGAAATTCTAGTTTCACGAATCTCAAAGAATATGAGCACGGAACACCACCAAAGCAGAAGAAAAGCGCAATCAAAGGCTTTACAAAAGAAACGTGAAAGAAATCCAGACGTATACTACACAGATGCATGTAGCGTGGCAACAGACAAATTCAAAATAATGGCCTTCAATTGGTCCACAGGGATAACAACTTCCATTCGGAACCCTTTAGCCTGCACCGTGGAGGCATCAGCCATAGCGCTGGCCTTTCGAGATGCAGAAGCAAAAGAAACAATCTGCATTGGCCATGATGAACTCTAAGGCAGCATGCTGTTCGTGCATGACGGGTACCATCCCATACAAAATTCACAGAATTGCACCAGGTGGTAATTTGGTGCCCGGCGCACTCTGGACTCGAGGAAAATGAGAGGGTGGACCGAACTGCTCGAGCAATAAGCATCCGAGCACTAGTCAGTCCTTTCAAGGAACTCCCATTGACCCACACGACATCATCGAAAACCAGGAAAAAGAGAGACAAAAATACAGCCGCCCGCACTCCAACCTTATTGAAGAACAGGTCAGGGATTCGCGCTGTGTACAGACTAACACATATCTACACCTACAAATACTCACTAAGGTACACCCTGCATTCTATGAAAGTATGTGTTCTTGGTGCGAGGAGCTGCCAACTCTTGCCCACGTAACATGAACGTATAAACTACAGCCTCCAAATTCCAATTCGCCCCTTACGGCGTAAGTGCCAAGTAACAGGCACTGGGATGTTTGGCTTGCTAGTGAAGATGTAGAAAGCCAGAGAGCACTTCTCGATCAAGCCCAGCAAACCACAGAGATCAGTGGAGCCCTGGACTGAGGGACGCACCGACCGCCCAAACCACTAAGAGAAATAAACTTTATACTACTATTACTTGCCCTGAGTGCTATCAGCCATCAAGTTTACCTGCAACTACAAATGAGCCACATGTTACTTGATTCACTCAGTTTCCATTTCACTCTTTGTAGGAGGGCATGCATGACTGATCATAAGTCGAGATCTTTCGCATAAATTTAATCACCATTTTTTAGCTTGCAGCATGAAATTAAGAAGTACCTAAAATGCTGACCCAAGCAGCTATATAAAAACAAATTGCTCTCATGCTTTATACACGGTGGCTACTATTGAAGTGGGAATAAATAGCATAATTGAATCTATTACTAGCAAAACTGCCCCTGGTCTCAATGAGAATAAGGCTGATCGTATAAAAGCAGACGCGCCAACCATTTCAGCTCCCCTGGCGCACATTTGTAACTGCATTCTGAAAGATGGATGCTTTCCCGATGAAATAAAGGTTGCACAAGTAACTCCTGCACACAGAGTTGGAAAAAAAGAAGACTTAGAAAACTATTGTCCTGCCTCCGTTCTGAATATAGTCTGGAAAGTAATTAAACAAGTTTCATTTAAAGCCATACCAGACTTTCTAAGAAAACACAAATAGATAGTAACCGAACAGTGCAGATTCTAAAAAACAACAATTCTACTGAGCTAGCACTACTAGGCTCTAAAAAAAAAAATTAGTTGAGAATATTGGAAACAAACATGGTACGGTTGGAATATTTTTTGATTTTAAGTGTTTGACTCAGTGACTCACTCTATATCTTGAATGAATTATCATACTGCAGCTTAAGGTGCCAGCCTTTCCAGTTAGTCAAAATTATCAGGATAATCGACACAGTACGTTACAATAAACAACTCTTCTTCATATCGTAGTATAATCAAAACGGCGGTTCAACAAGGCTCGATATCCAGTGCCTTTTATTTTTTGTATGTGAACGACACCTGAAACGTACTTGATACATAGAAGGTATTACTTTTCGACGACAATACAAATGTATTTCTTGGAGTAGAGAATAGCGAGATGCCGAAGTAAAAGGTAATATTTGGCTCATAGATCTAACACTATGGATAGATGGAAATAAGTTACAGCAAAATGCAAGTGAAACAAAATGTCACTTTCGAAACCTGAAACTCGCATATAAATAAGTTTCAACCTGCGCTTTCAAGACGCATTCCTTGAAATGACCAGCGCGACAAAGTTGCTAGGTTTATTTTTCCAGACAGAAAGACAAGAAACTTTAATTGGTCCTAAGGGACTACGTTGTCGTACTCGCGGGCCACACCCTCGCCAGGGGCGGAAGACCGGGACCTTCACCCCTGTCGCAGGCCCTTTGGACAGCCCGAAGCCGGACTTGAAGGTCGTCGCTCTTGACGGCTTCATCGCAGTCTTCTTGCCTGTTGAAAGGCGAGTGGCGCAACGCAGAACATTGTCACAGAATGTGATTCAAGATGGACCGGTCCACTCCGCAGTCGGGGCAGCGGGGATCCACACCCGGAGTGTAGTGGCTCAGCCTTGAGCAAGACGGAAAGGAGCCCGTCTGCAGCATTCTCAGCACCGAGGCCTGGGGTCTGCCGAGCTTAGGGTGAGCAGCCAGAAACTGCCTGCGTCTCAGCTGGTAGTGAGCTGTGATCTCGTGGAAAGTAGGCAGTGGGGTCATGGTTCGGTCGATCCTCTGCGAAGCCGGGCCCCTCGGACCGGCACGGTTGACGAGACCTCGCGCCTGGTCGCGCCTGGTCCCGGCTCAATCGCAGGTAGCAGGCAACACCATCGCCGACTACCATGCCAGAGAAATGTCAATCAGGGCCGAACACGAGCCGGAAGAGCTACCGCACCCGGTTACCAGCTTTCGGGACATTACCCGGATGTACCGAGAGGAAAGGTGCATCCTGTACTCATGAACCGCATGTACCCTGCGGAATACGATATGCTGTGTCCTTTTTGCAGAAGAGAAAAGGGCACCCTGCCGTACTTCTTGGCAGAGTGCACAGAACTCAAGACCCCCCCTCCTCCCATTCCCACCAACACCCCCAATCTCCAACCCCTTGAGCGATGGGAGACCTTGTTATCCAGCCCCGCCCTACCGATTCAGCTGGCACTGACGGACAGAGGCCAGGAGCTGCTGGGAACATATGGGTCCCGTATCTAGGGAACTACCCAGTCTCGTGCCAGCGTGCACCACCGATTTATTTCGGGCCCAGTAAATGTTGCTTCATCATCATCTGCGTGGAATGGGAAGAGATGAGGAGCGAGATAGTTGACATAAACAGGGCACTGAGACAGAGGTGCCCTTTATCCTCTTTGCAGTTTATGATGTACATGGTAAGGGTGCAAAGGGTGCTAGTGGGAAGTATTATCAGGTTTAATCTCTCATACAAACAGGTCGTTACAGTAGTAGAGCCACAGCATACATGTTTGTTTTGTGCGGACGACATTGTATTGCTAGCTAACAAGCAAATTGACATGCAATGTCTGTAAATCGAGAATTCACGTCTCAAAATTAGCGTTAAAAATCGGATGTTATGGTATTCACTGAAAACAGTGAATAGACAGCCTCAATACAGGGACAGGAAACAGCTCGGGCAAAATAATTTAAATACCTTGGTATATATAAGAGAAGACCGCAGATATGTGAAAAAAAAAAGAAAAATTTACCGACTATTACGATCATGACCTACTGTATAAAGAGCGACGTGCGCATCCCGTGGTCGCCTACGGCAGCGCGCGGCCGAAGAAATACCACGTGATCATTGAGTAGGGACCAAGCGTGCCGGTAGAGGCCGCCAGTGCTCACCCTCACAGCAACGCCCGAAACACTCCGGCCCTGCCTTAAGGAGTACGGCGATAACGGTAAAAATTTGCAGAGGAGCTGCAGTAAACCCGGCATTTCACATTATTGACAGGGTGCGGCTAGAAAATGCGCGTCGATACATGCGATACATGCCCCAGATATTTGGTATCTTCGCTGTGCAGTGCAATGAACTTTTAAACTACTTTGAAGGCGCGGCCGCGTGGCTGCTAGGATTGAAATAGTCTAATCCCTTAGAGATTTTTTTCCCCTCATTGTCTGCTAAAATGTTGGTTAGTGCTGTGGTGCCAATAAGGTCTGGTGCGCACTTTCCGCGCTAGCCGAGGTCTGAGCGCGCCCGAACTTCATTCCGCCGTAGGTTTCGCTAGTCCCGAGCTGGACGCAATGAACGCACTACGTACCGCTTTTCAGGGCCCACGTGTTCCTTTGGTGCATTCGGCACGTTCACTGAAGTGAGGTGCCGTTGATAGCGCGGCAGAACGTGAGTAGATTTAATTGCAGTGCGTGCCACAATCGTAAAAATGTGCTGTTATTGACGTATGTATTTACGCCACTTTACCAAATGATAACAAAAGTCTAGCTTGAAAAATTCCAAGGGCGCTTTAGTGTGCCATGACACAGATAGTCACTACACTTTAAGCACTTTTCTGGAGTTGGGCTTTTGAAACGAAAAGCTTCGCTACGCTAGTCAACACCGCGCGCTTTGCGGAGCCGGCGTATGTGCCGAATTGGCTCCGTAAGCGTGTTCGGAGACGGCGCAGGTGGCCACTGCCGCCCGCTATGCGTCGTCGTTTGACGTTCGCCGCAAGCGTGTGTTTATCGCGGAGGCTGACTATATAACCACTTGCCAGAGAACAGGTGTGCGCATTCAGCATGGAAGAAGAAGAGAGTGATACTACCGATACAGAGAGCTGTGTTTATGGCTGTACAGAAATCGCAAGACAATGTGCCGAACAACGATGAATAAAGAAGATTAATAATCCTGCATAACTTATGGTATATATCATTCATAAGCAATTTGCATCACTACACAAGGCACACATATAGCATAACCATAAGCTTACCAAAGCACATCCATAAGTGAAACCGTAAGCATATATAACCATAGGCTAAATCATAAAGCATAAGCATTAATTACCGAACCTTTTCGCTTCGACATATCCAGGCTTAACCTTAGCTACGCCCCAGCCAATTTTTTTTTGGTTCAGGTTTCAACCATTCGTTTCTAATATCGGTCACGGGAAACTCATATGAAATGAAATTCCTCTTGATGCTCGGCCGCTATACTTTCACAACGGTATGCAGAAGTGAACGATCGTGCATGAAGAAGCCGCAAACGCGAAAGCCGGCGCCCACGGGGCTGAAAATCACAGTGTCACTGAAATAGAATCTGGTAATCAAGATCTACCGACACCAACAGATCACCAAGCACTGAGCTAATCGATTGTTTCGCGCGCGTGCGTCTGCGTCCTTCCGTGCTCTCGGTGAATGCTTGCTGCAGGTGCGTGCGGCCGGCCACGGGATTGGGGTAGGTGGGGGTAAAGGTGTGGGTGAGCACTAGCGCCACTGTTCGCGGCGGCGGTTTGGGAAACTAAAAAAAAGCCACACAAGCAAAAGCAAATCAGCGGCGCTGGCGCAGCACCGCACTCGCAGGTCGCCCCTTATACAGTAGGTCGTGATTACGATGCTGCCTAACGCAAAATTTCAGCGCAGCTCTATGCGTGTTTTCATATCGCTTGGCCATATTTTGTGTTATGAACATATATGTTTATTATAGGAAGAGCATCCTCTGAGTAGCGCGCTTTGTTTTCATACAGACGACGCGGCCCACTCTGGCGCCATATCCTAGCCCGCGCCGCCGCACTGCCTGGCTTGCGCGGCACTAGGAATTTCCTCGCATTCTTTTGTTCCACCAACCACGAGAGCACGCCTTCGTCACCGGGAAATCGTGCCAGCAGTGTCAGTGGCGACAACACCCAAGAGAGCGTCACACCGAATGTTTTCGTAGCCGTTCCCCATCGCCAATTGCAGGGACAGTGATACACGTCACACACGCAGGTACCGCCCACTGATCTTAGCAGCTGATGCTGCGAAAGAGCGTAGCCCTTACATCACGCAACCTTGGCCCTCTTTCGGAAACTCAACTGAGATCTCCCACGCGGTGGCGGATGCCGTGGCTGCCGACAACTCAGTGCACGCGCAGGCCCTTTCCCCTTCACTCCTCCTCCACCTTCCGCGTCATGCTTTCCCTCCAGCCACCTCCTCCACTTTACTTCTCGCGTGCTCTTCTTCCATCTACCGCTACGCTCCGCGTTCACTTTCATCTTTCACCTGTGCTCGTTCGCTCGGTTACCAGGGGTAACGCCGACGCTCATCGCAGGAACGGGCACAAAGTGCTGCGCTCTAACACAGCAACTGCAAAGGAGAAGAGAAATGCGGTCATAATGAAACGCAGAGCGCTACGAGGATGCTATCGGTGCGAGGTGCTCCGGAGTATTTGGAAAATCGTAATGGTTCCAGGGCTTAACCTTGGAAATACGGCTGTTTGCGTGAAATCGGGCGGCAACTCGATGGCAACCAATGGTTATTGGGACGCCTTGCATTGGGCGCTCACGGGTAGTCTACAAAAATGCTCTGCAGGGCTATATGGGATAGACTGAGGGAACCTCTGTATAAAAATGGTCGTGAAGAATGTCTGACAAATATGGAAGAAAGTAAATGAGCTAGATGAGTGTTGACATTTTGACAGAAAAAACATCGATTTACAGGGGAGCAAAATAACCAGGAAGCTTAACAGCTAGTATGCGGCCGGTATAGGCAGCAACATGGCCACAAAAAACGTCGAGCGGAAAGTCAGAGAGGCTGAGATAATCTCATTGATGGCGGAAATGGAAAAAAAAGTCCTTCTATGAGTAACTGCCTAACAAAAAAAAAACAATCATAAAAGAAACAATTGATTATAAATGAAACGGAAGCTCCTTACTTTTCGAAGTGAGATAAGGCTGACATAGAATAGACACTTACAAAGCCAGATAAAACAAGGAAAAGGAAGCATGTCCTTGATGCGGTAATGCTCTGGAAAGGATGGAGCATCTTTTAGTAGATTTAGGCTCCACTGGCATCGTGCAAGCCCTTGGGTTCAGCGAGAGCAATGGGAAAATAAAGATGCCCGCAATAGAAATTAGTACCGCCTATATATTGTGATATGCTATACGTGACACTCCGCAACACGAGTTGCAGTGCACAGTTCAAGGAGGCCAGCGGTCGCTTTAGGCAACAATGTACTCCTTGTAGCCCTTTTGTTCAGCGAGAGCAGGGGAAAGTAAACATGCCCGCAATAGAAATTAGTAGGAGGCGAGTGGAAGATTTGTAAAAGAAAGTGGGGAAACGACAGACAGCGGAGGCATGGAAAAACAAAGTCCTCATCAGTGGTTCAGGAAGTTTGGTGATGGGAATTCTTCGTGCTCTTTTTCCTTATTTTTGTTTTTTAACATAGGTTGGACGTTAGTTCAATGTAAAAGCAAGAGTTGCTCACGCAACCCGCCACCCATTCCGTAGGGCACAATCATAGAATCCATCCATCCGAGTGTGAGCTATTGGCAACTCCAGAATCCGCTACTTTTCATGGCAAAAAAAAAAATTAAAAATAAAGATGGCTCCGACATTCAGGCTCACAGCTGCGCTATCGCTGGCTGCCGTGGTCACGCTTCGATTTGTGACGTTGATCACCTTATTTATGTAGGTCTCAGGTAAGGATTTCCGCGACAAAATCCCGGATATAGTTGCGCCGTGCCTGCAAACGTCCGGCCAACCCAGTGAGCCACATTAGATTTATTTAAAAATAAAGAGCGTTCCAAGCAAAGCGAAGTTAAAAAAAAAGTTTTTGTGCATAGCGAGCATCTCCGAAAGGTGCAAACGCGGTCTTACAGCAATGCTGAGGTAGGATACTTGACGGTTTTAGACTCTTTTTAGGCAACTCTGCACTGCAACTCGTGTTGCGAGTATCACACATAGCATATCACAATATATAGGCAGTACTGTCTGTTGTGCTTTCAGAAACTAATTAGGATATTCTGCACTGATAGTACGAGGCTGAAAACTGTAAGCTCACTTGGTGTGTGTGTGTGTCGCAATAAGAAGAAACGATAGTTTAGTTTGTGAGTTTGGCTGCACCTTCATTTTAGATTCGTGGCGCTTGTCCATGCTCGAAGTACGTCGTCTTCAAGGTAGGACCTGGGCTTGTCAACACAGCAGGCACCCAGTGAAACGTGACAAGTGAGTAACCACCAATCGGACCAAGTTAAGTTCCTTCCAAGTGGTTTCTGAAATTTAAGGTGGGAGGGGGGGCAGCGTTCTTTTGACAAGTTCGGTTGTAATAAATTTACTGTATTACTTGGAAACGCATTGAAGCATTTGTAGTTTAATTTGGGTCTGCACTCGGTGTCGCAAAGCGAACTAACGGTGACGTGCGCAGGCCGAACGCTCCAAAGCTTGCACAAGCGCTGTTAGTTTTACTTCTAAATTTCTTGTGAGCAAATGAACTGACCACTCACTGCGTTGAATGAGAAAGCAGCGTCTCCTGTTCGCACATAAGAACTAACGCATGCTGTGAAAACCACAAGTTGTCTCGTGGCATAACATTTGTCATGATCAATTTCGGACCTTCTGAGGTATTCATTATTCTTCCTTGCGTGGCTGCAGCCAAAAGTACGCTAGAGAGAATATTCTTGCTGCCTAAAGCATTAGTAACACGAGCGCTGGGGAACAAAACGATAGGCGAACAAACCCATATGAAGTTTTAGCGTGCATCACTATAATTTGTCAAAGTGCCTGCCTCAACGAAGTACCATCTGCGATTTCAAACGCCATGAATATATTTAAAAGAAAAAAAATAAGAAAATAATCGTCTACCCGTCGGAAAGAAAGCAGTCGTCGCTAGTGAAGTGTTTCGAACAAAAGCGTAAAATGAACAGTCACCTTTTCCGATTGGGAAATTTCGTATCTAAGCGATCGCTTTGCGGTGCATGCCTTCTGCTTCTTTCTGGAAGCGATGAAATGATATATTACTCTTTTCACCATGATGACACGAAAAATAGTAAACAACAAAAGCAGTACGACATCCGCCGTCTTAGATTTTTGTGGTTGTGCACGAACGGCATGACAATGATTTGGGAACTTCGAGGCTTTCAGTGCGTGCGGGGATAGGGTGCAATTTTCGCTTCATGCTCGCACCTGGATCGGCTTTTTTTGTCTTGGCCGCTAGGTAACGAGGATTTGGCTGGAGTGGCCCATTCGACGAAACAGCAGCAGCAGGTGGTAGCCAGGGTCCGAAAGAGAGGTGCGGGTGTTCCCCAAGGAGGCTTCGTTTCAAGACCGACACTTCCATACAAGAAATCGAGAAGTAGTCATTTAAACAGTCATAAGCTTGTATTCCGTTCACTGGACGTTACATTTAGATTTAGTTCAAAATAAAACATATCTTCATTGATAACTTAGTGTTGGGAACTGCTATACGGCACATCTAGCTTGTAGTATAAACGTTAAAAAGAACTTCCCCATGAAGTAATGCCTAGTATATAATAATGGGATTACCATTCCTGCGATCTATAGAAGATGTCACTACTGAGTATGGTGTATTCAAGTACTTTTTTCTGTTATAAATAGTCGAATTCAGCGCATTCGGCTGTCTACTTTCTTCTGTCACCGTCCGGTGGCGCTAAAGTAGGGTCCGAGTTAGAACGTTAATATGACGAATTTACAACAGTGCAATATCATTCTTATCCTACATCAGTTTTGAGTACTTTTATCTCATTATCGATCTATCTATGCATCAATCTATGCATGTAGCCACTTACGTCAACCCAGAGGCCCGAGAGCTCTATAAGCTTAGACCACTTGGTATCTGCTGGCGTTCGTGACACCGTTGTGGTCACTGTATTGTTATTGCAGGTTCATCATCTGACTCTCGTCATAATGTCATCGTCACGCCTTTTATGCTGACTCATTTGTCGAAGTTCCGTAATAGTTTGAGCAACTAAATGTATGCTCGGGATCCTGGTGTCATCGTGCTCGTTGCATTATCTACATTGAGGCTTGGTCGAAGTCGTCGTCTTCGTCGTCGTCGTCGTCGTCGTCGTCGTTGTCATCATCACCAGCACCATCAGGCTGGTTACGCCTACAGCAGGGCGAAGGCCTCTCCCATACTTCTCCAACTGCCCCGGTCATGTACTAATTGTGGCCATGTGGTCCTTGCAAACTTCTTCATCTCATCCGGCCACCTAACTTTCTGCCGCCCCCTGGTGCGCTTCCCTTCCCTTGCAATGTAGTCTGTAACCCTTAATGACCATCGCTTATCTTCCCTCCTCATTGGATGCCCTGCCCATGTCCAGTTCTTTTTTCTTGATTTCATCTAAGATGCCATTAACTCGCGTTTGTTCCCTCACCCAATCTGCTCTTTTCTTATTCCTTAACATTACACCCATCATTCTTCTTTCCATAGTTAGTTGCGTCGTCCTCAATTTAGGTTGAACCCTTTTCGTAAGCCTGCAGGTTTCTGACCCGTACGTGAATACTGGTAAGACACAGCTGTTATACACTTTTCTCTTGAAAGATACTGGCGACCTGCTGTACATGATCTGAGAATTCGTGCTAAACCCACCCTAGCCAATTCCTATCGTTCTGATCATTTCAGTCTCATGATTCGTATCCACGATCACTCCTAATTAGATGTATTCTCTTACCACTTGCAGTGCCTCGCTACCTATCGTAAACTGCTGTTCTCTTCCGAGACTGTTAAACATTGCTTTAGTTTCGCGCAGATAAATTTTTTAAACCCACCCATCTGGTTTGCCTCTGGAAATCAGTGAGCATGGATTGCATTTGGTCCCCTGAGTATTAAGCAAAGCAATATCATCAGCGAATGCCAAGTTACTAAGGTATTCTGCATTAACTGTTATCCCCAATTCTTCCCAATCCTGGTCTCTGAACACCTCCTGTAAACACGCTGTGAATAGCATTGGACAGATCGTATATCCCTGCCTGACGCCTTTCTTTATCGGGATTTTGTTGCTTTCCTTATGGAGGACTGCGGTGGCTGTGGAGCCGCTGCGGATATCTTTCAGTATCTTTACATACGGCTAATTTACAACCTGATTCCGCAATTCCTCGATGACTGCTGTGGTTTCGACTGAATAAAACGCTTTCTCGTAATGAATGAAAGCTATATATAAGGGTTGGTTATAATGCGCACATTTGATAGTGTGAATATAATATGTTGTTCCATAGCCTTTACGGAAACCTGCCTAGTCCTTTGGCTGATAGAAGTCTAAGGCGGTCCTGATTCTATTTGCGATTGCCTTAATAAATACTTTGTAGGCAACGGACAGTAAGCTGATCAGTCTATATTTTTGAAGTCTTTGGCGTCCCCTTTGTTATGCATTAGAATTATGTTAGGGGTCTTACAAGATTCCGGTACCCTCGAGGTCATGAGGAATTGTCTACACAGATTGGCCAGTTTTTCTAGAACAATATTCCCACCATCCTTCAACAAATCTGCTGTGACCTGATTCTCCCCACCTGCCTTCCCCCTTTACATAACTCCCAAGGCTTTCTTTACGTCTTCAGGCGTTACTTGTGGGATTTCAAGTTCCGCTAGGCTATTCTCTCTTCCATCATTGTCGTGGGTGCCACTGGTACTGCATAAATCTCTATTGAACTCTTCAGTCACTTGAACTATCTCATCCATATTAGTAATGATAATGCCAGCTTTGTCTCTTAGCGCATACATCCGATTCTTGCCCATTCCTAGTTTATTCTTGTGTTGGTTTTAGGCTTCATCCGTTCCTGAGAGCATGTTCAATTCTGTCTGTATTATACTTCCTTATTTCAGCTGCCTTACGCTTGATGATTACCATCGAAATTTCTGCCAGTTCTACTCTAGCTGTAGGGTTAGAGGCTTTCATACATTAGCGTTTCTTGATCATATCTTTCGTCTCCTGCGATTTAGCCGTAGTTGTCAAGATAGCTTCGTCTTTTCGTATTCGTGAAAGAGTTGCTGCCATGCATGAGTTGTGATGTCATCATCGTCACGCCATTGTCGCCACAAAGTCGTCGTGCATTAGTTGTCATACTTTGGCGTGAGGCCGTCGTAGTTCCATTGTCATCACTCCAGCTTATCCCTTTAATTTTCGACATGACGTCGTCATCACAACATCGTCGTCAAACAATCTACATAATACAGTCGTTGTCACGCCATCGCCTTCATCATATCGCCTTCACACGGTTGTCACCCTATCGTTACCATTACCTCCTCGTCATTGCCTTTTCCTCATGCAAATGTCGTCATACATTTGTTGTATTGTCGCCGTGGGGGTGCCGTTACGATAATTCCATCATCGCCATTTTAACTTAGACATCCGAGTTTTTCCAAGCACTCATCCTCATACCGTTGTCGTTAGATACTCGTTGTCATATCATTGTGTCCATGCCGTTTTCACCATTGTTTTCCACTACAACCTCACCTATTGTCAACAATAGATCATATTCACACTATCAATCAGGTGATAGAGAAATGTGCGGAATATAACCAACCACTATATGTAGCTTTCATTGATTATGAGAAAGCGTTTGATTCAGTCGAAACCTCGGCAGTCATGGAGGCATTGCGGAATCAGGGTGTAGACGAGCCGTACGTAAAAATACTGAAAGATATCTATAGCGGCTCCACAGCCACTGTAGTCCTCCATAAAGAAAGCAACAAAATCCCTATAAAGAAAGGCGTCAGGCAGGGAGATACGATCTCTCCAATGCTATTCACAGCATGTTTACAGGAGGTATTCAGAGACCTGGATTGGGAAGAATTGGGGATAAGAGTAAATGGAGAATACCTTAGTAACTTGCGCTTCGCTGATGATATTGCCTTGCTTAGTAACTCAGGGGACCAACTGCAATGCATGCTCACTGACCTGGAGAGGCAGAGCAGAAGGGTGGGACTAAAAATTAATCTGCAGAAAACTAAAGTAATGTTTAACAGTCTCGGAAGGGAACAGCAGTTTACGATAGGTAGCCAGGCACTGGAAGTGGTAAGGGAATACATCTACTTAGGACAGGTAGTGACTGCTGATCCGGATCATGAGAGTGAAATAATCAGAAGAATAAGAATGGGCTGGGGTGCGTTTGGCAGGCATTCTGAGATCATGAACAGCAGGTTGCCATTATCCCTCAAGAGAAAAGTTTATAACAGCTGTGTCTTACCAGTACTCACGTACGGGGCAGAAACCTGGAGGCTTACGAAAAGGGTTCTACTTAAATTGAGGACGACGCAACGGGCTATGGAAAGAAGAATGATAGGTGTAACATTAAGGGATAAGAAAAGAGCAGATTGGGTGAGGGAACAAACGCGCGTTAATGACATCTTAGTTGAAATCAAGAAAAAGAAATGGGCATGGGCAGGACATGTAATGAGGAGGGAAGATAACCGATGGTCATTAAGGGTTACGGACTGGATTCCGAGGGAAGGGAAGCGTAGCAGGGGGCGACAGAAAGTTAGGTGGGCAGATGAGATTAGGAAGTTTGGAGGGTCAACATGGCCACAATTAGCACATGACCGGGGCAATTGGAGAAGTATGGGAGAGGCCTTTGCCCTGCAGTGGGCGTAACCAGGCTGCTGATGATGATGATGATGATGACAACCTCACCCATTCTCATGATCGTGCCATCATCATACCATCTTTGCAGTTTCATCGACGTCATTCTGTCATCGTCATCCCATCGCCTTCACTACATCGTAGTACCATCGTCTCTGTGCCATTTTACTTATGAATGACTTTGGCAAGAGAGTGTAATAGCTTTGTGATGATAGCTTTAGAAATAGCTTTCGAATGTAGCTGAAACAACGGAAGCCTCAGAGTGACCACTACCAATGTTCAGGAACGTGACTTCAGCAATGTAGTGTATGGCTACATTGCTTGAATTTCATCCAATTATCAACAGCCATCGTGAGATGAGGGGTGCTGTAATTTTTTCTCTAGAACTCTGTTCAGTTTATCCAGTTACAATTCATACTACACTATATGAAATGATAGTCAATGCAAAGAAAATAAGCTTTTACGTGGTACATATTTTGTATTTACTGGTCATATTATCTATTATTGCTCTGTGTATCTAATCGCGATGCGTTTTGTGCTGAACCGCAAAGCTATTGAGTTAGTAATGTATAATAAAGTTCATCAGTTACGTTCTCTGTTCTCGGTTCATCAGTTCTACTGAGTTGTTAAATTTCTTATTTTTGAATGTAAGTACAGGAATCGTTACTGTCCTGAATATACGTTTCCTTTGTCCAATTTTGTAACAGTAATTACTATTTCGTCTCTTTGTAAACTTTTTAATTGTGCGACGCTTATTCATCATCACCTGATTTCTTTTTAGGTCTAGTGCAGGATGCAGGCTTCTCCCTGCATATAGAATTTCCCCTGCCCTGCGCCAATTGATTCCAACTTCCGAATTTACTAATTTCATCACCTCGCCTATTTTTCTGCCGTCTTCGACTGCGCTTCAATTCTCTTGGCACGCATATTGTAATTCTAATGGTCTACCGGTTATCCATACTACGCATTCGCGTCCTGCCCAGCTCTATTTTGTTTCTCTTAATGTCAGTTAGAATATCGAATATCCGCGCTTGTTCTTTGTTCACACAGCTCTCTTCCTGTCAAGCAATTTCGCGACAAACATTTTTCATTCGATCGCTGTTTGCGCAGTCCCTAACTTGTTCTCGAGCTTCTTTGCTAACCTCCAGATTTCTCCCCCATAATTAAGCACTGGTAGAATCCATTGATTGTACATCTCTTAATTTCATGATAGCGGTAAGCTCCTACTCAGGATCTGCCAATGCCTGTCATATGCTCTTGAACCCATTTTAATTCTCTAAATCACGTTCTCTTATCAAGGTCACCTGTCAATAGTTGACCTATATAAACGTACTCTTTCACAGACTTTAGAGGCTGACTAGCAATCTATGCACTTGCACCCATTTTAATTCTGTAAAACACGTTCTCTTATCAAGGTCACCTGTCAATAGTTGACCTATATAAACGTACTCTTTCGCAGACTCTAGAGGCTGACTAGCAATCCTGAACTCTTGTGCCATTGCCAGGCTATTGCCCACTTTATTTTTATACATAATATTCTTCGATCCCAATCTTACGCTCTCTGTTAAGGACATCTATCCTTTGTCGCCATTTGTCTGCACTGTTGCTGAATAGAACAATCTCATCGGCAAATCGAAGGTTGCTGAGGTATTCGCCGTCGATCCTTAGTTCTAAGCCTTCCCAGTTTAATAGCTTGAATACTTCTTTCACGAATGCAGTGAATAGCATTGGATATATTGTGTTGTAATTCGTCCGCACTTTTGCTGAACTAGATCATTTCAACTGCAAACTTTACTCACTGCACATATTTTGACAAGTAGGGTACAATAAACAAATGAGTGAATAAATAAATAAACAAAAACAACTAAGAATTTTCACTTTAGTCAGTTCTAATCACGGCAAATGAAGGCCTAAATGACAGGTTCAATGGGCATTGCGCCCAGTCATTTTCACACCACTTCATTTACTGCCACACGACCGATAGCTTTGTTCACATTCTTGACAGCAGTTTCTAAAACGCGTAGTTTTAGAAAACTACATCCAATCACTTTGAGCGGTCGCAGCACCCCTCCTTCCTATTTCTACAGCAGAATAGATTTTGACACAACCTAGACTAAAATAACGCGTGCAAGCTTTAGTTCGGTTTGACCAGATTACCCAGTTAATTTCTCAAGGCTATAATCTTAACGGTTGCCATCTTCAGTTCGTCGACAGCTACAAATATTTAGGCGTCCATATCACTAATTACCTGTCATGGCAGAAACATATCCACCACGTTATTGACAAAGCTAACAGTTCCCTTGGATTCCTTCGGCGAAATTTCCATCTCGCTCCCGTTCCGTTGAAACTACTACTGTACAAAACATTCGTGCGTTCTAAGCTCCAGTACGCTTCACCGATATGGGACCCGTACTCGTTAACACAGTCCTTAGAATCGGTTGAAAACCACTCAGGTAGGTTTATCCTCTCTAACCACTATCACTTAGCCAGCGTTTCTAGCATGAAACAAAAGCTTAACCTATCTCTCCTTTCTAGTAGACCTAGAATTTCCCGCTTGTGCCTGCTTCATAGAATTTGCTAGACTAATAATGACCTAAATATGGCACTTTTTTAGCCTCCGAGCGATTTCTCATTCGGTATTGATCATCGAACGAATTTTGGGGTGCCTCAGTGTAAAAGCGATGTATACCTCAAAGCCTTCATCCCGAAAACAAGTCAAGACTGGAATCGCCTTCTCGCCTGCATCGTCACTATCGCAGATCATGTCTTCAAGTCGGCTTTCTGTGATCATGTGCTGCCTCATTAGCCATTCTTTTTCTATTGCCACTCCTCTCTATAATGACTGTACGGCCTTGAGAGTAAATAAATGAAATGTAGTGAAATGAAAGATGTAAGGCGTCAACAGACGTAAGAAGCTTTGGTCGCAATGACGACTTGTCAAAAGAAAGAAGTGTATGCAAAAAGACACAAAAGTCCCTAAGCCGGGCAACGTACTATAGTGATTTGTCAAGTACCCGTCCGGAGCTTTGCCATGGACCACCATTCAATGGTGGCTTAACATAGTGACACTAGTCTCCAAGCTACTCTGCCTTAGCGCCCATATCGTGTGTCAGCCACTGAGTGCCATATTATCGCAAAACGACTTGACGTGCTTCAACGCATAGTCGTAAAGAGCTCGTACGGCACATGGGCATCGGCGGTGGTTCTGGTAAAAAATAGGCCGGCTGAATAAGGTTATGCATTGCCTGCCGTCGACTGAACAAGATCCCATGTAAGGACGCCTATTACTTGCCCCATAGAAATTACGCCTTCGGCAGCATGCAAGAATCACAATCTCTCTCCTCGTTAGACAGCACTCCGGCCACTGGCCAGCCATGTCAAAGCCCGATGGCTCTAAAGCAACCTTCCTTATACCCAGGGTGTATATAGATTCAGTGTCATGCCATTCGGGGTCCGGGATGTGCCAGCCACTTTGAACGCATGATTGACATATTATCCGTTGCTTCAAGTGGAAAACGTGCCTCTAGTACACGGACAATGTTGGGATATTTTCCCATAAGCGTTGGACGGATATAGAACGTCTCCAAACTATCCCCAGATGCCTCATCGCCGCTCTCCTACAGCTCAATTTATTGAATTGTTGCTTTGGCGCTCGAAAGCTGGTTATTCTCGGCCATGCCATCTCCCAAGATGGCGTCCTTCCGGATTCCAAGAACTGCGTGCAGTTCTTTTCCTAAACGTTTCCTCGGCCTTAACTCATGCTTGCGATATTTCATCCGCAATGTCACCTAAATTATAGTGCCGCTGACTGATCTTCAACGCTGGAGTCCTGACAATGCACATCCCCAAACTATAATGCCTTTTTAGGTCACCTTCAATCTTGCGCCAGTTCTATACACTCCACGCAACTGATATTCACAAGGACGCTAGCGGCGTCGAGCGAGGTATTGGGATTGCCCAGCTTAAGCGCGGTTTTGCCGAATACGTCCTTGCATATGCCAGCCCTACGCTCACCAAAGGCGAAGTCAACGAGTCTGCTACGGAAACGCCCTACCTAGCCACGACAAGGGCCTTTGGGAAGATCCACCCTTACTTTCGCGGACGCCCGTTTGATGTGCTTACAGACCACAATGCAATATGTTCTGATGTCACATTCTGATGCAGAGGCTTCATCCTACTCGCCTTTCCAATATAAGCTTGTGTCCACGTCTGCGTCTCTCCACAAAGCGCCTTCACTCGACATCATCCACATGTCGCAGACAATCGGAAGAATCCCTGAATAGCTTCCCTTGTGCACTTGTGTGAAAAAAACGTCACTCGCTCTCATGCGAGAAATGCGCGTCAAGTGCGCCGCTTCGTTCTTCATGACAGTTTGATATACCAACGCAACTACCTCTCTGAAGGCGGGAATGGTGATTGGTTATTCCCTGCCATTTACACTCAGACATATGCGCCTCCTTGCACGCAGATTTTCACTGCACACATGCTATAGTGTTGACGACACACACGCAGGTCGGACTCCGCTACTATTGGCGGGATAAGTACGGCTTCGTCCGCCGCTACGCCTGTTCCTGCCTCGCTTGCCAGCGCCGGAAGAATCTTCCTTGCCGTTCCCACTCCATTATCACCGTTGCCTTGTCCCACCCTCCCTTTTGATCACGTCAACATTCACTTGCATGGACGCCTCCTGATGGCAACTCCTGATGACAGCGCTCAATAATTGTTGTCATGGATAACCTCATGCGCTATGCAGAGACTTCACCATTGTCATCGGCATCGGCTAGTGATGTTGCCTCTTTCATTTTACCCCACATAATGCTGCGACATGGGTGCACCACATGAGCTGCTCAATGACTGAGGACGGGTACTTATATCGGACATCCTTGTACCAAGTTTAAAGGCATGGAGTCTTGTTGACCTGACCACTACGACTTACCACCCTGAAACAAATAGTATGAAAGAACAAGTTAAATTAACATTGCGCGATATGCTGCTAATGCAGGTCGCTTGCGATCACTCATTATGACACCGTGTTGTTCCCTTTCGGACTTACGTCTCTAATATTTCTACGTAGATCACGATGCGTTGCTTACTTCTTGGGTTTGTGTCCACAACGAACGCGAACCTGCCTGCACGCTAGACATCACAATTCCTTACCCCCCTGGTGTAAGTGAGTAGAAGACAGTTTCCCAAGCTATAACATCCTTTGAGAAGTGTTGCCAGAGTCACGGTTCCCTCACTAGTGCTGATCAGCAGAGCCAATAACATCATAGACACGTCTCAAAGCCCTCAGCGTCGTATATCCACGTCTAACATGTGTGGCGCTGGATTACTTCAGCTAGCCTTGGTCAGTCGGCAAAAGCAACTTCGAAGTACCGCTCCCCGTACCATGTTGTCAAGCAAGATTCGCCCGTGGCGTATAAATACATCGTCGAACCGCTTGAGCTCTCTCTTGAGAAATGACGTCGATCGCGTGAAATTTTGCATTGACCACCCAAAGCTTTGCAAACAAAGCAAAGGAGGGGAAGTAAATGTAATGAAGACCAGCGCTACTCATAGATGCGTAGTGGGCTGATCATGCAGAAAGTACACGTCGATTCAGAAGCTAAAGACTAGGGCAAGTTTCTGGGATTGTCGGGTTGCATGCTATGACTACGTCTATTTTAAGCAGGCTCTCTGCTCAAAGGATCTCTACGTTAAAGACATTCATATCGCCTCCTCTATCTGAAGACTGCGGTTGTGATGCTAATGTCCCGGAAAGTTCTTGCTCCTGGTTGCTTGTGTTCAAGGTCCCTAGGGAGGCAGTACTGCTATTGGCAGGGACATCGTTTCCTATACCGTCCCTTTATGCTTATTATTAAAGGAAAAAGCCATATATGTCTCCTTACAAGAAAACACATCGCCGTCACTCCTGGCGCGACCGAGAGGTGGTCATCAAAATGCGTCATCAAGTGGACGCACGGCGCAGAGTAGAAGCGGAGGGGCGCCGCATATCGTGTGACCGGGAAGACGTTCCTGTGAGGCGAGAAGGCATCGCGCTTCTGAAGACGAGGTGCTCAGCCTCCGGCGAGCCAATTGGGCTTTGGATTTAATCCAAAGCTAATTGGACTTTGGAAGAAATCTGTTCGAAATCACTTGTTCTACTCGATGAATTCAACGAAAGCAAAAGGAGCAGCAACAAATTTGTCCACACAGTCTACCATGATCTAGGAGTTCTACTCGTAACCCCACGCACAGTGATCACGATTTAGAATAACGTTCATTGACCTCGCGTTTTATACCCAGAACGCTTCCAGAGACGTAGAGTGCTTCTCTACGTACCTGGCTACGTATAAGTCCATGCCCGTATCCATCGACCCCATTCCACCACAACCGACACCAACTCAATCACTATGACTGAAGGACTAGACTTTGGTCATATACTCGTATCCGACGAAGACATTGCCGCTAGAGAAGATGCAATCATGAAAACCGACCTACCGTTAACATAGAAGATCTCAAACTCTCTTCGAAGAACAACTATGTCTACGTAATTCTGATCGCCACTTGCCACCACGGTTATTCTCACCACTCATGCAGCATGATGATGCGCAGCCTCGATTCTGACTATTCCCTTCGCAGCAGAGAGGTCAAGGAGATAAAAAAACAAAAACAAATAAACGTTGGTGCACAGCCCGACTTGTGTAACCAGAACGAAGCTGTCTACTTGATTCGATCAAACGTTTTCCAAACTGCACTGTTTATAAACGGAATATAAGTAAGTGATCTGGTTGACACAGAAGCTTCTGTGAGGCTGGTTAATCACACCATGGTAAAGGGGTAAAGTTAAAGCGGTAAAGGTTAAGAGCTATGTTGGATCATCTCCAATACTGCATACCTGGACGACAGTCAATATAGATTTGGCTGGGGAGGACTTCACAGTAAAACGCTGGCTATGTGTGATGTCAAATTCTTGTTTGTACTGTCAAGACCTGACATGAAGAAGCTAAGAATGAACATTTCTCCGAAAGATGAAGTTACCCTAGACTGCCTTGTTTCAACTGTCGAGGCACCAACACAGATGAGGACTGCCAAATGCGCTACTGATATATGGACAGTTTTTCCCGGACATATATGCCTCAATACATATCCACGTGCAGCTTCGGTACCTGAAGTACCTTTTGAACGCCCTTACACGACAATTGTATGGAAAAGAGCCTACAGGATTTCTGTTGAAAAAAAAAAAACATAGCTGAAATAATAGATACATCAAATGCTGAACGCTAGAAGAATAGGGCACTCAACATCACCTTTCGCGTCTCCCATAACTATCGCCCCTATAGAAGATGGTTCACTGAGACTGTATACTGATTATCGGCAAATCAAAACCCAAACAGAGCTGTATTTATTCCCTATGTATTTGATTGGCGACACTATTTATGATACTGGAGGATGCCGGTGGTCCCCACGAATCGATTTTTGCAAAAGTTACTGACAGGTACTCCTCCAGGAAAAATCATAGTACACGGCATTTATAACGCCATTTGATATGTATGAATACAACAGTCTGCCATTTTGTTTGAAGAACTCGGGCGCTTAGTTTCAGTGCATGATGAACGGTGCACCTAAAAATTTCATAGGAGATTTCTGCAATGTTTATGTCGATGACATCATCATTTACTCTCCTACCGAGGAAGAGCAGTGTTCCCACATACCTATTGTACTATAAGCATTGAGCAAATTACATATCAAGATGAACAAGAATAAAAGTGAACTCTTTCAGAGAAAGGTCGTGTTCCTTGGCAGAGCCCGGGACGGCTTCAAGAAAGCGAAATAGGCAAAGTCCGTTCCACAAATTAAGGAACTGCATAAGCCCTATGATGTTCACTCGCAGCGTGTGCTCTTAGGACTGGCAGAACATTTAGGGCGTTTATTAAACACTTTGCGGCAATATCCAGGTGTCTTACAAGGCTCACTCAAAAGGAAGATTCATTTGTGTGGAACGACGAGTGCGACCACGCATTTAAAGAACCGTTTGCGCGCAATATCTTCAGATAAAATCCTGATATTACCCGATTTTGCCAATCCCTTCTAGCTCTGCAGTGACACGTCCAATTATGGCACGAGAGCAGTGTTATACCAAAGAGATTCAAACCAAGACCAATTCCACCAGTAAAAGGTCATTCGCCCTCACTCCTATACGTTTTTTCAAAAGTGGAAGCAAATTACACGACCACAGAAAAGGAGGCCTTAGCAGTAGTGCGGGCGTTACGATACTTCAGGAGTTTTCTGGAGGAACATCCGTTCAAGCTTTTCTCGGACAGTCAGGCTTTGACATATCTTCTGAGCCTTACACAAACAAAGGGAAGACTGGTAAGATAGATTAGCGAAATTCAGCAGTTCGCTACTGATATTAGCCACAGACCTGGTGAAAAGCTAACTAACGCAGACGCGTTATCAAGATTGCACATACGGCCAATATACAACTATCAAGGGGCACACGTCGCAAGTGTCTGGGAAGACACTGAAAATCTAAAATTATACGACGGGAAGCTTGTTGTCCCTCAAAGCTGCACATCTAAAATATTTCGGCTCTACCATGACAGTCCGCACCCAAGAAGGCATGATGGACTTTGCCTACGTACTGAAAGGTTCTGAAATGTTTTAGGTGGAAAAAAGCCGATGTAGAGGAGTACGTCAACACTCGACATCACTGTCAGACTATCAAATTCAAGCTCCACCTAAAACGAAACGGGATCGTCATTCCTGTGTATTCAGATGTGCCATTCGAAGTCGTTCATCTTGATTACGCTGAAATCAAAAAGAAAGGGGAAGGTGTGTGCCAGACTCAGTCTTCTACAGCGGCTATGAACCAATGCATAAAAATTGTGGCAGCCAAATCCGAAAAAAAGATGCGAACAGTGTCATTGAAATAATGGAAAGAGAGGCATTTAGACACACAAAGGTGATCATCTCTGATAATTGGCGTTCATTCCGTAGTGAGAGAGTCCATTGGTGCGCAGAAGAAAAGGGCATCATTTTGAAGTATTCAGCACCATACCACCCCGAAGGAAATGCCCTAGTGGAACGCCGAATACGTGACATGAAGACCTTCACTTCTGTATGCGCAGAATTTGATGGAAGAGGGAAGCGTGCTCCTGAAGCAACCGTTAGGCATCACAATCAATCTCACGCAGCTGGACTAGGCTGTAGTCTTCAGTTTGCTCCCTTTGAGAAGACAACGTGGTTACCAGCAGATCCCTCAAACTTGGCATTGTAGGTAAGATCCATATTCCAGAAAGCAGGAAACCATCCGAGGAAGGCAATAGCTATACACGTGCAATGAAAAAATACTACGACTCGTGTCACGCAACTAACATGCCCATCATACAACCTGAAGACATGATGCTACTACGAAAAGGTCATTATGGTTCGAAAAATGCTTTCACAAGCCTTTATGGTGTCCTCGAAACGGTGAAGCAGCAAGGTCTACTGGAGTCGGTGCACTTTGTAGGAGCAGCAGGCGAAACAGAAGTAAGAAATGCAGGTAACCTATTTTCTTATCATCTACGGAAGCTTGTCAATAAAATACCCGGAGGATGTAATCGTCCTCTCAAAAGAAGAAGGGGAAGGGAAGAGAGAGAAGAAGAAGATGATGAAACGTAAACAGTAAACAGTTTTTCAATCTCGGGTCCTTTATTTTACAGCAGTGGCGGTTTTTTAGGCTCTTATACCGTCATGCTATATCTACCATTAGCATTGGATTGCTGAATTGATATATTATGAAGATTTCTGGACGCACTTTTGAGTTATCTGACCATTGTGCCCATAAACCCTTCACATCATCATCACCTTGATCATCAGATGCACCTCACCACAACTCCCTTCGTCTTTGCCGTTCGCCATGTTGAACGCAAACGAACCTGCCCAGTCCACAACGCCCGTTCACCCAGACGTTCTTGTCAGATGCTACACTTGCACTCCTAACTGCAAACAATGGTTGCGAAGCTACGGGTGAAAAATGGTTTAGAATCACTTAGCAATGACATCAAGAAAGCCAGAGGAAGTACTGGGTTAGGAATTGAGTAGGTGACAAGCAGTAACATTAGGAACTATTTTAAACATGGACTGGAATATTTCTTTAAGGCAGCAAGGTAAAATTCATACAAGAGTTTATTTATAGTTGGCATGCAATGACGACTCTATTTTATGTTATCAATCAAAGGATAAACTTTTTTTCTTGTGCGGCGCGCTGGGCTGGTATTTTCGGCCTATTATTAGGTATCTCTCTTACTGGCGGTGTCTTGCTCGGAAAAATTTGTTTGAATTGAGATATCCCAAGATCGGCCGTGATAGCGTATTGGATATAGTGCTCTACTACTAAGGCTGAGAGTGCGGGACTGAATGCCGGCCATGGCGGTCACATTTCGATCGGGACGAAATGCAAAGACGCCCGTGCGCCGCGTATTTCCTATACATTAAAGAACCCGAGGTGGTCAAAATAATCCGGACTCCCTAACAACGGCGTGGCCCATAATGAAATGCTGGTTTTGGGAAGTCAAAAATCAGAAAAAGAGAGAGAAGAATATATCAAATGTTTACCTATCGCGCAGAGAAGGCGATGTTCGCTCCATCATGATTCAATGTGCTTCGTCGTAAGTGTTGACTTACACCCTCCAGATAATTACCTGTTCTGTTGCCTTCGTGTGGATTTAGGAACAGTGTCTTCGAAATTTAACGCGCATTGCTTCTTTCGGTATTCAAAGAAATATACATTCTGTGTAATGGCACGAGGGTGAGAGTCACACTGGTGCCGTTTTGGTGCGTCACGCTCCTCCCTTGCTGGCTTCACGCGCCGGTGGAGTTCATTTGTAGGACATTTGAACAAACTGATCGAATTGTAGGAAACAAAATAATTGTTGCAAATATGCCCACGTTTTTACACCACTTTTTGGCTGCGTAATATGGCTCCACTTTTCATTTTCGACCCTTATAAACGTTATATCGACAAACCGATGATGGTAAGCCTGGTGGATGGATGTTATGAGTGTCCCCTTTGGAACGGGGTGGTGCTTTGTGCCACGAAGCTCTTGCTGTTATACTGCCTAATCTCCTGCCTAGGTTAAACAATAAAAAAGAGGATACACTATGAAATCCCACAACCAAATTTTCTGATCCCCTATTGTAAAGTGTGCCTTTGTACAACTCCGTCTTTTGTCGTTTCCTTACGTTTCTTCCAACAATCCTCCCATCGCCTCTTACTAATGCCTACTGCGGACATCCTTACTTTTCCAGTGCTCTCGCTGAACCCAAGCGCTTCAAGGAGGCCAGTGGTGCCTAAATCGACCGCTGGGTAGACGTCTTCACATTCTAATAAAACATGCTCCATAGTCTCCCTACCTTTAACTCCGCAAGCACATGCTTCTTCTTCCGTCTTATATCTCGCTTTATAGCTGCGTGTTCTGAGGCATACCGATCTCGCTTCGAAAAGTAATGAGCTTCCTTTTGAGTTATCGTAAATTGTTTCTTTCCTGATTTCGTTTTTTCCTCTTAAGTAGTTACTCATGGCAGGTTCCTCTCCACTGCCGCCACCCATGACATTATTTCAGCCTCTCTGACTTTCCGCTTGACCTTCTTTGTTGCTGCGTTGCCCACCCTACGGGCCACATACTTGCTGGTAAGCTTCCTAGTTCTTTTCCTCCACTGTGAATGTTTTCCTGTACAGATACCTGAACACTCTACCAGCCCATAACTTTCTTCCATATTCCTCAGCTGTTCTTCATACTCACTTTTACTGCGAGCTTTCCTCACTTCAAAAGTAGTGCAGCCCATATAATCCTGCACAGCTTCATTTGCAGTCCTCCCATGAGCGCCCAATGTGAGGCGACCCACTGACCTTTGGTTCCCGTCAAGTCCTGATTGTACCCCTGGTTTAAAGCAAACAACCGCATTTGCAAAAGTAAGTCCTGGAACCATTCCACCTTTCCACATACCTCGGAGGACCTCGTACCTATTGTATCCCCATAGCGCTCTGTGCTTCATTATGGCTGCATTTCTCTTCCCCTTCAGTGTTATTGTTTTTCCTGAGTTTCCAGATATATATTGCCTTCATTTGTCCATATACCACGGTATTTATTTTCTGTTACCCGAGGTATTTAATGGCCCTGTATCTCCACTGTCTGTTCGTTGTTTTCTCTTCACTGATCAGTGGGTGATGAAGCGCCATGTTTCGAAAATATGAGGTTTTCTAAAAGTTTCAGTACAGGTAAAAATACGCCTTCACTTCCTTGACTGCGGTATACCTTGAGTACCGCGAAGCTTTCAAAAGTATTCAATGCTAAGGTGCTGAGCTGTAAGTTATATCAAGTTATATTGTGTTTTCATCGTATCTAGTTAAAAGCAGACATTTCCCATTAAAGGTAATGTGGCCTATGATAAAGGGCATGATATATGAAATGGTTGGTTAATAATTTGCTAGAATAAAATTGACATTTTCAAGTTTTTGCACCTGTGGAAGCTAAAATTGGTACGTGGTACGAATGGCGAAGAACTGAGAATCACCAAATCTGTGATTCCCTGCAGCTGAAGTTAGTGTGTGACATAAGGACACGGAAAAAAGTGAATCAGCATTGAATGCTTGGAAAGTATTCCCACTTTCCTGACAAAGCCAAGGGAGGCAGCAATTTTACTATACGAGATTATGGGGCCCATCTTGAGGGCTTGCTGTGCTTAGATGACAATTGTGTGCTTACACAGCAATTGCCCACGACCTGCTTTCTCTCTATCTAAGTGTTGAGAGCAGGCACGCGGTTGATATTCTTGATTACCATTATGACGCAAACTATGCACGTTGTCGATTTTTTTTATACATTTATTTGTACATTTATTTCGTCATTCATCATTAGTAAAGAAGGAGGTCCCGGAGTTACAAGAACTGTCAGGGGGACCTCCTATTAGTAATTTATAGTAGAAACACAATTATTGTGTTTCTACTGTTAGGTGAAAGAAAATATTTATCGAATTCCAAAAATACAGATTCAACGTTAGGGCAAGAGAAAGATAGATCATGGCGATGGTATTATGGATGGTTATCTTGGACAAGAATTGCTGAACTACCATACCGAACATCCTTACGGACACATACTTCCATTGTATATCCGGGTATACCAAATAGCTTGCTATCAGCGCTTGTGAACTATACTTCTGAGAGGCAAATGATAGTGAAAGGGTTATTTAGATTAGAAAAGAAATCTATCATGTTATCATAGTTCTTTGCGAGGCTACGTATGTTGAAGTGTACCAGGGATTTATTGGTGAGCCTGCTGTTATTTAGTGAACGTTTTAGTTCTTCTGAAGAAAAATAGATTGTTTGGAATATTTATGTGATTAGATATAAAAACGGAAGGCTTGGACAGCTACGAGACGATTAGCGAAAGGTCGCGTGTGCTAGAAATAACGTAGAAGCAGCCTCCTTCTGTCTTTTGTGCTTTGATGCGGCAGTTGTCCGTCCATAGAAATTTCCAGTTGTGCTGCTTTTTTAGTTCGAGAACTTAAGCAAACAGACGTTTGTTGTCTTTTGTTAAGTGGTCGTTAATAAAGACCTTCGCCTCTGCAGACGGAGGGAAGCCGAGAGTAGTAGTGTTTAGTCGTGCCTTTCGGGCCTTATTTACGAAATCAGCCTTCTTAGTGCGGGAACAGAAGCGTGCAATTATATGTTTATCCTTGTTCGCAGGGACGCGGTGAACAATGTCTATGTCAGATGGTGCCACAGGGCAACCAATCTTGTCGCCGATTTTTTGGAGAACAGCGACACAATTCTCGCCCAGTGTGGACGGCACACCCTGGATCTCGACATTGTTTGTACGAGAATACTGCTCGAGGTCAGCTACCCTTCTACCCAGCTTTTCGTTTTCCTTTGTCAGTGTTTCCTTTGCCAGGGCGTCAACATCGCGAGCAAGTTCTGCATTTCTGGGCATTGCTAAAAAACCGCGGGAGTAACCTTGGCAGCAGCAGGCATGACAAAATAGAATAGAAGACATTGAGAAACGCTGTGAGTGGGATGCGGAACAAGTGTGTGAATGTTCTATTTTATTTCCCCTTCTTACGAACATACTCGTAAAAGCGTTTCGGAACTTTAGAAGCCTATAAACTGAACCACACCGGAAGTTTTCTGTTGTCTTGAAATATGGTCTCGTGCCCCAACGAATTAATTTGGCGTAAATCTGGTGCGTTTTACCATCGCTGTGGCGAAAATTTACGGCGTTTCTAAAAAATCCACAAACCTTTGTAACTGAATTTTGTGCTATCTTTTCGAATTTCTGGTGAGAGCTCTAGGTAAAAAAAAATTCGGCATTTCTTAAATATAATTTGTTACAAACCAATATCATACCTTGCTTCATAAAAAGCTTTAAAAATCTTTACTAAATTTTTCCTTGCGCTTCTCAAGCGTAACCCGCGTCGCACGCGGCGTACTGCGTGAACCGAACAAGTCCACTTGCCTATACTTAGTAAAACCTTGGGGCAGGCTATGAGTGTTGTTTAGATAAAGGTGGATGCGGTTAAGTACGCTCTTTGTAAGAAATTACATATGCCAGCCATATCCAGTAAAAAGACTATTTTAAAAACTGCGCACAATTTTGCCCATTCTGATGGCAACAAATACGTAGTCACTAAAATTATATGTAGTGAACATAGGCAAGCATTTTGGTTCTGGTCCGTTCGAAGTTTCAAGTGTCGGGGTAATGTACGACTTTGTGGGAGGCCAAGCTGCAAAGAAATGCCCATATAAGGTATTAAAGAAACGACGGACTACTGGACTGTGTTCACTTGACCCTCTAGACTGCAATGTTGTTTATATGATGAGAAGCGCGTTTAACAATTTACAAGGTACGTTCGTTTTAGAAAAAATTCTGCATTTTATGCACCATTTCTCCTCCTTCATGCCCTCAATAATCGGTCATTTACTTCTTGCAGAGTTTTTGCGGCATTCTATTCGTTTCATTCGGTAAATTTCTAGCGAATACCTATAGCATGTCTGGTACCACTGAGAAGTATACCTTTGCTTCAAATTTCTAGCTACTTATACCCTAATGTTCTCCTTCGTAGTTATGTTCAGTTGCCGTGAAGTTAGGAAACTGGATAGTACAAAACGAAAGTGTCACCGAAGTGATCGAATACTACACCTTTCTTCATATATTCAAAAACGGGATTATGCGCTGACAATGAACCACGCTTTCTTAAGGCATTATTATTGGAATAAAATTATCTTTCTCATGTTTACTCACATGCTTCACTAAAGCACTTCATATATTTTGCTATTTCTTCCACAACAATGTGTTGTGGTGGATAACTTTCTCTGCCAAAATCCGTTCATACATTATTTAGTACAAAAAGGAAGGTCAGAGAAAAAAACTGATAAGGCTGCACCTTTGACTTAACTGGCATGCCTCGCATGTGCACAAGAATGCGCAATTAGCGTTGAAGCGTCCGCAGTATGAATATTTATTCGCTATTGCATGCACAGTAATTACTTGGAGCAGACCTTTTGCGCTTTCAGATCGCGGTACAAGAAATTAGCTTCACGCTCTCTGTTATTTACATTGCGAAATAGTCTGCGCTATATCACGATCATGGGAAATACGAAATGAATCAATATGACCCTCTCCCTACATAGTTCGCGAACGACTAATGAATGTAGTGCACTGATTTATTTATTCATTTTCTCTCTTGCACTACACATAAGAATACCATGGAACTATTTATTGGTCACCGCACATTGTGCGACCTTCCATTTAGAAGTTTTCTATAACTTTCTAGAAATGTTTTTGCTATAGCAGTTGTAGTCTGAGAACTCTATATGGGGAGTAGCTTTTAGTAAGAACTTCAAGAGAAAAGAATTTTTGACAGCATCGTGATACATGAACAATTGAAGACTCACCGCTCATGCATATCTACTAGCGATTTTATTTGCGAGTTTTCTCTAGCGTTTTTAGGATCCGAGATACAGGTTTCATTTTCCTAGAATAACATGGCTGAAGCATATGGTTACAAATTTGAAATATTGTTGCCGAAGAGCCAGCCTGGTATTTCTATAAGACAGCAGTGGCTCCTAAATGACTCTATCTAGCTTGAATTTTTTTGCAATCTTTCCTGCATTCTATAAGGTCTGTTGCATGTTTTTTGTCTCTTCTTGCGCCGTATTCGTTTTTGCTATCTTCCAGCGCATTGTCCTTGTGCTCATCATCCAAATATAACAAGTGATGTGAGTGACCTGAAAAAAAAATCGTATTCGTTCTGGCTTATACGCCACCACTGCACAGGTGCAGTCGTGGCGTAAAGGTAGAGCATCCGCGTCACGTGCAAGAAGGCAGTCGTTCGAATCCCGTTGCCGCGTAATTTTCCACCAGATTAAAAAAAATTCGCGTGCTGATAAAATTGCATAAACGGGCCTGGAGTGCGGCCTGATCCCGGTGACCACAACCGGTAATGCACTCCCTCACCAGAGCAGGATTGCCAACCCTAGTGCAGTACTTGGCCACAGCCTCCTATATGAATACAACAATGAAACCCCTGCCCTCAGTCCCCAGCAGCTGGGAAGCATCTGACCACGGCGGCGGTCAGACCTGCGACGCAGCAGACGGTGTTAAGAATCCCTGGATCCGGACCGGCCGCCATTGGAATCATAACGTTCCAATGTTTAGCGCTAGAACGTTATCTTGTGAGGTGAGTCTATCACTGCTATTGTAGGAGTTAGAGGGCAGTAAATGGGATATAATAGGGCTCAGTGAACTTAGGAGGACAAATGAAGCACATACAGTGCTAAAACGCGGCCACGTCCTTTGCTACCAGGGCTTATCGGAGAGATGAGAACTAGGAGTCGGATTCCTGAATAATAAGAATATACCTGATAACATACAGGAACTCTATAGCATCAACGAAAGGGTGGCAGGTCTTGTGAAACTTAATAATAGGTACAAATTGTAGGTCGCACAGTTCTACGAACCTACATCTAGTCATGATGACCAGGAATTTGAAAGCTTCCATGAAGACGTGGAATCGGCGATGGGTAAAGTCAAAACAAAATACACTATACTGGTGGCGACTTCAGTGCCAAGGTAGGCAAGAAGCAGGCTGGAGAGAAGTCAGTGGGGGAATATGGTATAGGCATTAGGAATAGCAGGGGAGAGTTATTAGTAGACTTTGCAGAACAGAATAATATGCGGATAATGAATACCTTCTTCCGCAAGCGGGATAACCGAAAGTGGACGAGGAGGAGCCCGAATGGCGAGACTAGAAATGAAATAGACTTTATACTCTACTCTTACCCTGGCATCATGCAAGATGTGGACGTACTCGGCAAGGTGCGTTTCAGTGACCATAGGAAGGTAAGAACTCGAATTAGGCGAGACTTGAGGAGGGAACGGAAGAAACGGGTACATAAGAAGCCGATCAATGAGTTAGCGGTAAGAAGGAAAATAGAGGAATTCCGGACCAAGCTTCAGAAAAGCTATTCGGCTTTAACTGACGAAGATGACCTTAGCGTTGAAACGATGAACGACAACCTTATGGGCATCATTAAGGAAGGTGTAATAGAAGTCGGTGGTAACTCCGTTAGGCAGGATAACAGTAAGCTATCGGAGGAGTCGAAATGTGTGATCAAGAAACGCCAGTGTATGAAAGCCTCTAACCGTACAGCTAGAATAGAACTGGCAGAACTTTCGAAGTTAATCAACAAACGTAAGACAGCTGACATAAGGAAGTATAATATGAATATAGTTGAACGTGCTCTCAGGAACGGAGGAAGCCTAAAAGCAGTGACGAAGAAACTAGGAATGGGCAAGAATTAGATATATGCGCTAAGAGACAAAGCCGGCATTATCATTACTAATATGGATGAGAGAGTTTAAGTTGCTGAGGTGTTCTATAGACATTTATACAGTACCAGTGGCACCCACGACCATAATGGGAGAAATATTAGTCTCGAGGAATTTGAAATCCCACAAGTAACAGCGGAAGAAGTAAAGAAAGCCTTGGGAGCTATGCAAAGGGGGAAGGCTGCTGGGGAGGATCAGTAACAGCACATTTGTTGAAGGATGGTGGGCAGATTCTTCTAGAAAAACTGGCCACCTTGTATACGCAATGCCTCATGACCTCGAGCGTACCGTAATCTTGGAAGAAGGCTAACATAATCCTAATGCATAAGAAAGCGGACGCCAAATATTTGAAAAATAATAGACCGATAAGCTTACTGTACGTTGCCTGCAAAGTATTTACTTAGGGAATCATAAATAGAACCAGGAACACCTTCGACTTCTGTCAACCAAAGGACCACGCAGGATTCCGTAAAGGCTACTCGACAATAGACCATATTCACACTATCAATCAGGTGATAGAGAAAAGTGCGAAATATGACCAACCCTTATAGATAGCTTTCATTGATTACGAGATAGCGTTTGATTCAGTGGAAACCTCAGCATTCATGGAGGCATTATGGAATCAGGGTGTAGAGGAGCCGTATGTAGAAATACTGAAAGATATCTATGGCGGCTCCACAGCCACCATAGTCCTCCATAAAGAAAGCAACAAAATCCCAATAAAGAAAGGCGTCAGGCAGGGAGATACGATATCTCCAATGCTATTGACAGCGTGTTTGCAGGAGGTATTCACAGACTTAGATTGGGAAGAATTGAGGATAAGATTTGATGAAGAATGCCTTAGTAACTTGCGATTCGCTGATGATATTGCCTTGTTTAGTAACTCAGGGGACCAATTGCAATGCATGCTCACTGACCTGGAGAGGCAAAGCAGAAGAGTGGGTCTAAAAATTTATCTACAGAAAACTAAAGCAATGTTTACCAGCCTCGGAAGAGAACAGCACTTTACGATAGTTAGCGAGGCATTTGAAGTTGTAAGGGAATGCATCAATTTAGGGCAGGTAGTGACCGGGGATCGGGATCATGAGATTGAAATAATGAGAATAAGAATGGGCTGGGGTCCGTTTGCCAGGCATTCTCAGGCCTTGAACAGGAGGCTGCCATTATACCAGTACTCACGTACGCGGCAGAAAGGCTTACGAAAAGGGTTCTACTTAAATTGATGACGACGCAACGAGCTATTGAATGAAGAATGATGGATGGAACGTTAAGGGACAAGAAAAGAGCAGATTGGGTGAGGGAACAAACGCGAGTTAATGACATCTTAGTTGAAATCAAGAAATAGAAATGGGCCAGGGCAGGACATGTAATGAGGAACGAAGATAACCGATCGTCATTAAGGGTTACAGACTGCATTCCAAGGGAAGGGAAGCGTAACAGGGGGCGGCTAAGATTTAGGTGGGCGGATGAGATTACGAAATTTGCAGGGACGACATGGCCACAATTAATACACGACTGGGGTAGTTGGAGAACTATTGGAGAGGCCTTTGCCCTGCCGGGGCGTAACCAGGCTGATGGTGATGATGATGAAGTTGATGGTAATGATGATGATGATGATATAAAACTGATCTTTAATAGCTAAATAGCTATAACACGAATATCGAACCACATCACGCAGTTGAGAATATATTTGTAAACCCAATTTTGAGAACTGATGTAGCATCCGAGAGAGAGCAAAGTTTCGGCAAAGATATTTCATGTATCATTTCCAAATTGAGGTGCGAATTGCCTTTGTTTTGTTGCGGCACGGCTACAATCTGATTACACCAACTGCTTATTAGAGTCAATATTAAGGTGCTTCCTTTAACTCATTGTCAGAACTAACACCCGCACCCATTGACGAGTTTTGCCAATGGGCTGTCTATCCGAGAAGTTCTGTTTGGCTTAGTTTTAGAATTCACTACCACGTTTCTTGCTAACTTTATTTGGCCTACATTGAATGACATCCATCAGGCTCCATTTCTAAGTTTAGATGAGGAACATAGGACATGAAGAAAGAAGTTTGGCACTCAGCTTGCGGTACTTTAGAAAACAAGCCAGTGGTATCTCACATACAATGGAAAGTATATCAAATTTGCACTAATGACTCCCGTGCGACAACAGCTGTCTAAAGAAATTTCAAACCTTGGGTACCATGGATTGAAGCCCATTTCCACATTTCTGTGGACTGTTTTCTCGTATTACTAAAGATGCTTCCACAAAATACATTTTTCGTTTAAGAAGATATGCGTATTCTCGATGTATTTTGCAATTTTAGATTAAAAAGGAGCCTTTGTTGGGGCAGGTATGTGTGTCGTCATTTAATGATTAGGTCACTTCACGAACACAGAAATCTGTGCCATTATTTTACCATTTGCGTTTCACGCCATCAAGGGTAACTACGTGTAGCTATTGAAGAAAGCCCTTTGGCGACCATTTTTCTCACTGATAATGCGCTATTGAGTGTGTTTCACTCTGCAATTTCAAAACATGCATATCTTTATAATTTATCCGCTCCTGTGTGCAATCAAACTTACGTCATATACATTCAGACACCCTGTTTTAAATTATTCAGACACTCACCACGCGAAGGCATCGTTGCGAAGCCTCTAGATAAGAGGCCGTGCCAAGATAAAATAAGTAAAGGGAAGCCGAATGGCAGCAAACGCGACGTACACGACGCGAGGGGCTAGAACTGGCTGGTTGGCAATCGATTTTAAAGGCAGCAGAAAAGCGAATTGAGGACCAAAAAAAAAAGAACAAACGAACCCTAGCGCTTAGTTCCAACTGAGGGTTTATTGAAAAGGGCATCTTCATGTATATTAGGAATCCTCGATAGGGCTAAATGGCGTTGCAATACGGCGCGCCTGTACATTGCTTTATTTATATGAGCATTAATGTTTACGATCATAGATATGAAAATGAAACAACATAATATTTTGTAGCTAAATTGCACGTGAACATTTTCTTTCCACCTCAAGCTACCGGCTCATTAAATCATGAAAGTAATGACAGACTTGCAGGTCAAGTTAAGCAGGAAATGGTGTATCATGGAACCATTAAGCACGTACTCTGAGGATTGCAAAAATGGCGGAAAATAAAGACAAGCGGACTTCGTTGTCCTCTTTCTCCGTTCTTCCTGTAGCTTTACCGTAACACTCCTCCCTTCCCCGACGAAGCCCGCTGGGCGAGTAACTATTACGTCCACTCGGAGTAACGGGAATGACAGCGTTTCAGATCTGAGCAAGCTTTGTCTTCTTAGACCGGTAACAATTACCAACTAGATCAGCAATCAAATAGGCCACATCAATTAGGTGATTGGTGATGATGAAAGCGTGGTGTAACGAGCCAGAAACTTATGGCAATGGCCGCGCTTACGAAGTGGTGTCCAAAGCCGTACTATATCCCCTTTGTCGTACGTTACATTCTTATGACCTGAATCGGAACTGATCTTCGAATCGTAACTGATCCTGCAATGCCAACGTATGGACCCTAGCTATGTGGCATGCTTCCTTAGCGCGGCACAGAGTCTCGGCGATAGAAGAGTCCGCATGTGAAGTAAAAGGTTGAATATTGTCAAGGAAGCTGCGGCATGTTCTGACACAAAGATAGAAATGAGTGTAGCCGGTAGTTTCATGCTTTGCAGTGCTGTAAGCGTATGGGATAAAAGGCAAGATATCCCAATTTTTGTGCCGGGAATCGACGTACATCGAAAAGATGTTGGTCAAAGTTCTGTTAGTGTGCCCAACGAGACCATTCGTCTGCGGGTGATACGGGGTAGCGTGGAGAAACTGGCTAGCACAGAGAAGCAACAGCTCTTCGACTAAGTCGGCCACGAACTGGCGACCACGATCGCTCACAATACCACGACGGGGTCCATGGCGCATTATAACGGAGGACAGGAGGAAGCTCGAAACACCAAGAGCCGTGGCCGTTAGCATCGCTTCGGTTTCAGCATAACGCGTCAGATGGTCGACGCAAGCTATAATCCAACGGTTGTCGTGTGTTGAGCGCGGGAATGAGCCGAGAACATCCACCCGAACCATTTCGAAAGCAGATGATGGTGGCGCCAAAGGGTGAAGTCCGACTGAAACAGTAATATGGCACTTGGATTGCTGGCTCTTCTTACAACTGGCCTCATACTTTCCTATATCCCGTCTCATGCTAGTCCAGTAGAATCGGCCGGGAAAGCGGTGGTACGTTCTATTGAAACCTAGGTGCCAAGCGTAGAGTCGTCGTGCATAGCGCGGAGCTCGTGGGTACTTAAATTCTTAGAGATCACTAAGAGAAGGCGGGCGCCATCAGCCGCATAATTCCTCTTGTAGAGCAGGCCATCTTGAATGTCGAAGGCACTTTTACCTGTTGGTTGAGCAGCTGAGGCGAAGATGGCCTCCTGGCGCGGTCGTCAAACTGCTCTTCCCGCAAAGTGGCCAAGTGGGAAAAAGAATGTGGTCGATGGAGGCGAGAAACTTATCGAAATTATCGGCGTCACGTGCACTTGTTAGAAGAGGGAGCCTCGAAAGATAGTCGGCGTCCGCATGATGTCGACAACTCTTGTAACGGACTGCAAAGTCAAATTCCTGCAAACCTATTGCCCATCGAGCAAGGTGGCCATGGTGGTCGTGGTGACAAACCAACCAACATAGTTGATGGTGATCACTAACGGTCGTGAAGAGCGGCGCCCGTAGGGATTTGGACGGAAACTTCTGGACAGCGAAGACGACAGCGAGACACTCCCCCTCAGTGATGGCGTAATTCTGTTCGGCCTTGCTCAACGAACGGCTGGCATAGGCAATGACATGCTCGGCGTCACCAAAACGCGGCGTCACACAAAATGGCGAAGTATGGGTTCGCAAGATAGCAGGAACTTCGGTTGACGAAGCGAGGAGTCACAATTTGTTGTTCAGGTGAAAGGGTTATTCTTGCGTAGCAATAAAATCAGAGGGTAGGCCGTGTCGGCAAAGGTGGGCACAAAACGTCGGAAGTACGATCAAAGACCCAAGAAGCTCGCGTTGTGACTGCGGTTGTTTAAAGCCGCTAACTGCACCAACCTTTTGTGGATGTGGTGGCATCCCCTTCTTGTCCACTAGATGTCCAAGCACTAGCGCCTCCAGTTTGCGAAAGTGATTTCTTGGAGTTGAGGGTAAGGACAGCTTGTTCAAGGCACGTCAGAACAACGTCCAGTCGATGGTTGTGCTCTGAAAAAGTGCTGCCAAAAATGACGACGTCGTCTAGCTAACACAAACAAGCCTCCCATTTCAGGCCCCGCAGCACCGTGTCCATAAACATTTCAAATGTTGCAGGTGCGTTGCCCAGACCAAACGGCATGAGGCTCAATTCAAACAAGCCGTCTGGGGTCACAAAAGGGGTTTTATCTTTTATCTTGGCTGAATGCATGGGTAGCCAGTAGCCGGATCGCAGGTCTACAGATGGAAAGTAGGACGCGGAATGAATGCAGTCGATAACGTCATCGATCCGGGTAAGTGGATACACATTCTTTTTCGTCACATAATTGAGACGCCGGTAGTCGACATAAAACCTCCAGGACCCATCTTTCCTTTTCACGAGGATGACTGGTGCAGCCCAAGGGCTACAGGAATCTTGGTTGACTAGCATGTCGTTGAATTGTTGCGCGATGATCTTGCGCTCTGACATTTGTCCGCATCAGAGCGCAAGATCATCGAGCCCGTGTATTTGGAACGCGAATTTTGTTAGGTTTCTGCACAAAATCAACTAACGATGCAGGCTTGCTAAGGACGCGGACCAGGGCTTGACGCTTATCTGAATACAGTAACTTTTTGACCATTCTTCAAAAAGGCGACGACTGTTCAGGGACACCGTGGTCAGCCCCGTACTCCCAGGATTCGTGTGACGTGTCATCAGTTAAAGGGCCTATGCTGAGACTGGCATTCACTTCATCAGAGGCAAGTCGCATACCGCTGGGTAGCACAACAGACTGGGAGGCTAAATTTGAGACGCACAGTGTATATGTTCCGCCTGCCACAGAGAGAACGTATGGAGGTACGAGCACAATTTCCTTCACAACCATCGCAGGCACAGGCTCAACAATTGCATCAAATGTATTGACGTCGACACCGCAATCAGCAACTCCAACTCTGGATGAGGAGCGTGCTGGTAAAACAGCATCTTCAATAACCGCGAGAGCACGTGAACAGGTAGCAGGTTGGTTGGCAAGAGCAGACATGAAAAGCTCGCCAATACCGCAGTCAACAGTGGTACCGCATTGTTGTAGGAAATCGAGGGCAGGAATTAGGTTGGGAGCTGATTGAGAAAGAACTGCAAAGTCGGCTTGATACACGTTATCTGAGAAATAAACATTCGCGGTGTACACTCCATTAGGCGGGAACAATCCTTCATTCACAGCATGAAATGCATTAGCGCTATGCCAGCGCAACATCACTTTACGGCCTAGCCGGGTGTTGAAATCCGGGATGACAACGGAGACACTCGTTCCTGTGTCAGCTACGGCCAACGTAGCGACATTGTCCACTAAAACACGAATCTTTTTATGATACATGGTGCCTGGTGGAGAGATAGTGGCGTGTAGTTGATGAAGACTGGCGACCTCACCTCCATTGGTCCCGCAGCCTATTTTCCCGGCTGCGGTGACGTGAGACGTCACCGTGAAAATGGAGACCTGCGCTTCCGTGAAGGCGGCGTCGTCAAGCTCATCACAGAAGCTGGTGACTCATTACGGTAATTCGCCTGGTGGTGTGTCCTGCTATCGGAGTCAGAAGGAGAGCGTGTGTCGTAGCCATGCCAATTGCTACGCCGGTAAAACGTGCGCAGTTCCTCATGGGAAAGTTAAGACGTGAGCCGGCGATGAGGACTAAATCTGGCGACATGACCGCGAATACCCCATTGGAAGCAGATGGCGCTTTCACGCGAAGCACCGAAATTGTCAGTAGCGGGATAACTGGCACAGCCGTCCCACTCTTGACAATTTGAGGGTGTCTGGGTGAGTAACCATCGTGGAACTAGTAATTGGGATGCGCATTTATAGTAGGGTTTGACGCTCTTGAACGAGGAGCGAAGTTGTAGGCGTCTACGGAGGTGGTTTTGATGGACGCCTCAAGAAAGTCGCAGTGAAAAAAGGGCTCTCGCGCCCGCGAAGTCCTAGGTTAAAGCTCTTCGCGCACCAATTGCCGAATAATTGACGCAAGGTCGGATGGAGCTGGTACCATGTGAACTCTGGCAGCGTTAGTTACGTTGGCCAGGCGGCCGAACTTCAGTGTGATACGCCGAGCGTGATAGGTCAATGAGCAGCACAACTTTCCGGTTATATTTCATTTATTTCGCGAGCAGTTTCAGTCGTTTAACAGGCCTTTTTAAAGGCTATGTACTTTATAGCGATACACTCTGTTCATATAAATGGATTAGCTGTGTCGTTGAACTCCGCTGGCCCAAGCTGCCGTACGAGCTCGCTTGATATGACTTGTTAATCATACTACTACATTAGAAACCGAAGTATTCCTTGTTTTCGTAAAGATTACATGTTAGCCCAGATGTGTGCTGCTCTCGTTTATTCCACAGCTTGCTAATAGAAGCCCGGTGCTTGCCTATATCCTTACTGATTGTATAGCGAACAATTCAACCACGCCACTCTTGATTCTTTTAGGTAGTAAACGTGGCTTACGGGCAGCTCAGTGGCTCTATATAGACGTATTACGGGGGAATGGACCCATGCGCTCGATCTCGTTTTACACGTGCCTCCATTGAGTTGGTTAGAGCTGAGTAAGGCTCGTAGCACTACGTTTGCAACATACACCCAAATATCCATGGAAGTAGGGCGGAGAACACTAGCCTTAAAGTAGAAACTCACAGTGCCCATGTGAATGATGCGGGTTGTCGATCAAAGTAACGGCAAGCTGCTTCGATTCCAAGTTCAATTTCTCTGTTTATTATTATATGTGCACCCGTGATCAGAAGTATACGGGCCAGTGAATGCGCGATAAAACCCGTTTTCTGCTGTGTTAGTTAATAGAACTTGAAATTATAGTCTGCAGTCTAAATTTGGCATTACGACTTTTCAAGCACACTCATCAGTTTCTGTTTATGCATTTGTATTTAAAGAGAAATTATGCTTTTTCGCCGACCCTGTGGTCCACATACTTTTGCTCTCGGGCGTACATTTAATTTCGGCGCAATATTTTCTCTTTGTGCTCCTTCGCCTGACCGAGCTGTATAAAATTCTTGAGTTGCCAATGGCCGAAAACATGTCATAATGAAAAACCTAAATTTGCTTTTATTGGTGGTACATAAGTATTGGTAAATGGAATGTGACAAGTGATTCCATATGACCTCTCTTTGACGCTTTTTTCTTCACTTCCTGTCTTTTGCATCTAGTCCAATAAATATCCCAAGTACATTGAGTAATTATTAGTAGAAATGCTGTTTCCACATATGCACTCGAGCGTGTTTCATTTAATATATACACTCCAATAAGATACCCATTAAAGCTGACAGTGGATAAATATCTGTAATAGAGAGCAGTCATGAGTAATTTCTTTGGCTGTACGCCGACAACAGTATAGTCGTACAGCGAAGACCGCCAGTTTATTTTCGCTTGCGTACCTCTTGCACAAAATATGGTTCTCAACAACTACAGGGAATCGACAAAAATCGAAAGAAGACTAGTGCTTGGCGTTTATGTGGATTTTAGGAAAGCATTTGATAATATTCACCATATAACATCGATTGAAAAACTTGATAGCTCTGGCATTCAAGGTCATTGTTGAGCACTAATTAAATCTTACCTAGCAAGCAGACGGCAATTAGTTCAGATAGATATGCATTGCTCAAGTATGAAAACTATTTCAAAAGTAGTTTCGCAGGGAAGTGTTTTGAGGCTCCTTCTTTTTACCGCCTATATCAATGATGTAACGAATATTTACCTAAAAGCGAAATATGTCTTGTATGCTGATGACGCCAGTATATTTTGTTTCAGGAAGAAACTGTACAGTGTAGAGTATGAAACGAACCTCATGCTCTCTAAGCTTAGGGACTGTTCAATAATGAGCCAATTCGAAATTATTAGAAAAAAAACCTAAACCTGTGCTCTTTAGGCCTAAAAATAAGCCAGTGAATGCAAATATTAACATCATCTACGGGGAAAAACGATAGAAATGGTTAATCGTATGAGAACTCTCGGCGTAACGTTTTCGAGTAATAGGCTTTCGGACGAACATGTTGACACAGTCACAATCCAGTTATCTAGGGTCATTGGCATGACGTGGAAATGTAAATCGCTGTTGCCGTTTAAAGTTCAACTTCTGATTTATAACTCGCTTTTTTTATTCGTACCTCTATTATTGCTTATTGGTATGGGGTAGAACTACACTTGTTAATTTGGTTAAATTACTTGTCTTGCAAAATAAGTTTGTTCAGCTGCTCTTCAATGTGCCCTACAACTCCCATACTGTAAACGTATTTCAGGAAGCCAATATAATTTCTTTGTTAAAGTTATACCAGTACAAGTTAACAACTGCATTTAGGTAGGAAGTAAAACTGAACTGCTCCTTTCTATGAGAACTTTGTAACCTTTAACTCAATGACAAATTTTATGTTACCCGTCATAAAGAGATATGGTGGGTGGTCACACCTAGAACAAATTATTTAAGGGAAAAGCTGTCATACGCAATGCCAATGCTTGTAAATAAATATTATAATCGAGGCGTTGATGTCACGCAAATAACGGCACAACTGAGAGACTTGTATGTGCAGGATTTTTAAATTGCCGGTTAAGTGTACATCCTATCGGCTAGTATGTAAATAAAGTTTGTGTATATATATATATATATATATATATATATATATATATATATATATATATATATATATATATATATATATATATATATATGTGTGTGTGTGTGTGTGTGTATAATGTTCTGCGGCATCTTCTTCTTTCATTTGTATTCACCACGAAAACCACGGAAGCTACCCTAGGTATTTTTGACCTAGTCACCGGTGACTGTGTATGTATATGGGTGTGCATGTGTATACGCGAGTAGTTGGGTTCATGAGAGTATATATATGTATAATGCCTTGGTGTTTTCATGTATGTTGTTGCCGAATATTCAGTAGGGGAAGCTGCGGGCCTCCTCAATCTGCCTCTACTGGAGCAGCTTTTACTTGCAGCCTCCACCATGAAGCAGATGGAAATAAAGTTATTCTGGATGGAGGAGGAACTTATTGAAAACGTAGTAGTTTAAATAAGAAACGCTAAATGTATATTGTAGATTACTTATTCCATTATTAGGTAACCATTACAAGAGAACTCATATAAAATATAATATTATTACTTTGTTATAATACAAAAAGGAGTTTTTTATTTAGTTGTAACTTATATTTTGTATTGGTGACTATTGTGACAGCTTTCTTTGTATATGACAATAGTACATGCTGTTGAATTCCAACTAAAGATACGCAAATACTTCATGCCTCTCACATAGCACTCCGCAAGTCTATGCCCACTTCGGGTGGTCGTTTCGGAGCGCTTCAGAGATAGTAATCATCTAGGCGTAGTCAAAAGCAAAGGTGCTAAAACTAGATTTCATTGTTTTCCTTTTCATTTTTTGAGATTGCAAGAATCCTAGTTAGACAATGAAGAAATGCTTCCACCACCACTTTGCGAACATTTCCGAGATTCGTCGGGATTCTTATCACCTGGGCACTTTTTATTATCCATCAGTGCGTTTTTTTTGGTGTTCGCAACGCCATTTAGGCAGTTTTGTACTTGTGGTGTTCTGACTTGCGTACCTCGTGCTCCTAACGATCGAGAGTGAATGGAGGAACGGCTGGAGTATGAGCGAGAAGGAGAGCGACGACGCAGAAGTGAGCGGGGAACGTATCGGGAGGGCGAAGGGGGTGGTTTGATCGTGCTGACAATCATGGCGGAGCGCTGTCGTCGTCATTTGTACCGGGAGTGGTCAACTGTTTGCATACTGTTTGCCTTCTTCCAGTTTTCTGGGAACCTTGCACGGTACAGACACTTCGTATAAAGAGCTGCCATTTTTCCAAGCATTATCCCTTTTTTATGTTTGATTAAATCAACTGTTAGTCTACCTTCTCCTGCCGCTCTTCCTCGTTTCATGTCTTGCAAGGCCCTTCTGACGTCATCGCCAGATATGGGAGGAGTTTCTGTATCCTGTTCATAACTGTTTTTAATTGAGGTATCCTGACTCTTCTGGGCAATGTACAGGTCATTATTGAATTTTTTCGTTGCTTTTACTATATCTTCGAGGTTGCTGATGATGTTACCCTGCTTATCTTTCAGTGCGTAAATCTTTGTTTGCCCTATGCCAAGTTTCTGTCTCACTGATTTCAGGCTGCATTAATTTTGTACGGCTTCTTCAGTCTTTCTCAACATATATTTTCGAATGTCAATCATTTTCGCCTTGTTTATCAGTTTTTACAGTTCCGCGAATTCTATCTTATCTCTTGAGTTTGACAGTTTCCTTTTGGTCGTTTCTTTATTATGTTCGTTGTAATTTTGGAGAGCTTGCCTACTGCTTGGCTTGATGTATTGCCTCCCACTTCTATTGCTGCATCTGACGCCAACCTTGTTACTGCTTCATTCATTATCTCTATATCATCATCATCTCTCTGTTCTAAGGCTGCATATACGTCTGCAAGTACCAGCCTGAATTTGTCTGCTTTTACGCTTAGGTTGACCTGTCTTTTCTCGACCAATTTTACTCTTTCTCTCTGCAAATTGAGTAGAATCGTAGCACTCACTAACCTATGATCGATGCAATTGACCCTACCTATCACTTCTACATCCTGCCCTATGCTGGAATCAGCACAAAATATGAAGTGAACTTCATATCTTGTTTTATGATTAGAGCTTTTCCTGGTCCACTTTCTGTTGCCTATTCCTTTCTGCGGATTCTGCCAACATCTTTCCTCTAGCATTCTTAGAATCGACGCCGTAGTGATCAATTGCTTGTTCACCGGCCTGCTTTTCCCCCACTTTTGTAGTGAAGTTGCCCATTACTAATATATTGAGTTTGTACTTTCTCATCGCTAATTCAACATCTTCATAAAACTTATCTACTTCCTCATCATCGTGAGTGGACGTTTGAGCACAGGTTGTACTACCTTTAATCTATACCTCCTAAGTTTAATACGACTACAGCTGCCCCCTCATTATCAAAGTTAGCTGGCCTCTAGATAAAACGAGTTCTCTTGTCATAGTTTTTGTACGCACGAGGCACAACGTATTACAGTTAAGTGATATATGGCTAGGATCCTGGGATTCTTTCGTGTCCATCGATAGAAAACTACCATCATCAATGGCGTATATCATAAGTATGTCATAACCTCGTAAGGCTGAGGCTAAAAGCACTCAACAAAGTGAAGCGAACAGTGCACTGATTCTTTAGAATTACTCATTGAACATACTCCACAGCACACATTCCAATAAATGCGTAAAACAAGCATCCGAATTACTTACGTTTAGGCACTGGTAATACCAAATGAGAGTACGTACCGGTCTCTACGTACCTTTTGCGGTACTGATTACTGTTGCGCAAGCTGCCGCAGTGTCGCCAGCTTGCGACGTGGGGTGTGACGTCCCTAGCCTTTCGTATATAAAATTAGGAGCCTAGCAACTGATTCAAATATTTGTGGTGCACCACTATGGTCGGCGGCGTGCTCTTAACATTACCATTATTCCCATTTCTACAATTTCTCTGAAATATTACTATTACCAATACTATAAAGCCATAAAGCATTGCATACCCCCCTTAGCAGCAGTAGTGGTGCTTGACATCCACTTTCGCAATGCAAGGATGCAGAGCTTCCTTTCTTCTGGCTAATGCGAGCAGCAAGCATTTACATTGAGCCTTTTGAATTTGTAGAAAAACAATTCTTACACATGACGTCAGCAGAACTTCCTGCTCGACAAACACCATATCCGACTCGTACATACTCCACAAGAGATCCTGCCCATGATCAAGTGTGACATAAGTGAGGCTACGGGGAATTTTTAGGATGCGGATAAAGATACTACTTCTACTAAAATAAGCAAAGTCGTAAATCGTTATGTTGTACCCTATGATTGATTCACCAAGCGATTTGTAAACCATTTTATGAGCATTTGCATCACATAAATGATATAGGGCATTCAAATGAGCGCACACAACACATAAACATCTTGAGAGCCCTTCACGTTTACATTCCATGAAAGCTTGTTGGAGAAATGTGGACACATACACTTTGTGTTTCTTTTGAGTTATCGGCACTCATGAGCATACATCGCAGCGATCAGAGTGAAAAGCTATCATTTTAGCCAAAAGTCATCGGGAGATGGCCTTTGCCAAACTTTATCTGAGGTACACCTTCGGAGACCACGGGCGGAAGAAATAAACCAGCGAAGGGCCACTCAAAATGGATTAGGTCGATTGATGCAAACTTTGGCTTCCTAACAGGTTCCATGGACTCCTTTACGTTTCGTTGGTGGCGCACCTAAAAAGCAAAACCTCACAGAGGCTACCTAGAATAAAGAGGTGTTCTCCGAGAATAAATGCTTGAGGACGAATTTCCAGATACCGTGAGAATGACTTCTGAGACGGAACACCTTTTCTCAGGGAAGTACTAGACTGGAGCATTAAACATACTAAGAAAAAGGAATTTGTACGGTCTCCGCGAAACAGATTCAAAAGCAAATTGTGGGCCACACCCTTAATCCTTCACTTCTAAGACGCACAAACTCTACTACCACCTATCCCTAATCGTGTCCGAGTAGAGCAGCAGGCAAAGTAGTGTTTTGAACTACTGGCAATGCATACTAAATTGTCTTGTTGGCAATGACAGTTTCTTGGTGAGAAACTAATTGAAAATTTTTTCTACGCTGCTGCAAAAAATGCTGTCTGTGTCAAGAGGAAAACACGCGGAGGGCGGGAGATGGAAATTCAAGACGATGAACAAAACTCATCGGCTCGTACTCTCTCCCTGTTCTGGTGTTGCTCAACATCAGTGTCAACAGCGTGGCGAAATGCTGTAGACGATCTAGTATACTCAGTTGCCGAGTATATATATATATATATATATATATATATATATATATATATATATATATATATATATATATATATATATATATATGTAGCGATAGCCATTATATAGACACTGCAGGCACATCATTCCCGTCGGTGTCTCCATGATGTTCAATATAGCGCCCATCCCCATTAACAGCGTCGCCGCGTGCCTTATGCTGTATAGAAAAGTGAAAGCACACGAGGTGAGCCGAACTTCGCGGCTCAAATTGGCGCGCGCGATGCCGGACAGCGGAGAGGAAAGGCGCCGTCCTCCGTCGCGAGAAAGGCTTTTGGGGGGGATGGCAGGGACGGTAAGGGGTGTGCCGTTGTGCTCCAGGAGGAATGTGTATTTCATGAGTGGCGTAAGGGGACCTGACGATCGTGGATCTATTTCGTTTGTAATAGGGATGTGCGGGGGCAGCTTTTACTCCACCAGCAGCTGTGTACTTTGTGCGCTCGGGCGCCTGTATTGAAGCCAATCAGCAGACAGCTCATACCTTCGTGGGTGCTGTTATTGGCGCTCAGTGTGCAGTGAAGAGATAGAGAGCAGGAAAGTAATTTTGCTCGCTGCTGCTTCCGCACTTGCTAACGCCAAACAGCATGAAAGGCAACCAGATGGAAAAGTACCGAGGGCTTACAAATATAAACTGGAATAAAGCCGAAGAGAAAATTCCTAAGTGCATAGCCACAGGTCTACACGATGTACCCTCTAGGCTGATTAATGAACTAGGTACAAAAATTAAGGGAGCTATGTTTAAAGCAGTAGAAATGTTTAAAAGTTAGCCGAGTAACAGACAGTTGGCGACAAACTATAATGTCTAACTTGTAAAGGTAAGGGGGAGAAAGAGGGAATTCGGTCACATTTGCTCATTGACTGTTACATCAGGTATGTGCTGGTTAGCAATGCAGGCAATTAAAGCTGAAAGCATACACTGTAAGAAATTTTTATCGAAAAAAAAAACAGAAATTTTCTGGCAGCTGGCCCGCCAGAAAATTTCTGTTATGCTATGTTTTCTGTTCCTTCTTTCTGTCAATTCACAATTTTTTCTGTTTGCAGCTAACAGAGAATTTCTGTGAAATTGACAGAAAGTTTCTGTTACGCAATGTTTTCTGTTTAACATTTTTAGGTCATTTCACAGTTTTTCTGTTCGCAGCTAACAGAGAATTTCTGTGAATTTGACACAAAGTGTCTGTTACGCTACGTTTTCTGTTTTAACATTTTTCTGTTATTTCAGAGGTTTTCTGTTTGCAGCTGACATAATTCCTATGAAATTGACAGAAAGTTTCTGTCATGCTATGTTTTCTGTTTTAACATTTTTTGGTCATTTCACAAGTTTTTCTGTTTGCGACTAACAGAAAATGTCTGTGAAGTTGAGTTTTCTATGCTTGCTTTATTGTTATTTCACAAGTTTTTCTGTCGGCAAATAGAAAAATTCTGTAAAGCTCCATCTTTTGTCATTTCACACACTTTCTTCCGCACCACCTATTAATATACATAATGCATAATACATAATATTATGTATACATACATAACAGAACATTACAACTCCTGCCATGTTTCAATGCAATGAGATAGTTCACTGCTTCTATGGGACTGCTAGAAATGGCACGTTTAAGTATGGAACAATAGTGATAAATGCAGGTGCAATATTAAACAATGTCATCATGACTAGTAATTTACTACGTCTTACAGCATCACGTAATTAAGGTAAATGGTTGATAAGTGACCAAAGAAAAAAGGCAATAAAATTGCCCTTCCTGCACTCCCTATATGAGACAGCTGCTAATAAGGTATGCAGTAACGGTAAGTATACAGGAGCACATATGATTCACTCTAAAATGGCAATACACAACAATGAATGCAACACAGAAAGTAATACCTGTACAATGAAGACGACCAATCACTAAAGTGTGATGGCAAGTATATGCGCATAAGGAGTGTCTAGGGCAAATGTGCCTTGCTTGACCCTAGTACAGAATGAAGCAGCTGGTGAGATACAAGCAATAGAACATAACGCATCCACAAGATTTTTGCATTATTGCAGTATAACCAAAACATTGGACATACTAAGTAGCGTGAATCAATCTTGTCAAATAAAATAATTATACAAATGAAAATAGTAGTACAATACAATGAATATACAACTGGTCACTAAACTGTAACGGCAAGTATATGCATAAGAAAAATTGTGCGAATTCGCAAATGATGCCTTCCTCGACACTAGTACTGCATGAAGCAGTGAGATACCAGCAACAAGTCATAAGGCATGAAACAGGCTGTTTGCATTATCACAGTGTAACCAAAAGCAACCAACTGGGCCCTAACTGGTACGTCCAATCTTGAGACTACAGTAAATATAAAAATCGAAATAGTAATACGTCGAATACAACCGGTAGAGAAACAGTAATAGCAAGTATATGCGTAAGGAAAATTGTGCATATCAGCAAAATCTGCCTTGCTTCACACTAACTGGTAAAACAGCGTGAAACAAGGTGGGACAAGAAAGAGCAGACGACAGGAGTGCCAACTTTCAGCTGTTTATTCCTTGATGTTGCCACGTATAAATACACACATGAACCGCCAGCATGAAACTGAAAGCAACAATCAATGTGACTAACCTCAACGCCGGTACAACTCGGATCTTTTCTTAATAGTGCCACCGATGGAACGATCACACACCTGCTAGCTGCACGTGCAATATTCATTGCCTCAATAGTCTCGCTAACCCACTACTTTTTGTGGCTCAGAACGGCTCCGTCAGCTAGATTGCGTCCCGCATTGATGGCAGTGCAGGCTGAGGTGGCCCTGGTTCCACTCAATAATATTGTAACCAATGTAGCTTGCACTGCCGTTAATGCAGGACGCAGTCTAGGCGATGGGGCCGTTCTAGGCCATGCGTGCCTTTGTTTGAACAGTCGGATTAGCAACTGTCACAAATCCAAAATCAAGAAAGGGGCTGACAGATGGAATAGCACACTGTGGTATAAAGGTCATAAACAGGGATAAGGCCAGCCTCTCTGAGGCACCTTATCCCTGTTTATAACATTTATACAACCGTCACAAAGACAAGCGAGTTAGGGATCTTATCGAGGCACTGAATACTGCATGTGCAAGTAACATGCGTGAATATGGTATCACTGGAACTATGATAAATGATGTCATGTTTCGGATCGTTGGCAATCAGCAAAGGGTTGAGTTGTATCGATTGCGCTTTTCAGTTTCGTGCTGATAGTTCATGCATATATCTATAGATGAAAACAGCAAGAAACAAACAGGTGAAAGTGAGTGCTCTTTCTTGTTCCATCTTGTTGCACTCTGTTTTAGCACTTACAAACCACCAACTCTCCCAACAAGCATCAATTCTTGTTGCCACTAGTACTGCATTAAGCAGTGAGATACAAAAAAGGCATAAGGCATGCCACAAGTTGTTACATTATCACAGTGCAACCAAAAACATTGTGTCACCCCACTTAGTATGTCAAACCTTGCAACTACAATATAAAAATAAAATATTACTAGAATAGAGACAAGAGTACTACAATGTATACAACCATTCACTAAACTGTAACGCCAACTGTATGTATAAGGAAAGTGACTTGGGCAAACTGTGCCTTGCTTGAGAATAATACTGCATTAAGCAGTGAGATACAAACAACAAGGCATAAGGCATGCCACAAGTTGTTACATTATCACAGTGCAACCAAAAACAGAGTCACCCCACTTAGTATGTCCAGCCTTGCAACTACAATATCAAAATTAAAACATTAGAATAGAGACAGCAGTACTACAATGTATCCAACAAGTCACTAAACAGCAACGCCAAGTATATGTATAAGGAAAGTGACTTGGGCAAACTGTGACTTGCTTGAGACTAGTACTGCATTAAGCACTGAGATACGAACAACAAGGCATAAGGCATGCCACAAGTTGTTACATTATCACTGTGCAAACAAAAACAGAGTCACCCCACTTAGTATGTTCAACCTTGCAACTACAATATAAAAATGAAAATATTATTAGAATAGAGACAGCAGTACTACAATGTATACAACCAGCCACTAAACTGCAACGCCAAGTATATGTATAAGGTACGTGACTTGAATAAACTGCGCCTTGCTTGAGACTAGTGCTGCATTAAGCAGTGAGATACAAACAACAAGGCATAAGGCATGCCACAAGTTGTTACATTATCACAGTGCAACCAAAAACAGTCACCCCACTTAGTATGTTCAGCCTTGCAACTACAATATAAAGATTAAAATATTATTAGAATAGAGACAGCAGTACTACAATGTATACGACCAGTCACTAATCTGCAACGCCAAGTATATGTATAAGGAAAGTGACTTGGGCAAACTGCGCCTTGCTTGAGACTACTGCTGCATTAAGCAGTGAGATACGAACAACAAGGCATGCCACAAGTTGTTACATTGTCACAGTGCAACCAAAAACAGAGTCACCCCACTGAGTATGTCCAGCCTTGCAACTGCAATAAAAAATTAAAATATTATTAGAATAGAGACAGCAGTACTACAATGTATACAACCAGTCACTAAACTGCAACGCCAAGTATGTGTATAAGGAAAGTGACTTGGGCAAACTGCGCCTTGCTTGAGACTAGTGCTGCATTAAGCAGTGAGATAGAAACAACGAGGCATGCCACAAGTTGTTACATTATCACAGTGCAACCCAAAACAGTCACCCCATAGTATGTCCAGCCTTGCAACTACAATATAAGAATTAAAATATTATTGGAATAGAGACAGCAGTACTACAATGTATACAAGCAGTATATGGAAAGTATATGGAAGAGGAAAGTGACTGGGGCAAACTGTGCCTTCCTTGAGACTAGTACTGCATTAAGCAGTGACGTAGAAACAAGGCATAAGGCATGCCACGAGTTGTTACATTATAACAGTGCATTGATATATAATGTTTTTAAGTTACAGAACAGCTAAAAGTCATAGTCGCTCAACGATGTGACGAGGGAAGTCACTTTTGGGGAGCGGCAATTATGCTTTTTCTTGGTGCGCTCTACCTTGGTTCCCCTGCCAGGGTTCACACCTGCAATGGTTCTAAAGCAAGGATAGAATGCTGTTACACTTGCTACAGTGAAAATATCTGTATTTTCTTCAAAGAAATAAGAAGATTGCTGCCCGCCAACGACCCCAAAATTTGATTCCTTTAATCCCACATTTCAGTGGTCTCCAGTGCATGTTCAGAGCAAAACAAGCAACTTCCAAGACAAAATTATCCTTTCCTAAATTATCACATGTATCAGGTTTTAACAAGCCTAGTGTTTTGTTACTTGGACTAAAACTTCACTGAACACCATAACTGGGTGTTAAAGGCATACTGAAAACAGCTCCACCCACATTGTTGCTTTTAGGAGAAATCTATTTTGTGGCTCATTCCCAATTCGTTGACGTTTGTGTGGCCGCAAAAGATGCATTAATTGCTGAGAAAATGAAATTTAAAAATTTTTCTGCCCCTTAATTCAAACTTGTGACACGTACACTATAAAGGACTTCATGAGAAGCATTTTGAAGTGACTTGAGGGACAGCTTAAGGCCTCTGTGGACCGCAACCACAAAGCTGACAGGAAAATGCACTGCAGTGCACTTTGGTGAAATGTTAGTTGAAACTGTTCTCAGACCTCTTATCATGCAAACCAAATACCTTTGCTATGGCACTCATTAGCATGATCCCGTTATGGCATTAAAAAAATAGTTACTGTCGTTAACATTCAGGCAAGCAATTTTTTTTCAAGGCTCGAAATCAGGAGTTGCATAGAAACCAGTCTTGTCAGGAAGGTACATTGTGGCAAATGAAACAGCTCCTACTAAAAAAAAAACAACTGAAATGACGTTTCAGCTCTCAGAAAGCAGCCCACAATGGGGAAAAATAGTGCTATTGCTTTAAGAACAATTCACATAGAACCCAGACATCTTGCATAGACTGGTCGCAGATTTCAACCTGTGATTCAGCATGTGCACTGTTCACATACTCAACGACTCGACATGTAGTCATGATGCTGTTTTTTTTTTCAGTTTTTTTCTTGTCTTTTTTGTGTTTGTATGTAAGTGCCCGTGTCTGTGGCCAGCTAGGACTATGACCTACAGAAACAAAAAGTTGCACAAACGATCTAACAATATGACACAAGCAACATGTGTAAGCCGTGGTGATCTTGCCCAAATAATTTTATGATGAAAGCTTTTCCAAATGACCTTGCTTTTCTAACTTTGCCGCATCAAAATGTATAAACTTGCGTCGGAACATCCCATATTTCCTTTCGCCGCAATTTACCTGAACTGGCCACAATGATGAATTTGGCTGGGATTGACAAGCTTCCCTGGGCTTGCTGCAATGCTCTTTGCGATGAATGGCTGACCATAATGCTTGCCACTGTAGTTTCCGCGAGATCATGATGACACGCCTACACCCATGTAACATGATGTATTACACCCATCAATCACGCAATGAATGCCTTTGCATGGCGGTATGCTTCACCCTTTCGCTGGTGTATCTTTGCTGCAGCATCCGCTTCTTACTTGCGTTGCTTTTGTTCTTCACTGGGCATCTGGCACTGAATCATTTGTGCTTCCAGTGTGCAATGGTAAGCTCTTGCCTCTACTACTCATTGTGGCTGGTGACAAACATGTTCCACTGGGCAAGCTCGCTCTGCTGCATCACCAGGTGTTGGTCCTTCGATCTGTCTAGCCTCATGCTGTCGTTTCCTGCATTATATTTGCTGTCAACACACCGAACACACCTCTTGGTTCTTGCTGGCGTTTAACGTCCTTCCTTGCTACAATCCTGGAGCTCGGCCGGTGAAGCGGGAGCTAACAGCCGGGAGCGTGCTAAACAGGGACTCAAAGTGCGCAGTTCTCGGGAATGGAGACAATTTCCCTAACAAGCAAGGTAGAGCACATGCGGTAGAGAGACCTTGGCCTGGCTGCACCTCTCAATTGACGTTATCACTGACACAAGCACCGCCAAACATCAATTGCTGACGGACGCAGCGCAGCGTTCCCCGTTTTGTCCTCGTGGAGCACGAGGCTGCACCCTATTGCCACATTCCCGTGGGTGGTACCGAAGCAGTGCCTTCACAATAAAATGTCTGCTAAAAACATTCAAAGCCCCATGCTCATTCCCCGACTCATCAGTATGCAGTGAGGACACAAGATGTTGCATCGTAATGCCTTGGCAATGTTTTGCTTAACGCATCTTCCACCTACACTAATTCACTTACAAGCTTGCACACTTCCCCAGTGTATCACTGATGCCCAGAATGTATAGGATTGTAGCCTACTTGTGCGTGATCATCATGATCATCAGCCTGACTATGTCCTCTCGCATAATTCTCTAATTAACCCGGTCCTATGCTAGCTGTGGTCACGTTATCCCGTAAACTTCTAATCACATCTGCCCATCTCACTTTCTGCTGTTCCCTGCTATCCTTGCATCTCTCGAAATCAAGTGTTACCCTTAATGACTATCGGTTCAGCAGCGTAGCTTTTTAGGCTTGTTGGTGGATCAATCGGCTGTACGCAGACGATTGCATCCTTTACAGAGAAATCAATAATGATTCCGACCGAGTAGTATTACAGACAGACCTAAATAAAATTTCTTCATGGTGTGACAGATGGCTTATGACCCTCAACATCTCAAAATGTAAGCATATTTGTTTCACCCGCAAGCGGCAACCAATCCGTACACAGTATTACTTGAATGGCTCCCCTTTATCCGAAACAAGTGAAGCTAAATACTCAGGTGTCACATTTTCCGCCGATCTGACATGGAATCGTCACATTCAAAGCATCACTTTAAAAGCTGGGGGAGTACTTAATTTTATTAAGCGGAACTTTAGGCACGCGCCACTGGATGTCAAGAGAACACTTTACCTAAGCAATGTTCGCCCGATTCTCGAATACGCGTGTGTTGTGTGGGGCCCGCATACACAAATTCTTGTCAATAGCTTAGAAGCGATACAGAAACGTGCGGCCCGTTTCACAAGCGGCATTTACTCATTTCCAAGCAGCATCACAGAAATAACACAAGCACATATGTTTGGAAGATCTTTCACTACGCCGTGTTGTTTCCCGCCTCTCTTTCCTTCGAGATACCGTCTTCAATCGCACACCACTGAACAAAGAAACTTATCTACAACCACCAACATACAAATCCGGGCGCTGCATCCACATACTTAAAATAAATATGCGCGCGCACAACAACATACCAAAACTCCTTTTTTACCCGTACAATACACGAATGGAACCTGCTGCCTCCTGAACTAATTGAAGTTGCTTCTTATGTCACATTCCCCACTGCTCTCCAAGCATATGTTTGTAGATAAAAATGCACTCGCCATTTGAAACTTTGTTTGATGTTTATGTTTTGCCATGTTAGCCAGCATGCTGTGTTAACGAGTATCTTGTTACCTGGGCGAAACTTGTTCTTAGTGCTATCTCATGCGCTCCCTCAGAATGTAACACATGTATGATTAGTATTGTGCCCATGGTCTGAAGTGTTTAACCTATTTAAGAGTGTGCAATCCTGTATTATATGTCGAATATCTGTCCTCCCTTCTGTAATGCCCAATGGGCGATGTAGGTATGTAAATAAATAAAATTTGAATAGCAATAAATAGCGTGCAGAGGACAGGACAGTAAAATTCAGGCACACACAAACACTATGGGTGCAATTTTTTTTTTCTTCTAACAAATTTTATTTTAAACATACCTCACTTTTATATGCCTGAAGAAAGACCTATCGCTTATACGATTATACAACCGGTATCAGCATTTCAGAAACACTAGCTCTTTATCGCAGAAGAAAATAGGTGTGCTCACACATGTGCACCCTGCTCTGTTTATCTTTTCAGCTTCAATGATTTCTCGTGTTACCCCATCTTTGCTCCTTCTTAATGACAACACGTTTATCAAGGAACGGCTTGCACGTTTTTGACTTGCAGGAGAGGATGTAATCAGCAAGTGTTCCCCCTCACCCATACTTGATATTGCGAGCACCTTCCATAAGCCGCTCGTTCAAGTACCTACCGGTTTGTCCAATATAGTGCTTCGCGCATGACAAGGGAACTCGGTACACACCTTCATCACAAGTGACGTAAGCTTTCTGATGCCTGACCATGCATCCTCACACTTTGTTGCGGTCAGCCTTTCCTGTCTTGCACACTCGGGCAAGTTTCTTCGGGGCTGAGAACACGACAGTTTCATTCACCAGTTGTCCAATTCTTTTTGGATTGTGGGAAATCTTATGCACGTAAGGCAATACAACAAAATGCTTCCATTCACCAAGCACCAGGTTCAGATCACATTGTATTTATGATTGTAGTTTCCAGAGAAGCTTCTTGGCAACAGACACTAGAACGTGCGTGGGGTAACCAGCATTAGTCGGCCTCTTAGAGTGCTGTTTAAAACTGTCACTCATCATGTGTGTTCACAGTTTTTGGAGAGAGTTTTAGAAACACGTGCTGACAATAGCTCTTTTTAAAGTTTCGAGTGCGCAGAATGATATGGCAGCACAGGTTTGTTACTTCGTGGCTGGTAGGCACAGCAAATGCGATTAGTGTGAAAGGAAGTTCCGGTCTAAAAATCTGATACAATCATTAATGGGCAATTTACTTGTTAGAACGAGCGAATTAAGACACTCTTTAATGATGGGTAAAATGCTTAGAGCCTTTGACTCAAGTGAGCCGGAGTCACTGTTAAGGATTAAAAAAGCGCTTGTAGTGTTCATGTGTCTGAATTTTACTGTCCCGTCATCTGCACGTTATTCATTGCCATTCAGACCATCGGTTAGCTTGCCTTCTTATTGCATGGCTTGCCCATGCCCATTCTTCTTGATATTGAATAAGATGTCCTTAATCCGCATTTGTTTCCAGACTCATTCTGCTTTCTTCTTGTCCCTCAACATTACACCTATCATTTTCCTTTCCATTAGTTCGCTGTGACATCCTCAGTTTCAGTTGAACCCTTTTCGCAAGCCTCAACTTTCCCACCCCGTAAGTACCAGTAAGATGCAGCTGTTGTACACTTTTCTCTTGAGGGTACACTTCTGGGTACCGGGTGTTGAATGCAGTGCTCAGCATGCGAGCTGTTGTTCCACTGAATTAGCGAGTGTCCACGATAGCAGCAAGCATACAAAAAAAGGGGGCAGCCTCACAATACATCAATACATTTGTCAAAGAACAATAATAAATCAAAGAAGCTTTACTTTCCCACAAAAAATCTGAGTAAGAATCGGGCAGAACACATTTGGCCGGCACTCTCAGATTATGAACCGCAGCTTGCCAGTATCCCTTAAAGGGCCCCTCATCAAACCTGACAAGCGCAGAGCATACAATGCGCACTAATGATCGTGTTTGCAAAGAATTGCATCTCTACGGACCGCGGAAAGGTCTGAAATTTCAATCCCAACGTGATTTCTCCTTTCCCTCATGGCGACCACATTCTAAGCTCAATGGTGATGTACTAGTAACCCTGCGTCTACGTATTCATGTCCGCAGTGTGACATCGCTCGTGGCGACACGCGACTTCGAGAATTATTCAAGGTAACATCTGGTATTTGCGTGATCTGCTGCTTGAATTGACGAATTGAAGTTCAGAGAAATAATAAAATACACAAGCTGAATGCCTGTAAGCTTCTTGTTTTACTTTGCACTGAAGCAAAAAAGAGATGCACTTCTGCTTCGTCTGCTTGTTCCCAAAGTCGTGCAGTTACATGCGCAGGTACCAAAGCTATGCCAGTTTCCATGTGTTCCAGGGCGTGATTGCACTCTGCAATCCTTGTTCTGCCTCATGGAGCACTGAATTATACTGCTAGCCATCTGTCCTGGTGCACAGCGCGCAAAATCGTGCGCTGTGTGAAACCAGACAATCACCACAGCTAGTGCACAACGCCATCGGCGGGAGTGCACAGCAATCAAAAAAAGAAAACAAGTGCGAAGAAAAAAAATCAAGTAGGGGCCTGTGATGCGTGCGTCACGCGATCTTCGAGGTCCAGTATGGGAGAACGCAGGGAAAGAATTTCGCTTGCGGAGGCTAGACAGGGCAAGTGGAGAGAGTGTCTTGCTGGGCAGTGGAGTACACCTTCTGAAATCATGGGTTCGTGGCACTGAAATATTTCTATTTCTGCAATTAATGAGCTGATTTAAAATTTTTTTATGGCAGAGCGCTCCCTTGAGGACACGTAACAACTTCCAGCTTATAAGCAAAATTTGCTATGGGGCCTGGTGAGGGGACCTTTAAGTGGAAAGTATATAACAGCTGTATCTTGTCTAGTAATCTCTGGTGTAGAAACTGAACGAAAAGAATTGAAATAATACTGAGGACAGCATGGCGGACAAATAAACGAAAATTATCGGTGTAACGTTAGGAGACTAGAAGAGAGCTTTGGGTCAGGGAACAAATAAGCCAATGATATCCCAGCTGAAAGCGAGGAGAAATGAGCATGAGTAGGGCATATGATTCGAAGCAAGATCACCAATGATCTGTTAGGACAACGAAATGGATTCCAAAAGAAACGAGAACAGGGAGTGCCAGAGAACTAGGTGGGCAGATGAAATGAAGTTTGCAGAGGTGAGCTGGGCGCAGCTGGCACAGGGCAGAAATAATTGGAGAAATATTGGATAGGTCTTTGTCCTGCAGTGGACATACCGTATTTACACGATTGTAAGCCGACCACTTTTCTTAAATTTGAAAATCTGAAGTGAGGGGTCGACTTAAATCGAAACCGAAACATGGCACCGCCAAAAAAGCGAGACCAACGGGAGCTACAACGTAGTTACAATTTTGTTTGCTCTATGGCCCCACCCGTAGCTTTTTGCTATCCCGCATGTTTGTTCGCTTCTCGGAAGAGTTTGTCAATATTTTTGAGAGTTTTACAGTGCACACAACACTCATGAGAGGGTGTCAATGGTTGATGGAAACGCCGCTGCTCCATTCACGGCTTCACCCTCAGAACGGCGGTGCTTGCGGGGAGCATCGGTAGTTCATGGAAGAGCAGACACCGCTCGCGGGGTTCTCTTTGCCTGTTGCGCTTAGCTTTCTTGACGAAAGGCATTGGTTTGACGCATTCCACTTGACTGCCACCTACGTGCTCCTTTTATGCTTCCTCAGTCGTCATGCGTGCTCCAGGCCCACTAATCATTCGGCACTCGTTCGCAGCAGAGTTCAAGAGGGCTGCCATCCTTTACGCCGAAGAAAGAAATTGCTGCGCAGCGAGCTGCAAGTTCCATGTTTCTGAATGGGTGGTGCGAGAGTGGCGACTGCAGCGAAGCGAAAGTTTCACCTGTGGCGGCAAGTGAGGAATTTCCGACGTGCCGAAGTCTGGATGCTTTCCTAAGCTGTAGGCTAAGCGTGCGGCGTACGTCGCTGAAATGCGCGATCGGTGCCTGCCAGTGAAGTGCGACATCGTCATGAAACAAGCCCGGATCTTCACCTTTTAAGAACCTGCTCCGCCGAGAGTACGAGTGGCTGGCGGCAGAAGACCGAGAAATTACGCCAGCCAGACCTGCCAAAAGAGCCTCCCTGATGGCTGCGTGTGGTTGGGTGCATTCGGCGTGGGCTGCTGTTCCACAAGATGTCGTGGTGCGGTCGTTTGCCAAATGTGAAATTTCGCGGGACGACGACGCGCTGTTCGACTGTAGCAACGATGACGGTAGCAGCACTAGTGAAGATGAATAGTCCAGTGACCATGTCAGCTATTAATAAATTTTCGTTATCGAATGCTCCTTCGGGTATGCTCTCTTTTTTTTGCTGTCGCAAGATATGGGGAGGTCGACTTGCATTCGAGTCGACTTACAATCGTGTAAATACGGTGGTTGGTCTGATAATGATGAGGAGGTGTTGGAAAGAATCCATTGATTAAGGTAGAAAAACCATCATTCAAGTATGTCCATGTGCCATGCAGTATGAGGTACATGAACAGCTGCTTCTGTACCTTGAATAAATTCCCATTGGATCCTTTGCTAAATATTTGAACAACCTGAAACTAGTAATCCAGTTTACTTTTTAAGGCGATGATGGCAGCCTCGCCTTTTCTTGATGTGCTTGTTTTACAAGAATCTTCACAAATAACAAAAAACATTTTCAGGGAACCTGCAACAGGTTTTGAGCGCTGTGCTATCAGTTTACCAAGCGTTCCGTAGTTGCCTAACTTTTCCACTCTATGTGAGGAATCTGTAGTAAACAAGAAGACAAGGCTGATGACTTGGAACATACTATGTATTCTTGTGTAATGGCCTCAGCCGGGTAAAAGCCGCACCCAGCACTTTATAAAAATAATGCTCCAAAAATATATTTAAGAATTGCCCGTGTATAAGCCACACTGCTGATCTTTGAGAAGGTTGGCAGTGTTAGCTGTAGTGTAGTGTGAGAATTCCTAAGTTTTCGTTTTTCTTTTTAATTGGTGAGAAAACAAGGCAGCCGTGCCGACTTCTTGGTGCTGGCAGTAGCAAAAGTACAGCCTCCGAGATGCTGCCATCACAGATCTGTGGGGCATCACCATTTATTCCAGCTGGCATGCGACGCGCTATGGGAACGTCCAAGAATAGCCAGAGCCAGTAGGAGCGGGTACTGTAGTTCAATAAAGGCAAGTACTCCAGAAAATATTTACGGAAAAAAAAGATGGGTTTCTCAGTGTAATGGCAGCATGCCCGACTTTCACCCCAAGTTTCGGAAAAAAACCTGTAGCTATTACACAAGTATATACAGTATTCTAGGGAATATTTTTTACGTGTGGCTATCCTGGGCAGTTTACTGGTTCAGTGGAATGCCGACTCGTCCACCCATTACTATGTCTGAGTGCAAGTGACGGACTGTGGGCTGCTATCTCGTATGCTCCAGGCATAAGCTAAATGTCAGTGTGTATATTATGCTAATATGATGCACCTACTGTGCGTGTGCCAACCCTCAAGCTACAGTGCAGATGAAAGGCAAAGGTAGCTAAAAAGGGAGGCAAATTCTCAGATCCTGCATGCGAAAGCCCATGTGCTGAATGCACATTTATGAATATCGGTGAGTCAGAGAACAAAATATTGCAGAAAGAACAAGAATAATATGAACAATCAGCATGTGGCTTTGAATGCACTTGCAAAAATTCCATATGTTCAGGCCATAATATCAGCTTAAGAATGACACGTGTGCTTGCAAAGGAAAAGAACACAATATCATGGCTTTATCTTTTATTTTATTGATAATACTTATGACTCCACACATGCCGAGCTGCAACAATGAAAATTTGTCACCAGTCAATACAAGGTGCATGGGCTCCATCACGCACTGTACATAAAGGGCTGCCACTACAGTTTACCTTTTTTTTTTTTGCTCATGCCATTTTGTTTTCCCAATTTTTCAAGATCCCTCAGTGATTTTCACTAATGTAAGCAAACTGACATGAAGACATGCATAAGCATCACAAAAGAGCGTCATGTTCTGCCTGACATGATGTTTCAGTGGAAGTTCTACCACTCCAGTCAATATGCAGACATGATGACCCTCTCCTTTTTTTCAACCCAAGGATAATGAGACAAAGCGATTTTCCGTTTACACCCGCCGACTGATTTTCCGGACTCCAAAAATTCAAACATGCTCTATTCGTTCTGCTTCGCGGCACCGCCGTTCTCCTCATAGACCATGACGTATAACAACTGCCGAAAGTTCGGACACCTTACAACCTCTCGTCTGAATATTCGGACACGCCTTCAGCCAACTCGATCGAGAGCACCATGCACCGACTCTGACCGGTGCATGGTTTTACTTGCTGAACGCCATTTTTGTTTTGAGCGGAGCCTCCTTGCTGCCCCACGAAGTAGTGCTACTGCAAATCTCCGCTCATCATCATCGTTTCTGCCTGGTTCAGTGGAGCGTCTGTACAGCAGTTCCGGTTTCAGCTAAGTAAGCCATGTCAAGACAATCCAGCAGCTGATTTGTTTATTCGCGCACAACGCTGCGAGTAGGCCACATTTTTCGTTTGTGCGACTGGTGTCGCCATGGTGGTGTTTGCTTTGTGTCCGGTGTCGAGGTTCCAGTGATCCAACCTGGCATACGGAAACATCACGTCAAGTGTCTAATGGCGCCGTCAGTGCCCGCGCAGACTGCGCTGGGGAATGCCGGCAAGCGGGTGCCGGGAGGCCTAAGATTTGTCGCATTCCGATGTGCTCCCTACTGACGTGGAAAATGTTCTGCCGAGACCTGCGCAGTGGTTGCATTGAGATTCCGGACACCGTCTCATTCGACAGTTTCACAGGTGCTGACACTGCTGTACTGACATGCGCAGAACTCGACGATGGCGAGATTATTCGTCAGGTTCCTGCTGTACCGCCGGACGATGACTCCGAGTCGGAAGAGGATGCACCATGTGCTACGCTGCCGTCGCATGCGGAGCGTGTACAAGCAGTGACTGCTTTCAGCCGCCTATAGTGACCGTACGACGCTCTCCGAGATTCAGCCTTATCCGATTGCGCGTAAACGGAACAGCGTGCAACAGCGCATTCATGATTTCTTCAAGCCTACTGCCGAGCCCGAATAAATGCGTGGAAATAAAGGATTTCATTTTCTTTCTTAATCTGCTTTTTCGGACACCTGTTTATTGGGACATTTCCACAGTCACCGTGAGGTCCGAATAAACGGTCAGCGACTGTGCTTGCATTTTTTGTGGTGGTTATAGCAATACGTGCACTCATTATTTCTAAATTGACTGATTGTACTTAAAAGGTCAAGACATACACTGACTTTTTACTGCACAATTGCACATAATTTCACTGAAAAAGCCAGTGAGATGTTAATGTAAATTAAGGTTTACCAAAAAAAAAAATGCCTTGTGAAACAAACACCAAAGATAGTCCATTGAAATTACAGAAAGTAAAAGCTCAAAAGTTCAAACCTCAGATACAGCATACACGCCAGATAATGCCAGAACCACATCAGCTGCCAGACTTCAAGTACAAACAAAGCACTACTACAATACACCCTCAGTAACTGTAGCGGAAATGCAATCAAACCAACAAAGATTTCATGCGCACAATCCCTCATACTTACCAATAGCAAAATAATGCTGGCAATTTCTGCAAAGCACCATCCATGTCATGAAAACTGTTTACAGCGCAAACACATGCAACCACAAAGTATAAGGGACAGGACACAAGCGCTGTGTCCATCCATGATCATCAAATCCACAAGAAAACACATTACAATTTACCCACAAAAATGGATGGCTACCTCACCACCAAAGGATTACTGGCATTGAATGCGCGCGCGCACGCACGCACACACTCTCTCTCTCTCTCTCTCCCGCAAACTTACTCCTCTAGGTTTTGTGCTGCCCTGGCCAAATATCTATGACATCTGCAAGCAGTGTCCACAATCTCAGAAGCAATAGTACCAAGCTCTGGAGAGCTTGGTACTGTTGCATTAGTAACTGGGCACCATGCAATGCGGCTAGTACAGATTGGATGAATTAAGAAGTGGTTGAACACAATGGCATAGACAGGAGGGAAGGGGGGTAGGTTGGGTAGACGACCCCCCCCCCTTCATAACGGAACAGAAAGCTTCAAGAAGTGGGCTCCAAAAGAGCAACATGGATGGAAGAGAAAGCTTGAATGTGAAAACAAGGCAAGGGCTAGTGGCAGTTCAAACAGGGGGAGGGGTTGCCATGAGAGCGATCCCCTCTCTCCTGCACAGAACATTGCGGACACACTCATGGCACACCTCTACCTCATTCCGGATGTTAACCGTAACTGCTGAGGGGAGATCAGCGCTAAAAATTCCACGCACATATAATGATGGGACGAGCGCGTGCATAAAACTTGAGGGCATTGTTGCTCCCAACCGGACCTTTGTGTCATTGAAGAGCTTCTCATTTATGGTACCTGACTGAATTGTCGCCTGCACAGGTGGAAGAAAAGTATTCCGACAATAGTGCGACTTCCTTATATCTAGGATACGCATAATAAGCATACCCCCTTGTTTTTCTTTTTCTCCCCCTTGTCTTGCACTTTTGTTATAGGGCAAAAACCAGGACAAGAAAGTAAGACCCACAAAAAGCTGATTTGTGTACACCAAAATATATCAAGGACGGAGGTGCTTGGCCAGGGAAGGGAAGCTATGAAAACCACAACAGGTGGGAGGGCAGGTTGGTGAATGGCATCGAAGCCCACGCAAAAACATAAATATGGCAATGTTAGCAGCCACCGTGCCGTTCAACCCAGTGAATGTTGAGTGACAGTGACCCATTTTCAACACTGTTCGTTTTTTTAAGATATGTACCAGCTAGATCATCGATATACTTAATATAAATGCATAAATTCGTAAACCAAATTTTATTTTTTTAAAAGTATATCCTCCTCTTTAAAAATAGATTAAGGATGATAGCATAATTATATGCAAAGTGGCTGTACGCATAAGCAGTAAAAAACTTTTGCCAGAAGTATTATATTAGCGACACAAAAATGCGCACCTTCGTCAAAGCATTCTTGTCTGGGGAGTGCTAGACAGAAGTGTCTTTGCGTGGTGCACAACCATACACACACGCGCGTGCGCACACAGAAAGATGAGAAGCACAACTTCGTCGTTATATTTGGTTTATTTGCCCAACAGTTTCAGTCGGTGGACCGACCTTTGTCAAGGGTATCCTTTGAGAAAAGTCGGTCCACTGACCAAAACTGTTGGGTAAATATATCAAAGATAACTGCAAAGTTGCGCTTCTCATCTTTCTAAATATGCTTGGCCCATTGAAAAATCCAGTTACACACACACACACACACAGACACACGCACACAGATTGCCAGCTAACTTGGACCAAGATTTTGAGAAAGCCTATGCGTTCTTCAGAACAGAAATCGGGTGGATGTTGTTAGCATTTATCTAAACTTACAGCACCATTTTTGCTCGGCTATACTATTTGAATAATTAGACGAGATAAATTAATTCACTTTTTAAATATAGCTTGAAATGTTCAGGCGTCAATAGGAAAGTTGTGGAGCTCCACAAATAGTGCCCTACCCAGGCAGTTTCAACGAGATAGACTTAGCGTGGCCGTTTTTATTCGGAAAAAACAAAAGCCCGCGTAGTTTAAGAAATATCACGTGACAGCGCGCTCTGCGCGCTCGAATGCGCCGCAATTACAGTGCTCTCATTGGTGCTTTGTAAAAACATCGCTCGCTTCACACTTTTCGTGCTGCGCACGACAGAGCTTCGCATTGTGCTTGGTTCTGAGATAAACGCCAGTGGCTTCAGGCGGCAGTTGAAATACAGCGTGGCTCCCATTTCTGCGGCAATAATTTCACTCTCACGCTAGCAGAATAAATGCGGAGGAAAAATGACAAGCTCATGAGTTTGAATCTGGGAGCAAGGCCCCAACAAGCAAACATGCATTATAACAAGCTTGATAACGCTGTGTGAATTACGCTTGTTGCACAAAAGGAAAAATTGTAAACTGACATGGAAGGTTGCTTTTTAGCTTCCTGTCCATTCCATGGCGGCAGAGAATTTGTAATTTCATATTACGTGCATTTTCGATGTCTTACAAAAGTTTAAACAGATGGCTCTTTTCACGGATAACGGTTGTAGATTTATTCGCGGTGATGTCTGTCTAAAGAATGTGTTCAAACAAGTCGCCATCTGCCCTAATGCAGTACTGGAACCTTTTCAGCACGTCCGAGGTAGCTTTTTTGATGACGCAATACGGTATCTCGCTGCAGGCCTCAGCAATCTTTGCGTTTAGCGCTTGTGGTGTAGTTTTAGGTTTGCAGTACACTCAGTCTTTCACGTGTTCCTACAAGAAGTCAAGAGTTGTCAAGTCCGGTGACATTGAAGGCCATGCCACTGGTCCATGCCGCTCGACCCACTGGCGTTTAAAGGCTTTGTCAAGCCGGGCTCGAGCAAGGCTGCTGCTGTGAGCTGGTGCATTGTCGTGCTGATACTATGTTCGCTTTAAAAATGCAAGAGGAAGATCACAGCGAAATTCTTCGACTGGGCCTTCCAAGATGTAGTTCACATACCACTGAGCAGGGAGCATGTGGTCAAAACAAATGGGGCCAATTATCCTTCCGTCAAAGATACCGCACTACACACTGAATGGCCATTGGTACTGGTGTTTGCTTTGCGCCACCCAATACGGGTTCGTATCGCTCCAGTAATGCGCATCATAGATGTTGACTTGAGAATTTCTGGAGAAGGTTGCCTCATCTGTCCAGTGCACTTTGTCAACAAAATCCGGTATTGCGACACTGTTCATACGGATCGAATTTGAGAAATCAAGCTGCCGTTGCAAGTTTCTTTCTTGAAGCTTTTGAAGCAGTTGGAGGTGATATGGATACATTTCAGCCTTCCTAAGAACTCTTGGCATTGAAGACTGAAATGCCAACCTCACTACTCACATCACGCACGCTGGAATGAGGGTTTCCAGTCATGAAAGCCAAAATGTCTCCTTCAGACTTTTCACTGATGGTCCCCTTTCTGTGCTGCATCTTCTTGAAGCTACCTGTTTCTTTCAGCGTCAAGTAACTCCTCATAATTGTGTTCGCGCTAGGTCTTCCCCCACATTGCCAATTTCGGTATATCTCGGCAGCTTTCCTCTTGTCGCCCCATGCCGCTCCCAAGGCTAAGACCATGTTTGCCTTCTGCTCGCTTGAGTACGGCATGCTTTAGGCACTGCTAACAAATTCTTCGAAACGGGTGCGCGGCACGACAGTAAAAGACAGCCGAGCTCACATGCATCTAACCGCTAACAAATGATGCTCTCTCACACAGGTTCCAGATGTATGATGCATGTCTTGTGTGTATTTTTTCTATTCCGCTCCAACTTGAACACTGAAAAAAATGGCTCTTCCCGTCATATAGGAATAAACAGCTGATGATGGCGCATTCTGCAGCAACAGGCGTGAGCGGCTGCTGACGCAGCACTTTTTTGGAGCGCCGTCACCAGCTGCTGCCCGTAATGTCAAGAGCCGAGCAAAGATTGAAGCCCTTTCTCGTAAGTGAAGGGAAGGCGCGGCACTGGTGATGTTCTTACAAATCACTCATTAGATCGCTGTAATCGCGGCGCATTCGGGCGCACTGTCATGTGGTATTTTTTCAACTGCGTGGGCTTTCGTTTTTCCCGAATAAAAACGGCCATGTTAAGTCTATCTCGTTGGAAGTACCTGGGTTGGGCAATATTTGTGAAGCTCCACAGCTTTCCTATTGATACCTGAATGTTTCAAGCTATATGTAATTTGTTAATGAAGTTATCTCGGCTAATTGCTATAAAAAATATGAGCAATGAAATGGTAGTGTAAGTTGAGATAAACGCTAACATCCACGCAATTTCTGTTCTGAAGAACGCATAGGTTATTTCAAAATCTTGGCCGAAGTTAGCTGGAACACCCTGTGTATGAGTTTGTGTGTGCGTGTCTGTGTGTCAGTGTGTATATATATATATATATATATATATATATATATATATATATATATATGTTTATATATATATATATATATATATATATAGAGAGAGAGAGAGAGAGAGAGAGAGAAAGAGAGAGGCGAAGCATGAGGAGAAGTGGTACTTGCCAGCGGTGATCCTCACCCCAAAGTAAATTTCTGGCTAAACCACTGGTTGAACGCTTACTCGAGAAAAAAAATTTTCTGGCTTTTCTTTTTACATGTGTACATGAAGTTCCTTAGGGCACTATTTTACTGTGCAGTAACGAAACACTAGTAGCATCAAAATTTCATTCCCTAGCTGATTAGTTGTTTGGGTTCAGCAAACACCTTCCGTTTTCAAGATTGCTTTTTGTATTTATAAGCAGTATCATAAAAGGGTCCTATAAAAAATGAATATGCCTACAACTTCGATCATCACTCCACATGTGAGAAGTGCAAAAACCAAAAAAAGATTATGACAGCTTAGTTAACAAGAAAACTCAATACTTACCGCCGTGTGAACTCCAGGCAGAGGCTCGTGTCTTTGGGGTATGCAACGTTGAACGCGAAGTGAACAAAAAACATCAGCTTGAACGCCTGGCAGGGGTTCGTTGCATGCATCGCTGGCAGGCTGTCGACACATACGACGAAGCTCTTAGCAGTAAGAAAACTGCCTCCTGCGCAAAACAAGTTTTAAATCAGGAATGCTTGCCCGAACGTGGTACCACAGAAAATTATACCTTTTCCAATGATGTAGGGAGAACATGGCATGTCTTCAATATCACCATCACTAGCAGATTCCTGGTGTAAGAGAAATTTATAAAGGCATATAAGAATTAATGTCTGCCAAGGTAGCACAATGTGAAAGCTGAAACCTTACACTGGTTACAAATAAGCATGTGGCAAAGCATAAGTTTGAATAAGGCGTTTCAGTGCTTGCTCAGGCTCATGATAATGTTCTTCCCCAACACTCTGTAGTGAATTAAATGCTTCGGCTTATATGTAAATAGATGTTGGCCACACGTTGAGGCCCTAAAAATCAGCACAGACATTTAAACATGTTGGCTGAATCATTTACAATACTGGGACTAATGTATAGCTATATATAGAGCATTGCATGCATAATGCGAAGACGCGGGTCCGTATCCCACCTGTGGTCAGTTGTTTTTCATCCACTTTCATTTACATTAATTTATCATTTCTTTAACTCAATTAGTAAGTACAACTAATTTCCTCTATGATGTACTTAGTGTCTTTGTTGGCTTCTTGTTATACGATATATATATTATATATATAGATAACCAGCAAAGGTTTCTACCGGCCAGTTTACTAAAGGAATTATAATGTTACGAGAAACGTGACTATTGTTCGTTTTTAAGGTTTATTTTGCCAACAATTTTGGGAATGGTATTCCCTTCGTCAGGGCTGGTTTACAACTATTCTGTTCGACCAATATAAGGAGACAGAACAAGTGAGTAAGTGTGATTCCCACCTTCGCACACTTGAGAGTGAAGGCCAGGGACAGTATGCAATATTGCACGACTCTCAAAGCAGTCATGGCAGCATAAGATTGCGACAAACACAGAAACAGGGGACGTGGGAACAGCGGAAGTACAGTGCTCACGGAATGAAACGCGACACGAAGCATTTAGTAGAACCCTGCATATGTGCAAAGTACGCGAGATGCACCATGTCATGTCGCAAGGAATTTGATCACCGAAGGTGTCGAGGACTCCAACGTAGATGTATGCGCCAGAATTACGTTGTTGCGACACGAACTGCAGCCAGTGGAAATGAAAGTATGCGCATTACTTAGTCCTAAAAAGATGCATTTCATTCCTTGAGCACTGTACAGAAAATGAGAGCAGAGCGAATGTAAAGAGCAATATAAGCGAAAGAGGTATTAAGCGCAGCTCTTGGCTCAACCAAGTGCTGTCTCCCCAGTAAGATGCCACCAGTTATGAGTGGGCTGCCCACATCAGGAAACATGTTACATTATTATAGTCAAGTACAACTCAGTAGCAGAAGAGGCCTCCTGTCCATTGATGTCAAGAGACTGTCATGGCATTGCAGTTAATCTGGTTAACCAGCAGATGACTTTTCACTTGCCAGCCGCTTGGAATGTCATGCTAACAGGCGAAAGGGGATTAACCGTGTCATGACAATCTCATTATTGACTGGCTTCTTTGAGAGGCATTTACTACTTCATTTTTACATTGCACCTAGCTTTACACAATGTTGCATTATCTAACTGTATTTGACAATGTTAGCCTTATATTGTTACGTAGGAAGATCCAGAAGAAAAGCTATATACAAGCATATTTACAAGGAAACACGCCACACTTGGCCAAGAGGCAACAGCCCGCGCTAGCCTCTAATTGTCGTCGTCGCACTGCTCGCCTCTTCGTCATCGCAAATACTGTTCTGTACCACTATAAGAACAGTAATGTAGACAAGAAATAATACAATATGCTATGATATGTGGGGTTATATGTACAAAACTGACACATGAGCTATGAGAGATGTCATAGCGGACAGGTACGGATTTGATATATTTCTAACATTGAGGTAATAGTTCCGCGGAAATCCGCAAGGTGGAGAGCAGTAATTAATAAAGGGAAAATCAGATATCCACCCATTCGAAGTAATTGCTACAAAGGAAACCCATACGGGTTCCTCAAAAGATAAGCCTCACATTTGAAGAAAAATTTGTCCTGGTCCGGGACTCGAACCCGGGACCACCGCCTTTCCAGGCCAGTTGTTCTGCCAATTGAGCTAACCAGGCGGCAAGCGGAGGGCAGGGCGAAGTCGAATTTGTCAACAACTCGAAGCAAAGGCAAGAGTTTGAGGTAATAGTTCTGCGGAAACCAACAATCCAGATTTCCCTTTATTAATTACTTCTCTCCACCTTGAGGGTTTCCGCAGAACTATTACCTCAAACTCTTGCCTTTGCTTAGAGTTGTTGACAAATTTGACTTCAGCCTGCCATCTGCTAGCTGCCTGGTTAGCTCAGTTGGTAGAGTGGCTGCCCCGGAAAGGCGGTGGTCCCGGGTTCGAGTCCTGGACCAGGACGAATTTTTCTTCAACTGCGAGGCTTTTCTTTCGAGTAACCCGTATGGGTTTCCTTTGTAGCAATTGCTACGAATGGGTGGATGTCTGATTTTTTCTTAATTATTTCTAAGATTGCAATGCTTACTTCGACTACCTTGCAGAATAGCTCCCGGTCTTCATCGAAGATGGCAAGTAGGAGGAGGGGAGTGGCTTCATACTCTACAGCCATTGATTACATTTCAATTCTGGCCTTTTCAATTTCCTTTAGGCATGTCGTCACGTTCGGCTTCTTTATTAAGCTGTGAGCATATCTAAAAACCTGTCGTCCAACAGTCTTAACTTTATTGTCAATTGTTTGTGAGGCACTGAACCCCAGCAGTATATTGACATGTGAACACATGTGTGCTTCTTCAAAGAGGAAAGGCCAGTTCTCCTTCACGTTCACCACGCTTCTGCTGGCATTCCTCTGTGACGAATATGTTTCGGCCATTAGCTGAGTGACTCGAGAACTGTTTGGGGAAGCTAGCCTGAATTGGGCTTGCAACTCTTTTCTTTTGTTCTCTTGAGTTTCAGCTGTTTCCGTAGACGGAAGGTCAGGCTGTCAGGCTACACAGCCATAAGAATCTTTTTGGAGTTGTGGTTTCTTTGTGGTCAACTCTTCATCTGAAAAACACCGCTTCGAACACTCAGAACTGTGCCTTCTTTTGTTGTTAATACAATTCTCCAGCTTCCATAGAAGCGTTTCTAGTCCTGTAGCAATGATGGTGCCATTGAGGGTGTCCTCAAAAGTTCTTGGATATTTGCTGACAATTTGATTCGCAATGACTCGCAGCACTTTATGCCCAGCCTTCTGGTAGCAGGCACGCACCCTGTCTCTTAGTGTCCTAATCATTTCGTTCAGATCACTTTTCAGTGGGCGTCTGCCATCTTGACATGCTTTTATGAGTTCGGGTGGAAATGCGTCCCATGGAATATCAAAAGCCTGGCCCAACAAGCTCACAGAAGCTTCGCTTCCTTGGGGAATGGAGACTTGCACGGCTGGTGAAGCAGCTGCCTGGAACTTTTCGAGCAGGATGCGTCTACTGACAACACTCAGGAACATTAGGTCAGCATCCACTACATACTTGAGGTGCTCAAGTGACTGAACACCACAGTCCAGTAGTTTCTGTACAATCTGTTCGATCACTTCATTGTCCAAGTGCTGCAGCCAACTGGAAATATGCTGTTGCAAGTCCATTTTGCCTGTCAATAGCATGAAATCAAACAAAATCTAATATAGCATGCTTCAACACAACAGCAGGGTACTTGTTGCGGGCAAGTTTATACTGCACCAATGGAGTCCAATCAAGGAGGCTTTCAAGCTTCATGCATTTGAAAGGACCATCACTACTGATAATGTTGTAGAAGAGCATAGCAGGCTCATATCTTGTGTGGACAGTTCTTAATAAGAAAAAGTGATCGCCATTACTGGCAAGAATAAGCCTTATCTCACCAAAAACTGGAGCGCCATCCGTCCGCCTCATAACAACAAGCATGTCCTGTTTGTAAAGCATGCCACGGATAAGTAGCTTGACTGGCCGAGAATATATTACCTTCTTCAATGATCACATCGCGTACTTCCTTTTGTATTTCTGGTGTGCAAAGCTCACTAGAGAATGAGGAACTATTGACTAAACCATGAATACCTGCTCCTGTGTTCTTATATGCCTGGTAAAGCTGATGGCGCTCAGAAAGTGTGTGCGTCAAGTTCCTGAAATTCTGGCAATTTCTTGCACACTTACGGAAATAGCTGTGCTTACTTTCACACCTCATTGTCTACATCTTTATCAGTGGGCCAAACTGTGTAATCAGAAACGGGCAATGCATCAGGTAATGATGCTTAGGCTTCATGGCAACATAAGGGAAGAGGTGTGCTCTGCCCGTCATGTAGTCCTCTATAAGGTCTTGCAGCCTCATAACCATGGGGAGTGTGATACTATGTGCAGTAACAAGCTGGACAATTTCAGAAAGCAAAAGAACTTTTTGCCAGATATCATTTCCCGTAGACTGAATTGAACCAAGTAGAAGCAATGGAAGAAAGCGCAACATGTTCCAGTTTTGAACCGCATGACCTCCTAGTGCTTTCTTGAAGTGAACTTCACAGGGCCGGTCCGCCAAATCATCATGTTTAAAATGAAAACAAGTTATGCGCTGATTAAGGTCTTCAAGCAAAATCCACTTCAGAACCGTTACAAAATGCTTAATATACAAAGAAAGGTAAAATGAAACAACACCCTCAAATAAATCATGTGCCAAACAAGGAGGGAGACCTGGAGCACACACATGGAAGTACTTCAATTGATTGAATAAGGAATTGAACTTCACTCCTTTTTCGATACTTGAACCATTGGCTTGCAGGGCTAATAAAGCACTATTGTAATTGGCCGGTGTTCTGATTTCTGAAATACCTGACAGTCCATTTGGAGAAAAAAGGTCAGCTCTTTCAGCCATGCAACACCTACAGATGTGACTTGCAGAGCTAAAATTTTCCACAAAGCCTCCAATTCCGCGGCTTCCAAGGTTGTCTCAAAAGATGGCAGTCACACTGCCAAACAAACGCATTCCTCTTGAAGTTACGAAATGGCCAGCTTCCAACTTCTTCAGATCATCGAGCAAAGGCATAAACATTTTGGCCTGCCCAAAATATGCAAAATCATTTTCGTTGCAGAGCAAGCACAACTTGAGAGAATCAGCTGCATATCTTTTCCATGGATAGAGATTACCAAGGATTAAATAAACAGCAAGAAGTTTGTGTTTCTTCTTTGCAGAACCAATTCGATTCACGACCTCAAATGCATCTTGAAAGAGTATAAGCTTCAGTGCTTCAGGATGCTCCTTGTAAAGTGGAATAGACTGGAACATGTTTCCATCAGTGAAATCTTTCAGGGCACCAGGGGTCTGGGGCAGTATCCTATCGCACTGTGATATCACATCTTCATTTTCAAGCATGGCTTCAAGTGTTCTTAGAATTGGCACGTAATGAAAGGTAGCATTCTTGTTCTTCTTGTTTTCCCCCAACAATATTTCTACAGGTGATACATACAGAAACTCTTTCTTGAAGAATGAAGAACGGCTATGTTCTGTCCTGAACACACCATCTGGTGCTCGATGCAGTGCCAAAACATAATCACTTTAAAATGTTTCATCTATCAGCTTATCTATGTCATCACTGTTAGCAGCTTTTCCCCTGAGCTTTTCTTTGAGACAAGAAGCCATTGCTGAAGCATTTGCATTCTGTATGTCATATATAGCCTCAGAAATAATTGTAACTGTAGATGATGGCACACGGCGCTCAGATAAGAGTCGCAGGTACAGACGGGCAAAAGCAGTGATGACATGGTTCTTACAGCTTTCTTGCATGCTGCCTTGATGCAGTGCCAGTGCACTAGGTAGCTTTTCCTCCTCAGATGAATTGCTTCCAGTTTGTTCAGCATCATGTGGAGGGGTCGTAACAGTTGCTCAAATAGGCCTAGGCTCTTAAACTTCCACATTTCATACTGAGCAAAGGTACTTCCTGTGGTAACGTGAAAGATGGGAAGAAAAAGATGCCTTCTTATTGTATGATTTCTTACATAACGGGCATGTCACTTTTGCACCTTGAAAAATGTGAAGTTTCAGGTGGGCAATTAGAGCTTTATAATCTTTGCAAACTTGTATGCAGCTGTCCACAGTGCAGACTAAGTCACAACGCTGCGCACTGATGGAAACACAGCTTTCTTGTTCAGCACGTCTAACCCGTCTGTGTTCACGACAGAAGTGACTGTAGAGCGAGTCAACTTTGCAAAATTTCTTGTAGCAGTCTTGAAAGGGGCATTTCACATAAAAATTGTTGACATTTTTGTGCAAAGCCACATGCCTGAGGAATGCGGAAAGTGTAGAGCTAACACAGCCACATATACTGCAGGGGTACATCTGAAAAGACCACAACAGCAACGAACAGCATTACTCAAACGAAACATTACTGGGGAATGACCACACTGTACGATGTGAAATTTAAGAGTAATAATCCAAACTGTGCACCCTGCATTTGATCCCGCATTCCTTTCACATTTTGGTACATGTTTTTAAATACTACGTAGCAAATATGCTAAAACAGCAGTATCATACAAGTAAGTTTAACACAGGTAGCTCCTAAAATCTAGCATTGTAGTGATACAACCATATCAAATTCCAGTGAGTAATGACCAGCTAGAATTTCCAAGACAAGTGAAGCAGATTTTTGATAGCCTTTGTATCTTTAGAAGTTTTGATCGGTGTTTTTAGACTTCATTTTCATTTATTTAGACGTGGCTCTCAAATTACATCTTATGAATTGCCACCTTTTTACTTAGTAGAACAGCCTTCCTTATAAACTCTAAGCACTGGATCCAAAGCATGTGTGGTCGAAATTCATCAGTATGGCTACAGTGTATTTTTCAGCCCACAGAGGCCACAGCGCATTCTACTGAGTGCTCTGTTTAAAGGGTGCCCAAGAATGCTTTTCCAAGCTAAATTGATGTCTTGTACGTTTAAGTTAAAAATAATTTTGCACTGACATTTTTGACGGCAAGATTTTCTTTTAATATATTAGCGACGTTTCAGACTGATTTACCATTAACTAGTTGGGAAGTTCACGTCGCCTATGCTGATGCTGAATGAACTGAGGCAAATTTTGAAAGAAATAGTGCTGCTGATGGAACTTACCAAAACTTCATTACCATATGCCCTGCCCAACTCCCTATATATTCGCAGTAAATGGGAATATGACAGTTTTATACCGATGCTACAGGGATATGTTCCATGGCATACGAATTGAATGGCATTCGGCCTCGACAGACTCCCGCAATGCTTCATGAGAACTTCAAAACACATTCAGAAGCTTCAGCATTCACTTATTGTACTGCAATGGTGCTGCTGCTGCCATCAAATTTCACTTTTGTTTGTTTGCTCATCTTCAGAGTGTACAAATGCAGATGTTGGCGGTCAGTATGCTGTCAGCAGCCATCGCTGGCATATGAATCAGTACTAGCTAGACCAACGCCGACGCCATATAACCAAAGATTCATGTTATCCTAGTCTGACAGGTTTGTCAGGACAACGAAGCGACAAATCCAGTCATAGGATGATTGCCTGACCTATCCTGAGCAGATCGGTAGTTCAGCAAAACATATGCTAATGAGCCAATGGCTCGAATAGCTCAGCTTGTCTGACACCTTGTCAGTGTTAGAAGTCAACGGACCGAGCGGCTACATTTCATATGTGCACACTTCAAAAGTCATCAGCGATAAGCATTTGCTAAATTCTTTCATAATAATGGATGACGGTCCCCTTTTGCGAGTTCCTAGTCTGAAGTGCTCGCGACTCCTACACAATGTCAGCGACTTGGTTATCAAGTGTTTCTCAGGCGGGCGATCGCATAGGCGCTTGCTAAAGAGTTATCGCACTGCGTAAACAAAGAAAGGTACAACCAGTGCAAAAGATAAGAGATCATTTATTGTAAGTAGAGTGCAGCTTGCGTTTAATGTTATGCCAATAAGCAGTGGCTGTCTGCACAAGGCTATGTAAACAGCATCGCACTAGAGTGCTGTCATCAGCACATTCCTGCGGAAAGTCCCTGCTCATGCAGAAAATGCGGTATAGTTTACTGTTACCTTGAAGGTAACCATTTAGCGAGTGCACGAGCTTTTTGCTAAAAAAGCAGCAGAAAAATGCAAGCAGTAGATATGAAAATTAACATCCACAGAGCCAAAGCAAACATCTGGCGCGGCTGAGCGTGCCGGGGTGAAATAATTGCTAAAGCAGCTTCAAACCCAAATGTCGACTTAATGTCATTGAAAAATGTCATGTGGCAGTGCAAATTGGCAGTACAGTTGAATGGCATTCAGTTAGACGGCATTTGGAACGACCGCGTAGCAAGGGCATGATTAGTTCCTTTTCTCATGCGAATGCAATAAACGGGCAATGCCTTCAACTCTCCGGAGTGTGTTGACCCAAGCACCGTAAGCATTCTTTGGCGAGTACTCCAGTGCCATTACGCGAAAAGGGCAATACCTCGTATTTGCAGAAAAATGTGTAATTTGCAAAGGCAGTTAATCCTTATAATAATGTAAATGTAGGCGATAGGTACCTTTATAAGAGACAAGAAACAATTTAAATAAAAATGAAATATAAAGAGAATACCCATATAGATACATAAGGCTCCTAAAAATGCATGGGAAAGCTCCGTGTTTTACTGCGACACTGAAGGAGTCGTGTGGTACTGAGTTCGCCTGATGCTCCGGAGTCCTTCTGGGAGTCCTTCATCTAGCCCGGAGGCATTGTCACCAGTTACGACACCCCTGCATTGCTTTAGTCGCCGACTGCTAGCCCTTGCCCCAGAGTTTTCCCTTCTTCAACCACCTCTCTCCGGCAGCTGCACACATCTCGCAATGGCCGAAACCAGCTCACCGCAAGCACCCTAAAGCAGACGGTTTGCCAGTCCCCAACAGGTAACCGTTCTGCATCCGCTGGTCCCCGATCGCTATCGCGGTGCAGTCTTCGAAGACATTGAAGACTGGCTTGACAAGTATGAACGCGTCGCACAGATTAACCAGTGGACTGAGGAGCAAAAGCTATCCCACGTCTATTTCGTCCTTGACGACAGTGGCCGTACTTGGTACGAGAACCGTTAAGCCAGTCTGACGACATGGAATGACTTTCGGCAGAATATCACGGATACTTTTGCAAGTGCCGACCGACGCGACCGCACCCAGTAGATGATGGAGCTACGGGTGCAGCAACCGAATGAGTCGGTCACAATGTTCACCGAGGACATGGCCCGCCTCTTTCGTAGAGCCGACCTGAACATGGCCGAAGATAGGAAGTTGCGCTACCTCATGCGAAGTGTAAAAGAGCAGTTGTTCGCGGGGCTTGTGCAGAATCCACCAGTCACCGTCGCTGACTTTATGAAAGAACCTACGGCTATTGAGCGGGCCCTTCATCAACGGTGCAGGCAGTACAATCGACTGTCCACCAGCAATGCAACCAATGCCGCCGCAGGGACTGCCGAGTATCAGAATTCCTTTCGTGAATTGATCAGAGAGCTTGTCAGAGAGGAAGTGCAAAAGATTCTGACACCGACGTTGGATAGACCTGTAGCATCAATCGCCGCAGGGGTACGTGACGAAATCAGGCAGGCGTTCCCGGCAGCCGATTTTCAACATCACCAGCATCCCATGACGCACGCCGCCGCTGTCTGATGTCCACCACCTGTCACAACCACACCGCCATACCACCAGCCTCCAGCAGCCGCTCCTTGGTCGCCGCCGCAAGAGGATATTTCGAGGCGCACACCCGTTATGCCGCTGCAGTCACACCAGCAGCCGTCGTTCGCCGCCCCTTGGTCAACGCCGCAAAACAACGCTACGGGACAACCGCAATTGCGGAGAACCGAAGTATGGCGCACCATTGATAGGCGACTACTCTGTTTTCACTGCGGAGGCGCCGGTCATATTTTGCGTAATTGCTGGCATCGCAACACGCCATTTCGACTTCATCGTCCGTGGGCCTATGGTCGACTTGCAAATGACGATTCCATGCTACGCCGCGACCACGCACTTTTCGGGAACCTCCAATAGCAGACCCGAATGACGAATCCGTGCCCATGCATAGGTTCGATTTCGGCCGTCGGTCACGTTCGCCAACCCCTCCACGTCAGACGGCTTCACCTAGTGGACGTACTTTTGCTGACCTCCGAGGACGAAGGTCGCCCAACCCACGCCGGGGAAACTGAAGGCGGCGACTTCTGGGGGTAAGGTTGCAGGCCCGCCGCAACGCAATAAAAAGCCTCCAACACTCCCGCTGCAGAACGCTGTGAAGCCGATAAACACCGAAGAAATTGTGAGCGCCGACATTGATTTTTTGGTGGACGGAGAGCCAGTGAGAGCCTTAGTCGACATTGGTGCCGACTTCTCTATAATGAGGCCGGAGCTCGCCCTCCGCCTGAAGAAATTAAAGACGCCACGGACGGGATCTCACATAAGGACGGCAGGTTGTCAATTACTGAAGCCTACTGGAAGATGTACTTCTAGAATTAATATCGGTGATTCTCCTTTCGTGGCCGCTTTCAGCATTCTGCCTGTGTGCTGTAAAGACTTAATTATTGGAATGGAAATTCTGAAAGAAAATGGCGCCGTAATTAACATCCCGGATCACATAGCGACGTTTTATAAGAGTCCTGGTTTAGTCTATTGCTTATCGCCGCAACACCACTCCTTTCGTCTAACAAAAGACAAAGTTGTCATCCCACCTCGATCATGTGCCCTTGTTTCGGTAGGATGTGACGTACCGTTTCATTTCGAAGGCGTTGCCGACCAAATAACCACGTTGTTCACTCAGGTTATCTGGGTCGCACGAGGAAGCATAAATGTCACCGACGGCCGCACGAACCTGCTGCTAACAAATTTTAGCACAGAGCGTCAGCGCCTTGCAAAGGGCACGGCTGTGGCTTATTTTGACGGTGTTGCGGATGTCCGCGGCTCCTATTCACTACTCGAAGAAGCGCCTACGCAAGACCCAGCTCCTGTACTTGACGTCAGCACTGCTTTGTCGCCACACGAACGAGAACGGCTTCTTACGCTACTGGTCAAATTCAGCGACTGCTTTGCGTCGACGTCCAGCGTTGGTCGGACACCTCTAACAAAGTACCAGATAATTACAGAGAATACGGCCAGACCATTTCACCAAAATCCTTATCGTGTTGCTCCCAGAGAACGTGAAGCCATACAACAAGTGACAAAAATGATTAAGGACGACGTGGTCCAACCATCAATGAGTCCCTGGGCATCTCCTGTAGTTCAACTCAAGAAAAAAGACGGCAGCTTGCGTTTCTGTTTGGACTACGAAAAACAAGATCAGGTGACAAAGAAAGACGTGTACTCGCTTCCCCGTATAGATGATTCACTCAAAAGGCTTCGACACGCGCGTTACTTCTCTTCAATTAATTTAAAAAGCGGATATTCGCAAATCGATGTAGACCCGAGAGACCGTGAAAAAACTGCTTTTGTGACACCAGACGGCCAATACGAATTTAAGGTCTTGCCTTTCTGGTTGTGCCTCATGGACACTGTTTTTTTCAGGCCTGATCTGGAAAACCTGCTTAGTGTACCTCGACGACGTCATCGTGTTCTCCGCAACATTTGAAGAACATCTCGAATGGTTTGAAGCGGCCCTACAGCTCATCCGGTCCGCCGGCCTTACCCTGAAACCGGAGAAGTACCAGTTTGGCTTTGCCGAACTACAGTTTCTTAGTCACGTCGTCAGCCACGCAGGTGTGCGCCCGGATCCCGAAAAAATGGCCGCCGTCGCACAGTTTCCCATACCAACCAATAAAAAGGCGGTCAGGTGCTTCCTCGGCCTCTGTGCCTATTACCGGCGGTTTATTGCAGACTTCGCTCATATTGCGTCGCCATTAACTCGCCTGACGAGAGACGACGTTGCTTTCGTATGGGCTGGCGAAGAGCAAGGTGCGTTCAGCGACTTGCGGGAACGTCTCCAGACACCTCCAGTGCTTGCTCACTTTGATGAGACCGCTCTTACATTGCTCCACATTGATGTAAACAATGTTGGCTTGGGAGCTGTTCTTGTGCAACAGCAGGAGGGCACAGAAAGGGTATTTACCTATGCAAGTAGAACACTATCACGCACAGGGGCTAATTACTCCACGACTGAGAAAGAATGCCTCGCCGTAGTATGGGTGGTTACGAAATTCGCCCATATTTGTATGGTCACCACTTCACAGTTATCAGCGACCACCATTTACTGTGTTGGTTGACAAACCTTAAAGATCCTTCGGGACGACTGGCGCGTTGGAGCTTATGGTTGCAAGAGTTTGACATGACTGTCAAGTGCAAGTCGGGGAAACGACATAGGGATGCTGACTGCCTGTCTCGGTCGCCGATAGAGTCGTCTGCTCCACCCGAAGAAGACTCGGCATTTCTTTGTGTTCTGGACACATCCACCATCGCGCAACAACAACGGGACGATCCTGAGTTGCTTGAACTCATCAATAACATAGAAGGCAAATTTGCGAAACCGCCTAGAGTTTTCGCAAGAGGCCTGTTGTCGTTTTGTTTGTGGGAGAAAGTACTTTACAAACGAAACTTTTCTGCGACCGGGTCCCCCTATCTGCTCGTCATTTCTGCAGCTCTTCGTACGGAAATACTTGAAGCCTGTCACAACGAGGTAACTTCTGGTCAATTAGGCTACACGAGAATGCTGGCCAGAGTATAGCAGAGGCACTACTGGCCGTGACTTACCACCACCGTGAAACATCCCGTTCACACTTGCCTCGACTGCCAGAGGCGCAAGTCGCCTCCGTCGAAACCAGCCGGCCTCCCACAACCCGTCCAGGTTCCTCGAAGACCATTTGACCTAATCGGAATGGATATATTCGGCCCATTTCCTACTTACGCTGCAGGGAATCGCTTTGTTATCGTCACCACCGATTATCTTGCACGTTACGCTGAAACAAAGGCAATCCAGAGAAGTACAGCAACCGAGGTGGCGCGCTTTTTCATAGAGCATGTTGCATTGCGACACGGCGCACCAACCGTCGTAATAACAGACCGAGGAACCCCATTCACGGCTGCACTGTTAGATCACGTTTTTCTGCTAAGTGGAACGTCTCATCGGAAGTCAACCACCTACCATCCACAAACCAACGGATTAAGCAAACGCCTAAACAAAACAATTGAAGACATGCTCTCCATGTACCTGAATGTTGAAAAGAAAAATTGGGACGACATTCTACCTTATATAACCTTTGCATATAACACGGCGAAACAAGAGACAACGCGCGTGACTTCGTTCACCCTTGTTCACGGACGGGATGTTGGATGCAATGCTTCAACACGACTTTGACGATATCGATACGGACGCCGATGTGTTTAGGCAACGCGCAGAAGAGGCTCGGAAGCTCGCACGCTTGCGCATCAGCCAGCAGCAAGGCTACGACGCAGGGCGCTATGATCTCAACCGTCGACTGGTCATCTATGACATCGGCGACAGAGTGTGGGTTTGGACACCCATACGAAAACGAGACTTTCCCGAGAAGCTGCTCAGACGATACTTCAGAACCCATCGAGTTTTGCGCCGACTAAGGGATGTCACGTACGAGGTCGTCCCAGATAGTGCCAGGAGTACGCGGCGCCGCACGCATTGTCCTGAATTTGTTCACGTTGTCCACATAAAGCCGTATGTGAGCGAATAACTATGCGAGATACTCTTCCTTTCGCGAGTGACCTTTCTGCTCTAGCATCGGTGCGATGGTCTTTTAGGGAGGGACAAATGACGCGTGTATTCTACTTAGAAGACAACGACGATGGGGAAAATAACGGACTCCGTCTAGTGGGTCTCTGAGATTGCGTGAGGACGAAGATGACGTGCCTCGGTTCCGTTCGTTTTCGAACAGGTTGTCCTGTTGTTCTTGAACGTCTCCCTGTCTTCTGTCCGCGTTGTACCGCGACAATATTGACATTTCTGGAGAACTTCACATTCGATTCATATTAGGTAGGTGTCATGATGATAACTTATTTATCCTTACACAGTGTGTTGAAATATCAAGAGTTAAAAAGAGACTGTTATTTGTGGCCTTTTTAAACATTAGAGGACCGTATGAGAGCGTTGACCGCAACATTTTGTGGGATATTCTCGAAGGGGAAAGCTTGGCGTATACGGTATACAACGTTTGAGAGCGATTTACTTTAGAAACACCGTTTGCGTTGAATGGGAAGGAACGACAATCGAGGAGAAAGTTGATACGAACAAAGGACTGAGCCAGGGGTGCCATTTCACCACCACTGCTTTTCATAATATACATGGTGAGCATAGGAAGGGCACGCCAGGAAAGTACTATTGTGTTCAATTCCTCTTACAATAGGCAGGTAGTGTAGAAGGGCAGCAGCTTCCAGGTTTTTTTAAGGAGACGACATTGTGTTGCTGGCTAAGGAGCAAAGTGATATGTAATGTCTGGCTGATATCTGTGGACAGGAAGGCAAGAATTTAGGTTTGAAATTTAGCGTTCCAAAATTAGGTGTTATGGTATTCAATTAAAACAGTGAGCAGAGAGTGCCAATTCAAGGCCAGGATGTACCTCGGCTAACTAACGTAGATACCTTCGTATATCGATAAACCAAGGAATTAGATATATGGAAACAGGAAAAAACACTAACAGCGAAGGGGAAGAGATTTTTCATTAGAGGAAGTCGGCTCATTTCAGTATCTTCGCGTGATTTTTGATAACAGTCTGCACTGGCAAGAACAAATAAGCGAAGTTTGCCAAAAGCTCGCATCAGGATGCTCCGCATTTTCACAAGCACATCATCATCTCAAAACTAACACACTGCGTATTTCATATAATGGACAAATCCATAGCCATTTCACATAGTGTAATGACTCATGGCGTACGACATGCAAAACTTATCTTGAACCTGTAAGCAAACTTCCTAAACGCACCCTGAAAATAATTACCCATTCATGTTACGATGAACCAAGTCACCCTTCGTTTAATGTAATGAATGTTTTGCTTTGTGATAAGATAAACGAAATAAAAATTACCACGCTTGTCTTCAATATTGTTAAACACAACCTGCATTCTCGTGCTGTTATATTTTACACATCCGCTGGCGTAACCCGAATCAAACGAACGGAAATTTTAATCTTCCTTCCATTAAGGAAAATTACGGACAACGTTTGCAACAGTTCTCCGGGTCTAAAATTTGGAATAAACAGCCGGCAGAAATAAAACAGGCAATAATTTTTATCGGTGCTTCAAAATACCTGTTTATCCCGAATTATGCTTTTTAATGTGAACAATCGTGATGTCCTTCTGTTGGTAACTCGCTGAAACCTGCTAAAAATGTAATTTAGCTAGTGCTTCGATTTTGTCGAGATTGATCATTTATATTTTGAATCTTCATAATAGTTCAGGAACTTGTCTACGATTCTCCTAACTAATGTTTTACATGTTTACTTAGAAATATTTGATACTATAATATGCTCTTCATTATTTCGCGTTTGCCTTTGTACGTTGAATCATTTTAATGGTGTACGACGAATATGTGTATGCAAGGGATGTATCTACCTCGCTTTGTACTTGTAATTGTTAGTTATTTTTCATTGGACCCGCCACTACCTTGTGGCTATGAGCCCAAGCAGTTTGGGTATTTCTGTTTGTTCTATGTCTGCAACAATAGAATAAAAAATGCAGCCATAGTCACAGAACGATATGAGGACACAGTAGGTATGAGGTGCTCCGGGGTATGTGAAAAGGTTTAATGGTTATGTACTTGTAATTGTTATTTATTTTTCATTGGACCCGCCACTACCCTGTGGCTATGAGCCCAACCAGTTTGGGTATTTCTGTATGTTCTATGTCCGCAACAATAGAATAAAAAAATGCAGCCATAATCACAGAACGATATGGGGACACAGTAGGTACGAGGTGCTCCGGGGTATGTGAAAAGGTTTAATGGTTCCAGGACATACATTTGGAAATGTGGTTATTTGCTTGAAATTAGGGGTGTAATCAAGACTTGAAGACAAACACAAGTCCGTGGGAGGCCTCGCGTTGGGCGCTCACTAGATGATACAAATGAAGGTGTGCTGGACATAGTTTTGAAGTGAGAGAAGCGCACACAGTAAAATTGATTATGGAGAGCGGCTGACCCCGCAGGGGCGTCTGCGGCAGCAGGCGTTTGGTGTGTAGCGACACCACGGACCCGAGCACACGCGGGTCGGACCCTCCAACGTGTAGCCATGCGCGGCTTAGCCGTGTCTGGAGAAAGGGGGATCTTGGGAGCTGAGCTGATGCTGGGTGTTTGGACCTTTAAGGCCTCCCGGCGGAGGTAACACACCTCTTTGGCCTCTGCTTCACATAGACGGCACCCCCGGACTGACCCACCTGGGGGAAATCGGTAGTTGCCTTTTCCTGTCTCTCTCTCCCTACAACCTTCGTCTTTTCCTTACTTTCCGCCTTCCCTGTCTTCTTCTGGCTTCCTTTTATTCCAATTTTTCGAGGCAGCAAGGGTTAACATTGTGCAAATAGCCAACCTAGGTTATTTTATGTTTGGTTATAGTGGTAATGTACAGGTGGCGTTTGCAGGCCGTGTTTCACAGGTCCTGCAGCGTCCCCTTATAGGACTCCACGGTGGGTGGCTGGCGTTCCTGCCGAAATATCATATATATTTATGGATAGCTCGTTTCCTCAACTCCCTGATCGCCCTCATAAAAGAGGGCGCGCCGATGAAGTTTTTCAGTTTTTCGGACGCCAAGTCCACAACTTCCCACGTTTCCATGTAGTTCACTCGGAAAAACCTGGCAAACCAGTGCGCACCATTTCACCTTTCATTGTATCGAAGACTCTGACTGATGTTTTTGGAGCCAGTTATAAGGCGACCAGGCTGGCAAGGGGTGATCTCCTCCTGGAGCTTCGCGGTAAGAAGCAATACGAGAAACTGCGTAAGCTAGTGGCATTTGGGGATAACCAACCACCAGTAATTCCGCACCGTACTATGAACACCTCCCGCGGCGTTGTGTCGGACGATGACTTGCTGGAGCTCACTGAGGCTGAACTCTTGGAGGGCTTCAGTGAACAGAATGTAATCAATGTCAAAAAAATTAGGATGTTGCGCGATGGCAAAGAAATCCATACCAGGCACTTGATAATCACCTTCGGATCAAGTGTCCTGCCCGAGTCGATCGAGGCAGGGTACATCAAGCTCCGTGTTAGGCCATATGTGCCAAATCCGCTCAGTTGTTTCAAATGCCAACGTTTCGGCCACAGTTCGCAGAGCTGCCAAGGCCGTCAAACCTGCGCCAAGTGCAGTGCCCACGAACATACTTCTGAAGCTTGCGTGAACACTCTCCATTGTGTAAACTGTGAAGGGGAGCACGCCGCAAACAAGTGGTCGTGCCCGTTCTGGAAAAAAGAGAAAGAAATAGTCACAATCAAAGTTAAGGATAACATATCTTTCAAAGAAGCACGCAGGCGGGTAGCATACCTGCCAAAGAAAAGCTTTGCCGAAGTGGCGCGTCAGGGGGCAGCGTCACAACGGCATCCGGCGGGCTGTCCGACGGCAGTGAGTCGGCAGTTACGCCAGCTGCCCCAAGGGTGGTTGCAGCTAGCGCTGCTCCGCCAAATCAGCAAATGGGGCCATCGAGCCCGAAGGTGGGCGCAGCCGAGGCTGCCCCAACCTCCCCGGCCCCTTCCAGTGCTGGCAACAGCCGGCGCAGCCAAATCCCCCAGGGAGCCCCATGGACCTCCGGGCTGGTGGGTGCAGGAGTCTTGCCCTCCAAGGCGGGACTCTCCCTGGTAACCTCTCCCTCGCAAGAGCACGTGTCCGGTACCTTATAAGAGGCAATGGACACTACACCTAACCCCGCGGCGCACCAAGCGCCTAAGGAGCGGCGAGACTCCCTCGAACGCTCCAGAAAGGGAAAAACCCCGATTACAGGGCCTCGAAAGAGCTCTGTAATCTGGTGTCTGAAATCTCTGTAACTAATACTTTTGTTTCTGTACCCACAGCACCTACTTACTTCCACTATGGATACACAAATAATTCAATCGAAAATCAGAGGTCTTCTTAGGAACCTTGATGATGTGCAAGAGCTTATCCAAAAACACAATCCAAAAGTGCTGTGTCTACAGGAAACACACCTCAAACCACAACACACAAACTTTCTTCGACCGTATGTAACGTTTCGAAAAGATCGCGATGATGCTGTCGTATCCTCAGGCGGTGTTGCCATGTATATTCATAAAAGTATTTCATGTCAGCGTTTACAGCTACAAACGCCCCTTGAAGCAGTGGCGGTTCGAGCTATTCTCCTAAACAAACTGATCACCATTAGCTCTCTTTACATACCCCCACATTACAAATTAACGAAACATGAATTTGAATCCTTTATAGATCAATTGCCAAAACCTTATGTTGTTCTGGGTGATTTCAATGAACACAGCAGCCTGTGGGGAGACTCTCGTATCGATGCGCGAGGTCGTCTCGTTGAACAATTCCTTTTTTCGTCTGGTGCGTGTCTGCTGAATAAGAAGACACCCACATATTATTCTCTCGCAAACAAAACATTTTCTTCAATTGATTTCAGCATTGTTTCTGCTTCTATTCTGCCTGAACTCGAATGGGAAGTTATAAACAATCCTTATGGAAGCGACCACTTCCCCATGCTGCTACGAACACCTAAAGAAAACGAATATCCACCACAGGCTCCTAAGTGGAAGATTGATACAGCTGACTGGGAGAAATTCCGAACTCTCAGTAGCATTTCATGAGATGACATGTCCTCATTAGGAATTGATGCTGCTCTGGAATATTTTACAGCCTTTATTATAGATGCCGCATCTAAATGCATACGTGAAGTAAGTACCTCGGCATGCAAACGGCGTGTCCCGTTGTGGAACGATGAATGTAGAATCGAACGCAGGAATCGGAACAAAGCGTGGGGGTTGCTTTGCGCTTCGCCCACTGCAGAGAATCTTGTCAACATTAAAAAAGTGAAGTCCCAAGGCAGGAGAACCCGCCGACAGGCCAGAAGAGAAGGTTGGCCGAAGTTTTTATCGAGTGTTAACTCGATAAAAACGTTTACAGGTGAGGCCAAAGTCTGAAACAGGGTAAATAAAATTAGAGGGCAACAAACATACTCACTCCGTCTGGTAAATACGCAGGGCGATACACTACAAGATCAGGCAGACTCACTTGGGGAGCACTTTGAGAGCGTGTCAAGTCCAACAACTTATTCACAATCCTTTCTCAAATACAAACAAATAGAAGAATGTAAGCCTTTCATCAGAAAATGTCGACAGAATGAACCATACAACTGTCCTTTTAGTATTGCCGAGTTCAGAGGTGCCTTGAGCTCATGCAAGAGCTCCGCACCGGGTTCTGACAGAATCATGTATGAAATGATCTCATCTATGAAATGAAAATTACACAACTCACAATTTTCAACACCATTTGGGCTGCAGGATACTTTCCAACTGCATGGAAAGAAGCAATTGTGGTCTCTGTTTTGAAGCAGGGGAAAGACCCATCCATGGCGGCAAGCTATCGCCCGATAGCTCTTACAAGCTGCCTGTGTAAGCTTTGTGAAAAAATAAATAATCACAGACTCATACATTTCCTTGAACTCAACAATATACTTGATCCCTATCAGTGCGGCTTCAGAGAAGGCCGGTCGACAACAGATCACCTCGTACGCATTGACCGATATATTCGGGACGCATTTGTACATAAGCAGTTTTTCTTATCAATATTCCTTGACATGGAGAAGGCATATGACACAACATGGCGCTACGGCATCGTGCGAGCCTTGTCGGAAATGGGCATCTGTGGCAATGGGCTGAAAATAATTGAAAGCTATCTGTTGAATCGCATCTTTCGCGCGAAAATCGGCAACGTATTGTCGCGACCTTTCACACAAGAAACAGGTGTACTACAGGGAGGCGTGCTGAGCTGTACGCTTTTCATCGCGAAGATGAACACGCTTCTTGCTTCGCTACCACCTGCCATCCTTTATTCTGTCTACGTGGGCGACATTCAAATCAGCTTCAAATCCTGTAACCTCACAGTATGCGAGAGACAGGTGCAGCAGAGCTTGAACAAGATCTCCAAGTGGGCAGACAAAAACGGTTTTAAAATCAACCCCCACAAAAGCTCTTCTGTTCTTTTTACAAGAAAGAGAGGCCTGGTTTCGGATCCTTCCTTAGAACTGTGTGGACAACGAACGCCTATCAACAAAGAGCAAAAATTCCTTGGTATTATACTTGACTAAAGACGCACTTTCATTCCACACATTAGGTATTTGAAAGAAAAATGTCTAAAAACAATGAACCTAATGAAACTTCTTTCCCAGACTACATGGGGTAGTGACCGGAAGTGTTTAATGAACCTATACAAGAGCCTAATCCGGTCTCGATTGGATTATGGCGCTGTAGTATATAACTCTGCCGCCCCGAGCGCGCTAAAGATGCTAGATCCTCTTCCCCATCTAGGTATCCCGTTAGCCACTGGCGGCTTCAGAACAAGCCCGATTGAAAGCTTATACGCGGAATCAAACGAATGCTCTCTCCATCTACAGAGAACTTACATCAGCCTTACATATTTCCTGAAAATCCCCTCCAATCATCAATATCCATGCTTTAACACTGTTAACGATATGACGTGTACTACACTTTCCCATAATCGACCCTCTGTAAGACAGCTTTTCTCGCTTCGTGTGAGGGAGCTTTGTCATGAAATACATGCCCCGCTCCTCGAGCTTCACATAATGCATCCAACCAAGTCGTTACCACCGTGGGAATGGCAGGTCGTAGAATGTGGCATATACTTTTTAGAAGTAACAAAACACGCACCAGAGATCGAAATCCGAATGCATTTTCTAGAACTACAGCACAAACATTCCTGCGCAGAGTTCTATACAGACGCTTCGAAGTCAAATGCCGGGGTGTCCTATGCTGCCGTCGGCCCATTCTTATCAGAATCCGGTGTACTGCATCCGGAAAAAAGTATGTTTACGGCCGAGGCCTACGCATTACTGTCTTCTGTAAAGTATATAAGAAAATCAAAACTTCCGCAAGCAGCGATCTATACAGACTCTCTAAGCGTCGTGAAGGCCTTAATGACACTCAGCAAACATGAAAATCCCGTATTTAATGAACTCTATTCCGTCGTGTAAAGCGTCCTCATCTAACCAGCATATCATAATATGCTGGGTCCCTGGCAATAAGGGACTCGAAGGTAACGTTCTGGCGGATGAGATGGCCACGTCAATCGCATCGCGAGCCGCTAACCCTACCGTTGAGGTGCCTGTCACAGATCTGAGGCCTTTCCTGCGAAGGAAGCTGCGAGGCCACTGGCAACGCATGTGGGATGCGGAAACGGATAATAAGCTCCGCCTGATAATGCCACAGTGAGGATTCTGGCCCTCTGCAACAAAATCCCGCCGAAAAGATGTCCTATTCTGTCGTCTCAGAATAGGACACACATTTGGCAGCCATAACGTTTTACTCACCGGAAATGGTCCGCCAACCTGTGGTAGATGTGGGGAGAGGCTGACCGCGCTCCACGTCCTTCTGGAGTGTCGGGAAGCCGAATCTGAGAGAATGAGACATTTTTCCTTCGCATACAGGTAGCACATTCCTATTTATCCTGTAATGTTCCTTGGTCCAGAACCGTTTTTTAATACAGACACAGTCCTAGGTTTCCTCAGAGATGCGGTCTTACATGTTATTAGTTCCATGCATTCGTAGCGCTTCCTCTCTTTAGAGGATGCCGCTGGGATAGTTGTACTGAATAGCACATGCCTCCAGGCCCTTGTGTTTCAAGGGCCCTAAGGAGCCAGTAGGGCTCTAGCATATCTTATGACCTGATATATTTTTACACATCGTACTATTTTTCTTAAATGCATCTAAATGTTGATAGCACACGTCATACATCATCGCCATAATCTTATTATACAAATTTTACGCACTTTAGCGCGACTATTTTTTAAGGCCCCTTTACAGCCACATCACACCAACTTCATAGAAATCATAATTACACTGCAAACTCATTATCAGAGACATGGCGCTCTTTGGTCATATTTGGCCCTTGCGCCATTAAACATCAAACATTCATTCAAGAGCGGCTGAGGAATCTGCAAGAAAGTAAATCGACTGGCAGAGTTTTTAGGTATTTGTACAGGTAAAACACTGACTCAGAGTGGAGGAAAAGAACTAGGAATCTTACCAGCTAGTTTGCGACCTGCAGGGTGAGTAACATGGCAACAAAGTACCTTAAGCAGAATGTTAGAGAGGCTGAGATGATCTCCAGGGTAGAGGCAATGAAAAAAAAACAGCTATAGGTTGAACAAACAAAACCAGGAAAAAATATATTTATGATAACTGAAAGAAAAGCGTATTACCTTTCGAAGCGAGATCAGGATGCCTTTGAACAAGCACATTTAAAGCGAGATGTCAGAAGGAAGAAGGATGTGCTTGCTGCGATAAAGCTAGGGAAACGATGGAGCATGATTTATTTTAATGTGAAAATATCTGGCCAGCTGTCCATTTAGGCATCTCTGACCTTCATGAAGCTCTCGGGTACAGCGAGAGCAGGGGGAAAGGAAACATATCTGGAGTAGAGAATAGTGAGCGGTGATAGGAAGATTGGTGTAAGTAAAAAAGCGACAAACAACGGAGGCGTGCAAAATGAAAGATCAAAATAGGGGGCTGAGGGTGTTTGCTTATGGGAATTCATGGTGGGTTTTCTTTCTGTTTGGTACCCCAAGGGAAAAATTTCAATATAACCCACCCCCCAGCCAGCCCCTTCTCTTGCTACGCCTGCGATTGCCGGAAAAGTACTTGGTCGAATTCCAGTGGCGCGCTCGTCAGCCTGAGCCGTCAAGAGGGCTACTTGTTTTTGTTTCTCGCAGGGCCAAAAAAATTCGGTGTCGGTGTTGTCGGCGTCCTTTGGCCGTGAGCAAAAATTTCCGATAAATTCAATAAACAAACAAATGATAACCAGAAAATAAAAGTGTGGGCTAGGGATTGGACCCCAGCAATTCGGGGTTGCGAGACCAGCACGTTCTTGCTCTCAGCCGCTGTCGGTTTTTTGTTTTGTTTTATGGAAATATGAGTATCGTCAACCCAATGTTGTTAAAATACATTTGAACATACATGATAAACAAATGCAAACATGCTACGGAATACAATCAAAGTTCAAAATTCGGATTAGGTAGCAACCACATTACACACTTGAGCAGTGTCTTCTCAAAACACAGTCCTTGTCGAGCGAGGTTGCTAGGCATGTTTGTCGATCATTCGGCTTCTCAATAATGAATGAAATCCTAATAACATAAACAAATCATATGGTGTATTACTCCCTAACTTCGTGAAAGGAAGGAACCAGATACCATAAGATGTGAAGGGAAGGTCGTTTTTGATACTTCTTTGCAAAATGTCCCAAGAAAGAAATGCCTCACGACGAAGTGTAAAGCAAGGTTCTATTGCCTCGGGTTGATTGCAAAGTCTACAATTCGTACTCATGGGTACATATAGTCCTTTCTTCTGAAGCGAAGTTTTAACTGGAAGTGTGGAGGTGTACAGCTCAAAGAAAAATGTTTTCGCTGCTTGCGCAATGCACATTCCACGGACACGGCAAAGAACATCTTGACCAAATAGAGACAGATACGGCTTTCGGTACATAGATTCAGGGAAAAGGTTATCTATAAGTGCTACATTTAGCGACTTTCTGTCAACGGTAAACAAATATTCTAAAGTGAATCTGGCTTTATAAATAAAAAGTGTCGGCAAGTTCCTTTAAAAAGCCCCATAATGGCAGTTCTTGAGCCAAGTTAGGCGTGAAAAAAACAACAAAAGGGAGACCTGAAGCAAGACGTGTTCGATTAACTACGAGTAATGGATGACGGATGTTGTGAAGGAAAATAATCGCATGGCGAATTGTCGCACAAACAAATGCACAAGGCTCAGTCCTTCCCTCTCAAGCGGAAAGAAAAGGTTGTCCCTTCTCATGGCTTCCCATGATGAACGCCAAATAAAACATGCAAATATTCTATGAAATGTCTGAACATGGATACGTGAGCAGTGAAAGACCTGCAGCACATAAAGAACCTTTGAAGCGAGAAATACAGTGCATGCCTTAGCTCTCGCAAAAATGGAAGGATCACACCCCGGCCAGGTTGTCACCTCTCGACGGATAGTGCTTATCGTGGACATCCAATGAGGTCCACTACACCGGAAGTTATTGAGAGGCGCACCAAGATATTGCAACGTAGACTGGTTCCAATGAATATTCGCGAATACAGAGGGAGAGAGCGCCCACATGCCTAGCCAAAAGCTCCTACTTTTGTCAAAATTTGCACTAGCTCCTGCCATCTCACAGAAAAGCAGGGCAGCGTTTATTGTATTGGTAATGCTTGACTTATCGACTCAACAGAATACAATGTCATCTGCACAAGCTAGCACTTTAATTTTCTCATCTGCGTACTAGTACCCTTCAATGCTTGAGTCGCAAAAGACGTTTAAGCAAACTGATTCCAAGTATATAGCGAAGAGTAAAGGCGAGAGCGGAAAACTCTGGTGAATGGGTGACTGTACCTGTATTATGTCTGAGAGGGTATGGTGGACAATTACCTTGTACTGCTATGTTTATAACGAAGTGTTATATCATTGTACAACACATCCCCTAACTGAAGGTGTTGCAGCAGTTCGAATAAAAAATCTTACGGAACCTTATCAAAGGCTTTGGCGAGGTCAGTCTGGAGAAGAGCTAATTGATCCATACTACCCTCTATGAACTGACAGACTGAACGTGCGATATGAACAATTGTCTATATAGAGCGTCCTCGAGTTCCGCATGTTTGGTGGCCATCTACTAATTTCATAATGAGCGTCTGCAACCTACTTGTCAGTACTTTTGCAAATGTTTTGTAATCTACGTTACATAACGATATCGGCCTATATCCGTTTACTCTCTTTATTACTTAGTTATCGCTGCTCTTAGGTATTAAGGTTGTGTCGCCCTGATAGAAAGACGGAAGAAGCTCACCATATTTATAGGCTTCCTCGAAAAGCTGCTCAAGAAAAGGGCACAGGAATTCCTGAAATGGTATATAGAATTGAGCGCTAAGGCCATCAGCGCCAGGCGTCTTGTTTTTTTTTTTTTCAGAGTTTCGACGGTAAACTTAATTTCTTCTCGAGTTATGGGCCCACCAACGCTGATTCGATCATCGTTTTGTAAGTGTGACATAAGGGAAATAAATTGATCAGCTTCTTTTTCGTAACCATTCTGAGGCTCAACTGCAGTGAAAAAAATTTCTAATGAGCTTCATATAGGGTTATTATTGGCGACGTTTCTGGGTATATGGAACCAACAGACTCATTTCGAAAGCGCGCATTGGTTTTCACCACCGAGAGCCCTTTTCGTGGGCTGCTCATCTGTGAAACGAGCTGTGCGTGAACGCACCATTGCTCCTTTGTACACTTCCGTGTATCTCTCTATTTGTCCGCGAATCGTATTTATCTCATCGCTATAGAGCCCTGCTTCCTGCCTTTCAAAAGCGTGCAGCTTGTGAAGCAGATCGTGAAGGCGATTCTTTTCAACTTTTTTTTTCTTTGAAGTAGTTCACATGAAATGGTAAGCGCCTCGTTTTTTAGTCTACCTTTGAACCTTTCCAATTGAGCGAACAATGAAAACTGTTAACACTGGTAACATCTAGGAATAATTCTTTCGCGTTGTTTACAAAACTTTCCTCTCGTAAAAGTTCTGTATTAAGTTTCCACAGTTCCCAGTTTGCAGAAAACTTGCGAAACTTTTGGGGACCCCACGAAACAGCTACTAAACAAGAAATATAGGCTTCACGGCATAGCTGTGAATGTGAGATCATAGATTCGTCGAAAGCTACACACGATCAAGTTGAGCATGAGAAACGCCTTGAAAGTGCGTAAACCGCACCCAAGAAGGTGTGTAGGCTCCCACGTCTATTATATTGTTACCTTCTGTTACCTGAGGAAGGGAAAGTACACTTGCATCATAACGATTAGTTAGGTATGAGTGATCTCTGAAATGACAAGCACAGTTGATGTCTGCCAACACTACCAAATCTTTGTGAGGATCTAGGAGGGTAGAAGAACAAAGGAAGAAGGCTTTCCTGTCACTAACTTTTGAGGGAGCATAAACGCAAATAAACCGCCAATTACGGGAACGAAAAGAGAGCTCACAGCATATAAGACTGCCTTTCTCATCAACATGGAGCAACAATAAAGAGTGATTTAACTGTTTTTTAATTAACAAAAGGCATCCAGCGGAAGCACCACATGCTTGGCTGATACACACCTCTTACTCCGTTTAAAAAGCTTGAAACGCAAGTTTGACATCACTAGCAGGCGAAATTGGCCCCTCGCACTGCACCAACACCAATTTCATGCCGCCTAAGCGCGTGCAGTAATTGCGGCTGACGTTTATGTTCCGTAGCCCACGTACGTTGAGTGTCGCTACACATTAGGGGATGGTAAAGGCGGTATTCATTTTGCTCACATAAATCTTTTATTTTGCATTGCCCTTGGCCACAGGTACATCTGTGGTCTTGCTCCCTTTGGACTTCTTTGTGGCACTCTCCTGACTACGTTGATAATACCGGCGCGGCGTATTATTACCAGGATAGGGAGTTCGTTGAGCACTAGAAGACACTTTCTCGGGCGCCTGTACTGCATTTTCTGTTGCTCCGTTGTTGCATGAGGCCGGGCGTTTCCTTGCCTGACTGCCGTCCATCGCCTCTTTTTGTTTCTTGTCATAAGGGTGCTTATTTTTAAGGCTGGCAAGCCCACGTCGGCAAAGAGAGTTACTCTCGCCTACAGCTTCGCTGGTGTTACTTGAGCTGCTGTGGCTGCTCGGCATTGGCTTTGTGGACTCCTTTTATTCGTACCTGATGCCCCCTGTAGTCTCCCCTGGGGCATATACTACCTCTATAGAATCCATGAGATGGTCCAGTTGGGCCTCGTCTACGCTATATTTTCCAGAACGAAGCTTATTGGCGTAGGCCGACAGGCAGGCGTCCACCGAATGACCAAATTGGTGACACTGTATGCATCTCAGTCTTCTACATTATCGACGGACGTGTCCCACAAGCTTTCAACGAAGACACAGCGCGGACTTGCCGAGAATAAGTACCAGGCACTGGTGTCCACAAATGAACATAATTTGCGGTATTGAGCTTACGGTGACACTGTCTTTGAACACCAAGTAAACTTCCCGGTTTCTTGTCACCCAGTCTTCCATAGCATTGCGCCTCTATACTTCGCTATCCACCGACTTCACCTCACCATACGGCTGAGACGTATCTTCAACGCGTTGAGGTTCAAGGGGAGGTGGAAGTCATATTAATTTGAGCTTGATATTTTTGCCTCCGTATCTATCACCATGCACTTCAGCCTTTGACACGTTACTCACCACAGGCGACGTGACTGTTTTGCCGCACTACTAGCGCAAGTAACCACCTATATATGGCTCATTTGATACTGTCCGACACCTATAATATCTGCAGTATTCACTACTTCATGCCGAGCATCTCGGAAGTCAGGAGCATGGTATGATCTGCCACTCAAGACCGCATGAAGAAAAATGCAATTCAAAACATCGTTACCGGTTAGTACACGCGAGAATACAACCGTGTAACTTTCACCTTCATTCAAAAACAGGGTCGACGATCCTCGGCCTGGGGCCGATACGCTGTTTCCAACAGAGAGCATTTTCTAGCACAACCGTTCCACATGGCTTCTTCTTCTCGAAGGTGCACACGCTCTTAAACGGGGTTTTATATGAGGAAGTTCAGACGCGGCACATGCACGAGCCTTCGATGCTGCGTCCACTTCCTTTTCGATAAGGTCCCACCAACAACTGCCTCTCATGATTTCCGATGCGAATGTAGCATTGTAGCATGTTTACGCTATCGCATTCCACTCTTAAAGGGAACTTTGAAACTCTTCAATTGTTGTGCTAGCTGTGATATAATCACCCACGTTAAATACTCACGTCTACTTACGTTGACTCGCTCACCTTCGTACTCACGTCTACTAACACTCACGAGCACTTACTGACATCCATACCATCACTCACACTCAAATTCAGGATCACATGAACTCACGAGCACTCACATTGACACTTACCCGCACTCAGTAACTCACGTTCAAGTTCACCTACTCTCATCCATGTTCACACTCGCCGGAATTCACACTCACATTCACACTAACGTCCACTCACTCAGAAACACCACGTTCGCACTCACGCACGTTCACACTCAGCCCCACTCACTCACATGTACTTACCACGTTCACACTCACTTCCACTCACACAAGCACTCACTCTCGTTCACTCTCACCTCCCCTCACAAAAATTCCAGTTTACACTCACCCGCACTCAGTAACTCACGCTCACACTCACCTCCACTCACGTTCACACTCACTTCTACTCATTCGCAAACACCCCGTTCACACTCACTCACGTTCACACTCACCTGCACTCGCACTCACAGGCACCCACTCACGTTCATACTCACCTCCGCTCGCTCACCGCGCTTACCACATTCACACTAACTTCCACTACCAGTATTAAGTGACGTTCGCATTCTCCTCTACTCACACTCACGGTACTCAGTCACGTTCACACTCACCTCAGCTCACACTCACTGGTGCTCATTCGCATCGCACTCACGCCTTTGAAAAGAGTGCGAGTGAGTGTGAGTGAGTGCACTCATGAGTGTAGGCGCAGACCTATGTGTCTTAGAGCCAAGCTCAATGCGTGTCACTCGTGTCTTTGCGAGACGCATTTGTTAACAAAGGCTAAATCAATCCACTTCTCTATTGCCACCTGAGTGGAGTGGAGCGTTAGAAGCGCTCTGCTTAAAATATCACTTAGTTCAAGACCTTCATAGTGTCTCGTTTATCTGGAGGCTGCTGCTGCGGAACTAACGGTCTCCAGAGTCCTTGCCCCCGGGCCCTTACGTTCAAGGTCCCTGGGGAGGCCATATTACTATTGGCATATACATATTTTCGTTTATCATCCTTTTATGCTTATTATTTCAGACAAAAGTCATATATGTCCCTTTACAAGAAAACGCATCGGTGTCGTTCCTGGCGCGACCGAAAGATGCTCATCAAAATGCGTCATCAAGTGGACCCATGGCATACAGAGGAAGCGGAGTGGTGCCGCATGTCGTGTGACGGGGCAGATGTTTCTGTGAGGCAGAAGGCATCGCGCCTCTGAAGACGAGGTGCTCGGCCTCCGGCGAGCCAATTGGGCTTTTGGATTTTATCTTCCCTATTTGTGATCTTCGTGCTATGGACTGTGACGCAACCCCATCTATATCTACGGCTTCGATAACAACAGAAGTGTCTACATCTATGGCGGCTACCAAAGCAAACGTGGCAGCCCATGCAAATATGCCACAGCCGTACAAGCGACACAGCAGATGAATACTGCCAGGCAAAGCGAAGAGGCAGGTAACGAAAGCATGCTGGGCTCGTCATAGAAATTTACAACATGCGGGACAATACGCGCAAGCACAGATAGAAAAACAACCAGAGGCCGAAACTTACACTCGCAAGCTTGAACAAGAATTTAGAAAGCGAGACGCCGAGAAAAATATCGCAAGCGTGAGCGCGATCAAGAACTCAGAGAGCGTAAGGCCGAGTTGAAACGACAGAAACGGAGAGGAAAAGCCGGAACTTGAGCTTGACCCGAAGTATTGCATCTTGCAGGAACAACTTGTTTCAACAAGGATTTTTTGCTGAATACGATCGTCAGTGTGTAGAGTGTGTGCACCGCACTGGACGGCCAACACTATGACAGAGGTGCCTGTATCAGCACACATATTGCTGCTAAGATGCTTCCCCTGACAGGGCTTGCGTTCTGCGTCAAACACGGTGTGGAACCCGCTACCATACAAGGTGGTGGGCCACTAAAAATGTGTTTTTAAAAGGAGCTAAGGTCAATATTGCTTTTGTTTCAGAATGAGCATGGCTTACTTAACTTACCCAGGTGTCTAGATGGCAAAATATTTCTTATAGCAGGTAACTTTTTGTCAAAAAATGAGTTAGAAGTGGTAGTCACGCCAGTCGGAATAACTTACTACTGCAAAGCTTATTTGAGTGCATCTTTGCCATTTGTGTGGCGAAATATTGGGGCTATGCAGCCAACGAGGATAAATATTAAGGAATATATATTAATGAAGTATTATTCAAAAAACAAAAAACGAACAAACATAACAATTTTTACCAAACAACTTAGTAAAATGATCTCTGATTCCAAAAGTATTCGCTCATTTTCTTTTGTTCTGGTTCATTACTCAGGTCTATAGTGTCACCTGTTGTTTTGAGCCAGCAAACGGCTAGCAAAAACGGCAAACACGACGAAGTCAATGATCCCGCAGCAGCTAGAGAACCGTCCCTTCGACTATGGCATTTCTCGTGTCTGGCTGCTGGTACTGTTCATTACTCTTGCTTTAGCGCGTGAGAAACTGGAGGAGGTGATGGCTAATATAACATATGCACCAAACGACTCCGAGCAACAGGAGCTCCAGCTTCAACCGGTGGTTGCACCTGTACACCGCGCCAGCAGAAGGATCCGTGGTCAAGTCCCTGAGTTTGGACCCCTCCCAGAGAAAATGGCAGCTCCGACCACCCCAACTGGCATGGAAGGCACAACGCCGATTCATTGTACGCTACTCAATCCGCGAACGCGGAATCCATTCCACGGCGCCATGCATGAGGACGTCGAAGATTGGCTGGTGCATTACGAACGTGTTGCCACGTTCAACAAGTGGGATGACGCAGACAAACTGACAAAACGTATATTTCAGCCTTAACGATGGCGCACGTGTTTGGTATGAGAACCATGCAGATGCCCTAACTTCATAGGCAGAATTCAAACGCCATATTCTTGAGACGTATCTGAGCCCTGATCGCCGAGAGCGAGCTGAGCGTGATTTCCAGGCCCGTATACAAATGCTGAGTGAAGGTGTTGCAATGTATGTCGATGACATGATGCGTAACACATAACACATGACGCGAACATAACGCAGAAGCTCGACCGCTAAGAACTGACAGCCCCCGTATGTCATATTCGGAAGCTTTGAGGCAACCTGCGTCACCTCCCTCCCCTCTTCGCACCGCGTGCCCGGCCATGCTAAAGCCCGTCCAAGCGGCCTCGTATTACTAGGACCCCCGACCGGCCCCAAAGATCTGACCTGATCGACCTGATCGCCGTCCCCTTTGCTTTCACTTAGGCGAAGCTGGGCACATCTACCGACAGTGCTCCTATTGAGAGCTCGGACTACGCGGATTCTCAGCAAACTCGCTGCGGCGTAGGTTCGGCCAGCGTCCTCCTGAAATTGAAGAATACGTTGCCCAGAAACGCGAATGCCCATTAGCACGGCATCAGTCACGCTCCCCTTCGCCGCGGCGGTTTCCTCCGACTCGCCGTACGTGTTCGAGTGTGGTGCGGGGTCGGTCGCCCAGCCCGTACCGGGAAAACTAACCGCTGCGGCCTTCGGGGGTGAGGCCGCTCAGTGTGAACGTGCTCATTGACGCCTACTGACGCTTACGCGGACCGGCGATACATCGGCGACGAGGGTACCTGCTGATTACGGAAGACGGATTTCCTTGGACATTGCTGTACTGCTCGACGGTCGTGAATTGACTGCTTTAGTGGACACTGGAGCGGACTATTCTATATTCAGTGAAAAACTGGCCACCTTTCTGAAGAAAGTGACGACGCTTTGGAACCAAACGCCAGTTAGTGCAGCTTCCGGGCACATCGTCACACCACTCGGCATGTGCACGGCACGAATACAGTTTCGTGGCTCTACATTTGTTGCCAGCTTGAGCACTCTCCCTCAGTGTTCTCGAGACCTCGTCATCGGCATGGACTTTCTCAGGGAGCACGAAGCTGCCATCAACATTCGAGAACGCCTGGTCACTTTCTCGACAAAGAGCGCCGCAGTGACGACCCACACCATCCACCTTCGAGGATCTCTTCGAGTCATCGACGACGCTGTCACGTTGCCACCGCGTGCCAATATCGTGGTTCAAGTGGTGTGTGAGAGACTCTTACATGCTGAAGCAGTCGCAGAAAGCAATGGCTCTCTCCTGCTTTCTCAGTATATTTGCGTAGCAAGAAGCCTTAATCATCGCCATGATGGCCACTGTGAGGTTCTTTTAAAATTACGGGATTTTACGTGCCAAAACCACTTTCTGATTATGAGGCACGCCGTAGTGGAGGACTCCAGAAATTTCGACCACCTGGGGATCTTTCACGTGCACCTAAATCTGAGTACACGGGTGTTTTCGCATTTCGCCCCCATCAAAATGCAGCCGCCGTGGCAGTGTCAAGTTCTTGTCATGAACTTCAGCCACGAACACCGGCACCTTTTCCCCGGTACTGTCATCGCCTACGTCGACCCGATCACCGATGTCACTGAGTGTCACTGAGAACAAAGAACCCCTGCGCGAGCTGTTGCTCATGTTCAACTCTTTATTTGCGCGGTCATCGACGATACCCCAAACATCGATTACAAAACCCAGTATCATCACCTATGACGACGTGCCCCCCATACGGAAAGAGCCTTATCGTGTTTTCCCGACCGAACTAGATCTGATTCAAACGCAGCTGAAGAAAATGCTTCCAGATGGCGTAATACAGCCTCCATGCAATGCCTGGTCATCGCCAGTCATTCTTGTTGAAAAGAATGACGGCATGCTTCGGTTTTATGTTCCCTACCGAGAGCTAAAGAACGTCACAAAGGAAGCGGTGTACCCTTTGCCTCCTATCAACGATTCGCTGGGCAATATTTCTTTTCTATTCATCTGAAAATTGGCTACTGGCAATTTGAAGTATATGAGCGGGACCGCGAGGAAACTGCTTTCGTTACTGCGGACGGCCTTTATGAATTCAGAGCACTCCCTTTCGGCCTCTGTTCCGCTCCAGCCACACTTCAGCGAATGATGGATACCGTTCTAGATGAACTTAAATAGAAAAGGTGCCTCGTCTATCTCGATGCTGTCGTTGTCTTTTCGGAAACTTTTGATGATCACGTTCGCTGCCACTGGAATGTACTCGAAGCCATTCGATCGACTGACCTTACACTCAAGCCAGAGAAATGCCATTTCGGATAAAATGAACTGAAGTTCCTTGGTCACATCGCGAGCGCGGCAGGTGCTCGGCTCGATCCCGAGAAGGCTGCTGCCGTATCTAATTTTCCCGCTGCAACCGACAAGAAAAGTGTCCTACAATGTTTGGGCTTGTGTCCATATAATTTACGCTTCACTGAAAATTTTTCGGAGATTGCAGAGCCGCTATTTCGCCATACGCGTGATGATGCGCCATTCCTCTGTAATGATGAAGAAGAGGCCGCCTTTGCGGAGCTACATAGTCGATTGTCTTCTCCTTCTGTGCTCGGTTATTTTGATGAAGATGCTGACACTGAAGTGCATACTGAAAGCAGTAATATCGGTCTCGGAGCTATCCTGGTGCAACGGCAAGATGGGACTGAACGAGTTATCGCCGACGCAAGCCGCACTCTGTCACGCGCCGAGTCCAATTATTCAACCACAGAGAAGGCGTGCCTCGCTGTTATTTGGGCTACTACAAAGTTTAGGCCGTATATCTACGGGCCTTTATTTAAAGTTGTGACTCATCGTCACGCTTTGTGCTGGTTGACCAACCTTTCAGACCCTTCTGGACGATTGGCACGTAGGAGTCTGCGACTCCAGAAATTTAACATCGCCATCGTGTACAAATCAAGCAGAAATTATAGGGATGCTCACACACTAAGACGATCACCTGTTGAAATTCAGATTCCTGACAAAAAAGATGACAGCCCCTTTCTGGGAGCCCTCAGCGGGCCGGATGTCCTCGCTAAACAGCGATCGGATGCTGAGTTTAGGCCCATCATCGATCACCTATAAGGCAGCATCGCGTTCATTCCTCGCCCTACTTCGCGACGGTTGTCATTTTGCCTATGAGAGGGCATCGTATACAAAAGAAACACAGGTGCCGGCGACAAACCACATCTTCTAGTAGCGCCTCAAGCCGTTCGCGACGACATCCTATTACCCTACCACGACGAGCCGACATCTCGCCACTTGGGCTACTCAAGGACTCTGGACAGTGTATGACAACTGTACTACTGGCCTAGACTGACAGCATGCGTCAAACGCTGCGTGAAAGAATGCCGCGAATGCCAGCCCAGCGAGTCACCACCCTTCAAGCCTGCAGTTCTTCTACAACCCATCAACCTTCCGCATACGCCGTTTGATCAAGTTGGAGTGGACCTTCTTGGACCATTTCCCATGTCTTCCTCTGGCAGTAAGTGGATCATTGTCGCAACTGATTACTTCACACGTTACGCTGACACGAAGGCACTACCACGCGGGAAAGCATCTGAAGTTGGCCAGTTTTTTATGCATCACATTGTGTTTCGGCATTGCGCACCATCATTCATTATCACTGACCGAGGGACGACATTTACGGCGAAGCTTCTGGACCACATCTTCAAGTTGAGTTACACGAGTCATCGAAAGGCCACTGCATACCACCCTCAGACTAACGGCTTGACAGAAAGACTAAACAAAACACAGGCCGACATAATCTCTATGCACGGGGATGTGCAGCAGAAAACGTGGGATGAAATCCTGCCGTACGTAACGTTTGAGTATAACACTGCCACGCAGGAAACAACACGCTTCACACCGTTTCGCCTCGTTTATGGTCGAGATGTTCAAACTATGCTAGACGCCATGATTCCGTATCAAGGTATCGATCAGCTGAACGAGTTAGTTCCTGACGTCGAGGAGTACATTCAGCGCGCCGCGAAAGCATGTCAAGTGGCCCGTGGGCACATAAGACAGTAGCAGTGCACGGATGCAATAAGGAACAATCTCAACCATCGACAAGTTACCTATGAGCTGGGTGACCATGTTTGATTTTGGACTCCCATTAGACGGGGAGGCTTCAGCGAGAAACTCCTGTGCAAGTACTTCGGACCATACCCAGTGTTAAGGCGTGTAAGCGACGTGAACTATGAAGTGATTCCCGACGTATACCTGCCATCGCCGAAGCGCCGTTTTCCACACGCAGAGACAGTATATGTCGTCCGCCTCAAGCCGTATTTACACGGTGACATTAGGTGTACTGGTGAAACAAACTTTTTTTGCTGCCTTCGTCTTGTCCTGCAAACAACTGCGAAACTAATTTTTTTTTTGTTTTTTGTTCCTGACCACAGAACACATCTTCTTCCTCGTGTGCACGTCCGTATGCGTGCTGGCACGATTCCTTTTTTTTTTGTCTTACCTAATTTTTGTACTTTCCGCGTAGGTCTTGTGTTTGAGAATCGAGTCGATGCTTCATTGGAAGGGGGAATAATGGCACCTGGTGTTTTGAGTCAGCAAACGGTCAGCATTGCGTGCCAAGCAAAAACGGCGAAGAAGATGACGTCGTCCACGATCCTGCGCCAGCGGGAGAACCTTCCCTTCATGTCTGGCATTTTTTTGTGTCTGGCTGCTGGTACTGTTCCTTACTCTCGCCTTAGCGCGACAATAGAAAAGCATAGAAAATTTCAGTTCGAAAGACACACTCAGAAAAAGGTTATAAAAGTTTCCGTCACAGGAGTTTGAGAAGAATTTTGTTTTGAGGAAAACGTAAACAAAGTACTCAGACCTAGCGAAGCATGTGCAGAACATTACATAGAGACCTATAATGTATCCAGGTTTATAGCTGGTTCCCTCATGATTTCCATTAGAGTCTCCTTTAGCTCATGTAGCTGCTGGTCGTTTCTTCTGGGCCTGTTTTGTCCCGTCAGTTGGATTGCGCTGAACATTCTGGATGCTCTGCTGATCTCTGGCTATGCAAGCTTTTGTCGTGCAGTGCCCTGGCTTGATGGGAGCCTTCTTTAGGACTTTCAGGGTGCTAATACTGCCCTTAATAGGGTGTGGTACAGCATCATTCAAGGCGAATGATTGTATATTCAAGGTTACGTAGAACTCCTTGGGAGCCCGCTGCCATGTGGGAGCGCTGAAGCACTAATTTACATTTTGTGTCTTTCCAAGCAGACACTTCATCAGAAATTGATCCGAACAAAACTCATTGTACACTGTTTTCACTTTGTGAATCACATCGTGTGAAAGGCCTCCTTTGTGCACTCCTTTGAAAGGCCTCCTTTGTGCCCTTGGCCGACTGCTTCTACTCTTCTGTACCCACAACAGCTTTGTGGTCCAAGTTGGCACAGGCCATATCTCGGGTGCTTCTCTGTAGAGCTGCAGTGAAACGCCATGTAGACGCCATAATAGTTTTGCAGGTAGTCGATGAGGGCATCTGGGTACTTCCCTTTACCTCCAAATCCGCGCACTGTCACTTTGAGTTTTCTCAGGCGGTAGCCAACGCGCTTTTGGACGTGCCCAGTGCATTCAAGTTTCTGGTCACTGTTCTTTGGACACATGTCTTTCACTGTCGCATAACTCTTAGTATCCCGCTCACCGCAGTATTGCGGGTACCTCAAGCTTCTTGTTGTTTCCGATCTTTCAAATATTGGGCATAGACCAACCATCTTCATAGTGCCGTCACTTCCTTCATGATTTCCTTGGCAGGCAGTGTGATTTGCCTTCCACTCCTGGTACTCAGCACTTTCTATGTTTAACTTGCTTATTGTTTTGAAAGACTGGCATGAGCTAGAAAGGCCCTCAACATCAATAACCTTTCCTGTGTCGACAGAAAGCACTGATACGCAGGCGTTGAAAGGTGAATGTCCACGTTTTTGCCATGTTCCATCACCTGAAACGCCACACGCGGCACTCCCCACAAGACTATGAACTTCCGCAGCAGCATGTATCATCAATTTCGGCACCGCTTTTGTAGTGGCAGCAGAAAGCCGAGACGATATGTTGTCGTAGACCGAGTGACGTGGAGGGGCAGGTATGTTCACCACCTCAGAAAATGTTTCCGCACCTACGCGCCCTTTTCCTACCTGGCGCATCGCATAAACGAGAAGAATATCGTTCTCATTGTCATATGCCACTCTTCTCCATGTATCGAATACAAGCTCGAACCCGCAATCGATACACACGACTGTGCAAGTAGAGCACATCCCTGGCTTCGAGCGATCCTCGAGCTTCAGTTATGTCTTCAAGCCTTCACTACATGTCCGCGATGAAAACAAATCAGAAAGCATGGAAATGTCTACTACCCTGTTTCCTGGGAGCATAAAATCCTCTAGTAAAGCATCGTAGACTTTTGCAATGGCCCCAAGCTTCTTGGCAGTCGTCGAAACACCGGGATCTACTGTGTTCAAAGACAGCCTTTTGCGCGTGTGTTGATTCCCAGCAAACTTGGGCTTCCTTTTCTTGCGTGCCCTGAATTTCACTGGGCTGGCCGGAATGTGGTCTAGGTGGCATAGACACACCGCCGTAGTTGCACTAGCACTTGCGAAATTCCTGAAACTAAGCCTGACGTAGCTACCAAGGTCAACAAAACAACAGATATTCTACTAACAATGCGACGAGCGTTGCTCGCTTCCTTGTGTCCGTTTCTAGATTTAAAGATAATTACAAACGCAAAACTATGTTTTACGACGTCAATTAAACTTCCAATCATAACAAAATTTACAATGTATATTGAATAATTGTATTATAAACGAAAAAAAAAAACAGTTTCTGTTCCCATGCATTGTGGTATTGATTTAGGTTTCGGTTTTGGAATACGAGGTCATGGTATGGACAACGCACTGTAACACTGGAACTAATGATTATAGAATAATAACATTTGTTGCTACACATTATGGAATTTTTGGGAATACGAAAGCCACCAAAAACAAAAAAAATTGATGTCGGGTGAAAAAAATTTACTTTTTTTATGTGGCCTACCACCTCAACTCGCACAATGAAGCGAGCATGGAAAAATCTGCTCCGTGTCGCTGACCAGCGGACTCGTCATAGTTTTCACCTATCTGGCTCTAGATGCGTCTGAATATGACGCAGAATTGCTTGTGATGCTCAACATACCGCAAGAAATCCGCTCGAAATCACTCGTCCTACTCGAAGAATTGAACCACAGCGGAAGGACCAACGGTAACTCCCTCCACAGATTCTACCGCAACCTAGGAGTTCTACTCGTAACCCCACGTACAGCGATCACGATTTAGAAGAGCGTACATTGACCTCGCGTTTTACAACCAGAACACTTTCAGAGACGTCAAGTACTTAACAACGTACATCCCTGAACAGAAGTCCATGCTGGTATCAGTCGACCCCATTCCACCACCACCAACACCACCTCACGTACTACGAACCAAGTACTACATTCCGGTCATATACCGGCCTGATGACCAGGACATTGTCGCCACAGAAGACAAAATCATCACAATCAACCTACCGCTCGACACAGCTGATCTCAAAGCATGAAATAAACTCTCTTTGAACAACAATTACGTCTACATCTTGGTGATATCCACGTGCCACCGTGGTTACTCTCATTACTCTTGCATCCTGAGCATCCAGAATGTTGCGGTCTCATGACGAAAGAGTATGCAAACACACACGCCGAATACAATAACGGCAGAAGCACCTTTATTACTTGTATAAACATTACTTGAAAAGAGTTTATAGAGGTAAGCAGTCTTAAGTGTTATTCCCACTTTTGATGTTTTCATAGCATAAACTATGCGTCATTACCTTAAATCTTATAGATATGCGTTTGCAGTGAAGGTTTTTTAGGCTCTGATACAGTCGTGCTACATCTGCCATTACGATTTCATTTCCGCATTGATATATAATGAACATTTCTTGACGCACTTCAGAGATATCTGATCATTGTGCCCATAAACCCTTCACATCATCATCACCTTGATCATCTGATGCACCTCACCACAACTCCCTTCGTCTTTGCCGTTCGCCATGTTGAACTCAAACCAACTCGCCCAGTCCACAAGGCTCGTTCACCCGGAAGCTCTTGTCAGATGCTACCCTTGCACTTTAAACTTGATTAACAATGGATGCGAAGCTACGGGTGAAAAATGGTTGAGCATCACTTGCCAGCGACATCAAGAAAACCAGAGGAAGTACTGGGTTAGGAATTGAGGAGGTGACAAGCAGTAATATTAGGAACTATCTTAAACAAAAACTGGAATATTTCTTTAAGGAAGCAAGATCAAATTCATACAATAGTTTATTTATATTTGGCATGCAACGACGGCTGCCTCTTATGTTATCAATCAAAGGATAAACTATTTTCTTGTGCGGCGCGCTGGGCTGGTATTTTTGGCTTATTATTAGGTATCTCATTTACTGGTGGTGTCTTGCTAGGAAAAATTTGTTTAAATTCAAATGTCACAAGATCGGCCGTGATGGCGTATTGAATGTAGTGCTCTACTACTAAGGCCGAGAGTGCGGGACTGAATGCCGGCCACGGCGGTCATTTTTCGATCGGGCCGAAGTGCAAATACGCCCATGCGCCGCATATTTCCTATACGTTAAAGAACCCGAGGTGGTCAAAATAATCCGGACTCACTCACAACGGCGTGGCTCATAATGAAAGCTTGGTCTTGGGAAGTCAAAAATCAGAAAAAAGGAAAGAGAAGAAAACTATATCAAAAGTTTAACTATTGCGTGGAGAAGCCGATGTTCGCTGCACCATGATTCAATGTCTTTCGTCGTAAGTGTTGACTTACGACCACTAAATAATTACCTGTTCTGTTGCCTTCATGTGGATTTAGGAACAGTGTCTTTGCTTAATAACGCACATTGCTTCTTTCGGTATTCAAAGAAATATATATTCTTTGTAAGGGCACGAGGGCGAGGGTCACACTGGTGCCTTTTTGCTGCATCACGCTCCTGTCTTGCTGGCTTCAGGCACCCATGCATTTCATTTTTGGGAAATTTGAACAAACTGATGAAATGGTAGGACAACAAAATAATTGTCACAAGTATGCCCGTGTTTCTACGCCACCTTTTGGCAACGTAATATGGCTCCATTTTACATTTTGTACCCTCATAAACGTTAAATCGACAAAAAGATGATGCTAAGCCTGATCAGTGGCTCATGAAGTGCCATGTTTCGAAAGTATGAGGTTCTCTAAAAGTGTCAGTACACGTGAAAATACACCTTCATTACCTTGACTTTACATACATACATATATATATATATATATATATATATATATATATAGCTATTTCTTCTTCAACAATATGTTGTGCTGGATCACGTTCTCTAGGCAAAATGCATCCATTTAGTACGAACAGGAATCTCCACCAAGAAAAAACTGACAAGGCTGCCCCCTTTGACTTAATTGGCATGCCTCGCTTATGCATAAGAATGCGTAATTAGCGTTGAAATGCCAGTAGTATGAACATTTCTTCGTTATTGTATGCACTTTATATACTTTGCGCAGATCTCTTGGGATTTCAGATCACCGTATAAGAAATCGTCACGACACTCGTTTTTATTGAACTTTGCTAAACAGTCTGCACTATAATACTGGTATGGAAAATACGAAATCACTCAATATGACCCGCTCCCCACATAGTTAACGAACGCCGAATGAAAGAAATGCCCTGGTTTCTTCGTTCGTTTCCTCAAGTGCAGTGCACACAAATATACTACGCAACAATATATTGGTCACTGCATATTGCATCACCTTCTTCCATGTACAAGTTTTCTATAACTTCCTAGCAATTCTTATTTTGCTATAGAAGGTGTAGTTTGAGAACTCCAGATGGGACGTAGCTTTTCTTAAAAACTTCAAAAAGAAAAGGGGATTCTTGACACCATGGTGATCCAAGAAAAATTGAAGACTCGCCGCTCATGCATATCTGCTCTTTATTTTGTCTACGTGTTTTTTCAAGCGTTTTTAGGATGCCAGATGCACAATTAATTTTGCTAGAATAGCATTGCTGAAGCATTTGGTCACACGTTTGAAATATTTTTGCCGAAAATGAGGCCTAATATTTGTATAAGACAGCAGTGGCTCCTAGGCGACTCTATATTGGTTATTGTTTTTTGCAATCCTTTGTGTATAATAGCCTGTCTTGTCTATATGTTTTGTGTCTTCTGGCGTCGTATTCATTTTGGCATTCATTCGGCACCTCGTCCGTGTGGTCATCATCCACATATAGCACGTGCATTGGGCGACCTGAAAAAAAAATTCGTATTTGTTCGCGCTTACACAAAACTGATACTTAATAGGTAAATAGGTATCAGTCAGATCTCGAAACATATAGCATAGTTGTGATTATACCTAAAAACCCAATTTTAAAACCATGGTAGCATCAGATAGAGCGAAGTTTGGGCAGAGATCTGACATATATTATTTCCGAGTGGGGATGCAAATTGCCTTTCCGTTGCTGCGGCACGGCTACAATTTGATTACATCAACTGCTTCATAGAGTCATTATTAGGGTGGTTCCATTACCACAGTGTCAGAACTAACAGCCGCACCTATTGAAGAGTGTTGACAACAGGCTGTCTACGAGAGAAATTTGTTTGGCTTAGTTTTAGAATTCAGTACCAAGTTTCTTGCTAACTTTATTTTCCATCATTGAATGACATCGATCAAGTCATTTGTAGGTTTAGATGAGGAACACAGGACCCGAAGAAAGAAGTTTGGCACTGGGCTTGCGGTATTTTAGAAACCAAGCCAATAGTATCTCACATACGATGTAAAGCTAATCAATTTTGCACTAATGACCCCTGTGTGACAACAGCTGTCTGAATAAATTTCAATCAAAGCTGTGGGTACGATGAATTGAAGCCCCTTTCCAGATTCCTGCGTATTGTGTTCTCTTATTACTAAAAATGCATCCAGAAAATATGTTTTGCATTTAGAAAAATATGCTTATTCTCGATGTATTTTGCAGATTTATAATAAAATGAATCTTTTTGGGGGCAGTTATGTGTGCTATCATTTAATGGTTAGGCCACTTCACGAACATTCATCTGTCTATGCCAATATCTCCCAATTTTCCTTTCACGCCAACCGGCATAGCTACGCGTAGCTTTTGAAGAAAGCCCTTTGACGGCATTTTTTTTCACTGATTATACACTATTAAGCGTGTTCAAATCTCCAATGTCAAAACATACTCTTTTCTAATTTATTTGCTGATGCGCGCAATCGATCCGACGTGAGATACATTCAGACACCTTATTCTGAAATATTCAGACGCTCACCACGCGAAGACATCGTGGCGAAGCCTCTAGATAACAGGGCGTGCTAAGATAAAAGCGGTAAAGAGTGGAGCAGTGACAGTAGACGCCTGGGTACATTATGCCATGGTCTAGAGCTGACTAGTCTGCAATCCATTATAAAAGAGCACAAGAGTGCATTCAGGACCAAACTAAAGAACGAATGAACCCTAGCGTTGAGTTTCGACTGATGGTTTATTAAAAAGGGCATCTACATGTACATTAGCTATCCACGATAGCGCTAAAAGGCGTGGCAATACGGCGTGTCGATACATTCCTTTATTTAAAATAGCATTAGCGTTTACAGTCGTAGTTACGTAGATGGAACTACCTAATTTGTCGCCACATTACAGGCGAACGTTTTACTTCCACCTCAAGCTACACGGCTCGTTAAAGATGACGACTGTGGTGACAGACTTGCCGGTGAAGTTAAGCAGCAAATGGTTTTTCGATGGGACCATTACACACGTATTCTGCCTACTGCTACTAAAAAACCTTCCCAAGGAATTCCAATTTACCTTGGCAGGCGTAAGTATAATCTCCACCTGAAATATAAATGTAGGAGTGTTACATTAGAGTGCATTAGTATTAGGGCATCTTCTATTACAATGTTGGAGTCATATAACCAAACACACAACCTCTGTCCCTCAACAGTACATATATATACATACCTATATATATATATATATATATATATATATATATATATATATATATATATATATATATATATATATATATATATATATATATATATATATATATATATATTATATATATGTTTCGGTCGTTGTACTGCCCGTTTCAAGGGCTATATACATTATATCGACACTCCCTTGAAATAAATGGATTACCGGTGTGTCTGAACTCCGCTGACCCAAGCTACCTTGCGAGCTCGTTTGATGTGATTTCTTAATAATACTATTGTATTACAAATCAAGGTGTTCTTTGTTATTGTATAATTCATATGTTAGGCCAAATGTGCGCCGCTCTCGTTTATTCAACAGCTTACTAATAGAAGAAGACCCGCGATTTCCTAGATAATTACTTATTGTATAGCAGCCGACCAAACCATGGTAATCTTAGGTGCTTTAGATAGTATACGTGGCTTTCTGGCAGCATAGTGGCTCAAATTTGGACGTATTGCGAGGGAATCACCCCATGGGTTTGACCTAGTTCCACTGGTGCCTCCAGGGCGTTGGTTAGAGCTGAATAACACTTGTAGCACTAGGCTTGCCACAGACAGCCAAATATTCATGGAATTACAACGGAGAACACTAGCCTAAAAGTAAAAACTCGCCGAGACCATGCGAATGATGCGGGTTGTCCATCAAGGTGACGGTATGTTTCTTCGCTGCCTGTTTGCCTGCCTGTTAATTTGCCTGTCTATTATTATATGTACACCCGTGAACGGAAGTATACGGAGCAGGGAAGGAGCGAGAAAACTCGTTTTCTCTTCTCTTAGGTAATTGAACTTGAAATTAAAAACTGCACTCCATACTTAGCATTACGAATTTTCTAGTGCAATCATCAGTTTCTGTTTTCGCATTGTAATTACCGAGAAATTCTGTTTTTCGGCGACCCTATGGTTCGTATACTTTTGCTCACGGATGTGCGTTTGATTTAGGCGGAATATTTTTCTCTTTGCACTCCTTCGTCTCACTGAGCTATAGAAACTTCATGAGAGGCCAAGGGTGCGAAACATAGGTCACAATAAAAAAGCCTAATTCATAATATTGGCCGTACATAATTATTGGTAAATGGAACAAGTAATTCAATATGACCTCTCTTTGGATGCTTTTTTCTTCACTTCTTATCTTTTGCATCTAGCGCGATAATTATCCCAAATACATTGAATGAATATTAGTAGTAATGCTGTTTCCACATATGCAATTTAGCATGTTTCATTTAAGATATACACTCCACTAATATACCCTTTAAAGCTGACAGTGAATAAATATCTGGAAAAGGGAGCAGGCATAGTTAGTATTTTTTTGGCTAGGAGCTCTACTGCGACAGCAGTATGGTCGTACAGCGAAGACCACCAAGTTATTTTCGCTTGCCTGCTTCTTGCACAAAAAAAATGACTCTCAACAACTACAGAGAATCGACAAAAACTCAGCGGCCATTCTGTGGATGAATGGATGAGGAATTCATTCAAAACGTAGTAATTTGAAGAGCCAGCTATAAATAACGATTATGGTTTACTTATTGCAATATTAGGTAACAATTCCAAAGAACTTATATAAAATCATATTATAATAATACATCTGTAATAATACACAAAATAAAGTGTTTCAAAAATACACAAGTTGTGTCGTATTTCTTTGTATTGTGAGTAGTGTGACAACGTTTTTTGTATATGACAATTTTACATGTTGTTGGATTGCAAATGTGAATATGCAAACACTTCATCATTCTCACACTACACTCCCAATTTCTATGGCAACTTCGCGTGGTCATTTCAGAGCACTCCAGAGATAGTCATCATCTAGGCCTGGTGAGAAGCAAGGGTACTAGAACTACATTCACCTGTCATTTTTTTTTTTCAAATTGCAAAGATGCGGGTTCGAGCACCCAGGAATGCTCCCTTCCGCGTTGCCGTGTTATTTCCGGGATCCGTTTGCATTCTCGATACCTGAGTAACATGCTGTGATAGGAGTTTGGACTGTTTGAATGTCGCGGCCGAATGCGCGTGACTGCTGTGCGGCGGCGACGGACGAAGAGGAAGAGAAGAGCCGGTGTCTGGGCGGAGACGGCAGCCGTGCGATCTGCCTGAGCTGCCTGGGCTGGCCTTCCGAACGAGCCGAGCAGTCATCTACCCAAGGCCGGTGTTCCTGGGTGTGCTGGCAGAACAGGCCGGGCTGTCCTTGGTCGTCAACCGGCCTGCTCCACTGCTGGGTGAGCATCCGACACCGGCATGTTCCGGTGCAGCTAAGCCTTCCGAACTGTCTACCCTGTGGCGGGCCGACGTCCCGACCCTGCTGTCGCGCGAGTGGCTCGTCGTGTGCCGGGCACCCACCCCGGCCTCCAGCACATGCGCCACTCGCCACTCGCCGCTCGAGATTCATCTCTGCGCCTCTTCGTGCCGTGAGTGTGTGATACCGACGCGCTATCGGACGCCTTCCTACATTGACGCTGAGCGTGACGATACTTACGCGACAGACATTTATGAAAGGAACTGTGTGTGTGTTATCGTGTACGTTATCCTAGTCCCGTCCCCGTGTCATTAAAGCCTCTCTGTGTTCATTGTGCCATCCCTGTGTGCTTGAGGCCTGGGCCCACATCCTCCTATCACAAATTTTGGCGAGCCTGCCAGGATATTCAAACGCACAGGATGAGCGATGGAGATCGAGAGGTTGTACGCCATAGGGAAAGAGCTAGGAATGACAGGAGCGGAGTTAAAGCGTTGGATTGATACAGAAATCGTGAGGGAACGCGACCAGCGCGCCCAACATCGGGAAGACGCGAAAGCGCAGGCGCTGGAGGCCGAAGCGCAGGCAGAACAAGAGCGTCTACGACTAGAAGCGGAAGAACGAGTGCTAAAGCTCAAGATCGAGCTCCAGGAAAAGACTGCTGGCGTACAAAGCGCACAGAGTGACAGCACTACGGAACAGTCGGTTACCAGGGCGGCTCCTGAGCTATTCAGTCCTCATAAGTTGATCCCGCCCTTTAACGAAGCCCGGGATGATTTAGACGCTTACTTGCAACGTTTTGAGCGAGTGGCAACAAGTCAAGAATGGCCCCGCGCAAAATGGGCGCTCTCCCTCAGCCTCTGCCTGACAGGAGAAGCGTTGACGGTCATAGGACGGCTTAATTCTAATGCAGCCCTAGACTACGACCAGCTGAAGGCTACTCTCCTTCAGCGCTTTCGGTACACCGCTGAGGGATACCGAGAAAAGTTTCGAAACGCAAGGCCTGAAGACAATGAGACTGGCCTACAATATGCAGGTAGACTATCGGGCTACTTTGACCACTGGCTTGAAATGTGCCATATTGAGAGGACCTTCGACTCCCTCAGGGACACCATGATTGCTGAACAGTTTTTGAGAAGATGTTCTGCGTCACTGCGAGTGTTCCTGAAAGAAAGGAACTGTAAGACCCTCGCTACATTGTCAAAGAATGCCGATTGTTTTATAGAGGCACAAAACCTAACCAATCTAGGTAGAGAAAAGTTATCCAACGAGGCCGTGTTAGACTCTGCTCGCAAGACTGAACCTCCAACAGCGATGCCGCGCGCAACTAATCGGTGCTTCCTTTGTGATAAAGCAGGACATCGAGCTTCGGAGTGTTGGTCCCGGACTAAAGAGAACTCTACAGGTCGCGGATGGTCCGGCAGAAAGGGACAAGGAGGTGAATCCTCAATAATGGAAAATCAAGGACAAGCTTCATGTATTCTGGCTCCGTCGCAAACCGAAAAGCCGACAGAAGAGGGTGGCGGATACGTAATGCTTCAAGGTGGCGAAACGGTTCCTATAGTCAACATGACGTTAATGCGACAAGGCCCCAAACGTGACAGTGGAGATCTGCCAGTGGGAAGAGGCTTCCTCGAATCACAACCGGTGTCTGTCTTACGAGACACTGGCTGCAATACCGTAGTCGTGCGACTCTCTTTGGTACCTGAGGACAAAATGACAGGAACAAAAAGTCCAGTAATGTTGCTGGACCGCACAATTCACTACTTACCGGAAGCGATAATATACTTAGACAGTCCATTCTTTACAGGCGTCGCGCGAGTTAAATGTATGCGAGACCCTCTGTATGATGTGGTATTGGGAAACATCGAAGGTGCCCGTGCACCTGATGACCCGGCCAATTCATGGTCTCCGCTGAAACATAACAGCGACAAGACGAATTATCCTGCCAACCGGATGTCATCCACCGCTCAAGCAGAGCTACCAGACGTAGAGGGCCAAACGTTGTCCACAGCTAAAAACACAGCCGCCTCCTCGAGACATACAGAAGACTACGAGTCTGATACCGTGCTCGTTGCTGTGACAAAGGAAATGAAGATACGGTCGCTGCCTACACTGCCTGTCTCGCCATCCGCAGTCACTGGAATAGAACAAGGCAAATTAAAAGCTTTACAGAGGAACGATGGGTCTCTGAGGAGATGCTTCGAAAAGGTCGGCAAGATGATGGTCGCGGATGGCCGCGCAAGCGAATATTACTTAAAGGATGACATTTTATACAGAAAGCACACAGTGTCAGGTGGGAAAATACTAGATCAGCTAGTGGTGCCAAAAGACCTCAGGGAGATGGTGATGAAGTTGGCTCATGAAGGGATCCTTGCCGGTCACCAGGGTGTGACGAGAACGGTGGATCGAATTGTTGCTTAATTTTACTGGCCAGGGGTCCAGTCGGAGACGAAACGGTTTGTTAAATCGTGCGACGTCTGTCAACGAACGGTGCCGCGCCATTTAGTCGGTCGCGCCCCACTGGGTACAGATGACGCGACAGGTCTAGGGCTTGGAGAGACAACACCGCTTTACCCATCACTCGTCGGAACGCAGACATCAAAAGACATCGCCATTTCGAACCAACTGACTATGGATCAGCAACTCAAAGTTGAAGTCGAGAAGTCTCGGAGCAGTTCTTTTGCAAGAACCCGACGGGCGTTTTCATCCCGTGTCCTACGCTAGCCGGAAGCTTTTGCCACGTGAAGCTGCCTACTCCACAATTGAGAGGGAGTGCCTCGCCATAGTGTGGGCTGTACAGAAATTTCATGTGTACCTTTACGGTAAACCATTCACCCTGCAGTCCGACCACCAACCGCTGCGATACCTAAATTCGGCGAAGCACGTCAACAGTCGCGTACTACGTTGGAGTTTACTCCTTATGGATTATGACTTTCATGTGGAGTATATTCGTGGATGTGATAACGTTGGTGCAGACTAAGTAGAATAGCTACGGACACGGACTAATGTGTCACGAGAGTAATAATTTGAACTGTGTGACTTGTGATACTCCGTAGTGCTACCCTCCTCGACTTCTTGAACTTGGGGGGAAATGTGATAGGAGTTTGGACTGTTTGAATGTCGCGGCCGAATGCGCGTGACTGCTGTGCGGCGGCGACGGACGAAGAGGAAGAGAAGAGCCGGTGTCTGGGCGGAGACGGCAGCCGTGCGATCTGCCTGAGCTGCCTGGGCTGGCCTTCCGAACGAGCCGAGCAGTCATCTACCCAAGGCCGGTGTTCCTGGGTGTGCTGGCAGAACAGGCCGGGCTGTCCTTGGTCGTCAACCGGCCTGCTCCACTGCTGGGTGAGCATCCGACACCGGCATGTTCCGGTGCAGCTAAGCCTTCCGAACGGCCTACCCTGTGGCGGGCCGACGTCCCGACCCTGCTTTCGCGCGAGTGGCTCGTCGTGTGCCGGGCACCCGCCCCGGCCTCCAGCACCTGCGCCACTCGCCACTCGCCGCTCGAGATTCATCTCTGCGCCTCTTCGTGCCGTGAGTGTGTGATACCGACGCGCTATCGGACGCCTTCCTACATTGACGCTGAGCGTGACGATACTTACGCGACAGACATTTATGAAAGGAACTGTGTGTGTGTTATCGTGTACGTTATCCTAGTCCCGTCCCCGTGTCATTAAAGCCTCTCTGTGTTCATTGTGCCATCCCTGTGTGCTTGAGGCCTGGGCCCACATCCTCCTATCACATATGCATATTCCTTCAGTGCATTTTTGCTGGCATTGGCGCGGCCGTTTATGCATTTTTCAATTGTGCTGTCGTCAAAAAAAAAAAAAACAGGAACCTATGCAATTGTTGCCGGCACCTTCAATTTTTCTTTTCTGTTGAGAGCCAAACAGTATCCTATCCGTGTGCTGGGAACTTGCTGTGCTGGGGTACACCTGTCTTGCTTGCGATGACAACTGTAGTGGTCGCTTTCGTAGCCCACCATCTTTGTCTGGCTAGTGCCCTCGCTCGCAGTGATATATAGTTATATGCGATGCGGCAGCCTTCATTCGGGTATCGCCAGATGCATAGTTTCTCTGATTCAAATATGCAGCGCCTTGCAATCAGACTTCAAGGCATAAATCGCTCACTCAAATCTGCCACGGCTGATGCGTTGTGACCTGTGCTATAAGGTGTGAGAACTTGTGTGACAGTTATGTTTTGGTTTCCGTCCTGTATACTTTGTATGGCTGTACCTAGCAGCCTTAATTTCAAAGCATTTTCTCATTTCAAATATTCACTGGGAAACGTCCAAGCATCTACCTGCCGAGTTTATCAGTTCACAGGATGGGCAGAGACCTACAGTTGGTGTGTATATATTCAAGGGAACATTTATATTCAGCTGTCAGTCACTTAATGACAGACAAAAATATCGCAACTTTTCTTTCATAAATGCACATTTTATAGTTTGCACTATTCGAGTGCAAACTGTTAACGGGGTTGCGTATCTGATGACCATGTTTAACTGAAATGAGGGTGTCAAAGTAGATTACTGCGCAAATAACTCTCCTACTAAAACGAAAATAATACCTAACAACAGTACTATAATGACAATAGTGGAACATGGAGCAATAATACAACCTTCTAAATATTTACTTACTGCTGATATTTTTACAGGTTTGCCCTAAGAAAAACACAAAGAAGTACTGTTAGTTTGACCGGTAGTAATGTTTTGTATTATAAATATTGAAAATAATTACACTCTGCGAAGATGGAATGGCAGCGAAAGCTGACGACAGTAAAAGCTCTCAAACGAAAAGCAAACTGCTTCAATTCCGCCATGAGTGGGCCCGAAGATAGTGCAATATCGGGCCGACCCGCAGCAAATGTTAAGCAGGCGTTAAGCGCCCCCCATACGTGGGCCGATCCCGAAGGGCGCGTTAAAGCTTCCTCAGCCCACAAGGGTATGTGCCCTTGAGCGTAGACCCTCTCTGCACTATCACCAGTATCGGCCCACATGATGATTTTTGCTGGTGATGGTTGACCAAAAAACCTCGGAAATATTCATACACAACTTTCGCTGTAATAATCATAATAAGGTTTATTACATCGACTCACGTCACAGTTAGATATCCAGCACGCATAAGCAATGTAGCTTGTGTGCGCGGCAGGGCACTAGGCTGACAGTTGTAGTACTAATAAGTGTACACAACGGATGATGGAAACACCAAAATTAAAAAAAAAATATTGGAACATTTAACGAAATTCGGTAATCTGACATCCAAATGGAGGCACATTCTATGCCTACAAGGCAGAATAAAAGAAAGACGTTGACATAAAAGGTCACTTCGCGATCAGTTTGTACACACAGTTCCCGGTACGTAACAAAATATGAAAATTCTGCGCAGTATTTAGCAGTTCTGAATGTACTGCGTCTTTCAACACATGCTTACAAAATCTTAGGTAAGATGCTTATCAAATCTAAGCAATACATATCACGCGTCACGTTAGGAATAATATCACATGTTGATATCATCCTGTTGTGTCATTATCACTTTGATTATCAAAGTTACCCGGAATGTACATAGCACGAGTTCTCTTGTCATAGTTTGTGTACGCACAGGCACAACATATTACAACGAAGCTGTATATGGCTATGATCCCGGGATCCTTTCACGTCCGTCGACAAAAAAGTATCATTATCAATGGCGTATAGCATAAGCAATGGTTCATACCCTCTTAAAGCAGAGACTACAAGCACTCAGCAAAGTGAAGCGAAAAGCGCATTGATTCCTTAGAATTGCTCATACAACACACTCAACAGCTAATATTCCAATTAAGAAGCAGCTCGAAACAAGCATTCGAACCACATAAGTTAGGATTAAGCACTGGTGATAGCAATGCAAACCACGTACCGGTCTCCGCTTACGTTTCCCGGTAACGATTACTGTTGCGCAAGCTGCCCTAGTGTCGCCTGCTTGCGACGGGAGTTGCGACGTCCCTGCCTTTCGTATATAAAATTATCTGCATAACCAATGATTCCAGTGCTTATACAGCACTGCTATGGGCGGCGGTGTGCTTTCAAGATTACCATTATTCCAATATCTACAAGTTCTGTGAAATAGCACTACTAGCATTACTGCAAAGCCATTGGTTACCCCCTTCAGCAGCAGTATTGTTGCTTTTCAACAGCTTCGCTGGACATCCATATTTGAAGGGAAAAGATGGAGCGCTTTTTTTTCTTGCAGCTGACGTAAGCACCAAGATTTGACGCTCATGTGTTCGAATTAGTAGAAAACAATGTTTACACATGGCGTCAACCAGAATTTGTTGGTCCACAAAGAACATATTCGATGGTTACATACTACAAAAGACATCCTGCCCATGATCAAGAGTGGAATGAGTGAGGCTATAGGCAATTGTTAGAATATGCATAAATATATTAGTCCTACTAGAATAAGCAAAGCCATAAATTACTATTTTCTACCATATGATCAATTCACCAAGCGATTTGTAAACCATTTTACGAACGTTTGTATCGCAGAAATTATATAGACCACACAAACGAGCGCACACAGCTCCATAAACGTTTTGCGAGCTCTTCAATGTGGACATTTCGTGAAAGCGTGTGGTGCAGTGTAGACACAGACATTTTCGGTTTCTTCTCCGACTTATCGGCAGACATGAGCGTGCATAGCAGTGATCGCAGTCGAAACATATCCTGTTAGTCTTCAATTTATTATTAAACACCTTGTTGTTAACGACCTAATGAAATAATTTAAATGCATCATAGTGTAGTAATCGAGCAGCTTCGTTAAAAAAAAATGGCTCCATAGAACCAAGTCTGTCAAATCGGCGTATAAATATATTTTTTTTTTAAGTGGTAAGCAAGCATAACCGTTCATATAAAGGTTAAACGGGTGTGGCGGCACCCGTATAACCCTTAAAGCTTTAACGCTTAATCAAACGGGTATTGTGGCTCACCTGATTTAACATACACCAAAAAGCTATAGGACTCCGCTACATGGACACATTACTATCTGCCTGTTAGATAATAAAACTAAGTGAGTAATACGGGGCTGTGAAACCACAGCAGCTTTGTTTTAACAGTAACAATTCATGATTTAATGTGTCAAATGCTCTTCGTGTGTCGCCGAAGAGTCAAAACTGCATTCTTTTTATTGATTTTGTTACAGATGTGGACATTAAATCTTCCAACAGGCCTATAGTAGTCTGTCATGAGCGAAAACCAAACTGCTTGGTTAATAAGGCTGAACTTTTCACAGGATAGAGCAGCATCAACATCGATTATTTTTTTCCATTGTGCCTTGAAAAGACGAAACAATACATGCTGCTGTGTAATTGTCATAAAATTTTTTATCCTTTTTCATAAAGCAGTCTGACAATGCTAACGTTCAGGTTTTCATAATTCTGGCCGGTTTTATTTGTTTCATTTATATCTAAAGCAGCGTTGATCTGAGCGCACCAAAATTTGCTGCAATATCTCATCCTAATTTCATCAAAACCTTGATGATTCATTAAGGTGATAGATCGTATTCTATACCACAATTGAGTTTTATAAATCGTCAAAAGAAAACAAAATGAACGCTAGAGAACGTAATATTTTTTCGGAGATTTGTTTGTGTGCGCCTACTTGTGATGTTCTTTGCTTACTCAATAAAGTGGTTGTTCAAACCATTGGCTATCCGCAAAGCCGGTTACTGGAGAACTGGAGAAAGGAGTTTCTAATAGTGTCATCTGTACTCTTGTTTGTAGGCCTCCCTATAATAGAGTTAGCCAACTTCTATGTTTTGCCAATCTTGCGACTGGAAGCTGAAAACTTGCGTGTGTGCTAGCGCTTCCTATATAGTCCTGTTTTAGCCTTCACTTTGTTTCTCAATTGCCTAAATTCGTCCCATACAAGAGTGTCCCTGTGTTTATCTACACATTTCTGGAAGTTTATGTTTCCCGCAGAAAAGTTTTATTATTTCATTTTCGTTCGAAAGGCTCTTCAATTTCTCCTGTTAATCTTCATTTTCATTGTGAGCAAAGATATACCTCCGTAATGGCGTCTGCAAACAGTTTGTATGCCTTTTGATGGCTTTGCGATGCTGCAGAATTCCTTTTAGGAGCTCACATACGTTCATATCATTCACCAGAATTCATATAGTCACATAGCTTCAAAAAACTCTCAAAACGTTACTCTATTCACGGAGCTCTCAATATAACAGTAGCAGTTTTATTATGGCGTAATTATTTCTTGTGCGAGTCCAAAATCAAGAAAGGGGCTGACAGATGGAATAGCACACTGTGGTATAAAGCTTGTAAACCGGGATAAGGTGCCTCATAAAGGCCAGCCTTTCTGAGGCACCTTATCCCTGCTTACAAACTTTTTGTGCGAGAGTATTTCCTTACATCAAATAGCTGTCTGCTAATTTGCTGTCATAATCAATGCTTTGGCATTCGGGCGGAACTGCGAATCAAGCTCGAACTTAACGTCGGTTCATGTCTTGCAGCAGCCCTAAGCGATATCTTTTGGCAGTCTTCGACAAGCGCTTGATCAAGACTTGTCGCATTTGAATGCCATGGGTATTTTTGTGTATGTTGACGACTACTAGAACATGCAGGGTATGATACCGCATGAGGGAGTGCAGGATCTATTACAAGTTGTTTTATAACAAAATGCGATTTTTGAATTCCAGTCTTTATTTCGTTGAGAAAGATATCTTCTGGAGCCAGAAACCAAGAAAGGCATGTTGCCATAAGAAAGTACCTATTGAAGCTCATAAAAATGGGTATAGTTTCAACATCCGGCGCAGCAGACCTCGAGAACTGTGCGTACCAAATGCAAAGAAGCTTCAAAGCCTAGGTGGATCTACTGCCCGCAACCATATTACTTACAGCTAGTGATCTCCGCATGTGAGAGTCTACAGGAAAAATACGAGGACTGCAAACTTAAGATAAAGGAATGGGAGAAGAAGTCAGTAAAAGTTATCGCGTGCACGCCCTAAATCTCCTACAACGCAAAGATTGCAAGCAGGTATTGGTTCAATATGTTGTTTACTGTTTTCAAATTCAGAGAAATGTGTTCAGATATGTCCAAACAAAAGAAGAGGCTATGTTCAAAGAGGCACCTAAACAATTTCCAAATTGTGTCTGGGGAAAATGTCGGTGTAATAATGTTCATGCGTGAGATCATAGCCTGGCCTTAAGTACTAACAGTGGAGGGGGGGATTAGTCTTTTGTTGGGAGGCGGAGGGAGCTGCAGTTGTTCCATGCTTTTATATCAAGTGGGGTCTTGGCAAGAGCCCCTTATTCAACAGAAAAAAAGTTATCGCAGCTTTCATAATCGGCCGAAATATTTATAAGTGCGTGTGCACTCCTTAAGTTTTAATTCGGGGAAGGAAAGTTGCCACTCTCGATGTTTACGTACGCAATTTCTGCGCCTTATGAATCCTCGCTCTGGATCTTAATTTCATCAATATCTGGTTTTTGTCTCTGGGTTCATTTTTCCTATCTTTGTTCGTTAGGTTCCATTAGGTATTGTTCCTCTCTTTTACAGTTTTTCTTGTCTGTTATGACTATGTAATGCGCTTAACCCTGATGCACCTCATTTTGTAATTGTCGAAGAAAAAAAGTGTGCACGTCTCACGCAGGAATGGTGGCAAAATCATTACGTAGTTTTCTGTGAGTGTTTTTCTAGGTAGCGAATGTAATTGCATTTCTTATACACCGGCTTCCTCTAGATTCATCTAACGTAGGATTGGTAGTCCACGCTCTGCCCCGTCTTCATTTTCACTTTATCAAATGCATTTTTACTCGTAAAACAGTCTTCATTGAATTCTTCGAAGACAGTTCTTGTGCATATAATGTAGATATCGGCAATAAAAAACAACATCGAATCCAACAAAATCTACAACTCTTGGAGGAAATGTATTTACTTACATGATGCTCTGCCTTCAGGGACTAAACAAAAAAATGATTATTAGTTAGGTGACTGTTATTGAACTGCATACATATATACATACAGGTCACCAGCCGCAGTTGTAGTAGGCAACTTACCTTTTCCGCCGAAGGTAGTTCTATTGTCAAAGCTATTGAGAACATTAGACTAGAACTGTGTTTTAAACAAAAAGTCATCGTACCAGGGTCATTTACTTCGAAAACTACCTGGCCTGTTGAAGTTAAATACAATGTATAATATATATATATATATATATATATATATATTATATATATACATATACTGTGACAACTGCATGCAAAAGAAACTAGATAGACTACCTTTCATGTCTCCATTTATTCCTTAAATTTATTCCTTTTTCTCCATCAGTGTTGCGTACTCAGCTGCTAGACGCCGAGTGCAGCAGGACGACCGGCCCAAAGAACAGACGACCAACGCAGCGCCAGGAAGATAATCACATTTATTCCCCCAGCGACGCGCATTTTGTGTGCTAAGTAGCCAGCCAGGAGGTGGCAAAATAAAAAGTGGCAAGCGGGGTAATCTTATCTGCAGGCTCCAACCTAGAATGTGACCAGCACCGCGTGTGTTACAACAGGGCCCTGAGCGCAGAGTCTTTTTCCTTATTAACTTTTTGAACTGCCTAAGCACGCGTCACTTCTACCACCCTTGTATTTGAAAAGGTTTCCCATAGGCGCTGATTCTTCCGTGCCATCATGGAAAACTTGCCTAGCAGTCTTTAAATGTAATTTCTGGCTTCCTGTTTTGAGAACAGATCCCTCTGGTATTTAAGCCCCCGTTCGATAACCTTTTTTTCACAAGCAATAAGTCTCGTGCCTCTACAAACGGTGTCACTCCGTTTTGTTTTTAATCATAGACTCTTTTCGTCTTTTCCTGTAATACTCAACTTAGCTCTCTTTGCTTCTTCTCTGTTCGGTAAGTTGTATCATTGCTTGAACTCTTAATAAGGTTTCGGCATTTAAATAGGTTAGAAACCCAAAAGGAGCTTAGGCCATTGCGCATTTGAGATTTGTTGTATAGAATGTTTATGATGGGGGGGGGGGGGGGGGGGGAGTTACCACCTCAAAGAGGCCACCCTCCTGGGCAGTCTCCATAAATACGTATGTACTGTTTGTACACAGCCCATTACATGCTGTGTGGTATGGCGCTGCAAACCTGAGCGAACCTTTAATTTGCTCGTCCCGTTTTCTCGGTTAATGGCTCACAAAGGCAAGTCCATTATCTCTTACCAATGCTTTCACGTTGTGAAACAGCGTTTGGCTTAAAAAGAGTTCACATTTTTGGCGTCTACCTTTGCTAGTATTGTTGCAACTGTCATGGTGAAGTTACCCACACATAACGCCAATACTTGCTTTGAATTCACGCCTCTAGATATTTTTTTGAGTTCAGCGAAGTCAATGCAAATACTTTAAAATGGTATGTTTCATAACTTCGGTAATATTATCTGATAAGTTGGTTCTCTAAACTTCACTTTAATTCTCTTGCGTATGTGATATAACTGTGCACATATTTTCATGTCTTCTTTTCTGCAGGGCCTTGTGAGCCTGTTTCGTCAGTTTCATGCAAGTGCGCTAGAATCCACCCTTACCGCCCTAATGAGGACTACTGTGGTAAAGCTCAAGAATTTCTGGAACAAGTGTGGGAGGCACAGTAAATCTACATTTTTATCTCTCGTCTCAAAAATGTCCATTGCTTACAGAACTTTAGCGCCACCTACAGCTTCGTGCAGCTCATGAGTAAGTGTTATTCCCAAACTATATTTATCATTTTCTGAAACAAGCTGGCCGAGGTCTTCTAACCGAAGAGCATGCGGTTGCGTTCGTATGTGTGAATCGGAGTTTTAAAAGCGGTGTATTGCTTTGTATTTGCTTGACGTGGTACCTGCTAAAAGAATTTAAAAAGATCTGTTTCAAAAAACAAGTATATTCTCCTGTGTGGCCAACAATTATATCAATTCTCAGCGTAACAAGTGGAATTTACTTTCCTTGCTTTGAGCGCTCTAGTACGTACAAAGTTGGATATTTCCCTCTTACCTTGGCACTATCGTTATCGGCAACAAATGTGGCATTAAAACTGACAGATAATAACGCGTATAACACTTTGGCATGTTCTTCTTTAAGCCAAGGACTAGGTTCACTGGGGCAATCACAAGGTTTCTTCCCTACTACTGTTGTGTCCTCTAGGTAAAGCAGAACATCAAACTTCGTATTATCTATAGCATTCGCAACAGTATTATTCGGGATATATTGTAGGAATCGTGTCTTCTTTCTTCAAAATGCGAATTTCTTTTCGCTTTTGCACAGCTTCGAGTTCATACACAACCTGGCTCACCGACACAATATTACTCTAGTATATGCTGACCTTCAGCAACTTCATGGCTGAACTGGAGAGTAGAACATTGAAGTCGATGACTTTTTGTGACCGGAGAAGAGTGTTCCTCTTCTCGCCCGTTGTAGGCTTGCTTCCAGCGATAACGGAAGCACAAAATATGGAACAATAGACTTTCTCTTCGTAGTCACACATATTCATATAAATGTAAACAAGGACTAGCACCTTAAAATAATGTCTCTAGATGCATTCATGCACAAGAACCACATGTCCATAATCCCACGACAAGAGCGTAGTAACTGCTTCAATTACAGCTTTTTCTTAGAGCCTTCGCTTACGCACTTACGTGAGCGATCAGGAACGGTCACCACACTTTTCGATTATATACGTTGTGTCGGGTTTCCTGATGCACTGCGTTATGTTAATTTACACATCACATACGACGTGCCTTAACCTTCTTTCATGCATTCTTTCTAATGCTTGAAAAATTGAATATACGTATGTCAATAGAGAGGTCTTTGACACCAATGCACCATTTTCTGGCTCTATCAATATTACGAATCATTCAGGAGCACTTTTAAAATAACAGAATGAAGAAATAAAATATTAAAAAGGCCTTGAAAATGCTACCATACACAAGAGTTTATTCGGTTATATAACTCACTATAATGCTTCAAAACCAACACTGGCTGTCTGCAGCTCAGGGGCGTCCGCTTCAGGCTTCTCGCAAATACAGGGTGAGCCAGCTTATTAAACCAATGTAGTATTTCTATGCTCTGTTATGGGACGAGTAAATAGACATTTCCCAATCTATGCAGCCACTGACAGAAATTTTCTTCGTGCAATTGCGTGAATGAATGTTGTATATCTATACTTGAATTCTAGAAGGCCTAATTTAAAAGAAATATCCTGCTATGAATGGTATGCATGTTATTTTTGAAACTCTTGTATAAAGCGCGTTCAAACTTATACCTACAGGGCCATAATAATTTATACGTTCTAAATTAAAGGCGGAATATCACAGAGCAAGTGACTAAAGCGGTTAATTTACCTATCGCAATACTTTAAATCGTGCCACGTAGACACAAACACACTTCCTAATTAGTTATAACAAACACCTTTTTTAGGTTTCATCATATTTCATGCTACAATATTTTGAAAATGTTTTTCATATTTAGCGAAGGAGGTACTGCAACATTTCTCCTTAGACAGACTGTAGTAAAAGATGACCTCCAAGGAAAGCTTTCAAAATTTTCAGAACAAGGAAACAAATTTGAGAGTATGGATTGACACCTACTCGGTGTACACCCAGGCACACCAATACCAATAGCTCAGGGTATTTCATTCAACCACTGGGGCATCAAAGCAGACATCACCTTTGCTAGGCGTATTTTTTTCTTTAGCCGAGTTCAATATTATTTCTTTTCCAACACACTTTGGTATTTCCGTTTTAACATCTTCCTATGTTAATTGAGAGGAACGTAATCGAACGGATTAGGATAATGTTTAGCGGGAAGTTTTCAATTAGTACACATAATTGTACGTAATGTGGCCTTTAGAAAGATTGTTTTAAATAACAATAAAATGTACAATGTGTACGAAACATTTTCAAAAGAAAAATTTACTTACACTTTTCCTTGACGAACTCCTCTAAATAAAAATAATGTCGTAAGATTAGCATCCCTCTCTGGCAATATTAAAAGTAGTTTATTCAAAAGCGCAATCAATAATATTATTTTTATATACCCAAAAACAAAAACCATTCAGAGGACACAAAGTCAAATACGCTTTCTCTGCCGACTTCTCTTCGGGCTGTCCGTTTTTCTATATAACGTACAGTGTGTAGAATGACCTTCCGGAGCAATAAATGCATTTGCAGAAGTCGTAGTTTCACGGATTCACAGTTATGTAAGACGTTTCAAGTCAGGCACACAAAATGGTTGATAAATAAAAGTTTATCTTCCCTGAGGAGAAACTACCAGATCATTGCAGAGCGTTCATTTTCTTGGAAATGTGCGCGGGCGCTACGCATGTATTCACACCCACTAAATATATATGTATATATATATATATATATATATATATATATATGTATATATATGTATATATATATATATATATATATATATATATATATATATATATATATATATATATGTATATATATATATATATATATATACAGAGAGCGAGAGAGAGGTGTCTTAGGAATATATTGCGAGAAATAAAAAATACGCCTTAACACGCAGCACACTTTTAACATGTAGCAATAACCTATCGTATCCTTCAGCGACAGCGACCAGGTTTCCACATGGGATGACGCTACGGAGTTATCTAACTGGATTTCACGCGGACGGCTTAACAGCATCAACCACGCATTTGCTTCAGCCACGAGCTAAACAGAGTTTTCACATCGCTAGACAGCACGAAGGTCATTTCGCTCGCTTGCTGCCCCCGCTTCCTAACGGTATCACTTGACAGCGAGTGTCCGCGATTATCGTGTGTGATGTGTTCATGTTAGCCTATGCGTGCTGACACCAATATTTTTAATTCCTTTAGTAAACGAATGTTTCCAAGTTTACTCGGCCAATAAAACTGCTATGCTTACTTGGTATGGCTGTCTACTAATTTGTTATTGCAATCAGTGCTTCGCTTTTCGGGCGTAACCGCGAATTACGATCGGTTCTTGTGTTACGCCAGTCTTATTCGATATCTTTTCGCAGCCTCTGACAAGCGTTCTAGTCAAGATTTGTCGCATTTGAATGTCGTGTGTACTTTTATGTAGGTTGGCGACTACAATGGCGTGTAGACTGTGATACCGGGTGAAAGAGTGCAGGATGGTATGACAAGTTTTTTCGAAGCTTTCATCACGCATTAAAATGGCCAGAATACAGCCCTAAATTAGCTCGCAATAATAAAATGCACTTCGTTAATTGGCCTGCGTTGTCCCGCGGATAGGTATCTTTGCCCTCCCCGGAGAATGGACGCGCGTCGTTGCTACATTATGTGGTCCACCGCGTCTCGCGAGTGTTTTCATCTAAAGAGCATACATTATTGCGATAGCAATTATATGAACATTCCAGACGCATCGCTGCCGTCGCCGTACGCCGTATTCTGTATGTGCAAGTGAAAACGTGCGAGGGTGATCCGGTGAATATGGCTCAGTTTGAGCACGCAAGCGAGGAAAGTGGGAAGGAAGGTCACTCTCGTTGGTCCGGCGCAACGATCCACGTGGAGGGTATGGATGGCGGGCGCGTTTTACTCCGGGGGCGACCCGGGCGGGCGCCTGGAGCGCCGTATATAGAAAGACATCTGGGACGGAGACAGTATCCGCCGCGCACTGTGTATTTGCGGCTTAGTTCATGTTGATCCGAGACGAAGCAGCAAGGTTAATTCGGGGGGCTCGCTGCAGCTTTCACACTTCCTCACTTCAGCGTTTCGACAGAGCGTTTACTTGTGGGCATGAGACACCAGGCTTGTTCATTTAGTCAGTACGCCTATGTTTACAGGTATTTACGGCCGATAAAGCAAATATTGTTATTTTGTACAGCTTCTTGACCACTCATTTACTGTCACAATGGAAGCTTCCCCTTTGGGGCGAAACTGCCACTTGTGTTTCAACTTGCCCGCACGTGGGACTTCGACGATTGCGTACTGGACGCACCGTTATAGTTGTGCTTTCAGTTTAGCCTACTTTTGTGGGCACAAGGTCGCCCAATAAAAGCTCAGTTACGTGATTCACAGTTTCGCTACTGCGTATTTCACCATCACTACAACGTCACTATATATATACATATATATGTATATATACATACATAGAACTTCGGTAATACTTCCCAATTGATTCATTTGGCATTTGTTCATTGCCTGTTGAATCGATGGACTCAACAGGTTACTAACAAGACATCAATCTACGTTTTGTTAATTTCTGGTTTGGTTACCTTGATAGCAATGTCTTCAGCGGTGGTAGTCTTGACGGCTTGAAGTAATAATAATATATGGAGTTTTACGTGCCAAAACCACTTTCTGATTATGAGGCACGCCGTAGTGGAGGACTCCGAAAATTTCGACCACCTGGGGTTCTTTAACGTGCACCTAAATCTAAGTACGCGGGTGTTTTCGCATTTCGCCCCCATCGAAATGCGGCCGCCATGGCCGGGATTCGATCCCGCGACCTCGTGCTCAGCAGCCCAACACCATAGCCACTGAGCAACCGCGGCGGGCGACGGCTTGAAGTGCATCCGGTACTTTATTCACGCAACTTGTGAGGTACGTGTAATAGTGTATTACACCCACATGTGCCTCCGTAGCCGCAAGTCACGCCAATATTACCATGGGTAGGCTTACCTCTCACACACACACAAACACACATGTGGGCCCCAAAGGTTAATGGAAAGCGCACAACACCTGATGCACTGTGTTATTATAATTTACACATCGAATACGACACGCCTTAGCTTTTTATTCATGGATTCCTTTAAAATGCTCACCAAATTGAATATACGTATATCAATACAGAGAGTTTTGTCACTAATGCGCCACTTTCTTGCTCTGTCTGTAATATGAATCCTGTAGGAGCCCTTTTGAATGAGAGCATGAACAAATAAAATATAAAAAAGGCCTTGAAAATTCTATCATATACCAGAGTTTATTCGGTTATATAACTGACACTAACGCTCTAAAACCAACACTGTCCGTCTGCAGCTCAATGCATCTCGCCCATACGGGGTGAGCCAGCTTATTGTAGCCAGTATAGTATTTCTATGCTCTGTTATAGGATGACTAAATACATAATTCCCAATCTATGCAAGAATTGACAAAAATCTTGTTCGATCAATTTCGTGAATAAATGTTGTATATCGATACTTGAATTTCAGCAGTCCTAATGTAAAAGAAAAATTCTCCTATGAATGGTATGCATGGCATTTTTGAAGCCCTTCTATGAGCTATGATCAAACTTATACCTACACAGCTATAATTACTTCTACGTTCTAAATGAAAGCCGAAAGATGACAGAGCAAGTGAATAAAGTGTTTATTTAGCAGTCGCAATAGTTTGGATTGTGCCGCTTAGATAGGGACACACTTCCTCATTAATTATAACAAGTAAATTTTTTTACGTTCCATCATATTTTATACAACATTCTGATTTCATTTTTTCACTTTTGTCGAAGGAAGCGCTAGAACACTTCTCCTCAGACAGAATGTTGTAAAAAAAATATCTCCAGAAAAACCTACCATAATCTTCAAAACAAGGAAAATTTTTTTAGAGTATGAGTTAACACCTACAGGGTGTACGCCCAGGCAAACAAATAACAGTTGCTAATCCTATTTCATTCTCCCACTGGGGCACCAAAGGAAGCACCACTTTTGCTAAGCGTATTTTTTTCTTTACCCGAGTTCAATTTATTTATTTTCCAACACATTAGTCTTTTCGTTTTAACGTGTTCATAGGTTAAATGATCAGAACGTAATCGAATAGTTGACGTTAATGTTTAGTGGAAAATGTTCTATATATACAGAATATTGTACATAATGTGGCCTTTACAAACACAGCTTTAAATAAGAATTACAGTGCGTACTACATAATAACTACACTACATACAAAGCTTCTTGGCATACAAATTATACTTACCGTATTGTTTATAGCCCGCATCTAAACAAAAATAATGTTTTAACATTAGCTGCTTCTCTGGCATGCTTAAAAATATTCAATTCAAAAGAGCGACCAGCCATATTTTTTTATATCCCGAAAACCAAGACCCTCCAGAGAACACAAAGTCAAATACGCTTTTTCTGCCGACTTCTCTTCGTGGCGTCTGCTTATCTATAGAACGTATAGTAACTAGAATGACTTTCCGAAGTAATAAATGCATTTGCACAAGACCTGGTGTCACAAATTCATAGTCATGTATGACGTTTCAAGTTAGGCACTCAAAATGGTTGACAAATAAAGTTTAACTTCGGTTACGTGGAACTACCACATCATGACAGCACGGTGGTTGTCTTTGAAATATTCACGGGCGCTTCACACCCATTCACACTACATATATATATATATATATATATATATATATATATATATATATATATATATATATATATATATTATAAAAGAGAAGAAAGGAACCCGAGGGGCCCGATTTTTATTAGTGACACCATACGAATAAAATACACAGTGACACCAAGGACAACATAGGGGACATTACATGTGTTAAATAAATATAATAAAGAAACGATAAAAAAATGGATATTAAAGTGGATGAAAAACAACTTACCGCTTGTGGCTTCGGTTGCCACCTGCGGCAAGTTGTTCTTTCATCCACTTTTATTTTCATTAATTTATCGTTTCTTTGTTTCATTTATTAAGCACAAGTAATTTCCCCTATATTGTCCATGGTGTCAGTGTTCGCTGGCCTCTTATGATATATATATATATATATAATATGATGTTACGGAAAGACGGAAACGTGCGTCTATTTACAGATGGCTTTAAATGGCTGAGCCAACAAGCGTAGAGCAGCGATAACGATAAACTCGGCTTCGTCGTCTCCAAGGCCACCTTCATCGTCCTTCTCTTCCCACATTACCGACTGTGACATCACCCCCGTCGGAAAAGCCCCTTATTGGTGTGGCTCATCGGTCTGAGAAAGGTAAGGTTTTAGACGGCTGACGAGTATGATGTCAGAGAGAGGTGAAGGCACCGTGGCATTCAGCGAAAACACTTCATATGTGACAGGGGTCACCTGGCGATGGATGCGGTAAGGGCCATAGTATCGTGAGATGAATTTCTTTCAAAGACCAACACGCCGAGTTGGATACCGAACAAGGGCACCTGGTTCCTAGTTCACATCGTGATGGCGCTGATCGTAACGGCGCTTCTGGCATGTCTGTGAATCAGAAAGACGAATGCGGGCAATCTAGCGTGCTTGGGTCGCAGTGGCTATTACATCTCGAGTGTACTCTGTCGGCGAGTAGAGTGTGGTCGAAAGGAGAGTCTCGAAATGCAAAGTTGGCCCACGGCCGAAGAGGAGTTAGAAGGGTGAATACCCAGCTGTGTCGTGGCGCGAGTAATTGTAGGCGAACGTTACAAATGGTAGAGCAATGTTTCTGTCACGATGATCGGAGCAAACATACATTGCTAGCATGTCAGTTAATGTGGGGTACAGGCGTTCAGTAAGACCATTAGTTTGAGGATGGTAAGCGGTAGTAAGTTTGTGTTTAGTAGCACATGATCGAAGTAGGTCGTCTATGACTTTGGCAAGAAAGCTTCTGCTGCGATCGGTGAGAAGTTGACGAGGTGCACCGTGGTGCAAGATAACGTCGTGAAGCAAGAAATCAGCGACGTCTGTAGCGCAGCTGGACGGTAGGGCTGTAGTAACGGCATAGCGAGTTGTACAGTCCGTAGCGACGGCAATCCACCTATTTACGTCATTTGATATAAGGAATGGTCCGAGGAGATCAACGCCAACGCGAAGAAAAGGGTCGGCCGGTATGTCCAACGGCGGCAGCAGTCCGGCAGGAGGCCCAGCGGGTCTTTTCCGGCGTCGACACGACTCACACGCGGCAACATAGCGCCAGATGGAGTGGTCGAGACGGGGCAAGAAATACCGTCCCCGAATTCGCTCATAGGTCCACGTGACGCCAAGGTGTCCAATGGTGGGAACGTCGTGTAGTTGTTGAAGTACAATTTGTCGCAGAGGAGACCGGATGACGGTTAGGAGCTTGGGCCCGTCGGGGTGCATATAGCGGCGATACAGGATGCCATTTTTTAGCACGAACATGTGAAGGGATGGGTCCGACGGATCAGAGTGCAGGTCTTCGATAATGGGGTGTAAGGACTCATCGCGTCGTTGTTCAAGGCCAACGTCTTGCAAGGCGTAGAGCGAAAGAACGCAGATTGGTGTGACATCCACTAAACCGTCCGGTACATCGACGGGATGACGAAACAGGCAGTCGGCGTTCTCATGTTGACAACCCGACTTGTAGACCGCAGTGTATGTGTATTCCTGCAGCTGTAGGGCCCAGCGACCGAGGGGTCCGCTGGGATTCTTGAGGGAGAAAAGCCTACAACGCGCGTAGTGGTCGGTTGTAACTGCGAATGGTCGACCATATACGTAGGGATGGAACTTGCCCACCACCCAAATGAGGGCGAGACACTCGCGCTCATTAATAGAGTAATTACGCTCAGCGGGAGAGAGCAGGCGGCTGGTGTAGGCGATAACGCGGTGGTACCCACATTGGCGATGAGCTAAAACTGCGCCCATGCCATAGCCACTGCCATCAGTGCGGATTTCTGTCGGAGCAGAGACGTTAGAAGCGCCGTTACGACCACCGCCATTATGGCGTGCATTACGAACCAGGTACTCTTGTGCTAGTTTGGTATCCAACTCGGCGTGTCTGTCTTTCGGAGAAATTCCTCTCGCGATACTATGGCCCTTACGACATCCTTCGCCAAGTGACCCCTGTCACATATGAAGTGTCTCCGCTGAATGCCACGGCGCCTTCACCTCTCTCTGACATCATCCACGTCAGCCGTCTCAAACCATACCTTTCTCGGACCGATGAGCCGCACCAATAAGCTGCTTTTTCCGACGGGGGTGATGTCAAAGTCCGTAATGTGAGAAGAAGAGGACGCTGATGGTGATCTTGTCGACGACGAAGGAGAGTTTAGCATTATCGCTGCTCTACGCTTGTAGGCTCAGCCATTAAAAGCCATTTGTAAATAGACGCGGCTTCTTCCTTCCCGTGACAATATACATATACATGTAGTCACACCATAATAAGGCAACATACACTGACACCAATAACACCATAGTAGGGGAAATGACTTCGGTTAAATGGATGAAAAAAGGAAACGATACATTAATGGAAATTCAAGTAGATGGGAAAACAACTTTTGACAGGTGCGTTTTCCGACGGGGTGGGGATATATGTGTATATATATATATATATATATATATATATATATATATATATATATATATATATATATATATATATATTTAACGAGAATATATTTAACGAGAATTCAAAAATAACTCATACCATGTAGCATTAACCCATCCTATCCTTCAGCGTCGGAGTCCAGGTTTCCACATCGGATGACGCTACGGAGTTCCCCAACAGCACTTCACGAGGGCGGCTTTACCGCATGATCCACACGTTTGCTTCCGCCAAGAGCTAAACGGCATTTTCACAGCAGGTCGTTATGGCACCTGGGTGCAGCATTGTCTGAAACCCTTCATTGGCTGTGCCTAAGCTATATGTTCAAGCTGGAGCCCGTCGCTGCTCACTGATTTGTAAAGCCTCCCAGTGCCTTTGACACTAGCTTCATTGAGGGGTCATCAAGCCGCAAGCTGTACGGCAAAACATACATGACTACACCAACAAGTTGCCGTTTCTTGACACTTAAAGATTTGATGCACTTCCCATGCTCCATAAACGGCATCGACGACCTAAGGTATACTGCCGTCCTTAGTCGCTTGATCCTGGTTTTTTGTCTTTATGCAGGTGAACAGGCATTGCAAACTCGACGGCGCTCGAAAAGCATGCCGTAGGTATATTTAGCGGTTAAGTTTGCAAGACTGACACAAAAGTAATATTACAGGGCTGGTTTTATTATCGTAATATTATTATACACATGTACGAGACGCCAATGAGGAGTAGCATACACACAAGTATTGGCCCAATGAAACAAATACGTTTACAACATTATTACATGTAGTCTTCGATGTCCAATAAGCGCGTTGGTGCAATTGTGTAGGTACAGCAGTCAAATATGTTCAGTGATATCAGGGATATCAGGCAAAAGTCAATTTTAAATATCCGCGTATTTCGGTTGCTAGGATTTTAGGTAAGGAGGCACAGAGGCTAAGTGCTGTGTGATGTGTGGTTATTGTGTTGAGCCTGCACGGAAGTCGCAGGTTGCCATCGAGTATTATTCGTTACTGACCGCTGTACTGGAGAACATAAAATGCAACGTGCTCACCGTCGTAGTAATACCATACGCTGTAGCTAGCGACAGCACAGCTTCCACCAGGTTTTTCGTACAGCAGGACTTGCATCATTTCACCACCTATGAACTCCATGGAAGCGACATATGAAGATAATGATTATGTTTAGATTGGCACGAAACAAAAAAGTAATATGTAGTCAGGTTCGAAACATTTGACCTTGCTTGTAACAAGATGCTTGAGAAAATGTGCAAGGAATAATTATGAATTGACGAAAATGTACGTGGAATAGAAAATCTTACCTGTTAACTGCTTCTGTGCTTAAAAATATACTGTTTTTATAAACGACAAATAACAAATGAATTCTTTTCTTAAATATGCGTTACTTCAAGTTAAAAAAATATCTGAAAACTAGAATTAGAATGCCTGGTAGGTTTATGGAACCAACATTTCGTACATTTGTTTCAGGAGGACTGACTGTTGCGCTAGTTGGTCTTGCGTTGCAGTTGGGATAGAGTAGGGATTCTTATTAATTGACACAGAGAGCAAAGCGTGCAACGCTGGGCGGTATTACAAAAAAGGCTTGGGCACGGGCTAGTTGGTATTCCATTGTTTCAACCATCATTTACAGGGCATACATAGACAAGGGACCAAAATAACGACGAAGACAAGCGCTGACTTCCAACTCATTTTTATTTTGAGTATATAAGCGTGTACGCAAAATAAAAATCACTTGGAAGTCAGCGCTTGTCTTCGCCGTTCTTTTGGTCCCTTGTCTATGTATGCGCTATAAGGCATCGTTGAAACAATGGTACTACAAACTTATTTAGAAGATGATAGTAGCGCCCATCCTTGTCCACTCTTTTGTACTTTGTGTTCCTGATGAATGTTTCCTAACATCCCATATATCTTATGGTTTTGCGATGATGCAATGTGTGTTGCAATGGTTTTTAAATGTATCCATCTGTTAGCAATGAAAAACTATGATTTTAGCCTATTCTCATGTATTACTCTAGATACTGTAATCTATAGTCTAGTAATCCTCTTACTATTGGACATTCTCGTACTTACGTAACTTTGACAGTTCGTTTCGAGCTTTTTTTGCCTGTACCTGTATATAAACAGTTCATTATTCTTTTTATCAGTTACCTATTATTTCGTTTTTGTTTCATAGCCAAAATATTTTGCTTTCAACAGTGCTTTCCGTATGATAGCTACCCAAGTAGAAAGCGCAGCGACGGTTATACATTGGTTCATATCATATGCAGACACGATCGGAATGTACGGGTTGGCAAGGCTAGTCAAGCAGCGCCTAACACTGCTTTTTTCTCGCATTCCTCGGTTTCTTCCTGTGGACTTCAAGAAGAAAATGAATTGAACTAAACTTCATAGAGAACAAATCAGGCATCAAAATAGAAATTCAGAACATTTTGAGGGCGGATATCTTCCTGGCATTTCAAATTAGGGAGTGTTCATTGTTTCTAGGCAGGCGCTTTAGTCTTTAGACATTATACTTTAGCTCAAGACTGTGCATCCGTCCGACCTCATACCGCCCGTAAAAACGTCTTTCATTATTCATTTTTTCCTGATGTCATCGAACAATGGAGTGAACTGAATGCACTGATTGAAAATTGTTTGAAATTTTTCATGACAGTTTTGTTTCTTTAAATTCATTCCATGTCTTAGAGGTTGTGCGTTCCTTGTCAATCATTCCGTTAAACTTGTTCGATATATTTGAAATGTTTGGACGATGTTTTATTGATGTGTGATGTTACTTGAAATTTACTTCCATATCGATTTTGTATTAGCAACGTATGGCCCTGTCATGGCCCTCAAATGATTGTTAACAGTAGGTATAAGTTTTAAAAAAAATAATAGTGACGTCAGTTTAGGCCTCACTTCGCTTTCTTCCTTTTTGATTTTCTGCCCCGTGATGTACTACCAGCACGAATATTCTCGCTAACGTCATTTTGTTGGAAGGCATGGTGGCTTCAATTATAACTAGCTGGGATTGTCTGAAGTTGATCATGACAGATCTTACACCGAGAGTAGACGTATCGTTTTCATAGCACGGTTTAGTTTCTCGGTTCAAGCACAAGATGCTGTTTTCTCATTGAACCCGGTGATTTCCCAGTTTATTTGCTCGCATGAAATCTAGAACCAACTACAAACACCTCTCGTCCGAGCTTTTGAGTATCCGCGTACGCAAAGCGCTACTAGTTTGCTTTCCAGCCGTGTTCAAACAGCTATATTTTGTTACAACTGGTTCGTTTCCTTTTGTAGTCTGATGCTTACAGTAACACAAATGACTCTGTCTAAAAGAAAACTCTAGTCAGATTTTAGAAACAGGGTGGAACAAGGTGAACTAAATTTGATTGATTGTTTTTGAATTTTCACATTTCACCAAGGTTTGGGAATTCCTATAGGCCCCACATGCCTGCAGCCTTTCGAAGCCTGGGCCCTGCTTGGAACACTGCGTAGTGCGAGCAGGAAATTGCGCCAGTTATTCCACGCAGACGATCACGCGTATTAGCTAGCTACAAAAAGAAAGGTGCATCGCGATTCACGAACGAAACTCTCACTGGTTTTTATCCGAAGACACACTGACCAGGTAACATTAGAATGTGTAGCCTCATTTTATCAGTGCAGAATATCTGTAGTGAATTTCCGAAAGTACGCCAGATTGTGACATGCTCTATGTGACATGCTGGAACGCCAGCCGCAGTAGGAGTTGTCTAAATACCTTCAACTATGCCACCAGTACAAGGTGAGTAATGCGGCGAACTTGTGCTTACACCTTTTGGAGAGGTCTGCTACGCACAAATGCTTCCTTTGCTTAACGTCCGGCAAGCTTGAAAGGCTCTGTTATAAAAAAAAATTATGCGAGTTGCTTGGCAGGTCTGACCCGCAACTATTTCACCAGTTTCGTTTCTGATATCGTTGAGACCAAACTAAACTAGTCGGCCAACAGGAAGAAATCTTTCGGCTTCGACGAGAGACCTTGATTCCACGCCACGAACCAGAAACACGACCACAGCTAGGAGCGAAAGAGCCGCCGTGAACTTGGATGTTGTAGCCATCTTTGCTCATTTGGTCAATGTTGTCAGCAGAAGTTACGAATTCTGGAGTAGCCAATAGGGACAATATGCACAGTTCATTTCGCCTATTTTTTTTTCTATAGAAGGGATGTCTATATGTAATATTTCGATGAAAATGATACAATGCATGAAATGATGCGTTTGCAGGTTCTTGAACCGACTTGGCAACTCCCCGGCTATAACGTGTATTTGGCAAGATATGTCATACGGTAATTAGTTAAAAACTCGATTGGTGAATTTTTTGTTATTTAGTCAATGGTGCATTTCAGTTTTGTTGTGCAAGTAATGTGTGTCTCTTGAGGAGGGGACCAGCTCATGGACTAGAATTGTGCTATCTCCCCCACACAATCTTATAAAAATTTTCAATGTCCCCGCTGTAACACGCCATATTTCAGAGTGACGTTTGACAAACAATTTCAACCCGCGTCAGGTGCAACGTTAGGGGAAGTTAACAGAATTGCGATATTGTTTTCCGTTGCGGAGATTCCAAGTGATATACTTCAACTCTTGTATCTTAAAATTTTGTAGTTTTTATGTTTGTTGGCTCAAGGAGGAGAAAAGAATGTTGAGTGCAAGCATGTTTAATCCGTTGAGCGTCTTGTTGGCAAGAACTCACTAAATCCTTACTTATGGAATTTTTCGACGGTTAGAATAAATAATTACATAGATGCTAGAGTTGTGCGCACCAGAAAAGTCCAAAGCGCCACGGTACAAGGTGCATTACAGACGTAGGTTTTTTCCTAATAATTCTTAATATATATATCGCATCAAGATATAACTTGGCATTCTGAAAAAAGAAAAAAAAACTGACAGCCTTTGTGTGACCTTAAAGGATCCTGCAAAATTTCTACTGAAACGCATTTTGTCGAGCAGTTGCAGAAGGAATTTTAATTCCCTGTAATATTAAAACACATCTTCACATTCTGCCCGCACATAATTTTGCAAGGTATGCATTCTTGATCCACATTTCCCCCGCGCTGAAAGCCAGTGTCACGTCTGGTTATATTAAGACGCCGAAAAAATATATACAAGCCTCTTTATAAAGCCGTAAATAACTGACACGTATTAAACTATGCACCCAGATCTGGAGTAACTTGCGCCATTTCTCAAACTGTGAAGTCATTTCTTTGGAGCTCGTAAACAACAAAAGGAATGTCGACTAAGTGATTCCTATTTCGTACAATAATAGGGTAAAAGGCAGTATTCGCTAATTATCTAGAGAGCTCATAATTACCCAAGAGAATTCCGAGTTCGTCTAGCAGGGAATCAACTGCCCATCTCTTTCGCTCTGCTAGTTTCATCAGTACGCTCAAATCGTACCGTTACGGAATCAGTGTGTAAGGCAAACCTAATTTCGTTATTATTTAAAGTATCTGCGACAATTTCTTGGTTGAAAAAACAAAGAAACACCGCTGTCACATGAGGAAACACGAAGCGTGGTAAGTGTTAACAGCAGCTGTGTTCACCTTTTTCTCGGCTGCTTCAAGTATTTTTTCCACTGTCTTCCGTGCATCACGCGCCCTATTTAGCTCATTTTTGAGCTCTTCAAGCTGTTTGACAAGCTCTTCCTAGAAAGCCTTCATTTTTTCCAGCCTAGCATCGACATCACAGTGCGTGCCCATTAACTCGGTTTCCTCTCCATTCTCATCTATCCCCTCATCTGCTTTGTGGGACCCCCCTCACCCAGCCTGCTTTCCCGGCATTCTTGCCATGCATTGCACGGCTTCTTATAAAGCAAATACTATAATACTATAGTAATTCAGAGCACGTGCCTTATGGCAAAAACCGATACGCACAAGATCTAAATCCTTAAAATGTCGCAAAGTAATTCTCACCAATGTTTAAAGCAATCAATGCCGCAGAGACCAAACGTATGACACGTTCTTGCACTTGTTCAACAAGGCGGCCACGCTCTCACCTTCCTACCCACAAACATACACAATAAAACCACTACTGGCTATTAGTGTTACCACTTTCAAGCCATTATTTAGGGGCTGTAAAGACTCAACGTCCCACCCGGTTGTACGTGCTGAAGCACGTGGCGCGAAAGGGAGCTCTGACTATCCTGCAAAACCAAAGGTACACGAAACACACTCGCACACACGAAAAAAAAAGAGAAACAAAAAAAATAATAAAACTACCCAATTATTATTTAAAAGCTAAATAACCAGCAAACCAAAACAGAAGCAAGCTCAAAGCATGCACAAAAGCTTATGATTCTTCGCAGCCACGGAGCCCTAAAAACCACGTCCATCCGCCAAAAAATTGCGAGCACGGATGGATGGATGGATGGATGTTATGAGCGTCCCCTTTGGAACGGGGCGGTGGGTTGCGCCACCAAGCTCTTGCTACAAGCACGCCGGTCTACTACAGCGCCACCTCTCGCTAAAACTTCGAGTCAGTGTTGGCAAGAAGAAGAATAACGCTGCACACAGGGCATCTGCGATCGGCAGATTTAGTGTGTTGCGGAGGTCATACATGTACGTTCGGAGCTCGCCGATTACTTGCTGTGGTTTTTGCTGCCGTGTTCGCACATTATTTATGCGCACGAGAAGCACTAGATTTGTAAATATATTTGTGTGTGTGTGTGTGCATGTGTGCGTGTGTGTGTGTGTGTTTGTTGGTGCGCGTTTGTTTGTTTTCTTCAATGAAACATGGCGACCACCTTTCTGGCTGGTTGAACATGAAAAGAATTCCATGCAACCCACCAGGTACAATGCAGGTGCTCCTTCCGGGCTTCTTATGGTCCCGTGTTTCTAAGTACTAAAAAGATATGCGTGCTTGCGGAACACAACGAATAGATGAATGTTTGTTTGTCTTCTGCAACCGAAACACTGAGCAGACGATCAGGAACACTGCGTTATCTGTGGTTGGAAACGTGCAAGCTTAGGCACCGTTATTGATGTATGCTACCACTTTGTAGCGTTTATTTTTTGTGAAAACTATTAATTTCAATTGTTGTGAGAGCGTTTTAGCTTATGAATGCAGGAAGTTTTGCACAGCATGTTGCATAACATGTTGCACAACACGCGCTAGGCGCGCTGGTCGATCGCAGCACCCTACTTGTGGCGTCATTGCAGAAGCGTCCCTGTTTCTCCAATTGTTTTGCTGTGGAGATGACACACTGACCCATTTCAGTACACTCTAATCCAAGGGAGACCATGTGTCAGTCAGATTGCGCCGCCGCGAAAATAGCACGCTAGTTCGCAATTCGTTGGACATGACAACAAATCCTCCACTGTAAGTGAATTCTAACTTACGTAAAGATTCTGCGTATATGACATGCTATCGCCAGGAAGTCATTGCGACGATTAGCCGACGCGATTTCCAACCGACAAGGGAAGCGCTCTGTGGCTCTTGATGTCAATCGAAAAAGCCAGACGTCACGGTAACTGCGTGTTATTTTATCAATTCTCTCTAACGCAAGGGCTTTGAAAATCGCAAAGGCTTCCTGAACTATGGTATTTTCAGTAAGGTCCAAGAAGAGGGAATGCATAAAAAGGTTTGTCTACCAACTCATGATGCCGAGCCAATGCGGAGCGTGCTTAGCGCCCATTTTGTGTTTGAATTTATTGAGTTTGGGAGTCTGCTATGTATGGAACGCTTTTGAAGTAAGGAGTCGCATAACAGACGGCGTCATTTTCCTGGCGGCATGCTTTCGTTATAGTAAGCCGCGCACTTGGCAGTGTCTTTCCGCAATGGGTAAACTGCGACAACTGATGTTACGTGCAGCGCCAGCGCAAGTTCTGAACATTGCCGCAGGCAGTTAGGTGCATGCTGCGTGAGGTCAGTTGGGCACGTCATCATGAAATTAATGAAAATGCACGAGGAATTTAAATTTTGGGCTGAATATGATTGAGCAGTTTTTCTTCGTGTTACTAAAATGGTTGGATTATGTGTCATTTTAAGTCTCGTGTTGGGATTTTCGAGCACGGCACGATTGTGAAGTGGTGCTTATGTGTACGAACGCGGTGATTTGTCACGCGGTGAGTTATGCATCGGAGCTGAATAAAACGGCTACTGCGTGTAATTACAGTTGCAGGAGTCTTTTGCATAGGATTACTGTTTCGGACATGCCTGTCAGTGCTAATAAAAATTGCCGCTTCAAACTTATCTCATATGACTACAAGCATAATCTGTGCATTTTGCTACTGCACGGCTGATCAAAATGTGTTCGTCGCTTTCATAGTCTTCGTGTAGAAATAAAATAATAATATAAAACGCTACTTTAATTTTGTTTGACTAGTCGTGTGTCATGCGCAAGACATACAGTTGGTATAATAAAGTTATAACTGCGGTCTTTTATAATTTTTACCATTTACATGCATCCAAGGATGCAAAAATATTAATTTCGAACGGCAACAACAGTCGAGTCTGTGAAAAATGAACTCCATTGTTTACCTCATCAATAAAATTAAGTTCATGTCTTTTAGTAAGCTTACATGCATACGGCAGTGAACCGTTTCTTGTTAGCGTTGAAATGTGAGTAAGCTTTCCATAATAAGACGTGGTGCCATTCTTATAGGCACGCCAAGTAATATCTGTTGAACTGGAGGACCGTAGTTGCAACCCTACTGAGCACCAAGTTTGCAGATATGATCCTCAAATTAGGCCTTGAGAAAACGCACAACCAGAGCTGGGGGGGGGGGGGGGGCATGCCTGTCACGTGCGCGGGATGTGTGGCGTGTGGTGTTTGTGACACACCACACGCGACACATTGACAACAACAATGCACGACAACGCGTGACATCTGACAATGACATGTATTCTATTGGTAGTGTTGTACCGTTGTAGGAGTATGTGACAGATGGACGAGACATAATGTTTGAAAAAGTGGCGGCTGTCTATACGAAGGGTCTATCGACTTCAAAGGTCTCAGAGAACTGGAAGAATTCAAATATTATACCAATCCACAAGAAGGGGGGCGTCAAAAACTGAAAACTGATAGGCCCGTTAGCTGACTCCCAGTACTATATAAAATATTCACCAAGATAATTTCCTACAGAATAAGGGCAACACTGGACTTTAGTCAATCAAGGCAACAAGCTGCCTTCAGGAAGGGATTTTCTACCATGAATCACATCCATGCAGAATATTCAGGTAATCGAGAAATTCGCAGAGTACAATCAGCCTTTCTTTAGGAGTTTCATATATTACTGAAATGCATTTGATTCTGTAGAGATATCAGCAGTCATAGAGGCATTACGTAGTGAAGGAGTACAGGCCGCTTACGTAAATATCTTGGAAAATATCTACAGAGATTCCACAGCTACCTCAATTCTACACAAGGGAAGCAGGAAGATACCTTTAATGAAAGGGGTCCGTGTTTGGAAGAAATAGTCAATCTAGTAAACTGGGAAGGCTTAGGAGTAAGGATCGACCACGAATATCTCAGCAACCTTTGGTTTGCAGATGATATTGTCCTGTTCAGCAACAGTAGAGACGAGTTACAACAAATGATCGAGGGCCTTAACAGAGAGACTGCAAGAGTGGGGTTGAAAATTATTATCAACAAGACGAAGATAATGATGAATAGCCGGGCGACAAATCAAGAGTTCAGGATCGCTAGTCACCTTCTAGAGTTTGTGGATGACCATGTCTAGCTAGGTCAATTACTCAGAGGGCGCCCTGAGCCTCAGAAGGAAATTTACAGAAGGATAAAAATGAGTTCGAGCGCACATGGCAGATATTGTCAGCTCTTCACTGGAAGCTTACATTTATTGTTGAAAACGAAGGTCTGCAATTGGCGTATCTTACCAGAGCTGACATGTGCGGCAGAAACCTGGAGACTGACACAGAAGCTAGAGAACAAGTTAGGGACCGCGAAAAGAGCGATGGAACAAAGAATGCTAGGCATAACTTTAAGAGACAGAAAGACAGCGGTTTGGATCAGGGAGCAAACGGGTATGGCCGCTATTTTTATTGACAATAAGAGAAATAAATGGAGCTGGGCAGGTAGTGTAATGCGTAACTTGGATAACCGTTGGACCATTGGGGTTACAGCATGGGTGCCAAGAGAAGCGAAGCGCCGTCGAGGAAAGCAGGAGACTAGGTGGGGCGATGAAATTAGAAAATTTGAGGGCTCTAGCAGGAATCGGTTGGCGCAGGACAGGGGTAATTGGAGATCGCCGGGAGAGGCATTTTTCCTGCAGCGGACATAAAATAGACTGAAAAGGTGATTATAACATTGGTGCTCAACAACAATGCAATATCGGTTATTTATTTTGTTCTTTAAATCTAAAAATTGAAGTTAGTTTAGCATTTGGCTTGCTGTCTAGATGTTTCGCATACATTCCAGTAGGTTCACTAAGTGCTGATACTTTGGTTTTAGTGTAGTGACCTCATTTCCTGACTGTCTTGATGTGGTTTTATAGCATGTCCTTGTTTTGAATTCTTCACGTGATGCTTTTCAGGCACACGCTTTACATAAAGGAATAAGGCAGCTGCAGTACAAAGATGCCAAGGAGCCAGCTCAGCCTCACTCCCCATGGTGCATAGGAGCCCACTCAAGTATAAAAATGCATTGCCATGTAATTTGGATGACAAAACTAGGATGTGGGTTTATTGGGTTTACAATTTTGCTAAATCTCGACAGAACTTTCAAAGTCAGTATGTTAACCAGGATGATAATCCTGAGAAGCTCTTGATGGTCATCATGGCATAGTTTTTTTTGTAATGTCTCTGATGCGAAAGTCAATATTAAGTATGCGCTCTAGAGACTAACACATAGAAGCCAGTGTTATTGAAAATTTAGAAACATTTTTAAAGAAAAGCTGATTAGTTTTCTGAGAAGTTACCACTCTTAGTCTTGCCTCTCAGCATATATATCCATGTGTCAAAAAATAGTGTCACAGTAGCATTGCAGATTTGCTTAGTGGCATAATACGTACTTACAATGAGCACGGTGCCTGTGTTGGCTATACAGAGCAACAGCTCATGCTTATTACTTTCCTGATATAATTTAACAGCACGTAAATGCAAGAGTGCAAATGCAAACCACTGTCATTCAGTATTTTAAATGCTGGCATGATTTTCTTGTGTGACCTTTTATGTATTTTTACCCCTAATTTTAGATGTATGGCTTGCCCCTAGGTTCCAGAAAACATTGGGGGCATAGTACCCCAGGTTTAAGAAGTCATTATCGCTTACGTACAGCCTCACGGAATCAGTTCGTTAGAACCACTCGCGTATCCCAAAGCGAGAGCAGGGCCCAAGACTTTAACAACTGTGTGCACTGTGGTGCGCGCCCTACATTTACTTATAAACCACAAGGGTCGCTTGCAAACGAAAAATAGATTCGGCGCATGTAGAACTGTGGTTTCTCCTTCTGTGAAATAGTCATATGTGGGCTTCTGCCAAGTCTTTGAGATCTTGATAAGAGTGACTCAATCTACTTGACAGACAAGTAGGCTATTATAGGGAGGAATGTGTTCAATGCAATGGACTGTGAGAGTATCATTGTGGATTACTTGTTCGTCAATTGGCGGATGTGATCATATAGATTTAATTAAGCAAAAGTTCCTTATATCGACGGCTTATGCAGGCTAAATTTTATAGGGGAAATTAAAAAGTAGAGCATTTTTTTCACATATTGAATTTCTGGACTAAAGGTAGACTGCACAGGGAGGCACTCTGTCTCTTCCCAGACACATATATACTTGTTTTGAGATGAATGTAACATTCTTTGAAGCGCGATATGTGTTCTTACTTTAGGGCAACTTAACTACTTCCGTAGAAAAACAACAACATTGGTTTCAGGTGCTTAGTTCATTGCGCAAGTATATGCATTACCGTATCCAAAATGCACGCTGCGCTGCAAAATTCACGGTTGCGCTGCTCAGCACGAGGTCACGGGATGAAATTCCATGCCGCAGGAACCGATTTCGCTGAGGGCTAAACGTGAAAACGCGTGTTCCGTGCATTGCAGGCATCTTAAAAATTCCCTAGTGGTGCAAGGTGATCCGGACTCACCCACCATGACGCGCGTTGTAATTAAATCGTCGTTTTCGCGTGCAAAACCACATAATCTATTGAAATCAACATGCTACTATATTATTTAGGTCCGCTATGCTTTCCCCTAAACCACACAGGGAATGTAGAATTTTATACTCAGCATTGTCTAATTTGTGCCGAAAGCCTTAGTGTGATTTACGTGTTACATTTCCACATTCTTCTTTTTCATTAAAAGACCGGTTTGTGTTAAGAAATGCCGGTAACTCCACAGGTGCTTGAATCAAAGTATACCGTAAGAATGCACTGTTTCCAACAACTTTGGAGAGAAACTTTGCCTCTACACACAAAAAAAAAAAATTGGCTGCTGAATCGAACGTTGTTCCCGTATCAATGTACTTATGAAGCACAATAGCAGGGCTTCTTCAAGGAATAAATTATAGAATATATTTCTTGAGAGTTATTTAAATTAAATTGCTAAAATGATTACTCACTGCTTTGTACGAATACCATGATGGAATCGTTATTGTCGAATTGCCATGTTTCCACCCATGACCGTCTGCAACAGAAAGTACAGTAGATTAGGATTCAGCAAAGGAGCGGTAGCTCTGATGTCTTACCTTTCGTCGTCGTACACAATCGAGATATTAAACATCACATGAGTAGTATTAATATATTCTCGTTTCTGGTGATGGCATTTATGGAAGCACGAATCATCAGCGCGTGCCATCCATAAATTGTCTTTTTCGTTCCACAGCTGAAAGATAAGTGTTACGTTTAAGCATATAGGTTTGAAATATAGAAACTCGAAATCACTTCACGCATGATGTACGAACATCTGTGATAATATATCTACATGATCATATTTTCTGTTTGAGTGCAACAGCGCAAATTTGAACACCCACCACAGGAAATTTGTCCTATGCTTTCGACTCTGACATGGAGTTATAAAGTTCACGTTGAAAAATGGTGCAACATATACGCTTGTTGTAGTCGCAACGTTCACAGTAGTACGTTTTTTGAAGCTTCCTAATTATTCTAGTGTTTTTTTTTATATTTTACTGTTCCTTTGCCAAAACGTCAAATAATATTAGTTCAAGCCAGCTAGTTCATCACAAATTGCAAACTAGGAGCTGGGTTGCCTTAATGCCGGCAATACGTGGGTTTACGAAGGCCTGATGTTGCCTCCGCAAAGGAAATGTTGGCAAATCCGCTGTATCAGACATCAACTAATGGCCCTGTTTCACCGGTGAATACCCTGTGATGGCTGCGTCCGTAGGCACAACTAGCTTTCGTAAGCCTACTTTTCATGTAGGGTGCTGTAATTGGCTGTACTTCTTGAAATATTAGTTAAGAACGTCCGTTCAGTGATATGGGCATTGCCACATTGTCTATCAGCTTTAATACAGCTGTCAATATTGGCCTCTCAACCTTACGTCTGTAGTGGTGTTTGCTTAACATGCACTGGTCATTCCTGAATATATAGCTAGATTGTACTACAGTGTAATTATTTGAATTTTTCAGCGATCGTGCCTACTTCAACGAGATCAGTGTGGCACTTCCTTTGTTACCATTTTAGTAATAATTATGCTATGCATATTTATTATTTTGGCTGTGAAGGCTGTTAACATAGCGTCATTATTTTATTGTGTTGAATCGCTCTATCGCAAATTGTTCTTAAGCAGCGTATGTCCACTGTGGCATCAACTTATCTTTGTGCGCTTGATGTGCGCATCCTCGATCGGCATACTAACAGAGTCATGCCGGTGTACACTTAAAAGACATGCGCCCTCCCAGGTGCATCGCTAAATGATTGTACCAGCAAGTGAATGTAGAAATACTGTATAACTTTATGGTGCCAGCATTTGTGTCACCTACCAAGAATGTTCTGCGAGCTGAACTTCTGTAGCGGCTGCAAGTTTTGTCGTTTATACCACGCCAGTCATTCTGTATGATGGCACTATGTATTATTTGCTGCATAAGGAGCTTGTCACGCCGCATCGTTGAATGTCTGTTGAGCGATTTATTATAATATCAGATGCTCTATCCGAAGCCTGTTTGCATTGCTCTTCTTTTTCAACTTTTTGGGCGCGTGCTAAATGAATTTTGAGAGGAAATGGCATCGGTGGTGTTAATTATTTCCAGCAAAAAGAAGTGCGAAAAGATAGCAGAGGGCCCATGCTGAAGGAAAGTTTGCTGTTTGGCTAGTTCCTACATATTTCTAAAGTTTAAAATACCGAATGCATTAGGACAAGAAAGTCAGAGAAATGCAACGCCGACTTGAAACTGAAGGTCTATTTTGCAAGACGCAAAATATTTATCATGGAGAGAACATGAAAGGAGAGGAGGCCGGGAACAGAGTCAACACCAGCTCAGGGAGAAGGGGGCGGGAGGGAAGGAAATAAGTTTTTTCTGACTAACTGCAATGACTAGACAAGGCATCCTCCGTTTGAAGGGAAAATAAATGGCATGATCAGGGCACGCCAGCGCTTTTCGTAAGCTCGAAGGCTGGAAGAGTTACCGACCTATGGAGAATTTTAGGTAAGGCACTCATACGGGAACCAAGGACTGAGTTCAATGAGCGGGGCTAAGATCAAAGGAGAATAAAGGAAAGTAGAATTCAAAAGCAAGAAAAGTAATTTTAATGAATAAAAGTGAAAGCACTTCAATAAAATTATTTACCTCATTAAAAACAAAATAAAAAAGGAAAACAAGAAAAATACAGGGAATATGAATCTAATTATGTTATGAAATACCGAACCGCGAGAACAACACATTTGGCTTGCTGGCATAAGTGTCCCTCTCACACACAATCCGGAGACCTCAAAAATATCCCGCATGCGTTGGCTTTGGAGTCAAAACAAAATGCAACATTCACTGAATACAGGGTGTAGCGCCAGTCTCATTGTGCTCTTCACGGGGCAACATCCACACCAGTAGCGCTGCAAAGCCAGGATGCTACTTGGGGCAAACTTCAGGATGCTTTCGTTTATCTCAGATGGTCATTTAGGCAACACCCCTTTAGTGCAATATACGATCCACCACTAGACATTAGTACTTTGTAGTCCACTCTTCAGCGGCACGGAACAAAAACTTTCGCATCTTCCGTGTCGCACGCTGTAGGCCTGCCTAATTCAGCGTTCACATTCTTAAGCATGCGACACAGGTGACATATTTATTGCGGAGTTGGAAACCTAATGCACACTCTAACTATTGCCGCCACAAGTTACAAGGAACGTGAAACCTCGCTTACGTAGGCTATGGCAGCAGTGTTGCGGTTGTCCTTGTTTCCTGAGCTTGTCCACGGCGAGTAGCTTTACAATGAAATCGCACGGCTAGTGGCCCTTAAATGGAACGGCTGCGCGTATGTGCCCCTGACACAGTTATCGAAAGAAGCGGCAGTGGCATGGTCGGCGGTGGCCTCATATACTTTGATAGCATTGCCTGAGCAGAAATATGCGCAACAAGCTCCACCAACCTAGTTTAGGCTAAACATAAACTATGAAACATGACAACTTGACTTTTTATTGCGATAAAAACTACATAGACAATCCACGGATGTTTCTGCATTAGGCTTCGCCGTGAGGTTCTGTATAAAGTCCTAGGGTGATAACACTATCGTCACACGCCCTACCCCGTGTGTGCGAGTGAATACGTGCGATGGCAGCCGACGATCGCGGTGCAATCTTGGCTGCCTGAAAGAGGCGAAAGCGGGCAGGAAGTGCGCCGTCTCCCGTCGTTCGCGAGACACCCAACGTTGCGAGGCACCGGGAGAAGGGGGAGGAAGAAGCGGGGGCGTTCTGCTTCGGCTGCAAAAGCGCATGTGGCCACGGCGCGCGGTCGCCCGGCCACATCTTAAAGGGAAACTAAAGGTTACCATGAAGTCAAGTTATGGTGATAAACAAATGCTCTAGAATGTCTAAGGCGTCAATATCATCGCGAACAAGGCTTCAGTAACTGAGAAATTCAGGTAGATGCGTGACACGATTTGACACCCCCCAGCAACATTCCGGTACCAGCCCGATGACGAAGGCACTCCTCATCATAATTTATGTCCCTAGTAGACAACTACTCGTATTAAAAATATCATTTCATTAGATTATAAGACGAACGAAAATGCTACTTGTCTAGTTCGATTCGATTCTAAGAAAAAATAACAATTTGACATTAACCTTGAGTAGTGTGGGTGGTAGAAAGGTTTCGTTTTCTCTCGACTCTGCGCGCACGACTCTGCGCCGCGCGCGCTTTCGAGTTTCATTTGTTCCGTTATCGCGTCGTGCTGCGCTGGTTCTGCTGGTTCGCGAAACTTACGTTTGGAGCAAGCACCGAGAATGCCACGTCCATGTGATGTCGTGGGATGCGCGAACGGACCGCGGAACTTGGCCAAGGGCAGTTGCACCGGCGAATCCAACGTTACTTATCACTGTGTGCCAACGAGTAAACCTCTCCGTTCGAAGTGCTTAAGTGCCGTACCTCAGTCACAGCGCGTTGGGAAAGAGCCGAAAAATAGCATAGTGTGCTCGCTGCACTTTCTTCCAGATGATAACGAGTTCAACACCGACTTACTGAAGTCGTGTAGAGTGCCTTTCAAAGCAATGCTTTCCCATACCGCTGTTCCGTCGCTTTTGCCTGCATTCTCCGAAGCGCAAGAACAACTGCAGGTCGAAGATGGGGCAGTGAGTGCGGCGTTTTGTTTTCACGAAGGAAAAGCTACAAATGGGCAAATATGTACAGCTGTGACAAATAGTTGCCGTCGTAGTAGTACGCAACGACACCGGCAGCGGGAGCCCTCAGCAGCAGGTCACGCTCATCAGTGCTTAAATCGCTGAAGTCGAGCCCAGCATCGCGAGCCAATGTGTCTTTGTCAGGGTCGTCGATTGCAACAAGCGTTGAAGTTCGCATTGTAAAATAAAGTACCCAGAACCAGCATATCGTAGCGGGCTTTCCCTCTCGCTAGACACCAGAGCTCCGCTTTCGCGCTGCTGTCGGCTCTGTCTTGGCTCTGTTTCTGGCCGCGCGTTTGCGTTTTGCGTAGAAAAGCCGTAGCGCCGTATGTGGGCGCCGTTTTACACACCGACGACACAACGTCACTATAAAACCATAACGTCACCACTCCTCCATCGGAGAGCGGGCGATTTTAACAGCGCTAGAGGTACGCGGACGCTTCAGAACGCATTTTCTCTTAAAATAAGTCTCTTCTTCGCATGAAACAAGAGTTTTGACGTTTCTGGGATGGTATTTAAACAGTCCACGTTGACCTAATATTAACCTTTAGTGTCCCTTTAAAAGCCAACTGCGTTGGGGGCGGAGTCTAGATGCGTCGGCGGCACGTAGCTTTGTGCCAGCAGTGTGTTCTCCTCGGGGCTCACTTCTCGCGGAAGAGGAAGCGATAGACAGCACGAATGTCATTTCGCTGGCTGCTCCTGCCGCGTTTCCTCACGCCAGTGCTTTGACGACTTTTCGCGGTCATTGAATCAGATGTGCTCTTTTATGCTTGTACGATCGTGACACCATGCTTGGTAATTTAGTTAGTGGGTATATGTTTACAAGTTCTTACGGCCTATCAAACTACTATTCATACTTCGTTTACCTGTCCACTAATTTCCTATCACAGTCGATGCTTCGCCTTTGGGGCGAGACTGCCTCTTCTTTAGTAGATCACTGCACCTTGCATCGAACTACTGTTGAAACTTTCAGGTCACATTTGTAGCATCCTAAAACAGATGAAGTGATAGCATAGCAAAATTAGCGGCCTGCCTTACCCATTGTCGTGGCCGCAATGACAGACTGAGATATAAATTTCAGCCTGCCATTACGGCCACGCCAATGGTTCGAAATTGGGCAGCGAAATTGGCCAAAAAACAATAGTGCCGGCTATTCGCCACTGCTTACGCGGTTTTTGGCCAATGTCTGACGGGAAAATGGGTCACAAGCCCAAATAGGCACTCTTATGGCGACGCAGCACTGCGCCGATCCTGCGCAGGTAGCGTGACTGACTTCAGAAGAATGCTTGTGCTGGTGTTTTCATTTCTATGGCGAAGTTAGTCTATCTGGGCGTGCGGCCTGGGGTACTCCTCGCGTACACTTGTATTCAATAATGGACAGAATGTTGTATCTAATAAAAACCGCGAAGACGTCAGACGTCTTTTGGGCGTACTCCCATAAGCTGCAGCGACCGCTTCGGGCCATAGCCCCGTGACGGAACCAAGGCGTGGTGAGATGTCTCGAAAGACACCCGCATTTATTTCGAATTGTTCATCTTTTCGACGTACGCTGATCAAGGTCGCTAGAGGGATTTCTTGATGAAGACAAGCTGACAAGTTCCACAGCATTTAGCAGAGGCATAGAGCATCTACTGCAGTTTATACTAGAAGGCTTCTGACAAAAAGCTGAACGAATGAATTGTTAAAGACCCTGAGGAACAGGACGTCAGTGATTTCACGAAGACAAGTGAGCCCTTCACACCATTTGATCCAGTTGTATTGGAGGTGGTCTGGCAGCGGCTGCTCCCGCGACACATTTTCTTTCCATATTTCGTGGAAAAGAGCCTTGGCTCTCACCGTATATGTGGAAAAGCGTCCCAGAGGGTAATGCAAACGCGCAGTCTTCCAAATCCTTTCGTGTTCGTTTGCGCCTTAGCGAAGTCGAGAAAATTATCAGAAAAAAATGGTTGAAGAATCTACTGTCGGGTTCCACGTAAAGCCAAGCACCTTCAGGAGGTTTCGCGCTTGGCCCTACGAAACCCTATCGGGATTTTCACGAGCGAATCGCTCGTCCTGGTCCGGGACTCGAGTCCCGGACCAGGACGAATTTTTCTTCAACTCTGAGGCTTTTCTTTCGAGGAACCCGTGTGGGTTTCCTTTGTAGCAGTTGCTACGAACGGGTAGATGTCTGATTTTTCGCTTTATTAATTACTTTTGTCCGCCTTGCGGGTTTCGGCAGAACTACTACGTCTAAGTTAGAAATAGTTGCACCGTCTATTGACTCGTCCATATTACATTCCCCGTAATCCTTTATGGGGGCGGAAATTCCATCGTGGTGTGGTACGTTTGCGTAGAGAGACAACATACCAAGTATCATCAGAATACCACTGTCGGGAACATTTTTATGCAAGATGTCGTTCTCAAAATGATTTGCGTCTTCTATGAAGAACGGCATCACAAATGGGGCAGAAAGAGCGGAGGCCTAAATTTGCCACCTCTTGTCTGTCAACGGCCAGTATAAGAGAGAGAGAACATGCGTTGTCTGGGCGGTGCTGACGAGTTAACGGCGGCAGACATGGCATCGAGCTCGCGACCAATTAACCGCGTCAAATTTTTGTGTCCGAACAGAGATCCACGTGGCTGTTCCTGACGCAAAGATGTCAAAGCTGTATTTGGTAGCTTGTTGAACTGCTGCGTAATGCGGCGACTCTGCATCAGTGCGAAATTGCGGCAATCTGGCAATCTTTGATGATCGCCTTCACCGAGTCATAGTTCTCGCAGATAATCAGGTAAACGCATAATCTGATATGCGTTTCAGGATGTCGCCGATCTTCTCGGTCTCGTTGATGTGTTTGTCAACTTTACGAAAGAGCACATGGACATCTTGAATATTTGCCGCGTAAAATTCTGCCGGCGTTTTGTCAAAAGCTCCTTTTTCACTGCCAGCTGACGGCCAGAAGACTTTCTAAAAAACGTGTAGAAGCTTCTGTATGCAGACGTCCCAACTAATGATGCCGTGTTCATGGGTCTGGTATCATGCTAGCGCTGTGTCTCTACGCGTACAACATTGCTACTCAGAGCACCAGCGAATTTTCACCATTTTTCTTACCTTACACACTGGCACTTGTCGCACACCGTAGACAGAATTGTGCCTTACCGGCCTGATGCATCTGAATGTGTTCCAATTTCTCCCACTGCGAGACATGCCGAGGAGTGCCGCGATCTCGCTGGTGCCATTACCTCCAATGACAAAGAGCGCCAGAAGAGCACTCGCCGTGACATCACTTCTGCGCCCACCATCCTTCCTGAAGCGCTTGAATTGCCCGCGGTTCCTTCGCCTGCACCCGGGCCCTCTTCAAAACTACTACTCAAGTATGAAGGGCCCTACAGTGTCGTCCAACGCGCATCCCCTAACAATTATGTGATTCAACCCGTTGAACCGTCTTCGTACATGAGCCGCTTAGGACGAGGCATGGTCTATGTCGACCACCTGAAGACCTGCTATTACCCACTCATAGTGAAAAGCTGTTAGGTCGCCGGGTGGCTCCCTTTATGATCCTTTCGGAAATTGTAGAGGAAGATTAGAACGGTATAGTGGGTTGTTCTCTTCGGCTTTCTTGCTCGGAAAACGATGCTCGCGCTTGAAGTCCATGCCCTGCTCTAACGCTCAGTGCCAAACGCCAGTGACTAATAACTGCCTTTACATCACACAACCACACACACACACACACACACACACACACACACACACACATATATATATATATATATATATATATATATATATATATATATATATATTTATATATATATATATATATCTTCCTAGGCTGGCCCAGTGGCTTAGTTGTGGAACAGCTCTGGCCACTAATATGCGCTGCCGGTCGTGATTCCTGGCGGTTGTTTTACTTGCTTCATTCGAATTTCATGGTCTTTAACTATTTATGCCATCCATGCCACCCTTCAACTATCACCTATTTACCAAAGTTTTCTTATAAGTCGAGCCGCTAGGCATGTGCATCATATCATGATGCCGTCGTGGCCGTTTCATTGCCGTGATTAGAGAAATATCATTCGACACTCGCCGTGTGGTGAAACAGTCATCGTCATGCAATTCTCGTTACGCTGTTGTTTCCTCTTGATTTTAACCTAAAGAAATATCATCCCATTGCCATTAGCCGTTGTCACCATACCGCCTTCGTGGTTCCAATAATGTGAATCTTTCTTCTTCGCCATTAAATTTTGATTATACGGTTGTCATTTACACGTGATAATAACGTCCTTGTCATGTCATCTTCGTAACACAGCCGCTATCACGGGTTCATTTATAGCCTGTCAATATAATTCCGAAGTGACAGTGTCCTACATTAAAATTTCATGATTTGACTCTCGGTATGCTATCGTCTTCATGCCATCGTCTTCGCACAGCTATCGTGATATAGTCATTGTCCCGTCACTGTCATGATACGCTCGTTATCTCCTCGTCCTCATACGACTCTCATGCCAGCGTCCTCACACAGCAGCCTCCATGCATTTCTTGTGATGACTACGTTGCGGGCTCGGTCGGTCGTTTCATCGTCATCATTGTATTTTCAACATGCGACTCTCGTCATCTCGTTGTCGTGCTACCATTGTCATCATTACATCTTCATCACGCTGTCATTTCCCCGTCTTTTATTATCACTTCAGCACCGTCATTCTGTTGACATGCCGTCGTCGTCTTACAATCCTCGTCGATCCGTCGATGTCATTGCTCGTTCGTCCTTCTACCGTAGTAATCCTACTGTGGTTTAATCACGATTTCCGACAATCATTATTATTGTCATGCCCTAATCGTCCCTGCACCGTCGTTACGCAGACGCTAACACTCATATGTTGTCATACTATCTGTGTAATTGCTGCTTCTTTATCCAGTTTTCATCATACCACCATCGCCACGCGATGTTGTCATACCGCCATCGTCATCTTAATGACCCCATTTCCTCACCTCCATGTCGGCGTCGTTATGCCATCGTCCTAATTTAGGAATTTACATCTAATTGTCGCCATGGTGTTGTCATTATTCCAGTTTGTCCTTTCATAACTATAGTTGCTTCGTAATTCCGTTCTCACTGCGTCAGTGTTATCAATCGTCATGCCTCCATGCCTACGGGCAACAATGCAAACCAGTTCCATGGTGAAATGAGATGATTTCAGACAGACAACATCAACGGGTGTTAAAGGTTACTTCAAGAATGTGGTCTGTCACTGCATTGCTCGATTCCTATTCGCATTACCGTGGAAAATTGCCATGAGGTGACTTCTCCCATAATTTTTACACTTCCGAACACTAATCATATGTCAAACCCAAAGACTACATAGACATTAATGATATTGCATACACTAAGTGCGCCTTTTTCCCTTCCGTGACGTTGCATGCATTCTGTGGACGAACTCACTGTTTGTAACGTCTTACGCGTATGTCACGTGCCAGTTTCCCGCGTTCTTCACTTGTGAAGGCTACCGCCTTTATATGCTTGGCTGGACTGCACTGCTTTAAAGGTCCGCCCATAGTTTCGTTCAGATAACTTAGGAATATGTGGAGATTGCCGACAAGAATGTCGCTATAAATGCAGCATGGTCGGCAAAATTACTGGTGGCGTTCAAGCAACCTGAATACTTTGTAATGGAAATCATGTAGGCTCGCAGCTGCCCACCGACCGTTGCCATACCTCTAGGGTAAACTTGTTTCCACTGAACCATTTGTTTAAAGCCGCTTCCTTAATGAAATGTTTGAGGTACCTATGTAGGCTTTCTTTCTTTTTAGTGGGTTATGGCGAAAAAGCTGAAATCCAGTTGTGAGAAATTTTGTTTCAAAGGACCTCTAGAGACAGATGTATAGAGTAGCCGTGCACAAGTATATCTTGATGCAAACACCGCAGTTCATTTGAATCCTGCATAACTTGTCCCAAAAGAAAACTTACAAAATATGAAACATTATGTTCTGTTATAGAATAAAAATAATATTATGTCCAACGACCATTTTTTTTTACTTTATGTTTGAAATGTAGAAACAACCTTCATGCACGTGAGTGGCAGGTACCACTAAATGAACCTTCATTATGACTTGGAATGTGGCATATTGTGATGCATCGTGCTTATGAGCACGCTTTTGTGAACCATGGGCAAACAAGCGGAGCTGCTTCAAGCTATACGACAGCTCTGATGCACTGAGAAAAATCAATATTCCTATTCAATGCAAGCATTTAGCATGTGTTTAAAAATTGCTCAACAAACTCTCACATCTAAATGAGAAAATTAGTAAGAACATGATGTGTAGCTACATATTGATTTCTGTAGCACAAATAGAAATTGTCGTGACTGGTGCTTAGGTGGTGCACATTTCTAAGCGGGCACCTCTTTAGTGCTCACCGCTTTATTCTGGTAAAAATTTAAACATGAACATTATGGATTTGAACAAAGAAGAATGCAAAAAGGACAAGGTGCTGTTTATGCTGGAAGCGTTAGATAGGTCAATCACAAAAATGGCAGTACGGTGGAATCAGGATCGTTACGTAGTCACAGTTCCGTATGAAAAAAATTACCTTAGGCCAGGAATTTGATTGCTCGACCCCAGAATCTTCGGTGTTTGCACTGCATCGGTTGTGAGGAGCGATCACGACCAAAGCAACTGCGGCAATTTTCAGCACACACGCCATTGCCCACTTGTCGAGTGAGAAACACTTTGCTCTGCAATCCAAATACACCGATTTATATACCCGTGTACGGCCCAATAACAGCGATTGTCGTCATTCTGCTGCATGACGATATCGTAGCATCTGGCATTCGTCTTTTCATAGGCGTCAGGCGTGAATGCTCTGTAAATGAGAAATGTCCTATTCTTAGCTGGTGTATGCATAAAATATTTTCTTCTTGTGATACGCTCAGCTTAGGAAAAAAGGTATTGAGAGGGTTGAGGAGTGGGGGGAAATAAGTAAAAATTAATCAAGGCCTAATAAAAAATTCACACTTGAACAGCGATTGTGCTGTCAGAGTATCAGCATGTCACGCAAAATGAGGCTGGTGGTTTAAAGGGTCGCATAAGTTCCTGTGAATAAGCACTCACTCAATGAACACGCATGATCTCAAATAGATCAGGAGGCAGCATAACCTGGAATAGCTCTTGCAGCCAATCGATAGAACCGTACGCTACATGCTGCCGTTCCCTGCGGCATTTAATTGTGCCGTGCCTCCAAAATTTTGAAGATCCCATGACCTCCAACAATCGACATGCGAAAAAAAGCCTTACCAAGGCACCACACGTCAGGCTTTAGTAGCTCCCCCTCGCGAAATCGGGCTTTCGAATTAAATTCATATTGATGGAGAAATTAGCAGCATACAGATTTTGCATTTCCGTATTAGGTTCCAGTTTTTTTTTCGACAGCGGGTTTGAAGCCTTGTATTCGGATAAATGGTCGAAATCTAGCAAATACACAGGCATATATAATAATTCTCAAAAGACAGGTTGTGGCATGGAATAAAACACGAAAGCTTTTCATTTGAAGGTACTTAGTTCGAATCCTAGTCCGAGTCGCCACTTTTTTCAGGCGTGAACTAACGCCCGCAAGCTTTAAACAGAGTTGATGCGAGCCATCGAGGTTATACTAGTCCAGATACAACCAAATTAGGAAGTCCTATTGTGCTTCCAAAAAGATACTCTCTCACCAAAACAGGAATTGACCACCTTGGTGCAGTATTGGCTACTTCCTCCATCATGAGACCTGCAACTAAGCCCGGCCCTCAGTCCCCAACCACTGTAGAGCACATGACCATGGCGGCGGTCAGACATGCGACACAGCAGGAGGTGCTAGAAATATCAATCTCCAGACACGCCATTGCTGGCAAATGAGCCAGGCGACATCTAAAATGTGAACCTTTTTTAATATAAGCTAGTTTGTGGGAATGCGAAATGCGAAAGTTGTGGCATCGTTCCCTACCTGCAGCCAGTTGTTTTTTCATTCACGTTCATTTCCATTTTTTATTGTTTCTTTATTTCAGTTATTAGGCACAAGTAATCTTCCTAAGTGTTCCTTCGTGTCAGTGTTTTTAGTCTTCTTAAGATATGACTAATAAAAAGCCGGTCCCGCTGGGTAACCCAACTTTCTTCTCGTTTAATACATAACGAGGGTCTTGAATCCAGCAACATTAATGCCTCCAGGTAGCATGTGTGGGTTTATTGACCGGTTACCTTCACCAAAAAAGTTCATGTTCTCGTGAGGCATGCGGCAGGAAGGATGGACCACGTCCGCCGCCAAGCTTTTTGAGTGGTGGCGCTGGCTAACACTTCCAGGGTTTTACTCGGAAAGATTAATACTCAATAAAGGGGCTAGGGAAATGGCGCCGCAGTAGCTCAATCGGTTGAGCATCGCACGCGAAATGCGAAAGTTGTGGGATCGTTCTCCACCTGCGGCAAGTTTTTTTTTATTTACTTTCAGTTCCAAAACTTTATCGTTTCTTTATTTCATTTATTAGCCCCAAGTAATTTCCCCTATGTTGTCCTTGTCAGTGTTTGGTGGCTTGTTATTATATATCTATTGAAAATTCGGGCGCCTCGGTTAACCTCCTTTCTTCTCGTTTACAGTATTTACACGTGTCACAGACACGTCGTTGCACATCATGTGGCACACGCACTTCCGCGCAACTCAAGAAATTGAATGTACGTGCAAAAATTCAAGTTCTTATTTAGCAACAAGGACGGCATGCTAACACATTGCTAACAAAGTGTGGCAATGTCGGCTGCTTCAATATTCTCCCGAAGCAGCTGGTAATTGTGTTTTTCCAGCACTTACCAGCGTCTGAGTTCTGCAGCACAAGCTTTGAAGGAGCAATACGTGACGTGGACGCCTAAATGCGCTGTTAACCAGGATGGAAAACAAACCAGCGCAAGATGCTGTTCCCGCGAAATCTCAAGAATGTAGGCCACTTAGTAAGAAGGGGTTTTGATAAGCAGAATTAACTCTGCAGAAGACTACAATAATTGGTAATGCAGGTGGAAGCGATTACAATATCTTCGCCTGGGGCCTACCTCTACCATAGAAAAAAGAATCCTGCAGTCATTGAATTTGGCCTGTGCTAGTAAAGGGAGCAAGAACTTACACATTAACACAGGACATTGACAAGAGGTTAATGGCAAATGGCAAATGGCAATGCAGGCGGAACTGTTAGGTGTAAGATTAATAGTCGGGAAGAGATGCGTCTTTTTCAGATAGCAAACTAACGTAGTTGACATAGTAGTATACAATAAAAGGTAAAAAATGAAGCTAGGCGGGCTGCATATTGCATAGGGCAGATAGCTGGCGGCGAGACTGATTGAAAGGAAAGGTGCTATAGGTTGGATGGCGCAGTAGAAGATGGCAGAAAATCCGATCGTGTTATGAAATTAGGAATTCGCAAGCACAACTCCGTATCAGCTAGCGTGATAAAGTTGTAAATGAAGATTGCTGGAAAGGCCTTCGTATGGTACTAGACACTAAAACAGGCGAATTATGACAAGAATAAATCTCATAAATACTTGTCTAATCACTATACAAGCCGTTTGAAAGTTGCTTGTGGAAGAAACGTTATTATGTGAAAATACCTTAAACATCGCCACCGCTTTGATCACAATATTTCGATCGCAGTACGTCAAACCTTCCGATATACGTTTGCACGGCGTAGCCAGCTACCAAATACCAAATTTCAAAAAGAACAAAGACGGAGCTGTGTATGCAAAGGGGACCGGCGTTTTCTGCTCGCCAACAAAATAGTGAAGCGTTTGCAATTTTTGTTATTCCTAATTATTCCCTTGTAGATTCGCTATAACTTTTATTTCTGCAGTTACGGCCGCTGCTGTTCGGTTGACAAGATCTTAAGACCTACATAAACGTATTATTATTATTGTCCACCGTGCCCTGCATTACGTGGCTAACATTGCCCGCGAGACATGGAAAACGCGGGCACGGCTTCGCGCTTCAGCGTAGCAGTTGTGCTGCTCTCAAATACGCAACAACTGAACTAATTTCGCACTTGTATGAACAGATAAGTCTTATTGCTTCTAAAAAAATAGCTGCGGCATTCGTGGGTATCTTTAAGTTGGCAACGCGCAGTAAATGTACACAACGCGTCTCAAATTTTGAAAACTTTAGAGCAACCTTTTCAAGCAAATCACTTCACATATCTTTGTTAAGAGTGGTGCCTTAAGTGGTGCCCATAAACACTCTGTTGAAGCGTTGTATTCGCTGGGCAGGCTCTAAGCTTGTTTAATTTATAGCCAACGCATTCGAGAGTCTCATTGCTTCCGCGCTGAAGCTAGAACTCTAGTGGGTTTTAAAGTAATGCTTTTGCCTGTCTTTCCATATTTCCGGTGCTGCCTGCTAAGTGCTCGCATGATGGTTGTTGACCTATGGCTGCTATCTTGCACGTTTTACCCCAGGCAGACATAATCCAAACTTGAGCTGTGCACGGGCCGCTTCCCCAAATATTTTACCAAAGCTACATGATGGTTTCTCGGGCAAACCAACGTTTGCCTGGAAGTTGTTTTTGGACATCTGGACGCGGCTGCGCCTTACCTAATGAATTGTTTGCTTACTTTCCCTAACCTAAGATGTGACCTCATTATAGGCAGGACATCTGGAAAGTAAGAGCGTTTTATTTGATTACGTGGTACAACGCTGTCTTGCCTGATAACTTTTGTTGTGATTACATAGTTCGGCACAAAATTATGTTTCAGAAATCCCGTGAGCAAGTTTCCCTTGCAATACTTGATGTGACTGTGTGCTTACGAAGCTGTTTAAGCCCATACAAACGCAATAATATAAGGTGTCGTGTACAGTGGGTAGATGACTCTGGGAGAATCAAATGTACTTGTCTTGCAAACCTCACATGCTTGCCACTCAATCTCATTGTATTTCCTTAAATTCAAAGGGAAAATCCAGTAGTCAAAATAGAGGACATTGAAGGCATGTCAATGATTCCCCCCAGCAAAAAAATAAATAAAAATAAACTAAAATAAATCAACGCAGAAGCCTCCGGTGATTACGTCGCACAATTTTTTTCCTTCTTATGGTTGCGCAACGGTTTCCCCCCAAACATACACAATGGGCATTGCCCAACAGCCCTATTATGTCAATATGCAGGCTTGTATAGAAGCTTCGCTAGAGTGTCCATAATAGGTTGCTCCCGCTGTGAAGCAGAAGCAGCGCCCGGGCAGCTAGCAGGCATCGACAACGCTGGCGTTTGGAAAAGTTCCACGAGAAGTGTGTTGGAGGTGTGCCACTTCTGTAGTGCATGCGATGAAATCAACGGAAAGACCTTGGCGATTATCATGACCCAGTGAAAAAATTACATTGATTATCTTTCATGTTGTCTCACCTTTCTGATCAGTCTGATCTCTAGGCCGCGGTGTGGTATCTTCAGCTGCTGCTCCGCTGCAAAGGTTATATAGAGGCGGAATGTATGCAGCAAACTGCACAGCGCTTTACCCGTTTCGCAGCACACCCGACTGAGTGAAGCATAGTGGTGTGTGTACTTGTCTTAATCGTTGTTGCCATCAAATGTATTGCGTGTCTTCGGAGACCCAACCACCAAATTTCTGACAGCACGACGTCACCTGCAGTGGCGTGGACGCTTCTTGATGCATACATAACTCTTACTATATCCGGAAAACCTTCATCGCCAATTATCGAAGCAATAGATAAGCAAAGCAGAAGCACGTATCAGCGCTCCTAGAAAAAGTGCCACAAACTCATTTTCGTTATTTGAGGCTGAAGAAGGGAAAAGATGTACGTGGTATTTACGTTATAATCATGCAAATGGCGTTCTTTATGGTTTTCTCGTCCATGTAACCTCGGATGTGAATTATGCGCACGTAGAAGCTACGCACATTTAGTCTCTTTTTCAAGAAACCAAAAATGCTCTCGAGTTTTGCAGGACTACGAGGGGAAGCAACACAAGAGCCGAAGCTTTATATTCCCAATTTTACCTTAATTGACAGAGAAATTTGTATTCAAGTGTGTAGCAGTGCACTGTTATTTTTGCTTAATAGGAGAACGTTTTCTTTTTCTGTTTCTGGTAAAGACGTGAACCCCTGGCTGTCTTTGTTGTTTCGCCCGTTACTTTACTGGTGGTGGTGTTGGGTAAGTGGTGTCTCCTTAACATCGGTCGTTGTGGCGAAACAGTCTTGAAAAGAACGCTATGTGGAGGTCGCGGAACTATGACAGCACGCCGCTGATGCATTGGTAAGCTTAGCGGAGCTGCAGATGGGAGGGGGCATTTCGAAGCCGGGAAGCCGTGATGGCGCACTTGCAACTGCAATTTTACGCACTCCTCTTGTTCTGTAGATAGGCGCGCCCGGAAAGTATGTTCCTCTTGTTCACTTTAGCAAGAGGAACCAACCTAGCGGAGGCTATGTCCACCTAATGAGTTTTGGCGGATCAGCACGGCCAGCATATGCTGTTGTCCATTACGTGAATCATTTTTGCTTGACATGTCAGTGTGTTGATAAGAAAGGCAGATCTCAACGCTACTGCGCCAATGACCTGCTCTTCAAGAAGACAGCCATGCTCTTCACGAATGATCACAAGATAAGATGATCCTGCCTCTGGGGTGGCGCATGGCCACAAGAGGAAGGCAGCCATGCGATTCCGGATCTGGCATTGTGGAGGACGACCTCGTCCGTCAACGATCCTTATAACGTATGGCGCCCTTTGCGAGACGGGTAGCTTCACAAGAAAGTGATACGTACTGCGGCGGTAGTTTAAGTAGCAGAAACAGATGTTTTGGCATCCTTTGCTGCTTACCCTCACGGTTGTGTGCGCGACGCCAGTTCGGAGGCCATAACCTCAAGCTCAACCCTGTGGAGGATTTTAAAAAGATCGTATGCACCCGTACCACGTCACACTTTATCAGAAACTTGCAAACCAACATTTCAAAAACAGTTATGGGTTTTTCCGTGCCAAATCCACGATGTGATGATGAGTCATGTCGCGGTGGGAGACTCCGGGAATTCGGACCACCTGGGCTCCTTTACCGTGCACCTAAATCTAAGTACGCGGGTGGTTTCGTATTTTGCCTACAGATATTTCGAAAACAAAGATTATTTTGCGGATTAGAATTTCACGAAATGTGAAGAAGAACCTGACTTTCCCTTTCGTGTGCTTGGCACCGATCAGGCTAATTTCTCCAGAAACGCACAACTTAGTCTTCCTAACACGCACCGCTGCAGTGAGAGGTATCTCCACTGCTGGCAGAAACACGACACCAATACCAGTTATCGTGTAATGTCTGGTGCGGTATTTTTGATGGAAACATGAGCGCACCTATTTTCTTAACATCACACTTACGACCCAACGCTACGTTAAAAATTCAATTATGGTGTTTTTCGTGCCAAAACCACTTTCTTATTATGAGGCACGCCGTAGTGGAGTGCTCCGGAAATTTTGACCACCTGGGGTTCTTTAACGTGCACCTAAATCTAAGTACACGGGTGTTTTCGCATTTCGCCCCCCATTGAAATGTGGCCGCCATGGCGGCGATTCAATCCCGCGACCTCGTGCTCAGCAGCCCAACACCATAGCCACTGAGCAACGACGGCGGGTACCCAACGCTACGTTAAAACCCTCGAAGGCCCCGTGAACGACAGCATTTGCAACGTTCCACTTGCGCACCTTTGGAACATCTGATTTCAAAACGATGGTTCTGCTGCTCACAGTAATTGTCTCGCGCGTGGCTCAGCAAGCTTTTTCCGGGACAGTGCATTGGCCGGAACAAACATGTAACCTGGCCTGCGAGGTCACCGGCCATAATACCACTGGACTTGTTTTTGTGGGGCTACGTGAAAGATCGCGTGTATAGTAGCGAAACTACTATACCAGTCGCCATAAAGGCAAGAATAAGCAGAGTTTGCCGCGAGATTCCAACGTCGTCGGTCAAAGCTGCTACCGCACAAGTGTTGGAAAGAAGCAAGTATTCTATTACGTAAGGAGGAGGAGGAGGAAGTAAACTTTATTGCCCCAGAAAGAGTAATTCAGCGGTCGGGCCGGATGTCTTCATCTTCTATTGGTTGATGCCGACCTGTGGCCTACATGGTTGGCGCCCCTATTCCAGGGCACCACTGAGCGTGGCTGCTCGTCGGGCATGATCCACCAGCCTCCGTTGGAGGCTAGGGTCGCCGCTGGAGAGCACGCTCTCCCACTGCTCCGCACTCGGATTTTCTATTTTGTGGAATGCCTTATTCGTATTGCACTCCCATGCGATGTGATAAAGTGTGGGTATTGCGCCACACCACGGGCATGTGTCCCTGTATTGACCTGGGAACATTTTCTATAGTTTATGTAAATTTGGGAAAGTTCCTGTCTGCAGCTTTCGCCAGTAAACTGCCTGTTCTTGATTGAGTGCATTGTTAGGCGGGGGATATCTGATCCTCGTCCCTCTATGGTAATTTAGTATGTCAGAGTACGTTGGGATCACTGTCATGAAGTCCTCAGGATCTCTGTCCGCTCGGTTTGTATGCTCGCGAGCGATCCTATCTACCCTTTGGTTGCCCTCAATCTCAGTGTGCCCCGGTACCCAAAAGATGGTGTGTCTAATGCGTTTATTTTGTTGGCCGGCGCGGAGGAAGATTTGGAGCGCTTTTAGACCGATTCTGCCGTTAATGCAGTTTCGGCATGCTTCCTTGGAGTCTGTTAGAATTATAAGGGATTTATTTGTGCGGTAGCCCTCCACAGCTGCTAGAGCAACAGCCATTTCTTCTCCCTCGGTTACCGTACAATCCCGTGCCGACGCGCAAGCGATTTCCCTATAGTCCGAGCATATATATATATATATATATATATATATATATACGTAAGACGGTTACCTCTTTGAGCACATGCACAAGTGGCAGCGGGAAATAACCACCCAAAACAGGCGTAAAACGTGACTGTTTACCACACCTTCATGATGCCACCCTATCCTTGCATAAAGAAGCTTGCGACAAAGACCGATTACATTAAAAAACCTGCTTCATGTTGCATCTTTTCAGGACTTCAAAAGATAGAGAGGGCAAATAGCTAAACCAGATGTTTCTTCGTGGTAAACCAGATCATCATAGTAAACCAGATGATTATTTGTGGGCGGCTGAGACGCCGTAAGTGTTTCTGATTTATTTCTTATTGAAATAAATTCCTGAGTAGCTTTTTTCTGTACTTCCGAGAGGTGCCTTTTCTTCCTTTCTTCGGATTAATTGTGCGCAGTTTTCTTGCAGAAATTCAACATTGGTTGAATTTCTTTTGCAGCATTGTTCATGATACGCGATGGCTGAAGCTATTCGAGTGCCTCATGATTCAGCACAGCATTCCTGCGCCTGCTGATGCTGACGTTTATTGCACCGCGCTAGTTTGGTTGCGAAACCTATCGAGCCATCCTACATAACGAATCCATGTGCGACGCGGCGATGAATGAATGCGGACGTACGTCTTTCAAAAGTTGCTTGGAGGCGCTTGGGTAGCGGCGGGCCAGCACGCATCTCTTTCATATTCACGTATTTCGCGGGCTTTCATATTTTCTTGGGGAAAAAAGCACACTTCAGCACGCGAATAAATGCTTGATTCGGAGTTATTAATGCGTCCTAGAACTTTGTAATTGACTTATTTGACGTAGTAGTTCTGCGGAAACCCTCAAGGTGGAGAGAAGTAATGAATAAAGGGAAATCAGACATCCACCCGTTCGTAGCAATCGCTACAAAGGAAACCCATACGGGTTCTTCGAAAATAAAGCCTCACAGTTGAAGATAAATTCGTCCTGGGCCGGGACTCGAACCTGAGACCACCGCCTTTCCGGGGCAGCCGCTCTACTATACAAGCTAACCAGACGGCTAGCAGATGGCAAGGCGAAGTCGAAACCCGCAAGTTGGAGAGAAGTAATGTATTAAGGGAAATCAGACATCCACCCGTTCGTGGCAATTGCTACAAAGGAAACCAAACGGGTTCCTTGCAGAACTACTACACGGGTTTCCGCAGAACTACTACGTCAAACACTTGCCTTTGCTTCGTGTTGTCGACAAATTCGACGAAGCCGCCTGGTTATCTGAGATGGTAGAGCGGCTGCCCCGGAAAGGCGGTGGTCCCGGGTTCGAGTCCCGCACGAGGACGAATTTTTCTTCAACTATGAGGCTTTCCTTTCGAGGAACCCTTATGGGTTTCCTTTGTAGCAATTGCTACGTATGGGTGGATGTCTGATTTCTCTTTATTCGTAATTGACCTATGTGCGAAAAAAGCAATAATTAAAAACTTGATTCATTAAAAGCTTATATATAATTATTACTTCGTGATTAAAAAAAGAAGCCGGCAGTAAGTCCATACGACCGCTGCTACTATGCCATAGGTACGATTTATCTATAGCTCTTAATTTTTCTTTTATGTTCGTTCGAATTCACTGGGACACCTGCTACACTTACGTCACATTACCAACCTTTAGTACTACTAATAAAAGAAAGTGTGGATTTATTTTGCTTTTTAAATCGTTGCTGACAGGAATGTTTCGTTTACCTGCGGTCTCAGAAGTTCAAATAAAAATAAAACCTACATTTTCTGTTGCACTTTATAAAAATGTGTATGTAGTGAAGAAATTTGTAACCAACGTACCTGGCTAACTCATTTGACTTATTAAGCAGATTGAAATGAAGGTCACCAAAGTTTAAAACAAAAAAATTCAAAATAGAATCTGCCCCCAAACACACACACACACACTCTATCTCTCACTCTCTCTTCATATCAGCCGGCGTACTCTAGGCAAATGAACTCGAGCCCACAGGAAAATGAGCATCTCCTTTCTACATACGCCGTTTCTTGCAGTCGCCTATGCTTGTAAAACCACGATAGAAGAGTTAAAATAATGAGCTATCCTTTTTTGCAGGGCAATTGCTTACAACTCAGTGCCTTCCTGCCCACTCTAGCGGGAATCGAGCGCCTTTTTTGACGTTGGATTACATCTGACACCATGATGCTCGAGAGCGACTCAGAATCAGAAGAGGTCGCTCGCCAACAGTTTCGCTGACGGGAAGAGACGCTTTTCTCACTTGTACAAAGAACGGGCACACTGTTATGCGTTAAATACACGCAGGCTTTTGGCAGATATTGCTGGAATATGCTGGAAAATACGCTGCCTGACGATTCAAAAGCTCAATTGCGCAAATTTTACCTCTTGCTGGGCACCCGTGCTGAGATTGTTTCGTCACTTATGATATTATCATACCTGGACATGTATAAAAAGTTCATATATGGATACTTACAAAATTGAGTTGATATGGTCAGAGGCAGATAAGGCCGATAACTGGCCATCACTCTCTAATTTAATTTTGCCCGATGTTTGGGCAACATATATTTTATAAATGGCAATATCTGCCAAATTTCTGCCATATGGTCAACGGCCATACCTAACGAACGGCGTTCATATAAGGTCACAACTGAAATGGTAAATGTCATTAGCACATAAACCTAAAGCATATTTTATTGGTTTACAGCGTGCCAATATTCCTCCATCACAATAATATAATTTCATTGCCCAGCTGTGATCAGGATTAGGTTGAACAGGGTTAATGTAAAAAAGGTACATGTGAATCCGCAAATCAGCCGCTTAATCGGCTTGCCCATGAAGCCTTATAACGAATGCACTGCGATTTTTGCAACGGCAATAACATCCGAACTGCTATGTTCAATTTCAGTCTACACATTACAACGTACGAAGGAAATAATATTGTTCATTGTGCTCCATCTGTCCCGCATACTGTTGATCAAGTGCAAAGCAGAAAGCTCTTCTCCAAATGCAGCACATTGTCAAGGGTGGTGCCACACACCGGTAACTACACAAGACGATCGTCTGGCCAGAAAAATATTTATTCAAGTGCACTTGATCCAGGCATAATTATATAACCAAAAGCAATTACCCCAGTAACAGCAACAAGCAAGAACTCCCACGTCTATAGACAAAACAGAGGCCATCACCTATGTGGGGGCAGTATTAAAAGGCTGTCAAGGAACAAGCGCCAAACTTTACCGACCAATTGCGCAATTTCCCTGACAACCATGATCGGCCCGTTGTAGGTACGAAACGTGCATCGAAGTAGGCATCGGCAAGGGCTCACACTCGAAACAGTCGTTATCCCAAAGCCACTGGCACAGGTGCGCAGCCGAGAAGCGACGTGGCAATATTACCTGAAAAGGCAAGCCTCCATTCCAATAAGAGTTTTTCCAAAACTAAATTTGGCGCTTCGTTTAGCAAGGGGAAAGCACCGAACCTTGTGTTGTCTCTTGGCTGCATATTTCTGTTTGTCCGAAGTTGGTGTCCCCTGGCGTTTTTATGGGTTTAAGGTTAGTGAGGAACTCTTTCACGTACTGAAAGATTTCCTCCTGAACCTGAGAAGAACGCCCCTCCGAGCCTCCCATGCCACAGGAGAGGCCGCGCATTAGCTTCGCCTTCCTCGCTTGCGCACGTGAGATTGACCAGCCTTCCTCGACTCAACCTGGCATGCTTTAACTAGCACATGCAGCATACGGTGAGCGGTGACGATTTCATCGCTGTTAGAATTTATACTGCGCCTCACGGTGGCGGCAGAAATGTGCTATGAGTGTATATGCAATTGGGCTATCGCAATAAAGAAGTTACTTTTTGTAGGAATCCGGGTATTACCTCGAGCTTTTTCTCATTTATTTGTGGTTTAACTGGAAATAAAAATATTTTCTACAACACACTTTTGTGGCCTTCAGCACTGCGGCAGACTAATCAATAGAACATTTTGTAATGCTGTCGTCGCCCGGCTACCGTTGATGATTTTTTCCTGTTGACTTATAGCTTTTTTTGAAAACAAATGGCAGTTCCACAGTATTTAGTGACATGTACATAATGTGCAAAATTGTCAGAAAAATAGCAACTATTATTTATACCAACGGATGTCGTGGATCTTGTTTATACTACCCTATCACTCTTCTTCGCGTATGCCGAAACAGTTCTTGTATAACGCTATAATTCGACGCTTGGCAAATCTGTTCTGAAAAATTACGCAAGGTGGAGGAAGTTTCACGAAAGGAAAAAACTAACCTCCTGTCGTATGTATGCTACATGTGTAAGTTTATGGGTCAAGTATGTCTTATTTGAAATGTCTTCATTGTATGTGTGCTACAGATGTCAATTTTTATTTCATAATTCGAAATCTATGATAGGTATTGTTGCATGGTCTTGGTATTGACCTTCAGTCAGGTGCAAGTTCACAACGATCACTAGTGCTATCCCGTGAAAAGGTGCTGAGAGGTAAGAGACTTCGCGGCAAGTTTTTTGGCAACGTACGTCATAGGAGATGCCTCTGTGCAGCCTAACGCCCGAGTACTGTTTTCAACAATTTGACAATTCGAAAGGCAAACAAGGCAATAAGAGCACATACACACAAGCGAGAATATTGAGTATGTGCCCTATTTTACTTCTACTGTACCTTATTTCGAGGGTTTAGCTGCTGCTTTTTGCAGAGAATATTGCATCAACTCGACTATAATTTCGCTTGCTTCCAACTGCATAATGCTCCTTCATTTTATTGGTTTTGACGCATACTTTACTAATGAACATGCTAGCTATCACAAATACTTATCTACCACAATGCACAATTACGGAAGCGAGCCTGCGGAAGGTTTAAAGCTATAGCAATTATATGGACACTCCAGGTACTTTTCTCGCGTCGCCGTCACCGTGAAGTTTTATATGAAATCCTAGGGCGATAAAGCCGTCGTCTTGCGGCGTATGGTGTATGTGCAAGTGAAAGCGTGCGATGGTGAGCCGGCGAACGCGGTTCAATCTCGCGTGCGCGAGTGAGGAACGTGGGCCGGAAGCTTGCCCTCACCTGTGGCGCACGCTGCACGGGAGTCAGGCGAGGGAGCGGAGCCTTCTTCTACGGCGGGTCCCAGGGTACTTCAATGTTCTCCTCGCCTGCCACTCCGTGCAGAGTGAAGACATCCGCGAGGTCTACTCCAGCGTTGCACTCGCGAATGGCGTACACTGAAGTGAACGCCGTCGGTGGACGCCATAGGGGCGCATTGCCGGCGCTGTTGTGTGTTGAAAGCGATCTGCGACGTTGCCAAACTGTGCGCCCGAGCGGGCCTCATATTCAAAGCGATTTGTGATGTTTGCAGAGTGCGCGTAGTGCCAGTGGCTTTGATGAGGGGTATTTTTGAATTTTTGTTTGGGTGAAAGCGAGAGATTCCCCGCAGTCAATTCGCTTTCTGCTGCTGAAATTCCTCACTCCAGCATTTTGACAGCGTGTTCTAGCCCTCATCGAGTGAGGTGTGTTCATGTTTACCTACACGCATGGGACACCGTGTTTCGTAATTATTTAAAACACGTTGGCTGGCTAGTTGGTGTGAATTTATAATAGAGTGTGTAAGCGCAGCTGAACAAGGACGTAGAAAAAGCAGACGCACAAAGACAGCACTGTCTCTGAGTGTCTCTTTTTTTCAACGTCCTCGTTCAGTCATGCTTGCACATTATATCATTGATAATCTAGTCACTAAGCGAGTGTTTTCAAGTTTATACTGCCGATAAAACGAATATTGTTACTTCGTACAGCAATCTAATAATTTGCTATCGCCGTCGGTTTTTCACTTTAGGGTGAAAATGCAAATGTTTTAAGATAACATTTGTGCTCTTTGTTTCTTATTGCTTCGTTATGATCGTATACTGCATTCTTTTTTTCGATTTGCTTTGCTGTCCAGAATCGCTGGTGCTAGAAGAAGTGCGAGGTTGTGTGCTGGCTATGTTCTTTTTTTTTTCAATTTATAGAAATACGAGCGAATGATGTACTCTCCTGAACATTTCTCTCTATTGCTTTTTCGTAAAGCTTGACGCCTATTGACCGTGTAACTTTCATACAACGGCCAAAGAACTGAACCGTGTTGCAATACACCCTATTAGGCAAGGCTCATGGTTGTTTGGTTCTCTTTATCAGATACAATAGTGAGAGTGTGACGCGAATTCAACAAGGAGGACAATGAAAAACATCCAGCAACACAATTCATAATCGCGCTAAACTTCATCCGAGCTCAAATACCCAAATGATTGCAATAAGAAAAGCGCCTTCATTTCACTTGCACTTTCCTTGGTTGGGTCAAGTTTTGCAAAAATATAATAAAGGGCACAGGCTCTGGACTTTTTATAGCGACTAGCTTCCTTTCGTCTTCTGATTATTTTTGGAGTGGGTGGTAGGAGGGTCTGTGATTAATGATCCGTGGAGGCACTCGGCGAGAGGAACGTTCGTTCGCTCACTCTCGATTGCTCTGTCTCACTCTCTCTCTCTATATAACTGGACCTTACTTGCTCAATTTTTTGCTGGCTTTCGAACTGTTAGTAACACTGTTTTATGCTATTATTTGTTCAGTTTGTTTCGTTTTCACTGGCAAGCATCATTTATGGTTTCTGCAAAGCTTTTTCTGGTAAGGTAATACAGAATAAATAAAGAAACCTCCGGAAAGGAAACGATAATGGTTTATGTTGATCAGCAGCACTCATCACATTGACTTATTTTATTTCGCCCGTAGCAGACATGGATCAAGTGGCGCAATGTGAACTCAGAAGTAATAGTAACTTAACAGTAATAGTAATAATAAGTATAAGTAATAATTTATAATAAATAATAGTAATAGTCAAATAAATAATAGTGAACAATAGTAACAGTAACAGTAGTAAGAATAAGTAACGCTGAAATAGTTGTCTGTGTGCTATCTTGGTACAATATCAGCAGTATCATTAGGAAGCTACGAGCGTGTCATGAAACTTAGTTATCTCACAAATCGATTCATTATGCAGGATCTACAAGCCTAAGCTTCTGTGTAACTGGCAGAGCTTGTGCTCCCGGTTTTGTTTTCGTGACTCTCAAAAATATCAAGCCGGGAAATATGTCTTCAGAGCTTCATATATAACGTTGGCGGCATATGATTTGGTTAGGGTGCTTGTTTAGGCAGTACTGAGTCGCAAAAAAGACACAATGCCCGGTTATTTCCCTCCACACCAGATAGTATCTATGAAAACGTAGTTCATCAAATGCGCAGTGACATGCTCTTCAATGAGGTGGCTTCTGTTTTTAAAGATCAAGCATTGACGCTTCCAAAAGTTTAGGGTCTATGTGCATGTTAGATATCTTTTCCGAACACAAAACACAGAACTACCTTCGAGTATGTGGGAAAGTATTTCTTCTGCGGCACCCCATTTTAGTAGAAACTATTAAGCATCTGACATACCAGGGTATTCAATACATCTCTTCAAAGCAGTAGTCGGCGAAGTGGCATCATTTTCAGCTAATTTAGTAGATTTTTGGCTCTGAATATCCACAATGTTTTCTTCAGCTTCTTCCTCAGATTTGTGTCATCCGTCGCCGTTCGCGGCCCGGACGTCAGCACCGATACACAAGGGGTTTCAACTAAGCAATGAATGCGGTTCGGTTACGTATTGCATTTTTAAGTTCTCTACCTCCTCGTCAAATGCCTCCCTGCTACTCGCATAACGGGTGGTGTAGCCCACGGGTTGTGCTCACAACGCACACGGATATAGTAAAGAATAAATAGCCAGTCACTCCGTTTGCAAGGGGCTCACGACATTTGGCCGGATCATTGGATGCTGTATCACATTATCTACAAGTGTCTTCCAATTATCGCAAGTAGAAAGAGTTCTGTCATGTACCTTTTCCTAAACTGGTTACTCGTATCGCGGGCTGAGAATCTATAAGCATGTCATCATCATCATCATCATCATAATCATCATCATCATCAGCCTGGTTACGCCCGCTGCAGGGCAAAGGCCTCTCCTATACTTCTCCAGCTACCTCGGTCATGTAATTATTGTGGCCGTGTTGTGCCTGCAAACTTCTTAATCTCATCCGCCCACCTAACGTTTTTTGTACCGCTCACTGCTACGCGTCCCTTCCCTTGGAATCCAGTCCGTAACCCTTAATGACCATCTGTTATTTTCCCTCCTCATTACATGCCCTGCCCTTGCCAATTTATTTTTCTTGATTTCACTAAGATGTCATTAACTCGCGTTTGTTCGCTCACCCAATCTGCTCTTTTCTTGTACCTTAACGTTACACCCATCATTGCGTCGTCCTAAATTTAAGTAGAACCTTTTTCTTAAACCTCCAGGTTTCTGCCCCTACGTGAGTACTGGTAAGACACAGCTGTTATACACTTTACCTTGAGGGATAAGGGCAAGCTGCTGTTCATGATCTGAGAATGTCTGCCAAACGCATCCCAGCACATTCTGATTCGTTTGATTATTTCAGTCTCATGATCCGGATCCGCGGTCACTACCTGCCCTAAGTAGATGTATTCTCTTTACACTTCCCGTGCCTCGCTACCTATCGTAATCTGCTGTTCTCTTCCGAGATTGTTAAACATTAATTTAGTTTTCTGCGGATTAATTTTTAGACCCACCTTTCAGCTTTGCCTCCCCAGGTCAGTGAGCTTGCAGTGCAATTTGTCCCCCGAGTTACTAATCAAAGCAATATCATCAGAGAATCGCAAGTTACTAAGGCACTCTCCATTACCTCTTATCCCCAGTTCTTCCCAATCCAGGTCACCGAATACCTACCGTAAACACGCTTTGAACAGCAGTGGAGAGATCGTATCTCCCGGCCTGACGACTTTATTTATTGGGATTTTCTTACTTTCTTTATGGAGGACTACGGTGGCTGGCGGAGCCACTATAGCTATCGTTCAGTATTTTTACGTCGGTCTCGTCTAAGCCCTGATTCCATAATGCCTGCATGAGTGCTGAGGTTTCAACTGAATCAAACGTTTTCTCGTAATAAATGAAAGTGATATATAAGGGCCGGTTATATTCAGCATATTTCTCTATCACCTGATTGATATTCTAAATATGGTCTATAAGCATGTAATATGGTGTATAAGCATGCAATAACAGTCATTAAACACATTTTTCTGCTCAAGGTCTTAATTTGTCGTCTTCCCTTTGACGGCAACTGCGAAATGAGTTTTATATGTAAGTGCCGGGTGAGTTGCAGCGGCTCATTTTACTCGTTATTCATTACACCAAGCGCAAGAGTGTCAAAGATAAGATAGGTAATTTGTACCCTTTCGCATTTTGTGGTTTGCTTTATGGTGAACCTGAACTCACTTTTTATTTACTTCAATGTTAAATTCACATAACATGAACATTTTCTACATGTACAACAAAGTATGTACAAAAGTACATTTATTTTTGCGGGAGAAGTGCAATCCCGTCAAAAATGTTTTCTTGTACTTAAGCAGGCTCACAATGAAATTTAGTTCCAAAATATAAAGACGTCGTGTATGACCTCTTTCCAGAATTTACATCGAGAACTAGGAAGATCATTACCTATTCTAACTTCTGCGTAAACAATGTGTCAAATTCAACATTTTCCATATGTTCCCAATGGCCTCCGAAGAATACGTATCGTGGCAGATGTAGAATCAATAAGGTGTACACGCATGTGATGACAAGAGCTACTTGTGAATACATATATGTGGCTATCCCCAAGCATTGATGTAATACTTGTATCTCTAAATTTTCGTTGTCCTATTAGAAGCAGCGGTCATTCTCTTTTCTATGCGCTCCCAGTCACCTAACTCTGTGTTTTTTTGAATGTGCATCTTCAGATGTTGCCTTTCTAGAACCCAGTAGGTGCGCATTATTTCTGAGAAATTACCACCGCAGACATCTGTGCATTGGCGTCACATGAATACCTACCGGGGCAGGGATAGGATTCATCACTTTGAAACGCATGTAATGACGAGCTCTACTTTTAGATATCAAGAAGTGGCATTCCGTTGGCATTTTCAGTATAATTGTATACCTTGGCGTTCATAGACCGTTTAGCTGCAGCGCTCATACTTTTTTAGACAACTGCGAGTCACCAAAACTTATCTTTAGCATTAAATGAGAACGTCTTTACTTATGGTGACCTTCTAGTCAGTTTTCCTTTGATTGTGCGTGATCAACTGTACCTTCCTTGAACGAAGTAGCTGCGCATCATTTCTAATAAAATGCCGCCACACACTATAGTAAATCCAGAAAATGTCAAGTCTATTCCGTCCCACTTTCTGCTTCTACGCTTCGTTTTCTTGTGCCACGTGCCCCTAAGGAAGTAATATATGAGGCATATCGGGCCACCATGTATTCTTATGTAACATTTTTCTTTATGTCGCTACCTTCCTCTCTTATAGTTTGATGTGTACATAGGAAATCCCTAAACTACAATCACAAACTACAATAATACGGCGAAAAAAGTTTATTAAACAGGTCCTGCTATAGGTTTTCGAGATTGTTTTTGAAAAAAGAAAAGAAAGATCATACGATAGTTTAATATATTTACGTTACATTATCTACCTTTACTACTACTAAAAAGGAATTTGAGGATTTATTTGTGTTTTTGCAGCACTGCTGAAAATATTATTTCTTTTAATTGCGGTCTCATCAGTTCAATCAAAATAAAACCTACATGTTCTCTTTCACATTAAAACAATGTGTATATGGTAAAAAGAACTACCATAGCCAACGTATCTGGCTGATTCATTTCATTTACTAAAGAGATTGAAAGGAGTGTCAGCAAAGAACAACACAACAAAAACTGAATAGGGAATCTGCCCACACTCACACACGCACACGCATGCGCACACCCTCTCAGACACACAGTAGCACGAACACGCAATTCACATCAGTCGGTTTACTCCAGGGATATGTACCGGCACCTACAGGGAAATGGGCCTCTTTTTTCCGCCTACGCCATTCCTTGCAGTCGTCCATTTTTGTGAAACGAAATTAGAAGAGTCTAAATGTTGATCTATACATTCTTACAAGGAAATTTCTTCCAACCCAGGTGAAAAACGTCTTGCGGCGCCTCCCATGTCAATCCAGTACGTTTTCTCGCGCTGGATTACATTAAAGACTGTGATGCTCGATTGCAAACCAGAATCAGAGGAGGTCGCTCAAAAATGGTTTCACTGCACAGAAGATACGCTTGTGTTACATTTGAAAGGCTCGGGCACAGTATTATGCGCTAAATAAACACACTATTCTGGCAGGTATCGCTGGTTTATGCTGCAAGCTACACTGGCTGAAGCTTCAAAAGATCAGATGCACAAATTTTAGCTTTTGCTTGGCACCCGCGCCGAGACTGATACATCCCTTATGAAAATATCGTACCTAGACCCATATAACAGTTTAATATATGGTTATTTACAAAATTGGTTTGACGTGGCCAGATGTCCCATATAAAGGCCATATATGTCGATTTCTCTCCATCTTTATTAGGGCCAACATGTGGGTGACTTAAATGTCACAAATGACCATATCAGCCAAATTTGCATATGTACATATGTTCATATGGCGCTCCAAATGTTCATATCTTAAGTGTTAAATGTCACTAGCACTGCAATTTAAACCAAATTTTATTGACCCATAGTGTGCCAATATTGCCACATCACAATAAAAAGACCTAATTTCCCAGCTCTGATTATAATGAGTTGGAACAGGGTGGATGCGAAAAAGGTACATGTGAATCCAGAAATTAGCCGGCTAATTGGCTTTCGCATGATGTTGTATAACGAATTACCTGCGATGTTTGCAACGCCAATAACCTCCGAACTGCTATCTCATCAGTTTCAGCCTACACATTACAAGGTACCAAGGAAATAATCTTGTTCTCTGCGCTCCATCTGGCCGGCATGCTGTTGATCAAGTGCACAGAAGAAAGCTCGTCTAGTAATGCTGGATATTGTCAAGAGTGGTGCCAAACACCGGTAACTACACAAGACGAGCGTGCGGTCAGTCAAATGTTTATTGAAGCGAACTAGATCCACGCATCATTACATAACCAATATAACTACCCCAGTAACAGCTTTCGCGACAGCTTGCGCAATTTCAATGACAGACACGATCGGCCCATTGTAGGTACGAAGCTTGTATCGCTGTACGTTTGGGCAAGTGCCTACACTATAAACAGCCGTTTTCTGAAAGCCACTAGCACAAGTGTACACCCGAAAAGCCACGTGGCAATATTACCTGAAAACGCCAGCCTCCTATCCAACATATTCTTTCGCAAAATTAAATTTAGCGCTTCGTTTAGCAGGAGAAAGTAACGAACCATGTGTTGTTGCTTGGCTGCATATTTCTGTTTGATCGCAGTTGGCGTCCCCTGCCATTTTTATGAATTTATGGTTAGCAAGGAACTCTTTCACGTAGTAAAAGATTTCCTCCTGAACCTGAGAAGAACGACCATCCGGGCCTCCCGTGCCACAGAAGAGGCCGCGCATTAGCTTCGCCTTCCTCGCTTGCGCACGTCAGATTGAGCCGCGTTCCCGGACTCAACCTGACATGCTTTAACTCGCACATGCAGCCTACGGCGCGCGGTGACGATTTCATCGCTGATGGAAGTTATACGGCGCCTCACGGTGGCGCCAGAAAAGTGCTATGAGTGTATATGCAATTGGGCTATCGCAATAAAAGAGTTACTTTTTGCAGGAATCCGGGTAGTACCTTGAGCTTTTTCGCATTTATTTGTGGTTTAACGGGAAATAAAAACATTGGCTACAATACACTTTTGTGGCCTTCAGCGCTGCAGCGGACTAGTCAAAAGAACATTTCATAATGCTGTCGTCGCCCGACGACCGTTGATGATTTTTTGCTGTTGACTTATAGCTTTTTAAAAACAAATAGCAGTTCAACAGTATTTAGTGACATGTACATAATGTGCAAAATTGTCAGAGAAATAACAACTATTAGTTATATCAACGGATGTCGTGGATCTTGTTTATACTACCCTATCACTCTTCTTCGCGTATGCCGAAACAGTTCTTATATAACGCTATAATTCGAGGCTTCGCAAATCAGTTCTGCAAAATTACGCAAGGTGGAGGAAGTTTAGTGAAAGGAAGAAACTAACATCCCCTCGTATGTATGCTACATATGTAAAATCCTCTGTCAAAGATGTCTTATTTGAAATATATCAATTGTATTTGTGCTAAAGCAATCAATTTTTACTTTCATAATTCGAATTCTATGGTAGCTTTTGTCAAATATTCTTGGTATTAACCTTCAGTCAGCTGCAAGTTGACAATCATCATTCATGTTATCCCGTGAAAAGGTGCTGAGATGTAAGAGGCAAGGCAAGGCAAGTTTTTCGGCAATGTACCTCCTAGGAGAGGCCTGTATGTAGCCAAAGGCCCAAGTATGCTTTTCGACAGGTTGACATTTTGGAAGACAAACAAGGGGAAAAGAGCACATGGACACAATTGAGAATGGACTGTTTTCCCTCTACTGTACATATTTTTTTTTCGGGGGGGGGGGGGGCGTGTTCTGGCATCTATTTACGGTGAATATCCTACGAACTCGACTAAAATTTCCCTGGCTTTCAAGTGTAGTCCTTCATTTTATCGTTCTTTAACGCATACTTTACTAATGAACCCGTTAATTATCGCAAATACTTATGTAATGCAAAACACAATTATGGAGGGGAGCCTGCCGAAAGTTTTATTGCGATTGCAATTATACGGACCCTCTAGGTGCATTTCTGGTTTCGCCGTCACCCTGATGTTCTGTATAAAGTCTAGGGCAGCAATACCATTGTCGCGCTCCGTATGCTGTATGTGCGAGTGAAAGCGTGCAATAGTAATCTGGCGAACAAGGTTCAATCTCGCATACGCGAGCGAGGAACGCCGGCCGGAAGCGTGCCCTCCCCTGTCTCGCGCGAGGCACGGAAGCCAGGCGAGTGACGGGCGCGTTCTTACACGGCGGCTCCTAGGGCGCCTCGATGTGATGCTCGTCTGCCACTCCGTACACATTGGGCACACGTCTCTCCACGTCTCATTCCGACGCCTCGGACTCCCAGCGGCCTCGGCACCCCAGCTGCTGTTTCCGCGCCAGAACCACAGCTCCGCCTCCAGGCACTTTCTTACGTTCCTGGCAGACACAAGGTTGTCGTATCAATTGTGAATCCACCGCAATGCTGCCGCTTATAGCTTACCTTATGGTACGGGACTCTGCAATCATCTCGACCTTATCTTTCTTCTCCTTTTTCTTTCTTCTTTCTGTCCCCTTCCCCAAGGGGCTGAGTCGTGCTCCCTAGAGGGCTGCAGAAAATGGCACCTTTTCCTCTTCACTATCACACTTTTTCATCCGCATGCTCTACTCCAGCGTTGGACTCGCGGACACTGAAGTGAGCGCCTATGGTGGACGCCGTAGGGACGCGTTACCGGTGGAGGTGTTCTGAAAGCGATCTGCAACGTTGCCAAACTGCACACCCCAGCGGCATCATGTTGAAAGCGATTTCTGATTCCTGCAGAGTGCGCGTAGTGCCAGTGGCTTCGTATGAGGGTTATTTTGAAATTTTCGTTACGGTTCAAGCGGGAGATGCACGAAGGTCAATTCGCCTGCTGGGGCTCGAATTATCCACTCCAGCATTTTGACAGCGTGTTCTCGCACTCATCAAGTCAGATGCGTTCGTGTTTAACTGCGAGCATGGGACACCGTGTTTTGTAATTATTGGAAACACGTTCGCGGGCTAGTTGGTTTGAGTTTATTTTATTTATTTAAAATTTATTTAAAATACCTTACAGGCCCATTTAAGGGCATTGGGTAAGGGGGGACACAAAGTAAGTGTTTCAACAGGAGTAAATAATATAAACATCAATACAGGCTTTCACAAGATAAGTAAAGCAGTACAGGAGTGGAGAATATAAATATCTATACATGCATTCACAAGATAAGTAAAACGAAGTTCAATAAATGTTTGTCTAGGCTAAGCTTTAAAGAGCGTAAACACAGTAATATACTCATGCTCACAAAAATATATAAATACAAGTGTGAAAAACAGCGAAGGAAAGCAGGTCAATAACATCCTTATACAATGTTTTTACAGGAAATTCAGCAATTCTTCGCGAAAAGTGTCACGATCTGTTATGTTCGCAATGTTATCAGGAAGGCTGTTCCATACGGTTATGACACGTGGCAGTACTGATGCGTTAAATGACAGTGTATTACCGAATATGCGCATGAAACTATGGCTATTGTTAAGGCGACGTGACGTGCGCGCTGGTACTTCAAGCGGCAACACATGAGCTCGATTACCATGGACGTATCTATGGAAAAGGCAAAGAAGACTTATCGTGCGACGAGTTTCAAGTGGCTGGAGCGAAATATCTGCTTTGATCTTGGTCACGCTGCAAGTTCTGTCGTAGTTACTTGTGATGAAGCGCGATGCCATGTTCTGAATTTTTTCTAGCATATCAACTAAATAATTTTGATGTGGTGACCATACTGATGACGCAAATTCTAACTGTGGGCGAACAAAAGTCTGATATGCTAATTTACGAACTGTAGCAGGGGATTTACGCAAGTTCCGTCGAAGATAACCCAGAGTTTTCGAAGCTTTTGCGCAGATAGCCGTTATATGTGTACTCCAGGAAAGATGAGTTGTGAGTTCAATGCCAAGGTACTTGTAGGACAATGTCGGAGGTACGGCGGTGTTATTTAGGACGTAGGAAAAGTGAGAGTTTGAATGTTTACGCGAGAAGGACATAACTTTACATTTGTCTGAGTTCAGGGTCATCTGCCACGTACTGCACCAGAAACTGACAAGGTTAAGGTCGTTCTGCAATACTAAATGGTCATCAGATGTTTTTATTGTACGGTATAAAATGCAATCGTCGGCGAAAAGCCTTATCTGCGATGATATGTTTTGTGGAAGGTCATTAATGAAAATTAAGAAAAGAAGAGGACCAAGGACACTGCCTTGCGGTACGCCAGATGTAACGTCAGAAGTAAGCGATGAGTGGTTATTAACAACAGTGAACTGTTGCCGCAAGGAGAGAAAGTTTCGGAGCCAAGATAAAGTTAATGAATCCAGCCGGAGCGCGGATATTTTTGAGATGAGGCGACAATGAGCGACACGATCAAATGCTTTGGAAAAATCTAAGAATACACAGTCAGTCTGCTGTTTGTTATTCATGCTGGAATGTAATTCTGTTGTAAATTCAAGCAACTGAGTTTCACAAGATAAGCCTTTTCTGAATCCATGCTGGTTAAAATAAAATGATATTATGATACAATGTGTAAGCGCAACTGAACAAGGAGGTCGAAAAAAGCAGACACTCAGGGACAGCACTGTCTCTGTGCGTTTGTTTCTTTTCACTTCCTCACGAAGTCACGCTTACACATTATACCATTCATAATTTAGTTAGTAAACGAATGTTTGCAAGTTTATACGGTCAATTAAAGTAATATTCTTCCTTCCTACATCAATCTACTCATTTGCTATCGCTATTGATTTTTCACCTTTTGGTCGGAACTGCGAGTTTATTTAGGCAACCTTCGCGCTCTTTGTTTCTCATTGCTTCATTAGGATCTTGAGCTGCATTCTTCTTTTTATTTGCGTTGCTGTCCACAATCACTGCTACTAGTAGAAGTGCGAGTTTGTGTGCTGGCTATGCTTTCTTTTTAATATGAGCGACAGATTTACTCTTCAGAACATTTCTCTTTATTGCCGTTTGGTATACATTGACGCATATTGACCATGTAGCTCTCTTACAACTGCGAATGAACTGAACTATGTTTCAATACACCCTATTGCCCAAGGCTCTTGATTGTTTTGTTCTCTTTATTAGATATAATGGTGAGAGTGTGACGTGAATTAGACAAGGAGAAAAATGAAAAACCTCCAGCAACACAACTGATAACTATGCTTAACTTCTTCCGAGCTCAAATACCCAAAGGATTGCAATAAGAAACGCGCCTGTATTTCACTTGCAATTCCCGTGGTTGGGTCCAGTTTGGCAACAATATAATACAGGGCAAAAGCGCTGGACTTTTTTAAACCGCATAGCTTCCTTTCACTGTATGAATATTTTTGGAGTGGGTGGTAGGTGGGTCGGTGGTCAATGATCCCTGGAGGGACTCGGCCAGTGAAATGTACGTTCACTCACTCTCTATTGCTCTGATTCTCTCTCTCTCTCTAAATACGTGAACCTTACTTCCTAAATTTTTTGCTGGCTTCCCACTGTTTCTAACACTTCTTCGTGCACTTGTTTGCTCTTTTGCGCCTTTGTTAGTTTAGTTAGTTTACTATACGCTCTCAAACACCATTTAAGGTTTCTGCAAAGCTTTTTCTTAGAAGGTAATATAGAATAAATAAGTAAACCTGCGGAAAAAGCACAATAACAATAGTTTATCTTGGTCACCAGCACTCACCTTCTCGACCCATTTTATTTCTCGTAAACGAGATATGAATCAAGTGCCGCAAGATATGCTCAGATAAGTGGCCGAAGAAATTGTCTGTGTGCTGTTTCGCCACGATATCAGCAACATTTTTAAGGAATCTATTAGCGTGTCATCACACTCCGTTATCGTGTACTTCGAATTTTTTTTTCAGAAGGTGCCAGCTTAAGCTTCTACGTAACTGACGGAGCTTGCGCTCCCGGTTTTGTTTTGGTTACTATAAATTATCAAGCGGGAAAATATGTCTGCTGAGCTTCATATATATCGTTGGTGGCGTAGCATTTGGTTAAGGCGCTTGTTTAAGCAGTCCTGAGTTACCACAAAGGTCACAATGCCCGGTTGTTTTCCTGCACACCAGATAGCATCTGTGAAAACGTCGTGCTTGAAATGTGCACTGGCGTGCTCTTCAATGAGGGGCATTCTCTTTTTAAAGATCAAGCATTGACGCTTCTAACATTTTGGGGTCTAAGTGCATTTTAGATATCTTTTAGGAACACAAAACGCAGAACTACCTTTTAATATGTGGGAATGTGTTCCTTCTGCGGTACCCTATTTAATTAGAAACTATCAAGCAACTGGCATAGGAGGGTATTGAATACATCTCTTCAAAGTTGTAGTCGGGAAAGTGGCACCATTTTCAGAAATTTTTAGCAAATTATTGGCTTTGGATGTGCACAATGTTTCCTCCAGCTTCTTCGTCAGATTTGCGTTTTCCGTCGCCGTTCGCGGCGCTGACCTTGGCGCTAATACAGAAGGGGTTTCAAATATTCAATAACCTAATGCAATCTTACGTTCTTTACTAGCCCGTCAAATACTGCAGTGCTACACGCACAACGAGTGGTGTAGCCCGCAGGTGGCGCTTACAACACAGACGGATATAGTAACGAAAATATAACCAGTAAATCAGTCAACAGCGTGATGGCAACGTTTGGCCAGATCATTATATGCTGTATCACATTATCTACAAGTGTCTTCAAATAATTGCAAGTAGAAATATCTCTGTCATGTCCCTTTTGCTACATTTGTTACTCGTATTGCGGGCTGAGAAACTATAAGCGCGTAATAGGAGTCATGAAATAATTTTCTCTGCTCAAGGTACAGACGTGTCGTGTTCCCTTTGACGACAACCGCGAAATGAGTGTTATATGTAACAGCCGGGTGAGTTGCAGCGGCTCACTCAACTCGCTAATCATTACGGCATGCGCAACAGTGTCAAAGAGAAGATAATTAATTTGCCCCCTGTTGCATTTCGTGCTTTGTTTATGTTGAACCTGAACTCGCTTGTTATTTAGTCCAATGTTGAATTAACATAATATGAACATTCCCTACATGTGTAAAAAAATATGTTCAAAAGTGCGTTTATTTTTCCGGGAGAAGTGCAAAAATCGCCAAAAATGTTCTCTTGTGCTTCACGAGACTGACTATGAAATTAGTTCCGAAATGTAAAGATGTCGTCCATCACGCCTTTTCTACTTTTCCACCTATCATTATAAAGATAATTCGTTTTTGTGGCTTTTGCATAAAAGAATACGTAGAATGCAACCTTTCCCGTTAGGTGTGCATTGGCCGAGAAGAATACCTATCGCGGTACGCGTAGGTCCTTTAGATTTACACGCATGTGATGACAAGAGCTACTTGTGGATACATATATGTGCAATCCCGAGGCATTGTTCGCATACTCGATTCTCTAGTGCTCGGTGTCCTTTTCGTTGCCGAGGTCATCCAGTTTTCCATGCGCTTCTAGTCAGCGAACTCGGCGTTTGGCAGTCGTTGAAAACCTAATTACTTATAAGTGACATTGACGTCAATTTTTCTTTGAATGTGCGTCATCAGATAGGGCCTTTCTAGAACCAAGTAAGTGAGCATTATTCCTAAGAATTTACCACAACAGACATGTGTGCATTGACGTCACATAAATACCTACCGGAGAAGAAATAGCATCGACTATATTTTAACGTATGTGATGCTCAAGAACCGCCCCTTCTTTGCATTAGGAATGACGAGAACTACTTGTAGATATCTAGAAGTGCACTCCATAGCTATTTTCAATACACCTGTTTCCCTGGACGATCATAGTCCTCTTAGCGGCAGCTGTGATTTTTTTTCTTTTTCTTCAGCTGCCAGTCACCGACCGTCATCTTTGGCGGTCAAGGGGAACATCTTTACTTATAAGCAACATTCTGGACAATTTTTCTTTCAATGTCTGATCTGATATTAATATTGATATTGATTGAATCTGATATTGTCTTTCTAGAACCAAGTAGGTGCGCATCATTTCTGAGAAACTGCCACCGGAGAGATGTGTGCATTGGCGCCACATGAATACCTACCTGAGGAGGGATAGCATCTACTATATTTACACGCGTGTAATGACGAGAGATACTTTTAGATATATAGAAGTGCATTCCCTTGGCATTTTCCTTATAATTGTATCCCTTGACCTTAAGTCCTTTTAGCTGCTGCTCTGATCGTTTTTTTTAATCAAATGCCAGTCAGCGACCTTTATCTTTAGCAATAAATGAGAACATCTTTACTTATAAAGTGACCTTCTAGTCAATTTTCTTTTGATTGTGCGCAATCAGCTATACCTTCCTTGAACGAATTAGCTGCGCATCATTTCTAATAAAATGCCGGCACACACTGCAGCAACTCCGCAAAATGCCAAAGCCATTCCGTCATTCTTCCTGTCTGCTACGCTTCGTTTTCTTGTGCCTTGTTCCCCTAAGGAAGTAATTATCTAGCAAGACCACCACCCTTTATTCTTTTGTAACATTATACTTTATATCGCTACCTTCGTCTCTTGTATTTTGTTGCGTACATATGAAGTCACTTGTGAAGTATCATAAACTACAATATACGGTAGAATACGTTTATTAAAGATATCTTGCTGAATGTTTGCGAGGTCTATTTTTTAAAAGATTGAATGTTCATACCTTAATTTGGTTTACTAATGTTACATTACGTACCTTTACTGCTACTAATAATGGGCTTTGTGGACCTATTTGTTTTCTACATATATGCTTGCAGGAATATTTGTTTTAATGGCGGTCTCATCAGTTCAATTAAAAAGAAAACCTACATTCTCTCTTTCACATTCGAACAATGTGTATAGGGTAAAGAAAAGATTCATAGCGAACGCATCTGGCTGATTCATTTCATTTACTAAACAGATTCAAAGGAGTGTCACCAAAGATCAACACAAAAATTCAACAGGGAAACTGCCCACACTCACACACACTCACACGCACATCCTCTCAGACACACACTATAGCAGAAACACACACATCACATGGGTAGGCTCACTCCAGGCAAATGAACTGGCACCGACAGCGAAATGAGCGTCTCTTTTCCACCTACGACGTTCCTTGCAGTCCTCTATTCTTGCAAAACCACAATAGAAGCGCATAAGTGTGGAGCTATCCTTTCTTACAAGGAAATTTCTTCTATCCCAGTGAAATAAACCAGTGTCTTGCGGCGCCTCCAGTGTGAATCCAGCACGTTTTCTCACGTTGGATTAGATTAGAGAATGTGATGTTGGATAGCCACTCAGAATCAGAGGAGGTCATTCGAAAATAGATTGACCGTACTGGAAGATACGCTTGTGTCACTTTTAATACGCTCGGGCACAGCAGTATGCGCTAAATACACACAGTATTTTGACACGCATCACTGCTTTATGCCGAAAGCTACGCTGGCTGAAGCTTCGAAAACTCAGATGCACAAATTTTAGCTTTTACATGTCACTCGCGCCTAGCCTGATACGCTTACGAAAATACCTTACCAGGACCCATATTCAGAAGAGCATACGCTTGGGCTGGTTGTTCCTCGCGCTGTCTTGTCTTTGTGGTTCGTTTTTCTGCGCGCTATGCTTCCAGTGTAACCAGTACCCATATAACTGTTTAATATATGGTTACTTACAAAATTGGTTGGATGCAGCGAAATGTGCCATATAAAGGCCATATATGGCCATTTATCTCCAATATCATTAGCGCAGACATATGGACAACTGGAATGTCGCAAATGACCATATCTGGTTAATTTGTATATGTACATATGTTCATATGGCGCCCTTATATGCTCATATCTGATATGGTAAAGTCACTGGCACTGAAATTTAAACCATATTTTATTAGTTTATAGTGTGCCAATATTGCAGCATTACGATAAAAAGACAATTTGCCAGCTGTGATCAATATTAGGTGGGACAGCGTGGATTTGAAAAAGGTACATGTGAATGCTGAAATCAGGCGGTTCATCGGCTTGCCAATTAAGCTGTATACCGAATGCAATGCGATCTTTGCAACGGCAATAACATCTGAACTGCGATCTTGAGTTTCAGCCTAGACATACCGTGGTACCAAACAAATAATCTTGTTATTTGTGCTCCATCTGGCCTTAATCCTGTTGATTAAGTGCACAGAAAAAAGCTCTTTTCGTAACGCAGCATATTGTCAAGTGCTGTGCCACACACCGGTAACTAGACAAGACCAATGTGTGGCCAGACAAATATTTATTGAAGAGAACTTGATCCCCGCATAATTACATAGAGAAAACCTCCTACCCAGCAACAGCAACATGCACGAACTCGGGCGTCGATAGACAAAACAGAGGCGATCACGTATGCGTGGGCATTAATAAAAGGCTGTCAAGAAACAAGCGCCAAACTTTCGTGACAGATTTCGCAATTTCCATGCCAGACACGATCGGGCTACTGTAGGTACGAAGCTTGTATCGGTGTAGGTTTGCGAAAGTGCTTACACTCGAAACAATTGTTATCCTAGGGCCACTAGCCCAGGTGCACAACCTTGAAGCCACGTGGTAATATTAACTGAAAAGGCGAGCCTCCATTCCAACATAACCTTTTGTAAAACAAAATTTGGCACTTCATTTAGGAAGAGGAAAACACCGAACCTTGTATTGTCGCTTGGCTGCCTGTTTCTGTTTCTTCGTATCTGGCGTCCCCTGCCGTTATTATGGCTTTACGGTTAGCGAGGAACTCGTGCACGTAGTGAACGATTTCCAGCTGAGCCGGAGAAGACCGCCTCTCCGAGCCTCGTGTGCCACAGAAGAGGGCGCGCTTTAGCCTCGCCTTCCTCGCTCGCGCACGTGAGATTGAGCAGCCTTCCCCGACTCAACCTCACGTGCTTTAACTCGCACTTACAGCATACGGGGCGCGGTGACGATTTTATTGCTCTGGCAGTTTATACGCAGCCTCACCGTGGCGGAAAAAATATGCCTTGAGTGTATGCGCAATTGGCTATCGCAATAACCACGTTACTATATGCAGGAGTCCGCGTATTAGGTAGAGCTACTCATTTATTTCTAGTGAAACTGGTAATAAAAATATTTGCTACAATGCACTTTCGTGGCCTTAAGCACTGCGACACACTAAATAAAAAAAAAACATTTAGTGAAGTTGTCTTTGCCCGACGACCGTTGATGATCTTTTTTCCAGTTTAATTAACGCTGTTTTTTACAACAAATAGTAAATCAGCAGTATTCAATCACATGCACACATTGCGCAAAATGGTCAGAAGAATATCAAATATTAGATATACCACGATATGCAGCGGATATTGTTTACAATAACCTATCACTCTTGTGTGTGTATACAGAAACTATTATTCTATAACGCTATATTTCGAGCCTTGACGAATCAGTTCCGCAAGCTTACGCTAGATGGAGGAAGGTTCAGGAAAGGAAGAACTAACATCACCTCGTTTGTATGGTACATTAAGTGAATTCTTTTTTAAGCGAATTTCATTCCATCATTCATTTTAACGCGAGGAGTCTTCATAAGCACTTCGACACAATCGATAATTTCCTCACTTCGCTAACTAGTTCACTTTCGCTAATTGCCATTACTGAATCTTAGTTATCTGATGACGACAAAAATTTTTATTGCCGAGGATGCCGCCAGGACCCAAGAACTCCTGTCAGTCACCTAGGCGGGGCCTTTGGCCCTCCCCACCAACTCGCAGGGCACACAATAAAGTTCTTTCCTCCTCCTCCTACTCCTCCCTAACTATAAATCGGAATACTGCAATAGATTAACAAGCTGTCACGGTGGTGCGGCCATATTTGTTTCTCCTAATATTGCTTATCGAAGAAGACCTGACCTATCCTTAACGATTACTAATTGCGAATCTGTTTGGATTGAATTCAGCAACTGCTTTCTTTCTCAGGACAACAAGGATTTCATATTTGGCGGCATTTACCGTTCTCCTTCATCATCAGTTATTGATTTATGTTCTAATCTTGATCATATCTTACACACTATATCACTAGAAATTAAGAATGCTGTTATAATGCGTGATATAAATATTAATTTACTCGATGAAACATCACCCATATGCATTCACTATACTAGATTGTTCCATTGATACGGATATGATTGTTTAATTGACGTCCCCACACGTGAAGTTTCTAACGGCACAGGAACACTTATTGATCATGCTCTTTCTAACTTCCTTCATTCACCAGAGGCAAATGTTTTGCACATCGATATCACTGATCATTGTCCTCTGCTCTTACGCTTCAACTCCAACGTACGACCTTGGCCACCTTCACATACCAAAGATGTTCTGGACAACATCGGCTTCATAACTGCTGTTTCTAATACAAATTGGACTGAAATGAAATCGCTAAACGACCCACAGAAAGCCTTTTCGACATTTATGTCACGTATTATACCATACTTACGACAGTTCACCTCCAAAAAGAAATGTAAAAAAACTGTAGCATTTTCTCACAATCCATGGGTCTCGCAGCAGTTATTAACAGCATTGCGTAAACGGGATAACTTATATAGTAAAACCAAAAGGCAACCGTTTAACATGAACTTACGTGCCCGATATAAAAACTCTTGTGACACTCTTACCTGTAAACTAAAATCAGCTAAACGATTGTATTGCGAGCAGAAAATTTTACAGGTGGCTAATAAAAGTAAAAAGAAATGGAAGATTGTCAACTCAATCTTAAACAGGAACACACGACTATGCCAAATATCCAGAATTTTAAATGACGGAGTCGAGCTGAATTCCTCTGCCGATATGGCTGATGCTTTAGTAGTTTTTTCTTTCCTAACAATTTACCTTCCCCTACACAGACCATCAGCATGAACCGTCTACCTCATTCACACTCTTTATTTCCTATAACCCCAGAAGAAATAACTGCAGTTATAAATAATCTAAAAGTGACAAGGGCTGGAAGTGATGAGGTCCACCCTGCTAAAATTAAATTAATTGTGCACTTAATTTCAGATATACTTTCATTTATTGTTAATTTAATATTTAAGACTGCTTTATTTCCTTCCGAACTCAAGCGTGGCAAAATCACCCCAGTTTTTAAAAAAGGCGATAGCTCAATATTAAATAATTACAGACCTATTTGCATTCTACAATTTTTTGGGAAGGTTATTGAAAAACTAATTAAAATATGGTTAATGCAATACCTTTCTAAATTTAATATTCTCTTCATCCCTGTTTAGTTTTCGCCACAGATATTCCACAGAGCTGGCACTCATTCATCGTACTGATCAACTAAAAAAATTATTCGACGAAGGATTTCTCGTCGCCTCCGTTTTTATTGACCTAACGCAAGCATTTGATACCATAAATCATAATATCCTTTTTTCTAAGCTCGAAGCAATCGGCATTTGTGGGCCTGCTCTCTCACTGCTAAAAAGCTACTTATATAACAGAGTTCAAGTTGTTTCCATTTCCAACGCTTATTCTCGACAGCGAATTACTAAAGTTGGTGTGCCCCAGGGATCTATCCTGGGGCCACTTCCGTCTTTTGTTTATATTAAGAATTTACCTAACTGGGGGGGCCTTTCCTCCACAAAATGCATTCTGTACGCAGATGACACCACTATATTCAGCTTTTATAAAGATATCTCATCTCTCGTTAATTAGTTAAATGCTGATTTAGAAAATATCCTAAGGTGGTGTAATGTTAACATGTTATCAATTAATGTAACTAAGACTAAATTTGTTGTATTCTCTTCTCATCAGCGAAACATACCATCCATTCGACCTATCACTTTCGGTTCTCACCGCCTTCCTCCAAGTTCATGTTCATCTTTCCTTGGTATTCTACTTGATTGCAATTTGAAATATCCCAATCATATTGCTCACATAAAAAAGAAGATAGCTTATGGCGTACGCATCTTAATGAAAACGCGCCCTTACTTCACACGTGCCACATTACTCGCCCTTTACCACTCTTTTGTCCACTCTCACATTACCTATGGCATAATATGTTGAGGAAACACATATAATACTCATATTGAGTCTCTCCATACAGTTCAGAACCGAGCCTAAAGAATAATTACTTACAGCCCACGCTTTTCTAATGCCACTTCACTACTACGTGAGAACAACATCCTTACCATATCTGGACTCACTAATTACAACCTAGGTATTTTTTTCTACAGATTTGTGAATAATAGGCTACCATCAACCCCACTTTCGCCTTCTAACCTGATCATTCATAGTACCACCAGATTTGCTTTGGATAACAATTTTCTTTTACCAAGAATCCGCACTAACTATGGTAAACAGACTGTAGAATTCACTTCCATATCAATATCGAACACCCTTCCTTTCACCATGAAAAACGCAAGATCTTTATCACATTTTAAAAGAGAACTAAAAATGCATTTTTTTATTGACGGATTAACGACAAGGTATACTGTAGTCGGTCTTTGTTCCCGCTTTTCTCTTTTTTTTCTTTCCTCTCTCTTTTTTTTTCTTTTGTTGTTGTAAATGAACTGTTCGTATTTTGTTCCCGCACAATATTGCTGCAACCATAAGACATGCTAAGCCTTGTTATTTTCTGTAATCAATCCTGTATTTTGATGAGTATCCGTTCTTTTCTTGTCGCTTGTATACTTCCTTATTTATGCTGTCGTTGCTTTTAGATGTTAACTACAATAAGTGTTCTTGTACAGGAGGTCCCGATACAGTCTTTGAGGACGGGACCTCCTTCTGCATACTAAATACTTGTAATATAACCCAACTTCTAATAATAAAAAGCATTCTGAAAAAAAAAATTCTGAATTCTGAATATGGCAATATTTGTGTCAGATATGTCTTATTTGAATTATGTCAATTGTAGGAGTGCTACAGACGTCAATGTTTACGTTCATAATTCGAAGTCTATGGTGGGTTTTGTGGCATGGTATTGGTATTGATCTTCAGTCAGGTGTTCGCAACCATCATTCATGTATTCCCGTGATACCTCCCAGGAGGTTTTTTGGCTATGTACGTCATAGGTGATGCTTCTGTGCAGCGTAAAGCCCAAGTACTCTTTTAAACATTTTGGCATTTAGAAAGAGATACAAGGCAATAAGAGCACATATACACAAGTGACAATGTCGAGTATGAGCACTGTTCTACCTCTACTGTACATTTTGGGGGGGGGGGGGGGTGTTTCTGCTGCTAGTTACAGACAGTATCGTAACAATTGGAGAAAAATTTCCCTTGCTTGCAACTGTATAATGCTCCTTCGTTTTATGGTGCTTTAACGCGTACTTTACTATTGAACCTGCTAGGTATCACAGATACTCATGTACTACAAAAACAATTCTGGAAGGGAGTCTGCAAAAACTTATATTACGATTTCAGTTATAAGGAGACTGCAGGTGCATTTATGGTGTCACCCGCACCTTCACCGTGAGGTTCTGTATTATATCCTAGGGCGATAAAAGCGTCGTTGCATGCCGTATGCTGTAAGTGCAAGAGAAAGCGTGCGATGGTGAGCAGGAGAACGCGGTTGAATCTCGCGTGCGCCAGCGAGGAACGCGGGCCGAAAGCGTGTCCTCTAACGCCCCGCCCGAATCACGGAAGTCAGGCAAGTGACGGGCGCGTTCTTGCACGGCGCCTTCTAGGGCGGCTCGATGTCATCCTTGTCTGCCACTTCTTACAGGGTGGACACACAGAAAGGGCTTCTCTCCACGTCTCATTCCGAAGCCTCGGACTCCTAGCGGTCTCGGCAACCCAGCTGCGGTTTCCCAGCCGGCATTACCGCACCGCCTTCAAGCACCTCCTTACGTTCCTGGAGAACCACAGGGCTCTAGTGTAAATTGTGAGTACGCCGCAGTGCTACCGCTTACAACGGTACCTTATGGCACGGGACTCTGCAATCGCCTCGACCTTTTCTTTCTTGTGCTTTTATCTTTCTTCTTTATGTCTCTTCCACAACCATAGGAGGCTGAGTCGTGCTCCCTAGTGGGCTGCAGAAGATAGTGCCTCTTCCTCTTCACAATCACACTTTCTCAACCATATGGTCTGATCGCGCGTTGGACTCGCGAATGGCGGACACCGAGGTAAACCCCTTAGGTGGACGCTATAGGACGGATCAAGCTACAGAACAGGTATTCGGCTTTAACTGAGGCAGATGACCTTAGTGTTGAGGATATGAACGACAATCTTATGGGCATAATTGGGGAATGTGCAGTAGAAGTCGGTGGTAACTCCGTTAGACAGGATGCCAGTAAGCTATCTGAGCAAGGAACGCCAATGTATTAAAGCCTCTAACCCTACAGCTAGAAAAGAACTGGCAGAACTTTCCACGTTAATCAACAAGTGCAAGACAGCTGGCATAGGAAGTATAATATGGATAAAATTGAACATGCTCTTAGGAACGGAGGAACCCGAAAAGCAGTGAAGAAGAAACAAGGAATAGGCAAGAATCAGATGTATGAGTTAAGAGACAATGCCGGCAATATCGTTACTAATATGGATGAGATCGTTCAAGTGGCTGAGGAGTTCTATAGAGAGTTAAACAGTACCACTGGCACCCACGACGATAATGGAAGAGAGAATAGAAAAATTGGAAATCCCACAAGTAACGCCGGAAGAAGTAAAGAAAGCCTTGCGGGCTATGCAAAGGGGGAAAGCAGCTGGGGAGGATCAGGTAACAGCAGATTTGTTCAAGGATGGCGGGCAGATTGTTTTAGAAAAGCTTGCAACCCTTTATACGCAATGCCTCATGACTTCGACCTTACCGGAATCTTGGAAGAACGCTAACGTTATCCTAATCCAAAATACACGGGACGCAAAAGGATTGAAAAATTATAGACCAATCAGCTTACTGCCCGTTGCCTATATAGTATTCATTAAGGTAATCGCAAATAGAATCACGAACACCTTAGACTTTTGTCAACCAAATGACCAGGCAGGATTCCGTAAAGGCTACTCAACAGTCGACCATATTCACACTGTCAGTCAGGTGATAAAGAAATGTGGGCAATATAACCAACCCTTACAGATAACTTTCATTGATTACGAGAAAGCGTTTGATTCAGTCGAAACCTCAGCAGCCATGGAGGCATTATGGAATCAGGGTGTAGACGAGCCGTATGTAAGAATAGTGAAAGATATCTATAGCAGCTCCACAGCCATCGTAGTCCTCCATAACGAAAGCAAAAAATCCCCATAAAGAAAGGCGTCACACAGGAAGATACGATTTCCCCAATGCCACTCAGAGCGTGTTTACGGGATGTTTTCAGAGACCTGGATTGGGAAAAATTTGGTATAAAGGCTAATGGAGAATACCTTAGTAACTTGCGATTCGCTGATGATATTGCCTTGCTTAGTAACTCAACGGACCAAATGCAATGCATGCTCACTGACCTGGAGAGGGAAAGCAGAAGGGCGGGTCTAAAAATTAATCTCCAGAAAACTACAATAATGTTTAACAGTCTCGGAAGAGAACAACAGCTTACGATAGGTAGAGAGGAACTGGAAGTGGAAAGGGAATAGATCTACTTCGGAGAGATAGTGAACGCAGATCCGGATCATAAGACTGAAATAATCAGAAGAATAAGAATGGGCTGGGGTGCGTTTGGCAGGCATTCTCAGATCATGAACAGCAGGTTGTCATTATTCCTGAAGAGAAATGCGTATAACGGCTGTGTCTTACCAGTACTCACCTACGGGGCAGAAACCTGGAGGCTTACAAAAAGAGTTCTACCTAAATTGAGGACGACGAAAAGGGCTATGGAAAGAAGAATGATGGCTGTAACGTTTAGGGATAAGAAAAGAGCAGATTCGGTGAGGGAACAAACGCGAGTTAATGATAGAGTAGTTGAAATCAAGAAAAAGATATGGGCATGGGCAGGACATGTAATGAGGAGGGAAGATATACGATGGTCATTAAGGGTTTCGGACTGGATTTCAAGGGAAGGGAAACGTAGCGGCGGATGGCAGAAATTTAGGTGGGCGGATGAGATTAAGAATTTTGCAGGAACAACATGGCCACAATTAGTACATGAACGGGGTAGTTTGAGAAGTATGGGAAAGGCCTTTGGCCGGCAGTGGGCGTAACCAGGCTGGTGATGATGATGATAATGATAATGTAGGGACGCAGTGCAGGCGCTGGTGTGTCGTGAAAGCAATCTGCGACGTTACCAAATTGCGCGCACGAGCTAGCGTCATATTTAAAGCGATTTGTGTTGTTTGCAGTGTGCGCGTAGTGCCAGTGGCTTCATATGAGTGGTATTTTCCAATTTTTGTTCGGGTCGAAGCGACAGATGCACGAAGGTCCATTCACTTGCTGCTGCTGCAATTCTTCACTCCAGCATTTTGACAGCCTGTTCTCGCGCTCATCGAGCGAGATGTGTTCAAGTATTACTGAAGGGATACCTTGTTAAGTAATTATTTATAACACGTACACGGGCTAGTTGGTGTGAATTTATGATAAAATATGTAAGCGTAATTGAACAAGGACGCAGAAATCAGCAGTCTCATCAACACAACAAAAAATGAATAGAGAATCTGCCCACACTCACACACACGCACACGAACGCACACACCCTCACAGACACACACCAGCACAAACGCACACTTCACATAGGTAACTATACTCCAGGCCAATGCACTGGCACCGACAGGGAAATGAGCTTCTCTTTTCCACCTACGCCATCCCTTGCAGTGGTCCATTCTAGTAAAGCCACAATAGAACAGTGGAAAAACGAGTGTCTTGCGGTGCCTCCAGTGTGAATCCAGTACGGTTTCTCACGTTGGATTACATTGGAGACTGTGATGCTCAATAGCCACTCAGAATCAGAGGTGGTCGCACGAAAATACATTGACCGCACTGTGAGGCTCAGAGGAACAAATTTTAGCTTCTACCTGGGACCCGTGCCGAGACTGATACGTCCCTTACGAAAATATTGTTCCAGGCCTCATATAGCAGTTCAATATATGGTTATTTACAAAATTGGCTTGATGTAGCCACATGTACTACATAAAGCCAATATATGGCCATTTATCTCCAATTTCATTAGCGCCGACATATGGGCGACCTAAATGTCATAAATGACCATATCTGGTTCATTTGTATATGTACATATGTTCATATGGCGCTCTCATATTGTCACGTGGTGGTGACGTTCAAGAACACAGTAGCAATACTGTGAAGAACAAACCTAACTTTTATTGGGCGAACCTGTGCCCACAAAAACAGGCTACACTTATAGCACAACGATAGTGGCGAACACTGTCGGCGATCGTCGAAAATCTGATCAGCGGGTCAAGCGCGTCGGCTTTTATAGAGCCGACATCGAATGTTCCAGACTAATCGTTGGGACCCGCATGCCTTCCACAAAGTTCTACAACATTCGAGTCACGCGATGAAATCATATAACACAAGGTTCGGCGACAACAGACAGCCGGGTAGAAGCATCGATAACTTTCCAGAAACGTCGGATACATGCAGGCGCGTCCCTCGCTGTGCGATTACAATTGTTAAGCGACGAAACGTGGTCGGCCGATAAAGATAAGCACACGTGTCAATACCCCCCTCTTAAAAAGCATCGACCCGATGCTGCAAACAAACGAAGTTAATAAACAAAAGCACTCGTAGCGAAGAAAAGAACAAATAACAAAGTTCGTCAGCGTCCGTAAAAGGGTTTAAGGCGCACGACGTGAACCACTTCAGATCGTGCGCGGCGCCGCTGTGAATGCGAAATGCCGTCTGGCACGACCTCATAGTCCAGAGCGCCAATACGTCGGATGACCTTGTAGGGCCCGAAATAGCGTCGGAGTAGTTTCTCACTGAGTCCTCGTCGGCGTATCGGGGTCCAGACCCAAACACGGTCGCCAGGCTGGTACTCGACGAAGCGTCGTCGGAGGTTGTAGTGTCGGCTGTCGGTCCTCTGCTGGCTCTTGATTCGCAGGCGGGCGAGCTGTCGGGCTTCTTCGGCGCGCTGGAGATAGTTAGCGACGTCAACATTCTCTTCGTCAGTGACGTGGGGCAGCATGGCGTCGAGCGTCGTTGTCGGGTTCCTGCCGTAAATCAGCTTAAACGGCGTGATCTGTGTTGTTTCTTGCACCGCCGTGTTGTACGCAAAGGTTACGGACGGCAGGATCGCGTCCCACGTCTTGTGTTCGACGTCGACGTACATTGCTAGCATGTCGGCGAGGGTCTTGTTCAGGCGCTCCGTGAGACCATTCGTCTGCGGATGGTAGGCAGTTGTCCTCCTGTGGCTTGTCTGGCTGTACTGCAGAATGGCTTGGGTGAGCTCTGCTGTAAAAGCCGTTCCTCTGTCGGTTATAAGGACTTCTGGGGCACCATGTCGCAGCACGATGTTCTCGACGAAAAACTTCGCCACTTCGGCTGCGCTGCCTTTTGGTAGAGCTTTAGTTTCAGCAAAGCGGGTGAGATAGTCCGTCGCCACGACGATCCACTTATTCCCGGATGTTGATATCGGAAACGGCCCCAACAAATCCCTCCCAATCTGCTGGAATGGTCGGCGAGGAGGTTCGATCGGCTGTAGTAAGCCTGCTGGCCTTGTCGGTGGTGTCTTGCGTCGTTGACAGTCTCGGCATGTCTTGACGTAACGGGCGACGTCGGCGGTCAGACGCGGCCAGTAATACCTTTCCTGTATTCTCGACAGCGTCCGGGAGAATCCGAGGTGCCCAGAGGTTGGATCGTCGTGTAGGGCATGCAGTATTTCTGGACGCAGCGCTGACGGTACAACAAGAAGGTAGCTGGCGCGGACTGGTGAGAAGTTCTTCTTCACGAGCAGGTTGTTTTGTAGCGTGAACGACGACAACCCGCGCTTAAATGCCCTAGGGGCAACGTCGGTGTTTCCTTCCAAATACTCGACGAGGCCTTTTAGCTCCGGGTCAGCTCGTTGCTGTTTAGTGAAGTCTTCCGCGCTTATTATCCCAAGGAAGGCGTCGTCGTCCTCGTCGTCTTGCGGCGGGGGATCGATGGGGGCGCGCGATAAGCAGTCGGCGTCGGAGTGTTTTCTTCCGGACTTGTATATTACCGTGACGTCATATTCTTGTAGTCTGAGGCTCCACCGCGCCAGCCGTCCTGAAGGGTCCTTTAAGTTAGCTAGCAAACACAATGCATGATGGTCACTGACGACTTTGAATGGCCTGTCATAGAGGTAAGGGCGGAATTTAGCTATTGCCCAAATGATGGCGAGGCATTCCTTTTCAGTCGTAGAATAGTTGCTTTCCGCTTTTGACAGCGACCGGCTAGCATACGATATCACCCTTTCAAGTCCTTCTTTCCTCTGGACTAGGACGGCACCGAGGCCTAGGCTACTGGCGTCAGTGTGGATTTCGGTATCGGCGTCCTCGTCGAAGTGTGCAAGTACCGGCGGCGACTGCATGCGTTGTTTGAGTTCTTGAAATGCCTTGGCCTGCGGCGTTTCCCACTTGAACGCGACATCACATTTGGTTAGATGTGTTAGCGGCTCCGCGATGCGTGAGAAGTCCTTGACAAAGCGCCTATAGTAGGCACACATGCCAAGGAATCTGCGCACTGCCTTCTTGTCGGTTGGCTGCGGGAACTTTGCGATGGCAGCTGTCTTCTGTGGGTCGGGGCGTACTCCTGATTTGCTGATCACGTGGCCTAGGAACAAAAGCTCATCGTAAGCGAAGCGGCACTTTTACGGCTTCAGAGTGAGCCCTGATGACTTGATGGCTTCTAACACTGTCGGAAGCCGCCTAAGGTGATCGTCGAAATTTCCGGCGAAGACAACGACGTCATCCAGGTAAACAAGGCACGTCTGCCACTTCAGTCCGGCTAACACCGTGTCCATGACGCGCTGAAACGTTGCAGGTGCCGAGCACAGTCCGAATGGCATGACCTTGAACTGGTAGAGGCCGTCCGGCGTGATGAAGGCAGTCTTTTCGCGATCTCTCTCGTCGACTTCTATTTGCCAGTAGCCAGACTTGAGGTCCATCGACGAGAAGTATTTAGCGTTGCAGAGCCGATCCAATGCGTCGTCTATCCGTGGAAGGGGGTACACATCCTTCTTCGTGATCTTGTTCAGTCGACGATAGTCGACGCAGAAGCGTAGGGTTCCGTCCTTTTTCTTTACCAGGACTACAGGAGAGGCCCACGGGCTTTTCGACGGCTGGATGATGTCGTCGCGCAGCATTCCGTCGACTTGTTGCCTAATAGCTTCACGGTCTCGCGTCGAAACTCGGTAAGGGCTCTGGCGGAGTGGTCGAGCGCTCTCTTCGGTTATTATGCGTTGCTTTGCAACTGGTGTTTGTCGAATCATCGATGACGTCGAAAAGCAGTCTTTGTATCGTCGGAGAAGACTTCTGATCTGTTGCTGCTTACTCACAGGAAGACTTGGATTCACGTCGAAGTCTGGTTCGGGGACAATGCTCATCGGTGTAGATGCGGCTGAATCCGAGAGGACAAAGGCATTGCTGGTTTCCACAATTTCCTCGATGTATGCGATTGTCGTGCCCTTGTTGATGTGCTTGAACTCTTGGCTGAAGTTGGTTAGCATAACTTCCACTTGCCCTCCGTGGAGTCGAGCGATCCCTCTTGCGACGCAACTTTCACGGTCGAGCAGTAGATGTTGGTCGCCCTCGATGACGCCTTCTACGTCAGCGGGTGTTTCAGTGCCGACGGAAATAATAATGCTGGCGCGCGGCGGGATGCTCACTTGATCTTCGAGCACACTCAAGGCGTGGTGACTACGACAGCTCTCCGGCGGTATCGCTTGATCTTGTGACAGCGTTATCGATTTCGACTTCAGGTCGATGACTGCGCCATGTTGATTCAGGAAGTCCATGCCGAGAATGACGTCTCGTGAACACTGTTGGAGGACAACGAAGGTGGCAGGGTAAGTCCGGTCATGAACGGTAATTCTTGCCGTGCAGATCCCAGTCGGCGTAATCAGGTGTCCTCCAGCGGTGCGTATTTGAGGGCCTTCCCATGCAGTCTTAACTTTCCGCAACTGGGCGGCGATGGGTCCACTCATGACGGAGTAATCGGCTCCTGTGTCTACTAAGGCGGTGACCGTGGCCGTCGAGAAGCACGTCGAGGTCGGTGGTTCTTTGTCTTGCGTTACAGTTAGGTCTCGGCGTCGGATCACGGCTGCGTCGTGTTGAACTGAAGCTGGAACGTCGCGTCGTCAAGTCGTCTTTCGTCGGTGTAGTCTTGGCTTCCTGACTTCGTCGGGACGGCAGCGTGTCGTCATTAGGTCGTCGAGATGGTTTCTTCGTCGTCTTCGTCGGCGGCGGAGGATCTTCGTCAGTTCGACGAACAGCAACCGCACCTCCATCGGTTGCTGCTTTTAGTTTTCCGGATACGGGCTCGCTGACCGGCCCCGGGCTGGGCCAGTGTATGGTCGGCGCTGCGGCGACAGGTAGCGGCCTGGTGACGGCGAACGGGACGGTCGTCGAGGGCTCCACTAAGTAGCGGCGAGGTAGTCGGCGATGTCACGAGGGCGTTCACCTTCCCTCGGGCGCTGTGCGTTGACGGCGAAGCCTCGCAGTCCCATCTCCCGGTATGGGCATCGGCGATACACATGGCCGGCTTCTCCGCAGTGATAGCAGAGCGGGCGGTGGTCGGGGGCGCGCCAAATGTCCGTCTTCCTCGCGTAGGTACGCTGGGCGACGGGTGCGCGTGCTGGCGGCGGCGGCGGCGGACGACGAAATTGTGTCGTTGCAGGGCCCTGGCGTGGTCGCGGAGGGGGACCTTGACGGCGTGCGACGGCGGCGTATGTCATCGCTTCTGGCTGGGGCTGCGGTAATTGTGGTTGCAGCTCGGGAACTCCAAGCGATCGGTGCACCTCTTCTTTGACGATGTCGGCGATCGAAGCCACTTCGGGCTGCGACGAAGGCAGGACCTTGCGCAGTTCTTCGCTCACAATGGCCCTGATGGTCTCCTGAAGGTCGCCGGAATCCAATCCTTGGATGGCGTACTGCGGCGTGAGCCCCTGGCGGTTATATTGCCGAGTGCGCATCTCCAGAGTTTTCTCGATCGTCGATGCCTCTGCCGAAAACTCAGCTACGGTCTTCGGCGGGTTACGAATAAGTCCTGCGAAAAGTTCTTGCTTGACGCCCCGCATCAGGAAGCGGACTTTTTTCTCTTCTGACATTTCCGGGTCGGCGTGCCGGAAAAGACGGGTCATCTCTTCCGTGAAGATCGCGATCGTCTCGTTTGGCAGCTGCACTCTGGTTTCTAGTAGTGCTTGGGCTCGCTCTTTTCGCACGACGCTTGTGAACGTGTGCAAGAAGCCGCTTCGGAAAAGGTCCTACGTCGTCAAGGTGGCTTCCCGATTCTCGAACCACGTCCTGGCGGCGTCTTCCAATGCGAAATAGACATGCCCAAGCTTGTCGTCGCTGTCCCAACTGTTAAACTTAGCGACCCTCTCATACGTTTCGAGCCAGGTTTCCGGGTCCTCGAATGTTGATCCGCGGAACGTCGGAGGTTCCCTGGGCTGCTGCAGCACGATGGGGGACGCTGGGGCTGCCATTGGGGTTGCCTTGTCCACAATCTTCTTGGTCTTCTCAGGTAGAAGTCCGTGCTCCGGGGGCAGCTGTTGAAGACGGCGGCTTGCTCGATGCTCCGGGACTACGTTGGTGTTCTCTTTGCGGTCCGGGCTTGGATCACGGCTTGTCGGGGGCGTCCGGTACATGAACTAAAAGCACCTCCACCAGATGTCACGTGGTGGTGACGTTCAAGAACACAGTAGCAATACTGTGAAGAACAAACCTAACTTTTATTGGGCGAACCTGTGCCCACAAAAACAGGCTACACTTATAGCACAACGATAGTGGCGAACACTGTCGGCGATCGTAGAAAATCTGATCAGCGGGTCAAGCGCGTCGGCTTTTATAGAGCCGACATCGAATGTTCCAGACTAATCGTTGGGACCCACATGCCTTCCACAAAGTTCTACAACATTCGAGTCACGCGATGAAATCAGATAACACAAGGTTCGGCGACAACAGACAGCCGGGTAGAAGCATCGATAACTTTCCAGAAACGTCGGATACATGCAGGCGCGTCCCTCGCTGTGCGATTACAATTGTTAAGCGGCGAAACGTTGTCGGCCGATAAAGATAAGCACACGTGTCAATATGCTCATATCTGAAATGTTAAAGTCACTGGCACTGAAATTTAAACCATATTCTATTGTTTTATTGAGTGTCAATAATGCTGCATCACGATAAAAAGACAATTTCACAGCTGTGATCAGAATTAGGTGGAACAGCGCTGATGTGAAAAATGCACATGTGAATGCTGAAATCTGACGGTTAATTGGCTTGCCCATTAAGTGATATAACGAATGGAATGCGATTGTTTGCAACGGCAATTACATCCGAACAGCTATGTTGTGTTTCAACCTACACATTCAAGGTACCAAGGGAATAATCTTGTTTCTTGTGCTCCATCTGGCCGGCATCCTGTTAATGAAGGGCACAGAAGGAAGCTCTTGTCGTAATGCAGCATATTGTCAAGAGTGTTTCCACACACCGGTACATACACAAGACGAACGTGCGGGCAGACAAATATTTATTGGAGCGAACTTGATCCCCGTATAGTTATATAACCAAAAGTAACTACCCCAGCAACAGCAACATACACGAAATCGGGCGTCGATAGACAAAACAGAGGCGATCACGTATGTGTGGACATTATTATAAGACTGTCAAGAAACAAGCGCCAAACTTTCGCGACAGATTGCACAAATTCCATGCGAGACCCAATCGGCCCGTTGTAGCTACGAAACATTTATCGCTGTAGGTTTCAGAAAGTGCGTACACTCGAAACAGCCGTTGTCCGTAAGCCACGGGCACAGGTGCACAGCCGAGAAGCCACGTGGTAATATTAACTGAAAAGGCGAGCGTCCATTCCATTTTTTGCAAAACTACATTTGGCGCTTCGTTTAGCAAGAAGTAAGCACCGAACCTTCTGCTCTTGCCTGGCTGCCTATTTCTGTTGGTTCGGATTTGGCGTCCCCTGCCGTTATTATGGTTTTACGGTTAGCGAGGAACTCTTGCACGTAGTGAACGATTTCCACCTGAGCCGGAGAAGAACGCCCCGCCGGGCTTCGCGTGTGACAGAAGAGGGCGCGCTTTATCCTCGCCTTCCTCACTCACGCATGTGAGATTGAGCCGCCTTTGCCGGTTCAACCTGACGTCCTTCAAATCGTGCATACAGGGCACGGTGCGCGGTGATGATATTATCGCTCTGGCAGTTTATACGGAGCATCACGGTGGCGCCAAAAATGTGCCATGAGTGCATATGCAATTGGCTGACACAACGAAAAAGTTACTTTATGCAGGAATCTGGATATTACCTCGAGCTACTCATTTATTTCCAGTTGAATGGAAATAAAAATATTTGCCACAATGCGCTTTTGTGGCCTTCAGTACTACGGCACACTGAATAAAAAAAAAAAAAACATTTCGTAAATTTGTCCTTGCCCGACGACTGTTGATGATTTTTTTTCCAGTTTACTTATAGCTTTTTTTTTTTCAAACAAATAGCAGTTCAGTTCATGTACATTGTCATGTACGTAATGTCTAAAATTGTCAGAAAAATATCAAATATTAGATATTCCACGATATACAGCGGATCCTGTTTATAATAACCTATCATTCTTTTGTTTGTATACAGAAACTATTCTTCTATAACGCTATAATTCGAGGCTTGAAAAATCGGTTCTAGAAACTTACGCAAGATGGAGGAAGATTACATCCCCTCGCATACATCCCCTTGTATGCATGCTACATATGTGAATAATTGGGTCAAATATGTCTTATTTGAAATAAGTCATACATATGAGTGCTACAGACGTCAATTTTTACTTTCATAATCATATGTCTATGGTAGGTCTTGTCGCATGTTATTGGTATTGATCTTCAGTCAAGTGCAAGTTCACAACCATCATTCATGTTATCCCTTGAGACTTCACAAGAAGTTTTCTCGCAATGTACGTCATAGGTGATGCATTTTTGCAGCCTAAGGCCCAAGTACTCTTTTCAACAGTTTAAATATTCGAAAGACAAACAAGGTAACAAGGGCACATATAAACAAGGGAGAATATCGAGTATGTGCACTGTTTTACCTCTACTGTACACTTTTTGGAGAGTTTTGAGGCTGCTATTTACAGAGAATATCGCACCAAATGGACTAGAATTTGCCTTGCTTGCATTTATATAATTAAACTTCATTTTATTGCTTTTTAACTGCACACTTTACTTGTGAACTCGTTAGGCATCACAAACACTCGTGTACCAAAAACACAATTATGGAAGGGAGCCTGCAGAAAGGGTTATAACGATCGCAATTAAATGGACACTGGAGGTGCTTCTCTGGCGTCGCCATTGCCGTGAGGTTCTATATAAAGTCCTAGGGCGATAAAACCGTAGTCGTGCGCCCTATGCGGTATGTGCGAGTTAAAGCATGCGATGGTGAGCAAGGGAAGGCGATTCCATCTCGCGTGCGCGAGCGAGGAACGCGGGCCGGAAGCGCGTCCTCTCCCGTCGTGCCCGAATCCCTGAAGCCAGGCGAGTGACGGGCGTGCTCTTGCACGGCGCCTCATAGGGCGCCGCGATGTCATCCTCCTCTTCCCCTCCGTACAGAGTCGTGACACGTCTCTCCAGGTCTCATTCACACGCCTCGGACTCCCCGGGGTCTCGGCATCCATGCGGCGGTTTCCCGGCCGGCACCACGGCTCCGCCTTCAGGCGCCTTCTTACGTTCCTGGAGGACACAGTGCTGTCGTGTAAATTGTGAATGTGCCGCAATGCTACCGCTAACAGCGGAACACTATGGTACGGGACTCTGCAATGGTCCCGACCTTCTCTCTCTTCCCATTTTTTCTTTCTTCGTGATGTCTCCTGCACTACCCCAAGGGGCTGAATCGGGCTCCCTAGTGGGCTGCAGAAGATAGCGCCTCTTCCTCTTCACAATCACACTTTCTCATCCGCATGGTCTACTCCAGCGTTCGACTCGCGAATGGCGGACACCGAAGTGAGCGCCTTTGGTGAACGCTGTAGGGACGCATTGCCGGCGCTGGTGTGTCTTGAAAGCGATCGGCGACGTTGCCAAACTGCGCGGCCGAGCTGGCGTCATATTCAAAGCGATTTTTGGTGTTTGCAGAGTGCGCGTAGTTCCAGTGGCTTCGTAGGAGTGGTATTTTCGAAGTTTTGTTCGGGTTGAAGCGACAGATGCAGGAAGGTCCATTCGCTTGCTGCTGCTGCAATTCTTCACTCCAGCATTTTCACAGCGTGTTCTTGCGCTCATCGAGCGAGATCTGTTCACGTTTAGCTGCGCGTGCGGGATACCGTGTTTCGTAATTATTTATAACACGTTCGCGGGCTAGTTGGTGTGATATTATGATACATTGTTTAGGCGCAACTGAACAAGGACGTAGAAATAGGCAGACACATAAAGACAGCACTGTCTATGTGTGTTTGTTTCATTCCACGTCCTCGTCCCGTCACGCTTCCACATTCTATCATTGATAATTTAGTTAGTAAGCGAATCTTTGCATGTTTATACGGCCGATAAAACTAATATTCTTACGTCGTGCAGCTAACCACTAATTTGATATCGCAGTCGGTGTTTCACCTTTCGGTTAAACTGATAATTTTTCAAGACAATCTTCGCGCTCTTTGTTTTTTATTGCTTCATTGGGATCGTATACCCCATTCGTTTTTCGATTTGCTTTGCTGTCCACAATCGCTGCTACTAGGAGACTGCTGGCTATGGCTTTTTTTTTTTTTTCAATTTATAGAAATATGAGCGAATGATGCACTCTCTTGAAAATTTATCTTTATTGCCGTTTCGTAAACCTTGACGCCTATTGACCGTGTTGCTTTCATACAACGGCCAAAAAACTGAACGGCGTTACAATACACCCTATTATGCGAGGCTCCAGATTGTGTTGGTCTCTTTAATGAATAAAATGGAAAGAGTGTTACGCACATTTGACAAGGAGGAAAATTAAAAAACATCCAGCAGCACAAATCCTAAACCTGGGTAACTTCTTCCGAAATCAAATACGCAATTTCTTGCAAGTAATAATGCGCGTGTATTTCATGTTACCTTTCCGCGGTTGAGTACAGTTATGCAGAAAAATATAATAAAGGGCAGAAGCTCTAGACTTTTTCAAAGCGCATAGCTTCCTTTCACTTTATGATTATTTTTGGAGTGGGTGGTAAGTGGGTCGGTGATCACTGATCCGTGGAGGGACTCAGCCAAGGAAACGTTTGTTTGCTGACTCTCTATTGCCCTGTCTCACTCCTTCTATGTATATAACTGGAGCTTACTTGCTCGCTTTTTTGCTTGCTTTCACACTGTTCCTCACTATTTTGGGGCTATTATTCGTTCAGTTTGCTTAGTTTTCACTGACAATCATCGTTTGTGGTAAAGCTTTTTCTTGTAGGGTAATTCAGAATAAATAAAGAAACCTTCGGAAAAGGCACGATAGTAAGAGTTTATCTTAGCAGCACTCATCATATCGACATATTTTATTTCGCCTGAAGGAGATATGGGTCAAGTGGCGCAAGATGAGCTCAAAAATAATATTGAGATAACAGTAATAATAATAAATAATAAATGGTAATAATGGTAAAATAAAGAACAGTAAATAATACTAACTGTAATAATAGTAATAATAGGTACCGCTGAAAGAATTGTGTGCGTGCTATCTCACCACGATAGCGGCAGTATAATACGGAAGTTACTAGCGTGCCATCACACCCAGTTATCTCGTACATCCAATTTGTTTTCAAAAGCTACAACCTTAAGCTTCTATCTAACTGGCAGAGCTTGTGCTACCAGTTTTGTTTTGCTGACTCTCAATAGTATCAAGCGCGGAAATATGTCTTGTGAGCTTCATATATATCGTTGGCGGCATAACATTTGGTTAAGGCGTTTCTTTAGGACGTACTGAGTCGCCAAGAAAAACACAATGCCCGGTATTTACCTGCAAACCAGCTAGCATCTGTTAAAATGTCGTGCTTCAAAAGCGCAGTGGCATGCTCTTAAATGAGGGGCGTTCTAATATTGATGTGCACGTTTTATGCACATAAAAATGCACATAAAGCCTGCACATGTTCAGGTTTTATGGGCCTTTAGATATCTTTTAGAAAGAGAAAACGCAGAACTAGCTTCGAATTGGGGGGAATGTGTTCCTACTGCGGCACCTTATTTTATTAGAAGCAATTAAGCAGCTCACATGGGGTGTTATTGAATACATCTCTTGAAAGCAGTAGTCAGCAAAGTCCATCATTTGCAGCAATCTTTAGCAGATAATTGGCTGTGGATAAGGACAATGTTTTCTCCGTCTTCTTCAGGAGATATGTGACCTCCGTCACCGTTCGCGGCACGGACCTTGGAACCGATGCATAAGTGGTTTGAAATAATCAGTGAAGACGGCTCAGTTACGTAATGCAATCTTACGTTCTTTACCACGTCGTCAAATGCCGCAGCGCTACACGCATCACGGGTGGCGTAGCCCACGGGTTGCGCTCACAGCGCAGACGAATATAGTGAAGAATAAATAGCCAGTCACTCGATTTGCAGGGGGATGACAACGTTTGGCTAGATCATTGGATGCTGTAACACATTATCTACAAATGTCTTGCAATAATCGCAAGTAGAAAGAAATCTGTAACGACAATATTGCAATACTTATTCTCGTGCCTTGGTCTGAGAAATTGTAAGCATGTAATAACAGTCATTGAATAAAGTTTCCTGCTCAAGGTACAGAGGCGTCGTCTTCCCTTTGACAAATGGAAAATGAGTGTTATATGTAACAGCCGGGTGAGTTGCAACGGCTCATTCTACTGGTTATTAATTACGACAATCTCAAGATTCTGAAAGAGGAGATAGTTAATTTGCAACCTTTTCAATTTGGTGTTTTGCCTTATGTCGAACCTGAACTCGCTTGTTTTTTAGTTCAATGGAAAATTACCACAAATGAACATTTTCTGCATGTATAAGAATATATTTTCCAAAATGCTTTTATTTTTCCGGGAAAAGTGCAAACTCTTCAAAAATGTTTTCTTGTGCTTAAGCAGGCTGATTATCAAATTGAGTTCCAAAATATAAATACGTCGTCCATGACGTCTTTTCCACTTTTACATCGCGCATTAGAAGGATAATTCGCTCTTGCAGCTTCTGTGTAAAACAATACGTCGAATGCAACTTTTCCTATATGTGTGCATTGGCCTCAGAAGAATACATATCGCGGGAGGTGTAGCATCAATTATGTGTACACCCATGTCATGACAAGGGCTACTTGCGGATACATATATTTGGCTATCCCCAGGCATTGTTAGCACACTTGGGTCTCTAGATGTTCGTTGGCTTTTTATTTGCAGCGGTCATTATGTTTTCCATGCGCTTCTCTTTACCGAACTCTGCGTTTGGCAGTCGTTGAAAACTTAATTTCTTATAAGTGACATTGACGTCAATTTTTCTTTGAATGTGCGTCATCAGATAGGGTCTCTCTAGAACCATGAAGGTGAGCATCATGTCTAAGAATTTACCACAACAGACATGTCTGCATTGGCATCACCTAAATACGTGGCGGAGAAAGGATAGCATCCACTATATTAAAACTGCTGTCATACTCAAAAGACACCCTTTCATTGCATTAAAATTGATGAGGTCTACTTGTAGACATCCAGAAGTGCATTCCCTTGGTATATTCAATATACATGTATCCCTTGACAATAATAGTCCTCTTAGTCGCCACTCTCATAGTTTTTATTGATTAACTACCAGTCACCGACCGTTCTCTTTGGCAGTCAAGAAGAACAGCTTTATTCATAAGCAACATTCTATTCAATTGTTCTTTCAATGTGCGTCATCAGACATCGCCTTTCTAAAACCAAGTAGGTGCGCATAATTTCTGAGAAATTGCCACCGCAGACATCCGTGCATTGGCGTCACATGAATACCCACCTGGGCAGGGATACGGTTCATTCCCTTTAGACGCATGTCATGACGAGAGCTACTTGTAGATATCTAGAAGTGGCATTACTTTGGCATTTTCTATATAATTGTATACCTTGACGGCCATAGTCCGTTTAGCTGCCGCTGTCATCGTTCTTTTAGACAACTGCCAGTCACCGACCTTTATTTTTAGGAATAAACGAGCATATTTACTTATTTATTTATTTATTCAGTTTACCCTACAGGCTCGGAGGAGCATTGAGTAGGGGGGGTTACAGAAAAATGACAAATAATTAACGCAAAGAAGGGAACTGCATAGTAAGAGAAACAAATAAGTTTGTACATTGGAAAAAACGGAACACTGTTCAACATTGAAAAAAATACATACAAATTCAAGGAAATACAATGCAAAACAAAGTCCAACAACAATACAAAGGCGAATACAATACAAAGTCGTACAACAAAGTCAAGCGAACATGTGAAGTTCCAAATGTTCACGAAATTTCGCAGGATCTTTTATTGAGACAATATTATTTGGAAGGCTATTCCATAGTGCGATGGCGCGCGGTAATGCAGAGTTATTGAATGACTGTGTGTGGCCAAAAATGCGCCTGAAACTGAGATGATTATGAAGTCGAGTAGATGTGCGAGAAGGAGCTTCAAGCGACAAGCGGCTGGACCATGAGTTATAGTAGTATTTATGAAAGAGGCATAGGAGAGCAACAGAGCGGCGGGAATCAAAGTCCGGCAAGAGAACATCGCGTTTAATTTGGGTAATGCTAGATTGACGGCTGTAGTTAGAAGTTATAAAGCGGGCAGCACGATTTTGGATGGATTACAATTTATCTATTAGGTATTGTTGATGAGGGGACCAGATCGAAGAAGCGTATTCAAGTTGAGGGCGTACAAAAGTTTGGTAGGCCTGTTGACGGATTGTAGATGGCGAGAGGTGCAGATGACGACGTAAAAACCCTAAAGTTCTGTTAGCTTTAGCGCATATTTTCTCGATGTGAAAGCTCCAGGCTAGGTTAGTAGAAAAATGAACGCCAAGATATTTGTAAGTAGAGTCACGGGGAACTTCCGACGAGCAGATTTTGTAAGGAAACTTAGGATATGATTTCGTACGAGTGAAGGAAAGAACGCAGCATTTAGATGTGTTAAGTGTCATTTACCAACGGTCGCACCACTGATTAACTAGGAGAAGGTCATTTTGCAAAGTTAGGTGATCATTATGACAGTTAATCGTTCTGTAAATGACGCAATCATCCGCAAAAAGTCGTATGCAGGAGGAAATGTTGCTCTGTAAGTCATTTATAAAAATTAGGAAAACAAGAGGGCCTAGCACACTACCCTGGGGTACACCTGACGTTACAACAGACGTGGAGGAGCTAAAGTTATTCACAAATACAAACTGGTGCCGATTAGATAAGAAATTGCGAAGCCAAGATAATGTTAAAGAGTCAATCTTAAGAGCAGTTAATTTAGCTATTAGACGACAGTGAGCCACTCTGTCAAATGCTTTTGCATAGTCGAGAAAGATGCAATCAATCATTTTGCTGTTATTCATGCCATAATGTAAATCTGATGTAAATTCCAATAGTTGGGTGTCACAAGACAACGCTTTATGGAAACCATGTTGATTTTGAAAGAAAAAGTTATTAGATTCAAGATGGTGGGATAAATGGGAGGCAATGACGTGCTCGAGAAGCTTACAACAAATGCATGTTTGTGAAATGGGGCGGTAGTTACCAGGTGAGTGTCTGTTTCCATGTTTGAATATAGGAATAACTTTGGCTATCTACCAGTCAGCAGGTAGAAGACCTGTTGACAAAGACTGCTGAAAGATGTAGTACAATATCTGACTGGATATAGCTGACGTGTTCTTTAGAATTTTAGAATTAATATTGTCAATGCCACATGATGTAGACACCTTTAGATCGCGTATTAGTTTTGAAATGCCTTCAACACTAATATTTATAGGGGACATGAAGCGATAATGAAGGTCGGAGACGCAGGGAATGGAAGAGCAGTCTTCATTGGTGAACACAGAGCTAAAGAACGAATTGAAAGTTGAAGCACACTCAGATGCAGGGACAGGAACATTGTCAGCGTCATGTAATGTTACTGTATTACTGCCACGATGAGTAGAGATAGCTTGCCAAAACTTTCTAGGGTTAGTGTGTAGAAGTGAGGACAGATCTTTGGAAAAATACTTCTTTTTGGCTTCACATATTGCTAGGCAGTAAGATTTTAAACAATCCTTGTATTTAGACCATGCCGAGGGACACGATAGCCGTTTCGCAGAAGCGTATAACCTTTTCTTTTTATTTCGGAGTGATCTAAGTGATTTATTAAACCATGGGTTGCGTTTGTCATTAGATATAGTGAGTAGTGGCACATATTTGTCTACTAGGAGTGACATAATATTTCTAAATGAATTCCAATTCACTTCAACAGAGTTATTTGTAAATGATGGAAGAAACGTTTTCTGAAAGAAAACCTCAAGTTCATTGTTCATTTGTTCGTAATTTGCTTTGCTATAATCCCTTATAATCTTACGTTCAGCACCAGCGAATTTCAGTGGAATATAAATTGAGAACTGCAGTAGGTTATGGTCACTAAAGCCATCAAGTTGCATGACAGGGCTTATGCTATGTGGCTCTGTTGCGAGAATAAGATCTAATATGTTAGTACCGCGGGTAGGCTCAGAAACAATTTGCGTAAGGTTGAACTCTAAACACAGCTCAATAAAATCACCTGAATCAATGCTCGATGAAGACAAGCGAGACCAATTAATATCAGGGAAATTAAAATCCCCAAATAGGTATATTTTATTAGTGGGAAACTGTTCAAGGGCCCTGGTAATACTTTTATGAAGATCTGACACGAACAAGCGGTCAGCGGCAGGTGGGCGATAACAAACGCCCATCAGTAACTTCCCGTATAATGTAGGACAAGCCACCCAAACTACCTCAAGAGCAGTGTCAGTGTCAACGAGAAAAGAAGGAATAGTTTTATTGATAGCCACCAACACGCCGCCCCCCTTCTTATGTGAACGATCGTGGCGATAAATGGCGTACTGATTAGAAGTATGAAATAACTCGGAGTCACCTACATCTGCATAAAGCCAGGTCTCGGTTAAGCATACAACATCAGACATGCTATCTTCAAGATATGATTCAAGCATGACACGTTTTGGCAACAGACTGCGGATGTTGGTAAATGATACTGAAAGTGAAGGTGCACGTGTAGTTGATAGCCGCTGGACTTTAGCACCGCGCACATCGGCAACTAGCTATCGAGCAGGTACTACGGAATCAGAACAACTATCGTAAATATACGCGGTATTATCGATACGAAGTTTGTCAACATTCAATTTGTAGGGACAATTACGTTCTCTGGCAAATTGAAGCAATTTCTTACGTGCCTGTCGAGTAGCTAGCGAAAAATCTTCTCTAATAGAGATCCCAGTATTTTTCAGCTTATGTGCGCTAGTGAGAATTTCCTGCTTATCCTTAAAGAACGTAAACTTGGCAATGATTGGTCTTGATTTATTTGAAGCAAATTTTCCCAGCCGGTGCACACGTTCAAACTGAGAACCGGCAGTTGTGATATCCAACTTATCTGAGCATAGGGCAATAATTTTTCTTTCTGTAGTTGACCAACTCTCTTTATCCTCGTCCGGGATTCCAAAGAACAACAGATTGCACCGTCGCATTCTGTTCTCAGCTTCGTCACACCTTGACATTACTGCCAGAAGTTGATTAGCAAATGAGCCACTAGCATGATCAGAGCTGTTAGACAGTGATGTGGCATGTGAAACAAGCTTTGCCTCCAAAGTGACTGCTCTCTCGGTCAAGCTTTTAATTTCTTTATCGGTAGCATCTTGCTTTTCGCTCAGCCTCTTAATTTCACCGATTAATGTATTCTGACCAGCTTTTAGCCTACGCACAGTTTCAAGGACAATGTTAAGTGTTTGTTCGACGGTAGGGCCGGGATTTGATTCAATATCACCCGACAGCAACAACAACAGACATGCAGAATTTTTGCGCAAGAATGAAAAGAACAGCAGCAAACGCCACATCTTATCATACAATTCGGTCGGGCACGACACCGCAACAAGGCAATAATGGCTGCATTTTATACAGGATGCATCTTTGAAGTAACCAACCTGGAAAAACAGCAACGGTAAGCGTCCCATCCTTTCAGCGGCGTCGTGCCCAACCGAAGTGGTGCCTTGCTGGCCTTTATATCCCGCTTCATAGCTTGCGAGGGCGTCAGTGAAGGGACCATGTTGCCAGCCATCAGTAGAAGAAGGAACCAAACTTGGCCATCCTTGCACTTTTGGAAACCGGGACAGAAATGCTTGATCAGCCCAGCGCGGCCAAGGTTCGAGAACCCACGGAGATAAGGCACCGAGGAAGGTAACCTGGAAAAACAGCAACGGTAAGCGTCCCATCCTTTCAGCGGCGTCGTGCCCAACCGAAGTGGTGCCTTGCTGGCCTTTATATCCCGCTTCATAGCTTGCGAGGGCGTCAGTGAAGGGACCATGTTGCCAGCCATCAGTAGAAGAAGGAACCAAACTTGGCCATCCTTGCACTTTTGGAAACCGGGACAGAAATGCTTGATCAGCCCAGCGCGGCCAAGGTTCGAGAACCCACGGAGATAAGGCACCGAGGAACGTAACCTGGAAAAACAGCAACGGTAAGCGTCCCATCCTTTCAGCGGCGTCGTCCTTTCAGCGGCGTCGTCTAGTCAACTTTCCTTTGATTGTGCGCGATCAGCAATACCTTCCTTGAACGAAGTAGCTGCGCACCATTTGTAACTAATACCGCCACACACTATAGCAACTCCAGAGAACGTCAGGTCTATTCCGTCCATCGTTATGTCTGCTACGCTTCGTTTTCTTGAACCAAGTGCCCCTAAGGAACTAATATATGAGGCAAGTCGGCCATCATTTATGGTTATGTAACATTAATGTTTATGTCCCTACCTTCGTCTTTTATTCTTTGGTGTGTACATAGGAATTCACTTGATAGGTATCGTGAACTACAATAATACGGTAGAAAACTCGTATGAAACAGGTCCTGCTTTAGGTTTCCGAGATTGTCATTGAAAGAAAAAAATTGAAAGATCATACCATAGTTTAATATATTTACGTCACGTTGCCTACCTTTACTACTTCTAATGAAAAAATTTGTGGACTTATTTGTGTTTTTTACAGCACTACTGACAATAATATTTGTTTTAGTTGCGGTCTCACCAGTTCAAGTAAAATAAAACCTACATTTTATCTTTCACATTACAACAATGTGTATATGGTTAAGAGAACTACCATAACCAACGTATCTGAGTGATTCATTTCATTCACTAAACAGATGAAAAGAGTGTCAGCAAAGATCAACACAGCAAAAAATGAATAGAAAATCTGCCCACACACACACACGCACAGGAACGCACACACCCTCACAGACACACACCAGCACAAACGCACACCTCACATAGGTAGCTATGCTCCAGGCAAATGCACTGGCACCGAGAGGGAAAATGAGCGTCTCTTTTCCACCTACGCCATCCCTTGCAGTGGTCCATTCTAGTAAAGCCAGAATAGAACACTCTAAATGTTGAGCTATCATTTCTTACAAGGAAATTTCTTCCATCCCAGTGGAAAAACGAGTGTCTTGCGCCGCCTCCAGTGGGAATCCAGTATGGTTTCTCACGTTGGATTACATTGGACACTGTGATGCTCGATAGCCACTCAGAAGCAGAGGTGGTCGCACGAAAATACATTGACCTCACTGTGAGATACGCTAGTCTCACATTTAATTGGCTCGGGCACAGTAATATACGCTAAATAAACACAAGATGTTGACAGGGTTATGCCGGAAGCTAGAGTGGCTGAAGCTTCAAAAACTCAGATGCACAAATTTTAGATTCTACATGGCAGCCGTGCCGAGACTGATACGTCCCTTACGAAAATATTGTTCCAGGCCTCATATAACAGTTCAATATATGGTTATTTACAAAGTTGGCTTGATGTAGCCAGATGTGCTACATAAAGTCAATATATGGCCATTTATCTCCATTTTCATTAGCGCCGACATATGGGCGACCTAAATGACATAAATGACCATATCTGGTTGATTTGTATATGTACATATCTTCATATGGCGCTCTTGTATGCTCATATCTGAAATGTTAAAGTCACTGGCACTGAAATTTAAACCTATTCTATTGCTTTATTGCGTGTCAATAATGCTGCATCACGATAAAAAGACAATTTCCCAGCTGTGATCAGAATTAGGTGGAACATCGCCGATGTGAAAAAGGCACACGTGAATGCTGAAATTTGACGGTTAATTGGCTTGCCCATTAACCGGTATAACGAATGCAGTGCGATTGTTTGCAACGGCAATTACATCCGAACAGCTATGTTGTGTTTCAACCTACACATTCCAAGGTACCAAGGAAATGATCTTATTTGTGCTCCATCTGGCCGGCATCCTGTTGATTAAGTGCACAGAAGGAAGCTCTTCTCGTAATCCTGCATATTGTCCAGATTGATTCCACACACCGGTAAATACACAAGACGAACGTGCGGGCAGACAAATATTTATAGGAGCGAACTTGGTCCCCGTATAAGTATATAACCAAAGGTAACTACCCCAGCAACAGCAACATGCACGAACTCGGTCGTCGATAGACAAAACAGAGGCGATCACGTATGTGTGGACATTATTAAAAGACTGTCAAGAAACAAGCGCCAAACTTTCGCGACAGATTGCGCAAATTCCGCGCCTGACACGATCGGCCCATTGTAGCTACGAAACATTTATCGCTGTAGGTTTGGGAAAGTGCGTACACTCGAAACAGCCGTTGTCCGTAAGCCACTGGCACAGGTGCACAGCCGAGAAGCCACGTGGTAATATTAACTGAAAAGGCGAGCGTCCATTCCAACATAATTTTTTGAAAAGCTATATTTGGCGCTTCGTTTAGCAAGGAGTAAGCACCGAACCTTCTGCTCTTGCCTGGCTGCCTATTTCTGTTGGTTCGGATTTGGCGTCCCCTGCCGCTATTATGGTTTTACGGTTAGCGAGGAACTCTTGCACGCAGTGAACGATGTCCACCTGAGCCGGAGGAGAACGCCCAGCCGGGCTTCCTGTTCCACAGAACGTGGCCCGTTTTAGCCTCGCCTTCCACGGTCACGCATGTGAGATTGAGCCGCCTTTGCCGATTCAACCTGACGTGCTTCAAATCGTGCATACAGCGCACGGTGCGCGGTGACGATATTATCGCTTTGGCAGTTTATGCGGAGCATCACGGTGGCGGCAAAAATGTGCCTTGAGCGCATATGCAATTGGCTATCACAACGAAAAAGTTACTTTATGCAGGAATCTGGATATTACCTCGAGCTACTCATTTATTTCTAGTTGAAATGGAAATAAATATATTTGCCACAATGCACTTCTGTGGCCTTCAGCACTACGGCACACTGAATAAAAAAAAACATTTCGTAAATTCGTGCTTGCCCGACGACCGTTGATGATTTTTTTGCTAGTTTACTTATAGCTTTTTTTTCAAACAAATAGCAGTTCAGCAGTATTCAATCACATGTACCTAATGTCTAAAAATGTCAGAAAAATATCAAATATTAGATATTCCACGATATACAGCGGATCCTCTTTATAACCTATCATTCTTTTGTTTGTATACAGAAACTATTCTTCTATAACGCTATAATTCGAGGCTTGAAAAAATCGGTTCTAGAAACTTACGCAAGATCGAGGAAGATTACACCCGCTCGCATACATCCCCTTGTACGCATGCCACATATGTGAATTTTTGGGTCAGATATCTCTTATTTGAAATATGTCATATATATGAGTGCTACAGACGTCAATTTTTACTTTCATAATCATACGTCTACGGTAGATTTTGTCGCATGTTATTGGTATTGATCTTCAGTCAAGTGGAAGTTCACAACCATCATTCATGTTATTCCTTGAGACTTCACAAGAAGTTTTCTCGCAATGTACGTCATAGGTGATGCATTTTTGCAGCCTAAGGCCCAAGTACTCTTTTCAACAGTTTAACAATTCGAAAGACAAACAAGGTAACAAGGGCACATATAAACAAGGGAGAATATCGAGTATGTGCACTGTTTCACCTCTGCTGTACACTTTTTGGAGGGTTTTGAGGCTGCTATTTACAGAGATTATCGCACCAAATGGACTAAAATCTGCCTTGCTTGCATTTATATAATTAAACTTCATTTTATTGCTTTTTAAAGCACACTTTACTTTTGAACTCGTTAGGCATCACCAAGACTCATGTACCAAAAACACAATTATGGAAGGGAGCCTGCAGAAAGGTTTATATCGATCGCAATTAAATTCACACTAGAGGTGCTTCTCTGGCGTCGCCAATGCCGGGAGGTTCAATATAAAGTCCTAGGGCGATAAAACCGTAGTCGTGTGCCCTATGCTGTATGTGCGAGTTCAAGCATGCGATGGTGAGCAAGGGAAGGCGATTCCATCTGCGAGCGAAGAACGCGCGCCGGAAGCGTGTCCTCTCCCGTCGTGCCCGAATCCCTGCAGCCAGGCGAGTGACGTGCGCGCTCTTCCACGGCGCCTCATAGGGCGCCGCGATGCCATCCTCGTCTTCCCCTCCGTACAGAGTCATGACACGTCTCTCCAGGTCGCATTTCCAGGCCTCGGAATCCCCGCGGTCTCGGCATCCAAGCGGCGGTTTCCCGGCCGGCACCACGGCTCCGCCTTCAGGCGCCTTCTTACGTTGCTGGAGGACACAGTGCTGTCGTGTAAATTTTGAATGTGCCGCAATGCTACCGCTAACAGCGGCACCCTATGGCGCCGGACTCTGCAATCGTCCCGACCTTCTCTCTCTTCATATTGTTTCTTTCTTCGTTATGTCTCCTGCACTACCCCAAGGGGCTGAGTCGGGCTCCCTATTGGGCTGCAGAAGATAGAGCATCTTCCTCTTCACAATCACACTTTCTCATCCACATGGTCTACTCCAGTGTTCGACTCGCGAATGGCGGACACCGAAGTGAACGCCTTTGGTGAACGCTGTAAGGACGCATTGCCGGCGCTGGTGTGTCTTGAAAGCGATCTGTGATGATGCCAAACTGCGCGCCCGAGCTGGCGTCATATTCAAAGCGATTTGTGGTGTTTGCAGAGTGCGCGTAGTTCCAGTGGCTTCGTAGGAGTGGTATTTTCGAAGTTTTGGTCGGGTTGAAGCGACAAATGCACGAAGGTCCATTCGCTTGCTGCTGCTGCAATTCTTCACTCCAGCATTTTCACAGCGTGTTCTTGCGCTCATCGAGCGAGATCTGTTCACGTTTACCTGCGCGCGCGGGATACCGTGTTTCGTAATTATTTAAAACACGTTCGCGGGCTAGTTGGTGTGATATTATGATACATTGTTTAGGCGCAACTGAACAAATACGTAGAAATAGGCAGACACATAAAGACAGCACTGTCTATGTGTGTTTGTTTCATTCCACGTCCTCGTCCCGTCACGCTTCCACATTCTATCATTGATAATTTAGTTAGTAAGCGAATGTTTGCATCTTTATACGGCCGATAAAACTAATATTCTTACGTCGTACAGCTAACCACTAATTTGATATCGCAGTCGGTGTTTCACCTTTCGGTTAAACTGATAATTTTTCAAGACAATCTTCGCGCTCTTTGTTTTTTATTGCTTCATTGGGATCGTATACCCCATTCTTTTTTCGATGTGCTTTGCTGTCCACAATTTCTGCTACTAGGATACTGCTGGCAATGCTTTCTTTTTCAATTTATAGAAATATGAGCGAATGATGCACTCTCCTGAAAATTTATCTTTATTGCCGTTTCGTAAACCTTGACGCCTATTGACCGTGTTGCTTTCATACAACGGCCAGAAAACTGAACGGCTTTACAATACACCCTATTACGCGAGGCTCCAGATTGTGTTGGTCTCTTTAATGAATAAAATGGAAAGAGTGTTACCCACATTTCACAAGGAGGAAAATTAAAAACATCCAGCAACACAAATCATAAACCTGGGTAACTTCTTCCGAAATCAAATACGCAATTTCTTGCAAGTAATAATGCGCCTGTATTTCATGTTACCTTTCCGCGGTTGGGTACAGTTTTGCACAAAAATATAATAAAGGGCAGAAGCTCTAGACTTTTTAAAAGCGCATAGCTTCCTTTCACTTTATGATTATTTTTGGACTGGGCGGTAAGTGGGTCGGTGATCACTGATCCGTGGAGGGACTCAGCCTAGGAAACGTTTGTTTGCTGACTCTCTATTGCCCTGTCTCACTCCTTCTATGTATATAACTGGAGCTTACTTGCTCGATTTTTTGCTTGCTTTCACACTGTTCCTCACTATTTTGGGGCTATTATTCATTGAGTTTGCTTAGTTTTCACTGACAATCATCGTTTGTGGTTTCTGCAAAGCTTTTTCTTGTAAGGTAATTCAGAATAAATAAAGAAACCGTCGGAAAAGGCACGATAACAACAGTTTATCTTAGCAGCACTCATCATATCGACATATTTTATATCGCCTGAAGGAGACATGGGTCAAGTGGCGCAAGATGAACTCAAAAGTAATATTCAGATAACAGTAATAATGATAAATAATAAATGTTAATAATGGTAAAATAAAGAACAGTAAATATTACTAACTGTAATAATAGTAATAATAGGTACCGCTGAAAGAATTGTGCGCGTGCTATCTCACCACGATAGCGGCTCTACAATACGGAAGTTACTAGCGTGCCATCACACTCAGTTATCTCGTACATCGATTTTGTTTTCAAAAGCTACAACCTTAAGCTTCTATCTAACTGGCAGAGCTTGTGCTACCAGTTTTGTTTTGCTGACTCTCAATAGTATCAAGCGCGGAAATATGTCTTGTGAGCGTCATATATATCGTTGGCGGCATAGCATTTGGTGAGGGCGTTTCTTTAGGATGTACTGAGTCGCCAAGAAAGATACAATGCCCGGTATTTCCCTGCAAACCAGCTAGCATCTGTTAAAATGTCGTGCTTCAAAAGCGAAGTGGCATGCTCTTAAATGAGGGGCGTTCTAATATTGATGTGCACCTTTTATGCACATAAAAATGCACACAAAGCCTGCACATGTTCAGGTTTTATGGGCCTTTAAATATCATTTAGAAACAGAAAACGCAGAGCTAGCTTCGAATTGGGGGGAATGTGTTCCTACTGCGGCACCTTATTTTATTAGAAGAAATTAAGCAGCTCACATGGGATGGTATTGAATACATCTCTTGAAAGCAGTAGTCGGCAAAGTCCATCATTTGCAGCAATCTTTAGTAGATAATTGGCTGTGGATAAGGACAATGTTTTCTCCGTCTTCTTCAGGAGATATGTGACCTCCGTCACCGTTCCCGGCACGGACCTTGGAACCGATGCATAAGTGGTTTGAAATAATCAGCGAAGACGGCTCAGTTACGCAATGCAATCTTAAGTTCTTTACCACGTCGTCAAATGCCGCAGCGCTGCACGCATCACGAATGGCGTAACCCACGGGTTGCGCTCACAGCGCAGACGAATATAGTAAAGAATAAATAGCCAGTCAATCGATTTGCAGGGGGATGACAACGTTTGGCCAGATCATTGGATGCTTTAACACATTATCTACAAATGTCTTGCAGTAATCGCAAGTAGAAAGAGTTCTGTAATGACAATATTGCAATACTTATTCTCGTGCCGTGGGCTGAGAAATTGTAAGCATGTAATAACAGTCATTGAATAGATTGTATCCTTTTCAATTTGGTGATTGGCTTATGTCGAACCTGAACTCGCTTGTTTTTTGTTCAATGTAAGATTACCACAACATGAACATTTTCTACATGTATAAGAATATATGTTTCAAAATGTATTTATTTTTCCGGGAGAAGTGCAAGCTCTTCAAAAATGGTTTCTTGTGCTTAAGCAGGCTGACTATCAAATTGAGTTCCAAAATATAAAGACGTCGTCCATGATGTCTTTTCCACTTTTACATCGCGCATTAGAAGGATAATTCGCTTCTGTGTAAAACAATACGTCGAATGCAACTTTTCCTATATGTGTGCATTGCCATCAAAAGAATACATATCGCGGGAGGTGTAGCACCAATTATGTGCACACCCATGTGATGACCAGAGCTACTTGTGGATACATATATTTGGCTATCCCCAGGCATTGTTAGCATACTTGAGTCGCTAGATGTTCGTTGGCCTTTTATTTGCAGCGGTCATTATGTTTACCATGCGTTTCTATATACCGAACTCTGCGTTTGGCAGTCGTTGAAAACTTAATTACTTATAAGTGACATTGACGTCAATTTTTCTTTGAATGTGCGTCATCAGATGGGGTCTTTCTAGAACCATGAAGGTGAGCATCATGTCTAAGAATTTACCACAACAGACATGTCTGCATTGGCACCACTTAAATACCTTCCGGAGAAAGGATAGCATCCACTATATTAAAACTGATGTCATACTCAAAAGGCATCCTTTCTTTGCATTAAAATTGATGAGGTCTACATGTAGACATCCAGAAGTGCATTCCCTAGGTATATTAAATATACATGTATCCCTTGACGATAATAGTGCTCTTAGTCGCCACTCTCATAGTTTTTATTCATTAACTAAAAGTCACCGACCGTTTTCTTTGGCAGTCAAGAAGAACAGCTTTATTCATAAGCAACATTCTATTCAATTGTTCTTTCAATGTGCGTCATCAGATATTGCCTTTCTAGAACCAAGTAGGTGCGCATAATTTCTGAGAAATTGCCACCGCAGACATCCGTGCATTGGCGTCACATGAATACCCACCTGGGCAGGGATACGATTCATTCCCTTTAGACGCATGTCATGACGAGAGCTACTTGTAGATATCTAGAAGTGGCATTACTTTGGCATTTTCTATATAATTGTATACCTTGACGGCCATAGTACGTTTAGCTGCCGCTGTCATCGTTCTTTTAGACAACTGCCAGTCACCGACCTTTATTTTTAGCAATAAACGAGCATATTTACTTATAAGGGACATTCTAGTCAACTTTCCTTTGATTGTGCGCGATCAGCAATACCTTCCTTGAACGATGTAGCTGCGCACCATTTGTAACTATTACCGCCACACACTATAGCAACTCCAGAAAACGTCAGGTCTATTCCGTCCGTCTTTCTGTTTGCTACGCTTCGTTTTCTTGACCCAAGTGCCCCTAAGGAAGTAATATATGAGGCAAGTCGGCCATCATTTATGGTCATGAAGCATTAAAGTTTATGTCACTACCTTCGTCTCTTATTCTTTGGTGTGTAAATAGGGATTTTCTTGTTAGGTATCATAAACTGCAATAATGCGGTAGAAAACCTTTATTAAACAGGTCCTCCTGTAGGTTGTGGATATTGTACTTGGAAAAGAAATTCAATGATCGCACCATATTTTAACATATTTTAGTTACATTGCCTTCCTTTACTAGTACTAATGAAGAAATTTGTGGATTTATTTGTGTTTTTACACCACTGCTGACAATAATATTTGGTTTATTTGCAGTCTCATCAGTTCAATTAAAATAAAACCTACATTTTCTCCTGCACATTACAAGAATATGTATATGTCAGAGAACTATCATAACCAACGTATCTGATGGATTCTTTTGATTTACTAAAGAATTTTGAAAGGAGTGTCAGCAAAGATCAACACAAGAAAAAATGAATAGAGGATCTGCCCACACTCATACACGCGAACGCACACACCCTGTCAGACACACACCAGCACAAACACAGACTTCGCATAGGTAGCTATAAAGGAAGAATATTGTTGGTCCTAGTATAGATCCTTGCGGAGCTCCAAAACTTATGAATTCAGTATCCTACTGTCCATTATTAATTACAACGAACTGAGCATGGTCGGTCAGCTACTTACGCAGTAACTGAAGTGAAAGTCCTCTTATTCCATAATAAGGTAACTTTGCAAACGTATGAGATGTTTACTAGGATCGAAGGCTCTGTTAAAATCTAAGAAAATACCTGTTGTGTACAGTTGATTTTCTATATTAGTTACAATTTTTCTCTGATGTATAATAATGCTGACTCAGTCAATTTGCCCTGCTCAAATACGTACTGATATTCAGATATTAGGTTGTGCTTACAGAAATGCTGAGAAATTCTACAATTCATATTTCTCTGCTATTTTGGAAAATATCGGAAGTACTGATATTGGTCTGTAGTTAGAAATACAGTCGACAGGGCCAACTTTATGAAGAACTGAAACCGTAGCAACTTTCAATTTTTTCCGAAAATATTCCTGCAAATAAAATATTATTCATTAGGTGGCAAACTACGTCGGATAGCAAATCTGAACCCGCTTTATTTGGGGCTGCTTTAATGCTATCGAAAGCAAACGAAACATTACCTTTCAGACTGTTAATTGTACAAGCGATTTCAGCTTGGCTAACCGGGTAAAGAAATAGAGTTTGTGGCAAATTGTGCTCTATATATGTTTCAAGATCTTCACAAGTGGTTCCATTCCACGCTCGAAAGTTCGAAAGGTGGTAGGTAAACTCACTATCGAGAGCCTTAACAGTAAAACTTGGCCCACTTTTGAGTAGGTCGCAGGCCTTCTTTGTGTCACTCGACTAAACGCAGCGTTTCTGTATGTTGTATGCGTGAGTCCAATGAATGTATGCACTTTACGCTTCACTTTGATAAGCGCTTGTAGGCTCTGCATTGGGAGACGGATTAGAGATTTTTTTTTTCTGGTGGACTATGAGTCTTAGCTTATGGTGATAGTTTTTCGGCCACTGTACCGTATGGCGTATGGCGCCTGATTGGAGCAGTCCCTTAAACATTGTTCGTGCAGCGTATTTGTGGTATCAATGGCTGTTTTTTTTTAATTGTTAAGTTATGCAGAGAGCACCAGACCCCACGTTGCATGGAGTGACAACATTTCTTTGAAATTTTGATTCTACTCATAGATTGCACTCACTGCTATTGGTGGCAGCACACTATATGGAAAGTCGGCATGCTGATTTATAGGAGCACTCCATGTCTTATGCCGCGTATATATGCTTGGTGGCACTTTTGGTGGTTATCTTGTCCGGAACGTCTGCTTACTTTGGCGTGGGGTCATCTACATGCGAAATGATTTCCTGAGACATACTCAAGTGATTTAGGGCCACATAGCTGGAGTTTATGCTGGTAGTTTGGCGGACGGAACCCAGCGTGATGCATGTGCGCCTGCTTGAGCTGTCAATCCACTTGGAGATCAGATGGTTTGTCTGGAGTTTTGATTGTCAAATGTAACGTTACCACAACGTTTTTATAATTAACTAAGCGGTGGTTTAGCAGCACATGTAGTTACGGAACATACTACGATTCTAACTGCGTGCATGCAGTTCTGCTGTGGAGTAAGGTGAGTTGTTAACTTTGACGAGCGTTCAAACTGTCATATGTAAATATGACTTGCGACTACAGTGAACTCTCACTTGAGTGAGCTTCAAGGGACCGAAGGAAATAGTCCACTTAATTGAAAGTTCACTAAACTGAATATTCAATAGACCAACATAAGACATGGCATACACAGTCAAACGTTTGAAGTGCAATTCATGGAGCAAAAGAAATGGCATCCATAGTGTTAGAAATGTGTGAAATGGAATTTGTACATATCAACAAGTACAAGGTTCATAACAGTTATGATGCTGTCTTTCTCACTGAGAAAACAAATCTGTAATCTTCATCTGCACTTGTACTGTTAAAGCACAGGAAGTAACAAACTGTCCAAAGAGTCAATGTTCTTGTACACTTCTTCTGGCACAGCTTGCTGTTGAGACACAAAGTCTTTCAACTTTCCAATGTACCCTACAACCTCAGCTAGAGTTATAAGGCTTGAAACTGGCTTGGCAGTTGCCTCTTCTTCGGCGCACTCTTCTTCTTCTTCAGCACGAGCACTGGAAACAATCTCCAGATCCGTCTGTCCAGCACAGGTAATCAGTGCACTGTCACACTGTGCATAATCTTCAAATGAAGTATCTGATCGTAACTGATAAGTTACGATCAGATAACTGAGTAAGTAACTGATCGTAAAAATAAGCCTTTGTCCTCTGAGCGAGTTCGTTAAACTGAAATATTGACTTCCGAAATTCGTTCACGTGAAACATCTTTGCATAGAAGCTATAAGAAAACTGCCGGGGATTTTTTTTTAAGTTCGTTATTCTGAAATATTCGATAAACCGACGTTCGTTTAACTGAGAGTTTACTGTATCTCGTTTGTAGGACCGTGCTTGCGCCTATGATTAAAATAGATGTAGTTCGTAGCAACAGAATAACGCACAATGTGAATAATACTCCTCGAGCGCCCAAGGGAACGGCCGTGGGATGCATGAAATCCCGAAGCAAATCTGGGTTATGGATTTGCTTGGTCATTTTAGCGAATAGTCCGTGCATGCGGCCTGACCCATTGTTGTTTACTAACAATGCTCTGAAGGAATTTTCAGCATATCTTTTGGTTTAACAATTACCTCTCACACGAAGGACACGCTACATCTAAAACTCGGTATTTACATCCCGAGGGTTCTTCGCGGACATGAATGGAGCGTCGAATTGTGCTATTCAGCGGTGTTTACAGGCTGTTGTCTGCTCTTTCGTACTGGGGCGCAGAGGTGCGGAAAACAAACGTTTTCTGGTAATTAACGCACACATGTCGCAGTGCATGGCGGACCCTGCATGACACTACTCAAGCTGTAAAACAATCCAAAGTGCTGCAGTTTCAGCCGAAAGGCTAAGCATAGACGGCGATAAGATATTAGTAAGCGGCTGTAAGAAGCAAGGATAGTTTTGTTAGGTTAGCCGTTCTTAACACGTCGTGTCAATTAAAAAAAAAATATATTTTTTTTTTTACTAAATAACGATTGGGCTCCCAGGACTGACTGGACCGGGTTAGGTTTGTTTATTTAAGGCACGAGAGCTCACCAATCTGGTGGCGAAAAATAGTTATATTCTTATGAAACAAATAAAACTTACCAGTGGTTGTGCGAAACGTACATACATTGTTTTTCAATAAGAACTAGGAAAAATATGAATAGAGATAATATGAGGTTGCGGTGTTCGTAAATTGTATGATCTAATGCTTAGACAAGCAATCTGTTATCACTATCTTGTCCGACGTTTTGTTACTGGGACTTAGCTTCGTACCATAACTTGACACCCTTTCGGTAGGGGGGGGGGGGGCTTAAGAGGATTATTGTCGGCATGCCAATAATCCTCCACTTGAAGTTGGTCGTGTCTCGACTTTATCCGATCTCTATTCTAGTGAGGGGAGCAAGATAATTGCCTTGCAGTTTATATTTTGACGCATGTTAGGCAATAGCCGTTCTCGTACATGTTTCTACATATAGTGTGCTATGTTACATGGTTGTTTCTAACAGGGTCACGCATTCTACGCCATTGTGATCATCCGCACACTGCTTACATTGCTGGCCTAGCACCGTCACATTTTCTTAATTTACTCTGACGTTAAACTCAACATGGCATTGCATTCACTCAAGGCAAAGTGATCACCAACGTAGAAGTTTCTCCTCAGCTAAAAGCCACCTTTTAGAGAGTCAGAAAAACATTCCATGACGTTTCCAGTGACGTCTCCTACTTGAATGATCATTGTACTCTGCACGGAAGAAAGCGGGTGATATTTCTTTGAAATATTCCAGAAGGCAATCAGTCAAGCGAGAACTCTTGTGCGCATCCGCATGCAATGAATCACTTCATGGGAGGATGAAGTCACAATCCTCGACTACGCTTGGCACGACAGTATATGTCACTGACTCTTCTTAGTTATCTTTTCATACGCTTATAAGCGTATTAGGAGCTCCTCGTGTCCAGAAACTCACATAATAATATAATAAGACTTTGAGTCTGAGTAAGTAAGCCTCAGTGAAAGCTAGGAGTTACGTTTGTTCCTCCGCTCATTTGTCGCCGGGTAACCGGCACACAAATGTCGATCAACTTGACCTGCAAAACTGCGCTGTAGGGCATGATGACAGGATTTCCTGGGGCATTAGTAAGACAAAGATTAGTGATGCTTCGCTTAAGCATCTTGGAATGGGCGGAGTCAAATTATAGAAGAGGTTTCGCGCTTGTCGGTTCCCACATCCAGCATACATGGTCACGTGAAACAAGTACATTGAGGTCTAAAAATCGTAAGCTGTTGCCAGTGGGCCTCTCATGGGTGAACATAAGCGCATGAAAGCAACTGTTAAATGTTTTCACGATTTTCTCTGATGTGGGCTGGAAAGCAGCGTCATCTCAATCTACAAGCACCAAAAAATAATCTACAATACGGCATACTTTGACGACACTTCTTTGATCCAGCATGCACAATAGCCGCCGGTACTGATGACCAAGGTAGATGTCACTTAGGACGGGGACCAAGCATGAGCCAATGCACACACCACTGTTTTGAATGTTGGTCTGGTCATTAAAATGTGCAAAAGCCATTTTTATGTAAAAGGATAAAAGTTCAGTGAGGCTGTTGTTATGAACACCAGTGCGATTCTGGAAAGCTATTGCACCAAATGAATCAACGGCGTCCTCAACACGCGCAACAACTTTTGCGGTAAAGAATAATATACATATTTTATGTGAACTGAAAAGGCCTTAAACCCTTGCTATTGTCTTTGAGAAAACTTGTCAAAACGTCAGAGTTCTTTATTAAAATAGGGTCGTTAACAGTATGTGAGTCTTTCTGGTAAAAACAGTGCCACAGATTTTTGCCACGTCCGTATTTCTGTTACAATAACCCGCAAGCGGCAGTCAATTTTCTGTGTCTTTGCCTTGAAAAAGATGTTAAGGCTCAGTCTCTTGCACTTATCGACTGTTTTGGACAGTTTTTCGAAACGCAACGCACTGTACAGCTCGTTTGCTTTGGATTTAACTTTAGGCAACAAAATGGCAACAACGTGTGGAAAGGCTGAATCGACGGCACTGGTATCTTTCGTGTGGAACAAATTAGGCAAAACCGGAAATCCCCCTTCTTTGTCTGAAAGCAAAAGAGCAAGGGAGTGCTCTTTAAAGTAACCCAACGCGTTCTTGATTGGAAGCTTTTCGCTTGGAGGCTTGAAGCGCGAAATCACATCAACACACTCCGCCACGCACCTGCCCACTTCGACCTCAGGAACCTCTCAGGCTAATTGCCTGACGTAGGAGATCAGCTCCGGCAGCGAATTGGCAGGTTCCGTGGCAAACTTGGGCCCACGGCTCAACATACGCCTAACCTGTTCAGGAATTCAGCAACCCCGTGCACACACTAAGCAATGTTGTTATTTGATCAGTTCCTTGATGTTGAGGCTTTAGCAATGACTTTCACGGTATGCTTGGGAATATCAATAAAAAATGAGGCAGACACCCAAGGTCTTTGCTGCCAAGAAGAGTGCACAAAGCATATGTATCAGTTCTGGATCACAGTTCAGTATAGGATGACTTGAATCTTCGGTCACTGTAGAGAGAAATTTTTACCGTGAAACTGAGCAAGCTTTGGAGTTTAGGCATGTGCTAGTCAGCAACCAGATGGCGCTGTACTTTTACCCTGCAATAAAGAATTTTCTGGTATCACGAAAGTACATAAAGCTTGCACGTGCTACCAAGACAAGCTCACAGTCATTGAGAAATTGCTGAAGATATGAAATCACGAGCGAGTACTGCTCAACAAACGAATTCCGTGCGTTAAATCGACGTGCGCTTATTGAGGACCTACGTATTATTGTGAATGCGGCACACAACTTTTGCTTCAGCGTATGTAATAATAAACTATAATAAATAAATAAAACTATACACTATTAATAAATGATATATATTTATACACCAGCAAATTTTTTCTCTTATTTACTTCCTAGCCACAAGCCAAGCTTTATTACTGCAATAGACTCGGCGCGAGCAGCAGGTTCTACCAAGTTCGCGAAGAGCTGTAAAACAATATACAATCATGTTAGTCTTACTTGCTCATGCTTTAACGAGATATATTAGGCATTTTGGGATAATTTTAAAAGTATTTATCAAGTGTCAAGAAAAAATGTTTCTGTTTCATTTACAATAAAACACCGTATATTTGTACCACATTTGACCATATTGCGCCGAAAGTCCTGACAGGACACAACTAATGATAACATTCATTCGAATTTAAAATTCAAATAATTTTATGTTGTTTCCGAAGCCACCTAAATACCTGACCATGTACTACTTTTTCGTACATGTCACAATTGGTAAACTGAAAAGCACTTTAAAAGCACTTTCATCCTTACTCTACGGCAAGATACAGCCTTTTACAAAATTGTGCCGTCTCTTGCTAAGGACATTCTACTCCGAATGAGCTTGTAATTGTAATGAAGATTGTAATTTCTAAAACTTTCTAGCAGCAAACGAGGACGTATTCTCAGGATATACAGAGAATTTGATCTTGCTGCATTGCCGTCTTGAGAAAACGACAACATAATACATTGATGTCCAAACATACCATGTGCCTGAGAAGTAGGTGGCCAATATGTTCAGGCTTGGCAACGTTGAATCTGGCCATTCACCATACTACTCCCTCTTAGTATCCGGCAAAAACCTTGATTTATCTGGCTTGTTATAATTTTTCAGCTACCAACATTGTGATGTATTGCGATGCACAATGACCAGCAAGGAGATATATTGTGTTTGCAGTTCTTAAAAGCGTTACTCAAAAATTATTATTTGCTGGTATCTTCCAAAAAAGTTGCTCAATTAAAAAGGGGTCCTCACTCGATCAAGATAATACCACAATCATTATGACATTAGGAATAAGCACTGAATTTCTGAAATTTTGACCCGAGTGATGCGATGAATACTGAGTGGCCTTATGAAGATAACGTCGAACGAGCACATGTAGACGCCACAATGACTCTTCAATCAAATTCGGCCATTGGGTGGCAAGAAAAAGCCGCCTAAGTTGCATACTGTACTCGCGATAGTCCCACATTTTGAACATGCGCTTGGGGCTACGTGTTACGAACTGTGCAAGCCACTGCGGGTGTCAAACCTGCCAAAGATGTTTGTTTGAGTGGCGCTTTAATCAATGGAGGGATTGATGTTGTGAGCGTCCCTTTCGGAACGAGGCGGTGGGTTGTGCCAACAAGCTCTTGCTTTTATACGGCCTACTGTGTTACCTAGGCGAAAAAAGAAAAAAAAAATCCACTATCAACTCCAACAACAAAACTTTCTTACGCCTTATTGCAAACTTTGCTTTTTTGGGTCTCCGTTTTTTGCCGTTTCCGTACTTTCGCCGCTCACTAATCTCTGTTGCGGACATATTTACTTTTCGACTGCTCTCGATGAAGCCTAGGGCTTCAAGGAAGCCAGTGGTGCCTAAATAGACCGCTGGGCGGACGTCTTCACATGCTAATAAAACATGCTGAATTGATTGCTTAGCTTTACTGTAGCCCAAGCACATGCTTCTTCTTCCTTCTTATATCTCGCTTCATGGGTGCGTGCTTTAAGGCATCCCGATCTCGCACGAAAAGTAATGAGCTTCCCTTGGAGTTATTATAAGTTATTTCTTTCCTTACTTCGTTTTTCCCTGTTAAGTAGTTACTCATGACAAGGTTATTTTCTATTGCCGCCACCCATGAGATTATTTCGGCCTCTCTGATTTTCCGCTTGACGCTCTTTGTTGCTGTGTTACCCACCCTACAGGCCGTATCCTTGCTGGTAAGCTTCCTAGTTCCTTTCCTCAACTGTGAATCAATGTTATTCCTGTACAGGTACCTCAGTGCACTCCCAGCCCATTTACTTTCTTCGACATTCCTCAGTCGCTCGTCGTAATCAATTTTATTGTGAGCTTCACTCAATTCTAAACTAGTCCAGCCCATATCACCCTTCCAAGCTTCATTTGTAGTCTTCCCGTGAGCCCCAATGCGATGCGCCCCACTGACCTTTTGTTCCCATCATGTCCGTCTTGTACGCCTGATGTAGAGCAAACAACCGCATTTCCATAAGTATGTACTGGAACCATTACACATTTCCACAAACCCCGGAGCACCTCGTACCTATTGTATCCCCATAGCACTCCATGTTTCATTATGGCTGCAATTCTCTTCTCCTTCGAGGTTACAATTTTTTCCTGTGTTCCTGTATTTATATTCTCTTACACAAGGTCTTTCCTGGCCCTGTATTGGCAATGTCTGTTCACTATAATAATTGAATAATATACCGTCTGATTTTTTAAAACTACATTTCAAACCTAAATTCTTGCCTTCCTGTCCAGATATATTATCGAGGCGTTGTAACGCACTTTGCTTGTTAGCTAGCAACACAATGTCGTCCGCCTAAAATAAACATGCAAGCTGCTGCTTTACTACTGTACCCGCCTGTTTGTATGAGACATTAAACCCGATATTACTTCCTTCTAGCACCCTCTCCATCCTCACCATGTATATGATAAACAGCAGTGGGCATAAAGGGCACCACTGCTTCAGTCCCTTGTTAATATCAACTTTCTTCTCGCCCCTCATCCCTTCACATTCAACGCAAACAGTATTTTCTAGGTAACACTTCGAACATGAACACTTCGAAAAGTCCTACGCTACCCGTTCTGTGAATGCCAATTGGGAACTCTATAAAAACACGTTGCTGAGCTTAAAAAACAAATATATCCCTACAATCATTATTAAGTCCGACTCAAATAACCCATGGTTTAACAAACACTTAAAATCACTACTTAACCGAAAAAAACGCCTCTACAGAACCGCCAAAAGTAAAAATAGTCCTGAAGCATGGGAGCGACATCGCCTCTGTGAGACTGAATATATTAAAGCAATAAATGAGGCCAAGGACAAATTCTTCTCTGTTGACCTGATTACAATGCTTCGCTCAAACCCAAACAAATTCTGGCGTGTCATCTCCACGAAACAACAAACTAACCAAATAAATCTCGTTGACTCAGATGATGAATTAATAAGCCCTAATAATTCCGCAGCAGCCCTAAATAAATTCTTCACGTCGGTATTTCACGTCCCTAATCCCTGCACTATCGAACCTATACCTAGCTTCTCGGCAAAAACAATGCCTAAAGTGCAAATAAATCCGGATGGCATATCTAATCTAATTTGCTCTCTTAAAATATCATCCTCGGCTGGCTGCGACGAGATAAACACCAAATTACTTAAAAGTACTATAACTCTTTCTACAAAATTTTTGTACCTTATATTTCATCAATCTTTAAACACAGGAAACGTTCCCGACGATTGGAAAAAAAGCGAAGGTAATCCCCATTTTTAAAGCAGGAAGGCGCGATAACCCTACTAATTACCGTCCGATCTCTCTAACCAGTGTCCCATCTAAGCTCCTTGAGCACATTATAGCATCTAACCTAATGGATTACCTAGAATCAATCAATTTTTTTTACCCCTTACAACACGGTTTTCGTAAATGTTTGTCTTGCGAAACTCAACTTGCCGAATTTACCCACGACCTACTACTACACATGGACGATCACCTCCAAATAGATGCAATTTTTCTAGATTTTTCTAAGGCCTTCGACCGCGTCTCTCATAACCATCTCCTTGCAAAATTATCCTCCCTCGGTATCAGCCCCGAGATTATGAAATGGATTGAAAATTTTTTAACGAGACGTGTTCAGTTTACGTATGCTAACAATTTTCAGTCAACCCTTACCAGTGTAACTTCCGGGGTTCCCCAAGGCGCAGGGTTATCTCCTCTATTGTTTTTGATTTACATAAATGACCTTCCCACTAACATATCAACGAAGCTGCGGCTTTTTGCAGACGATTGCGTTCTTTATAACCCCCTCCATACATCTAACGACACAATCGCCCTACAACACGACCTTGACACTATCGCTTCTTGGTGCGAGAAATGGCACAGGCCTCTTAACCTCACTAAATGCAAGGTAATATCCTTCACGCGCAAACACACCACCGTACACCACACTTATCGCATTAACTCTGTTCCTATTGACCACACGTGTACTTACAAATATCTAGGAGTTCATATGACGCCATCACTTTCATGGGTGAAACATATTCAAACAATTCGCTGCGAAGCTTCACGCACACTAGGGTATTTACGACGTAACTTAAAATCCGCATCGTCTGAAATAAAAAAAACTAGCATATTTAACGTATGTGCGACCCAAACTTGAGTACGCATCATCCATCTGGCATCCCTCGCAAGCTTATCTCGCCGATGACTTAGAAGCCATACAAAACCGCGCTGCTCGCTTCATTACGTCACAATATTCAAGACATATCAGCGTAACCACCTTAAAACAAATCTTGTCTCTTCCACTGCTTGCTTCACGGCGCGTAACTTCTCGTCTGTGCCTTTTCACACTTTCTTTTACTTCACCCATTCAGGACACGCCCTCTTAAAACGCCCGTTCAGAACATCATCCCGTTTATCTCACACTCACCCCCTGGCGGCGATAAAGTGCCGGACGACGGCGATGAGAAGCTCATTCTTCCCCCATGCCATAATACTTTGGAACGCACTCCCGGATGACATTGTCTCGTGCAGCGACCGCAAAACATTTCGCGAAAAACTAAACGATTTTGATAATGCCAACATAACCACATGAACACCACATCTATTTATTTATTGCCTTGTTGGTACTGTGTATATGTTCCGTTTTCTTCTTTTTTGATATTTTCTTTTTTGTACCTATTACAACCAATGTGCACTTTATTATGTAACTTTCTTATGAAGCTGTTCGACTTTGATGCACGCCCCCCCTTATGTAATGCCTTCGGGCCCTTAAGGTTGAATAAATGAAATGAAATGAAATAAATGAAATTTATTCTCGATAAAGTTATTTTAATAATGAAATTCTAGGTATTTTTAAAAGCTGTAGTAAATCGTCACCTAAGCCCTCCTTCTTCAGAATATCCCACAAAATGTAGCGTACTCCGTTTTCATATGTCTAAAAAGGCCACATATAACGGTCTGCTTTATACTCGTCATATGTCAATACACTTAGTAAGAACCAACAAGTTATCATGCAAACGCCCACTTATTATAAATCTTGCAGCTTTAATTTGATTGCCTGAATTGCTAGCCTGTATATTACCGATGTAATGGTCAACGGTCTATACGAGTGAATTCTATCTTTCTCTCCCTTACTTTTTTTTAAATTGAATTCATTCTACTTTGTCGCCAACTGCATGGTATTCGTCTATGTTTTTATGTTTTTTCCACTGTATTCACGAGAGCTTCTTTACTTTTTCTTGCTAGTTTATTAATCAGCCTGAGTGGAACCTCATCTAGCCCTGTGGCTGTACGCTTAAGAATTTTCTCTTCGGCTTTCTTCCAGCTGAAATTTTTGAGCGCCAGATTCTTTTCCACCTAGTTCTCTTTCATGCGCTTTTTTTCTACAAGTACAACCTCGTCATTGCCTTGGCAAGGTTCGGCTGGTATTTTTCGGATTTAATCTGTTGGCGCTTCCCCTTCCAGTTTGCTTCCATCTTCGTCTAGGATATGTTGCTGTATTGTTCTTGACTTCCTGCATAATAATGTTATGTGGTTCCAAAATATTCTAGGTGCGGTCTTCTTTTTCGCACGTATTTCTGACGACCAACGTTTGCTTTTACGTTTTGTCTTTGCTTGCAGCATTGTTTGAACCATATAGTTTCTCTCCCAGTATATTTCCCACTTACTGGTTGCTTCTTCCTGCTGCAACTGCGTCGCGAAAAATTCAAAGGACAGAAATTATATACAGAATGGTAGCCCACATGACATGGTATAACAGAAAAATATTTAAAGCTCTGAAGTTTCAGCTGATCGCGTGTAAGAGAACTAAAATTCTAATCTTTTGCAAGAAGCTTCATTGTCAAGGTAAAAGCAGCTTTGGTAGTTGGCCAAAAAATATGTAATACTTTATTGGATAGCGCTACATGTCTGCTACACATGTGTGAAGTTAAAAAAGAAGGCATAATTTTTGAATGCGACAAAATTTTTTTAGAATTTTTGTCAGCATTGACATTTCTCGGATGTGCGCACAAGCTTGCTGGCGGGGAATGCAGACCACAAAGCTGGCTTCGTGTGCAACACAGACGATAGAGAAGCGGTGTTGGGGTCTGTACTTTATTGCCAAGAGACGCATGATCTAACGCAACGAGCCTTGCGTTTGGTGTGGGCCGGGTAAACCATACAGCCATTGCACATAAAAAGTCAATACATGCTAAATTCGTGAGGGAGTCCTGCAGTGCTAAAAGATATGTTGCATGCAGTCTACAAAAAGAAATATCTGGTATTATGTAGACACTAAATCCAGAAGGAGCGCTGATGTTGTTCATACAAAGTATTACAAAGGACATCGCACAGCAATGCAATGCAACATACAGGGTTCCGGACACCTTGTGCCCTGCTCATTGGTACCCAATGACGATGCAAGTGGAAAACACCTTCATAATTAAACCTGAGAACCTACGCGAGTATGAAGAAATCCTTGTCGCGTTGCATGTTACCGCTATTTCAGAGCCGGACATGCTCATCTATAAAATTCACATGGGCCGTTTTCAGTCTGATGCGGTCAGACGTCGTGCGAGACCACTTTTCACGTTCACGTTAAAGAATCAGTCGGGACTGTGGCGCTTGACGTCCCCTGCCTTCGTAAAAATAAAAAAGGCGGTCACAGTTTGTTGAGTAGTTTCTGTTACTAATTAAGTAACCAATCCTTGCTAGATCACACGGCTTCATATAATTGAGCTCTATGTGTGATCGACAAATGAATATAATAGATATAATTTATGGCACTTAAAGAATAATACTTTTTCGTTACTTGTCACACGCATAGCAGGTATGCAGGGCTATGTAATGATGGGCGGAATATACTTTTTCGCCACCCACCATAGCTAATTTGTTTACCTTGAACACGAAGCTTTTCGCAAAAAATTTTAACTTTACAGTTTTTTAGGTAACCAACTGAACCTCCGAGGCTTGAAATATTTCGCAGCTATCCCAAGTCAACCAGGCTGATTCTACATTTATTTTGTGCCTTCTGTATTTCCCTGCGTTCGAAGAAACAAATTGAAACTTTCCAATTTTTTCAGTCACACCACTTCAGTCTCTTGATTTGAACACCATCCGAATATCTGGATCATACAATTTCCGTTTCAAAGGAAACGTGTATCGGTACCTTCTAGCTTAGCTGGGCAAGAACAATCAAGTTTTGCTAAATTCTAGAAACTTTTTGCGAAGGAAAATAAATTGGAAGGAAGAGTTTGGAGGTTCGATAAACATATCTAAATTTTTTCAACTATATCTGTGATGATGAAAAAAAACGCTGGTTGGTTGCCCTGGAATGACTCAGGTGCATGTGTGAAAGCAAATTTTTCCAAAAATTTTTTCATTGTACCTACTTTTGAATACCAAGCAAACTTGAAATGGTTTGGCATAATGGCACAGCTCTTGACGGAAGTGGGTGGTTTGGCATGAAATTACTGAAGATACTTAAAAAATATAATAATATGGAAACACTATTCATGCTACAACTATATCAAAAATTAACGTAAATATGATGTGAAATATATCAAAGCAGCACTTGTATTCTCGATTGAGCAATCCAACATGGGCTTCTCAGGAGACTAGCATAATTAACATAAATTAAATAACATAAAAATGTTAAGGCGTAGAAAGGCACAACATCTGTATGCTCGTTTGAGAAATCCTAATTGGGTTCTTCAGGAGACTAACATAAACATAAACGAACATAAAAATGCCGAGAGTTGGGCTCTTCAGAGGCGATTGGTCCCGTGCGAGAAGCGAGGCCAGAGTTCTTTACATAGGGATCGTTGGTACCAGGAAATTTGCGACATCTGAAGCCTACAAAAACAACAAAAAGCCAGAACAAGTTTTAAGAAGGAACTTTCATATGCAATATGGCATGCAATATGCCCTCGCTATAATGAAATCGATTTATATATTTGTCTTGCTTTATTCCAACTTTTCACGGGTACAGTATGACAGCATGACCAGTAAAATTATTCAATGTGGCACACGACTCCAGTAAGTGTCAAGTGCAGGAAAGGGCCAAGAAGAACAATACACTGGAGCAAAATAACTTTATGAGTATCCTCAATGTCGACGATGTGAACTTTGCTTGCTTAGAAACAAAATGGTGATAAAAATTTCATGTCGTTCATACAGAAGGTTAAACTTCTGACAACTAAGATATTTCTTGTAACTTTCATAATTAAAATGTGCAGCACTTCACTGTGCTTTTCCATGCTCCAAATACAATACTTTTATGTCACTAGAATGGAGCGTGACTTCGTTCGAAGTTAGGTTTCATGAGTTCACATGGAATTGGAATGTACTTCTCACCTTAAAATACTTAGGACTTTCTACACTAAAGAAAATGCTACTCACAGCGAACTGTGTTTTCTCCTCAACGACTGAACGACAGTTATAATGATGATTCTGTGTAGTTGTGCACCAAACTTCTTAGGATGACACATGCAGTATGTGACAGATAGGAAGAAATGCTCAGTCTTCTAACGGCCATACGCGAGAGGACTGACTCCTTTAACCCTTTTAGGGTTCACTGCTGTAATCTGTGGCTGTGAGGGAACATCTTGAAAAAAATGTGCCTTTTCAGAACAAAGTGTTGCCTAGCATCTCACTGGAGGTGCTGCAACCTTCTGAGACTTCTAGAAAATATTCTTATTGTACTGTCGCCCCTTTGGTTTCTCCAAAACTGATTTTTCATTTAGCTCCTTGGTGTCTGTTTTTGGAGTAGTTCGGGAGTGTTTCCACTTCACCTAGTTTATTGTAAAATAAGTTTTTGTAAGTTTCATTACACAAAAAAGTTATCCTGCTTTATCCTGCATAGAAAAGTAAAGCATGTAAAACCCCAAATATTTAAAGGGGTTTGTCGCTTCATTATCACATAAAAAATTATCTACCAGTTACTTCTCGGAAAGTCTCTCTGAAGTACTTAAATCTGCAATCAAAATAATAGGGATGAGCAAATAGTGATTTTGGAGACCAAACCGAATAATGCCAGGAGCAGATAGAATATTGGGTAGCTTCTGAATAATGAACAGCTCATATCACAATTATTGTAAAATGATTTTTACATCCTATTATTCTTAAAGTTAGCAAGTTTCTGTCATTGCATACTATGTAATGAAGAGCTGTTTATTAAAAGCGTAAATGGAGCAGCAAAAAGTTTTTTCACATGCAGAGGACTCTTCAGCAAGCATAAATAATTGTTGTACGGCCTCTAAAGTACCGCTAGTTAAGTAACGTGGCCTGCTCTGCTATTCGCACAAGTTCTCACGTTTTATGTCTATACTATGGCATTGCAGGTGAAAATTTACGTATTCTGGCTCAAATTTTAAGTTTAATTGGCGTTTTTAAATATTAGAATACCATTCGCATTTACAAATAGTAAGCATTGAAATACCAAATCGAATAGGACACTATTCAATTCGAAAGTTTCGAGTATTTGCAGACCACTAAAAATATATATAACTCCTAAATTGGAGAGCCGTATTTCTTCCCAAAATGTGATCGTCAACGGGCTTAACAAAAATGACGAGAAAACCCATTCATCTTTTTGAAAAATTTAAGCCCATAATCTACTTAGCAATGGTCCATACTAACCCTGTAAACGGGCAAGTGAAGTCAGGAAGCAGGAAACAATTCCGACAATTTCAGAATGGGAGTAGTGGACATATCCGATGGTCTGTAAGGAGCTATATACAGTAGGCGCCAAGGGCCGTTTCTCAATTTATTGAAGTACATATATGGGGAAAATAACATAAATATTTTTTTTTTCATTTCAGAATACAAAGTGATAAAGTAGAAGTTCACAAACACGAGTCGGTTAGGAGCTTACAATTAGTAAGCATCCACTAAACATAGTACTGTTGACAGGGATGCTGGTAACTGTCCCTGTTGTTTCTTTGAGTAAGACGAGCAACTATTTACAGGTTATATTTGCAGCAGCGGTTGCAGCGCTGACCGGTGAGATTCACAGCGCTTGCCCAGTTCGTTCTTACTCCTCTTTTCTCGAGTTATGGCGACCACGCGCCTCATTCAAACAACCAAATACCATCCGCATGTAGCAATATCAATCAACACTTTCGCGTGCGTCAGCAGTTGCACACGGAAAAGACTTCGCATCATCGAACTTCACCTACGAAGTCAGCATTCTAACGGGGAAGTTGCATTGAGAGCCATGGAGATACCCCACATTTGCAAAGACATATCTGTCAGTACAATTATTTTTTGTTCGTCGCAATGTTCATGAAAAGTGGACACGATATTTCAAATGAACTGATCCCGCCGTTCATTGAGAAAGAAAGCGGAATATCTGTCCTGATTGGCTCGGGCCAGATATGCCCGGTGATAACAGGTGGACTTTCCGTACCTGGAAAGCAAGAAACGTCCATTTCTATGAACAGAAAGTTTGGATGGACGTTTCATGAGAGCGCCAACCGCTCGTCAAAGCCAGTGAACTACCGAGTCATGGTGTGCGTGTTAAATAGGCGCGGAGATGTTGGTGACAAGCTAATTCGTTCATTTCGGGAACTGGAGAGCATCGGCATATCCAATACTGGGAAACAAAAAAATTCATATGAGCTCAACTAGGCAGCACTTCGAGAAAATGATAGAGCTAGGAGGTGGCGGATACGAATTGTGATTGCCTTGAAAAGCAGGTTTGAGCTGTATGACAACAAAGAAGTCACCGTTACCAGCCGAAAACTTTTGAGCCGCTTGTCCTGCAAGGAGGGACTTCTACAGACCTACTACAGCACAGAAAAGATACACCTCGAAATCCGGTGAAGTTTTATTACATGCCATACAAAAAAGTTATCGATAGCAAGCGCTGAACATAGGTACGAGTCGTCTTCGGCGCGTTAAGAAGAGCACGGGGACAGAAGTCGTTTAACGCTTGGTTGGAAAAGGGCCACAACTTTTATCAGGACGTCGTAAGAATATTAGCGCGCTTTAGGACGCACCCCATCGTCAGAATGTCACATATCGAGAAGGCCTTTTTTTCAGATTTCGGTTCAAGAAGGCAGAGATGACTTTCGATATTTGTGGTTGAAGAAAGCGATCTTGCTGAGTTTCAACATAAAGACGGGCAAGAATGGAGGATGACCAATGTACGTTTTGAAGCAACAAGCAGCCCACTTACGCTGACGGTAACCATTTTTCATCGTGTCAAAATAGCGCCACCAAATATGTCATCGGCCACCAAGACCTTCGGCGAGTCGTTTTACGTGGACGATATAGTGACAGCGGCCGATGCGAATGACGAAGCTGGATAGTTTATTAAAGAGGTGCAACAGCTCTTACACTCGGCAGGAATGAATCTTCGCTAATAGACGACAAAATTTAGTGGGCTTATGGACACGTTGAGAAGCGAGAAGCGCTCAACCAGCTAAGATATAGTTGTACTTAGTGAGGCATCAGTTAAAGTGCAGGGCATTGCCTAGAGTCCCCAGAGCGATGAGTTCAGCTTTTCGAGCACCGATATTCTTGATTTTCCTAAATCGAAATCAGACATGAAAAGGTTCGTCCTACAAGGAACACCGATAGTGTTCGATCCTATGGGATTCATCGCGCCGTATACAGTGTCCGCGCGATTGTTGTTTCAAAAGATTTAGACCTGTGGAATAGACTGCGGCGATTGTCTGCTCCAAAATTTAGGAACAGAATGGCAAAATTTTGTGAGCCCGTTGACAAAGCTGCACCTAATTAGGGTACTTTGTTACATCAAAAGCAGCAAAGAGACGCGCCCCCACGTACTAGAAGCGCACGTTTTTTTTGCGATGCAAGTCCATTTGCATAGGTTACAGTGGTCTACGTTATAATTGACAGAGTAAGACGACCCCAGTTACTCATCGCATAGACACACGTTGCTCCAATTAAGGCGGCAACTTTGCCCTGTATAGAACTTCTGGGAGCATTACTTCGTGCTCATGGTGTAGCTACGCGACACCATGTGTATGGACTCGACATTAACATTATCGTGGCTTAGAAGCGATGCACAGAACTGGAAACAGTTCGTTCCGAACAGCGATACTGAAATGCAAGAGCGTACCAAGACTTCCGCTTGGAGGCATTGCCCTGGTGCTGAGAATCCTGCCAACCTGTTGACACGAGGCGTATCTTATGATCAGATAGCTACAAGCAGCATGTTGTGGCATGGGCCTCCATGGCTTCTGCCACCTGAGCACATGCGGACATCAAAACTACTACAAACAGCGGATGCCAAAGAAGTTGTGTATTGTGATAAGATAGACTTTCAGCGATCCACTGCTCCTGCTAATTGTGATGGATCATTAAAGAACACAGTTGATAAGCTGCTGGAGGTTACAGCTTGTGTGCTGAGGTTCGTCAATTGCTGCAGTCGTAATAGCAGCGATGAAAAAACTGGACCCATCACCGGCGCAGGAGCTATCGAGAGCCCAACAATGCTGGATTTGACAGGAAAGAGATGTGTTTTTCAGTGCAGAAGTCAAAGCTATCTAAGGAGAGCGCTCTATCAATATAACTTCACCCATCGCGTGTCTCAATCCGTTCCGAGAAGATAGGATACTTCGGGGTGGGGGGCCGTTTTGTGCAGATGGAATCTCCGGAAGGTGTCAAGCATCCAAGTGCACTTTGTATAAATCTGCACTTTTAAAGACTAATCGCAAATAAAGCCTCAGGCAAAGTGCCTAATGGAGGTGTGCGAGCTACACTGACGCAGTTGAGAGAGCGCTTCAAGATGTGAAAAGCACGAAGCCTGGTGATGGTAGTAAGCCGGGAATGTTACTTGTGCAAGCGTTCCACCGTTCCACCAGGGCGCGCTCCAGTAGCTCCGCTCGCAAAGCATCGGGTAACATAGGCACACTCGTTTGAAGTAGTCGGGGCGGACTTCGTGGGACCTCTCTTTCTAAGGACATAATTAGGAGAGACGAAGAACTACATTGCTCTATTCACGCTTGCAGATTCAAGAGCGATCCACATTAAACTTTTGTGCAGCATAACCTCTGAAGCATCCTTGATGTCTTTGCGTCGCGTTTCTGCCTGACGAAGCCTTAACAGGTCATCAACTCTGACAATGCGAAGGCCTTCAAGAAAAAGTCAGGGGACCTGCAAAAGCTTTGTAGTATGGTAGGGTGGATGGTGGACGCGGCTTATAATAGCCTTCAACGCACCACTTAGGAAGATTCTTTCAGGAGACTGCCTCAACTCCGAAGAACTTATGAGAGAACTCACAGAAGTTGAAGCCGTCGTTAACTCTAGACCACTTCATTTATACGATTCGAAAGACGGCGAACTACTCTCTTTGACTATGCCCGATATTTAGCTTGGCCGTAGGTTCACAGCGATACCACGTGGCAACATCGAGGAATCAGAGATATCAACGCGTACAGAGGTCTTCCGGAGACCTCAGTACAGAAGGCACCTGATCAAGTACTTTTGGAAAAGAGTACCTACTCCAACTTATATTAGCACACTTCTGTGACAAATGTGTTAAGAAGGAAGTAAGGGAACAATGTTGTACTTGAGCATCCTGAAAACCTTCCACCTCACATGTGGCAACTCACATGGGTGATTGAAGTCTATGGAGGAGCAGAAGATGGACACATTCCCGCTTGCAAGATACAGCGACATGGCAGCCTTGTGGCAACAAGGGTCATCGAGAGACTGTATCCGCTACAACCACCGGCGCGACCACGCTTCGCGGCCAGGAAGTGTTAAATTTCTTGTGTTTTTCCTACATGAAAGAAGAGGACGATCTTCGGGCCAAGGAGCGTATTCTAAGAGAGACCGGGAGCCATCTTTATGTTCTGAGCTCAGCTGGACGCTAATAAGCACCTATCTGAGTCTTAAGTCTTGTCGGCTTTTCGGCGTACCACAATTTCTATAAATTCACTCACCTATTTTACATGCAGTGACAAGAGGCTGCTGAAAAGGCGGTTTCTGAATACTCGCGACGCAGAACTTAAAAACTGAATAATAAGTACACGTTTTACACAAAGCACAAAAATCTCTATCCTGATTTTAAGATGGACCTACTTACTATTCCGACCAACTATTCTCAGAACGATTAAAATTTAATCAGGTTACCTTCAATAAGTGCATCACCATCTTGAATTATTGACTATAATCCGCGGAATGTTTTAAAACACATCAGATTAGAAACTCCATACCAATGACCAAAAATTGAACGTTCTACACTCTTCCCATATATTCATAGTGAAAAGTGGGGTATCAGATCCAAAATACAGTCTGATAAGGCTGCCACCTGTTCTTACGAACTGGTATCGGTTGTTACGGGGAGCAGGTTTCCACGCCCTTCAAAAGCGCCTGCGTGGAGTTCGAACGAAATTGACCATTGGAGAGAATTCGGCAGGGAAGACAAGACGATGTAAAAAGAACAGAAGTCGTTACGGATGAGTTGTGTCCTACAAGACAAAAAGTAGAAAAAACGTTCAGCGTGCGTGCTCTTGCACACATGGGCAGAGAAGATCGGTCCGTGGCGCCTCGCTGGCCTTCCTATGCTCTAAACCATCAGGGCAACCGCTTTTTTCCTTGCTTTCTAACACCTTGTGACCACAATGGTGAGTTCACAAAGAGAAATACGGAGAAAAACCACTCACTGCTGTACAGCTGGGGAGTATAGGTAACGTCGTGTCCACACACCGGGCAACCCAACTCCCTGACGCATAGCGGATAAAAGTGGGACAAAGGAGAGTAGGATTTGCACTGGCACATAATCCCGTCGCACATACCCGGCAGACAAGTTTTTTCATGTTGACGAGCCTGACGATTTGGTACGTCATGTATCAGGCGCTTGCCATCCGCTCCGCTTGGCAGCATCCCTGCAGTATCCACGTAGCATCCGCTTCGCATCCCTGCACGCAGTGGAGCGTAACAATTGTAGGAATGCTTGTGGGGCTATGTTGTTCAGGATATGGACTATAAGTGAAAGGGCAAAACAAGATACAAGTTGCTGATATCTCGTCTGTGTCTCTGCTGCGGTCTAACGTCAAGTAAACTTATAAAAACTACATTTCTTTAAAATTTTGCTCAAGTCAATGTATAGCGTACTCAGTTCGATATTGCATTGCTTAACAATTCGAACACTAAGGTCGCACAAGCAAGGCGAGAACACAAGCGAACCAGATGAATTCAGACACTACGCTAATTTGATACAACATTCGTGTTTTCTATGGGCCACCGTCGTACACACCCATACTGCCTGGAGCCTCAAAGAACACCTAAGCACTTAGACAACAATGAGAACAATAAAAAAATGCGCCGCCGCTTGTGATACTCCCTAAGTCAAATTTGAGCAGAATTCTATAGCTGTTTTCATTTCGCGATATATTGAATGGTGCGGAAAATGTGCGTCGTACAGGACATTACGAACGGCGCAAAAAAGTGGCGCGACTGCCTTGCTAATCGGGACATCGCTAGAGGCAGGTAGCGGGTGATGCGTGACCGTGATTCACAGCAGGCGCCGCAGACAGACGTCCGCTCACGTAGCGTTTTCTTTACAAATACGGTGTCGATTAACGCGTTTGCCGCATGCCATCGGTGAACAAATGACTGCGGGCCACTGCATCCTCGTTGTGCTCAGTTGCAAGGTTACACCACGACAGGACGGCGAGGGCTGACGCCGAAGCGAAACGCAAGAATGGGCGCCTAAGAACTGCGCTATAAAAAGTTGCAGATATTATGAGAATAATTTCCTAATGCGTAAGCAATCTTTGTCTCGGCTGCTTCTTTGCTTTTGCCTAATTATGTAGCTAGCGTATGGATATATACTCTTCGTATTTCCAGAGCAAAAAGAAATTACGCATTAGTAGACAATTCTCAGTATTTTTGTGGCACATTCGTTACCTATCACGTGCATCCTGCTTAGACTGCATTATAACGTTCAAATCAAATCAAATCTTTATTTTCCGTTAGGTGCTACAGATGGAGGGGCTACGGAAAAAAAAGCTGCCACTTGGCGGCTTGACGAGTCCGCAGACCCACATGTCCAGGAATTCTGGACATTCTCCTTCGGAACTTCACAGCAACGCAAAGTGTAACTCAATGGGAAAGATTTTTTTCAAAATTATATTTCAGGATATCGGCTGAGGGTCAAAAAGTTTCAACTGACTACAACAACAGGGTAGCCCCTTCTAACAACATATGGATTTTGGCACTTAGTCAGAAGATTGGTGGTGCTATAAAGCAGATAAAACAGGTCAGACAGGGGCGGTGAAGTCCCACTACAGGAGGAAATCTTTTCGCACCCTCCCGCCAGAGGGCGCAATGACTGGAAGAAGCGCCAAATTTAAACCATAAAGCGGTTTATTACAGGTCGCATTGAGAAGGTAATGGTAATTCAATTATGGGGTTTTACGTTCCAAAACCACTTTCTGATTATGAGGCACGCCGTAGTGGGGGACTCCGGAGATTTGGCCCACCTGGGGTTCTTTAACGTGTACCTAAATCTAAGTACACGGGTGTTTTCGCATTTCACCCCTATCGAAATGCGGCCGCCGTGGCCAAGGTAATGGTAGAGGGAGTGTTATGCAGCCTTTTAGCACGCGCAGGTTTTTGAGAAGCAGCCAAGATGGCACAGAGTGGTTATGCGTGTGCATGTCTTGAGCGCGCCTGGGTATGGTTGTATGGACCTGTGCGCTCTGTGTATGATTGTGCGGGCGTGTGCCTCCGTATTTGCGTTTGCATGCGCGCGAGTGCATGTATGCGTGTGTGAGCGTTCGCGGCGTGTGTGTGTGCGCGTTTGCGCGCGCTTGCGGTGCACGCGTGCCCGCGTGTGAACTTGTATGCGTGCCAACGTGTTTTCGAATTTCAGCATGCACGATTGCGAACAAATGTGTGCGTGTTTGTGTGCGCATGGATGCCTGTGCGTACGTATAGTGTGTGTGTGTGTGTGTGTGTGTGTGTGTGTGCGTTTGCGTGTGCGTGTGTGTGTGTGTGTGTGTGTGTCTGTGTGTGTGAGCATGTGTGCGTATGACGGATGGAGAGAGAGTACGTGCGTGTGAGGGAGAGTGCGTTTGTGTGCGGGGAGACAGGATGTGTGTGTGCGAGGGAGAAAGAGCGTATGTATGCGCGAGGGAGAGAGAGATCGTGCGTGTGTGTGTGTGCGAGGGCAGAGTGTGTGCGCGTGCTAGTGCCTCCATATTTGCATATGCTTGCACGCGAGTGCGTGTACGCATGTGTGAGCGTTCGCGGTGTGTGTGCATGCCTGCATCTGCGTGTTAGTGCATGTGTGCGTGCGCTTGCGTGCTTGCGGCGCATGCATGGCGGCGTGTGAATGTGCGCGTGTGCGTATTTGTGTGCGCATTGATATATGTGCGTGCGATGGAGAGAGCGTGTGAGTGCTGGTGAGGAAGAGAGTGCGTGCTCGTGCGAGGGAGAGAGAGTGCGTATATGTGTGTGCGAGGGTGTTTGTGTGTTTCCCGGTGTGAGCGAACATTTTCCGGCTTACACCTGCTCTTGGAAACAAACGCGGTGTGGAGAGCATTAAAACCCGTGTTTAAATCCTCGAGACAAGAATGAATGACACTGCATTTGTAGCATTATCTCTTTCTCAAAGCGAAACGTACAAAAAAAGATGCGCCTGTGACGTCAGTATTGCCGCCCTTGGCTGGCACGGCCCTGTAAGAAGCTGCCAAGCAGTTCAACTTCGTTATCTTGCTTCCGTTGGCGGCAGCGCAATGCCTTGTGAGCAATGATGCGCTAAATCTGCACTATCATTCAATCGTGCATCGTTTCTGTGGCCAAGGACGCTTTCGGCAGCACACGTTCGTTGCTACATTGACATTTCAACTTTAAACGGCTTGCCTTCGGAAAAACGATCTCAATAAATATTGACAGTCGTCTGGCCGCAAGGAACATGCTCACGGAGCCGTGCCATTCATCGCAATATCTCGAAAGGCTGGAAGCGGTCAGGGGCGCGATCGGAGATATTTTGTTCGATACGCGTTCTGTTCAGTTGCTGCAACGTGACGAATTGGCAGTATGCAAAATTTGTGACAAGGGGACGGAGAGAGCAGCCAATCAGCAAGCGGTGAACTCACCGGACGTTGCGTTGCCTCGTCTGTCGTCTGCTTGGGGACGATATACTATAAACCGAAATGGTTTTAGCTTTCTAATAAATCAAATGTCTGTATGAAAAATATGTATCTTTATTCTCAAGCTTAAACACGTTCTCAAATGGTAATGTGTACGACTATTACAATTTATTAGAATCAGTTCTTCTGAAAGGTCGCTAGGTGGTGTTGCGCACGGCGCGAGAAAAAGGAAAAAAAAAGAGCGGTCTACTCGGCGCGCTTTTCAAAATGTCGTCGCACCGAAACGTGCCGCTCGGCCCTCGGGTTTCGGCGCGTCAGAGGGAGCTCCTCCTGTCTTTTATGGAGGAGCACCCCACCCTCATGACGCCGTCGTACCCCCTGGGGCCATCGCTCACAAAGGCCGACAAGGAGGCGCTGTGGCTCCAGCTGAAGGCGCTGCTGGATGCCGAAGGCCCTGCACGCAAGACCGTGCAGCAGTGGCAGGCCTTCTGGCGGGAGCAGCGGTTCTACGCGGACCAGGCGCTGGCCCTTGTCAGGCAGCAGCAAAGGTGAGCGTGCGCGGATTAATTTCAGCCGGTCGCCTCATACGCTCGGTTTGTTATTTACAGGGGCACCGGAGGCGGTCAGCTTGCTGGATTCCACGGCCGCATCCTGCAGCTAACCGGAACCGCGCGGGTGGATGGTGGGCGAGCCGCTGTGTACGGGCGGTCGGAAGCGGTAAGCACTGGCTTAGAATACTATTATCGCCTAAGTGTTTTGAACTAGCACTTTGTGACCGTCAGAAATCCGGCAAGCGAGGTTCAATGCGATGCGGCCTACGGTGACAAAAAGCGTATTATGGTGTGTCGTTTGTCGCGACACGGTGTGTAGCTCACGTTAGGAGTCGAAAATATCCGCTTGCGTGTCGCGTCGAGACGGTAAAAAGTGGGTTCATTTGCCTACAAACGTTTAGGAAAAGTTCACGCTAGGGCGGTGTTGCTTAGAACTTTGTCGGAAACGGTCGAATCTGCAGGGGTGAAAGGACGCCCGTGAAGTTAATTTTGAGGCATATTAGAGGAACCTACGTGCTCGAAACTGCTTGAGACCATCGACTGAGGGGCATAGCCAGTGGCTGGCGCACCAAACACGCCCCCCCCCCCCCCTTCTCGAAGGTCTTTGTGTGGATAGCATGCTATGTTTTCAAACACCCCTCGAGAAGAAAAAATCTAGCTACGCACTGCCCCCATTACGTGCAGACTCGCTACATTAAACCATATCAGTTATGATTAGTAGCTGCTGGTACAAACATCGCTATGCGTGCAGAGAAGTTTTGTGACACATTCTCAACACATGCTTACAGTTGGTCCCCCCAGATGAGAGCCTGCAGGCGCGAGCTCTCGCTGGGGACTTCCGGCGGCCTCAGCCCATCCAGCCATTGCCCGCCCAGCCTACAGTTTCGGTTGGCGAGACGCCCGGCACCAGTGGCTTGCAGGTGAATTTGCACACATCACATTTTTTTTCGTTTATTGCACACGGTGTGCGTAAAGCAGTGTCTTACTTGAACGGGCTTTTCAGAGCGTTGCACGCGGTGCCGGTGGTGTGGCCGAGCAGGATGCGGCCCAGGAGTGCCTGAGTGCTCCAGCTCGTAAGTTCGAGTCGCCTTGTCCTGTTAGCTGTACCAATATTAAGTTTAATGGAATCACCCATCGGCATGTGATGCTTCTTACCATGTCATTGCTTTTAAAGATGAGTTACATAGGCTTCTGCTGTGAAAAAAATAGCATAACTTGTATGCTTTCAGCACCACAACGCCAAAGGCGCCGCCGAGTGCCGCCGGCGGGTGCCCGTGAAGCCCTCCCACGCCTAGTGGAACTGCACACCCGGAGCAGTGAGCAGCAGCAGCAAACCAACACGGTTCGTGGATACTATTTCTGTGCACGGCGGATATATCTCAAAAAGAGATAGGATGCAAATGGATGTAGCCGAGAATTTTTCTTCAATAACTTCGAAGTGCAATAAACAGCCATTCTGCCTTGAAATTAAACAAAAACATTATGGTGAATCTGGGCAAATGGAACATAAGAACATTTATGGACGAATATTTGCTATTTTACAATATTCGATGGAGTGTCTTTCTATTGGGTATTTTCTTCAAAATTAATTCGTACCAAACATTTGCTATTTGCACACTCCTACAGAAAACCAAACCTAAGTATGTAAGGAAGTAAATCCTCAGCATAGTCACGAAGTACAAATGTACATATTTGCAATTATAACGTTGCATATGCACGCCTTCTTCGATCATTGGTTGGGGTATGTATTGCATTCTGGAGGAGTATACGGGACAGAGAATCGCTGATACTGCACAATCGCCCGCCAGGCAAACTGGTGCGTAGCCCTGAAAAGGGCTGTTTGGTTTCTTCTTACGAAGAGGTGCTTGGAGGTGTGAGATGCGTTTGAGGAGGTGACAGAAAATCAATTCTGACACCACTAGGGTCTGTCCAAACAACGGGAATTGGTTGTGCGCAGAACTCGGCACCATTGACGGATGCTCTGCGTCAGTAGATGTTCAGCGGAGAGGATGTGTTGTGCACGCTGAGACTCCATAAACAGAAGCTCCCAGCGAAGTGTCGGTAGCGAAGAATTCCGAGGTGACATTGGCGACATATTTCTTCGTTTCCAGCTGATTGCGGAGCTCCGGGATGCGGCCACCCGCCAGGCTGTGGCCCTCGAACAGCTGGCAACCGAGGCCAGGCTCCACAGGGAGGCTGCAGGGAGGCAGGCTACAGCCCTGGAGGCCATCCTGCAGCAACAGGGCCAGGCTTTGCAGGAGCTGCGCAGCGTGGGGGCGCTCTCACGGGCCATTGCAGCGGCACTGCGGCGGCCTGCACAATAATTTGAAATTTTGCTATATTCTTTGATCTGCAACAAAGACTGCTGCAGTTTTTTTTTTTTATCTGCAGCAAAGCCTGCTGCAGTTTTTTTATCTGCAGCAAAGACTGCTGCAGTTTTTTTTTCTGTAGCAAAGACTGCTGCAGTTTTTTTATCTGGAGCAAAGACTGCTGCAGTTTTTTTATCTGCAGCAAAGACTGCTGCAGTTTTTTTATCTGCAGCAAAGACTGCTGCAGTTTTTTTATCTGGAGCAAAGACTGCTGCAGTTTTTTTTTTATCTGTAGCAAAGGCTGTTGCAGTTTTTTTTTTATCTGTAGCAAAGGCTGTTGCAGTTTTGTTTTAAGTCAGCAGTGCAGATTTTTTGAAATCTGCAGCAAAAGGTGTTGTGTATAGTTTTAAACCTGCAGCGATGGTTGGTGTGTATAGTTTTAAACCTGCAGCGAAGGTTGTTGTGTATAGTTTTAAACCTGCAGCGAAGTTTGTTGTGTATAGTTTTAAACCTGCAGCAAAAGGTGTTGTGTATAGTTTTAAACCTGCAGCGAAGGTTGTTGTGTATAGTTTTAAACCTGCAGCAAAGGTTGTTGTGTATATGTTTAAACAAGCACCAAAGGTTGCCTTTTTTGTATACTTTCAAAAATATCGCATTCCACATGAGGGCACTTAAGAACTTGGGCTGTGCACTAGGTTTTGTGTCGCGACTTCTGAAATACTTGCGGGAGTTTGTTTTTGTGTATTGCTTCGACTTTGTTGTGCTATGTGTATGTGTCTGTGCAGAGGAGAGGCAGGCGCCTCTTAACGTCTGTACGTATATTAGAAAATGACTTTTTTTCTTTTTACCTTACAGTAAGGGCAACTTTCTTTTACTCAACTATATTATATCGCACAGTTCTGATACAATTTCAGTTCTAAGATGGCGCTCATGTTGTGCATTTAATTTTTTTAAGCATGATTCAGTATTCCCACTTGCCGGCGTTGCAGTCCCGATACAAACAGGCTTTTTCGGACTACCCGCCAGTTTGTGGGGTGGTCACTTTGGCTCGGTGACAAACTCCGACACCGTGTCCCATTCACAGTTAGGCCGCTGCTTGTGCATAAGTGTTAGGCAACATACTTCATAGGAAGGATAGCAAGTTATTGTGTGCTAAAGAGGACAACAAAGAAGCACATGCCATATGCGCTTATGTTATGCTTCTTATGTTATGCATAAAAAATATGCACAGTTCATCAGGATGGCATTGTGCACAAGCTTGTGCAGCCATAGGGTCATTAATTAAAAGAACATGGTTTTATTGAGATGGGTAGCTAATGTACAAGATGTTATCATGCCAAAAATATTGCGCCAGACTGGAGAACATAGTAAACTGAGTCTCAGCGTGATGCTCTGGGGAGGAAACAGTGCATTGTATTGCTTGACGTTGACTTGATAATAAGTGACTAATAAATTCACCGTGGCTAATGAGCCCACGCCAATAGTGTGTTTGTAAACTTTGGCATACCGACAGCATTCGTTTCACTTTCTTTTCCCACCTGTGAAAAAAAAAATAACGTACCAAGCAGTTGCAGCATTACATTGGCTGCTGCCGACAAGGTCGCAGCAGGCGGCGGCGTACCCTCCGGAGGTGGTCAGTATGCACTCCGCGTGGTCCTTGGAAAAGGTCCACGTGGTTGCGCTGCTGCTGGCCCCTCAGGTACAGCTCCCGTGGTTGTGGGACCCGCATGGGTGGTGCTGGCGGGTCGACCAGATCTGCAGTCTGCTGGACAGCTAGAGCAACGTCACTGTCGTCGTCCTCCTCTTCTGGGGCAGGCTCACGTGCCGCCAAGGCAATGTTGTGAAGAGTTGCACAAGCGGCAATGATGGTCGCCGCCCGATCGGGGTTGTAGAGCAGGGTCCGGTAACGCTGCAAGCAGCGGAACCTGCTCTTTAGGACCCCGATGCACCTCTCCACAACATTGCGCATGGCGGTGTGCTCCTTGTTGTAGAGGCCCTCAGGGGTGCTGCCAGCTTGATGCCCCGGCACTGGTGTCAGGAGCCACGGCTCCAAGGGATAGCCGGAGTCTCCTGCGCAAGGGCAGGGTGACAGTTTAAGCGATATCTACTTCATTGTGGCGCACATTTGCAGCACTTACCAAGCAAACATTCACCAGGGCGCAGTTCTGCTTCAAGGTATGTACGGAGAGGGTTCCTACGCCACACCCATGAATCATGACAGGACCCCGGGAAGCAGGGGTTGATGTCTTCAATCCAGAGGTCTGCATCGCATGTCTGCAGATTAAAAATTAGTGCAAACAGTTGTCGTACAAGTCCTTTAAAGCACTTTCTTATATGAACCTAATTGAATATCCGCACACTGTGACAGACTGTTCGAATACTGCTATGAGCAAATCTCGGTCGGACATGGCTTGTTTCGCAGTTAAAGTTTCAACACGCGGACTTGTTTTCGTCAGGGCACTGTCAGACTAGCCCGCCTGTTAACTGCTCGGAACGTCACAAATTGCTGGCACCCCCGCGTTGACCCACATTACTGTTACGTGTTTCAGCTAATGTCCCGCAACACCTCCAACATGAAAAATTGCAGGCACAAAACCGGAATAAAAGAACTCCTTTAGTGCTATTAAATGGCACATGTATTGCAAAATGGAGCGCCCATCATTAAACGTGTGCAGGACGGCAGCACGGGACAGCCAGTACTACGGCATAATCCAGCAGGAGCGGCGTTTTGAATCCATCGAAATCGTGAATCAAGCTTCGGGGATACTCCGCGATCGAGCAACGTCAATTTCATGCGCTGTGGAGACCGCTGAGCCGCAGTGTGTCCCGCACCGCAAGATTTCGTCACTGTTCCATCGCGATGGAGCCTCAAAAGGAATCAATTCCCGTTGTGGATAGATCGAGAATACCGCTCCTACTACATTCTGTTGCAACAGTCCGAGTGAAATGGAAAATTACTGCGACACAAACGAACAAAAATGTATCACTAAAGATACAATGCAAGAATAATACTTACGATCATGGTGTTCATGGCGTAGAAACCCTTCCTCGACATATAGCTCTGTGTATCCCCGGGGCTCAGGCCTTGGGGCTGCTGTATGGCGATAAGAGTGCCATCGACGCAGCCGAGCACACCGGGGATCCGTCCGAGCCGCGCAAACGCCGCCTTTGCTCTGGCCTTCGCGGCTGTCGTCTGGGGGAAGTCCACCCACCGCTTTTGCCCGCCAACGACAGTTATGGCGTTTGCCACTTCGTGGATGGTGTCGCTGACGGACGACTTCGACAGGCCGATGAATTCTTCACTGCCGACGCCCCGCTGGAAGCTTCCCGTTGCGAAAAACCTCAGCGCGCACAACACCTTCCGCTCAGTAGAAATTCCGCTGGCTCGCTGGCACCCGATGATGGGGTTGAGTTCACCGCACAACCAACGCACCGTTTCTTTTGAGAAACGAAAACGACGCCGGAATTCGCCTTCTGTCATCTCTTCAAACGCATTTCGCACCTCCACCCGCTCTCCTTCCTCCTCAAGCAACGCCAACGCGACAACCGAAGTTGCCAACGCAAGCGCCATTTTTCTCGAATTAAACTATGGATTGGATCCGAACGTGCTAGTCAGCTGCCGAAGCCGCCTTTGGGTCTAATCCAATCTATCAGACGCGCCAAGCCAAGCCGGTCTCGTAACGAGCAATGATCGCTCCAAACTTCTCAACTCCCGTCGCGTTCGAACGAAATGCTCGGTGGGCGGATGATTGACAGGAGCGTATCGTCATGGTGACGTCACCAAAAACGGGGCGGCGCCCCGCGGCTGGCGACGTCGGCGCGGAGTAGGCCAATCGCGCGCGCCGGTAACCGAACGAACGCGCCGAACAACCATCTCCGATCGCACCCCAGGTCGATGTTACCCACGATCTTTTTCCGGGTCAGGCTTTCAGAGAACGCTTAATTACAAAATATTTGTTCTTAGTTCTTACAGAAGCATGATTATTAAGCATATATTCGCTCAACTACAATATGTCGAAGACAGGCTCCAGACTGCTAATTTGCTTTAGCCACCCAAAAAAAAATTATTTAAATGATAATTACCATACATTCGTAAATTGCGCACACAACTGCTCAACTTGTTCCGTATCCGGAGGGGACCATCTGAACACTCGAATGATAACAATGATTTTAGGAAGATTTACATTGATTTATTCCTTAATATTTGGTGCCGTTAAAGAAGACCGCCTGTATATTGATGGTGCAGTAGGAACCAGGAACCTAATAAAGCAGGTGCGAATACTCGGACAGGTTTTCTTGACGTAATTCAAGTTTATGAACATAGAACAGATGCACGCAACCGTGCACCTCTGTCTTTACAATGTATTCTCCTACATTGTACAAGAAACACCTCAGCGCCACGGTACATCAAAAAAGGTGTGCGGGAGCATTATTCGCTCTAATAGATTTCTGAGCATTCGTGGCATCAGGCTTGGTTTTCTCGCGTCATCAGGAATGAAAGGAGCACATACCTAGGGGCCCAAGCAGGTAGACTACTTCCCGCACTGGGTCGGCGTAAGATTACAGACAGACAGACAGACAGACAGACAGACAGACAGACAGACAGACAGACAGACAGACAGACAGACAGACAGACAGACAGACAGACAGACAGACAGACAACAGACAGACAGACAGACAGACAGACAGAGAGACAACAGACAGACAGACAGACAGACAGACAGACAGACAGACAGACAACAGACAGACAACAGACAGACAGACAGACAGACGGACGGACGGACGGACGGACGGACGGACGGACCGACCGACCGACCGACCGACCGACCGACCGACCGATAGATAGATAGATAGATAGATAGATAGATAGATAGATAGATAGATAGATAGATAGATTTGAAATGGCTGAGTAAAGGCAAATAATGTTATTTACCTTAATAACAACTGTCTGGGCGAAAGCATTGGATAATATTCTTCTGTAATTCGTAACAGATGGGGCAGTGCGGACCCGATTAGATCTGGGTTGGGATGGAAAATATCGGAATTTTAGGATGAGTGCTTTGCTGCAAATAGATTGATTGTTTAAGGTGAATTATAATAAATTCTTCAGTTTTACGAGCAAAAACGACGATATAATTATCAGGCACGTCGTAGTGGCAGACTCCCGATTAATTTTGACTACCTGGGCGTTCTTTCAGCTTCCACACAATGCATGGTACGCTACACTTCTTGCATTTCGTCGCGGTGGAAATGCGCCCGCCTCGGCAGGCATTCCAACCCACACCCTCTGGCTTAGCGGCGCAACGCCCAAGTCACAGCTTTAGGGTGGCTAGAAATGGGAGGCGTGAAAACCGGCCTCTCCAAACTTGTCAGGACGCGCGATCACTTCAACGTGGCACTGTTGTGGGGGGGGGGGGGGACTGGAAAACAGTGAATTAGAGTCTGATTTGTCTTGCATGAGCAATAGACAAATCGCGCAACAGAAGGTCCCCGGACTGACCTATGATGACGTCATTCTGCCACTAGCGGACAACGCATGTGATTTAGACACTTGCGAATATTTGTGGCAACGCAGCGACAAACCTGGACCTTATGTTTAGCACAGAGAAATCAGGACTTATGATGTTTAAGGAAAGGACAACTAATTACATGATGTCAATTCAACAGCAAGTCATACGCATAGTCAAACGATCTATTTACATATGCGTATATACAGCGTGTCCCACGTAACTTGAGCCAAGCATTAAAAATATGCAAATACAACTTAGCTGAACAGACTCAAGGTAATGTTGTTTGCCATCGCTTGGAGATGCTCAGATTAATTTTTTTTATTCGGCATAATTAAATAACTAGTCCTAATTAATTAACTTTTCAAATATTAAAATTCGGTGAAAAGTGTCAATGAGAAGATTGTATACAAACACGAAAACTCCCAATCAAACAAAAAATGCAATGCGTCATAGCCCCGTAAGACAGAGGCTACAAGCCCTCAGCAAAGTCAAGCGAACAATGCTTAAATTCCTTCTAATAACGCATACAACGTACAATTTGTATCACTGGACTAGACACCGCTTATTGGGGGGGGGGGGGGGGGGGGATGTATGAGCCATTGCTACAAGCCACTTGAGCCTTTTGCCTTAATAAACCGTGTGCCAATGCAGCCGTGCGGTTTGGGGCTGCTTCCACCTCGGGCACTAGGTCGGAACTCGTGTTTCCCTTGACTGCATACGTACATCAACATGAATTCGTAAAAAAATCCGGTATTTTTTCTTTATGTGTTAACAATACACAGTTAAAATATAGTCCTCAAAGAACTCCCCCCAATACTTCAGTACCTTTTTGTTCTAAAACACACGTGCGCGCTACCCTATTTGATACAATGTACTAAAAAAATTATCTATTGCTTTCCGCCCGGCAGCTGTTTTTATTCTTAATCACGACAGAAAACCGACCCTAATGCCACCAACGCTCATATAGTAATCGCGAGCGCGCACAATGTTCTCGCACACCTTGTGTGATATACGGTATCGTTGAAGTGTTTCTTGTATAGCGTAGGAGAGTCCGTCGTAAAAGCAGATGCACTGTTGGGCACATTTGCTTAATTCGATGAACTTGAATTGCGCCAAGAAAACCCGTCGAAGCAATCGCACCTGCTTTTTAAGAAGCCTACTGCACCATGAATATCCAGGCAGTTATTTTTTAACGGCGCCAAACTTTACTAGAGCAATATAAATCTTGCTGGCAATATTTATTTATTTATTTATTTAAAATACTTTCAGGGCCCAAAGGCACTACAGAAAGGAGTGGGGAAGAAATAGCAAGGCGTGCAGCAAACAAACAAACAGAAGTATTACAAGGCGTCTTGTAAAGCGATCTTGAACTGGTGGTCATCACCAATGCTGGCGATTGTGGAGGGAAGGTGGTTCCATGCGACACTTGTTCTAGGAACAAAAGAGTCATTACACAATTTTGTGCGACAAGAAGGTAGCCCCCCCTTGAAGCGATGATCGGTCCTTGAAGATATGTAATGAGGTGGATGGAACAAAACATCCTTCATGTCGTTGTTATAATAATAGATTTTATGAAAAAGGCTAAGGCGAGAGGACTTTCGACGCAACGAAAGGTCAGGCAAGTTTAGGGTTTTCTTCATAGATGTGACACTGGAATGACGTGAATAATTCGACAAGATGAAACGTGCGCCGCGATTCTGAATGGCTTCAAGAGTTTGAATGAGTGTAGTCTGAGTAGGATCCCATATGGCGCATGCGTACTCTAATTTAGAACGTACCAAGGTTTTGTAAAGTGTTAACTTCAGGGACGCAACTTCAACTTTCGACGCAGATAACCAAGCATGCGATTGGCGTTGTTAGTTACAAATTCTACATGCGTATTCCACGATAGATTAGAAGAAATGTGAACACCAAGGTATTTATAGCTGTCAACAGATGGTAATGGAATATTATTGAGGCGGTAAGTACGCGGACAATGATTGTGATCCTTGTGATCACCATCGGAGGCTTTAATGTGGGCATTTCAAAACCACAAAAGAAATGGTTCACTGAGCTTGTGCAAGAAGACCTTGGTTTGAAGTGCCAGACCAATGGAAGTAACTCAACGAAGTAACAACGGTCATGCTTAGCTTCTACTTTGGCCAAGATACTGTCTAAGGTTGTAACCGGGCCAACCAGTATATGTCACAGTAATCACAAGGCTATCGTCACTACCATTACCAAATGGTGAAAATAAATCATGACCCCTTGTCTAATCCTGTCTGATGTGCTACAGCTTAGCTGGTCATCCATCTTCACAGAGTGGAATGGCTCCTAACATATTATATTTTCTTTTTGCGTCGGTTTCGCTTTCAGAAAGTGATAATGGTATAAAGGCAGTGCCATTCAATGTTGTCTCTGTGGATATAAATAAGATTCATGTAAACTTTATACCCGTGCTGTGCTTGCTTAGTGTCTGTGGTGTTGGGCTGCTAAGCACGAGGTCGCGGGATCAAATCCCGGCCACGGCGGCAGCATTTCGATGGGGAAGGAATGCGAAAAAATCCGTGTATTTAGATTTAGGTGCAAGTTAAAGAGTCGAAATTATTCCGGAGTCTCCCATTACGATGAGCCTCATAATCAGGTTGTGAGCTTGACACGTAAAAAGCCCATAATTTTAACGTCGATATTTCATTTTAATGCGAGAATAGGTACAAGTAAGGAAATGCTAGCTTCTCACACACACCTATACACACAACCATATTTTCACCACACTATCTCTCTCTCTCAAACACACAGACGTAAAGGTAACTGGCATCTTCACCTCCACGCACATTTACACGCGGCCACGCATGTACTTATTGAGAGCAGCATTCCGGGCAAGTTGGTAACCATTACTCAAATGATATTGCGCAAGAAAAGAACGACACGGACGTGAGAGGACGACACACCAAGCGCAAGCTTTCAACTAAGTTTGTTGTACCACTGAAACCGATTTTACACATGTGAAGCAGTGTAGAGCGTGCATGCGCTTACATGAAAAATGAACTGCGCATTCATGTAACATAGTCACAAGTCATGTGATGCCGTGTCCAAGAAGCTTAGTTCTTTTTCTGTGAGAGCCATAAAAGGAAAGCTAACACACTTATCACCCAATTTTGCGATCATCTGCGCTTCAGATATTTCTGTATTGAGCGGCGTACTGCCACGGGAAACAATCGTGCATTGGTCCTCAAGAGGTTTCCAGCCATTATCGCGACAATGAATTGCCAAGAAACCACCGGAGCCATTTCTTACATTGTTGCTGTGTTCGCGGAGCCGATCATTGAGGCAACGCCCAGTTTGTCCGATATATTGCTTTCCACGTGATAGCGGGAGGTTGTAGACCACCCGGTGGACACACTCGACGAACTTTTTGCGGTGATGCTTTCTGCACTTATGGGAAGGAAAGGCATTTGGATCCGTCAAACTGCAAAGACTGCCGAGTTTGTTGGGTGCAGAAAAAACAATTCTCACATTCGCCCTTTGGGCCATCTTTTTCAAGTTATGGGAAATACCGTGCATGTAAGGTATAAAGGCCATCTTTCTCAAGTTATGGGACATACCGTGCATGTAAGGTATAAAGTTATATCTTTATACCTTACATGTACAAGGGCTTCGACCTTTTAGCATTTTTTCTTGCTGACAGCTTCTAGCCATGAAACAGGATACTGACTGTACGTGCCCAGACCTCAAATGAGTCTCACTTGTCCAACATACAAGACGTACTGGCTATCTTTCAGAACGCTCAATAGGTGCCTGGGGTTAAAAAGATCGCTCACATAGTGAAAGCCACCGTCAACGAGACGTTTCTTAGGCTCATCTCTACAAACGTAGAAGCCCTCGGCACGCTAACCAAAGAATGCCACCGCTTAAAGTAAGAGAAAACGCCATTGCATCTCGCATCCCCTAAGGCATCCATCAAAAACTGCTCCAACGTCGTCTAGCGAGGCATCTAGTTTTTCATATACTATTGTCATTCGCTTCCAGCAATATACAATGGTAAGTCGCTTCAACTAGCTGTTTATAATTAAACGGGGCTTCGTGTAAGGAGTAAAAGTTTGTAATCTAACTTAAATATAATGGCCAACCCACTGCTACTTCTTTTAGTGCAGAACGTGATCAAAGTGGTGCTTGCACGTAGTAATCCCACGCATTAAGCCCTGCGGCAGCTCCAGTGAACAACCTTTCCTTCCTTTTCACGAGCATAAAGAGCCTGCTAATTAAACATGGTGAAGAGTTGTCAGTATTTGACCATGTTGATGCAGATTTAGTTGTGCTTAGACGTGGCTTTCCGAAACAGTTAACGACAAATACGTCCTGCCCTGTGCCAGCAGATGTATTTTTACGGCTTTGAACGCTAAATATTGGCGGTGGCGTCTCGACAGCAGTATCTGCGAATTTAACGTCACGTGTAGTCCCTGTTAGATGCTGCTTAGCGTTTGTTTACGCATGTCTGTGCCTCGCTCGTAATGAGGTAGTGCCTGCTATGCTGGCGGAGCGCATTAGTAACAGCGAGGCAGAGAGGAAGGCGCAGGCCCTGAAGTACGACAGGCGGCTCGCAGAGCTGGAGCAGAATATCTCGTAAAGATGGCCGGCACCAAAAAGGGAAGACTCGTCACTTGGCTGTGGAACTGCCCCAGCGTCTCAGGCAAAAAAGCACCGAAGACACCACACATTAAAGCGACGGCAAAAAGAAAAAAAGCCCGACGTAATAATCCTCCATGAAACATTCGACCACGTAAAATTGCCGGGTACGCCCCCACAAGCAGCGCACAATATGGACGGTGAGGGAGATGGTCGTGACCACATTATGCAAAAAGGGTCTGGTCGCGATCAACTTATTAATGCGAAAAATTACGGACATTTTCCCCATCCTCATAGAAGTCGTGCCACGCAGCTATAAGGAGAGCAGCACGTTCGTCCTGAACGTCTACAGCAGCCCGTTAAAGAAAGGGGCCTAGCACACAACTTCGAAGCTTTAATTAACGAAATTATGACTATCGCGAGCAACAACAGGCTCGTCATCGGAGGTGACTTCAACGCTCCACACACGCAGTGAGGATGTGGGCACTCGTCTAAGAAGTGAAAAGATCTGGCCGACCTCATGGAAAAGGTTGGCCTTCTCAACGGGCCAGCCTCGCACATCTGAGTAGGTGTGGGCCCCGATAGGGACACCCCGCCAGACCTAACACTATGCAGGAGCGCCTGGAGAATCACGTGGGACCTGGGGAGCGAGACAGGACCTTCAGTATAACCGTTAGAGAGGCGCGTGTCATGAAGGGAATAAACAATTAGGTTCAGTCTGGAAGACTGGTGCTAATTCTGCCCAATCAGAGAGAAAAAAGAACAGGGACACATAAGAAACATAAAAAAATGGAACGGGGAGCTGCTACGAGACGCAAAAAAGGCCACGACCGAGATGGAATGGAACGACTGGGGGGCTGGACGCGAACACGAACACAATGACGATGGTGGTGGTCACCCTCCGCTGGTGGACAGCACGGTCGCGCATCTCGTACAAGTCGAAAAATCCATCCTGAAAAGTCTGCAAGGGCGAAACCACAATATAAATCTAAGGCGCAAAATTGCGGAACTAAACAAGAACATCGAAACACACTGCACCCAGTTATGTAGTCAGCATTGAGACGAGGTATGCGATGCTATGGAGGGCAACATCAACACCGGCAAGACGTGGAAGATTCTCAAGCATCTGCTCAACCCGTGGGCCACGAAGACAGCGGCGAAATCGGAAATGACCAAGCGCAGACACAACTTCAAAGGAAACATACGTAAAATCGGTGATGAAATCCTCAAGCTCTACCTTGAGAGACCTGCAGCCGTTCATCACCGGAACTACTCGGGCTCTCCCAATGAGCACCTCGGCAGAGACTTCTCCTAGCAAGAAATAAAGGCGGTCCTGCAGACCACCAAAACCAAGTCAGCTCCGGGCCCCGGCAAAGTGACCAAGGTGCTCCAGAATCTAGATGACCAGGCAGCCTACCGCTTGACAGACTACAACAACGAGTGCTGGCGGAATGGCGGGATACCCGACGAATGGAAGAGACCCGACCTGATTCTCATCCCCAAGCCGTGTAAATCCTTAGAAATACAGAACATGCGGTCGATCTCCCTCACTTCGGGTGTTGGGAAAGTGATGAAGCACGCCTGCCTGAGTAGAGTTAACGGCTACCTGGAGTCAAAGGACACGTACCACAACAACACGATTGGGTTCAAAAGAGGGCTCTCTGCCCAAGACGCCACGATACAACCGAGGAGGCTAGGCAAACTGTCCAGAGACGTAGCAGAACTACACAAACGGGGAATCAGATTAACCACGATAAAAATCACGGAGATACGCATGGCCCAAAAGATCAGAGTCGTGGGTGTCTGGATCGAAGACAGGGGAACAAACGCGGAAACTATAACGCACGTGTAAAAGAAGATCACAGCGACCATTCGGCTAATACAGGGGGTCTCCAACAACAGAAGGGGCAGTAAAGAATGAAACGTCGTACGACTCGTCCAGGCCTTCGCGATCAGCCACGTAGCGTATGTGGCGGATTTCGTCCACTGGAATGAGGCTGAGAAAGACAAGATCGACGCACTCATTAGAAAAGCGTACAGAACGGCACTGGGTCACCCCCAATGCACGAGAAATGAAAGATTACTGCAAATCGGGGTACATAATACGCTGAAGGAAATCGCAGAAGCGCGGAGGATGGCGCAACTCGAAAGACTCCAAAACCAAGGCGGGCAGAAAAATCGTGGAAAAGATCGGCATAAACCGCCATGCATACCCATGACTCAGATTCACGTGGACGTCCGAGCCGCAATAAAGATGGAAAACATCCCGAAGAACGTGCACCCCGTGAACAATGTCGAGAGAAGAAAATGCCGCACGAAAACAATTCTGAAAAACCATGGCGTGTGGGAGGGGGTGCTCTTCGTAGACGACGCCCAGTACCCCTAGAAACCGGGACGACAATGGCGGTGTCGGCGGTGACGAGGGTACCTCCCTCTTCTTAATAGCATTGGTAGGGACAAAAGGAAAGGCCATGACTGCGGGCTCCGTAAGGACAAGACCCTCAGAGTCAGTGAAAGAAACAGCAATCGCATTGGCTGTAATCAACAATCGGCAACAACACAGAACAATTAATAGCGACTCCAAGAGGGCCATTAGGAACATCACAAAGGGCTGAGTCTACACCGAGGTCGCCAAAATCCTTAACCGTAGAGGAGAAGACTTCAAGAAAGGAAACGTCACACCCAAATACCTAACATGGATCCCGTCACATATGGCAGAAGTAACCACGAATGCTCCTACCAACCACAGCGAGAAGGTCCACCGCGGCTCAGGCAGTGACGGCCCAACACCCCGCAACCACCGGGGAAAGGGAAGGACTTCGGCGGTGGCGATGGAGAAGACGGAGAAGGTGTCGACGACGAAGTGATAACACATGACCACATGGACAGACTGGTCACGTACCACGACATACTATACGAAACAAAGAGACGCATACCCACAATCCCAGAAAAAACTCGACAGGTCTGAAGAAACGGATTGTAGAAGGATGAACACCAGAACGTTCATAAACCAAGTACATTTAAACAAAGTATATTCAAGACAATTCCCAGACGCCAGCTGCAAGCTGTGCAAGCACGAACACGAACACGTGGCACACATCCTATGGAAATGCACAGAGACCAGATTAGTATATGTAGAGGAAAACATAGAACTGGACCTTCTCGAGGAGCGATGGCTAAGCGCTCTGTCTAGCTCGGAACTGCACGACCAACTATAGTCAATCCAGCGGGTCCGGGCAGCGGTGCTATGCCCCACCGCACATAATGCCCGGGTGGCCTGAGCCCGGGCTGGCAATGTAGCAGGTCCTTTTCTCATTAAAGTTTTTTCTGTTCATCCAACCAAGACAATGCTTCAGATCATCTTCAGACTTCCCTTTTCTTTCTAGTGGACATGCACTGCATGCCCCGTTTTACTTCTCTTCTTCGGCTGACACTGCGGGTCGCAGGTTATGCTACTTAAAACCAAATGTTTCAACAAAGGACGTAAGTTTTATACAGGTGTGCTATACGGGGTGAGGCAGTTAAATTTAGCCAGCATTCGAAAGTAATGTAGCAGAGGGGACATAGAGCAGTTTTATTCGCCAATATAAATTTTGCATTCTGTTTATTTGTATATATGCAAAAAATTATAACTAATTTCGGATGCTTTAAATGCAGATAAAAATTTGAATCAGGAAGTTGTAAAATGATTACTGGAACGTCCGACCCAGTGGTATCTGCAAAATTCATAGAGCACATATAATACATTTTACTAGCAAACCTTTCTTACTTAGGTCCTTGGTAGTGGTATTGTGTAAATGAAACAAAAGAAGCAATGTTTGTTTACTTCAAGTGATTCGTGTTAGTTCGTGTTCAACATTTTTACACTGCAAAAACACACGTCATATTTATGAACCATACTTAGTGGTCCCTGAGCTAGCAAAATAAGGGGATTCGAGAGGGTTTGTTTCTTTGTTCATCATATCCCTACAACATTAGCAGATGGTTGTGGTAATGGCGTTGGAGCAGGCGACGTTAGGCTGGCCTTATAATGTTAACTAAGAATATTACCAGAGAGCGTGACTCAGGCATCGTTAACATCAGGCCATGATTGATTTTACGGTAGCAAAGGACGGTTCCACAATGACGCAGAGTTCTCAGTTCGATAACAACATTGGCAGCGCAATTTATTGAAGGATCCAACCTGAGCCCGCCGTTGCCCTACAGAATACATTATTAGCGCTGCTAGACAACGCTAACGGCAATACTATACCAGCTTATTCATTGTGCTGATTATATTACTTGGAAAACAAGAAAGAGTGCATATTGTCAGTCAATCTCACCTTTTCTTCAATGTCGCGCAGCCAACGTTCCATATTGGAGCATATTTTCGAGTCATGAATATTGTTGCGCCAATGTTGTTAACACAGGTTCATGCACAAAACGTATCGGGTAGAATGATGTTTCAGTTTTTTAAGCCAAATATGGAACCTTTAGCTCCGGAGTTCTTAACTAAATGCTCAAATATAGGGAAATTGCTTTCGTCAGCTTCCAGGGCAGCGAATTTGGCGAGCTTTGTTGGATTTAAAAGAAAAAATAAAGCATTCTGTTGCAGCGAAGACCAGGCATATTATTCAAGCCATTTACTTTTTACAAAAGGTGTCGTAATTTGCAAAAAAAAAAAGCACAAGTACCCTGTTTGCCATTCTTCAAAAGGTAAATAAATAACGATATCGTATTTACATGAGCGGCACCTAGTAAAGCGTTTAATCAGGCTAAATATATGTACTCTACAGCACTCGAAAATGTACCACTAATTTCTGAAAAGAACCCAGATCTTTAAAGCATTGCACCCATTGCGAGAATGTTGTAAAGTCATATATTTCTATGGCTTTGCATGTTCTAATAAAAAGAATTTCCAGGTGTGCTGTAACGTAAAGCTATTCCGAACATTTTTATTCCAATTCTGCAATCAGCCCTTCGTGATCGGTAAAAAACTTTTTTGAACCACCCACACTTCCCTTGTCTTTCACGCCACGTCACGAAAACCGCGATAGCTCTCCATCTACTGTGACGCATGTACACTGATTATGCATCATTGGACCGAACAAAAGAAAAATGGTCATTTCTTATTCTACGCCTTTTCGCGATTAGCACTCGGCTATTGTTCAAACTGTAGCAAGTAGGTGACGCCCCCTCGGACATAATCTTGGTTCACCTGCCAAGCTCGGTGGCCTGCTATAGCTCGGCAGGCAACAGTGGTCACCCCGCACCACAATAAACACCGACGAGCACGGCAGCTCGCCGGTCAGTAATCTTCAGCACCACCACGCTGAGAAGCCCTCCCTTGTTCACGACCCGGGGTGGATTGTGACACTGGCGACGAAGATGGGATCCTCGTGACTCTGGCGAAGAAGCTGGCGACGAGTACCTACGGAGCGTTCCACGCCGCCGCGAGCGGCGAAACACCGCCCCCCGTTGCTGTCGCCATGCCGCTGTACGGAAGGCTCGAGCCGTTCGAGGGAGATGGGTCCGCCTGGCAAATTTGCGAGGAGCAAGTCCACGTGTTCTTCCGGGCAAACGACACACCCGAGGCCAAACAGCGGGACATTTTCCTGGCCAGCTGCGGGACCCGCGTCTTCAGCCTCTTGCTCGACCTTCTGAAGCCAGCCACGCCGCACGTTAAGACGCTGGGTGAGCTGCTTGCCATACTGCGCTCGCATTTTAACCCAGCACCGTCCACACTCATGGAGCGTTTCCGCTTCAACAACCGGAGCCGCCGGGAAGGAGAGACCCTCGGGCAATTCGTTGCTGCGCTACGAGGGTTAGCGAGTGCCTGCGCCTTCGGGGACCAACTGGACTCGCTGCTCCGGGACCGTTTCGTCTGCGGAATCAACAACCCCGCCATGCAGACGCGACTCCTGGAGCTTCCCGACCCGTCGCTGGACGACGCCGTGAAGGCAGCGCTGGCAATGGAAGCTGCCGCCAAGGACGCCGGCGAGATTTCCCGTGCGACTGGCTCACCGTCGACGGAAGCGGCGGTCAACAAATTCGCGACAAAGGGCAGTACCTGCGGTCGCTGTGGTGGTGCCCACTCCCCTTCACAGTGCCAGTTCTCTCAAGCACAATGCTTTACGTGCGGGAAAACTGGGCACCTGGCACGTGTATGCCGAAGTGGGAGGACGAACAGCAAGCAGCAGCCGGATTCAAGCCCAAGTACAACACAAGCCCGCGGCCAGGGTAGCCGTCGCAAGGGTACGCGGCGGAGGCATGCGGCAGCAAGCTCAAGTTCTTCCGCGGCCAGGCTCCACGTCGTGGCCGAGGACCCGCCGATTTTCGACATGTGGCACACAGGCTTTGTACCGTCGTCTGTGCCGCCATACATGCTGACCGTCGAAATCTGCGGGCACCCCATTTCCATGGAGCTGGACACGGGGGCCAGCGTGTCTGTAATGGCCGGGAAGCTCTTCAAGCGGACTTTCCCCGGCGTGTCCGTCGAGGCTTCGGGCGTGATGCTGCGCAGCTCCTCCGGGCAACTCTCCCAGGTCCAGGGTCAGGCACAGGTCAGCGTTCGTTTTGGCGACAGGGAGGCAACCCTTCCCCTTTACTTAACGAAGGGGTCGTCGCCGACGCTGCTGAGCCGAAACTGGATTCATGCACTGGGCATTCGTCTGCCAGAGTACCCGGAAGCCAGCCTGCATGTGATGCAGAGCTGCCAAATCTGCCAGGAGCATCAACGAGCCTCGCGTAATGTGGAAAACACCCCCTGGCCGTTTCCACAGAGGCCCTGGTCCCGCCTACATGTGGATTTTGGGGGCTGTGGCGGTGGTGGCGGAGCAGCCTCCCTGCGCTTGGAGGACCTGCAGAGCCAGCTCGAGGAACAGCGGGAGCTGGCATCGGCACGGCTGCTGGAGCTGGAGCAGCTTCAGCTTGACCACAAGGAGGCCCTGAAGACGGTGGAGAAGCTGCGGATAGAGCTGCGGTCGCTGCCCGAGAGCCTGGTGGTGAGCACGGCAGAGTGCAAGTGCCTGCAGAGCCAGTTCTCCGTGCTGTACAACGAGAGCATGCAACTCAAGACTCAGCTGGACGAGTGTCGCTCCTTGCTGTCGACAGCCAAAAACTCACACCTTCGCCACATTGAGCACATGGAAAGCGAGGAGCTGGTTGTCCAGAAGAAGCTTCGCTCGGAGGTCATCCACCTCGAGGACAACATCGCGCAGATTCGTCGAGAGTACGAGAATCTACGCACTGAGTTTGAGGCGTCGTCGGTGTCCAGCGAGCAGGCTAAGCCAATCAACCGGGAGATGCGGCACATTATAACGAGCCTGCAGAGCCGCAACAGGCAGCTCAAGAGCGAGGTCTCCCGCAGCAAGCGCAAGCTGCGCAAGGCTCAATCAGAGAAGCAGAAGCTGGCTGCTGACCAAGGGTGCCGTCCCGGGCCTTTGCCAGAGTCGGGAGCTCCAGTTTCCGCCAGGAATTTCCGTCCTGGCCCACCCTGGTCTGCCGGACAGGTGGTGTCTCCTGCCAGCGCCTCATCGCTGCTCGTCCGCATGCCAGATGGGGCCATGAGGCATAGACACGCCTACCATGTCAGACCTCGCCTCGGGACCTGGCCAGCACCCTCAACTGCCACCGAGTTCCAGCCCGCAGGAGGACTAGCAGCAGCACCAGTCGCTTCTAGCGGAGTACCACCTACCTCGGAGGCGGCAACCGTAGCCAGTGGTGCGGCACCCGTTGGACCGGTGTCGAGCTCTGCACCACTCACGAGGCCGACCACTACGGACCCTCCGGATGGAGCGAGGCTGGCCCAGGCAGCACCCGGCGTTGCCACACCCGACCCGTCAACACCGGTGCCCAGGCGGAGTACTCGACGGCGGAGGCCACCAGACCGTTACTCGCCTGGATAGCAGGCACCGTCGACCCAGCTAGGGTGGAGGCAGAGCCTCTAGTGTGAACTTGGACGTTTGTTTTTTATTTCACAAACAAACTGGGGGTGAGGGGTTGTAGCAAGTAGGTGACGCCCCCTCGGACATAATCTTGGTTCACCTGCCAAGCTCGGTGGCCTGCTATAGCTCGGCAGGCAACAGTGGTCACCCCGCACCACAATAAACACCGACGAGCACGGCAGCTCGCCGGTCAGTAATCTTCAGCACCACCACGCTGAGAAGCCCTCCCTTGTTCACGACCCGGGGTGGATTGTGACACTGGCGACGAGGATGGGATCCTCGTGACTCTGGCGAAGAAGCTGGCGACGAGTACCCACGGAGCGTTCCACGCCGCCGCGAGCGGCGACCCGGGGTGGATTGTGACACAAACGTTTTCAGGCTGCACCCACTTCACCTCTCTATCATGCGACGTCGCAAAACCGCAAAAACTCAGCGCGTCAAAGTCACGTGTATGCGTTAAAGATGCATTAATATGCCGAACAAAACTGAATATGTTCCTGAATAGCAGCAGGGTGCTTCGTTCCGAAAGGAATAAATGATGGTTGCCGCCGATCGTTCAAGTACTGGCTACTCGCACCTGCCGGTGAGCCCGGGTTTATTTGCGTGCATGAAAACTTTTTGCGTGGCCCTGTAACGTTTTTAAGCAGTTTAAGCACGTTTACGACGTCGCTGTGCCAGCTCTTCTTTCTTGAGGATCTTTCTTATCTGCAATCTTAACCTTCTGTGGCACGCTGCCGTGATTTTCGGCCAGCCACCGCAAGCCACTCCCTTCATCCGGTTATCAATTTTCAGTGCACTGGCTTGGCCCCATCGAATCCCTTTCCACTTGAGAGTGCTCCTCGCCTCTTTTCAGCCACTTAGGTGAGACGAGCCGCTCACTATAGGCAATGCTATCCTTTTTAAAGCAAACAAATGTTACCACTTATAAACGAGGAGCGCGTTTGATTTGTCGGTTCAGACAACCCTGCGGGTCATCTCCCGAAGCTTGCGTCGGCGGTTACGCAAGTTTGACGTCAGGAGATTGGAAAAAAAAAAACATATTGGAATAGTTTTACGTTAGAGGGCCCCAGAACAGCGATATCTATTCCTTGTGCCGAGGTACGCAATCGTAAACATTGTGCTTCAGTTTTTTTTTCAATTAGTTCATTTTTAGCACTTATGTAAGTGCTAATTAATAAACCAAATTTTGTTCCAGCATTCATCATGCAGGAACAAAATTCCAGCATTCATATCATCGAAGTTTTCTTCATTTTGTAGATGTAAATTGCAATAATAGTACAATTGGATTTGCCTCCCTAGATAAACTCAAAGCCCGCCCTTAAGTGGGAAATTTCTTTGTTCAGCTCGGCACCTATTAAAGAACAATGCAGCCCAACCAAATATGTACATGCTGTAAAATGGTGCGTTGTAGCTTACGTTATTGTTTATTTCGAGTGTTCACTCGATTGGTGTAATGAGTGTGTATTCAGCGCGCGCTAATGTGGAGTGATTGTGTGAGTTTTGTGCGCAAGACGTACAATCAGTGCAGTGAAATGTTAGTGTTATGGTTATGAGCAGCGCGATTCGTACTTCGTTTTTTCTTAATTTAGGCAGACCTGCCTAATGGGATCGCACCAACGTGACGAATAGTGTGTTCTCAAATATTCGAGGGCATAGCGACAGGTATGTATTATATATATATATATATATATATATATATATATATATATATATATATATATATTATACGGACGCGTGTGCACATGCGCGGCATCCCGGTAAAGATATAGTTCTTCAAATGACGATGACCTTGTTTGGTGATGTCGCTATAACATCTCGTCGCTTTCACTTTCACGGACAAGTTCGCACAGTAGCCAGTTTCATTCTTCCCATTTATTATGCTATACTAGCCTACCTTTCCACCCCATCATAAAATAGGCAGGACATTATAAGCTGTATGTGTGGAGCGTCGTTCATCAAATGCTGAACAGGTTCTACCAGTGCTTATTTATTTTGTCATGTGACCCGCAAGTACGATATCACAAGCAAACGACTATTATTATTTTCCGCACGACAGCGCATACTTTCATCTTCATACCAAATCAGTTATGAGCGCTTCTAAAACCATTCGAGCAGCCGTTTATTGCTGTGACAGAAAACAGCAATTGTTAAATATTACAATATGGAGTTTTACGAGCCAGTAATGCTTTTACAAGATGCACGCAGTAGCGGCGGACTCCTAAAATTTGGACCACCTGGGTTTTTTACCGTGCACCTAAATCTAAGTACACGGCAGAACGGACGAAATGTGCAACAAAAAGATGAAAACTCAGCTCAAGGAAAAAGAAAGAAGCAGAAGTGTAGTAACTGTGGTAAAGCTCATGCGTCACACAAGTGTTGGTACAAGGCTTACAAGTGCATACGCTGCTCGAAAGTAGGTCACCTTCAAAATATGAGCCAGGCCAGCTGCGAAGACCTAAAAGCACACCTGGTAGCCGAGTTATCGGAAGACGAGCACACGTGCAGTTGTGACGTTACGCCGTCGAAGAAAAGCTACATTTTATCTGCGATGTGCAAGGCCCCTACCTGCCAATGCAGGTTAACATGGGTACGGCCGTGACGGTAGTGCTCTAAAGCTTGTACAATGCCAATTTGACGCACATCAAATGCGAGCCAACAAAAATGAAGGTCAAAACTTATGCAGGGAAAAAATGCATGTTATTGATCCGGGTCAGGTCACTGCTCGCTATGAAGATCAGTGTGCTGTTTTAGCTGTTGTTGTTGTTAGTGACGGTGAGCGCAATCTGCTTATACTTGTAGGCAGAAGTTGGTTTGAAAGGTTCCAGCTAAGCTAGAAACCCTTTTTCACTTGCAGCGTTGAAGACAGGCATGGAAGATGCGTTCCAAGTTCCTTTGGGTATTTTCTTCCACTTTGAGAGCTATTAAGAACTATGAGACACAATTGGTTCTGCAGACAAAGTGCTACTTTGTATTTTGTAAATCCCGGCCGGTACTCTTCGCGCTGCGAGAAGTGGTAGAAAAAGAGCTGTATGACTTTGAAAAAAAAAAGAAGTGTAATCGAGCGTGTAATTCAGAGCGACTGGGCAACGCCACTCGTAGTGGTCCCAAAAAGGGAAGGTTACAAAATAGGGTTGTGTGGCGACTTCAAAGTCACGGTCAATCCTGTCCTAAAAACGGATCACTATCCATTGCGCCTACATGGAGGTTTGTTCTGTGGAGTTTGCGAGCGAAAAGTGTTTTGTGTACTCAATTCACCATCCGCATATCAGCAGGTCATGCTTTGCCCTGCATCCAAAGCAGTTGTACCAATAAACACACACCGGGGGCTATATCGCTCCCCTACGGTATAGGACTCCCCTACGGTATAGGAAGTACTCCGGCTCTATTCCAATCCTTAATCAATAAAGTTTTGATGGCTATTAGGAATGTTGGTTGTTACATTGCCGATGTGATTGTAGCTGGATGGAAGATAGGTGAGCGTGAAGAAAAGCACTTGAGCTAGTTTTACGGCAACTGAACCAGTACAAAATTACCGGCAAGGCGAATAAGTGCAAGTTCTTCCTACGCTCAGTGTCTTACCTTAGTCACATCATAAGCTTAGAGGTGATACATTCCACTGAAAACAAGGTGAAAGCAATCACCTATGCTGCGGAGCTTACGAATATCACGGAGTTGAAAGCTTATCTAGTGCTTCTGAACTACTATGGCAAATATTTAAGCAACCTAGCATCGGTGGCAGAACCACTGTACAAGCTACTTAAAAAGTTAGAGCATTGTGTTTGGACGAAGGAATGCAGCGACGGATTTAAAGCCATCAAACACCTTGCGCACCAGCAGTCGAGCGCTCACGTACTACGTTGTACGCAAGCCGCTCGGGTTCAATGTGATGCATCAGCGTACGGCGTTGGAGCTGTTATTTTTCTTGTGTTGCCGAACAATTGGCATTTTCTTCGCGTACCTTGACACCTGCAGAAATGAACTATGCGCAAAGCGAAAGAGGCTCTAGCTCTTATTTTTGGATTGGAGAAATTGCAGAAGTTTTTGTACAGTAGAAAATCTGACTTGTACACGGACCATCAGCCACTACTGGTAGTATATGGACAAATCGAAGCCACGCCATCGCTAGCGGTGGCGAGACTGCATATGTGGCCTTTAATGATTTGTTCTTACCAGTTCACTGTGAACTACCGCAAGGGAATTGAAATTAAGGTCGCTGAAGCTCTGTCAAAATTGCTTACTCCCTGTTCTTCCAAACCAGAAACTGCTTAATGTCTGTCTTTTTTCGAATGCACACCGCCCACAGCACGAAATGTGTCAAAAGAAGTTGCACGAGATTGCACACTAAGCAAAGTTCTCGAGTACGTTTGAAAGCGTTGACCAGAAAATGTCGTGGACGAATGCAAACCAGACTATGTCCGGCGACCGGAACTCTCAGTCGAAACAAATTGTCTTACGTGGGGCACAAGAGTAATTGTAACTGACAACCACAGGCCCGCATTGCTAGCCTTGCTTCACGAGGACCATCTTGGCTCTAGCCAAATGAAAATGTTTGCAAGGAGTTTTGTGTGATGCCCCAGTATGGACAAAGCTATTGAGGAATACGCAAGGAAGTGCCGATTCTATCAACTCGTACGACCGGCGGCGCAGCCTATGCCTCTCCACCTGTCGTCATACCCATCAGCGTGTTGCAAGGAGTGCAAGTTGACAATGTGAAAAAGAGTAGTCACAGCTTTCGTATCTTAGTGAATGCATATGCCAAAGCGGATGGAGTTCGTGATATGCCGTCAACTACCACCTCTCAGACTGTTAGTAAGCTTCGGCGTCTTTTCGCAGCGTACGGGTTTCCTGAAGGAACTTTAGGTTATAACAACCCATAGTTCGTGTCGCCAAAGTTTGCGAAATTTTTTCTCGTAACTTTATCAAACCTACTAAGACTCCCCCGTATCACGCAATCTCCAACGGAGCAGCTGAGCATCTAGTTCAGACAACAAAGAAGACACTTTTGAAGCAAGTGTTGTCTCTTGCCGAACATGGAGAGCAACACTTCGTGCGGGAAGAATTAGACGGTTTCTTGATATCTTAGCGGAATAGCGCACATTTTATGACTGAGAAGACCCCAGCCGAGGTGTTTTAAGGCGACAGCCGCGAGTTATGTTGTCATTTCTCAAACCGAGTTTTGTGAAAGACATATGTGATAGACAACAGTGTATTAAGCACCCAAGAGACAAGGACACGGGCTGTGAACGTGCGTTCGCCTTACGCGAAAGAGTGTTTGTGAAGTGCGTGCGTCATGAGGATACCACTTGGGATGACAGCATACTGGTGCTAGGGGTGAGCCCAGTGACCTATCTCGTGTGCATATCGGGTTAGGTTCCATTTGCGCACGCCGATCTACTCCACCCCTCTTTTGCACGACCACCCTAACTTTCGCAGCATGCATCTCCGTTGAATGAGCGGTCTCGAGAGTCATCGGCAGGGCCAGCAATGGAGAACGTTTGCCAAAACAGACATCTGCCGGCACAAATTGACCGGCTTCACCACCCCCTTCGACAGCTGATATGACTGTGCCATCCTATGCTTCAGAGAATTCGCGACAGTCTTCACTGCCAGTCAACGAAAACGCTCTGGTGCCTCCAGGCCGTAGCCAGCGTACGCGTCGGCAGCCTGATTGGTTCAGACCATCATACTTCAATAAATGACTGTATAGTGTTGTGTAAAGGTGATGTGATAGCACGAGCGCGTAACGAACCGCTATTGCGACAGTCGTTTCTAGGTCCTTATAAGCTACGCACGACACGCTAGCAGTCGGCTATAAGAACACGATGCTCTATGAAACGACTTTTTTCTGCAAGACCTTCGTTGCTGCTCGCCGTAGTTATTACCCATCCCAAATGCTGCAGTTACTGCGCATGCATCATGATACGCATTCACATGATTGTGACACTAGGAGAAACACAGACGGATTCGATGAGCGTGGCGTATTCTTCTGTGCGCGTACCGCGGCTGTGCGCGTTGTTTTTTAAATGCGAGGACACAGCATAATATACTCAAATAAATCAGCTAGTTTATTCACGCAGACGTTGAGCAAATGGCAATATTTAGCAAAAGACTGCCTCGGTGTAAGGAACATTGGAGAAACTGAATGAAAGTCTGCATAAACCGCCGAAAAGTATTGAGTGGAAAATGTAATAATCAATGTAATAATAAATCAATAAATGAGCCAATAAATTATTCTCTAAATGTATAAGTAAGTAAGTAAATAAGAAAATAGATTACTCTTTATGTTAAACAATACAAAAAAGTGTATACAAAATATTTACCCCAATAGCCAAATGCGGCTACTGGCCTGTTCAATACACTATACAACAAAATATGCACGGTTGATCTAGTAGGGGAAAAACACAAACATATACACGTTTAATTCTAACATATATGAACGTGAACTCCAACCATATCTTTAAACATGCACGCAAGTTCACAGGTGCTGTGCAGACCGGAACAAAAACGAGTAGCTCGCTTGTCAGAAATTACGTGCACTTTTTTCTCAAGGGGTATCATGTTCTGAATTTCAGTTCCTTTAAATACTGGCCAAATTAAAGTTTCTGGTTGAAGCGCGCGACATATTGCGTATAGGAACTGAAACTTTGACCGGGAAGCATTCTACGGAAGAGATTTGCTACCACATGCACGTGCACAATACATGAGAGGAAGACGTCACATTGGGGCAGAAAGCGGGCAAAAAGAGGGAACGACGACGTAAGGCGGTGGGCTTTGATGCGAGTTGTCTTCTGAAAGGGGATGACGACAACGGCCTTCCATTGCAAAAAAAATGGTGATAAATGAAAACAACAAAACCAGAAAAGGGAAACTGAAAAGGAAGACCCGGTGCGACAACCATTAAAGAATACGACAGGCTTTGTTCTCTGCCGCTTTCAGCTTTCAACTTCTCTTCAAAGCGCATGTGAAGGGGACCAATCGCAAATAAATGGAGGTAACTCCTGCGTCTTCTTTCACCGCCAACAGGCATTGTGTATTTTTGAAAGTTTTCATGCTAGGGGCTGCTTTTAAATGATGCCCTTACTTCTAGTTCTCTTTCGATCAGCGCTCTGTGCTGCTCAAAACACTGCAACGAAGCATTCAGGGCATCTTTCTCTGGGATGGGTAAAGATAAGATTACACAAGCGCCACAAAATGTGCCTGCTTGACCGCCGTTCTTTGGTACCACACGACTATACTGCTGGAGCATCTAGGAAGGAGGGAAACATGACTTTCGCAAGGGTAAGCGCACTTATTTTGTGTTTTTTATCCGTGGATCTATGTTTTCTTTTGGCGAAAAAGACCAGAATAAATGTAGTATCAAGGACTACGTAAATATGTAATTTTTAAACGCGAGTTTATTTCACCGAAGGCAACTTCGTAGCACAAACGCTGTGAAAGATAATGAGCTGGTCAAGCTCTTTGTTCAATTAAGGTTTAGGGCGTGGTCGATGACTATTGTATTTCGTTCACACGCGGGCGTCAACAAGTTTTACGGTACGTTGTAAGTACATCGGTACTCATCGCGAATATCTTACCAACCACTCTACAATTGTTGCGCAGAATTATGATAAATCTGCCAAGGCTTACTTTACTACCATCGTGGGAGATTAAAACTTGTGGGGTTTTACGCACCAAAACCACTATCTGATTATCAGGCACGCCGTAGTGGAGGACTCCGGAAATTTCGACCCCCTGGGGTTCTTTAACGTGCACCTAAATCTGAGTACACGGGTGTTTTCGCATTTTCCCCCATCGAAATGCGGCCGCCATGGCCGATATCCGATCCCACGACCTCGTGCTCAGCAGCCCAACGCTATAACCACTGAGCAACCATGGCGGGTTTCGTGGCAGATCCTGTGTTATTTTAAACTCGTTTGATGAAATTTAATTCGGAGCTGTTATCCGCATTTCTCCGTGTTTATTTTTGCTTTAATTCTTTTCCTAAGTTATGCGACTTGTAACGATTGTAGACCATGTAATTGAAACGGAGTGCGTTTCTTCTGAGCTATCGGAAGCGAAAACACGGTGTAAATGATTGTGAGTATGCGGGAAGTCTGGTGCGCTCGATGACGGTATTCAAAGTTCCAAATAAAGTTTTGAGTACGTTCTAGTCACATGTGAACTCATAAAACACTGACTACAAGTATCGTAGTAGTTTAGCAGATGTAGCTCATGCTATGAAAGCAGTCTCTTATTTCAACTGTAATCAATTTTCCTTAGTGTGTTGCGTACTAAATACCCCAGTATACTCTGAAATTATTGAGAGCCAGTAGCAGGCGTCCTCGGAAGCATGGTTCCATGGCTCCAAAAGCTTGATTCAGCGGTTTCTCCAAGGATTCAAGAAGACTGGTGAAACAGACAGAAATTCGCCACCTTGTTTACTTTTTCCCAATTCGCATTCCATTCTAGTCACGGAGTGTTTTTCTTTGAGATTTTACTTTTGAGTGCGTGGTTTATTCACATATTTGCAACTACATTTATCTACATATATAAAGTCTTGCCAGTGATATAGGCGAAATTTAGCCACTTTTAAACAGTATGGAAACGCTGTCGGAATATAGATCTTCCGGCAGGTGCGTTTGCGTATATTGCTTAATTATATAAGATGATGAGCAAGGCAGAAGTCATAAGTGGCTAGTCATGTCATGTATTAATGAATAATTATCAAAACCCAAGAAAATATCATTATCCTCTTCACTGTCTTTTCTGGGACATTCTTATTCGGATGGCATTTTACCAATTAAGTTTGCAGTTTTCTTTAAATCAGGAGTTCAAGAGCTGATCATTTTTGTGATTAGAAATCAGCAATGGGTGAGCGGCCAACTGACGATGTGGAAAACGGCACAGGACATCAGTAAGCTGACAATTCAAATGGCAACCACTAAGACGATATTTTCTGAGTGTGTGTTCTGGTGTTATAACATTAGTATCCCTTCTTCGCGGTTGTCGTCTGAGACCATGCGTACAGCAGTACACAGTGCAGAATTTCTATCGAAGCTGGTTTGGGTACATATTTTAAAGAGGAGGAGAAACATCATTCGGTAGACACTAAAGGCAAAATGAGCAGCCCGCAAACCTACGCCCTGTGGTGGCAGTCAAACCATCGACTTATGGCGTGAGTCGAAGCCACTTGGAGATAGGCGTGAAACAGCAATGTCTAAAAGTTGAATTCTAATTGACATCGTTAAGGTCGATAGTCAAACCCGCAACCTTTGGCGTTAATTAGGACAAAGTTAATGAAGGCACAGTTTAATACGATGGAGTTCCCAAAGGCACTCGTACCCATGACCTTTGGTGGGAGTCGGACCTTCGACATTTGGTGCTAATTAAGGTGGATTTTATTAAGGCCGTCTGTCCTGCTTGCCACACCCTCGCCGCTCTCGGTCTGCAGTCAACAGCGTCTCGGAAAACTTGCCAGTGCATGTTCCTATGAGTCGGCAGCGCAACACGGACGAAAGACGAAAGGAAGGGCTAGTGAAGAAAATAAAAAAAAACTGGGAAGCACCCCCAACACAAATGGCAAAAAGTTAAAAAGTATGCAGGGATCCCTTGTGTACATCAGATGGGGCATGTGTTAAAAAAGACAGCCATGAAATATGATGTTTAAGTCGTCTTTTCAGCAAAGACCTAGTTAAACAAAATGTGCAATCTTGTCAATAGACCTAAACAGGCATCCAAGGCTATGTGCCGCGTCAAACACTCGGGGCAGTTTGCGTCATGCTCGGTGTGAGTGGTCTACGTCATTCCACTTTCGTGCGGCAAAAAGTACTTTAGGCTGACGGGGTGGTGCCTCAACATCCGCCTTAGGGAGCACCAAGGTGCGATCAGGAATGCAAGCGGCTCTAATCTGGCCGCGAATTGTCGAGTTTGCTTATGCAAACCCATGTTTGAACAAACGGAAACATTGTATAAGAACATGAATCCAATCAACCGTGAGATTGTGGAAGCCTACTTCATGCACGTAAACTCGGGCGCATGCGTCAGCCAGACTTCCATCACTCTGCAGGATAAGGAAACTGAGTTTTTGAATGGCAAGATAGGCTAACACCCTTTTATCCTCGTAAGCGTCACTTCACACGTGTTTACATTTTCTCTATATTTTAGTCCCTTGTTTGAAAAAAAATAAACCAGTTGTTAGTCTGCATTCGTATTGTGTACTTCCTCTCATCTTTCGTCCGCGTTGCACTGCCCACCCATAGGAACATGTTATATCACTGACTCGCCCAGCTTGCCATCTTGATTGCCAGTGCAGCCCGCTAAGGTCACGCTGAATTTGCCACCCTACGGGAATATCCTCTGAATCTCTCTGGTGCATAATGTACCCTTCTTCAAGTTATGGTTGATGGTTTGGTGGTTACTGCTCTTATTGGGAGATACCGGTGCGCTGATATCTGTAATGAGCTCGGACCTCAGCCGCCGCCTCCAGAAAGTCCTGACGCCCGCGGCTTCCCGTACCGTCGAAGTAGCCGACGGGAGTACAGCTGCCGTGATTTGGATGTACACTGCATGCCTCACCATTTTTGGTCTCTTCACACCTGCTCTTGTTCCTGTCCTAAAACAGCACTCCATAGCTTCATCCTTGGAAACAACTTTATGTCAACACACGCTGTCCTTATCGACGGTTTCGCGGGACTTCTGCTACATCTCCCTTCGCGCTCCGACAATGTCACTGCCCGCCTACCACGCCTACGCTCCGTCGAATTGCATCGACTGCCACCGCAAGCCGCAAGAAATGTCCAGCTTTCACCCATTCCACCTGCACCCGATGGTGCCTACGTTGCCTTCCCTATTCCTGAGATTGCCATGACGCGCGACGTGCCGCTCGAATATACGGTAGAGACAGTTGCAAACAACCCAGCCTTTTTTACTATCCTCAATTTTGGCTTCTCGACACAATTTTGGTTTCTTGTGGTAAATGCCTTGCGAATTTGACACCGTGGGCCTGTCACACAGTTTCGGCCCTGGCCACAGAGCCTCCACCGAATATTTCACAGCCATCATCACCATTAGGGTCGTTCTGCGACGACATCACACACGATATCAACAGACCTCGTTCGGGCACAGGCCGCTGCCCTTCGCCTCGTGCTGGTTTTCCACACGGATATATTTGACTTTGGCGACCACACTCTCTTTGACACATCCGTCGTGACCCATCGCATCCACACCGGCGATGCGCATCCTATTCATCGAAGGCCTTGCCCCATGTGTAAGCTCTGCAGCGTGTTGTCTTACAACAGGAAGTGCATAAAATGCTTAGCGAAGGCATGATTGAGCCTTCGTGCAGCCATGGGCCTCGCCCTTCGTACTCATGAAATAGAAGGTCAATAGCTGGAGACTCTGTGTAGATTTACGCCATCTCAACGCGATTACCAAGGAGAGTGTGTATCCTCTCCCATGTATTGATGACGCACTTGACTGCTTGCACGGCGCCAGATGCTTCTTAATTGACCTGCGCTGAGGAGTCCGGTAATTCGATGTAGACTACCAAGGCAAAGAGAAGACCTCCTCCCTGGCTCCTAATGGCCTCTGTCATTTTAAAGTAATGCACTATGACCTACATCAGACTCCCACATTTTAGCGCATAATGGACTCCCTTCCATGAGGCATAATGTGGCCCATATGCCTTTCACTCGCCTGCCCACCGGGCTCGATGCTTTTTTTGCCCTGCTTGCCTTCAGTGCATCTCGGCATCTCGGCGAAATGTCGCTTTGGGCAACGTGAAACTTTCGTAAACGGTCACGTTGTTGACGCTGCAGGCGTGCAGCCACACCCTGTAAAGTCCGCGCGGTTAGTCTGTTTCCAAATCCGCAGCTGCCCGATGACGTCGGCAGCTCTCTTGGCGTATTCTCGTACTGCCGCCAATTTGCCCAGAACCTTGCCGAAGTAGCCCGCGCTCTCCCTCGCCTACTCAAGAAGGGCGCAATTTTTGACTGGATGAATAAGCGGACGCCTTTTCAACGTTCGTTGGAATCTTAACAAACCAACCTGTCGTAGCAAATTTCGACCCCTCAGCGAGCACGGACATTGATACCGATACCAGTGGCCACGTTATAGGCGCCGTCCCCAAACTACGGACACGGGGTCTACACCGCGTGATCGCCTATGTGAGGCGCCTTCTGTCGTCGTCGGTACAATATTACTCCATCACAGAACGTGAGTGCTTAGCTCTCGTCTGAGCCATCGCAAAATAGCAACCGTACTTGTAGAAAGGCACTTCTTATATATAACTACCATGCACTCTAGGGACGTTCCTCGGTGAAGCATCCACTTGTCGCCTTGGCCTTTGCGCACCACGCCTGCAGGAACGCGCATTTCTACAAATGTGGACGACTTCACCAGGACGCCGACTGCTTGTCTCAATTGCCACTCAATCCACCGGATCCACTGGAAGTTGAGCCATTTGTATGCATTTTATTTTATTTGGGCCCATTTACAAGCAAATGGAGGGGGCCAAGGTAAAAGCTGCTTATTGGCAGCTTGAGTGGTCCTTGGCCCCCTTTACATATTGGCAGACCGGTGGCAAATAACAGTTTCTGAAATGAAAAAATAAAGAACAATGGTTACATCAATTAGAGTGATTACATTTCTTTCACTGTGAATACATGTGCTTTTACTGAACCATGGTGATTTAAATCGTAGTTTTTGCCAGGCAGATGAGCTCAGATGGTGTCAAGGCATGGATGTCAATGCCGGCTTCTAGATAAGAATTCAGTAGCCGTGGCAAGGTATTTGCGACCATTTGATGGCCGTAATTTGTTCTCGAAAAGCGTATGAGCGAGTTTTCATGGCGGCTCGTGTCATATGTGGGTGTATTCTATTTTATGTGTGCTATGTATGTTATTAAGTTGCTTCAATTTTTTTACCTGAAAGTAGTAGGCGCGTAGGAGGGTTTCTTTGTAGAGATGATGACTTTTTGCTATGTTTTATTTGGTGAAAAGACCTTCAGTGCGCGAATTTTATGGCACGTTTGGGACAGCGCATATTATTATTTTTTTGCATCACTAGTATTTTAGAGTGATTGGAAGCTGATGTCGCGTCCCATACAAGATGGCATTAATTTACATGCGAGGCAAACAGTGCATTATAAATGATAAATTTAGCTGACGTTGGTAAAATGTAGTGATTTCGATGTAGTATACCTGTTATGCGGCTCAGTTTCTGTAGTAAAAAATCCTCGTTAGCGTCCCATTGCAATGTGTTGGTAAAGAATACGCCAAGTACTTTTACCGTGTCAACAACCTTCGTTTTCTCAGAGTTGCAAGATATGTTGTGGGTCAATGGAGTACATGTACCTCTTGTTTTAAAGATGACTGCTTGTGTTTTATTCGAGTTTACTTTTATAAAGTTGTTCTGGCTCCATTTTGAGAGATGGGTTAAGAGGTTGTTTGCTGCAATAATGAGGTCTGTACAAGAGTTTGATAATAAAAAAAACCACTCGTATCATCTGCATAGTTTATGAATTTTGCTTCTCAGTGGATAAGAACTATGTCGTTTATGTAGATGTTAAACAGAAATGGACTAAGGATGCTTCCCTGAGGCACACCTGTTTGTATTTGTCGTGTAGATGATATGCCAGTCTTTATAGACACGTATTGTTGTCGATTTCTAAGTTAGGATGTCAGTAACCGAAGAGCAAGACCCCTGATGCCATATCTTTCAAGTTTAAGTATTAGGAGGTCAAGATTTATGCGAATAATTTGTTAATTGCATTATATACTTCGTCCACTTAGCTGTCAAACAGCGCAACGAATTGTCTTTGCGGCCAATTATAGATGGTATCAACTCTACACACCGACCCATCCTTACAGATAATTGCGCATCACAACGACCCCATACATCTCTACAACGCCCGTGCTGACGGCACTGCGCTGTTCTTTGCTGTTCCCGCGTTCCTCGCTGTGCTGTTTTCGGTCAGTTTCACGATGCACCTGCCGCCGGACACCGAGGCGCATCACACACGGCTGATCGCATCCGTAGTTGCTTGCTTTGGCCCGGCCTCTATTTGACCTGGTTCTCCACATAGCTGCTTGTGACCTCTCCCAGTGAAGCAAAACCCGTGGCATGTTGCCTGCTAGCAGCCTTGAATCCTTTGAAATTACTCATCAACCATATTTTCTGGGTGGGCCTCCATTTTCTGGAGCCTTTCCTCATGTGAACCACTGACAAAAGACAAGTTGCAGTCGCTACTGACTACAAAACGCACTACGCTCTGACACCAGCACTTCCCAACAGCTGTGCTGGAGATTTAGCCAATTTCATCTTCACGATGCCATCCTGTGCCACGGTGGTCCTCGTCAGCTAATCCCTGACCACGGCCGCTGCTTGCTGTCTAAGTAATCCACGATGTTCTTCGTTACTGCTCGACCAATCAACTTCCCAATTGCGTACCATCTACAGATAACCATCATTTCCTAACACATCGACTGTACCCTCAGAGTAATGCATGCTAGGTACCTGAATGAGGACCACCGAGACTGGAACATCAAGCTGCCTTCTGCAGCTGTCGCCTACAGCTCTTCCCGCCACAACACAGCTCGCCTTTTGGTCTACTGTTTGGCTACGGGCTACTGGACCGATACTCGGTCCCCACGAAGCCGCATCCACTGCCAATGCTGGTGATGTTCTTGAAGGTGTTGACATCGCCCGCCAGGTTGCCCGAGATTGTTTATCGGCTTTACAGGCTAAACAAAAAAGTACCGCCCTTCCAATTGTGAAGAGGGGTGCAAACGAAGCTCGGGATGCGTGAGTCGTCGTTGTCGTAACGCCTCGGCATCACGCTGTCTCCCGGCGAGGTCGGCACGTCGACGACAAATTTTCTCGAGCGAGTTGCCAGAGGCGTTCATGAAACTCCACCAGTTTTTGGACGAACGCACGACGCAAGACCCGCACCCACTGCCGTTCCTTCAACGCAGCCTGCGCTTCTGCAGAACAAACTGAACGCAGCCTCCCGCCCTGACTGCCGTGTCTGAACTTGCGGGAAACGGCGGGCGCAAGACGAGCGAACAAGCGATCACACCCTTTCCCTTCTCTGGAGGGAGAGAACACGTGTGCTTGGCTAGCGCCTTACGCTGCGTCTACTTCTTCACTATATAAATCCCCTCTTTAAAGGGTGCCTATGATGAACCGACAGTGGCTGAATGGGTTAGCGCGGTGGTCTCGCCACCTAAAGCAATCTTTATTGTTGCGGCTTGAGTTTTTTCGTACAGCGACACCGACGCTGACACGAGGGAGGCAATGCAGCTTCGCTTGCAAATATCTTCATGACTGCCTGTACCGGAAGGTGAACTTCCCTCCAGGATCGACGTGTTGTCGTGGCCGATACGTCACGTTGGTTTATGCAAAACCTTCTCTCCCATTATGTTGGACCTCACCGCGCTATACGTAAATTACCTAATGTGACCTATAAGATCACGCCGCTAAAGTTTAAGGCAGCATCTGCAACAATCACGAGTAGTATGGTTCATGTATCGTGCAGTAAACCATATCGCTCTCGACCCGAGCCATAATTTCATCGGGGCAGTGCTTCTGCCGCTCGCGGGTAAAGTCACTTGCGGCGATCCTTGGTAATATATCCTCTGTATATTGATTATCCCCGGGACAATGCCATTGCGAATTTTATATATATTGCTGTGCCCAAGTGCGTAAAAAGGACGTGCATATTTGAAGGAAGAGAGAAGAACCACGATTGTGCAGCGGTCGTACCTGGTTTTTGTAGCCTGCTGCTCTTGCTGTTCAATGTCAGAATAAACTTTTCCCCGTGCTCGTAACAGTTTAATGGAGGTGTGGGGTACACTTTGTGACAACGAGCCTACGCGGCTACAACTTCGCCGAAACCATTGACTTTCCTCGGTTCCGCCACCCTTACCTTACGTGCCTGAAGAAGCCTGCCAGATTTCAGAAGACTGTGACGCCAATCCGAGGCAAGCGCCTGGTGTTTCGTGGCAGTACTAGCAGTGTCACTCACTTTTGGTGGAAAGGCCGTTGAAGTAATCGACAAGTGGCTCACGAATTACTGAATTGTGAGCCAGTCTAAGGGTGGGAGCCGACCACACAATTAGGCGACGTTGGGTTTTCCCTTACCAACGCAGCGCTCGTCCCGTACGAGAACTACGAAAGCACTCTCATTTCTTGGGAGCTTTTCTAAAACGTGCTTTGGAGATTCTAGTGCAAAAAAAGGTATATTCCTGAAGAGAGGCTTTTACAAAGGGCTCAAGTTGCCGGCGGGTCTAGTACTTTTTATATAGAAGATCTAAACATGTTGGACAGAGTAAATTCGAATGGCCGAAGGTAAGAAATCTGGACATTTGTGGAAAGGAGTAGCTGAAGACACCTACAATTTTTTATTGACTAAGAAAGCTTGCATTGCTAACTATAAATTCAAACAGCGCTTAAACGACAGGACCAGAATGAGGAGGAGACAAACACGGCGCTGAACTTGCTAGTCTGACATTGCTCGTCAGTGCAGGAAATTTGAGACGCGGAAGATGCGACAAATAACACCGTAGTTTGGTCACTCGGCTAACGTCACAAGGGTGGCGAGTATAGATACGAGCTCGACTTTTGACCTTCCGCCAACCATACGGAATATTGTTAGCGTGGAGTCGTTCATTCGACAAGAGATGTGCCGTCGCACACCGGGAATCACTGGTGAGTACTCACCTCACGAGATTACAAACACAGCCATTTCGACCGCATGGCAGCCGACGGGTCACGGAGCAAGTGCCAAGTGCAGCTCTTCACCACAGACGATAGGGATCACGGGCTATCAATACCCTAACAATGACTAAGCGTCCGCATGCTCAATGTGAACGTACATATGATTAGATCACTTCCTACTTCTAAATGAGATCATTATCTCTTGACTATAGTTACAGGTCACCAGGTCGCCAGAAGTGCCATCTATCAGTGATAACACAGTCAGAACTATTGCTAAAGCTCTTCTCAACACATGAGTGTTGCGTTTTGGAGTTCAAGAAGAAGGAGAATAATCCGTATTCTTCCACAATCCCTCAAACGTACTAGGCATCCATCATCAGCCCATGACAGCCCACTATTAACTAGGAAATGGACTAGTAGAGCATTTTGAAAGGCAGGTAAATGCGGGTCTCACCCACAATCATGGTAATATGGAACAATCGATCAACGCCTGGCATTAAGTACTCCATGGTATAGGTTGCGTCTTCACAGAAAAGTACTAATATACTAAGTGCAGCTAATTTATGTAATCCATGAAGTACATGTTGCAGGACTAGTCGATTCATATTGCTGAGTAGACCATAAATATGATCGCTCTGGTGCGAACAAGGAAGGACGGAACGGAACAAGGGAAGCGCCAACTTTCAACTCTTTATTCTCTATTGCATACCATCCCATATATACAAGCAGGCGAATGCGCAACATACAAAGCAGCTTCAATCGCGCAACACCCTAATCTCAGCAGGCTATCAAAAAATCTTTCTGCACGCAAACGTAAAACTGATCGAATCTGGCTCCTTCTTACAAAACGCCTCTAACAATTCACCTTCCCGGGTGTCCTTGCTGCTTCCAAAATCCGTATCTTGTCCAGTCGCGGCTCACACCTGCTGGCTTTATTCGCCTTGTTCAACACCGGAATTACTGCCACATCAGTCGACACATTACAAGTCAGTTAAGAGACACATTGCGAAACATTGCATTGAATACACTCTTGTGCAGTCGTGCCCTCACGCAATGAGGGCAAACAAAAAGAATCAATTGGTTCGACTGCGTGCCGCTGGGTTTTCCCGCACACTCATTACTTCCGTCGCCGAGTCACTCCTCCAGAAATCCAAGAGCGACGATCACAAAAGGGCTGAGCAAGCGCACACAGTGGTGAAAGCGGAGGTGTTACCTCATATGCACTGTGTAAATCACATCTAAGGGAAAATTGGAGACAGACATGGGGCTCCAGTCGTATTTTCTGTGCAACGCAAGCTCGCCCATCTGCGTCCTCGCATTCTTTCTGATGGGAGCAAGAAACGTGGTTGTTTTACAGTACATGCGAAGCCGTACGCAAAATGTGCTACCGGAGTTGTGTATGATTTTCCGCTGTCTAGCGGTAAAATATGTGTCGGCCAGACTGGGCGATGTGTAAAGCAGGGTGCGTGGGAACATGAGCTGTCAATGGAAGGTTTAGAGGGAGTACATTTGCCTAAGCACTGCAATTCAGATCGTCTGGGCTATCGGGATGGCGGAGGATGCCGCTACGGTTCAAGGCCTGACCTGCGTAGGACGGACAGGGGAGCTTTACGGGGCTAGCCTCCCAACCCCTCCGTTCCCCTTGCGAACCAAGCATGGGCTTCTCAATCAAGATGTTTCTTCTCTCTCTCTCTCTCTCCTAAATTTTCTTGGTGCCATGGAAGAAACAGGTCTCGACACATCCCACCCCTTCAAAGCGATTGTATTGATTGAGCGTAAAGGCTGTCTGAGTAGTTTTCTTTTTTGTTTTGCGACACCACAGCCATTTTTCTTACTTTTCTTTATTTTCTTTTGTTTTTTTGCGACCTTAGCGAAGTGACAATGATGTCACCGTCCGGGAACGTCAAGTCGTCACTGGACGGACAGCTGTTTTCTGGGGTACTTATCAAAGAATGCTTACCCATTAACCGGCGCCCGATGTCACGACAGGGCTAAGAAGCACTAGCGAAGACGCACGTAACAATTTCAAATCCCGTCCGCGTGCCTCTTTTCTCTAGCTCTACAACTAACCTACTATTATACTATTAAAACGATTACATATGGTCACTTGATCTGTTACGCATGCATTTTGCAGACATCCGGAGTGAGGGGGCGTACAGATTTTGCTGGGATGCTCACTAAAAATGCGTGTGCATTACAACATGTCACACAGCTCAAAATTATTATGGAATCTGAGCTCCTGTGTAGGAGATTAATATCTACATTTGCCAAGTCAACATAAGGTACGCTAAAGCACCTATCATAATCTCTTGCTTTTCAGCGAGTGTATATAATCAGACTAGTTATATCGGATGTATTTCAGTCTAAGATGTTGGTATCTTGAAAAAGAGAAGTCAGCTACCGTTCTTGCAAATGATTAAAACAGAATCTCCAGCGCCCTTTCATTACATTCTTTGTGCCTACATAATCATGTATTACACTTCCTTCTGAGGGACCAATGCAGAATTTGTAGGTAACATAAACATGCTGAATATTTCGCACGTGATGCATTGAACGAACCTTCTAACGTGTCTTTATCTCTCATGTTCAGTTTTGCTGAAAACGCTGCGTAGCAGCAGCAGGTGTATCAGAAAATGAAAATGGAAACACTCCATGTCACTAAGCGATCTTTAGTTTAATACGAAGTAGTATTTCCTGCTTTCATTCTCAAAAAGAGTTTGACGTTTAGGATTGAACGACACTTCGTGTTTTAGAGGTCCAACCGCAGCATTGTTCAGATTGAAATATATCACACTTATGCCACACTTAACAAAACTCTTCATTCACTTCTACTCTTCTTCCTTTACGTTTCCCAGACACGCTTCCCACATGACTCTCAACGTGGAATTACAATTCTATACCTGTAGACCCCATTCATATTATTCCTTTTTGAGTTGTATTCATTGTTCTAGAGGAAGAATTATGGCTGCTTTGATCTTACAAAATAATCTAATGTTTACGGTTTGACGTTACTTGGATTTCTTTTTGAGAGCGTCAACCGGCGGGCCCCATTGAGTTCAACGCAGTATATCACGCACACGAAGCACTCAACGAAATTGTTAACGCGCGCTTATTTTGTGATGATTTAGTCTTCCTGAAAAAGCTTCGTACATTCCTCGCCGCTCAGAAAGACAACTGCATAGAAATAGACTTCATGCACAGTAAGAAATCTCTATTAATAACAAATATTTTCTAACGATTAGTACGTGTGGCATCGCCTAAACATTATTTAGGAGTTTCAGCTACAACACTAAATGGATTGCGTCATATCACGGATGCGTTGCACCTAACACAGGCGGTAGTGCGCTTTATATTCTCTCTGCTTTTTTTTCCTGAAAAAAGCTTGCGGCATTATTCGCCGCGTAGAAGGGGAGGTCCCTGTAGGTAGTCTCAGTGTGTTCTAAGCATTTTTCAGTAAGAATAATTGCTCTCCCCAAGAAGTGTGGCTGCTTTTATTTTGGAAAACAATCTAACGATCACAGTTCGGCGTTACTTTAACTTGTTTTTCGACGTTCAACAAGGGCCATCGCTACACTGAATGTGTTGTATCACGCTTTCTATGCACTCAATGATCTTTCTAACGCACGTTTATTCTTTAGGCTTTAGCGTTTCTTGAAAAGCTTCCTACATAGTTCGTTGCGTAGAATGACATGTATGATGAAAATAGACTCCATGTAAAATAAAGTTTGTTCAGTAATCTTAACTTCTTTAGAAGGGTTACTAGGTGTGACGCAACTTGAAGATGTTTTACTTGCTTTCAGTAGGCCCCTCTCCTTAAGTTACTTTCCTTGACACAGCTTGTTGGAAAGAGAAATGTAAAAGCTACGCGTTACAAAAAACCTACGGACAGCAAGCATTAGGTTAAGTTCATCTCCCGCGATATTGTAAACGCAAAATAATTAACAGGCAGGGAACACGCACAACAACCACTTCTACCGACGAAGCTGGTTATGTAAGAACGTTAAATTCTCTGAGTACAATGCTAACTTACACAGATTGCACCTTAAGCCGCCCTGCAGGGGAATGTCTAAATAATTGAAGGGGTCATCATTAGGTAGAACGGTCTAAAATAGAGTCCAACCAGACGCCTAGGAATCGTAATAATATACTCGAAGGCGCTCCCAAACACTAAAAAAATAAATTGGCAGCATGTTACACACCTGTAAGATGTGAGGGCGAATTCCTTCTGCACACTTGGTAATGCCCCATGTCACATTATAGCGTTGCTTCTTTCCCAGTTAGGCTCTTTCGGCTTCTTTTCGGTACTTTGCTGCGGCTTCGCGCGCTAGCATATCGAGGTCAGACGCGCGCCAACAACTTTTCTCCTCGCCTTTACGCTGGTGTCCTTAAGGTAGTATTTTCGGTCCATAACTCATTTTAATATATTATAATGCCTTACCTCCGAACAGGTCATCCTCAAGCTAGGTTGTGCGCTGAGAACTGCATTTTTCTACCGCAATAATAAATGCTTCGATTACAATTGTGCCCTCCAAAATGACCTTGACCCAACTTACAATTGGTGCAAAACATGGAAGATGCCCCTTAGCGCCTTTAAATGCAAAATAATTTCGTTCACCCGTAAGCGCAATACCTCAGTGTTTGGAATAAATTTTTTAGACTCGTCGTACAAGAATCTTGGCGTCCGCCTTAGACCAAATTGTTTTCCTTGGCTACGCATCCGTAGGCTACCTCTTCTAAAGCTTCCAAGTCTCTGCGCTATCTGTGGAAATTTGCGTAAAACACCTTTACTGTACGGAAGTTAGCATATTTAACCAAATGTTCGTCCGCAACTGCAATGCGCTTAATACGCATGGCGATCATATAAGCAGTGCCTTTGTAGAATGTTGGAAGCTGCTCAGATGTGAGCAGCCAGATTCATCTCCCGTAGGTAGGACTACATTTCCTAGAATTAGCCGCATAATAAGATATTTCCATTAAGTGATTAGCAACTCCCCGCGTGATTGCTCTTCTTTCTTTCATAGGTATATTTGTATAAAAAATGGCACCTTCTGCCGAATAATGCACCTTTGCGCATGACACAACGCTTTGACACACGCGCCGCGGCGGCATAGCGGCTATGGAGTCGCGTACCTAAGCAGGAGTTCGCGGGATCAACTCCCGGCCGCGGCGAATACATTTCGATGAGGACGACATGCAAAAATGCCGGTGTTCCGTGCATTGGAGGCCAGTTAAAGATACCCTAGCGGTAAAAAAAAAAACCCGAGTTCCCCGCGCTTAATAATCATATCATGCTTGTGACACGTAAAACGCAAATATGCACTTATTCAACGCTTGTACACAACGGTCAATGTTATAGGCATACACGGTCAAAAGCACGCATTATTGTCATATCACTGCTTCATACTATTGAACATAGTAACAGTGCTCTGGACCACGTGGCTTTCATTTCAAACCGCGAAACTTTTTGTGAAAACCTTAATACGCTTTTTCGTAGCACTGTAAAATTACATTCTACGGTATTATTTTTATCTTTTGTTCTTTTTACCTTTTCATTTCATGCAAACTTTTTAAGGTTCTGTAGAAACTGTTAGGCTCCCTAAGAAATGAATTTGAATGGGCCAGTAAGAAGTTATGATAGAACAAATGAATAAAGGAAAGGAACTTATTGTCAACCAGCTTTGACGCGTAAGCGTTGTGTAAAACAGGTATTCCACATACAGTACTATGCAATTTACTGTAAACTCTTGCACCACGAGATTGGAAATTCTGACTTATCCTGCGTACAATACGCCACTATTTGCGTGCGCTTCATCGGGCTCATTATTTTGCAAAGGACACGCCTCCTGGTTAAATAGATACACAGGATCATGGGGAAGTAGAGTCTTAGGCAATTCTATGAACTCAAGAGCACGCACAAACACATCTGAGTGAAACCTGCCTAATCACACTAATACTCGCGTTCTATCCAGGAAACAGGCCTCATGCCGTACGAGCCTGACGCCCAATCCGTCTAATCTCTACTCAATAAAATCAAGCTGAAGCTCTTGGCTCTGGCTGCGGCTCACTCGCGATAAGTTGCATCTATACGTGAGTCAGTGTTAGTAGATTATTCAGTAAGCTTGTTGACGGGCAGAATAGTTTGAATAAAAGACATTTTAACTGTACTGAAGTCACTGGGCAGTGGGCATGGTGCTGGTGTGCTGGTGCAAGAGAACACGACGAGAAGTGCTTGCTTCCCCGTTACGATATAGCGCCAACCTGTTTAATCCTAGCGCTACAACCTATAACTAGTGACCCTTCTGCTAGGCGAACACCCCCGTTGCATTTGGTGGAGGTGCTGGGTTTCTCTTCGACATCCTGGAACTCCGCAGCCGAACGCTACCACCAGCTGTTGCAATGGATGAACCGGGACCGTCCCAGGCAGCTGCTCCCGTGCCCCCCGCCGTCGTCTGTTCTGGCGTTCCGGCAGCGCGATCCGGCTATATTTAGCGGCACAGACGACCATGACGTGGAAGACTGGCTCGCCTAGTATGACTGTGTAAGCGCCTATAATAAGTGGGACGACCGTGTCAAGCTCACAAATGTCATCTTTTACTTGACTGACGTGGCAAACCTATGGTGCCGCAATCATGAAGCCGATTTTACCACCTGGTCGGCTTTCACGGCAACTTTGGCAGAGGTCCTCGGCCGTCCCGCCGTTCACCAGCTTCGCGCTGAGCAGCGCTTGCGTGGTCGAGTTCAACGCCAGGAGGAGACTTTCACTAGTTATATTCAAGGCGTGCTCTCGCTATGCAAGCGCGTCAACTCATTTATCTACGAAGCTGACATGATTAAGCACTTCATGAAAAGCATCGATGACCAAGCCTTCGAGAAGCTCGTCGCGAAGAGTCCGCGGACGATTGCCGGGGTCGTACGGCTCCGTCAGCAGTACGACGAGCTGCACAAGCAGCGTGCATCAACGCGCGCTGCTCAGCAGGACACCACGGATCTATCTCCGTTGGATTTTGGCCGCGACGCTGCCGACATCTCTGCTTTAATGCCGGAGATAAAGCAGTTCATCTGTCAGGAAGTAGCACGCCAACTCTCTCTGGCGAACAGCACACCAGAGCCGTCGACATCCTTGACTCCCTCGTTTCGCCACGTCATTCAGACCCAAGTTGCCGCGGCGCTGCCATCTGCCCCTCCTCCGCAGCCTACAAAAAATCAGATTATGGGGTTTTACGTGCCAAAACCACTTTCTGATTATGAGGCATGCCGTAGTGGAAGACTCCGGAAATTTCGACCGCCTGGGGTTCTTTAACTTGCACCTAAATCTAAGTACACGGGTGTTTTCGCATTTCGCCTCCATCGAAATGCGGCCGCCGTGATCGGGATTCGATCCCGCGACCTCGTGCTCAGCAGCCCAACACCATAGCCACTGAGCTACCACGGCGGGTTCCTCCGCAGCCTGCAGCTAAACCGCTAACTCACGCTGACGTTGTCGCCCGGCCTTACGCTCCTCCGGCTCCTGATGCCTACCGGGCCACTGGCACCTTCCATGTGCCGCCGCCACCTTCACGCCCGATGGTCGTCCCTTACTCGGCCGCTGGAGCCCCTGTCGTCAACCCGTGGCGTACATCTGACAACCGGCCAATATGCTATTTCTGCCATTTTCTGGGCCACGTAGCACGATTCTGCCGCCGTCGCAGCCCCCGTTTACCTGACAGTGGGGGCGCCTCAAGCTACGGGCCTGCTCGACTTCCACGTCAGGACCCATCTAGCCTTCGTCCGGACTCATCTTACAGTCGCCTCCCTTTTGATGCACGCCGGTCACCTTCCCCACGTCGCCGATCCATTTCCCCGAAGGTTCGCCGACCCAGCCCAGCCCGAGAGGTAAACTAACAGTCGCAGTTCCAGAGGCAAGAACTGCGTTTACGTCGAACACTTCAAGGCCTCATTCTAACCCGGCGAACGAAATTGAACTGTCCGTATACGGCGTCTCCGTACACGCCCTTATCGACACCAGAGCCGCCATTTCTATTATTAGTGAGAAGCTTTGCCGCAATTTGAACAAAGTGACCATTCCCCTTACCTCTCTTTCTCTGCGTACAGCAACCTCGCATCACATTCACCCTTCGGCTTCGTGCAGAGCCCGGGTTGTCATTCAAAGCGTTATGTATGTTATAGAATTTGTCGTCGTACCTCGTTCCTCACACGCCGTTATTCTTGGATGGAATTTCCTATCTGTCAATCAAGCTCTTATCGACTGCGCTCGTGCCGAACTTACGTTATCAGTGCCGTGCTTCGACCCTGACGACCATTCTTCTCCTAAAGTTGTTGCCGCCTCTGACATCGATGTCGCACCTCTCTCCGCCGCTCTGGTTCCTGTGTCATGTAACTCTGCTGCGAACTCATCTGTTCTGTTTACACCATCGGCCATTTGTGCGCGCCGCCGGAACTTTCTGCTTCCGTTTGCTGTCGTCACTTCTTGCGATGGTTCTGCTGCCCTTTACGTGTGCAATCCGTCCGCCTGCCCATCATTCCTACTCTGCGGCAAGTGCCTGGGTACCGCTGAAGTTTTCTATAGCGTTCTCCCGGCTACCATGTTTGGTGATACGGCATCACTACCGATTTGTTCCGTCACTAATCCCGCCGCGACTGATGCCCCTGTAGACGTCTTCGCTCGTGCCGTCGACGCAGAACTCACACCTGCGCAGCAAACAGAAACCATCAAACTCCTCCAACGTTTTCGTTCCTCATTTGACATTGACCAACCATCCTTGGGTCGAGCGTCCGCAGTCGTTCACCGTATCGACACCGGTCAACAAACACCATTGCGCCAGCGTCCCTAAGATGTGTCGGCTGCTGAACGCCGTATCATCGACCAGAACGTTGACGACATGCTGGAGCGTGGCATCATCCAGCCCTCTAACAGTCCCTGGGCATCTCCGGTTGTCCTCGTTAAAAAAAAAAAGATGGCTCCATTCGGTTCGGCGTCGACTATTGCCGCCTTAACCGAATAACGCGCAAATATGTCTATCCTCTGCCGCGCATCGACGATGGCTTGGACTGTCTGCAGGGAGCGGAATTCTTTTCGTCGCTGGATTTGCGCTCCGGGTACTGGCAAGTGCCAATGGCAGAGGCCGATCGTCAAAAGACAGCCTTCGTAACGCCTGATGGGCTATATGAATTTACTGTCATGCCGTTCGGCCTCTGCAACGCGCCTGCCACTTTCGAGCGAATGATTGACACCATTCTTCGAGGGCTGAAGTGGAAAACGTGCCTCTGTTATTTAGATGATATTGTGGTTTTTTCCACCGAATTTTCGTCGCACCCCAACCGCCTCGAGCAAGTACTTACGTGCCTCTCCACTGCAGGACTGCAACTAAATTTGAAGAAATGCCACTTCGGCGCTCGTAGCCTTACTATTCTCGGCCATGTAGTTTCAAAAGACGGTATCCTTCCGGACCCCACAAAACTTAGCGCCGTATCCGAGTTCCCTAAACCAACCACTATGAAGGAGCTTCGCAGCTTCATCGGCCTGTGCTCAAATTTCCGACGCTTTGTCCGTAACTTTGCCTCTATCATTGCCCCCTTGACGCAGCTTCTCACGGGCGGTTCTGACCTATCAGCCTAGTCCTCGGCGTGCGACGATGCATTCCAAGAACTACGACGCGTTCTCACCTCGCCTCCAGTACTGCGACACTTCGATCCCTCTGCTCCAACTGAGATCCATACGGACGCTAGTGGTGTCGTGTTCGGCGCTGTTCTTGCACAACGCAAGGATGGTTTCGAAGAGTACGTCGTCGCGTATGCCAGCCGCACCCTCACCAAAGCCGAGGCGAACTACTCGGTTACTGAGACGGAATGTCTGGCCATCATTTGGGCTATCGGCAAATTTCGTCCTTATGTGTGCGGGCGTCCATTTGACATCGTGACCGACCATCATGCCCTGTGCGGGTTGTCTTCACTAAAAGATTCAACTGGTCGGCTTGCCCGTTGGGCATTGCGCCTACAAGAGTACGACATCCGCGTTGTTTATCGCTCAGGCTGAAAGAATTCAGACGCAGACGCTCTATCCCGGTCATCCCTGCTCTCTCGTCCTGTCCACTCGTGTATTTCTACCTGCGGTGCCTTCGCCCTCAACATTTCCGACAGGCCATCAGAGCAGCGCAAAGACCCATGGATCTCTTCGCTTATTGACTTCCTCTCCAGCCAGTCGCCAGCACCGATCTCTCGGACGCTTCGTCGCCAAGCCACGCACTTCATCATTCGGGATAACCTGCTGTACCGCCGCAACTACAATTCCAGCGGCCGTAAGTGGTTGCTTGTTATACCCCGACACCTCCGCTCCGACATCTGCGCCATGTTCCACGACGACCCACAATGCGGCCACGCTGGCGTATTAAAAACATACTCTCGCCTCCAGCTTCGGTACTACTGGTGCGGTATGTACCATTTCGTTCGCCAGTATGTCCGGTCATGCCACATATGCCAACGACGCAAGACGCCACCTCAACATGCCACCGGCCCCTTGCGACCTTTACCATGCCCCGCGCGCGCGTTCGACCGCGTCGGCATTGACCTATACGGTCCGCTTCCAGACACTGCAAGCGGGAACCGCTGGGTTATTGTTGCTATCGACCACCTCACGCGGTACACTGGAAATTCAGCCCTAGCATCTGCCACAGCAAACGACGTGGCCAGTTTTATGCTTCAAAATCTGATTTTACGCCATGGAGGACCTCAAGAATTACTGAGCGACCGCGGTCGCGTTTTCCTCTCTGGCGTCCTTTCAGCATTGCTAAAGGAGTGTCGCATCATTCAACGCACTGCCACAGCATATCATCCTCAAACTAATGGGATGACAGAACGTTTCAACCGCACCCTTGGTGACATGATGGCCATGTATACTTCATCTGGCAACTCAAATTGAGATCGCATTCTACCTTTCGTCGCCTACGCTTACAATACCACCACGCAAAGCACCACTGGGTTCTCCCCTTTCTTTCTCCTTTACGGACACGAACCTTCATGCACTATGGACACGATTCTACTTTACCGGCCAGACGCTTCGCAGTGGACGAGTGTTTCTAGAGCGGCTGCTTACGCCGAAGAATGTCGGAAGCTCGCTCGTTCGTTCACATCCCAGGACCAGTGGCGCCAAAAGCTTCGCCACGATTCATCAACTACGGCTACGTGCTTTGCGCCTGGCTCGCTGGTCTGGTTGTGGGTGCCCTCTACTCCTCCAGGCCTTTCCTCCAAGCTGCTCTCCAAGTACCACGGTCCTTATCGGGTACTTAAACAAACATCCGCGGTCAACTACCTCATCGAGCCACTCGAAACGCCTTCCGACCAGTGTCGTCGGGGCCCGGAAATTGTCCACGTCTCCCGGCTCAAGCAGTGCCATGACCCCCCTGTGTTCTCGTGTCCTTAAGTCGCCAGGATGGCTACCCTTTCGGTGGGGAGTGATTGTACTGAAGGCACTGGGCAGTGGGCATCGCGCTGGTGTGCTGGTGCAAGAGAAGACGACGAGAAGTGCTTGCTTCCCTGTTACGATATAGCGCCGACCTGTTTAAGCCTAGCGCTACAACCTGTAACTAGTGACCCTTCTGCTAGGCGAACACCCCGGTTGCATAAAATTTACACTCTTATAAAAACATCTTCTATGAAGTGCCCAAAAATATCAAATTGTGTTCGTAGTTTCGCACTTCTGCAAGGACCTAAACTTACGAGTATCATATCATTACCACATAAAGCGTTTTCAAGTATATTGACGTCATTCCCTCCCATTGTCATTCGTGGTATGGAAATACGCAGAACTTTAAGGCGGCTCAGGTGAGAGATTCTTTTATGGCGAGTATTTCAAGGTGATACGCGGTGCTTCACTCTATGCTGATCATAAAGACAATTCAAACAGAGGATGCCTTTGTTTACTTCATGGACGTTTCGACAGCAACTTCGCAGTGTGACTGCCTTTATGCTCCAAAAATTTTACACAAGTGTTCATCTTGTCACTCGAGAAAAACAAAAATCTGCTACTAATTTCAACGTCACAGTACATGAAGTGTAAGTTAGCGTTACTGAGCTGGAAGCGTATAGTATTAGTGTATTATGAAGAGGGTGTCGGATAATTGGCGTCTCTGCTAGAAGAAACAATATACTACAGCTTGTGCAAGTGTGTTCTGTATTGGAAAAGACCTACAACCAAGCTTAACAAGGCAGGCGTACGAGTTATATTCCAGCAAGATAGAGTGCCATGCAAACGATGTAAACAGCGGACATGCGTTCCGGTGGAAAATATTCTGGTACATGAAGCTAGAAATTATGAAATCAAACTCTTTTTGGAATAAGGTAACTGATGCTTACTGGCGGTCTCGAGAGGTTCTTAACCTATACTTGCGGGTCACTCAGTGTTGATTTCACGACTTAGAACGATAAAGTTGTTTAGGAGAACGACAAACATTCTTTATTAAAATAAACCGAATGACGGTACGCAGAATGACTGCAGGAAAAATAATAGGAAACTTGAAAGCACTCGTCAATAACACTAAGGATGAATTTCTAGAAAAGAACTTGGAGATATGTAACTTTGTTCAGTTCAAGATCCTCTCTGCAGTGACGCGTGGTGGTAAGGCTATGGTGAAGCTCAGTGGCGGTAGCCGAGGATTGGACAAAAGCCTTACAAAATTAGCATCTGAAATCTCTATTTGCTGCAAATACGCAGGAGAGATTATGGACTTGAGACCTAAGTCGCTGTGCGTAGGCCATAGGCTGGCTCTGACTTCATCCTCTTTGTATCTCGAGCGCCTGCGGGAACCTATCAGCAGGAGGCCGGCTTGAGGAGAAGTGCGGCTGCCTGTCGCTCACACGGAAAATCCAGAAAACCCCCCCCCCAGACCTCACAGAAGGGCGTCATAGATATTTTTAAACGATTTTTATCTTTCAATTCTCAAGAAGTTCATTCAAGTGTGCCCAGAATCCAACAGCTTCGTCTTGAACCACCCGAACGCCAAGATATTCCCTCTTGCCTTCCAAAACTAAATCTCTTCTTCTTCCTAGACTGTCTTTGTAGTCCTTTAATAGCGTCCGTCGATCCCTTTTATTGTCAATTATTTGTTCTGGGCGGCACTATTGTCTCACGGTCTTCCAGCCCAGCTACTCCGTCACCCCACCTACACTACACAACTTTAGCCAAATATTCGGAAACTTGTGGGTAAAACACCTAATTATCCCAGGCAGCCCCGGTAAGATTTTTTTTTTTTTGGGGAAAAAAAACCCTCATGAGTGTGACTGGTGCACAAACTACAATCAATGGACATGAATACAGTCAGGACCTGCTGAAGCAACCTCGTCTCACATGTTTTTAACCCAAGGGTTCAATTAAGTCAAAGTACATGCTGTAGCTCAGTCTCGATTACCAACATAGTTCCATCAAAAATATGAACATTTATCACTTCCCGTATAAGATCCCAGACATTGCGTTCAATGGTTCCAGGGCGCATATCACATGGAGCTGGTTTCCTGCTAGCTTAAATCCTTAAAGCAGTACTTGATCATGTCTTTTCGTTCGGACTGAGTCTAGAGCTCTTTATTTATTTACTTACATTACCCCTAAGGGCCCTCACACGAGGGTATTACATAGGGGGGGGGGGGGCACAAACAAGAAATATACACAATAAAACTACATCAAATAAACATACACACAAGGAACACAAAATAAATAGATATGAACAAGGGGTATATGCACTTAGTCATGAAAACACAAGAACATTTTGCCTAATATAGTAATATGTGCATATAACCATAATTAATATCTAATCTGCTACCACTGACCGTTTTCTTGCAAAAAAGTTTGGAAAGATGGTAAATTAACTTCAGTAGCTATGCGTGATGGTAGGGTATTCCATCCTATTATTGTGCGAGGAATAAATTATTTTGCGTAGAGCGATGAGCGGCACATTATGAATTTTACTTTGTTAGCGTGGTCACGGCGCGGGAAAACTGCAGAGGGTGGTGAAAAGAAGTCATCGTGAAGCGTGGAATGATGATAAAGTTTATGAAATAAGGTTACGTGAGCAAACTGGCGTCGACGTGATAGTGATTCCAACCCGGCACGTTGTTCTAACAATGTGACGCTGGTGAAGCGTGAATAATCGGAAAAATGAAGCTACGAGCACGGCGTTGCAGAGATTCAATGTTGTTGATTATGTATGCTTGATCGGGATCCCATATGGCAGAAGCATATTCAATTTTTGGGCAGATCAGCGTGATAGAAGCAAGTTTTTTTAAGTGTGAAGGTGCGTGCTTGAGGTTACGCTTAAGCATACCGAGTGCTCGTTTAGCTGATGCTAAGACGGTGTTAATATGGTAATGCCAAGTTAAGTCAGACTGAAGATGAAGGCCAAGATACTTGTAAGTTGGCGCAAGTTCTACTCTAGCATTATTGAGAAAGTAGGTGGTAGGAAGTCGAGTGGAATGGTTGGTAAATGACATTAGCTTGGTTTTAGACGTATTTAAAGACATTAACCACGAAGAGCACAAAGCGGCCACCGCATCAAGATCAGTTTGTAAGGAAAGTCGGTCAGCGTCATTACTCATATTACGATATATAACACAATCATCTGCGAATAATCGAATTCGAGATGAGACCCATTTGGGTATATGATTAGTAAAAATTAAGAAAAGTAGGGGACCGAGGACGCTGCCCTGGTGGACTGCAGACGTTAAAGGAACAGAAGAAGAGTTACAGCCATTAGCACAGTTAAATTGTTGTCTGTTGAAGAGAAAATCCTTAATCCATGCAAGAACGTTTGGGTGAATATTTAAGTGTGTTAATTTGATTAGAAGCCTGTGATGAGGAACGCGATCAAAAGCTTTAGAGAAGTCAGGAAACAGTGCGTCAACTTGGAATCCTTCGTTAAATGCGGAAAATATATCGTTAGTAAATCCGGCGAGCTGAGTGTAGCATGAATAACCCCTGCGAAAACCATGCTGGTACTTGAAGACGATACCATGGTCTTCTAGGTAGTTGACTTGTGTGTGTATGACGTGCTCGAGAAGGTGACGTATGTTGCTAGTTAATGGGATAGAATGATAGTTAAGTGGGACAGAGCGATCACCTGATTCAAGTATTGGTATTACTTTAGCTATTCGCCAGGCATGAGGAATAATGTCAGATTATATTTATTGTGAAAACAGGGCTGATAACACTTGAAAAATGTTTAAAGAAGCGTTTTTAAGTACCTTGTTATTGAAATCAAGGTGATCAGAGCTACTAGTAGTTTTGAGGTTATTCAGCAGGGCAAGAATACCACAATCACTGATGACAATTTGTGGCATGGAAATGTTAGGCAATGGCTCTAATATAGGCGAAGAAGTTATATCTTCATTGGTGAATACTGATGAAAATGCATCGTTCAGAAGCTGCGAACACTCAGTTTCAGTGACTGGCTGTCCGTCAGAATTAATTGGTACTATATCAGGATAGGAACTCCGATTCATTATGCGCCAGAATCTATGAGAATTGTTGGTTAACATAGTAGACAGGTCGTGAGTGAAGAAATTATGACGGGTTGTTCTAAGCAGGCACTGATACTCATTATCACAATTTTTGTACTTGTTCCATAATGACAGGAGACGTGTGGTCATTGCTTGGCGGTACAAATGTTTTTTTTTTTCTTATTATTAAGACGACGAAGACGATGTGTGAACCAAGGTGAATTTTTATGATGTCGGGTGGGGATGATTGGCACATACTTATCAACAAGGTGAGACAAGGTGGTTTTGAACGGCAGCCAGTTTACTTCAATTGAGCGTGATGAATACTGAGCCAGGAAGGTTTCAGAGAAGGTGTTTAGTTCCGAGTTAATCATCTCAAAATTCGCGCGATTGTAGCAATGAATTCGCTTAATGGTAGTTTTCTTCTCAGTAAATGGATGCGTGATTCACCCGGTGATAATGTCGTGATCGGATAAATCATTTAAATGCAATATATCAGAAAGAACGTCCGGGTTATTTGTTAGGACAAGATCAAGGGTATTTGCCATGGTTGCAGAGCGACGGGTAGGACAGGTGATAAGTTGAGCAAAATAAAAATCTAAGAATGAATGAAGAAAGGTGTGGGCTTCTTTATCACTGGAATTAACACAGAGAGTGGGCCATTCAATGCTTGGAAAATTTAAATCACCAAATACGAGGAAAATAGAGTTAGGAAAACGCACATGTAAGTCGCAGAGTATTCTATAGAATTCACCCGAGAATCCTTCAGACATATCGGGCGGCCGGGAGAAAGCACCAATAATAACATCAGTAACTCCGAATTTACACCATATCAATACACATTCGAGGAAAGTATCAACAGCGAGGGCGACAGCAGATAATTGTTTCTTTGTGGCTATAAGGACACCTTCTCCTTTTCTATTTATTCTGTCACACCGGAAAAAGGAAAATTCAGATTCCCTCAGAAGAATATAATCATCCGGAACGGTATCGTCCAGCCAAGTATCAGTCAATACTAGAAGTGCAACGCACGTAGAATCTATGAGCGAAGAAAGGGCGACAGTTTTGGAAAGAACACTTCTGATGTTTGTGAACACGAAATTGGTATTATTCTTTAAATCATGACACACATTGGGCAAAAATGACGCAGATGCTGTAGATGACTTATCAGCCGGCACATGTCAGACTGTGGTGGGATGACGAACTGGCACAGCACGGTTACCCACGACATCCCACACATAGGTGTCATTATTCCTATGCAGCTTGTCGAACGTTAGGCGCACTCGGTCGCATTGTTTTTTAATTGATCGAGAGAACTGCAGAAGTTTCCGGCGTTTATCACGAACGGCTTGGGAATAGTCGCGTTCTATGCTGAAACCTGTGTCCCTCAGTTTCCTGTCTTTACTTAAAATAGCCTCAAGTTCTTTATCGTTGAAGAACTTAGCTATAATGGGGCGTGTTTTTACAGTCGAAAAACGGCCCACACGGTGTGCACTCATGCACAAATCGCTCTGAACTTTCCCAGCTTTCAGATTCGTTAGTATCGGTAACACCATAAAATAAAACATTTGATCTACGCGACTGGTTTTCTAGGTTATCAATTTTGTTAATGATGCTAGAAAAGCAACTATCGAGAGATGTTGGGGCATGAACAGACGGAGCAGGTTCTAATTTGTTTTCCAGTTCCTGGACACGTTTGGTTAAGCTTTCGAGGTCTGTTTTGATTTCTGCGTGCATATTTAGAACTTTCATTATTGATTCGAGAAAACTTGCGTTGCTGGCTTCAAGACGCTTTACAGCCTCGGCCACACCATCTAACTTCTCTTCTTGAGCCCTTGTCATAGCTCCGGGGTTTTCCTCAACATCCTCACTCAAACGCAACAGTCACAAAACACAAACAACAGCAGTGCAAGACCGTTTGAAATTGTTGGGTGGCTACGACACCCCCAGAAGACAAACATTATCGCTACGATAGGAGCGAGTTTGCGAGCAACAGACCTGTAGAAAAGCAGTTGGTGAGCGCCGAACAATTGTGGCAGTGTCATGGCCCGAAGCTTTGCCCAAATGGGCGCGCTTTTGAGGAGGCGCTGTAGATATTGCCGTCCCATGTTGTCCGACGGGTTGATGATGGGGATGATTGGTTGATGGGGATTGATGGGGATGTGATGAATTGGATGATGGGGATGATGGGATGATGGGTTTAGAGGACAAATACAGCTTGAGGCCGAGGAAGGCCGTCTCTCTTTCAGAAGTGTACCTTATATTGCTATATTGCTTTCTTTTCTGCGAATTTCCACCAGGAGTTGTATTTTTTAGCTCACTGTAGAACCAGATCACACCAGCCGCTGCTCAGAACGAGGAACGAATGAGCATGCTTCTTTGTGTGAGGATTCAGAGCCTAAATGATGTTTTTGAAAGGTCCTTACCTAGACTGAGTCGGGCCATTCCAAAGGCCGTGTTTCAAAAAACGTGAATACATATAGTGTCTCAAATCCCACATTTTTCCCGCTTTATCTTAATTGTTCATGCCCAAATTCTATATAAAAGACATTGCAGCGTCTATATTTGCCTCTTTTACATCACAACAACAACCATCACGTAATTGGTTTGGTTTACCACGTTGGGCACATAATCTTTTTCGTACTTATAAAGAAACGCCATCAACGTACCTAATGTACATTCTCTAAGGTAAGGCACTAAACTAATAGAATACGAGTCCAGCATTAGAACACTTATTAGTTATTACAACCCAAGAAGCCTAAATATCAGTTCCCACAAAACAAATGCAATCTTAAGTACAAAAAGCGATTCGTTGAGGAACTGCCACGCAAAAGAAGTAAATAAGCAAAAATATAGCACTTAAAGATAACGGTAAATTGCCTGAATTTCGAACAGGTAGTTTATCCTATTCGACATATGCATTCGATAGGGAAAATTGTGAGCACGTGATAATTTATAGGAAGATGGATTTATGACAGTGATCTCAACGAGCAGATGTAAATGTTAGGGCATGGGTATGAGTAGGCAAAGAGCCGCGTTATATTAGAAAATTTTATGATAAATGAAAGTTCGAGCTTACTCCTACCAAACAGCTAGTAATGACGTATGCATCCATTGGTGTTTCCCTACTTCTACGGCCGTAGATTGCTAATATGAAAAGAACATAGCAATCTGGCAATGGTTGAAGCTGCAACAAAGAATAAGCGGCGCGGATGCCACACCAATGAGCTGAGGACAAGCGTGTGTTGTAAACAAAAGTAATTTTAATCAGGAAGGCACGATGAATTATCCTTTTACAAGGTAGCTTAACTTGATACAAATTTGAGATGACGGTATCTTAATAGGTTCGTAATTAACTTAGCGGCCCCGGTAGCTGTATGATATGGCAGAATGCAGAGAAAGATTTGGCAACATTTAATTATGCCAAGTTAAGGTAGAATGTGAGATTCGCAATAATTCTTGCCTCAGCATTCTAAGTGTGCTTCATGCACTTTCCGGTAGCTAATACCCTTTTCCCACCTACATGGTTAAGAGTATCCGCTTGTTCTGCAGAGGGAGCAGGATTCGAAGCCAAATACCGACAAAACATGGTTGACTGAACATCTGGCAATGTCTACACATGTGCCGTACTTCAACTAAAAGCTTTCATGCAGACATGTTCAATTAATGTCTTTGAAGCCAACATGAAGGACTGGGTATGCGACTATATATACCATATGTGCCGCTATCCAACGAAACATTTTCAGATGGACATGGTCATTGGGCATGTGGGGATTAGGGGGTACTGCTGTTCAACCAACCTCTTTCAGATCGACTTGCAGTAGTCCGTAATTATGGGGTTTTACGTGCCAAAACCACTTTTTGATTATGAGGCACGCCGTAGTGGAGGACTCCGGAAATTTCGACCACCTGAGGTTCTTTAACGTGCACCTAAATCTAAGTACACGGGTGTTTTCGCATTTCGCCTCCATCGAAATGCGGCCGCCGTGGCCGGGATTCGATCCCGCGACCTCGTGCTCAGCAGCCTAACACCATAGCCACTGAGCAACCACGGCGGGTTGCAGTAGTCGGTATCTGTGCTGGCATTCGACGAATCAATGTGATGCCAAGTCAAGATAAAGGGTTTGTGCCAGTAGGTGTGTTGTGCTCTTCAAAAATATCGCTGACGCGAAGTTGGGTAACTAGGCCTGGTTCACTGGGAATTTTGGCACTAAAATGGTGAACGGGGTCCCCTAAATTCAGCCGATAATGGCCGGTCAATTGAACGGTTTGTGAGGGTTGTGCTAGGCCGCCATTATGGAGGGTTTCGCTATAATTCATGGAGCGACAAGCCGCGCGAATTATGCATATGGGCGGGTAATGCAATGGCGGCCGAGACGCAAGTGTATTGCCGCATTTTCTCCGTCGTTTAGGACCACCAAATTCCTTTTTTAGAACGCGTCCTCATAACTTTAGCGTCGCTCTGGACTCATGTTGGAATTTGTATTTTAGGCCATAATTTAAAAAAACGCGTTTGTATGAAGATAATGTTGACTAAGCTTCACACACGTTTTGCGAGATTTTACACTTTTCACAGCTGCTTTCGTATTGTTACTAAGGTTAGTGACTTATTATTAATCAGACGTTTAGGCAACGCCGGCTCTTTAATTCATAAAAAAATAATTTACGCAAGGCTGCTCCTTGAAATTTCTTTACACTGTGCAAGTAAATAGCCAAGGTTACAATAGATGGCAGCACCGCCGCTTCCGCCGCGCAAGCAGACTTCTATCAGGTTCTATCTTTTCAACCTACATTGTAATAAAGTAAAGGGATATGCAATTATCTGTAGGAATAAAATGTGTTTTCGGTTATTTTCTTTTTCACCACACTATATCTTTAACAAAACTTTTTGATGAGCATATAAATGCGCCCGTATATGTCGTTCCTGTCTCACATCGTCCTCGTCTGCTTAGCGCCGTAACCTTTGACTTTAAGTCCAATATATTTATTTCGTCGCTTCATTTATTGCGCCCGAGTGTGGCGCCTTCCGCTCTTCTAGGTTCCGCTGCCACTGCGTTCGTTTCTCTGCCGCTTTCTATGCACGTGCACGCTTTTTGCCACGCTCTCCAGTTAAGAAGTTTCTTTCTTTGCCCGCAAAATTTAGGAAATGCCAGAAAAATTGAGAAACAGCACAAGGCATGCTGCGTGGATGTGTGGAGTGGCAAATCGGGGAGAAACACAAGGGCGAAATTTTTCAGTTTCCCAGTGGACGAGAGGTAAGCACACTGTTTCTGTAGTTGTTATCAAGAAAGATGTGTTATCCTTATGAAAACCGCTATAGGACGGATCAAAAGATTTTCTGCGGTTGCTTTCTAGTAAATAACTTTTTGGTATGGCGCGGCGCATTTTTCTGCATTGATGCAAGAAATTGAAGCTACTTGTTGAGTTGCTCATGAGCCTATTGATGCTAGCTAACGCGCAGCCGGAAATTGCGCTGCCGTGTATTTAGTAAATGATCTTTTTAAAAAGAAAAGAGTAGAAAACTTGCAATTTATACTTTACGAAGGTATTTGAATTCCCGCTGCACAAACTGGTCCCGCTAGAGGGAATGCTGGTGACTAGATTTTGTTATGATATTACCCCATTTAAAGAATTGTGAACACAGCAGAAGACAAAATAAACTGGTTTGTTAGCAATCACCGATTGCGTTTTCGATTATGACAAGAAGTTCGAGTTACATGAGCCACAATCAAGGTTAGCTTCCATTCTAAACCTGTGTCTATGAGGACAGAATTTACTCTTAGCTTCTTCGCACTCTTTGGTTACGCTTTTACGGGCTCTTTATTCTTCACAACACGGTATGTTGATTATTTTTCAGACGTGACATATGGTGCTAACGCTAAATGGGGAGTCCTGGCTGGGTTCTCATGGGAGCAGATGTACAACGGCTTCTGCTCTGACAACATCACAGAAAGGGACTACGCCGACCCGGCCAAAATAGGATTTTCGTGGTTAGCTGCGAATTCTGTTCGGTTGGAAGTGTGTTCCCTGATCGATGAAGATAAAGACAAGCACTTATCAGTGCTTGCGAATCTGTGCTTCTGTAGTTCATTATTTTTGTGCAGAAACCAAATGACAGGGCAGGGCGCAAGTGTGATGAGCGTGGCAAGCGCTGTCTTTTCCCCGTCGTCTGCGACGACGCCGGGCGCAATGTTACGTTAGGCAGCGAAAGTTGTTCCGCCATCGCCAACAAACCGCGTACTTGTCAGTTTCTATTTATCACTTGCTCATCTGCGGCGAGCGATATTCCAAATTCTTGGCTAAACTAAATAACCCAGCAGAATGTGATGACAATGAACGAATTCACGTTGACAAAAAGTCCCGTCGCACTTGGCGCCAGAACATACGATACAGCGAATCCAGTTGCCGCACGCTGCGTGTCCTCCATATGTTTAGTTGCCCTTTTTATTGCAGACATTCTTCCGGAGCAGAAAATCCAACGCCAAGTTTCCCAATAGCTCTAAAGCATTGCATGTTAGTTTTCCTCTTACAGGCATTCTGCAGAAAAATGAAACCACAGTGAAACATATGCAGCGCCAACTCACTGTGAGAATTGATGAAGCCGAAGATTTATGTGCTGGTTGTTCTGATGGACCATAACAAGAGCTAATGTTTAAAGCGAAAGCTCAATCTCTTCATTTCATTTCATTTCATTTCATTTCATTTCATTTCATTTGATTTATTTACTCTCAGGGCCGTTCGGCGTTACAGAGAGGAGTGGGCGTACAAAAATGCAAATGGCTATACACGAATACATTTTTAGCAGGAAGCTTAATGAAGGTGATCGTATACAGCAGACTTGAAGACTTCGGGTACTGCGATGGACACGACGGAGGCAGGAAGGTGGTTCCAGTCCGCGCTTGTCTTCGGAACAAACGAATCAAAATAAAGATTAGTCCTGCAGCTTGGCCCGCCAACTTTGAACCGGTGGTCCATGCGGGATGAAAAGTAAGTAGGAGTTGTAAAGAGTGATTGCTTAAGAGTGTCAGAGGTGAAATATATCTTGTGAAAGAGGCATAATCGAGAAATACGACGGCGTAAGGAAAGGTCAGGAAGATCTAATGTTTTCTTCATTAGCGTTACACTGGCTGAACGAGAATAGTTAGAGAGTATAAAACGAACAGAACGATTTTGGATGGATTCTAGGGCTTGTATGAGTGATTTGGTGTGAGGATCCCAAACCGAAGAAGCATATTCTAGTTTCGGGCGCACAAGAGTATTATATAGAAGTAGTTTTCAGGACACAGGAGCCAGGGAAAAATTACGGCGAAGGAAACCAAGTGTGCGGTTAGCATTATTAGTGATATGTTCAACGTGCTTTTTCCATGATAGGTTGGCAGTATTGTATACGCCAAGATACTTATAATTAGAGACTGTAGTTAAATAAGAGTTATTAAGGAAGTAGGTGCATGAAGACTGGTTAGGCGTGCGCGTTAGTCTCATTGCTTTGCACTTACCAATATTTAGTTTCATAGACCAGGTGTGACACCCAGTGGAGATGTTATCCAGATCAGATTGAAGAATGGCTGCATCAGAAGGTTTAGATATTTGTCTATATATTACGCAATCATCAGCATAGAGTCTAATTTGTGAGTCAATGGAATCAGGAAGGTCGTTAATATAAATTAGAAAAGGCAGAGGACCTAGTACGGAGCCTTGGGGAACTCCGGATGTTACGAGGCATGCAGGTGAGTCACAGTCATTAATTGAAACGTACTGGGTACGGCCCCGCAAAAAACACTCGATCCACTTCATCAGATTAGTATCTAGGTTTAGTTTACTAAGCTTCAGAAGTAGTAGTTGATGAGATACAGTATCAAATGCTTTCGCGAAATCTAAAAAAATGCAATCCACAAGTGATGAACAGTCCAAAATGGAAAACAAGTCATTAGTAAACGCGACCAGTTGAGTTTCACAGGAGTGGTGCTTGCGAAAATCATGCTGGTTAGGTGTGAAGAAACAGTTTGATTCTAGATGCGACATTAGGTTAGAATATATTATATGTTCAAGAAGTTTGCATGGAATTGATGTTAATCAGATAGGCCTGTAGTTGTGGGGGCTATGAACATCACCAGATTTAAGCACCGGAACCACCTTTCCCACCTTCCAGTCGTCCGGCAACGTGGCGCTCTGCAATGACTGAGAAAAGACATACGACAGTATAATGAATGAATAAGTCTGGGTGTTTTTCAGAAACTTGTAGTTAATACCATCGGTGCCAGCTGACGATGAGAGTTTAGCAACTTGAATGAGTTTACAAATGCCTACCCAATAGATAAGGATAGGGTCCATTTGAAAGAAGTCAGGTGCGGAAATAGTAGCAACGGTTATTGGTGCAACATGTGAAAAAGATGATCAACATGCGTCATTGAGTAAGATACAGCACTGTTTATTTGATACAAAGAATCCTCGATCGTTCTTCAAGCGAACTTCTTCGGATTCGCGCATGCCGATAACATTCCAAAATTTGCGTGGATTTGAAGTAAGTAAAGAGGGAAGGGTTGAATGAAAATAATTGTGTTTAGCACCGATGAGAGCACGTTTATATTCTGCAGCGGTAGATTGATAAGCCAACCTTGATCTGTCAGTCATAACTTTCTTGCAGCGGCGGAACATGCTTTTTTTCCTGTTTAGTAAGCGTTTTAACGATAAGTTGAACCACGGCGAACGCCTCTTGCTAGATATTCTTCGTAGCGGAATATATTTATCGATGAGTGATTTGACTTGCATTTGAAATAACCGCCAGTTCTCTTGCACTGTGCGTTCCCAGAACTGGCGCAAGAACTCGTCAGCGAATTTTTCCAAAGCAGTATTAATGGCTTGAAAGTCTGCTCTCCCGTAATCGCGGATTATTTTCGAATGTTTCGATGTGCGGCGCGAGCGCGATGGCGTAGTAAAATGGATTGTAAGGTGATCACTTAGACCTGGCAGTAGCGTTAGCGAAGAGACTGAATCGGGATAGTTGGTGAGTACAAGGTCGAGTACATTTGCACACGAAGGGGTAACGCGAGTTGGTTCTTGTACAAGCTGGGAAAGATTAAATGTAGAGCGGAAGTCAATGAAAGCTGTACACTCGGATGAATTAGTAGTTACAATGGGGTTAGAATCGGTCCACTGGATAGCTCGAAAATTGAAGTCACCCATAAGAAATATTGGCGCTTTCGGGTATCGAGACACAACTTTGTTCAGACTATCATGGAGTTCATCACAGAACGTGGTGGCAGAAAGCGGAAGCCCATAACATGCACAAACAATGACTTCTTGATGGTTTAAGGTAACGCATGTACATAGGAATTCAAGCTCTGATTGGATCGGGACAACGTAAGAATTTATGTCTTCAGAAAGGGCGATCAAAACACCGCCCCCTGATCGGTCCCTTCGGTCGTGTCTGTACACTGTATATTTCTTTTCACAAGAAAAGAGTTCACAATTCATGACTTTACTTGACAACCAAGTCTCGGTTAAAACAACAATATCGGCTACGCACGTGTCCATTAAACATGACAAGGTATCACGCTTCTTTAATATACTTCTGATGTTCGCAAGAAGGAATGAATAGTCGCCGATGTGCTTCGTCTGAACGGCCGGTGATTCCTAAGTCGGAGCACTATGAGGGTGTGACACATTGGAAGTTGAAGCATTATCGGAGGCATGTGCCGGAGGAAAACCAGCAACGTGTTGCGGATCTGAAGAAGATACGTGGATACCAGATACAAATGCGCTAGGGGAATCTATTTCACAGACGTTATCAGTTTCCTTGCAGTAGACGTAGCATTTTTTGTTAATATATGATCGATTATATCTTAGGTTGTAGGGCTGTGTGGTAGCTTTGGCGAAATCTATCAGCTTTTTGCGTATCTGCCTCGTTGTTTTACAGAAGTCCTCTTGTAGAGCGACTCCCGTATTTCAAAGTTTAGACCTGTGTGCTAAAACATTCTCTCCTGTTTTAAACGAAGCAAACTTCACAACTATAGGACGATTTCGGCCAGTAACAAAGGAGCCAAGTCTAGCGCTCGTGAAATCGCATCTGCAGGAAGTTCTAAAGATAGATGATCTGCAAGAATGGCTCGTACAGCTTCCTCAGCGTGGACCCAGCTTTCTGAAGGATTGTCTTTCAAACCATATATAATTAAGTTTTCAGGGCGGGACTGGTCTTCAAATTCGCCAAGGCGTGCTTGCAGTGCAGCGTTTTCACTTCGCACTATATTAGCAGCAACGCGGTGAACTTCGGTCGCATCCACATTGTGAGTGCCTTCGAGAGCGCTTACTTTCCCTTCAACAGTTGTTAATCTCGTGGTGATATCAGACACTCGTTCTTCCAACAGCTTTTGACTAGCTTTTACCTTGTCAAGTGAAAACATCACTTCAGCGTGTCGTGCCTCCATCGTACTCGCGAGAGGATTTATGGCAGCCAGTACTTCAGCATTGCCCTTGTCAACTTTATCGGGACCAGGGTTTTGCTCCACATCACCGGACAATAGCAACATCTTCAACACTTGAAAGCAATCCGCAACGAAAAGTACCAAAACATGTGGGCGTGGGACGAGCAGCAAGCAGCGATTACTCGAGCGTTTAGAATGCAAGGAATATGAAGTACCAACCTGGATAAAGAAGAAACATGTCTTTAGCCGCGTCTGCATACTTGCTGCCCGCCAACGCCCATTGAAAGGTGCGTACGATGCCCGGTCCCATAAGTACAGCACGTCCGGCGATGTCCTCAGTGATGTGGTTGACCAGCCCAGAGGGAGCACTGGTGCTGTTTCCAGGCGGAACTTGGAAACAAGAATTGGATAATCATCTGCCGCCGTCAGCAGCACGTTGCGGACGATAGTATTCATCTGGTGCACCACGATAGCAGGTTGATCCGTCAAGGCAACGGGCCAAGTCCAGGTGAAAGCCAGAAACTGGATAAAGAAGAAACTTGTCTTTAGCCCCGTCTGCATACTTGCTGCCCGCCAACGCCCATACGTTCAACGTTAAGTCTAGCACGAGAGTGGTGACATAATGGTAAACGTTACTTTGCGTGCGCCACTGCTCTTTGCCTAGTACACAGAATACACAGGGGGATAGATAGAATAAACTTTAATGTCCAACGGATAAGGTGATCTACCCACCCCCCGACAGGCAGGTCAGGGGGCGAGTGCCGCCGCCTCAGATGCAGGCTGGGAGGTCTTGGGTCCCAGCAGCCTCTTCAGCCAGCAGCCTCTTCAGCCGGGGACGAGCCGGAGCTGGAGCTCAGAGTCCGAGCTGCGCAGCAGGGTCTCCCAGGTGTCTCTACAACGTATTTTTTGCGTTCGCCCGGGAGAGTACAGACATTCCCATATTATGTGGTCGAGGGTCTCTGTCGCCCCATAAAGATTGCATCTATCGCTCCTGGTCTCGGGGAACATGTCGTTCGCCTTAAGCGGGTGCGGATACGTATAAGCTTGTAGTCGTCTCCACGCGACTGCTTGTCTGTTGTTTAATTTTGGGTCTGGCGGGGATACCAGTCTACGAGCCAATCTATATAGCTGCGTGATCTCCCCATATTTTAGCATGCGCTTTCCACTCCCTCGGTCATCGCGGGGCCCCGTAGCGGCTCGGCGGTAAAGATCTCGAGTCAGCTCGTGGGCCGCCTCGTTGCCGGGGACGGCGTCTTGCGCCGGAGTCCAAATTATTTGAATTCTTCTATCTAACTTTCTCTGGCCTAGGACTCTGGCCGCTAAGAGCGAAATCCTTCCCTTGCTAAAATTTTGTATGGCAGTTTTACTGTCACTGATCACAAATTTCGCGTCCGTTCCAGCGCAAGCTAATATGATCGCAATTTCCTCGGGAACTTCTATGTTGCGCCTGCGCAGAGTGACAGCGGTCACGGGAATACCCCGGCCGCTGACGGCCGTTGCCACCGTAAAACTGCCGCTACCTCTGCCGCGTCTACATAGGCCACCTCATGTTCCGAAATATTATCGAACCTAAATTTCAATGCTTTGGCTCTTTTATGCCTCCTGTCTTTGCTATGTTCCGGGTGCATGTTTTTTGGTAAGGGGGAATAATCAGATTTTTTCGCACTTCCCTATCTACTTCCACCTTTTGGGTGGGGCCTCTGTCCGGATTTATTCCAACTTTGGCCAATATTGCTCTTCCTGTCCTAGTGGTGCTAAGTTTCTCAATCTGAGAGGTGCACACCGCTTCCGCCCGTTCTGCCCATGTGTTTTGCACTCCTAGAGCCATCAGTCTCTGTTCATGTACATGTGGGCAGTCCCAGCGCTCCATTTACGCATGTTCTCATTAGAGAATCAATCTTTTTTTTTTCCATCACTTTCAAATTGAGGTATGGAGTTGCATAGCTCACCAGGCTGAATATACACGCCTGTATTAGCTTAAATATATTTTTCTCCTTTAGCCCTCGGCCTTTGCTGGCCACCCGCCTAATTAGGCTCAGGGTCTGTATTGCGTGATTCTGCAGCCTCTTGACGGTCTCGCCATTGTGGCCGTGTGACTAGAGAATCAGGCCCAAGATTCTAATTTGCTCGACTATTGGTACCTCCTTACCCGCCACTTTAATTTTGATCTCCGACGTTGTCTTGCACCTTAAGTGTTTCGGATTGTGTATAAACAATTCTGATTTCTGCAGCGAGCATGCTAGGCCTCTCTCGGCCGCGTAATCAACTATGATGTAGGTGGCGGCCTGGAGCAAGCTTTCGACGGCTGAATCACTTCCCCGGTTGACCCAGAGGGGGATATCATCCGCATATATTCTAAATTTTAATGCCTCGAGCTTTACCAATTGCTCGGAGAGTTCTCTCATCGCCACGTTGAAGAGTAGGGGAGACAGGACTGATCCCTGGGGCGTACCCTTACTCCCTAGCTCAATTGTGGGGGATTCCAGCGTTTGGAACCTCATGCAAGCAGTTCTTCCCGTCAGGAAGTCAGGGGGAGGTATTGGATTGAGGGGTTGTGTGCCATATTTCATAACGTCTGAGAGGGCTGAGCTTTGTCATTGCCTCATGTGGCACATCACATCGTGGCAGAACTATGCAGTCGAATTGGATTAGTGGGCTGTACATGCCAAAAACACAATCGGATTATGAGGCACGCCGTAGTGTTGAACTCCGGCTTAATTTTGACAGCGCGATGTTCCTTAGCGTGTCTCAAAATCTAAGTGCACGTGCGCTTTCTATTTTGCTCACGCCGAAATGCGGCTACCGCGGTCGGGACTAAATCTGCGACATCTATCAATGCCATAGCCGCAAAGCTATCCCGGCGGGCACAGAAGTGTTGATTTGACGTGTCACCCCTTGCGTAGTGTCGCTTGGAACGTGCGGTGCGCTTTAATTATTGCTGCTCTGCTTCTTCACGCCTTGTGTAATTTGTGCGCTTGACAAATTTGCATGCTGTTTACTTTGCAGAAATAGTAGGAACGTACTGTGCCGTACCATGAACTTCAGCTTATACAGTTTCCCTGCAACCGCTGTTGTATAACAGTAGGGTTGCCTTGCCTTCTCGTGTCACCTCCCCTCCCCCTCCCTTGTATGGCAACTGCTTCTGCTCCCTCCTCTCTGCAGTTCTATCTACGTCCCCTCTGGAATCGCACGTTAAAAGAATAGGAACCGCTGCACTTTTTGCGGTGTTTTCGAGGGGTGTCATGGATAATTACAGCTGCCAAGAGGGTAATGTGGCCACGCCCACGGAGTTCCAGATGGCATTGTGCGCATTCGGCACGATGGGGTCCAAACAAGTTTCTCCCGTCGCCTTTCCTGTCTGGCTTGCCCCTGTCATGCGTACACACGCTCTGAACCACCTGCAGCAGTGAGAAATTTGAAGGAAGCGGCAGAGAAAGAATAAAACGATCAGTCACTTAATCCTTAACAATTACATAAAAAACTTGTATCAATCCAGAAAACTAGCTGAACAACCTGATGTATAGTATTATCCGCAAGCGTTTGAGAAACAAGCAATGGTTAACATCCAAGAACTAATTTTTAATGCTGCTACATATTCGTGCAATAGAAATTTGATAATGAACGGGCTTCTCATGTCGTGTTTCCACAAATTTGAAGCGATGTCATATGGCGCGTATATTTTGCCTGTTGAGTTCTCTTTACGGTGGAACATTACAGTCAGAAATAGACGGGACGCTGCACTTGGTTTGTGTGCCTGTGTGTAGTGTTCCTTTACACAGCGTGCAAATACGGCGAACGATTGCGAACTAGCCCAACAAAAAGTGCTCATGAGTGTCGGTTCTTGCAGGCTTTACACCGCCGTAGCGAAGCCAAAAGCGGAAAATATACACACCATAGACCGCCGGCGTCAAGAAACAACTGAGGAGCGATACACAAAGCTATTGCCAGTCAGCCAAGTTAACGAGCTACCAAATCATGACCACGGATGAAGCACTAGATGAGTAGATGTATCAGGTGAGTCCAGAGTTATGCCAAGTACTTTTGGGGAGCCAGGTGGAACATGGTTATCGCTATAGAAAGGGAAAGACATGGAGAAATGTATTCTGGAGCGCACGTTGTCGTGGTTGCACACTTGTGCAGTATGACCACTGTATTGAAGTAGGAGGTAAACTTTGGTGTATTATAGACCTACTTCAGCAGTTGCACTATGCATGGCTTATGGTGTGCACGCTGACTGTGCTATGTCGAGTGCTCGGTTGCCGTAGTTGGAAGTTTGAATCCTCCTATCAGGTGTTTTTTTCTGCAATGGTGAGCTTGAAATTCACCTCCTCCAGTGCATATCTGTAGGCTTGGAGTGACGCCTGTCACCAGCAAAAGATGCCGGGAGCGAGTGGGGCTATACTAATCCATTATTTAGAAAGGCCCATAAAGCTTAAAGGAGACACTCTCTCACCAGACCAGAATTTGGCCTCCCAGGTGCAGTATTGCGACATCGCCTCCCACATGGCTGACTCAATTATGCAATGGCTCTCAGTCCCCAGCAGCTGCGGAGCCCCGGACCAAGGCGGCGGTCAGACCTGTAACGCAGAAGAGGGTGCCAAGAATCTCTGGGTCCGGACAGGCCGCAAATGAAAACTGACCCTTGCAACGTTTAACACCCGAGCCGTTTCGAGTGAGACTACCTTAGCAGGACTCCTTAAAGAAATATCAGACATTGTTTGGGATATCATCGGCCTTAGTGAGATTAGAAGAACTGGTGATGCTTATGCATTGCTGAATAACGGACATGTCCTCTGCTATAGAGGTCTCCTAGATAAGAAGGAATAAGGGGTAGCATTCCTAATTCATAACGACATAGCGGGCAACATTGACGAATTCCACTGCATTAATGAGAGAGTTGCTGTAGTTGTAATCAAACTTAATAAGAGGCATAGATTAAAGGTAGTACAAGCCTACGCTCCAACATCTACTCACGATGATAAAGAAGTAGATCAGCTTTATGATAATGTTGAATTAGCGATGAGAAAAGTGGAAACACAGTATACTGTAGCATTTCGCCATTTCAGTGCAAAAGTGGGGGGAAAGCAGGCTGGTGAACATGCAATTGGCAACTACGGTGTTGACTCTAGCATCGCTAAAAGAGAGATTCCGGTAGAATTCGAAGAAAGGAACAAGCTTCAAATAAGGAACACCTTTTTCAGGAAACGTCGCAGCAGATGGGCCTGGAAAAGCCCTAATGGTGAAACAAGAAATGAAATTGACTGCTACTTTCTCCAGAGTGCCCGCTATCGGGCCGTCAAGCTCGGCTTGGCGGTCCCTACGCCGGGCTAGCCGGTTGGCGCGGGGTCTTCCCTGCGTCTTCTCTGGACCGAAATAAGGTTACTTCACTCACTCACACCTACTTTCTGCTGATCCCAGCATAGTGTAGGATGTAGAAATCATAGGTAGGGTAAAGTGCAGTGATCAAAGGTTAGTGAAAGCTAGGATTCACCTGAGTTTGAAGAGAGAAAGCGCAAAATTGGTCAAGAAGAAGCAGGACAACCTACAGGCAGTAAGGGTAAAAGCAGACAAATTCAGGCTGGTACTTGCAAAAGAAATATGCAGCCCTAGAACAGAGAGATGGTGATGACATAGAGCTAATGAATCAAACCGTAACTAGGTTGACATCGGTGGCAGCAATTGAATTGGGAGGCAAGGCATCAAGGCAACCAGTAGGTAAGCTCTCTCAAGTAATGAAGGACCTAATAAAGAAGCGACAAAAAATGAAAGTGTCTAACTCAAGAGATAAGATACAATTCCCGGAACTGTCGAAATTGATTAAAAAGGCGAAAATAAGTGATATTTGAAACTATAACGAGAAAAAGACTGAAGAAGCCGAAAAAAATGGACGCAGCCTGAAATCAGTGAGAAAGAAACTTGGCATAGGAAAAACCAAGATGTATGCACTGAAAGATAAGCAAGGTAATATTATCGTCAATCTCGAAGATATGGTGAAAGCAGCGGTAGAATTCTATACTGACATGTACAGTACCCAGAGTCGTCAGGACACCTCATAAAAACAGTAATGAACCGGATACAGAAACTCCTCCAATAACTAGCAATGAGGTCAGAAGGGCCTTGCAAGACATGAAACGAGGAAAACCGGCTGGAGCAGGTGGAATAACAGTCGATTTAATCAAAGCTGGAAGAGACATAATGCTTGGAAAACTGGCGGCTCTTCATGCGAAGTGTCTTTCGACTGAAAGGGTCCCAGAAAACTGGAAGAATGTCAACATTATACTAATTAACAAAAAGGAAGGCGATAAAGAATTGACAAATTTTAGGCCCATTGGCTTACTTCATGTATTCTATAAAATACTTAACAAAATTATCTCCAATACAATAAGGGCAACAATGGAATTCAGTCAACCAAGGGAACAGGCTGGCTTCAGGAAGGGATACTCTACAATGGATCACATCCACGTCATTATTCAGGTTATCGAGGAATCTGGAGAAATAAGCCTCCCTATATGGGTTTCATAGATAACGAAAAGGTATTTGATTCAGGAGAGATACCAGCAATCATAGCGGCGTTACGTAATCAAGGAGCACAGAACACTTAGGTAAATACACTGGAAAATATAGACAGAGATTCCACAGGCACCTTAGTTCTACACACGAAAAGCAGGAAGATACCCATAATGAAAGGGGTGAGACAGGGAGACAATCTCTCCAGTGCTATTGACTGCGTGCTTGGAAGAAGTATTCAAGCTATTAAACTAGGAAGGCTTAGGAATAAATATCGACGGTGTATGTCTCAGCAACCTTCGGTTTGCCGATGATAGTGTTCTATTCAGGAACAATGCAGACGAGTCGCAATGAATGATTAAGGACATTAACAGGGAGAGGGTAAGAGTCGGGTTGAAGAACAATCTGGAAGAAGACAAAGATATTTTTAAACAACCGGGCACATGAACAAGAGTACAGGATCGCCAGTGGGCCTCTAGAGTCTGTGAAGGAGTACGTTTACCTAGGTCAATTAATCACAGGGAACCCTGATCACGAGAAAGAAATTCAGAGAAGAATGAAAATGGGTTGGTTCGCATACGGCGGACATTGCCAGCTCCTCACTGGAAGCTTACCATTATTATTGAAAAGGAAGGTGTACAATCAGTGCATTTTACCAGTGATGACATATGGGGCAGAGGCTTGCAGACTGACAAAGAAGCTTGAGAACAAGTGAAGGACCGCGCAAAGAGTGATGGAACGAAGGTCGCTAGGCATACGTTTAAGGGACAGAGAGAGAGCGGTTTAGACCACAAAGCAAACAGGTATAGACGATATTCTAATTGAGATCAAGAGAAAAAAATGGAGCAGGGCAGGTCATGTAATGCGCAGGTTAGATAACCGTTGGACCATTAGGGTTACAGAATGGATACCAAGAGAAGGGAAACACAATCGAGGACGACTGAAGACTAGGTGGAGCGACGAAATTTGCGGGCGCTAGTTGGAATCGGCTGGCTGCAGGACAGGGGTAATTCGAGATCACAGGGAGAGGCCTTCGTCCTACAGTGAACATAAAACAGGCTGAAGAAGAAGATGAAGAAGAATAAGGTGATGATGATGATGCTGTACATAAATGACATCAGTCTGGACCTCCAAGAACAGCGTGTAAGAAACTCCGGTGTAAAGGGAAAGCTCCATAAACATAAAAATGAGGAAACATTTTCTTACTGATGTTTTCTTCTGTTTTTGTATTTCCCATAGTTTTTTGGCAGTCGCCTCATTAGCCTATCTTTACAAAATATTTCAGCACATTTTGAAATTTGCATAAACAACTTGCTGCGTGTTGTCTTTGTACAGACAATCATTTATCCCACGCTCGCACCCTCCTTTTGCAAAATTATTTCATAGCTACCACACAAGCATCTCTGGATGTGAGAAACTTCCTGAGCCTACTTCGGTAAAGCTGCGCATGTGCAAATGTTGTTTGGCACTGTCGAGTTGAGTCGTTCCACTAGCTTGGGAAAAGTGGGGGGGGGGGGGGGGGGGGGCTCATTTTGGCCAACCGCGAATAATCTTAATAAGCAAAGAATGAATACTGTGGCAGAAACGAGTGTTCCAGAAAAGTTCAAATAATTTCGCCTCCTTATTATGCGGACATCAAAATTGTCGAGGCGGATGACTCCAGACAATGACTGACTGATAACAGAGCTGTGACACCGCTCCTATGCTTTTAACAGGTCGCTCAAAACTGAGTCTACCGGCTTTGTTAAAGAAATTGCATAATGTACGTTCACCTGCGTTCACCGTATTAGAGGAAGATATTCAGAACCACTCAAAAGGGACTTCTTCTTAGCAGGTTACCCTGATGCATTGAATGCAGCCTTGTTGAGTTCCTTCAATATATTTCTCCATGTCGCAAAGCTACACGCGTTCATTAATACCTATCTGAATCACTGTGCCCTTGCCAAATCTCAAATGACAATCAAGCGCCGATTGACGCATGCTTGTCCTGCATTTACTGTTTCTCAGCAGAGAAAGGAAGTTGGTGCTATTGATTGTTAGCTGTCATGGAAATGGTCACTAATGCCTAGGTGATGATAGAACAATGTAACTGCCTAACAAATTTTAAGAAACAACTGCACTGGGCTTGTGAGGAGTTTCGTACTGATTCCTTGTTAGCAATGTTACAGCTGTGAATGAGCCTTACATGAGCTATCGTGAACGAAAACCAAAAATTATATTTCAGTACACTTTGCTAAGTCTTTATCGCCACATTAGCACAATAAGAGCTACGCTTAATGTTTACAAGGTGCATCATTGTTTTTGGACTTCAAGTACACCCGTTGTACGGGTTAAAAAATGAAGTCGTTTCACTGGTATGCGAAGGATATCATTTTGCTGCTCTTCATTATATTTCCTATTATTCGAAACAACATTTGCGACAAATATTACATTGGTAGAGTTGTGCACATGAAACAATCATGGCATGTGTAGCAATTTTCTGTGTATAAGAAATTGCAGTAACCTGTCTTATTTATGTATGTTCGTAGTGCAGAATGCGCCCATTTGTACTGAATAATGGGATGCTAAGCTCTGCATTACTCTGTCATGTATGAATGCCATATGTTGGTAATGAAAGCAGTGAATAAACCACCTGTTTTTGCGATACATACTCGTTGGCGAAAGAAGTTACCACGCGCCATGGCGTGTTGGCTTGCGCATCTTCAACCGAAAAATATAAATTTTTACCCAGATCCCTCGTAGACATGTTGTGACTACGACAAGAAAATTAGGAGCCGAAGAGTGTTGAAAGCAAGATCTTAACGATGAAAACAATCTGAAGAACTAAATGAAAGCGGTATTGGTTTCCGTTCGTGACGGCAGAGAAAGTCATGCGCTTATCGAGGGCATGAACATACCTGAATATGATTAAGAAGTTTCAACCGAACCATTAAATAGAATGCAATATATCACAAATACGTTGCGTTGAACACCGGTGGTGGTGCGTGTTTTTCATTTTCCTGCATTTGTTTTCTCGCTTTCCCTTTCCTGCTAATTGTATATATGTGTTCAAAACAAATAATAATAATAATAATAATAATAATAACGGTTTTCCTGGAAGAGCTTCCCACCTCTTTCGCCGTGTAGCATGATAAGTATCCGCAAATGGACTCCTTGCATACGAAGCATTTCATGAGTAATTATACCTCATCTCCTGAATAATTGTTGCCCCTGTGATCTTTTAAAAGGAAGTACCATTCAGAGTTCGAGGTTATGAGTTTTAACGTTCGATCGCACCATTATATTGAATGCAATATGTCACGCAGATGATGCACTTAGCCATCCAGTTAACGCACGTATGCGCTTAGTTGACTTAGACTTTGTGAAAATGTTTTATACATTGCTCGTACGTACGAGGACAGGTATACGCAATGAGCTACACGTACACTAGTAATTAGAATACTTCAGAACCACTAGAAGGTGTTACTTTACTTGAAGTTGAATTAAGAATTTCCACCGTTCCACTAAGTGGAATGCGATATTTAACGAATACGTTATACTCAACACACGTGGTGGTGCGTTTTATTCTCCCTGCCTCCCTGGAAAAAAAAAAGAACTTCCCACCAAGTTCGTTGTGTAGCAAGAGTGGTCTCTGTAAATAGGCTCCATGTGTTCGAAGCATTTTTCAGTAATAATAATTGCTTTATCGAAGAATCTTGGAAAATAATCTAACGTTCATAATTCGACGTTACTTAAAGTTATTTTTACATGTTCAACCGGGGCGACAACTAAATTGAATGCGTTGTAAAACACGGGTGATGCATTCACTGATCCCGTTAATGCACCTTTATTCTTGATGCTTTAGCCTTCTTTGAACACCTTACTACATAGCTCGGCACATAGAATGATATGCATATTCAAATGGACTCCATGTAAGATAAGGGTTGTTTAGTAATAACAATTTCTTTAGAAAGGTTACTACGTGTTACGTCACTTGAATATGTCCTAGTAGCTTCAGCTGCACCACTAATTGGGGGTAACCTGCAATAAGTTCCGCTAAGTTACCCTCATGGCGCGCTTTCATTGTACTAACTTTACTTTTCCTGAAAAAAGCTTCCTACATTGTTTGACGCTTAGCATGACACGTCTCCACAAGTAGACTTCATCATACGCTTTCCTGAGTAATAATAATTGCGCCAGAAGAAAAATTGCGGCTTTTAGCTATGAAAATAATCCAAAGTACAAAGTTTGTCTTAATTTATATGTCTCACAGATTCGGTGCTAACTGAGGTTCTGCCTTTTACCTGTGTTGCTCTTAAATGTCAGCTTTGTATTAGATGTGATGAGAAAATGATCAGAAGTAGGCAAACAATGAATGCCATTTTAAGCCAACGTTCCTACACGGGGACCTGTATTCTTTGCGTGGTTTTGTCAATCAGCGACACCGCTTACAGAGTCATTACAAAAATTCTCCTGAATTATCGTGTCTAGCACGTACCCTCAATACTTCTTTCTGTTATTAAGCGTGAACCAATTTCTTTCAAAAAATATACATTCCAATTTTTCAACTCAAGCATACTCTGATCAGGCCATTTTATACATTGAGATGCCTCGGCTCTGTGCAGAAATATACACACAACTGAAAGAGTTGAAGCTACGTCGACATAATTCAAGATTCCTTGCAAACACACCCATCTTACGTCTCCCTTTCATTTCAGTTTCGATTTGACCTACTAGTTACATATTTTAGACACCAGCACGGGAATTGTTTTTGCGCCGACGTATGGCAATATTTTTATGGCGCAATAAGAATCAAATGTTTCAAAATGACCCAATCAAACCCGCTACGTATTCCGCTACGCAGATAACATCTTCATTTTATGATAACATAGCACAAATGGACGAAACGCATTCGTTATTCGGTTTAACCGCTTTCATCCTTGTACCAAATTCAGTTTGCCCCAGTTCTTAAATTAATTTCCTTGACACACCAGCTTGTTGAAAAAGCAAAGGTAAAAGCGGCGCTTTTCTGAAAGCGTACGTACAGTCAGCAGTTTAGAAGTTAGATTCATCAAACATAATAACGTAGACGATAAATATTTCTTAGGAAAACACGCAACAACCGCCTCTAGCGACGAAGCTGGTTGTGTAAGAAATTATAGTATGTGCTAGACTAGTCTAAAGCCCCTCAAAATTGAGGGGCATTAGACCGGTCAGACAAATACCGCCATCTATAGTAAAAGGTGATAAATAGCTACGACTTCGCAGGCCATGCTGGAGACGCGACGTTCATTCGAGGGATCGCAAGCCGTTTGTGCGCAGGTGCGAGTAAGAGTGTGCGCGAGAGAGAAAATCTCGGGGCTTTTGCTCTTTGTACATGACTCTGACTAGGCACTACGGAGGAGATTTCTTAGCGCGTGTTGTAGGCGTTTGTGCCTAGGCGCGCCGGCATTGCGGAGTGGGGTCGAGTTTGCTTACGCTCGGACGCTGGCTGCTGGCGCGGTAAAATAATTGAAGCAGCATACACGGGCGCCCGATTAGGCATACGCTGTGTCGGACCGACTGTCTCGCACCTGCGGCGCTCGTTAATCAGTCGTGGCGGATCATGGCTTGCGATCGTACTGAGCCCGGGCCGCATATATTGAAACTCTAGAAGGCAAGAGCGCCTTAGCAACCACGGTTGAACGCAAGTGAGTGAAAGGCCGCCGGTGATGATTACTGACTCAGCACCAGCGCCGCAGGCGGGATAAAGTCTGTCCGACGTACCTTCAGAAGCAAAGTTCTGACAGGTGTTGCAGAAGTCGCGGGGCATGGTAGTACTGAACTTATCGTCACAAGTTGGCGGCTGGACGTATGTATATTTATTCAATCGTGTTTTTTAGTAATTTTAACAACGTGTCATTTCGTATTATTGTCTCGCCGATGCCTGCGCGTGCCAGGGGTATATAAGATCGGCTTAACAGTAAGTTTTTTTATACAAACACTCTTTAGTGTGCTTCGGCCTCCACAACCCCAACCCACGGGCCGCCTTGTTTACAGCTTTGATCCGTCCGCTACCCCTTGGGTGTCCAGGAGATTCTGCGCCGCCTGCTTTATTATAACCTCAGCTGCTCTCCTGAGGCCTCCGTTTGCCGGGTACATGTGCCCTCCTGGAACAGTGCTTGTAAAAAATGCAATCTATCGTCGCGACGAAAAATGCGACCCACGACTTTTACAACACCAGTCAGAAGCTTGCCTTCAGACACAGCGACCACCAAATGGCGAGTCCGTGCCCACTAGTTCACCGCGCGGGCAGCCAGCGGTGGAGCTTAAACAAACTCAACAGCACACCGCAATGCCGGCATGTCTAGGGGACAAGCGCATACAACACGCGTTAAGAAACCTCCTATGTAATGCCTAAGTTATGTCAAGTAGCAAACGCCTGAGATTTTCTCTCTCACTCCCACTCTTACACGCGCCTGCACAAAAATGGCTGGCGATCCCTTAATGAACGTCTCGCGCGCTTAAGGGGTTCGGTTCTCGGTGCGCATAAACACGCGGCCAGACACGCCTGACTGCGGCCGTGATGAACCTTCGCCTGTTTCGCTCTGTCGGCATTGCATTCCTGCAAGGCTTGCCACGGCATCTGCACCAGGGCCACCGCGTTGCGTTCTCATTCATGGCAAATGCAGCATGCGGTTCCTGCTTGTTTTTGGTGCTGCGTCAGAAAATATTTCGTTTGTCTATTTCGACGCGTCCGATGTTGAGAAGCACAAAATATCTTGCAGATGACCCTCTACCGAAAAATGAGCGCTCCAAAATGTTTGCCTTTCAATACAAGTTACCTTTGAACGTCACCGTTGGTTTTTCTGTGCCATCGTCAAAGTGGATGGGGAAACGGCGCGGCGGTAGCTCAAATGGTTAGAGCATCGCACGCGTAATGAGGAGACGTGGAATCGTTTCCCACCTGCGGCAATTTGTTTTTTTTCATCCACTCTCATGGCCCCTAATTTATCGTTTCTTTAATTCAATTACTAAGTACAAGTAATTTCCCCTATGTTGTCCTTGGTGTCTTTGTTTGTCGGCCTCTGATAATATGATTATTAAAAATTGGGCCCCTCCATTAATGCCCTTACCTATCATTCATCGTGGCATATATATAGTGGTTCTAGTCAACCCGAGAAAGCATTTGCCAAGCAGTCCTTCATGGGTAAGCGACGGTGCTGTTGAAATATAGCTTCTGCAACTTCATCGACTTCAGTTTACGTGCTTCGTGCGTGGTTGCTGGTCTCTGTTGCACTTGCCTACTGTGCCGCGGTCCACGCTTTCGCTCTGAAAGTCAGAACAGGAAATATGCGCTAGGCCTTTCTCTACTAAGCGTTGTGTACTGCACAACCATTACTTCTGTTCGAGTACATATTCGAGCGGCCGACGGCCACGCAAAGCATCAGCATTCGTGCAACAGCTCAAATCACGAGCGCAAGAGGGAGAACGCACACCGAGAGAGACGCCTGTAACTCGCAAGTGATAAGTGAGCAATGCGCCTGGCTGCCTAGGTGCAATGTGGCCTAGCTAAGAGTTCAAAACTTCCGTACCGTTGTTCAATTTTCGCTATATCCGCATCGCTAAGCTTCGCCACCAGGTGCACGCGTCGTCTGCATTTGCGCTATTTAATGGATGCTTATAACAAACGTTGGCAATTATCAGACCAGCGGCTTTGTCAAGATTACTTTGAGAGTTTGCGTTGGGCATTTATAGTCAATTTAGCCCAAGTGAATTTTCCGTGCAGTTGAACCTTATGAACATTACGCAAGACCACTACGTCTAGCACTGCGTTCCCGCTCATTCTTTCGTGCTTACTTATTTCAAATAAACGCAATACACTGCTTGCGCACCTTCTTTTATGGTGCTTAATAAGGAACGCTATTGTGTGTGCACATTTAAAGGGGCCCTGAATAATTTTTTTTTCAAAGTGGAGAAATACATTTGAAGTGAAAAAAGGCTTTTTCATAAATACTTGGCTGCAATATTCCCTTCAATGAGCTAAACAGAAGCGGAGCTATTGGCAAGCAAACACGGCTTCCGCTGTGCTCCCTGTTCTGTCTTTAATACCTCGCGGAGTGGGGCGTGCCCAAAACACTGCATCTTCTAAACGGCACCGTGGCGCGCAGTTCAAGTTTAATTTTGGTTGTTAACTAAGATGATGCGGCTTCCGCCTTTGGTGCCCAGGACGAGCTATACACAAGCCAAACGGGGTTGTCCTCAATGAGCCGTAGTGGTTTGGCCAGTGGACTCGTGGCGGCACCCCGCGGCGGCCGTGGTATCTGCGGCATGTAGCCGGCCGCAGCTTGATGTCAGCTATCGGCCGATAGAAGTCTCTAGGGAAACGACGAAATAGTGCGTCATAGAGTTAGTATAACCAACTCTAGAGGAAAAGCTGGCCCGAAATATTGGGAACCGCTAGGGCGCCGCCCTGTTGCTGCTGGTCAATGTGGCCAGCGTAGTTACTACTGAAATGGCTGAAAACAAATGCGCGTCACCTTATGCTTTGCCTTTTAAAATTGCATACCTTATGGCTTTATGAAGGTGATGGGTTAATATTAAGTTCACGGAAAGCGCTTCCTAAGTGCGAGACTTAAGTAAATCACGATGTACGCATTTATGCAATAAATGATGACACGAATTTCGGTTTCCATTCTCTGTGTTTAGGATGCGTAATACTTTCGTACCGTTTAGGTTTGAGATGCGATCGCGCGTCAACATTTGACGCTATGGCAGATTCGTGCCTTTTGTGCCACTGCAGCCCCAAAGTGCTCTGGCATATACCTTCACATGTAAGTAAACGAATGTATCTTCTTGTTTAGAACATCAAGCGAGTAGACAGCTCCTGCATGCATCACAATCGTTTGAGAAGCGTCACAGTAAAGCATTTTTTTTTTTACATTCGGAGCGGTGTTTTTATTGGCAGGTTTCCCTTCAGTGGGAAATCGCTGGATAGGCGGACTATCGCACTGGAATTGTACTGGCAAATCCACAAGCAAGTCATAAAATCTGTTTAATTGTTGCACTTTGAACAATCATGCTTCGAAAAAGGCCACATCAGAAAAACTGCCTGATGCCGACTCTTTCTTTGCCACGAAGAGCTCAAGAGGCGAGTGCCTAATACAGACGAAATCGAGTGCATCAACTCACATATTACTAGCGTAGGCGTTTTATTACCTGTGCAATATTTTGAACACTTCCTTGCATGCCATTTCATGTGGCATACTTTTTCTGGTCAAAAATGTGTGCAGCGAATCTGATTGCACGATCGACTACGGGCCTATGGGACCGTTCACTTACACTTGATGCTGAGTCTTTTACACGTATCCATAAACTGCAGATATGCCTATCAGATCCCTACAAGCACTTTCAAAATTCAATTATTTTAGGCACCAGGCGCATATATGCAATGCTCACATAATCTCAAATGCCACTAAGCAGCTGGGACACGTTTTTGTTTAGTATACTCGCAGGTAAAATAGGTAGATCATCTGGACAGCTCCAGCTCATTTTCCTTAAATCAATGTGTACAAGGGGTATGCAAAAGTATTTTTTTCTCGCGCACCGATTATTTTGCTGTATAAGCAAGAGAACCCACCTCGTTAGTGTAACATATGTTGTACATCACACTAATATGTGCTTTAATTTACCAAGTAAGATGAGTTACTTTTATGGCTCATTCAGTCGGATCACACTGCAAGCTGCATTCATCAATCTTCTATTGGATTTTGAAAATGTTTAATGAAACGCGTGCCGCTGTTATGCCGATATGCAATGGCAAGCCCTTCTGTGTGTTCCAATGGTAAAATTTAAGCTCTAAATTAAAGAAGACATTTCTAGTCGGAAACAACAAGCAAAAATGGTGAATGCATAGTATCAGAAGCCCAAGGTACAGAAATTGTGAGAAGTGTCGAATGATTTTAAGGAAAGAATGGTATTTGAAAATGCAAGATTCTTTAGTGGATGTCAAGCAAGTCAGTATAGATAGAATACTCTGCAAAATTACTCGAGTGATGGGATGGTAAACAATGGGTCAGGAAATGCGTTGTTTTCCTGCAAAAAAAGAAAAGCTGATGATTGTCATTAGATAAGTCACTTAAGCATCAAGAGACTGTTGCTTGATAAATTCAGAAACAAAGCAAAAAACAAGACACGCAAAAATAAAAAAAAATAATGATGCTCTCACCACAATGGAATAAATAATAATAAACGGATGACATCTAATGCGGACATATCAGACGCCTCGTGAAACACTAAAGGAAAAAAATCAGTATTGAGCTATGGCACTTGCCGCATAGATGTGGGGGGCCTTGCACCAATAGTGGTAGTTACCACTGCATTTACAAATTGAAAGCGTTCATACAGACGAGAATGATCCTTTATATTTTTGGCTACCACTTCAAATGCCTCCAACAAGTGTTACAATGCTGCGCGCAGCCATACTAAGGATCTCACAGCAACACCTGCAGGTAAAATGCAAAAGCAGTCAAAGTGCTGGTGTATTCTGGACACTATGTTTGAAAACTTTTAGGCAAGAAGAGTGCAAGAAGCAGACATAAGAACTGCATTTATTTTCATAATTCCCAATTTCAATGGCCTTTTCTTTTTGCTTAGACAATGGTTGCGCCTAGCCACCGCAGCCCCATCATGCAGACTGCAAGCCAAGAGGCCGTGGAGGCACATGCAGGTAAGAGGCAAGAAGCAATAGCACTGGTATTGACATTCATCTAATTTCTTTCTGTTTCTTACGTTTAGGCAGCCAGAACATCCCGAACAGCCACCTTGACTGCGGTTGTGTCCCCCTAGTCGCCAAGGAAGCATTTGAGGGAAAGCGACAGGCAATGTGAACAGCCACTTCTCCACGTAAACGATACTCTTTCTCTCGGATTACTCCTACGGCTCTCCACGCCAGCTCACCTGTGCAGACTCCACCAACAAAGATGCCGCGGAGGTACGTGCAGGTCAGAGGCAAGAAGCAGTGACACTGGCGTCGACATTCACCCAATTTCTTTCTTTTTCTTTCACCGAGGCAGCCAGCACACCTTGAACAACCACCTTGACTGCGGGTGTGTCAGCAGATTTCTCTTGTACATATGCTGATAATAAACTTCAGTAAACTCGAACTTAATAATCAATTTGAAGGCAAATGGGACCTCGATGCATTGCTTTTTTGAACATCTAGTGTACACATACATGTTATACTTTGCAGTGCTACAGAGCATATTTTGAAGCTTCCCTCTATATTTTGCACCTTTAGTTACGTATGTGTTGTGTGGCCCTCAATGCAGTTATTGTTGTAGCAGCTGGTTTATCTGTTTATTGCACATTGGAATAAGCTTTTGATATCCACATGCGCAAATGGCCTATACTTCTCTCACATATACAAAATAAGGTTCTATTTACTTCAAGTTCAAGTTTATTCATCAACGATGTCAGATTTACAAGAATTGTATGCAAACTGAGCACTACACAGGGAGTCCCAAAGTTACAAACTGTCAGGGGGACTCCCATACATGAAAAAATAAAAAAAAAGACAATACAGATCAAGCATTGGTTACGATGGCATTACAGACTAAATAAGAAACAGCGCGAAAAAAGAAAAATTCTAAACTGTTTAGTAAGACAAATAATTGCGAAGAAGACTTCTGTAGTGAACAAGCAACAATACAATAAGAATATGAGCAATATAACATGTAGTATAATAGCTAAGTCAATTATGATTACAATCACAAAAGTCTGTGGTTAGGATGAAGAGAGTTGCTGCAAAAAGTAATTCTTAACCTTATTCTTCAATATATGCTCAGTGGGGGATGATTTATGGTATGTGGAATAGAATTCCTTACTTTTATTCCCTCAAATGTGGTAGTGAACTTACCATAGTTTGTGCGCACTTTAGGCAAAAGACGATTATCGAGTTCAGAGAACCTAGTAGTGTTAGTATTTACAAAAGTTTCAATAACAAAGCCCTCTATGTGCGCAATATTACGAAATAACTTATAGATCACGATTGTTAACTTTAACTGCAAGAGCTGATGAAGAGGATGAATGTTTAAACTGCAGTAAAGTGGCGTTGCATTCGATAGGAAATGGCTGAAAGTCATGAGGCGAATCGCCTAATTCTGCATGCGTTGAAGTTGGCTGAGGTGAACGAGGTATGTGTTTCCCCAGGCTGATATGCAGTAAGATGAATGGCTGTGAATGTGTGCATGATAAAGGGAATGGATAATGTGTGGCTGAAAATACGAGCGGCTTTTGATTATGGCGCGTATTCCAAACGATATCTTACGGACAAGTGACTGCGCATGAAGATTGAATTTCAGATGCCTGTCGAAAACTACGCCAAGAAACTTAGTGCAAAAGATATTGGTATTAAGTTGTTTTCAAGACGCACCGATATAGAGTTCGAAATTAGTGTCGGGAAGGAATGAAAAACCATAAAAACCGTTTTTAGCGGATTGATGCACAACATGTTCTTTTGACAGCAGGAAGTTGTGTTATGCAGATCAACGTTAACATTTTGCTGCAGCTCGTTGACATTGTTAGCACAAGTAAAAATAGTCGTGTCGTCTGCACATAATATACAATCCGTAGTGGTTAGAACATTAGGTAGGTCTCAGTGTTACAACAAAATAAAGGTAAACAATGCGATCGTAGAATTGTGTTTATTACAGTAATTCTTATGACAGTTATTGAAAAGCTGACAACTTGAACTGGTGAATTCGTCATGGAAAGGAATTGTATGTATACATATAGGAAAAAAGGGATGTGTGTGTGTGTTTGTGGGCGGAGGGGTATAGGATTAGGACGGTACGAAAAAAACGTACCAACACCGTCCTCTAGACCCATTCCTTTAAGGTACCGTAACAAGGCGTATTATGCATAAAGTTCATACAACTAACTCTGTTACTACATACGCCTTGCGACGCGAACTGCATATGCAATGACTCGCATTCGCGACTGCACCGGATGCCCTCCATAGTATTCTGTTTATTCGTGCTCACTGCACGGAGGCAAATAAATATCATGGGTGCAGTTGCCTTTACAGTGTCTCGAGCTTGCGAGGCACCGCTGCGCGTCCCAGGGGAACTGTCCGTACGAACACTCCCTGGCACACACCTTCCTCGGCGGCCGCAACCTCCGAACTGTTTTGCTTCGAGCTTTGATCCCCCCGCTGTCCCTTGGGTGCCCTAGAGTTCCTGCGCCCCCTGCTTTATTATAATCTCAGGCGCTCTCTTGAGACTTCGGTTTGTCGGTTACATGTGACCTACAGCTTGATCAGTACTTTAAAAAAAAGATATATCGTCGTGACGAGATAAGCACCCCGCCACGAAAAAAGCGCCCAGCGGCTTCTGCAACATACCGCTGCCGTGCGAAGAAAATTACGGAACGCCAATGAAGAATCTGACCAAAGCTTCGAGCTCCTAAACTCATAACCTCGTCGTGTGACACTCCTGCAACAGGCGTGATCGCTGAAAACCGCATACCGCCGGAAACTTCAACAGGATCATCCTTAGGTTCCATAACTGCCACCTGCACGACCAACATTGGCCACACCCACACCACCCCGCAACACAGAATAAAGAACCAACTTATAAAGCCCAAAACACATGGCTGCACGCACACCACATCATCAGACTACTAGCGAGATGCCATGTTGCTACGCTGCTATGGTTGCCCTGTTAAAACTATACTGTCACCAATTCTAGGAAGCATCTCCAGAGCTGGCAACATCGGCGCGTAGCAAGATGGCGGCGCTCTTGCGGTTCCCGACTTCAATGCATGGGCCCTATGGGTAGCTTGTCCTCTAGAGTCAGTATAGTAACTCTATCAGTGCATCCCATGAGGAAATAGTGCGTCCAGAGGAGAGTGAGGACAGAGCCTTCGGTGGAAAACAGAGCGTTTGAGAGAAACGGGACTTCGCGATCCGCTTGCGAACTCCACGCACCACGTATGACAACAAAACTTCCTTGATATGTTCGCAGCAGGGTATGCTACCGGCCGACTACGTTATTTCTCTAAGCCCATGGGGTGGTTCAGGGCCACTTTTAAAAATCAGTTCTGCGAAAAGCTTCTAGGAGGAGTAATGTTCATTAAAGGGATAAAATGTCGTACAGCTGACTATAGCGAAAACTACAAAGTAGTACTGTATGGTCTTTCCAGAAAGCAAGCTTAGACACGTGAAAATATCTCAAGTTCGTCCGAAATCGAACCCGCGACCACCGCATTTAATGAATGGTCGCTCTACTATGTTAGCGGATAAGGAGACTAACAAATAGCAGTGCAAGACTGAAGTAATCGAAACAGAACACGAAGCTCCGCTTGTCCTACCAGGACAAACTTTTTGTCCAACTGCGAAGCTCCACTTTAGAGAAACCGTATGGATTTCCTTCATACAATTCGTGCTATAGTTAAGTGGACTCAAATGTTTCCTTACTATCCCCTTCAGTCACGAATTACGTTCGACTGTCGATAAATGTGTGAAATATACATAATTTTGTGCCAAGGTGCTGGAGACTCCATAGAAAGCGATAACTCTGCATTTTATAGAAAGCCACCATAATTACATAGTGATTAATTATTCATTTATTGTACAGTCAGTCATGGTACGTTTCTTCATTACAAATAATGAATCACCCGCTCGAATTACAAGCACTGGTTAATTATTCGATGCAAGCACTGCAACAAGGAAAAACGTTCGCAATTACTACCAAAACGCCCCACTTCAAATGTCCCGTCAAACACTCTAGTGCCTTCAATAAAGTGGTCTTCTGAAGCAAGAAAATCCGCTCAGAAGTAAAATGGGTTGTGCTTTACAGAAGCGGCATGTTCAATTTACTTAGGCGTAATGTTAAGCTTATTCTTTACTTGAGCTTAATTTTCGTTGCCTATTCCTTGCAACCACTGCAAAGTAATGGCAAAAGTAAGTCCCGTCCACAAACGTGTACGCCGTGGCTGAAGGGGCTACATATTGACACGTGGACTTGTTTATCTTTTACGTGTGAGCGCTTTTCCCCGTCTAACCATATAGAGAGAAATTCAGCAAGACGGGACGCTCGGCGAACGCTGGCAACATGAAACACGTCCCGGGTAATAATAATCCAATCCGTTAGTTGACACGAGCACCGGAAAAAGAATAATGTCAAATGAACTTAACATGTTTTATTTTTCTTATTCTTTCCCGCTAAAACTAAAAAGTTTGCGTATAAATAAACCTATACTTTGCGTCTTGTTTTTCTTGCGTTGCCTAGCAACAAGCTAGGTAACGCAGATGCATGCGTCACGTGCTAGTCACGCCGCCGAAGCCAGCAAGGCTGGCTGCGCATGTGAAGTTCGCCTGTTCTACGACCCATCTCTCTTGAATATAGCGTGTTTATAAGGCTCCTGGCGTTTTCTTGCGTTCCTTCTGCACTTCGAAACGGCACCACTGCACTATTGGACTACGGCAAGGTGAGAAATTTTGTTTTGTCAGTCGGCGACGCACTTCAAGGCCTTTTGGCGTTTACGGCCGGAACCGATACTTGCGACGCAGTAAACGAAAATTGGCTCGGTCGTCCTGGCGTGGTCAATTTGTTTTAATGACTCGTACTGGGAGATGCTTGCGACGCTTGCTATGAGCACCAACATTATGAAAACTTATTTCGGTAGTTTTTGGGCGCACTAGCCGCACTCGGCTTCGTGACCCACTTAGCGAGAAGCATCTCGGCCGTGTGACGCAGTTTCGCGTGTACTAAATCTTAACGGAACAAGTTTTGCAGCTTTCTCTGACCAGGAAATTATTGCAAGTAATTTCGTAATTTTATGTTGTACTTTTCAGGCACAGTGGCCATGCCTAGTGTTGTGACGCAGTTAGCGAAAAGGAGCTCAGCCGTGTGCCGCAGTTAGTTTCGCGTGTAATGAATCTTACTGGGACAAATTCGTAACGCATTCTCTGAACCCCAAAATTATTGTAATTAATTTCGATACATTTTCGGATACGTTTAGGGTTACTGTTTTAAGCCTTAGGTTGTGACCCAGAAAGGTGGTCATTGTGACATTGAGTTTGGCGTGTACTGAAACTTAGACATGTTTGTCACGCTTTCTATGGCAACGCAACGTATACCGTCTTTCGGTACTCACGGTTGTCGAAGACGCGGCGAGCGATTGCCAAGATTGATAACACAGGAGCGTGTTGCTTGCGCCGGCAGATCGCGCAAAAGGTAACGCCAAGGAGCTCAAAAACCAAGAACTTGAAAATGCTATCTTCTAAACGACTGAAAACAGGCTTTGCAGCCACGCATCTCCCTTGAGTGCGAGTAGAAGGAATTATGCGAGCGTCTAGCATGATCTGGCTGAGAACCTGTGTTGTGGCCACCTCTAGGTAGCGTACTATCGGCAGTTATGTAAAAGCGGATAACTTTTGTTTGTAATGTCGCTTATTCGTCACTTTCGCATGTTTCCCCTTACACGCAGTATTCTTATAAGGTTTAAATACCAAAATGACACATGCTTGTGATTTATTTCTTTGAACTGTAGCCGTGCGGTAGAGCTGCGTACAAGAACTACTGCTAGTTACCCGGTGCTACAACGTTAGATAAACGCACAAAAGTCGACGAACGAGCATTTATATGGAGCGAAATAAGCTTTTTCTCATTTACAAGGTGTCCTGCGTCTGGTTTATGAAAGTGCACGTGGAACAGATTCGATGGAGGCTTGAAAAGGTCATTTCAAGCCTCATTTTAACTAAATAATTTTAAAATCATAAAATAAATAAGATCATTTTAACTAAATAAACCATTCACACTAAGGCAGTGTGCAATTGAGCAGGAGATGCAAAAAAAAATGAAAAAAACTAATGCAGCCTACGTTTCTCGTGCCAGCAAGCGTTCAAAATGCGCGCGCCCGAAACAGAAACAAGAAAGAGTTATTCCATTCCGCTTGGTGCGCTACAGTCAGTTTGGGCGCTGGGTTCTATGGGAGTGTCCACCCTTGTTGAATGTCTTTCTCTATGATCTAATGATTGTTATCCCTCAGAGCTGCCACACCCGCATGTATCGATGTTTCTCGAATGTTATCGATGGTTCTGTCGTCACTGAAGCTTCTGTAATTTGATTGCATCGGCGACGCGAATCGTGTAGAACTTTCGGGAAGACACACGGGCACAACCGATTACCCTGGAACCTTCGATGACTCGTGTATGGGAGTCAACGCGCTTCACCGGCAGATCAGATTTCGACGATCGCCGACTCGGTTCACCACTGTCACCGTTCATTGAGAGTAGCCTCTTTTTCTGGGCACAGGTTCGCCGAATAAAGAGTTTTTCGCCATTGAAAGTTTCGCTACTGTATTCTTGACCGTCACTACAACGTGACAATATATGTAGCAATGTTGTTTTTCTTTGCAACTTAGGCAATGCACTGCTTTGTTGACTTTCATGAGGTAGAGACTTTCCGTGATTTTTGATCTTGAACAGCCCTTATCTGGCTTTTAAATTAGTGAAGTACGTGGCTGAAAAAGTAGTCCTCTGAATGAAATAAATTGCAGCATATCTAACGCGCCCTGAGAAAATATCTGTATGGCGAAGCTTACGAGGCATTGTTCACGCGGACATTCTCATGTGGCCAACGATAATCTTTGTAACAAAGTGTACCTTTGAACGGAACCAGCGTTAGGGGGGATGAAAGTGGCAAGCGGTATTTCTGCGCCATTTGTGTGAGTTAGCCGACCTCCTCTTGTGGGCGCAGTTGCCACTGTCCAGGAGTTTGACAGCAGGCTCAACGTATGCGCAACGTGAGGCCACCGCCTCTGTGGCCGTCTGTCCCATCTCATCACTGCTCTCCGCGTCGCGGCACTCAGCCTTCTTGTCCAGCACCTAACGACCCACTCCGCAGGCCAGCTTCCCCCCTCTATATTTCACCGCTGCGGGCGAAGTAGTGTGAACCATCGCTCCTAGATGGAGCCGCCTACTGTAGAACAAATCACAAAGCGCTATAGGGATACAATAGGTACGAATTGCTCTGGGATATGTGGAAAGGTGTAATGGTTCCAAGGCTTACTTTTGCAAATGCGGTTGTTTGCTTGAAACGAGGGGTACAATCGGGACTCGATGGAAACCATAGGTCAGTGGGACGCCTCGCATTGGACGCTCACGGGAAGGCAACATATGAAGCTGTGCAGAGTGATATGGGCCGGAGAAGTTTTGAAGTGAGGGAAGCTCACAGCAAAATTGATTTTGAAGAATGAGTGAGGAATATGGAAGAAAATAAGTGACCTGGGAGAGCGTTGAGGCATTTGTAAAGGAAAAACATTGATTCGCAGCGGAGGAAAAGAACTAGGAAGCATACGAGCAAGTATGCGGCCTGTACGGTGAGCAAGACAGGGACAAACAACGTCAAGCGAATAGTCGGAGAGGCTGAAATATTCTCATGGGTGGCGGCAATGGATAAGAAACCTGCCATGAGTAACTACATAAAAGGAAAAAACGAAATCGGGAAAGAAACAATTTATGATAACTCAAAGAGAAGCTCACTACCTTCTTAAGCGAGATCAGGATGCCTTAGAACACGCACCAATAAAGCGAGATATAAGAGGGAAGAAGAAGCATGTGCCTGCTGCGCTAAAGTAAGGGAAACTATGGAGCATGTTTGGTCAGTATGTGAAGATATCTGCCAGCGGTTGACTTAGGCACCACTGGTTTCCATGAAGCCTTCGGGTTCAGCGAGAGCAGGGAGAAAGTAAACATGTCCGCAACAGAGAATAGCAAGAGGCGATTGGAAGCTTGCTGGAAGGAAAGTAGCGAAATGACAAAAAAAAACGAGATTTGCAGAAACAATGTTCGCAATAGGGGTCAGAAAATTTGGTTGTTGCAATTTGTCGTGTTTTTTTTTTCCTTTTTAACCTACGTAGGAATTTAGGCAGTATAGTAATATGGGGGGGTGGGGGAACTTGGGGCAACTCGCCATCCATCCATCGATTCATGCGAGTGGCGCTTCTGTTTTCGTGTGCGGGAGTGTGCATAGTGTATTTGTGGTTTTGCAGGCTCGTCGACACATTTGCATGCTTTCCACACATTCAACCACGCGGAACGTTAAATCTTTGGTGCCCTTAAAGGGCCCCTCATCTGTTCTGGCCGTTTTGAGCTGACAAGCGCCGAGCATGTAATGCGCGATAGCGACCGTGTTTGCAAAGTATTAAACCAAGACGCGCCGCTTAAAATTCTGAAATTTCAATCTGAACGCCATTTGCCCGTCTCCTCACGGCAGACGTACTCCAAGCCGGTGGGTGACGTACACGTTCTAGTATGCCTACGTACATGTGTTTATACTCTGACGACACTCGTGTTGACATCGGACTTCGAGAGAATTATTCAAGGCAACGTTCGTTATTTGTGCAATATGTTGCTTGAACTTACGAACTAAAGCTTAGAGAAATATTGAAACACACAAACCAAATGTCTGCGGATTTTTCTTTTACTTCGCACCGCAGCAATAGAGACGTACTTCCGTGTCGTCTAATCGTTCCGGCATCGTGCACTCGCACGCACAGACCCCGAAACGATGTCATTTACCGCCGTGTGACAGCGCGCGAACATGCTCTGTGATCCGCTTGTGTCTGCCTCGGTATTCGTTTAGAACTGACTTACACCGCTAGTCTGGTGTCCTCGTGCACGGCCCGAAAATCGTGTGCTGCACGAAACGGGACAAACACAACAGCTCGCACGCGACGCCATCAGCGGAAGTGCGCCACGCCGCAAATGACAAAGACAAAAAAAGAAAATGAGAAGGCGGGGCCCACGACGTTTGCGTCACACGATTCTCGGGCTCCGGTATCGGAGAACGCAGGGAAGGAATTTAGCTTAGGGAGGCTAGACGGGGCAAGTGGACAGAGCTTCTCTGTTTGCGGTCAAGCTCGCCTTCTGTAATCATGGGTTCGCGGCACTGATATTTCTATCTTGGCCATTATTCAGCAAATTCAAAAAAAAAATATTCCGCATAACACTTCTTAGAAGACACGTAACAAGTCCTAGCGTATAACCGACCTGTGCTGTGTGGTTTGGGGAGGGCCTTTTAAATAGCAGTTTGGGTGTCGCTAGACTATCAGCGATTGGGGTTTTAGTGTGCACATTGGTATCAGGAATATTACTTTGGTAGGACAGTGAGAGCGTGGCCGCGTATGATGCCTTAATTCGAGGTGGGATATATTGATTGTGTTAGTTTCCTGTTTCTTTCATATTTTTTTTCTCTTTTCGTGCGCGCGGGTGTGTTTCGTGTATATTCTGTTTTGCAGGGTAGACCGAGCGTCCTTTCCCGCCATGTTTTGTTTGCGGATAATTGCTTGTACCTTTATTTTGTTATAAAGTGAACACTGCTAATATCCATTCTGGCACTAGGTTCCCCGCATACGCTTGCGACATATGTAAAAGCGTACTCATTGTACATAGGCTGACGAAGGGGAAATCCTTTTTAAAGGGGAACGCGCCGTCTCGGCATGTGTACCCGGTAAATGAATACTGAGACAGGTGCACGCATTTGTCCACTTTTTATAATTATTTGTCTTGCGGGGGGGGGGGGGGGGGTTCACTAGAAAGTCAGCGCAAGGTAGCTTAGTAGTGACAGTCTAAGCCCGTTTTGTAAATCGCACCTGCCTGAAAACACGCTTGAATTATTCGTGGTAGACGGATTGTGCTGGTGGCCACAGGTAGCACAATATAACATTTCTCACTGGTTCTAACATCGTGGTTTCGTAATCTCCCGCACGCATGCGGCTATGAACGCAGATACGTACACGATATATTTTCAGCGAACTTGAGCAGCACTTCAAACGTGTGTGAAGGAGGTTTCAGTGCTTCACGAGCTGCGTATGCGCGGAGATGCACCAGCCGACTGGCTCGTCTGCCTGCCCGTGGCATCGGAGAAGTCATTTCAGAACGAGTCGGAATTGCTACGCTCTCGTTTCTTGCGCCGTTGAAGGCCGAGACATTGTATGTTAGAAGTGTGCATTGGCGTACACATATACCCTATAATATTCGGAACCTTTTGCTCATGGGCAAATCCTAAGAGTGGCGAGATGGGCCGCCAGATCAGGATGGTTCTGAGCCGCGAGGAAAACAGGTGGCGATCAACAATTGATTACTGCCTGACGAGGAAAGTTATTTATGACAAGTTAAGAGAAATCGCCATTGACAATGAAGGGTATGTCAACTGAGGAGTTACCATAAACGCATCATTTCGAGAATGGGATATGCAGTTGGGAAAGAGAGTAAGAAGTGAAGAATAGGTAGTCCAAATTTGAATGCCGAACAAATATTAGTTATATTAACAAGAATCGAAGAAGTACTTCGCAAATGGCCAAGCAAAGAGTTCACATACAGTAAGCGTCTAAGTGCAATAATGACAAAAATATAAAAGGGAAGGAACATGCTCATTGAAAAAAAAAATCAACCGAAAAGCTGGTGGAACACGCAGATACGGAGGCGATCTCTCAACAAAAAAGTGCAGTTTCCACAGAATGAAGCAGCCCGAAAATGGCAAATATACCGGCAGAAATATCTTTGCTTCAAATAAAACGTGAAATTGAACGTAGGTTGTCAGAAATAATGAGAAAAAAAAAAGAACGAACTTAGATATTTTGGAACCACATCTGCAGGGCTATATGGGGTAGAAAAGATTTAAAGTGAGGGAACCTCAGATTAAAATTGAACGTGAAGAATGGCTGACGAATATGGAAGAAAGTAAATGAACTGGAAGAATGTGGACATATTTTAACAGAAAAAACATTGATTCACAGGGGAGCAAAGTAACGAGGAAGCTTAACAGCTAGCATGCGACCAGTATAGGCAGCAACATGGCAACAAAAAACGTCGAGCGGATAGTCAGAGAGGCTGAGATAATCTCATGGATGGCGGCAATGGAAAAAAAAATCCTGCTATGAGTAACTGCCTAAAGAAAAAAAAAACAAAATCAGACAAGAAACAATTGATGATAACTGAAACGGAAGCTCTTTACTTTTCGAAGTGAGATCAGACTGACAAAGAATAGAAACTTATAAAGCCAGATACAACAAGGAAAAGGAAGGATGTGCTTGCTGCGGTAATGCTCTGGAAACGAAGGAGCATGTTTTACTCAATGTAGGCTCCACTGGCCTCATAAGGCCTTGGGTTCAGCGAGAGCAGGGGAGAGTAAACAAGCCCGCAATAGAAATTATCACTGCCTGTGTATTGTGATATGCTATACGTGACACTCCGCAACACGAGTTGCGGTGCAGAGTTCAAGGAGGCCAGCGGTCGAATTAGGCGACAATGTACTCCTTGAAGCCCTTGTGTTCAGCGAGAGCAGCGGAAAGTAAACATGCCCGCAATAGAAATTAGTAAGAGGTGAGTGGGAGATTTGTAAAAGAAAGTGGGGAAACGACAGACAGCGGAGGCATAGAAAAACAAAGTCCTCATCAGTGTTTCAGGAAGTTTCGTGATGGGAATTCTTCGTGCTCTTTTTCCTTTTTTTTCTTTTTTGACATAGGTGGGACGTTAGTTCAATGTAAAAGCAAGAGCTTGCTCGCGCAACCCGCCACCCGTTCCGTAGGGCACAATCATAGAATCCATCCATCCAAGGGTGAGCTATTGGCAACTCCAGAATCCGCTACTTTTGCTGGCAAAAAAAAATGAAGATGGCTACGACATTCAGGCTCACAGCTGCTCTATCGCTGGCTGCTGTGGTCACGCTTCGATTTGTGACGTGGATCACCTTATTTATGTAGGTCTCAAGTAAGGATTTCCGCGACGAAATCTCGGATGTAGTTGCGCCCTACCTGCAAACGTCCGGCCAGCCCAGCGAGCCACATTATATTTATTTAAAGATAAAGAGCCTTCCAAGTAAGGCGAAGGTAAAAAAAAGTTTTTGCGCATAGCAATTATCTCTGGAAGGTGCAAGCACTTACTCGCGGTCTTACACCGCTGCTTAGGTGCGATACTTGACTTATTTCGACCTTCATAGGCAACTCCGCACTGCAACTCATGTTTTCAGTATATCACAAATAGCATATCACAATATGTAGGCAGTACACTCTGTTGTGCTTTCAGAAACTAAGTAAGGATATTCTGCACTGATAGTACGAGGCTTAAAATTGTAAGATCACTTGTTCTGTGTGTGTTGCAATAAAAAGAAATTAGAGTTTAGTTTGTGAGTTTGGATGCACCTTTATTTTAGATTCGTGGCACTTGTTCATGCTCGCAGTACGTCGCCTTCAATCTAGGACCTGGGCTTGTCAACACAGCAGGTACATGCCGCCCGTAGAAAATCTCAAACCCAGTGAAACGTGACAAGTGAGTAACAAACAATCGGACCAAGTTAAGTTCCTTCCAAGTGGTTTCCAAAATTTAAGGTGGGGGGGAGGGGAGCGTTCTTTTGACAAGTTCAGTTGTAATAATGTAACTGTACTGCTTGGAAACGCATTAAAGCATTTGTAGTTTAATTTAGGTCTGCACTCGGTGTCGCAAAGCGAACTAACGGTGATGTGCGCAGGCCGAACGCTCCAAAGCTTGCACAAGCGCTGTTAGTTCTACTTCTAAATTTCTTGTGAGCAAATGAACTGACCACTCACTGCGTTGAATGAGAAAGCAGCGTCTTCCGTTTGCACATACAAGCTAAAGCATGCTGTGAAAACGACAAGTTGTCTCGCGGCATAACATTTGGCATGATCAATTTCAGACTTTCTGAGGTATTTATTATTCTTCCTGGCGTCGCTGCAGACAAAAGTATGCTAGAGCGAATATTCTTGCTGCCTAAAGCATTAGTAACACGAGCGCTGGGGAACAAAAGAATAGGCGAACAAACCCATATGAAGTTTCAGCGTGCATCACTATAATTTGCCAAAGTGCCTGCCTGAATGAAGTACAATCTGCAATTTGAAACGCCATCACGATATTTAAAAGAAAAATGAAGAAAGCAATGGTCTACCCGTCGGGAAGAAAGCAGTCGTCGCTAGTGAAGTGTTTCGAACAAACGCGTAAAGTGAACAGTCGCCTTTCCCGATTGGAAAATTTTGTATCTAAGCGATCGCTTTGCGGTGCATGCCGTCTGCTTCTTTCTGGAAGCGATGAAATGATATATTACTCTTTTCGCCACGACGGCACGCATAATAGTAAACAACAAAAGTATTACCACATGCGCCTTCTTTCATTTTTGTGTTCCTGCACGGTGCCATGACAATGATTTGAGAACTTCGAGGCTTTCAGCGCATGCGGTGATAGGGTACCGTTTTCGCTTCAAGCTCACACCTGGATCGGCTTCTTTCGGCGTGACCGCTGGGTAGCGAGAATTTGGTTGGAGTCGCCAATTCGGGAAGACAGCAACAGCAGGTGGTAGCCAGGGCCCGAAAGAGAGGCGTGGGTGTTCCCCAAGGGAGCGTTGTTTCAAGACCGACACTTCCATAGGAGAAATCGAGGGGTTGTCATTTAAACAGTCATTAGCTTGTATTCAGTTCACTGGATATTACACTTAGATAGAGTCCACAAAATACTCCAATATTTTCATTCATAACCTAGTGTTGGGAACTGCTATACTGTGCTCGTGCACTTGTAGCTTGCAGTATAAACGTTAAAAAGAACTTCCCCATGAAGTAATGCCTAGTATATAACAATGTGATTACCATTCTTGTGATCTATTGACGTTGTCGCTACTGAGCATGTTGTATTCGAGTCCTTTCTTTTCTGTTATAAATAGTCGAATTCAGTGCATTGGGCTCTCTACTTCTGTCGTCGTATTGGCGCTAAAGTAGTGTCCGAGTTAGAACGTTAATATGACGAACATACAACAGTGCAATATCATTCTTCTCATACCTCAGGAGTTGTGAGTCTTTTTATCTCTTTATCAATCTATCTATGCGTCAGTCTATGTATCTAGCTACTTACGTCCACCCAGAGGCCCAAGTGCTCTATCTGCTTAGGCCACTTGGTATCTCCTCGCGTTCGTGACGCCATTGTGGTCATTGTATTGTTATTGCAGGTTTGTCATCTGACTCTCGCCATAGCGTCATCGACACGCCTTTTACGCTGACTCATTTACCCAAGTTGCCCAATAATTTGAGCAACTAAGTATATGTTCGGGATCCTGGTGCCGCCGTGCTCGTTGCATTATCCACATTGAGGCTTGGTCATCATCATCATCAACATCATCATCATCAGCAGCAGCAGCAGGACAAAGGCCTCTCCCATTCTTCTCCAACTACGCCGGTCATGTAATAATTGTGGCCATGTTGTCCCTGCAAACCTCTTAATCTCATCCGCCCCCCTAACTTTCTGCAGCCGCCCGCTATGCTTCCCTTCCCTTGGAATCCAGTCCGTAACCCTTAATGGCCATCGGTTATCTTCGCTCCTCACAACATGTCCTGCCCATGCCCATTTCTTTTTCTTTATTTAAACTAAGATATCATTACCTTCCGTTTGTTCCCTCACCCAATCTCCTCTTTTCTTATCCCTTAACGTTACACCTATCATTCGTCTTCCCATAGCTCATTACGTCATCCTCAATTTAAGTAGAACCCTTTTCGTAAGCCTCTAGGTTTCTGCCCCGTACGCGAGTACTGGTAAGACACAGCCATTATACACTTTTCTCCTGAGAGATAATGGCAACCTGCTGTTCGTGATCTTAGAATGCCTGCCAAACGCACCTCAGCCCATTCTTATTCTTCTGATTATTTCACACTCATGATACGGTACAGCAGTCACTACCTGTCCCAAGTATATGTACTCCCTTACCATTTCCAGTGCATCGTTACCTATCGTAAACGGCTGTTCTCTTCCGAGACTGTTAATCATTACTTTGGTTTTCTGCAGATTAATTTTTAGAGCCGCCCTTCTGCTTTCCCTTTCCAAATCAGTGAGCATGCATTGCAATTGGTCCCCTGAGTTACTAAGCAAGGCAATATGATCAGGAAATCGCAAGTTATTAAGGTATTCTCCATGAACACTTATCCCCAATTCTTCCCAATCCAGGTCTGTGAATACCTCCTGTAAACACGCTGTGAATAGCACTGGAGAGATCGCATCTCCCTGCCTGACGCCTTTCTTTATTGGGATTTTGTTGCTTTCTTTATGCAGGACAACGGTGGCTGTGGAGCCGCTATAGAAATCTTTCAGTATTTTTACATACGGCTCATCTGCATCCTGATCCGTAATGCCTGCATGTCTGCTGAGGTCTCGACTGAATCAAACGCTTTCTCGTAAAAAATTAAAGCTATATATGAGGGTTGGTTATATTCAGCACATTTCTATATCACCTGATTGATAGTGTGAATATGGTCTATTGTTGAGTAGCCTTTACGGAATCCTGCCTGGTCCTGTGTTTGACAGAGGTCTGAGGTGTTCCTAATTCTATTTGCGATTACCTTAGTAAATAGTTTGTAAGCAACTGACAGTAAGCAGATCAGTCTAAGCAGAGCGTTCTTCCAAGATTCCGATACGCCCGAAGTCGTGAGGCATTGCGTATACAGTGTGACCAGTTTTTCTAGAACAATCCGCCCACCATCCTTCAACAAATCTGCTTTTACTCTCTCGTCTCCCCCCTTTGCATAGCTCCGAAGGCTTTCTTTACTTCTTCCGGCGTTACTTGTGGAATTTCAAATTCCTCTAGATTATTCTCTATTCCATTATCGTCGTGGGTGCCACTGGTACTGTTTAAATCTCTATAGAACTCCTCAGCCACTTGAACTATCTCATCTATATTAGTAATGGTATTGCCGGCTTTGTCTCTTAACGCATACATCTGATTCTTGCCTATTCCTAGATTCTTCTTCACTGGTTTTAGGCTTCCTCCGTTCCTGAGAGCATGCTCAATTCTATCCTTATTATACTTCCTTATGTCAGCTGCCTTACGCTTGTTGATTAACATGAAAATTTCTGCCAGTTGAATTCTAGCTGTAGGTTTAGAAGCTTTCATAGATTGGCGTTTCTTGATCAGATCTTTCGTTTCCTGTGAAAGATCGCCGGTATCCGTGCTAATGGAGTTACCACCTACTTCTATTTCACGCTCCTTAATGATGCCCATAAGGTTGTCGTTCATATCTTCAACACTAAGGTGCTCTTCCTGAGTTAAAGCCGAATACGTGTTGGCAACAGGAAGGAAGACCGACCACTGCTAGCCATTGCATCTAAAGGAATCTGTGACATGCCACCGCTTCTTCAGCGTTTCTTCATGCGCTTACTGAACTACGACTATGTGCTTGAATTTGCACCAGGGAAGCAACTGCTGCTGGCCGACATGCTCTCAAGGTCGAGTCCCATCAACCATCCAGGGGATATGAGTGGCTCGACAGAATAAATAGAGGTTCACGCAATTGGTGCAGTCTCAGGCCTGGTAAGCATATGATTCAGCGCATTCCAAAACTGTAAAAAGAGCCATAGCGTCGCACTGTTTGGAATCGTCTCTTCAGAAGTCGTGCCCGCACCTGATGCAGACAAATTTTGAGAATCAGGCCAGCCGACTTGTGGCGGCGGGGTTCCCCCATTCGGTTTTGATTGCGGTGGCTGAGACCCTCTTCCAGAAGCTAAAACTGGGAACACGAGTAAAAGATGACCGTCGGAAGACCGACAAGCCTTTGGTTGTGCCGTACCTGCACAAGACTTCGCACAGTCTTAAGAAGGTAGCCAACAGGCATGGTGTTTCCGTTGTTTTTTCGGCACCCAACAAGCTGGCACAGTTATGCCCACGCATCTGCAACTCTAAAAAAAGAGGTTGCCAGCTAAAACACGAGAAGCCGTTCATCAAGTGTGCCACAGGAGTGGTCTACGCCATTCCCTTGAAGTGTGGAAAGGCTTATGTCGGCCAAACCGGCCACTGCATTAATGAACGCTTGGGGGAACATGCCCGAAATTTAAGCAACTTAAAGGACAAGTACGCACATTTGGTCGCGCATGTAATTGGATGCACAGGATGCGAGGCTCGTTTGGGAGAGACAAAGATTCTCGGCAAAAGTGCCGACGCGACGGCGCGCGTCAGTTTGGAAGCGTTCTACATACACAAATATGGCAGCAAGTGCGTAAGCACCCCTTCTGTATCGCTTTTTGCGGCAGAGCTTCATTTTTTGGAAGCGGCTGCTTACTGATTTCATTGTATCCTAGTATCCCTCGCCTTTTGTTAGTGTTTGTCCACTTTTTTCGTTTTCTTGTTTCTTCGCGTCTGAATGCGTTGACTGCTGGCACGTTCGTTCATCGATGCGCATCGTCATTTTCCCCGATTGTATCACTCCCTTCCCCCTTCACTTCTGCCTTTCCCCTTATATAAGGCACCCGTCTTAAGTTAAGGAAAACTCATGACCGCTTAAGTGCCGCAACTGCAAGTGCCTCGGAGTTACAAATAGTGATGCGCTACATCAGTGGCTGCGGCAATCTTGATGGCTGCATAAAACCTTTTGCTACTAAGCTGTCACTAATAGGGCGAGTGGTACTAAAAGGAACCAAATTAGTTGTTCCAAAGTCGATAAGGGAGGAAATACTTCAACGTGTACTCGAATGGCACTTGGGCATACACAAATGCAAAGCACGAGCCCGACGATTGGTGTTTTGGTCCGGAATTAATGCAGATAATGAAACTATGTTGAAAAGTTGCGCCGTCTGCCGAAAGTACGCATACAGGCAACCAAGCGAGCCTTTTATGCTCAGACCAACGCCGAGTTACGCTTGGTACAGAGTCGGCGTTGATATCTTTCAGCATGGGGGAAGCTCACACTTGTGCGTGTTCGATGCGCAGTCAAACTTCCCGGAAGTAGAAAAACTCGGCGACACCCCGTCGAGCACGATCATTGCCAAACTGAGCTGTACTTTCGCGCGATGTGGAATCCCAGTCGAAGTATGCAGTGACAACGGCCCCCAGTTCGCGTCTCACGAGTTTCCCACCTTTCATCATCATCATCATCATCATCATCATCATCATCATTTATTTTTTCTTAAGGACCCCTGTCGGGGTATTCCATAAGGGGGGGGGGGGGTCACAGAAGATAAGGATAGAAACAAAGACATGGTGACCATTTCTTACAAGACTCAGCCTGTGGATTCGCATTAAAACAAACAAACAAACAACAACAACAAACAAAAAAAAAGCCAAGAGGCACACTGAATAGAATGCAAAAGCAAATGAGCAGAACAGTCACAATGTGAGACAGCAATCGCAAAAGATTGAAGGCACAGTAGGGTCATTATAAGGTTAGGGTTTAGGGTGATCAGTACGCAGCTGCTTGAATATAATGGGGTTGCGCTCATTGACAACTCTATCTGGTAAATTGTTCCGCTCTATAATGGCGCTAGGCAAAAACGATTGATTAAAGGAAACTGTTGAACCATGCAAGGGCTGGATGCTGCAAGAGTTAAAAAGGCAACGAGATGTATGGGCTGGTGGGATTAGAAGCCTTCCATGCAGTTCGGGGAAGTTATAATAAAGTCGCTGGAAAAGGCACAGTTTCGCAATTTTCCGACGCAACACCAATGGTTCGAGTCTTAGAGATGATTTAATCGCACTGACACTTTCTTCACGTCTGTACCTGGAAGTGATGAATCTAGCGGCACGGTTTTGCATTGATTCTAACAGATTAATTCAGTAAGCTTGGTGCGGGCTCCAAATAGCTGAGGCGTATTCAAGTTTACTTCGAAAAAAAGTTTCATAAGCTCGTTTTCTTGGGGATGAGGGGCACAGCGCAAGGGTACGTCTGATATAACCAAGTGATTTATTAGTGTCGGTAGCCAGTTTTGTTATATGGTCGGACCAGGTCGACTCGCGATTAATAGTAACACCGAGATAACAATACGACTCAACGGTGGATAGGGATGTCGAGTTTAAAAAGCACGAGTGATTCTTGTTAGAATGTTTACGGGATACGTGCATAACTTTACATTTGGAGATGTTAAATTTCAATAAAGAGTTGGAACACCGGGTTTCTAATAGATGTAAGTCTTTTTGGAGCATTGCATGGTCGGCTGGGTCTGTAATGCGACGGTAGATTAAGCAGTCATCTGCAAAAAGTCCGATATTGAATGATATGCTGTTGGGAAGGTCGTTTATGAAGATGAGAAGGAGAAGGGGACCGAGGACGGACCCTTGTGATACTCCGGAGATGACGCTAGCAGTGGCTGAGCAATGATTTCCGATAGCTGTGTACTGGAATTGATTATTAAGAAAGCAACGGATACATGACAGTGCGAGAGGGTCGAGACCGAGGCATGAAAGTTTGGCCGAAAGCCGCTGATTGGGAACACAGTTAAATGCTTCGGCGAAGTCTAGATATATGACGTCAGTTTGAAGTGATGAGTCTAAATTCAGGTGAAGTTCAGTAACAAATTAAAAAACTGTGAATCGCATGACAAACCAGGTCGGAAACCGTGCTGATTGTGAAAAAAGAAGGAATGTTCACCAAGAAGACATGCTATTTGCGAATATATTATATGTTAGAGGAGTTTACAGGAAATACTCGTTAGGAAAGTGGGGCGATAGTTGGAAGGATCAGAGTGGCTGCCTGACTTATATGCCGGTACCACTTTACTAATCTTCCAGTCATTTGGAAATGAACTATCAGTAATGGACTGGGTAAAAATTATTTGTAATATTAGACTGGAAATTGCTTTCCTACCTTTTAGTATATTAGCAGTGATGTTATCTGGCCCGGGGGCACTAGAAATCTTTAGGTTATCAATGAGTTTCACAGTGTCTTGAGAAGTAATTGTAATGCGAAATATGAGGCGAAAACTGTGGTTGGGTAAATCAAAGTCCTTCAGTGCAGGCTCACGAGTGAAAACAGAAGAAAAATATGAGTTCATTGCGTTTGACCGCTGATCAAGCGGCACGTTTGAACCATCAGGATAACTCAAGGAAATGTTATTGGAGCTATTGTTTGGTTTCAGAACATTCCAAAATTTTTTGGTGTTGACACGTATGATGTTAGGCAAATCGTGGTGGAAGAACTTCTTTTTGGACTGTCTCAAAGTGCCAGTGTATTTGGGCAGGCATTTGAAGTACTTGTTCCACTTTGAACAAGATTTAGAGCGTTTCGCATCACGAAACAGACGTTTTTTTTCCTTCTCGACAGCCTCCGAAGTGTGTTAGAAAACCAGGGTTTTGCTGAATCACCGCGAATGCGAACAAGAGGTACATGTCTCTCAACAAGCCATAATAATTTATTCTTAAATAACAACCAGTTTTCATCTACTGTACGAGAAGGCGCAGTCTCACGAAAAAAATTTGAAAAAGTGTTCAGTTCAGTGTTAATTTTGCTAAAATCTACTTTGTTGTAGTCCCTAATGTATTTGGTCGAGGGCTGTCTGAAAGGAACTGGGATGCAGAGATTAAATAGCAGTAGTTTGTGGTCGCTTAGACCAGCAACGGATGACAGCTATTTTATTATATTGAAGTTAGAAACAAGGACAAGGTCTAGAATGTTCTCCCCACGGGTTGCCATATTAATCATCTGAGTAAAGTTGAATTTAAGGATTGTGTAAAAAATATTTGGATTGGCGGTTATGTGCGTCTAGATTTGCCCAGTTTATGTCTGGAAAATTAAGATCGCCACAGAGCATAAAATTCGCAGATGGGAAGCGTAAGTGAAGATTCGCTACTACAGAATTTAGTTCATAGTTGAAATAAACATCACAGTCCCGAGCGCGATAACAAGCAATAATCACAGTCATACTTGACCGAAGTGATATATTTACACACAAAATTTCATGTTGACAGTTGAATTTGGTGACATATAAAGGAACACTTTCTTTCACAAAAATCAAATGCCGCCTCCCCTGCGCCCCAACCTGTCAAGCCTGTGAACAGCGTTTGTTTGGCTATCATTTAGTAGCTCGTGGTCAGCAATATTTGAATGGAGCCAAGATTCCGTAAGTATAGCAAGGTCAGTATTGTTGTCTTTCAAGATAGTTTCTAGGACGTCTTTCTTAGGCAGGTAACTACGCATGTTTGCGAGTAAGACCGACATATTCTGATAAACAGGGACAGTAATCGAGGCGAGGCAGGTCTGGGGGGGAGAAGAGGGACGCGCATGCCTGTAGAGACGCAGTGACCGCTATGCCCTCAGTTCAACTATAGATGAGAAAACCATGGCCAGGCGGCGCTACTGCGCCTCTCCTGACAGCGCCCCAATGTGGAAACGCCAAGCAGCGCGGTCGCGTCGTGGCGTAGTCTCCGCTTCGTTTACGTTGTGCCGTCCGCGCTTTTCTTCGCTGCTCGTTCTCACGGCGCTCCGTTTTTGACGGCGGCAGATCGCCTGCTTGCGCAACAGCGATACAGAGGTAGCCGTGCGGTTTCAAGAAGGTTGCCGACGCCGACAGCTTTTTTTCGTGGCGGCAACCTCACGATAGGGGAGCGTCTGCTTCCGAACGTGTGCGGCGTTGAACAAATTGTGGACGGTGATGTGAGAGTGAAAGCCAAGTGCGTGTCACAGGTGTCCGACAAGATCATAGACGACGTCGAGTTAGAGGTACGCACCATGTTCAGAAATTTAGCCACTTTTATTTCAATTACAACATAAGTCACACTGGCAGCAGGAACTTCTGTTGTCATACTACTCGATCACTGCAGATCCATTGGGCTGCTTCTTGACGGTTCCGTCACTTCACAAAGGCATGTTCTGGAGTCTGTTTCACACGTGTCTTGCTGCTGCTCGAGAGCTGCGTCGATGCAGTACGAAAGCACATGTCCCGGTGGTGCTGACTGCTGAGAAGACTGTTGTGATTGCCATTGGTCTGTTTGGCGCCGCTTCCATCTGCATCGCATATAAATGAAACAGTATGTGTGCCTATTTGTTGTGGGGATTAAATTACTCCCAATAATATGTTTGCAAAGGTAACGTTCCTGTGATTGTGTGCATATATTATTCTACAAGACGTGGTACCACTACAAGTTATGATACTTGCACACTTAGATACTTAGGAAGCATGGGCAAACAACAAACATAACGCGCACGTCTCAAGCGGCTGCTTTCCGATCTGCCGCTTCCCGACGCACGCGACGACCGCGGCTTGCATTAAATACGGTCTGCTACCGCACAAAAGTAGCACGCGGCCCCTTTCGTTACCTGCACAACTAGTAATTTAAGTTGCAGCGTTTGGAAAAGGGAAATAATTCTCTTGAGCTCGTCCATGCCGATCGCGAGGGAAGGCACAGTGCAATCAAATAAATTCGGGGGTTCTAAATGCCAAAACCACGAAATCATTATGAGGCCCGCTGTAATGGGGAGTCTCAGGAATAATTTTAATCTCTGGGGGTTCTTTAACGTGCACAAAAATCAAAGCACACGGTAACAAGGGTGTTCTTGCATGTTGCCCCTTTCGAAATTCGGCCGCCGTGGCTGGGAATCGAGCACGCGTCGTAGAGCTTAGCGGCGCAACACGCATGCATTTACCGCTAACAAACGGCGGATGCCACCACAATTCAACAACGCGACACGACTAAACAATCGGCCGTGCACTAAAAACAGGCATATGACTATTCCGCTTTCAAGATATTACACGCGAATGCGAAAGTATGAGACTTACTTGACTCGGCCGCGCACTGCAGTTATCTATGCTTGTCGTCTGTCCTTCTCGTACCACTTCCCAGGAAATCTGTAGAACTTCACGGGCGACGTAGGACCTTTCGTGTTTTCGAGGCTGCTGTGGCAATCGAGAACACACCAGTATAGCGCGCCACCTTTCCTGGCTGATGAGGTCGCACTCGGCATCGCAAAAACCAGGCGCACGAGCGCTCCCGACGTACAGAACACGGGCGCGCGCGAGCGCAGCGACGACCCTCGAAACTTCCATCGGTCCGCTAGGGGAGCATTCGGCGCTGGTGCCGCGCGGGCAAACTTTAGGTTGCCTCGTCTATACAATCAGATTCAGCATTGTACGTGAATTGCTTGCCATCAAGCAGCAGCTTGTCAAAGCGAAGTTTAAATGATATGCCGCTCTGTTGTCCATGAAGATAAAGCTTCCTTCGCGCCTGTCGAACTCTGGCTGAGTAGTCCTCGCGAATCGAAAAATGTGTGCCCTTGAGCTTAGAAGCCACTGCAAGAATTCTTGATTTATCGTTAAATCTAGCATATAATACAATAATAGGACTAGTTTTGCCTTGCTGGTAACAGCCAAGTCGGTGTGCACGCTCCAAGTCGTCTGCACTAACGGATAAACCGAGTTGCTCGGAGCAGAATGGTACTATTTTTGGCTGAGACTCAAGCCAAGTCTCACCCTTCATGTCTTGAATTCCACACAGAAGTAAGTTTGAACGACGCAGGCGATTTTCTGCATTATCGCATTTTTCGGTAAGAACTTTGATTTCAGTGGAAAGTTTTGCAAGGCTACCATTCACGTCTGCCTTTAAACCTATTTCGTTTGACAGAGTCGACTGGACAAGCTTCTCGAGGGCATCAGCGCGAGCCGAAAGGCTGGTCACGAGGGTCTCGATGCTATTCTGTGATGCTCGGATTAGACAAAGTTCGGACAGAACACAGCTCTGTGATGCTTCTATGCTAGATATGGCCTTTGCAATAGTTTCAATAGACGGTGGTGAAACGTCATTTGGTCCTGGGTTTAAGTCTACATCGCCCGACAGCAACACGAGCAGAGTAATTGTGTTAGCATTGATATATAGAGATAACATTTCACACAACAGCCCACAACAAGTTCCAATAACACAAGGGGGGCAAGACACCGCAAGAAAACAGCGATTTCCAGAGCGGACACAAGCCGCGTTCAGATGGTAACTGACTTGCGTCAAGAAGGGGATTTTTGTAACCACGGTCGCTGCGGTGGCGTGCCCCAACTGGCCCCAGTCCGGTGGTGCAATATGTAGTCGATGCGGCTGTCCCTCGTGTATAGTTGCTCGATGTTGCCAGACGAAAAACCAGACTGTGCCAAGGAACGGCCTGTGTGAGGTGACTTGCGAAGAATCGTTCAGGGCCATGGGTAGCATCCGGACGGGTGCGTTTTGAGGATAAATCAGAAACGTGTTGCTGCCGTGGAAGCTGAGCTGAAGCGACAATACGAAGCACAGGACGAGAACCTGCGTCAGGAAGGGGATTTTTGCGACCACTGTCGTTGCGGTGGCGTGCCCCCATGGGTACGATTTCAAGCACGTGGCATCTAGTCCTGGGTTTCCACAGTCCAATAGACTAGCGGAGAAAGGCGTCCAGATAGTTAAAGGGTTCATGAAAAAAACACAAGAAAATCATGACGACTTCTGGCTGGGCCTGCTCAGCTACCGATCTACACCACTGGAGCACGGTCATTCCCCGGGTGAGCTGTTGCAAGGCAGGAGACTACGAACCAGGCTTCCAGACTTCAGCTCGCAACCAAAAAAGTTTGTGTCTAAGCATAGACAACTTGGCGCCCACAAAAAGGACCTACCAGTGCTCCGAAAAGGGGAGGTGGTGAGGATCCGAGATAAAGCATGGACCCGCAAAGCGCAGGTCGTGGGACCGGCAGCGCCGAGGTCCTATCGCATTGTTACGGAAGATGACCAAGTACTTCATCGGAATCGGAGACACCTGATTCCAACGCGTGAGCCATTTCGGGACGATGACCTCGACAGCGTTGAGCCGGAAAGCGAGGACGACCACGGGTAACATCCTCAACTGGAGTGCAAGCAAACCCGACTCTACTTACAAGACCGATTCCAAGACGGTCTAGGCGGAGAACTCGTCAGCCAAGACAGCTGCAGTACGACCACAATTTCAATCAAGTGCATTGTGTATCTCGGCTTTATTCAACTATTAAACAGAGAAAGATATATCGTGCAGACTACGCATGTGTCGCACGTATCGGCCTAAGGTGACTGACAGCACGAAGATTACGGCAACACGTGCCTGTGAATGCCGACGACTATATATACCCTGGGTGTTTTCCTCAATAAACGTTCTTTCATTCCTGGATTCCGTCCAACGATATATGCTGCACAGAGTTTCTTTGACTTCTGATATCACAAGATCCGTCGAGGTGGCGTATTGGCTATAGTGCCCTGTAACTAAGGCCGAGAGTGCGGGATGGTATCCCGGCCACGGCGGCCACATTTCAATCGGCGTGAAATGCAAAGGCGCCCGTGAGGCGCGTATTTCCTACACGTTAAAGAACCCGAAGTGGTCAAAATATTCCGGTGCCCCTCATTACCGCGTGGTTGACAATGAAATCCAGGTTTTGGGAAGTCAAAAATCAGAAAAAAGAAGAATATATCAAAAGTGTAACTCTTGCGCGGAGAAGGCGATGTTCGCTGCGTCATGATTCAACGTTCTTCGTCGTAAGTGTTGACTTATGAGTACAAGATAATTACCTGTGCTGTTGCCTTCAGTGGATTTAGGAACAGTATCTTTGGAATTTAACGCACATTGCTTCCTTCGGTATTCAAAAAAGAATATTCTGTGTAATGGCACGAGGGCGACAGACACACTGGCGCCGTATCGCTGCATCACGCTCCTTTCTTGTTGGAGTAAGGCAGCCATGCAGTTCATTTTTGGGACATTTGAGCAAACTGATCAAATTGTCGCAAAATAATTCTCGCAAGTATTCCCAAGTTTTTCCCTCACCTTGTCGCTACCGAATGGGCTCCATTTTATAGTTTCTACCCTAAATAAAAGTTTATACTACTACTACTACTACCCTCATAAACGTTACACCGACAAACAGATGATGCTAAGCCTTATCAGTGGCTGATCAAGCGTCATGTTTCGAAAGTACGAAGTTCTATGAAAGTTCGAGCACAGATAAAAATACACCTTCACTACCTTGACTGCGATATAACTTGAGTACCGCAAAGCTTTCAGAAGTGTTCAATGGTCCGGGCCGAAGCTCTATGTTTAATCAAGGGTACTACTGCCACTAGATGTATTAGTAGCACATCGTGTTTTCATCGTATGTTGTTAAAAGCAGACGTTTCACTTTAAGGGGTAATGTGGCCTATGATAAGGAGGATGGTGGAGGAAATGGTTGATTAATATTTTGCTTACCTTAAATTTACATGTTCAAGTTTTTGCATATGTAGAAACAAAAATTTGACACGTCGTTAGAATGGCGAAGAACTGAGAATCACCAAATCTGTGATTCTCTGCAACAGTAGTTATGGAGTGGCGTACGGTAACCGAAAAAAGTGTGTGATTATCGAACGCTTGGAAAGTTTCCCCACTTTCCTAAGGAAACCAAGGGAGGCAGCAATGTTACAATCGCAGATTATGGGAGCCATGTTAAGGGCGTTTTGTGCTTAGTCAACAATTGCCCACGACTTGCTTTCTCCCTGTCTGCGTGTTGACAGCAGGCCTGCGGTTGGTTTTCTTGATCTCCATTATGACGTAACCAATGATATTGGGCGATATTTATAGGAAATTGAGAAACGTTTTGAGTGGGATGCGGAACAAATGTGTAAACTTTCCAGTTTATTTGCCCCCTCTTATGAACATACTCGTAAAAGCGTTCCGGTACTTTAGAAGCCTATAATTTCAACCACGCCGGAAGTTTTGCACTGCCTTGAAAAGCAGTCAGCTGCCCCAAAGAATTAATTTGTCGTAAATTTGGGGCATTTTACTGTCGCTGTGTGAAAAGTTTGCTGCCTTTCTAAATAATTTATTCACGAAATGCGAGAAAGCGTTGTAAGTCCACTGTCTGCTAGCTTTTACAATTTCTGGTGAGAGCTCTAAGTAACTGCACGTTTATGTGCGGTGAAAATTTGGGATTGGTTAAATATATAGTGTGACAAACCAGTAACATATCTGGCTTAATGAAAAGCTTTAAAAATATTTATTGAATTTTTCTTTCGATTCTTCAGCGTAATCATAGTCGCACGGGGCGCACTGCCTGAACCGAAAAAGTCAACTTGCCTTCACTTTGTATAACCTTGGCGCAGGCTATGAATGTTGTTTATATAAAAATAAATGTGTGCGCTTAAGTACGGTGTTTGTAAAAAAATTAATATGCCAGCTATTTCCAGAAATAAAATCATTCTAGGAACTGCGCAAAATTTTGCCCATTCTGATGACAACAAATACGTATAAATTGAAATATTACCTAGTGAACATGTGCAAGCATTTCGGTTCGCATCCGTATGAAGTTTCAAGTGTTCGGGTAATCTACGAGTTTGTGGGAGGCTAAGCTGCGAACAAATGCTTACATAAGGTATTAAAGAAATGACTGACTCCAGGATATATATCATTTGGCCTTATAGACGCCAATTTTGTTTAATTGATAAAAAACGCATTTGTGCATTTTTATGTAACACTCTTCTTCCTTGATAACTTGAATATTCGGTCATTTACTTTATTCAGAGAATCTCACAGCATTCAATTCGTTTAAATCGCTCATGTTCTAGCGAATACATTGAGCATAAATGGTCCCACCGAGAAGTGTATCTATGCTTCACATTTCTGGCTACTTATACGCTAATATTCTCCTTCTGCGTCACGCTCAGTTGTCATCAAGATAGAAAGTACTCAGCAGTAAACAACGATAGTGTCACCGATGTGTTCGAATACTATACCTTTCTTTATATATTCAAGTACCGGTTAAGGCGCTGCCAACGAAACACGCCGTTCTTGAGGCAATAACATTTGAATAAAATTATCTGTCTCCTGTTCAGTCATATCCTTTACTAAAGCTATTTTTATATTTCCATATTTCTTCCACAACAGTGTGTTGTGGTGGATAAGCTTCTCGGTCAAAATTTCTTCATACTTTCGCGAGGCTCATTTGGAAGTAAGCGTTCGCGCCTAGAACGATAGAGCAGTGAGATGTAGTATAGCCGATCGAGCACCGAAACAAGGTTTTTCTTTCTCGTCGTCGTTGTCTCTCTCACACATAGCCACAGCCCCACTGATCCTTATTTTACAGTACAGTTATCTCCCCCGCGGAAATGGAAGCTGTCCCGGCGACCTACGGGTAAGACAACACAGGCGGATCATAGTAGGACTTGAGAAGCTGGGCATGCACAATTTCGCGTCCTCGATGGCGATGATCCAAAGGTAGCTCGAGGGGTTCCACGACATAGTTGACTGGCGCGACGTTTGGTTGATCGCGCGGTATGGGCCCTGGTACTATGACGCGAGTTTTGGTGACAGTCCAGGGGAAGGGGTTGGAACCCAAAGCCACACTAGCGAGCCAGGAGCATTGGATACAGGAATACGGGAAGTTTCTTGATGGAGCTTCTGTCGTTGCTGGTCTTCTGACGTAAATATACGAGAAAACTTGCCACACTCTTCTGCGTGTGCCGCAGCTTCGAATAAGGTAGTGGTTTCCGTGGTGTCAGGGGGGTGCAGAAGGATATTGTCCATTGCGGAAAAAGGTTCGCGTCCGTAGAGGAGAAGCAAGAATTGAAAATCCCGTGGTAGTCTACGTGGTGGTGTTGCAAGCGTAGGTCAGAAAAGGTAGACCATGGTCGCATTTGGTTTGGTCGGATGCAACGTGCATGGCCAGCATGTCACCAAGAGTGCGATTAAAGCTCTCGGTCATGCCATCATTCTGCGGATAATACGCAGTAGTGTTGCGATGAATGATGCAGCATTCTTTGAAGAGAGCCTCGATGACGTCGGAGAGGAGGACGCGGCTTCTGTCACTGTGTAATTCCCTGTGAGCTCCGTAGCGAAGGAAGATGTGGCGCAGGAGAAACAGGAGATGTGGCGCAGGAGAAAGAGGAGATGAGGCGCAGGAGGTGACGTCACCAGGTGGCCAGGTGAGTTACCGCATAGCCTGTAAGTTAGTCGATGGCCACGATTACCCAGCGATTGCCGTCTGATGTGGTTGGCAGAGGTCCATAAAGTGCGCTGGAACCTTGTCAAATGGCAAGAAGGGCAAAAGGAAGGAAGAAGGGATGACGGCGAGCAACAAACTTAGATGGCGTGAAAATAACTGTGGAGCCGGAAAACCCAACGCAGGAAACGGGTGCAAGGGCGGCAGAGTATGGAGGAATCTCGGTGTCGGCGTATCTTATCTTCAAAACGTTGGTGCCGAATGGTGACAGCGCGAGATGAGCACGGGCGCAATCTTTAACGTCCTGATGAGAGGACAGAAAGTACCATCCTAAAATCATGGCATGGGAGCAGCGAGGCAGAAAAAATGAACTCAACAAGGTATAAAGCGCAGCTTATAACAACACGCATAGTACACTTCCCTCAGGGTACAATCGGCGCAGCGCTTGCTCTACCTAATGAAATGGCCGAATGAGGCGTGGCGACATTTCTAAGGGTAAGACGAAACTGGTCCAAAATCACTGATATTGCAGCTCCCGTGTCTACAAGCGCATGAACGGCAATTTCTTCTGCGTAAACTTCAAGGAAGTTCGCAGGAAATAAATGAGGTCTTGAGGAGTTCGATGAGATCGCAGTTCTTGCATCCGGAACTGCTGTTCTTAGTTTTCCTCTCGGATAGGTTCAGGGCGACGTATAAGCGGCGACAGATAACGCCGACGGCGAGACTGAGACTGACGGGTATTGAAGTTTCGGGAAGCAGGAGTGGAGGCTTCGAAGGGCTGAGTGGTAGTAGTGGAACGGGACGGAGAGTCGAAACCATTGCTTTGTGCCCTCGAGAATCCGAAGGATACCATCCGCACCAGCGGTAAAGCCATGTTACATGCCCAGGTAGGCCGCACGAATAACAGATAGGCTTGTTGTCATGGCTGCGCCATGTATTGAGAACAGGGGGCGGAGACTGATGGAAATATTGGCGAGGCGGGCACGCGGGCTGCTGTGGCGGCCAGTAGCTGCTTGCGGGGGCGGGGGGGGTGGGGGGGGTGTAGGCGCATATGTTGCAGCTACATAAGGATGTGAGGGAAAGGCGCTGGTAAGTCTGGATTGAATACCTGCAGACGGAGGCCTTGGATTCGCGACAACGGCAGCGTACGTAAGTGGAACAGGCGTAGAAGGCGGTTGATGGGCAAGTGGTACTGCGTTAGCGACTTTCACTTGTATCACCTGACGGAGATCGGCTGAAAAGGGCGACTCAGAGACTCAACTGAGTTGCAGAAGAGAGAGTTGCCGTGCCACTTCTTCTCATGCAAATTGATGATTTGGTGGGAAATTGCTAACCTGCAAGGAGTACCACTGACTCCATCACTCAGAGCTGAAAGAGCAACGTCCCGAGCGAGAGCGCGGTGCGTAGAAAGTCGTTGTTAGCGCAGCTCCTCATAGCTCTGGCAAAGCGTTTTGAGGTCGTTGACCGCCTGAGGATTCGTGGCCAAGAGCATTTGGAAGGGGTCGTCTGCTATGCCTTTCAAGATGTTCTTGACCTTGTCATCTTCGGACATATATGGGTGGATACGCCGGGAAATGCCAACTGCATCTTCAGTGTAGCTCGTAAAATTTTCGCCCGTTTGTGGGGCACGACAGCGAAGCTGTTGTTCAGCCCGAAGTTTGCGCACAGCTGGGCGACTGAAGACTTCTCGAAGTGTCATTCGGAATGCTGTTCAGGTGGAAAAGTGAGCCTCATGTTTGCGGAACCAAAGATGGGCGACCCCGGAAAGGTAGAATGGTACGCAACCACGCTTGTCAGCTTCAGATCATTTCTTGTGGGCACTCACTCGGTTGTACGATGAGAGCCAGTCCTCTACGTCGTGATGGTCCGTGCCACTGAATATGGGAGGATCCCGTTGGCGTGGCGCACCAAGACAGACGACCGGAGGTGGTGCCATGGGTGGCACGGCAGGCGTAGTCACCTCAGGCATGGGAGATGTGACAAGGATCGTCTGGCGTCGCAGTTCCAGGTTCGCAAAAAGGTCCAGCACCTTCCACAAAATGTTTCGAGGCTCTTTCGGCACTAAGCGTTCGCGAGAAGAACGATAGAGCCGCGAGAGGTACTATAGCCGAACGAGAACCGAAACAACGTGTTTCTCTCTCGTCCTTGTCTCTCTCATATATAGCCACAGCCCCACTGCTCCTTATTTTATAGTACATTACATTATTTAGTACGAAAAGTAAGGCCCGAGAAAAAAACGGACCAGGCTGCACCTTTGACCTAACTGGCATGTCTTGCTCGTGGATAAGAATGCGTAATTGGCGTTGCAATGTCTGCACTATGAATATTTCTTCGTTATTGCATGCACAGTAAATACTTTCCCAAGATCTCTTGCGCTTTCAGATCACCGTACCAGAAATTCTTAGGAGGCTCATTTTTTGAAGTTTGCAGAACAGTCTGCACTATATCACTGGTATGGGAAATGCGAAATGACACAATATAACCCTCTCCCAACATAGTTCGTGTTCGCCGAATGAATGTACTGGCCTGATTTATTCATCAGTTTCCTTACGAGCAGTGCACGTAGTAAATACTATGCAACGATTTATTGGTTACTGCATATTGTGCATAGAGTCACTTGTCACTGCATAGAGTGGCAGCGGCGGCGTAGAGGTAGAGCATCCGCCTCGCGTGCAAGAGAAGCGTGGTTCGAATCCCGGTGATGCGCAATTTTCCACTGGATTAAAAAAATCCGCGTGTTGATAAATTTGCGCAAACAGGCCTGGAGTGCGGCCTGATCCTGGTGACCAGACCTCGTAACGCACTACCTCACCAGAGCAGGATTGGCCACCCTGGTACATTGCTTGGTCACAACCTCCTATATGAATAGCACAATAAACCCCGGCCCTCAGTCCCCCGCAGCTGCGAAACAACTGACCACAGTGGTGGTCAGGCCTGTGACGTGGCAGAGGGTGTAGGAATTCCTGGATCCAGACAATCCACCATTGGAATTTGAACCTGGCAACGCTTAACGCGAGAACATTATCTAGTGAGGCGAGTCTGGCAATGCAATTGGAGGAATTAGAGAGAAGTAAATGGGATATAATAGGGCTCCGTGAAGTTAGGAGGTCAACTGAAGCATATACAGTGCTAAAAAGCGGGTACGTCCTGTGCTACTGGGGCTTAGCGGAGAGACGAGAACTAGGAGTCGGATTCCTGATTAATATGAATATAGCTGGTTATATACAGCAGTTCTATAGCATTAACGAGAGGGTGGGAGGTCTTGTTGTGAACCTTAATAAGAGGTACAAATGAAAGCTCGTACAGGTTTACGCCTATACATCGAGTCATGATGACCAGGAAGTCGAAAGATTCTGTGAAGGCGTGGAATCGGCGAAGGGTACAGTCAAAACACAGCACACTGTACTGATGGGCGACTTCAATGCCAAGGTAGGCAAGAAACAAGCTGGAGACAAGGCAGTGGGAGAATATGGCATATGTACTAGGAATAGCAGGGGAGAGTTATTAGTAGACTTTGCAGAACAGAATAAGATGCGGATAATGAATACCTTCTTCCGCAAGCGGGATAGCCGAAAGTGGACGTGGAGGAGCCCGAATGACGAGACTAGAAATGAAATAGACTTTATACTCGGCGCTAACCCTGGCATCATACAAAATGTGCACGAGCTCTGCAAGGTGTGCTGCAGTGACCATAGGATGGTAAGAACTCATATTAGCCTAGACTTGAGGAGGGAGTGGAAGAAACTGGTACATAAGAAGCCGATCAATGAGTTAGCGGTAAGAGGGAAAATACAAGAACTCCGGAACAAGCTACAGAACAGGTAGTCGGCTTTAACTCAGGAACAGTACCTTGTTGCTGAAACAATGAACGACAATCTTATGTGCATCATTAAGGAGTGTGCGATAGAAGTCGGTGGTAACTCCGTTAGACAGGATACCAGTAAGCTGTCGCAGGAGACAAAAGATCTGATCAAGAAACGCCAATGTAGGAAAACCTCTAACCATACATCTAGACTAGAACTGGTAGAACTTTCTAAGTTAATGAACAAGTGTAAGACAGCTGACAGAACGAAGCATATTACGGATACAATTGAACATGCCCTCAGGAACGAAGGAAGCCTAAAAGCAGTGAATAAGAAACTGGAAATAAGCAAGAATCAGATGTATGCGTTAAGACACAACGCCGGCAATCTCATTACTAATATGGATGACGTAGTTCAAGTGGCTGAGGAGTTCGATCGAGATTTATACTGTACCAGTGACACCCACGACAATAATGGAAGAGAGAATAGTCTAGAGGAATTGGAAATCCCACAAGTAACACCGGATGAAGTAAAGAAAGCTTTGGAAGGTATGCTAATGGGGAAGGTAGCTGGGGAGCATCTGGTAACAGCAGATTTGTTGAAGTATGGTGGGCAGATTGTTCTAGAAAAACTGGCCACCCTGTATACTCAATGCCTCATGACTTCGAGCGTGCAGGAATCTTGGAAGGACGATAACATAATCCTAATTCATAAGAAAGGGGACGCCAAAGACTTGAAAAATTATAGACTGATCAGCTTACTGTCCGCTTCCTAAAAAACTTTTCACTAAGGTAATCGCAAATAGAATCAGGAACACCTTAGACTTCTGTCAACCAAAGGACCAGGCAGGATTCCGTAAAAGCTACTCAAGAATAGACCATATTCACATTATCAATCAGGTGATAGAGAAACGTGCGGAATATAAGCAACCCTTTATATAGCTTTCATTCATTATGAGATAGCGTTTCATTCAGTCGTACCCTCAGCAGTCATATAGGCTTTACGGAATCAGGGTGTAGACGAGCCGTATGCAAATGCACTGAAAGATATCTGAAGCGGCTCCACAGCAACCGTAGTCCTCCATAAAGAAAGCAACAAAATCCCAATAAAGAAAGGCGTCAGACAGGGAGATACGATCTTGCCAATGCTATTCACAGCGTGTTTATAGGACGTATTCAGAGACCTGGAGTGGGAAGAATTGGGGATAAAAGTTGATGGAGAAGACCTTAGCAACTTGAGATTCGCTGATATTGCCTTGCTTAGTAACTCAGGGGACCAATTGCAAGGCATGCTAACTGACCTGGAGAGCCAAAGCAGAATAGTGGGTCTATAGATTAATACTACAACTGAAGTAACGTTTAACAGTCTCGGAAGAGAAGAGCAGTTTACGTTAGGTAACGAGGCACTGGAAGTGGTAAGGCAATACATCTGTTTATTGCAGGTAGTGACTGCGGATCCGGATCATGAGACTGAACTAATCGGAAGAATGAGAGTGGCATGGGGTGCGTTTGGCAGGCATTGTGAGATCATGAACAGCAGGCTACCACTATCTCTCAAGAGAAAAGTGTATAACAGCTGTGTCTTACCAGTACTCACCTACGGGGCAGAAACCTGGAGGCTTACGAGAAGGTTCTCCTTCAATTGAGGACGACGCAACGAGCTATGGAAGAAAGATTGATGGTGTAACGTTAGGGGATAAGAAAAGAGCAGATTGGGTGAGGGAACAAACGCGAGTTAAGGGCATCTTAGTTGAAATCAAAAAAGAAATGGGCATGGGAGGACGTGTAAGGAGGAGGGAAGATAACCGATGGTCATTAAGGGTCACTATTAAGGGTCACTATAAATAACAGGGCGTGCCAAGATAAAAGCGGTAAATTGGCAGTAGATGCCTTGGTACATGACGCCGTGGTCTAGACCTAACTGGTTGGCAATCAATTCAAAAAACATGCACAATAGTGCATTGAAGACCGAAAAAGAGAACGAACGAACTCTAGCGCTGAGTTCTAACTGAGAGTTTATTGAAAAGGGCATCTACATGTATTTTAGCTATCCTAGATTGCGCCAAAAGGCGTGGCAATATGGTGTGGCGATGCATTCCTTTATTTAAAATTACATTAATGTTTTCACTCATAGTTATGAAGATGGAACTACTTATTATTTTGTAGCTAGATTTCAGGTAAGTGTTTTATTTCCACCCCAAGCTACTCGCCTCGTTAAAGATGATCACCACGTTTACAGACTTACCGGTGAAGTGAAGCAGGAATGGTTTACGATGGGAATATTACACACGCATTCTGCCCACTGCTACTAAAAGATCTTTCTTAAGAATTCTTACTTTCTAAGGCAGGCGTAAGGATCTGTTCCACCTGAAGTATAAATGAAGTGACGTTCCTTTAATGTGCATTATTATTAAGGGTATCTTCTATTACAAGGTTGGATTCATAGAAACAAGAACACTTATCCTGAGTCCCTTATATACAAATATATATATATATATATATATATATAGATGTGTGTGTGTGTGTGTGTGTGTGTGTGTGTGTGTGTGTGTGTGTGTGTGTGTGCGTGTGTGTGTGTGTGTGTGTGTGTGTGTGTGTACATATATATGTGTATACTTGTTTATCTTTATCGGGGTACCAGACTTCACCACCCACCACATGTTATCGCAGAGCGCAGGACGCGCACGCATTAATTGGAAGTTTATGGTGTGTTATCGATGCTTCTATTTGCAGTCTGTGACCGAACCTTGCGCAATCTGATTGCATGTACGCGCGACGCGAATAGCGTAGAACTTTGTTGAAGACCCGCGGGTCCCAGCGATTACTCTGAAATAGTCGACAACTGATGTATAAATGCCGACGTGCTTGACAGACTGATCAGACCTTTGACGATCGCCGATTTTGCTGGCCGCTATCCTTGTGATTTAGGTGAAGCCTGTTTTTGTGGGCTCGCCGAAAAAAAGTTAGTTTTATTTTTCACAGTATTTGTACTGTGTTATTTAATGTCGCTAACATGTGACATCTGGTGGAGGCGCTTTGCGTTCATGTACCGGACGACCCTACAAAGCCGTGACCGAAGGCCGAACGCGGAAGACAACACCGACGTCACAAAGAACCAACAAGGCAGCCGCAGGCTGCACGGAGCACGGATTTTGCTTGGGACCACCAGGAAGATCGTCACCCAGTCAACCCCAATGGCAGCCCCAGCGTGCCTCATCGTCCTGGAGGAGCGCAGGAAGGGACCGATGTTCCCCCGTTCAACATTGGAGGACCCGGAAACCTGGCTTGAGACTTATGAGAAGGTCGCTGCATTTAACAGCTGGAACAGGGACGACAAACTTCGACATGTCTTTTTCGGATTGGAAAATGCCCCCAAGACGTAGTTCGAGAATCGAGAAGCCACCTTAACGACGTGGGACCTGTTCCAAAGCGGCTTCCTATAGACATTCACAAGCGTCGTACGCCGAGAACGAGCTTAAGCACTACTAGAAACCCGAATGCAGCTGCTTAATGAGACCGCCGTGATCTCCACGGAGGATCTCCGCCTATTCCGCCCCGCCACCCCGGAAATGTCCGAGGAGAAGAAAGTCCGCCTACTCATGCGTGGCGTATAGCAAGAACTCTTCGCCGGAATGGTACGAAGCCCACCGAAGACCGTCGATGAGTTACTTTGCGAGGCCACCATCATCGAGAAGACACTGGAAATGCGGAACTGGCAATTCAACTGCCGCACGAACTCAGCAAACTACGCCGGAATTCAGTCATTGGACACCGACGACCTGCGCAAGACTATTCATGCGGTCGTGTGGGAGGAGCTACAAAAGCTGTTCCCTTCATCACAGCCTCAAGTGGCTTCGATTTCCGACATCGTACGCGGTGAGCTCTACCAATCACTTGGAGTAGCCCCTGAATCACCGCAGAGTAGCCCGTCGTCACGTTCCCCCTCCGAGCCCCGCCAAGGCCCAGTGACACCACAGTTCTGTCGTCCACCACCATCGCCACCAACATGCCAACCTATCGTCCCGCACAGTTTTTCAAGGAAGACAGACGTCTGTAGCACTCCTGGCCACCGCCCCCTCGGTGACCACTGCAGAGAAGCGGGTCACGTCTGCCGACGATGCCCGTACTGCGAGTTGGGAATGCCATGGTTCGCCGTTAACTCGCCGCCACCGCAGCTTGGCGAACGATCTCGTGATATCGCCGGCTAACTCGCCGCTACTTATTGGAGCTCTCGACGACTATCCCTTTCGCGATCACCAGGCCACTACCTGCCGCCCCAGCGCCGTCCATACGCTGGCCCAGCCAGGGGCCGTTCTGACAGAGAATATCCGGAAAACTAAAAGCAGCAACCGATGGAGGTGGATTTCCTGTTCGTCAAACTGACAAAGATAACGAAGAGACTCGACGACATAACAACGACACGCCGCCATCCCGACGAACTGTGGAAGCAAAGAATACGCCGACAGAAGACGACCTGACGAAGCCACGTACCAGCCACAGGTCAACGTGACGCAGCCGTGATCTGACACCAAGACCTAACTTTAACGCAAGACAAAGAACCACCGACCTCGACGTGCTTCTCGACGGCCACGCATTCACCGTCTTAGTGAACACAGAGGCCTATTACTCCGTCATGTGTGGACACATCGCCACCCAGCTGAAGAAAGTTAAGACTGCATGGGGCGGCCCATAAATACGAACCGCAGGAGAACGCGTCATTAAGCCGACTTGCAACTGTACGGCAAGCATTAACGTTCATGACCAGACTAACCCTGCCATCTTCGTTATCCCGCAACAGAGTTCACGCGACATCAATCTCGGTGTGGACTTCCTGAACCAACACGACGCAATCATTGATCTTCAGTCAAAATCGATAACTCTGACGGAAAATCAAGCAATACCGCCGGAGAGCTCTCGTAGTCGCCAGGCCTTGAGTGTGCTCGAAGATCACGTGAGCATCCAGCCGCACTCCAGCAATATTAGGCAGTATTAGTTGGGCGTCCGCAACCACCCACGCCCGCAGCGCGCGACGTCGTATGTACCTAGCGAAGCAAGCACGCTTGAAACGGCTATAGATGGCCGGACGATAAAGTTGACAAGGGGATTGCAGACTTGTACGCGCAAGAGCCGGTAGTGTGCTAATCAGCGCCGCCATTTGCCTGCTTCCGAAGCTGTGTAGCCAATATCAGCCGCCACGAAGTCAAACCACAAGCCGGAGTCACATCTTCGGCAACAGCCATATCGAAATATGCGCTCTCGTGGAGAACGCGCGAGAACGTCCCGTAGAGCTCGCAGAGCCTGCCGCGAACGCTGCGCAGCTTTAGAAAAGCTGCGGACGCACACAAGAGACTGTGCGGTCTCCTGGGTACTGCGCATGCGCGCTGTCGCCTCCGCGGGATTCCTTCGCGCGCAGAAATGTTGCGGATTCCCAAATAAAACTTTCAATTATTTCTGTCAGAACCGAAACACCCGCTGCCGTAGAAGGGGTAATCGAGGGTGAGCAACCTCCGGTACTTGACCTTCAAATTTGATTCGCAAGAAGGATCGCTCGATGGCACGGAGGAAAAACGAAAGCGTTGCTGACAAACTTCAGCCAGAAGTTCAAGCACGTCAAAAAGGCACGACGATCGCTTACATCGACGAAATTCTGGAAACGAACAATGCGTTTGTCCTCTCGGATTCTGCCGCATCTACCCCGACAACCATCGTTCCCTAACCAGACTTCGGCAGAAATCCATGTCTCCTCATGATTAAGCAGCAACATCTCAGACGTCTGCTTAGACGATTCAAAGATTGCTTTTCGACATCATCCTGGATTCAACAAACACCAGTCGCAAAGCATCGCATAATGACCATAGAGTGCGCTCAAACACTTCGCCAGAGCCCTTACCGAGTTTGGACGCGAGAACGTGAAGCGGTTAGGCAACACGTCGGCGAAATGCTGCGCGTTATTACCCAGCCGTCAAAAAACCTGTGGGCATTTCCAGTAGTCTTGGTGGTACACCTGTGTACTTATATTTAGGCGCACGTTAAAGAACCCCAGGTAGCCGAAATTTCCGGAGTCCTGCACTACGGCGTGCCTCATCATCAGAAAGTGCTTTTGGCACGTAAATCCCCATAATTTTATTTTTTTTAGATTTGTAGTCTTGTGGAAGAAAAAGGACGAAACCTTACGTTTCTCTGTCGATTACCGTCCACTTAACACGATCACGAAGAACGTATACCTCTGCTCACGGAAAGACGATGCATTGGATCGTCTCTGCAACGCTAAATATTTCTCGTCGAGATATCTTCCATTTGGCTACTGGCAAATAGATGTCGACGAGACAGATCGCGAAAACACCACCTTTAACACGCCAGGTGGCCTCTACGGGTTCAACGTCATGCCATTCGGACTGTGCTCGGTGCCTGCAATATTCCAGCGCGTTATGGACACGGTGTGAGCAGGGTTGAAGTGGCAGACCTGTCTTCTTTACTTGAATTAGGCCGCCGTCTTCGACGAAATTTTAGACGATCACCTTAGGCAGCTTGAGACCGTACTAGAGACCATCAATTCATCAGGGCTCACTCTGAAGGCGGGAAAGTGCCACTACGCCTACGAGGAGCTTGCGTTCCTAGGCCACGTCATCAGCAAATTCGGAGTTGGCCACGACGTGCTGAAGATAGCTGCCATCGCAAAGTTCCCGCTTGGCATTGACAAAAAGGCACAGTGAAGGTTCCTCGGCATGTACGATTACTACAGGTTATTTGTCCAGGACTTTTCACGCATCGCTGAGCCGCTGACACATCTAACAATGTGTGACATCGAGTTCAAATGAGGAACACCGTAGGCCGACGCATTTGAAGAACGCAAACGACGCATGCAGTCGCCACCGGTACTTGCGCACTTCGAGGAGGACGCTGATGCCGAAATCCACATTAACGCCAGTAGTCTAGGCCTCGGTGCCGCCCTAGTCCAGAGGAAAGACGGACTTGAACAGGTGATAGCTTGCGCTAGCGGGTCTCTGTCAAAAGCGGAAGGAAATTATTCTACGATCGAAAAGGAATGCCTCACCATCGTTTGGGTTACAGCAAAATTTAACCCTTACCTATATGGCTGGCCGTTCAAAGTCGTCAGTGACCATCACGCGTTTATTGGCTTGCGAATTTAAAGGATCATTCAGGACGCCTGGTGCGGTGGAGCCTCAGGCTCCAAGAATACGACATCACTGCATCCTAGAAGTCCGGACAAGAACACTCTGATGCCGATTGCCTGTCACGTGCCCCCATTGACCTGTCGCCGCAAGATCACGAGGATGACGACGCCTTCCTTGGAATTGTAGTTGCGGAAGACTTCGCTGAACAGCAACGAGCCGACCCGGAACTAAGAAGCCTCGACTAGTATTTGGAAGGGTAGACCGACGTTGTGACAAGGGGATTTAAGTGATCATTGTCTTAGGTCTCGCTTCAAAACAACCTACAAATTAAGAAGAACGTCTCACTAGTCCGCGCCCATTGTCTTCTTGTTGTTCCCTCAGCGCTGCGTCCAGAAGTACTGCACGCGCTGCATTACCATCTGACCACTGTGCAGCTCGGATTCTCCCGGACGCTATTGAGGATACAGGAAAGGTATCCCACTTAAAAAACACAACAGGAAAATGGCCTGCCGTATTTCGGGATGTTGTTCCTGTCGTCCTTCTGGCTGTCGTTCTGTCGTCTGTAGAGTGACGTTATTTAGTCGAAAGTTCTGTAGTTCTTGATCAATATAATTAAAAATTGATAGAGACCTCTCTAAGGCGATGTGAATTAATTAGTACAAAAAAGAAAAATATAAAAGTAAAAAAGAAAGAAATTGCCCCGTCTGGGTTTCGAACTTGCGACCTGAGGATCCGAGCCCGGCACCTTACCAACGAACCACTCCAAACTTTTTTTTTTCTGTAATACATGGAAAACAAAACTGAAGGTGTATTACAAAGTGGACACAATTACACACCTAAAATTAAGGCAATCACACACATGCATGCAACAAGTGAATCCAGTCTGGCGGAGGTTCCTGCGCAGCGTACACACTTCTTACATAACCAGCACTTTCGCGAAAGAACGATTTTGTAGATCGCGGGCTTTCGGCAAGGCGATCCCACAGTATGCTTCTCCTTAGGCTGTATAAACCAAGTGCTATGAACATGTCATAGGGAGGACCACCCGTAACCTTAAGCGGTAGAAACCTAATTGAATATGCCTATGTCAACAGTAAGAATCTCTGTTTGCGTTGATGTTTTGATTTGCATGTTAAGAGCCAAGATGCGCTTTCACTGCACCGCGTCAACTACCGCATCTTTAGAAAAGCAAAGTGTTGTTACCAGCGACAGGTACATATTGGAGTGCTAGAACATCGATTTTGTTCTACGATATCCGTATTAAATAAGAAAGTCAGAAAAACACAGATAACCGAGGACACTGGTAGGGTTGTTATTGCTAATTTCCACAGTTGTCCCTCGCACTTTACAGTTTTTATCGCGCATATATTTCGTTTGTTCAATGCGAAATAGCTACATAAACATTCGTCGATGAGTATTGATTCTGACAGCATACTGGCTTCTCACGGCAGCGTGCACCAATATAATGACACCCGAGCGAAACCGCTTTTCACGCAACTTTGTGGAACAACGCAAAAGCTTGTGCAATATTTCTGGCAAATTACCTAATAAGTCAGTGTAACGGCACATTTAAGTCCCCAGGCCTGTGTGCCACATCTTACCAAATAAAACAAAACCGATACGCAGCCATTCCCAAAGATGGTATGATTTTGATCAACGGCCGATTTTGAGGAGGCCGGTAGGGCGTTGTTGGTGCCTCGTCTTCACGGCACAATTATATCACTTGGCCACGTCGACTTTAATACTGGTGGCAGTGCTGTCAGCATTGCCGGCTTCAGAGATGCGCGATTGAATACCGCGGAAGAGAAAAGTACAGTGCACACCTTCGATGCGAAAGTGACATACAATTTTAAAGCGTCGCGACGGAAAGCGCTTCTGTCGCGGCGTCAGAGGTTATGTCGCTCCGATAGAAAGTGGCACATTTCTAACGCCACGACAGGAAATGTGTAGTCCCGACAGAGAGTTCCTGTTGCGACATCAGAATCGCTGTTGCGATAGAAAGTTGTTGCGAGTTCATGAGCTCTTGTTGTCGCGACAGAACGTTTCTGTTGCGACATCAGAATTCCTGTCGTAACGTCGTAAATGTCTGCCGCAACTACAGAAACATCAGGAACTTCTGGCGTACAACAGCAATTTCTGTAGTCGCCACAGAAATTTCTGCAGTTGCGACAGGAATTGCTGTTGTCTTTTTCAACTGGGATTACTGGCCACCCCTGATCGCCGACGTTGCTCGTTACGTCAAAACAGGCCGAGACTCTCAGCGAAGAAAGACACCACCGACAAGGCCTGCGGGCATAGTATATAAAGAGGCGGTAACATATGTTCCAAATTCTTTTTTAGCTGATGACACAAGTATCATTGACTACTCGTCATTTGCACTGGACAATTTTGATTCTCAAAGTTATATCAATACCATGTGGCAATCGTTCAAGCATGTTATTTTCCATTGTATTAGCAAATTTGTGCCGGATCGTAAAAGAAAGAAAACTAAACGGAACCCTTGAATCAACAGGGACATCATCCAACTAAAACGTCGAATAAGCCGCCAGAGACGGAAAGTAACAAAAGACCATGCAAAAATACCTGAGTTGTCTGCACAACTGCGTTCTATGATCACTGAAGCCAAAAGTAAATATTACAAAGAAACATTGACAGATTTCAGGAGGTCGTCTCCCGATAAATTTTGGCGTCACATGTCAAAAAAGGACAACGAGTCGCATAGCATTGTAGTTGATAACAATGTAGTTACGGATCCTGCAGTGATTGCTTCTTCTTACAAAGAGATCTTCCAGTCTGTGTTTTCTACTCCATCACAATCCAGCACTGAATCCATCCTCTCCCCATCGCTTCGCTCGGAAGAGATGCCAGACGTTGAAGTCTAATATGAGGGAATTGTAGTTCTTCTACCAAACATTGACGTCAAAAAATTGGTAGGCCCCGATGACATACCCAACGCATTTCTGCGCAGGTATGCGGAATTGGTTGCGCAATACTTAAAAATTATGTTTGACGCATCACTTGCGGAAGGCCGAGTCCCTGACGACTGGTTTATGGCAAAGGTTATACCTGTGCACAAATCATTAGATAGACAGCTAATTCAAAAAATTATCGTCCAGTATCGCTGACCTGCGTTTATTGCAAACTCCTAGAACATGTTGTAGCCAAGTCAATTTACACGTACATCGAAAATGCGAACTCATTCTTTCCCAAGCAACACGGATTCTGACCGCGCCTTTCCACAACAACGCAGATTCTTGGAACAATCCATGACTTTGCCAGCGCATTAAACAATAAAAAACAGATAGATGCCATCTGTCTTGATCTGTCGAAAGCATTCGACAGAGTGGTACATGCAGAATTGATTGTGAAACTGACTAATATGGGAATAAACGCGAAAATAGTACTATGGATAACCGCGTACCTCCGGGGCAGAACCCAATACGTAGAAGTGGAACACAATAAATCAAAGCCGTTGAACGTAATGTCTGGTGTCCCACAGGGGTCTGCCTTAGGTCCTGTACTATATTTAGTATATATTGTCACGTGGTAGTGACGGCAAAGAACACAGTAGCAGTACTGTGAAAGACAAAACTAGCTTTTATTGGGCGAACCTGTGCCCACAAAACAGGCTACACTTAAAGCACAACGATAGCGGCGAACACAGTCGGCGATCGTCGAAAATCTGATCAGCGGGTCAAGCTCGTCGGCTTTTATACAGAATCGTCGAATGTTCCAGACTAATCATTGGGACCCGCGTGCCTTCCACAAAGTTCTACACCATTCGCGTCAGGCGAATAAATCAGATAACACAAGGTTCGGCGACAACAGACTGCGGATAGAAGCATCGATAACTTTCCAGAAACTTCGGATACATGCAAGCGCGTCCCGCGCTGTGCGATAAGATTTGTTAAACGGCGAAACGTGGTGGCCCGATAAATATAAGTACACGTGTCAATACCCCCCTCTTAAAAAAACATCGTCCCGATGCTACAAATATAAGAGCGAAACACAAAAGGACACTTATTAAACATAATTAACAAAACAACGAAAAGAAAGCAAGTCCAAAGGTCAGTTACGCGAAGTCCCAAAGTTCGTCAACGCTGGTGGTACGGCTTGAGTCGCACAACGTGGACAATTTCAGGTCGTGAGCGGCGTCGCTGTGACAGCGAAATGCCGTCTGGCACGACCACATAGTCCAGTGCGCCAATACGTCGGATGATCTTGTACGGTCCGAAATAGCGACGCAAGAGCTTCTCGCTCAGTCCTCGTCGGCGTATAGGGGTGCAAACCCAAACACGGTCACCGGGCTGGTACTCGACAAAGCGTCGTCGGAGGTTGTAGTGTCGGCTGTCGGTCCTCTGCTTGTTCTTGATCCGCAGGCGGGCGAGCTGTCGGGCTTCTTCGGCGCGCTGGAGATAGCTAGCGACGTCAAGATTTTCCTCGTCAGTGACGTGCGGCAGCATGGCGTCGAGCGTCGTCGTCGTATTCCTGCCGTAAACCAGCTTAAACGGCGTGATCTGTGTTGTTTCTTGCACCGCCGTGTTGTAAGCGAATGTTACGTACGGCAGGACGGCATCCCAGGTCTTGTGTTCGACGTCGACGTACATTGCTAGCATGTCGGCGAGGGTTTTGTTCAGGCGCTCCGTGAGACCATTCGTCTGCGGATGGTAGGCAGTTGTCCTCCTGTGACTTGTCTGGCTGTACTGCAGAATGGCTTGGGTGAGCTCTGCTGTAAAAGCCGTTCCTCTGTCGGTGATGAGGATTTCTGGGGCACCATGTCGCAGCAGGATGTTCTCGACGAAAAATTTCGCCACTTCGGCTGCGCTGCCTTTCGGTAGAGCTTTAGTTTCAGCAAAGCGGGTGAGATAGTCCGTCGCCACGACGATCCACTTATTCCCGGATGTTGACGTCGGAAACGGCCCCAACAAATCCATCCCAATCTGCTGGAATGGTCGGCGAGGAGCTTCGATCGGCTGTAGTAATCCTGCTGGCCTTGTCGGTGGTGTCTTGCGCCGCTGACAGTCTCGGCATGTCTTGACGTAACGGGCGACGTCGGCGGTCAGACGCGGCCAGTAATACCTTTCCTGTATCCTCGACAGCGTCCGGGAGAATCCGAGGTGCCCAGCGGTTGGGTCGTCGTGTAGGGCGCGCAGTACTTCTGGACGCAGCGCTGACGGCACAACAAGAAGGTAGCTGGCGCGGACTGGTGAGAAGTTCTTCTTCACGAGCAGGTTGTTTTGTAGCGTGAACAAAGACAACCCGCGCTTAAATGCCCTAGGGACAACGTCGGTGTTCTCTTCCAAGTATTCGACGAGGCCTTTTAACTCCGGGTCTGCTCGCTGCTGTTTAGTGAAGTCTTCCGCGCTTATTATTCCAAGGAAGGCGTCGTCGTCCTCGTCGTCTTGCGGCGGGGGATCGATGGGGGCACGTGATAAGCAGTCGGCGTCGGAGTGTTTTCTTCCGGACTTGTATATTACCGTGACGTCATATTCTTGTAGTCTGAGGCTCCACCGGGCCAGCCGTCCTGAAGGGTCCCTTAAGTTAGCTAACCAACACAACGCGTGATGGTCGCTGACGACTTTGAATGGCCTGCCATAGAGGTAAGGGCGGAATTTTGCTGTAGCCCAAATGATGGCGAGGCATTCCTTTTCAGTCGTAGAATAATTGCCTTCCGCTTTTGACAACGACCGGCTAGCGTAAGCTATCACGTGTTCATGACCATCTTTTCTCTGGACTAGCCCGGCACCGAGGCCTAGGCTACTGGCGTCAGTGTGGATTTCGGTATCGGCGTGCTCGTCGAAGTGCGCAAGTACGGGCGGCGACTGCATGCGTCGTTTGAGTTCTTGAAATACGTCGGCCTGCGGCGTTTCCCACTTGAACTCGACGTCACATTTAGTTAGCTGTGTCAGTGGCTCAGCGATACGTGCAAAGTCCTTGACAAAGCGCCTATAGTAGGCACACATGCCAAGGAATCTGCGCACTGCCTTCTTGTCGATTGGCTGCGGGAACTTTGCGATGGCAGCTGTCTTTTGCGGGTCAGGGCGTACTCCAGATTTGCTGATGACGTGGCCTAGGAATAGAAGCTCATCGTAAGCGAAGCGACACTTTTCCGGCTTCAGAGTGAGCCCTGATGACTTGATGGCCTCTAATACCGTCGCAAGCCGCTTAAGGTGATCGTCGAAAATTCCGGCGAAGACAACGACGTCATCCAAGTAAACAAGACATGTCTGCCACTTCAATCCTGCTAACACCATGTCCATCACGCGCTGGAACGTTGCAGGCGCCGAGCACAGTCCAAATGGCATAACCTTGAATTCATAGAGGCCGTCTGGCGTGATGAAGGCGGTCTTTTCGCGATCCCTTTCGTCGACTTCTATTTGCCAGTAGCCAGACTTGAGATCCATCGATGAGAAGTATTTAGCATTGCAGAGCCGATCCAATGCGTCGTCTATCCTTGGGAGGGGGTATACGTCTTTCTTCGTGATTTTGTTCAGTCGACGATAATCGACGCAGAAACGTAGGGGTCCGTCCTTTTTCTTCACCAGGACAACAGGGGACGCCCACGGGCTTTTCGACGGCTGGATGATGTCGTCGCGCAGCATTTCGTCGACTTGTTGTCGTATAGCTTCGCGTTCTCGCGTCGAAACTCGGTAAGGGCTCTGGCGTAGTGGTCGAGCGCACTCTTCGGTTATTATGCGATGCTTTGCGACTGGTGTTTGTCGAATCCTCGATGACGTCGAAAAGCAGTCTTTGTATCGTCGAAGCAGACTTCTGAGCTGTTGCTGCTTAATCACGGGGAGACTTGGATTTATGTCGAAGTCTGGCTCGGGAACCACGGTCGTCGGGGTAGATGCAACAGAATCCGAGAGGACAAAGGCATCGCTGGTTTCCTGAATTTCCTCGATGTATGCGATCGTCGTGCCCTTGTTGATGTGCTTGAACTCCTGGCTGAAGTTTGTCAGCAACACTTTCGTGTTTCCTCCGTGCAGTCGAGCGATCCCTCTTGCGACGCAAATTTCACGGTCGAGCAGCAAACGTTGGTCGCCTTCGATGACGCCTTCTACGTCAGTGGGTGTTTCGGTGCCGACCGAAATAACAATGCTGGAGCGAGGCGGGATGCTCACTTGATCTTCGAGCACACTTAAGGCGTGGTGACTACGAGGGCTCTCCGGCGGTATCGCTTGATCTTCCGACAGCGTTATTGACTTCGACTTCAGGTCGATGATTGCGCCGTGTTGGTTCAGGAAGTCCATGCCTAGAATGACGTCTCGTGAACACTGTTGCAGGATAACGAAGGTGGCAGGGTAAGTCCGGTCATGAATGGTAATTCATGCCGTGCAGATTCCACTCGGCGTGATGAGGTGTCCTCCAGCGGTCCGAATTACCGGGCCTTCCCATGCAGTCTTAACTTTCTTCAATTGGGCTGCGATGGGTCCACTCATCACGGAGTAATCGGCTCCTGTGTTTACTAAGGCGGTAACTGCGTGGCCGTCGAGAAGCACGTCGAGGTCGGTGGTTCTTTGTCTTGCGTTACAGTTAGGCCTCAGCGTCGGATCACGGCTGCGTCGAGTTGACCTGTGGTTGGTACGTGGCGTCGTCAAGTGGTCTTTCGTCGGCGTGTTCTTTCCTGCCAGACTTCGTCGGGACGGCGGTGTGACGTCGTCTTTTCGGCGTCTTCGTCGGCGGCGGAGGATCTTCGTCACTTCGACGAACAGCAACCGCACCTCCATCGGTTGCTGCTTTTAGTTTTCCGGATATGGGCTGACGGACCGACCCCGGGCTGGGCCAGTGTATGGTCGGCGCTGTGGCGACAGGTAGCGGCCTGGTGACGGCGAACGGGACGGTCGTCGAGGGCTCCACTGAGTAGCGGCGAGGTAGTCGGCGATGTCACGAGGGCGTTGACCTTCCCGAGGGCGCGGTGCGTCGACGGCGAACCCTCGCAATCCCAGGTCGCGGTATGGGCATCGGCGGTACACATGGCCGGCTTCCCCGCAGTGGTAGCAGAGCGGGCGGTGGTCAGGAGCGCGCCAAACGTCTGTCTTCCTTGGGTAGCTGCGCTGCGCGACGGGTGGGCGTGCTGGCGGCGGCGGCGGTGGTCGACGGAACTGCGGCGTTACAGGGCCCTGGCGCGGTCGTGAAGGGGGACCTTGACGGCGGGCGACGGCGGCGTAGGTCATTGCTTTTGGCTGAGGTTGCGGTGATCGTGGTTGCTCCTCAGGCACTCCAAGCGATCGCTGAACCTCTTCTTTGACGATTTCAGTGATTGGATCCACTTGGGACTGCGACCTTGGGTAGAACTTCTGCAGCTCCTCCCGTACGACCGCTCTGATAGCCTCTCGTAGATCGTCGGTAGCCAGTGATTGAACCCCGGCGTAGGTTGTAGAGTTCGTGCGGCGATCGAATTGCCGGTTTCGCATCTCGAGTGTCTTCTCGATGCTGGTGGCCTCGCGAAGAAACTCGTCGACGGTCTTCGGTGGGCTTCGTACCATTCCGGCAAAAAGTTCCTCTTTCACACCACGCATGAGTAGGCGAACTTTCTTCTCCTCGGGCATTTCGGGGTCAGCGTGACGGAATAGACATCTCATTTCCTCCGTGAAGATCGCGGTTGTCTCATTAGGTAGCTGCACCCGGGATTCTAATAGCGCTTGGGCTCGTTCTCGGCGTACGACGTTTGCGAATGTCTGCAGGAAGCCGCTTCGGAACAGGTCCCAGGTCGTCAAGGTGGCTTCGCGGTTCTCGAACCACGTCCTGGCAGCGTCTTCCAATGCGAAGAAGACATATCGCAGTTTGTCGTCATTGTTCCAGCTATTAAACGTAGCGACCCTCTCATATGTTTCCAGCCAGCTTTTCGGGTCCTCAAATGTGGAACCGCGGAACGTCGGTGGTTCCCAGGGCTGCTGCAGCACGATGGGGGACGCTGGGGCTGCCATTGGGGTTGCTTTGGCCACAATCTTCTTGGTCTTCTCAAGTAGAAGTCCGTGCTCCGGGGGTAGCTGTTGAAGACGGCGGCTTGCTCGATGGTCCGGGACTACGTTGGTGTCCTTTTTGCAGTCCGGGCTTGGATCACGGCTTGTCGGGGGCGTCCGGTACATGAACAAAAAGCACCTCCACCAGATGTCACGTGGTAGTGACGCCAAAGAACACAGTAGCAGTACTGTGAAAGACAAAACTAGCTTTTATTGGGCGAACCTGTGCCCACAAAACAGGCTAAACTTAAAGCACAACGATAGCGGCGAACACAGTCGGCGATCGTCGAAAATCTGATCAGCGGGTCAAGCGCGTCGGCTTTTATACAGAATCGTCGAATGTTCCAGACCAATCATTGGGACCCGCGTGCCTTCCACAAAGTTCTACACCATTCGCGTCAGGCGAATAAATCAGATAACACAAGGTTCGGCGACAACAGACTGCGGATAGAAGCATCGATAACTTTCCAGAAACTTCGGATACATGCAAGCGCGTCCCGCGCTGTGCTATAAGATTTGTTAAACGGCGAAACGTGGTGGCCCGATAAATATAAGTACACGTGTCAATATTATTGACATTTCCTCTGCAATTGACGAAGGAAGCATGGTGCGACTTTTCGCCGATGATTGCTTACTATACAATGAAATTAATAGCACTGAAGATCAGAAATAGCTCAGTGACGCTCTTAGGGCTATAGAAAAATGGTGTGACAAATGAAAAATGAAAATAAATGAGAGTAAAACTGTGGTATTGCGCATACGGAACAAAATTAATCATTTTTTTACTTTAAATACACAGTGAATGCTTCGGTGCTTTCCACGGTTGATGTGCTGAAATAGTTAGGCATACATATATCTGCGAATTTAAGCTGGTCGAACCATGTTACCAAAATGCGGAAAAGAAGCTTTGGTTTTTGCGACGGAAATTGCAGCTAGCCTCACAGTCAGCAAAACTAAGAGCTCATTTACCGTACGTTCGACCCACGTTAGAATATGCCAGCATAATCTGGGACCCTTATCAGTCAGGGTTGATTGAGAGACTGGATAGAGTTCAACGTCGAGCAGCAAAGTTTATTCTATTGCGCTATTCTCGCACAGATTCAGTCTCCGAAATGCTCGGTTTGCTGAACTTGCCTACGCTCGCTGAGCGCAGGCGCATAGCTAGGTTAAAGTTCTTTTTTCTTCTCACAAGAAACACATTCAACGTCAATAGCGAGCAGTATTTGAAAGCAAGACAAGGTAGAACACTACGGAAAAGCAAATATAATACTTTTCAAATATCTCAGATGCACATTAACGCTTACGCATTTTCGTTCTTCCCAAGAACCATTAAAGAATGGAATGAATTACCGGTGTTAACGCGAGAAAGCATCAGAGCGGAAGAATTTGAGAAAAACTTAAAGCAACATTGAAAGATGTACGCACGCATACTTGCTCACTCTTTTCTTTTTTCTCTTTTCCTTGAGGGGGGGGGAGTGTGTAACCTCTTTTATTAATACTGCATTTATAGTCATATTGATCTGAGTATCTGCAGAATATTTTGCTTCTGTATCTTCTTTGTTCGCTTATGTTCAGCTAATAAAACAATATTCATATACTGCCTTAGTCTTGTACTGTACTAATTCCCAAAATACTGCTATTGACTTGTTTTGTTTTTGTGCTATATGTATCATTGTAATACCATGTATTGTAATACCATGTAATTTTTGAAGTACTGCTTTCACCCACCCTTTAACGGCCGACAGGCCAACAGTATGAGTAAATGAATAAATATGTACACCCTTCAGCGGAAGTATACACACCAAACACACCACACACCAAGGAATTGTAAGGGAAAGTGGACGTGGAGGAGCCCAAATGACGAGACTAGAAATGAAATAGACTTTATACTCTGCGCTAACCCTGGCATCATACAAAATGTGCACGTGCTCGGCAAGGTGTGCTGCAGTGACCATAGGATGGTAAGAACTCATATTAGCATAGACTTGAGGAAGGAGTGGAAGAAACTGGTACATAAGAAGCCGATCAATGAGTTAGCGGTAAGAGGGAAAATACAAGAATTCCGGAACAAGCTACAGAACAGGTAGTCGGCTTTAACTCAGGCACAGTACCTTGTTGCTGAAACAATGAACGACAATCTGATGTGCGTAATTAAGGAGTGTACGATGGAAGTTGGTGGTAACTCCGTTAGACAGGATACCAGTAAGCTGTCGCAGGAGACAAAAGATCTGATCAAGAAACGCCAATGTAGGAAAACCTCTAATCATACATCTAGACTAGAACTGGTAGAACTTTCTAAGTTAATCAACAAGCGTAAGACAGCTGACAGAAGGAAGCATATTATGGATAGAATTGAACATGCCCTCAGGAACGAAGGAAGCCTAAAAGCAGTGAATAAGAAACCGGGAATAGGCAAGAATCAGATGTATGCGTTAAGACACAACGCCGGCAATCTCATTACTAATATGGATGACATAGTTCAAGTGGCTGAGGAGTTCGATAGAGATTTATACTGTACCAGCGACACCCATGACAATAATGGAAGTTAGAATAGTCTAGAGGAATTTGAAATCCCACAAGTAACACCGGATGAAGTAAATAAAGCTTTGCAACGTATGCTTATGGGGAAGGTAGCTGGGGAGCATCTGGTAACAGCAGATTTGTTGAAGTATGGTGGGCAGATTGTTCTAGAAAAACTGGCCACCCTGTATACGCAATGCCTAATGACTTCGAGCGTGCAGGAATCTTGGAAGGACGCTAACATAATCCTAATTCATAGGAAAGGGGACGCCAAAGACTTGAAAAATTATAGACTGATCAGCTTACTGTCCGCTTCCTAAAAACTTTTTACTAAGGTAATCGCAAATAGAATCAGAAACACCTTAGACTTTTGTAAACCAAAGGACCAGGCAGGATTCCGTAAAAGATACTCAAGAATAGACCATATTCACATTATCAATCAGGTGATAGAGAAATGTGCGGAATATAAGCAACCCTTTATATAGCTTTCATTCATTATGAGATAGCGTTTCATTGAGTCGTACCCTCAGCAGTCATAGAGGCATTACGTAATCAGGGTGTAGACGACCGTATGTAAATGTACTGAAAGATATCTGAAGCGGCTCCACAGCAACCGTAGTCCTCCATAAAGAAAGCAACAAAATCCCAATAAAGAAAGGCGTCAGACAGGAAGATACGATCTAGCCAATGCTATTCATAGCGTGTTTATAGAACGTATTCACAGACCTGGAGTGGGAAGAATTGGGGATAAAAGTTGATGGAGAATACCTTAGAAACTTCAGATTCGCTGATGATACTGCCTTGCTTAGTAACTCAGGGGACCAATTGCAAGGCATGCTCACTGACCTGGAGAGCCAAAGCAGAATAGTGGGTCTATAGATTAAAACTAAAACTAAAGTAACGCTTAACAGTCTCGGAAGAGAAGAGCAGTTTACGTTATGTAGCGAGACACTGGAAGTGGTAAAGCAATACATTTGTTTATGGCAGGTAGTGACTGCGGATCCGGATCATGAGACGGAAATAATCAGAAGAATGAGAATGGGCTGGGGTGCGCTTGGCAGGCATTCTGAGATCATGAACAGCAGGCTGCCACTAACCCTCAAGAGAAAAGTGTATAACAGCTGTGTCTTACGAGTATTCGCCTACGGGGCAGAAACCTGGAGGCTTACGAAAAAGGTTCTACTTCAATTGAGGACGACGCAACGAGCTATGGAAGAAAGATTGATGGTGTTACATTAGGGGATAGGAAAAGAGCAGATTGGGTGAGGGAACAAACGCGAGTTAAGGGCACCTTAGTTGAAATCAAGAAAAAGAATTGGGCATGGGCAGGACGTGTAAGGAGGAGGGAAGATAACTGATGGTCATTAAGGGTTACGAACTGGATTGTAAGGGAAGCGAAGCGTAGCAGGGTGTGGCAGAAAGTTAGCTGTGCACTTGAGATTAAGAAATTTGCAGGGAAGACATGGCCAGAATATTTACATGACCGGGGTAGTAGGAGAAGTATGGGAGAGGCCTTTGCCCTGCAGTGGGCTTAAGCAGCCTTATGATGATGATGATGACCTTGTGTATTGTACGACCTTCCACGTACAAGTTTCCTATAAGTTTCCAGAAATTTGTTATTTTGCTATAGAAGATGCAGTCTGAGAACTCCAAATGTAGCTCTTCATAAAAACTTCGGAAAGAAAAGGGCATTCTTGACAGCGTGGTGGTCAAAAAAAAATTGAAGACTCTCCACTCATGCATATCTACTCTTTGTTTTATTCACGTGTTTTTTAAGCGTTTTTAGGATGCCAGATACAAAATTCATTTGCTAGGACGACATTGCTGAAGCATTTGGTCACGCATTTGAAATATTGTTGCCTAAAAGGAAGCCCAGTATTCGTATAAGACTGCAGTGGCTACTAACTGACCCTATTCTGTAAATAATTGTTTGCACTCTTTTGTGTATATTTGGTAGTCGTCTTTTCTGGATGTTTTGTCTCTTCTCTTTTCGTATTCGTCCTTGCACACTTGCGGCACGTTCTCCTTGTGGTCATCATCCACATATAGCATATAACTTGGGCGACCTGAAAGACAATTCGTATTTGTTTGGGCTTACAAAAGACTGATATTTATTATGCCAATAGGTATAACACTAATCTCGGAACACACCGCGCAGTTTTGGTTATATTTATAAATGCAATTTTGAAACCTGCAGTAGCATCAGAGAGCGATGTTTGGGCAGAGATATTTCATCTATCATTTCCAAATGGCTCTGCAAATTGCCGTTCGTTTTTTGCGGCACGGCTACAGTTTGATTACACCAACTCCTTATTAGAGTCAATATTAGGGTGGTTACATTACCTCATTGTTAGAACTGACGGCCGCACTTATTTAGGAGTGTTTGCAACAGGCTGTCTATCAGAGAAGTTTTTTTGGCTTAGTTTTACAATTCAGTACCAAGTTTCTTGCTACGTTTATTTTCCACCATTGAACGACATCTATCAAGCGTCATTTGTAGGTGTAGCTGACGGGCACAGGACACGAAGAAATATGAAAAATGTTTGGCACTCGGCTTGCGGTAATTTAGGAACCAAGACAGTTGTATCTCACACACGATGTAAAAAACATAAAATTTGCACTAATGACTCCTATGTGACAACAGCTGTCTGAAGAAATTTCAAACAAAACATTGGGTACCATGGATTGAAGCCCATTTCCACATTTATGCATAGTGTCTTTTTCTTAATACTAAAAGCACTTCCGCAAAATACGTTTTGCATTTAGAGTAATATGCTTGTTCTCGATGTATTTTGCAGATTTAAATTAAAGATGAACTTTTGTTGGGGCAGTTATGTGTGCCGTCATTTAATGCTTAGGCAACTTCACCAACTTTCATCTATCGATGCCATTCACGCCAACACGCGTAGCTTCATGTCGCTATTGAAGAAAGCCCTTTCAAGGCATTTTTTTATCATTTGTTGTGTACTGTTTGGTGTGTTCCACTCTTCAGCGTCAAAACATATTCCTTTTTAATGTATCTGGTTCTGGTGCAATCTAGCCTACGTCATATACATTCAGACACCTTATTCTGAATTATTCAGACACACCACGCGAAGACGTCGTGGCAGAGGATATAAATAACAGGGCGTGTCAAGATAAAAGCGGTAAAGTGGCAGTAGATGCCTTGGTATATGACGCCGTGGTCTAGACCTGACTGGTTGGCAATCAATTTTAAAAAAAAGGCACAATAGTGCATTGAGCACCGCAAAAGAGGACGAACGAACTCTAGCGCTGAGTTCTAACTGAGAGTTTATGGAAAACGGCATCTACATGTATTTTAGCTATCCTAGATTGCGCCAAAAGGCGTGGCAATATGGCGTGGCAATGCATTCCTTTATTTAAAATTACAATAATGTTTTCACTCATAGTTATGAAGATGGAACTACTTATTATTTTGTAGCTAGATTTCAGGTAAGTGTTTTATTTCCACCCCAAGCTACTCGGCTCGTTAAAGATGATCACCACGTTTACAGACTTACCGGTGAAGTGAAGCAGGAATGGTTTACGATGGGAATATTACGCACGCATTCTGCCCACTGCTACTAAAAGATCTTTCTTAAGAATTCTTACTTACTAAGGCAGGCATAAAGACCTGTTCCACCTGAAATATAAATGAAGTGATGTTCCTTTAATGTGCATTATTATTAAGGGTATCTTCTATTACAAAGTTGGATTCATAGAAACAAGAACACTTGCCCTGAGTCCCTTACATACAAATATATATATATATATATATATATATATATATATATATATATATATATATATATATTTATATATATATATATGCGTGTGTGTGTGTGTGTGTGTGTGTGTGTGTGTGTGTGTGTGTGTGTGTGTGTGTGTGTGTGTGTGTACATATATATGTGTCTGCTTGTGTTTCTTTTTTGGGGTACCAGGTTTCACCGCCCACCACATGTTATCGCAGAGCGCAGGACGCGCACGCATGAATTGGAAGTTTATGGAGTGTTATGGATGCTTCTATTTGCAGTCTGTCACCGAACCTTGCGCAACCTGATTGCATGTACGCGCGACGCGAATAGCGTAGAACTTTGTTGAAGACACGCGGGTCCCAGCGATTACTCTGAAATAGTCGACGACTGATGTATAAATGCCGACGTGCTTGACCGACTGATCAGATTTTTGACGATCGCCAGTTGTGCTGGCCGCTATCGTTGTGATTTAAGTGTAGCCTGTTTTTGTGGGCACAGGTCCGCCGAATAAAAGTTAGTTTTATTTTTCACGGTATTTCTACTGTGTTATTTAATGTTGCTAACACGTGACATCTCGTGGAGGCGCTTTGCGTTCATGTACCGGACGACCCTACAAAGCCGTGACCCAAGCCCGAACGCGGAAGGCAACACCGACGTCACCAAGAACCAACAAGGTAGCCGCAGGCTGCCCGGAGCACGGATCTTGCTTGAGACCACCAGGAAGATCGTCACGCAGTCAACCCCAATGGCAACCCCAGCGTGCCTCGTCGTCCTGCAGGAGCCCAGGGAGGGTCCGACGTTCCGCCATTCAACATTGGAGGACCCAGAAACCTGGCTTGAGACTTATGAGAAGGTCGGTGCATTTAACAGCTGGAACAGGGACGACAAACTTCGACATGTCTTTTTCGCATTGGAAAATTCCGCCAGGACGTAGTTCGAGAATCCATAAGCCACCTTAACGACGTGGGACCTGTTTCAAAGCGGCTTCCTACAGACATTCACAAGCGTCGTACGCCGAGAACGAGCTTAAGCACTACTAGAAACCCGAGTGCAGCTGCCTAATGAGACCGCCGTGATCTCCACGGAGGATCTCCGCCTATTCCGCCCCGCCACCCCGGAAATGTCCGAGGAGAACAAAGTCCGCCTACTCATGCGTGGTGTAAAGTAAGAATTCTTCACCGGAATGGTACGAAGCCCTCCGAAGACCATCGATGAGTTACTTCGCGAGGCCACCAGCATCGAGGAGACACTGGAAATGCGGAACTGGCAATTCAACCGCCGCACGAACTCAGCAAACTACGCCGAAATTCAGTCATTGGACACCGACGACCTGAGCGAGACTATTCATGCGGTCGTGTGGGAGGAGCTACGAAAGCTGTTCGCTTCATCACAGCCTCAAGTCGCTTCGATTTCCGTCGTCGTACGCGGTGAGCTCCACCAATCACTAGGAGTAGCCCCTGAATCGCCGCAGAGTATACCGCCGTCGCGTTTCCCCTCCGAGCCCCCGACAAGGCCCAGTGACACCACAGTTCTGTCCTCCACCACCATCGCCACCAACACGCCAACCTATCGCCCCGCACAGTTTTCCACGGAAGACAGACGTCTGTCGCACTCCCGGCACCGCCCCATCGGTGACCACTGCAGAGAAGCGGGTCACGTCTACCAACGATGCCCGTACTGGGAGATTGGAATGCCATGGTTCGCCGTTAACTCGCCACCACCACAGCTTGGCGAACGACCTCGTGATATCGCCGGCTAACTTGCCGCTACTTATTGGAGCTCTCTACGACTATCCTGTTCGCGATCACCAGGCCACTACCTGTCGCCCAAGCGCCGTCCATAGACTGGCCCAGCCAGGGGCCGTTCTGCCAGACCATATCCGGAAAACTAAAAGCAGCAACCGATGCAGGTGGATTTGCTGTTCGCCAAACTGACGAAGATGACGAAGAGACTCCACGACATAACAACGACATGCCGCCATCCCAACGAACTGTGGAAGCAAAGAATACGCCGACAGAAGACGACCTGACGAAGCCATGTACCAGCCACAGGTCAACGTGACGCAGCCGTGATCAGACGCCAAGACATAACTTTAACGCAAGACAAAGAACCACCGGCCTTGACGTGCTTCTCAACGGCCACGCAGTCACCGTCTTAGTGAACACAGAGGCGGATTACTCCGTCATGAGTGGACACATCGCCACCCAGCTCAAATACGAACCGCTGGAGAACGCGTCAATAAGCCGACTGGCAACTGTACGACAAGCATTATCGTTCATGACCAGACTAACCCTGCCATCTTCGTTATCCCGCAACAGAGTTCACGCAACGTCAATCTCGGTTGGACTTCCTGAACCAACACGGCGCAATCATTCATCTTAAGTCAAAATCGATAACTCTGACGGAAAATCAAGCAATACCGCCGGAGAGCTCTCGTAGTCGCCACGCCTTGAGTATGCTCGAAGATCACGTGAGCATCCCGCTGCACTCCAGCATTATTAGGCAGTATTAGTTGGGCGTCCGCAACCATCCACGTACGCAGCGCGCGAGGTCGTATGTACCTAGCAAAGCAAGCACGCTTGAAACGGCTATAGATGGCCGGACGATAATGTTGACAAGGGGATTGCTGACTTTACGCGCAGGAGCCGGTAGTGTGCTAATCAGCGCCGCCATATGCCTGCTTCTGAAGCTGTGTAGCCAACATCAGCCGCCACGAAGTAAAACCGCAAGCCAGAGTCACATCTTCGGCAAGAGCCATGCAGAAAAATGCGCTCTCGTGGAGGCGCGAAAACACCCGAGAACGTCCCGCAGAGCTCGCAGAGCCTGCCGCGAACGCTGTGCAGCTTTAGAAAAGCTGCGGACGCACACAAGAGACTGTTTTGTTTCCTGGGTACTTCGCAAGCGCGATGTCGCCTCCGCGGGTTTCCTTCGCGTGCAGAAATGTTGCGGACTCCCAAATAAAACATTCAACTATTTCTGTCAGAACCGAAACACCCGCTGCCGTAGAAGGGGTAATCGAGGGTGAAGAACCTCCGGTAGTTGACCTTCAAATTTGATTCGCAAAAAGGATCGCTCGACGGCACGGAGGAAAAATGAAAACGTTGCTGACCAACATCAGCCAGAAGTTCAAGCACGTCAAAAAGGCACGACGATTGCGTACATCGACGAAATTCTGTAAATGAGCAATGCGTTTATCCTCTCGGATTATACCGCATCTACCCCAACAACCATCGTTCCCTAAGCAGACTTCGGCAGAAATCCATTTCTCCTCATGATTAAGCAGCAGCAGCTCAGAAGTCTGCTTAGACGATACAAAGATTGCATTTTCGACGTCATCCTGGATTCAACAAACACCAGTCGCAAAGCATCGCATAATGACCGTAGAGTGCACTCAACCACTTCGCTGGAGCCCTTACCGAGTTTGGACGCGAGAACGTGAAGCGATTAGGCAACACGTCGGCGAAATGCTGCGCGTTATTACCCAGCCGTCCAAAAACCTGTGGGCACCTCCTGAAGTCTTGGTGAAACACCCGTGTACTTATGTTTAGGTGCACGTTAAAGAACCCCAGGTGGTCGAAATTTCCGGAGTCCTCCACTAAGTTGTGCCTCATCATCAGAAAGTGCTTTTGGCACGTAAATCCCCATAACTTTTTTTCTTTAGTTTTCTAGTTTTGGTGAAGAAAAAGGACGAAACCTTACGTTTCTGTGTCGATTACCGTCCAATTAACACGATCACGAAGAACGTATACCTACGCTCACGGATAGACGACGCATTGGATCAGCTCTGCAACGCTAAATATTTCTCGTCGATATATCTTCCGTTTGGCTACTGGCAAATAGATGTCGACGAGAGAGATCGCTAAAACACCACCTTTATCACGCCAGATGGCCTCTACGAGTTCAAGGTCATGCCATTCGGACTGTGCTCGGTTCCTGCAATGTTCCAGCGCGTTATGGACACGGTGTTAGCAGAGTTGAAGTGGCAGACCTGTCTTCTTTACTTGAATTACGCCGCCGTCTTCGACGAAATTTTGGACGATCATCTTAGGCAGCTTGAGACAGTACTAGAGACCATCAATTCATCAGGGCTCACTCTGAAGGCGGGAAAGTGCCGCTACGCCTACGAGGAGCTTGCGTTCCTAGGTCACGTCATCAGCAAAGTCGGAGTTGGCCCCGACGTGCTGAAGACACCTGCCAACGCAAAGTTCCCGCTTGGCATTGAGAAGAAGGCACAGCGAAGATTCCTTGGTATGTACGCCTACTACAGGTTATTTGTCCAGGAATTTTCACGCATCGCTGAGCCGCTGACACATCTAACAATATGTGCCATCGAGTTCAAATAAGAAACACCGTAGACCGACGCATTTGAAGAACGCAAACGACGCATGCAGTCGCCACCTGTATTTGCGCACTTCGACGAGGACGCTGATACCGAAATCCACATTAACGCCAGTAGTCTAGGCCTCGGTGCCGCCCTAGTCCAGAGGAAAAACGGACAGGAACAGGTGATAGCTTGCGCTAGCGGGTCCCTGTCAAAAGCGGAAGGCAATTATTTTACGATCGAAAAGGAATGCCTCACCATCGTTTGGGTTACAGCAAAATTTAACCCTTACCTATATGGCAGGCCGTTCAAAGTCGTCAGTGACCATCACGCGTTGTGTTGGCTTGCGAATTTAAAGGATCATTCAGGACGCCTGGTGCGGTGGAGCCTCAGGCTCCAAGAATACGACATCACTGCATCCTACAAGTCCGGACAAGAACACTCTGATGCCGATTGCCTGTCACGTGCCCCCATTGACCCGGCTCCGCAAGATCACGAGGATGACAACGCCTTCCTTGGAATAATAGGTGCGGAAGGCTTCGCTGAACAGCAGCGAGCCGACCCGGAGCAAAGAACCCTCGACTAGTACTTGGAAGGGTAGACCGACGTTGTGACAAGGGGATTTAAGCGATGATTGTCTTAGTTCTCGCTTCAAAGCAACCTACAAATTAAGAACTTCTCAATAGTCGGCGCCCATTACCTTCTTGTTGTTCCCTCAGCGCCGCGTCCAGAAGTACTGCACGCGCTGCATTAGCATCCGATCACTGTGCAGCTCGGATTCTCCCGGACGCTATCGAAGATACAGGGAAGGTATCCCACTTAAAAAACACAACAGGAAATTTGTCTGTCGTATTTTGGGATGTTGTTCCTGTGGTCCTGTTGGCGGTCGCTCTGTCGTCTGTAGAGTGACGTCTTTTAGGTAAAAGTTTTGTAGTTTTTGATCAATATAAATAAAAATTGACAGAGACCTCTCTAAGGCGATGTAAATTATTTGTGCAAAAAAGAAAAATATAAAAGTAAAAAACAAAAAAAATTGCCCCGTCGGGGATTCGAACTTGCGACCTGAGGATCTGAGCCCGGCACCTTAGCAATGAACCACTCCAAACTATTTTTTTCTGTAATACATGGAAAACGAAACTGAAGGTGTATTACAAAGTGGACACAATTGTACACTTAAAACTCAGGCAAACACACACATGCATCCAACAAGTGCATCCAGTCTGGCGAAGGTTCCTGCGCAGCGTACACACTTCTTACATAACCGGCACTTTCGCCAAAGAACGATATTGTACCCCGCAGGGGCGTCTGCGTCAGCAGGCGTTGGGTGTGTTGCGACACCACGCACCCGAGCACACGAGGTTTGGACCCTCCCGCGTGTGGCCGTGCGCGGCTTAGCCGTGTCTGGGGAAAAGGGGATCCTGGAGGTTGAGCCGATGCTGGGTGTTTGGACCTTTAAGGCGCCCCGGCGGAGGCAACACACCTCTTCGGCTTCGGCTTCACATAGACGGCACCTCCAGACTGACCCACCTGGAGGAAATCGGCAGTCGCCTTTTCCTGTCTCTCTATTCCTACAACCGTCGTCTTTCCCTTACTTTCCACCTTTCCTGTCTCCTTCTCTCTTATATTTACTTCCATCTTCTTGGCGGCAAGGGTTAACCCTGTGTGGCTATCTAACCTTGGATACACCATATTTGGTTATAGTGGCGGCGTACGACTGGCGTCGTGCAGACTTCCATGCAAGCTCTGCCGCGTCCCCTTCGTTGGGCTCCATGGTGGGCGGTCGGCGCTGTTGCCGAATTTAGTATGCCTATCCATGGAAAATTCTTTTCCCCCACTTCCTGATCGCCCTCCTAAACGAGGGCGCACCGAAGTCTTTCAATTTTCGGGCAACCGAACATGTAACTTTCCTAGCTTTCACGTCGTCCACTCTCATCAATCTGGAAAGACGGTGAGAATGATCTCACCTTTTCTGGTATCGAAATCCCTGACTGAAGTCTTTGGACCGGGTTACAAAGCGTCGAAAATGGCAAGCGGCGATCTCCTACTGGAGCTTCGTGACGAGAAACAGCATGAAAAACTACCTAGTGTCCTTTGGCGATGTTCAGGTTACAGTTACCCCACACCGCACCATGAATACCACCCGCGGCGTCGTGTCCGATGCTGATTTGCTAGAGCTATCTGAAACTGAACTCCTGGAGGGCTGGAGTGATCAGAACGTCATCAGTGTCAAACGAATTAAGATGAGGCGGGACGGGAAAGAAATTCAGACAATACACCTAATACTCACTTTCGGCTCTAGTGTTCTGCCCGACACCATTGAGGCCGGGTACCTCAAGATTCGTGTTAGGCCATATGTGCCAAATCCCCTGAGATGCTTCAAGTGTCAAAGGTTCGGCCACAGCTCACAGAACTGTCGAGGCCGGATGACTTGTGCCAAGTGTAGTGAAAACGAACACTCCTCTGAAACATGCCAAAATTCCCCACGCTGTGCCAACTGTGATGGCGAGCATGCCGCGTACTCGCGGTCCTGCCCATCTTGGAAAGTAGAAAAAGAAATTGTGACCATCAAAGTAAAAGAAAATATCACTTTCAAAGAGGCACGCAGGCGGGTTTCATACCTACCCAAGAAAAGCTTTGCCGATGTGACGCGTCAGGAGGCAGCGACACAAAGGCTTCCAGCGGCTGTCCGACCCACAGCAAGTGAGTCGGCAGTTACGCCATCTGCCCCCGCGGCGGTTGCAGCTAGAGCTGCCCCGCCAACCGGGGAGAGGGGACCATCTACCCCAAAGGTGGGCACAGTCGAGGCTGCCTCAACCTCCCAGGTCCCTTCCAGCGCTGGCAACGGCTGGCGCAGCCAAATCCCCCAGGGAGCCCCATCGACCTCCGGGCTGGTGGGCGCAGGGGTCTTGCCCTCCAAGGCAGGGCACTCGCTGGTAAATTCTCGCTCGCAAGAGCACGTGTCCGGCGCCTCACAAGAGGCAATGGACACTACACCTATCCTCAAGGCGCACCAAGCGCCTAAGGAGCGGCGAGGCTCGCTCGAACGCTCCAGAAAGAGCAGAACCCCCGTTACAGCGCCTCGAGAGAGCTCTGTAACTTAAGGCATCACCTCCATTTTCATACACACAGCACTTGTTTACTTTCAAAATGGCGACACAAATTATTCAATGGAACGTCAGAGGTCTTTTTAGGAACCTTGATGACGTGCAAGAGCTTATCCAAAAACACAATCCAAAAGTGCTGTGTCTACAGGAAACACATTTAAAACGACAATACACAAACTTTCTCCGACAGTATGTCAAGTTCCGCAAAGATCGCGATGATGCTGACGTATCATGAGGCGGTGTTGCCATTTTTATTCATAAAAATATTTCCTGTCAGCGTTTACAGCTACAAACGCCCCTTGAAGCAGTGGCGGTTCGAGCTGTTCTTTTAAATAAACACTTCACCATTTGTTCGATTTATATACCCCCACACTACAAACTAAGCAAACATGAATTTCAGTCTTTCATAGACGAATTGCCAGAACCTTACGTTGTACTTGGGGATTTCAATGCGCACTGCTCCCTGTGGGGCGACTCTCGTATAGATGCGCGAGGTCGTCTTGTTGAACAGTTCCTTTTTTCTTGTGGTGCGTGCCTTCTTAATAAGAAGGAACCCACATATTACTCTCTAGCAAACAGAACCTTTTCTTAAATCGATCTCAGCATAGTCTCTCCTTCTATTCTGCCCGAACTCGAATGGGAAGTTACAAAGAACCCTTACGGAAGCGATCACTTCCCCATACTAATACGAACACCTCAAGAAAACGAATATCCACCACAGGCACCTCGGTGGAAGATTGAGACAGCTGATTGGGACAAATTTCGAACTCTTACTGGTATCTCACGGCATGACATCTCCTCGTTAGAAATTGATGCAGCTGTGGAGTAATTCACAGCCTTTATAATAGATGCCGCATCTAAATGCATATCACAAGTAAATGGCCTGTCGTGCAAACGGCGTGTCCCGTGGTGGACCGACGATTGTAGGATCGCACGTAAAAAACAGAACAAAGCGTGGGGTTTGCTACGCGCTTCTCCCACTGCAGAAAATCTTATCCACTGTAAAAAAGTAAAATCCGAAGGCAGGCGAACCCGCCGACAGGCCAGAAGAGAAAGCTGGCAGAAGTTTTTATCGGGCATCAGCTCGTACACAGATGAGGCCAAAGTCTGGAACAGGGTTATTAGGATAATAGGGCGACAAGCGCAATCACTCCCTCTGGTAAACACACGAGGCGATACCCTGCAAGATCAGGCAGACTCACTTAGGGAGCCTTCTGAGAGCGTCTCGAGCTCAACCCATTATTCTCAGTCCTTTTACAAATATAAACAAACAGAAGAATGTAATCCAATAATTAGAAAATCCAGACAGAATGAACCCTATAACCGGCCTTTCAGTATTGCCGAGCTGAGCGCTGCCTTGAATACATGCAAAACCACTGCACCGGGACCTGACAGAGTCATGTATGACATGATAAGAAACTTCCATACTGACACGCAATTTACACTACTTACACTTTTCAACACTCTGCGGGCTGCGGGATACCTCCCATCTACATGGAAAGAGGCGATTGTGGTTCCTGTCCTGAAGCAGGGAAAAGACCCCTCCTTAGCAGCAAGTTATCGTCCGATAGCTCTCACCAATTGTCTGTGTAAGCTCTTTGAAAAAATGATTAATCGCAGACTCGTACATTTCCTTGAACTCAACAATATACTCGATCTCTATCAGTGTGGCTTCAGACAACGGCGGTCAACAACCGATCACCTTGTGCGCATTGAAGGAAATATCCGCGATGCATTTGTACATAAGCAGTATTTCCTATCGATATTCCTTGACATGGAAAAAGCTTATGACACGGCATGGCGTTACGGGATTTCGCGAGACCTGTCGGAAATGGGCATCCGTGGAAATATGCTGAACATAATCGAAAGCTATCTGTCAAATCGTACCTTCCGTGTAAAAGTCGGTAATGCACTGTCACGTCCTTTTACGCAGGAAACTGGTGTACCCCAGGGAGGTGTGCTTAGCTGCACTCTCTTTATCGTTAAGATGAATACACTTCTTTCTTCACTGCCCCCAGCCATTTTTTATTCCGTCTACGTAGACGATATACAGATAGGCTTCAAATCCAGCAACCTTACAGTATGTGAAAGACAGGTACAGCAGGGCTTAAACAAGGTGTTCAAGTGGGCAGACCAAAATGGATTTAGAATTAACCCGCACAAAAGTACTTGCGTTCTCTTCACAAGAAAGAGAGGCCTGGTACCTGATCCCTGTGTAGAACTGGGTGGACAACAAATTCCTGTTAACAAAGAACACAAATTTCTAGGTGTTATCCTTGACTCCAGGCTTACCTTCATTTCACACATAAGATGTCTTAAAGCAAAATGTGTAAAAACCATGAACTTACTTAAAATTCTATCCCACACTACATGGGGTAGCGACAGGAGGTGCCTGTTGAATCTTTACAGGAGCCTAGTTAGATCACGGTTAGATTATGGTGCCTTAGTATATCACTCTGCTGCACCGAGTGCGCTAAAAATGTTAGACCCCGTTCATCATCTGGGTATCCGCCTCGCCACTGGCGCATTTAGAACAAGCCCCGTCGAAAGTCTATATGCAGAGTCAGACGAGTGGTCACTACATATTCAGAGAACATACATCAGCTTCACCTACTTTCTTAACGTGTGAAACACTCTTCCGTAACAAACCCTCCATGAGACTTCCTTTGTCGCTGCGTGTAAGAGAACTCAGTGAAGAAATGGATGTTCCAGTTCTCGAACATCGCTTAATGGCTCCTGCTAATCTATTACCGCCCTGGGAGTGGCAGATGATAGAATGTGACACATCCTTTGTAGAGGTCTCGAAGCACGCTCCTGAGCTTGAAATTGCTATGCATTTCCGAGAGCTTCAATCGAAGTAGTCCTGCTACGAATATTACACAGACGCGTCCAAATCCCATGCTGGCGTATCCTACGCTGCTGTTGGTCACTCTCTTTCTGAATCTGACGTGCTGAACCCCTTAACGAGTATCTTCACTGCAGAAACCCATGCCGTACTGTCTGCAGTAAAACATATAAATAAATTAAAACTCGACAGAGCAATAGTATTTACAGACTCGTTAAGCCTTGTAAAAGCGCTGAACTCTTTACAAAAGCATACAAATCCTGTTTTCATAGAACTTTACTCGCTCTTATGCAATATTTATCTATCACACAGACACGTAGTAATATGCTGGGTACCTGGCCATAGAGGAATCGAGGAAAATGTGCTTGCTGACGAGATGGCCAAATCAATGGCATCGCAGGGTACTCGTTCTGCTTCAGTCCCTGCTACAGACATGAAGCCTTTCCTCAGAAACAAACTGCGAAGCCACTGGCAACGCTTGTGGGACGCAGAAACGAGCAATAAGCTTCACGTAATTAAGCCTAAGTTAGGTTTCTGGCAGCCAACAACGAAAACACGAAGAACAGACGTCCTATTCACTAGACTGAGAATAGGACACACATTTGGCACTCACAATTTTCTCTTGACCGGTAACGAGCCTCCAACCTGGGGTAGATGTGGCGACCGGCTGACCGTCCTCCATGTCTTCCTGGAGTGCCGGGAAGCCGAAAGAGACAGGAGGAAACATTTCCCGTTTGCATACCGCCATTGTATTCCTCTGCATCCGGCTATGTTTCTTGGTGAAGAACCGCTTTTTAATACCAAAGCAGTCCTCGCTTTCCTAAAAGATGTTGTACTACATGTTACAAGCCCATTCATTTCTTAGCGCATCCTCTTTCCAGAGGACATCGCTAGGATAGATTCTCTGTATAGCACATGCCTCTAGGCCCTTGCGTTTCAAGGGCCCTGGTGAGGCAGTCGTGCTCTAGACAATATTATACATCTAGACAATCACATATTTTATATATTGCATCATCCTTTCTCAATACATTTTTATGTTCATAGTACACGCCAATAGTCATTCCCATAATTTTATTACTTGTACATTTTATGGAATTTGCATCAACTCTTTTAGGCCCCTTTGCAGCCACGGCGCATTAAGACTATAAAACCCATCAAGCACTGCGAACTCATTAATCATTAGCATGGCGCTCTTTGGCCACATCTGGCCCTTGCACCATTAAACATCAAATATTCATTCATTCAACGATATTGTAGATCGCGGGCTTTCGGCATGGCGATCCCACAGTCTGCTTCTCCTTAGGCTGTATAAACCAAGTACTATGAACATGTCATAGGGAGGACCACCCGTAACCTTAAGCGGTAGAAACCTAATTGAATATGCCTATGTCAATAGTAAGGATCTCTGTTTACGTTGATGTATTGATTTGCATATTAAGAGCCAAGATGCGCTTTCACTGCACCGCGTCAACTGCCGGATCTCTAGAAAAGCAAAAGTGTTGTTACTAGCGACAGGTACATAGTGGAGTGCTAGAAGTTCGATTTCTCCGTACAATATCCGTATTAAATAAGAAAGTCTGAAATAAACAACGGTAACCGAGTACACTGTTAGAGTTGTTACTGCTAATTTCCACAGTTGTCCCTCGCACTTTACATTTTTGATTGCGCATATATTTCGTTTGTTCAATGCGAAATAGCTACATAAACATTCGTCGATGAGTATTCATTCTGACAGCATACTGGCTTCTCACGGCAGATTGCACCAAAATAATGACACTCGAGCGAGACAGCTTTTCACACAACTTTGCGGAACAACCCAAAACTTCTTTTTTCTTCGCAAAAGCTTGTGCAATACTTCTGGCAAATTACCTAATAAGTCAGTGTAACGGCACATTTAAGTCCACAGGCCTGTGTGCCACATCTTACCAAATAAAACAAAACGGATACGCAGCCATTCCCAAAGATGGTATGATTTTGATCAGCGGCCGATTTTGAGGAGGCCGGTAGGGCGTTGTTGGTGCCTCGTCCTCACGGCACAATAATAACACTTGGCGACGTCGACTTTAATACTGGTGTCAGTGCTATCAGCATTGCCGGCTTCAGAGAAGCGCGATTCAATACCGCGGAAGAGAAAAGTACTGTGTACACCTTCGATGCGAAAGTGACATACAATTTTAAAGCGTCGCGACGGAAAGCGCTTCTGTCGCGGCGTCAGAAGTTATGTCGCTCCGAGAGAAAGTGGCACATTTCTAACGCCACGACAGAAAATGTGTAGTCCCGACAGAGAGTTCCTGTTGCGACATCAGAATCACTGTTGCGATAGAAAGCTGTTGCGACTTCATGAGCTCTTGTTGTCGCGACAGAACGTTTCTGTTGCGACTTCAGAACTCTTGCTTTTCGCGACAGAATGTTTCTGTTGCGACATCAGAATTGCTGTCGTAACGTCGTAAATGTCTGCCGCAACTACAGAAACATCAGGAACTTCTGGCGTACAACAGCAATTTCTGTAGTAGCCACAGAAATGTCTGTAGTTGCGACAGGAATTGCTGTTGTCTTTTTCAACTGGGATTCTGGCAGCGGTTGTGGCAACAGGAACACAGACTGACCAACGTTCTTTGTATCCGCAGGCTTGTGTCGTCGTCTTCCACTCCCCGTGACCAACGTACCGCTATCTACTTTCACATGTGTCCCGGCCTACAGCAGCTGCGCCATTCAAGAATCTTCGGTGCTATCGGAACCAGTGTTGCGCTTGCGCCACCAGCCCACCGTGAGAAAAGGATATAAGGAGGCGCAGCGGTACCGGCACCTTATTCTGGCAGCGGTTGTGGCAACAGGAACACAGACTGACCAACGTTCTTTGTATCCGCAGATTAGTCATATGCGTATGTATCGTTGTCATTTGTGATTCCAATATTACTGCAGCCGCTGCCAAACATTGCTGTTGAACTTGTGTTAACTTGTACTGCCAAGCTTGCGTCGTCTCGTGCGGCCTTCCGTGTGTGGTCGGTGAACAATGCCTACAAATGCGGAGCTTGCCGACAGAATTGATGACTTTGAATCCAAGCATGGAAACGTAAGCGAAAAACTTCTTGATGACATTTTGGGGAAATTTCTGCTGAGGGCGAGCAATTCGGGCATAGACGTCGTAGAACTTAAGGAAAGAAATGATAGTTTGGAAACTAGCGTGGAATTTCTAAGCGAACTCGTCGAAAAGCTGAGCGCCGAAAACAAATAGCTAAAATCCGAAAACAAAGCTTTACAAGCGAACAACAACACTCTCACAAAAAAAGTTGGCGAACTGGAGCAATATTCTCGATTAAATAACGTCGAGATTAAGGGCATCCCTTGCACACAAGGAGAGGACTGTGTGACAGTCGTACAAACTATTGGCAACAAAATTGGTTGCCCAGTAACGGCCAGTGACCTCGACGTTGTTCATCGTGTTCCTACTAAAACAGAACATAAGAACATCATCGCTCGCTTCTTCTCGAGAACGAGGAAAGCCGAGTTCGTCGCGAAAGCACGGAAAGCTAGACTCTGCCTGAGTGATATTGGCCTCGCAACAGCAAAAGAGAACCCTGCCTTCGTTAATGAACATTTAACACTTGAAAACAAAGCTCTCTTTTCCAAAACCTTGGGTCTGAAAAAAACGAAGAACTGGAGATTTCTGTGGACAGAAAACTGTCAAATCAAGGCCCGGAAAACAACTGAAAGCCGCGTCTTTCGCATCGAAACCGAATCCGACCTTTCAGTAATAACCTAACTCTAATTCACCTTTGCGCCACGCCTGTCCTGTAGACAAGTCTCACAATTTCGTCCTATCTAACAGCTAACCAGTTAAACAATCTTCTTTCAAATCATCAGCAATCTGTCTTGCACTTGAATGCGCGCAGTCTGCGCAAGCACTTCGATGAATTCTCCGATCTCGTTTCTTAATTCACCTTCCCATTTTCAATCATCGGAGTATCCGAAACTTGGTTTAGCGACCACGATAAACACCTTTTCTGTTTTTCTAGTTTTGTTCCTGAATACTCCAATCGTCCGTTCAGCAACCATGGCGGCGCAGCGCTGTACATCTATTCAGATATTACTTACAACCGAAGGAACGATCTTGAACTTAATTTAACTAATTGTGAAGACGTTTGGATTGAACTTAAAAATGACTTCCTCAACATAGACAACAAAGACCTAATAATTGACTGCATATATCGTTCACCCTCGTCATCAGCAATAGACTTCTGTGCTGCTCTCCATAAAGTCATGGGACTGCTAGCAGATGAAAACAAAAATGTAATAATTATAGGTGAGATCAACATTTACCTCGCTGATAGTACGTCTACTAATGCTTTACATTATTCTGATTGTTTTAACAGCTTTGGTTATGAATGTTTAATTAAGATACCGACACGATGTGCTAACCACCCTATAGGTACATTAATTCACCATGCATTATCAAATTTGGCATATCCACCAGACGCAGGTGTTATGATGACCGACATAACTGATCACTATCCTATATTTCTAAATTTTCACTCTACTCATGGCTCCGAAAAAATCACGTACACGAAGTTTATATTAGGCAAACAATCACTCCTTGACGCCGCGTCGAACCTTGACTGGTCCCCCATCTTTTCTACAAATGATCCACAAAAAGCATTTGCACTGTTTATCTCTATGCTTAAGTCATGTGTTGATCGTCATTCCGTTCAAGTTAAATGCAAAAAGAAGTACGCGTCGCCTCAAAATCCGTGGATAACAGATAAGCTCTTATCTTTAATGCGCAAAAAGGATAATCTTTATAAGAAAACCAAACGACAACCAAGAATTTAGCCATTCGGTACAAAAAGTTTTCTAACCAGCTTTGTGCCACATTGAAAAAAGCTAAAAAAAACATGGTACGAAAGGAAAATTTTGGAATGCGGTAAAAACGTAAAAAAGAAATGGGAAATTGTTAACTCCTTCTTAAACAGGGCAAATAATCGCGAAGCTATAACAGAAATTGCATATCAGGGTACGGTATACTAGACCGCCAAAGAAATAGCTGATGCGTTTGCTGATTTCTTCTTTAGTAGCGAGCTACAGCCACCTGCGCATGACAATCCCGTGCCCCAGCGCCTGCCACATTCTTTCTTTTTATTTCCAACTACATCTCAGAAAGTTCTAAACATTATAAACAACATGAAAATAACCGGCGCCGGCATCGATAAATTACACCCTTCCCATATAAAATTAATTGCACCCCTAATAAGTGATGTCCTTGCAGACATAATCAACGTCATGTTTAAATCAGGCAGTTTCCCACAAGAGCTAAAACAAGGCAAGATCACACCAATTTTTAAGAAAGGTGACAGCTCTTTAATTTCCAATTATCGCTCCATCCGTGTATTACCATTCTTTAGTAATGTAATCGAAAAGCTAATAGAAAAACGTTTAACTAATTACCTTACCAAATTTAACATTCTCTCACCATTCCAATACGGCTTTCGCTCGGGTTACTCGACCGAACTGGCTCTCGTTGCTCTAACCGATCAACTAAAACTAGCTATCGATGAAAGGAATTATGCAGCGTCAGTGTTTGTAGATTTAAGCAAAGCGTGTGAGAAAATAAATCACCGCATCTTATTTCGTAAGCTTGAATCATTGGGAATCACCGGCCCAGCGCTCTTGTTACTACAAAATTACTTAACAGACAGAATGCAAGTAGTAACAATTTCAGCCGTTCATTTTAAAACCATGTTCACTAATATTGGTGTGCCCCAGGGTTCCATATTGGGTCCGCTTTTGTTTTTATTATACGTGAACGATCTGCCTAACTGCCTGTCCTTTTCGAAATGTATACTTTATGCAGATGACCCTACTATTATTAATTCAAATAAATGTATTACAACCTTACTATCTAACCTAAATAGCGACTTACGCAGCCTGATGGAGTGGTGCCAAACTAACCAGCTACAGATAAACCCGTCTAAAACAAAATTTGTTGTATTCACTTCCCACCAACGAACACTTCACTCCATTCCTCCTATCTTATTTGGCGGAAGTCCTATCCCTGCAAGTTTTTCATGCAGTTATCTTGGCATAGAAGTAGACAAACATCTTAAATTTACTGAACACATAACCAAACTAAAACAGAAAATTACCTACGGGATTACGGTACTTCTAAAAGCACGAAACATATTTGACCATCGAATATTACTATCATTATACTTTTCATTTATTCATTCCCACATTAATTACTGCGTTCCTTGCTGGGGAAACACTTACGTCACCCCTTTAAACTCATTGCAAATTCTACAGAATCAGGCTATTAGGATAATTGCATTTACCCCATATAATAACAACGTCTCATATCTTTTACGAACTAATCACATTGTTACAGTCACACAACTCGTTAAATATAGTCTAGGTGCCTTTTTGTTCCGTGAAATCAATTACACACGATGCGATAGCTTGTTGCCACAGTCTTCTCTATTAAATACTAATATTACCAGGTTTGCAATAAATAGGATCTTCATTTTACCTAAAATCCCTACTAATTATGGCAAACAGAGCGTCCATTTTTCATCTATCGCAGTTTGGAACACTACCAATTTACATAAAAACACTTAAAGTTCACGAATTCAAGAAACAACTAAAAGATTACATTCTGTCGAATACTGATGCCTAGTCCATACTCATAACCATTCTTTCAGGGTCCCTTCATTTCCTTTTCATTGCCATACCGTTAGGTTTCTGTTTTTGCCTCACATATACATTCGAGTTAACAAATTCTACTGTGTTCGCCACGTCATCTACGCAGTTACTTCATCAGTTGTCAACGAGATTGTGTTACATTGCTTTTTTTCATGACATTTATGCATATGTAATTCTTCAATCATGGTATTCATACTAAAACCTGTAATTTTTTAACAATTTCTTGAAAACTGCTGTACTTTTGTTTTATTACGTTTACTCTGTAAAGGAGGTCCCATTGCAGTCTTTGACTCTGGGGCCTCCTCCTGAATATTAACAACTTGTAATCATTCTAATGATCTCAATAAAAACCTATTCTGATTCTGATTCTGATTACTGGCCACCCCTGATCGCCGACGTTGCCCGTTACGTCAAAACAGGCCGAGACTCTCAGCGACGAAAGACACCACCGACAAGGCCTGCGGGCATACTACAGCTGATCGCACCTCTTTGCCGCCCATTTGAGCAGATGGGGATTGATTGTTGGGGCTCTTTCCGACGTCAACAACCGGAAATAAATGCATCGACGTGGTGACCGACTACCTCACCAGCTTTTCTGAAACGAAAGCTTTGCCTAAAGGTAATGCAGCCGAAGTGGCGAAACTCTTCGTCGAGAACATCCTGCTGCGACATGGCGTCCAAGAAGTCCTCATTACCGAGAGAGGAACGGCCTTTAAAGCGGAGCTCATCCAAGCCATTCTACAGTACAGACAGACAAGGCACAGGAAGATAACAACCTACCACCCACAGACGAATGGTCTAACGGAGCGCCTGTATAAGGCCCTCGCCGACATGCTAGCAATGTACGTCGACGTCGAACAGAAGACTTGGGACGCGGTCCAGCCGCACGTAACCTTCGCTTACAACTCGGTGGTGCAACAAACAACACAGATAACACCATTCAAGCAGGTTTGTGGCAGGAACCCCACGACAACTCTCAACGACATGCTGCCGCACGTCACCGATGAAGTGAATCTTGACGTCTATAAGTTCCCTCTCACGTGCGAAAGATTTTACATAGGCGAAACCGGTCGATGTATTAATGACCGCCTGCGTGAGCACGACTCCTCCCTGGGCTCAGATAACGGTGCAAACTTGCCTCGTCATTGCAATGAGTGTGGTTGTTATCCGTTGTTTAGCAATGTGAGGATTCTTGGTAGGGGCAAGGGCAAAGAAGAGCGAGAAATCTTGGAAGCGTACTACATCAGTTTATTAGGTGATGACTGCATTAGTACAACCTCGGTGCGCTTACTTGAAAAAGAATTTGAATTTCTAAGTCGGTCACGATAGAAGCGTTTCTTGTCTTTTCATGCTATGTGACTAGCGATGATGCAGTTGCGCATGCTCTGCTGGCCTTGCTGGGACTACACCGATTCTAATAAACCTCAGTTGATAGTCCAGTCGTTGTGGTGTGAACCTCTCCTCTTGTCCTTTGTGTTTTTGACCGGTTTTTTTTTCGTTCAAGTATGTACCAACTGCCTAGATTTTAACCCTTCTGCAACGCATTTCATCACTAAGCTCCCTCACTCGAAGCGAGAAATGCTTTCTTACAGAGGGGCGATTATGGAAAAGTGTGGTGCAGGTCATATCGTTAACAGTGTTAAAACATGGATGTTGATGATTGGATTGTATCTTTAGGAAATATGTAAGGCTGATGTAAGTTCTCTGTAGATGGAGGGACCATTCATTTGATTCCGCCTATAAGCTTTCAATCGGGCTCGTTCTGAAAGCGCCAGTGGCTAACCGGATACCTAGATGGTGAACAGGATCTAGCATCTTTAGCGCGCTCGGGGCGGCGGAGTTATACACTACAGCACCATAATCCAATCGAGATCGAATTAGGCTCTTGTATAGGTTCGTTAAACACTTCCTGTCACTACCCCATGTAGTCTGGGATAGAAGTTTCATTAAGTGCAATGTTTTTAGACATTTTTCTTTCAGATATTTAATGTGTGAAATTAAAGTGAGTCTGTAGTCAAGTATAATACCCAGGAATTTGTGCTCTTTGTTGACAGGTATTTGGTGTCCACACAGTTCTAAGGAAGGATCCGGAAACAGGCCTCTCTTTCTTGTAAAAAGAACACATGAGCTTTTGTGGGAGTTGATTTGAAATCCGTTTTTGCCTGCCCACTTAGAAATCTTGTTCAAGCCCTGCTGCACCTGTCTCTCGCATACTGAGAGGTTACATGATTTCAAGCCGATTTGGATGTCGTCAACGTAGACAGAATAAAGAATGGCAGGTGGTAGCGAAGCACGAAGCGTGTTCACCTTCACGATGAAGAGCGTACAACTCAGCATGCCTCCCAGTGGTACATATGTTTCTTGTGTGAAAGGTCGCGACAATACGTTGCCCATTTTCACTCGGAAGATGCGATTCAACAAATAGCTTTCAATTACTTTCAGCATATTGCCACAGATGCCCATTTCCGACAAGTGTCGCAAGATGCCGTAGCGCCATGTTGTGTCATATGCCTTCTCCATGTCAAGGAATATTGACATGAAAAACTGCTTATGTAAAAATGCGTCCCAAATATATCCTTCAATGCGTACAAGGTTATCTGTTGTCGACCGGCCTTCTCTGAAGCCACACTGATAGGGATCAAGTATACTGTTGAGTTCAAGGAAATGTATGAGTCTACGATTAATCATTTTTTCAAAAACCTTACACAGGCAGCTTGTAAGGGCTATCGGGCGATAGCTTGCCGCCATGGATGGGTCTTTCCCTTGCTTCAAAACAGGGACCACAATTGCTTCTTTCCATGCAGTCGGAAAGTATCCCGCAGCCCAAATAGTGTTGAAAATTGTGAGTAGTGTAACTTGGGTGTCATTGTGTAAGTTTTTGATCATTTTATACATGATTCTGTCAGAACCCGGTGCGGAGCTCTTGCATGATCTCAAGGCAGCTCTGAACTCGGCAATACTAAAAGGACAGTTGTATGGTTCATTCCTTCGCCATTTTCTTATGAGTGGCTTAAATTCTTCTATTTGTTTGTATTTGCGAAAAAAATTTGAATAATTTGTTGGACTTGACGCGCTCTCAAAGTGCTCCCCAAGTGCGTCTGCCTGATCTTGCAATGTATCGCCCTGTGTATATACCAGAGGGAGTTAGTACGTTGGTCGACCTCTAATTCTATTTACCCTGTTCCAGACTTTGGCCTCATCTGTAAACGAGTTAATACTCGATAAAAAGTTCTGCCAACTTTCTCTTCTGGCCTGCCTGCGTGTTCTCCTGCCTTGAGATTTTACTTTCCTAAAGTTGATAAGATTCTCTACAGTGCGGGAAGCGCGTAGCAACCCCCCCCCGCTTTGTTCTGTTTCTAACGAGCAATCCTACATTCGTCGTTGCACTACAGGACACGCCTTCTGCATGCCAAGCCACTTCCTTGAGATATGCATTTAGATGCGGCATCTATTATGAACGCTGTAAAATACTCCACAGCGGCACCAATTTCTAGGGAAGACATATCAGCCCATGAGATGCTAGATACAGTTCGAAATTTCTCCCAGTCGGCTGTATCCATCTTCCACCTAGGAGGTTGTGGGGGAAATTCATTTTCTTTAGATGTTCTTAGCAGTACGGGGAAGTGATCGCTCCCGTAAGGATTGCTCGTAACTTCCCATATGAGTTGGGGCAGTATAGACGCGGAAATTATACTAAGATCTATTGACGAAAAGGATCTGTTTGCAAGCGAGTAACATGTGGGTTCTTTCTTATCTAGAAGGCACGCTCCAGAAGGAAAAAGGAACTGTTCAACGAGACGACCTCGTGCATCGAGACAAGAGTCTCCCCACAAAGTGCTCTGTGCATTGAAATCATCAAGAACAACATAAGGTTCTGGCAATTCATCTATGAAGGACTGAAATTCATGTTTGTTTAATTTGTAATGTGGGGGTATGTAAAGCGAACAAATAGTGATGAGTTTATTTAGCAGGACAACTCGAACCGCCACTGCTTCGAGGGCCGTTCGCAGCTGTAAACGTTGACACGCTATGCTTTTCTGAATTACAATGGCGACACCGCCCGATGATGCAACAGCATCATCGCGATCTTTGCAAAAAGTAACGTGCTGTCGAAGAAAGTTCGTGTGTTTTGGTTTTAAGTGTGTTTCCTGTAAACACAGCACTTTTGGATTGTGTTTGTGGATGAGTTCTTACAAATCATCAAGGTTTCTAAGGAGACCTCTGATGTTCCATGGAATAATTTGTGTATCCATATTTAAAGTAAATTAGTGCTGTGTACGGAAACGGAAGTGATGCCTTAGATTACAGAGCTCTTTCGAGGCTCTGTAATCGGGGTTTTGCCCTTTCTGAAGCGTTCGAGGGAGCCTCGCCGCTCCTTAGGCGCTTGGTGCGCCTTGTAGGTAGGTGTAGTGTCCATTGCCTCTTGTGAGGCGCCGGACACGTGCCCTTGCGAGCGAGAAATTACTAGAGAGGGTCTCGCCTTGGAGGGCAAGACCCCTGCGCCCACCAGCCCGGAGGTCGATGGGGCTGCCTGGGGGATTTGGCTGCGCCGGCTGTTGCCAGCGCAGGAAGCGGCCGGGGAGGCCGGGGCAGCCTCGGCTGCGCCAACCTTCGGGGTCGATTGTCCCTCATTCTGGATTGACGGAGCAGCGCTAGCGGCAACCGCCGCGGGGGCAGATGGCGTAGCTGCCGACTCACTGCTTGTGGGTCGGACAGCTGCCGGAGGCCGTTGTGACGCTGCCCCCTGACGCGCCAATTCGGCAAAGCTTTTTTTTGGCAGGTATGCTACCCGCCTGCGTGCCTCCTTGAATGTCATATTTTCTTTTACTTTGATCGTTAGGATTTCTTTTTTCTTTCTTCCAGGATGGGCACGACCGCGAGTACGCGGCGTGCTCCCCATCACAGTTTACACAGTGTAGAGCGTTCTCACAAGTTTCAGTGGTGTGTTCTTTGGCACTGCATTTAGCACAAGTGTGGCGGCCTCGGCAGCTCTGCGAGCTGTGGCAGAATTGCTGGCATTTGAAACAACGGAGTGGGTTTGGCACGTACGGCCTAACACGGAGCTTGATGCACCCGGCCTCGATTGACTCGGGCAGGACACTAGAACCAAAGGTGATTATTAGGTGCTTGGTTTCGATCTCTTTACCATCTCGCCTCATTTTAATTCTTCTGACATTGATAACGTTTTGCTCGCTGAAGCCCTCCAGGAGTTCCGCTTCAGTCAGCTCAAGCAAATCATCATCCGACACAACACCACGGGTGGTGTTCATTGTACGATGCGGCGTTAGTGTTATGTGGATCTCCCCGAATGACACTAATTTCTGTAGATTTTCATATTGTTTCAGATCGCGGAGCTCCAAGAGGAGGTCACCGCTTGCCATCCTCGACACTTTGTAACCTGGACCAAAAACATCAGGTGAAATGGTTCGGACTGCTTTGTTTGGCTTTTCAGAATGAATAACGTGGAAGCGGGGGAAATTCTGGATTTGGTGTCCAAAAAACTTGAAGACATCTTCGGTGCGCCCTCGTTTATGAGGGTGATCAGGTAGTTTGGGGAAAGTAGTTTCCATCAAGATATATAAAAATTCGGCAACAACGCCGACCGCCCACCATGGAGCCCAACGAGGGGACGCGGCAGAGCTTGCATGCATGTCTGCACGACGTCAGTCGTACGCCGCCACTATAACCAAATATGGTGTACCCAAGGTTGGATACTCACACAGGGTTAACCCTTGCCGCCAGGAAAAAAGAAGTAAAAAGAAGAGAGAAGAAGACAGGAGAGGTGGAAAGTAAGGGAAAGACGAAGGTTGTAGGAAGAGAGAGACAGGAAAAGCCGACTGCCGATTTCCTCCATTTGGGTCAGTCTGGAGGTGCCGTCTATGTGAAGCCGAGGCCGAAGAGGTGTGTTGCCTCCACCGTGGGGCCTTAAAAGTCCAAGCACCCACATCGGCTCAACCCCCAGGATCCCCTTTTCCCCAGACACGGCTCAGCCACGCATGGCTACACGCGCGAGGGTCCAACCCTCGTGTGCTCGGGTCCGTGGTGTCGCAACACACCAAACGCCTGCTTGCGCAGACGCCCCTGCGGGGACATACCAAGAGAGTCAAAGGCGTTTGTACGACCGGCGACACCGAGATGTGCACTTCCCGCTTGGTTCTCTGGTGCTTCTATGGTCTCCATCGTGTCAGGTGGGCCTGTCAGAAAAAACGGCCGTCTCGTTAAACAGGCCCATACCCAGTGCTTCGTACCTAGACTCCCGTCACCTTCGTGATCCCCCCTGAGGCCCCATATGCTTTTCAGTCCAGTGATATCGTGCACGCTACACAACTGATGCAGTATCACCCTCCCAGTGATGTCATTTAGACGCTCCCGGACGTCACTTCTGCCGCCGGAGGATTATGCTACACACGGTGGTATTTGATAGTTTGAACGAGGCGCGTGGGCGCCATCACCCGAGAAAAGAGGAGGAAGAACGAATTGAGCTCGCGCTGTAAATGTAACCGGTCAGCGCTGCACCCGCTGTTGTAAATACAACCTCTAAATAGTTGCACGTCTTAGTAACTCGTCGTTCGCGTAACAATATGGACATATTACGAGGAAAGGGACCCTTGGGATAAATGTAGTTCCACACGTGCCTCCATTGCGTTAGTCAGAGCTGAGTAACACTCCTAGCATTACGTTTGCAATAGACACCCAAATATACATGAAAGTACAACTCGGAACACTAGCCTAAAAGCAGAACTTCCTAGTGTCCATATGAATTATGCGGGCTGTGCTTCAAGGTGACGGTAAGCTGCTTCGATTGCAACTTTAATTTTCTGTCTAATTAATAATTAATTATAAGAGTGGGCACGGTGGCACCGCAGAAACCATGTCACCTGTAACTCGTCTTCTGTTCCTTGAACAGGTGCTGTTGATCTGCGCATCTTGCCATGAGAATGCATACAGCACGCGCATCGTTGGATCTGTTCCTGATACGGCCGTCTTCGACTGGGAAGTGCCTGTCAGCGACACCCTCGGCACCAGAGACTATAGAAGCATCACGGGAACTTCGTCCTGTCCTATAAAGGCAGCGGATTCAGCAGCCTAGATCAGTGGGCACGGTGACACCACAGAAGCCATGTCACCTGTAACTCGTCTTCTGTTTCTTGAACAGGTTGGTTTCTATTCTTATTATGGTTACAAGAATGACAATCGCTTCATTGTAGTGCTGCCGTGCCCAAAGGTGCTTTATTTGTCATTCGCTTCTCTTTGTCTGTTATGTGGTGACATTGACACGAATCCAGGTCCTAACACAACAACGCTCTTGAAAGAGCTGCTTGACGGGCAGCAAGGCATCAAAACGAATTTAGCCACCTTGAGCGAGAGAATAAAACAAGTTGAGCAGACGGTGCAGGCTGTCAGGGACCGACCGAAAGTGATAATTGACTAAGACAAACAAAACCCTGAACGCGTCCGTAAAAACGCTGCACGATAGGCTTGTGTCATTGGAAGACAGAAGCAGACGAAATAACCTTATGGTTTTCGGAATTCCGGAGGGCGAAAAAGAAACAACAGAAGAACTATCTACAAAAGCGCTTGCCGATTTATTTGACAAACAGCTGAACGTAACTCTGCACACAGTTGAACGAATACATAGGGTCGGGAAACAGCACAGCAAACAGCCGCGACCTGTTATTCTAAAGCTTTACGATTCCAGAGAAAAGTCAAAAGAACACTAAAACTGTAAAAAACTAAAGGGAACTGGCATATCCATTGCTGATAACTATAGAAAGGAAATAGTTACCAAATGCAAGCTTCTTTGGAATTCTGCGCAGGATGAACGAAAACAAGGACAGCGCGTGCGTCTTGACTATTGATAAAATGTTCATCGATGGTGATATGTATGGTTGGGACGACGAAAAAAACCGTCGAGTCAAGCACAGGCGCAATAAGAGTACTTTATCAGGTGTAAACGAGGACTGACCGAAAAAGAGAGGGCATCATGAATTTCGTCTAGTTAACTTTAATGCTAGAAGTATCGTGAATAAGACTACAGTCTTAGAGTACATTTTAGTGAATTATGATCCGGACGTTGTTACCATCACAGAGACATGGTAGCTTTCAGAGATTCAAGATAATGAGATAATACCTCCCGGATACAAGATAGTACGTCGGGATTGACAGTATCGAGGAGGTGGCGTTACAATAATAATGAAAGAAAACATTGAATTCTAAACACTAAACGGTGTTCCAGGACACAAAAGTCTTTGGTGTGAAATGAATATTGGAACGTCATGAGTCCTTCTTGGTAGAGTTCACATACCCCCAAACTCACCTCTTTCATTCTTAGAGTCGATGCAGAGTTACTTAGAAGCAGACAAAAAGCGCCACTGCGGACTACTTTTAGCCAGTGACTTCAATTTACCTGCAGTTAACTGGGACACATTCGCAACAGAATTGCGGGAACAGGCACACTGCGATTTGCTCCTTGACATTGCATTTACCCATGACCTTTCACCAATTGTTCGTCAAAGTACGCGAAATTAAGGGGAAAGTCCATCTATCCTCGATCTGGTATTCATTGATGGGCGCTTCGACCAGCTTGAAGTGTCGGTTGAGGAGGGTGCCTCAGACCATGAAGTTGTTTTCGTTCAGATAGCACATAACGAGACAAAGTCAAAATATAAAGAGGCGGTTACATATGTTCCAAACTTTTTGGAAGCTGATGACACAAGTATCATTGAATACTTGTCATTTGCACTGGACAATCTTGATTCTCAAAGTGATAACAATACCATGTGGCAATCGTTCAAGCATGTTATTTTCCACTGTATTAGCAAATTTGTCCCGGATCATAAAAGAAACAAAACTAAACGGAACCCTTGGATAACAGGGACATCATCCAACTGAAACTTCGAATAAGCCGCCAGAGACGGAAAGTAGCAAAAGACCATGCAAAAATAACTGAGTTGTCTGCACAACTGCGTTCTACGATCACTGAAACCGAAAGTAAATGTTACAAAGAAACATTGACAGATTTCAGGAGGTCGTCTCCCGATAAATTTTGGCGTCACATGTCAAAAAAGGACAACGAGTCGCATAGCATTGCAGTTGATAACAATGTAGTTACGGATCCTGCAGTGATTGCTTCTTCTTACAACGAGATCTTCCAGTCTGTGTTTTCTACTGCATCACAATCCAGCACTGAATGCATCCTCTCCCCATCGCTTCGCTCGGAAGAGATGCCAGACGTTGAAGACTCATATGAGGGAATTGTAGTTCTTCTACTAAACATTGACGTAAAAAAATTGGTAGGCCCCAATGACATACCCAAGGCATTTCTGCGCAGGTATGCGGAATGGGTTGCGCAATACTTAAAAATTATGTTTGACGCATCACTTGCGGAAGGCCGAGTCCCTGACGACTGGTTTACGGCAAAGGTTATACCTGTGCACAAATCTGGAGATAGACAGCTAATTGAAAATTATCGTCCGATATCGCTGACCTGCGTTTGCTGCAACCTCCTAGAACATGTTGTAGCCAAGTCAATTTACACGTAAATTGAAAATGCGAACTCATTCTTTCCCAACCAACACGGATACCGACAGCGCCTTTCCACAACAACGCAGCTTCTTGGGACAATCCATGACTTTGCTAGCGCATTAAACAATAAGAAACAGATAGATGCCATCTGTCTTGATCTGTAGAAAGCATTCGACAGAGTGGTACATGCAGAATTGATTGTGAAACTGACTAACATGGGAATAAACGCGAAAATAGTAATATGGATAACCGCGTACCTCCGGGGCAGAACCCAATACGTAGAAGTGGAACACAATAAATACAAGCCGTTGAACGTAACGTCTGGTGTCCCACAGGGGTCTGTGTTAGGTCCTGCACTACTTTTAGTATACATTATTGACATTTCCTCTGCAATTGACGAAGGAATCACGGTACGACTTTTCGCCGATGATTGCTTACTATACAAAGAAATTAATAGCACTGAAGATCAGAAATTGCTCAGTGACGCTCTTAGGGCTATAGAAAAATGGTGTGACAAATGCAAAATGAAAATAAATGAGAGTAAAACTGTGGCATTGCGCATAACGAACAAAATTATTCATTTTTTTAACTTTAATTATACAGTGAATTCTTCGGTGCTTTCCACGGTTGACGTGCTGAAATAGTTAGGCATAACTATTTCAGCACGCATAGCCAGCGAATTTAGGCTGGTCGAACCATGTTACAAAAATATGCCAAACTGCGGAAAAGAAGCTTTGGTTCTTGCGACGGAAATTGCAGTTAGCTTCACAGTCAGTAAAACTAACAGCCTATTTAACGTACGTTCGACCTACGTTAGAATATGCCAGCATAATCTGGGACCCTTATCAGTCAGGGTAATTGAGAGACTGGTAAGAGTTCAACGTCGAGCACCAAGGTTTATTCTATCGCGCTATTCTCGCACAGATTCAGTCTCCGAAATGCTCGGTTTGCTGAGCTTGCCTACGCTCGCTGAAAGCAGGCGCATAGCTAGGTTAAAGTTCTTTTTTCTTCTCACAAGAAACACATTCAACGTCAATAGCGAACAGTATTTGATAGCAAGACAAGGTAGAACACTACGGAAAAGCAAATATAATACTTTTCAAGTACCTCAGATGCACATTAACGCTTACGCGTTTTCGTTCTTCCGAAGAACCATTAACGAATGGAATGAATTACCGGTGTTAGCGCGAGAGAGCATCACGGCGCAAGAATTTGAGAAAAACTTAAAGCAACATTGAAAGATGTACGCACGCATACTTGCTCACCCTTTTCTTCTTTCTCCTTTTTTGAGGGGATGGGGGGAATGTATAACCTCTTTTAGTAACACTGCATTTATAGTCATATTGATCTGAGTATCTGCAGAATATTTTGCTTTTGTATCTTCTTTGTTCGCTTATGTTCAGCTATTAAAACAATATTCATATACTGCCTTAGTCTTGTACTGTACTAATTCCCAAAATACTGCTATTGACTTGTTTTGTTTTTGTGCTATATGTATCATTGTAATACCATGTATTGTACTAATTGTTCAAGTGCGGCTTTGACCCACCCTGTAACGGCCGACTGGCCAACAGTATGAGTAAATAAATAAATATGTACACCCGTGAGCAGAAGTATACACACCAAGGAATCTGCGATAAAGCTCGTTTTCTGCTCTGTTACTTAATGGAACTTCAAATTAAAGACTGCAGTCCATACTTGGCATGGCGAATTTTCTAGTGCATTCATCAGTTTCTGTTTTCGCGTTGTAATTATGGAGAAATTATGTTCTTTCCGCGAGCCTGTGCTCCGTATACTTTTGCTCACGATTATACATTTGATTTAGGTGCAAAATTTTTCTCTTTGCCATCCTTCGCCTGACTGAACTATAGAAACTTCCTGGGAGACCAAGGACGGAAAACATCGGTCACAATGAAAAACCTAAATTCCTGTTATTGGCCATAGACAATTATTGATAAATAGAATGTGAAATATCATTCAATATGACCTCTTTTTGATGCTTTCTTCTTCACTTCTTTTGCATCTAGTCCAATAATTATCCCAAGTACATTGATTGAATACTAGTAGTAATGCTGCTTCCGCATGTTCAATTTAGAACGTTTTAATTACAATATTGACACGTGTATACTTATCTTTATCGGGCGACCACGTTTGGCCGCCTAACAAGTGTTATCGCACAGCGCGGGACGCGCCTGCATGTATCCGAAGTTTCTGGAAAGTTATCGATGCTTCTATCCGGCTGTCTGTTGTCGCCGAACCTTGTGTTATCAGATTCCATCGCGTGACGCGAATAGTGTAGAACTTTGTGGAAGGCATGCGGGTCCCAGCCGTTACTCTGGAACATTCGACGACTGATCTATAAAAGCCGACGCGCTTGACCCGCTGATCAGATTTTCGACGATCGCCGACCGTGTTCGCCGCTATCGTTGTGCTATAAGTGTAGCCTCCTTTGTGGGCACAGGTTCGCCGAATAAAAGTTATTTTTTTGTTTCACAGTATCGCTACTGTGTTCTTTGACGTCACGACGACGTGACAATATACACTCCACTAATACACCCTTTAAGGCTGAGAGTGTATAAATATCTGGAAGATTGAGCAGGTGTAACTTATTTCTTGGCTGTGAACTAATTTTCGCTTGCCCACTTCTTGCACAAAATATGGCTCCCAACAACTACAGAGAATCAACAACAACTCAGCGGCCATTCTGTGGTGGATGGAGGAGGGATTTCTTGAAAAAGCGGTAAGTTGAAGAACCAACTATAAATACCTATTCTAGATTACTCGTTATAATATTAGGTAGCTATTCCAAAGAATTCATTTAAAGTAAAATAATATTAATACATTTGTGATAATACACAAAGCAAAGTGTTTATTGAATACATAAGTTGTTCGTATTGTGAGTATTGTAACATATTTTTTTTGTATATGACAATTTTACATATTGTCGAATTGGAAATGTGAATATGCAAATACTTCGTTATTCTGACACTATACTCCCAATTTCTATAGCAACTTCGGGTGGTCATTTCAGAGCGCTCCAGAGATAGTCATCCTCTAGGCGTGGTAAGAAGCAAGGGTGCTAGAACTAGATTCACTTCTTTTTCTTTTTTTTTTCTTCAGATTTCAATAATGCGATTTCGAGCACCCAGAAATGCTCCCACCCACGTTGTCGTAGTATTTCCGAGATCCCTCTGCAATATTGTCACGTGAGTACTATGCGTATTCTATCAGTGCATTTTTGTTTGCATTAGCGGGGCTGTTTAGACATTTTTCAATTTACGAGTCGTGATTTGGGTGCCTCTTGTTGGCAACAACCAAGCAGTAACCTGTGAAATTGTTGGCGGCACCTTCAGTTTTTCTTGTCAGTCGAGAGACAAACATTGAAAGTATCCTATCCGAGTGCTGGGAGCTTGCTATGCTGGCGTACGTCTGTCTTGCATGCGATGACCACTGGAGCGGTTGCCTTCGTAGCCCACCATGTTGGTCTGGCTAGCGCCCTCGCTCGCAGTGATGCTATATTTATATGCGATGTGGCAGCCTTCATTCGGGTATCGCCAGAAGTGTTCCCCTAGCATGACTTTCTTTAATCTCACTGCTCTGAAAACTGAGGCGTTGTTTGATTGACGCATGGGTTCTCTGACCCAAACATGGAGCGCCTTTCATTCAGACTTGAAGGCATAGATCGATCACTCAAATTTATCATATGTGGGTTACAATAATATTGATTGGGCAATTTATTTTGTTCAACCTGGTTCGAAATCTTATTGTTCTCATGCCTTTCGTATAAAAAGTCCTGGCTTAATATTTTAGTTCGCGTTTGTTTTGTGCATTTTGCAGAAGTTGCGTTGCGGTTTAAAACAAAAAGGATATTTCGGGATATTATGCAGCAAAGAGAAGGCTTAATTTGATGATAACGCGCGCCATAGTGAGGAACTCCGGAATAATTTTGTCCACCTCCGGTTCCATAGTGTGGACACAATGCGCGATACACGGACGCTCTCGCATCTCACGCCCCACGAAATGCAATCGCACCCCATCGCGCTTATTAGCATAACGCCATAGGCACTACGCGGCCACGGGTGGTGTGGTGTGACCTGTAGAATAAGATTTGGGAATTTGTGTAACAGTAATGTTTTTGGTTTCCGTCCTCTCTCGTTCTTCTGGCTGTACCTTGTAGCCTGTGTCTCAAAGCAGTTTCTGTTTTCAAACATACACTTAAAACGTCCGAGCATCTACCTGCTGAGTTCATCAGTTCAAAGTACGGGCAGAGAACTATGGTTGTTATGTATACATTCAAAGAGTGTATTTATAATGAGCTGTCAGTCACTTAATGACAGAAAAAAAGCAGAAATACCACAACTTTTTTTGGTAAATGCACATTTTATAGTTTGCAATTTTAGAGTGCTGGCCGTTAACGTGGTTGCATATTTGGTGGCCATGTATAGCTGAAGTTATGACGTCAAAGTAGATTACTGCTCACACAATGCCTCCAGTACAACGACAACAATACCTTACGACAATACTATATCAACAATAGTGAAACATGGAGCAAAAATGCAAGCTTCGCAACATCTACTTACCGGTGACATTCCTACATTCTTCCCCTAAAGAAAACATAAATAAATAATGTTAGTTTCACGGGTAGTAATCTTTTGCATAGTAAAAATTGACGACCATTACATCCTGTGAAGATGGAATGGCAGTGAAACCTGCCGACAGTCGGAGATCTCAAACGAGAAGCAAAATGCTTCACCTTCGCCGCGGGTCGACCCCAAGATAGTGCAATATCGTGCCAACCCGCGGCGGAGGTAACCCAGGCATTGGGAACCCCCCATACGTAGGCCGATCCCGAAGCTATTGCAACTCCGGACCGACCCGCGGAGGAGGTGGAGTAGGCGTTTAGCCATCCCCATACGTTGGATGATCCCAAGGAGAGTGCAATGCCGAGCCCACCCGTGGCGAATGTGAAGCATGCGTTAAACTGCCCTTACGTGGGCCTATGCCGAATATTCGAAAGGGCTCGCTACAGATTCCTGACCGCACAGGTGTATGTGGCATTGAGCTTGAACCCTTTCTGCACTATCATTAGAATCGGCCCACCTGATGATCTTCTTTGGTGAGGGTTGCCGAAAAAACTACGGAAGGTTAGCCATATACCGCTTTCGCTGTAATAATAAAATAATAATAATATTAATAATAGTAATAGTATCTATAAGTCCACTGACGTCACAGTTACTACATATCCAGCTCGCATAAGCAACGTAGCTTGTGTAAACGACTCGGCAGTAGGTTGGTACTTGTGGTGCTAATACGTGTACACAACGGATGATGAAGACACTAAAAATAAAATGAAAGGATATTGAAGCACAAAACGAAATAGCGTGATGTGATATTTAAAAGGCAGCCACGTACTATGCCTATAAGGCATATTAAAAGAAGGACATTGACATAAATGATAACTTCGCGATCGGTTTGCACGCACAGGTTCCGTTAAGTAAGAAAATATGAAAATGGTACGTAGTATATAGGAGTCTTGTGAATGCGCTCTGTCATTCTATACGGGCCTACAAAATCTTGGAGAAAAGGCTTACCAAATCTAGGCATAAAATATCACATGTGTCCTGAGGAATAATTTCATTCTAATTCGTTCTAATAATTTTATTTTAATTATCAAAATTAGCCGGAATGTAGATAGCGCGAGCTCTCTTGTCATAAATTGTGTTCTCACGAGGCACAACGTATTACAGCGAAGTTGTATAGGGCGAGGATGCCGGGATTCTTTCGCGTCCGTCGACAGAAAACCGCCATCATCATTGGCTCATACCGTAAGCAATGGTTCATACCCTCGTAAGGCAGAGGCTAAAAGCACTCAGAAAAATGAAGCGAACAGAGCACTGATTCTTTAGAATTGCTCAGACAACATACTCAACAGCACGTATTCCAATTTAGAACAAGCTCAAACCAAGCATCCGAACGACATAATTTACGATTAGGCGCTGGTGAAAGCAATGCAAAGCACGGACTGGTCTCCACATAGGTCTCCCGGTAACGATTACTATTGCACAAACTGCCGCAGTGTCGCCAGCTTGCGATGGGGGGTGTGACGTTACTAACCATTGGTATATAACATTATCAGCCTACTAACTGATTCTAATCTTTTTGCAACACTGCTATGGGCGGCGGCGTACTGTCAAGATTAACATTATTCCCATTTCTAGAATTTCTCTGAAATAGCATAACTACCATTACCGCAAAGCCATAAAGCATTGCAGACCCCCTCAGCAGCAGTAGTGTTGCTTTTAAACAGCTTCGCTGGAGATCCACTTTTGCAGGGCAAGGATGGAGAGCTTTTTTTTTCTGCCTGACGTAAGCAGCAAGATTTGACGTTCAAGTTTTTGAATTTGTCGAAAAGCAATTTTTACACACGGCGCCAACCAGAAGTTGTTGCTCGACAAACAAAATATTCGACGGGTACATACTCAGCAACACATCCTGCCCATGATCGAGTGTGCCATGTGTGCGGCTAAAGGCAATATTTTTTTTAGAATACGGATAAATATACCAGTCCTACTAGAATGACCAAAGCCGTAAATTACTGTTTTGTACCATATGATCGATTCACCATGCGATTTGTAAACCATTTTACGGACGTTTGTACCGCACAAATTGTATAGGCATACAAACGAGTGCACTCAGCACAGAAACGTCTTAGGAGCTCTTCTATGTGGACATACCGCGAAAACCTATTGGTGAAGTGTAGACACAGATATTTCGTGTTTCTTTTGAGTTATCGGCACACATGAGCATGCATGGGAGTGATCGCACTCAAAACATATCCTGTTAGTGCTCAATTTATTAATGAACACCTTGTTGTCAATGAACCACTTAAATAATTTAAATGTGTCATACCATACTACTCGAGGAGCTTCGATAAAAAAGTTGCTCCATATGAACAAAGCTTGGTCACCAGCCTATAATTTTTGTTTTGTTCAAGTGGTAAGCACCGAAGATCGTTCATATAAAGGTTAAGCAGGTGTTGCCCCGAAATACCATTGAGGCACACCGCTTATAACACACAACAAAAAGCTTTAGGACTCCGCTACAGGGACACATCACTGTCTACCTGGTAAATAATAAAAATAAATTAGTAATAGGGGCCCGTGAAACTACATCAGCTTAGTTTTGAGAGTAACACTTCATGACCTAATGTGTCAAATGCACTTTGTGTGCCAACGAAGAGTCAAAACTGCATTGCATTTAAAAAATTTGTTACAGATGTGGACGTTACATCTTCCGGCGGGCCAGTAGTACTCTGTCATGAGCGAAAACCAAATTGATTGGTTCATGAGGCTGCACTTTTTACAGGATAGAGCAGAATCAACATAGATTATTTCTACAATGTGCCTTCCAAAGACGAAAGAATACATACTGGTGGGTAATTGTCTTAAAATTTTTGAGATCCTTTTTTTTTTATAAAGCGGTCTGACAATGCTAACTTTCATGATTTCATAATTATGGCTGGTGTTAATTGTTTCATTTAAGATCTAGACCAGTGTTGATTTGAGCACACCAAAAGCTGCTGCTTTACCATTAAGGACATAGATCGTATTCTATCCCACAATTCACTTTATGAAGCGTCGAAAGAACAACAAAATGAACGCTGGAGAATGCAATATTGCTTCAAAGATTTGCTGGTGTGCACCCATTTGTGTTGTTCTTTGCTTATTCAATAAAGTAGTTGTTCCAGCCATTTGCTATCTGTAAAGCGGGTAACTGGGGAAAGGAGTCCGAAAAGGAAAGGAAAGGAAAGCAGGCCTGTTATGTACGCTGCTTTTTTGTGACTTTGTGGAATAAAGTCTTATTATTATTATTATTATTTAGTCTTGTTTGTAGGTCTCGCTATGATAGAGTAGATCAAATTCCATATTTTCTCAATCTACCGATTGGAAGCTGAAAACTTGCCTGAGTGATAGCGCTTCCTAGCTAGTCCTATTTTAGCCTTCACTTTGTTTCTGAATTGTTTAAGTTCTTCTCATGCAAGAGTGTTCCTGTGTTTATCCTCACATTTTTAGACGTTTACTTTTCCACAGCAAGGTTTCATTATTTCTTTTTCGTTCAACGGGCTCTTTATTACTGCTTTCATGTTTCATTTCCATTTTGAGAAATGGTATACCTCCGTAAAGGCCTCTGCAAACTGTTTATATGCCTTTAGATAGCTTTGCTATGTTGCGGAATTTAATTTAGGCGCTCAGACGCGTTCACCTATTTCACTAGAATTCACATAGTCACCTAGCTTCAAAAAGTGTGAACATTCCTTCTCAAAACGTTACTCTATTCACGAAGTTCTCAATATAACCGTAGCAGTTTGATAATGGAGCAATACTTTCTTGTCCAAGGGTATTTCTCATGCGAACAACTGCGCTGGAAGAAATAATCGAATAATATTATATTACTAAAATTAAACGCGTATTTTGTTGAAAGCCGCCGCGGCTGATGTGCTGACTTGGTGATATACATTAATGATTCCACCATCGAAGCCATAATCAAAGAATGCCCCGCCTCGAGCAGGTCAAAAGCCGCGGTGTAGCTTCTCAGTTTTCCCGCCTCCATAATGCTGCGGCGATGTTATTATGCGCCTATTTGTTCAGTACACTTAGTAAGCCATAAATTTTTAGCGTAGTCTTTATTTGCATGGTTTTCAAGATACAATCAGGAAGATCCCTTCCTAAATGAAAAAAAAAAACTTTAAGCAAGCAGCTGTCAATTATATTAAAAAACTGTCATATTGCCTGTATTATGGCTCATAGTTATTAGGCGTCATTACTGACTATTCTAAAGAGCCCCCGAAAAGTAAAAATAAATCGCACTAAACCACTCGAGCCTAGCGATGGCATTGTTCGGAAATGTGTTGTGAGCACAGTGAAAACAACTTTTTTGAGGACAACTTATATTGCTTTTCATAAAAGGGAATTATGCCGGACTTTCACCTCGGACACAAGACTATAAAGACGACTTTCAGGAAGACATTCAAGGTTCTTAAAAGGCAAAAAAGTAGAAAGAACATACACTTCGTAATGCAGGCGAACACCTTGCTTAGTGTATTTACAGACCATTAAAAACCAATTCCTAAGGTTTTGTTATAAAAACAATGTAATGAAATAAAGGGAGGAGTTGACTTTTGTAACCTGTAACTTTTTTCTCTCCCGAAGTCAACACAAGATACTTCTGGTATACAAACCTTCCAAGGACAGATTTATTATTCATATTTTTAAATATTAGGCTTATCCACCGTAAACGACAAATAATCTGAGCGCTTATATCACCGTGGCCATTTGAAGACAATGTTGTATAGAAACAGAATGAGTAAAGTACTGTACAAAATACATCAAGGATTGAAATAGAAATAGCGAAGACTACCAGCTGTTTATTGTGAGATGAGACAGTAAGTAAATGTATAGATGGGGGGGGGGGATCTGGGGGTGACTTCAAATATCCCTCGGGGCCCTGTGCTTGGTCCAGTTCTCTTTTTGTGCTACGTGAATGATTTGTAAGATACAATTCCTCCTAATATTACGGTACCTTTATTAGCGGATGATTGTTTAAATTACTCAGGAATTACCAGCTGCCGAGACCAAATTTTACTAAATTGTGCGTTGCAGGTTGTCGCATCCTGGTGCACAAAAAGCAAAATGAAAATAGAATTCAGCAAGACATAATACATGCGACTGACTAACAGAACTAAATACATGGTAGCGTTTATTATGATACTGATATACACCATTTAACAAAAGTTAACTCTTTTAAATGCCTTGGCGTAACAATATCTGAATATACAAACTGGAAAACGCACAGTAAGGACATCTAAAGGAAGGAAGGTAAATCCTATTCTGAAAGTGAAGTTAACCGCGTCTGCAGCCCTTGTGCGTCCCTTGTTAAATCTGTTGTTTACTGTATTCAAATTAACAAAAATATGTTCAGATTTGCCCAAACAAAAGTATACGCTACGTTCAAAGAGGCGTGTAAATGATTTCACAGTTTGTGTCTTGGGTGCTGTTTACCGTATTCTATTACCTTGCTGGAAAATTCATCTAGTACAATAATGTCGCTGTAATAATGTTCGAACACGTGAGTACAGTCTGGCCTTAAGAACTAACAGTGGAGAGGCGGATTAGTCTTCGATTGGGAGGCGGAGTGGATCTGCATGTGTTGCACGCACTTATAGGAATTGGGGCCTTGGCAAGAGCGCGTGATGTGACAGGAAAAAATGGTTGCAGCTTTTATGATCGGCCGAAATATTTTTAAGTGCGCATGCACTCCGTAAGTTTTATTTCAGGAGAGGAAGGATGCTTTTCTGAATATTTACGTACGTGATTCCTGCGCCTTCTGAATACTCGCTCTGCATCTTAATTTCATAAATATCTGGTTTTTCTTTCTGGGTCCCTGTTTCCTGTCTTTATCATCGCATTCTCTTCGTTAGGATCCATTGGGTATTGTTTCTATTTCTGACAGCTTTTTGTTTGTTACGACCATGTAATGAGTTTTCCGCTGATGCACCTCAGTTTTCAATTGACGAAGAAAAAAAGTGTGCACATCTCACATTTGACTGATGGCAAAATGATTACGTACTTTTTTGTGTATGGGTTTCCATGTAGCGCATGTAATTGCGTTCCTTATACAGTGGCTTTCTCTGGCTTTATGTAATGAAGAGTTAGTAGTCCGCGCCCTATCCTGTCTTCATTTCCACTTTGTTATGTATTTTTACACCTAAAACAGTGTTCATTGAAGACAGTTTTTGTGTATATAACGTAGATATCGTCGATAAAAAAACCACATTGAAACAAAAAGCACTAGAACTCTTGCAGTAAGAGTATTCACTTACATTTTTCCTTCACAAGGCCCGCTAAACCAAAAGGAATGAAATGATATTAGTTAGGTAATTATTATTTAACTACAAACATATATACATTGAGATCACTTGTCACATTCGTAATAAGCAAGTTACCCTTCGCGCCGAAGGTTGTTCAATGTCGAAACAATTGAAAAAAATTAAATTGAACTTTCTTTTAAGCAAGAGGTCATCGTGCCATGGTCATTTACTTCAAAAAGCGCAGGCGTGTTGACCTTTCTGCTGGTGGACTAGTCGAAACGTCAGTGCATATACTGAGCTAATTCAGCGTACGTCGTACTCTTGTTCTTCATTTTACTACAGAGACCAGCATGATTTGCTAAGCCAGAACAGTATATATATGTATATATTGTACTAGAGAAGAACGAGCAGCAGGCACTAGCCGAAGCTATGTGTCCTCTCCCTGCGGTGCTCTGCGATCTGAGCGTTTCATCGATTGAACTATAACGCCTCGTGACAATTGGCAGACGTGCGGAGCCCTTTAAAAACCTGGAACTCCGCAGCCGGACGCTCCCTACCGTTTCTTCTATGCCTCAGGACGCCGCGCGAACCGATCTTACCCTGGCATCGCCAGTCGTCTACTACTCCGGTGCTCTACGCCAACGAGATCCTCCGGTCTTCAGCGGCAACGACGACCATGACGTGGACAATTGGCTCCAGTCGTACGATCACGTGAGTGCGCATAACAAATGGGAGGACAAAGCTAAACTGACTAACGTCATCTTCCATCTTTCTGGAGTCGCTAATCTCGGGTTCCGGAATCATGAATGCAACCTTTCCACCTGGACAGCTTTTACCCGTGCTTTCAAAAAAGTCTTCGGTCGCCCTGCTGTGCGCAAGCATCGCGCAGAACAACGCTTGCGTGGTCGCGCTCAGCAAAAGGGTGAACACTTCACTACCTATATTGAGGACGTAGTTGACCTTTGCCGGCGCATTAATCCCAGCGTTACATAACAAGAATACCTGCGTTGAATTCACGCCTCTAGATTTTTTTGTTTTAGAGTTCAGCGAAGTCAATACGAATACCTTGAAACCGTTCGCTTGATTGCTTCCGTAATATTACCTGATAAGTTGGTTCTCTAAACTTCACTTTAATGCCCTTGCGTATTTGATATAAGTGTGCACATGTTATCATGTCTTCATTTCTCCAGGGCCTTGTTAACCTGCTTTGTCAGTTTTATGTAAGCGCGCCAAAATCCACCATTACCACACTAACGGAACATGTTGTGGTAAAGCTCAAGAATTTTCGGAACAAGTGTGGGAGGCACCGTAATTCTGCCTTTTTATGTCTCGTCTCAAGATATGCGTTGCTTTCTGAATTTTAGCGCCACCTGTAGCTTTGTGCAGTTCAGTATGTGTGACCCTCAAACCTTATTTATCATTGCCTGAAACAAGCTGGTCGATGTCTCCTAACTGAAGAGAAGGAAGTTGCTTTCGTAGGTGTGCATTGGAGTTATAAAAGCAGTGTGCTCTTTTGTGGATTCTGGACGTGGTACCTGCTAAAAGCATTTAGAATTATCTATTACTCAACGCCAGCTACATCCTCCTGCGCGGTCAACAATTACGTCAATTGTAAGCATACCAAAATTGAATTTACTTTGCTTGTTTTCTAGCGCTCTAGTACGTACATAGTTGGATATTTCCCTCTTATTGTGGCCCTATGGTTATTGGCAACAAATGCGGCAACAAAAAACTGACAGATAAGTTTGGCCTGCTCTTCTCTCAGCTAAGTATTAGGTTCAGTGGGGTAATCGTAACGTTTTTTCCGTACTACACTTGTCTCCTGTAATTTAAGCAGAACTTCAAACATTGTATTACGTATAGCATGCACAATAGTAATATTCGGCACATATTGTAGGAATCTTATCTTCTTTCTTTAGAATGCAAGTTTCTTTTCGCTTTTCTACAGCTTCGAGTTCATCCACAACCTGGCTCACCAACACAATATTACCCTAGTGTATGTTAATCGTAAGGATTTTCAAAGCTAGACATGAGAGTAGAAAATTTAACACTGTGGTTTTCTTTGTCACCAGTGCTAGCATTTCAACTCGTCGTGAATGGTGCTTAAGTTTTAGGTGCATCCATTCATAGTGTTCCTCTTCTCGCGAAGTTGTAGGCTTGCTTTAAGCGGAAACGGAAGCACAAAATATTGAACAATGAACTTTCTTTTTGTGGTCACATATATTCATATCAATACAAAGAAGGAGTACAACCTTAAAATAACGTCTCCAGAAGCAATGACGCACAAGCACCACGTGTCCATAATCCCACGCCTACCGCATAGTAACTGCTTCAATTACAGCTTTTCCTTAGAGCCTTTGGGCACTGTATTCGTTGCCGTACTTACGTGCGCGATAAAGAACGGTCACCACACTTTTCGATTGTATACGCTGTGCCGGGTTTCCTGATGCATTGTGTTATTTTAATTTACACATAAAATACGACATGCCTTAACTTTCATTCGTGTATTGTTTACAATGCTTGATAAATTGTATATACGTATGCCAAAAGAGAGATCTTTGCCATCAATGCGCCAGTTTCTGGCTCTACCTTTATTACGAATCAAGCAGGAGCCCTTTCTAAATAACAGCATGAAGAAATAAAATATAAAAATGGCATTGAAAAGGCTACCATATACCAGAGCAGCTCATGGGCGTCTGCTTCCGGCATGTCGCCAATACGGGGTGACTGAGCTCAGTATAGCCAGCGTAGTATTTCCATGCTTTGTGTTATGAGATGACTAAATACATATTTCCAAATCTAGGCAGGAATTGAGACAAATTTTGTTCGTTCGATTGCGTGAATGAATGTTGTATGTCGATACTTGAATTACAGAAGTCCTAATTTAAAAGAAAAATTCTGCTATCAGTGGTATGCATGGTACTTTTGAGTATTTTTGTATAAGCCGTGTTCAAGCTTATAGCTACAAGGCTATAATATTTCCTACGTTCTAAAGAAAACGCGGAATATGACATAGCAAGTGACTAAAGCGGTTAATTTAGCAATCGAAATGGATTGAATTGTCCCGCATAGACACACACTTCCTAATTATTTATAACAAATAACCTTTTTTTTTTATTTTGCATCAAATTTTATGCTATAATATTCTGATTTTATTTTTAATTTTTTTCGAAACAGGTGCTGGAACATTTATCCTCAGAGTGTAGTAAAAAACGACCTCCAAAAAAAGTTTTGAGAATTTCGAAAACTATGAGCACATTTGGTAGAGTACAAGAAAACGTCGATATGTGCTCAATATGTGCTATGTTAACGAGCAAACACAGGGTTGGCGACGTACTAGTAGCAGAAGGGACAAGCAACGGGCTACAAAGGCAGGCAACTCAATTTTCCTACACATTCATTCATACCACACGCGACGGTATCAAACTTATATATAAGGAAGGATTCGCGGGCTTCTTTATCATAATTTGAACGAAATATAGATTCAAGCAACTAGTACGTCGCTATTCCCCTTTTTCTGTGTCTGTGTTTGCTTGATAACATAGCACCTATTGAGCACATATTGACGTTTTCTTGTCACGTGGCGATTGGTTTTTACAATTCATTTCGGTGCGTTTTTATGCTTTGTATTTTAGATGATATGTTTGCAATCGCCATCCGTCTATTCACGTGTCAGCTATCCTTTGAACGATTCGGATGCATTTTGTTCGTTTTTCATGTAAACGTATCTTCATTTGGTTGATAGGCACATGTAAGGTATTCTGATGAAGGCCGGAGCCCGGCCGAAACGTCAATAAACCGCTTCATACGCGCGTCTACTTCACTGTGAATATTTACCCGGACCCAGAACTGCTTTCTTTCTGGTATATATATATATATATATATATATATATATATAGAGAGAGAGAGAGAGAGAGACAGAGAGAGAGAGAGAGAGAGATGTACCTTAGGATATTTTAACAGAATTAAATTTTAACCCGTAACAAGTAGCACCATTTAAACATGTAGCATTAACTCATCCGATCCTTCAGGGTCGGCGCCGGGTTTCCACATCGGATAACGCTACGGAGTTCCATACTGCACTTCACGAGGACGACTTCACCGCAGGATCCACGCGTTTGCTTCCGCCGCGAGCTAAACGGCATTTTAACAGCAGGTCGTCATGACACCTGGGTGCAGCACAGTCTAAAATTCTTCATTGGCTCTGCATATGCTACATGTTAAAGCTGGATCCCGTCTCTGCTCACTACTTAGGAAAGCCTCCCAGTACCTTTGACACTAGCTTCGTTGAGGGGTCATCGAGCCGCAAGCTCTACGCCAAGACATAGACGACTACACCAACAAGTTGCGGTTTCCTGACACTTAAAAACTCCATGCACTTCCCCTGCTCCACAGACGGCATCGACGACCTCAGGTATACTGCCTTCCTTATTCGCTTGATCTTGGCTTTTTCCCTTTATGCAGGTGAAGGGGCACCGCAAACTCGACGGCGCTTAGAAAGCACACCGTAAGATTAATTAGCTGTTAAAATAGAAGACTGACACAACAGTAATATTGCAGGGCTTCTTTTAGTATCGTAATATTAATATGCACATGCACAAGATGCCAATTAGGAATAGCATACAAACAAATATTTGGCCAATGAAAAAAACCAAAGAGCACGGTGGCACAATTCCGTAGATACACCAGTCAAATACGTTAAGCGATTTCAGTGATGTCAGATAAAATTAAAATGAAAGTATCCACGTTTAAGCAAATGTTATGCAAGGAGGCACAGAAGCTAGGTGTTGTGGGATGTGCGGTTTTTGTGTTGAGCCAGCGCTGAAGTCGCAGGTTACCGCTAAGTAGTATTCGTTACTGGCCCCTGTGCTAGACAACATAAAATTCAACGTGCTCACCGTCGTAGTAATACCATATCTCGTACCTAGCGACAGCACAGCTGCCATTAGGTGCTTCATACAGCAGGACTTGCTCGTCTTCACTAGGCAAGTCCCCTGTGGAAGTGACATATGAAGATAATGGTTATTTTACAGACACGAAAAAAAAATTGTAAGCAGGTTCAAAACATGTGATCTCGCTTGTCACAAGATGCTTGAGAAATTGTCCAAGAAATTATTAAGAAATGGCGAAAATGTACTTGGAATGGAAAATCTTACGTGTGAAGTGCTTCTGCGCTTATAAATATACTCTTTTTATAAACGACAAATAACAAATAATGACATCTTTTCTCAGAAATGCACTACTTCATGTAAAAAAAATACTGAACAACTAGAAAACCTGGTAGGTTTATAGTAGGAACATTTCGTAAATTTGCTTCAGGAGGCCTGACTGCTGCGCTAGTTGGTCATCTGTTGTGGTTAGGATAGAGCAGGGCTTGTTATTAATGGATACAGAGAACAAAGTGTACAACGTTCAGCGGTACTACAAACTCTTTTAGAAGTTGCTAGTAGCGCGCATCCTTGTGCACTCTTGTACTTTCTGTCCGTGAAGAATGTTCCATAATATCCCATATATCTTATGGTTTTGCGATGCTTCGATATGCATTGCAATGATTTTTAATGTATCCATCTGCTCGCATTATAGAACTATCTCCTCTTTGCCTATTCTCATGTACAACTCTATATATTGTAATATATGTTCCAGTAATCCTTTTACTATAGGATGGTCTCGTACTTGTATAAATTTGTCATTGTGCTTCGAGTTTCTTTTTGCCTATAGCTGTATATAAGCTATGTAGTATTCTTTTAATTAGGTACCTATTATTTCATTTCTGTTTCATAGCCAAAAGTATTTTTCTTTCAACAGTGCACTCCATTCGGCAGTTCCCTAGGGAGAAAGCGCAGTGACGGTTATACATTCATCCAAATCATGTGCAGACACGATCAGTGTATACGTGTTGGTGAGGCTAGTAAAGTGGCGCTTAACACTGCTTTGCTCTCGCATTCCTCGGTTTCTTCCCGGGAACATAGAAAAGAAAATTAACTGAACTAAACTTGATAGAAAACAAATCAGGCATCAAAACAGGAATGCAGAACCTCTTGAGGGTAAATTGCTTCCTTGCATTCCAAATTAGGGAGTGTTGTTTGTTTCTAGGCAGGAGCTTTCGGCTTTAGACTTTAGGTTTTAGCTCTAGACAGTGCAACCGCCCGACCTCATGCCGCGCGCACAAACATCTTTCAATATTCGTTTTTTCCTGTTGTCATCGAGCAATGGAATTGACAACCTGAACATATTGCTGAATGCACTGATTTAAAGTTGTTTGAAACTTTTCTTGAAAGTTTTCTTTCTTGAAATTCATTCAGTATAGCAATGAAGGGGGCTAGTTGGTGAACGTTCATGGTTATATTGCGCTCAGTTTTACACAGACGATATTAAGGAAGGACAGGACGTAGACGGACGTAGCGCAAACTACCAACTGTTTAATACTGTTAAAGAACGCGCTTATATACAAGGAGATATGGTGCGGGTGGGGGGGTACATATAAAAAGATATGACAAGGTGACGACATGTGATCATAGTTTGGGTGAGGCATACATCGTTCACATGCACCCGTTCGCCCTGGCAAACTCGACCTCAGCTTTGATAGGCGCGATGGACGGAGTGCTTGCGCACATCTCTTTTTCTTTAGCTATCGCAAGCGCCTCCCATATTTCTCGCTCCGTTTTTGTTTTTGATGTTCCAATGACTGTGGTGCTTTCTAGTAGCGGGGAGCATTTGCATTGTTTGCAATGTGCGGCCAAGTTGCTAGGTGCGGTCAGAAGCTGGCACGCGTATTTGTGCTCCCGTAACCTATCATTTAGACAACGTCCAGTTTGCCCAATGTATACTTTCCCGCAATCTAGTGGGATTTGGTAAACAACTGAAGTAGCGCATTCCACGTACTTTTTCACGTGCTTAGTCTGACAGACCGTAGCACTAGGGTTGGCCTCTTTGGATCCGGCGTTCACCTTCTTGCACATGCCTTTTAGTTTTTGCGGGGCGGAGAACAGAATTTGAACATCGTGGCGTTGGGCTGTCTTTTTTATGCTATGTGACAAGCCATGGATGTACCTTGATACAAACATTACGCTCAGAGGCTCCCACATCTGCTGGTGCTACAAAACTTGAAGAGAAAAAGAAATCCTGAGGTATGACTCTTGCCATTCTAAGATCATAAAAAGAGGCATCGCCAAGGCTTGCATCAGTCAAGCAATTCAAAAATCATGCCGCCATGCTGTGAGGGAGAGCATCGATTTGCAAGTAAGCCCCTTAAGAAACAGTGGGTATCCGAACAGCATGGTGGCGCAAATCTGTGAAAGCTTGTTGCCCGAAATCAGAGCCAACAGGAAAAGGCAGAAAACACAGGAAAAATTGAAAAAAAATGTGTGGTGTTGCCTCACATCCATTGTTTTTCACATAGGATAAAAAGACAGCCCCACGCCACGATGTTCAAGTTCTGTTCTCCGCCCCGCAAAAACTAAAAGGCATGTGCAAGAAGGTGAACGCAGAATCCAAAGAGGCCTACACTAGTGCTACGGTCTGTCAGACTAAGCACGTGAAAAAGTACGTGGAATGCGCTACTTCAGTTGTTTACCAAATTCCACAAGATTGCGGGAAAGTATACATTGGGCATACTGGACGTTGTCTAAATGATAGGTTACGGGAGCACAAATACGCGTGCCAGCTTCTGACAGCACCTAGCAACTTGGCCGTACATTGCAAACAATGCAAATGCTCCCCGCTACTAGAAAGCACCACAGTCATTGGAACATCAAAAACAAAAACGGAGCGAGAAATATGGGAGGCGCTTGCGATAGCTAAAGAAAAAGAGATGTGCGCAAGCACTCCGTCCATCGCGCCTATCAAAGCTGAGGTCGAGTTTGCCAGGGCGAACGGGTGCATGTGAACGATGTATGCCTGACCCAAACTATGACCACATGTCGTCACCTTGTCATATCTTTTTATATGTACCCCCTCCCTCCCGCACTATATCTCCTTGTATATAAGCGCGTTCTGCAACAGTATTAAACAGTTGGTAGTTTGCGCTACGACCGTCCACGTCCTGTCCTTCCTTAATATCGTGTTTGTAAAACTGAGAGCAATATAACCAGGAATGACACCCATTCATTGTTTTTTTATGTCTGGCGTTCCTTCTCAATCATTCCGTGGCACTTGTTCGATATAGTTGATACTTTTGGTTGATGTGTTATTCATTTCAGCTGCTACTGGAAGGTATTTCCATATCAACTTTGTACTTGTGATCTCTTTCCTGCCTCTCATTAACCTAAAATGAGCGTTACCAGAAGGTTTAAATGAAATAAAAATATTATAGTGAAATAAGTTTAAGCCTCACATGGCTTTCTTCCTTTGTGATTTTCTGCCCCGTGATGCTTTACCTAGCAGGAATATTCCCACTAATGTAGTTTTTTTGGAAGGTAAGGTGGCGTGAATGATAACTAGCTCGAAAAGTCTGAAGTTCACCATGACACATGTCACACCCAGTGGAGACGTATGGTTTTCATAGCATGCTTTAGTTTCTATGCACAAACAGAAAGTGTTGTTTTTTCATTGAACCTTCAATTTGTCGGTTTATTTGATCGCATGAAATCAAGAACCAAGTGCAAACAGCTCTCGATCCAGCTGTTGAGCTGTCTGCGTGCGGGCACGCAGCTAGTTTGCTTTCCGTCTGTGTTCAAAGAGCTAAATTTTGTTACAACTGGTTCGTGTCCTTTCCTAGTCAGGTGCTTTCAGAAATACGAGTGACAATGTCTAAAAGTAAACCCTCGCCAAATTTTGGAAACAGGTTAGAACAAGATCAACAGGGTTTGATTGGTTGTTTTTGAACTTTCACATTTCACCGAGGTTTCGGAATTCCTACAGGCAACACATACCTGCCGCGTTCCGCAGCCTGGGTCCTACTTGGAACACTGCGTCCTGCGAGCAGGATATCGCGCCAGTTATTGCACGCAGGAGATCACGCGTATCAACTAACTACGAAAAGAAAGGTTGATCCAGATTCACTAACGGAACTCACACTTGTTTCTATCCGAAGACACGCTGACCAGGTAAGATTAGGATGTGTAGCCTCGTTCTATCAGTACAGAATATCCGTAGTTAGCTTCTGAAAGTGCGCCATATTGTCAGATGGTCTATGTGACATACTGCGATGTGAGTTGCAGTGCGGAGTTGCCTAAATACCGTCAAGTATGCTACCAGTACAAGGGGAGCAACGCGGCGAACTTGTGCTTACAGCTTTCCGAGAGGCCTGCTACGCACAAATGCTTCCTTTGTTTAGCCTCCGGCAAGCTTGGAACTGTCTTTTTCTGTGAAAAAAAGAATGATGCGAGTAGCTTGGCAGGCCTGACGTGCAACTGTTTCAGCGATTTGGTCGCTTATACCGTTGGGACCAATCTAAAAAGGCGGTCCGCAGGAAGTTCCCTTCGGCTTAGACGAGAGACCTTGATTCCACGCCGCGAATAAGAAATATAAGCACAGAAATTAGCGGAAGAGCCGCCCTGAACCTGGATGTTGTAGCCATCTTTGCTTACTTGGAAAATGATGTCAGCAGAAGCAACGGATTCTGGAGTTGTCAATAGGGTCAATTGGTACAATTCGTTTCACATTTTTTTTAGATAGAAGCGATGACAATATATAATATTTCGATGAAAATGGTACCGTGCATGAAAGGATGTGTTTGCAGGCTCTTGAACGGGCTTGCGAACTCCCCGGCTATAATGTTTAAATTGCAGGATATACCATTAGGTAATTACTTAAAAATTTAATTGGTGAACTTTTTGTTATTTAGTGAATTGTGCGTTTCAGCTCTGTTGTGCAAGCAATGTCTGCCTCTTCGAGGAGTGGAGCAGATCATGGACTAGCATTGTAGTGTCTCCGACACAAAATCTTATAAAATTATCAAAGTCCTCGCTTTAACACACCGTATTTCCGGGCGGCATTTGACAAATAATTTTTGTTCCGATTTAGATTCAATTTTAGGGGAAGTTACCAGAATCGCGATATCGTTTTCAGTTGCTGAAATTCCAAGTTATATACTTCAACTCTTCTATCTTGAAATATCGCAATTTTGGTGATTTTGGCGGGAAAGAAGAGAAAAAAAGTTGATTGCATGAATTTTTAATCAGTTGAGCGTCTGGTTGGCAAGAAGTCACAAAATATTTACTTATAGAATTTCTAGACGGATAGAATAAATAATTTCACAGATGCTACAGTCATGCGCATTAGAAAAGTTCAAAGCGCCAAGGTACAAGGTGCATTACAGACTTAGTTTTCTTTTTAATTATTCTTAATATACGGCTGTAAATATAACCAAGGTATAACTTGACAATCTCTGAAAAGAAAAACGGGCTGCTTTTGTGTGACTTTAAAGGATCCAGCAAAATTTCTACTGAAATTGATTTTGTCGAGCAGTTGCAAAATGAATTTCAATTACCTGCAATAATAAAATACACCTTAACATTCTGCCCGCACATAATTCTGCAAGGTACGCATGCTTGAGCCACATTTCCTCCGCACTGAAAGCCAGTGTCACCTCTCGTTATCTTAACATGGCGAAAAAATATGAGCAGACCTCTTGTATAAAGCCATCATTAACCTACACGTATTAAACTACGCACCCAGATCTAGAGTAACTTGCGCCATTTCTAAAACTGTGAAGTCGGTTCCTCGTACAGCTGGTCACCAGCAAAGGGAATGTCGACTAAGTGATTCGTATTACGTACGATAATTGGGTAAAATGCAGTATTCACTAATTATATAGAAAGTTCATAATTAGCCATGAGAATTCCGAGTTTGTGCAGCAAGGAATCATTTCCCATTTCTTTCGCCCTGCTAGTTCCATCAGCAACCTCCAATCGTACCGCTACGGAATCAGTGTGTACAGTAAACATAAATTAATAATTCTTTACAATATCTGTCGACAATTTCTTGGTTGAAAAAGAAAGCAACAGCGCTGTCACACGAGGAAACACGAAACGTTGTAATTGCTAACCGCAGCTTTAAATTCCGAAGTTTTTTTAATGTTTACGAATACTTCTATGTTAATTAGTTAAACTGTGACCCTATCTAGTTAGGCATAACTATTGAAAGCGCGACACCATAGTGCTATTACGTAAAAATTTGGCGGCGTTCATCTGCTCGTTGATGACTGAGTTTTCTGCATAGAAACGAAAAAAAGATGATAAAGATATAAATAGAGTCCTCCCGGACTTTGTTTTAACGAGTGGCGCATCGATATAAGGGCTAACTAATATAAACTTATACGCATGTGGTCACGCTGCGTCATTATTCTTCTGGGCAAAGTACAGATAAAGGGGCGCTAAAAGGTTGTAATAGAGACAGACGAGAAAGACAGTGATCACCGGCTACTCGGGCAAGCGGCTGAAAGAAGTCGAAGGCAGGTTTAGAGATTGTTGCGTTTTTGTTGTCGGCTCGACCGTGATTCCTCGACGGCTTTTTCTACAAACCCCTGTGTATTCTCAGCCCGCGGGTGCATTTAGAAGCTTGCTAAGAAGGCAGGGGTGCGAATACTCCGAAATATGCGGCGTCTGTGTGAAATCCTGTATTCACGACTTGCTGACACTGTATTGTGCCGACTGCGCCATATGGCCGGCTGACATCGTTTCTCCTGTGTTTGTGAACGCACAATAAAGGCCCGCCACGGACTCACGGGTGTTCTTGTGTGGTGCAATACAATTGCGCAACCTCTAGCAGCAGGGGGGAATCACGCCTTCCCTCGCCGCTAATTAAAAGGGGCGCGGCCAAGGCCTTCGGAGGAGCAGGGATACAATTGGGTGTACTTGAGTGGATCGTCACCAATCTCTGCCGTTCGCCAACACACGGAACCAAGGAAAAGAGAAGTTATTTAAACGCAGGTTTCAGACCGATCTAAGCAGTTTGAAAGCTGAGCCTAGAATCTGCTGAAAAGCGTAAAGGAACTATCACCGTCCAGTATCGCCGGCGCTGCCTAGCAGCGTCTGAACTTCGAGTTACTAGTTGACTTAGGAGACGACAAATCAACGTTCGCAACGACGCTCACGGTAGTTCCCCTCAAGTAAGCTCAACCGGCTCGAAGTAAGACGTCAGACCTAGACTCCCGAGAAACCCAGCGCGGCAATCGCATCCGCCACAACTTGATCGGCTTGCCAGCGTTCTTCGAGAAAGCTCTGCCATCGACTCCATGCTTTATGTAGTTGCCGTTGCTGCGCGGCCATTGGTATGCCATCATTTGTTTATATTTGAAGTCAGATTAGTTGACCACCATTAAGTGTGTTTTGTGTAGTGTTAATTCCTATATTTACTGTTTGATGTTTGTTGTATTTCGTTTGTCTTCATCATTGATCTAGAATAAGTGCATGTATGTCAGTGTTGTTGTGTTTTTGTGTTTCGTTTAAATTGTGTGTGTTGTCAATGGATAAATGATTTTCTTTCTTTTTTTCTTCCGTCTCTGACTACTCCGCTGTGTTCGCTTCAGTACGGAACGACAGCCGGCGTGCATACCCCGTCGACGACTTCGCGCCAATGGCGAACGGGTGACAACACGTGACAGCATCTCACGGATATCTTGATGTTTATTTTTAATTCCTACACCACACGAATTGCAATTAAGGCATTATTGCGCGTGGCGAGCATTGTTACAGTACACCACATCCGAAGGTAGTACAGTCAAAGTGACAATGGTTCTTGGAAAAAAAAAAAAACGTTCACGGAAATCAGTCCTGGTGAGCATACGGCCTAACTTTAAGTTGATAGTTTGACGTGAGGAAACATAATGATTGGCCTTTTGATGAACAAACTTCCGTAGTATTATAGAGGATTGAAAAAAACTGCTTCAGTCGTAATGCGTTTTATTAAAACAAGCGCATCTCACCAATTTCTTTTTATTTGCGGTTATCGTATCTCTCTTGGACATACGTTGCCTCGACGCATTGTATTTTTTCAAATGCATTGATATGCACGCCACAAAACGGATGCCACAAAGGGCCCGATTTCCCCTAAATTGATAAAACAATATTTATACACTGCTGCTTTTAGCCAATGCTGACATGCGCTTACAAGCACGCCGCCTTGCACTTGTGGCTACAGCGTTAACACGTTCTGACCAAGAGTCATCGTGTGACAGCAGAGCACCTAAATATTTGACTGGTGCATTATTTTTATTTGTTGGCAACTTAACATACTTGTATCTAAATCTGTTAGTCATTCTAGTTGAGGGACATGCTATAAGTGACAAACCATTTTTATATGCGCGTTACGTCGGGCACCAATGAAAAACAATCTGTGTCATCATATAACCTTGCGCACAATAGACATACAACCGCTAACAACAGCATTCGCCTTTCCATATTGTCATATAGTAATGACGGGGAAGGGCACAGCAACAAGAGTGTGAATAACTTAGCTTTTTATTGGGGGAAACTGTGCCTTCTCGAGCAAGTTTCACTCAAAGCACAACGAGAGCGGCAAACAGTCGGCCATCGTCGGAATCTGATCAGCAGATCAAATGGCTCGGCTTTCATACATGAAACGACTAAGGCCCCAGAGTATACACTAGTGCCTACGTGTCTTCCAGAAAATGCTAGAGAATTAGGGTCGGGCCTACAATCAGACTACATATGGTTCGGTATTGACAAACAGCAGAATTAGCCGCATATCTAAGATTCAAGAAACTACCGATAGATGTAGTAGCGTCTTGCGCTGAGCGATAACATTTTACATTTATTGGCGGGTGAAGAGTGGTCAGCCAGGAAAGATAATCAAGTAGATGACTGAATATCTCTACGTCTATGATTGACAAAAGATTGAAAGTGAAGGGGCTCCAACGAGGAGCCTTGCGACACACCGAACGTACCAGCAGCATAAGCAGAGCAACTCTCATTCATTCTATGATGGATTTACTTATAAGAGTGCGTCAGAGCATCCAAAGGGATACAAGTATTTACGCACTCACACTACCGCTAATCTCACCTGGCCAACCTCTATCGACATTTCCAAAGGTGCAAATGGAACACTGGGAACATTGCTCCGCTGCTTGCACCATGCGCCATCCTCTATTAACTACTATCCAAAGCTACAACAGGAACAAAATTTGACGGTGCGTCCGCCGTATGACATTCCACCAACGTTACTAAATCATTAATATTTCTAACAATTACCCCACTCGTTTTACATGTTCAACTTCATCGTCAGCAGGTGTGGATGATATTAATTCGAAAATCGTAAAAAAATATTAACTATGTATCTGCTGCGTACCTAACTTTGTTATTTTTGCAGTCACTCTCTACAGGCATCTTACCATCCGACTGGAAAGTGGGCAAGGTCGTTCCACTCTTCAAATCGGGGAACTGAGACACCCCATTAAGTTATCGTCCTATATCATTAACTAGTGTCCCCTGCTAAATGATGGAACACGTCATATACACGCATATCATGAACTTTTGAGACTCAACCTGTTTTTTTTTCACCCTTGTCTGCACGGATTTCGAAAAGCCTATGCTTACGAAACACAGTTGGCAATTTTACTTCGCGACCTGCGTGTTAACCGTGACCGCCACCTTCTGACTGACGCTATATGCCTGGATTTTGCAAAAGCATTTGACACAGTTCCTCATAAACATTTGCTGCTAAAATTGTCTCAGTTAAATTTACACCCCGACGTACTAAAGTGGATAGAAGCATTCTTTACTAACCGCTCTCAGTTTTTCGTTAATAACCATTATTCTAGCAGACTCCCGTAGCATCAGGCGTCCCCCAGGGATCTGTCTTGGGACCACTTCTTTTTTTAATTTACATTAACGATCTACCAACGCATGTATTATGTAACATTCGCATGTTTGCAGGCGATTGTGTAATATACGGCAAAGTTACTAACACATCTGACCACACACTCATCCAGAACGATCTCAATAATGTACAATAATGGTGTAATCGCTGGCTAATGAACCTAAATCCTAACAAATAAAAACTCGTGTTTTTCACTCGCAGCCGTAACCCCCTCACATTTACCTATTCCAGTGCTGATGTTCCAAAAGAATCAGTCCAGTCATTCAAATACCTCGGTGTCACCCTATCCTGTGATCTGTTCTGGCATTTGCACGCTACAAACACCACCTCAGCTGCTAATAGATCGCTGGAATTTCTTAGGCGACATCTGCGTCATACCCCACAACATGTAAAAGCGTTGGCCTATAAATGATTTGTAAGATAGAAACTTGAATATGCACCTCCCGTTTGGAATCCGTATCAGATTTAGATCATAAATGCACTTGAGGCTGTTCAAAATCGTGCTACTGGGTTTATTCAATCTTCATATGCGTACGATATCAGCATTTCATCGATGAAAGGTGAATCTGGCTTGGAAACGCTTTCTTTCCGTTGACAGGCCGTCGACCCATATCTCAACATGAACGCCTGTTTCTAATGTTGATTTTATTAACCGCCCCTTAGGTAATACCCCTCGAATGGGGTTTTTATGGTTTTAAAGTGAAGTACGGCTTCCTCCTAGGTTCCAGAAAACGTTGGGGGCAGAGTACCCCAGGTTTAAGTACTCATTATCGCATACGTACATGCTCATGGAATCAGTTTATTGAACCACTCGCGGATCCTAAAGCGCGAGTGAAGACCAAGACTTTAACAACTGTGTGCATTGTGGTGCGCACCCTACATTTAATTATAAGCCACAAGGGTCGCTTGATATCCAAGCATTAATTTGGAAATTGTAAAACTGGGGTTTCTCCTTCTGTGAAATAGTCATATATGTGCTTCTGCCAAGTCTTCGAGATTTTGGTAAGTGCGACTCAGTCTACTTGCCACACGAGTATAGTATTGCAGGCAGCGATGTGTTCAATACGAAGGACTGCGAGAGCACCATCGTTGAACACTTGTTCGTCAACTCATGGATGTGATCATGTAGTTTTAGTCAAGTAAAAGCCCTTTACATTGACGGCTTAAGCAGGCAAATTTTTATAAGGGAAAGTAAAAGTGGAGTTTTTTCACATAGTGAATTTCTGGACTAAAGATAGAGTGCACAGTGAGGCACTCTGTGCCTTTCCAGACACATATATACTTGTTTTGAGATGAATACAACCTTCTTTTTAAGCACGATAATTTTTCTTACTTTCGGACACCTTAATTACTTCTGTAAAATAAAAACATGGGTTTCAGGCTCTTAGTTCATTGCGCAAGTATATTCTTTGCCGTATGCAAAATCCACGGGCATTGAAGGGATATGTAAAATAGAATGGTGCGTTTGCCAATTGATAATTTGCTTCTTTGGTTGTTTTTCGTGCACTGCCCTGCCTGTACATAGGCTTAAGTCGCTTTTGATGTACCATGTTTATCAAATCTGATTCTTCTTTCACGCCTGAAGCCATGCTATACTTCAGTTAGATTATACTTTCACGTAGCCACAATAATTGATCATTTAACTGTGCAAGCTGCTCCTGCGAAGTATAGCGTTCATGCCTCATTTCGGATGAAAGAACTGCCATATATGACAATAAATTGCGCAAGATTTCAACGCCAATGTTACTTGCAGTTTTATAGTCCTTTTGTTATACACTAGATAATATTGCGAATTTAATTTTTCATACTTCTGAGAAAGTGTTCTGAGAAACAGCACGAGGAAACTACTTTCGCGAGGACTCTAACCGAATAGGAAATATGATACGCTTCTGTATCGCATTGAGACCGGGTGAGATATTGCGGCAGAACCATGACAGGACAAACACTTAGGAACAGTGGGGTGCAGCCCATACACGAATAACCTAATGTGAAATATTTATAACCAAAACTAGGTCTGCGGCGTCGCGTTTCATACATGATACATTTATATATGCACTGCATTCTCAGTCAGGATGATCAATACGTTGTACATGATTTTATCAAATGAGCTGCTGTCTTAGACTGTGGCACAAAAAAATCTTCTCCTACAACTTACGTTACCACCCTCATGCTTAGTAGCTCATCTGGAAACCTCTGCCATATAAATGTTTGCGTTTTTTGCTGGAGATGTCCATGCTAGCCAATATTTTGGCGCTATTTGGCGCATAACCGTACTGTCATTGTGAGTTTGCGGACATTTGTACGTTCAACTTTCTGCTGTAAACTTAAGTTTTCAAGAGATTGAGCCAATTGAAAATAAGAAATGTTTCTACACTGAAATATTGATAATGTTTAGGAGAATATATTTATATTTTATTATAAGATGACTTGTAAAGTTAATGGACATCATATAATCTGATTTTATTTGTCTGCCACTGTGTTTCAGGAAATAATCATTTTCTCTTGTGACTGAATAAAAATTTCGACCTTCTAAGAGAAAAATTTTTTCATTTGAGTAACTCAGCAACAACAAATTAAATCATACACTCTAAAAACTAGGAAGGGTATCGCAGGAGTGAAGCTGCCGGTTCACTCTTCAAAGCATCGTTTTACACTCGCAAAATGTCGAGGAGAGTGAAATGCATTGTTCACTCTGTCACCAAGGAGAGAGTGAAATGTGCTTTTCACTCTCCCCTTCAGAGAGAGAGAGTGAAAAGACTCTTGCGACAATAGAAAAGAGAGACTCTTGCGGCAATAAAAAACAAAACGTAGAGTAATCTTCTGCTTGAACTGTAGGTGGCTGGCCCCGAACATGGCAATGTATCATTCATGCACGCTGAGCAAAGAACACATCGTTTTGCTTCTAAGAGAACAGGCCGCCGCAGTTCAAAGGAACGCGTAGCGAGCGCTCTACTTTTTCACTCGGAGTGGCTCCACCGCGCGCGCGCGCGCTCAAGATCGCGGAACAACACAGCAGCGGAGAAAGGTCACGTGAGAAAGGTGATCCGTCCACCATAGCGTCCACCGAGCAACAGCGAAGGCCAGCCAAGGGAGATCGTGTGTCAGCCATCTCGCGTCGCAACGAAAACACGACAGTCGTTCGTCATGCCTTGGATATAACAACAAATCCTCCACGGTAAGTGAATTCTAACTTAGGTGCACATTCTCCGTATATGTCATGCTATCGCCAGGAAGTCGTCGCTGCGCTTAGCCGACGTGACAAAGGACTAGGCATACGCGCTGTGTCTCTCGATGTCAATCGAAAAAGCCAGTCGTCGCGATAACTGCATGTGATTTTATCACTTTGCCGTTGTCCGTAAGAGCTTTAAGAATCGCAAACGCTGCCAGAACTATGGTATGTTCAATAAGACGCCAGGCGAGAGGACGCTTAAAATGGTTAGTTCACCAGCCCGTGATTCCGAGCCTATGCGGAGCGTGATTAGCGTGCGTTTTGTGTGTTTGAATTTATTCAGTTTGGCAGTCTACTGTGTACGGAACGCTGTTGAACTAAGGAATCACATAACAGAAGGCGTCATTTTGCTGGCAGCATGCTTTTTTTTTTATAAATAAACCGCGCGCTTGACGGTGTCTCGCGCAGGGGGAATCTGCGACCACTGAAGTTACGTGCAGCACCAGTGCTAGTTAGAAACTTTGCCGCAGGCATTCAGCTGCATGCTGCAAGAGGTCAGTTGGGCGCGTTATCTTGAACTTACTGAAAACGCATGAGGAATCCATGTTTTATGCTGAAAAAAGTATAAACCCCATATAAGCGATCTTGCGCGCGGCAGCTACAAGCGACGCGACGGAGATGGCTGTCGCGTTCGCTCGTCGCCTACAAGTCGTACTCCGTGCGAGCGACGATTTTGAGCGACGCCTCCCAGGTGTTGCCGGCATGAGGGTTGCAGTCACGCGTGACGCGTGCTTTAGTAATTTACGTTGATGTATTTCACTATAAAAAGTAGCATAAAATATTTCCGGAGGTCTTGCAGTACGTTCTTATCCTTGCACGTATAAAAATTGAATCATTTGCTCGTTCCGCGCGACAATCGGTAGTATTTGAGCGATGTATGTACTACATCCAGTTCCGGCTTCGCGCTATTGGCTAGTCGCTCATAGCACTTCTGGGTGACGAGCAACGATTTCTAGATTTCCAGAACCGAGCCATCTGTTCAAGCGACGGCCCGTTTTGTCGCTCGAAGCCGTCGCTCGTCGCCGTCGCGCACTAAATAGCTCTCACAGTGTTTATCCCTAAGACTGAACTGTTTTTTCTCATGTTGAAATGGTGTGATTATAGGTCTGGTTTTGTCTCCTGTTGCGGTTTTCGTGCACGGTGCGAAACTGAAAGGATGCTTATGTCTACGAACTCGGTGAATTGTCGAGCAGCTAGTTACGCATCGGCATCGAATATAACGGCTGCTGTGTGGAATTACAATTGCAGGGGCGCTTTGCATACGCTTATTGTGTCGGACATGCCTGTGCATTTGCTAATATGAGTTGGCGTGTCAGAGTTATGTCATATGAACAGCTAAATCAGCCTTCCTCTGGGGGTTACAAGCGTAATGTGTGCATTTTGCTATAGCCTGGCAGATCAAGATGTGTTTATCGCTTGAATATTTTTAGTAGAGAAATAAAATATCAAAATAAAATGTTGCTTTAATTCCGTGTTACCAGCCTGTCGTACACAGAACAATAGGTTGGTGTAATAAACTAATAACTGCGGTTTAACTGCAACGTTTAACGTGCTTAGGATGTGTCACAAGTGGTGTTTGCGATACACCAGACTCATGACAGACCTATGACGTCTGAAAATGACCAATATTCTATTCATTAGCAGGAGTATTCTAACATTCATGAAAAACAAGGATGAACTGTGGTTTATTTGTTTTTTTGCTTAAATCTAAAAATTGAAGTTAGTTTAGCAGTTGACTGTTGCAGTCATTTGGATGTTTTGCATGCATTTCACTAGGAAGACTAAGAGCTAAGACTTTTTTATTGCCATGGCCTTGACTGTCTTGATGTTGTTTTGCACCATGCCCTTGTGTTGACTTTTGCATACAATATTTTTCAGGCACCCGCTTTATATAACGCAAGAAGGCAGCTGCAAGGACACGAGGATGTGAAAGAGCCAGTGCAGCGCGACTTCACGTAGTGCAGAGGAGCCAATGCCAAAAAATCAAAATACATTGGCATGTTATTTGGACAAGAAAACTAGTATGTGGGTATATTGGGTGTACCATTTGACCAAATGTCAACAAAATCAAGATACAGTATGTTACACGAAGATGAAAATTCTCACGTGCTCCAGGCAGTCATCTTAACATGGTATATTTATGTAATGTCTCTGATTGGAAAGTCAAATCAAGTATGCTCTCTGGAGACAAACACATAGCAGCAAGTGTCATTGAAAAGTTAAAAATGTGTTTTAAGAAAGCTGATTAGTTCTGAGAAGTGACTGCTTTTTGTCTTGCCTCTCAACAGATATATCCATGTGATAAAAAAATAGTGGTACAATGAAATTGCATATTTGCTTAGCGACATGATACATACTTGCAATGAGCACGGTGCCTGTGTTTACTATAAAAAGCAACAGCCCATGCTTGGTTAGGTTAGGCCCACTACAACATGCAGGCATGGGTGATTGGCGCTTTTTTTAGTTCTGTGTCGTGAGGTTTATTGACGTGCGTATAGGTGCAGTGGCACGCAGTATGGCTAGTACAAAAAAAGGGGGGGGGCAGATATATGTAGCTCACTGTACACGACACAGGGCAAAGGAAATCCGTGTTCAGTAACTATGTTAAATGCCATGTACGTAAATTTTACAACGCTACTCGTTCGAAGCGCGCACAGGTGCATATTGAAGAAAAGTTTACAGGGTAGATAATTTAGTTTGTAATTTACACTAATTTTGCTCTAACCACGAGACATAATAATTTGAATATACTGCACGGAAAAACCTAGAGCGAATTAAATTGTGTGTCAGCTTCGTGTGTATACATATAGTCTTTCCTATGCATTAGGTTTTTTGCGTAATGCATTAACAGTTGACGGCCTATCTTATGATGTGTACTCTGTTTACATTACAGTTGTTTATTAGTTTACTCGTTTGTTTTGCGACTGATGAAATGCCGGCATATATATATTTTCAACATTTGACACAACCCTGTATGTTTTGCAGGGACAAACCAGGACGTGCATTTCTCAGCACCCAGTCAACTGCCAAAAGTGACTCAAACACAGGCCACCAGTAAGTGGACATCAGTTGCAATTTCACATTATGTAGTTGGCGGCTGCCTTGTACGGAGGCTTTTTTTTTTTAATGAGATGGTGATGTCGTTCTAATGTACATTTTGACCACAAAGGTGCGATCATGTCTCACAGAGGCATATATGGTTGCTATTCTCTGCGAGGGACGTGTTCTCGTGTTCGTGAAGCATTTGTGTTTGGCAGTATTGTCGCCCAATGAGTCGGATATAAACACTAACTCGCCACTGCCGGCAAGTAGTTGCGAGAAACGCATTATGACGCTGTAAAGTTATTTCATTAATTCGAAGGAAAGTTTTGCAGCAGGAAAAAAGGTTGCTATTCCAGGTAAACATGTCTTTTTCTCACAGGTTATTTAGCCAAACTGTGGATGCATGAAATTCGTGACTTATGAATAGATTTTAATTTATTCTTTAGTAATGCTTCTAAAAGAGACTAGAAATAGCATGTGACTACCTCTGCAATCAGCAGACCATACATTTACAGTCATAAGTGGCAGTTCCATGCAGTCTCGCACTTTATATAACCTTTCCTTTCAGCAACATTGGAAATGGTGGCTGCGTTTTCAGAAGGAGAAGTGCACTTGACACTGTATATGTATGTGTGAATTCGGTTTTCTTTGTATGTGTCGGCTCACTGACAAACAGAGCAAAAATCTGTTGTTCCATGAGCCTGACGACGCCTTCTGCTGCTAGAAATGCGGCACTTCGTATTTTATAGTACTGCATGACATTTAAACCAAAGCTACCACATAAAATGATCAAGAAAACTAACCGCTGTTATAGCTGTTTTCCTCAAAGAACGCTTGTCCTTTATGGGCTGTGTTAATCTGAGCTCTCCACCGATGTTTCAGTAGTATTATCCCTTAGTGAGTGAGAGATTGGGGGCAATTAATCGTGTTAGTGTTTAAGTGGTGTCCTAATTATGTGCATTTGTTCCAAAAAAGTTGTCTAGATTACTTTATTGTGTAGTGTAAAGCTTATGAAACCATCAGCAACTACTGAGTTGCTAACACGCATATGGATTTGTCACTATACAGGTGGAACTCGGCTGTACCACTGCAGTGCTGCGGAAATTGCCTTCACCAGCGGCTTTGCAACAGCTGTTTCGCAGCATGTCGGTATGTGTTAATTTATAATTATGTTGGGATGGGCTAGTATTATGGACCACTGCTACTCTGTATTGTGACAGATCCATATGATAAGGGATGTAATGGGCACAGCGAAAACCTTTGAATTTTTTACTATGGTACATAAACAGGCTCTCCTTTTCGTCACTGGAGCAGGAGAGAAGGGCATGCAGGCATTCCTGAATGTACATATATTTCAAAACATGAGAGAGACATACACACACACACACACACACACAATTAAACTAAAGGCAGGGACGTTCCATCTTTCATCTTGAATTGAATTGTGCAGTGCAAAAATACAACACAGACCACAGAGAAGCACACATGTTAACAGGTTTGATACACACGTTAGTTCAACAGATTTGATACTTCAAGTGTGCTATTTTACACAAGGGGGAAGGGAAAGGGGAGAAAATCTGAAAAAAAAAGTGGAGTGGAAAAAAAGGAATCGTGCCAAAAAGCATGAGAAGCATCGCGCAGCCAGGATCACCAGCAGGATAACCTTACGTATAGTTTGTTTCAATCTACTCAGATCACATGCAGCCATTACTGCAATCAAGTTGTTTCCTTATGTCATATGAGGGAATGATGTGGGCCCAAAAAACTGTTTAGAGCTGAAGGATTATGTTCCATTCTAGCCTCATTGCCTGCTTTTTTATCATATTGTTATCAGCTGCTTATGTTAGGGATAAAAAGTAAGAGTACGAACTGTTTCCCGATTCGCCATTCCACACAACATGTCTTTGTGACTATATGTACATGCAGATGATCCATAGTTGAAAAATATTCAGTACAGTAGAATCTCATTACAAGATGCACCTGGTTGTAAGAGACATCTGAAAATGGTTTGGTTGGTTTTCCGATGTTTGCCACGTTAACAATACTGTATACAAGAGACACCTTTGTTACTAAGGATGACTTTTTAAGTATTCACTACTTCGAAGGGACACAACCCAGACACATTCACTTTGTGCACCTTGTGTGCTCCGAAGGGCGTAAAGATCACGCAATCCTTACACAAGTCAATCGCGCATGTCTCTTTTAGCATGAACCAGAAAAGGTGGGCAACGAGGACAGTGCAGGGCAAAAAGTGTCGGCAGTTGAAGCTGACGAGCGTCTAAGAGCACCTCAAAGGTACTGCGAGCAACAAGGCTTGCAAAGTGAAGTGTTTAAATTCCAGGAGTTGGGAAGGAAGCTAACACAATCTACAGTCACTAAAAAGCTGTGAATGTCTTCTTTAAAGGGCCCCTAAACCACCGAGGTTGAAATTTAGTTGCGGTGTTGCAGTTCTACACAATAAGGCAATGAACAGGTAGCCACGAGAATTTTTCGAAACGGTGCAGTAATAGTGGAGCTACGTGTGTTTGATTATTGAAAAGTAGTCCCCACTCATTTTACTCTTTCATCTGGTACACGCCATATGGACAGTATCGTCTTTTCCTTGCCTAGTACACCTCCAAATGTTACGGGACAGGCCAACACCAACGAGCTCTGTTGCTGCCGCGCTGGCCCGTCGTCCTGCGAGGGGTGGCGCTAATACAACGGAACTGTATGGTGACTCGTGTTGAAGAGCCTCATAGGGAGACCCTTCTGTTGGCGTTTCTGTTCTTTGCCCCCATTGGCTGCCCACAATGGCATCGCGCGCAACGCGACGAGGAAGAAGGAGTGTGTGTATTTGCTTGCAGGCCTTGCCGGCAGTCGTACACTTTCGTTCGACCAATCGACAGCACCGGAAACTGGTGACATCATCAGAGACAGCCTGGTGACGTCAGGACAAACTGGGGGTGCAGGATAGGCCCAGAGAGGCGCACGGGGTCATTTTCTTCATATTGTGGTGCTCCGGCAGTGCTACGCACTCTGGCATTTGGCTTCGTCGATCGTGACGGCATTCTGATTTCGATACGCGTGTTTACTTGAAATGTTCAAAAAATGTCGAGAAGTGGTTTAGGGGCCCTTTAAGCCATCCTGAGCATTTATTCCTTCAGATATATCAAAACATACTTTAGTGATGATGCATAATAAAGTGATCTAGTCTGGCTCCTCAGTGTCTCAAAATTTTTGGTTTCGAGAGACATGTTTCCCGTGCCTCTTGAATATCTTCTGATGAGGCTTTACTGTAATATACACAAACAATTGTGTAACTCCTCCTGCAAGTATTATTCATTAAGCCCGGTCATTTATGTGCAAAGCTTGTGGTTAAGTCTTGATGTCCGTACTTTTTAGAGCTATGTTTATTAATTCATGCTGTTCTTATTGGTTCTTCGATGCAGGAGACAATGCCTACGAAATTATTGGCCCTGATCATGAGAGCCCTCAAGGGGGAAAAAACATCTCTGTTGCAGAAGTGAGCCCGATACCACTTGGAAGTTACCATGACAGATGACACGGCAGCAATAGATACAGAGACTGCCATGTCTACTGCAGCTGCAACAGTGTACGAGGCAAGCAGCAGCGCGTCAGCATCAGCAGCAGTGTCAGAAGGAACCACACCAGGCCTGGTAGAGCAACATGTGTGCTATCACTGACTTTTTTTGTAGTGGATACAACTCATTTGCTCAACATACAAAAGCTTTTCACCACAACTGTGAGCCAGTGTTATTGTGCAGCAAGTGCAAGACTAAGTTAGGTGTTATAACACAGTACAAGCATCACTTTAATATATGCAAATGCAAACATATTACAGTTGTTGCCTCCCCAGCCAGCCCACATAGTGACAACAATGTGGAACACATGGTGGGACACACCTCTCCCCCATTACAAGATAGTAGAGACTGTCAGTGTTGTTGCTAGATTGACTGGTCTTTGTAGGCAACTAGAAGGACAACACAGGTGTCATAAGATTGTTGTTGTTGTTGTTGAAGAGGTAAAAAAGAAGTTTGATGCAGCTGAAGTGCCAACTGATATTGAGCAAATCAAAAGCAACCACCTGATAAAGCAACACTATCGAAATTTGGGTATATATGTGCCGCCAACTCTGGTAAGAATGGCATAGGACAGAAGTGTGATGAAAATCACACAGACACTGCTGTTGCATCACTGGCCACAGTGAGCAGCGACTTGTAGGGCAAGAGAGTCAACTGAAACTAACATTATGATATAGTGTCATGCTCCCATGTGACCACTTTTCAAGTTATTTTGCAAGATACAGCTCAACCTCCAGAAACGAGACTGCAACTTGTCTGTAAAAAAGCTTTCACAAAAAATTATTCATAACACTATTAACATAGCAGTATCTTTTTTTTTGTGTCGGTTCGAGGTTCCCGGCTGTCCATTAATGGAAAAATTGAGGAAAAAAAGAATGTGTCGTACTTACACCTTTTTAACAAGTACGATGGGGACAGAACTTTTCTAGTCATGCATCTTCATCATACTGTCAAGTTTTTAAATGCCTTTTATAATTATTATTACCATTTATATCTGGGTGCATTGTATGCATGTAGCAGGTGTAAAATCAGGTCAGTTGGATCAGATGCCTTATCTGCAAGCGAGCCCTATATTCAAGAAATTTGAATTAAAATAGTTACGTTAGAGACGCAGTCTTTGAGCACTTTATTGCCTGTGGTTTAAGCATTGCTCAATACTTTTGTGGGTGGCAATTTCAACCGGCACAGCACTGCGCTTTGCCACAGTCACATTTGTCTTCAAAGCGGTGTTTACCATTTGTTGATCTGTTTGTGTATGCATAGAGCAAGTTTTTAATTTATATTTTTCTGCATTCTTGTGCTTGCACTAAGCTTGTATAAGGCACTTACAAAATGTGCGTCACTATAACGAACTGTTCTGTTGAGCTTACACTTGCAACGCTAGCTTTGTGTATGTTCTCATGTTTGTACAAAGCTTATATAAGCTAGTTAGAAAATGTATGTCACTAAGCATTGTGATATTCTTTAAAGAACTGCTTGGTTGGTTTTACACTTGTGAATTAGTATTGAGGCGGTGGTATTCCCATGTATGCCCACTGCTAGCTTTCTGTGTCCTCACGTGTTTGTATTAAGTTTCTACAAGGGAGTTACAGCATGTACGTCACTCAGCGCTGTGATATTTTTTAAAGAACTGCTTTGTTGGTTTTACACCTGTGAGTAATAGTACTCGGGTGGCACTAGTCATGTGTAGGTACACAGGGACCATTTGTATACATTATGCTCATGTAAAGCAGTTACAAAGTGTATGTCACTAATTACTGTGATATTTGTTGAATTGCTGTGATGGTTTTACACATGTGAATAATAGTGGTCAGGACACAGTACTTGCGGTGTATAGTTGAATTTATACACTGCCAAGACATGGGCTGTATACGTACCAAAAGAAATGTATGTCATTATATTGTTGTGATTATTACTGTTTGGATTTTATTAAACTGTAATAAAATTGTTTCTTGTATCAATTGAGGTATGGCAATTTGTCATGCAACCAAACTGAGGACCTGAACTTGTGCATACAAATAAACAGCTGATTTAAGAGTATAGTGCTCATATTCTGCTAAACCAGATTAACAAATCCTGTACTACAATGCTGGAAAAATGACAGAGCTGACTCGGATGTACAGAAAAAGTTCTGCACTGGCTGAAGGACTGCCCCACACTGGAGTTCGTAATGTTGCGTTTATTGGAGTAGAACAGAAAGTGCACTTCTATTAAAAATGCGACAGTCGGTGCAGAAACATAAGGCAGACGAGCGGATGTGGCACATTTTTTTCAGGGCCCTCCATGCCTACTACTGCATTTCTAGTCTTCCTGTGCTCTGCGTATAAGCCCCTGTTGAGCCAAGGTTTTTACTCCATGACAGTTGTTCTACTGGGTTCGTAGTAATATTGAAGAAAAAAATTCAATGGTTTTCAAGGACTTTCGAGGCCTCGACACAGTAACTTCAAGGACCTCGTGCAATGTGTGTAGTAGTTTGGACAGGCAATAACTTGTTCAAGAACACCGTTAACTTTAATGCAAACAAAAGAAAACAAAAATCGCATTTCAGTGATTTCAAACATTTGAAAAGACTGCTAATTTGCCTTTCACCACCCACCACTAAACGCACACAAGGAAGCATTTCAAGAAAGCGCTCAAAGTTTTTCTGCAATAGCACAATTAACTACTTGGACCTGCAACATTTGCAGTTTTTGAATACTGTTTGGTTTGACAGTGTATGTGATGTCATCTGTTGCCTCAGCTTTTTTCACCATCAAATAAGCAATAGTCGTTTCTAATTTCTTTTTATTGTGTCTGTCGCTCTCAATTTACTCTTCACGGCTTCTCTTCGAATGCCTCAACTGTTGAGCTTCCTGCTTCTGCTCCTCCAAGCACATTTGTCGCCGGTTCCATGTGCATAAAACTGGTATCTGCAGCTCCTTTGTAATTTCAACTTTAAGGATGTCGCTTTCCTTCTATTACCTCCAGAGACAATTTTCTGTGACATGCGAAAGAGTGTCACAGAAGGGAAAAAAAGCGCTTGGCAATGTCTGCTAAGTCTAGCCAAGTGTACAAGTTTAAGGACTTTCCAGTACTTCTAAAAATTCAAGGGTTTTCAATGCCTTGAAAATGGCATTTTAGAAATAAAGGATTTTCAAGGATCGCTACAAACCCTGGATTCTAGCACCTAAATAATTTTACAAGCTTATTTTGGCATGGAGTTAGGAAATTCATGCTTTCTAGCTAACGCTGCACTATCTCTGTACAGTGAAGCCACGAGAGCGCAACTATTTTGGAGTAAAGGAAAATACTGAAAGCTTTTAATACCACTCTTCTTTTTTTCTATGGAGCTTCGTATTGCCTAGTTAAGTTTACGAATGTGCCTGGTTTTGGCGGGCGTTTCTTCGACATTTTCTGGAAGAAGCAGATGTCTAGCCCCCGTATTCAGAAATGTATCTTAATACAAAGCTCATGCTTGACTTGATATAAACGACGCCTGGTGCGAACGTCCCCCAAGACGCTCACTGCCTTTCTTTTGGTGCGTTCACGACTTGCGTCGTTTAGATCAAGTCAAGCATGGGCTTCAAGTTATGATGCATTTCTGCATATGGGGGTAAGCGTGCACAATTCCGGGCAACGCACTGTGCCATTGACACTGAGAGAAAACGGGGAAAACAGAGTTAACCACTTATGCTCCTAAACTTTCGCGTACCTGTGGTGTGCGTGTATCGTGGAAGAAGAAACAGCGCAAACACAAGGACGAAAAAAAGCATCAACCACACCAGCGCTTCGTGGTGTGGCATGTTTTTGCGTCGTCCTTGTGTTGCGCTGTTTCTTCTAAAATGCTCAACCAACTAGCCGGCAAGTCCATCCTGTGCATATATAAATTGAACACACGCATGAGTGTAGATGGTCTTCGAAGCTTTTAGAACGAGCACTGCTACAGGATACGAGCAGTGCACGCGTAACAAGTGGACACATTAGTCATTTAAACATGCGTGCCAATGCATTTGACGCGGCTATCGGCATAAGCAGTCTCCAAATGCTGGAATGCATGCGCTTCAAAACGCTAACGATCCGCTGCTAATGCAGGACAACAGCTCACAGCGGACTGAACCAAACTCTAAACTAATGCGCTTGAAAAGAACGCCTACACGGCAGCGTGAGGCACGTCGAAATGCCTGGTACTGGCGTCGCAGTTGCTCACCAGTATACGCGCGAATTAAATTCACATACGTGGATGGTTGGCGCAATACTTTGTATCCGCGTATTTTGGAGAACATGGACTGGAGAAGCACTCGATCATGAGCTGAACGGCACATCTGTTATTTTCCTGCGGTGACGACAAGCCGTGAATAGTTCTCACGTTGTCGTCTACGTTGTCTTCCTTCGTTAGTCGTAGCAAGGAATGGAAATGATGCAAACGCACACGTATTCCAGTGCACAACAGCACAGCACACTGCAGAGAAACCCCACCCACCACAGCCGATTCATCAAATACGTTTGGTATATATATAACCTCTAAAAGAACACGACTGGGCGTGGCGGCGCTGTGGTGTAATGGTTATGATGTGTGTTTTGAATTGTACAAATGCGAGTGTACGCGGGTTCGAATTCACATGATGTATAGAGCATTGTGATTCTTGAAAAGTATGTGATTCCCTAGACAATTGTATTCTAACTAGATTGTGTGACTCCTGATTGAGAAATTTGCGAAGATATTTGCAGATTAAGTGTTAATTCGTTTTTTTTTCTCCTCAGTGGCGTTCGTGACGCATACGCATAGGCTGCTTCAGAGCAGTCACGCCTCACGGTAGGCAGCAAATAGCCAGGAAAAAATGACTTTAAAATCCTGCATAAGTTTGCTCACGCCTATTCTGAAGGCCGCTTGGAATCGGGCCAGTGTCTCTGAGGAGCCGCCTAGGGAACAGTATATCAGCGGCCCTAATTTGATCTGATTTCCTGCCTGCATGCGTGACCGGGACTTGGCTAAGAGGGTATTGGGAAGAGTACTAGCACTCTGTTCTGAAGGAGTACAAGCACTCTGTTTGGGGGAGTAGAAGTACTCGGTCTGGCGGTGTACTATTAACCCTGCGGGGAGAGTATTCGCACTCTGCGGAAGAGTACTAGCACTCCCTGTGGGAAGAGTATTATCACTCTGCGGAAGAGTACTAGCAATCCCTTGCGGTGGAGTAACAAAACTCTGTCAGGAGGAGTTGACCTACTCTCTCTCAAAGAGGGTCGATCTACTCTCGAAAAGAGAGTGAAATATGGGACAAGCAGCTACTCCCTCAAAGAGAGTGCCCGGCACTCCCTTAGTTTTTAGAGTGTATACACCAGTCATAAGTTCAGGAGCTGCTAGTGATGGAATCAAATATTTGCCACATGCAAGTTTTGCGATTCCTTTTTAACGCACATGACCATGGCTCTACATCGTGAGTGCTATTGGGCAGTCTACTAGCAATGTGTTCGGAAGGAGTACAATCTCTCTGTTATGGGAGAAACATGCCCTCCGTCCGGGAAGTAGAAAGACTCGGTTTGGAGCAGTAGAAGCACTCTGTCTGGAGGAGTACAAACACTTTGGGGTAGAAATATACCCTTTTTGCACAGACAGTATCAGCACTCTGCGGAATAGTGCTAGGGCTCACTTGCAATGGAGTAATGAAATTTTGTCGGGTTGAGCCATTCTTCTCTGTCGCAAAGGGGGTGGGTGTACTCATGAAATGGGAGTTTAATATGGGACAAACAGGTGCTCCCTGAAAGAGATTTCCCCGAACTATCCTTGATTTCAATGTGTATGTAATGCACTCTCCTCTCCACATATCTTGTAGTCTCATTTATTACATGATACACAACTCCAACAGAAACTCACACGCAGCCAGAAATTGTGATTGCTAAGTAGGATTAAAAAACAGCTTAGTTAATTTAGACGCTAAGTGGATATGAAGTACAAGTCGTGTCAAATCAACAACCTACTCACCATGGTGGCTTGGCGGCTATGGTGTGGCGCTACTCAGCACGAGGTCGCGGGATTGAATTCCATGCCGCGGCAACCGATATCGATGCGGGCGAAACGTGAAAACGCGTGTCCCGCGCATTGAGCACATCTTAAAAATCCCCTAATAGTCGAAGGAGATCCGGAGTCGCCCAGCATGGCGTGCCTGATAATTAAATCGCGGTTTTGCGTGAGAAACCACATAATTTATGGAAATCAACAGGCTTCTATATTATTAGGTCCGATATGCTTTCCCCTAAACTACACAGTGAAATATAGAATTTTATTCTCAGCATTGTCTGAATTGTTCCGAAAACCTTAGTGTGATTTGCGTATTAGATTACCACATTCTATTTTTTTTTTCATTAAGAACCCCGCTTGTGTTAAGAAATGCCGGACACTCCACAAGTGCTTGCATCAAAGTATACCGTAAGAATACACAGTTTCCAACAATATTTGAGAGCAACTTTGCCTCTACGCAAAAAAAAGTTGGTTGCTGAATCCAACATTCCCCCCATATCAATGTAATTATGAAGCACAAAAGCAGCGCTTCTTCAAAGAATAAATTATACAATATGTTTCTTGAGAATATTTTAAATGAAATTCGCAATAGGATTACTCACCGCCAAGTATGGTCATCACCATGGAAGCGTTATTCTTGAATACCCATAGATAACTATGTGACCAACTGCAACAGGAAGTACAGTATATTTGGATACAGTGAGAGAGTGGGAGCTCTCATGCCTTACCTAATGCCGTTAAATATCTGCGAGGTTCTCAGCGTCACACTATTGTTAGTAATATTTTCACGTTCCTGGCGATGGCATTTACCGAAGAACTCATCATCAGAGTTTGACGTCCATAAAAGTTTCGTTTTGTTCCACAACTGAAAGATAAATGTGACGTTTAAGCATATCCGTTTTAAATATAGACACTCAAAATTACTTCACGAATAACGTACGAACATCTGTGATATTGTAACTAAATGATCATATCTGTTGGTCGAGTGCAACAGCGCAAAATTGAAAATCCCAGCCCAGGAATTTTTTCCTATACCTTCGACTCTGGCATGGAGTTATAGATATGACGTTGAAAGATGACGCTACATATACGCTTGTCGTAGCAAGCAATGTTAACAGGAGTACGTGTTTTGAAGCTTCTTAATAATTCTAGAGTATTGGAGATATTTTACTGTTAGCTTGCGAAAACATCAATTACTAGTAGTTCGAGCCAGTAACTACATCACAAATGGCCAACTAGGAGCAGGGTTGCCTTACTGTCGGCACTGCGTGGCCTACGAAGGCCTGCTGATACCTCCTCTATGCAAGTGTTGGCAAATCCACTGGATCAGACACCAAGCAGTGGCCTTGCTTTGCCCGTGGTTACCCTGTGAAACTGCGGCCGTAGGCATAACTGGCATTCTTAAGCCTACGTTTCCCTTAGGGTGCCGTTATTGGCTGTACTTCTTGAAATACTAGTTAGCAGCGTCCATCTAGTGATGTACGCATTGCCACATTGTCTCTCAGTTTTAATACAGCCGTCAATATTGGCCTCTGATCCTTAAGTCTATAATGGATTTTGCTTAGCATGCACTGGTCATTCTTGAATATATAGTTAGATTTCTACCACAGTGCAATTATTCTATTTTTTCAGCAATCGTGCCTTCTTGGACGAGATGAGTGCGGCACTTACTTTGTTTTTGTTTTAGTAATAACTATGCTATGCATAATTATTATGTTTATTCTGAAGGTTGGTAACATAGCTGTTAACATTATTTTATGGTGTTGAATCGCTGTATCGCAGGATGTTCTTAAGTGGCGTATGCGCACTGTGACAAAAACTCACCTTTGTGCGCATGATGTCCGCATCCTCGATCGGCATACTAACAGAGTCATGCCTATGTATAGTTAAAAGGCATGCGCCCTCACAGGTCATCGATACATGATTGTACCCTGAAGTGAACTTAGAAATACTGCATAACTTTATGGTGCAAGTATTTGTGCCATCTACCAAGAATGTTGCTGAGAGCTGAACTTCTGTAGTGGCTGTAAGTTTTATCGCGTGTACAATGCCAGTCATTCTGTATTGTGGGACCCCTTATTATTTGCTGCATAAGGGGATTATCATGCCGCATGGCTGAGGGCCTGTTGCGCGATATTTTATAATATCAGACGCTCTACCCAGAAGCCTGCTTGCATTTTTCTTCTTTGTCAACTTTTTTTTTTGTGCGTGCTAAAGGAATTTTGAGACGAAATGGCATCCATGGTGTTATGTCCCTCCCGCAAAAACAAGCACGAAAAAAAAAGCCGATGCTACATGCTGAAGGAAAGCTTGCTGTTGGGCTAGGCCCATACAAATTTCTAAAATGCAAAATACCGATAAAACTGAGACAAAAAAGTGAGGGAAATGCAACGCCGACTTAAAACTGAAGGTCTATTTTGCAAGACGCAAAATACATACCAATAGGTGAATATTAAAGGAAAAAAGGCCGTGAACAGAGTCAATGCCAGGACGGGAAGAAGGGGTTGGCAGGGAAGGAAATAAGGTTAATCAGACGAACTACAACGACTAGATAAGGAATCCTCCGTTGGAAGGGAAAATAAATGGCACGTTGGGGGCGTGCCAGTGCCTTTCGGAAGCTTGAAATTTGAAAGAGTTACCTACCTATGGAGAATTTTAGGTAACACACGCATACGGGAGCTAAGGACTGAGTTCTGTGAGTGGAGCTAAGATTAAAGGAGAATACAGGAAAGTAGAATTGAAAAGCAAGAACATAAATTTTACAGGATAGAAATGCAAGTAGCTGAATAAAATTATTAACTTAATAAAAAACAAAAGAAAAAAGAACAGAAGGAAAATACAAAGAATATGAACCCAATCATTTTAGGAAATACCTAACCGCAAGAGGAACACAGATAGCTTGCTGGCGTAAGTGTCCCTCTCACATACAATCCCAAGCCCCCAAAAATATCCCCCATATCTTGGCATTGGTGTCTAAACAACATGCCACATTCACTGAATACAGGGTGTAGCGCCACTCCCTCATGTGCTCTACACCGGGCATCATCCACACAAGCAGTGCTGCAAAGCCAGGATGCCACTTGCGGCGAACTTCAGGGTGCCTTCTTATCTCTGAGATGGTCATTTCGCTAGCCATCCCCCACAAGACATTAGTACTTTGCACTCCAGTCTTCAGCGCCACGGATCGAAAACCTTCGCATCATCCGTGTCGAACGCTGTAGGCCTCCCTAATTCAGCGTTCACCTTCTTAAGCATGCGACACTGGTAACACACTTATTGCGGAGTTGGAAACATATTGCGCCACAAGTTACATTAAATGCGACACCTCGCGCACGCAGAATAAGACAGCAGATTTTCAGTTGTCCTTGTTTTCTGTTGGGCTGCGGTCTCCTGTCACCTGGTCCACGTAGAGTAGCTTTAGAACGAACTTGCGCGGGAGGTGGCCCTTCCATGGAACGGCCGCGCGTACGCGCCCCTGACACATTATTGAAGGGAGCGCCTGTGTCATGGTCGGCGGTGGCCTCATGTTCCTTGATAGCATTGCCTGAGCAGGAAGAGGCGCAACGAGCTCCATCAACCTATTTTAGGCTAAACATAAAAAACCATGAAACTTTATATTGTGACTTTTTATTACGATTGAAATTATATAGACCATCCCAGCGCGTTTCAGCATTCGCCGTCGCCGTGAGGTTCTGTATAAAATCAAATGGTGATAACGCTGTCGCCACGTGCCATACCATGTATGTGCGAGTGAATGCGTGCGATGGCAGCCGACAATCGCGGTGAAATCTTGCCTGCGCGAAAGAGACAAAAGCGGGCAGGAAGTGCGCTGTCTCCTGTCGTGCGCGAGGCATCCAACGTTGCGAGGCACCGGGAGGAGGGAGGGGAGAGGGAGCGGCCTTCTGCTCCAGCTGCAAATGCGCATGTGGCCGCTGCGCGCGGTCGCCCGGGCACATCTTAAGAGCGGCTTGTGTTGGGGGCAGAGTCTAGATGCGTTGGCGGCACGTAACGTTTTGCGTGCAGTGTGTTCTTGGCGCTCACTTCTCACGGAAGCGATAGACAGCCCGAATGTCATTTCGCGCGCTGCAGCTGCCGCGTTTCCTGACGCCAACGCTTTGACAACGAGTTTCCGTGGTCATCGAGTCAGATCTGTCCATTTTAAAGCGAAAGCTTTACTACGCCAGCCAGCGAGGCATTTCGGCTCGTCACGCAGTATGCCGTATGCAGGCAGCCATATGCCGTACGCCAAACGCGATAGCCGAAGAACGAGCTTCAGCTGCCGTTGCCTAGCAACGCCGCAGCCACGCTCCAACAGATGGCACCGCCGTCGACGCCACTGGCGTCGCCGCTCGCTCCACCAGATGTGCTCCGCTGGGCTAGACGGAGAGGAGGTGTCGCCTCGCGGGCATATATATATATTATAATACCGAGACCGATCAAGTTGTCCAGCGCTGTTTATTCCACCAAAGGCAACGCCCCCAGCTCACGCGCGAAGAAGTTGAAGAACAGTGAAGATGATGATGGCTATGTACAAATGAAAACGACGAAGTACGTTAATAGTGCTTACACTAACTTCCCCCCGTCATGGAAGCGGCCAGCCTGGCCGCAGATTAGAGATTATCTAAACGGGGAGTGAAGGGCTTCATCCGCGAGACGTGAACAATTTCAGCATTCCGGCGGCGCCGGTCAGTGACGGAGTGTACTGGGCGAACGAGATAGTTCACTGCAGATGTTTGCTGCACAACGGTGTATGGGCCAATGTAGCGTGGAAGGAACTTCTCACAGAGGCCTGGGGTGCGGACTGGAGTCCAAAGCAGGACTTGGTCTCCAGGGTGAAAACGTAGGTCACGGCGTTTGTTGTCGCAGTAACGCTTGCGCTCAGCTTGGGTAGCTTCTGTGCTTTGCCGGGCGATTTGACGGCAATGTGCAACTCGGGCAGCGAAATCTTCCGGAAGCGACGCGTTAGGCGAAGAAGGTGCGAAAAATAGTTCTCTGTCGAATATGGTGGAAGGAGATCGTCCATACACAAGGAAGAAAGGGCTGTAGCCGGTAGTTCGTTGAATAGCAGTGTTATATGCGAATGTCACAAAAGGAAGAATTTTATCCCAGTCAGTGTGGTCAGGACGGATGTACATGGAAATCATGTCAGACAGCGTACGGTGGAAGCGCTCAGTAAGGCCATTGGTTTGCGGATGATAAGTGGACGTAGATTTGTGGACGGTATTAGTGGCTCGAAGAACTTCCTCGAGGACTTGTGAAATGAACGCCTTGCCACGGTCACTGAGAAGAACGCGAGGAGCCCCATGGCGCAAGACGATGGCGCGCAAGAAAAAGTCGGCGACCTCAGAAGCGGTGCCGGATCGCAGAGGGGCAGTCTCGGCATATCTTGTTAAATGGTCGACCGAAGTGACAATCCAACGGTGACCGGAGGGTGTCAACGGCAAGGGACCATATAAATCAATGCCAACAAATTCAAAAGGTGCGTCCGGGCAAGGGAGAGGTTGTAGTAAACCGGCAGGAGGGGATGTCGAGCGTTTGCGGTGCTGACATGACGCACAAGAGGCAATGTATTTGGCCACCGTTGAGGATAGGCCAGGCCAGAAGCAGCGGGTCTTTATGCGGTCGTATGTCTTGTGGAAGCCTAAGTGGCCAGCCGATACATCGTCGTGAAGTGCCTCTAATACCCGCAAACGAAGGCAGCGAGGTAGAACTGGGACCCACCGGTGACCTGTTGGGTGGTAAATGTAGCGGTGTAGCACGCCACCTTGAAGGCGGAATTGTCGAAGTTGGCGTCGCAAGCGGCTGTTGGGCGGTTCGGCGAACCCACTAAGGCGATCCATGAGAGCTCGACAGTAGGAGTCGGCCCGCTGAAACGAGACGAAATCAGAGCGTGATGAAAGCGTAACTTGGTCCAGGGATGTTATCGAGAGTTGGTGAGAGGCAGGCGTAGCATCGGAACGACGTGGTTGGGAAGACGACGGCGCGTTACCTGGAGAGAGTGAGAGTGGGCAGCGAGACAATGCGTCTGCATCATGATGGTGTTTTCCAGACTTGTACGTTATAGTGAAGTCATATTCCTGCAAGCGGAGTATCCAGCGTCCTAAGCGTCCTGACATGTTTTTCATTGATGACAGCCAACACAGAGCATGATGGTCGGTGACGATGGTGAAGTGGCGGCCGTAAAGGTATGGGCGAAATTTCTGAATCGACCAAACGATAGCCAGGCACTCTTGCTCTGTAATGGTGTAGTTCCGCTCAGCTGGAGAAAGTGTTCGGCTGGCATATGCTATGACTTGCTCTTTAGATGCTGTATTACGTTGCAGAAGTACTGCGCCAATACCTTGTGCGCTTGCGTCAGTATGGAGTATGGTGGGGGCACGATTATCGAAGTGGCGAAGCACTGGTCCGGAAGTAAGATGCCGCTTAAGAGCTTGAAAAGCCGACTCGCAGTCGCTAGTCCACGTGAAAGAGGCACCGGTAACCAGTAGCTTGTGTAGAGGAGCTGCTATTGCTGCGAAGTTGCGTATAAACCTACGAAAATATGACGCCAAGCCGAGGAAACTACGTAGATCTTTCTGTTGCTGGGGGCGAGGAAACTGAAGAACGGCACTAATCTTGTCGGGGTCAGGCTGGATGCCATCTTTTGAGACGACGTGACCCAATACTTTTATTGTTTTGGTTGCAAATTTGCATTTTTTTTGTATTGATCTGGAGACCAGCATTCGCAAGGCACTTGAGAACTTCGTCTAATCGTTGAAGATGTTGGCTGAAGTTAGACGAAAAGATGACAATATCGTCCAGATAACAGAGGCATGTCTTCCATTTTAGACCACGAAGTACGTTGTCTATCATGCGCTCAAATGTGGCAGGAGCATTGCAAAGGCCAAAAGGCATCACGTTAAATTCATAAAGGCCATCCGGTGTAGCGAATGCGGTCTTTTCTTTGTCAGCCTCGTTCATCGGAATTTGCCAATATCCTGATCGAAGATCAATGCTGGAGAAATACTCCGCCCCTTGTAGTGTGTCCAAAGCGTCGTCAATTCGAGGTATTGGATATACGTCCTTGCGTGTGATCTTATTGAGCGCTCGATAATCCACGCAAAAGCGAACTGAGCCATCTTTCTTCTTTACCAGGACCACGGGAGACGCCCATGGGCTAGATGAAGGTCGTATTATCTTCCGCGCAAGCATGTCAGTGACCTGTTGTTCAATGACCTTTCGTTCGGACGGCGATACACGATAGGGGCGTCGTCGTATTATAGCGGAACCTTCGGTTTCGATACGGTGTGTAGCCGCAGGAGTTTGGCTCAACACAGAGGAACAGCTATCGAAACAGGCTTTGTGTTTTGCCAAGACCACCATTAAGGCTTCGGACTGCGCGGCTGTTAGGTCAGAACCAAGAACGGCTGGAGGAGGGAAAGAATCATCCAAACCTGAGGTTGGTGCTGGCGATGAAGAAGGGCAAAGCGTGACTAGAGAGATTGGTTGAGTGTCGGCGAGGGTTGCCACAGTCATCCCTTTGGGCAGCATCACAGGATCTGGGGTCGTGTTGCAAGCAGACAGAAGGGCGCGGCCGCGTGAAAACCGGACGAGACAGGTGGCAATGAGAATTCCGCGAGAAGTACAGCGGGAAGAAGGGGCGACTAGGGCGTCTCCGTCGGCGATCTGACTGGACGTTACGGCTACAACGTCTTCGTGACCAGGACGCAGGACGTAGTCTGAAGCGAGTACCAAGTTCACGCATGAAAGTGAAGAGTCCGCAACAGGTTCAAGCTCTGTATCTGTGATGTGGACAACTTCTTCTCTACATGAAATGACGGCTGAAGTAGAATGTAGGAAGTCCCAACCAAGTATAAGTTCATGGATACACGTTGGAAGGATGATAAACTCGATGTGGTGGCGTATGCCGTCGATGAGAACACGAGCAGTACACTGTCCGTCAGGGTGAATGAATGCATTATTAGCGCCACGCAAAATAGGACCAAGATAAGGCGTTTTTACTTTACGGAGCCGGGAACACAGATCACTCCGAAGAACAGAAACGGCGGCACCGGTATCGATGAGAGCTGATGCGGGAACACCTTCGACAGTCACAGAAAGCATGTTGGCCGGGCGAACAGGAGGAATTTTTGAAGACCGATAAGAAGCAGTTTCCCCTCCAAAAACTGCAACAGTTAGTTTTCCGAGTGCTGGTCGACAAAATGGGAAGTGGGACGAAGTGGTGATGTAGAGCGCCGGTAAGGGGATGGAGAACGACGTCTGGCCGAACGGGAACTATGAGGCAGATTGGGAGCAGCTGGTGGAGACGGAGAACGCTGTTGAGGGAATGAGTGCGGTCCGGGATAGTAGTCGTCTGATCGGCGAGTGCGGTCTCTTTCGTGCTCAGCATAGCCTCGCCTTTCATCCTGCTGGCGCCGGCGGCAGAAGCGAGATATATGGCCGCGTATGCCACAGTAAAAACAAAGCGGACGAGGTGGACGCCACTGAGGGTACGATGGCGCAGCAAGTGCTCTGGTTCCCATCGAAGCCAAATGGTCATAGGAAACGCCAGTAGGCACGGAAGTCACGGTAGGGGTGGGTAGCGAAACAACATCCGCGTAGGTAGGGGTGGAGCGCGCTACCGGAGCAAGATGCGTCGTGGGTGTAGTCATCGCTGTCAACTCCTGCTTTACGACCTCGCGCAAGTCGAAGGTGGGGGTTGGTGCGCAGGCAGCAGGGGGACGCTTTAGGTCTTGTAGTTGAAGCTCCTCGCGGATGATGGTGCGGATAAGAGCACGTAGATCTGGAGAATGAGCAACCTGAGGATCGCTGCTGTCATGTGGAAGACGAATAGACTGCAGCTCGTCGAGGCGTTGACACGTTGAAGTGATGTCTTGGACAGAAGCCGGATTTTGCACGATTAAGGCGTTGAACGCGACAGGCCCAATGCCTTTTAAGATGTGGCGAACGCGTTCGGCTTCCGTCATGCTAGGATTCGCACGGCGGCACAGAGCCAAGACATCCTCTATGTATGAGGTGTAAGACTCTTGGGGAAGTTGGCGGCGCGTTCCCAGCTTCTGTTTGGCGACTTCTGCACGGCCAGACGAGGAAGCGAAGATTTGCCGCAGCTTCGAGGTAAACGTGGTCCAATCCGCGATGTCGGTTTCGTGGTTGAAATACCACGTCTTTGCAACACCGGTCAAGTAGAAGGCGACGTGCCTCAATTTCTGGGTGTCGTTCCACTTGTTACAAGAACTCACGCGGTCGTAGTGGTCGATCCAATCGTCTACGTCATCACCGCGGAGTCCCGCAAAGACAGGGGGATCGCGCTGAGGGCTCGTCACAGTCCAAGAGGGCGCCGCAGGTGGGGTCGTCTGTGTGGTAGGGTTTGAGGCGCCGGAAGGGCCGGGGTCGGAAGTGTCCATTGTTGTAGGGGTAGGTGGGTGCAGGCGGCGACCGGAACGGAGCTCCAGGGAGGACGGGAACGCGAGAGGACGTCGGGATCTTGACGTACCTCCACCACTTTATAATACCGAGACCGATCAAGTTGTCCAGCGCTGTTTATTCCACCAAAGGCAACGCCCCCAGCTCACGCGCGAAGAAGTTGAAGAACAGTGAAGATGATGATGGCTATGTACAAATGAAAACGACGAAGTACGTTAATAGTGCTTACAATATATATATATATATGCGCTTCGCCTTAGTGTATTTACTCGTTATAGAGAGCGCGAAGGAGACGCAAAAATGACAGAAGGAAGCGAGGAAGAGACAACGCGCTCAAGAGACGCCAGAAGAAGCGTAGCCATGCAGCTCTTGCTTTCGCAAATAAACTAGGGTTAACCAGAGCTAAACCACAGGCAATTTTTGCTTGTGTGCGCGTGATGCCATGTTTGGTAATTTAGTTAGTGCGTACATGTCTACAACTTTTTACGGCCTATCAAACTACTATTCATACTTCGTATACCTGGCCACTTATACTCTATCGCAATCTATGCTTCGCCTTTGGGGCGAAACTGCGACCTCTTTAGTAGTAGTACACGCTGCGTCGAACTACCATTCAAACTTTCAGGTCACATTTGTAGCGTCCTACAACAGATGAAGTGATGGCATAGTAAATTTAGCGGCCTGCCTTACCTGTTGGCATGGCCGCAATGATAGACTAAAATATGAATTTCCGTCGGCCATTACGGCCACGCTAACGATTCGAAATCTTGCGGCGAAATGGGCCAAAAAAGATGGTAAACGCCAGCCCAAATGGGCACTCTTATGGTGTGCAAGTACTGAGGCAATGCTGGCGCGGGTAGCGCGACGGGCTTCGTAACAATATTGTTACGTGAAGCTGAAGCCGAATACTATTTACAATTTATTTACAGGTAAGGTCACGGAGCCCAAATGGCGACGCTATATCAAACCCGCACACACGCCGTCTTCGTCCTTCTCAGTGCAGCCACTGTGTGGCGGCTGTTCCGTAGCATCACCCCCGGCTGTAGAAGCACCGTCCGGGTGCTTAATCTACACATCCGCGGTGAAAGGTGTGTGGTGTGGTTTTAGTCTTGCCACGTGAACGATGTCACTTGCAGCTGATGATGACGCTGAGAGATCGGCGGGGATGATTTCAAACGTGACATCGGTCACTTGTCGTGCCACACACTAAGGGTCAGCGTAGCGCGACAGCAGCTTTTTGGAAAGGCCCACACGTCGAACGGGTGACAAGAGAAGCACCAGAGCACCCGGAGAAAAGTGCACGTCACGATGGTGTCAATCATAGAGGCATCTCTGATGCTCCTGTGAGGCCTCGAGACGGGAGAGGGCGAGCTGGTGCGCGTGGTCGGCGTGCGCGATCGCGTCGCGGGCGTATTCAGTGGTGGAACGTGTGGCCGATGGCATAAAAGTGTCCAAGGGCAACACGGGTTCTCGGCGATATAGGAGATAGAATGGTGAATAGCCGGCGGTGTCGTGACGCGATGAATTATACGCGAACGTCACATACGGTAAGTGAAGATCCCAGTCGTGGTGGTCGGTCGCCACCTTTTTGGAAAGCATGTCGGTGATGGTCCGGTTGAGGCGCTCCGTGAGGCCGTTGGTCTGTGGGTGGTAGGACGTGCTGAACGTGTGCTTTGTCGAGCAGGAGCGGAGGATGTCCTCGACGACTGCCGACAGAAAGCTGCGGCCACGGTCAGTGAGTAATTGGCGCGGAGCACCGTGCACTAAAATGATGTCATAGAGCAGACTGTCCGCAACGTCAGCAGCGCAACTTGTCGGGAGGGCTCTGGTGATTGCGTACCGCGTAGCATAATCGGTATCGACGGCGACCCATTTATTTCCGGAGCCCGAGAGAGGAAATGGTCCAAGGAGGTCTAGACCAACACTGAAAAGGGGTTCAGGTGGGATGTCGATCGGCTGGAAACATCCAGCTGGAGGTGTGGAGGGCTTCTTCCGGCGCTGACAGGGCTCACAAGCGGCAACGTAGCGCCGCACGGAGCGAGCGAGACCCGGCCAAAAGAATCGACGGCGTACACGGTCCTATGTGTGCGAGACGCCCAAGTGTCCAGCCAAGGGAGCATCGTGAAGTTGCTGGAGGAGAGTCGAACGCAGGTGCGATGGAATGATGAGCAGAAGGTCAAGGCCGTGTGGATCAATATTGCGGCGGTATAATGGCCCCTCCTTAAGGAGAAACATCCGGAGAGAGGCGTCGCCAGTAGTTGACTCCAGACGGTCGATGAGAGCGCGTAATGAAGGGTCGCGCCGTTGCTCGTTGCCGATTTGAAGCAACTGGGACACAGAGAAAACGCAAGCGATGGCGTCCGCATCAGGCGGTTTGTCGACGGGGTAGCGGGACAAACAATCGGCATCCTGGTGCAAGCGTCCCGTCTTATACACCGCGGAGAAGGTATATTCTTGGAGGCGTAACGCCCAGCGAGCGAGTCGTCCCGTGGGGTCCTTGAGCGAGAATAGCCAGCAGAGAGCGTGGTGATCAGTGATGACACAGAAGGGGCGTCCGGGCAAGTATGGACGAAATTTCGCAACAGCCTACACAAGAGCGAGGCACTCGCGCTCTGTGATTGAATAATTGCGCTCGGCAGGTGATAGAAGTCGGCTGGCATAGGCTATAACGCGATCGTGTCCACGCTGGCGCTGTTCTAACAATGCTCCTATGCCGTGATCACTGGCATCAGTTCGAACTTCCGTTGAGGCAGACGGGTCAATGTGGGCCAAAATTGGAGGCGTGGTGAGGAGAGTAGTCAGCTGCGAGAAAGATGTGGCATGATAAGGACCCCAAGAAAAAGGGGCGTTTTTTTTCAAGAGGTCGGTAAGGGGACGTGCGATGGTCGAAAAATCCTTCACAAAGCGTCGGAAATAAGAGCACAGCCCTGCGAAACTACGAACGTCCTTTGTATACTTCGGAAGAGGAAAATTTGTAACGGCGCGAATTTTGTCCGGATCGGGTCGCACGCCTCTGGCGTCTACAAGGTGTCCAAGAACGGCGATTTGGCGGCGAGCGAAATGACATTTTGACGAGTTCAAATGGAGACTGGCGCGGCGGAACACGTCAAGAATCGCTGAAAGACGGTCTAGATGCGTGTCGAATGTGGGCGAATAAACGATGACGTCGTCCAGATAGCACAAACAGGTGGACCACTTGAACCCCTGAAGCAAAGAGTCCATAATTCATTCGAAGGAGGCGGGCGCATTACAGAGACCGAAAGGCATCACCTTGAACTGATAAGGGCCGTCAGGGGTAACAACCGCAGTCTTTTCTCGGTCCATGTCATCGACGGATATCTGCCAGTAGCCGGACCGTAAGTCGATAGAAGAAAAATAGGTGGCACTACACAGGCAGTCTAGAGCGTCATTAATACGTGGCAAAGGATACACGTCCTTTTTTGTGATTTTGTTCAGGTGGCGATAATCTACACGGAAGCGCCACGTTCCATCCTTCTTTTTGACAAGTACGACGGGAGATGCCCAGGAACTACAGGAATGCTCGATAGGGTCCTTTGCAAGCATCTGTGTGACTTTCTGTTGGATAACAGCTCGTTCCGACGCAGAAACACGATATGGACGTCAGTGAATAGGGTTCGCATCACCAGTATTCATGCGACGGGCCACGACGGAAGTTTGACCTAAGGGTCTATTGTCAAAGTCAAAAATGTCGCGATAGCCTTCAAGAATGCGGCAAAGAGCTTCAGCTTGAGCAGGTGTAAGGTCAGAGGAGACCATCTTCTTAATGTCGACGTCAGTACCGGGCGATCACGCCGCGGTATGAGCTGAGCTGTAACGATCTTCCACTGTGAATGGCTCGACCTCATCATCCTGCAAAGCGCGAATTATAGCCAAGGAGATGCCCTGAGGCAGGATTTGTGCGGTTAGCGCGAAATTGACAAGTGGAAGGCAGGTGCGGTTGCCAGTAATTTTCAGCACAGTGTGCGGCACGGTAACACCATGTGTAAGCATAACGGCCGGAATTGGTGCGGCCACGTAATTGTCGTCAGGTACAGCTGGTGAGGACAAAAAGTCGACGTGTGTCACAGAGTGAGGTGGTAGGCGAATAAAATCTATGCAGCTCAGATGGCTTGGAGGCGGGTCCACAGGGTCGGCAAGAAGAGGCAAGTCAAGGCGAAGTGAGCCGGCCGAACAGTCAATGAGGGCAGAATGATGGGAATGAAAATCCAGACCGAGAATGAGTTCTTCAGGGCAATGCTCGATGACGGTGAAGAGAACGACGGTGTGTCTCTCAGCAATGGTGAGTCAGGCAGAACACATGCCAACAATAGCGACAGTCCCTCCGTCGGCGACTTGTACAACTCGGTTCGGGGCAGGCGTCAGAACTTTCTGGAGCCGAAGGCGAAGAGCAGCACTCATAATGGACACATGCGCCCCGGTGTCGAACAACACACACACAGGAACATTGTCGCGAGAACTTCCAAAAGATTATTGTTCGTGGGTAAGGTGAAGCGAGGATTTCGTGCCAATGTCGTCAATGCAGCTTCACCTCCAGAAGCGGCACTGTCTAGTTTTCCGGTCGGGGGTGCGGCGACTAGGTCGGAGAAGGAGCACGGCGTGACGGGGGCGAGCTAGACTGGCGGCGGGAGGGAGAAGGTGAGCGGGAATAGCGGGGTCGTGTCAAAGGTGTCGTAGGGTCAGATGATGGAGCGGGCATAGAAGGGGCGAACGAAAAGGATGCGCTAGAGGGGCGAGGGGGGTAATCAGGATAATAGCGCGTCGGAGAAGTCCAGCGGCTGCGGCTGTGGCGAGCGAGATGTCCAATGCGTCGGCAGTTTACACAGATCGGCTTGACGTCCACGGTTCGCCAGTCGGAGGGTTTGCGCTGTCCATAAGAGGAGTACGAAGCGCGCGGTGGGGACATGCTTGGAGAGAAAGGTTCCGAGCGTACGGGACGAATGGATTGCACGCCGACGTTGGACAACTCTTGACGGACGACGGCCTGGATCAAGGAGATTGTCACCGGAGAATGTTCAGGTAACGGGAATGAAGGGGCCGCCGGTTGTGCCGCTTCGACCTCACGACGAATGATACGGGTCAAGTTGTCACATCGCGACGGCTGGTGGAAGACGTCGTCACAGGATGACGTAGCAGCTGTGTTGGGAAGTCGCGTGATGTGCTGGGATACCCGGCGGCTTTTAGCATGCTCGAGACGGCGGCACTCCTTGAGGATGGTATCGATGCTGGTGACGTTCGTAAACGCCAGTAAATTGAAGGCGTCGTCAGCAATGCCTCTGAGGACGTGATTAACCTTGTCGTCCTCAGTCATGTTCGGGTCAGCATTGGCACAAAGGGCCAACACGTCGAGAATGTACGACACGTAGGACTCGGTCGACGTCTGTACACGTGTGGCAAGGGCTTTCTTGGCGTTGACTTGTCAACCAAACGGATTGCCAAAAAGGTCGCGTAGCTTGTCTTTGAAGAGATCCCAGCTCGAGATCTCCTCTTCGTGAGTCTGAAACCACGCCAATGGAGCTCCGTCGAGGTAGAAAAGTACGCTGGCAAGCATAATAGTCGGATCCCACCATTGACTGGTGCGGACACGTTTGTATAAGTGGAGCCAGTCATCAACATCAGGACTGCCGACTCCGTTGAAAACACCATGATCTCGAGGAAGGGAAACGGCGACGTAGGTCGGGGCTGCAGGCGGAGACGCTTGCGTAGATGAAGTGCCGCCAGCAGGAGCAGAAGTTGCATTGTCGCCGTTGCGACCGCTGCGAAGCTCCATGACGGGTACGGGGAACGTCCACCTGGCCAAATTAATGTTACGTGAAGCTGAAGCCGAATACTATTTACAATTTATTTACAGGTAAGCTCACGGAGCCAAAATGGCGACGCTATATCAAACCCGCACACACGTTGTCTTCGTCCTCGTCAGTGCAACCATAGTGTGGCGGCTGTTCCGTAGAAATATTTATGCTGGTGTTTTCAGTTCTACGGCCAAATAGAGTCTACCTGGGCGTGTGGCCTGGGGTACTGCTCGTGTACACTTGCATTCATTATTGTATACAATGCTGTACTTATTAAAACCCGGGAAGATGTCCTGTGGGCAAACTCCGATGGGATGCAGTGACCGCGCTGGGCCATATCCTCGTGACGGAAACCAAGGCGTGGTGAGCTCTCTAGAAAGACAACCGGATTCACTCCGAATCGTTCATCCTTTCGACCTGCTCACATGAAGGTCGCTGGTGGAGTTTCTTGGCGAAGACAAGCTGGCAACTTTCACAACATTTAGCAGAGGTATAGATCATGTATTGCAGTTAATACTAGGAGGCCCCAAACCAGCCGGGTAAAGAATGAATTGTTAAAGCCCCTGAGGAACAGGATTTCAGAGACAACTGCGATATTTTTTGGAATGGCTTCTTTGAAATATTACATATTCGTTGAAGTGGGCCGTATTTGAATGTCCAGGTAACCTAAAAACTACATTTTACGAGTTCTATTTGGCTTGTGGGTAGCACTAACACAGATTAAAAATTCATTTGCAACAAAGCACAAAAGCCAATGAGCATAACCTCAATGGTTTAACAGTTTTTATATGTAGATACGTGGATAACTACCTCGTTGTAGATCACTGTGATATACAGAAAAATAGTCTAAACATTTTTAAAACATTAAGAGAACAAGGTAAACGTTTACACTACACTTGCCAATTCCTCACCGGAAATAAATTGCAATTTCATATGCTGCCCTTCACTTAATAGGAAACTTGGTTGCCCTCTTACCCCAAATTTGCTAAACCACTGGTGAATTCAACTGCATTCCAAAATTTCGAAGATAAAGAGCGTGGTTTTTAACCGGCGGTGAGTCATGGGTGGACACTGTTTGAGCATTATGAATGAATGTGTCGCCGAACACATTAACCAACCCAACAATTCTGGGTACATAGACGGTGGCAGACTATCTCTGGCGTGGCAAAATGCATCTAGGATTTAAATTTCTGAGGGAGAAAAAACAAAAGAAAAATATAGTAGTCAGCCTATACGCTCAAAAGAAATGGAGTAAACTCCCAAGAGATAGGCTAAGAACAATGGGCGCACACATACTGAAATAAACCCCCTCAATACACGCCAAAAAAGTTTTATTTTTTGGCTAAGAAGAAAATTGCGGCGGGCTACGCCGCAGCCCGGACGCACACTGAAAAGCTGGCACAAGCAAACAATATGTTCAACAAAGCATGGCACCAGGATGATCCCATATGAGGAGGTTGTATACTCCATTCCACTCGACTGCGATCGCGTGTAGTAGGACAGACTAACCGGTGCCTAAATGTGGGCTTTAAATATCACTTTACTGCAATGAAAGGACCTCCTCGTTCTTCCCATTTGGCAATGCATTGCTGAGACTGCGAATGCTAAGCTTATATTGGGCCTGTATCTGTTTTCTTCCCTACGTGTAGAGCAGATGATGAGGTAACTAGCATAGTATATGGTAAAAAGTACAAGAAGATGACATGCATCAGCAAGCCGGTCCCAGCGCTTCGGTTGAAAGAGCTCTAGTAAAATCTTGATGAGGGCTAGTTGGTTGATACTTAGAACTGAGGTGATACTAAGTGATACTTCTTCGCGCTGTTTCACCTCAGTTCTAAGAAAGAGCTCTATTTCTCAAATTCGGGCACGGGATTAGTGCCCGGAATATATACCTTGTATTAGTAATTTTCGTAACAGCGCAAGAAGGACACGGACAAAATAGAAGGAAAAAGATACGACAACACAGGCGCTGTCACACAAGGGATATAGGGATATTTTATTCAGGAAATTGACCCGCAGATACGAAGCGACATCCAAAAAAAAAGTACATGGGGCTTCGATGTAAATATCAGTACTGACAGAAATAATTATTTTTTTTCTTGGGAGGAATCACCGATGGTTCATTTATACATGACCCCCCCCCCCCCACCTACCTAAACTTATGCTGTATACTTCTGCTGTTTTTCTTGCAATATGGCTTGCGAGCATGAAGATAGCGTGAATTTCTTTAAAGTGTTGTACACAGGTACATGATTTGCGATTCTCAGGAAGATGTAGCTGCGCGGTTTTTTGTAATATTCATTACCACACCTCAGCGGAATGACATACACAACACCTTTCGCAGATTCCACGTACTTGTTAACTGGTTCACCGTACATCCGCCCTTTGCCTTACCATCTGTTAGCATTTTCTCAACTCTAAATCCGATGTATCCTACGTTACTTTTTGCAGAAAACAGGATACCTACGCCATACCTGCTACCAACATTCTTTTGGTCATGTGCCATATTGTGTATGTAAGGAATTACCGCACATCTATTTTTCGCTTAGTTTGATTGCATTCAAGTTTTCTATAAGCGTATTTAATGTTGGAAGCGACACCTTCAGAGTGCTGGGGAATTCCAATGTCCACTAAATGTTGTAATACTTAATTATTGTAGTCGTTGATCATCGTTCAGGAAGGTATTGCCATTTAATGCACAGGCTGCTGAATATTCTTCAAGGTACAGTTATACAAATAAGAGCAGTTTTAGCATCCTAAGATTTCGTAGGAGCGGTCTTTACAAGGTGCTTCCGCTTCTCTGGGTCGTTCTGCCTCTGTCCGTTCTCCCAGCTTTTTACAGTTCCGCCTCCCCAGCCGAGACATTCCCCTCCGGCAAGCACAACCAAACTAGTCAATTTGAGGAGAGTCTCAGCGTAAGAGGAAGCCATCGGCAGAGGGAAGCGCTGTTCTGTTCTTACAGCAGAGCATCTGGAGTGTCTCAATTCATGTTAGAAACAAAAGATCCAGTAAAACATAGCGAAAGAACACCAGTATGTAAAAATGTCTCATCACTGCCCAACCGAATTTGCTCGCTTATTCTATGGTTCACGAATCTCCATCAGGTATAGGTGTTGAACTGCACGCCTCACAAGTTTTCCCTGCGGCATCCCTCGCCTGGGGGAAAACCGAGCAAATGACCCCGCGTTTACGTAAAAGGCGGAAATATTTTACCATACCACGACTACGTCTCCGATTTTGGGCCCCTCAGTTCTAATTTGTTTAGACGCATAGGGCCAGTGCATCTGTCGTAGATACTCGTGTTGCCAGGCTTGCCAGAACGCGTGAGGCATCAGTTTTAGCTTCTTGCAAAACATTCGAAGGGAAGAGGCATTCGAAGCCAGCGCTCGGGTTTCAGTTGCTGACAGGGCCCTGAGATATCTGCCAGTGAGGAAACTGGCTGGTGGGTGCGGGGTGCCGTTGTTTTGGTGGTCTGGTATGTCGGTCAGGGTTCTGGAATTGATGACTGATTGTACCTTGGCTAGTACTTTCGACAGAACAACAAAGTAAAGAGACTGGTGGCCGATCACCTCTTTCAAAGCAGTTTTTACGCTGAGTACTAGCGTTAGTAGAAACATCCACACCGTGGTGGATGCTCTACGATAAATATTCACACTATGTTGGCACTCGCAAAATAACTCAGTGGCTGAGGGTGTCGCACAGCATTCAAAACTGCGAGGTCCCTTGAAGCGCGCTTAAACGTGCGTGCTTTGTTTGAGTAAATGATTTTTCACAGCCCCCTACGCGGCACAAACTGACGAAATGCCTGCAAGAAGGTTTGAGTATTCATGTCGTCTACGAGTTCGAGATGCACTGCTCTAGTCACCGTGCACGTAACAAGTACAATGTACGATTTCACTTGCACATTTCTCCTCCACAAAAAGGGGGCTGGCAAAATCAATACGGACAACCTTGGTGGTCCGGTCAGGGGGAAGCAGTCCTGTCGCAGCGTCAATACTCGTGGCACTGAGACACTTACACACCCCACATTGCCGCACAATACTTTTCACCAACCTGCATCCACGCACAATCCACTACTTTTCGAGCAATCGCATGAAAGGGTCTCTGACCCCGGCGTCGAGACTTTGTCGGTGGGCCCACTACAATAGCAGCACGGTGCACTGATGTCGCTTTGGTAGCACAACAGGGTATCCCTCGTTGTGTGTCATATTCAACGGACAGAAAGTTCTTCGTATTGCAATGCCACAGTTTCGGTGTCTTGTTGAATATCTGTGACGCGGTTTCGCACAAATTCCCTCTATCACGTTGCATCCCGTCAGGTCCAGCTTAGTGCAACCATAGAATCAGTCCACAGGTAAAAATTATCTATTTCCAAATCTATATTCGACTGCACAAATTCTTAGAGTCCGGATGCTAGCAACACTGCGAGCAGCTCCAGTTTCGCAAGAGTTATCATTATCAGCGGCGCTACACGAAATTTAGCCAGCACAAGCGTCCAGCGCTGTGCGCCAGTTTCGATCTCTGTGCAGACATAAACCGCAGCACCGTAAGCTTTGGGGCTGGCGTCAGCAAAAATGTGTAGTGTTTGACGGGCCGATTTCCCTTCAGCGCCCGCGTCATGTGTCCTTGGGACCTCGATTTCACGAAGACAAGTGAGCCCTTCACACCATTTGATCCAGTTGTTTTGGAGGTGGTCGGGCAGTGGCTGCTCCTACGAGAGATTTTTTTTCCATATTTCATGCAAAAGGGCTCTCACCGTGTACGCGGAAAATTGTCCCAGAGGGTTAAGGAGACACGCAGTATTCTGCAGAACAAATCCTTTCGTGTTCGCTTGCACCTTAGCTAAGTCGCATTATTTATCAGATAAAATGCCTAAACAATCTACTCTCGAGTTCCACTAAAGCCAAGCACCTTTAGGAGGTTTGGCGCTTGGCCCAACGAACCCCGATCGGGATTTTCACGAGCGAACCACTCCTTCATCTTCTCACCATTGGACCCCCATTTGTGGAGGCATATCAATGCTGCTTCAAAGATGTGATTGGTCTCATCGTGGCTTTTCCTCGCCTCTTCGTCGTTAGCGGTACAGCAAAGCAGGTAGTCTACGTAGATACGCTGCTGCAAAATGGCCACTGTATCTGGACAGCTTTGCTTCAACGCTGCAAAATGATTTTGAAGCATCGCTACCAGAAGGAAATTGCTCTATGTAGTTCCTTGCATCCTGAAGACTGCGAAGTTAGGAAGTAGCCGGCCATTTTCGATATTTCTCCGCGAAGCACAGCATCCTCTGCGCATCCCGGCCCTCGTGCAGAACGCCAATCTGATTGAAAGCTTTTTGCACATCGTCATCGCGTGCAACTTTGTGACGTCTAAAATTAAGCAGCGAACGACGAGGTAAGGATTTAGGTTAGGTCCACCGTCCACATTTTTGTTAAGAGACTTCGGACTTGCGCGATGTGATGACCCGTCAAAATGATGTGCAGTTTGGTCATTCTACTGGTCTGACAGTGCACTGGCTAATGAAGCATGTAATAAATGGGCCAGCAGTCATGGGTACCGTCCAGTGAACTTTCGGCGACGCCTTCAGACAATAATTGCCTCATTTCGTTGTCACACTCATGCAGTAGGCTCACTGCTCACTTCAACATCAATTTAAATTTCCACAGTAGACACCATCTATATATGTATATATGTATATACTGTATGTATATACCATGTATATATTATATGTACAAAAACACAATATAGTCAAAGCATACAATGTTCTCGAAAAGTGGGAGGTAGCCAATTAAAAATTATTTGAAACGGTATGGATAGCCTATGCCTAGATAATGAATGTTTTGCTGTATGGACACTTAACTTGAAATGGCTTCGCGTGCGTTTTTTGACCAGGAAAAACCCCTATCGACTTCAGTGATCCCTTCGGCAGTGTCTTTTATGAATGGCGAGTGAAATGCATGTGAATGATATGTGTCTCAGTATTGCTTCTCTTACGAGTAAGCAATGCTAACTACACATGTAAAAATACTTTTGGTAATTTGCAACATTTATTAGGGATGGAAACATCGTCACTTGCATGCAAAGGTCAAAAAGATATACAAGATGTCTCAATTAAGTATCATGCACCAATATTTAAAAAGAAGAGCAAAGCGTCACTCGACCAAAATCAAGTGCAAATGGTTTCCAGTACAGTGGAGTAGCTTTCAAAATTTTTTTTAGTTACTGAGATTTAATTAGGTAATTGTGATTAATTGCCCAATTCGAGACATACTGTCCTAACTATTGAAGTGTCAATGAAGCGTTTGTAGGCACAGCCAAAGGACTGCGGTATGTTCAGCGACGAACTAACTCTGTAATAATTTTTTGCGACTGTTGAATAAACCCCCCGAAATATGGAGACTACGATGTCATTGCGATCCCACCCCGATCATAAAGCAGCGCCCTCGAACTAGCTCCCTCCGAGTTATCCAGAATTGAATGAAGGACATAAATGAAACCATCGTGATTGAGCCAGTTACTTATCTGCCGCGCCCCGGCCAACGTAACACATCGGGATTGGTGTTAGTTGGAAAAACGTTGTTACAGAAGTTGTCTTAGCGTAGATATTGTGCACGCATTCTATTTCTTTAATACAAACAATCACAACAAAAGCGAATTGGCAACGTCAGAGCAAAGGTATAAAAGTGCGTTTGATTTCGTCCCTGTCGCCATGTCTTCCTCCAGTGAGGAGGAGGTAAATATGATCCTTTCCTTGGAAGCTGCAAATGGGAACACGAGGAAGGACGCAAATATATATATGAGTCATTTAGGTGTGGCGGTCGACCAAACGCATCTACTGTCAACAGAAATGTTCCCGATCTCCTTATTTCGCTTTTATTTTCTAACGTGAACCTCTTTTTGCGAACTGTGTTTGAAGTTTGCTATTTGTGTTTTTCACGGTAACACTGAAATTGCTCATAACTACTTTGATGAGCCCAATTGCATGTCCAGTCGAAATGACCACCGAAGTGAAAGAGTACCGTGCAAGGACAAATATGTTTTACAATTCCTTTTTTGTGATGACAATTAGAGATTGGGGCCGGCTGTAAGAGACGCAAGTGTGGTGTATAGAAGAACAACTGTTTTCTTCAAGTCCGTAACGCCCCTGCTGCACCGCCTTTTGAAAAACCGGGACACGCATTCAATAAAGAAAAAAATAAACTATGCACATTATTAAAACATAAAACGGTCACTTTAATTTGCGTTCGGTACGAAGCAAGATATGGCGCGAAATATAGCTTCGAGCGCATTTCATTCGATGCGGTGCGAGGAAAGCCAGCATCTTGAAACACTCCGTGGTTATTACAATGCTTTTCGCATTTTGTGCGTTGTCAGAGTGGCGTTTCGGCCGCGTTATTAAGGGGCTTTCATTATCAATGGGAGCAGTTGTCCTTGAAAGACGGATAATAAGTGTGACGTAGAAAGGAGAGGAAGGAATAGAGGTGAAGCCGCGAAACATGTGGTTGGTGCTTCTTCCGTACCATTATCAAGGTAATGCCCTGTCTCTTTGGGTTTGTGACAGGCAATGCAGTTGCTTGAGATCAGCTTGTTTGATGTCTCCGCTTCAGGATGCGTGTCACATTTTGTGAGGTTTCTTTGCCAGTTGGACAGAATGGTACTTAATTTGTACGTTGCTGTAAACACCGCAGTTAAATGCCATTTGGGGGTGCCTACATATGCCTCGTAGACACGTTCAAAGTTAGGACAGTGCTTGTAGAGTTAGATAATTAATTGCAATCACCAAATTAAATCTCACTAACGAAAGAATTACTGGCGCCTACTCCACTGCACTGGAAAGAATATGCACTAAGTTTTCTTACAATAACTCTACTTCTCTTTTTTCAAGCATTTATTCATGTTCGTTGGGGAACACTGTATAATACCCTCAGTAAAGAAAATGAGGTCAACCTGGATTCACTTGAAATAAGAATGAACAATAATTGTGCTGTTGATTCTGTTGAGAGAGAGACGCTGCAGTATTAGTGATAGCCTAGTGTACGGCAATTACAAGAACGAAGATTACACCACCGAGAGGACACAGTCAGTCAAAGTGTCTCCTACTGTGGGGTTTTGCATATAATCATATAACGCCGCCACTTCAGCGATTCATTCCTTGAGATCACACGAAGCGTGTTGAATTGTGATATATATATATGTATATATATATATATATATATATATATATATATATATATATATATATATATATTGTGGTGAAGAGGAAGACGAAGAAGGCGCTCTTGTGTCGGCTGTGCGCGCGATCAGCGTTCGCCTACTGCCAGTGCGACTAGACTGTGCCTAGTGCCTTATAATAAATCATCTTATTACATTTGGTGGAAGGTGCTGCACTCCCCGACCTCACCCTGGAGCTTCGCAGCCGAACTTTAACATCTGCTCCAGCCGCTACTATGAACGACGATCCCAACAATCCGCTTGGCGCACCTGCCGCTCCTGTCATGTGCGGCGCCGTGCAACGGCAGCGGGACCCTCCTGTTTTTAGCGGATCAGGTGAGACTGACGTAGAAGATTGGCTCTCTACCTACGAGCGCGTCAGTGAACACAACAAGTGGGATGACCCGACGAAGCTCCGTAGCGTCATCTTCTACCTTGCTGACGTTGCGAACCTCTGGTTCCACAATCACGAACGGGAACTGCAAACCTGGTCCGCTTTCAAAACTGCATTCGCGGAAGTCTTCGGTCGCCCAGCCTTGCGAAAACTCCGTGCTGAACAGCGCCTCCGCCAGCGCGCTCAACAGCCCGGCGAGACTTATACTAGTTACATAGAGGATGTCGTTGATATTTGCGCCCGTGTCGATTCCACCATGACTGAAGAGGACAAGGTGAAGCACATCCTCAAGGGCATCGAGGACGACGCTTTTCAAATGCTAGTGGCGCGGAACCCTACTTCTGTCGCAGCTGTCGTCACTCTTTGCCAGAGCTTCGATGAGCTGCGTCGACAAAGGGTCCTTACGCGCAGCGCTCTCGCACCTGGCGACTCTCTCGCGGGCCTCACGCTTCGCTCAAACACCACGCCAGCAGCATCGCTCTCTGTTGAGATTAAGGATTTCATTCGTGAGGAGGTGGCGCGCCAATTGTCTGTGCTGCCTCTCAACGATGGACCTCCCCAGCCTGACACATCTCTGGCTGCTCCCATTAGGCGGGCCATTCGCGAGGAACTTGCTGGGTCTTTACCTTTCGCCCAACCCTGCCCTCCCGTGGCTGCACCTCTGACCTATGCAGAAGTCGCCGCGCGACCTGCGCCGCCGCCGTTCTCGTTTCCGGCGCCAATGCGACTTCAAGCTGCACCTCCTCCCGCGTCGCCTCCCATTCCATCTCGACGCCCAGTTCAAACCCCTTGGCGCACACGCGACAACCGACCCATATGCTTCGCTTGCGGTGTCGCCGGCCACGTTGCGCGCTTCTGCCATCGTCGCATGCCACCTGCTAACGCTACTGTCGCACCGCCTGGATATGCCTATTCCCACGATACTACCGGGCATGCGATGCTTCCCGACCACGAGTTTTCGCCGCCTCCTCGACGCCCTGTCGGCACCCATCGTTCGCCATCAGCACGTCGTCGCTCACTTTCCCCCTTACGTCGCCGCCAGTCACCTAGCGAGGGAAACTAGTTGCTGCAGTTCTGCAGGCACGAACTGCAAGCTTCGCGACTTCTACAAGGCCTGCACAGTCGCCACGCAATTTATTTGACGTTTTGGTCGAAGGAACCGCCGCAATTGCGCTTATTGATACTGGGGCTGCAGTTTCTGTTATCGACGAAAAGCTTTGTCGCAGCCTCCATAAGGTCACAACGCCGTTAGCTGGTATGCTTCTAAGCACCGCGACTGCGCAGCATATAGCCCCGCTTGCTCAATGTACTGCAAGGGTGGTCATCGACGGCATTGTCTATGCTGTTCAATTTCTCGTGTTGTCATCATGTTCACATGACATTATTCTCGGCTGGGACTTCTTGTCTCACCATCGTGCCATCATCGACTGTGCCCGGGCCGAAGTGGCGCTCTTCCCGCTTGCCGATGCCCCGCTGCCTGACCCCTCTGAGCAAAAAGCCTCCAAGCTCACTGTTGTGTCCGATACGGACATACCACCCGACATGTGTGTGCTTGTGCCCGTCTCTTGCTCTACCGCGCCAGACGCTACAGTACTTTTTACACCGTCGCCGATTTTTCTACGTCGCAAGGCCCTACCTCTCCCATTTGCCGTCCTCACCACTGTGTCTGGATTATCCTCAATGCTTGTGTGTAACCCGTCTCACTACCATGTGACGTTACTGCGCGGCGAATCACTCGGTCGTGTTCAGCCCCTTGACCCGCTTCACATTCTCGATGTTTCCGACGACACGGCCTGTTATGAACTCGACGCCCTCACTTCTCCCGTGCCGTGCACATCATCATCATCATTGTCGTCGTCAGACGTTCTTGAATCTGTCGTAGACGCCGATCTGCCCCCTCTATATTGCCAGCAAGTTCTCGCGCTTCTTCAGAATTTTCGCTCGTCGTTTGACTGTGACCAACTGTCTCTGGGGCGTACGGCAACCGTCACTCACAGCGTACACACTGGTTCCCATCCTCCTTTACGCCAGCGACCATACCGCGTGTCGACAGCCGAGCGACAGATCATTAACGAGCAGGTCGACGACATGCTGCACCGTGGCGTCATTCACCCTTCCCACAGTCCTTGGGCGTCTCCTGTAGTATTAGTACGCAAGAAGGACGGGTCAATACGCTTCTGTGTGGATTACCGTCGACTCAATAAGACCACTCGTAAAGATGTCTATCCGCTGCTTCGGATAGATGACGCCCTCGACTCCTTGCAAGGCGCGGAGTACTTCTCATCTTTGGATCTTCGCTCCGGCTATTGGCAAGTGCCGATGGCAGATGATGACTGTGAGAAGACAGCTTTCATCACGCCCGATGGCTTGTACGAATTTACCGTAATGCCATTCGGGCTCTGCAACGCGCCCGCTACTTTCGAACGTATGATGGACACCATCCTTCGCAACTACAAGTGGAAAACATGTCTGTGCTACCTTGATGATATCGGGGTGTTTTCTCCAGATTTCCCGACGCACCTCGTTCGCTTGCGTCAGATACTGACCTGCCTTACCTCTGCTGGCCTCCAACTTAACATCAAAAAGTGCCGTTTTGCTGCTCGCAAGTTAACAATATTGGGTCACGTTGTATCGAAGGACGGTGTGCTTCCTGACCCAGCCAAGCTTCGCGCGGTCGCAGAGTTTCCGACGCCCACTAGTCTTAAGGCGCTCCGCAGCTTTATAGGGCTCTGCTCTTACTTTCGGCGTTTCGTGCGCAATTTCGCGACTATCATCGCACCACTGACCAATTTGCTTACCGCTACCAATGGCATCTCCGCGTGGTCAACTTCCTGTGACGAAGCCTTCCAGCAACTACGTCGCCTACTTACTTCGCCACCGATTCTTCGACACTACGATCCCACAGCGCCTGCAGAGGTACATACGGACGCCAGTGGTATCGGACTTGGTGCAGTCCTCGCACAACGGAAAGACGGCTATGACGAGTACGTCGTCGCATATGCGAGCCGCACTTTAAAGAAGGCAGAAGCCAACTACTCAGTAACAGAAAAGGAGTGCTTGGCCATTATTTGGGCGCTCGTCAAATTTCGTCCATACCTATATGGTCGCACTTTTGACATTGTCACCGACCACCATTCACTTTGCTGGCTGTCCTTGTTGAAGGATCCGTCAGGTCGCCTAGGCCGATGGGCACTCCGCTTACAAGAATATGATATCCGCGTCGTCTACCAATCGGCCAGAAAGCACTCTGACGCCGATGCGCTTTCCCGATCGACGCCACCTTGTGATGTGGCTTCAGTGTCTCCGCTCTTCGCATCCATGTCAGCCTTCAACGTCGCTGATATGCCGGACGAGCAGCGTAAGGATCCCCTGCTTTCAATTATGCTGAATTTCCTCCAAGACCCATCCGCCACACCCTCTTCTCGAACACTTCGTCGCCAAGCCGCTCACTTTACTGTCCGCGACAACGTTCTTTACCGCAGAAATTATTTGCCTGATGGTCGCAAATGGCTCCTGGTGATACCACGACACATGCGTTCTGACATATGCGCTTATTTTCATGCTGCTCCTCATAATGGTCACGCCGGTGTTCTGAAAACGTATACTCGGCTAAGGCAGCGTTTCTACTGGCACGGCATGCATCACTTCGTGCGCCAGTACGTACGCGCTTGCACGGCGTGCCAACGGCGTAAAATTCCACAGCGCCCTCCTGGTGAGCTACAGCCGCTGCCCTGCCCGGCTCGGCCCTTCGATCACGTCGGCATAGACCTATATGGGCCACTTCCCTGCAGCCCCTCGGGTAACCGATGGATAATTGTAGGTGTCGACCACTTGACGCGCTACGCCGAGACTGCCGCACTCCCGGCGGCCTCTGCGCGCGAAGTCGCGAACTGAATATTCACTATACCAACATAAGACATGGCATACAGAGTCAAAAGTTTGAAGTGCAATTCATAGTGCAAAAGACATGGCATCCACAGTGTTAGAAATGTGTGAAATGGAATTTGTACATATCAACAAGCACAACGTTCATAACAGTTATAATGCTGCCTTTCTCACTTAGAAAAAAAGTCTGTAATCTTCTGCTGCACTTGTGCTTTTAAAGCACAGGAAGTAACAAAAGTGTCCAAAGAGTCAATGTTTTTGTATGCTTCTGGGACAGCTTGCTGTTGAGGCAGAAAGTCTCTCAACTTTCCAATGTACCCTACAACCCCAGTTAGAATTATAGGACTTGAAACTGGCTTGGCAGTTGCCTCTTCTTCACCTTCTTGGCCTCTTCTACGAAAAAAAGAGACGACGACCATGCCGCAACTAGCTGGTCGAAAAAAACACACACCACGTAGTTTGTGGTGTGACAGATCGCCGCTTTGCTGTAGCGGCGTTGTTAGCACCAGCGATGTTACTTTGTTCATGGCCTCCGAGATTACATGCTTCCTCGTTTGTGCAAGTAATCTCGGAGGTCATGCCTCGTTGCCGTTCGTTTTCCGCGCCGCCACTTTGCCCCAGGGGCGCTGTAGCGACAGCGACGTTACATTGCCGCTGGAGCGGCGGTTTGACGAGGGCGGGCATCGGTTCTGATCGCAAAAATAAGCCTTGATCCTCTGCGCGAGTTGATTAAACTGAAATATTGACTGTTCCGAAATTCGTTTAAGTGAAACAATTTTGCATAAAATCTATAAGAAAACTGCCGGGGATTTTTAAAAAGTTCGTTGTTCTGAATTGTTCGATAAACCGACGTTCGTACAACTGAGAGTTTACTGTAATCGAAAACCTTGATTACGAAATTCATAGGCTTCAATATAGATATGACATGCGAGCATACGTTTAGTTACAAGCTCAGTTACTAAAGCGTCAGCGATAATTAGAAATAATTATAAATGAGTGAGACGACCGGCACGAAAGTCAAAATAAATAAAAATGTGGCAAAAATTGTACAGTACAATATTCATGTGTTTCGTTATTGTTATGATGTCAAAGTATACGTTTCATTACAAGATGAATTAATGAAGTCAAATAATTATAATTATTCGGAAATCACTGAGCACACCAAAGCACAGCACCGTAGATTTTAGAGACCCCCCACGTGAGCGTGACTTTGGCGAAATTAATGGAAATCTGGAAGTATAAAACGCATGTAGTGACGTCACGGATGACGTCACACACAACGAGGTTGCATGATACTTAACCGACTAAATAATGGAAAGCAGTTGTCCCTTAGTTCGGTTCGTCTGTTGTGTTCGCGAAAATTTAACCTAGGCAACCAACCCCGAGGTGCGAGTGCCGATAAGCGACACCTAAGTCAATCAATAGGGTCGACATCCAAGTTTTTTCTTTTACTATTCGTAAATCTGCGAGTGTTTTTCCTTGTTCCTTTGCATCCAATTTAGCACCACCTTTTCGTTTCTTTTAGCGACAGAACTAAAAGCTTTAGGTCAATGCTTCAAAATAACATCCGCCCTGAAGGCTTTATTCGCGTTAGTGAGGTCCGTGCGGTCTACGGGCCTTAAGGATAGATATTAGGAACACCCCCCCCCCCCCCCCCCCACTGTGCTCTATAGTTTACGCGGTTTCTTCGTGCTCGTCCCTCTTTCTCTCTCTCTATCTCCCCTTTCCCCTCTATTTCTCTTTTCATCTCTCTTAATCTTTGCACCCGTGCAGGGCAGCCAGCCGGAACTACCTCTGGTTAACCTCTATGTCTTTCTAGGCATACGTTTCACTCTCTCTCTCTCCTAATGACACCAGATGTTTTTTTTTTGCTTCTTAAATTACCCTGTACTTGGTTGCCAATTTTCTTGATTTCTTGGTCCATACCATGTCACTTGTTTTATAGTACAGGTACTATTAACTCCGGCCACCCTCCTTTTTTTTTAAATAATGTGTTTGAATTTCTCTTCAAAGTAAATTCTGTTGTATGCTTCTATGGAACCCGAAAAAGAGGCCCAACCGCAGTCAACCTATATTGCGTCATTTGAGATTGAGCAGCAGACCGTCGGCCCATTAACCTTTCTTTACCTTTAAAATTGGTCCATACCTTCGATCTTAAGCACCTGAATTGCATTTACAAATATTAGCTCTGCGCCATTACCTTTTTTTCCTAATTCCTCGAACCGCCTCTCAAATACTGTCGCCCCAAGTGATCTGTGTTCATATATTGTTGCATTGCACTTCCTTCCAATCGTTATATTATAATGGTGGATGTTTATGCAGGTATTTTGTTTGTTTATGTGTTCACTTTCCTATTTTTATTATTTCGCTATGGGTAAGACTTGTCATTTATTAGATGCACATAAGTACTCGTCTCTGTAATTATTGGCATGATTTCCAATTTCTCTGTGCACACAATAGGGCCTAGATATGACTTTTCATCGCCACAGGTATTCCGAAGTTCTGTTGACACTGTTTGCTGTGTTGCCCTGGATTCGTTACAGAACTTAACTTTCTTGCTTGACGTACTCCAGCGTCTTGTTTCTTCAAAGCTGGTGTGAATGACATGGTGTTTCCTTCTGGGCGCCACCCGCCGTGGTTGCTTAGTGGCTATGGTGTTGGGCTGCTAAGCACGAGGTCGCGGGATCGAATCCCGGCCACGGCGGCCGCGTTTCGATGGGGGCGAAATGCGAAAACACCCGTGTACTTAGATTTAGGTGCACGTTAAAGAACCCCAGGTGGTCGAAGTTTCCGGAGTCCCCCACTAGGGCGTGCTTCATAATCAGAAAGTGGTTTTGGCACGTAAAACCCCATAATTTCATTTTTTTTTCTGGGCGCCAGACTTCTAGAAATGAGGCTTCCCAACTACACCTAAAATTACTAGGCGATGCGCACTGAGCCAGTCATTGGTAACGAGAAGACAGGTTAATTTCAGGCCATTGTGTCGTGGATGTGGAAGTCGCGGCGAGGTAGCATGCGTGGGAAGGTCCACGGGTTCAGTGCCCTTGTGTGCTGTAGAGCTTTGTTATTCGCGTCACACTTTGCACCAATCTCGTGCTGCGCCTCTGAACGGTGAGGAACTGTTTAAAAAATAGGCGTTTTGACGGAACAATTGGGGGCATACCTTGAAGGTATACGTCCACCTTCCGCCACAACACCCTCCCTGTGAATACTTTATGTTCTCACCCGCCGTGGTTGCTCAGTGGCTATGGTGTTGGGCTGCTGAGCACGAGGTCGCGGGATCGAATCCCGGCCACGGCGGCCGCGTTTCGATGGGGGCGAAATGCGAAAACACCCGTGTACTTAGATTTAGGTGCACGTTTAAGAACCCCAGGTGGTCGAAGTTTCCGGAGTCCCCCACTACGGCGTGCTTCATAATCAGAAAGTGGTTTTGGCACGTAAAACCCCATAATTTCATTTTTTTTCTGGGCGCCAGACTTTTAGAAATGAGGCTTCCCAACTACACCTAAAATTACCAGGCGATGCGCACTGAGCCAGTCATTGGTAACGAGAAGACAGGTTAATTTCAGGCCATTGTGTCGTGGATGTGGAAGTCGCGGCGAGGTAGCATGCGTGGGAAGGTCCACGGGTTCAGTGCCCTTGTGTGCTGTAGAGCTTTGTTATTCGCGTCACACTTTGCACCAATCTCGTGCTGCGCCTCTGAACTGTGAGGAACTGTTTAAAAAATAGGCGTTTTGACGGAACAATTGGGGGCATACCTTGAAGGTATACGTCCACCTTCCGCCACAACACTCTCCTGCTCCTCCCTGTGAATACTTTATGTTCTCTGCTAGTAGCACCACTACTTCGTGTGGAAACATAATTGAAGTGCCCTTCGGTTGCCCCCTTTGCGTAATATGGGTGCAAAATAAGTAAGAACCCAACTCACTGTTCTCTAGTTTATTGCGCCCTACAACTAAACCGAGAAGGACAATGGGGGCGCCAGGTATTCTTTCTTGAGTAAACGATTTATTGCCACTACTACTTTGTAATTCCAGTCCTCTCAGATGATTTTACTTGATTTTTGTCATTCTGATCCTTCACGGCCTCAACAAAGTCGTCATCTTTGTACTCAAGCTCCTCAATGTCCCATAACAATTCCCTGTCCAAACAATTACGTTGCAATTCTCATTATCTAGAAATGCTACCTCTAAAGATTTAAAATCAAGAAAGGGGCTCTGAGATTGAGTAACTCACTGTGGTGTAAAAGTTAGAAATGTGGATAAGGTGCCTCAGAAAGGCTGGCCCACCGTAGCATAGGTGGAGCTATCTTTGTCAAAGGCAGCCTTCTCATCGTGACATTGCAACGCCATCATTGGCCATGCTAGGTGCACCTATTTAAACGTAGGCCATTCTTTCTGAAGTAATTTATCTCTGTATCTTTTATACAACAGCACCACTAGAGGTCTGTTTTTACTCTTTCAGATATATATGCATTCAGTGCTATTAAAGAGGTGCGTAAAGAGTGCGTATTGAGTGCGTAAAGAGCTGTTATTCTCTAGGCATTTACGTGGTCTCACATCTTTACGTTGTATTCCCAATATGAATTTTTGGTTTAGCCACGTGACTGGCCGCTCAAGGCACTTTGCGTGCATTCGTGGGATTCTTTCACGCTCGAACAACTTTTTTAAGTAGCACCTACTGAGAAACAGAAAGCTTCATCGCGAGTTTTTTATGTCACTCTATAATTTCCTCGTTGACACTTTTCATCTAAATTTAGTATTTGAGAAAATGACTAATTATAAACAATAATTGTCTAATTAGTCGGAATGAAACGAAAATTATTTGGGGATCTCTAAGCCTCCCCCCCCCCCCCCCCCCCGCGGCATACAACATTACGTTGGTTCGGTCCAGCTATGTGGCTGTCGCATGTTTTTCAACTCTGGCTAGGGTTAACTGGGACACCCTGCATATATATATATATATATATATGGTTATATATATATATGTGTATATATATATATACATACATGATGTGATCTGTTGCTACATAGCTCGATTCCTATACTCATTACCGTCGAAAATCGCCATGAGGTGACTTCTGCAGCAATTTTTACACTTCCAAGCACTCACCAGATGTCAAACCTAAAGACTACCTCTAATTGAATAATACTGCATACACTAAGTGTACCTTCTTCATTTCCGTGACGTTGCATGCATCTGTGGCCGAGCTCACTCTTTGAAACGTCTGGCGCGTGCGTCACGGGCCAGTTTCCCATATTGTTCACTCGTGAAGGCTAGCGCTTTTATATGCTTGCCTGGACTCCACTGCTTTAGAGGTCGACCCATAGTTTCGGTTAGATAACTTCAAAATATGCGGAGTTTGCCGATAATAATGTCACAATAAATGCAGCATGGTCCACAAAACTACTCGTGTAGTTCAAGCTACCTGAATCCTTTGTAATGAAAATTGTAGGCTGTCTGTTTCTAACTAACCGTGGCCCTACCTCTCGGGTAAGCTTGTTTCCACTGAAACATTTCCTTTAAAGCCGCTTCCTTGAAGAAGTATCTGACGTGCCTACGTCGGCTTTCTTTCTTTTGTGGGTGATGCCCAAAAAGCTGCACCCCAGTTGCAAAGAATATTGCTTCACGGAACCTCAAAAGACGGACGCATAGAGCAGCCGTCTTTTGAGCCCCCCCAAAAAACTTACAGAATATCAAAGATTATGTATCAGTATAGAATGAGATTAATATTACGTCCAACGACAATTTTCTTGTACCTCATATTTGAAATGTTACAGTGCTACCGCCAGGCAGCCCGCTTGAATGGTGCCAGTACATAACCTTCATGCATATGTCATCAGAATACAACAAACACGGACGCCATGGACAACATAGAGGACATTACTCGTACTTATGGGGGACATATCGGGCACCTCGGTTGACCCCCTTCTCTTTCATGCACATGAGAGACAGGTATGAACTGTGTTCGCTGTTGCAGATACAACAAAATCTTGTGACCCTTTGTGACTTGCAATGTGGCATATTGCGCTGGATCGGGCTGAAGAGCACGCTTTTCTAAACCGAGGACCAAGAATTGGAGCTGATTCAAGGTATACGACAGCATTGATGCACTGGGAGAAATGAATATTCCTATTTAATGTTTTCATTTAGTATGTTTCTAAAAATTGTTGAACAAACTCTCATATCTAAAATAAGAAATTAGCAAGAGACGTCGTGTATCTACCTACATATCTACCTACATATTGATTTCTGTAGCACAAATTAAAATTTTCGTGACTGGTGCTCAGGTGATACGCATTTTTAAGCGGGCACCTCTTCCGTGCTCACCACTTTATTTTGGTAAAAAATTATACATGAACAATATGTAATTGAAGAAAAAAGATTGAATAATAGACAACCTGCTGTTCATGTGGAAAGTGTTATACAGGCTAAGTAGAAAAATGGCTGTACGGTGCATTCAGGATCATCATGTAGTCAGAGTTAGTTACGAAAAAAATTACCTCTTTCCAGGCATTCTTCACCTCGCCCTTAGAATCTTCGGCATATGCACTGCATCGTTTGTCTGCAGCAATAACGACCAAAGCAACCACGGCAATTTTCAGCGTGCAAGCCATAGCCCACTCTTCAAGTGAGAAGCACTTTGCTCTGCAATCCAAATACACCGATTTATATATTGTCCTGACTGTGCTGGGGGCCCGACGCAGTCCTCCTACGGCCCAATCACAGCGATTGTCGTCATTCTGCTGTATGACGATCGTAGCATCTCACATTCGTCTTTGCGTAGGCGTCAGCCGCTCTTTCATCAGGCGCCAATGATCTGTAAATGACAAACATCCCATTCTTAGCTAACGTATGCATCAAATATTTTTCTCTTTTGAGACGCTCAGCTTAGAAAACAGTTATCGAGATTGGTGGAGAGTGGGGGAAATAAATAAAAATAAATCCTGACCTAAAAAAAAATTCACATAGCGAATAGCGGTAGGGCTGTCAGAGTCATAGGGCGATAGGGCTGTCTGCATGTCACACAAACTAAGGCTTGTAGTTTTAGTGGTCGCATAAATTCGTGTGGATAAGCGCTCACTCACTGAACATGCATGATGTGAAATAGATCAGGAGGCACCATAACCTGGAATAGCTCTTGCAGCCAATCGTTAGAAGTGCTGCCGTGCTACGTGCTGCCGTTCCCTTCGGCATTTCATTGTGCCGTGCCTCTAAAATTAAGAAGATTACGTGACCTCCAACAATCATCATGCGACAAGAAAGCCTAACCAAGGCACCACACGTCATACCTTAGTAGGCCACCCTTGCAAAAGTTGGCTTTCAAATTCAATTGATAACGATGGAGAAGTTACCAGCATACACATTTTGCATTTCCAGACTAGGTTCCGGCTTTCTAATTTAATTCATAACAATGCAGAAATGAGCAGCATACACTTTTTGCACTTCTGGACTAGGTTCCAGTCTTTTTCAACGGCGGGTTTCAAGTCCTGTATACGGATCAATCGCTGAAATCTAGCAAATACACAGGCATATATAATAATTCTCAATAGACAGGTTGTGGCATGGAGCTGAACACGGGGATTTTCGTCTGAAGGCCCTAAGTTTTAATCATGGTCCAAGTCACTACTTTTTTCAGGCGTGCACTAGAACTCTCCAGCTTCAAAAAGGAGTTGGTGCGAGCCAGTGAGGTTATACTAGTCTAAATTCAACCAAACTAGGAAGTCCCGCTTGTTTCCAGAAAGGCACTCTCCCGCCAAAACAGGAATTGACCCCCTTGGTGCAGTATTAGCCATTTCCTCCGTCATGACACTTGCAGCTAAACCCTGGCCCTCAGTACCCAACGCCTGTAGAGCGCCTGACGAACACGGCAGTCAGACATGCGACACAGCATGGGCTGCTACAAATATCTATGTCCAGACAGGCCACTGCTGGCAACTGAGGCATGTAAGATTTAAAATGTGGACCATTTTTTAATAAGCTAGTTTGTGCGGCTCTATGAGAAAATCTTCGCGATTGCCTGGAACATCATTGATGTGAGAGCGCTCACTGAGATCATCCAGATAAGAGCGCATACAGGGTACCATTTCTCATTCGCAAGGACATAGTGGCCAAGATTCAAGTTCTACAATAGTGACAGGTAGTAGTCTTCGTAATAAAGCTAAATAAGCAATCACGCCTAGGCTGTAAACTGGAGTGATGATTATGAACAACTACAATCTTTTCATGAGGATGTTGAATGAGTAATAATGAAAGCGCAAATTAAGTATCGTGTGGTAACAAGTGATTTTATAGAGAAATGAGAGAACAAGCATGTGGGTGAACAGGCGATTGGCAACCACGACATTGGCTGTAGAAATGCAATCGCAAAGATGGAGTGAGCATTCGCTAATGGGAATTGATATATAATGATAATTGTCTTCCTCGAGAAGCAAACTAGCAGAAAAATGTCCCCAAATACCCCACGGGCAAAGAAGCAGTAAAATAGATTTTACACTCCTGGCCAATCGCAGCATATATCAAGATACAGGTTTGTTGCGTAGCTTAAAGAGCAGTGATTATAGGTTGATGAGGTCAAAGATTTCTCTCAGTCTGAGGAAAGAAAGAGCAAAATTAGTCCAAGGAAAACAGGCCAATGGGGACAGAGATGGTAAAAACAGATAAATGCAGGCTGTCTTGAATCAACCGATTCCTTATTCAATAGCAATGCCAGCAATATTGCATGCATTAAGTTATTAGGATGTATATAAACGATACGGGGATATATTGGATATTTTCTACAAAGATTGCACAGCTACCTGAACTCCGCACGAGATAAGGGCAGAAATACGTATCGAGAAAATAGCTAAGCAAGAAGACACCATGCATACAAAGCCATTCACTGCATGATCCCTGCATCAGGTCCAAGCGATTAGACTGGAAAAGACTGGGACTGAGAATCAACGGCGAATATCTCAAAAACCTTCGGCTTGCAGAATACGTTGTGTTGTTCAGGGATGCTGGCACGAATCATCACAAGTAAATAAATATCTTACCTGCAATTGTGCAAGAAGGGGCTACTGATTATTTGCGCAAGCCAAAAGTAATTTTTGTCACCTGGCCCGAGAACGACAATTTATGACCGGCAGTCAAACTCTAGAATCATGGTGTTAACAGCGTGAAACTTAGACGGGGACACGAGACGAGGAGCGACAACACGAACGCTAACACTCAACAACGTTTATTTGAAAGGAACACGGCTTCCTATACATATCTCTACAGGAATTACACGTGTCACAGACGCGTCATTGCACATCATATGGCACACTCACTTCTGCGCACTCAAGAAAATGATTGCACGCACAAAAGTTCAACTCATTTTTCTTAGCAACAAGGAACGCATGCTAACGCATTCCTAACAAAGTCTGGCAATCTCGGCTGCCTCAATAATCTCCAGAACAAGCTGGTCATTGTGTTTTTCCGGAACTTCACAGCGTCGGAGTTCTGCGGCACAACTTTATAGGGGAAATATATGATGTGGATGCCTCAATGCGCTGTTAACCAGCATGAAAAACCAACAAGCCCAAGATTCTGTTCTAGCGAAACCTCTAGAGTGTAGGGTCACTTACTAACAGGGGATTTCGCTAATCAGAATGAACTCTACAGACGACTACAATAATTTGGAATATATGTGGAAGGCATTACAATATCATCACCCACTGCCTACCACAACCATACAAAAAAGAAGTCTGCGGTCATTGAATTTGGCCTGTGCTGACAAATGGGGCAGGAACTTACACGTTAACAAATGATGTTCACAAGAAGTTAACAATCGCACAAAGAGCAATTCAGCCATAAATATTAGATTTAACTTTAAAGAGCCAGGAAGAGATCCGTGTTCATTAGATAACTAACCGGCGTAGTTGATGTTGTAGTGTACAGCCTTGGTTCAAAAAACTTGAACCCGCAGTGAACGACCAGGGAGCAGCTGCGCTCCGCTAGCGCGGCGCTGCCACCGTCGGCGCGTGCTACTGCTCGCTTGTTCCGAGGGTAAAGATGGCGAGGGAAGCATGTCCCTTATTCTCAAGCATCCTTTTATAACAGCGCTCGCCATAAGCTAATGCGGCGAGCGCGGCACAAAGCGACGGTGGCGAAGCGGAAGCCACCCTGCCGGTTAGCATGCCGTTTGCAGAGCATGCTTGGCGGGGACCTCTGGTGACCGCTGACAAACGCGACACCCTCATGTTTCGCAAGCCCGAGTATCGTAATCATTAGCTAATGCTTTCTGGGACCAAATTAAAGGGACAATGCTATGAATTGTCCTGAGCATGCTCGAACACGGGTACTTTGCGAGGATCGTAGCTAAGATCTGACTTCAGCAGCTGAATGATATATTCAATAACGTGCCACAATGACATTTCGTATTTGTAATCATGGATGTCACAAGTAGCAAATTAATCAAGCATGCATAAAGTTCAGGGTGGCACCTGCATCACTCGACGAAATCACCGCGGGGAGTATGCCTTCAAGGCATTGAGTGTGGCTTGGTCTGTGGTTGCCCCCGAACAAGTGCAGCTTGCCGATGTGTTTGACTGTAAAATAGCCAAGGTCTGTGGTTGAAAGGACGCTACGTATAACCGATATTTTTAAATGGCTTGTGAAAACCTTTTTCGTTGGGTCGAACCATACCTCAGTAAACTATATGGAAAATACTTCTTCCAGGGAACCCGTGACTGCAACAGCACCACCGGTGTGACGCCTTCACTATGCGAGAATCCTAAAATCTCTTGCCCCTGGCCTACGTTACGCGATTCAAACGCGTGATGTCCAATGCAAATGGGATTAACTTACACTGGCCTCAAGTGTGCATGAAAGTGGGCCCTAACAACAAGGAGGCAGTGTGCACGAAGACATCAAGAAGGCGAGGTAGTGGGACTTTCCAAAATGCTGAGGGAATTCGGCTACTCTTCTCGTCGACTAGTCCTGAAAAGCTTTCATAATATCGCTGTGGGTTTATTCAAAGAACTTCAACGCCAAACGAACTCGTGTGGTAGTTCCTTAGTGAAAAAGGGCAGTCAACGTGTTTGAAATATTGTACCGGTGGTTACAGGCCCTTTCTGAAGAGAGCCTTCGTAGACAAAATTACTGCTTCTGGTCTTTTCTAAACAAATCATGATCGAATTGCCTGCATATTACAGTAAAGCCTGGAACAACGCTAGACAGCACCGATAGATGTCAGTGTATTTATATATATATATATATATATATATATATATATATATATATATATATATATATATATATATATATATATATATATATATATATATATATATATTTGATCGCACTCAGATACAAATTCAAAGGGTTTATCTAAAGACATATTGCGAAGGCTCTCCCTTTCGAAAGTGAAGGATAAAATTGTAATAGGTGATTTCGATAATTAGGAAAATTTTTACAGTATAATGCACTGCATCGAAGCCGGGCGGTTTTGACCAGGCGAGCCCATTTACTCGCACGAAGCGCCGTACCAGGGCGGCCGCAAGACGACTTGGCAGCTGGCAGAATGAATGACGCACAAGATTTTCACGAGCCCTGTTATCAAAGAATGTTTGAGTGTAAGAGACATGCTTCCCTCGCCCCCTTTATCCTCGATGCAAACGAGCAGCGGCGAACGCCGACAGCGGCAGCGCCGCCATTGCGGAGCGCAGCCACTCCCCGGCCATTTACAGCGGGCTCAAGTTTTTTGACCAGGACTGTGCATTAAAAGGTAAAAAATTAAGCTAGGCTAGCTACATATTGCATAGGGCAGACAGCCGCTGGTGTGATTGATTTAAAGAAATGGCGCTATAGTTGGGAAGGTGCAGTCGAAGTTGCCAGAAAATAGGGTCGAGTTATGAAATTGGGAATTTGCAAGCACAAATCGATATCAGCTTACGCGAGAAAGTTCTAAAGGTAGATCACTGGAGATGCCTTCGTGCTGTGCTAGACATTAAAACAGGCTGATAGTGATGAGAATAAATCTCATACATACTTCCTTAATCACAATTCATCTGGTTTGAATTATAATTTTGTAATCGTGTGTACCTGAAAGCTTCTAATACAGTCTAGCCCGGTTATAACGAAGCCACTTATAGCGAAATAGCGGTTATAACGAAGGGATTTCAATTTCCCATTCCCATCTTTGCATTTTCAATACATTTTGGGTCCGGTTTTAACGAAGTAAATAAGGAGCGCGTTAGCGGATATAACGAAGAGATTTAATACAAACCGAAAAATAATCTGTCAATCAACACATTTTTCCGTCGTTGAGGTGATTTTTTCCGCGAAAATAAGAGCAACATTCGGCTGACGGCGTCCTTTCATGACGTCGTCTGCTCTCCCGCGGAGCGAAAGGTTGCTTCAATGCATCGCATGGCAGCATCAATGCAGCATGCAGCTTTGGGATTCCGCTAGCGACTTGAACCTTGTGCCTGCGGGTCTAAGCCACATGAACTTCGTTTTCGACGACGAAGACCTTGTTGCCACCGAGGACTTCACGACTGAAGAAGTTGCCGGTAGTGTCATGGAAGAGACCTTGGCGGACAGTGCCTCCGACAGCGAATGCGACGATGCTAGTTGTGCCCCTACACCGGTCACCTCCACAGCGGCCATCGCAGCTGTTGACACGCTACGGATGTACCTCGGGAGTCCGGAGTTCGACCAGATCTTTGGTTCGAAGTTGGATGGTATGGAAGCCACAGTCCTGAAGTCCGCACTCACGAAACGTGTTCAGGGTACGCTGGACCACTTCTTTCAGCGGCAATAAATCGGAATGCCCATGTTAGCATTTTTTTTTCATAGTCCACATATAACTAAATAGCGGATATAGCGAAGTGATTTCCGATTCCCGCCGACTTCGTTATAACCGGGCTAGACTGTATATGTTTGCACAGCGAATTCCAGCTACCAAATAAGAAATAAAAAAAAAATACATAGTAGGGTTTTATGTGCCAACACACATTTCTGATTATGAGGTACGCCGTAATGGAGGACTCAGGAAATTTCGACTACCTGGTGTTCTTTAACGTGCACCTAAATCTAAGTAGAACGGTGTTTTCGCATTTCGCCTCTATCGAAATGCAGCCGCCGGGGCCTGAATTCGATCCCGCGACCTCGTGCTCAGCACCCTAACACCATAGCCACTGAGCAACCTTGGCGCCTAAAAGATGTCGTGCATCACGCCTTTCCACTTTTACACCTAGCATTATAAAGGTAATTCGTTCTTGTGACTTTTGCATAAAACAATACGTAGAATGCATCTTTTCCCATTTGTGTGCATTACCTCAGAAGAATACCGATCGCGGGACGCGTAGGTCCATTACTTTTACACGCACAGGATGACAAGAGCTACTTGTGGATAAATATATGTGCTATCCTGAGGCATTGTTAGCATACTTGTATCTCTGCATGTTCGCTGTCCTTTTAGTGTCAGCGGTTATTCTGTTTTCCATGCGCTTCTAGTCACCGAACTCTGCGTTTGGCAGTCGTTGAAAACCTAATTACTTATAAGTGACAGTGAAGTCAATTTTTCTTTGAATGTGCGTCATCAGATAGGACCTTCCTAGAACCAAGTAGGTGAGCATCAATTCTAAGAATTTACCACAACAGACATGTCTCCATTGACGTCACATAAATACCTACCGGAGAAGTTATAGCATCGAATATATTACAACGCATGTGATGTTCAACAACCGCCTATTCTTTGCATTAGGAATGACGAGAACTACTTCCTCATATCTAGAGGTTCATTCCATAGGTATATTCAATATACTTGTATCCCTTGACGATCATAGTCCTTTTAGTGGCAGCTGTGATTTTTTTCTTTTTCTTCAGCTGCCAATCACCGACTTTCATCTTTGGCAGTCAAGCGAAACATGTTTACTTAAAGGCAACATTTTGGTCAATATTTCTTTGAATGCGCGTCATCAGATATTGCATTTCTAGAAACAAATAGGTGCGCATCATTTCTGAGAAATTGCCACCGGAGAGATGTGTGCATTGGCGTCACACGAATACCTACCTGAGAAGGGATAGCATCCACTATATTAAACGCATGTAATGACAAGAGCTACTTGTGGATGAATATATGTGCTATCTCGAGGCATTGTTAGCATACTTGTATCTCTGCATGTTCGCTGTCCTTTTAGTGTCAGCGGTCATTCTGTTTTCCATGCGCTTCAAGTCACCGAACTCTGCGTTTGGCAGTCGTTGAAAACCTAATTACTTATAAGTGACATTGAAGTCAATTTTTCTTGGAATGTGCGTCATCAGATAGGGCCTTTCTAGAACCAAGTAGGTGAGCATCAATTATGTAGCAAGTCAGTGAACCTTTTTTTCTTTTGTAACATTATACATTATGTCGCTACCTTCGTCCCTTGTCAAAAGCGTGGCAGTTTGGGCGAGTTGGTATGTCATGACTGTTTTAGGCTTGTAGCGCAGCTCGGAAGAGCAAAAAAGTTCACTTTGATTACCCCCTACCTCCTTCCTTTTTTTCTCTTCCGAGCTGCGCTACAAGCCTAAAACAGTTCGTCCCTTGTATTTTGTTGTGTACATATGAATTCACTTGTTAGGTATCATAAACTATAATATACGGTAGAATACCTTTATTAAAAAGGTCTTGCTGAATGTTTTCGAGATTCTACAAAGATTGAATGTTCATACCTTCATTTATTATGCTTATGTTATACTACGTACTTTTACTGCTACTAATAAAGGGCTTTGAGGATTTATTTGTTTTCTACATAATTGCTTGCAGGAATATTTGTTTTAATGGCGGTCTCATCAGTTCAACTAAAAAGAAAACCTACATTTTCTCTTGCACATTCTAACAATGTGCATATGGTAAAGAATACTAGCATAACGAACGTATCTCGCCGATTGATTTCATTTACTAAACAGTTCAAAGGAGTGTCACCAAAGATCAACACAACAAAAAATGAACAGAGAATCTGCCCACATACACTCACACGCACACGCACCCCCTCTCAGACACACACTAGCACAAACACACACTTCGCATCAGTATGTTCACTCCAGGAAAATGCACTGAGACCGACAGGGAAATGAGCATCTCTTTTCCACCTACGCCGTCCCTTGCAGTGGTCCATTTTAGTAAAACCACAATAGAAGCGTCTAAATGTTGAGCTGTCATTTCTTACAAGGAAATATCTTCCATCCCAGTGGAAAAACCAGTGTCTTGCGGCGCCTCCAGTGTGAATCCAGTACGTTTTCTCACGTTGGATTACATTGGAGACTGTGATGCTCGATAGCCACTCAGAATCAGAGTGGCTACCAACAACATCCTACGGAAACAACATCCTAAGGAATCACCACCGAGTGTCATCAACTTGCGAGAGTCTCAGAAAAGCGTTGCCGAGTGTACCAAGGGTTATCTATCGTCGCAACAGAAATATTAAGACACCTAAGCGCACGCACAAATCAGCCAACATCATTCCCCCGTAATAAAAGCATGTTTTCGCCCCAGGTGCTAAACCTTCCCTTACATTCAAGGTGAAATTGAGATCAAAAGCACCTCAAATAGTTGTACACACGAAGCGAAAACTTGCTCAACTTGTACAAGTTCGGATGTGATTTATATGACTGAGTATTTCTTTTGTAATTCTGTAATAAACAGTATATCGGTTGAACGGGAGAATAAATGAACGTCAGGATAAACGTACATCGGGCGGACACAGATAAAAACCTTTTCAAAGCCGTCGCCAAGCATTTAGTTCAGCAAGGTCATAACTTTGATAAACATAAACTATAGATCATACAGTCAAGTTCCCGTTCTGAACGAGAAAGAAAATACAGGGAGACATCAGTTATCTATAAGCTCAAAACATTGCAACCAATGGGCATAGTCGTTCCAATGGTAGCTTTTGTATATATTCCTTATGCAAAATTTCATTATATAGGAAACAATGCTTAGTTCGATTCGGTTGCTCAGTGGTTTTTTTTTCCTCGCGTTGTTTATTTTCTTTTATTTATATAGTTATTCTATTTCTTTTCCACGAGGGCAGGTTTCTGCTACTCCTTTTATTATCTATTTAAGAAAGACGACACGGAGTCGACCTGCATTGAAGCAGATAGTAGAAGGGTGCTATGCATGCGGCCGTTGACACGCCGGATGACGCAAGGCCGTGTCACGGGCCGTGTGCACAGTAATCTCTCTTGTGACTTCTGCACCCTAGCAGCTATCACTCCTTCGGTCGTTGCTACACGCACCCGACTTATCCGCTCTCCCCCTTAAATGAACGCTACCTATATATATACGGTGCCATAGAAAGCCGTGAAAAATGGAAGTCCATTTGTCAAAGCGTTGGCTCCTGCTTTTACCTTGTTCTCGTTTAGTTCCTCGGTTCACATCAGTATGTCCTCGATGATTTAGGTCGCAAAATAGTCGCAGAGATTGCGAAAGGTATCCCTCTCGCTTCGCGTTATTTTCCTGCATTACTTGATACGCGGGCGGCCTTGTAGCATTATGTTAACAATGCAGTGATCACTGTTTAGGTTTAAGTTCGTGTTGACGCATTTCCGGTTGGCGATGTTCTTTATGAATCTCAGGTCCGGCGCAGTGTCTCTGTAGACACCTTTGCCCATTATGGAAGGATCTTGTGGGTTAGTTATTAGCGTGATCCGTATTACCTCATCGTTCTACTGATTGTGGCCTTTAACATTCTCCATGGTGTAACCCCAGGCCGCGGGTGTAGTGTCAAAGTCATCCAAGATGATGAGTGCCAGTCTGCCCACCACGTTTAGCCCACTGCGGAAAAGCGAGCCAAACTTTACTCAGCGTGCTTTCTTTATTTTTTTTTTTTTGAGACGGCATGATTTCGAGTAGGACGTGGTCTATATTTCGTACGCCGATGTAGTGTTCAACAACCTCTATGTTTGCGTGTCTCAGTGCGATTACTATTGCTTTTTCATCTAAAGAACTATATGATGTGTATCCTGATAATTTCGTGGTCCTGCCAGTTTCCTGGATAGCGATTACGTCCGGTGCTTTCTTGGTTTTTACGAATTGCTACAGGTTCCCTCTCTAGCGGTGAAACCCACGACCACGACACTGCCACATTACTATGCACTCCTTACCCAGCGTCACGTTGAATACTCGAGTTCTACACGCAGCTGTTCTCAGCCTCAGGTTGTCTGATGTACGCCTTGCTCTTTACGGGCCTCGCTCCTAGGCGTCGGGCACCTTTCGCCGCGTTGTCCAGCTGCGGTTCTCTACACTCGAGGGCGTCGAACCGCTTCGACATCTGCCCTCGCATCTGCACTATCTGCTGTTGTAGATCCGAACGCAGTTGCACGAATTGCTGTTCTAAACCTACGAACATTTCCTGGAACATGCTTTTTACTTCTCCAAGCGTAGAGTCGCTTTGCACGTCTGCTTTATCATTTGACCTTCTCTTACGCGGCGGCGTCTCTCAATTCGTGGAAGACGCCGCCGACGACGCCGCCGACGGGCATCGGCGGAGCTTGATTTGGTGTCGACGCTCTACTAGCTGTGGACATGTTAGGGGCCATGTCTGTCATTTTTGGGTTTATAAGTTTTGCGTTTTCCAATTTAAGAGCTTTTATTTCCTCACTTAGCGTCGCGTTTTCTCGCAATATTTACCCTAGCGTCTGGCTAATCTGTGTTATTTCCTCTACTAAGGCGCATCCGGTGCGTGTAGGTGGAGCAGCAGCTCGCCTGTGCCCGGATTCTTGCCTCTCCTAGGGTGGATTGGGATTTTGGTCTTGTATTGGGTCTCGAACGGGTTCTCGAACTGGTCCTAGACTGGTTCCTGGACCTGGATCTGGGACTGGGCTCTTCCCGACTGTTCTCCTGGCATAGTCGCGGTAATGAGCCTTCGGTTTGTTGCCCTTCCGATCCGGTCGTGTTCTTGCCCGTTTCTTCGCCAGCTTGTTTGTTTTCGTTGATGCCGTCGAGTATTTCGGCCTGTGCTTCTTCTCCTCTTCATCCCTCCCACCTTCTTCGACAAACCAACTACCGTATCTAGTGTTTTGCCTTGCAGCGTCTGTCTCCCTTGACGTGACGTTGCCCGCAGAACTGACATCTTTCTTCACATTGACGTTCTTGCATCGGGTTCGACAAGCCGCATCCTCCGCATAATTTTTTTTTGTCTGGGCTGCGGCAAACATCCGCTCTGTGTCCCGGCATCCCACTTTCATAGTACTTGTCAATTTGTTTCTTGTATAGCGAGCACCAGGACCATGAGTGCTCCGTATTTTACGTATGCCGGCACGTGAAGTCCATCGAAGCGTACAGTTAGACTATCTGTGCAGCCCATCATTCTCGGGTATAATATGCCTGGGTTTCTTGCTGTAACTAGGCTGCCTGTAACACCTGCTGAGCTTTCTTGAGCTATCCCTCTTATGAGCCCTTCAAACATGTTTTCCGGTGCCGCTCTGTAGGCGCTGGTTTCATGCTCTTTCTCTCCCATTCGTACATTCATGATGACCCCGTACAGTCTGGTTCGCTCTTCAATCTGCGTGCGGACTACCGCGATATTTTGCTTGCAGTGTATACATATGCGGTCTCCCACTGCTGCTTCGCGGATGACACCAGCGGCGTTTCCCAGGCAGCAGTACATGCGCGCCTGCCTGTACTGTGAAACCTTGAGTACTCCACATGGTCCCACGATCACATTGTAGTCGATCACTTTGTAGACGGCTTGTTTTAATAATTTGGGGTGTGGTTCGTTTACCTTTTCACTTGAAGTCCCTAGCCGCTCATTGGCATGGTCCTCGTCGGGCCTGATTCCCCTTTGGATATTTTCGTGATTTTTCTTCTGCGGATTTCGCAGCATCTCGGGTTCTTGGTAAAGTCCTCCTGTTGCATCTCTTCTCCTTCCACACTTATTTCCTTCAACTTGGCGCTGCACGTGGTGTCGAAGAGTTCCATAGGGCGCCCGGACGTCCTCGTCGGCAGGTTAGGCATTGGTCTCCTTTCCGCCTCGCCAGTGGGGGAGGCAATGACCAATCAGCGTGGAGACTCGGAATTATTGATGTAAGTGCCAAAAAATGGGCCCAACTTGCAACAGTTAGTACCCAGTAATACCGCTGGAATTCCTCTGTCGATTCTTTTAGAGATTTTAGACAATGGTGTGATTTTCCACCGAAAATTATTTGAAAACTGCGAAGCCAACAGGACGTGCGTTCTCTATCCGTGGCTTCTTTTTCTTCCTTCAGCTAGGAATAGACACCTGAGTTATCATCATCATAAGGCTGGTTACGCCCACTGTAGGGCAAATGCCTCTCCCATACTATTGCAACTACCCCAGTCATGTACTAATTGTCGCCATGTTGTCCCTGCAAACTTCTTAATCTCATCCGCCCACCAAACTTTCTGCCGCCCCCTGCTACGCTTCCCTTCCCTTGGAATCCAGTCCGTAACCCATGTCGGGCCCTTGGGCCCTCTCTGCAGCGCGCACGCCATTGGCTTATCACAGACAATGCCACATATTTCACAGGCAGGATATTCGTTGACACGTGCAAAGCTCTTGGCGTGCAGCACAAAAGGACGACACCCTACCACCTTCAAGCCAACATCACGAAGCGTGTGAACCGCAACCTTAAGACAATGCGCACCCACCCTCTCAGCGATGCTGCAAAAGGGTTTGCTGCTTCCCTCGCGCCTAGATGGGATGGCCCTTACGTGATCGCGAAACGTATTTCTAGCTTGGTGTACCTCTTGCGGGAAAAACACGGCAGCAGAGTAATAGGGCCCGTAAGCTTGCACCACCTCAAAGCGTACTACGAGCGCCCATCAGACAGCAGCTAGCAGTTACCACGAGTTCAGCAGTTAACGCGGCTGTGCCCTACGTACGTTATCTGTTAATCATGACCTTTTTTTTATGCTGTCCTTGCATATCCTCGCCTTACGCAGAATGCCACGCTACCAATCCAACGGGCGTGACCCGCCTGGGTGCCACGGCGGCCCATCGAAACTTCACCTACGTCGTCGGCCTCTCACCGAGGCGACCGATGTGCGCTAACGTCGTTTGCGCGAAAAGTGCATTGTCTCTGAAAGAGCGCATGCCAATTGGAGCCGTCACGTGGAGCTCCGAACGACGCCAGACACCATTCCAGCCCATCGCGTGCCAACTGCCCCGAACATTTTGCTTCGCAACAGCCGTGATGTACTGGACTAGGACGATGCATGGTGTTGTTGTTGCATAGTGTTATTGCATGGTGTTATTGCATGGTATTATTGCATGGTGCTATTGCATAGTGTTATTGCATAGTGTTATTGCATAGTGTTATTGCATAGTGTTATTGCATAGTGTTGTTGCATAGTGTTGTTGCATAGTGTTGTTGCATAGTGTTGTTGCATAGTGTTGTTGCATAGTGTTGTTGCATAGCGTTGTTGCATAGCGTTGTTGCATAGCGTTGTTGCATAGCGTTGTTGCATAGCCTTGTTGCATAGCGTTGTTGCATAGCGTTGTTGGACACCCAGTCCGGTCTTGTACGGGGGGGAGTGTCGTGCCCTTGGGCCCTCTCTGCAGCGCGCACGGGGGAGCCTTTGAAACGCGCGCCACAACGGCACTCGCCGCATGGAGCATGCGCACCGATCGCGTATCGTGAGAACTCGCGCAGGGAACGCTGGGAAGGCGGCTGCCCGATAAGAAGGCAGCTGAGACGGCACTCGGGGCTTTTTTTTGGGGGGCGCGGGCCTGGGGAGGCGCTGGTGGGGCGTGGCGCGTCTAGGTTTCTTTCCGAGCTTGCTGCAGAGCAGGGGGGAGAGGGTTTTTGTACTGTGTCCGCGTGAAAAAGTGCTCTTGATGTTCGCTTTTGGGACTGTGTCTGCGCGCCTGGTTCGGTGCTTGCTCGCTTGCTTTCTGCGCTTTATGCTTTCTGTTATCGACCGAAAGATTGTGTTGGTTGACGGTTTGTAACGGCCGTTCTTTCGTTGCTCGCTTTGGCTTGTATGCCTCGCTGCTTGTATGCTGCTTTTGTTGCCTCGCTGTGCTGCTGCTTGCTTCTTTGCCTTGTTCTTTTTGCTATTGGCCGCGAGGCTGCGGTAATTGAGTGTTTCATTATATCGTAAATTAAAGCAGTTTTTGTTCCTCGCGCCATTGGTCCTTTGTCGCGCTGGTCGCGGCTCGCGGACCCCCTGAGCGAAGGCGAGAGGCCTTCATCCTTAATGACCATCGGTTATCTTCCTTCCTCATTACATGTCCTGCCCATGCTCATTTCTTTTCCTTGATTTCAACTAAGATGTCATTTACTCGCGCTTGTTCCCTCACTCAAACCGCTCTTTTCTTATCTCTTATCGTTACATCTATCATTCTTCTTTCCATAGCTCGTTGCGTCGTCCTCAGTTTAAGTAGAACCCTTTTCGTAAGCCTCCAGGTTTCTGCACCGTAGGTGAGTACTGGTAAGGCACAGCAATTATACACTTTTCTCTTGAGGGATAACGGCAACCTGCTCTTTATGATCAGAGAATGCCTGCCAAACGCACCCAGCCCATCCTCATTCTTCTGATTATTTCCGTCTCGTGATATGGATCCGCGGTCACTACCTGGGATAAGTAGATGTATTCCCTTACCACTTTCAGTGCCTCGCTACCTATCGTAAATTGCTGTTCTCTTGCCGAGACCGGTAAACATTACTTTAGTTTTCTGCCGATTAATTTTTAGACCTACCCTTCTACTTCGCCTCTCCAGGTCAGTGAGCATGTCTTGCAATTGGTCCCCTGAGTTACTACGCAAGGCAATATCATCAGCGAATCTCAAGTTACTAAGGTATTCTCCATGAACATTGATCCCTAATTATTCCCAATCCAGGTCTCTGAATACCTCCTGTAAACACGCTCGGAATAGCATTGGAGAGATCGTATATCCCTGGCTGACGCCTTTCTTTATCGGAATTTTGTTTCTTTCTTTATGGATGACTACGGTGGCTGTGGAGCCGCTATAGATATCTTTCAGTATTTTTACATACGGCTCGTCTACGGCTCGTCTGATTCCGCAATGCTTCCATGACTGCTGATGTTCCGACTGAGTCAAACACTTTCTCGTTAAAAATGAAAGCTATATATAAGGGTTGGTTCTATTACGCACATTTCTCTATCACCAGAGGGATGGTGTGAATATGGTCTATTGTTCAGTAGCCTTTACGGAATCCTGCCTGGTCCTTTAGTTGACAGAAGTCTAAGGTGTTCCTGATTCTATTTACGATTACCTTAGTAAATACTTTGTAGGCAATGGACAGTAAGCTGATTGGTCCATAATTTTTCAAGTTTTTGGCGTCCCCTTTCTTCTGGATTAGGATTATGTTAGCGTTCTTCCAAGATTCCGGTACGCTCGAAGTCATGAGGCTTTGCGTATACAGGGTGGCCCGTTTTTCTAGAACAATCTGCCCACCATCCCTCAACAAATCTGCTGTTACCTGATCCTCCCCAGCTGCCTCCCCCCTTTGCATAGCTCCCAAGGCTTTCTTTACTTCTTCCGGCGTTACATGTGCGATTTCGAATTCCTATAGACTATTCTCTCTTCCATTAACATCGTGGGGGCCACTCGTACTGTATAAATCTCTATAGAAATGCTCAGCCACTTGAACTATCTCATCCATATTAGTAATGACATTGCCGGCTTTGTCTCTTAACGCATACATCTGATTCTTGCCAATTCCAAATTTCTTCTTCACTTCTTTTGCGCTTCCTCCGTTCCTGAGAGCATGTTCAATTCTATTCATATTATTGATTGACACCTGTTTATGTGTATGAAAATTGCATACTGTACAGACCTTGTAGATAACCAATTGAAAATTACAACAGAGGTTGCTTTCAGTACTGCAGTAATTTCTATCTTACAGCAGGGTTTTTCTGCACTAAATAAAAATGCCTGATCCAGCGGCAAACTTCTGATGCTCGACAGACATTGCTGTGTTTTGACAACAAAAGTGCACTTTGTCGTATGTGTTGTTACAGCTGAAAGCGGAAGCCTTACAACAAATTTTGGTAGCACTGCGGAAAAGCTTCTCGTCACAACACGCATCCTATTAGGTAACCCGGCAAACGCCTGTAGTGTACACTATATATATATATATATATATATATATATATACAGTGAAATTTCCTTGTGACAAAAACCATATTGTGATGACACACCTCAGTAACCATTATGTCAGTGATACTAGGATTTTCTAAATAAGCCAGAGTAAATTTAGTGGCGATTATAGCAAGTGCGTTCACAGGAAACTGCTTGTGCTAAACTCTAGAAAGAGCATAAAGGTGCAATGAAAGTGCGCATTTTTGGGAGAATGCAATGTCCAAGTAGAAATAATGCCGATGAACCTATAACATCGCAGAACATATAACATTTAAATTATATATGTTGCCAAGGCATGTTGATATGGCGCCAATTCCTTTCAACACTGACAGGAGTTCCAACCAGCCTGATTAGTGTCAAGAATAGTAAAGTGTGACAAGAATAGTAAAGTGTAACTGCCTTACTGTAGCATTGTCAGAAGTAAAGTGCACACATACTCTTTGAACAGATGTGAAGGATTGGATCAACTTTTTAAAATTAGGTTCTTTTCTTAGACTGCTTTTGTGTTCAGCCGCGACTAACACCGGTGAATTTAAGTGCATGTTAACAATAAAAAAATGATAGCGAGAATGAATTGATCGGTAAGTTTATGCATATACATTTCAAATATCCAAAGTACATATTCATTCAAATAACACAACATATCATCTTTACTTAAAACGAAAATATATTTCTTTTCATGCTGCTTTAGGTAAACATTTAGGCTCACTTCTATGCAAGGAAAGATATCAATTTGCTGCATACCAGAAACAGAAAGAGCTAAATGTGATAAGATACACCATTATTATGTCATAGTCGTAACCACAATGAAAAGCATTTCAAATATAGCCAACGGTACTTAAAAAGCATGCGTTCTGTGGCTACTTTACCTACCTCCGACCATATTTTGCACTGAAGAAATAAGGCTAGCCTAATGATTTCAGTAATATCATTAGAAGATGTTATAAAGCGTTCATCTGTTCACGAGCATGGGCGGACTTCCACAATACCCTAGCAGGCCTTGAGGCCATAGCTTTAATAAAGACGTTTTTAGTACTACTTTTAAAACCACTTCGCAGCGCATCTCACGCAAGGAAATGTAGAATGTCGAAGTAATAAAAACACAGAGGAATCTGATTGTACATATACTGCAGGTGACACAAGATTATGGATGAAAATTATCTTGGTACAAATGGGGTTCTGTTCTTTAAGTGTTTAGAGCTCACAGAACAATTCCAACAATAATGTTCGTCTGATGACAGCTAGAAAAACTTTCTTCTGCACGGCATAGTGCACAGCACACAGTACAAAAAAATAAACAGGGTGACATAATACCAGGAAATGCATATAAAAACACGGCAGACACTCATCTTTGGAAGCCTTTGCGTAGTGAAGAAAGCTTTTTTTTTTTTTTTTTTGCGACGAAACAGTGCTTTTGAATTGGGCAAGCGGGGACGATCGGCACGGGCTGACTGGCAACTGTTATTGCATTGGTTATTTGCCGAAATACAGGCCAACATGAGAGTCTGGGAAGCCTGAAGTCACTGAGTGCGTGGCTCCACTTCATAGAGCACCCCGTTTTTGTTAGATCCCGGCTGAGAGACTCCCAAGCACAGCCTAAGACCTTTTCTGTTTATGGCTTCTAAGCACTGATATTGACTAGCTGAGGGCGACATGAGATAACGATACGGTGACCCAGCTACTACGTTTGAGTGAGTCTTCACCCGACAAAGCCCTCTTAAAACGTGTAGGTAACATGCCGCGCTCACATAATTCTGCAGCACTGAATACGATTCGTGTCTTAGGATTGCGCTGCTCGAGATAGATGGTAAAGGTAGACACATCATAGACATTGGAGGATATCACATGCTACTTAGGTGTACCACGACAGCAGTGAAAGAGCTGCATTCCATCTGCAGAAGCCAAGTCACTAGTTCTGGCACATTCGACACGACTTACCCGAATCACCTCGCAAGTATGCAAGATGGCTCTGTCAAAGTAGATGAAGACCGCTACGCAGCTGCATTCTACATTTCTGCTCTGAGATATACCTGGTATGGCTGTCTGAACTGTATAGCTTCGTCGACAATTGGGAAAAGCGCGGCAATAGCTTCTGCTCTGCGCAAAATAAAGACATGGCCGCCACTGAACGTGGTTGTCCTTACGGACTTGAAGGCCACGTTGCAACAACTCTACCGTGGTCTACCATCCATGAAGTTCCCTTGCAAATCACTAGCACTTGTGAAAGAACTCGGCAACAAAGGCTTCACAGTGAAGGTTCAGTGGATTTCCTCCTATATTGACTTTGCTGGCACCGAAAAAGCTGATGTTCTTGCATACGTAGCACTCCATCATCCTCCCGAAGTCAAGGGCGAAATAGTAATCAAGTTAAAAATGTGACATTCGAAACCACTCTGCGTATCACCACGTGTGCCATGTGTAACGAAGAGATTTCGGCGAGAGAAAGCCTCACTTCTATATATCGAATAAGGACAGGATCTGTTGTAAGACCAGCATGGTTATTTAAGGCGGGGTGTATCAATTCTTCGAAATGTACGACATGCAGTGAGACGAGAGAAATTGAACACTTCCTGTGGCTGTGTCCGAAATTCCAAGATCAAAGGGACGCTCTCCTGGGAAATCTGCAACAAAAGGTCCTGCCACATGCGTGCCTGCAACACCTTGTGTTCGAGAAAGGATTAGTTATAGCCCACAAAGAAACTTCACATTTCCCTATCGCGTTCTTAGAGAGACTGGTCTGATGCACTTGTGGTGAAACACCACAGTGATTCTATAAGAGACACTCAGGCGAAGAGATTGCAGGCCTTGATACCTGCTTGTTAATACCATTCACCACCAGCACCATCACCACATATGTGCGAACGGGCCCAAGCTAGCATAGAAGTTAAAAAAGAGGACCAAAACAAAAGGTGCAACATATGAAGCAAAAACATTAGAAACTAAAAATTACCGCAGATTTGTACCTTATGATTGCTAGTGTACCCCGAAAATAGTCCATGCAAGTAGTATTTGTGTACCCCGAAATGTACAGCCTGCTCTATGCAACAATAAATATACTATGCTGTAGTCCACTCCTCGGCCTGTGAATGAAGCTAGTAAGGAGCTCAATCATTCATGGCTATTTTTCAACGCATTCCCCTTTCAGCACCACACACTTTCTACCAACGCGGCAGTGCCGTAGAATGTTTCATACTGCACTTCATAAAAGTCATCCACCGAAGCCATGACATCACTATCTCATAGAAATTGAGTTCCAGCTAAGTGTTGCTTGAGCATAGGAAAAAGAACAAATTAAGGAGCAGCTAAATATTACGAGTAAAGGTTCAATTTACCATCTTTTAACTATTTAACAATCCAATACTTCACAAGAACCCATCACTGAAAGGTCAGCTGCAACAAAATTTACTTTCGCAATATTTGTTAAAAATAAGTAGTATATACTGCTGAAGCAGCATTAGCAAAGCCTCAAACTGTCTCAGAGTTCTCAGTTAACCACTGGCAGCCTTGCATACCATGCGCTCCGGCTGGCTCGTGTAGGCATGCCTCGAGAACCACAGAGACAAAGCATGCGGTAGTCCCAGCGCCTCGCACGGGGAGAGGGCTCGTCCCAGCACGATGTGGTGGACGCGGTATTTACGCTGTGCAGCAGAACGGCCTCTAAGGTTGCGGATGTGATGCGTGACTACCAGCGAGCGGTAATGGTGTTTTTTTTTTCAAGTTTCAATATCAAAATTGCTATTTTGGTAGATTTGCAGAATATCCTGCCTGTTTTTCAAACAACAAATTTTGCACATAGATTCTTAATGTCTACATTGTCTTACACTAGGCTCTTTAGCGCTCCTAAATTTCATTGCACTTGGCCTTTAAGCTCCTCACCATGACGACAAAATTGATCATGATGCTCAACTGTGATTCAACTTGATTTATATAAATAGTTCTTCAAGCCATTTAGTCTATCTTGTTATGATTCGGAAATTCACAAACATAAGCCTATTTCCTTGCTCGGCTAACACAAACATGCATGTACATGCTCGGATGTGTAAAGAGTAAAGTTTCTACCAGTAGGTGGACGTCTGCAGGAATGCATGCAACTGGCATTTCTAACATCAAGCTACACGGCTACTAACTCTTGGCAGACTAGAACAATTTCCCCTCTGTTAAAAAAAGAACACTTTCGAGTGACCAAACAAAAAAATGTCATTACTCATTTTCGCCCAGCGGGAGCATGTTTTAAAGGCAAGATTCTGCCAGGCACTATGAAGCTGCGTTGAGTGAATCTGAATCCTAGCATAATGCATCTAGGAGGAACTGTCCCGTACTTGTGAACAAACAGCTGCGCCACACCTGTCTCCAGCTGCACAATTTTACCGGCACCCCAGGCACATTGACACCTTTCACTTGAGCATCAGGTTTCTTTCTTTCTTTTTTTCTCTCCAAGAGATAACGACAAACTCAAAAATCTATTTGCTATATTTTGCCACAACTTTACAATACAGCGCTCTGCAATCTGCAGAGGATCCTCATTTGCAGGTGTAACAAGCTTTACGAGCAGCCGCTACTATTTTCAAATGAGAATGTGGGTGTTCCCCATAGCAGTACGAACAGTTCAACACCTTTGCTCAAGTGCAACAGCTGATGAAATTCATAATTGGCCCTGCTTTCCCCATAGAGCACACATATTCTATTCAGAAAAGAAGACTGAAGGCGGTCACCCTCTGGAGGTCAGATGTGCTCAAAGACGATACATGTTATCGAAGAAATAAGCATTCGCGGTGCACACACCAATAGGTCGGAGCAACTCTCCCCTCACAGCACGAAATGCATTTGCTTCATCCAAGCGAAACATAAATTTACGGCCTAGACAGGCTTGAAATCCATGCTGATAACGGAGACACTCACTCCTTGTCCACTAAGATTAGCGTAGCAACATTGTCAACTAAAACACAAATCTGGTTATGACACATCGTGACTGGCGACCTCACCTCCATTGGTCGCACCACCTAGTTTCCCGGTGGCGGTGACGTGAGACACCCTCCTAAAGAGACCTGCGCTGGCGTGAATTCGGCAGCGTCAATCTCCGCGCACAACGGTGAGTCGCTATGGTATTTCGCCTGGTGGTTTGTGCTGCTAGCGTAGTGAGAAGGCCAACGTGTCCCTTCACCATGCCGATTCTACGCCGATAAAGAGTGCGCGGCCGCTCATGGGACGGTGGTGACGTGCGACAGCGATGAGGACAAAATCTGGCGACATGACCGCAAATACCGCATTGGAAGCAGATAGGGCGCTCACGGAACGGCCCGAAATTGTCAATAGCAGTATAACTGGCATGGCCGTCCCACTCTTGACAAGTCGAGGTGGTCTGGGTGAGTAACCATTGTGGAACTGGTAATTGGGATGCGCGTTCATCGTAGGGTTTGCGCTCTTGAACGAGGAGCGAAGTTGTAGGCGTCTAGAAAGGCGGCGTTGATGGACGTCTCAGGGAAGTCGCCGTAAGAAAAGGGCTCTCAAGCCCGCGTAGTAGAGAGAGAAGCCCGCTCACGTCGGTGAAGCTATTCGCGCACCACTTGCGCAATTACTAAAGCAAGGTCGGATGAAGCTGGGACCCCGTCAACAAGGGCGACGTTAGTTACGTTGGCTAGGTGGCCGAACTGCGGTGTGATACGCCGAGCTTTCGAGGCTACACTTACGGAGTACAGGCTGTCTTTTCCGTTGAGGAACTTGTACACTCCTCGGCGATCTCTTTTAAAACATGACCAACTTTGTCCTCTTCTGTGATCTGAGGGTCCAGGGCCTTGTACAATTTCAGCAGTTCCTCAATTTACGTCGGGCAGGTTTCGCAGGGAACTTGGGCTCACTGCATTGGGGTTTGCTCTGCAGGCGTCTTTTCAGATTCAGGATCTCCGAAGCACTTCCTGATTTTCCCACTTCGTCATGCTTTTTATTCGTGGTTTTCATGCCACACAGACGCGTTTGCCTTGAGGAAGAAGACAACGTTGTTATGCTGGGTGGTGGCATTCCAGCCATTGAACCGACTTGCGCGTTGCTAAAAGCTCAGCCATCCATCCACATCTTCGCCGGCTATTCCGGCGAAGGTTCGTGGTTCGATGTAGGGTTGCGATAGGTAGCTGGAAGAAGGTGGCGGGTTGTCGCCGTCGGAATCCATCTGTGGTGGCAGACCGGCAATTCGGTGACTTCTGCAAAGCTCCACGGATTGCGCTTCTGCGAGTGGTTTATCGTCGTTCTTCGGGGGCGCCGTTGTTTTACCCACACCATCCACCAAAACAGTTACGATAGGGTGCATTCATTTAAAGATGAATTGATGAAAGGGGGTTACGCTGGAACCGAGCTGCTGCAAAGACAAGCGCACTTCTTTCTCTTTTTCCTCCGTTCTTCCTCGAGCTTTAGCATACCAATATTGGCAACAAGAGGCAAATGCTGTTACCTGCAATAATTTACAAACTTGGGCTGTTCAAGGTGAAAATGTAAAACGTCCGGAGTTTTAAATGTTGAAACAACAATCTGATACGAGACACGGCATAGTGTAAGACTAAGGATTAATCTAGACCACGTGCAATTATTTCTCCCCTAAAACATGATCTTTTTGCATTTTCCCCCATCGAAATGTTGCCGCTGCTGCCATGATTGAACTCGCGACCTTATGGTAATGGCCACCAGAAGTATGCCATAGCTACTGCTCTACGACAGCAGGCCTATGAAAGGCATAGACTTTCCTACAAAAATTAATAGAGGAAACTCTGGCACTAGTGTAGATGGTCACAGCACCCACGGTGCTTCAGCCAACATCGGAATGATGGTTTGTACAGGGTTTGGTCTAAGCTTTGTTTTCTTGGCTTCTTATGACTTTGTGACTTAAAACGTTCATCGCTAGTAACAGCAAAATGTTGTATTGCATTTATGCATCAAGGCACCGTAATTCGGTCTACACGCGGATAGTATTATTGCATTCGGCATCTAGAAAGGTAGCACTGCTTCAAAATTTAAGTCGCTAAAGGCACATAAAGTGCAGTAAATAAATCAGTAAGAATGTTTGAAGCCACAAGCCTGAAAATTGAACAAATTAATGTATTAACCATGATATGTTTGCCAGCTGAACGGTCTCACTACCAGAGTTCCCTCAGTAACGTTAGTAAGAAACTCTATGGGGCAAACTGTGAATAAGCATTTATTTCCGTGTTGTAGAAGCTTGATACGGGCCAGTTGGTTGAACATAATTGAAAAAAAGAAACCAGCGCTACAAAGAGGCGGACTCATAGTCCGCGCCTTTGTAGCCAAGGTATATCACTGAAGAGTGAAACAGGCTCGTTTTTTTTATTACTATTTATCATGCATTAGACACATCGGGTTTGCACTGCGGTTGCAACAAAAGTGAATAGGATTGTGCATGACGTGACGAAATGGACAAGGTATGAGCTGAAACAGCTTCAACAACTTATAGTAATCTTTTTATAGTCTATGTGCAAGAAAGAAAGAATGAAATAACCATAAGAATCTCAATCAAGCACAAATAGCAAGGCTACATCATGAAACACAGCTTCCAGTTCATACATTGCCATCATGAATTAGGTTACATTATTCACCTGTGGATGCAAAATGTGCCAATGTTTCATTTTAGTTGGCCAATCAGATGTGTATGTCCCTCCTTACGGGACCACTGCATTGCTAACTCTTCACATACTGCAGCCTACTAAGCACAACCACATTCCAGCAACTTATGGAACTGATAGTACAATAAATGACGCGCATGACTTATAGAGCCTATGTAACGCCTTTTGGACTTACGCACCTGACATCACTAACAATGTGTAGCTGAGCTCGCTGTCTATATCATAATTATGCGGCTGATCATGTCTATTTAAATCAATGCGAGCTAATTCTCATGCATTTCAACAGAGCTAGAGGCTAACACTCAGGTTATAAAGGCCCTTTCTCGTTTCTGTATAGTGTTTGCATGAAATACAGACAGAAAAAAAAAACATGTAAAAGCTAATTATGCTGCACAGTAGACAATTTCGGGAAACCAAACAATAAGCAATAAGCATTGCGTTTATCAAATCTGTGCTATTCAGTTTAAAGATTACTTGCAGCCCTTAAAGACACCATGGAGGGTTGTGAGGCCTTGCAAAAGAGCTATAACAGTCGCAAAACTTTTCTTCGAGGACCAAACTGCAACGTCTGAGTGCACGTATCTTAAGACAAACATTCAACGTACGCTCCCCAGCAGTTCATTTTTCCAAGCACCATGAGCAGCTATAAAAGCCGCTGAACTGCTTAATGCTTAACTATGAAGCTTTCGCTGGAGAGTCAACGGAGCAGCATATGACGAAGCTTTCAGAAGTAATTCTTTCTAAAGAATGTTGCCAGGAAATCATGCTCATGTTGTTTTACACTTTTACAAAAGTCTGCATGAGCGGGTGCGCTGAAGGGTGGTACTTCGCAAACGGCAGTGCTCTAACAACTATATTGCAGGAGCGAATATCAAATGGTAGCTTATTAATGAAAAGTTGAATGGCTACACACTGTATTTGCTCGACTTAAACACTGGTGACCCGTCAGTATTCAAAGCCACGATGATGTCACACCACTCTGCATTCATACGTTCCCTGATGCTGCGGTACAGCCGCCCATCAGTGATATCAGAATACATCCCATATACTGTGGATGCTGCTGATTTTGATCGTTTAAAAAGTTCTGTTAAGGCTTGCGAAAGCACACTAAGCAGTTCTTTCTTCAAACCAAAGAACAAGAAACTGCATTTAAAGAACAGCCAACTTACAGTTCGTGCACTCTTTGCAGGCTACAAGTAAAACTGCTTGATCTGTCCTTCAGATTTCGGGAACGACGGTAACCATAACAACGCTGGCAGAAAACGTGCATGGCAAGGGACTTCACTCTCTTTTGCCGCATTTCCTAAAGAGGCAGTTTATTTCAAGTGCTACTGCGGTCCCACAGGTGGTGTTTACAAGCTTTAGTAGTTCATCCACTTGTGACCATGATTGTGCACTGTCTAAAACGTATGCCATAATAAGCAACGCCGCTTGGATATTCTTCATGGCCATATTGCCAAGGTTTCCTTCTCACACTTCAAGAAGAACTGTCTCATGTCATTGTGGTCTACGTCATCGGTCGTTGAGTGGTCACTGTCATCTGGAAGTCGCCGCTAAATTCGCAGTTGTGACTTTCCTCTTCGTCGCGGTCATCAGCTTGTTCTTTGGGGAAGTCGATACTAACTTTGCAGTCGTCACCTTCCTCTTCGTCGCGGTTATAATGCTGCTCTTCAGAGAAATCGCCACGAAATTCCCAGCCGTCACCTTCCTCTTCGTCATGCTCATCAGCTTGTTCTTCGGGGAAGTCACCATTAAATTAGCAGGGACACCTTCCACTATGTTGTGGTCATTAGCTATTTCTTCGGGGCCCGCAGTTTGTTCATCTCTTCTCCTCTCAGCTCGTTCATCCTCGAAATCGTCGGTCTGTTCTTGCTAGCGTAGGTCGCATTCTGCATATCCCCACTCATTTCCAGCCTATTCTTCGCAAGGACCAGCTTCTGTTCGTAAGTCGCTGCGTTCATGTGAGATGTCGTCAGCTTTTTCACAATAAAAAAAATTTTCGTCCAGTTGGCCGACAAGCACGCGACGTGCAAGGCTTTACATGCCCACTTGAACGGAACATGAAGTTCTCCATATGGACGCATCGAGTGACTGAATGTGTGACCCCGGTATATCATAGGTATATACTACCCGTTCTGCGCATTCCTTTATTTTAAAATTCCCGCGCTTTAAAATGTCACGTGTTCACGCGTAAAGCAAGCGCATTTAGAGGTTCTGCAAATGACGGAGGGATCTGTCAGCACCGACTGGCCTGTGCCGCGTACGACGGCGCGCCAGTTTTTCGTGACAACAATAGCGCGCTTGTCGTCTCCAAAATGTCTTGAGCTGAGACATCTGGCTATCTGTCTCCATGTGCGCTCAAGTCAAGTGAACGTGCATGGTTGCACGCAGTCGATCCTTACCAATGTGCGCAAACTCGCCTCGCCTGCTGGGGCATATTGTTCTGCAAGATAGGCGCTGGAGTTTCGTCCGGCGACACGATTGTCCTGGAGTTCGTGCGTTCGTTTCTCCGTACCGGCGGGCGAGTTCCCGCCGTTGCAGCTGGCCTGTACTCTTGTCAACGACAGGTGCTTCGCCTGCATGGCTTTTGCTTCTGCGCGACAGATCATAAAGGCTCACCCACGAAAGGTTATCCGCGAGTCTCGGCGCTCGAGTAGGAATCTCGGAGAGAAAAGAGAAACAAATGAAGCGCCTCAAGCTGATCAGCGTACAACTGTTATTAGGGTGGCAGGGTCAACATGGAGTGTTATTTTTTTTTCGTTTTATATTACATAGGAACAGCTGACATCACGTTACAGGTACATGAAGAACGTGGGTAAAGACACTGTAAATACTGTATTTTCTTGACTACGACTCATCCATACATGTAACCCGCGGTGGTGGCTTCGCGGCTATAATGTTGCGCTGCTAAGCCTACTCCAACCCGTTCAAGGCAACCGCATATCTATGAGGGTGAAAAAAGGATTTTAAAAAAACCTCGCGCACGTGCACAGGCTACGCGTTATGGAACCCCAGGTGGTCAAAATATATCCGCGATCTCTCATCATAAGGACTCTCAGTCACATCGTGCTTTTGGCTCGTAAAACTGCAGAATTTAAATAAATTATTATAACGCGTGGCCGATTTCTCCTGTTTTCTCTCTTTCAGGTCTCGAGCACTCCATCTGCAATATAATTTGTGGCTTCTGTGTTTGTTTCATTCTTATCTCATTCTTTGTGTGTCTGTACTTAATTACACCTGCACATTATTTCCAGCAGTGAACAATTTGCGACAGAACTCCAACCACGCCTGACAAATGACTCTAGCTAATTTGTTTGTGCTGCAGCTCTACTTCTGACCAATGCTTTCTAGTTTATACCTGCATTATATGCTGAACCTGCACTGTATTTTGAACTGTATTGTTTGTTAGAGCGTTAGCAATCTTGTATGTACAGTTCTGTGAGCAACGCTATTAATTCTTTTTTCTTCTGACAAATCTAGAATCGGTGCAGCTCACGGGAACTTCACGCACAGAAACGCTATAAAGCACCGAGACTTGTTTAGCAATCGCGATGTATTATGAATGTTTGTATTTACTTATTTATGAATGACTGCCCTGACTGATGCGTAACGGAAATAATGGAATATATGTGAGAGCTATGCGTGAACATGGGGTTTTCCGTGAATGTGGGCATGTTTTTATTTTCTCATAGTCGTGTATATGTACGAAATTTGCCGCTGTGAGCGCAATGAAAGGGGGTGACTGAGCAGGCCTGCAGACAAACATGTGTTCTCGAACGGGTCTAATGTGTTCTTTAAACCGGTCCAGTATTGGATTCTGTAGAATCAAAGGCGTTTGTGAGCCAATTCTCAATGCTATTGCATTATGCAGCCGCTGGGGTATGATGTCTCGGCGTAGCTTCATTGACTCTTTATTGCTTATACGTCAGAAATGGCGTTCGGCAGATCAGTGTGACCGCAAACTACATTTACCAACATCTCGATTGGGATGTTCACGTGACCGCACCATTGGAAGCTGCCTTACGAGATAAATGTTACTTGCAATTGTGCCTGTATATGACGAGAGCAACAGCCTTTCGGCATGACGGTCGAAAACGTCGCAGGCATGTACGTGCGTGCTACAATGTGAACCGTTGCATGTACGTCGCATACCATATGGACCTATGCGACCTCGTGTTTGAAGCTAAGCGGAAGCAGTAAAAATTATTCAGAATAAAAGGTGGAAATAAAATACAATTTATCGCATATTGTGTTGTATTCTTACTGAATTATATCATGATTCAATAAAGCTTCCGATAACGTGGATTCCAACAATTAGGAGCGTTGGATTTGCCGCATTTCTTTTTCTTCACTGCTCCTCATGCAAAAAACATCGCTGAATCTTTTGACAACTTCTAATAACAGTATATATTAGTTTGGAATATAAGTCAAATAAGTCAACACTGGAGGTAGCTTCCAGTCCAGAGCATATATTGCCGTTTATATTTAACACAGCCGGGTGAGAAAAGTGGCTCTGTTTATGTAAATATGTTATAGGGTAATAGAATATAAGAGCTAGTTGTTCCCAGCGAAAGTATTTCCTTTGGTTGAGTACTGATGACGTGATCTCTAATGAACTCTGCTAAAACGTCATCATCCGAAAACCAGTAAAACAAAGACATTTGGCCATTACCCATGCTTTAGCTCGGACCAAATTCCGAAACCACCTATTCAAATAAATGTAAATTGCAGAAATGCTTTTATGAAATAATTCTTAAACTGATCCGAATGAAATATGCTGCATTGCATATTCAAATACGAAACTACGACTATATTGCATAGCCGACACATGGCCTGTGCCTTTCCCATCGATGCAAGATCTAACACTCCGTAGTCTCGTAAGAATTGACCTTTTAATATAAATGCCTACAAGTGCACAAGTTAAAAAGAACAAGAATGTATGTGAGAGCAAAACTACGAGAGTACGAAAACTAAGAGTAACATAAAAAATGGCCATATGTTTGCCGTCAAGACAACATTGATTGCTGTGTTAACTGTTTATGAGGTTGCGCACATTTGCATGAGAGACAAAAAAAGTGGAACTAGTTGATGAGAACCGAGTATGTAGGGATTAGAAATAAAGGGCAATGGATATCAACGCGAGCTTTTCGTTGCAAATCCTCCCAGGCTTTGTTCACCGTGGCTGCTTGTTGCTAAATAATTTGAAGATACAAAGGTACACATAAACAGCTATGATAAAGCTTGCGCTCAGACCGCATACCTCCAGTACTTTCTGTGCACGTCTACAACAACAAAATAACATGCCACCGAAAAGCAGCACTTATAATGTCGTTTAACAGGCATCCTTTACGCACAGTAATCTGTCAAATGACTGAATACTTATTAAAATGATTGCTTGAGTCACTTTCGTTCCTTTGACTTTGCATCTTTGCATGTGTGATTGCGTTATTGGGCAAACGTTAAGAATGGGTATGTCCCAATGTAACAAACATTCTTCAGAATCTTTTTTAGTTGCCTTTTTATGCGCACGCTCGTAGTCTCATCAAGTTGTACGCATAGTCGTTATCTGCTAACCAATAAAACGAGCACTTTGTTTTAGATACACCTCGCATAGTTTCCAACATGTGCGCTGGGTCACCAATAGTTCTTCTTTTATTCCCTTTTGTTTGTATTTCACAGGTTGAATTATATTTTGTTTCGCACTGCCATATGTTGAAGAAATTTGAACGTATTCCGCACTGGTGTTGTCTTTTTGTTTTTTTGCGACCGTGTGGCACACTTTGCTCTGTCATACTCGCCTTTGTGATGTTGACTTTTTTTCCTGAGTTCACCAGAGTGTGCGTTCTTATTTGACACGCAAATCAAACGAAGTGATGCATGGAGAAAAAATGCTAAACTGCGAACAGGTCAACTGGCCAACATGGTCAACTGCGAACAAAGGCGGTGCTGACGGTACAAGGATTCGATGGTAGGGAACCAAAGTTCCGAGCCTGCCGACCAAAACTGCTGGAGCTTGAGAGCGAACTCCATGGGATCGCGAGGTAGTGGTGTTGACGAGGTACTTGATCGGGAGAATCTGAGTCCTTGACTGACTGGATTGAAGGCGGACTGCGAAGACTGCGGGGTGGAAGCTCTCTGCGGCGGTAGGCCCTGATGGCGGCTGAGGCACCCGCAGCTGAGAGCGATGACGCGAATTCCGGAGTCACCAATTTCTCGGTGAAGAAAAACAAGAGAGACGCTGGTGTCTGGTGTCCACAAAATATATGTTTAGCCGAGCACGCTCAGTCAGGCGGAAGCCTGATTCAGCAGACTGCACTGTTCGCACACCGCTAGTGTGCTTGGCGTGTCCTGGTCGTCTTTTGTGAATGGATCATAGTGGCACGTAGTGGTGTGTTACATACTTTTATGAGTAATAAGAAACGACATTTAAAACTGCAGGGCGTGTTCATATAAGCGATTTGCCACAGAACGCATCATACCGTTTAACACCGTTGTTGGCACGCGGGAGATAAAAAAGGATATTATATACCGCCTGCTCGTGTGTTCGTCTGCGGTCAAAGGCGATATCATGGGGTTGCATATATATATATATATATATATATATCGGACATGACGGCAAACATTGGTAGCACGGGCACAATATTTTAACCCGTAGGCATTTGTGCACAATAGCCACTGTGGACACCACCGAAATGCCATTCTGGTTTTTAGGAATCACTAGATATCCTTTTTCCACGAACTTCTCCGACGAGATTCCTTCTTTTCTTGCTTTTGCTTCTCGTTTTTTCTCGGGCAATTTTGTGTCAATAGGTTATAGGTAAAAGTAGTTGACATTCGTGCTGTATAAGTATAAAGAAATACATTACAGAACCCTCACAATGCTTATTTGTATGTTTAATACCATCAGTTGCGGTTCCTATATTGTAAATTCTCCTTATTGTCAAAAACTTGCATTTGCCTTTTTTTTCCACAGAATATATTGCCCCCACTTTCGTTCATTCCGTTCTTAAACTGATTCTTTCACACATTTATTGTTTAACGTTCCTGTAAATGTGATCCGTTGTAGAATATCGCTTCCTAAAGTCAGCGTGTATATTTTTGTCATAAACTTCGCGCAGATTGAACGGTCACTCACTGACCTCCTCAGAAATAGCGTTGCCTTTTCTAGGGGTGCGGAATAAACGAATGCCTTTACAGAGCTGATATCTGTCCTGACATCACTACTAGTATTGGCTCATCTTGACCCAGCCGCAAGAACAGAGCTTCGCACCTTCGCATTTGGCCATGTCATTCGTACAATCCTTGCTCAAACAGAGCGTGGTGCAAGTCGTGTCATAGCCTGTGCCAGCTGCCTTTTTTCTCCATCGGAACAGAATTAATCAATTACTGAACGGGAGTACTTTCCTCTTGTTTGGGCTACCGCAAAATTCCGCGCGTACCTAGAGGGTCACCCCTTTCACAATTCTTACAGATCATCATGCGCTCTGCTGACTGTCAACCATTCAAGATCTCACGGAGATGCTCGGCCGTCGGGCATTACGGCCACACGACTACACGGTTTCTGTAGTGTACAATTCTGGAAAGTTGCACAAGGATGCCGACTTCTTGCCCCGCCACACCACCAAAAGATGTTTCGAGGAGTGCCTAATCGGCAGTTGCTCGTTGGTACTCGTCACACTACACAGCACAGCAACAAAGGCTTCCCGCTAGGTCGAGCGTTGAGTGACGCTCTCGTCTTTGTCATTTTCATCGCTCAACCGTGTCTAATGCGAACATTCTAGTCACTTTAGGACGGGTCGTCGTTGAAATCCAGCCTTGTCGTATATGGCGATGCCGGCGGCAGTGTTGTCGGATCGCAGGGTGCCGCACACGAACGAGTATCTCGTGATCTACCTTCACTCAAGAAGATCACGTTTTTGGGACGCCTGCGGCTGAAAGGATGTTACACATCCACCGCCAAGGTTTGGGAGTGATGGCGCTGGCTAACACTGCCAGGTTTCTACTAGGAAAAAAATACCCAAGATAGAGGATGGCGAAACGGCGCCGCGGTAGCTCCATTGGTAGTGCATCGCATGCGTAATGCGAAGTTTGTGGGATCGTTCCCGAATTGCGGCAAGTTGTTTTTTCATTCGCACTCATTTCCATTGTTTATCGCTTCTTTACTTCATTTATAAGCCCAAGTAATTTCCGCTTTCTTGTCCTTGGTGTCAGTGTTTGTTGGTAGTTCAATTGGTAGAGCATCGCACGCGTAATGACTAATAAAAATCGGGCCCCACGGTTAAGCCCCTTTCTTCTCGTTTATTACATAACGAAGGTCTCCAGCAATATTGATGCCTTCAGGTAGCATGTGTGGGTTTATTGACCGGTTGCCTTCACCTAAAAAGACCCCTTTCTTGTGACGCCTGCGGCAGAGAGAATGTTCCACATCCACCACCAAGGTCTGTGAGTGGTGGCGCTGGCCAATACTCCCAGGGTTCTACTGGTAAGCATAAATACCCAAAATAGTGGATGGGGAAACGGCGCCGCGGTTGCTCAATTGCTGGAGAATCCCACGCGAAATGCGAAGGTTGTGGGATCATTCCCCACCTGAGGGAGGTTGTTTTTTCATCCACTTTCATTTCCATTATTTATCCTTCATTTATTTCATTTATTAAGCACAAGTAATTTCCCCTGTGTTGTCCATGGTGTCAGTGTTGGATGACTTCTTATTATATGACTAATAAAAATGGGGTCCCTCGGTTACCCTCCTTTCTTCTCATGATCTGTCTCTTGTCTTATGTCTTCATCCATGCCTCTGTGAGGCAAAATATGCCACATCTGTTGAAATTCACATCGCGCGCTACTTCCTCCGTGTGTTTCGGTAGCGAACCCACGCTGAGGCATGTGGCGAGGCATGGTGCCCGATACGCCATGCGTTTGCACTGCGCATTGTGCGATTTAGTGAATCACCCATGATGCAGAGCCCAACCACGTACAGAGTCACTAAGATATTCATGAATTTGGCCTGTTACAACTGTGGCTCAATGCAACGGTTAGCACGCTCGCCTACAGAACGGTAGCAGTGGCGGTGTAGCTGACGATGAAATCCTGACAGTGGCCACAATGTTTTTTTTTTTTTGTTACGGGGAGATAGCGTAATTTGTGTGCCGTTTTTCTGCCACGGTTTCGTGATGACGGCGGAGTCCCGCAATTAGACAAGTAATGCTCTCGCATTAACAAAAACAAAATTGAGCATGGAACGGTATGACCGCAGATCACATTGTTGGCTTACTTCCCTTCTTTTTCACTATGCTTTCTTCTTCCCTCCTAGAGTACTTCCCTCTTCCACACACAGACACAAGCCATACATACACCATTAGAGCGCCAGCATGCACGAATTATAGCATCGTCAACGCATGTAGCGGCTGCTGAGAGCACGACGGTGCGACGCGAGAGGTAGGATTTCAGCCCTCCCCGCTACGTCCATTCTGCTTGCCTCCAAGGCATGTTAATTGAGGCTTCGAGAGAAGGGCGACAGCGGGTCATCGGCGATGCCGCGTCAGAGAAAAGCTAGTTTTCAAGGTCATGCGTATGCTGTACATTGCATAACGTTTTGGCTTCATCCCTGTGACCTCGGTCGCACATGACCATAGCTAACGAGGCTCGCCCTGTAGATGGACTTTGCACAAAAATATATATGACAAAAGAATAGAAGTGACGAAAAATTATTTTCATGGTTACTATCACCACGTAGTGCAATTATGCGCCCGAGTGTAAGCAGAAGAAATTTTATTAGTGATGACCCCTTTCAACATGAAATGGCCCCCACCAGCTGCATTGTCGTGTTTCTAAAGTGCTGCGGTATGGCAGAGGGCTGTTTTTCCGTGACGGTATGGTCGGCCCATATTTGCACAGAGCCCGTTCTGCTGTCAATGCCCGCATTACACGTCTATCACTGTGTGGTTTGTAAGGCTGCGGGGTGGATTTCCGGCTGGAATTTGCCGCTGAGGTTTGCTTGTCGGAGTAAAGCAGGAACAATGCTAATTCTTTATGTTTTTTCACGATGCGCAGTTGAAGTACTCGCGTTCAGAAATTGATAAACTTTGCGAGCGTACATGGCGACACTGCATAGGCAGATACAGCTGCGTATAGCTTCTTTTGTTGCAAATGATGGCGGCTAGGAAGAACTACACCTGAAGCAACACAGTTGTACAGCATGCCCGGAAGCAAAGCTGTGGGGTTTTCGTACGCAATGCGGTTGTATTGCGCAAGGTGTGATCTCAGAAGCAGCTCCTCCGTTTTCAATAAAATTTCCGCCACAAGCTTCAATGCAAGACTAGGCCGGATACATTGTTCAGGAGTACCACATCACAGTAAAAGGGTGGACACGCGGTACAAGTAATAAAGAAGTACGACTGACCTTTGCTGCTATCTGCGATTATCGTTACAGGAAGGAACAGGTAATTAATTTTTACAGCCTCATTAACACGCGACTGTTGAATAAGAAACGTTGTTTTACGCCTATTCTATGTCGTTCTAGGCCTCGTAATGGGAAACTACAGAAGAATTTCACGACCACCTAGCGTGTTTCTGTCTTCCTAAAGTGTTTGGGCATGAGTGGTTGCACTTATTCTTACCGTGATCCTGTCACAAAGCCGGGAACCACACACGGGGCTTGAAATCCACGAAAAAAACACCAAACTTGCTGAGACGTAGTAGAATATGCGACTTATTGTGACGGCTGTATAACAATACTGATTCTTGACTGAGCCATGAATTGTACTGCTTCGAAGCAGATCATTGGTAACCCTTCGAGGCCCATTCTCTTGGATAGGTGCTACAGAGGTTGGCACAGTTCTACAGTTATGCCATGCACTACAGAGCGATATACGGATAGAGCGACACTTTGGTATCATTGTATCGTTTGGTTCCGTTTAGGCAGCATGGGAGTCCGACTGTAAAGGGGAAGCGGGGTGGAATGATCCCATGGATTATTGTACTGTGCGAGCGTTCATATTCATTGAACGAAAGTGGGCGTTGCAGAGGTGGTTAGCATTTTTCGGCACACGTGGCACATGCCCCCGTGATAACATCACATAATATATCCTCTTCGGCTGCAAAAGGTAAAGAAAGTAAAATACGTAGGTCTAAGCGAAATAGTTTAGGAGTACAGGAACTATCGAACAACGTACTGAGTACAAAGGAAGTATTATATCACAGAAAGGTATTGAGTGCATAGTGCAACCAATTTCTTAAATTGTTCGGCGATTCCGGCGCACGTAGGCGTAACGAGATATGTCCGCTAAAATCAAGAACGGGGCTGACAGATGGAATAGCACGCCGTGGTATAAAGGCTATAAACAGGAATAAGCTGCCTTAGAAGGCGACGTTTCAATAGGAGGACCTGTCTTTGTCAAAGGCGGCCTCGTCATCCTCGGTATGTTAGCTTTAAAGGGTTAGGGCAATGACGTCACGTGCGGTTGTTGTCGATGGCGACTCGTTGTAAAAGTAGAGACTTCAAAGGAACTAAGCGCTTTCGCCTGACATCTGTGAGCGTGGTTCCCAAGACAATGGGACAAGAGCGGGAAAGTAGGAAAGCTGGGAGAAAATAACAGAAAAAAAAAGAGGGAAAAAACGGGGGGGGGGCACCAAGAGGGAAGAAAAAAAAGAAAGAACAAGGAAAAAGCAAAAGGAAAAAAAAAAGAGGGGCATGGGAGGATGGCGGGGAGAGGTAGGTAGCATTCAGGGGTGTCGTTGGCGGCATGTTTTTGTGGCTTCAGAAGAGCCGGTCTCGCGGCCAGTGCACGATTAACACAAAACACCCAGAAAGACATCAGTTGAAAAGAGGTGACTTTAGTAGCGTAGTAGCAATGCGTCGGCTAATTTTGAAGGAGTTAAGATGGCGAGAAGGAGTCTGGAGTACAATACATGGGATAACTGAAAGGCAGTGGCATCGTCTTTCAAAGGACGTTAGCCCCAGTAGCTCAACGTAGGTGTCGTTACGGCGGTATAAAGAAATGGCAATACCCTGTGCGGTATAAAGGCAAAAAGGTGTACTGGCATCGGGGACTTTGGAATGTGTTGGTGAGGGCGTTTCAAAAATGTATATATATAATAAAGAACAGAAAAAGGCGGGAACCGAAACCTGAATAACAATTAGGAGGGTGACGTGGGCAGAAGCGGGTGGGGCCGGGTGTACCTGGAAAAAGGAGGTCGCACAGTCGGTACAAACATAAAAACACGAAATAGCACACAATATTGAGCAGTAGGGAGCAAAAAAAATTATTCGAAATGGCGGAATAGATGAGGTCAAGGAACTAAGGGTAGCTGGTGGCACAATGTCTTTTGTGCTTTGATTGATGATGAGCATTTCAGATTTAGGTTACCGCTTTTAAAGATTCTAAGTTGCCACGCGCCAAATTAATTATCGTCGGGTTTAGGCTGTTAAACTTGTGTATAGGTATGATTATAGGTAAGTCTAGCCTATGATTCTTATATTAGAATGAGACTGTAGTTGACTTTTGTTTCTTCGAACTTGGAATAGTTCAATGCCGTTTGCGGCAAGTAATGCAGTGGGGGATCAGCAGGCATAATTTTACTGTAAGTAAATCGCACTGCTTTTCTTTGAATTATTTCTATGTTCATGTTAATTTGTGTGTGAGGGTCCCAGACTACGGAAACGTACTCAAGTCCTGGCATAATTAAGGAAAAGTATACAAGAGGGCAGTCTAGCACCACGTACGGCAGTACTAAGTTTGCGGCTTAGAAGGCATAGTTTCCAGAAAGGGGCAGATCATGTGGTACTTAGGGGCAAGTTCCACGATAAGTCCCTCGTTAATTTTAGACCTCAGTATTTATAGCAGGCTACTCTCAGTAAAGGTGCTGCAGACAAATTTTAGGCGTGGTATAAGAGGACTTTTTTGCGCGTTATGGGCAGGTATACACATTTAGTTGCATTGACAAGCATTCTCCATTGCTCACACCTTTTAAACACATTGCCTAACTTAGAATTAAGGTCACATTGGTCCTTAATGCAGGTACCGCCTCTTAACAAAACAGAATCGTCAGCAAATGGGGTACTAACCCATTTGGGGTTACTCCCACCTCAACTCATTGGTAGAGGTTTCCAGGGAAGTTTGTACCCCAGATATGAATAATTCTGGTATTCCTGTAGACCAAAACTATAGTTCGTTTATCATGGGAAACTATATAAACTTTATCAAAAGCTTTTCTGTAGTCTAGGAATATTCCTTCAATTTGACTTTTATTATCAAGACAAGCTGAAAAGGCGTGAACAATAGTGACCGACTGTGTTGTAGAAAATCCTTTTCGAAATCCATGTACATGATTTGTTAAAATTTAGTGTTCTTCTAGAATTCGTTGAATTTGTAAGCTCTTAACTATTCGATTGGTTTACAACACGAAGATGTTAAGTAGATTGGGCGGTAATTTTGCAGTAACAGACGGTCGCCTTTCTGCAATATCGGCACTATTCCAGCTGACGTCCAGTCATCTGGCGATTCCGCTGTTAATAGAGAGACAAAAAAATAGCAAGTGTCTTTAACTGAATGCCTTGTAAAACCTATTGTAGTTCACCTTAATCCTCCTTAATACAGTCTAATCCACAATGATACACCCTAATACACGTTCATATACCTAATCGACCTTAATCCACCTTAATACCCCTTCCTCCCCTTAATCAGCCCTAATATTCCCTAATACTCCTAGTTCCTCCTCAATTCGATCACTAATCAATGAATAATAAACTTTGCCAATCTGTATTCTTCTCTTCACACCACTGGGAATACTTTGGTTAGGTTATGGCTTTCCATGGCCCATGTTATCCACCCTAATCCACCTTAATCCAATTACTGTGGCAGCGGCGGCGACGGTGTGTGGGCGCAAACTAATCCGCTCTACCACAACATTGCAGTTGCCTGTGCCAGCCCAGTCTGATCGTAAGAAGCCCGGAGCAGTCGTCTACCCGGCTACTGAAATAACGGGACCGATACTCGCAATCCACATTTCGTGCTTTGCACCAGGGCCGGATTCCATGACAGAACTGCCATCTGTTTCAGGCTGCCGGAACCTTGGATTATCGCTCTCATCTTGGGGGTGGTGTTACCCGGGACCGCATTCTTTCACTGTGGCAGCGACGGCGACGGTTTGCGGGCGCAAACTTCTCCGCTCTTCTACAACATTGCAGGTTGGTGTATTCTTTCTATCGCGCTCTTGCGTACACTGCTCTCCCGTCGCTGTTGCTGCCACGGGTGTTACCATGAATAGTGTAGTACTTTAAGCTAATGTAGAGCCGTACCAGATCACTTGCGCTGGGTTCTGTTTTTTTTTTTCTGTGTGTGAATGCCTTCTATTTTCTGCTGTGTTGTTGTTGTCTTCTATTGCCAACCTTGAATTGAGCAGGGAAATGAATTCTGGTGACCTGAAGGACCTTGATAAAGCTATGGCTGAGAAGCAGCCGGGAAGCATAAAAGAGGTCGTTAAGGTATTGACTGAGTTGGTAACTAAGCTAGATTCTTTCGCGTCAGACATTAAAGTGACGTTGCTCGGATCAGTACCTCTAACAGTGAAATTCGGTCGGAAATCACTGGTCTTAAGCGATCCGTACAATTGCTGAGTGATGGTTTTGAAAAATTCAAACTTGATGTTGTGGCCTTTCGCGGTGAGCTTTCTGCCATTAGGGCTGACAATGAGCAGGGCCGCATTGAAAGTGAACTCCTCAAAACAGAACTGAAACAGGCTAGGAACGAGATAACTGAGTTAAAACAATACTCCAGAAATATGAATGCTGAAATTCAAGGGCTTCCGGTTTTACTAGATGAGGACCTTCTGAAGGAAGTTTGAAAACTTGCGGGGCATATGAGGGCCGGCATTACCGAGAATTGCATAGACGTAGTGCATCGTGTGCCATCCAGATATAAGAGTAGGCCGCATGGGGTCGTAAAGTTTCGTTTGAGAGCCACCCGGCACAGAATGCTTTCGGCAGCAAAGAACAGAAAACTAAATGCAAGGGATCTAGGGTATGCCACAGATGCTACTATCTATGTAAATGAGCATCTCTGTCGCGAAAACAATATTTTGCTAGCAAAATCGAGACAAGCAAGGAATGAAAATAAATGGAAGTTTATCTGGGTGTCTCAAGGCAAAGTTCTCATGAGAAAATTGGAAAAGACACCAGTTTTGCGCATAATGTGTGGGGAGAACTTGGCGCAAGTTGTTTAACAGGTCGTCACGGTGCAAAAATGGTTTTCTTAGCTGTGATCCTGCATGTCATTTTCTTTATTTTTTAGATCACTTTGTTCAACAGGATAACATAATCCTGTCCTATAGAGTGTTATATGTGTCTAAACCTATTTCTCCATATTACATAGCTTTTTGTATTACCAATGGCCCTACTCTTCATCTACATTATGCAACTGAACATTTGTATAAAACTTTCAATATTGCTGTGTGGTGGATTAGTGCCTTATATCACTTCTCTGTTGTCGTTGCTAGCTTTTCTAACATTGCACAACGAATCTATGGATTCGTAACGATTCAGCAACATCCCTGTCTGAGTACGTTTGCCCTTTTCAAAGGCTGCTGTTTTGTTATATTTGCTATACTTAATTTCTGTATACATATGTTATCACCACTGTCTACTAATGGATTTAAATAGAATGGATTCTAGTCCATCGGAACTAAATTCACGCATTGTAGATAATATAAGCGCGTATATCCCCTAGCTGTGCTTCACATTAATATGCAGTCTGCTCGCTGCAAAGAGGAAAACCTGTTCATTCTTCTTGATTAGTTAAATTTGATTGCTCCATAGTTATGCTAACAGAAACTTGGTATCGTGATGACTCGGACTTAATAATATCGAAGGTTATAATCCAGTTCAATCAAATAGGAAAATAAGGACATGAGGTGGCGTATGTAGGTATGTTAAAGATGAGATAAGATACCAATGGCTTAACGAGTGGTCTCAATGCACGGATGATATTGAAATTGTGTGTCTTAAAGTAGAAAACTGCGTGTTTGTTGCATTATATAGACCACCCGATGGCAGCATAAACAATTTTATACAGTTTTTAGATAACATATTTTCCTTCGTTAATGACAATGGATATAAACTCGTGAGTCCTCTTATACCACGCCTAAAATTTGTCTGCAGCACCTTTACTGAGAGTAGCCTGCTATAAATACTGAGGTCTAAAATTAACGAGGGACTTATCGTGGAACTTGCCCCTAAGTACCACATGATCTGCCCCTTTCTGGAAACTATGCCTTCTAAGCCGCAAACTTAGTACTGCCGTACGTGGTGCTAGACTGCCCTCTTGTATACTTTTCCTTAATTATGCCAGGACTTGAGTACGTTTCCGTAGTCTGGGACCCTCACACACAAATTAACATGAACATAGAAATAATTCAAAGAAAAGCAGTGCGATTTACTTACAGTAAAATTATGCCTGCTGATCCCCCACTGCATTACTTGCCGCAAACGGCATTGAACTATTCCAAGTTCGAAGAAACAAAAGTCAACTACAGTCTCATTCTAATATAAGAATCATAGGCTAGACTTACCTATAATCATACCTATACACAAGTTTAACAGCCTAAACCCGACGATAATTAATTTGGCGCGTGGCAACTTAGAATCTTTAAAAGCGGTAACCTAAATCTGAAATGCTCATCATCAATCAAAGCACAAAAGACATTGTGCCACCAGCTACCCTTAGTTCCTTGACCTCATCTATTCCGCCATTTCGAATAATTTTTTTTGCTCCCTACTGCTCAATATTGTGTGCTATTTCGTGTTTTTATGTTTGTACCGACTGTGCGACCTCCTTTTTCCAGGTACACCCGGCCCCACCCGCTTCTGCCCACGTCACCCTCCTAATTGTTATTCAGGTTTCGGTTCCCGCCTTTTTCTGTTCTTTATTATATATATACATTTTTGAAACGCCCTCACCAACACATTCCAAAGTCCCCGATGCCAGTACACCTTTTTGCCTTTATACCGCACAGGGTATTGCCATTTCTTTATACCGCCGTAACGACACCTACGTTGAGCTACTGGGGCTAACGTCCTTTGAAAGACGATGCCACTGCCTTTCAGTTATCCCATGTATTGTACCCCAGACCCCTTCTCGCCATCTTAACTCCTTCAAAATTAGCCGACGCATTGCTACTACGCTACTAAAGTCACCTCTTTTCAACTGATGTCTTTCTGGGTCTTTTGTGTTAATCGCGCACTGGCCGCGAGACCGGCTCTTCTGAAGCCACAAAAACATGCCGCCAACGACACCCCTGAATGCTAGCTACCTCTCCCCACCATCCTCCCATGCCCCTCTTTTTTTTTCTTTTGCTTTTTCCTTGTTCTTTCTTTTTTTTCTGCCCTCTTGGTGCCCCCCCACCGTTTTTCCCTCTTTTTTTTTTCTTTTATTTTCTCCCCGCTTTCCTACTTTCCCGTTCTTGTCCCATTGTCTTGGGAACCACGCTCACAGATGTCAGGCGAAAGCGCTTAGTTCCTTTGAAGTCTCTACTTTTACAACGAATCGCCATCGACAACAACCGCACGTGACGTCATTGCCCTAACCCTTTAAAGCTAACATACCGAGGATGACGAGGCCGCCTTTAACAAAGACAGGTCCTCCTATTGAAGCGTCGCCTTCTAAGGCACCTTATTCCTGTTTATAGCCTTTATACCACGGCGTGCTATTCCATCTGTCAGCCCCGTTCTTGATTTTAGCGGACATATCTCGTTACGCCTACGTGCGCCGGAATCGCCGAACAATTTACGAAATTGGATGCACTATGCACTCAATATCTTTCTGCGATATAATACTTCCTTTGTACTCAGTACGTTGTTCGATAGTTCCTGTACTCCTAAACTATTTCGCTTAGACCTACGTATTTTACTTTCTTTACCTTTTGCAGCCGAAGAGGATATATTATGTGATGTTATCACGGGGGCATGTGCCACGTGTGCCGAAAAATGCTAACCACCTCTGCAGCGCCCACTTTCGTTCAATGAATATGAACGCTCGCACAGTACAATAATCCATGGGATCATTCCACCCCGCTTCCCCTTTACAGTCGGACTCCCATGCTGCCTAAACGGAACCAAACGATGCAATGATACCAAAGTGTCGCTCTATCCGTATATCGCTCTGTAGTGCATGGCATAACTGTAGAACTGTGCCAACCTCTGTAGCACCTATCCAAGAAAATGGGCCTCGAAGGGTTACCAATGATCTGCTTGGAAGCAGTACAATTCATGGCTCAGTCAAGAATCAGTGTTGTTATACAGCCGTCAGAATAAGTCGCATATTCTACTACGTCTCAGCAAGTTTGGTGTTCTTTTCGTGGATTTCAAGCCCCGTGTGTGGTTCCTGGCTTTGTGACAGGATCACGGTAAGAATAAGTGCAACCACTCATGCCCAAACACTTTAGGAAGACAGAAAAACGCTAGGTGGTCGTGAAATTCTTCTGTAGTTTCCCATTACGAGGCCTAGAACGACATAGAATAGGCGTAAAACAACGTTTCTTATTCAACAGTCGCGTGTTAATGAGGCTGTAAAAGTTAATTACCTGTTCCTTCCTGTAACGATAATCGCAGATAGCAGCAAAGGTCAGTCGTACTTCTTTATTACTTGTACCGCGTGTCCACCCTTTTACTGTGATGTGATACTCCTGAACAATGTATCCGGCCTAGTCTTCCATTGAAGCTTGTGGCGGAAATTTTATTGAAAACGGAGGAGCTGCTTCTGAGATTATACCTTGCGCAATACAACCGCATTGCGTACGAAAACCCCACAGCTTTGCTTCCGGGCATGCTGTACAACTGTGTTGCTTCAGGTGTAGTTCTTCCTAGCCGCGATCATTTGCAACAAAAGAAGCTATACGCAGCTGTATCTGCCTATGCAGTGTCGCCATGTACGCTCGCAAAGTTTATCAATTTCTGAACGCGAGTACTTCAACTGCGCATCGTGAAAAAACATAAAGAATTAGCATTGTTCCTGCTTTACTCCGACAAGCAAACCTCAGCGGCAAATTCCAGCCGGAAATCCACCCCGCAGCCTTACAAACCACACAGTGATAGACGTGTAATGCGGGCATTGACAGCAGAACGGGCTCTGTGCAAATATGGGCCGACCATACCGTCACGGAAAAACAGCCCTCTGCCATACCGCAGCACTTTAGAAACACGACAATGCAGGTGGTGGGGGCCATTTCATGTTGAAAGGGGTCATCACTAATAAAATTTCTTCTGCTTACACTCGGGCGCATAATTGCACTACGTGGTGATAGTAACCATGAAAATAATTTTTCGTCACTTCTATTCTTTTGTCATATATATTTTTGTGCAAAGTCCATCTACAGGGCGAGCCTCGTTAGCTATGGTCATGTGCGACCGAGGTCACAGGGATGAAGCCAAAACGTTATGCAATGTACAGCATACGCATGACCTTGAAAACTAGCTTTTCTCTGACGCGGCATCGCCGATGACCCGCTGTCGCCCTTCTCTCGAAGCCTCAATTAACATGCCTTGGAGGCAAGCAGAATGGACGTAGCGGGGAGGGCTGAAATCCTACCTCTCGCGTCGCACCGTCGTGCTCTCAGCAGCCGCTACATGCGTTGACGATGCTATAATTCGTGCATGCTGGCGCTCTAATGGTGTATGTATGGCTTGTGTCTGTGTGTGGAAGAGGGAAGTACTCTAGGAGGGAAGAAGAAAGCATAGTGAAAAAGAAGGGAAGTAAGCCAACAATGTGATCTGCGGTCATACCGTTCCATGCTCAATTTTGTTTTTGTTAATGCGAGAGCATTACTTGTCTAATTGCGGGACTCCGCCGTCATCACGAAACCGTGGCAGAAAAACGGCACACAAATTACGCTATCTCTCCGTAACAAAAAAAAAAAAACATTGTGGCCACTGTCAGGATTTCATCGTCAGCTACACCGCCACTGCTACCGTTCTGTAGGCGAGCGTGCTAACCGTTGCATTGAGCCACAGTTGTAACAGGCCAAATTCATGAATATCTTAGTGACTCTGTACGTGGTTGGGCTCTGCATCATGGGTGATTCACTAAATCGCACAATGCGCAGTGCAAACGCATGGCGTATCGGGCACCATGCCTCGCCACATGCCTCAGCGTGGGTTCGCTACCGAAACACACGGAGGAAGTAGCGCGCGATGTGAATTTCAACAGATGTGGCATATTTTGCCTCACAGAGGCATGGATGAAGACATAAGACAAGAGACAGATCATGAGAAGAAAGGAGGGTAACCGAGGGACCCCATTTTTATTAGTCATATAATGACAAGTCATCCAACACTGACACCATGGACAACACAGGGGAAATTACTTGTGCTTAATAAATGAAATAAAGGAACGATAAATAATGGTAATGAAAGTGGATGAAAAAACAACCTCCCGCAGGTGGGGAATGATCCCACAACCTTCGCATTTCGCGTGCGATTCTCCAGGAATTGAGCACCGCGGCGCCGTTTCCCCATCCACTATTTTGGGTATTTATGCTTACTAGTAGAACCCTGGGAGTATTGGCCAGCGCCACCACTCACAGACCTTGGTGGTGGATGTGGAACATTCTTTCTGCCGCAGGCGTCACAAGAAAGGGGTCTTTTTGGGTGAAGGCAACCGGTCAATAAACCAGCACATGCTACCTGAAGGCATCAATATTGCTGGAGACCTTCGTTATGTAATAAACGAGAAGAAAGGGGGTTAACCGAGGGGCCCGATTTTTGTTAGTCATTACGCGTGCGATGCTCTACCAATTGAACTACCAACAAACACTGACACCAAGGACAAGAAAGGGGAAATTACTTGGGCTTATAAATGAAGTAAAGAAGCGATAAACAATGGAAATGATTGCGAATGAAAGAACAACTTGCCGCAATTCGGGAACGATCCCACAAACTTCGCATTACGCATGCGATGCACTACCAATGGAGCTACCGCGGCGCCGTTTCGCCATCCTCTTTCTTGGGTATTTTTTTCCTAGTAGAAACCTGGCAGTGTTAGCCAGCGCCATCACTCCCAAACCTTGGCGGTGGATGTGTAACATCCTTTCAGCCGCAGGCGTCCCGAGAACGTGATCTTCTTGAGTGAAGGTAGATCACGAGATACTCGTTCGTGTGCGGCACCCTGCGATCCGACAACACTGCCGCCGGCATCGCCATATACGACAAGGCTGCATTTCAACGAAGACCCGTCCTAAAGTGACTAGAATGTTCGCATTAGACACGGTTGAGCGATGAAGATGACAAAGACGAGAACGTCACTCAACGCTCGACCTAGCGGGAAGCCTTTGTTGCTGTGCTGTGTAGTGTGACGAGTACCAACGAGCAACTGCCGATTAGGCACTCCTCGAAACATCTTTTGGTGGTGTGGCGGGGCAAGAAGTCGGCATCCTTGTGCAACTTTCCAGAATTGTACACTACAGAAACCGTGTAGTCGTGTAGCCGTAATGCCCGACGGCCGAGCATCTCCGTGAGATCTTGAATGGTTGACAGTCAGCAGAGCGCATGATGATCTGTAAGACTTGTGAAAGGGGTGACCCTCTAGGTACGCGCGGAATTTTGCGGTAGCCCAAACAAGAGGAAAGTACTCCCGTTTAGTAATTGAATAATTCTGTTCCGATGGAGAAAAAAGGCAGCTGACACAGGCTATGACACGACTTGCACCACGCTGTGTTTGAGCAAGGATTGTACCAATGACATGGCCAAATGCGAAGGTGAGAAGCTCTGTTCTGGCGGCTGGGTCAAGATGAGCCAATACTAGTAGTAATGTCAGGACAGATATCAGCTCTGTAAAGGCATTCGTTTCTTCCGCACCCCTAGAAAAGGCAACGCTATTTCTGAGGAGGTCAGTGAGTGACCGTTCAATCTGCGCGAAGTTTATGACAAAGATATACACGCTGACTTTAGGAAGCGATATTCTACAACGGATCACACGTATGTTACCAAGCAGGTAACGGAGAAATGTGCGGAGTACGATCAACTTCCCTATATAATTTTTATATATTATGAAAAAAAATTATTCAGTAGAGATACCAGCAGTGATGAAGGCATTGTGTAATCATGGAGTACAGGAGACATACCTGACTATCTTCGGAAATATCCAAGATTCCAAAGCCACTTCATATTCCACAGCAGAAAATTACTTATCAAGAAAGAGGCCAGGCAAGGAGACACCATCACTTCAATGCTATTGAATGCATGTTGATTAGAAGTATCCAAGCTATTAGGCTGTGAGGCTTAGGTGTGAGTATCAACGGCGAATATCACAGCAACCTTTAGTTTGCATATGACGCTGTCGAGTTCAGCAACACTTGTAACCAATTACAACAAATGGTTAAGGATATTAATAGGCAATGTGCAAGATTGGGGTTGACGAATAATATATAGAAGAAAAACTAAAGTTTAACAGCCTGGCAAGCAAACAATAATTCATGTCCGCCAGTCACCCTTTTGGGTCTGTGCAGGAGTACGGTTATTTAGGTCAATTACAGGCGACCCTGACAATGAAAAGTGTTATGAGTGACGCCAGACATGGACGACTAACGAAGAACGTTTATACAAAAGTACGCAGGAATGTATATAGGCCCGAGAGGCGCGATAACGCAGCCCGGAATCATGGTTCTTTCAAGACCGTGATGCCGTCAGAACACCGCGTCGCGCTATCACATGGCTTAGAATATGCATTACATTCTTTCTTGCTTCAGTTAGCCGTCAAACTTACAAAGCGACGAAATATTCCTTCAAGGACTCGCTGGCTTTTCGGCTGCATATGCCGTATTCGACTACGACGAAGCCTCCCTCCTTATCAGCGAGGCAAATTTTTAGGCTTTTGTCTTTAGGTTCGCGCACGGTGGCTGTGGATCTGATTCCCTGTCATGCTGGGTTCCTGAACTTTTTAAGGCAGTTAATTCCTTCCGCAACAACCCTTGGAAAGTGTTCTTCGCTGGATTTGCTCGCGATCTTTCAAAGAAGTGATACTCTGGTGGCGTTGCTCAGTCTTAGTTGGCTTGCATACGCGGGACAAAGTTCCGAAATAAGCGTCGTACGAGACGATACGTTGACGGTTCCGAGCGTTTCAAGCGCTGCCGTTATGCAACATGCCTTTTCACGGCTGGAAAGACGTAGCTTCAGGGGACGAAGGAATGCGGTAGTCCATAGTAATTCTGTCGCGTAACTAGTGAACCTCATTTGTTGAACGAACACACTAGCATTGTGGCAACTCGCGCGCCGGAAAGCTTCAAGTAGACGAATTTGTCTCCATAATTCCGACTTCAGAATCTTCGCTGTTCACTTGGCATGTCCTTTTGAAAGGGCGTATTACTCTAAGCAACTTCACGATTCATCGGGATGATGTTTTTTCTTGATGTTTGCAGACAACATTCTCGTTCTACAGTGAGCAGTGGCGATGGTGAGGCTCAAACCGTTGACGTCAAATGCTCATAGGAACACAGTAGAAGGGCACAGAGAACTAGAAAGGAATTTCAGAATAGTGTTTGCCTCAGCTCGGTGGTGCCACACAGGCCAATTGTTTTCTAGGAGAACGTACTGACACGGACACAAAGGGAGGATGACACTCGCTGGACTAGCAACTGAGCGTTTTTTATTGATTTCACACACTTCTTTACCACAAGACAGCCAATGTTTCTTTTCTTGTCATGCCAATTACCTGACTCTTAGGTTGAAATATCCGTTTTGCGCAAGTAGCCCATTTCTTTTTCTGTTAGTAGTGTTGATGGTGTACTGATGCAAGATTGGCCGCTTCTGTCAATGACCGTGGCTTCTAAAATTTCGCGCGTCAGCTTTTTACTTTTTTTCCTAAATCCTTGATGTGAAATTGGATGGTGCAGTGGTGCTGGCAGTGATGAAAAGCGAGATGCCCAGCGGAGATTCCATTAAAAAATGCTGCATGCTCTCTTGTCCTGTCCTTGATACACTTGCTTGTTTGTCCTGTATACCGTCAGCCACATGACAAAAGTATTTTTATTTTTTATTTTATTTGAAGCAGCTTACATGCCCGTAAGGGATTGTGTGAGGGGGCGGGGCGAAAAATTCCAAGAGTGCATACACAACCAGATGAAAAAGAAAAAAGTACAATACATGGTAAAGAAGTTTCGTGCGCATAATAGCAGGAAACAGGAGGAGACTATGCAATGCGGAAATAACGAAAAGAAATATTGTACATAATGTGAAGTACACGATAACATAAACAACATTCATGCATGGCGCATGAATAAGTGCGCAATTCATCAAGCGTGTCATAGCAAATGGCAAAAAAACAAAACAGGGGGAAGCGAAATGCTTAACTTCAAAATATGAACTGAAACATGAATATGAAACATGAATAAACATGAACTGAGAAATGAATATGAAACATGATAAACGACGGCTTCAGTGAAATCTGTAATACGTTGGTGATGGAATGTATCAGGATTAGACAGAGATGCGATGCTGTCTGCTAGATTATTCCGTAATGTGATTGGCCGTACAAGTGCTGATGAATTAAAACCTAAAGTGCCACCATTTATTCGTGTGAGACTCAAATGATTGTGCAATCTTCTGGACGTGTGGGATGGGACATCGAGGTGAAAGAAACATGATCAATTGGAGTGTAAATAATTGTGAAATACTGTTATTAGAGCGATGTCACGGCGTGTGCCTAAAGATTGGAGAAAAGACTAGTTTTAATCTGAGTTACGCTTGACTGGTAGTTATAGTTTCTTGAGATGAATCGTGCGGCCCTATTTTTGATGGATTCTAAAGTGGTGACCATGTTATTATAAGATGGAGACCAAATAGAGGAAGCAAACTCAAGTTGTTGGCGAACAAAAGTAAGGTAGGCTAGTTTGCGAATATTACCAGGGGAATTTCTGAGGTTGCGGCGTAGGTACCCTAAAGACATAGAGGCGACATCGTATATGAATGTGATACGAAATGAACATGAAAGATCGGATGAAAGATTAACACCGAGATATTTGTAATGGGAGACGTAAGACAGTAAGTCATCTTGAATATGATATGTATTAAAAGAATTGTTATCTTTGCGGCTGAAGGAGATGACTTTACAGTTCGATACGCTAAGGGTCGTTAACCATGTTTTGCACCACTCTTTATAACATGAAGATCGCATTGGAGTGCCAGGTGATCATTAGCAGATTTAATGGGGTGGTAGATCATACAGTCACCCGCGAAAATTCGCATACGGGAAGAAATGTTATTAGGTAAATCATTTATATGAATAAGAAATAATAATGGACCGACTACGCTACCCTGCGTCACACCGGAGGTAACTGGGGAAAGATTAGAGGAAAAATTATTTACCAATGTCAACTGTTGGCGATGCGAAAGAAAATCACGAAGCCATGATAAATTTAACGAGTCTAGACGGAGTGGTGATAGTTTTGAAATCGTGCGGCAATGAGCAACGCGGTCAAAGGCTTTGGCGAAGTCAAGAAATATACAATCAGTTTGTAGGGTATTGTTCACATTAAAATGCATATCAGCGATATATTGTCGCAGCCTAATAGGAGACGGGAAATTTGGCGTAGAGGACGTATGGAAGCACTTTATCAGAGCAGTCAACGCGACGTCGTTGTCGTCTCTGTTTTTCCGCTCGCGCGCTACTTCAGCGTCGTTCTCATCGCCTGGCACATACCCGCGGCGACCATATAGGATGTGGCATTTGCCCCCCCCCCCCCCCCCCCTTTGAAGAAAGAGGCATCGTCCCGATGCACCAACGTCCGAAGGCTGTGCACAGGCCGTGCAAAGTTGAGGTCATGAGGAAATGTATGGCCTCATACGAAGCACGTGCACAACCTCGGGCAGATGCCGCCGGCGTTTGGAGCAGTTATGGCTGTCAGGGACAACTTCATAATTAACATCGCTGATGCGGCGCAGAACTGTGTACGGGCCGAAGTATCTTCGCAGTAGCTTCTCAGACAGCCCCCGCCGACGAATCGGAGGCCAGATCCACACCTGGTCACCGATGTTGTACGTGACGGGTCTGTGTCGAAGATTGTAGTGTCGGGCATCGTATTCCTGTTCTTTGATTCGCATACGCGCAAGCTGCCTGGCTTCCTCTGGGCGTTGCGTAAACTCCTCGACACCAGTCTCGTCGTCACCGCACTCATGCGGCAGCATTGCGTCCAACATGGTTGTCACTTCGCGTCCGTAAACGAGGTTGAAAGGCGTCACGCGTGTTGTCTCTTGGCGAGCCGCGTTATATGCAAATGTAACATATGGTAAAATCTCGTCCCAGTTCTTGTGGTCGACGTCGATGTACATACTCATCATGTCTGCCAGAGTCTTATTCAGACGTTCTGTCAGCCCATTGATTTGGGGATGGTAAGCCGTGGTCTTTCGGTGAGTGGTACCACTTAGTCGCAAAACGGTATACAGAAGCGCAGCCGTGAACGCAGATCCTCTGTCTGTTATCACCACTGCGGGAGCGCCATGCCTTAAGACGATGGCTTCGACAAAAAATCGCGCTGCTTCGGCTGCTGTTCCACGTTGGATAGCACCTGTTTCCGCGTCTCGCGTAAGATAATCCGTGACGACGATTATCCATCTTTTTCCGGCAGTAGACAGTGGAAACGGACCTAAAAGGTCCGTGCCAATTTGTTCGAACGGCGCTCGCGGTATCTGAACAGGATGCAGCAGTCCAGCTGGCTTGCCGGGTAGGGCTTTGCGGCGCTGGCAATCGAGGCATGTCTGTGTGTAACGTTTCACGATCGACGCAAGTCTCGGCCAATAGTACTTTAGCCTAATTCTTGCCAATGTTCGAGTGTAGCCCAAGTGACCAGCGGTCGGCTCGTTGTGACAGGCATGTAGGACTTCATCGCGAAGAGATGCGGGAATGACGAGTAGGTAGCTGCTGCCACTAGGTGAAAAGTTCTTTTTATACAGAACGTCGTGGCGTAAGCAGAATGAAGGCAGCCCTCTGGCGAATAACCTCGGCACGCTGCCTGTTCTTCCCTCTGAGTGATCAAAAAGAGGAACCAGTTCTGCGTCCTCGCGTTGGTGGCGTGAAACGGCGACAGTATCTAGCACGCCTAGAAAAGCCGTGTCATCATCGTCGTGCACTGCCATCTGAACAGGAGACCGAGAAAGGCAGTGGGCGTCGGTGTGCCGTTTCCCTGATTTGTAGATAACCGTGAAGTCAAACTCTTGGAGACGAAGACTCCAGCGCGCTAGCCGACCAGCTGGATCCTTTAAATTAGTCAGCCAGCAAAGTGCATGATGATCACTGACAACGGTGAAACACCGACCATACAAATATGGACGAAATTTCAGGACGGCCCACACCAGTGCGAAACATTCTTTTTCTGTCGTGGAGTAGTTTGCCTCCGTTCTTGATAGCGTCCTGCTGGCGTAAACAATCACTCTTTCGGCGCCTTCCTGCCGCTGTACGAGCACTGCGCCGAGGCCGACATTACTAGCGTCGGTATGAAGAATCGTAGGAGCGTCGTCATCAAAGTTTGCGAGCACGGGAGGCGTCTGCAGCCGTTGCCGTAGGTCGTGTAATGCCCATTGCTGGTGTTCACCCCATACGAAGGGGACATCTTCTCTGATTAGATGCGTTAATGGCCATGCGATGCTCGAAAAGTCTGCGATAAACCATCGACAGTAGGCGCAAAGGCCCAGAAAACGTCGCACGGCCTTCTTATCTGATGGCGTTGGGAAATTAACAACGGCAGAGATTTTATCAGGGTCAGGTCGGACACCTTCACGACTGACAACGTGACCGAGAAATTGAAGTTCTTCAAAGCCAAAATGGCACTTTTCAGGTTTCAAAGTTAGACCAGCTGAGCGTATTCCTTCAAAGACCGTCTTTAGTCTCCGTAAGGGTTCCTCGAACGTGACGGAGAAAACAATCACGTCGTCGAGGTACACCAGACAGGTTTGCCATTTGAGGCCTGAGAGTACCGTGTCCATTAGTCGCGGAAGCATTGCTGGCGCAGAACACAAACCGAAGGGGATCACCTGAAATTCATAAAGTCCGTCGGGCGTCACAAAAGCGGTCTTCTCACGGTCTCTCTCATTAACTTCTATTTGCCAGTAGCCGCTTTTCAAGTCCATCGACGAAAAGTAGCGTGCGTTTCGTTGCCTGTCCAGTGAATCATCGATACGCGGCAGCGGATAAACGTCTTTCTTTGTGATCTGGTTGAGTTTTTGATAGTCGACGTAGAAGCGCAGGCTACCGTCCTTGTTTTTCACCAACACGACAGGCGATGCCCAAGGACTCTTAGATGGCCGAATAACCCCGTCCTGAAGCATCGACTTCACTTGCGTTTGTTTCGCCTCGCGCTCTTTCGGTGCCACACGATAAGGATTCTGCCGAATTGGTCTGGCGTCGGTTTCGGTGACAATACGGTGCTTAGTGAGCGGCGTCTGGCTGACTCGTGACGTAGATGAAAAGCAGCTCCTAAACTCATCGATGAGCTCAAGAAAGCTGCTACGTTCGACGGGTGACAAGGTGGGACTGATATCAACCACAGGGGCAGGCATGGCCACGGTGGCCGTCCCGTGCTCCACTGAGAGGCAGTCTTCTATTGAGGTAAATTCGTCGAAGTAAGCAACAGCCGTGCCTCTAACAATGTGTCGACGTTCCCTGGTAAAATTTGTCAGCAGGAGTTCAGCACGTCCGTCGTGTACGTTAATTACGGCCCTGGCGATAGAAAGGCCTTGACTCAGTACCAGTGCGTCGATGTGTTCAGCGACACCAGTCCCGGTGTTCAAGTTGTCGCAGATAACAGGTACGAGGGCACAGCTTCGCGGCGGAAGCGTGACGTCGTCGTCGGCGATACGTAAGCGGGGTCGCTGGTGCTCCGCGGGGTCGACGTCGTCTGAGCTCGTAGAAAATGTGACGACGAGGTCACGGACGTTATTCACTGCACCGTACTCTCTCAAGAAATCCATACCCAATATAAGTTCCTTGCAGCACTCAAAGAGAATGACGAGGGTGGCGACGAAGGTTTCACCGGCGATTACTATCCTGGCTGTGCATTTTCCGATCGGCGTCATCAACTGGCCGCCGGCAGTTCTGATGTTGGCCCCGGTACACGGCGTCTTCACTTTTCTCAACCTGTCGGCCAGCTTTTGACTTATTATCGAAAAATGCGAACCAGTATCGACGAGAGCGGCCACTTGGTGGCCGTCAATGAAAACGACAAGATCGGCGCTGACGGCATCGGTTACAGGGGGTGCGATTGGAGACGTCGGAGTTTTAGAGTCGTCGGTCGTCGGTGATGGGGGTTCTTGGAAAGCTAGACGGTTTACAACCTCACCCCCGGAGGTCGCTGCTTCTAGTTTCCCCGGCGCGGGCTAGGGGACCTGCCCCTAGAGGCGTCAGAAAAATCGCGACGGGTCGGTGGGGTATAACGAGCCGGAGAAGGGGAACGTGATCGAGGCGTCGCTAAACCTTCTAGCCGAAAGTTTGTAGAATTTTCGTCGCAGCTACGTGCAGCATCAAACACAGGGTAATTGTAGTTGGGAAACGTTGGATACCCGGCTGCGCGGTAGTGGCACGCGCGATAAACATGTCCAGCTTCGCTGCAATGAAAGCACAGCGGCCGGCGGTCAGCGGTGAGCCACAAATCGGTCTTTCGAAGCGGGTAGCCCACAGGGGATTCGCCGTAAGACCGAGGCGCAGCGATCGGCTGGCGGCGATACGGCATAGCTGGCGGCGGCTGTGACTGGCGAAAATATGGCGTCGGGGGTGGCGGCGCTGGCTGCGTCGTAGTGGTCGACGGTGTCAGCAGCATCGAAGTCGCGGGAGGTGGACGACAGACAGCTTCCGTGTAGGTTAGTCGTTGCGGCACCGCCTGCCGGTCGGGGGACGAAAAGGCCTGTCGAACTTCCTCCCGAACTATATCAGCGACAGAAGCCACCGGTGGTGCCATAGGAGAAATCCCGAGCTGCCGGATCTCCTCTCGCACAATCTCCCGGATGACTTCACGCAGAGACGTGCCGTAGCTCTCAGGTAGAATTGAAGCATTCACCGGCGTGTTCGCGCGATCATGTTGGCGGTACCGTTGCTTTAGTGCCCGTTCTATAGCGGTAGCCTCCTTGGTGAATTCGACCACTGTCGTCGGTGGGTTCCTCACGAGTCCGGCAAACAGTTCCTCCTTCACTCCGGGCAAGAGATAGCGTAACTTCCTTTCTTCGGCCATCTCACGGTCTGCTCTGCAGAAAAGGTGGGTCATATCTTCTGCCTTCATGGCTACGCCCTCGTTTGGTTTTTGAATACGGGATTCGAGTAGGCGCTGCGCAGTGTCTCTTCTGTCGGTACTAGTGAACGTGTCTAGCCGCTGGTTACGGAAGGTATCCCATGCGGTCAAACTTTTCTCCCGGTTCACAAACCACGTCCGCGCAATGTCTTGAAGCGCGATATAGACATTAGACAGCTTTTGCTGGGAGCCCCAGTCATTATAACTGGCGACACGCTCAAATTGGTCAAGCCAATCTTGGACATCTTCAAAAGCGTCGCCATGGAAACTTTCTGGTATCTTAGGATTCTGCAGCGTCACCTGCGATGGAGCTGCAGTAGCAATGGTGGAAGTAGGTAGACGCGTTCCAGCAGGGTCCTGCAAAGGGTTCAACTCGGGCGTCAGGCCTAGCAGGTGGCGACTGTACCGGTGAACAGGAGTTTCGACGAACGAAGGTGATTCCGTTTTCGAGGTATGGCTCCGCGAAGGGGTGCCGAGCATGAGGCAATGCTACCCCGCACCTTCACCAGTGTCGCAGCCTAGTAGAAGACGGGAAAGCCGGCGTAGAGGACGTAGGGAAGCACTTTATCAGAGCAGTCAACGCGACGTCGTTGTCGTCTCTGTTTTTCCGCTCGCGCGCTACTTCAGCGTCGTTCTCATCGCCTGGCACATACCCGCGGCGACCATATAGGATGTGGCAATATCACCGCTGTTTTGCAGGAAGTGTGCTTCTTCTTCTGGTTTATTGTGCATTGGTCACTTTTCTTGCCATTACTGACTCGTGCACATGATGAATACGCCTTGTTTGGTGCTAAACATATAACCGTGATGCCGTCCTTTCCGGCTATCTTCTTTAGCTTGGCACAACGGGGACCTCCTTCCATTTCTGTGGAATGCGTTTTTCTTGTTGAAACTTGCTGTTCAAGAGTCGCGTCTTCTTTTGTACCCTTCGGCGACCACTGTAATCAAGCCCTTTCGATAGCCAGCGTCGTTGAGCCTGGTTACTTGGTGCACGTAGCCCTCTTCCATTACGTGGTAACACGACTTCTTTAGGGCGGCCTGTAGCTCCGTCGTCACGATGGCTCCTTTTACATTCTTGGAATGGTTGGAAACGCATGGCAGAAAATTACGCAGGAAACTGTGCGCGCATAGTTGACAGAAATGACAAGAAGGCAAATTTACGTACATAGTAATAAAGACCAGCTCTATGGAAAATTGTATTGCCCACGTGGAAAACATCAAAGATAGATTGATGGATAAACTGAACCACTTAGGCAATACAAACCGTAGGAAGAATTTTGTTTTTCCGGCGTGCCTTGCAAGGAACAACATTAGGAATTCGAAGCGTCGGAAAACTAAATTAGCGGCTTATGAAAGATGTGATTTAACTTGATGATATTACATTTCGACGCAGTCATGGCGTAATCGTTTTCAAAGAAGGTAAATACCGGCCTATAGTAGTAGGATGTTTTTTTTTTTTTTTACGGTGGAAAGCTAGAGAAAACGTCTTTAAAAGATTCATCGACGATTACGATACTCCTTAACGAAACTTCAGCACTGCTCTATACGTGTTTTTATATCGCGATACATTGGCGGACGCCGATTGTCCTACTCGTGCGGCACGTTGCAAACGGAGCGAAGTGAGGCGCGACTGCCTCGCTAATCGGGAGATCGCGAGATCGCGAAAGGCAGGGCGTCGGTGACACGTAGGCGCGATTTACAGCAGCCACCACAGACAGACATCCGCTTTTGCAACGCTTTGTTTCCATATATGGCATCGGTGGCGTCAACGGACTACGCGCGCTACTCTGGCGCCATCCCGTAGCCTTTGTCGCCGCAGGGCCCGTCTTGCGCGGCACTATGCTTTTCTTCCCACGCTTTCACCATACCCTCCCCCTCAGCTTTCCTCCTACCGGTATCTTCGCTTTCGCCCTCTTCCCCCCCCTCCCCCCGCGTTCTGAGTTCGCACTTTCATCCTTTGCTGTGCTCGTTCGCTCGGTTAGAGCGACGCTGACGCAGATGCTCGCCGCAGGAACTGGTCCACAGGAGCTGCGCCTCAAAGCGCTACCAGACTAAAAGATACTTCGTATAGCATTTTTGAAGATTCTCACCGAGCTATGCATGCAAAAATGCGTCAGCTTCGAAACTATGCGAAAGCAAAAAGAAAACGCAAAGAAAATTAGGTTTGCTTCTGTTATAATAAATTCATTATTAATTGACACGAGAGCCATCCTTGGTTTGGACCTGGAGAAGGCCTTTGATAACATCCGTCACGAATTTGTTCTCGACGCCATCTCCAAACTCGACCTAGGCTCGTCCTTCCATGCCTTCGTCAGATCTTTCTTGAGCAAACGATGCGCCATTCTCAAGGCTGGAGATTTGCAATCGGAGAAAATGGAGCTGAGCAGAAGAGGCACCCCTCAGGGGTTAGTCATCTCACCGCTCCTCTTTAACATCGCAATGGTTGACCTTTCAAGGTACCTCGGCAAGGTCGAGGGCATCGGTCACACGATCTACGCAGACGACATCACTGTCTCGTGCGCGGGTGGCAGTGACGGACAAGTAGAAGCCGCTCTCCAGGAAGCTGTCGACACAACAGAGCGCTTTCTAACCGACACGGGACTCCGGTGCTCCCCAAAGAAATCGGAGCTCCTTCTCTACAGCCCAACTAGAAAGGGCCGCAAGCCACACAACTGGAAACCCCCCACTGAAATTGACATTAATCTCTACACCAAGTGCGGAGATCCCATTCCCACAGTCGCGTCCATTCGAATCTTGGGAATGACACTCGAAGGGGCGGGCACGAATAGCATCACCATTCACAAACTAGCAAAGAAGACGGATAGCGTCATCGGTCTAATCAGGCGGGTAGCTAACAGAAGGAGAGGCCTGAGCGAAGAGAATCTGATAAGGCTACTCCACGCTTTCTTGTTATGCCATTTCACGTACGTAGCCGCCATGCACGTCTGGAAGAGGGCCGAGCGGGACAAGCTAAATGTCAGGATAAGGAGGGGGATCAAGAACACGCTCGGTCTACCAAACTACACACGCAACGACCGACTCGTGCAGTAGGGTATTCATAATACCCTGGAAGAAATTGCAGAAGCACAAGGGCACAGATTCTCAGGCTCTCCGGCACCAGGGCAGGCAGACGACTCCTAACAGAGATGGGCGTCCCCCCCGGCCACTGTCGAAGACGCCTATCAGGGCCTTCCGAAAGAGCAGAAAGATAGCATCATATCGCCTGCCCCGCGCAATATGCAGCCCCAGTGCAACGTAGAAAGAAGGAAGGCCAGGGCGGTGGCGCTCCTACGCCGCGCGACAGAACAACCTAGCGGCAGATGCTTCGTTGACGCGGCCCAGTATGGCAACAGCAACAATTTCACAGTAGTGTCGATCAACCACAGGGGTTTGACCGTTAACGCCGCTTCGGTACCAAGCACGTCGTCGCGTGCGGCCGAGCAAGTGGCCATTGCCTTGGCCCTCCTGGACGACAAACATGCCCATATCTTCAGCGACTCTAGGGCAGCCATCCGTGCCTTCAGCGTTGGCGCTGTGTGTAAGGAAGCCTGTCGCATCCTCGACGGCAAAAGCATCGCCAGCCACACCCTCACATGGTTCCCCGCTCACATGGGATCCATCATGGGAGGCCCCACAAACCTCAACGAGCTGGCCCACTCCAACGCGCGAGGTCTCGCTTTCCGCGACCATGGAGAACTCCAACGCCGGCCCGCAGTGGTGAAGAACAGAGATCAACCGACCACATACAATGAAATTGCGCAGCACTTTTATCTCGGCACGAGAGACTTTCCCCTTCCACACAAGAAGTTAAATCGAGCGCAGGCATTGACCCTGAGATTATTGCAAACAGGCTCGTATCCCAGCCCAGCTTTATTCCACAAGCTTTATCCCGACACCTATGCCACTGGTTCTTGCAGGCACTGCAATGACATCGCTAGCCTAGACCATATGCTCTGGCATTGCCCCTCGTTACGAGGCACAGAACAAATCAATGAGCACAAGTGACTCTCCGCTATCAAGAGCCCCGATGCCGGGGCGCAACTATGGGCTGTCCAGAGGTCCCTCGATGTGGTGGTCGGGCATGGCCTGACTGTCCCAACGTGGGAGCGGCCCGCAGCGTGCTGAGTTGCGTACCTCAGGACCTTCATTAAAGTTTTGCATCCATCCATCCATCCATCCATCCATTAATTGACAGACTTTTGTCGGTGATAGCGATACAGGGATGCCGGTTCCAATTCGGGTGCACGCAAAACTCGATGGATGCAAATAAAGCGTCCTGAATTCCGTCGCCCCCCCCCCCCCCCCCAAATACAACACAGTGAGTTGCTTACACTCTGTGATACAAGGTTCGTGCACTCGAAGGTTCGGACGGTTCTCTTAGGCGGAGCCTCCGAGAAACCAATTGAGGACAAAGCGGTTCGTTTGAAAAACACATACACAAAGACTTTTAATCAAACTAGCAGCGTAAAAGAAATGATAGGAAGAAATAGAAAGGATCAAATAAACACTGAAATAGACATCACGGCAGTAAGAAACATTTGGGGCTAGTATGAAGCTAACTAGTGCGCGAGTCCGGGCTTGCCACGACGGCAGGGACACATAACAGTCTCGATGCGGCGACGCGGCGACAAGCTGATGAAAGGAGCTGCGCCGGTCTCACCAAAGGTCGTGTTGTAAGTTGGTTGACGGGGCGACCGGAGCGCTCCAGCTCTGGCTTGGAGAGGTAAAGCAGGCGGCTTGGTAGCACGAACAGAAGGCGGCGGCGTTCTAGCCGGGCAGCTGGGTGTAGAGCTCGGGCCCGTAGCCCGGCTGCTCTCGTCCTGCCCACGGGCACAAAAGCTCGGACGCCGGCCTCGGGAAGCAGGCGGCACGACAGACGGGGGCGCCGTTCTGGCCGGGCAGCTGGCGTAGAACTCGGGCCCGTAGCCCGACTGGTCTCGTCCTGCCCACGGGCGCAGAAGTTCACCGGCCTTGAGGAGCTGGCGGCACTCTCGGGTAGGCGGTCGACGCACAGGAACGGGCTGGCAGGAGGCCCCGGTCGGGTGAAGTCCTGGTGGCTCGGGTCCGGAACCCGACGGCCCATCTTCAACTCCCGGTCCGTTGGTTGACCTCCTCCTGGCGTCGCTTCCTGAAACTCTGCCGGCGTCCCCCCTGCGTCTCCCAGCGCACCACGCTTTTTCTTCTCTCTGGCCATTATGCATTAGGATTAGAGATTAAGCATTCCGTGCTCTTTCCTAATTGGTTGGCTTTTCTTCTATTTGCTTTTCTTGCGCCGCGACTTCACGTGTCGGACGCTCTTCGGCGTCGTCGTTTTCCTCCTTCCAGCACGAAATTAGCCTCGGCGCGCGCACTCCTTGTCGTCTGCTCCTGACCGTCCCGACCACCGCACCATGTTGCGCACCACACATCACACAGCCTAAACGACTTTCTGTTCTACTTTATAATTGTTGTAGCATCAAGAACAAAGACCATAGTTTTTTTCTTTAGTAGCCAGTGTTAAACCTCAGATTGTAACAGGCACCTAATCATGGTTAGATAATTGTGTACCTATTGTAGAAATCTTTCCCACAGGTTTTATTGTTTAGCGGAAAGATACGCGTGCACATGGCGGGAGAGTGTTTATTAAAGCGAAGCTTTCTTTGCCTCTTCCTTCGACTTGCCCACTGCTGCTGCTTCTGCTGCTGTAGCTGCTGATGTCTGGCACACAGTGTCATGGGAGGTTCAGGGGGTGCGTATGCACGACATGGGCAACTCAGCCACGAAAGGAGACGCGAAAAGCGCAACTCGTTTGCAAGCCACCGCGTCGAATGTGCACAATGCCCTCAGGAGCTCCCTGGGGGTCGCCACATTAGCCTCTTGAATGCTATAAGTATCCGTGACGCTCCTCAAAAGCATTGCTGAAACTGCAGTGCTCCCCTTTCTACTAACGTGCAAGTCCAGAGGGGCGTTACGTAGAGCTGTAGAGAGGAGGGAGGAGAAGAGGCAGTTTCCATAGAAATAGAAGGGGGGCGGGCAGAGGGACGTGAGAAGCAAGGAAACCCTACTACTACACTACAGTGGTTGCGCGGAAACCGGATCAGCTTATAGGGCCCCTCACCAGCCCCCACAGCAAATTGTGGTCATACGTTGGAAGTTGTTAAATGTCCGCAAAAACATTTCAAATTGGCTCATTATTAGCCGAAATAGAAATATTTCAGTGCCGAGAACCCAACGTTTCAGCAGGTGGGCTCCGCTGCCAAGCAAGACGCTCTCTCCACTCGCCCCGTCTTGCCTACGCAAGCGAAATTCCTTCCATGCGTTCCCTCATACCGAACCTCGAGGATCACGTGACGTATACGTCACAGGCCCACCTTCATTTTTTTTTCTCCTTGCTTTTTTTTTCGGCGCTACGCACTTCCGCTGACGGTGTCACGCACGAGCTGTTGTCTTGTTCGCGGAGCGCGCGATTTTGCACAAGGTGCACAAGGACACATGACTAGCGGTATAAATCAGTGCTACGCGAAAACTGAGGCAGAAGGAGCGGATCGCAGAGCTTGATCATGCGCTGGAGCGCGGTAGAAAATGACAGAGTTTCTGGACCTGCGCACATGACCGCAAGACCATTTGAACAAGCAGAGGAAGCGGAAGTACATCTCTCTTGTTTATGTGCGAAGTGAAACGAAAACGCGCAGACATTCCATTTGTGTGTTCTATTATTTCTCTAAACTTCAATTCGTCAATTCAAGCAACAGATCACACAAATAACAGATGTTGCCTTGAATAATTCTCGAAGTTACGTGTCACCACGAGCGACGTCACACTGTGGACCCGAGTACGTAGGCGCAGGTACACGATTGCGTCATCCTCCGGCTTGGAGCTCAGCGGCAGCAAGGAGAAGGAAAAATGGGATTCGATTTGAAATTTTAAGTCTTTCTGCGCTGCGTAGCGATGTAATACTGTAGCACTCTTCAATGAAGCACACTAAACACACTGGTTTATTGTGGGCGAACTTGTGCCCGGAAACTCGATATTAATCGTTTTCTTCGCCGAACGCACTTTTCACGCGCCCCGAAGGCCAAGAGCCACGTCGTGGCTTCTCATTGGACGGCAGACTCGGGCGCTGCCGTGAGCGCTTGCACGGGAGACACGCACTGTATCGCCATGCGCGAGGCGTTGCTGGCGCTCTTCTAATGGCGATGCGACGAGTAATGGGTTTTAGCGATGAGAAGCTTGGAAAGGTGCCTCACGAGAGTGCTCGCAACTGGCATGTGGAGAGCTCTCTGCGGCATTAGTCCCCCTCCGAAAACGCATCGTCCCGATGCGTATGAAACAAATTTATCTATAGATGTGTTTTCATAGCCTGACGTACTAAGGCTTCATGCGGACTACGTGTACGACCTCCGCATGGATGTGCTGCTTTGATTGCTCTTGTTCATGAGGGATGGCTTCGTAATTCAGGTCGCCTAGTCGGCGAATAACTTCGTAAGGTCCAAAGTATCGGGGAAGGAGTTTTTCGTAGTCCGCGACGACGCACTGGTGTCCATAGCCGCACTTTGTCGCCCGGGTGGTACTGAACTTCTCTGTGGCGCAGGTTGTAGTAGCTTGCGTCCCTAAGTTGTTGCTGGTGAATACGGAACCGTGCCAACTGCCGAGCTTCTTCAGCTGGTTGTAGGAAGTCGTCGACGTCGTACGGGTTGTTGTCATCACCTACCGGCAACATAGCATCCAGTGTGGTTGTTACTGTGCGGCCATAGACCAGTTGAAATGGAGTGACCTGGGTGGTCTCCTGTACTGCCGTATTATAGGCGAAAGTGGCGTAAGGCAAGATTGCGTCCCATGTCTTATGTTCGAGGTCGACATACATGGACAGCATATCGGCCAGGCTTCGGTTTACACGTTCCGTCAGGCCGTTTGTTTGGGGATGGTACGCAGTGCTTCTTCTGTGACTGGTGTGAGTCATCTTCATCAAGCATTGCATCAAATCAGCTGTGAAGGCCGCTCCTCGATCGGTAATCACGACCATTGGTGCACCATGTCGCAGTACTATGTTACAAATGAAGAAATTTGCAACTTCAACTGCCGTTCCTCGCTCATGGCAGCCAGTTTCAGCATATCGTGTTAAATAGTCCGTCGCTACTAGGATCCATACTACGACGATGATGTTGGGAACGGGCCAAGAAGATCCATTCGAAATTGTTGAAATGCGGTTTTTTGTAGGTCTATGGGATGAAGAAGGCCGGCCGGTTTCATGGGTGGTGTTTTGCGCCTTTGACATTCGCGACATGTCTTCACGTAATGCTGCACCGACGTTAACAATTTAGGCCAGAAGTATCTGAGACGAATTCTGGCGAACGTCCGGCTGACACCTAAGTTACCCGACGATGGTTCATCATCGCAAGCTTCCAAAATTCTGGTCGCATGGCTGACAGTACGACTAGTAAGAATGTTTCCTGGTCGCGTTCAAAGTTTCTCTTGTAGAGCGCATTATCTCAGAGGCAAAATGACGATAAACCTCTCATAAACATGCGTGGGACTTGGACGTCATATCCTTCGAGGTGTTTCATGAGTGGGAGGAATTCTGTGTCGGCCCGTTGACGCTCGGCGATTTCCGAAGCTGTCATCGCTGTAAGAAACGGGAAATTTTCTTCTGAAGGAGTCGACTCCACTGGTGAGCGGGACAAGCAGTCAGCATTATTATGTTTTCTTCCAGACATGTACACGACAGTAATGTCGTATTCTTGGAGCCTGAGGCTCCACCTCGCAAGTCGTCCAGATGGGTCTTTTAGGTTCGCCAGCCAGCAAAGAGAATGGTGATCGGTGACTGTACGGAATGACCGGCCGTAAAGGTATGGTCGGAACTTGCTGATGGCCCATATGACAGCCAAACACTCCTTTTCTGTCGCAGAGTAATTTGTTTCAGCTTTCGAGAGAGTGCCGCTAGCATACGCTATGACTTTCTCTTCGCCATTTTGCCACTGAACTAAAACCACGCCGACACCGGGATTGCTTGCATCTGTGTGGACTTCTGTGTCCGCTGTCTCGTCGAAGTGGGCGAGGATCGGTGGGGCTTGCAATCGTTGCTTTAGTTCATTGAACGCAACCTCTTGTTCAGTATGCCACATGAAGGGTACGTCTTCTTTAGTAAGTTTCGTCAGAGGTTCGGCAATTTTCGAGTTTTCTACAAATCGCCTGTAATAAGCGCATAGTCCCAAAAATTGCCGTACCGTCTTCTTGTTTGTAGGCTTTGGAAATCGTGCAACGGCAGCAGTTTTGTCGGGATCGGACCAGTACCTTGCGCGCTAATTACGTGACCCAGGAAACGAAGTTCTTGGAATCCGAACTGGCACTTTTCCGGTTTAATGGTTAGGCCTGCTCAGCGGATGTCTTGAAGCACTAAACGCAGCCTCTGGACATGCTGGTCGAATTTTGCGGAAAATACCGCTACATCGTCTAGGTAAACTAAGCATGACTGCCATTTAAGACCCAAAAGGATACTGTCCATCATGCGTTGGAATGTCGCCGGGGCACAGCAGAGGCCGAATGGAAGCGCTTAGAACTCATACAGGCCGTCTGGGGTTACGAAAGCAGTTTTTTCACGGTCTCTTTCGTCTACTTCAAGTTGCCAATATCCGCTCTTGAGATCTAATGAAGAGAAAAATATTGCATGTCGCAGGCGATCCAACGTGTCACCAATGCGGGGAAGGGGGTATACATCCCGCCTGGTCACATTGTTCAATTTCCGGTAATCAAACAGAATCACAATGTATTGTCCTTCTTTCTCACAAGGACTATGGGCGACGCCCACGGGCTGTTTGATGGCTGAATGACATTGTCCTCAAGCATCTCTTGCACCTGACTCTTTATGATCTCTCGTTCAACCGGTGACACTCGGTACGGATGTTGGTATACTGGCCTGGTCGCTTCGACTGTTATTATACGGTGTTTAACAATTGGTGTGCGCCGTACCTTTGACGACGTGGAGAAACATTCTGCGAATTCATTTATAAGGTCCTCCATCATTTCTTTCTGGGCTGGCGTCAGACTTTGGTTGATCGCAATTGATGTTACGGCGTCATGCATGGTTTGGAAAGCAGGCGGCCTTGACGCTAAGCTACATACACCTGTGACCGCCGTAGCGCTTTGCAGGAAGGCGATGGCTGTGTTCCTTGCGACGTGCTGAAATTCACTTCTGAAGTTTGTCAGCAGTACATCAGCCCACCCATCGCGTAGTTGAACAATTCCTCGTGCTGCGCAAATACCGTTTTTCAACAGTAGCTCGACGTTGGCCTCCGCTATACCTTCCGAGTCGTCGAATGCTTCGTTTCTTACGCGAACCAGCATGCTGCATCGTGGTAACACGGTTATGTCATCGTCGGTAACCCGCAAGGCAAAGTGTTCTAGCTCCTCCGACTCTTGCATGTCTATAGCCTGCTTCGTAGAAAATGACACGCTAGAATTCTGCAGGTTGATTATGGCACCATTTGTTAGGAGAAAATCCATTCCGAGTATTACATCCTTCGAACGTTCTGGTAGCACAACAAAATCAGCGACGTAAGAAAAACCCCAAATTCCGATTTTCGCTGTACATCTACCCAGGGGCGTAATGAGGTGCCCACCAGCCGTACGTATCTGGGGCCCACTCCACGGCATCAAAACTTTTTTGAATTGCTTGGCGAGTGCATATCTTACGACGGAATAATCGGCACCTGTGTCAACTAATGCACTCAATTCATGCCCGTCTATGGTAATGTGCAAGTCTGAAGAAATTCTCTGTTCACTTATCTTATTCATCCACTTCTGTTCGTCGCAGCTGCTCGGTAAACTTGACGGAGGATCTTGGCTTTTTCGAACGTCAGCGGCCTCGCCTCCACAGGTCGCTCCCTTCAGTTTTGCGGACGTGGGCTCAGTGAACGACGCATTGGTGAAATCGAGGATGGCCGTGGACATGGTGATCGGTAGCATGCAGACGTTGATGATCGTGACTGGTGTTGGTATCTAGCAGCCGGATCCTGTAGTCTGGTCAAGTAGTCCTGAATTTCGATGGGTCTTTCGCCATTACGGGGACAAGGCGCATTTATTGTAAAGCCGCGGAGACCTGCTCTGCAATATGAGCACATTCTGTAAAGGTGTACAGCTTCCCCGCAGTAAAAACACAGTGGCGTCCGGTCGGGTGCACGCCACACGTCACTTTTTCGTGGCCTGAGCTCAGCTAGAAGGGGTCCACTGCGCAGAGTCGGCTGGCGGCTGCTGAGGGTCGCGAATGGAGACCTATGCCCGGTCGGTTGACATAACACATCAGCGTACGTTGGCACGCGACGTACGGGTGGTGGTTGGTCATGATGAACAGGCGGTTCCTCACGTCCTGGCTGTAGAATGGCGTGGCGAACTTCATCTCGAATGACGGCGGCGAGAGTTGAAATTGTCGGTGTGGCTTCCGGTAGCTGCAGCTTTCGAAGCTCCTCCTTTACGATAGATCGCATCAGTTCCCTTAGTGCTTCAGTGTTACTGCCTGGGCCTGCTGACAGGATATCGGCCGGTGCACTGGTGACATCACGATTGTAGTGATGGGCACGCGGCTGCAGCGCCTTCTTTATGGTCGTCGCTTCGGTGCGAAACTCAGCAACACTGTGTGGCGCGTTGCGGACGAGTCCTGCAAACAGCTCCTGCCTAACCCCACCCATCAGATGGCGTAATTTCTTCTATTCGGTCATGTTTGGATCCGCGCGCGAGATGAGACAGGACATGTCCTCGATATACATGCCGACACTCTCGTTAGTGCGCTGGTTTCTGGCTTGTAGAGCGTGCCCTGCCTTCTCTCGCCGATCGGTGCTGGCATACGTGGCAAGCAGCTGTCGCCGAAAGTCTTCCCGTGAAGATAGCGTCGCTTCATGATTGACGTACCACGTCCTCGCTGACTCTTCTAACGCGAAGTACACGTTGCGAAGCTTCGGTGTCTCGTCCCAGCCGTTGAAATCTGCCGCTCGCTCGAAGTGCTCTAACCAGTCTTCCACATCTTCGAACGTATCGCCGTGGAAGGACTCGGGCGTGCGTGGTGGGTACACGATGAGCTGGGACGATGCCACTGGGCTGGTGATGGTTGCACCGTCACTGGTAACTGTTGCCTGCCCTGCTGCAGCAACAGGAAGCGGTCCGAACTAGGGTGGGTCTCCTCGGATGCGGCGGCTTGTGCGCTAGTGTACTGGAGTCAGTTCCCGGGGTCCCAATCGCTGAGGGTCGGGGCTCAGTTCTCTTACGAAGTGGGGACTTCCAATCATACCCCGCACCTCCACCAGAAATGTAGCACTCTTCAATGAAGCACACTAAACACATTGGTTTATTGTGGGCGAACTTGTGCTCGGAAACTCAATTTAAGCGTTCACACACTTTAACAGAAGAGTTAACAGGAGCCTATTCCACACTCAACCGCGTCTCTTCGCCGAACGCACTTTTGACGCGCCCCGAAGGCCAAGAGCCACGCCATGGCTTCTCATTGGACGGCAGACTCGGGCGCTGCCGTGAGCGCGTGCACGGGAGAAACGTGCTGCACCGCCATGCGCGAGGCGTTGCTGGGGCTCTTCTTCTGGCGATGCGACGAGTAATGGGTTTTAGCGATGAGGCGCTTGGAAAAGTGCCTCACGAGAGTGCTCGTAACTGGCGTGTGGAGAGCTCTCTGCGGCAATACTTTGCAGACACGATCATTATCGTGCAATGTACGCTCAGCGCTTTTCAGCTCAATATTGCCGAACCTGATGAGGGGCCCTTTAAGTTCAAGGTACGTTGTAGTACCTTCCTGCTATTTCTGAAAAATAAACGCCATGCACAGATGTCAAGCGGAAAAATTACGCAGGGCGTGCAGAAGCAGAGCCGCATTAATTAAAGCGCACGGCAGAGTCCAGGAGAAACTACGGAAGCGGTAGACCGTCAAATGAACACTTCAGTGCCCGCCGTGGTAACATTGCGGCTATGGCACTGCTAGAGGACGCGGATTTCAACTCGACCACGGCAGCCGCATTTCGATGGACCGAAATAGAAAACGCACTTGCACTTAGATTTTGGAACACGTTAGAAAACATCACGGTGTCAAAATTAATCTAGAGTCCGCCACTACGGCGTGCCTCATAACCAATGGTGGTTTTGGCACGAACAGCCCCACAATGGAATGCAAGTTTAATACTTCTGCCACGATGCGATGTCCTATATGAGGCAATGTCGATGCTCAACCCTCTCAGAGGTTGTGAAACATGGCGCACAACAACGCCTCAAGCAAACACCTCTCCCTATGTGCGCTGTGTACTACGCAGACAACCAGCAGTGTTGCGCGCAGGATAACGTTTAGCGTCAACTCACCGCTCTCGTGTTAGATTAAACGTTGAAGAAATTAGGTTTTCGCCGTTAAAATCACCGCTAATTATCGTCAATCAAAGCAACCAGCACAGAAAGCTTCGATTACGTCGATGCCCACAGGTCATGGGGCCTGCATGATTTTCTTATTTGAAATGCTCAGTCAAACACACACATTTTATTTCAATAGAACTTTGAGTCTGCCTGGTGCCCAAAGGAAACAATGTCGTTTTCAGGACATTTTACCACCCACACCTCAGTAGCGCTTCATGCGGACTACTGTCTAATATGCTATCTCTTGTGCGTAATAGCATAGTTCTAAGGTGTGATATAAATTTACTGGACTTCAACTGAAAAGCTGGACTTGTGGCTGGTAGCAGGTCCCGTATACACAGAGTTAAATGAATTTCAGCAGTACGTACTACGACCTACACACGAAAATGCAATTTTAGATATGGGCTATGCAATGAACCTGACTGAGCGTCAAATACTACTGTTTGCCCAGGTATTAGTGATCACGGGGCTGTTGTCACAGAACTTAACATACAGCGAGTAAGGATGACACCAACTATACTAACAGACTTTTCTGTTATTAGAACTGAACAAGAAAATTTCTTTCCTACTTTTCAGCATCTGTCAAATCCGCTTCGTCCGTTAGCTTTCTGGTCAAGTTTCCATGATAAAGTACGCTTAATATTAGAGATTCATGTTCCATGTAAGTACCTAAGCAAACGAAAAAAACAAGAAGAGATATGTTAGTCTAATGCGGAAATAGGCAAACTTCTAAGGAAAGCGAGATGCGCGTATGACTTTTTCTGCCAACACCTGTCTTGTAAATTCGTAACGTTTAGAAGCCAACATTTTTTTGAAAGTAGCAATGACATCTGCAAAATAGTTTTTTTTACTTAAGCAAATACCTAGAAGAAAACTCAAAATCATTTGGATGTATGTAAAGCAGAACCGAAAAAAGAATCTATTCATACCACATTTACTTGTTAACCGCGAAAGCATGACGTCCGACTACCTGAGGGTGGAATGCTTAACCAGTATTTTCTACCTTTTCGCAAGGACCTGCTGGGGAGACTTCACTTTTCCATAATATTGTAACGTGTGGAAAGACAGAGACAAAAGAGGCTATTTACACTGCATTTATACGAGCAGCGCAGCCAGAGACCGAGGTTGTTGTTGTTGCCTCAAAACATTGCTCATACCCACGAAGTGAATTGGCCACACTAGATGGATTGAAACTTGCACAGCTACAAAGTGGTGGTGCAAGGATTCCCAGCACACACCGAATAAGCAGATCTCCAGCAACACCTGCGAGTCAGGACCCAAGGAGTTACCATCGAAATGGCCCGAATGCTAGGAAGCCCAAATACCGCTCTCCTCACCTTCTCGGGAGGCACGCGCCCTAAATGCGTGTACAACGTGGGAGTAGAGATGCGGTGTACGGAGTACAGGCCAACAATCCAAATGTGCCTGGAGTGCATGCAAGAGGGACACCGCTCGGACGTTTGTCCGAACCCCAAGAACATATGCCGTGGCTGCGGACTCGAAAACCCACCCCCACAAGGACACGAATGTGAAATGAAGTGCAGAGCGGCGGGGCACGAGACGCGTCGGGGCCCAAATAAACTGATTGCCACCAAGCGGATGAAGAGGACTCGCCAGTCTCGATCGCGGGAGCGGTCGGGACAGAACACTAAAACGGCACCGGGGCGCTGGTTGGAGTCGACGGAAGAGGAGGACTTCTACCGGCACCGATCGAGATCCAAATTTCCACACAAAAGCAGAGCGAAGAGCAATACCCCCTCGAGGAACCCTTCCACCTCCAGGGCTTCACAGCGGTCGAATTCGCCACTGACTAAAAAACAGCAGGTGAGCTGGGCAAGGCTTGTTTCTCCCACTGCTCCAAAACAGAATACCGTTGGAAATGATTAACGTATTCAGAAATTGGAAAAGGAAAATGTGCGACTAAGAGAACTGCTCACAGGAGAAGAACGCCAACGACAATCACTTCAGAAACAAATAAAAAGCTCTAATAATAAAAAGAAACTCTACCTTCAAAAAACGTTAGAGAGGCGCTTCAATTGCACAATACAACAGCTGGAAACGCCACGTCATTCTGAAGAAATAGCCAAAACGAAAGCGGCGGCAGATACAAACTCCATCTCCCGGCAATCTCTGACAACCCAAGTCTCAAACAACGCGCAGATAACGGCAGCGCAGATCCAGGCAATGATCGCGGAAAACTTGAATATATTTATGCATGAAATAAAGACGTTAGTTACCCAAAGGTTGACGCAATTTCAACAACTATGTACGAACGACTTCGAGAAACACAAGGTATTCGTGGCGGAACAGCTTAAGCCAGTCTCGAAGGCTGTTCCCACCAAAAAACGCGCAATTGCAATAGGAGCGGGTTCGGCAAAAACGAAAATAAGCCACTGCGTAACAGAATCCAACGGCTCGGACATGGAAACGTCACGGGCTTAAATTAAGAGTGGGCAACATGGCTAATCACGCTAAGAAATCACAACGAATACAATATTCAAAACAATTAGAGATATGGCAATGGAACTACCGCTCCTTCGCCAGGAAAGCGGCAGTGTTCCACCAGTTTATCAAAAACTCCGGAATCACTCTGGACGTCATATGTCTGCAGGAGGTCGGGGCCAAGCCGGCCAAACTGCAGAGATACTAAACTCTGAGCGGTCCTCAAAATTCGACGGTCGCCACAATGGTGAGCAAGTCGATAAACGCTCAATTATTAACACTTCCGCAAACTGAGGGAGAGACTAATTCCATAGTTATCAGTGTGATGCCAAAGAAACGAAGTAAGGCACACACACTAATCACAAATATGTACAGTTCTCCCAAAAGCAAAGGGGACGACCTACCCCACATTCTCTCAACAACAAAAGATTTAGCGGGCACCAGGGATAAGGCGGTGATAGTGGGTGACTTTAATGCACCCCACATACTATGGGGATACGCGGAAACGTCGCCCAAAGCGTTCCTACTCGAGTGCGCCACAACGGCCTTGAGCTTACGGGCAATCAATCAGATCGGCAAACCGACGCACACGGGTAACAGCCAGCAGAGACACGGCGCCCGATCGTGCCTTTACAATTAAGATCAGAGACGCACAATGGTTTTCCTTTGACGAAAAGCTGGGAAGCGATCACGACATAATCCGAGTAGCGCTCTCCACGCCCAACACACGGAGAACAATAGGAATCACTAAATTAACGCACTGGCCTCGCTATAGAGAACGCCAGAGAGCGCTGGAGGAGTCGGATGAAGCCCCGACCAACATGTGAGGATGGACTGAATTCCATCGTCGAGCACACGGGGACACCACTAAAGCCTTTCAGCGTACAGCGGATGTGCCGGTGATAGACTCTCACCTTGTCAGCCTATGGGAAGAGAGGCGGAAGCTGGCCAAGAGGTGGAAAATACAACGTCTAAACAAACACCTGAGACAACGCATCGCTCGCTTGGCAGAGCAAGCCCCAGGCCACGCCAACGAGCTCGCTAAAAACAATTGGGTGACGTTCTGTGGCACCCTATCAGGAACTCTAGGAAAGACCAGTACGTGGCGAATACTACGAAGCATGCTAGACCCGATGAGCACGAATACCGAGAATAACAAGAAGCTCCAAACTATAGCAGACAATTTCGAGGGTACAGACCAATATCTAGTCCATGCTCTTAAGAAAAAGCACATAGGACCCTCACCTGCCACGGTATCGTCCTACGCGAGGAGACAATACGCGGGGGAGGCGAACCCTAAATTAGACGAAGAAATAACGTACGCGGAGGGTGTATGAGGCGGCACAATACGCAATCCGCAATTAAAAACTTGGCACCGGGCCCAGACTCGACCGCAAATGCAATGATTCGAAACATGGATTCAGTTGCCCTAGCGAAAATAACAAAGATTTTCAATAGCGAGTGCTGGGCCAAGGGAGACTTGCTCCAAGAGAGGAAATTGGCTAAAATAATCATGATCCCCATACCAAAAAAGAACCCCTCGATTGATACACTACGGCCGGTGTCGCTCACGTCCTGCCTGGTTAAGCTCTATGAAAGGGTTATCCATAGCAGATTGCAGCGATACCTGGAAGAGCGGAGCTGGTTCTCTGACCCCATGATAGGATTTCGCACAGGTTTATCTTGCCACGACGCGTTCCTCCTACTTAGAGACAAAATTCCAACTAATATACCGTACGGCGACGAGAGACTAAGCCTAGCACTAGATCTCAAAGGAGCCTTCGACAACGCCTCTAACGACGCAATATTGGAAGAACTCGAACTCGCGGGTTGTGGTGAGCGCACATGCAATTACTTAAGAGCGTTTCTTTCCAACCACGAGGCGAGCATCAGTATTGGCCAAATCACTTCGGATTTATTTAAAATGCCTGACAAAGGAACACCTCAAGAAGCTATATTCGCTCCTCTTCTCTTCAACATGGCGATGTGTCACCTCGCGCGCGAACTGGATCGGATACCCGACCTAGGTTACACGCTCTACGCGGACGACACCACGCTGTGGACGTGCTCTGGTTCACTAGGGGATAAGGAATATACGCTCCAAGGCGCAGTATTAGCGGTTGAGAAATTTTCTACATGGAGTGGCCTGAAGTGCGCACCCGAAAAATCTGAGGTCATACGGATACACGTGAAAGGCTACAAATCCAGAGGATCGATTAACATCGTGGTTGAGGGCCAATCAGTCCGAAAGGTACCCACGATGCGTGTCTTGGGTTTGTGGGTTCAGAGCGATGGGAGGGCAGTACAGACACTCAAGACCCTCAAATCCACAGCCCGCAACATAGCCCAAATGATACGTCCCGTGACGTTCCGAAAAGTGGGAATGCGAGAAGACGATACCCTAAGGCTCGTACAGGCCTTAGTGGTTAGTCTAATCACGTATGACTTACCGTACTAAATCCTGAACAGGGAGGAGGAAAAGCAAGCTCACACAATAATCCGAACCGCTTTCAAGGCTGCTCTGGGCCTGCCTAAATGTACTTCATTGGAGCGCATGTTAGCTTTGGGAGTGCACAATACTTTCGACGAACTGAGGCAGGCCACCCTGATGCGACAGAGGGAGCGCCTCAGCTTCACAAAAACTGGTAGGGCAATACTGGCCAGGCCAGCATACCCCATTTATCTCAAAGAGCAGGCCGTACCTCTCCCTCCTTCGATGAGATCCAAAATTACAGTAGCCCCAGTTCCAAAGAATATGCATACCGAGTACAACAAAGAAAGGAGCAAACAACGCGCACAAGACATTGAATCAGCGTGCTCTAGTAACCACAGGTACAACGCGTACTACACGGACGCAGCTGTGTATGCAGAGGCGACCGGGCAGCGCTACCAGAGGACGTACGCCCTGGCAGTCGTGAACGCGATCATCCAACAGCAAATTACCGCGTCGGCCACGGCGGGATCCCCCACCTCGGCTGAAATATTAGCAGTGGCGATCGCACTCGCTCACGCGGAGCGTTCGAAAAGGGACTCGGTCGTGGTCACGGACTCCCAGGAGACATGTCGCATGTTTCTCAAGGTGCACGTGACTGCGGCTAGCCTCGCGATAATCCCCAAATTCTTCAACCACCATCATCGCCTAGTCTGGTGCCCGAGCCAAGCTGGGGTACAGGGGAACGAAAAGGCTAACGCGTTAGCTCGAGGGTTCACTAACCGAGCGACAACGTCCTTTTCTAAACCCAACCACCCGCACTATCCCTCACAAAATTCCACCAATTTAAATGCCAAAGACATCCTTGCTTATCAGCGCGGAGTCCCCAGAAAATACACGCCGCCTCACCCACAACTTAGCGGGGAAGAGGTCGCCGATTGGCGTATGATACAGACCGGGGTATTCCCCCATTTAAAATTGCTAAACGCCATGTATCCCGCTCGTTATAGGGCCAAATGTCCTTGGTGCGGTGGCATACCTACCCTAATACACATATCCTGGGAGTGCACTAAGCACCCTCATAGGCCAAATACCAGTAACAAAATGGAGCAGTGTGATGCACAGCTCGCCCGCTCCGACCTCGCAGGACAAAAGTCCTTAATTAGCCAGGCCAGGCAGGCCCCAGAGGTCAGTGGGGCCCTGGACTGAGAGGCTCCGACCACCCCTCCTTCAAATCTTTTCCATTGCAATAAGGTGCCTATCTATCTACACCCATCAACATACCAAAAGATGGTAACAAGCTCGTGCTAAGCCCAGATGCCCGTCTTCGTCTTCTTTTGCGTCATGTCTCATAGGCGCCTGTTGTATCGCAGAGCAACCCCGGCGGCAAAACAGCCGTTCCGGTGCCGCTAGATACGTGTTGCAAGCAGATAGTTGTAGGGCTTGAGCCTGGCGACGTGGACGATATCATTGGTGGTTGGAGCGGAGGACGTTGAGGGGCTAACTGGAACGATTTCATAGGTGACATCAACGACTTGATGAACCACGTGATATGGGCCTTGGTAACAAGACAGGAGTTTCTCGTAAAGGCCTACTCCACGTGAAGGCGTCCAAAGGAGCACTTGGCCGCCCGAAGGTAAGTGCACTTCACTGTGACAGAGCTTGTAGCGCAGTTTCTGGTTTTCTTGCGACACCGATAGGCGAGCGCCTACAGGTCGTTGAGCGCGGTCAGCGTGAGCGATGATATCACGCGCATATACACTTGTCGAGGTCGTCATCGATAGTAGCAGTGTGTCGGCATCAAGCATGGTTTCAAGGCCACACAGGAGGTAGAACGGGGAATAACTGGCGGTGTTCAGGCGCGAAAGAATCATAGGCGAAGGTAATGTAAGGTTCAGGCCGGTCCCAATTGCGGTGATCGGCTGACGCGTATTTCGCCAGCTCATATATAAGCATCCGGCTCAATCGCTCGGTCAGGCCGTTGGGTTGGGGATGGTAGACGGTGCTGGATAGAGCAGACATGCATGATGCCATGAAGGACTTTGGACAAGAAAGCACGCCCTCGGTCTGTGAGAATTTGACGCGGAACTCCATGCATCAAGATGATATCATGTGGCAGGAAATCTGCCACATCCGCAGCACAGCTGGTTGGGATAGCACGCGTGATGGCGTATCTGGTCGTGCAGTCAACAGCGACAGCAACCCGCTTGTTCCCCGACACATACGCCGGACAAGGGCCCAGGAGGTCCACCCCGACATGACCGAATGACTACCGGGATTTCAAGTGCCTGCAGGTATCCAGTGGGAAGCGGGATGGCTGCTTGCGCCGTTGACACGGTTCACAATCCACGACGTAGCGTCGCACAGAACGTACAATACCAGACAAGAAGTGGCGATGAGCTCTCGTAAGTTCGAGACACGCCAAGATGTCCAGCGGTGGGCGCGCAGTGAAATTCCTTCAGAACTGTCGCACAGAGGTACTTTGGGGTGACAAAGATGGAATCGGGACCTTCTGGATGAACATTTTGCGGCTACAAATTGCCTTCTCAAAAGAACGACGAGGCGTAAGGGAGTGTTGTCGGGCGGGAATTCAAAATGATCGATGAGCACTTTGAGTGAGGCACCACCACGTTGCTCGCCGAGGATATGGAGAAGCTGTGACACGGAGAAAACACAAGTGGCATTCTCGATGTCAGGTACGTGAGAACTGTTGACGGGGTAACGCTACAGAGCGTCCGCGTCTTGGTGCAGGCGTCCGTACTCGTAAGTCACAGTGTATGAAAACTCTTGGAGCCTCAAAGCCCAACCACCAAGCCGGGCCGTGGGATCCCTGGAGGAGGAAATCCAGCAGATGCTCGATTACTAAGGAAAGAGCAGGTCGTTGGTTACTAAGGAAAAGGAACGGCCGTAAAACTAAGGACGGAACTTCGCAACCACCCAGACAACAGCAAGGCATTGCTGTTCCGTAATAGAATAGTTGCTCTCTGGCGGTGACATGAGGTGGCTGGCATAAGCGATAACGCGATCTTGGCCACGCTGACGCTAGGCTGGAACAGCGCAGACACCATGACCACTGGCATCCATACGCATTTTTGTTGGGGCATTATGGTCGAAGTGGGCGAGGCTAAGTGGTGAGGTAAAATGCCTGATCAGACGAGAGAAAGCTGCAAATTTTCGAGGTCCCAGTGAGAAGGGCACGCCTTACTTCAAAGGGTCCGTCAGAGGTTGAGCAATAGCTGCAAAATGGCGACAGAGCGGCGGTAGTAAAAAAAAGAGAAAATCGAGGCCGGGAATGAGGTCGCTTGGGCAAAGGGCAATAACGGTAAAAAGGACAGCAGTGTGACGGCCGCCGATGCTTAGGCGTGTCATACACACATCGATGACAGGAACAGCATGGCCATTGGCAATGCGAACGATGCCTGTGCTTGCAGTAGTCAGGAGCCTTGTAATACCTCGATGGAAGGCAACGTTCATAATGGAGAGATGTGCACCTGTGTCAAACAGTGCAGATACAGTAGTACCTTAAACGTCAAACTTCAAGAAGGTTCTGCTTAGTGGACGAAGTAAGCAGGGGATTTGGGGGCAAGGTCGATATCCCAGCTTCACCTCCAAGAGCTGCAGTACCTAGTTTTCCGCCCATGCGTGGAAGTTCATGAACGGGGCTAGGGCATGAACAGGGCTAGGGCGTATGACACTGACGACTTCGGGGATACGGGGATTGCCCGAGCGAAGATTCGGAGCAGGCATCTCAGCAGCAGTACGATCGTGGCGAGAAGCCCATGGAGCGGTAAGTGCAGAGTTCTGGAAGCAGGCACTGTTGTTGTTGGAGAAAAAATTGGCCATCGGTTGCGGCAATGGCGAGCGTTCTGGCCAATGCGGCAGCAATGGAAACAGATGGTCTTGTCGTCAGAGGTGCGCCATTCAGACGGGTACGACGACGACCATGATAGAAGCACTGCATTCTGGCTTCATGTGTCGACCAGCACATGGAGTTGAAACCCATGTTTTCATATTCTTGTCGGACAACGGCCTGGATCACAGCCGTGGCTGGTGATGGATCGGTGGAAGTCGGAGACTAGGATGACGAATAGGCGGCCTCGACACTGCGGCAAACAACGCGAGTTAAGTGTTCACGTGAGACTAGATAAGTCGACGTAGGAGCGATATTGAGCAGGCACACGATGTGGGGCGTGATACGATGGTTCGTAGCTTGTTCGATGCGGCCACATCCTTTGATAACGGTGTCAACAGTTGAAAGGTCGCCATAAACAAGAAAACTGAAGGCGTAGTCTGCGATACCCTTTAGTATGTGGGCCATCTACGTATACAGACATCTTGTCGTTAGCTTTGCGGGAAAGATTCAAGATGTCTTGTACATCTGAGAAGTAGGGCTCTATGAGGCTCTGAGCATGCGTAACAATGCCTTTTTGATGTTACCGTGCGCCCGATGGGGTAGCCGAACAGTTCTCGAAGTTTTTCTTTGAAAATGTCCTAGCTTGTTCATTTGTCTTCGTGGGTTTGGTACCACACACAAGTGGTGCCGATCAGGTAAAAAAATTTCTGGCTCTCCCGTAATCGAGAGTAGATGTCAGTTTGAAATGGCAACCGGGAAAGCAGCTTGGTTGGATACGATACTAGCCAAAATCTTGAATTGGTGTAGTGCATGGTAGCAACGGCACGCATCGCCACATCACACCGCACTACATAGCACCACGCCATACTGTGCAGTAGTCCATATGGACGCTTCGGCTAAAGAAGAAAACAGGCTGAAGGCGGCACGACCGGCAGCGAAAGACGCCAGGGTGACAGAGCGCGCTGCCCAGATAGAAGAAGAAAAGCGCCTGAAGGCGGTACCACGCTGCGTGGCGCCATCTTTCGAGCCGATGCAAAACCCGCGCTGCAGAACTCACGGACGCTGGCGTTCAAATACGCACAGGCAACCCTGTCTCAGCGCCAAAAGATAACAATAAATTGTACGGTACCCTCTATTTGCCTTTTTGACGTCGTTATTGGAAATGACAAACAGAACATCAGCGTACCAGAAGTTATAATTTTAGTGGTATTGTGAACAAACAATAGGAAGAATTCGGACGCAATATATTTGCAACTAGTTTGAGCGGTAGGTAGCGTATGGAATGCGGTCCTGTACAAAAGTTTGGAGGCCACAGATCTTATTTTCTTAAGTTTCGACTTGTTGCCCCGATGATCTCGTTTTCTACTCGCAAGTTGCCCTGACGTTCTCATTCGAGTGCCCTGATAACAGCTGTGGCTTTCGGCTCAAGGTCACCTGAATGTCGCCGACATTCGGAGCTAAAAGCATTTCATGCTTAAAAACGATGTCAGCGCGCATGATCACTGGAACCCGCCTATCATTAGTGCTGACGCGTTCGTAGAGGTTGATCCACTCTCCGACATCAGTGCCCTCCAAGCCGCAACCCAAGACCAGGGTTGCGAGCGTGGGCAAGCATCACGACCGGAGCAGTCTGACGAGTCAAAACCGACGCTGATGGGGTCTCATCTCCGAGATGCATGGTGGTGAGCTTCGTGCAGCGACCGCTAAGGAGCTCCGTGGCGAGGACGAGGATCGCATATCTCCACCAACATGTTGCGCGTGGAAATAGAGACAAAATATAATATTTACACTGTATTTACAAGAGCAGCGCCACCAGAGGCCAACATGGTAACCAGCTCGTGCGAAGCCAAGATGACCGTCTGCGTCTTCCTTTGCGCCATGTCTCATAAGCGCCTGTTGTATCGCAATATGATCGCAATATGAATCGGTGCACTATGATGCCAGACATTGAGAGTGAAGTTAGTGGCGTCGATTGTTTATTAGACAATTTAGATGCAACGAAAGTCATTGAACCTGATAGAATAACTCCACCAGTCCTTAAAAAAAAGTGTGAGAGCAACATTACTCTCTACTTAAGGATTTATCATCATCATGATCAGCCTGTTTTATCTCCACTACAGGACGAAGGCCTCTCCCTGCGATCTCAAATTACCCCTGTCTAGCGCCAACAGATTCCAAATAGCACTCGCAAATTTCCCAATTTCATCGCACCACCTAGTCTTCTGCCGTCCTCTAGTGCGCTTTCCTTCTCTTGGCACCCACTCTAACCCTAATGGCCGAACAGTTATCTGACGTGCGCATTACATGATCTGCCCAGCACCATTTTCCCCTCTAAATGCCAATTAGAATACCCGCTACACGCGTTTGCTTTCTGATGCAAACCACTATGTTTCTGTCTCTTACCGTTATGCCTAGCATTCTTCGTTCCATGGGTCATTTCGCGGTCCTTAACTTGTTTTCAAGCTCCTTTGTCAGTCTCCAAGTCTCTGCACCATATGTCAGTACCGCTAAAACGCACTGATAGTACACCTTCCTTTTCAATGATAATGGCAAGCTGCCAACCAGGAGCTGACAATGTCTGCCGTATGCGATCGAACCCATCTTTATTTTTCTATTAATTTATTTTATTTTTATTTATTTATACAAATGCCTGCAGCACCACGAGGGCATTATTGCAGGGGGGGGGACAAATTGAAGAAAAATGAACATGTGACAAACACTTGAAACAGCTAAGCACAGGTGGCAAAATTAACAAAATACTTAACATCGATGAGTCATCTCGACGGCAAAACGGCCTTCAGTGAAATGCGGTACAAAATTGCAAGACAGAAATGGAAAGGGTACACTATCGCATGAAGTGCAATGCCAGCCAAATAATATAAAGAAAACGGAATGATATACTACGACAGACTGCGTGACAATAAAGACAGAAACTCTGAACACGTTTTACATTCACTAATGCTCCTGGGAAGCCTATTCCAGTGTGCGGAAGCATGCGGAAAAAATGAATTACGGTAGACATCAGTACGACAGCGCATTTCAAGAACTTTCAGCTCGTGATCACATCGTTTAGAGATGAGGTGGGGAGGGAAAATGCACAGGTTCTTATTTATTCCTGTGAGATCAGAGTAGATTCGGAAAAATTTTCTACTTTTGCAGTTAATCGGCGGTGTGCTAGTGTTTTCCAACCAAGGTCTTCTTTAACTAATGTAGAATGTACAGATTAACTAGCTATTTCACAAAGTTCAGTATTTTGTCCTCTAATCAATTTGGCTTTCGTTCTGGTTATTCAACGGAATTAGCGCCCATTACTTTAACTGATCATCTTAAAACAGCCATTGACACAGGCAAATTGGCTGCTACCTTGTTTATTGATTTTTCTAAAGCATTCGATTCATTAAATCATGACATACTTTTTGCTAAACTAAACGCTGTTGGCGTGTGTGGTCCAGCACTTTCCCTAATTCGCAGTTATTTACATGATCGAAAACATATCGTCTCTATTTCTGATACACATTCGCGTGCCAAACTAACTAACATAGGGGTTCCACAAGGCTCAATACTGGGACCAATTTTATTCCTCGTGTACATCAATGACCTTCCAGAATACATTACACATTCCAGTTGTATTTTATACGCTGACGACACAACAATTTATTCTTCAAACACTTCCTTGGAATCTCTAATATCTTACCTAATGCCGACGTGGCTAAAATCGTTACTTGGTGCCGAGATAATATGCTCAATATTAATGCTACTAAATCGAAATTTGTAATTTTTTCATCCCCGCAAAAAAGTGTACAGGAGAAGCCATGCATTAACATTGGTCCGACTTCGCTTCAGGCTGTTGACCATGCAACATTTCTTGAAGTTGAACTCGACAATCATTTGAAATTTACAACTCACATATCCTTATTAGCCCGTAAAGCAGCATATGGTATCAGAATACTAATCAAAGTCCGCCCCTATTTTCCTATATGTATATTAATTTCACTCTACTACGTATTTATTCACAGCCACATCTCTTACTGCATTTCTTCTTGAGGTAATACTTCCGCAACTCACTTGGCACCCCTGCAACACACACAAAACCAAGCTTTGAGAATAATCAGTTACAGCCATTTTTCATGTAGTGCTCTGCCATTACTCCGCACATATAATATTTTGTCCGTAGTGGATTTAAATAAATGTTGTCTTAGTGTCCTGACGTATAAATTTTGTCGAGGTGAATTACCACTCGATTTTCACACCCATAATAACTACCTCCTACCGAAACCAAGGACTAACTACGGCAAACTTACTGCGAACATTTTGGCAACATCAATATGGAATTCACTACCACCCTCCATTAAATCAACTCCTTCCATTCTTTTATTTAGGAGGAAAATTCGTCAGCACTTCTTGGGAAAGTGATTGTGTTGCATATTTTTTTACGCTTCTGTATGTTGAATAATACTCCTTGGATCTGCTTTTCGTGTTTATACTTTATTTTTATTACTATGACTCGACTTTGTTTGTTAATACTTTCTGTTCCTAGGATTGCTACTGCTGTTGTTAACCGCATTAAGTATACTTTTCCTATGTATTTATTGTTTGAGGTCCCTCCCCAGTCTTTCACTATGGGACCTCCTAGAGTTACTTTTTCTGTAAACATTTCAAACTCATCAATAAACTGAAACTGAAACTGAATACTGCTACGGAAGTTATAATTACAAGAAACAAATCCTGCAGTGCGGTTTTGGACGCGTTCAAGCTTTTCTATAAGTTTTGAACTTTGAGGGTCCCATACCTGGCAAGCGTATTCGAGTACCGGACGAACATTTGTTATGTAAAGCAGTTCTTTTACTTTCTGGGGGGCGTTATAAAAATTACGTCTAACAAGGTTTAGCATAGGAGATTATTTTAAGGTTAAATATTCAATATGTCTGTTCCATGTTAAATTTTCTGAAAGTAGACCCCGAGGTATTTGCAGCGTTGGATCTTTTCAAGAAGTAGTCCATCGAATTTATACACTGATCTCACAGGAAAGCGTTTACGGGTGAATGACACAAGTTGGCATTTAGCACTGTTCAAAGACATGCCCCACTTAATGCACCAAGCATCAATTTTGTTTAGATCATTCTGCAAACTACTAACATCACAATCATTTTCTACATTCTTGTATATGGCACAATCATCGGCATATAACCTCACTTTGCATTCTAGATTGTGGACAATGTCATCTATAAAGACTAAAAATAACAAAGGCCCCAAAACAGACCCTTGGGGCACGCCAGAGGTTACGGTGACAGGTGTTGATTTAGTGCCGTTTATTAAAACATGCTGTGTTCTTCCAGACAGGTAATTTCCAATCCAATGTAATATTGCAGGGTGTATACCGAGACAAGATAATTCATGTAAAAGCAATGCATGAGAAACGGCGTCAAAAGCTTTCCAGAAATCCAAAAATATGCAGTCTAACTGAAATCCAAGGTCAAAAGAGTAAAAGAAATCATGGGAGAACTCTACCAGTTGAGTCGTACATGACAAGCTAGGCCTGAATCCATGTTGAAAATTCGGAAAGAAATTATTGCTTTGAAGATGTTTCATCACAGCACTGTATATAATGTGTTCTATTGTTTTGCAACATACACATGTTAGAGAAATAGGCCTGTAGTTTTCTAGTAAATTTTTGGGACCGTTTTTATGAACGGGATCGACGTGGGCTACCTTCCACTCTGCAGGTAATGAAATGGTATTTAATGATTTATTAAACAGAGCTACTAAAAAATGCTCAATTTCTTGAGAGCAGGATTTCAATACCTGCGACGGAATACCATCAGGACCGCCAGCCGATTTGTTGTTCAGATTGGAAATAAGCTTCAGAACACCGTTATATGTGTCAGTAACCATAGGCATATTCTCGTAGACTATTTCTTGTATTTCAGGCAGTTCACCAGTGTACGTCTCAGAAAAAACACTTTTAAAATAGGAATTCAGACAGCAAGCCTTCTCATAATCATCACGCACTGTTTTCTCTCCAACTGACATAATAGGGACAGTGGTGCCTACTTTACTATTTATTTTAACAAATTTCCAAAATTCTTTAGGATTATCCCTCAACTTTGCATCAAGCGATGAGATGTAAGTTTGTTTATTTACCTTTATTTCTTGCTTAATTTTGTAGTTCACTTGACGCATTTCATGGAAAACAGACTGATTGCGAGTCTTCAAATACGAAGCACACAGGCGGCGTTCTTTGTTAATTAGCGAGCGAATATTCTTATCTACCCAAGGTTTATCTTTTGTTTGGAAGGTATGTATTTTTCAATTAAAGCCTTTAATTTATCTCTAAAAATAATCCAAGCTTCATCTATGTCCACTGACTGGCTGACCTCATAAAAAATAGGGAAGAAATTTGAAAGCTCTTTTCATGATCACGGTTCCCTGTGACTAATTCACCCAGGTAAACGTACTCCTTTACAGACTCTAGAGGCTGACTGGTGATCCTGAACTCTTGTTGTCTTGCCGGGTTATTTATCATTATCTTTGTCTTCTGATTATTATTGTTCAACCCTACTGTTACACTGTCTGTGTTAAGGTTTTCAATCATTTGTTGCAACTTGTCTGCACTGTTGCTCAACAGAACAATATCATCGGCAAACCTAAGGTTGCTGAGGCATTAGCCGTCGATCCTTACTTCTAAGCCTTCCCAGCTTAATAGCTTGAATACTTCTTCCAAGCACGCAGTGACTAGCATTGGAGAGATTGTGTCTCCTTGTCTGACCCCTCTCTTTATAGGTATCTTCTTACTTTTGTTGTATAAAATTAATGCAGCTGTGGAATCTGTGCATTAATTTTCCAGAACATTTACATAGGCGGTCTGTACTCCTTGATTATGTAATGCCCGTATACTGCTGGTATTTCTACTGAATCAAATGCTTTTTCGTAATCTATGAAAGCCATATAGGGAGGCTGTTTGTACTCTGCGGATTTCTTGATTACCGGATTATTGACATGGATGTGACCCATCGTAGGTTATTCCTTCCTGAAACCTGCCTGTTCTCTTGGTTGACTAAAGTCTAGTGTTGCCCTTATTCTATTGGAGATTAGCTTGGTGAATATTTCATATAATACTGGGAGTAAGTTAATAGGCCTATTATTTTTCAGTTCTTTATAGTCTCCCTTTTTGTGGATTAGTATAATGTTTGCATTCTTTCAGTTTTCTGGGACTGTGGCAGTTGGTAGACACTTCGTGCAGAGAGCCGCCAATTTTCCAAGTATTGTTTGTCCTCCATCTTTGAATAAATCGATGCTATTCCATCTCCTGCCGCTCTTCCCCGTTTGATGTCTTGCAAGGCCCATCTGACCTCATCGCTAGCTATACGCCTCATGCACCGCCTATAGAGGCGTCACTGATAGCCACCTAGCGGGTGCTTCCAACAATACGCGCGGAAGCAGTAGCAGACGACAACCCTTTGCAGCAAGGATGGCTGAAGTTTGCGGCTGCGATTTCTCCTTTGTTCGGGCACCAGACTGCGTCTTCTACCTAGACAGCTGTAGGGAAGAAGCTGACATCTGAGGGAGCGGGTATTAGCGCGATGTTACCGGTGTTTGGGGCAACATGGTCCACATACGTGCCAGGTGCGTCCCGCAGACAAACGCCATGAACCCCGTTTACGTGAAGTGGTGCTCATGTTAACTGGTCGATAAATTTTGTTGAGTAATGCGATGTCTTGATCGTTCTTTTTAGATTATACCCTTGCCGTAATGCTGCTTCTATACCTCAATAATAAGCACCCGTCGTTAGTGCAGACTTATATAAAACAAATCCGCACGGTGCCATGTCTGCATACGCCGTTGTGATTTTTCTGCCGCTGAATACATATCACATCGCTGAATCAGTCAAAGTCGCCTCAAGAACAGTAATTGCGAATTTATTTATGGAAAAGCGTACACTAGTCAACGACGTCACCAAACGCACGGGTAAATAAAAGCGCGTGTTAGAGATGTACCGCCGATGCAATTCTGCTGCATACGCCGATGAACTGCGGTTCCCGCTGCAGTTCTTGCAATTTTAAATTCCCCAAAGGAGCTGGTTGGAAACGTACAAAGGTAAAGTCTGGCTAAGTTTTCAGTACTGTTTTATGTTACTAGAAAGAGGTTCCACATGATATATTTAAAAGCAGGGCAGCGCCAGCCAAAGTAGATGAGCGCTGGCGGCAAGGCCGGGTTTAGTCATCTGCGGCGTGAGCATAATAAGAAAGAATTCAGTTGAGTACGAAATTCACATGAAAGAAGGGGCTACGTTGTGAAATAAACAATTCACTCAGCGTGTTAAGTCTGCTCAGACAGCATCGGAGGTGTGATGACTTCCCAAACGTAACGCGAACTTCTCACCGAAAAATGCAAAAAAATACCATATGCAGCAACTATTAGCAATTCTCGCTCCCTGAAATACCCATTTTCTAAACACATTTCCCAAAAAACCACAATATCTAAGATGCCTTCGGGTGAAAAGAATAGGGCTCTTAAAGAAGCACTTGCTTGGTATCATTCCGATAAGGCACAGCGTGAGTTATACCCTTTACAAACGAGGCAGGGTGAAAACCTCGCAGCTCAAAAGAATCAACAAGAGTTACGCATGAAGCAACTAGCAACAGTTAAACATGTGCGAAGCCACGCATAAAATAGATGTTAAAACATGAAGTGCGCGACAGTTGGTGCGAGGATATACCGGGCCACATAAAACCAACAATTTCAGTTCTTGCAAACTTCTGTAGCAACACAATGCGCTCGTGCACTCCGGCTGCCTAGCTAGCGCAACGCGGTAAAAAAGCACAAAACAGCATAAGCGGCAAACAGCATTCCGAACTTTCGCGAAATGCCTTTTAACCGCATGCATCACTGCAGACGAACTTCGTCGCTTACGTGTCTAACTATGATCGAGTGCAAAAAAACACCGACGCGACAAAGGAAAGGATGAGAACAAGAAATTTCCCGCCGAATCGATCATTCATTGCTACCGTTGCTCCCGCTGATGAGGCTTTACGGGGAATGATCAGAACCGTATCGCCGGCACGTTTTCGCCGGCATTTGAGCCCCCCACCCGGCAACAATTCAGCTCCGACATTCCTTGAAGCTTTAGCCACCCCACACATGCGAAGGGCGTTGCCCATTTTGCTCTGAAAACGTGAATAAGACAGAGAAGCACTGTCAACGACACAGCAAACTACGGCGCGCGGCTGGCTCCTCTCCCGTGTGTTCTGCGCAAGGCCGCCACCAATGGCGCGTCCATCGGCGCGCACTACGCTTATAGGAGGAGTTTCTGTATCCTGTTCATTACTATTTCTAATGAAGTTATCCTGACTCCTCTGGATACTGTACAGGTCAGGTAAAGACTATCTATCAACTTTTCCATGAGACAGGGCTCATTTCCTAAGACTGGAAAATGGCAAGCGTGACACCCGTTTTCTAATCCGTCCATAGCAAACAGAGAAAACTCTAGGCTAGTCTCACTAAGGTCGATATTCAGCAAAATGTTTGAGAACACTTCGAGCAGTAATTTGCACTCCTAGATTTAAAAATGTAGATTTTATAAATTTAAATTTGCTTTCCTTGTTGGAATAAGTACAAACAAAACGTTCAAAATTATATATGACACTACCTAGTCGGAAAACCCCTCTCTGTCGTCCTGAAATATGCTAAATCTTCAGCAATAAATGTGACGTCCGGCGTTTCCCATAAAAGCGTACTGCCACACTTATTGTTTTTGTCCTAACAGACAACTTTGTCGAAAACGTTATATCACCCACAGGACTGTTTGCTGACAACTGTGTGATATACCGACAAATACAATGCGAACAGGTTTAGAAAAATTAGGGAAAGGGTGTGAAAAAAATGGAACATGAATTTCAATATTAAGACGCGCAGTTGCGTTAGTTTTTCCTGAGTGCTATCCAAATTACAGCAGCAATATAACATCAATGGCGCGCTTATTGGCAAACAGTCCGAATACAAGTACCTATAAGTCTACTTCACCAAATCATTTACACAATAAACAGATTGACACTCTCATCGAAAAAGCCGGTAGGATACGAAATTTTATTAGAAGAAATTTTAAACAGGCGAAGCGCGTAGTTGAGGAAACTATACTTTTTACATGTCAAGACAATACTTGATTATGCCTGTGCAATATGCGATTATCTCACTAATAAACTGGAAAAACTACAGAACCGATCAATGTATTTGTAATAATTGCACCCTGTGCACTAGCGTTTGAGAAATGAAGCCCACTTAAGGATGGGATCTGCTACGTGTCCTTGGGCAGAAGCAACGCTCAAACTAATACACCGTGTATATCACAGTCAAACAGGTATCGGTCACTGCAACTTATCTGCTGGAACCAGATCACGTTACCACTCGCTGCGATAACAACAAAACATTTCAGCCTATGGCGGCAGAACGAACACTTGTTAGTATTCTTCTACCCCTAATCAATAAGAGAATGAAACAGTTTGTCTAATAATTTGTTAAATGTATCTCATAACAAATTATTCTTTTCTATGATGTGATACCACTCCTAAATAACAACTGTGGGGGCTAAATTTCTTGAAAAATGTTTGCTCGCACCTTATTTATATTTCTTAATATCATTGCAGTGTTTGTTATGCGTAGGGAAATGTGCTTGCGAAATGTTTTTTTGTTAGTGGTTAGGTGTTTTGTTCCCGCCTTTATGACGATGTAGCTAGGCTGTAAATATATAATTTCCATTTGTTTGTTTGTTTATTTATTTGTTTGTTTGTTTGTTTGTTTGTTTGTTTGTTTATTTATTTATTTATTTATTTATTTATTTATTTATTTATTTATTTATTTATTTACTTGTAGAGTGCAACTCAGAGTAATCTGCTTCAAAACACCGTCAGTTGTCGACTGTGCTCCTGAACAACACGTTGCAATGTAGTGAATGCAGTTCAAACCATGGTTCAGGCTATTCAAAGAGGTATGACGTAATGCTGACGCATTTCTCTCAGATTTACCCGCATCGCCATTGACTTTTTCCCAGGGAATCCTCCTCTGACTTCTCAACTCGGCTCACTGCTGAAGACATTCTGCAGCAATGCATACCTTCTAGGCAAAAAAAGAAAAGAAAATGTATACTGATCCATAACCGTACTCAGCGCGACCTGGAAGAGCACTTCTTTAAAAAGAAAGAGCCATCAAGGTTCTTTACGATCATACGAGAGTGCTACTATGGGTTAGTCGCACCCGTTTCGGTACAAAGATCGCATGGCGTCACATTCATTTAAAAGAAGAACTTGATGCCACAGGAAGGTTCATTTCGTAAGCCCAAGGAATTGTGCGGCCAATGGGCGCATCTTGGCCTTTTGTGCCTTCCCGACAGCCGTCCTCGGCACCTTGGGGTCGTAGATGAAGTACCGTGGAATCTTGAAATGGGTGAGCTGCGAAGCACAAGAATAACACCTAAATAAAGTAACGTAAATAAGAAACGCGGTCTGCAAAAGACACGTTATTATAAATGAATAACAAAAACAGAGAAAACAGGCAAAGGGAATAGTGTTGTTTACATTGCTCACACACGGACACGTTAAGAAACCTTGCGGCATTATGGTGTCGTATATTGAAGAAGTATAGAGCGAGAAAGCAAAGCAACCTATGACGCATAACCTGTACTTTTATATTTCTTTTCTTTTCTTTTCTTCCTGTTTCTTTTTCTTTCTTTCTTTTTTTTTTTTGCTGCAGTCACATAGGGCAAGCAGGCAAATTTTTTTAATATAAGACGCAAGATAACAAGAATAGGAAAGCGTAACAAAACTGTTGACATATATTTTTAGGAGTGCGCGAATAATTGTTTTTCGCATCGTGTCGAGTACGTATCGAACAGTGCCAGAACCGAAGCGAATTGAATCGCATATCTAATACATTTTAATAGTTTGCAAATAATATACAGCCTTCTCACCAGCAATATCAAACAATTGTCACGTCGTGGTTTGGACGGCACTAGAAAGTTTGTAGTTATGCTGGACGTCAAAAATTGTGCACTATTTTAAACGCACAAAAGGATCCTTAAGTATAACAAAAAAGTTTGTTCGCCAACTCAGCGCTCTTCTGAACGTACGTGGTCATGCGTTATCACATTAAGGTCACAAACAAAGTCTTGCCGCCCGAATAACCTTCGTGTATGCCTTGTACCCAAACAATAAATGTTGTTCATCTACGGCGATGGCAGAGCGAACGAATAAAATAAGCCCTTTCTCTATTTCGTACAGTCAAAGCAGATGGAGTCCCTATTGGATCAAATATGTCGCTCTGAAATACCTCCATATTTAATACGACAAGGGGACACATGTGCTGCATCTATACATAGCATCCAGACAATACCCGCTGCCTAACATCACGTCACGTCACGTCACGTCTAAAGAAAACTTCATTTTTCATTCATCGTGATTTTACTGGTAAAGGGCTGCATCCTGAGCGACAACCTGATCTGGTACGGTATCTCCGCCGCGCAGGGTGTAAGAGTTATCGTATTTGTGCTTCAACTTCATGCTTCATCGTGCACAATCGTCGACGTGAAATATTCGATAACTATACGAAAAATATTAGGGAGAGCACTTGGTATATTAGGAAACCAAATAGGAGAGTTTTCGATTCGTTATTCGAAAGTATCGAATATTTTCCCACCGCTATGTAATTAGGAAGAACCGATCAGAAGTATGAAAAAATCTGAGAACACCTAAAAACTTTAAATGGGTTGTAATTAACAAAGCATCAATATCCGATTGAACACCGCTGATCGGCCCTTCAAGTTATGAACTCCTCGCTGGCAAGTGAGCGCGTTGAAACGCTCGGCCAACGCCTCCCAAATAGCACAAATGCCGGTGCGCTTCGATCCGCGACGTCATGCTACCTTGCCCGACTGCCATAGAATCTAATGGAAGGCTCCCGAGTAAGCCGTGGTGATTTTGACGCCACCACTTTCAACACGCCGCGCTTCGCCAAATGAAAATTTAGGTATAAGAACCATGATTTCATGCTACTTAGGCCTGGCCTGCTAAGTAAGAGGCGCTGGTTTAGCCGAGTGGTTAAGCTGCTCGGCTTCTGAGCGTGGAGTCATACGTTCGAAACTGGGTTACCCCAACGTTTCTCCTTTCGCATTTGTTCTGTTTTTTATACAATAATTTAAATATATCGATTACCGAGGCGAAGTGCGAACGACCGCAGGAGCTTGCGCAGACAGGGAACGCGCGGAAATAAAGGCTTGCGAAGCGAGGGCGACATGGCGTCGCGGTGATGCCCACTCCTCTCACGCGGCAGTGTAGCAGTAGGTGTTCCCTCCCGCTCGCTCTGCTCCGCCAAGGTGTGCGCGTGACGTGGCATCGCAGCCAATGTGAATTTAGTTGCCGTTTTGCTGTTACAGACGCCGGCTTCTGAGCAGTCACTTTTGTTGGTAAAGCTTCTTGTTTTACGGCAAGCGCAATCTGGGCACCAAGTAACAATATAAACTCGAGAATAATAAATGGAATCACATGTGCCGATGTAATACATAACACAAATGCGTACGGTAGCAACTTTGTGCACACAACTGTGAGTTTAGAAATGTACAAAAAAGGCATGCCTGAAATAGACTCCATGCCGTACGCCGAGTGAGAGAGAATTTTAAAATTGCGCCATACTTGAAGTGGTAGAAAAGTTGCAAACTGGGATCAGGTGCCTCGGAACAGCTGGCTTTTATACCACAGTGTACTCCTCAATCAATCCGTCCCCTTCTTCATTTATCATACCTGAAATGTTACTCCTATCTAAGAAAAAACAGCACGAGGCTATCATCCATAGATATGTGAACGCTGACTTATGACATGAAAATATCACATAAATATTTCTTGTTTGTTTAACGCTAAGCAATTATTCGGCAAAAAAGCATATCTCAAGTAGAACTTTGTTCATTGCTTGCGTGACAACATGAAGTAAACCGAAGTGTGAGCAGCACCTTGGAATATTTTTTTTGGCAATGTTATTTACCTTTCCTTCGCAGTGATGTCTCAACTCTTCATCTGTCACTTCTGCATTCACCTTGAGTACTATCCACGCGCAGAGTTCCTCCCCCATCCGCTCGTCTGGTACACCAATCACCTGTGATCGAATTGAGTATAATCTCACTGAAAGGCAGTGTTCTAATGTGCTATAATGTTCTGATGTTTTAAGGTAATTCGGGAAAATACTACTTAATCTGCGCTATATAGATGTATACTTCTAACGACTTACTGCCTGCGTAGCAAATATTCGTGTTGGTATCTCTTTAGTAATCTTCCTACAACAGAAGAAATCAAGAGTATCGGCACATAATCTCATCTGAACCCCAGCCACGGAAGCAAAATTGTGGCTTTCGGCTACCAAGTTTAACAACTGGTCTTCGTATTTTGAAAACAAAGATTTGTGTTGGTCTGAGATCTTTTCTTTTTCTTTTTCTAGCTCTCGCGTAACTAGTGGGCACTACGCGGCAACACAACAGAAAATTGGGGGAAGTCGCAGCGAGTACCTAATTAAAACTACTGGTTCTATTGTAAAATAAATTTTCGAGAAGTCACCCAGTTTTGCTTTGTCCAATGTTCGCATCGCGCCTTTGATAATATGAGGAGCATCCCTGCGGAAGTTACCAATTATGCGGTATGCATATATGTATGTTCGTGTCTAACCTCTTTGACGCTGATCTTCAATGAAAAAAGTCAATAATTTTTTTCTTTTTTACGGAGCAGAATCGAACCTGAGTCACACGGTTCCCTGAAGTACACGAGCACAATGCTTTAGCTCATTACCGCGAATGCACGCGGATAGCGAGAGAACGATTCTTAGCGTTCGCACGCACCAGTGCGCCCCGCATCTCTGAACCTACGAGCAAACTTCGCATAGGCGCCGTTAGAAGATGCAGCATGTCGAGCGTGTCCAGAGGGGTGCCCAGCTGCAGTACATGCATCATACCTGAGGCATTTTGACGCCGGCTACACGCTGTGTCGCTCGATTGCTTTATAGCTAATCGTGAAAGCATCGATCTTCGTCCTCACAGAGAGATTCTGCAGTAATTTTGTCCCTAATCAATTCTATATTTATGAACATTTGAATGTACCCCAAACGATTACGCTTAAGCCGGTTTTGTGAGGTTCATATCATAAACGAACACTTCTAAATTCTCTTTTATTCCTCACGAACATGCGTCTTCGATTAGAATAACCATTTCGCGATGAATGGTCCGTCGTGCCGACGTGACAGCTACTATGTTTATTTCTTGTCAATAAAAAAAAAAGAACGAGATAATACTTCAGTTCAAAGTATTCCCGCTATTAACAATGAACTAAATGATATTCTCGATGAGAGCACCCTTTCCGGTAATGTATTTAAGCCCGAAGAATATTGAAATATCTTAATGAAGAATTAAGCAATATACCAGACTCTCGTGGACGGCGGGATGGGTGTTGAGCACTTCTTCTACCTCGGCCGGAAAGATATTTTCTCCACCTCGGATTACGATGTCCTTGATTCGGCTGACGATACTCACGTAGCCGTCTTCGTCCATTACACCTACGTCACTGTGAATAAGTTCGCAATAATGGCAAGGCATCGCAATGATGGCATTTTATAATAGTTTCTGCAAAGGCACATGTAGTAGATTTAGTCGCTCTAGTGTTACATCACCAGACTCACTCACTATTCGTGTTACAAGTACCAGAATTTGCTTGACTGTGTGAAGGTTTGCTGAATCAATGTGAAGATATTTCGAAGCTGCTGGAAGCGTAAATCAATAAGGATGAAAATCGAGTCAATATGCATCGCCTTGAGCGCATCTCGGTGTCTCTAATTATTGCTCATTCATATATTGAAAATGCTAATTCAAACACTCCGCCTGTTATTCTAACGTATGTGCCTCTGGGCGCTCAGACATCAAACCAACTCACGTCGTCCTCACCTCATATATTATGTTTCTGTATCAACAAAGTTAGGAATAGTGATGGGAGGAGGGAACGCTACTATGCCACTCATTGATTATTTTTTTGTTTCAATGCTATACAGACCCAAAATATTTACATAAATTAATAGGGTATTTTTTCATTTTGTTCTCTTTTGTTTTCAGCAATCGGTCCTTGTATTCTAAGCCCACCGTTACACAAACGAACACATACATTAGCCTCGTTGCAACAGTTGGACCTGTCTACGTACCAACCTGTATTTTTTCTGAAGTACTTGGGAAATATCTTGCCGCTATTAAATGTCCTCGACCACTAAAACGAAAGACGTTTGCTCTAGAATTCGGAAAAACTGCTCGTCTCGTATACTTCATCGAATTACTGTGTCCACTGCAAGTTCAAATTCCGGAAACGTATTCTTCAGCAAACAGTTGCCTGTGGTTTGGCATCTCCTAATTGCTTTTATTTTTCTTCAAATATCTGGCGAAATAACGTGGACTCTATTTGTAGAAGCACGCAGAAGTTATTTTTGTATGACTTGCACAAGAACAATGACCAGTGTGTATTTTCATGTCTGAAGATACCGAATTTGGGCTTATTGTTAAGGAAACAATTGTCCTGAAGTGCATCTTGGCATAACAGGTTTGACTTGCCTAAAATGCTCACCGAGAGCTGCATATATATGCCACGGACCCTCTTCTATCATGAGCTCATTGCAAGTTAAAGAATTCCACGTGCTCAAATCAATCCGGAGCCATCCATTACGTCGTTCTTTATATTCTGTTTCAGAACGTTAAATCCCTGATTTATACCCGGGCAGTTCATACTAAAAAAAACTTGCAGATGCTCAATAAAAATGACCTGTTCGTAGGGAGCCTACGAATCTCGGATGAGTAAAAGCAATTTATTGTTATCTCATCATGTTTGCATCTCATGAAAAGTGCAGTGTTCATGTGTCAGACTTACGCCCTCTAAGGAACACAGTACTGCGTCAGCTGCATCTGTTGATGTGTCACTTACGACCTTCTTAGTTAACTTAATGTAAAGTTGTACAGTGTACTCCACGTTTGTATAGATGCGTGTATCCTGAACGAAAATACGCCTTTTCTTACCAAACGACCCCATGGAAAGTCTATAACTCACGTTGCTTAGAAATAATGCAGATAATAAATTTCATATTCAAAGTACTTCTTCTCGAATTTTCCTATTCAGAGTGACTCATAAATCTCCTTACTGACACGTTTTCTCAAATGACAAAGCATTTTTTGATCAATAAAACCACCATAAACATTACAGTAGGCGCTGCTTTTCTCGGTTTAAAACTTAAAGCCCTAAGCCATGGCTGACTCAATGTGACAACTTGTTTTTTTTTGTCTGCGTGCTTACAGAATATTCCCGGCATTACTATACACGAATCGTTGAGGCAGAATGTATAAGTATTTACCTTTGTGTCTATCTACACATGCCGTCATGAAGGCATTATTTAGTGCCCGCAGATGAATAATTATAAATGCAAAACTACCATTTTTGCTAATTTTCCAACTTTCTGGCATGTTGCCTTCACGAGACGGACACTTCTTTTTTTTTTTTTTGCGGCAGACAAATCGTTCAGTGGGTAAAAGTCTTCATTCAAGTAGCCCCACATCTCAGAAGCCCAATATTATAAACAAATCAAAAAAATTCAGTGTCCTTCCACTCTGAGAAGACGGATGACCAGCGAAGCTGTGTACGTGGGCCCCTTAATGGCGAACTGCACCTCCGCCGTTGGTCCGCCCGGCATTGCACTATCTCCGGGATCGGGCAACGTATGGGGAAGTTTTCTGCTTACTACGCCAACGACCCGAAAATTTCCTTGGACGGTAGAGGTATATAGCTTCGCTGTAAAACATGGTTCATTCATGAGAGCGATGCGCACAGTAAAGCCACTAAATACAGTCGGAAAGGCAGCACTTCAGGTCTTGACCAACACCGAGATAGAAACAGCACAAATCCTCTGGACGCCGGGACACGAGTCTACCGCGGGGAACCAGGCGGCGCACACCGCGCCTCGAGATCACGCACGCCGAGCCATCTCCGACACGCAGAGAACACGGACCAATGACCTTGACGAGGATGATGAACGGATATCCAAGAAGTACTCGGATATCCTGGCGCACTACAGGAAGCAGAAGCGTCGCTACCCGCGCGCGCATAAGACGATGAGTAGGGAGCAAGCGATAACCTGGAGAAGACTCCAAGCTGGAACCTACCCGCACGGCACAGTGCTGCACGCCATGTATTCGGACACCTATAGGCGAGACTGCAAGTTCTGCCCACCGGACACGCCCTACATCTTGCGCCATATGGTGCTGGAGTGCAGGAATAACCGCGAAGTACCACCGTCATCTTTACCATCAGGCTATAACATGCAGGAAGAATCGGATTCATAAGAATAATCGGAAGACCAGTGGGAGGCTCTGCTGTTGACGCAAGACCCTGACCGCCAGCTGCGGTTGGTGAACAGCTCGGGCGGCGGCAGCGAGCCATGGGTACCCGGAATGAGGAGGCCAACCACCTTTGGGCTCAAGAACCCTGGTCTAGCAACAAAGTTTCTTTTTTTTTCTCTCTCTCTCTCTCTCTGTCATAGGAATAAATATGCAGGAAAACGCTTCCGGGCATAACTATATTTTCAGTAAACCAAGCGCGGATTAATGAGGGTGACGTTTTAGATACGCTCATTGACGCATCCACGCGGGAAATGTCGTCAGTCAGCGACGCACAAGGCTTCCTGAAGCTAATTGTCATGGAAGTCCTTACGGCCTTTCGCCAAGTCACAATACCACTTCTCACTTCTGAAAGCGAGACACCTTTCCCTATACGCGGCTGCATTTCTCTGTGGATTACGCTGCATGTTCGTCCCTTGATTTATAGAAAACAAATCATACTTCCTTGCTCGTACGCCGCGGACGTGTGAAGCAAAACCGCCGTCTCTAACGACTGATAGCAGTGCCGCGCCGCGGAGCTACCGGCAGCTAAGGCTGAGCCGGTCCAAGAAATATTTACCGCTGGAAATGGATAAGTGGACTTCGCGGTAATTTCGTTTAAAAAACAGAGGCAAGGACTTTCTGATTTGCGCTAGTATATTTCTGCGTGCGTAGCCCCCACTATGTGCTGCGCTTTCGCTCAGAGCACATAGAAGGTGCTGCGAAGGTGCTTCCCGGTGCTCTGGGCCCAGGGAAGCACCTTCTCAGGGTCACGCCCTTCTAAGGGTGTGACATCTATAATCGCTTTATGTTAGGTCTCTGAAAATTGTGCGGCTTCTTCATTCTCGACTCTCTGAGCTATTAGACATTTTTGACAATCATATCTTGAATGGTGGTGGGCCGGGTTTCTTGCATGACAACATAGAATTGTAAAGAGCGCGAAAACCTGATAGGGCATATGTGATACGTTGTAATTCTGGCGCATGTTTTACCGCTCTTTGCGATAGTGTGACCGATATGTCGATGGCACTACTCAGTTTTCACTGTCCTCATCGGTCTATGTGTGTTGTATTCTTTTGTTATTCAAATACACAGTATCGGATTCTGTAATGAATTCTGTAAATTCCTTTCCTACTTAAGGCCTGCAATACATGCTAGCTATACTCAATAAATTTTACGCACAATGAATCCCACCTTGTCTATATTGTATATGAAATGTGTAGGGATTTTAGCGCTTCTTTCTTAACAACTTTTCCTCAGCAACATTTGTAATAAACTTAAAATAGAATATCTCTGGATATAATTTGTCGCTTCCCGTTGGGCGCTGCGAAAACAAAAGTTTGTTACCTCTCTCTGCTCAAAGAAAAAAGAGAGAAAATTCACCTCCTTCCTGTTCCCCACAAATATAGCTCTGGCACCTAGCTAGCTTGCATCAAAAATTATCTTTCTTTTTCATGTTTTCGCGCACCTTTCTATTGTAATAAAATAGTTTTGTTGGCCAAAGAATTCACCACTGTATTGAGCGCAGCGAATACGTTCGGATGGCTCCGAGCTCGAGACCCTACTTCTTGTGAACCAGTGGGAATGGCGTGGAGGCTCTACTTATTCGTCAAATTATTTACACTTTTCTTTAGTATTGTTTTCGCCAAGTGGCGTCTTCTGAGTTTAAGAGCCCCGACATCCGGCTAAGAAGTGTACCTCGTTTTTGTCATTGTTGGTTTACGGTGTGCCAAAATGCCCGTTAAACACAATACGTGCTTCCCTTCCTTCCTCGTGTTTTTTCCCTCCCGTTACAGCTTATAAAGCGTGACTGGAAGTATCGTCTGTTTTTCAAAGGGTAAACTTGCTGTGAATCTAGGAAGAATTCTCAGGCCGTTGCTAAACTGAATGAGGGGGGGAAGGGGGTCTCCCGATTAGGTGCTTTTTGTTAAAAGACCCTCACGCCGAACATCCATCGGGGAAGAAGATAAGTTTCCTATTTTTGCTTTTTCCTTCTGTTTGCTTTCTTATACATCGCTGCACTGTCGCCATTCATCTGCAAAGATACGAATGTTTCCTTCTGTCAACGAAGAGCGCTGCAGAGGCGTCCGTTTTTAGCTGGTTTCTAGCCCGAACAAATGTCTACAGGCCTAGAATTTTTTTATCAACCTTCATCACTACTTCAACATGAAGATGTTAAGATGACGTATTTTTGCTCAAATCCAGCGTAAATGTCCTCTTTCGATCTTACTTTATATTCACATCTATACTACTACTAGATAGGACGCCCGATTACTGCCCGGATAAAATGTCGTGCATTTCCATTGCCTGCTTGTTTCAACTAAGTTAGTTGTTTGTTACGGTGACCGTACCCAGTTTTGAACCAGCCAGCTCGCGTGATGCATTCCCTCGTCTTCCGCTCGTCATTGTAGTATCCAAGGAAGACGTTATGGCCTCGGCACCAAACTTCACCAGATGTGCCTGTAAGCTGCTCGAGGCCTGTTGCAGGGTCCGCGATCTTTACCTGCGCCGAACAGCCGTATGTAAAGATACACAACGTACAGCAAGACAACGATATAAGCGGACCCACTGCAGCGGCTAATAAAGGAGCCTCACGGTTCATGGATTTCTGGAGCTAACGGCCTAGGGCGCTCACAGGAAGAAACGCCATTAAATCTTGAGTGATATGAAGAGAAAAGCAGATGTGCCCTTGCTTGCAGGCACATTATTCAATACTTGATTCAGGCGTTTTCAGGTCTCCAAGCGACATATGCAGGACAGGCGTGGTAGAGGAGAGCTCGGAATGAACCAACCATCTCTTGCTCAGCGGCAAAACGATGTAACGCCTGAGGGGGTGGGGGGGCTGGAGGGGGGGTAACAAATAGCCTTATTGTTTATTGTTTATTTCAGTGCCTGCCAACAACTGTAAACCCCTGGTGACAGGCCCCTAGAACATACAAGAGCATGAACGTAATAAAAATGTCAACGCAGAGCCGCATTTGCACCGATATCGCATGCTAAAGTAAATGTGCAAGGCATTATTTTGTATAAAAAACCTAAGAAAAAGATATACTTATTAAAATAATTCGCGTCAAACTTCCTGTGCGCCAACTTCACACAGACACTCAATTTAAAACATCCGTGTCAGCTCAACTGGCATTTTAAACCTGCTGCAGCCGTGTCACGGGCCAAGTGAAAAACAGATAAGTGTAAAACACGTCAGAATACCTGTGGCTTTGCGTGACAGAACCTAGTACTCCAGCAATGCTAATAACATGCGATAATCAATCAGACCACGCCCCACCTGTCGCACGAGTATTAAGCCCCGCGATTCTTGTGCTACGCAAAGAAAATATGCTTGAGTCAACAGGCTTGAGTAGTCGCAGAAACGGCACCGGCGAATATGTATTTCGTAGTATACGTGTCAACGAATCGACTTTCCAGCGCTTCTGTTTGGTTACTTTGATCAGCTCTAATACAATTGTAATCGCGGCCAAACTCTAATTACGGCCTCAGTAGTGAGCAGAACAATGTTTTGGGGCAGTCAGGATTCTGAAGCGTATTTATAAGTCTATATATTAAGCCTAAAAGCCTCGCGGTATGACGCACAATGCGGAATTTACGAAAGCGAAAATCCAGCCTTGTATCTATGATAACCTCAAGGTCACGAACATCAAGTACACGACAAAGTATCACCCGACAAAGTGTAGTTAAAAACAAGTCGGCACATACTTCATGGTAAAAAACACCACACTAATTTTCTTCCCGCCAATTTTTAGTCGGCTAGTACCGCACCACTGATGGATGAATGAAATATTCTCTCGCAAATTATAGCAGTCACCTACGCATTCTCTTCTTCAAAAGGTGGCAAGACGAGGCGAGGTGATAGGAAGTCGCGACGCGGTCATTCGAGTTAGTGATGAAAGCGTGGCGCCAGGACGCAAATTGGCAAGTGACTGTAACGTCTTGAAGGAGCTGATGGGGTGTCAGCCATTTAGTTGTACCTGGGTAGCCAGAATAGCTTTCAAACAGCGACCACCTCGAGTGCGCCTTAAATGTACGAGTCCGTCGTAAAACGTTTGTAACGAGAGCGCAAGAGAGATTCTGTAGAAGTTAAACGTGTTGTTTTGTTTTAGGTTATTTTTGAGCCTTTGAAACTTTTCGTGATTTGAGACTAAAGTTTCTTTCAATATGTAAAGTATGAGCTTTGTTTATGTTTTCGCTTGAGAAGCTCGGAGATTTGAAAGATACGTTTTATGTAAACCTTGAGTTTCGCCAGGTGTTAATTAGCATATAGACTGACTTTTCTGAGTAATCTCAAGCGCCAAGGTTATCGGTAAGAGGCCTATGGTAACGCGCGCGTGCATTAGTTAACCTTCTGTATTTTTAAAAGTGTTTACAAAATTTCTAAGGTTAAGCGCGTAGTCTTTCTGTGTCCAAATTTGCACTGAGAATCGTTCTTATTTCTATTAGCGCGTGTCCTGTGCGGACAGAAGGAAGCAGAATGTTTATGACTGGGTCGCTCGTGTGTGTTGAGGACGGCCGCTTTCTGAGTTCTCTAGTTAGCATGCATGAAACTAGTTATTAGAAGACGAATTTTTATAGGGTTTTGCGAAGTGCTTAAGTTGCGCGAGTTTAGTTGTTTAAGTTACGTTGTATGGACTAGAGGAACAGACGTGAGTAGGCGCTATGAAACGTTTGCCTGCGACGCAAATAAACGTTCAGTATATGAACAAGGCTAGAGTGGTTGTGATTACATACCTGTGGAGTGGACTAGACTGTTCAGTGGCACCAGTACGTGCGATAAGTACACAACTGCGATAGGGTAAAAACATGCTCTTCGTGAAGTTAGGTCACTTAGGTTATGTTCGGTTATTTCACTAATTGTTTAACTTTCTCCCCTTTGATTAGCAACAAGAATGTCACTCTGGCCTTGTTAGCATTCGAGGAGATATGGATAGCAGTTTTTTTAGAAATTTGGTTGGAACTGTTTTATCAACATTGGGAAAAGAAAAGTTCAGGGTTCATTTTGGCCTAGTAATAGCCTGGCGAGTGAGGGGTCAATAGCCTGCACTTGTACGTGCTGCAGCGCTATGTTGTTTTGTTTGTTTTACGTATGTTCTCCCGGGCCCAGGACCACGAAGTTCGTCACACGAGGCTCGTCACCAGTGCCCTACATGTTCTATCAGCGTTCCTCATGGCCAGCGAGTTGAGTTCACCAGCCATTCCGAACTTCCGGGACGAGGAGGAGCTGTTAGATCCGGGCCTTTTCCTGGCATCCTTCGAATTCACCAGACCACATCGAACCGCCGTCGCACCTATTTAAGGAGCGCAGAAGCACATCTACCACCTTCCCGAGGCGCAGCACGTCCAGACAAGTTGGCGTTCCCCCACCTCGTGCGCCGCATGTGGAGTTATTGTCCTACTTCTTCACTCTTCCCGAAAGTGTAGAGGGAGCCTGGCACGATTCCAGGTAACTTGGGTCCCGAGCATGGCTGCTTTGTGACTCTGAAACGTCGCTCGAGAACAACCCGCCTCCCCCCGCTGAGCGCTTGCAAGAACGGAGGGAACGACAACTGTAAGTCACCGTGAAGCCCTCGGAACCCCCGTCCACCTATTGCGAGGCCGCTTGCAAACCGGGAGACAGCGACGGCTGTAATTCACCGTGAAGCCCCGGGAGCAACACCCGCATCCGCAGAAGGGCAATACAGGAAACAAGTCATCCTTCGGACAGTGAAACCCATGGAGTGACCCCCTGAGCCGAATGTGACAGCACGCCCACGGAGGCCTACCATTGCTCGAAAATGAGGACACCTGAGCGGCCTCGACGATTAGCCGAACAGGACGTGACCTCTAGACACCGAAGGTGTTAAAAGCCAGAGACCGGGAGCAGCGAGGAAGCATTCATTCATTCATCTCTTTCGGCTTCTTGCCACGGGCCGCAGCGTCCGATTTGCTGCCAGCCATCAGTGACTTTATGACGGTTTATGACTTCATGTTTTTACTGTAAATAATGTATATAAATCTCAAGTTTTCATCTCAAAGTCCTCCTATACCTCGCCGAACTCCCGCACTCAACGGCAAGGTCAAATATCTGGGGGACCGCGGTGAGATTGTCCTGCAGAACCAACAGCCCGCACGCACAAACGGACGCACGAACTGCAGGACAATTGTGTCCCCAGACGAACCTCCACAGACTAGCATGCAGAACATGCCCCAGAGAGGCGAGGTGAGGTTGTGCACATTGGTACTGATCGACTGCATGCAACCATGCACGTGCACTTAGCGCAGGCTCGCACGCCGGCACACAGAAACGGAGGCACGACAATCGCGTCCCCAGACGAACCTCCTGAGACTAGCATATAGAAAAACAACACGCCTCAGGCAGGCGAGGCGACGTTGTGCACATTTGTATGCATCGACTGCGTGTAACCGTGCACGTGCACTTGGTGCGAGGGCGCATGGAGACAGATGGCCAGATGTCCCAGATCAAGACATTTTTGAGGCGACGAGCGCGCTATCGTTGTCACAAAAACCTGATGCGCCGTCCTACGCGGCGTAACCCAGCCGGTGTCGACACATGCCCTCGTCATCTTGCAGAACCTCTAAAAGCGCTTGCTTTCCGTGTGAGCGCGTGACACTTCAACGCGCGGGAATTTCGAAATAAAGGAATGCACAGAAAGGGCCGTGTATACGTACAGTAAAACGGGGCCGCAAATTCAGCCGCTCCTTTCGTCTATCTGGAGAACTTCAATTTCCGTTCAACTGGGCAAGTTAAGCCTTGCATGTCGAGCGCTCGCAGGGTAGTGTTCGGATAGAAATATAAGATATGGGGCGCCGCGATAGTTCCAATAGCTTCATTACATATTGTTCGCAGATGTGCGCTAGTTAAAAGGTGTCGACGTCCACGTTGGCCGTCCAGGTTCCACGGGCTCTTCTTCATCTATCGTAAAAGAGCGCTGAAGGTCACTTCAAACCCCGGCAACGAGGTGTGCGTATGGGGTTACTCTGCTTTTTTCGTTTTGCAATCCTTCGCAGGGGTTTATAATGTATTTTGTTGTGTTCGAAAACCCACTCACCTCTCTTCAACTGATGATGATAAATTTGTCCGCGGTGTAAGTGCTATTGAGGAGTGTTTGCAGATCACTTCCGCGAAATTAACATGAGTTATCCGCGCGCGAAGCGGTAAAAAGGGTGCCTAGAGCCTGAGCTATTGCGCTATGTTCCCCGACAGACATGTCACAGCCAACGCTTGAGGTAAGGAGATGCAGCGCATGCTGGCGGCGTTGGTGAAAGCTCGCCAGCCAGCGACGAACGTCGGCCGGACTCACCAACCAACACAGATCAATTTCCGCTGGCTGATGTCGACCAACTTCACGAAGGTTTTTTTGATTGCGATGTAGCTGACGATATCCCGGAAGAACGCGTCTACTTATGAACAGCAGCTGCTGTTGCGATGGAGAGGCCGGCAATCAGTGTGAATATGTAAAAGGCGTCCTACGCGAGCAAGAACAGACTGGCGATTTCGAGAATGAACGAGCTGAGAGTGGCGGCGATGAACAAAGTGAGGGCCCCAAAGAACTTACTAATGAACACGACCAAAAAGAAGGTGATGTGTCGACTTCCCCAAAGAACAAGCTGATGTGGGCGACGAAGAGGAAAGTAACAACTGCGAATTTAGTGGCGACTTCTCCGACGACAGCGACGACTGAACGAGTGATGATGTAGACCACGATGACATGAGCCAGTTCTTCGAGAATTGTGAGAAGGAAACCTTGCCTAATGCGGCCATGAATAAAACCCAAGTGATGTTGCTTATTATGGCCTACGTTTTTTTACGGTGGACAAAAATGGTCACAAGTGGATGGACTGCTAAAGCTTGGTAACGCCCTCTGTAGGACCAGATCGGTGTCTGAAACAAACTACCATTTTATGAAAATGTGGCAAAACAGAGTGAAGTCACTTGGCATGCACTTTTTCTGCCACCGTTGTTATAGTTACCGTGAATCGTGAAATCTCAAGGACAGGTCAAGGAATTTCACTTGTAGCCAGTATAGAGTGCACGAACTGTGAGTCGGCTGTTCCTGAAAGACAGTTTCTTCTTGCTGTTTGACATGAAGAAACAACTGTTGAGTGGGATTTCGCAAGCCTCAAAAGAACGGTTTAAACGATCAAAATCAGCAGCATTCACAGCATATGGGATACACTCTGATATCACTGATGGGCACCCCTTCCGCCGGATCTGGGAACGTATGAATGCGGAGTGGTGTGACGTAATCACGGATATGAATACTGACGGATCACCGGTGTTTGAGTGGAGCAAATATAGTGTGTGGCCGTTCAACTTTTGAATTATGAACGGCCATTAGACATTCGCTCCTGCAACATTTTTTGTTGGAGCACTGTGGTTTGGGAAATGCCATCCTCGAGCACACCTGTTCATGCAGACTTTTGTAAAAGTGTTAAGCAACATGAGCACAATTTCTTGGCAACATGCTGGAGAACGATTTACTTCTAAAATCTTCGTGAGCTTCATTGTTAAATATAAAGCAGTTCAACGGCTTTTATGGCTGCTGTGGAAAGTAAGTTGAAACTGTTGTAGAACGAAAGTTGAATGTTTGGATTGTGATATGAGTTCTGAGGCGTTGCCGTTGTGTACCTGAAGAAAAGTTTTGCTGCTCTTAGATGTTATTTACAAAGCCTCACAGCCCTGTATAATGTCCGTCAGTGCTGCAAATAATTTGTAAATAGAATAGTACAGATTTGATAGAGGTATTACTTATTGCGTAATGTTTCATTACCCAAAAGTATCTACTATGTAGCATAACTAGCTCTTACACGTTTTCTTCTGTCTTTATTTTATGCAAACGCTATATTGAAACGAGAAATAGCCATTATAGCCTGAGTGTTAATCTCTAGCTCTGTTCAAATGAATGAGATTTAGCTGGCATTCATGCAAACGGACATGATAAATCGAATCATTATGATATAGGCAGCGTGCTCAGGTACACATTGTTGCTGATGTCAGGCGCATAAGTATTATTAGTCGTGCTGGTCATTAAATTTAACTATAAGTCTCATAAGTGGCTGGAATGTGGTTGTGCTTAGCAGTCTGCAGTATGCCAAGCCTTAGCTATGCAGTGATCCCGTGAAGAAGGACATAAACATCTGTTTGCGAACTAATATGAAACATTGGCACATTTTGTATTCAGAAGTGAATAATGTAACATAATTCATAATGATACAGCACGAATTCGAAACTGGGCTTCATAATGTAGCCTTGCTCTTTGTTCTTCATTCAGATATTTATAGTTATTTCGCTCTTTCTTTCTCGCACATAGACCATAAAAATATTGCTATAATTTGTGTAAACTGTTAAAGCAGATACTTTTTCCACTTCATGTCATGCAGAAGCTTATTCACACTTATTCCAACTACAGTGCAAACTCGATGTGTCTAATGCATGATGAATAGTAATAAGAACACGAGTCTGTGTCACTCTTCAGTGATATACCTTGGCTGCAAAGACGCTGACTACAGATTTTTAGCCAAAAATAACTAAAACTCCTTGAGGAGCTGTTTTATTTTTCAAGTATGTTCAACCAACTCGCCATATCGAGCTTCTACAGCATGGTATTAAGGGCTTATTCACGCTTTACCCCATAGAGTTTCTCGCTAACGAACTCTGGTGCTGCGGCGATTGAGCTTGCAAGAATATGATGGTTATTACATGAATTTCTCTGATGCTCAGGCTTATGGCTTTAAACATTCTTACAAGGCTTTATTTAATGCACTTTGTCTGTCTTTAGTGACCTAAATTTTGAAGCAATGCTACCTTTCTAGATGCAGAATGCAAAAAGACTGGGCGCATGTATTCAGAATTACTGTGACTTGGTGCATAAGTACAATGCAACATCTTGCTGTTCGTAGTGATCAACTTGTTAAGCCACAAAGTCATAAGAAGCCAGGAAAACAATGTTTAGACTAATCCATCTACAAACCGTCATTGCCAAGTTGGCTGAAGCGCCTTCCTCTCTGTGACCATATAAACTAGGGCCAGAGTCTTCGCTATTATTTTTGTAGGAGACTCTTATGCCTTCCATAGGCCTGCCGTGGTAGAGCAGTGGCTATGACATACTCATGCTGACCTTAAGGTCTCGAGTTCAATCACGGCAGTAGCGGCCACATTTCGATGGAGGCAAATGCAAAAAGACTCATGTTTTAATAGAGAAATGATTTCCGGGGGTCGAGATTAATCCTGACTCTTTCACTATGCCGTGCCTCGTATCAGATCGTTGTTTCAACGTGTAAACCCTCGACTTTCTTTTTAAATTTTAACCTTGAACAGTTCAAGTTGCGTAAATAAAGGTTGTGACAGCATTGTCCTCTTACTATCCTTCCTTTCTTACTATACTTACTGTCCTTAATTTTCCTCCTACTGGGCACTTTTTATCGGCGTAGAAATCGGCACGGCGCCGGCACACGCTAGCCTTCTGACTACGATGATAGGACAAACCACCAGGCGAATTACCGCAGCGACTCATCAGCTTGTGTGCGGTCTTTCTCGCCACCGCCTTCACGCCAACGCAGGTCTCTTATCGCCACGACGACGTCTCACCTCACCCCCGTTGGGAAACTAGGCTGCGCTACCTGTGGAGGTGAGGTCTCACGTCATCATCAACAACACGCCCCTATGCCTCCGCCAGTCACCATATGTCATAACATGATTTGTGTATTAGTGGACAATGTTGCTACGTTGGCCTTAGTGGACACACGAGCGAGTGTCTCCGTTATCGGCCTGGATTTCAAGCCCGAATAGGCCGTAAGGTGATGTATCGCTGGGACAACGCTAATGCATTTCATACTGCGAGTGCAGAGTTGCTCCAACCTTTAGGAGTGTGCACCACGAACGTCGATTTCTCCAATAATTCCGATAGTGTGTATCGAGCCAAACTTGCAGTGCTTGCTCAATCCACTCACAACGTAATATTTGGCCTCAATTTCCTACAACAGTGCGGTGCCACTGTTGACTGCGGTACTGGCGAGCTTTTCCTGTCTCCTCTTGCCGACCAACCTGCTAGGTGTTCACGCGCTCTCGCCGTTATTGAAAACGCTGTCTTACCGGCACGTTCCTTATCCAGAGTCCGAGTTGCTGCTTGAGGTTTCGGCGCCCATAAATTTGATGCAATTGTTGAGGCTGTGCCTTCGATGGTTGTCATGAAAAGTGTGCTCGTAGCTCAAAGCGTCCTCTCTGTGGCCTGCGGAACAACTACACTGTTGGTGTGAAATCTAGCCTCCGAGTCTGTAATGCTACCCAGTGGTATGCGAGTTGCCTCTCTTGAAGTTAATGCCAGTCTAAGCAAAGGCGCTTTAGCTGATGACACATCACACGAATCCCGAGAATATGGGGCTGACCACGGTGTCCCTGAACACTCGTGGCTTTTTTTAAAAAGGATCGACCGGTCACTGTATTCAGAGAAGCGTCAAGCCCTGACTGGCGTCTTTAGCAATCATGCGTCATTATTTGATTTCGCGTAGAATAACAACAAAATTTGCGTTCCAACTACGCGGGCTCGCAACAGGACCGACGCGGAACCGCACATCCCATCAACCGGAAGCCTTACCGCATGTCCGCGTCAGAGCGCAAGATCATCGCTCAACAGGTCGACGACATGCTGGCCAAAGGCGTCGTCCAAGACTCCTCTAGCCCTAGGCTGAGCGGGTCATCCTCGTGAAAAAGAAAGATGGGTCCTAGAGGTTTTGTGCTTCACAACAGCGTCTCAATTCTGCGGCAAAAAAGGATGCCTATCCACTTCGCCGGACCGATGACGTTATCGACTACCTTCATTCCGCATCTTATTTCTCATCTGCAGACCTCCGATCTAACAAGTGGCAGGTACCGCTGCACCCAGCTGACAAATATAAAACCGTTTTTTGACCTTAGACGGCTTGTATGAATTCAACGTCATGCCGTTTGGTTTGAGGAACGCGCCTGCCACATTTGAAAAGTTGTTGGACACGCTTCTTTTGTTTGTGGTATCTAGACAACGTCGGTCATTTTCGGTAGCACTTTTGAAGAGCACAACCATCGACTGGACGTTGTTCTAACGTGTCTTTTACAATCTGCCCTTACCTTTAACTTCGAAAAATGTCACTTTGGCCAACCAGAGGCGCTAGTACTTAGACATCTAGTGGACAAGCAGGGGGTGCGATCAGACCCATGGAAGATCGCTGCAGTTAGCGGCTTTAAACAACAGCAGTCGCAACGCAAGCTGAGGAGCTTCTTGGGTCTTTACTCGTACTTGCGACGTGTTGTGCCCAACTACTGCACAAAGCAGTTTTGCAATATTTGCAGCAAAACGTTTTTCAATATAGAGCAGGCTGTACATTTCGCAATACTTAAAGACTACTTACAAGGAGTATTTTCGAGGTACACTAGCATTCTTAAGGTACAGAACTGCGGTATTTTTTGTTTCTGAAGTTGACGCTTAAGATATTGCTTCTTTTGTTTTGATCTTGTTTTTCACTTATGTACTAGCTAGGGCCTGTTCGTTCATATGTGCTGGTGGTGCTGGTGGTGAATGGTAGCAACAAGTGGGTATGAAGGCTAGCAATTGCTTCGCCTGAGCGCCTCTTATAGAATCATTGTGGTCTTTCACCACATGTGCACCATACCAGTCTCTCTTAAGAATGCGATAATGAGGTGTGAAGTTTCTTTGTGGGCTATAACTAATCATTTGGGGAACACAAGGTGTTGCAGGCACGCATGAGGAAGGTCCTTATATTGGAGATTTTCGAGGAGAGCATCCCTTTCATCTCGGATTTTCAGGCACGGCCACAGAAAGTGTTCAATGTCTCCTGTCTCGTTGCATGTCGTACAGTTCGGAGAATTGAGACGCCCGGCCTTAAATATTCATGCAGGTGTTCTAGCAGATCCTGCCCTTACTCGATGTATAGAAGTGAGGCTTCCTCTCAACAAAATCTTTTCGTTATGCATGGCACATTTGGTGGAACGAAGAGTGGTTTCGTATGTGAGATTTTAACTTGATTACTATTTTGGCTTTGACTGATGATGGACGATGGAGCGCTGCGTAGGCAAGAGCGTCAGATTTTTCGTTGCCAGCAATGCCAGTGTGGGAGGCAATCCACTGAAGTTTCACTGTGAAGCTTTTGTTGCCGTGTTCTTTCAGAAGGGCTAGTGAATTGGAAGGGAACTTCATGGACGGTAGACTGCGGTAGAGTTCTTGCAACGTGGCCTTTGTGTCCGTATGAACAACCATGTTCAGTGGAGGCAATGTCATTAGTTTGCGCATAGCAATAGCTATTGCCGCGCTTTTCCCAACTGTCGACGAAGCTATACAGTCCAGACAGCCAGACCAGATCTATCTCAGAGCAGGGATATAGAATGCAGCTGCCTAGCGGTCTTCATCTACTTTGACAGAGCCAACTGTGCATACTTGCTAGGCGATTCTGGTAAATCGTGTACAATTTTCCAGAACTAGCGACTTGGCTTCAGCAGATAGAATGCAGCTCTTTGACTGCAGTCGCGGTACACCAATGTAGTCTGTGATATTCTCGAATGTCCATGGTGGGTCTACCTTTGCTCTCTCTCACGAGCAGTGCAATCCTGAGGCACGAAGCGTATTCAGTGCTACAGAATAGTGTGAGCAAGGCCTGTTACCAACACGTTTTAAGAGGGCTTTGCCGAGTAAAGGCTGCCTCAAATATAGTAGCTGGGTCACCGTATGACTATCTGATGTCACCCTCAGGTAGTCGATATAAGCGCTTAGAAGCCATACACAGAAAAGGTCTTAGGGTGTGCTTGGGAGCCCCTTAGCCGGCATCTAACAAAAACGTGGTGCTCCACGCAGCGAAGTCACGCACTGGGCGACTTCAGGCTTCCCAGACTCTCATGTTGGCACAAATTTCGACAAAGAACCAATGCAATAAGGGCTGCCACCAGCCGGTGTCGATTGTCACAGCCAATCCAGTCCAAAATCAATGTTTTGTCGCAAAAAAAAGCTTTCTTCAGTACGTAAAGGCTTCCAAAGATGAGTGTCTGCCATGTCTTTATTTGCATTTCCTGTTATTATATCACTCTGTTTATTCTTTTTAACTGTGTGCTGTATGTGTACATGTGTGGGCTTTTTATGAAGTGCAGTAAAAAGCTGTTCTAGCTTTCATCAGACGAACATTATTGTTGGAATTGTTCTGTGAGCTCTAGGCATTTATAGAACCAAACCCCATTTGTACCAAGATAAATTTATTGCTTTTATTATGCTTTTATGACTTCCATATTCCACATTCTCTGTGTTAGATGCACTGCTAAGTGGTTTAAAAGAAGTAGTACTAAAACGTCTTTATTAAAGCTATGGCCTCGATGCCTGCGAGGGTATGGTGGAAGTATGTCCATGCTTGGGTTGGAGTTTGAGTTTATTCAACCACATGGCAGGTACATGAAAGTGCACATGGACGTGGTTAGGTGTGATGGGAAAAAAGCTGCATTTAACAGCTTGACTGGCCCCATCACCCGGAAAACAACATTTCATTACAAAATTACAGGCAGCGGAGAGCGACAATACAAAAGGAACACACATGTGGCCCGTCACAGCAAAAGCGAAATAAAGCTCTGAAATATATATAAAAAAAACATTAAACAACAACGGAAAAGCTAATTGCATGACGTTAATTAACCATCACAAAAGTGACCTGATATTACATAAATAGGACATTCAGGACAATCTATGTAGTATATCAGTATTGGACAAATTACGTATACTTTCAATTGTTAATTTCCATTTGTTCAGTAAACTCGCAAGGCAGAAATGTAATGTTTGCAGTCCATAATTAGTACGAGGACATGGTACATACCAATTCTCTGTATGTCGGGTGAGGCGACTGGCCAGATTTGGTTGCAAATCGGCCAACGTATGTAAGAGGGTACATCCTCTGCGTATTTCTGATTTAAAATTGTCAAGAGCTTGTATTCGTAATAACCGTTCACTCGAAAAATTCTATACTTTATAAATAATGAAGCGGTGTGTGCGTTATACGATACACCTTCAATAGACCTCAGGGCATTTTTTTGCAGCACGACCAGATTATTTAATGATGCTTTAGAGCCTGTGGACCAAACCAGATGACAATAGTGTAAATGCGAAGAAAAAAGAGCGTTTTATAATAATAGTTTTTGTTTTACAGGTAATATATTGTGACACCGACGCACCACGCCTAAAACTCTGCAAAGTTTATGGCTAATGTATTCCGTATGGTGATTCCATGCCATATGTTCATGGAAGAGAACACCGAGAGTTTTAACAGTTTGGGAAAATTCGATTTCGTTATTATTAAGGGTTAGCTTGAGAGTCGTGTCGTATAATTTGGATTTCGCACGGAACAATACAGCCTTGGTTTTAGAGCAGTTAATGTGTAGTGAATTTGCTATAGTCCTTGCATATATTTTATTTAGCACTTCATTTGCAGACACGATGAGGTCATCAGCCATTTCACCAGAAAAAAATACACTGGTATCATCCGCGTAGATTACATAATCTACAGAGCTGCCAATTTGTATAATATCGTTAATAAAAATATTATATAACAGGGGTCCCAATATGCTTCCTTGAGGTACCCCATTTTTAACTTTCCTGGGTGATGACAGCTCTCGGTTGACTGAGACGCACTGTTGCCGATTAGATAAATAGCTTTTGATTAAAGTTAAAATGACACCACGGACTCCATAACATTGCAGTTTTTCTAACATAGTAGCATGATTTATCCTGTCAAATGCCTTGGAGAAATCTAGGAATATTCCTAGGGTAAGTTTTTTTGCTTCCACATTCCTTAGAATCGATTCCTTTTGGTAAAGTAAGGCACTTTCGGTAGACAGGCCTGGCTAAAAGCCGAACTGTGACGACGTAATAACCTTATGTTTTTTAAAAAACTTAGACAGTCGAATGAAAATAAGTTTTTCGCAGCCCCTAGAAAAAACCGGCAAAATTTTTATGGGTCTATAATTAACTAAAATGCCCTTGTCTCCGCCTTTATATATAACCGTTACCTTAGCGGTTTTCATTCTCTGCGGAAACACTTCTGTGGTAAGCACGAGATTATAAATGTGAACTAAGCAGGCACATATAAGATCAAGGACAAATATTATAGGTTCCAATTTTAGGCCATCTATGTCCTCCCTTTTACTCATTTTGAAGTTGCGAAAAACACTGATGACTTCCTCGCATCTGTGGGATTCGCAAACAAAGAATCCGTCAGTGGGTGAGGCAAATAATCTAATGAATCACTATTTGGAGTACTGTCAACCAATGAGGTGAAATACTCATTGAACTTGTTTGCTAGAACGGCTCCTTTATATAATTCATTTTTGATAGAGAGCTCACGAATATCGTTAGTAACTTGCCTAGCAGATATGATAGAATTTAGTTTGTTCCACATTTGTTTGGAATCAATGACACCATAAAAGATCATGAAGTATTAATTACGTTTAGCTTGTTTCTGTATATTAGTGAGTTTGTTACTGTATGCCTTGAAAGCTTTGAATTTATCCGGGTCTCGCTTTATCAGAAACGCTCGATATAACCTATTTTTTTTCTTTTATCATATTAAGTATTGCTGAAGAAATCAAAGGTTTGCGAGCCCGCCTCGGTCTCTTAAAAGCTTTGTAAGTAAAATGTTTTTTATACACAGAATATAGGGCATCAATAAAACCATCATAAGCGAGATCAGAAGAGGAGCAAGATATAACGTTACTCCAATTTATTGTGCTAATTTCGTGTCTGAAAGCCGATAAGATTCGCGGATTTATTTGTTGAAAATAAGTGGCAGGAAAAGTTTGACTCCTCTTATTAGTTATGTTGTCAAGGACTCAATATATGGGCAAATGATCGCTTATTGGGGCATCAAGGACGCCTGCCTGTATTGTACTATTTGTACTATTCGTAATGAACAAGTCTAGCAGAGTAGAACTGCTATCAGTAATACGCGTTGGCACAGTGATTACATTTCTTAAGAAAAAGGAAGCACGAAAGTCTGAAAACCTCATCTGTTTAGGTGTATTGCTCAACATATCTATGTTAATGTCTCGTCCCAGAACCAATGTATAATTAAGCTCATTGACAATGGAAAATAGATTTTTTAAATATTATATATATGAATCAATATTGCCATCAAGTGGCCTGTACATCACTACAAACATATAGCTTTGATACTTTGAGGTTAACGCCTCAATGTCCTCTGTACACACAAACAAATCTTCAACATATTCGTACACAAATCCAGCCTCTACATGTATGCATACACCGCCGCCAATTTTTGTTTCTCTATTTTGGTATACAACATTAAATCCATCAATGCGGAACACGTCTGCATCACTACGGTACCAAGTTTCAGTCATCATAATAACGGAGAATAAGAAGTTGAAATCATCAAGAAATAAGAGAAAATTTTCTTCTTTTGAACGAGCTGATTGCATATTAATATGAAGAAACGTCAGCAACTGCCTCCAACTTCAGTAAATATTCTAGTGTTCGAGGAAGCGACCTTAGAAATTTCATCTTTCACTTCATTTGAAAACACATCGAGTCTCCCCACTAGATCAGCTAAGAACCTAACGACCTCTTTGATGCTGTTTGGTTGCTTCTCAGCCAGGGCCTCTGCAACATTGCCTATGCCACCAGTGTTCTTATCCGCCATGGTTTCAGACACAATGAAATAAGATTTCACAAAGGTGCTGTTATGTAGACAAAGTAAAAGGCACACAGTTCAAACTTAAAAAAGAAACACTCGTTTGACTACCACGCAACCAATAAAAAACTCATCAGCAGCAGCAGCAGCGACGGACTTAGTGGTGCATACGACTTGCAATATAAGAGTCGACCAACCTGCAAAGAGTGCAGACAGTAGTTAGGATGCGTCCTTTCGTCGTCGCCGCTGCTGCCTGAGTGAAGCCGGTTCCAAAAAGACAACGCCCCCAGAACAGACTTGATAAGAAGCTTGAAACTGCAGCGGGCTCGGGTAGACGGCGGTTTCGGCAGCGCCGTCCAGGTCCTGATAATAGTAAGGCCACAGCAGCCCAATTGAGCAATTGATGCTACGCCTACACAGCAGGCGTGCAGCTGAAAGCAGACGGGATGTCCACTTTTCTCGATGATATGCCGATATAAACGTAAACAGAAGAATGCTTTAATAACATTTTCTACTGTTCTTACTGCCAGCATAAGGCTACCCTTATTTTTTTAGTGCAAAATAGGGTCGGAGGTAGGTAAAATAGTCAGGGAACACACGCATTTTAAGTAGCGTTGGCTTTATTTGAAATGCTTTTTATTGTAGGTACGACTATGACATAATAATGGTGTACCTTATCACACTTAGTTAATTGTCCTTCTGATAGGCAGGAAATTGCTATCTTTCCTTGCGTGCACGCGAGCTTGAATTTTTATTTGAAGGTGCCTTGTGGTGGTCTCGTGCTGACGATGCCCTCTCGGTGAGCGCATAATTCCCCCCTCATCTTTTAAGAGGTTCAATACATACAAGCATTTGTCTCGCAAACCAGATTTTTTTTTCAAGGGAATTTTCCACGTCTCAGTAATTTCTCTCGTCGTATTCGAGTGCTGATTGCCGTGTTATAGTTTGTTAACGAAGCTTTCCCTCAAGTCAAAATATTGTAAGGCAGTTTGTCGTGTGCGTATCATGGCCACGCACGCTTATATCGCCTTCCGTTTCTCTACCACGGTGGTTGCGCTTTAAAACCACGGCGCTGCAAGTTTTCTTCAGAGACTTTCCTTTCCTTCCCATTTCTCCGCCCTTAAACTGGCTCTCTCAACTACTAAACGCAGAGACAAAGCAACAGCGCGCGTATTAGATCCCATAGATGAGATGAATATTTGAATACATGAACAATACATTGAGTACGATGCGCCAAGCGTGAGCAAAATAAAATAGCACTGAGGTGGAAAATATCAACAGCATGTCATTTGCGAAAACGTAGCATTTAGCGCTAAGAATGTGAAACCATTCCAGAAGAAGAAAATGCAATGGCATCTCCAGACTGACCCACCTGAAGGAAATCGGCAGTCACCTTTTCCTGTCCCCCTCGTCAATCTTTTCCTTTCTCTCTCACTGTTTTTTCTCTCACTTTTTCTCACTTCCGTATTCTCGGCGGCAAGGGTTAGCCTGGTGTAATTATGCAACCTTCGGTATTTTAAATTACGTTATAGTGGTGATGCGTGGCTGGCGTCTTCCGTAGTCTTCCAACCTTGTAGCGTCGCCTTGTTGGGTCGGTGGCCACCATCGCATCTGAAATTTCCGACGCTATATGGCAAGCGACTTTCCACCATTACCGGTTAGCTCCCTCAAGAGGGGGCGCACGGATCACACTTTCACGTTTTTTTATGAAACTAAAGCTATCTTTTCCCAAGTACCACGTTGTACACAGACAGCACGATACCAAAACAGTCAGATTGATCTCACCATTTGTTGTAGAAAAATGTCTTAGGGAAGCAATTGGCCCAGGCTATAAGGTAACGAAGATAGGAAGTGGCGACCTTCTTTTCGAACTTCGCGGCAAAGCACAATATGACAAGCTCTCGAAACTTCTAGCATTTGTAGAAATTGCAGTCTTAGTGGGCCTACACAGATCTATGAACATAGTGCGCGGGGTTGCCTCAGAAGATGACCTTGTTGAACTGAGTGAAAGCGAACTAGTAAATATGGCAAGACCAGAACGTAGTAAAAGTGCAAAAAATAGCATTAGGCGAGATGACAAGCCAGTACCCACCAAACACATAATCATTACTTTCGGAACCAACAACCTGCCTGAAACAATAGAAACTGGCTACTGCAAGCTTCGTGTTTGACCATACATCCCATGTATACCTCGATGCTTCAAGTGTCAGCGTTTTGGGCATGGGCCGTAAATTTGCAGAGGGCGTGATACTATAAAACACATAATATTGTCACGTGGTGGTGACGTTGAATAAAACAGTAGCAATAGTGTGAACGACAAAACTAACTTTTATTGGGCGAACCTGTGCCCACAAAACGGGCTACACATATAGCACAACGATAGCGGCGAACACGCTCAGCGATCGTCGAGAATCTGATCAGCGGGTCAAGCGCGTCGGCTTTTATACAGCAGTCATCGAATGTTCCAGACTAATCGTTGGCACCCGCATGCCTTCTGCAAAGTTCTACACCATTCGCGTCAAGCGATGAAATCAGATAACACAAGGTTCGGCGACAACAGACAGCGAATAGAAGCATTGATAACTTTCCAGAAACTTCGGATACATGCGGGCGCGTCCCGCGCTGTGCGATAACATTTGTTAGGTGGCAAAACATGTCGCCCGATAAAGACAAGTACACGTGTCAATATGGATACACAGATATTACAGTGGAATGTCAGGGATTTACTCCACAACCTAGACGACATTAAGGATAGGCAGAATAGAAATTTTATTGCAATGGAAAAGATTTGAAGGAGGGGTGGTCGGAGCCTCTCAGTCCAGGACCCCACTGGCCTCTGCCGCCTGCCTGACCTGATTATTAAGGACGTTTGTCCAGCCAGGTCGGAGCGGGCGAGCTGTGCCTCCCACTGCTCGCTTGTCTTACTAATATTTCGCCTATAAGGGTGCTTAGTGCACTCCTAGGTGCACTCCTAGGGTAGGTAAGCCACCGCACCAAGGACAGTTGACCCTATAACGAGTGGGATACATGGCGTTTAGCAATTTTAAATGGGGGACTAACCCAGCCTGTATTTTACATCAATCGGCGGCCTCATCCTCTCTAAGTTGTGGGTGAGGCGGCGGGTATTTTCTGCGGCCTCCGTGCTGATGAGCAAGGATGTCTGGCATTTAAATTGGCGGAATTTTGTGAGGGATAGTGCAAGTGGTTGGGGATAGAAGAGGACGCCGTCGCTCGGCTAGTGAACCCTCGAGCTAACGCGTTATCCTTTTCGTTCCCCAGTACCTCCGCGTGGCCCGGCACCAGAGTAGGTGATGATGGTGGTTGAAGGATTTGAGGATTATCGCGAGGTTAGCCGCAGTCACGTGCCCCTTGAGAAATATGCGACATGTCTCCTGGGAGTCCGTGACCACAACCGAGTTCCTTTGTGAACGCTCCGCGTAAGCGAGTGCGATCGCCACTGCTAATATTTCAGCCTAGTGGGGGATCCCGCCATGGCCGACGTCGTAATTTGTTGTTGGCTAACTGCGTTCACGAGTGCCATGGCGTACCTCCTTTGGTAGCGCTGCCCGGTCGCTTCTACATACACAGCTGCGTCCGTGTAGTATGTGTTGTACCTGTGGTTACTAGAGTACGCTGATAGAATGTGTTGTGCGCGTGCGTTGCGCCTTTCTTTGTTGTACTCGGGAAGCATATTCTTTGGAATTGGAGCTACTGTAATTTTGGGTCTGATTGAAGGAGGGAGAGGTACTGCCTGCTCTGTGAGATAAGTGGGGTATGCTGGGATATTGAGTCTAGCCAATATTGCCCTACCAGTTTTTGTGAAGCTGAGGCGCTCCCTCAGTCGCATCAGGGTGGCCTGCGTCAGTTCGTCGAAAGTATTGTGCACGCCTAAAATTAACATGCGCTCAGTTGAAGTACATTTAGGCAGGCTAGAGCAGCTTTGAAAGCGTTTTGGATTATTGGGTTAGCCTGCTTTTCCTCCTCCCTGTTCAGGATTTGGTACGGTAAGCCATACATGATTCGACTAACCACTAAGGCCTGTACGAGCCTTAGGGTATCCTCTTCTCGCATTCATAATTTTCGATACGTCACGCGACGTATCACTTGGGCTATGTTGTGGGCTGTGGATTTGAGGGTGTTAAGTGTCTGTACTGCTCTCCCGTCTCTCTGAAGCCACAAATCCAGGACTCGCATCGTGGCTACCTCTCGCACTGATTGAGCCTAAACCACGATGTTAATCGATCCTCTGGATTTGTAGCCGGAGTCATCCGGAGTGTATCCGGATGACTTCAGATTTTTCGGGTGCGCACTTCTGGCCACTCCATGTAGAAAATTTCTCCACCGCTAATACTGCGCTTTGGAGCGTGTATTCCATATCCCCTAGTGAACCTCTGCTCGTCCACAGCGTGATGTCGTCCGCGTAGAGCTTGTAACCTAATTCGGGTCTCTGATCCAGATCGCGCGCGACGCGACACATCGCCATGTTGAAGAGAAGAGGAGATAATATAGCTCCTTGAGGTGTCCCTTTTTCAGGCATTTTAAATAAATCGCGAAGTGATTTGGCCAGTACTAATGCTCGCTTCGCGGTTGGAAAGAAACGCTCTTAAATAATTATATGTGCGCTCACCACAACCCGTGAGTTCCAGTTCCTCCAATATTGCGGCGTGAGAGACGTTGTCGAAGGCTCCATTGAGGTCTAGTGCTAGGACTAGTCTCTCATCGCCGTACGGTATATTAGTTAGAATCTCGTCTCTAAGTAGGTGAAATGCGTCCTGGCAAGATAAACCCGTGCGAAATTCTATCATGGAGTCCGGGAACCAGCTTCGATCTTCCAGGTATCGCTGCACTCTGCTATGGATAACCCTTTCATAGAGCTTACCCAGGCAGGACGTGAGCGACACCGGCTGTAGTGTATCAATCGAGGGATTCTTTTTTGGTTTGGGGATCATGATTATTTTAGCCAATTTCCACTCTTGGGGCAAGTCTCCCTTGGCCCAGCACTCGCTATTGAAAATCTTTGTTATTTTCGCTAGGGCTACCGAATCCATGTTTCGAATCATTGCTTGTGTGATCGAGTCCGGGCCCGATGCCGAGTTTTTAAGTGCGGATTATGTCGCCTCATACATTTCCGCGTGCGTTATTTCTTCGTCTAATTTAGGGTTCGCCTCCCCCGAGTATTGTCTCCTCGCGTACGACGATGCCGTGGCAGGTGAGGGTCCGATGTACTTTTTCTCAAGAGCATGAACTAGATCTTGGTCTGTACCCTCGAAGTTGTCTGCTATAATTTGGAGCTTATTGTTATTCTCAGTACGCGTGCTCATCGGGACTAGCGTGCTTCGTAGTGTTCGCCACGTACTGGTCGTTGTCAGATTTCCTGATAGGGTTCCACAGAACGTCACCCACTAGTTTTTAGTGAGCTCTTTGGCGTGGCCTTGAGCTTGCTCTGCCAAGAGAGCGATGCGTTGTCTCAGGTGTTTGTTTAGACGTTATCTTTTCCACCTCTTGGCCAGTTTCCGCCTCTCTTCCCATAGGCTGACCAGGTGAGAGTCTATCACCGGCACCTCCGCTGCACGCTCAATGGCTTTAGTGGTTTCCGCGTGAGCTCGTCGAAGGAATTCAGTCCATTCTCGCATGTTGGTCGGGGCTGTATCCGACTCCTCCAGCACTCTTTGGAGTTCTCTATAACGAGGCCAGTCAGTTAATTTAGTCATTCCTATTGTTCTCCGTATGTTGGGCGTGGAGAGCGCTACTCGGATTATGTCTTGATCGCTTCCCAGGTTTTCGTCAAAGGAAACCAATTGTGAGCCTCTAATGTTAATTGTAAAGGCACGGCCGGGCGCCGTGTCTCTGTTGACGTTGTTACCCGTGCGCGTCGGTTTCCCGATCTGATTGATTGCCCGTAAGCCCAAGGCCGTTGCGGTGAGCTCGAGTAGAGACCCTTTGGGCGACGTTTTGGCGTATCCCCATAGTATGTGAGGTGCATTAAAGTCACCCACTATCACCGCCTTATCCCTGGTGCCCGCTAAATCTTGTGTTGCTGAGAGAATGTGGCGTAGGTCGTCCTCTTTGCTTTTGGGAGGACTGCACAGATTTGTGATTAGTTTGTGTGCCTTACTTCGTTTCTTTGGCATCACACTGATAACTATGGAATTAGTCTCTCTCTCAGTTTGCGGAAGTGTTAATAGTTGAGCGTTTATCGACTTGCTCACGGCGTGGCGACCTTCGAAGTTTGAGGATCGCTCCGAGTATAGTATCCCTGCAGTTTCGCCGGCTTGGCCCCGACCTCCTGCAGACATATCACGTCCGGAGCGATTCCGGAGTATTTGATAAACTGCTGGAACACTGCCGCTTTCCTGGAGAAAAAGCGGCAGTTCCATTGCCATATCTCTAATTTTTCTTAATTTTGTATGCGGTGTGGTTTCTTAGCGTGGTTAGCCATGTTGCCCACTCTTATTTTAAGCCCGTGACGTTTCTGTGTCCGAGCCGACGGATTCTTTTACGCAGTGGCTTATTTTAGTTTTTGGCCAACCCGCTCCTATCCTAATTGCGCGTTCTTTGGTGGGAACAGCCTTCGAGGCTGCCTTAAGCTGTTCTGCCACGACTACCTTGTCTTTCTCGAAGTCGTTAGTGCATAGTTGTTGAAACTCCGTTCACCTTTGGGTAACTACCGCCATCATTTTATTCATAAATATTTTCAAGTTTTCCGCGATCATTGTCTGGATCTGCGCGGCCGTTATCTGCTCGTTATTTGGGATTTGGGTTGTCGGAGACCTCGCGGAGACGCAGTTTATACCTGCCGCCGCTTTAGTTTTGGCTATTTCTTCAGGCTGAGGTGGCATTTCCAGCTTCTGTAATGTGCTATTGAAGCGCGCCTCTAACTCTGACATTTGTTTGTCAAGTGATTGTCGTTTGCGTTCTTCTCCTGAGAGCTGTTCTCTTAGTCGCGCATTTTCCTTTTCCAATTTCTGAATACAGTTATCATTTTCACCAGCATTCTGTTTTGGAGCAGTCGGAGAAATAACCCTCGCCCAACTCACCAACTGTTTTCAAGGCAGTGACGAATTCGACCGCTGCGAAGCCCTGGAGCTGGAGGGGTCCCTCGAGAGGTATTCCTCTTCGCTCTGCTTGCGTGTGGAGATCTGGATCTCGATCGGTGCCGGTAGAACTTCTCCTCTTCCGTCGATTCGAACCAGCGCTCCGCTGCCTTTTACGTGTACTGTGCCGACCGGCCCCGCAATCGAAACTGGCGAGTCGTCTTCACGCGCTTGGTGGCAAAGCGTTTGTTCGGGCACCGACGCGTCTCGTGCCCCGTCGTCCTGCAAACGGCGCACTTCACTTCCCATTTGTGTCCTTGTGGGGGTGGATTTTCGAGTCAGCAGCCATGGCATATGTACTTGGGGTTCGGATAAACGTCCGAGCGGTGGCCCTCTTGCATGCACTCCAGGCACATTTGGATTGTTGGCCTGTACTCAGCACACCGCATCTCTATTCCCATGTGGTAGACGCATTTGGGGCGCGTGCCTCCCGAGAAGGTGAGGAGAGCGGTATTTGAGCTTCCTAGCATTCGGGCCCTTTCGATGGTGACTCCTTGGGTCCTGACTCGCAGGTGTTTCTGGAGATCTGCTGATTCGGTGTGTGCTGGGAATCCGTGCACCACTCTTTGTTGCTATCATCTGGATCCTCTACGTACTAGTTGAAGGGGTGTTGCTTGTCTCGCAGCTCCATGCACGTGATTCGACGAATGACGTCCGCCACTTCCAGTGAAGGTGTGGAGACGATGATGATATTCGTTCCCACTCGGATTCGCTGTATGAAATCCTCTCCGGTTATCATTCGCTGGTTCGGTCTGTTTCCTGTGGTTATCGTCCCGGTAGCCCGAATAATCAGTTGTGGTATTTCTGTTCTCAGATATTCCTTGAGCATTAGTCCCTTGTGGGGCTTCAGTATTATCTTGATGTCGTTCTTCGGTAATGGTGGCAGAGGCTTCCCCTTCCTCGGGAGTATGTTGCGACGACCGATTTGCCGGCTCCTTTCGCGCCGCCTGCTGATGGCTATCCATTTATGTTATTCTTGCTGCTAGAAGCCGTTTCCCTATCGTTGTGCTTGACAGCCCCTCGCTGTCACCGCGATACAACTAACTACCAGCCGTCCGTCGCCTGGTTGTGGGCGGCGATCTCTTGGCTTTTGCTAGTCCCCACTTCGGAAATTATTCTTGTTACACCGTTTTCGTCCGCGTTGTTAAACGGATGGGGGGGGGGGGGGGGGTTATTTGGAGGTCCATGTCTTCTGATGTAGCCATCTCCTACGCTCGGCAGAAACGATCCGGTTATTAAGTGGTGAGGCGGTCGCTCACGCGCTAAGCCTATCGAGGCCGAACGGGGCTTCCGCCGGTTCGAATTTTCAAAGTCGCATGGGATGATGAAACATTCACTCACGGACTTGAACTTAGTCTTGAAACGGAGCGTTTGTCGAGTGAAAACCGATCGGATAGTCGAGGCTGGTGCAGTTTACGAGTTTTCGGCTAAAACGTCGATAGTCTGCGTAGCCCATGTGAAGAGCGTGTTCTGCCCCAACATTAAGGAAAATTTACAAAGGTACACTCCAAAGGTGTTGTGTGTCCAAGAAGCACATCTTAAACCTTCACAAACAAACTTTCTCCGATAGTATGCCATTTCCCGATAAGACTGCAACGTTGGGCGGTGTGGCGATAAGAAGTAGGTAATAGTGTTGCTTGCCGGCAACTACAGCTTAAAACACCCCTAGAGGCCGCTTCACTCCGAGCAATACTCTTTAATAAACTGGTAACAATTTCATCACTATACATCCCCCCAAAGTACCATCTTTCAAAAACAGAATTTCAAAGCTTTATAAGTGAACTGGCCCAACCTTCTATTCTCGTCGGAGATTTTAATGCACACAAGGCCCTTTGGGAGGTTGTCGTTGTGATGCCAGCGGACGCCTAGTAGAAAGCTTCCTCTTGACTACAGGTACTTGCTTACAAAATAATAAAGAGCCTATATTCTATAGCGTGGCAAACAAAACATTTCCAGCGATCGATTTAAGCATTACATCTGGTACACTCGTACCGTATCTAGAGGGGAACGTATTTAAAAATCCATATAGGAGAGACCATTTTCAAATTGTCATAAAATCAACAAAACGTGATGAATGCTCTCCAACCGTCCTCCACTGGAAAGTCGTATCAGCCGACTGGAAACGTTATAAAGAACTCAGCCGCATGACCTGGGAAGAAATCTCTGCACTTCCTATTGATGACGGCGAGGCATATCTGAAAGCATTTATTGTTGATGCGACGTCACTATGTATCCCTGAATCAAATGGATCGTCCTCCAAACGACGTGTTCCCTGGTGGAATGCGGAGTGTAAGGAAGCTCGTAGAAACGAAAAATAGGCTTGGAGTCACCCTCGCGAGTCTCAAACTGTCGACAACCTGATCAATTTAAAAAAAAAATAAAGTCACTAGGCAGAGAACACGCCGCCATGCTCAAGGGGAATTTTGGGGAAAATATATCGGCAGCATCAATTCATATACAGATGAACGGAAAGCATGGATTAGGGTGAACAAAATCAAAGGCTGCGAAACTCATCATCTACCTTTAGTAAACACACAAGGAGACACTATTGAGGACCAAGCTTGTTCTGTAGGGGCACATTTGCAGTACATTTCTAGTTCCTCTCATTACTCAGATAAATTCCTATGATATCAGCGACAAGCGCAACGACAGCCTCGGGTTCAAAAAGGAAATAAAAATGAACCTTACAACCCACCATTTAACATGGCGGAATTTAAGGCTGCACTGAACTGTTGCAATAAATCGGCTCCTGGAGACGATTGAATAGTTCATGAGATGATCGAATACCTACACGGCCGAAACGCACCAAACACTACTATCACTTTTTAACGCCATAATCTCTGCCAGTTATATTCAATCTGCCTGGAAGCAAGCAGTCTTCGGCCAGCAGCTACATGCCTATAGCCCTGACAAGCTGCCTATGCAAATTCTTTGAAAAAATGGTAAACAGACGCCTAATTCATTTTCTTGAAAGCAACAAATTGCTAGATACCCTGCAGTGTGGTTTTAGGGAAGGTAGATCTACAACAGATCACCTTGTCATCATTGAGGCAATATCCGAGATACTGTAATGCACAAGCAGTCTTTATTAGTGGAGGTTTGAGATACGGAAAAGCCATACTATACAACTGGCCGTTTTTGTTTTTGAATTCTTCGTGATCTCGCTGGTACGGGTGTCAGAGGTAACCTCTTGAACGTGATTGAAAGCTAGATCTCCAATCGGACGTTCCGTGTCAGGGTTGGTATAGTGTTCTCTTCGTCTATTTACCCAGAAAACAGGTCTGCCACAAGGTGGTTTTGATGAGCTGCACCCTCTTCATCGTAAAAAGGAATTCCCTATTTAGGGTCATATGACGAACAAAGTTTTATTCAGTGTATGTGAATGACATACAGATAGGATTTAAATCATGCAATATTTCTATCTGTGAGCGACATGTACAGCTTGGCCTAAACAAAATGTGTAAATGGGCTCACAACAATGGATTTAAGTTAAACCCCCCAAAAAGCACATGCGTTGTATTCTCGGAAAAGAGAGGTACATTTCCTGACCCTGCTATATACCTTAACGAACAGCGGCTATCTGTCAGCCACAACATAAAATTTTAGGAATCATCTTAGACTGAAAGCTAACATTTGTCCCTCACCTTAGGTATCTGAGAGTGAAATGTCTGAAGATAATGAATTTACCCAAGCTCATGTCCCGCGCATCTTGGGGAAATGACAAGATATGCCTTTTGAGTCTCTTAAAAATACCTATGCGGTCTCGCCTCCACAATAGAGCTGTAGTATATAGCTCTGCTGCGCGTAGTGCTTTGAAGATTCTAGATCCTATTCACAACCTGGATATACGCCTGGCTACAGGCGCTTTTAGGACAAGTCCCGTAGAGAGCCTGTGTGTGGAGTGTGATGAATGGTCATGACATCACCAAAGGACATATTTAAGCTTTTCCCATGCTCTCAAGGTTAAATCAGACGTGCAGCCTCCATGTCACTCATTTATTCGTGGCGTGTCTATTAGCAGGTTACTTCCTAACCACCCAGCAATTAGGGCTCCGATGAACCTTCGTTTGATAGCACTGGCAGAAGAAACTGGTGTCTTAATCCCAGAGAATGTCCTAATGGCACCTACTCGCCTGCCCCCACCATGGGAATGGCAGACCATTTAATGCAACATCTCTTTCGCAGAAATATCTAAGCAGGCACCAGAAGCACACATTCAATTCCATTTTCGTGAACTTGACGGGAAATACTCCAGTACAGAATATTATACAGACGCTTCCAAGTTCCATAAAGGGGTTTGCAACGCAGCTCTGGTACCTTCATTTTCAGTATCCGAGGCACTAAATCCACACACAAGTATCTGTACAGCAAAAGCCAACGCTATACTCTCGGCTTTTCAAAGCATAAGGCTCACAAACCTTGCTAGGGCAATTGTGTTTATGGAATTATTAAGTGTAGTCAGAGCCGTACTTAGTCCAAGAAAATATAAGAACTCAATTTTTAGTGAGCGGCACACTCTGTTGTGCTTCCTATATATGTCCAACCAAGGGATTGTCATATGGTCGGTGCCTGCACACACAGGTATAAGAGGCAGCGAAGCTGGTGACGAAAGCGCTGCCTCAGTGACATTTATCGACACAGATGAAAATATCCCCATCCCTGCCACAGACCTAACTCCTTTTCTACGCAGTAAATTAAGGAATCATTGGCAAGGCAAGTAGGATACACAAGCAATGAATAAGCTTCACATAATAAAAACAAAACTGGGGAACTGGATAAGTTGAAAAACAGCACGGTACAAGAAAGTACTTCTTTGCTGATTAAGGATAGGCCACACATATGAGACTCACTCTTAAATCTTGACTTGGGGCGATCCACCAACTTGTAGTACGTGCGGCAATAGCCTCACAGTGCTCCATGTTCTTGCTCATTGCCCTGCAATCGAAACAGAGAGGAAAAGGTATTTCGCTTCTGCATATCGCGAAAATGTACGTCTTCACCCCGCATTATTTCTTAGCAAGGAACCGCTTTTTAATCAGCACATAGTCTTCGATTTCTTAGCCAGAACTGACACACTGAAAACCATTTGGCCAGGCAACTTTTAGCACATGACATTAGCCCTGCATTCAATCCCAAAGTACAGCTGCACGTAATCACGGTTTCACCGGTAGTGGGTTCACAGTCCTGCATTCAAGGGCTCTCTTGAAACTCTGGTGCAACTGTTATGTTTTATTGCATCATGTTCTAACGAAAGCCCATTATTAGTCAGCATCATTATTTTAGCGCCTATCTACTCTACGCCACTTAAAGCGACAGTTTTATTGGCCCTTTTACAGCCATGTCACATCTACCATGAGTAATTCATTGTGCACGCCATCCGCAATACATCGTTAGCATTACCACTTGTCATGGCGCTCCTTGGCCAAACCTGGCCCCTCTGCCATAAAACACCACAAGTCATCATCGTCATCATCATCATCATCATAATTATTTCAGAACCAAGGACGCGGGATGCTGCGAAGTCCACAGAAGAACAAATCACAAAAATATCCGAACGGGGTTCAGGCCCGACATGGACCATACCGAGAGGGGCAAGTGCGCCAACGCGCCTAGGGACATCAAGTGGAAAGGTGAATGAACCACACACCAAATTATGCAAACACGCCGCCTACCTCATCCACCGGCAGAAGACTACAAAATGATCGTGGAACCACGTGAATTACTCAAGGTTTCGGAGCACAGGCAAGCACGCATATACTGCTGCCTGGGAAACGCTGCTGGCATGAGCCGCGAAGCAGCAGTAGGAGACCGCATATGTAAAAACTACAAGCAAAATATCGTGGCCTTCAGCATGCCGTTTGAAGAGCGAGCCATGAGGTATGGAGACATCAAGTAGGTACAAATGGGGGAGCAAAAACGTGAAACCAGCGCCTACAGAGCTGCACCGGAAAACACTTCCGAAGGACTCATAACAGGGATATCTCAAGAAGAAAGCTCATAAAATATTATAGACAACTTAAAAATAAATTATAAGGTATTACGGGCCAAAAGCACCTTCTGATTAGGAGGCACGCCGTAGTGGAGGACACCGGAAATTCCGACCGCCTGGGGTTTTTTAACGTGCACCTAAATTTAAGTACAAAGGTGTTTTCGCATTTCGCCGCCATCGAAATACGGCCGCCGTGGCTCGGATTCGATCCCGCGACCTCGTGCTCAGCAGCCCAATACCATAGCCGCTGAGCAACCACGGTGGGTTATAGACATCCTAGTGACAGCAAGAAACCCAAGCATATTACACGGGAGGAAGATGGGCTACACAGACAATGTAATTGTACGCTTCGATGGTCTTCACGTGGCGGCATACGTAAAATATGGAGCACTTATGGTCCCGGTGCTCGCCATACAAGAAGCAAATAGACAATTACTACGAATGCGGGACGCTATGGCACAGAGCGGACATTTGCCGCAGCCCAGACGAAAAAATATGCAGAGGATGCGGTTTGTCCAACCCGACGCAGGCACATCAGTCTCAATTGAGATGTCAGGTATGCGGGCAACATCACGTCAAGGGAGACAGACGCTGGAAGGCAAAATAATACATACCGTATTTGGTTTGTCGAAGACGGTGGGAAAGATGAAGAGGAGAAGAAGCAGAGGTCAAAACAATTGACGGCATCAACGACTACAAAAAACAACGTGGCAAAAAGACGGGCAAAAACATCACCGGACCGGAAGGGCAAAAAACCGAAGGCTCATCACCACGACTACGCCGGAAAAATAGTCGGGAAAGACCCGGTCCCAGATCCAGGTCCAGGACCCGGTCCAGGACCCGTTTGAGGACCTGTTCGAGACCCAAAACAAGAACAAAATCGTGATCCACCCCTGGAGAGGCAGAAGTGCGGGAACGCGTGAGCTGGCCAGGTGCTGTCTCTGGCACTGCTGCTCCACGTACATGTGCCGGGTACGCCTTAGCAGAGAAAATAACAGTAATCATTAAAATACTAGAGAAAATAACGCGAGAAAGCGCGACGCTATGGCAGGAAATAAAAACTCTTACAGTGGAAAACGCAAATCTATAAACCGGCAAATAACAGAGATAACCTGGAACACGCTCACAGAAAGTAGGGCGTCGACACTAAATCGAGCTCCACCAACGCCCTTCGGCAGCGGCGTCGGCGGCGGCTCCCACGAATGGAGATAAGGGAATAAGAGAAGGGTAAAGGACAAACCGGACGAGCAAAGCGATTCTACGGTTAGAGAAGTGAAATACATGTTCCGGGAACTGTTCGTAGGATTAGAACAAGCAATTCATCGAAATGCGTTCGGATCAACAACAGCAGATAGTGCAGATGCGAGTGCAGATGTTGAAGCGGTTCGTCACCCTCGAGTGTAGAGTAGCGCTGCAGGAAAAACCGTCGACAGGCGCCCGACCCCCAGGAGCGAGGCCTGCAAAGAGCATGCCGTGCAGCAGACACGCTGAGGCTAAGAACAGCTGCGTGCAGAACTCGAGTATTAAACGTGACGCTGGGTAAGGACTGCAATAGTCGTAGAAACCCACGACCATGCAAAGCATGGTCGTGGATTTCGCCGCTAGAGAAGGGAAACCTGTAGCCATTCATAAAAACGAAGAACGCGCCGGACGTAATCGCCATCCAGGAAACTGGGAGGACCACAAAATTATCAGGATACAAATCATATAGTACTTTAGATGAAAAAGCAATAGTAACCGCACTGAGACACCGAAATATAGCGGCTGTTGAACACTACACCAGGGTATGAAATATAGACCACGTTCTACTTCAAATCATACCGCCTCCAATAAAAGCACGCCGTGTAAAGCTTGGCTCGCTTTTCCGCTACGGTTTAAACGTGATGGGCAGACCGTCACTCATCATTGTGGGCAACTTTGACACTCGACCCGCGGCCTGTAGTTTCGTTACACCATCGAGAACATTAAAGGCCACAATCTGTGAAACGACGAGCAGCACGAGGGGCTTACGCTAAAGATTAACGCATACGACCCGACCAGAATGGGCAATAGCGTCTACAGAGACACTACGCCGGACCTGAGATTCATAAAGAACATCCCCAACCCGAAATGGGCCAGCACAAACTTGAACCTAGGCAGCGACCACTACATTGTGAACATAATGCTACAAGGCGGCCCGCCTATAGGTAAGGCAGGAAAATAACGCTAACCGAGAGGGACACCTTTCCTAAGCTCTGCGAGGACTATGCGACAGAAACCATCGAGTACCTACTGATGTGGTCACAGGAACTAAACGAAAACAAGGTAGAAGTTTGAGCCAACGCTTTGACAAGTGGACGTGTCTTTTTGAATGCTTTCCTCGGCACCGTATATATAGGTAGCGTTCTGCTCAAGGGCAAAGTGGATAAGTGGGTGCGTAAGGCAGCGACCGATGGAGTGTTAGCGGCTAGGGGGCAGAACTCACAATAGAGTGGTGCTGTGCACAAGGCCCGTGACGCTGCCGTGTGTAAGCTGACGTGTCAACGGCCCCGTGCATAGCACCCTTCTGTTATCTGCTTAGCTGCAGGTCAGCTCCCTGTCGTCTCTCTGAAATAAATAATAAAAGCAGTGCCAGAAAACTACCCTTGTGGAAAAAAAAAAACCTGGAAAGGAATAAATGTGTAAACAAAAGAAAATAAACAAAGGGAGGTCAATAACACTAAGCAACCAAATGCAAATAAGGAAGTATTGTTCCTATAGCGTGAAATTTTCCATAAGGAATATGTACTAATGCTCCCTTTGGAACGTTTATGCCTAGTGGTTGCAATGTCTTGAAATTATGGATAACTTATGATTATCCGCATTGTGTGATGTAGAGTTGAAGTTCATCAAAGTTATGACATGGTTGAATTAAATTCTCGGTGACTGCTAAGGTTTTCAGCTGTGTCTGCCCGATGTCGATTTATCCTGACGTTGATTTATTGTCCCGTTCCACCGGTATATTCTTTCTTGCAAAAGAAACACCAAAGCTTATAAATCACATCTGGACTTGTACAAGTAAAGGCAGTTTCCACTTCGTGTGCATAACTATTTGCGGCGCTTTTATTCTTAATTTCACTTTGAACGTGCGAGAAGGTTTAGCACCTGGGGCGAAAACATCCTTTTATTACTGGAAAATGACGTTTGCTAATTTTTGCGAGCGCTAAGATGTCCTAAAGTTTCTGTTGCGACGATAGGTAACCATTGGTACACCCAGGAATGCTTTTCTGAGAGTCTCGTTACATGATGATACTAGGTGGTAATTTCGTTGGATGTTGTTTATGTTGGAGAGGGCATTAGAATATTTTGGTATAAAGGCTGGCAGTCTGTCAGATTATGGTGTAGCTAATTGCGACTGCCTCTCCAATCTCGGCACGATGTCACAAGCTCTGTCGAGAGTAACTTGTGGACAGTGTCTTTCTGCTAGCGCTGCTTTAGGGTCATTTAGGTAGCGGATATAATTGTAAGTCTTTGCCGGAGATTCTTGCTATTCGTTTCGCTGGTACGACGAAAATTCACTGGTACAGTTTCGCGGGTGATGACGGTTGTAGTCTAAATATTGCTGGTTATCCGTAGGCTTCCGGTAAGTATACATTCTGAGTTTTCGTTCTCTATGTAGACTGTCATGTCGAGGAAGTTGGTTAGACTAGAAGTGTGGTGAGCACTAAATTTAAAACTTGGGTTAAAGCGATTGCAATCGCTTCTTAAGCTGGCTAAGGCGCTTGTGCCATGCTCCTATATTATAAATATGTTGTCAATGTAACGCAGGTAGGTGTGGGGTTTCAATGGGCAGGATTTTAACAGGTCTGTTTCAAACTGTCCCATGAAAACGTTCGTTTACGTGGAAGCGAATGGCGTTCCCATGCTAGTATCGAAAGGGTGTAGGTAGTGAACAACGTTGAATTCGAAATAGTCCAGCGTGAGAACTAAACAAAGGAGTGACGGGTAAACTTCAGGAGCCTGCGCGAGATATTAAGAAACGGTTCTGATTACTCCACTCACGGGTACGTTAATGTAAAGGGCACAAACATCCAAAGTGCGTAGAAGACGCGGTCAAAAAGGGTTTGCATAGCATTGATGCAGTCGATAATTCGAAGAATCTGCGGCGTGTCTTGAAAAAAGAATGGGAGCATGGTGGGAATGTTTGACAGGTGGTGAGTTAAGAATTTAGATGGTGACTCGGTAAGTGAGTTGTTATTAGACACTATAGGCCAACCTGGGGTTTCTGCTGTAAATATTTTTTCTACGGTCACCCTTTGTATATTAGGAAGAAGATAAAAGCACCCTGCTTCTTTATGTTTGGCCTTCGTGAATCGATATTCAGATTGCGTGATTAGTTCCCTGGACAGGAGCTCCGCTACTGTTCTTTACACAATATTACTGTTGTAAGAAGTTGGGTTAGAGTCGAGCTTTCTTTACTGAGTGTGGTTGCTCAGTAGTTAGGAGGCCTGATTCTTGCGCTTTCCAATAGGCCAGATTAGGATACTGCCCCTTTTGCCGGCTGGTTTATTTACCATATCATTTCTTTACTCGAGTTCTTTTTTCGGTTTGCGGCCATGCCGTTTTGACCCTAGAACTTTTTTTGAGATGAGCTTTGTGTACAAATCAAGGTCTGGGCACTTTGTGACTTCCGGTGTCAACGTGCTAGGGGGTCTAAGGGAGCTTACGGATACCAGCAATATTTACACTACAACAGTCATCACACGTGACACTGCGAGCAAGAAAATTTTATCGAACAAGCAAAACAAATACGAAGAATCTACAGCAAACATAGCGATAACATCCACCACCTAAATGACTCTAAAGCAACGCTTGCAAAAAGAAGCTATCCACAAGCTGATCTCGGCAGAACTTACAATGTCGCGTCATGATACGAGAGGCAGTGAGAATAAGCGAACAAACAGCCTACACAAGAATCTGACAGACTGCCAGCCTTTATGCCAAAATATTCTAATGCCCTTCCAAACATAAACAGCATCCTACGAAATTACTAAGTATTATCAAGTAATGAGCGTCTCTGAAAAGCATTCCCGGATGTACCACGTGACGCAAAAGAAACTTTAAATACGTGTTAGTGCACGAAAAATTCAGTCAACATAATTCCCTTATAATAAAGCTGTGTTGTCTGGTAAGTGGTAACTGGTAACTGGTAACTGGTAAGTGGCACCACCCTTGACAATATGCTGCATTACAAGAAAAGCTTTCTTCTGTGCACTTGATCAATAGGATTCCGGCCAGATCGAGCGAAAAGAACAATTTTATTTTCTTGGTACCTTGGAATGTGTAGGCAGAAACTGAAGATAGCAGTGCGTAGGTTATTCGCGTTGGAAACATCGCAGTGAAATCGTTATACAGCTTCATCCGCAAACAGATTAACAGTCGGATTTCCGGATTCACATGAATCTTTTTCCCATCCACCCTGTTCCACCTAATTCTGATCACAGCTAGGAAATGAAGTCATTTTAATGTGATGCAGCAATATTGGCACACTATAAACCACTAAAATAGGGTACATGTTTATGTGCTAGTGACATTTACCATTTCAGATATGACCATACAGGAGCGCCATATGCACATATGTACATATGCAAATTAAACAGATATGGTCATTTATGACACTTAGGTCGCACATATGTTGCCCCTAATTAACTTGGAAAGTTTTGGCCATACGTCATTTTTATATAGCACATCTGGCCCTATGAAGCCATATATTAAATTTTATATAGATCCAGTTATGGTATTTTCGTGAGGGACGTATCAGTCTGGGCGCAGGTGCAAAGGCAAAGCTAATATTTGTGCATTTGAGCTTTTGAAGCTTCAGCCAGCGTGGGTTCCAGAATGTTGCAGTGATATCTGGCAAAGTCTTGTGTGTATTTAGTGCATATTACTGTGGCCGAGCCTTTCAACAGTGAGACAAGCGTCTCTTCCAGGGCAGTCAAACTATTTTCGAGTGACCTCGTCTGGTTCTGAGTCGCTATCGAGCATCATAATCTCTAATGTAATCCAATGTGAGAAAACGTACTGGATTCACACTGGAGGCACCTGAAGACACTACTTTTTCCACTGGGATGGAAGAAATTTCGTTGTAAGAAATGACAGCTCAACATTTAGGCTCTTCTATTGTGGTTTTATAAGAATGGACGACTACAAGGAACGGCCAAGTGGAAAAGAGCCCCTCATTTTGCTGTCGGTGTCACTTTGCTTGAAGTAAACCGACTGATGTGAAGAGTGTGTTTGTGTCAGTGTGTGTCTGAGAGGATGTGCGCGTGCGTGTGTGTGAGTGTGGGCAGATTCTCTATTCAATGTTTGTTGTATTGGTCTTTGGCGGCTCTCCTTTCAACTTTTTTAGTAAACGAAATCAATCAGCCAGATACGTTGGTTATGCTAGTTTTCTTTACCATATACACGGTGGTCTAATGAGAAAAAGAAAATGTAGGTTTCTATTTAACGGAACTGATGAGACCCCAATCAAAACAAATATTCCTGTCAGCAATGATGTAAAAAATACAAATAAATCCACAAAGTCCTTTATTATTAGTAGTAAAGGCAGGTAATGTAAAATAAGTATACTAAACTATGGTGTGAACACTCAATTTGCTTTCAAAGCAATCTCGAAAACATTTAGCAAGACCTGTTTAATAACCGATTTCCACCGTATATTGTAGTTTATGATACCTCACAAGTGAATTCCTATGTACACAACAAAATATAAGAGACGAAGGTAGCGACGTAAATTAAAATGTTACATAAGAATAGACGTTGGCCGACTTGCCACATACTTCCTTAGGGGCACGAGGCAGAAGAAAAGGAAGCCTAGCAGACAGAAAGCATGACGGAACATACTTGATATTTTGTGGAGTAGCTACAGTGTGTGGTGGCCTTTCGTTAGAAATGATGCGCACCTATTTCGTTCCAGGAAAGTATAGCTGATTACGCACAATCAAATCAAAATAGAATTGAATGTCCCTTACAAATAACGATGTTCTAAAGATAAAGGTCGGTGACTAGCAGTTGATAAAAGAACGGTGAGAGCTGCAGCTAAAAGGACTATGAAGGTCAAGGGATATTTTATATTTAAAATGCCTAGGGAGTCTGCTTCTAGATAACTACAAATAGTTCTCGTCATCACATGTGTTTAAAGGCAGTGGATGCTATCCCTGCGACGGTAGGTATTCATGTGACGCCAATGCACCCACGCCTGCGGTGGAAATATCTTAGGATTGGTGCGCCCCTACTTCGTTCGAGAAAGCCAATATCTGTTGATGAACTATAAAGAAGAATTCACTAGAATGTTGCTTATAAGTAAAGGTGTTCCCGTTGACTGGCAATGATAAATGTCGGTGAGTGGTAGTCGATGAAAAAAAAAAGCTAGGTGAGCTGCAGCTAGGAGGATTATGATCATCAAGGGATGCAATTATATTGAAAATACCAAGGCAATGCATTTCTACATATCTACAAGTAGCTCTGGTCATTCATAATGCAAAGAAGGCATGTTTGTTGAGAATCACATGCGCTTCAATATAATGGATGCTATCCCTTCTAGGTATTCATGTGACGTCAACGCACACGTCTGTGGTGGCAAAGTCTTAGAAATTAAGCGCACCTACTCTGTTATAGAAAGGTCATATCTCATGAAGCACATTCAAAGAAGAAATGACGTCAATATTACTTATAAGTAGTTAAGTTTTCAATCACTGCCAAACATAGAGTTCGGTGACTATAAACGCATGGAAAACAGAACTAAAGCTGCAACTAAAAGGACAACGAACATTTAGAGATACACGTATGTTAACAATGCCTGTAGATAGCACATACATCTATCAACGAGTAGCTCTTGTCATCACATGCGCGTAAAGGTAATTGATGCTACGCCAGCCGCGACAAGTATTCTTCTGACGCCAATGCACAGATAGGGAACAAGTCGCATTCCATGTATTGTATTGTGCGTATGCTTCAAGAGCGAAGGCCTTGGTAATGCTCGGTGTAAAACTGTAAAAGACGTCATGGACGACGTCTTTATATTTTTGAACTAAACTTGATAGCCAGCGTACTGAAGCCTAATAAACATTATTACGAATCTTGCACTTCTGCCGAAAAATAAATGTACTTCTGGGCAAATTTTACTATGCGTGTAGGGAATGTTCATGTTATGTCTAATTAACTTTGAACTAAATGACAAGCAAGTTCAGGTTCAAGTTTAGACAAAACACAAAATGCAGAAGGGTACAACTTACCTATCTTCTCTTTGACACTAGCGATTGGCGTAATGAATCAGGCCTTGAATGAGCCGCTGCAACTCACCCGGCACTCACATATAAAACTCATCTTGCAGTTGTCGTCAAAAGGAAGACGACACATTTGTACCTTGAGCAGAAAAATTTGTTTAATGACTGTTATTATGTGCTTACAGATTCTCAACCCACGATAGGAGGAATAAGTGTAGCAAAAGTGACATGGCAGAACTTCTACTTGTGATTATTGGAAGACACCTGTAGATAATGTGATATAGCATCTAATTATCTGGCAAAACGTCGCCATCTCCCTGCAAACTCATCGAGCGGCTGTTTATTCTTTACTATATTCGTCTGTGCTGTGAGCGCAACCCGTGGGTTACGCGACCCGTGATGCGTGTAGCGCTGGGGCATTTGACGGGCTGGTAAAGAGCTTAGAATTGCATTGCCTAACCAAACTATCTTCATTAATTATTTGAAACACCCTCTGTATTGGTGCCGAGGTCCGCGCCACGAACGGTGACGGTTGACACAAATATGAAGAAGACGTTAGAGAAAGCCTTGAGGAAGTGCACAGCCAAAAATGTACTAAAATAGCTGGAAATGATGCCACTTTACCGACAACTGCGTTGAAGACATGTATCGAATACCCTCCTCTCTCATTTGCTTGATAGTTTCTAATGTAGTGCCGCAGAAGGAACACATTCCCACATATTCAAAGGCAGTTCAGCGTTTTGCGTTCCTAAAACATATTTAAAATGCACATATAACTGAAACTGTTATAAAACTCCATGCTTGTTCCTTCAATATAGAACTCCCCTTATTAAAGAGCATGCCACTCCGCAATCGAAGCACGACGTTTTGATGGACGCTGTCTGGTGTGCAGAGCAATATCCCGGCATTGTGTCGTTTCTTGCGACTCAGGACTGCCTAAAGAAGCGCCTTAACCAAACGCTATGCGGCCAACGATATATATGAAATATATTTCCCGCTTGATAATTTGGAGTCACCAAAACAGAACTGAGAGCACAAGCTCTGGCAGTTACTTAGAAGCTTAAGCTTGTAGCTCCTGAACAAAAATTGATGTGCGAGATAACTGAGTGCCATGAAACGCTAGTAGCTCCCTTAGTGATACTGCTGATATCGTGCCGAGATAGCACGCAGACTATCATTGCGGCCACTTACATGAGTTCATCTTGCACCGTTTGATCCATGTCTCGTTCAGGCGAAATAAAATAAGTCGACAACATGAGTGCTGCTGACCAAGATAAACTGGTATCATCGTGCCTTTCCAGGAGGTTTCTTCATTTATTCTGTATTACCTTACAAGCAAAATCTTTGCAGAAACCATAAATGATGCTTGTCAGTGAAAACTAAACAAACTGAACAATCAAAGGCGCAAATAAGCGAACAAGTGCACGAAGAAGTTTTAGGAACTGTGTGAAAGCCAGCAAAAAAAATCAGCAAGTAAGGTTTAGTTATATAGAGAGAGGGAGTGAAATAGAGCAATAGAGTCAGCGGAAGAACGTTCCTCTCGCCGATTCCCTCCACGGATGATTGATCACCGACCCACCGACCACCCACTACCAACATAATCCTAACGTGAAAGGAGCCTATGCGCTTTCAGAAGTTTCAGAGCTTGTGCCCTTTATTATACTTTTTAAACTGGGCCCAACCCCGGTAAGTGCCAGTGAAACACAGGCGCTTTTCTCACTGCAAGAATATGGATGTTTGAGATCAGAAGAAGTGAACCACGATTATAAATTGTGTTGCTGGATACCCGCCATGGTTGCTCAGTGGCTGTGGTGTTGGGCTGCTGAACACGAGGTCGCGGGATCGAATCCCGGTCACGGCGAAATACGAAAACACCCGTGTACTTAGATTTAAGAGCACGTTAAAGTTCCCCAGGTGGTCCTAATTTCCGGAGTCCCGCACTACGGCATGCCTCATAATCAGAAAGTGGTTTTGGCACGTAAAACCCCATAATTTAATTTTAAAATTAAATTGTGTTGCTGGATGTTTTTCATTTTTCCCCTTGTCAAATGCAGGTGACACTCTCGCCATACAATCTATTAAAGAGAAGCAAACAACCTAGAGCCTTGCAAAATAGGGTGTATTGTAAACTGGTCCAGTTCTTCGGTGGTTGTATGAAAGCGACACGTTCAATATGCGTCAAGGTCTACGAAACGGCAATAATGGAAAATGTTCAGGAGAGTACATCTGTCACTTATATTTCTATAAATGTAAAAAAAACACACCCAGTGCACAAACTCCGCTTCTCCTAGTAGCAGCGATTGTGGACAACAAAGCAAACAAAAAAGAATGCGCCATACGATCAGATGAAGCAATAAGGAACAAAGAACACAGAGGTTGTCTTTAAAAATTTGCAGTTCCGCCAGAAAGCTGAACAAGCTGTTGCGATAGCAAATTAGTAGACAGCTGTACGAAGTAAGAATGTCAGTTTTATTGGCCGTACAAACTTGTAAACATTCGCTTAGTCACTAAATTATCAATGATAGAATGTGTAAGCGTGACTGCACGAGGACGTGGAAAGAAGCAGACACATAGACAAACACAGTTTTTGTGTGCCTGCTGTTTTCTGCGTCCTTGTTCAGTTGTGCTTACGCATTCTATCATGAATTCAAAAGAACCAGCTCGCGAACTTGTTTTCAATGATTACGAAACACGGTGTCCAGTGCGCGGAGGTAAGCATGAACACATTTCACTCCATGAGCGCGAAAACACGCTGTCAAAATGCTAAAGTGAGGAATTGCAGCAGCAGCTAAGGAATTGACCTTGGTGCATCTCTCGCTTTATTCCGAACAAAAATTACAAAATTCCCCTCATATGAAGCAACTTGCACTGCGTGCACCCTGCAAACATTACAAATCGCTTTGAATATGAGGCCCGCTCGGGCGTGCTTTGTGGCAACGCCGCAGATCGCTTTAAAGACACACCACCGACGGCAATGCGGTCCTACGGCGTCCACCAAAGGCGCTTCGGTGTCCGCCATTCGCGAGTACAAAGCTGGAGTAGACCCAGCGGTTGAGAGTGTGATGGTCAAGAGAGGCGCTATTTTCTAGCCCTTTGGAGAAGGGGAGGAGACATAAAGAAGAAAGAAAAAAGAGGTGAGAGAGAAGGTCGAGGCGATTGCACAGCCCGGTACCATTAGGTACTGCTGTCAACGATAGCATTGAGGCGCATTCCGAATTTACACGACAGCCCTGTGCCCTCGAGGAACGTAAGAAAGTAATTGAAGGTAGATCTGTGGTGGCGCCCTGGAAACAGCAGCTGGGATGCCGAGACCACTGGGAGTCCGAGTCGTCGGAATGAGACGTGGAGAGGAGCCCTGTCTTTCTGCCCACTCTGTACGGAGTGGCAGGCGACGAGGACATCGAGGCGCCCTAGGAGCCACCGTGCAAGAAAGCGCCCGTCCCTCGCCTGACTTCCGTGCATCGCGCGCGAAAGGAGAGGGCACGCTTCCGGCCCGCGTTCCTCGCTCGCGCACGCGAGATTAGGCCGCGTTCGCCGGCTCACCATCGCACGCTTTCAGTAGCACATACAGCATACGGTGGACGACAACGGTTTTCTCGCCCTAAGACTTCATACAGAACCTCAGGGTGACGGCGACACCAGAAATGCACCTGGAGTGTCCACATAATTGTTATCGCAGTAAAACTTCCTGGAGACTCCATTCCATAATTGTGCTTTGTAGAACACGAGTATTTCTGATACCTAACAAGTTCATTAGTAATGTATGCATTAAAACAAAATAAAATGAAGCAACATCATACAATTGCAAGCAAGGGAAATTCTAATCAAGTCGGTACGATTTTCTCTGTGACTACAGAGAAAATGTACAGTAGAGGTAAAACAGTGCACATACTTCATATTCTCACTTCTGTATATGGGCTCTTATTGCCTTGTTTGCCTTTGGAACTGTCAAACTGTTGAAAAGAGTACTTGTGGCGTAGGCAGCAAAGAGGCATCACCTTTGACGGACGTTGCCAATAAACTTGCTGCGAAGTATCTTACATCTGAAGACCCCTTGACGGAATAACATGAATGATGGTTGGGAACTTGCACCCGACTGAAAATCAATACCAAGAACACACGATAAAACCTACCATAGTCTTCGAATTAAGAAAGTAAAATTGACATCCGTAGCTCACATACAATAGACACATTTCAAATAGGACATATTTGTTACATAAACTTACATATGCAGCATACATTCGAGGGGATGTTAGTTTCTTCCTCTCCTGAACCTTTCTCTACCTTGCGTTATCTTGCAGAACTGATTTGCCAAAGCTCGAATTATAGTGTTATAGAAGAATAGTTTCTGCATACACCCAGAAGGCTATCATAAATAAGTTCCACGACATCAGTTTGTATATCTAAGATTTGTTATTTTGCTGATTATTTTGCACTACATGGACATGTAACTGAGTACTGCTGAACTGCTATTTGTTTTGGAAACAAGCTATAAGTAAACGGGAAAAATATTATCAATGATCGTCGGGCGACGACAACCTTAGCAAAAGTTTAATTTTATTTAGTCTGCCGCAGTGCATACTTTATCAGCTTTAGTGCCCGACAGTGCGGTCATGCACATTTCACTAAAACTGACAGCTGCATTTGATCTTAACGAACGCAAACGCTATCTAGCGTCTAGTATTGCTGGCTTTGCACCAAATATTTCTTTGCCTCTTCCTTTGACTTTCCACTGCTGCTGTTCCTGCTGCTGTCTTGCACGCAGCGACGAGAGGGGGGGGGGGGGGGGGGGTTCAAAGCGCACATGGAAGGAACGCGCCAGAGACCAAAGGCAACGCGATAACCTCATTAAGACCTTTCAGTCGCATTGCTTGGGCGCAATTGCCATCTGGAGCTCCCTAGGCGTCGTTACATTTGCCCTTTGACAGATGTAATTATCCGTGATACCCCGCAAAAGCATTGCAGATAGTGCAGCGCTTACCTTTGTACTATAGTGCAAGGCCTGAAGACAGCTAGTTAGAATGGTACAGAGGGGGCAGAGAATGGGGTCATGCTGATTAAACCAGCGTAGTGGCGAAACGAGTCAATAGGTTTGCCACTCTTCGTTCATTAATTATCGTCAGTCGAAGCAAACAGCACAGAAAGTTTCGCTTACATCAGTTCCGTCAGTGCGTGGGATTCGAATATTTTTTTAAATATTTAGAAGCACATAGAGCAATGCTGTACGTGTAACGGATTAACGTTTGTTATAGATACATCCAAGCAGCACAGAACGCTAGTAGATGTGCATCACCTTGCTGAAGCCCACTTTGCGAGCTTCTAACCTTTTCGATGAACAACACCTCGTGGAAAACTTCTCACCTGCTGCTGCGTAAATAAAGGTCGCTTTGCAGTTTAAAATTATCGTCGCTCTTCGTTTGGAAGTCACAGATGCTGTACCTTCTATTACCACAAGAACGTACTCAAAAAGAAAAAGGATTTCTTATTTACTCACTGACTGATTGAACTAATTTTTCATAACTGCGTGTCATTCCAGCAGCACCGACGCATACATTTCGGACCCTAACTCAGTATGACAACTTAAATCACTAATAGCTTGTTTCGTGGTATCATGAAGCATCCATACGGGCCAGTCTTTAGGAGCACGGTAATATAGGGACATTTACACTAACAAAATAGTATTTCAGAAGCAATCACCTGAAAAGAAACAATGCGCGCTCTACCAGACAGCGTGTTATTACATCAGGCGATATGAATGTCGAAGTCTTTAGCAGAACGCACAAGCGTCAAACGGATTGGCTTCCCTTTCATGCGTTTCTGAATTTTTCATTACAATTGTTCCTCTTTTCTTCTCGCACATGCGCATTTCTTAGGCGTTCGCTTCATTTCGGAATAAACATATTAAGTGTAGCTTCCCCAACTGATCATCTCGTGCATAGGAAAGATACTGCAGCTCTGAAGCCTGCACGGAAGTGCATCATTCAGCTTTAAGAGTGCATGATTAGTAATCGAAGCTACTGAACCAAATCTCATGGAAGGATGACCTGCCTACCTGATACGATTGCATAAGGCAACGTGGCCCAAATGAATGCTTTGCAATCATGCATCATACATGGTACATCGCATATGGAAATCAGAACCGCCTCACAACACTTAAGGTTTTTCTTGTAGAACGCTGCTGTAAATATTGTAAGGCAAAACATTTTCTTTCGTTGGGAGAAAAAAAACAACTGGTTCACTACGCTGTGGGCGCTATTTCCATTCCTTGTAGGCGACTGATCTCGTTCATTCAAGATTCGTTATCTTTTTTTTTTTACAACAGTTACCTAGTGGTTAGGTCAAGACAATATATATTGGGTGGATAAAATGGGTAGGGTTGCGCAAAGATGTGCTTTCGGATTTAAAATTGGCCAGTTTTGCCTGAAGCGGTGACGGCATTCGAGAAGCAAGTGCGGGAAATGTTGCTGTGCAGGAGAAACCACATGATAGTAGATACTAGTCATCTCGAAATATTGGCGTCCTAAGGATCGCCAGCACCGGCTTTGCAAAAGGCGCACCGTGATGCCGCACCAGATGCGGTTGAAGCAAGACATCTGGCACTTCTAGCTTAAAGGTTACTGCGGTTGCCGATGAGACCACGAAGGTCAAGGATGCACTAGAACGTGAGCACTAGCGTATAAGCATGGCTGTACCGGGGTATCTACACACCTGCTCAGCAAGAGTACTAGTATATGTGGGCCCAACGCGCATACGAGATGCTGAATGGAGAACGCGGCCTCTGCGTCGTTTAAGAGGTGTCTAAGCGGCGTGTTGGTCATTTGTCCAATCGGTTTGCCGGTGTTGGAGCTCGGTTTTGCGTAGGCAAGTAATTGCGCGTTTTTACAGGTTGAAAGCGGAGAGTCCACTGGCTCAAGCCTGACCTCCTTATGCGAGCGCGCGAAGCCGCAGCTAATCGCCTAATGCGAGCAGAAGCTGACCTGCAAAAGCAGCGACGCGACGATACGAGATGGCATATTACCAAGTGGGCAACAGGATTTCACATGTTACAGAAGTATACCGTGCTGATGAATTTTTCATGATGTCTGCGAGCCCCTTCGAACATATTATTATGATTGGTAGGCGGCTGGTTGGACTCTGTTTTAGACTCAATTCTAGCTAATAATGGTCCCTTGTCTGATTGGGACTCGCCTCTTCATGGCGGTTTAGCGTGCTGCGCAGGCTTTTCGTGTCAGTTAGCGTTGTACTTAGACTGGTGAAATTGCTAAAATAACCAGCTTCGGTGCTAGGGGTGGTTTCTGGGCGTTTTCTCAGCGGATCAACTACTTCTCGCTTACCTGCTTCTCGTTTTTCTCGAACCTAAATCTACTGACTATCCGTAGCCTTTCTGTAAAGAGTCGCTTTACTATTCCTTTTTCAAAACAAGCTGCGTGGTCACGAAAAGTATTTTGAGCAGAAGGGTATGCTGAATTTAGTACCAGTATGAAAGTGCTTACACTGACTAATGAATGGGTTCGGTTAATTTATGCTATGTTCTCATGCAATGGAGAAGTGATCACGTAGCGGACATAGGTAGGAGGCTTAACAGAGGTCATTTTTTTGCCTCTAATTCGAATTACGCCATAAAATTATCACCATATGTCGGCGCTAAGTGGTTCCCGTGTTGGTGTTTAAAATCTGTAAGTAGTACGTCGAATCGAAGTGAAAATAGTTAAGAATAACAAGTAGCTTCGGTAAACAGACGGAGACTTCATAGTGGTATGCTTGCAAGGACCTTCTGAGTTATGTGTATATTTCTGAACATGGCCGAGAAATCGCATTATATAAGAATGGCCTGATGAGAGTGTGCTTTAGCTGGCAAATGAAATCTATTTTTGAGCGAAATTGGTTTATGCTGAATGTTGGGTGGAAGTATGAAGCGCAAGTGTTAAAGGTGAAGATTTGAGTATTTCCATAATTTCTCGGCAGGCAGTGTCGCTGATTGACAAAACCAATCATTTTCTCATCCAAAGTAACATCAAGCTTCAATTTAAGAAAACCTAATTAAATGGCAAAACCTTAATACGCACCAAGTCTGTAAGACATCATAAATAAAGTCAAACTCTGTACTTTAAACTCTTTCTCCAAGCTCAAAGCAGCAAAAATTCTTCCGGACCAAATATTATTACTTAGAAATGCATATAATGCATGTAGTCTATTTGCAGAGACGTGTCATGCTAAGCGACGAATAGGGTAGGAAGCTTTTCAAGGAAAAGTAAAGTACCCAGCTTAAAAAGGCACTACCAGGGTAGTTTAGTGCAAGTCATTCCTATTTACCGCTTTCGATTTAGTGGTACAGATGCAGCTACTAAAACATATTCAAGCTACGTCACATTTAGTAGCCCTTCTGGAGCAATGATATTTACTGAACAACTAAGTATAAACGTAGTCTATTTGCGTATACGTGTCATTGTATGTAGGAGAAATGTGGGAACCATTTTGACAAACTCTTAATCAACAAGAACAAATGCGTGTTAACGAGTGCGTTGACTGCATAGTCTGCGTGATATATTACCTTTAGTTTAGTTGAGGCATGGGTTCAACGTCTATAAAGAAGTTCAAGCAACGTCTAACTGTGAATGATACATGTTTATGAGGATCAGAGCAGCAACAACTTTTTCAGAGAGGAATTAAAATAACTCATTAAATACTTCCTATGCATGTAGTCTATTTGCTGAGACCTCTCATGCTACGCGGCAAACAAGGTGGGAAGTTCTTCGAGAAAAACTAATGCAAGAAAAATGTGAAAAGAACGCAACAATCACCAGTGCTAAGTGCAATGTAGCTTTGATATATCGCATTCCATTTAGTAGTGCGGTTTAAACTCCTAAATCGTTTTCAGACATCGTCGCACGTACACCCCTTTCTAAAATATTTGGTATTACTAGATATATTTAGTCATATCATAAGAACCGAACTAACACTGACAACAAGGAAACCATCGGGGAAATTACTTATACTTTATAAATGAAATAAAGAAACTATAACTAAACGGAAATGAAGGTGGATGAGAAAACAACTTGCCGCAGGTGGCCACCGAACCTACAACATTTGCATTTAGCGTGCGATGCTCTACCAATTGAGCAACCACGGCGCAGTTTCCCCATCAAGTTTCTTGCGTATTTGTGTTTCCTAGTAGAACCTTGTGAGTGTTAGCCAGTGCCACCACTCACAGACATTGGCAGTGGACGTTGAACGTCCTTTCTGCCGCAGGCGTTACGAGAACGTGATCGTTTTGGGTGAAGGCGACTGGTCAATAAACTCACACATGCTACCTGAAGTCATCAATGTTTTCCGGATTGTGGGTTCAGTCCCCACCTGGGGCAAGTTGCTTTTTCATCCACTTTCATTTTAATTATTCTATCGTTTCTTTATTTCATTTTTTAAGCTCAAGTAATTTCCCCTATGTTGTCCTTGGTGTCAGTGTATGTTGGCTTCTTATGCTATGACTAATAAAAAATCGGGCCCCTAGGGGTATCCCCTTCCTTCTCGTTTAGATATATTTAGTGTGCAGGGAGTCAATTTGCATGCAGCTGTGTTTCTACGTGGCGAGCAATGTAGGAAGCTTATTCGGGAACAATAAATCAGAAAGATTAGGCGCATGTTAACAATTTCGTTGAGTGGTTCATCTGCGTCATATACTTCTTTGAATTTATTGGTGCCCGCTGGTGGACGGTCTCGAGAACAATTGAAATTAGCGTCGAACTCTGAACGCTACATTCTTTTCCAACATCAAAGCAGCCACAATGCTTCCTCGAGAACAAGTATAGTTATTCAAACATGAATAATATGCCTGGAGTCTACTTGCCGAGACTTGTCATGCTACGAGGCGAACAAGGTTAAAAGCTTGTCGGGAAAACCTAAAGGAGCAGGAGTAGAGGTGACTGAACAGTTTTGTTGAATGCAGCATGTGCCCTTGTAATATCAATGGGATTAATGGTTCTGTTGAACCTCTAAAACACGAAGCAACGTTCAATCCCGAACGTAACTTTTTTTAAAAGAAGAAAGCAGCAATAACTTCTCAGTAATAAACTAAAGTATGTGTAGTGACATCAAGTCTTGCCATGGCATCATTTTCTTATAAGCCGAATGCCGCTAGGCAGCGTTTTCAGCAGACCTAAAGCGGGGAAAGAAAACACATTAGTAGGTTCGTTCGATACATCGCATGTGAAATCTTCGCATGTCATTTGTTAGAGATAATATCTGCACTCGTCCATCTGGCAGACGCGTAAGCATACATACAATATTTGTGAAAGGGTCGGATGCGTTAAGATGTGTTTCTTCAATGGCACCAAGGAAGCGTAAGGTTGGTGATAGCAGGAAGGGGTGAAGTCACGCCGAATGGCGGCGCGAATGTCAGTGTCGCAAAGAGGAAGAACGGTGACAGGAACTATTACAAGAAGTAGATGAGTGGAGGCCTTCAGACCACGTGAGGGAAGTACTTCAGACAACGTGGAAAATAGTCACGGGATATCACGTTAGTTTAGCCAGACCATGGGTAATTACCAACCATGCTGACATAAATATCAAACGAACGGGAAAATCAAAAGCTATGTGATGGTGCACACGTAGTGAACGTCATACCACATGGGACAGAGTGTCACGTGACCTCACGTGTCTTGCCCCAGGCTCAAGGGTCATTCCCAACTATACTGACATGGACCCCAAACCAACCGGCTACGAAGAAGCTGTGCGACAGTGCGCACGTCAAGTAGTTGAGACCACGGGAAACGTAGTCAAGTAACAGCACGTAACTTTCGCAAGCCCATAGATAATTTACAACCCTGCCTACATGGATACCCAATGAACGGGACAATCAGAAGCTATGGGGTTTTGCCCACGTAGCGATCCTCAGACCAGCTGGAGAAGGGTATCACGTGACTCACATACCTTTTGGGGGTCCATGCTTGCTTCCCAATCATATTTTTCTGTTATTTTACCTTCCTTGCACACGGATATTAAGCGAACTCACTTTGAAGACGCTCTGCAATGGTACCCACGAAGAGTACGTCAGACCACGTGATAAAGATTGCTGCGTGCCCTCCCGGGACTGGTGGTTCACAGACATACAGATGTCACGTAGACAACATTCCGGCTACCTTCAACAGCGTCCGCTTGGGGTTCGAACCAGATTGAGCATCAGAGAGGGTGCGGCAGGAAAGGCAATATGGTGTAAAAGAAGATATCAGAAGTTTAGTTCATGGTTACGGGTGCGCGAACGTTCTCTGTGGGTGCTCCTGCACGCAAGGACCGAGAAGATATGTTCATGACGTCCCGCTTATCTTCTATGCGCTAAACCATCCCGGACATTCACTCTATCTTGCTCTCTGGTAGAAGATTTTGTCAGCACACTGGTCAGCTCACACATCATTAATATTAGTATAATTAGGTATCGAAACATACCGACACACAAAAGAAACAGGGATGGTGCAAGCCGACAACTGCGACCGAGAGGGGCACAACGCCATCGTAATCTATCGGGAGGAGGGAATGAAAAGAGAAGAGGACAAGAAGATAGGAACTGAAGAGATAGGAAATAAAATAATAAATAAACAAATTACAGAGACACAGCAATCACTGAGGAATATGGAGCAACATCACTCACTGTTGATCCATAAAGAGGAATACGGTGAACTACCACTCACTGGTGTTGTGGTGGGGAGCGACGGTCACGTCTCGTCAACACACTGGTTAGCCAACTGGTCAACCTGCACAGGTGAATTCGAAGCGATACCACTCCCTGGCGTAGAGGGAGAGAACGTAGGACAAATGAGAGTGGGATTTGCATTGGTACATAATACCGTCGCACACCCCCAACGGACAAGTCTTTTCATGTTGAGGAGCCTGACGATCAGGCACATCGTCTCGGGTGCTTGGCATGCCTTAAATTCATAGCTACACACACTGAACCGTAACAACATGCGTACTAAACGCACATAAATTAAACAGCCAATGCGTCTTTTGCCATGCAACACCATGTGTTGCCTGGTGTTGCGTGGCAGTGGTGCAGTGCAGTGCAACAGTGCAGCGGTGGCATAGAGGTAGAGCATCCGCCTCGCATGCAAGAGGGCTGTGGTTCGTTCCCGGTGCCACGCAATTTTCCACCGGATTAAAAAAAATACGCGGGTTGATAAAATTGCATAAAGAGGCCTGGAGTGCGACCCGATCCCGGTGACCAGATCCGGTAATACACTCCCTCACCAGAGCAGGATTGGCCACCATGGTGCAGCAATCGGCCACGACCTCCTATATGAATACAAAAATCAAACGGCGGCCCTCAGACCCAAGCAGCTGCGAAGCAACTAACCACGGCGGCGGCCAGACCTGTGACGCAGCAGACGGTGCTGATAATTTATGGGTCCGGACAGGCCACCATTGGAATCTAAACCTGGCAACGTTTAACGGGAGAACGTTATCAAGTGAGGCGAGTCTAGGAGTGCTATTGGAGGATAGAGGGAAGTATATGGGATATAATAGGGCTTAGTGAGGTTAGCAGGACAAAAGAAGCATATACAGTGCTTACAAGCGGGCACGTCCTGTGCTACCGGGGCTTAGCGGAGCGAAGAGAACTAGGAGTCGGATTCTTGATTACTAAGGATATCGCTGGTAACATACAGGAATTTTATAGCATTATCGAGAGGGTGGCAGGGCTTGTTGTCAAGCTTAATAAGAGGTAAAAATTCAAGGTCGTACAGGTCTATGCCTCTACATCGAGTCGTATTGACCAGGAAGTCGAAAGCTGGTATGAAGACGTAGAATCGGTGATAGGTAAAGCAAAAAAAAAATGCACTATACTGATGGGCGACTACAATGCCAGGGTAGGCAAGAAGCAGGCTGGAGCCAAGTAGACGGGTGAATATGGCATAGGTTCGAGGAATAGCAGAGAGGAGTTATTGGTACAGTTTGCAGAATGGAATAAGATACGGATAATGAATACCTTCTTCCGCGTGCAATATAGCCGAAAATGGAAGTGGTGGAGCCCGAATGGCGAGACTAGAAATGAAATAGACTTTATATTCTGCGTTAATCCTGGCATCGTGCAAGATGTGGACGCACTCGACAAGGTGTGATGCAGTGACCATAGGATGGTAAGAAATTGAATTAGCCTAGACTACAGAATAAATTAGAAAGAAAGAAAGAAGAATTAGAAAGAAATTAGCCTAAACAGAATAACATCGGTGAGAACTATCCTGGTAATATTTCTCTACTTCAAACAACCCAATGCTTGAACTCGTTTAGTATTGTACTATATCTTTCCTAATTTTTTTAACATTTCATTTCGCCATCGCGATGCACTGAAGCGCGCAGATAGCAAGAATGTGTCATATGATAGCACACTACGCACATCAATTGAAACGAGTCAGAGAATCTCACCCGCATCGCGGCACTTTTTGTGACTCTTTCGAGATTTTTCCACAGCACATGCGGCTACTTTGGGGCTACTTGCTCAGTTAACGAACGCGCGCGAAAAAAAAGAGGAATAGACAGAATGCCCTTTATGATGCGATCAACCTGGCAGGCACTACCGAGCCTTAGGAAACCTGTTTACCCAACATGCCTATATCAAGTTATTATCACTTACCACGACTGCCTGGGCTTCCTAACAGCTTCATTTCCCAACAACGGAGACCTATTTCTGAGGTGAGAGTGACGTTTTCGAATGGAAGAAAACGCTATGAAAAAAGAATGAAAAAAGCTATCAATTTTATTAGCACGCAATGCATTTTCAATGTTTGAAAGCATTTCCCTTGGAGATCCTGACTCAGTGTGCAATAATTACGCACGACATAGCATAGCATCCGGATAAACGAGATAATTACAACAATTTGATAGCAACGGTAATGGGTGAACAGCAACTACCGAAACCAGAATTTGCTGGTATTTCAGTCGTCCTGTGCATGTGCGAGGAAAGAAAAAATTAAGGCAAGCATTACCAATCCATGTCTTCTATCAGTACCACATTACTCTCAAGCTGAATTCCGCTGGCCGTGATATCCGCGGCAATCGATTCACCAGTTAATCACGTTCAACGCAGATTTACGTGATGTCCCGTGACACGCGTCTCACCTCTGTTTTCGTAGTGTCGCGTGGCAAAAGTGGGGTCACTATAACACTCCTTCTCACATAGTCCGACGTGCCCATCGTGGGAACCATCGCAGAGCCTCTTGGAAGCCAATCCGTATGCTATCGAAATCGATATGGTTGAGAAGCATCTATGTGCCTGCAAAAGTTATGTGAGGTCACCTGATGCCCTTCACCACCTGCTCTAAGGTTCTCTATATGATCACCACCGCATAGGTTTCTTGATTGCAGTTTTTTGTATATCCATGTAGGAGTGGTTGGAAATTGCCCATGAACTTATGGCTAAAGTTATGTGATGTTACGTGACTCTTTTCCACATGGCTTGAACTACGCGAAGTCCGTACCATCGCAGACGTTCTTTGAAGCACGATCGTTTGATGCCCGTGTCAGTATGGCGGGGAATCACGCATGAGCTAGCGAAAGATAGGTGAGGTCACGTGACAACCTTCCCAGGTAGTGTGACGTTTACTACATGTATATCATCGCATACCTTTTGGTTTTCCCGTTCGTTTATTATGCATGTCGGCATGGTTGGTAATTACCCATGGTCTGGATAAAATTACGTTATGTCACGTGACTTTTTTTCACGTGGCCGGAAGTACGCAAAGTGCGTACCATCGCAGATCTTGTTCAAAGCCTTATCGTTTGATATCTATGTCAATATGGTTGGTTGGCAATCATGCATGGGCTAGCGAAAGATACGTGAGGTCAGGTGACACTGTTTCTCACGTGATTGTCCTTTCACTACTTGAACACCGTCGCATAGCTTTTGATATCCATGTCGGCATAGTTGGTAATCCACGACCATGCATAGCATGGTCGTGGATTTCGCCGCTAGAGTAGGGAAACCTGTAGCAATTCATAAAAACGAAGAACGCGCCGGACGTAATGGCCAACCAGGAAACTGGCAGAACCACAAAATTATCAGGATAGAAATCATATAGTACTTTAGATGAAAAAGCAATAGTAACCGCACTGAGACACCGAAATATAGCGGCTGTTGAACACTACACCAGGGTATGAAATATAGACCACGTGCTACTTGAAATCATACCGCCTCCAAAAAAAGCACGCCGTGTAAAGCATGGCTCGCATTTCCGCTGCGGTTTAAACGTGATGGGCAGACCGTCACTCATCATTGTGGCTGACTTTGACACTCGACCCGCGGCCTGTGGTTACACCATCGAGAATGTTAAAGGCCACAATCTGTGGAACGACGAGCAGCACGAGGGGCTTACGCTAAAAATTAACGCATACGACCTTACCAGAATGGGCAATAGCGTCTACAGAGACACTACGCCGGACCTGAGATTCATAAAGAACATCCCCAACCCGAAATGGGCCAGCACAAACTTCAACCTAGGCAGCGACCACTACATTGTGAACATAATGCTACAAGGCGGCCCGCCTATAGGTAAGGCGGGAAAATAACGCTAACTGAGAGGGACACCTTTCCTAAGCTCTGCGAGGACTATGCTACAGAAACCATCGAGTACCTACTGATGTGGTCAGAGGAACTAAACGAAAACAAGGTAAAAGTTTGAGCCAACGCTTTGACAAGTGGACGTGTCTTTTTGAAGGCTTTCCTCGGCACCGTATATATAGGTAGCGTTGTGCTCAAGGGCAAAGAGGATAAGTAGGTGCGTAAGGCAGCGACCAATGGAGTGTTAGCGGCTAGGGGGCAGAACTCACAATGGGGAGGTGCTGTGCACAAGGCCCGTGACACTGCCGTTTGTCAGCTGGCGTGTCAACGGCCCCGTGCATAGCACGCTTCTGTTATGTGCTTCGCTGCAGGTCAGCTCCCTGTCGTCTCTCTGAAATAAATAATAAAAGGAGTGGCAGAAAGGTGCCGTCGTGAAAAAAAAAACCTGGAAAGGATTAAATGTGTAAATATAAAAAATAAACAAAGGGAGGTCAAAAACACTAAGCAACCAAATGCAAATAAGGAAGTATTGTTCCTATAGCGTGAAATTTTCCATAAGGAATATGTACTAATGCTCCCTTTGGAACGTGTATGCCTAGTGGTTGCAATGTCCAGAACTTATGATAACTTATGATTCTCCGTATTTTCTGTCTCGTTCAGAACGGGAACTTGACTATATGATGTAGAGTTCAAGTTCATCAAAGTTATGACATGGTTGAATTGAATTCTCGGCGACTGCTAAGGTTTTTAGCTGTGTCTGCCGGATGGCCGTTTATCCTGACGTTGATTTATTGTCCCGTTCCACCGGTATATTCTTTCTTGCAAAAGAAACACCAAAGCATATAAATCACATCCGGACTTGTACAAGTAAAGCCAGTTTTCACTTCGTGTGTATAAATATTTGCGGCGCTTTTATTCTTAATTTCACTTTGAACGTGCGAGAAGGTTTAGCACCTGGGGCGAAAACATGCTTTTTTTACAGGGGAATGACGTTTGCTGATTTTTGCGAGCGCTAAGATGTCCTAAAGTTTCTGTTGCGAGGATAGGTCCCCATTGGTACTCCCAGGAACGCTTTTTTGAGAGTCTCCTTACTTGATGATACTCGGTGGTAATTTCGTAGGATGTTGTTTATGTAGGAGAGGGCATTAGAATATTTTGGTATAAAGGCTGGCAGTCTGTCAGATTATGGTGTAGCTAATTCCGACTGCCTCTCCAATCTCGGCACGACGTCACAAGCTCTGTCGAGAGTAACTTGTGGACAGTGTCTTTCTGCTAGCGCTGCTTCAGCGTCATTTAGGTAGTGGATATAACTGTTCTCTTTGCCACAGACTCTTCCTATTCGTTTCGCTTTTACGAAGAAAATTCACTGGTGCAGTTCCGCGGGTGATGACGGTTGTAGTCTAAATATTGCTGGTTATCCGTAGGCTTCCGGTAAGTAGTCATTCTGAGTTTTCGTTCTCTATGTAGACTGTCATGTCGAGGAAGTTGGTTAGACTAGAAGTGTGGTGAGCACTAAATTTAAAACTTGGGTTAAAGCGATTGCAATCGCTTCTTAAGCTGGCTAAGGCGCTTGTGCCATGCTCCTATATTATAAATATGTTGTCAATGTAACGCAGGTAGGTGTGGGGTTTCAATGGGCAGGATTTTAACAGGTCTGTTTCAAACTGTCCCATGAAAACGTTCGTTTACGTGGAAGCGAATGGCGTTCCCATGCTAGTATCGAAAGGGTGTAGGTAGTGAACAACGTTGAATTCGAAATAGTCCAGCGTGAGAACTAAACGAAGGAGTGACGGGTAAACTTCAGGAGCCTGCGCGAGATATTAAGAAACGCCTCTGATTCCTTCACTCACGGGTACGTTAGTGTAAATGGCAGAAACACCCAAAGTGGGTAGAAGAGCGCGGTCAAAAAGGATTTGATTAGCGTTGATGCAGTCGATAATTCGAAGAAAGTGCGGCGTGTCTTGAAAAAAGGATGGGAGCATGGTGGGAATGTTTGACAGGTGGTGAGTTAAGAATTTAGATAGTGACTCGGTAAGTGAGTAGTTATTAGACACTATAGGCCAACCTTGGGTTTCTGCTTTAAATATTTTTTCTACGGTCACCCTTTGTATATTAGGAAGAAGATAAAAGCACCCTGATTCTTTATGTTTAGCCTTCGTGAATCGATATTCAGATTGCGTGATTAGTTCCCTGGACAGGAGCTCCGCTACTGTTCTTTACACAATATTGCTGTTGTAAGAAGTTGGGTTAGAGTCAAGTTTTCTGTAATGAGTGTGGTTGCTCAGTAGTTAAGAGGCCTGATTCTTGCGCTTTCCTTTGGGCCAGATTAGGATACTGCCCCTTTTGCCGGCTGGTTTAATTACCATATCATTTCTTTACTCGAGTTCTTTTTTCGGTTTGCGGCCATGCCGTGTTGACTCTAGAACTTTTTTTGAGATTAGCTTTGTCTACAAATCAAGGTCTGGGCACTTTCTGACTTCCGGTGTCCACGTGCGAGGTGGTCTAAGAGAGCTTACGGATACCAGCAATATTTACACTACAACAGTCATCACACGTGACACTGCGAGCAAGGAAATGTTGTCGAACAAGCAAAACAAATACGAAGAATCTACAGCAAACATAACGATAACATCCACCAGCTAAATGACTTTAAAGCAACGCTTGCAGAAAGAAGCTGTCCACAAGCTGATCTCGGCAGAACTTACAATGTCGCGTCATGATACGAGTGGCAGTGAGAACAAACGAACAAACAGCCTACACGAGAATCTGACAGACTGCCAGCCTTTACGCCAAAATATTCTAATGCCCTTCCAAACATAAACAGCATCCTACGAAATTACTAAGTATTATCAAGTAACGAGCGTCTCTGAAAAGCATTCCCGGATGTACCACGTGTCGCAACAGAAACTTTAAATACGTGCTAGTGCACGAAAAATTCAGTCAACATAATTCCCTTATAATAAAGGTGTGTTGTCTCCCCAGGTGCGAAACCTGCAGGCACATTCAAAATGAAATTAGAATTAAAAGCACCGCGAATAGTTATACACACAAAGTGAAAACTAGCTTTACTAGTACAAGTAAGCATGTCATTTATATGCTTGATTGTGCCTTTTGTAAGAAACAGTATATCCGTGAAGCGGGACAATCAATGAATGTCAGGTTAACGGCCATTGCGCGAACACAGCAAGAAAATTTTCCAATGCCATCGCCAAGAATTCCAACCAACAAGGTCATAACTTTCACGAACACAAACTCTAAATTTTATAGTCGAATTACCGGTCTGAACTGTAAAGAAAATACCGAGAATCATACCTTATCATAAGTTCAAGGAATTGCAACCAATGGGCATACGTGTTTCAGGGAGAGCTTTAAAATCCATTCGCCGTGCTAATTTTCAAGCTATAGGCAACAACGCTTATTTGTTGCATTTGATTGCTTTGGCGTTTTTTTTTTTGCTTCCTTTCTTTTTTTCTTTTATTTATATATTTATTCCATCTAGGATATTTTTTCTACGAGAACCGTTTTCTGCCGCTCCTTTAATATCTCTTTCAGAGAGACGATAGCCCATTGACCTCCAGCAAAGCAGATAAGTGAGGGGTTACTTGATATTGACTTGCCGGCTGACACACGGCCGTGTCACAGGCCGCATACAGCACCTCTCTATTGAGATTTGTACACCCTTACTGCTAACACACCTTCGGTCGTTGTCTCACGCACCGGACTTACCCCGTCTTCCCTTCAGAAAAACCGTACTTATATATACTGTGCCTAGGAAAGCATATGTCACATTGACAAACACAAGTCTACTTATCGAAACATTGGCTCCCGCTTTATCTTGTTCTCATTTTGCTCATCATCATGAATTTCCATCTTGCGCCTTCCCCGTGTTTCCCCAGATGCGGAAAGAGTTAGTGCAGTGTGTTGTGCTGAAAGCCACCAGAAATGCTGCCGAAGATGTAGGCGTAGAGGAAATGGACGAGAAACCCACCCATATGTGGGAGGCCAAACAGCTGGCACAGTCGTTGGAAACGTCAAAGGCAGCACCGGCGCCTATGAAAGAGCATCGTCACTGTCGGAAGAGAAAAAAGAAGACAAAGCAAATAGGTTATTCCAGCAGCAGTGGGAAGCCACATGCACTCTAATGAATAGACAGTTCGTAATGCCCGAAACTTGGAACATACTTTGTGGCGTTCTCGACCCAGAAGAAGCGAAAACAACAAAAAAGACAAAAAGCTGCAACGGATGCTACACAGCGATGTAGTTAGAGAGGCTGAACTCCTACCAGATCTACGCAACATATACGTTGGAGACACAACTGCCGGAGTACCAAAGGAAGGATAACGTCGACCTCGACGCCCCCATAATGGAGGTAGAGATTCGTTACAAACTTCGACGGCTCAATCTGAAGCACACCCTGTGTACCGACGATGCAACAAATAAAAAAGCTTCGCTTCTTAGACTACGAATCAGCCACAGCTCTCACAAAATACATTAATGAATGTTGGAAGAAGGGTACCATACCTCAGAAATAGAAAACCGCCAAAATCATTCTAAATCACAAACCTCATATAAACGAACACATACAAAACCTCAGGACCGTCTCATTGACATTACGCATCGGAAAGCTAATGGAAAAAGTAGTTCGAACGCGTCTCGCCAGATACATGGAAGACAACAGGCTATACCCGCACACCCCATGATCGGCTTCCGAACAAAACTTTCGACGCAAGACGGTATGCTGCAACTAAAAAAAAACAAATCATTGACGCTCAAACACAAACCCTGAATAGAAAAGACATCCTGGGTATCTACCTACAAAATACCTTTGATAACGTCACCAACTAGCAACTTGCGAAACTTCCACGTAGGCCAAGGAGCATATGACTACGAGAAAAATTTCCTCGCTAACCGTAAAGCCATAGTCATGATAGGGGACGCGAAATGCAAACAAAGAGAACTAGCCAGCAAGGGACCACAAGGTTCAGTGCTTTCTACCTTGCTATTTAACGTGGGGATGCTCGGCGTGCCCGCAGAGCTGAAACACATCGAAGGACTTCAGCACAGTCTCTATGCAGACATCACTCTATGCATGACATCGAACAGATCTTACAGCTCGCAGTCAAAACGGTAGAGGGGTACGTGAAGAACAGGGGCCTAAAATGATCTCCCCGAAAATCAGAACAACTTATCTATAGACCCACAAGCACAGGACGCAAGCGCAATCAAGTACCACCCAACTTCACAGTCTCGTCAGGTAGAATTCCCCAGGTAGAACCCAATTCCCCAGGTTGAACACATAAGAGTACTGGGACTCCAAGGGATCGAATCCCATCCTTGGCGGCCGCATTTCCATGGAGCGAGATGCAAAAAAAAAAAACCCCGTGCATTTAGATTTTGATGCACGTTCAAGAACTCCAGGTGGTCGAAATTTCCGGAGTTCCCCAATATGACGTGCCTAATAATCAATCGCAAAAGTTTGGCGCTTGTTCCTTGACAACCTTTTAATAGTGCCCATACATACGTGGTGGCCTCTGTTTTATCTGTCGACACTCGAGTTCATGCTTGTTGCTGTTATTGGGGTAGTTACCTTTGGCTATATTGTTATGCGGGGATCCAGTTCGCTTCAATGAATATTTGTCAGGCCGGACGTTCGTCTTGTGTAGTTACTGGTAAGTGACACCACCTTTGCCAATATGCTGCATTACGAGAAAAGCTTTCTTCTGTGCACTTGATCAATAGGATTCCGGCCAGATGGAGCGCAAAGGACAATATTATTTTCTTGGTACCTTGGAATGTGTAGGCTGAAACTGAAGATAGCAGTGCGGAGGTTATTCGCGTTGCAAACATCGCTGTGAAATCGTTATACAGCTTCATCCGCAAACAGATTAACAGTCGGATTTCCGGATTCACATGCATCTTTTTGCCATCCACCCTCTTCCACCTAATTTTGATTACAGCTGAGAAATGAAGTCATTTTAATGTGATGCAGATGTGATATTGGCACACTATAAACCGCCAAAATAGGGTACATGTTCATGTGCTAGTGACATTTACCATTTCGGATATGACCATATAGGAGCGCCATATGGCCATATGTACATATGCAAATTAAGCAGATATGGTCATTTATGACACTTAGGTCGCACATATGTTGCCCATATGTCTATTGCCCACATCTGGCCCTATGAAGCCATATATTACCTTTTTATACAGATCCAGTTATGATATTTTCGTGAGGGACGTATCAGTCTCGGCGCAGGTGCAAAGGAAAAGCTAATATTGGTGCATTTGAGCTTTTGAAGCTTCAGCCAGCGTAGGTTCCAGAATGTTCCAGCGATATCTGACAAAGTCTTGTGTGTATTTAGTGCATATTACTGTGACCAAGCCTTTTAAAAGTGAGACAAGCGTCTCTTCCAAGGCAGTCAAACCATTTTTGAGCGACCTCGTCTGGTTCTGAGTCGCTATCGAGCATCATAATCTCTAATGTAATCCAATGTGAGAAAACGTACTGGATTCACACTGGAGGCACCTGAAGACACTAGTTTTTCCACTGGGATGGAAGAAATTTCATTGTAAGAAATGAGAGCTCAAGATTTAGTCTCTTCTGTTGTGGTTTTATAAGAATGGACGACTGCAAGTAACGGCCAAGTGGAAAAGAGCCCCTCATTTTGGTGTCGGTGTCAGTTTGATTGAAGTAAACCGACTGATGTGAAGAGTGTGTTTGTGCCAGTGTGTGTCTGAGAGGATGTGCGAGGGTGTTCTCTATTCAATTTTTGTTGTATTGGTCTTTGGCGGCATTCCTTTCAACCTTTTTAGTAAACGAAATTAATCAGCCAGATACGTTGCTTATGCTAGTTTTCTTTACCATATACACAGTGGTGTAATTAGAAAAATAAAATGTAGGTTTCTATTTAACGGAACTGATGACACCGCAATTAAAAACAAATATTCCTGTCAGCAATTATGTAAAAAATACAAATAAATCCACAAGGTCCTTTATTATTAGTAGTAAAGGTAGGTAATGTAAAATAAGTATACTAAACTATGGTGTGAACACTCAATTTGCTTTCAAAAGCAATCTCGAAAACATTCAGCAAGACCTGTTTAATAGCCGATTTCCACCGTATATTGTAGTTTATGATACCTCACAAGTGAATTCCTATGTACACAACAAAATATAAGAGACGAAGGTAGCGACATAAATTGTAATGTTACATAAGATTAGACGTTGGCCGACTTGCCACATACTTCCTTAGGGGCAGGAGGCACAAGAAAAGGAAGCCTAGCAGACAGAAAGCATGACGGAACATACTTGATATTTTGTGGAGTAGCTACAGTGTGTGGTGGCATTTTGTTAGAAAGTATGCGCACTACTTCGTTCCAGGAAGGTATCGCTGATTACGCACAATCAAATGAAAATATAATTGAATGTCCCTTAGAAATAAAGATGTTCTAAAGATAAAAGTCGGTGACAAGCAGTTGATAAAAAAAAGCGATCAGAGCTGCAGCTAAAAGGACTATGAACGTCAAGGGATGTTTTATATTTAAAATGCCTAGGGAGTCTGCTTCTAGATAACTACAAGTAGTTCTCTTCATCACATGTGTTTAAAGGCAGTGGATGCTATCCCTGCCCCGGTAGGTATTCATGTGACGCCAATGCACACATGTCTGCGGTGGCAATATTTTAGGATTGATGCGCACCTACTTCGTTCGAGAAAGCCAATATCTGATGATGAACTATAAAGAAAAATTCACTAGAATGTTGCTTATAAGTAAAGGTGTTCTAAATGTCGGTGACTGGAAGTCGATGAAAAAAAAAATAAAAACTAGAAGAGCTGCAGCTAAGAGGACTATGATCATCAAGGGATGCAATTATATTGAAAATACCAAGGCAATGCATTTCTACATATCTACAAGTAGCTCTGGTCATTCGTAATGCAAAGAAGGCATGTTTGTTGAGAATCACATGCGTTTAAATATAATGGATGCTATCCCTTCTAGGTATTCATGTGACGTCAACGCACACATGTCTGTGGTGGCAAATTCTTAGAAATTATGCGCACCTACTTGGTTCTAGAAAGGTCATATCTCATGAAGCATATTCAAAGAAGATATGACGTCAATATTACTTCTAAGTAGTTATTTGTTCAATCACTGCCAAACATAGAGTTCGGTGACTAGAAACGCATGGAAAACAGAACTAAAGCTGCTACTAAAAGGACAACGAACATTTAGAGATACAAGTATGTTAAGAATGCCTGGCGATAGCACATACATCTATCAACGAGTAGCTCTTGTCATCACATGCGTGTAAAGGTTTTGATGCTACACCAGCCGCGACAAGTATTCTTCTGACGCCAATGCACACATAGGGAGCAAGTCGCATTCGATGTATTGTATTGTGCGAATGCTTCCAGAGCGAAGGCCTTGGTAATGCTCGATGTAAAATTGTAAAAGACGTCACGGAGGACATCTTTATATTTTTGAACTAAACTAGATAGCCAGCGTACTGAAGCCTAATAAAAATTTTAGCGAATTTTGCACTTCTGCCGGAAAAATAAATGTACTTCTGGGCAAATTTTACTATGCATGTAGGGAATGTTCAGGTTATGTCAACTTGACTTTGAACTAAATTACAAGCAAGTTCAGGTTCAAGATTAGGCAAAACACAAAATGCAAAAGGGTACAACTTACCTATCTTCTCTTTGACACTGTAGCGATTGGCGTAATGAATAAGGCGTTGAATGAGCCGCTGCAACTCACCCGGCACTCACATATGAAACTCATCTTGCAGTTGTCGTCAAAAACACATTTGCACCTTGAGCAGAAAAATTTGTTTAATGACTGTTATTATGTGCTTACAGATTCTCAACCCACGATAAGAGGAATAAGTGTAGCAAAAGTGACATGACAGAACTTCTACTTTTGATTATTGGAAGACACCTGTAGATAATGTGATATAGCATCCAATGATCTGTGAAAACGTCGCCATCTGCCTGCAAACTCATCGAGCGGCTGTATATTCTTTACTATATTCGTCTGTGCTGTGAGCGCAACCCGTGGGCTACGCGACCCGTGATGCGTGTAGCGCTGCGGCGTTTGACGGGCTGGTAAAGAGCTTAGGATTGCATTGCCTAACAAAACTATCTTCATTAATTATTTGAAACACCGTCTGTATTGGTGCCAAGGTCCGCGCCGCGAACGGTGACGGTTGACACAAATATGAAGAAGACGTTAGAGAAAGCCTTGAGTAATTGTACAGCCAAAAATCTACTAAAATAGCTGGAAATGATGCCACTTTACCGACAACTGCGTTGAAGACATGTATCGAATACCCTCCTCTCTCATTTGCTTGATAGTTTCTAATGAAGTGCCGCAGAAGGAACACATTCCCACATATTCAAAGGTAGTTCAGCGTTTGGTATTCCTAAAGCATATTTAAAATGCACATATAACTGAAGCTGTTAGAAAACTTCATGCTTGTTCCTTCAATATAGAACTCTCCTTATGGAAGAGCATGCCACCGCGCAATTGAAGCACGACGTTTTGATGGACGCTATCTGGTGTGCAGAGCAATAACCCGGGAATGTGTCATTTCTTGCGACTCAGGACTGCCTAAAGAAGCGCCTTAACCAAAAGCTATGCAGCCAAGGATATAGACGAAGCTCAGAAGATATATCCCGCTTGATAATTTGGAGAGTCACCAAAAGAGAACTGAGAGCAGAAGCTCTGGCAGTTACTTAGAAGTTTAATCTTGTAGCTTCTGAACAAAAATTGATGTGCGAGATAACTGAGTACCATGAAACGCTAGTAGCTCCCTTAGTGATACTGCTGGTATCGTGTCGGGATAGCACGCAGACTATCATTTCGGGCACTTATCTGAGTTCATCTTGCGCAGTTTGATTCATGTGTCGTTCAGGCGAAATAAAATAAGTCGACATGATGGGTGCTGCTGACCAAGATAAACTGGTATTATCGTGCCTTTCCCGGAGGTTTCTTCATTTATTTTGTATTACCTTACAAAAAAAGCCTTTGCAGAAACCATAAATGATGCTTGTCAGTGTAAACTAAACAAACTCAACAATCAAAGGCACAAATAAGCGAACAAGTGCACGAAGAAGTTTTAGGAACTGTGTGAAAGCCAGCAAAAAATCAGCAAGTACGGTCCAGTTATACAGAGAGAGGGTGTGAGACAGAGCAATAGAGAGTGAGTGAAAGAACGTTCCTCTCGCCGAGTCCCTCCACGGATGATTGACCACCGACCCACGTAACACTAACTCCGAAAATAATCATAGAGTGAAAGGAAGCTATGCGTTTTCTGAAATTTCAGAGGTTGTGCCCTCTATTATATTTTTGCAAAACTGGACCCAACCACGGGAAGTACAAGTGAAACACAGGCACTTTTCTCACTGCAAGAATTTGGGTGTTTGAGTTCGGAAGAAGTGAAACACGATTATGAATTGTGTTGCTGGATGTTTTTAATTTTTCTCCTTGTCAAATGTGGGTGACACTCTCAATATTCTATCTATTAAAAAGAACCAAACAATCTAAGGCCTTGCATAATAGGGTGTGTTGTAACATGGTCCAGTTCTTGGGCGGCTGTATGAACGCGACACGTTCAATAGGCGTCACGGTCTACGAAACGGCCATAGAGAGAAATGTTCAATGCATGTGTCGCTCATATCTCTATAAACTAAAAAAAACACAGCCCGCCCATAAACTCGCACTTCTACTAATAGCAGTGATTGCGGACAGCAAAGTCAATCAAAGAAAGAATGCGGCATGTGATCTTAATGAAGCTATATGAAACAGAGAAAGGTTAAAACCGAAAGGCTAAAAACAGATTGCAATAGCCAATTAGTAGATAGCTGTACGAAGCAAGAATATTTGCTTTATCGGCTGCATAAACTTGGAGACATTCGCTTACTAACTAAATTTTCAATGATAGAATATATAGTGCGTTAGCGTCACTGAACGAGGACGTGGGAAAAAAACAGACAAACGCAGACAGTGCTGTCTTTAGGCGTCTGCTTTTTTCTATGTCCTCGTTCAGTTGCGTTTCAAGGCACACTACCGCCACCACCAAAGGCGCTTACGTCGGTGTCCGTTGTTCGCGAGTCCAACGCTGGAGTAGAGCATGCGGCTGAGAAACTGTGATTGTGAAGAGGAAGAGTCGCTATTTTCTGCAGCCCTCTAGGGAGCAATACTCAGCCCATAGGGGAAGGGGAGGAGACATAAAAAAGAAAGAAAAGAGAGACGAGAGAGCCCGGTACCCTAAGGCACTGCTGTCAGCGGTAGCATTGAGGCGCATTCGCAATTTACACGACAGCCCTGTGCCCTCGAGGAACGTAAGAAGGTGCCTTAAGACAGAGCTGTGGTTCCGCTCGGGAGATAGCAGCTGCGATTCCGAGACCTCTGGGAGTCCGAGTCGTCGGAATGAGACGTGGAGAGGAGCCCTCTCTTTCTGCCCACTCTGCACGGAGCGGCCGGCGAGGAGGACATCGAGGAGCCCAAGGAGCCGACGTACAAGAACGCCCCCTTTTTCGCCTGACTCCCGTGCATCGCGCGCGACATTAGAGGGCACGCTACCCGCCCGCGTTCCTCGCTCCCGAACGCGAGATTGGACCGCGTTCGCCGGCTCACCATCGCACGCGTTCACTAGCACAACAGGCGTACGGCTCGCAACGACGGCTCTATCGCCCTACGACTCTATACGCAACCTCGCGGGGACGGCGACGGCGACACCATAAATGCATCTGGAGTGTCCATATAATTATTATCGCAATAAGACTTCCTGCAGACTGCATTCCATAATTGTGGTTTGTAGAGCATGAGTATTTGTGATAACTCACATGTTCATTAGTAATGCATGCGTTAAAACAACAATACAGTGAAGCAAAGTTATGCAGTTGCAAACAAGGGAATTTCTATCGAGCTGGTACGATTTTCTCTGTAAATAGAAGCCGCAAAACCCCCTAGAAATGTACAGTAGAGGTAAAACAGCGTACATTCTCGATATTCTAACCTGTGTATCTATGATCTTCTTGCCTTGTTTGTCTTTGGAATTGTCAAACTGTTGAAAAGAGTACCTGGGGATTAGGCGTGGCAGATGCATCACCTTTGACGTACATTGCCAAAAAAATTGCTGCGAAGTGTCTTACGTCTTAACACCCTTTCACAGGATAACATGAATGATTTTCGTGAACTTGCACCCGACTGAAGGTCAATACCAAGAACATGCGATAAAAGCTACTATAGACTTTGAATTATGAAAGTAAAAATTGGCATCTGTAGCACACATACAATTGACATATTTCAAATAAGACATATTTGACACATAAATTAACATATGTGGCATACATACGAGAGGATGTTAGTTTTTTTTTTTTTTTTGGTGAGCCTTCCTCCACCTAGCGAAATTTTGCAGAACTGATTTGCCAAGCCTAGAATTCAAGCCTTATAGTATAACAGTTTGTGTATAAACAGAGAAGAATAATAGGTTATTGTAAATAGGATCCATGACATCATGTGGTATATCTAATATTTGCTGTTCTTCTGACACTTTTGCACATCATGTACATTTTACTGAGTACTGATGAACAGCTATTTGTTTTTTAAAAAAGCTAGAAGTGCAGGGGAAAAATTCTCAGCGCTTGTCGGGCGACGAAAATTTGCGATATGTTATTTTATTTAATCTGCCGCAATGCTGAAGGCCACAATAGTGTATTGTTGTAAATATTTTCATTTGCAGTTCAACTTGAAGCAAATGAGAAGTAGGCCAAGGAAATACCCGGATTCCTGAAAAAAGTAACTCTTTGATGGCGATAGCAATTTGCATATACACTCGCCACTTTTCTGCAGCCGCCGTGAGGATCTGTATAAATTCCAACAGCGATGAAATCGTCACCGCGCAACGTATGCTGTATGCGCGAGTTAATGCATGTGAGGTTAAATCGGGGAACGCGGCTCACTTTCACGTACGCGAGCGAGGAAAGCGAGGCTGAAGCGCGCCCTCTTCTATGGCACGCGAGGCGCGGAGGGGCGTTATTCTCCCATTCAGCAGGAAATCTTTCACCACGTGAAAGAGCTCCTCGCTAAACGTAAAGCCATAATAGCGACACGGGAGGACAAATCCGAACGAACAGAAATAGGCAGCCAAGCGACAACAGAAGGTGCGGTGTTTGCCCCTTGCTAGAGGAAGCGCCAAATTTAGTTTTGCAAAAAATTATGTTGGAAGGGAGGCTTGCATTTTCAGTTAATATTGCCACGTGGCTTCTTGGCTGTGCACCTGTGCCAGTGGCTTTTGGACAACGACTGTTCCGATTGTAAGAATTTGCGGAAACCTACAGCATTCAAGCTTCGTACCTGCAATGGCCCGGTCGTGTCTGGCATCGAAATTGCGCAATCTGTCGCGAAAGTTTGGCGCTTGTTTCTTGACAGATTTTAATGCTTCCCACGCGTAGGTGATGACCTCTGTTTTGTCTATCGACGCCCGAGTTCGTGCTTGTTGCTGTTAACGAGGTAGTTAGTTTTGTTTATATTGTTATGCGGAGCTCAAGTTCGCTTCAATAAATGTTTGTCTGGCCGCAAGTTCGTCTTCTGTAGTTACCGGTGTGTGGCACCACTCCCCACATTAGGCTACATTACGAGAAGAGCCTTCCTCTGTGCACTAAATCAACAGTATGCCGGCCAGACGGAGCGCAAAGAACAAGATTACTTCTTGGTACCTTGTAATGGGTAGGCTGAAACTAAAGATAGTAGTTCGGAAGTTATTGGCATTGCAAACATGACAGTGCATTCATTATAGAGCTTCATGCGGAAGCAGATTAACAGTGTGATTTCCGAATTCACGGGTGCCTCTTTCACATCCGGCTTGTTCCACCTAATTGTGATCACTGCTCGGAAATGAAGTCATTTTGATGTCAGGGAGCAATATTGGCAAACTATAAACCCCTAAGATATGTTACATCTTTATGTGCTAGTGACATTTACCATTTGAGGTATGAGCATATAGGAGCGCCATATGGATATATGTACATATACAAATTAGCAGATATGGTGAATTATGACACTTAAGTCCCCCGTATGTCGTCCCTAATGAAATAGGAGAGTTATGGCTGTATATGGCCTTTATATAGCACACCTGGCTATATGAAGCCAGTTTTGTAACTAACCATACATTACCTTTTTATATGGGTCGAGGTATAATATTTTCGTACGGGAGTATCAGTCTCGGTGCGGGCGCAAAGCAAAAGCTAATATTCATGCATCTGAGCTTTTGAACCTTCAACCAGCGTACGTTACAGAATGTTCCAGTGATATCTGCCAAAATCTTGTGTGTATATTGGGGCGTAATACTGTGCCCGAGCCTTTTGAAAGTGAGACAAGCGTTTCTTCCCGGGTGGTGAAACAATCTTCGATTGACCTCATCTGATTCTGAGTCGCTATGGAGCATCAGATTCTCTAATGTAATCCAACGTGAGAAAATGTACTGGATTCACACTGGAGGTGCCGGAAGACAATAGTTTTTCTACTGGGACGGAAGAAATTTCCTTGTAAGAAATGATAGCTCAACATTTAGACACTTCTATTTTGGTTTTATAAGAATGGACGACTGCAAGTAACGGCCTAGGTGGAAAAGAGACCCTCATTTCGCTGTCGGTGCCAGCGCATTTGCGTGAAGTATACCGACTGATGTGAAGAGTGTATTTGTGCTAGTGTATGTCTTAGAGGGTGTGTGCATGCTTGTGCACGTGTGTGAGTTTGGGCAGATCCTCTATTCAATTTTTGTTGTGTTGAATTTTGGCGACACTCCTTTCAATCTGTTTAGTAAACGAAATGAATCAGCCAGATATGTTGGTTATGCAAGTTTTCTTTACCGCACACACATTGTTCTACTGTGAAAGAGAAAATGTAGGTTTTCATTTTGTTGGAACAGATGAGACCACGATTAAAGCAAATATTATTGTCAGTCAGTGACGTAAAAACACATATAAATCCACAAATTCCTTTATTAGTAGTAGTACAGGTAGGTAATGTAACGTAAATAGTGCCACATCCCGTACGCAGTACGTAGAGGAAGACGAAGATCTCGGGCAGTGTTGAAGAGAAGAAAAGGTGTCTGCGCGATCGCTTTTCTGTTGGCCTGCAAAAAAAGTGCCCGGCCCTTTTTTTATCAGTTCCTGCTGCTTGTGAATCATGGCAGCTGTGCAGGCGCTGGATCAATGTTTGGGACGCATGTCAACAGCCCCACATTAGGCCCAGGACGTTTTTCGCGTGTCGAAACACGTGTTTACCGCGCCAGCCGTCACCTACTAGGCCTAAGCCCCGAATTTCGTTCCCTACCAGGAAGTCTGCCTGTTACCACGAGTGCCGAAGCCATGGCAAACGCAGGTCCTGCACAGGTGGCTCTTCTGACCCCTCGATCTCCCGTGAGCTTCCACGGCAATGCCTACGAGGATGCAGAAGACTGGCTCGAGGAATACGAGCACGTAGCCAAGTGTAATGAGGGGTGTGCTCGACAGAAGCTATTTGATGTGTATTTCCCTCTTGAAGACGGAGCCCGCCCATGGTTCGTAAATCGCGAGGGAATCTGGCCAAGTTGGGATGAGTTGCGCCACCGGTTCCTCCTTACGTTCAGGAGCACCGAACGGCGAGACCACGCACAGAGTCTTCTCGAATTACGGATTCAAAAGACGAATGAAACTATTACCATGTTCGCTGAGGACATGGCTAGTCTTCGTCCTCGTGCAGACCCCGATATCTTCATCATCATCATCATAATCCTAATCACCATCATCATCATCAGCCTGGATACGTCCAGTCCAGGGCAAAGCCATCTCCCATACTTCTCCAACAACCGCGGTCATGTGCTAATTGTGGCCATGCTGTCCCTGCAAACTTCTTAATATAATCCGTCCAGCTAACTTTCTGCCGCCCCATGCTACGCTTCCCTTCTCTTCGAATCCAGTCCGTAACCCTTGATGACCATCAGTTATCTTTCCTACTCATTATATGCCCTGCCCATTCCTTTTTCTTGATTTCAGCTAATATGTCGTTAACTCGTGTTTGTTACCTCACCCAATCTGCTCTCTTCTTATCCCCTTAACGTTACAGCTATCATTCTTCTTTCCATAGCTCGTTGCGTAGTCCTGAATTTAAGTACAACCCTTTTCAATAGCCTCTAGGTTTCTGCCCCGTAGGTGAGTACTGGTACAGCTGTTATACAGTTTTCTCTTGGGAGATAATGGCATCCTGCTGTTCATGATCTGAGAATGCCTGCCAAATGCACCCAAGCCCATTCTTATTCGGATTATTTCAGTCTTATGATCCTGATCCGCGATCACTACCTGCCTTAAGTAGATGTATTCCCTTACCACTTCCAGTGCCTCGCTACCTATTGTAAATTGTTGTTTTCTTCCGAGACTGCTAAACATTTCTTTAGTTTTCTGTAGAAATATTTTTAGACCCACCCTTCTGTTTTGCCTCTCCAGGTCAGTGAGCATGCATTGCAATTGGTCCCCTGAGTTACTAGGCAAGGGAATAACATCAGCGAATCGCAAGTTAGTAAGGTATTCTCCATTAACTCTTATCCCCAATTCTTCCCAATCCGGGTCTCTGAATACCCCATGTAAACACGCTGTGAATAGCATCGGAGCGATCGTATCTTCCTGCCTGATGCCTTTCTCTATTGGGATTTTGTTGTTTTCTTTATGGAGGACGACGGTGGCTGTGGAGCCGCTATAGACATCTTTAGGTATTTTTGCATATGGCTCGTCTACACCCTGATTCCGTCATGCCTCCATGACTGCTTAGGTTTCGACTGAATCAAACGGTTTTTCGTTATCAATGAAATTTAAATATAAGGGTTGGTTATATTCCGCACATTTCTGTATCACCTGATAGATAGTGTGAATACCGTCTACTGTTGAGTAGCCTTTACTAAATCCTGCTTGCTCCTTTAATTGACAGAAGTGTAAGGTGTTCCTTATTCTATTTGCGATCACCTTAGTAAATACTTTGTGGGCAACGAACTGTAAGCTCACCGCTCTATGATTTTTCAAATCCTTGGCAACCCGCCGTTGTTGCTAAGTGGCTATAGTGTTGGGCTGCTAAGTATGAGGTCGCGGGATTGAATCCCGGTTACGGCGGCCACATTTCGATGGGGGCGAAATGCGAAAACACCAGTGGTACTTAGACTGAGGTGCACGTTAAATAATCCCTGGTGATCAAAATTTCCGGAGTCCCCCACTACGGCGTGCCTCATAATGAGACATTGGTTTTGGCACGTAAAACCCCACAATCTAATCTCTAAATCCTTGGCGCCCCCTTTCTTATGTATTAAGATTATGTTGGCGCTTTTCCAAGATTCCGGTACGCTCGAGGTCACGAGGCACTGCGTATAACAGGTGGCCAGTTTTTCTAGAACAATCTCTTTTTCATCCGTCAACAAATCTGCTGTTACCTGATTCTCCCCGGCCACCTTCCCCCTTTGCATAGCTTCCAGGGCTTTCTTTACTTCTTCCGGCGTCACTTGTGGGATGTCAAATTTTTTGGAACTATTCCCTCTCCCATTATCGTCGTGGGTGCCACTGGTACTGTATATATCTCTAGAGAACTCCTCAGCCGCTTGAACTATCTTATCAATATTAGTAATGATATCAACGGCTTTGTCTCTTAATGCAAACATATGATTCTTTCCTATTCCTAGTTCCTTCTTCACTGGTTTTAGGCTTCCTCCGTTCCTCAGAGCATGCTGAAATCTATCCATATTATACGTCCTTATGTCAGCTATCTTACGCCTATTGATTACCCAGGAATGTTCTGCCATTTCTGCCAGCCGCCGATATGTCTGAGGCGAAAAAACTCAGCCACCTCATGCCCTTAACATCGCAGGCAGCAGCCCCCTTATCATCGGAGGTGACTTCAATCTCCCGCACACAGGATCGGGTTACAGACGCAGCTCTGCTGTAGGTCGTAACTTATGGCAAGACTCCCATGATCTCGGGCTTACGCTCATTACTGACCCAGCCTTCCCCACTCGCCTCGGCACTTCTACTGAACGAGACACGACGCCAGACCTCACTTTCACCAAAAACGCAGACAACGCCCATTGGCGCACCACCCAACACGACCTCGGGAGTGATCAATCTATCATCGAAATTACTCTCCCACACCTAACAGCCGTTATGAGAAGAACGAGGGACTTTACTTGGACGGGCTGGGATGCGTTCCGTAAACGCCGTGTAACAGCAACGACGGACACTCCTATCACCGACATAGATTCATGGTCATGCGGTCTGATACTAAATCGGCCACCCGCATTATCACAACAGACGCCCCGACTGAGCGCATGGACAGTAGACTCGCCCACCTTATCGAGGCCAAATCATCCATCCTCTCTAGATGGAAGGGACAACGGCTCAATAGAAGACTCAGACGGAAGGTCGCACTTCTCAACAAGGAAATTGAAGCACACTGCCGCGTTCTAAGTCAACAGCAATGGACAGAGCTCTGTCACTCTCTAGACGGGCAACTCCACCATCCCCGCTCGTGGAAAATCCTCACACATTTGATTGATAGCACCACCACCCGCTCATATCAACAAGATCGCCTCACCAAGCTTTTATTCACAGAAAGCAAGACGCATGGCCAGGACCACGTTAAGAATAGCTTATGTGAAAAGTACATCCCATCTGGGCCCACTCAACCTCACGGCCCATACACAGGGACCTCCAACCCTGCCCTTGATGAAGATTTCAGCGTGGCAGATATTCATGCTGCCCTACATAAGCTGAACAGCCGTTCGACGCCAGGCCCAGATGGGGTTACGAATAAAACACTAAGAAATCTGGATGACCCCTCGGTGCAACAACTCAGCGAATACATCAACAACTGCTGGCGCCAGGGATCAATTCCCCCGACATGGAAAACGGCCAAAGTAATTCTAATCCCGAAACCCGGTAAGCCATCTAGCCTCGCCAATCTCCGGCCCATATCGCTAACTTCATGTGTAGGCAAGGTCATGGAGCACGTACTCCTAACCCCTGTGAACACTCACCTCGAAGACACATGTGCTTACCCCCACTCGATAATTGGCTTTAGACAGCATCTTTCCACCCAAGACGCTATGCTCCAACTTCAGCATCAAGTCCTAGATGGCAAATCCCGTCACACGAAGGCGATCTTGGGCCTCTACCTCGAGCGCGCCTTCGATAATATAAGGCACTCCACCATCCTCGAGCGCATCTCCTTGCTCAACCTTGGAGAACGCACTTATAACTATGTAAGGGACTTTCTATCCAATCGGAAGGCCTTCCTGTCGGTCAGAGACATTCGATCAGAGGAACTTTCCCTCGGCAGCACGGGCACACCGCAAGGCTCTGTCATTTCCCCAATACTGTTTAATCTGGTTATGCTCGGATTAGCACAAGAACTACAAAAACTCGACGGCATTGAACACACCATATACGCCGATGATATTACAATCTGGGCTGCAAAGGGCAGTGACGGCCAAATCGAAACTGCCCTACAAGACGCCATTGACGTCGTAGAACATTATCTTGAAGGCACGGGACTCCGCTGTTCCCCTGAAAAGTCGGAGCTTCTCCTATACCGCCCCACACTCCGTGGACGCCCCCCGCGGGGCTCCACGACTAAACGCCAATACGAGGAAATAGAGCTCAACCTGAGGGATGGCAGACCTATTCCCGTGGTCCCTTGCATCCGCGTTCTTGGTATGACCATAGAAGCCAACGGAGCTAACTCTACGGCTATCTCAAAGATCCTTCGACAGACCGCCAATACATCCAGACTGCTGAAACCAGTGACCAACCGGCGAGGGGGTATGAAGGAAGACAGCCTCATCCGCCTTGTCCAATCTTTTATCGTCTGTCACATTACTTATGTTGCGCCCTTTCTCAACTGGTACAAAGCTGAAAATACTAAACTGGACATCATCATTAGAGGAGCCTATAAGCAGGCCTTAGGACTACCCAACCACACCAGCACGGATCTTCTACTACAATTAGGTATCCACAACACGCTAGACGAGTTAATCGAGGCCCAACGTCGATCTCAACTAGAGCGGCTTACTCTCACGGAAACGGGCCGCAGCATTCTAAACAAGCTTAATATCACCTACCACCGTCAACATGGAGACAAACACCCAATACCACGCGAAATTCAGCAATGGATACATGCCGACCCTATTCCGAAAAACATGCACCCAGACTACAACAAAGAACGCAGGAAGGCACGAGCTACTTCCCTCATCAAAGCTTACGCCAACACTGCGGGCGTCACCTTCGTCGACGCAGCTGAGTACCAAGATGGACGGCGCTTTGCGGCGGTTACCACAGCAGGCGGCTTGCTCCGACATGCTGTCAGCATCATTACAAAAAATGCCGAGACGGCCGAGGAAGGGGCCATTGCCCTGGCCACTCTTGACCCATCCTGTCACACCATACTGAGCGATTCTCGCGCAGCAGTCAACAACTACATCAAAGGTCGTATTTCTCATCAATCACTCCGTATCTTACGACAAGCCCCGCATTCGTCTGAAAATCAAATCACCCTCGTCTGGATCCCAGCACACGCCGGCGTTGTCCACCCGCACCTCACCAACCTCAACGAGGTTACACACTCCGTAGCACGAGCACTAGTCAACCGTGCCGGAGACGGTGCAGGTGCACCCGCAGGGCGCGACCGCCTTACAAGATACAACGACCTTGTAAAGTCATTTTACCTCGCAAGAAGAACCTTCCCCACCCCTCACCGCAAGTTAAACAGGGCACAGGCAACCACCCTTCGCCTGCTACAGACGAATACATACCCCTCTTTCACACGCTATCACACTATATACCCCGACATCTACCCGAGCCAGACGTGCAAGGTCTGTAAAACTGAATCGGCAACACTCCCCCACATGCTATGGGAGTGCAAAGATCAATACCAAGAGCTTAATCCCGTGACCCTCTCGTCGAGATGGCACGCCGCCCTGCGCAGCTCCCATCTCGACGACCAACTCTGGGCGACCCAGCAGGCCTACGAAGCGGCGAAGAGGCAAGACCTCGACGTCCCATCGTGGGAGGCCTAGGGCCAGCCGACAGAACTGCTGGTGTTCATTAAAGTTTACTCTCTCTCTCTCTCATGCACGGCGTAAAGGAGCAGCTGTTTGCCGGTCTTGTGCGGAACCCGCCGACGAGTTTCGTTGAATTTAGTAAAGAATCGACGGCCATAGAGCGCGCGTTACACGTACACAGCCGCCAGTATGATCACCTGAGCAGCACTGGACCGGCAGCGCCGCAGCAGTGACGGCCACAGATGAGGGTTCCTTGCGCCAGCTGATACACGAAACTGTTCAGGAAGAAATTTAGAAGGCCACTGCTACGCCAACTGAATCCTCAGCTGCGTCGTTGGCTGACGTTGTGCGCGAAGCAATAAAGCGAGCGTTTGCGGTTCGCGAGCCAAATTCCCAGATTTGGTAGCCCAGCTACGCAGATGTTGTCCGTCGACCACCACCTCCGATACCGACGTCGTAGTATCACCAGAAGTCAGCACCGGCATCGCATTGGTACCACAGGGACAACCGACGCGACCACCGCTTCGCAGAACCCACATTTGGCGCACAGCTGACTACAGGCCCTTGTTTTTCCACTGTGGGGAAGAGGGCCACATCTGCCGTCATTGTCTTTATCGCATCAAAGGGTACCAAAGCGTTTCCATCCACTGCTTTTCGTCGTGTTTTTGACTGCAGCCGAGCGAACATCGACGCAAGTTTGATGAGCTGGCAAGCCAATTCTCCCGGTTACCGGTCACGATCCCCTTCTCCGGGACATCGTTTTCCAGCTGCAAGACGTAGTTCCACCGACCTTGCCCGAGGGCAATCTCCCAGCCCACGCCGCGGAAACTGAAGGGCGCGACCTCAGCGGGGAAGGTTGCCACACGTCGAAGTGCCGAAAATCCCCCATTGCCGTCGAACGAGAAGCCGATACAGCCGGATAATTTGACGACAGACGAGATTGTCAGCGCCGATATTACTGCATCAATTGACGGCCACGACGTGACAGCGCTAGTAGACACTGGCGCTGACTTTTTTATCGTAACTGAAAAACTGGCGCACAGACTTCGCAAACTGAAAAGTGAATGGTCAGGGCCGCACATTAGAGGGGCTGAAGGCCAGCTACTAACACCGACTGGCACGTGTACTGCAAGGATCAACATTGGGGATTCGTCATTCGTGGCAAGCTTTGTTATTCTCCCCGACTGCTGCAAAGATGTAATCTTAGGTATGGACTTCTTACACGAGTACGGCGCCGTCATCACCATACCAGAAGGCATACTAACGTTTTCTGGGGACGGAAGTGCAGAACTACAATGCAAATCTTTGTGCATGATAGACGACATGACCGTACCATAGTTATCTAGTTTCCGTCAGGTGCGACACAGAGTTATATGGGGAAGGTACTGCTTTTGCTCACCCAAGGTATTGCCACGCCCAGAAGTCTCGTCAAAGTGATGTATGGGACAACAGAACTACTGCTGACAAACTTCAGCAATCAACGACAACACATTGCAAATGGCGCAACAGTGCTTACCTCGACGAGATTGCGGAATTCGGCGAATGCTTTGCATTACAACAAGGAGAGCAAGAAGCATCGGCACCGTTACTTGTACTTGACGTGAGCGCGAGCTTGTCACCAACGGAAAGGCTTGCCAGCGCCTCGTGGGCCTGTTTTACCAGTTTCGCGATTGCTTCTCGTCAACATCCAGAGTTGGTCGCACGCCACTGACGAAACACCGGATTATCACGGAGGAGACAGCGAGACTAATCCGACAAAACCTGTAACCTGTAGTACCAAAAGCACGCGAAGCGATCCGAGAACTAGTGAAGAAAATGCTCGATGGCGGCATTGTCCAACCATCAAAATACCGTCGGCATCGCCGGTAGTGATGGTCAAAAAGCAAGACGGCAGTCTACGTTTTTGTGTCGACTACCGTAAGCTGAACCGGGTGACAAAGAAAGACGTATACCCATTACCACGTATCGACGTTTCTCTCGACAGGCTGAGGCATGCCCGCTACTTCTCGTCGATGGAACTCAAAGGGGGCTATTGGCATATTGAGGTTGACGAGAAAGACAGAGAAAAGACTGCTTTCGTAACGCCTGCTCGGCTTTACGAATTCAAGGTCTTGCCTTTCAGTTTATGATTAGCTCCGGCAACTTATCAGCGACTCATCGGTGTGGTTCTCTCTGGCCTGAAGTGACAGACATGCCTAGTATACCTGGACGACGTCATAGTCTTTTTCGGAAACGTTCAAGCAACACCTCAGACGGCTGCTGGTGGTTCTACAAACGATCCGGTCCTCCGGCTTAACACTGAAAGCAGAAACGTGTCACTCTGGTTTCGAGGAACTCCAGTTTTTAGGTCATGTTGTGAGTAATCAAAGCGTCCGCCCTGACCCCGACAAGATCACTTCCGTCGCAAGGTTTCCAACGCCGACAGATAAGAAGGCAGTGAGGCGTTTCCTAGGTCTCTACTTGTATTACCGAAGATTTATAGCCAATTTTTCACATATACCTGCATCGTTAACGCGCCTTACAAGAGAAAACGTTGCCTTCGCATGCGGTGAAGAAGAACAAGCAACGTCAATTGATCTCCGGCAGCGCCTGCAGACACCTCCTGTACTGGCCCACTTTGACGAGGACGCTCCTACCATGATTCATACGGACGTTAGCATGGTAGATCTAGGCGCTGTGTTCGTGCAGTGGCAATGCTCAGCCGAGCGAGCCATTGCATATGCAAGTAGGACGCTCTCACGTGCTGAATCTAATTACTCAACCACAGAAAAGGAATGCCTTGCGGTGGTATCGGCAGTTATGAAGTTACCGCCGTATCTCTATGGCCGTTCCTTCATTGTTGACAGCGATCTTCACTCACTTTGCTGGCTGACGAACTTGAAGCGTTGGAGCCTAAGGCTTTAAGAATTCGTAATGACAGTGGTGTACAAGTCCGGTAGAAAACACTCCGACGCCGACTGCCTTTCAACGTAACCGATTGAGCAGGAAGTCACAGATGATGACGAAGACATGACTTTTATAGGTGTTCTAGACACGGCGACGATTGCTCGTCAGCCGCAGGAAGACAGCGAACGGATTCCGCTTATTGAATTTTTAGAAGGCCAGATTACAAGCACTCTCAAACATTTGCAAGAAGCTTGCCATCATTCTGCTTCCGTAATGATGTTATTTACAAGAAGAACTTCTGTGCAAGCGTATACAGCCGCCTACTTGTCGTCCCAACGTGCCTCCGTCATGAGGTCTTGCAAGCCTGCCACGATGAACCGACATCTGGCCACCTCGGATACACAAAAACGCCTGCCTGAGTCAAAGAGAAAGATTGCTGGCCAAGGAATGCCACCTTTGCAAAACATTACGTGGGCACGTGCCTCGATTGTCAGCGACGCAAACCACCATATATGCACCCAGCTGGGTTAATACAACCAGTCCAAGTGCCCAGGACCCCATTTGCCTAAATTGAGATGGACCTTGTCGGACCATCCCGACTTCCAATACTGGCACTAAGGGGGTAATAGTTGCCCCCGATTACCTCACACGCTATGCAGAAGCCAAGTGGCGCCGCAGTCGAACCAGAGCGATTCTTTATTGAAAATGTGGTTGCGAGACACGGTGCCCAAGCGGTGATAATAATGGACAGTGGGACTGCCTTTACAGCTACACTTCTAAGGCAGTAGTTAGCCTCAGCAGCCCGTCTCCCCGAAAGACCACAGCCTATCGCCCGCAAACAAACAGCCTAACAGAACGCTTGAACAAGACTATCGCCGATGTGCTGAATATGTACGTAGACGTGGAGCACAAAAATTCGGATGACATTCTACCGTACATCACATTCGCTTAGAACACTGCTCAACAGGAAAGAACGCGAAAAACATGATTTAGCCTTCTTCTTGGCTCTGAAGTGACGATGATGCTCGATGCAATGTTGCCACATGACTGCGGTGATACAGGCACGGACGCTGAAGCTTTCGCTCAACGTGCTCAAGAAGCGAGACATCTCGTCCGCGTCAGAATTGCCCCGCAACAGGATTACGCGACGATTCACGCTACAATCTACGGCGCCGCTACATCACATATTAGCCAGGCGACAAAGTGTGGGTTGGGAGTCCCATCTGTCGGCGAGGGCTTCCAGAAAAGCTACTCAGGCAGTACTTTGGTCCGTACAAGCTTTTACGGCGCCTCAGCGCCCCGAACCAGCAGGTTATCCCTGACATTCCTGCTTCCTCGAGGACGAGGCAGCTTACACCAGAAGTTGTGCGCATTGCGCGAATCAAACCCTATTGTTCGGAATGAAGTGCCCGCACCTCAGATGAAACATCTTCCTGCCGCTAGGTGAGCATCGGCACGATGCCCTCTCTGGAGGGAGGGAAATATTGCATTCAGTACGCGGCACGTAGAGAAGATCTTGCGAATTGCGGAAGAAGAGGTCCCAGCACCATCATTTTTCAGTTGGCCTACAATTAAAGTGTCCTGCCCTTTTTTCATCAGTTTCCGCTGCTTGTGAATTGTGAGGATATATTAAACTATGCTATGAACATTGAATTAAGAAGAAACAATCTCGAAAACATTTAACAGGACCTGTTTGTTAAACGTTCTTTACCCTATCTTTTAGTTTATGATACCTAACAAATCAATTCCTATGTACACAACAATGTAAAGGACACGAAGGTAGCGACATCAAGTTTAATGTTACATTAGAAGAAATGGTGGCCGACTTGCCTCATATATTCTTTAGAAGCACGTGGCAGAAGAAACCCAGGCGTACCAGACAGAAAAAGGACGCAATAGATTTGCATTTTCTGAAGCTCTTACAGTGCGTGGCTGTATTTTGTGAGAAATGATGCGCAGCTAATTCGTTCAAGGAAGCTATTGCTGATTACGTATAATCAAAAGAAAATTGTCTAGAATGTTACTTATAAGTAAAGGTGTTCTCTCATTGCTTAAGATAAAGGTCGGTGACTGGCAGTTGGCTAAAAAAAGACAATGAGAGCTTCAGCTAAAACGACAATGAACGTTAAGGGTTACAATTATATTAAAAATGCCAAAGGAATGCACTTATATACAACTACAAGTAGTTCTCGTCATCACATGCGTTTAAAGGTAATGAATGATGTCCCTGCCCCGGTAGGTATTCATCTGGCACCAATGCACACTTGTCTGCGGTGGAAATATCTCAGAAATGGTGCACACCCACTTGGTTCTAGAAAGGCAACATCTGATGACGCACATTGAAAGAAAAATTGACTAGAATGTTGCTTATAAGTAAAGATGTTCCCATCGAGTGCCAAGGATAAAGTGCGGTGACTGGCAGTTGATGAAAAAGCAAGAACCATGAGAGCTGCAGCTAAGAGGACTCTGATCGTCAAGGGATACAAGCATATTGAAAATACCAAGGCAATAACTTCTAGAAATCTACAAGACGACCACGTCAATCAGCATCATCAGCATCACATGCGTTTAAATGTATTGGATGCTATCCGTTCTCCGGTAGGTATTTTATGGCGTCAATGTACACATGTCCGTGGTGGCAAATTCTTAGAAATGATGCGCACCTACTTGGTTCTAGAAAGGCCCTATCTGATGACGCACATTCAAAGAACAATTGACGTCAACGTCACTTATAAGTAATTAAAATTTGATTGAGTGCACAACGCAGAGTTTGGTGACTCAAAGCGCATGGAAAACGGAATGACCGCTGCATATAAAAGGACAACGAACCTCCAGAGATGCAAGTATACTAACAATGCCTGGGGATGGCACATATATGTATCCATAAGTAGCTCTTGTCATCACAAGCGTGCAAGCGCAATTAATGCTACGCTTGCCGCGATAGCTATTCTTAAGAGGCCAATGCACACATAGGAAAAAAGTTGCATTCGACGTATTGTTTTATGCAGAAGCTACAAGAGCGAACATATCCAGCTTTTCTGGACACAAGGGTTTAGTTCGCGTGAGTGCCACCACGTGGCGTACTGACCTTAATCTTTTCGAACTTCCCGTGGTGACGCGTGATGACGCCAACCAAACAAAAATAAAAAAAGCTATCCCTGCGCATTGAACTTCGCCACAATGCTTGTCCCGCCGGTGTTATCAGTGTTCTTAATAAAGCGTATTCGCTCGTCACCTGGAAATTACTCGTAATCCTAAGAACGTTTAGTCGCGACGAGCAAGGTTGATTCTGGACTTGTGATGCGGTTCCTATCTTTCTTTCTTTTTCCTTTTCTTCTTTTTTTTTTCATTCTACGGAGTAAAGAAGCTAGCCTAACCGTCAAAGCACTTCGGGGAGGCCTTTCTTCAGTCGGCACTCATTGTTAACGTCCGAACATCGCACAGCGACTACTAGAGACGCCGTCGTGGACGGATTTTAATTTTTCCCTATCGAATTCGTTAAGGTGCACACAATTATTTCACTAGCGACTTTGCAATGCGCACTCAAGGGCTACCGCCGCAGCTGCAAATCTAGATGTGCTTAAGTATTAAGACATATACATGGATATGTTGGTTTTTCACCTTGACACAAAAGTCACGACACAAGAGTTGAGCAAACTGTCCCTGTGTCGTCGCAGGGTGTGAGACCGGGCTAGTTGGTATTCCATGCTAAAGTGACTAGCGCAAGAGTGGTCACGGGACACTTAAGAGGCGACAAGGATAAGCGCAAGCTTCCAACTGGGTGCTTGTCCTTGTAGCGTCTTTGGTGTCCGCTGTCCACTCTTGCGCTAGTCACTTGTCTGTGTTGTCGTCTGTTAGCATGCTATGGCCGAAGCTGCTCACAATATTACGTCACATTTACTGGCCACCAGGCCAGGTACACCCTTGGATACGACATATACAGTACTTGCAGTTAGTTTCCAAAGTAGTCGCCTATGGAGGTTACCCACGTGGGTGAAGCAAGAACGCTAGTTAAAATTATTGTGCAATAATATATGCGGGATTTGTATGTTCTCGACATTCTCTACCATGTTGCCGTTCCGCCTTTATTATATAGTCGCCTGTAGACTACCAGCTATCGAACGCCTTAAAGGCTATCCACATACTCAAAGACCTCGCGCACAACTCCTGACACTTTGTTGTATTCAAGAGTTGTGCGACTGCCCAGGACATCCTTAACGAATGTTACATAACACATTATGAGGTTTTACTTGCCAAAACCATGATTTCATTATGAGGCACGCCGTAGAGGAGGATTCGGGAATAATTTAGACCACTTGGGATTTTTTAACGTGCGCCTAACCCTAAGTACCCGGGTTTTCGCATTTCACACCCATCAAAATACAGCTGCCATGGCTGGGATTTGATCCCGTGACATCGTGATTAGCATCCGAACCCAATAAAAGCTAAGCATCTACGGAGGGGAAGGAATGTTGGCAGTAGGAGGAAGGTGACAGCCGGCACGTGAGACGGTTTGTTCCGATCCTCATTGCACGAGAATCGGTACCATCTGTCGAAGAATGACACCATAGAGAGCACTGTATTTATTGTGATGGAGTCCGCGTCCAGTATTTCAGACCCGAATCACACTGTAACTACTGACGACCAGGCTTCTCGCTAATACGTGCAGTCGCCTGACAGCTGCCGAGCGCTGGCGTCCACCACAGGACCTACGTATTTGACCTCTCTTCAACACTTGCCGACATTCTCGCCTTATTTCGCACCATTGCGTTTCAGCTCAACTGCTTCAACAGCCAGTTTGTATGTGCCAAAATTTGGCCACCCTCTCAACGTTATGGTTTCTTATTTTTAAGTAATCTTTTATATTTAGGCTAATGCTGTCCTGAAATTTCCAGCGGTTTCACATTTCCCAAAATGCCCGCATTTTTGTCGGCCTCTGTTCATATTTTGGAGGATTTTTACTAGACGTGGAAACCATTATGTGGCCCCCTGAACAAGCTGCTCAAAAAGTCATTTTATATCCCTGATGTCTTGTGCAAACTTCTGCCTTCTTGCCGTTCATCAACCTTCTCATTTCTATGTCAACTGTATCCCATTTTAACGACTCCAATCCCACGGAAGTTGGCAACGATATAATGTCCATGTGATTAAAGCCATTTAAATCAATTCTACTGTGGATACGACAGCAGCTCTTGCTCACTGTGAATGGAAATATTGCGTTAATGAGCGCCATTCTTAAGCATTTAAATGGACAGTCAAAAAATTATGTGGATCCCATGTTTGTGCGAATCGATGTAAGCAAAGCTTTCTGTGTTTGTTGTCATTGTCATACGTAATCTCCACAGAGTATATAGGCACTCTCTAATTAAATGCTGTCCATGGTTGCCTCATTAGGCCTGCCATTGTGATGCAAATAAACACAACTTCAACTCATTTTCTCAGAAATAAAGGCTGAATGATATGCTGATGCCATCCTAAACAAGATCAACATGCGCCGTAGTGCTCGATTTTATGATGTCCCTCTTCGTAAGCTTATATTCGTGATTTATATTTTTTTGTGTGGGGGGGGGGGGGGGGGGGGGGCGATGTGCTCTTGTACCCTAGAAATGTCCCTCGGACGTCTCTGATGTGTTCGTTTTTATTCTCAAGTACCCAATGAAAACTCTCATCGCTGCCACTTCATGATGTCCTGGTGGCAGGCCACCATGGCATGTCGCGCAAGTAAGACCACGCTGATTCATTTGGGTTGACATATACTATTTTGTGCGTCATACTTCGCCACATTCATTTTCCAAACTATGCCAGAGCTCGAAAAGGGCGGCCAACTCACTACGTCTCTTTCCCCTGTTTACTTCCGCAAAGTGTGTGTTTATCGCTGTGGTTACCAAATACGCCCAGAGGTATGCTACCACTCAAGCCTTTCTGGCGGCTGAGCAACTGAAGTCGCAGGCTTTATTCAACATGGCGTCGATGTTCAATATGGCAATCCTGAATTGCTTTTCGCGGACTTCGCTCACCGCCTTCTCTCCAGTGTAATCTCTTACACTACTCGCTCCTGCTAGACACAACACAAACACTCAACGACCTTAATGAAGCATCAATTACACGCTAGTTGACACGCTGTCGATGTACATTTTCTCTGAGCACTGGGATTGGGTCCTGTCTATGGTAACATTACTGTCTACAGCCTCGCTCAACAACACCGCTCGTTACTCATCACGTTTTTTTTTGTTTTTTGTTTGTTTGTTTTTTTGTCGACAAGAGCATAGTGTATTTCCTCTGAATGTGCTTTCGGCTTTAGGTGGGACCTTGCATGCCCGCTTATTCTGTTACGTTGACGGCACGCCATTGTCGTCAGGCTACCACCTCATTGTGAGCTTCGCAGTCACCAGAGAGCACAGAAAGCTGTCTTCACAAACAAACCACCGTGATCGAGCCCATCTCCCAAATGCACCATTCTGCATTTGGGAGATGGGCACGCTAACCATTACGCTGCCATCTGCCTCCACCAATTTCTGTTTATCTGCCTTCCCACTTCACGTTTTTGCCGCAGACGCAGGCAGAACGGATGCGGAAACAAAAAAAAAGTAAAGATTGCTTGAGCCGCCAGCTGACACATGACCTTAACTTTGGAGCGCATGTAGGCTTGCGGCTGCGTGCAGATGGTGGGTCGCCTTAGCTTTATTGTAAATTTGCTTTCACCGACTCTTTTCAGCTAGAACTGAAATGCCGGACAAAACTGAGACCGACCGCTGAATATTTTTTTCTTGTTTTCTAGATTTCAACCAAAAACGCTCATTTACACAAATAGTGATTTCTTTAAGATATGGCATCAGGATATTTCGAGGTCATGTCGTTGTGTCAATACAGGCCGCAACACGTATTGACGAAAGGGCATCACAGTGCTGATGCACGCGGCAGGTTACTGAATGAAGAAAACAGGAAACGACTGTTTTTCAGTTCTCGCAACATATTGTACACAGAACACAAGGCACCCACCACCATGGCATTTTATTTTTGACAACAGCAACACAATGGCGGACTGATATACTTCCTAAAGGGGTTTCATTTTATTTTTTCGTCGCAGAACCGCAAGCACAGGCTGCGTCGCGTGTATACCGCAGCCACGTACTGTGACCGCGCTCCTTTTCCTCTAACAATGTGGCCCCCGGCGGCTTCACGCGGCCGATTGGACTGTGACTCCAGAAGTTTAAATACATAACCTCTTTGCATAGAAACGACGGCATGATTGTTAATATATTGTTGGCTTGGATATCCCGGCCGCCCTGACCGCGATTCGATACCGCGACCTCGTGCTCAGCAGCCCAACACCACAGCCACTGAGCAACCACGGCGGGTAACGGCTCACGCTAGGATAAGAGAGGGATCGCATGGTCAGCTACCAGGAAATAACTCGGCACTACAGGTTAGCCAGGGCAGTGTACTCGCCAGCACAGAGACGACGCTAGGGGGCCAAACGGAGCGGTCACGCTTCGCATGAGCTCCTGCCTCGACGCCTCATTTCACCCTGGAAAGCTCGACGTCGCCGAAAATGCAGTGCTCTATCGTCCTCTACTAATCAAGCGAAACCCGTGGATAACTAGTTTTTAACCGCAAGTACATATTTCCCGTTCTCTGCTTGTTCGAAGATCCGCGCAGAAGAACGCTGCTCTAAGCCTAAGCGGCGTTCGGCCGTCGGCCCAACGGAACGCTGCTCCAGCTCGTGCGGGACGCGCCAGGATGGCTGACGACGACGCGTCTGCTACGATCGGAGCCACGACGCCGATCGAAACGAAACCCCAACGCGACGACAACGCTACCGACCTCTCGCAAAAGAAAACCCTTGACAACGGGGGACAGTTTACTGCAAAATACCACAACTCCAGGCTCATCGCCGTTCCGGATACCGGGACCGAAGCGGTCGACAAATCAGCACCGAGCCAGCCCAAACTAAAGGAGAATCCCATTCGCCAAGAGAAGCTACCTCCACTGCCGAAGACCGATTTCAAAGTCATCATTAGACCGAAGAATGGGCTCAACATCAGTCAACTGAGCACGCATCAGATGGCCCGGGCTATAACCAAAGCATGTGGAAACCCAGACATGTGCAACGAAGGCAACTTGCTTACACGGTTGCGCAACGGATCGAACATCGCCATAATCAGCACGCCAAGCATGGAGACTGCCAATGTAGTGCAGAGCATTCCAATTCTACGTTTTGGTGCGAAAGACTATGCAGTGACGGCGTACGTGGCAGCGCCGGACAATTCGAGTAAAGGAGGGATTCACGGACTGGACGCCGGTACAATGCCGACCGAATTACTTGCCCACCTTCGGGTACGTACCCATGGAGTCAAAATACTTTACGCAAGAATTCTTGGAAACTCCCAAACCGCGGTAATTACCTTCGAGGGCAAGATCGTCCCCCGCTACGTTTACTACTACGGCGGCGAGACACGTTGCTACCTCTATCGGTCATCGCGGCAAGTTTGCTATATATGCTTCAAGCCTGGGTCATAGGGCGGATGTATGCCCGACACCTGACGCCATTGTCTGCTCGAACTGCACCGAGCCAGTAATCGAAGACGGACACACCTGCGAGCCCAAGTGTGCGCTGTGCAAGGAAGCGCACCCGACACGGGCAACGGAGTGCAAAGAACGCCTCTGGAAACCGAGAAGCCCATGGGCGAGAAAAAGAGCAACCGGACGCCGAAACCAAGGACGCCGGCGGGCGGGGCCGGCCCAGGAAACGCTGGTTCAATAGGGACTCCAGCTCGACATCCAAGTCTAGATCAAGGTCGAGATCCGCGTCCAAGACCAGGCAGGCTCCAGAAACGAAAAAGAAGCAGCAGAAGAAGACCATACACAAGAAGGAAGAAGACAGTAAGGTGAGCTGGAAAGCGCATCTTTTCTCAGCCTTTCCTACTCTCCTACTGCGCAGAATGACAAAGTAAATGAGCTAAGGCAAACTATTCAGACTCTCAGGGCAGAAAATGCTGAGCTCAGACAGAAGCTCAACGAGTTCATAGATGAACTTAAGGCACTGAGAACAGGGCAGACAAACTCAAAGCCGCAATCAGACGAAACCCAGTCGGCCACCATAGGGCGGCAGGAATTCACAACTGCCATGGTAGCCATTAACGATACACTAGCGAATCTTAGCAACCTCGTATCTAACATCCAAGAGGAGGCGCGCAAGGACAGAGAAGGCCTAGTACAATTTACAGGCATGAAATCTAGAACTAAACCCTATACTAGGCCATCGGCTGAGTATGGCGGGCAACCGTAAACGTTCGGGCAAATTGGAAACCCTCGATGTATGGCAGTGGAACTGCCGTGGCATCCGCAGAAAGCAGGGTTTCCTTAAACAACACATCACTAACTGCACAGCTCCGCCAGACATAATCGCTCTACAGGAAACCGGCTGCTCACCCACTCTTGCGGGCTACTCAGTGTATGAAGGGCTCGGTCAGAGTAAGGTCGCGACACTGGTTGCCAAAGCTGTCACCGTAATCAGACACGACATCGACGCAACGGACATTGACCACGTCTTTATTGAAATTATTACCCAAAATAGAAGCCAAGAAAGCATCTTTCTCCTCAACATTTACAGCCCACCCAACCAGAGGAAAGCCAACTTTGGCTACATGTTACGCAAGGCAAAACAAGCAGCAGGCAAGAAGGGTCTCGTCATCCTGGGGGATTTTAATGCCTGGCACAAAAGCTGGGGCTACGTTAAGGAAACTCAAAAAGGCAGGGACCTAGTCAGAGAAACGGACCGCAGAAGGCTTAGTCTCATTACAGAGTACACCCAACCCACGCGAGTGGGGAACAGTATCAACCGAGATTCGTGCCCAGACTTGGCAGTCGTCAGAGGGGTAAGGGACGCTCGATGGCAAAACGACGGGGAAACGCTTGGCAGCTAGCACTTCATTTTGCGCATCAAAATAGAAACCCGCCCGATCAGGAAAAGACTTGGCCAGGCTAGGCTCATCGACTGGGTAGCCTATGGAAAAACTAGGGCGGAGTCCGAAGACACTGAGATCACAGACCTTACGAGCTGGGTCGCAGAAATCAAGGCAGACTGCAAAAGGCTAACCCGAGAGGTCGCCCTCACCACCAACACACCCGAGGTAGATAAGCATTTTTTACACCCATGGGACGCCCTACGGGGGCTACTAAGAAGATGGAAGGGGCAGAAGCACAACAGAAAACTCAGACTAAAGATCGTTGAGGTCACCACACAAGCCGAAGAGTATGCGACAGAACTCTCAGGGCGCAACTGGGACCAAAAATGTAACGAGCTACAGGGGACCCTAGCTGGAAAAAGACATGGGCCTTGCTAAGGGCTCTTATAGATCCAGCCGTGACCAAGTCCGTAAATCGTAAAACGACCCAACGGATCGCGCACCGATTCCAAGGCACAGACCGGGAAATGCTAGAGAACATCAAGCAGCCCTACATTGGGGATACAACGGACGTCGACTGCAGCTTGGCATACACGAGCGAAGCAAATCCCGCTCTAGATGAACCCATTACCATGGAAGAAGTAAGACACGCTGTGATGTCTGCCACAAAGAACACCACGCCAGGCAAGGATGGCATCACCAACGCCATGATAAGGAACCTGGACGAAGACTCCATCAAACCATTTACAGAATTCGTAAATAAACACTGGGAACAGGGGACTATCCCGGACGACTTGAGACATGCGGAAATAGTAATGATTCCAAAGTCCGCAAAGACTCCCTGCCTGGAAAACCTGCGACCCATTTCGCTAACGTCCTGCTTGGGAAACGTATACGAGAGAATTGTGCTTCAGAGGTTGGAGACCCACCTGGAAGATAACGAGCTCATGCCACACACTCTGTTTGAATTCAGAAAATGCCTCTCAACGCAAGACATCCTCCTGCAGAATAACGAGGAGGTACTTACTACCATACCGAAATACGGAGAAAATATCTTGCTTGCACTCGATCTTAAGGCGGCCTTCGACAATGTAAGTCATAGGGCTGTGCTGGAGGGTCGCAGCAACATTGGTTGCGCGCAGAGAATACACAACTACGTCAGAGCTTTCCTCAGTGACAGAACCGCCACCATTGGTATAGGAGGCATCAGGACTGACACCTTCAACATGCCCAAAAAGGGAACACCGCAAGGCTCTGGATATCCCCTACGCTTATTAACATTGTTCTGATCGGGTTAGCACGGAAGCTCGAAAAAATTGAAGGGCTCAGGCATGCCATATACGCCGACGATGCCACAATCTGGGTTACCAAGGGACCCTTAGGAGAAAAACAAGACCTTCTGCAAAGCGCAGCAGATACAGTCCGCACACTGAACACTGCGGGCTTGTCTGCTCCCCGGAGAAATCCGAGGTGCTCAGAGTCTACAGAAGAGGATACAATCTGCAAACCTCCATAGACATCTTCATAGGGGGGAAGAAGATTCCGGAGGTATCCCAAGGTAAGATGCTTGGCATGTGGATACAAAGCAACTGTCGTGTGGATCACACAGACAGCTGGCAAACACTACAGCTCAGATCACGAGGATGATCGCAAGAATCTCAAACAGACGGCGAGGTATCAAGGAAGAGGACACATGTAGGCTAATACAGGCCCTCGTGGTCAGTAGGATTGTATGCAGTGTCCCCTACCAAACACCGCTGGAGCAGGAAAAAGAACAATTAGAAGCAATCCTTAGGAAAGCTTACAAATGCACTCTCGGAATGCCGGTCAACACCTCGACGGAGAAATTCCTTCAATTGGGCATAAACAACACAGTGCAAGAACACATCGAAGCTCACCTTCTCGCCCCGAAAATGATACTCATGCTGACTCCAACGGACAGGAACACGCTGAAGATACTGGGTATGAGAGATGCTTGCAGAGAAATTAACAGCACGGAAAGCATACCTAAAGAGATTCGAGAGATCATTGAGGTTAGCCCGAAACCGAGAAACATGCACCCTAAATTACACAAGGCCAGAAGAAAGGCAAGATCAGAAGCACACAACAGATATTTCGCGGCGAGAAAAGACGTGTTATACGTCGACGCGACCACATAAAAAGAGCACTCCGGGGCGGTAGTCAGCGTTGTTGATCACCACCTTGGAGAAATCAATTGCGCTTCGATCAAAGGCAACAACATCCTCGAGGCTGAGGAAGCGGCAATCGCACTCGCCATCACCCACAAGGGCGAAGAGGCCACTAAAACAATAATTACGGACTCGCAAGAAGCGTGCAGAAGGTACAGCAGTGGACGCATATCCACTGCGGCCATCCGCATACTCAAGACGAGAAAAATCACCTTTTCGAGATGCTTCATTACGTGGGCACCAGGTCATGAGACTGTGACAGGGAACAAGCGTGCCGACGCCAACGCCCGAGCATACGCCAACCGGGGGGCGCACCACGACGGGGAACCGGACACAGTCACCAGACGCTATGGAGCAATTTCAGAAAACCAAAGAGCCCTAAGGAGGATCTACCCGCCTCCCCACAAAGACCTTAGTAGAGAGCAGTCGGTTGCCTGGAGACAACTGCAGACTAATACATACCCCAATCTGAGTCTGCTCAGCAAGATCTATCCGTCAATATATGACAATAAATGCCCGCTATGCGGGGAACACGCAACGCTTTACCACGTTACATGGGTCTGCCAAAGGCCAAAGGTAGAGCCAGTACACAAAACAGCACCGGAGCAGTGGGAGGCTGCGCTGTCCTGCTCGAAGCCCGAAGAACAGTTCAAGCTGATCGAAAGAGCTAGCAAGATGGCAAAGGCCACAGGGGCACTGGACTGAGGGCTCCACCTTCGCCGGGATACCTTCTTTGTGAAAATAAAGTTTTTTCATTCATTAATTCGCCAGCACACAAATCACTTAACAAGCGACAAGAAGTAGCTTGGAGATAACTTCAGACGAACACCTCCCCGAACCCCTTAGCCTATCACTACTACTACCCGGACCAATACCCTAATACATGTAACCATTGTAAGAAAAGAAAGCAGATTTGTTCCATAATATGTGGTCGGGCCCAGCGGATAATCACACAAATCACGAAATAAGTAACACTGAGCAGTGGGAGGGACCTTGACCTGGAGGCCAAGGTCATCAAAAGAGCTGAAGGAGCCGCCTGGGCCCAGGGGCTCATGGCTGCCTAACAACAAGGTCATTCATCAATACCTTGTTTTCAAGTAAAATTTTTTTTCTCTCTCCCATTCCAATAACCACACTCGTCGCTAGAGGTGGTTGTGCGTTTTCCTGGCGTACCTGGTATCGAGAACGTAATCTTAAAAGTCTTTCTTGATGGCCTTAGTCTCGTAGTAGCAGGGTTTTACAGGCCGCCTAACTGAGGTAATTCCTTTTTTGAGAAACTTAATGAATTTTTATGCGCTAGCAAAAGTTATTCTTGGAATTTGATTCTCGGTGGCGATTTTAACGTACCGTCCATAAACTGGAACAGTAAATTCCCCGACCCCTTATACAGCTCTGCCGAGCCTTTTGTTGATATTATCTTTTTTCATGACCTAACACAATTAGTTACCGAACCAACACGGATACAAGAGGAAACCATGTCTATTTTAGATCTTTTTCTTGTCAGCAATAGCATCCTTAATCGCAGTCCGAAAACGTATGTTCTTGAAGGTATACCCGATCATAAGATGGTAAGTTTATATGTAGATTTGAATTGTATAAAGAAAATCAAGAAACAGGCATCTATGGTAGCGATTTTAGCGCGTTCTGATGATGTGAGTATATTAGACCAGCTTGATATCTCGTTTTCACAATTTGTTGTTCTCTCTGAGTCTGATGAGGAAATTTCCGCTGATGAGCTGTGGCATTTCTTCAAAAACTATGTTTTAAGGTGCGTACAAGATTTCGTACTATTCCGAGTGAAGTGTGTGCAACGCTCAAACCCAGGATGACTAAAGAGATTGTACGCTTAGGACGAAAGACGAAAAAGATCCCAAAGAAACTCCGTCGTAGTACCTCTGAAGGTACCGCGCAAAAACTTTGGGACATGCGCAGACAGTTAAAACACACTATCAAAAAGGCTAAGGAACATTAACACAGTGTAACTTTGAAAAACTTTCTTCTTTCATTCCCGGAAATATTTTGGCATCATTTCAAAGAAAAAAGAAGTACGATATCAAATCTATGTATTGATGGTAGACCTGTTACGGATCCTTTTGCCATTACGAGTTCATTCAATGATTCTTCTGTTCAGTGTTCACGAAATATGACGGCAATCAGCCACACTTTACACTACCTGATGAATGCCCTGCTGCAGGTGACGTATCAATAACTGAGGAAAGCGTTTTCTCACTTCTTTTGAAAGTGGACAGCAAAACATCCCCTGGAATAGACGGCATACCGAATGCCTTCCTCATAAGGCATGCCAAATGGTGTTCGAATTATTTAACCTTAACATATAAAAAATCCTTACGGCGAACAGAACTTCCACATGATTGGAAGTATGGAAGAATTGTCCCCGTTCCTAAATAACAAAATCCATCACATATTGCGATATACCGGCCTATCTACATTTTATGCGCATGTGTTAATTTTAAACATATTTCGGAGTTTCTTGAAAATAACAGCCGGATTGATTCCAGACAGCATAGTTTTCGCAAGAACCTGTCAACGGTAACGCAACTGCTCGAAACCGTTCATGATTTTGCCGCATCATTACATAAGCAAAGCCAGGTAGACATTGTATTCTTGGATTTCCAGAAAGCCGTTGATCGCGTGTCCCATCCTAAACTGCTTGTCAAAATGAAATCACTATTTAAGAACACCACATTAATATTCTGGATAGAAGCATATCTTTCATTGCGACAGCAGAGTGTTTCCATCGACAGCATTAGTTCCAGTCCGGCCCCAGTTTTGTCAGGCATACCGAAGGGGCCATCCTGGGACCACTGTTCTTTTTAATTTTTAATAATGACATTACTCATGACATACCAGTGAAAACTAAGTTGTTTGCTGACGATTGTGTATTGTATAATGTAATACAGTGTCCGAATGACCAGGCTCTTGTAAATTCTTCTCGATCTAAAATAGACCATTGGTGTTCTGAGTGGCAAATGAAGGTAAAGAGAAGAAAACCGTATCAATGACAATATTAAGAAATTGGAATCCCCTACACTTCCAACATTCAATAAATGGCCGCAGTCTTTCTTCAGTAGAGAGTTTTAAATACTTGGGTGTCATGATCACGGCTGATTTCAGGTGGAACACACATATTACCCACATACAAAAAAGGCCATGAGGAAGCTTGGGTATCTGAAACGTTCCCTACGTCAGTCGACAAAAGAAATAAAGTTACTGGCATATAAAACGTTTATTAGGCCGATTCTAGAATATGCTTCCGTCTTATGGGACCCATTTACTGAAGTAAATATAAGAAAACTCGAAAGTGTCCAAAGAAAATCAATAAGATTCGCCTTTAATTCATACAGCTGCCACACATGCCCGACTCAGCTGCTAGAAAAAGCTAATTTAGAAACACTTCAACTAAGACGCTATCGTGATAGGTTGAAATATATGTATTTATTATATCATGATAATCTGGGTATCAATAAGGGATTGTACATTCAACAGGTGATTCGTGGTTCCACACGAGGAAATCACTCGAAAAAAGTTAAAGAATTTGCCAGCAGAACCGATTGCGTCAGTAATTCATTTTTTCCTCGTCCTATTCCAGAATGGAACCGGCTCAGTGGACACATTGTCGAGAAACACACCGTACAATCATTCTTAGGTGCTTAATAATTCTTCCATCAGCCTTCAATTTTCAGCAACACTTATCATCTCGCGACATATACTATGGTTCCCCCGCAAAATGCTTCGATAAGTGATGAATTACAGCAGTTTGTCATATCGTGCGACGCGCATGCGCAGCTTGAATGGTACGTGTTCTGATCTAATTTTTCCTTCTCTAGCACTCTGTCAATATATCAGTGTATAATTTTATACCTGCAGCACGGGTTTGTATGCAAGCGACGTTCAAACTATCGGTCTTTCGCTGCTTTTCAGTGCGTGGTGCGAGCCTTGTGTAATGTGTTCTTGTCTTCTTTTTTTTTTTGATCATTTCTTCATATTGTCACATCCTATATGGTCGCCGCGGGTATGTGCCAGGCGATGAGAACGACGCTGAAGTAGCGCGCGAGTGGAAAAACAGAGACGACAACGACGTCGCGATGACTGCTCTGATAAAGTGCTTCCATACGTCCTCTACGCCGGCTTTCCCGTCTTCTACTAGGCTGCGACACTGGTGGACGTGCGGGGTAGGATTGCCTCATGCTCGGCACCCCTTCGCGGAGCCATACCTCGAAAGCGGAATCATCTTCATTCGTCGAAACTCCTGTTCACCGGTACAGTCGCCGCCTGCTAGGCCTGACGCCCGAGTTCAACCCTTTGCAGGACCCTGCTGGAACGCGTCTACCTACTTCCGCCATGGCTACTGCAACTCCATCGCAGGTGGCGCTGCAGAATCCTAAGATACCAGAAGGTTTCCATGGCGACGCTTTTGAAGATGTCCAAGATTGGCTGGACGAATTTGAGCGTGTCGCCAGTTATAATGACTGGGGCTCCCAGCAAAAGCTGTCTAATGTCTATTTCGCGCTTCAAGACAGGGCGCGGACGTGGTTTGTGAACCGGGAGAGAAGTTTGACCACATGGGATGCCTTCCGCACCCAGCTGCTAGACACGTTCACTAGTACCGACAGAAGAGACAACGCGCAGCGCCTACTCGAATCCCGTATTCAAAAACCAAACGAGAGTGTTGCCATGTTTGCAGAAGACATGGCCCGCCTTTTCCGCAGAGTAGACCCTGAGATGGCCGAAGAAAAGAAGTTACGCTATCTCTTGCGCGGAGTGAAGGAGGAACTGTTTGCCGGACTCGTGAGGAACCCACCGACGACAGTGGTCGAATTCACCAAGGAGGCTACCGCTATAGAACGGGCACTAAAGCAACGGTACTGCCAATATGATTGCGTGAACTCGCCGGTGAATGCTTCAGTTCTACCTGAGAGCTACGGCACGTCTCTGCGTGAAGTCATCCGGGAGATTGTGCAAGAGGAGATCCGGCAGCTCGGGATTTCTCCTATGGCACCAGCGGTGGTTTCTGTCGCTGATATCGTTCGGGAGGAAGTTCGACAGGCCTTTTCGTCCCCCGACCGGCAGGCGGTGCCGCGACGGCTAACCTACGCGGAAGCTGTCTGTCATCCACCACCAGCGACTTCGATGCTACTGACACCGTCGACCACTACGACGCAGCCAGCACCGCCACCCCCGACGCCATATTTTCGCCAGTCACAGCCGCCGCCAGCTATGCCGTATCGCCGCCAGCCGATCGCTGCGCCTCGGTCTTAGGGCGAATTCCCTGTGGGCTACCCGCTTCGAAAGACCGATTTGTGGCGCACCGCTGACCGCCGGCCGCTGTGCTTTCATTGCGGCGAAGCAGGACATGTTTATCGCGCCTGCCACTACCGCGCAGCCTGGTATCCAAGGTTTCCCAACTGCAATTACCCTGTGTTTGATGCTGCACGTACCTGCGACGAAAATTCTACAAACTTTCGGCCGGAAGGTTCAGCGACGCCTCGATCGCGTTCCCCTTCTCGGGCTCGTTATACCCCACCGACCGTCGCGATTTTTCTGACGCCTCTAAGGGCAGGTCCCCTAGCCCGCGCCGGGGAAACTAGAAGCAGCGACCTCCGGGGGTGAGGTTGCAAACCGTCTAGCTTTCGAAGAGCCCCCATCACCGACGACCGACGGCTCGAAAACTCCGACGTCTCCAACCGCACCCCCTGTAACCGATGCCGTAAGCGCCGATCTTGTCGTTTTCATTGACGGCCACCAAGTGCCCGCTCTCGTCGATACTGGTTCGCATTTTTCGATAATAAGTCAAAAGCTGGCCGACAGGTTGAGAAAAGTGAAGACGCCGTGAACCGGGTCCAACATCAGAACTCTTCCATCAGAACGATCAGAACATGCACAGCCAGGATAGTATTCGCCGGTGAAACCTTCGTCGCCACCCTCGTCATCCTCTATGACTGCTGCAAGGACCTTATATTGGGTATGGATTTCGTGAGAGAGTATGGTGAAGTGATTAATGTCCGTGACCTCGTCGTCACATTTTCTACGAGCTCAGACGACGTCGACCCCGCGGAGCACCAGTGACCCCGCTTACGTATCGCCGACGACGACGTCACGCTTCCGCCGCGAAGCTGTTCCCTCGTACCTGTAATCTGCGACAACTTGAACATCGGGACTGGTGTCGCTGAACGCATCGACGCACTGATACCGAGTCAAGGCGTTTCCATCGCCAGGGCCGTAATTACCATTCACGACGGACGTGCTGAACTCCTGCTGACGAATTTTACCAGGGAACGTCGACACATTGTTAGAGGCACGGCTGTTGCTTACTGCGACGAATTTACCTCAATACAAGACTGCCTCTCAGTGAAGCACGCGACGGCCACCGTGGCATGGCTGCCCCTGTGGTTGATATCAGTCCCACCTTGTCACCCGTCGAACGGAACAGCCTTCTTGAGCTCATCGATGAGTTTAAGAGATGCTTTTCATCTACGTCACGAGTCAGCCAGACGCCGCTCACTAAGCACCGTATTGTTACCGAAGCCGACGCCAGACCAATTCGGCGGAATCCTTATCGTGTGGCACCGAAAGAGCGCGAGGCGATACAAACGCAAGTGAAGACGATGCTTGAGGACGGGGTTATTCGGCCATCTAAGAGTCCTTGGGCATCGCCTGTCGTGTTGGTGAAAAAGAAGGACGGTAGCCTGCGCTTCTGCGTCGACTATCGAAAACTCAACCAGATCACAAAGAGAGACGTTTATCCGCTGCCGCGTATCGACGATTCACTGGACAGGCTACGAAACGCACGTTACTTTTCGTCGATGGACTTGAAAAGCGGCTACTGGCAAATAGAAGTTGATGAGAGAGACCGTGAGATGACCGCTTTTGTGACGCCCGATTGACTTTATGAATTTCAGGTGCTCCCCTTCGGTTTGTGTTCTGCGCCAGCAACGTTTCAGCGACTAACGGACACGGTACTCTCAGGCCTCAAATTGCAAACCTGTCTGGTGTACCTCGACGACCTGATTGTTTTCTCCGTCACGTTCGAGGAACACTTACGGAGACTAAAGACGGTCTTTGAAGCAATACGCTCAGCTGGTCTAACATTGAACCCTGAAAAGTGCCATTTTGGCTTTGAAGAACTTCAATTTCTCGGCCATGTTGTCAGTCGTGAAGGTGTCCGACCTCACCCTGATAAAATCTCTGCCGTTGCTACTTTCCCAATGCCATCAGATAAAAAGGCCGTGCGACGTTTTCTGGGCCTTTGCGCCTACTACCGACGCTTTATTGCGGACTTTTCGCGCATCGCATGGCCATTAACGAATCTAACCTGAGAAGATGTCCCCTTCGTATGGGGTGAAGACCAGCAACGGGCGTCTCACGACCTACGGCAACGGCTGCAGACGCCTCCCGTGCTCGCACACTTTGATGACGAGGCTCCTACGATTCTTCATACCGACGCTAGTAATGTCGGACTCGGCGCAGTGCTTGTACAGTGGCAGGACGGCGCCGAAAGAGTGATTGCTTACGCCAGCAGGACGCTATCAAGGACGGAGGCAAACTACTCCACTACAGAAAAAGAATGTCTCGCACTGGTGTGGGCCGTCCTGAAGTTTCGGCCATATTTGTATGGTCGGTGTTTCACCGTTGTCAGTGATAATCATGCACTTTGCTGGCTGACTAATTTAATAGATCAAGCTGGTCGGCTAGCTCGCTGGAGTCGTCGTCTCCAAGAGTTCGACTTCACGGTTGTCTACAAATTAGGGAAACGACACCAACGCCGACTGCCTTTCTCGGTCTCCTGTTCAGACTGCAGTGCACGACGATGATGACGCGGGTTTTCTAGGCGTGCAAGATACTGTGGCTATTTCACGCCAGCAACGCGAGGACGCAGAACTGGTTCCTCTTTTTGATTACTTAGAGGGAAGAGCAGGCAGCGTGCCACGGTTATTCGCCAGAGGGCTGCCTTCATTCTGCTTACGCCACGACGTTCTGTATAAAAAGAACTTTTCACATAGTGGCAGCAGCTACCTACTCGTCATTCCCGCATCTCTTCGCGACGAAGAGATGTCACAACGAGTAGGCTCGTTGTGACATGCCTGTCACAACGAGCCGACCGCTGGTCACTTGGGCTACACTCGGACATTGGCAAGAATTAGGCTAAAGTACTATTGGCCGAGACTTGCGTCGATCGTGAAACGTTACCCACAGACATGCCTGGATTGCCAGCACCGCAAAGCCCTACCCGGCAAGCCATCCGGACTGCTGCATCCTGTTCAGATACCGCAAGCGCGTTCGAACAAATTGGCATGGACCTTTTAGGTCCGTTTCCACTCTCTACTGCCGGAAATAGATGGATAATCGTCGTCACGGATTATCTTACTCGATACGCCGAAACAGGTGCTATCCAACGTGGAACAGCAGCCGAAGCAGCGCGATTTCTTGTCGAAGCCGTCGTCTTCAGGCATGGCGCTTCCGCAGTGGTCATAACAGACAGAGGATCTGCGTTCACGGCTGCGCTTCTGGATACCGTGTTGCGACTAAGTGGTACCACTCACCGAAAGACTACGGCTTATCATCCCCAAACCAATGGACTGACAGAACGTATGAATAAGACTCTGGCAGACATGATGAGTATGTACATCGACGTCGACCACAAGAACTGGGACGAGATTTTACCATATGTTACATTTGCGTATAACACGGCTCGCCAAGAGACAACACGCGTGACGCCTTTCAACCTCGTTTACGGACGCGAAGTGACAGCAATGTTGGACGCAATGCTGCCGCACGAGTGCGGTGACGACGAGACTGGTGCCGAGGAGCTTACGCAACGTGCAGAGGAATCCAGGCAGCTTGCGCGCTTGCGAATCAAAGAACAACAGGAACACGATGCCCGACACTACAATCTTCGGCACAGACCCGTCACGTACAACGTCGGTGACCAGGTGTGGGTCTGGACTCCGACTCGCGGGCGGGGGCTGTCTGAAAAGCTCCTGCGAAGATACTTCGGCCCGTACACAGTTCTGCGCCGCATCAGCGATGTTAATTATGAAGTTGTCCCTGACAGCCATAACTGCTCCAAACGCCGGCGGCATCTGCCCGAGGTTGTGCGTGTGCTTCGTATGAAGCCATACCTTTCCTCATGACCTCAACTTTGCACCGTCTGTACACAGCCTTCGGACGTTGGTGCATCGGGACGATGCCTCTTTTTTCAAAGGGCGGGCAAATGCCACATTTTCAAGTAGCCTGATGTCTGGTTCACTTTAGCAATCAAGGAATCTACATGTTGTTGCCATTACAATTGACTACATAATAAACACTAAGGTACCAATAGGATACTTTGGTTTGCAAGGAGTTATTGTTAGAAAATTAGGACGGAGAAATGAGATCACACAAAGTTACGCACATGATTTTGCATTTAGCAATATATTGTGCCCTGTTTGTCGTGGTCACCACTCTGTCACGCTATTTAAATCATTCTAGATCATTGTTACTATATATGGGTTATATACGGGGAAGACGCGGTAGCATGGCATTTTGTCTTAAACGTTTTGACCACAGGAGGCACATTTTCAAATGCTTCGAAGTAGTAAACAGACAACTTCTGATGAGAAGTATTCACAATAACTGTTTATGAGCCATAGCCATACGATTTATCCCATTGGAAAACTTGATACTAGTCATTCCAACAGATATGAACCTCTTCTGAAACTTCAAAAGGCTAAGGGTTATAGTTTTTCAAGCGCAATGAATTAAGCTGGAAAGTCTGTAGTGTGAGGGTGACAATATGAGGATCAAAGTGTGCTGGCGTTATGCGCGCTTTCTTTCCGCGTGCCTAATGTGATAGCTCACATGATCTGCTTAATTTACGAAGCAAGGTTCAAGAAATTTGGAAAAGGAGCATCTGCACAAAGCGTACAATTTTGACGGACGGCCATGGTGACTTCATCGAGGAAGTTCTACTTCCTCGGTTATTTTACATGTAACCATTTATTTCTTGGTCACATATATATATTAATTTCGGCCGACCATAAATATGCCGGCCTTCGAGTGTTATTCTAACATTTGGGTATAGCTGCCATGCTACGCCCTTCAGTAGAAACGGCACATTTTCAACAATGCACATATGTTTCTTTTCTCATTTTTTCACATGTTTTATTGTTTCTTTGTTTTCTGCAAAGTGTGCTTGACGTAGGAAAAGATTGACTAGACGTGCCTGTATACAATAGGTTCTACATCATTTACCGATTCCCAGGAATCCAGGAAAGAGCATTTCAGGAAACATCCCAGGAAAGAGCATTTGACGGCTACGAGAAGACGACACGAACGATGTCCCAAGAACATCAAGCAGCGTTATCACAAATGACTCTGCTAGTGAATCGTGGAGGAATATATAAGCTTGTGACTTTGATATTCACAGCAGAACATCAGTCGCTTTACATCGAAGCAATGGCTTGCGTGCTGAAAATTGCGATCGCTGCATTTACCTTTATTGCTGCAGAAAAACTGTGCGATGCAGGCGACGGAGATTCTCAGGCCATGTCAACGAATGCCTTCAAAGAGGTAAATTCTTCTATACGTAGGCCTGGCAAAATATAACGATGAGTCTGTAATCTTTTCGTGTTTTTTATAGGCGTACTATTCAGCGTTCTCAGTATACCTACTGGCCGTATTGTTGACGAAGTCCGGGTTTGCATCAACGCGAAGTCACGGAAACACAGCGCCTAGCGGACTCTGTCCCCGTTGTACTCCGCGCGCCTGCCCACGCTGCCCGGTGTATGACGCGCCAACATCCCCCCCCCCCCCCCCCGTCTCTTCACCAGAGCCTTGTGAGCGACGGTCCTCTCCCGCGTTCCACTCTTTCGTGCGCGAGATGAAGGCGTGATCGCGAGCGCAGCCTCGCATGCTTTCACTCGCACATACTGAGTACGGCGCAAGGCAATGATTTTATCGCCGTTTCAATTTTAACGAAACATCACGGCGACACCAATAGCAGAAAGCGGCCTGGAGCATCCATATAATGGCTGTCACCATAGGAAGTTTGTGACAATTGCATTGTTTAGCTATTTTAATTTATTTAGCTAATAAAAACGGCAAGCACTGAAGCTGTCAGCCGTTGACATACAAAAAAGCTCCGTTTGGTAGTTACGAAAGGATACGTCTTCAAATTTCTCTTTGTGATAACGAAATCAATATGGTAGGCTGTATATATTCCGTACTTAAATCGTACTTTATATTTGAGGCTTTCGTTAGGTGATCTTTTTAGCGCATAATATTTGCATATTCTGTGTACCATTATTTATTATCATTTAGAGCACACCTTGTAAGCGCCCGTTCCTGCAGCGGGCGTAGGCGTTCCCCGAATAACCGAGCAAAGGAGCACAGCGAAATCTGAGAGCGATCGCGGCAGGCCGTAGGAGATGAAAAATGGACTGCGGTTTAGCTCCATTAACCCAGGATATGCTAAGGGAAAGCTTGGCTTAGCCAGGTTAATTCTTAGTTTCACTTGCTTAACCTTCGATGTAGCTGTAATCATTATACTAGGGTACACAATCATTGTTAACCCAGGTAAGACGGCTATGCCTAGGTCCGTGGCTAGACGTGACTGTGATTAGGCTTGTGAGAGACGCTTCGTTCGACGGCGCGATACATGTTGTGCCACAAGGATAGCTAGATATGCGAAGAAATGCTGCGAACATGCGCAGCATCGAAGCACAAAGGAACAGGGTGCGAACGCGGTCGCTACATTGATCTCGGCGGTGCGATGCCTGTTGCATTCCGAACCCTGTACAGTGCAGCAGTTCGCCGGGCGATATCCGCAGGGTGGTTAGACGCCGCTTCACGACGAAAGCTCAACAGCTCCAGCTCCCGCGCGGCGCTGGAAAGATGGTCCGGCCTCGCTCTCACCCATGGCCAAGATCGCTCTGGTTAAGCGAGCGTGGCGTTCCTCTCAGCGAGGCGCGGCATCGGGTCAAGCGGCCAGGCGGTGACCCAGCTGCGGAGAGCGCGTGCGCCAAGCCGGCGCGTCGGTGAATCACGCCCACGTGTAACCGTCGCACTGACCCCACGTGCTGGCTCTCGCGGCCTCCAGATTAGAAACATAGAGGCGCCACACTTCGCTCCCTTTTCAATGTACCGCGCGAGACCGATTGTCGACGCGAGCCAATATATCGCGAAATGAAAACTATTGTAGAGCGGCGCTCAAATTTGGCGTTAGAGAGTACCATAATTGTCAGTGATTTTTTTCTGTAAATTAGCGCTACCCTATAGCTTGAAGCAATAGCCATTCTTTATTTTTAATGTATTATCAAATTTAGGAAGCGCGTCTTAGAAGAACATGGACCGCAGCACACCGTAAGAAAAATACCGCACACACTTGATAATAGTGTCTTGTTCGTGGGAAAGTTTCACATTTCCTAGCGCCATTAAAATACTTTTGTAATTGTAGCAGTGTGACAATTAGAAACATATAAAACACCAGCAAGTATTTATTTATTTAGAATTGTTTATACACTTAAAATATTGATGAATAAAAAATAGTTTTATTATAGAAATTATTATTCAAAATAATAAAATAGTGAAAGCTTAAAGCACGAACTACGTATCAGCGCTCACGTCGCGCATTCAATTTTTGTACCTTGTGTTCGCACTGAGTTTTGGTAACCAGGTGAACATACAATTGTAGTGGCTACTACGAGAATGACAGAGCTACTGTGCGCGCTAGCGCTCATGTGGTCCTGCCTTACCTGTGTCTCTACGGCATTTACCAACGGTTGGTGGCCACATAAACATAGTGCAATGTCTGAAATAGATCAATACGAAGCGAAATCTGCCAAAGCATCTGACCAGGAACGGCCAGGAGTGTGCACGTGCTGGCTAGGATACATCTAGTTTGACCTTGCATTTTGCCTGGTTCGAAGTTAGTTCAGTGCTTAAGACTAATAAAAATTAGCGGGACCCAAAGCTGCAGCACTAATAAGCATTGCGGCCAAAAGCTCTTTCGTGCGGACGGCGGGTGCGGCTGAGCGTTAGCAGACGATGGTCGGCCATCGTACGATAGGCATGCTTCCGGAAGTACGTACTTCTTACGTAAATTGGAACGCAGATGTGTGCCTGCTAATAAAGTGGGTCAATAACAGTTCACTGTAACAGTAAGTGAAGAGCACAGAGACAAACGCCCTTTTGGAGTGATGTTTGTTATTTGCCAATAGCAGCCGCGTATGCCAATTGGCTATAGGACGAAATATGGCAGCCCCGAAAATGGTGAGGATATGACTTCTGTTAAGAAGAGTGCGTTTGAGAAAAATTCCTGGCGCTGTAACATTCATATTGGGACTGATTAACAGCGAAGCTCTTTAGGCTGCATACATGACCTGCACACATAATGGGATCGTAATTTTTTTTTTAGATACGGCACCACACGATGCCGTCGCAAGTGCCGCCGCTGTCACTGCACCTCCCATGCATCTGCCTCAAACGCTACCGAGGCGCGTGACGTTATAACCACAGACGCGCAGACCACGTGGACAAACGCCGTCGCCACACCCTTTCCCCATCTCCCCTACCCATCTCCATTCCAGCCGCTCTGGCAACTTCAACGCAGGTGACGTTATAACCACAGAAGCGAAGGCCATGTGCACAGGCGCCGTCACCACACTCTTTCCCCCTCTCGCCCTAATTGTCGGCTGCAGGCGCACACGGCTTCAAGACGCCAAGGTTACACCCCCCCCCCCCCCCCACCTCCTTGGGAACACATTCGGAGAATTTATACAGGGGCTAGGGTTAAACAGCTTCGCTGTAAAAATTTACTTCGCGCTCCGCTTGCCAGTTCCCTCCCTCCACCATTCACCTCCATTCTTCGCCAATTTCCCGCGACTTTCCGTGGAGGCCGGCGCCGTTCCACTAAGCCTAGTCGAACAGCTTGGATCTGTCCATAGTCAGGCCCAACCACTGCGAGGAAAGGCCGTGGTCTTCGGGCGGCGGCTATACAAACATGTCGACCGAGATGGAGACGTCCATTGTTCGGGACCCGGCGAATTCCGGCGTTAGCCAGATGTCTGTTGAAATTCAAGGGGAAGAAATTTCTTCCGAGGAATTCAACGACGATGCAGACTGGTCGCACATAGGCCGGCGTATAAAGACCTTGGCCGGCCAGGGGACTGCCGCTCGCCAGTCAAGACCTACGACGAAGACCTTTGCCAGGAACGGGAAAGCTTCGGTGACGAGGGCAGCAAGGATGCCGGACGCTCTACCGTGGGAGGAGACCAAGGTGATAGTGCGGCCTCGGGGAGGCCTTAACATCGCGAGGACTCAGACCGCCACCGTGGCATCAGCCATCATGACGGCGGCGAACGCATCAAGGGAGGACGGAGCAGCGGACACCTTCTGCCCCAACTTGCAACAAAACATCATGGTGGTGAGTACCCCCGACGATACACGTGCTTCACGTTACGCCGAGATAAAATCGATCTGCATTGGTGGCTAGGAACACGTGGTTCGCGCATATCAAACCGCACCATATGGCACCGTTAAAGGCAGTATTAGAGGTATCCTAATAGAGGACTCCACGGCCGCAATCGACCGGAACATTGTTAACTCGAGAAATCCCTTGGCACTTGGCGCGAAGAGGATTGGTAGCTCGACCACAGTCATCGTGGCTTTCAAGGGACTGAAGGTCCCGAATTACGTGTGCTATGGTCCCGCTCTCACCAAGTGCAGCCTATATCGAAAACAATTCGATGTATGTAAGCAGTGCGGAAAGGTGGGCCACCACCGCGACGTTTGTCCAAACCCTCACGTGAGGGCTTGCTTTGCTTGCGGGGCCGTTGACCCCAAGGAAGACCATAGATGTACCCCCACTTGCAGATTGTGCGGAGGGCCACATCTGACCGGTGACAAGGTTTGCAAAATAGGTTCAAGGTCCCATACGTAGTTACAAGGAGACAATGGGAGCGCAAGATTGCCGAACAACAAGCGCAGCAGCAACAACGAGCATCTCTCAGAGCTGAGGAATTTCCATCGCTAATGTCAGCAACCGCAACACCTGCCGGCCCAACTGGTCGCCGAGCGTCACGTTCCGTCTCGAAGCGCAGGGCCAGCGAGAGTAGACAGCGTAGCCTTAGCCGTAAGCGATCGCAGTCACGTGACCGCGTGAGCTGGGCCGATGCAGCAAGGCACGGTGCCAAGAAAGGACAGGGGGGTGCCACCACCACCACCACCTCCAATACCGCAACGGCCACCGCAACGACCAAGACCATTAGCACCAGCAAGACCGTCGATGGCAACAACAACAGCGAGACGAGGGAAGACGAGGTGATAAGGACGTTGAAGGAAGCCAACGAGGCACTCAGGCTCAAAAACAGCGCGCTCGAGACGAAAGTCAGTAGGCAAGAGGCCACTACTAGCAAGATGGCAAACGAGATCATGGAAATCAAGAAGCTTCTGACGACCCGTTCCACCAATAACGAAACGCCCCAAGCGGTATCATGTGAACCCACACCCAGCATCAGCAGCGCTGTTCCATCAACATCCGCTGAGAAGGAACCGGCACCCAAGAGACGAGCGATCGAGAACCTGAAGGAGCGCAAGCTCAACGACCGGGTGGACAACCTGAAAGACAAGGTCGACGAAATCGAGGAACACCTCGACGGGCTCGAAGATTATATTAAGACAACGTTCACCAAGATAATTAACGACAGGTTCGCCGCCATCGAGCGGACGTGTCAGCATTTAACGAACGCAACACAGCAAATAACGCAGCAGTACAATCAGCAACAATCATGGCCGCTCCAGCAACAGCAACAACTACACCAGTGAAGGGTCTCGTGACCTGGCACTGGACTTGTAACGGTTTCGCTAGCAAGAAGGCAGTCTTAGAGCAACACATAACACAAGTAGCAGGCAAGCCCCATATAATCATGATACAAGAGACTTGCACTGATGCAGTGTCGCTACCCGGTTATCGGGTATACGCCAAGTCTCCGAAGATCAGCGGCGGTAGAGGGATATGCACATTGGTTCGCAAGGGACTCACCTTCATTGAGCACGCGTTGCACAATAGTAAAATTGAATACACTCTCATCGAGGTCGTTACGGGCAAGAAACAAAAGAACAGCACCTTTCTGCTTAACGTCTACAGTAGCCCTTCACACTGGAAGCAAAAATTCAAGACGCTCCTTCACAGAGCCAGCACCGTGGCGGGGACTCACAGGCTCGTTGCCTGCGGGGACTTCAACGCGGCACACCCGGCATGCGGATATAACAAGCGATTGGCCAAGGGGCGAGACCTGCTCCAAGACACATTAGACCTGGACTTCACCCTCATCACAGACCCGACTGATCCTACAAGGATTGGGAACTCTGTGTCCAGGGATACGACGCCGGACCTCACGTTCGTGAATGACGAGAAGGGGAATATCTCCTGGCGCAACACGGGGTCAAAGCTCGGCAGCGACCACTACATCCTAGAGGTCATCATACCGGAAGACGTCAAGACCTCGGAGGACACCAGGAAACATAATTTTACGGATTGGGATGCCTTCCGTAACTTGTTACCAACGGAGATGGAGGAAATCGAGAACATAGAAGAATGGTCAGCCCACATCGTGGGGAAGGTCAAGGAGGCGACCAAAATCATAGAAACGGATGAGCAGGACGACAAAGTTGACAGCCGCCTCGCGCACTTATTCGAAGCAAAGCAATCTATCCTAAACAGGTGGAAGAAGCAACGACTAAATCGGCGCCTAAGGAAGAGGGTGGCGGAGCTGAATCGCGCCATCGAAGTTCATTGTCGGCTGCTCTGCACGCAATAGTGGAACGAAATCTGTAATGCTGCGGACGGGCAGATGCATTGCGGCAAAACCTGGAACTTGATGCGGCATCTGCTCGACGAGACTAAAACAAAATCCCACCAACGCGACCGCCTGGCGAAGATCATTCACAGAGCAGTCAAGGAAAACGGGGAAACTGAAGTAATCAGACGCATAAACAGCAAGTACCTTCCGGTTACACCCACGGAAAGGCATCCCGAGTACGGCGGTCAAGCCAACGAGAAGCTTGACTGTGACATCAGTGTCGAGGAGGTGCGAGCGGCCCTGCACGAACTAAACAGCAAGTCGGCGGCCGGCCCGGATCACATCTCGAACAGAGCGCTCAAGAACCTCAGCGATTTGGCCATCGAAAACCTCACCGGTTACTACAACAAGTGCTGGAGTGCGGGGTCACTGCCCCAGCAGTGGAAGACTGCCAAGACCATCCTCATCCCCAAACCAGGCAAGGCGCCGAACACAGACAACCTCCGGCCCATCTCGCTCACGTCCTGCGTGGGCAACGTGTTGGAGCGCGTCCTCATGTGCAGGTGGCAGGATTACCTGGAGGAATCGAGACTATACCCCACCAGGATCATCGGGTTTCGGCGTTCCCTCGGCACCCAAGACGCAATGATTCTGTTGAAGAAAGATATAATTGACGATGACACCATAACGAAAGACAACAAGGCCATTCTGGGGCTGGACCTGCAGAGCGCCTTCGACAAGGTGAAGCACTCTGCGATCCTAGCCCAGGTGTCCAGACTAAACATGGGCGCAAGAACGTACAATTACATCAAGAACTTTCTGACGGGGCGGACTACCGAGCTCAGCGCCGGCGATCTACGGCTCCAAGAGAAGAGGCTCGGCAGTGTCGGAACCCCCCTGGGCTCGGTCATCTCGCCGTTGTTATTCAACCTCGTTATGATCGGGGTGGCCAAGCGATTCTCTCACGTCGAGGGCGTCCGGCACACCATCTACGCCGATGACATCACGCTGTGGGTTCCGGGAGGCAGCGATGGTCACGTTGAGAGCACGCTGCAAGAAGCCGTCGACGCGATCGAAGACCAGCTGAACGGTTCCGATTTGATCTCCTCACCGAGCAAGTCAGAACTGTTGGTGTTACCACAGAAATACGTCAGACGTAACAAGAGGGAAGCGAGGGATTACGAAGCCATCAAGATCGTGACAAGGAACGGCCACGTGATCCCGGAGGTCGACAAAATCCGGATGCTTGGCATGATTACAGACAAGCGACGGGGCAACGGCGAAACTATTTCCCGCCTTACAGCCAAGACTACCAACGCAATACGTCTCATCAAACGGGTCGCCAACCGCAAGGCCGGGATGAAGGAGGAAAGCTTGATTCGTCTTGTGCGCTCCTTCGTAATCAGCCACGTCACCTACGTTGCAGCCTTCCACAACTGGATGCAATGTGAAAGGAATAAAATCAACGCCCTGATACGCCGAGCTTACAAGGCGGCGCTTGGACTATTCGAGTGTACTAACACCAACAAGCTCCTGAGCCTGGGGTACACAATACCCTCGAGTAAATTGCGGAAGCGCAACGGACCGCCCAGCTGGAGCGGCTCTCTATGATCGAAGCCGGCAGGCGCATACTTCAATACTTGGGCTTCACGCCCGGAGCGAAAACGGCGAGTAGCGACGTTTCTGTCCCGGACGGAACACGGCGCCGGATTCGGGTGGACCTCATCCCGAGAAACATGAACCCGGAGTTTAACAAGGAGAGAAGAGCGGCGAGGGCCAAGGCCGTCAACGACTTTCACGCCAAGGACGAGCACGCAAGGTTCGTGGATGCGGCAAAATACCAGGGACTGCGCGACGTTCGTAGCTACCATCAGCTAGGCGTCGTCCGGCGCGACGAGGGCAGCGGCGAGGTTACGGGTCCGCGAGGCGTGTCAGGCGGAGGAGGTGGCCATTGCCTTGGCCATAGCCGATCCCGGGTGCCAGACGGTGTTGTGCGATTCGCGAAGTGCAGTGCGGAATTATGCAAAGGGCAAAGTGTGTGTTGAGGCTGTGCGCGTTCTGTGCTCGGCTGACCTGCAACGAGAGAATCGATATATTAGAATCAAATGGTTCCCCGCTCACGCGGGCAACGACGCGTCGGAGAAGCACGATAACCACAACGAGACGGCACACGCAGTGGCGCGAGCGCTAACCAACCGCGCCGCTGCAACCGACCGTCCAACGTGGCGTAGTGCCAATGACCGCATGACGACATTCAGCGAGCTTACACAGTTCCACCGCCTGGCTCGAAGGACTTTCCCACCCCCGCACCCGGGGCTGAGCAGAGTGGAGGCGGTGCTGTTCAGACAATTGCAAACTGGTTCCTTACCCACCCCAGTGTTAATGACTCATCTATACCCGAAATTATATGTTAGTGATGTGTGCCGCGTGTGCCAGCGCGAGAGGGCCACCCTGACGCACATCCTATGGGATTGCACCAAGTTCCCCAATGAGGCTTCGACAAGTACAACGATTCCACCGCGACTCGCGGCTGCGGCGGAATGCTGCGACCACGAAAAGCCAAACCTGGGCCGTCCAGCAGGTCTCGGCGGCTCTTGAAAGACAAAGGCCGAGCGAAACCAACGGAACGTTGCCCCTCAGGGCGACCGACCGAGGGAGTAACACGCGCTGGAGTTGAGTAGAGACCACCCGCTGAGAAGACGCCAAGGCCCGCGTCACGGCGCCATTTAGTCATGGTGTCGTTCTGCAGGCGACTACATGAGGTTGTTTCTCTCTCTCTCCAAAGACAGATTACTTACATACCACAACATTTGCGCGCATTACCGCCTAGGTCGCCTAACCCTACCTCCTTTAATGATTCGGTCGTCACCCATACACGAGGTACTATGGCGTAAACTACAGACACGCACTTTTCTTTCTCCTGCCTTACGTCACAAAATTCACCCGGGAATATACCCTACCTCAGCCTGCAAGTTTTGCCCGGCTAGCAGAGCGGACCTTAACCACATTATGTGGCAATGCAAGAACCAGTCGCCTCCCCCTAACCTTTGTAGAGTTTTAAGTAGTAGGGGGTTGTGGGAGGCTGCCATGCGCAGCTACAACCCCGAACTTCAGGAAGCTATCCTGAGGTGAGCTGAGGTGGTAGAGCAGGCCTACCGCGAGTAGGATAACCACCCTCGCCTTCTTCCCGCAGCCCCTTTCCCTTTAAGATGGGATAAATAAAGTTCTCTCTCTCTCTCTCCACGCACAGCGCATGACTGCAAAAATTTGCTGTGATCTTCCAATTGGTATGTGCAATGCACGGAGTATGTTTTTTTCACCACAGCCGAGGGATGATTTAGCACCCCTTTAACTTCTTCCTTGATCAAGATGGTTGCCTCTGTGGTGCTGGCGCGTCAAGTGAGTAGTCATTGAAGTCATGCAGTGCACCACCACGAAAACGGTGAAATGCTTTCCTGTGTTCAGCTGCCATGGTTGCTTAATGGCTATGGTGTAGGGCTGCTAAACACAAGGTCGTGGGATCAAATACCGCTCACAGCGGTCGCGTTTCGATGGCGGTGAAATGTAAAAACACTTGTGGTGCTTAGATTTAAGAGCACGCTAAAGAACTCCAGGTGGTCCAAATTATTACGGAGTCCCTTTCTACGGCCTGCTTCGTGATCAGATCATTGTTTTGCCACGTAAACCTGAATAATTCCACTCATTTATTTGATGTGTTCAATAACGCGGCGGGCATTTTTGAAAGATATATGTCGTTGTCATAGAAGATCACGACGTTCTAGCCGACATTGACAAAGACGTGTGTGCTCGTTTTATCACTATGTTTGGCGGCGGCACTTCACAGTAAGGATGAATAATGCGTCGTCATTTGCTTCATTGCTGTGTCAGTTAGCGCAATATATATATATATATATTGTAGTGGGTAATATGCATGCGGCACTGCGCGGACTGCCACCGCTAGGGCGCGAGACCCGAGCTCGGGCTGCTGATGCGAAGCGCTAGGACTCGGATGAAGAGCTACCTGCGATCCCTCAAACGAGCTGCAATAAACGCCATTTCATTTGGTGGAGCTGCTGGGTAACCTCGGAAGCTGGAACTCCGAAACCGGACGCTACGGACTACTGCGACTATGCCTGACGAGACTACCCAGGAAGATGCACCACAGCCTCCGGCGGTCATCGTTTCCGGTGCGTTGCGCCAGCGTGATGCTGCCATCTTTAGCGGTACCGATGATCATGACGTGGAAGATTGGTTGTCATCTTACGAACGAGTGAGCCAGCATAACAAGTGGGACGACGTCACCAAGTTGCACAATGTGCTGTTTTACTTAACCGGCGTCGTGAACCTCTGGTTCCGAAACCACAAACACGATTTCACAACGTGTAGCACATTCAAGACAAGTTTCGCAGAAGTGTTCGGGCGCCCCGCTGTGTGCAAGCTTCGCGCAGAACAACGCTTACGGGGGCGTGCGCAACCTCACGGTGAAACTTTCACAAGTTATATTGAAGATGTCATTGACCTGTGTAAGCGTGTGAATCCGTCAATGGCAGAACAGGACAAGATAAAACACATTATGAAAGGCATTGATGAGGACGCCTTTCAAATGTTGTTAGCGAAGGATCCGCGTACCGTGGCCGAACTTATCAATCTGTGCCAAAGTTTTGATGAGCTATGAAAACAACGCATCTTAGCTCGGCGCCCACCGCCTGCGGAAGATTCGTTAGCAGCATTGGTTATTGGCGACAACCACACAACTTTGCTGACGCAAATAAAAGAATTTCAGCTCTCGATATTGCCGACCACAGAGAAGCCTTCTCAATATTTGGCTCCAGCGATCCGACAGATAATTCAAAGCAAGTGACCGAAGCTCTTCCACCTTCGTGTCAGCCGGCTCCCGTGGCCGCATCTGACGTATGCTGAAGCCGTTGCACGGGCGCCTCGTCTGGCGCGGTTCTCTCCTCCACCTTCAGCGCCTCGTCCGCCGGTGTTCTCTCTTCCGTCCTCGCCTCGCCAGCCGGCGGCTACCTTTTTCAGTGCACAGCAGCTGGGTACAAATCCTTGGCGAACTGATACCAACCGCCCAATATGCTATGCCTGCGGCGCCCCAAGACATGTAGCGTGTTTCTGCCGCCGGCGCTTGAGGCCTTCGTGGGCACCCCGCGACCACCCAGCTCCGGCTTCAACCCATTCCGTATGTCTCAACGACCACCACCAGAAGTCTACGCTGCTGATGACATACCAGCATCGCAGTCACAGCTCTACGGTACTCGTCGCTCGCCTTCCCCTCGTCGGCGCTCACTCTCACCCATACGTCGTAGACCCAGTGCCAGTACTAACGCTGTTGAATTGTCCGCTGATGGCATCAAATCTCCTGCGCTCGTCGGTACAGGTGCTGCTGTATCCGTGATTAGTGAGAAGCTTTGTCATTCATTACGGAAAGTGACCATGATGCCTTCGTTACTATTGCTTAGAACAGACAGTGCACAAGTTCAGCCAATCGCTATGTGCACTGCCAGGGTGCTGATTCGAGACATTTAGTATTCGATATATTTATTTGTGTTAAGTTGTTGCTCCCACGATGTGATTCTCGGTTGGGGTTTTCTGTCACGCAATCACGCCATCATTGAGTGTGCACGTGCTGAGGTTCAGTTCTCCGTTTTGTGCGATTTGCGGTCTCACGGCTTTCAAGTTCATTACGTTAGCAGGATCTCTGTAGCTTCAGATACTGACCTTCCCCCTCACAGCACAGTATTTGTCCCTTCTTCATGCGCATCGCTTGCCGAAGCGACGGTCACGTTCTCACCCGCTGCCGTCTTCATTCCCCGCCAGCCTATATTGGTGCCTTTCGCCCTCCTCAAGGTTTACCATGCTGCTGCAGAAATACTGATTTCTAACCCAAATTCGTACACTGGCTTTGCACTGTGGCAAGACTATTTGTACCATCCAGACTGTGGCCGCTCACGTTATTGTGCATTTCCCTGTTGCCGACGATGTGGATACTGCCAACGTGATACAACACTGACACCCCGTGCGCCATCTAACCGAGTATCCTCGGATATTTTTTGTCGCTCTATTGCCGATGACCTCGAGCTGACACTATGTGAGCGGCTAATTACTCTTTTAAATGCTTTTCAGGCCTCTTTTGACTGGAACCAAGCCATCATTAGGCCGCACCAGTGCCATCACTTAGCAGATTGATGCAGGACATCACGCACCATTACGCCAGCGTCCGTATCGCGTGTTATCCACCGAGCGTCGTATAGTCACCAAGCAAGTTGAAGACATGCTTGAACGTGATGTTATCAAGCCATCCTGCAGCCCTTTGTCTTCGCCCGTAATACTCATTAAGAAAAAAGATGGCTCGATTCGTTTCTGTGTGGACTGTCGAAGCCTGAACAAGATTACACGAAAAAATGTATATCCTCTACCGCGCATGGATGACGCCCTGCATTGTGTTCACGGTGCCGAATTATTTTCTTCTTTGGGCTTGCGATCGGGCTATTGGCAAGTGCCAGTGGATGAATCCGACCACTCGGAGACAGATTTCAATGCGCCTAATGGCTTGTATGAGTTTACAGTAATGCGTTTCGGCCTCTGCAATGCGCCCGCGACATTCGAAAGGATGATGAACAATATTCTGCGAGGCCTCAAATGGAAGACGTGCTTGTGTTATTTAGACGACGTGGTAGCTTTATCCCCTGATTTCAACAGTCACCTCTCTCGCCTACGAAGTCCTTACTTGCCTTACCACCACCGGCCTTCAACTTAACTTGAAAAGTGCCGCTTCGGAGCCCGCCAGCTGACCATACTTGGCCATGTCGTGTGCAAAGACGGCGTCCTTTCCGACCCTGACAAATTTCATGCTGTCGCAGAATTTTCGCGGCCGACTTCAGTGAAAGACCTCCGAAGTTTTGTCGGTCTTTGCCCTTATTTTTGACGCTGTGTGCGAAATTTTGCTTGCATCATCGCTCCCCTGACGAAGCTCCTGGCTGGCCCTGGTGACCTTCACGACAGGACTCCGACATGTGACCGAGCCTTCAGCACTTTGCGTCGTCTGATTACCTCACCGCCTGTTCTACGCCACTACGACCCGAGTGCACCGACTGAAGTTCATACGGATGCCAGCAGCGTTGGTTTTGGAGCCTTCCTTGCGCAACGCAATCCTGGCCTTCCCGAATATGTGGTTGCATATGCGAGTGGTGCCCTCACGAAGGCAGAAACCAATTATTCTGTCACAGAAAGAGAATGTTTGGTTGTAGTTTGGGCCTTAAACAAATTTCGCCCTTAGGTGTATGGCCGTCCGTTCGACGTTGTGACGGACCACCACGCGCTCCGCTCGCTTGCGTTACTGAAACACCTTATCGGGGCGTCTTGGACGTTGAGCTCTTCGGCTCCAAGAATTTGACATTCGCGTCATCTATCGCTCCAGGCGCCAACATTCTGATGCAGATGCGCTCTCCCATTCGCCCATGCGATCCTACAAACGGCACCCTCATCCATAGAGTGCCTGGTTGCTTCACTTGCTGTTACTGGCATGCCGTCTGAACAGAGCAAAGATCCGTGGATTGTGTCTCTCATTGACATTCTTAACACTTCTTCAACGGCTACATGCCCTCGAGCCCTTCGTCGCCAAGCCACCCACTTCGTGCTACGGGACGCCATCTTGTACCGCCGAAACTCAGCCAGACGGTCGCAAATGGCTGCTAGTCATCCCTCGCCATTTGCGTTCCGACGTATGCACGTATTTCCACGGCGACCCACAGCAAGCTCATGCTGGCGTCCTGAAAACCTACGAGTGGCTCCGCCAGTGGTACGACTGGCGCGGCATGTATTATTGTGTCCGCAAACACATTCGGTCATGTGCAGCCTGTCAGCGACCCAAGGCATCTCTTCATACGACAGGCCCTCTGCATCCTTTACTGTGTCCTGCACGTCCTTTTGATTGGGTTGGCATTGACCTTTATGGGCCTATTCTATGCACTGCTAACGGAAATCGTTGGCTAATTGTCGCAGTAGACCACCTCACAAGATATGCCGAAACTGCTGCATTTGCTTCGGCTGCAGCTCGCGACGTTGCTGCATTCATCTTACGGCACGACGCCCCGCAAGAACGCAAGCTAACGGTGCGAATTCTGAGGAATGCATAGTCGATTCTGGTGTACCGCAGAGCTCAGTCCTCAGTCCTCTTCTTTTCCTCATCTATATTAACGATTTACCATCCTGCATTTCCTCATCCGTTCATTTGTTTCCCTATGATTGCGTAATTTTCCGAGAAATAACAAGTCCAAATGACGCCGCTCGTCTTCAAGCTGACATTAACGCAGTCTTTGAGTGGTGTAATAGATGGCTTATGGAACTAAACATAAAAAAATGCAAATTCATGCGAGTGTCTAGAAAGATTACTAGTTTATCCATTTATTACCTAAATTATTGACTGCTCGACAGCGTATCTTCATATAAGTACCTCGGAGTTCACATCAGTAGCAGTCTAACATGGGATAGTCACATCTCTTAGTTGTCTGCAACGCTAATCGAATGCTCGGATATCTTCATCGTAACTTTGCAAAATTACCTTCGTCTTTCAAACTAATGCTATATAAAACACTCATTCGCCCTAAGTTACAATATACCGCTTCGGTTCGGGATCCGCATTATAATAATTTGGTACATACTCTTCAAATGGTGCAAAATAATTTGGTCCGTTTTACACTCTCTAATTACAGTCGAATCGCGAGCATCACGGGAATGAAAGCTAACCTTAATCTACCTACGCTTGCTTCTCGACGTGCGATGCTTCGTTTAAGCCTTTTTCACAAACTGTATCACCATCCCTACCTGCGTGATTTACAAATCCTTCCTCCCCATTACGTTTCGCACCGTTTGGATCATGCTCTTAAAGTTGGCATTCCTTTGTGTAAAACAGAATCATTCCTACAATCCTACATACCACGCACATCAAATCACTGGAATTGCCTTCCCAAATTGGTAGTAACAATTGCAGATCATGAAAAATTTGTGACTTCATTAACCAATGCTTTGTAACATCTGGTATTTGTCTGCCTCTTTGTAGCTGCTATTCTATAATTAGAAAATCTGGACTGCTTCTTTGTAGATATATAGTACTTTTTTCAACATGTATTTTGCCTCTTCATAACTACTATCGCATAATTAGAAACATTGTGCTACTTCTTGTAGTTAAAACATCGTTGTTTTTCTGTATTTTGTACCACTACCCTCTGTAATTTCTGTCGACCCTGAGGATATTATAAATAAATAAATAAATAAATAAATAAATAAATAAATAAATAAATAAATAAATAAACTGCTCAGCGACCGAGGCCGTGTCTTCTTGTCCGAATGCGCTACTCGCCGCGTGCCCCACTATTCACCGCACAACTACGGCGTATCACCCACAGACTAGCGATCTAACGGAATGATTTAACCGCACTCTTGGTGACCTGCTCAGCATGCATGTTGCGTCTCATCATTCCGATTGGGGCGATGTCCTTCCTTTTGTGACGTACGCCTACAATACCGCCGTTCAGGCTACCACAGACTTCTCACCACTTTTCCTTCTTTATGGACGTGAACCATCCACTACCCTCGACACTGTACTACCATATGATCCGGATGCCTCTGAATTAACCTCTCTTTCCGAAGTTGCTCGCCATGCTGAAGAGTGCCGCCAACTGGCTCGCTCATTCACGTCGGATACCCAAGGAATCCACAAAGAGCGCCACGACAACGATCAGCCCACACAGTCCTTCGCCGCGGACTCTTACGTCTCGCTTCGGCTGCCCTTCTAAGCTGCAGGCCTTAGCCCAAAGCTTTCTCTGAAATATCAGGGTCCGTACCGTATCGTCGCGTGTACATCGCCTGTGAATTATGTGGTCGAACCGGTGACGCTATCTTCGGACAAACGCCGCCGTGGCCGCGAGATGGTTCTCTTCAGCCGCCTGAAGCCGTACCACAACCCCTTTATCGTATCATCACCTTAGGTGGCCAGGAGGGCTCCTCTTTGCCGCGGGGGTAATTGTAATGGCTAATATGCATGTGACACTGCGGCGCGAGACCCGAGCTCGGGCTGCTGATGCGAAGCGCTAGGACTCGTGATCAAGAGCTACCTGCGATGCTACGAACAAGCTGCAGCAAGCCCCATCTCGCTATATATATATATATATATATATATATATATATATATATATATATATATATATATTCTCAGATCACCTCGCGCAACATTCGTGGGCGTGTTATTTACGTGCAAGCGCGGTAAGCGGATCAGTAACGTTGTGTTTTCGCGGCATTGCTCCATTGTATTTGCGAGAAGGAAATGTAATCATAATAGTCCGTCCTGGTGTATCGAATGAATGGCATCTTTTCTTTTTCTGGGAAATGCGTGCATCGACGGTGCGGAAGCTGACGTGCTGTTGTTCCAGCATCGATTAGAACACCGACCGGCGCTAATTCCGCCGACTTAGCTCGCCCTATAGCTACAGTCTCAAAATGACTGGTTGTGTGAGGGAAGCAAGCATCTAGGTGTTCAGCAAGCTTTTGCCAGATGTATTCTATCACGAAACATACCAAAACGAACGAGATGCATCTGACGTGCTTCCACATACACAAAAATTCCCAGCTTCATCTAAAGTACACATAAAAGAAAGTTGAAGGATTACTGAGAGCTTTGTTTATTAGGTGGCTTCCAAAAATTCAGCGTTGGATAGCAAGAAAAACATCATGAATTGAACGTTTCCCTGCAAACCCTACAACGTTCTTTACGTACCAATTACGTACGTAATTTTGGCACGGTTACCTTGTAATAAAATTCCTTTAGAGTAACAATTATAGACCAAATCTCCTTTTTAGCGCTATCAAACTGCATGTTGTTTGTTGAGTAGCTAGAGTGTTTTCATCTTATAACTACAGAAACAAGCCTGAACATGGGTGAGCAATTTTAGTACGCAAACATTCTTTGGCGAGTACCCCCCCCCCCCTCCCCTCATGCGAAAAATGTAAGGCCTTACATCTGCACAAAAATACATATTTTTGTAAAGCTAAGGCATTTAATCGGTATAGTAGGTTCAATGTGGATTATTGACAGCTTTATATGCGATAAGGAACAATTTAAATTTTAAAAAATATCAGGATGTTACCCATAGGAATAAATAGGGCTCCTTGGAAATTGCATGTCGAAGCCTATAGTAGGGATGCGCCAACTAAAATTTGGCGTTGGGTAAACTTGAGTAACACTTCTTTTGGGCCAAGTTGGTACATACTTTTTAACTGAACGTAACAGCGCAAACAACCAAGACGAGCCACAAAAAGAAAGACAGGACACACACTGGTGCTGACTAACAACTTCTTTTTTCCTTTCGTCGTCGATGCATATATATATACCTAGGCCACATAATCGCGCAGGCGCAGAGAATACACTACTGACATCTGCCAACTTACCGTATACGTAAACGTAGGAAATCAAATTCTGATTGGTGCAGGGACAACGATCTGTCACTAATGCAATTATTTCCTTGTCTTTTTATGTGATAGGCCTCTAAGGCAAGCCGTGCATGTTCATTCTTGCTTTTTCCAAGAATTATCGTCCGATCAAATCGCGCCTCACAATTGCTGCAAGAGTTTATATGCGCAACCAGGTGCGCTCCTTTATCTACATTTTTGTTTACTTTTTGCGCATGTTCCCTGAGTCGCTCATTGACGCAACGCCCTGCCTGGCCAACGTATGTCTTACCACATGAGAGTGGAATGCCATAAACCACGCCGACAGCGCACGACATGTATGAGGCATCATGCCGAATTTGGCATCCTCCTCTGTTCTCTCCGCAGGTGCGGGAACATAGCTTTGAAAGCTTGTTTGGTGCAGAAATTGCCAAAGGAACGCCATGCCTGCAAGCAACTTTCTTGAGTTGATGGGTCACCTTATGTACATGAGGGACCACCGCAGGCCTTCGCGTTTCACGTTCGGCGGTCGGCCTTTTTGTGGTTTTACTTCTCTGGACCAGAGCTTCAACCACTGCAGTCAAAAGCGACATAGGGAACCCAGCTGCAAAAAGTCGGCTGATCCGATTGTCAAAACTTTCTTGCATCTTGTGCACACACGAACTCTTAAGTGCCAATTCTATACATGACGATGCAATACCTCTTTTCACAATCTTCGAGTGCGCAGACCTGAAGGACAACAGTTACTTTTTCGCACGGGGTTGATACGCCCAACACACATGGCGTTCACAGAATTGAAGCTTCAGTTCCAAAAACTGCAATACATTGTTTTGTGGACTCTCGTGGGTAAACATAAGACCTTGTCCATGTACCTTAAAATCTTCTAAAACCTTATTGATTGTATCCTGTATCAACCTTGCATCAATAAGGTTTTAGAAGATATTAAGGTACATGGACAAGGTCTTATGTTTACCCACGAGAGTCCACAAAACAATGTATTGCAGTTTTTGGAACTGAAGCTTCAATTCTTTGAACACCATGTTTGTTGGACGTATCAACCCCGCGCGAAAAAGGAACTGTTGTCCTTCAGGTCTGCGCACTCGAAGATTGTAAAAAGAGGTATTGCATCGTCATGTATAGAATTGGCACTTAAGAGTTCGTGTGTGCACAAGATGCAAGAAAGTTTTGACAATCAGATCAGCCGACTTTTGGCAGCTGGGTTCCCTATGTCGCTTTTGACTGCAGCGGTTGAAGCTCTGGTCCAGAGAAGTAAAACCACAAGAAGGCCGGCCGCCGAACGGGAAACGCGAAGGCCTGCGGTGGTCCCTTATATACATAAGGTGACCCATAAACTCAAGAAAGTTGCTTGCAGGCATGGCGTTCCTTTGGCAATTTCTGCACCAAACAAGCTTTCAAAGCTATGTTCCCGCACCTGCGGAGAGAACAGAGGAGGATGCCAAATTCGGCATGATGCTTCATACCTGTCGTGCGCTGTCGGCGTGGTTTATGGCATTCCACTCTCATGTGGTAAGACATACGTTGGCCAGACAGGGCGTCGCGTCAATGAGCGACTCAGGGAACATGCGCAAAAAGTAAACAAAAATGTAGATAAAGGAGCGCACCTGGTTCCGCATATAAACTCTTGCAGCAATTGTGAGGCGCGATTTGATCGGACGATAATTCTTGGAAAAAGCAAGAATGAACATGCGCGGCTTGCCTTAGAGGCCTATCACATAAAAAGACAAGGAAATAATTGCATTAGTGACACATCGTTGTCCCTGCACCAATCAGAATTTGATTTCCTACGTTTACGTATACGATAAGTTGGCAGATGTCAGTAGTGTATTCCCTGCGCCTGCGCGATTATGTGGCCTAGGTATATATATGCATCGACGACGAAAGGAAAAAAGAAGTTGTTAGTCAGCGCCAGTGTGTGTCCTGCCTTTCTTTTTGTGGCTCGTCTTAGTTGTTTGCGCTGTTACGTTCAGTTCAAAAGGGTAAACTTGAATTTTCGTGCGCGGCCAATTTCAACTTCCGCTCGGCCAAATGAAATTGGGAGGTGGACCAACTTGAAATTTGGATATGGGCAAAATTAAATTTGTGGGTAGGCCAACTTGAAGTTTGGATGTGGGCCAACTGAAATATCGGGCTGGGCCAACTTGCAGTTCGCGGGTAGGAAAACTTAAAAATTGGGTAGTGGACAAACTTGAAAGTTGTACTTGAACCAAATGGAATTTGGTGGTTGCTTTCGTACACCCAGAGTATTCAAGGGGAGTCTCTGCATTCTTTTTATGACACCACAACGAAAGCATGATGGCTAGCGCAAGAAGTAGCGGCTGTACAACATTGGCCGAAATAGCTTGGTTCCCTCAAAGACCAGTGTTGTTTGCGAGGTAATGTGCCTTCTTATTGCTCGTATCACGACATGCCTTAAGGTTGCGTTTATTTGATTCGTCCGGCCTGCTCATCTACGTTTTTGATGTGACAGTTTGTATGTTCCATAAAAATTGCGTTGTCTTCAGTATGATGAATATTCTGCGGGGAATCAATCAACTCGCAAGTCGCCAACTGTTGTTATTCAGTTGGAAATGCAGCACTATCCATTCCGCTTTCCGCTGTGAACAAAAGTATGTGCGAAGATACAGCCTCTGAATGGCACTTCTTGTCTTTGTTAGGATCTGTCCCCTGTTTTACTGAAGATCTTTATAGTGGCTTGTAGAGGAGCTTTCTTTCCAGTTTAGTTCAACGTGTGCGTCAGTCACTTGGATACAACAAATGAAGGCCCTGAAAAAAAATTGGCTGAAGGCTTAGCTTGGTTTAAGCCTGGAAGATTGCGAAAGCAATACCCTTGGCTGCGCCTTGGTTCGGCTGATGGTGTGGACATGGTTGCCCTTTGTTAAACTTATGGCTATACATCGTCCGACATAGCGCAAGGCAGCGCGCCGACCACTGCGAGGAGCCGAGCTGTAGCCCCATTTATCCTCCTAGCGTGACGTCACACTAGCGAGCGCACTCTCTCGGTAGCGCCGCAGCAGCGGCGCGCAAGGCTTCGCCTCCACCATCGATGCCGCGAGCTGGGGCCCCGTCTCTCGGTCTGGCGTGACGTCACACGGTCACGTGACGCGCAGCTGCGTAAGCAGGCGCCACGACCACCAATGGGCCGAAAGTGCGAGCAGTATTGCTTTCGCAATAAAAATAATGAAAATTATACCTGCGGTATTTCGGGTGATGAGCGTTTGCCAGTCCACATAATGTCACGTAGTAGTGACTGGGACGAATACAGTAGGAAAACTGTAAATGGCAAAACTAAATCTTTATTGGGTGAATTTGTGCCCTCAAAGGCAAGTTACACTTAAACTACAACGATAGCGTCGGCGATAGTCGGAAATCTGATCAGCGGGTCAAGCACGTCGGCTTTTATACATCAGTCGTCGAATGTTACAGAGTAATCGCTGGGACCAGCGTGTCTTCCACAAAGATACACACCATTCGCGTCGCGCATACATCCAATCAAATTGCGCAAGGTTCGGTGACCGACAGCGGATGGAACCATCAATAGCATTCGAGAAACTTCCGATACATGCAGGTGCGTCCTGCGCTGTGCGATAACATTTGTTAGGTGTTCATACTTGGCCGCCCGATAAACAAGTACACGTGTGAATATTGCGTTTTTTGAGTTCTGGAATATGTCTTGTAATGGATGCCACGCCCGCATGAGCGGGTGTAGAATATTATTTTATTTTCTCTCGGATACAGAACATATGCAGTGGATGTTCACATCATTGCTTGCGCTTCCTCACACTGAAATTACGCGACCATCCTATTTAGTTTAGAGACTACAGCACAAAAGCTACTTTCACACTCAGGAGGCAAATACATGGCGGAGTGATTCACTTACGACTCATTCCTTATATGAAAGCATGCTGAATATAATACCTGTGGTGCACATACGCCCACAGGCAAGAAAAACGCACCAAACATATAGGCATGTGTAACAAGCAATACTAGAGGAGATATACAACGTAAATAATATTATCTTGCGGAAGAAAAAATGTCTAGAGTTTAAAACTCACCTCAAAGCTCTTTTACGTCACTATGTCCCATTTATATGGCTGTAAGAAGAGACAAATCTCCTCATAGACATTACCTTCAGCATTGTCGATGCTGTTACCACCATTTTTCAAAAGTTTCTTCACTACTAGGGCACGCAACTGTCCAAAAATCATGCCCCTCTATCGACACCTCCATTGAAGCGTGCTATGCACCGCCCGCGCAGCCGGCGTGCGTGCAGAATCGAGGAGGAAAGCGCCGCGGTGAGGAGAGTGTCGCTACTTTCAAATTATCAAGAGACTTTAGGTAGAACTGCAGGCTGCAGGACTTCTTAATATATATCTCCCGTTTCGTCAATATATTAGGGCGCAGCTCGTAGGCGCCCATTCTTTTGACCAGCGTCGGCGTAACTGAATGAACCAGCACACCGAAAGATTAAAGATAACTCGGAGGGCAGCAGGCCATGAAAGACGCAAGGAGGAAAGCGGAGGAGGATGATGCAGCGGAATCATGAGGCGGAAAGCGAAGGAGGAGGGTAGGCTGAAAGATTGAGAAGAAACGCGTTGTGCGGTGACGATTGCTTTGAGATGGCGCCAGAGTATTGCGCATCGCCAGGAACGTCTGTCGGCGGCGGTTCCTGAGAATAGCGCGTACGCGTCAGCCACGCACGGCTTCTGACGATCTGCCGATTTGCGAGGCAGTCGCGACAGACTTCGCTCCCTTTGCAACGTGCCCCGTGAGACAGATTGTCCGCTCATGCGAAATATATCGCGAAATGAGAACAAGTGTAGTGGTGCGCTCAAATTTCGCATTAGAAAATATCATTATCGTTAATAAATCTTTTGATGTCCCTCTCCCAATTTTTTGAAAGAAAACCGAAGCATAACTAAATACCACAAATTCTAATCTGCATTAGGGTTAAGATTATAGAGACGTACTTTCATAACTATTGTTTATTATATACTCTTCGCGGGATGGCTCGGTGCTAATTGCAGATTGTCCCCAAATCAAATTCAAGGAAAATGAGAGATGCTCATACTAATGCACCTGTTTTGCTGGCACTGGAATACATCCTCGCGGCCAAAATGCCACATGTGTTCCATAACCAGGTGCATCGAAGCTCGTGTACACACTGAAGTGCATCACCATTAGATCACGCCTAATCTTTTGCTTTGCCAACCAGTGTCACCGTGGTGAAGACAGGATGACTGAATTCTTGACCAGTTTTGTGCGTAACTCGTAGCGCCAGCAGCTACAAATATTTTGGAGGCAAAAGGGAAGCAACCATCGCGTCACCTGAACTAATTTTCTCTCTTTATGGCTAGTCCAGAAAGCACAGAACATAGATGGACAGTGCTGTAACGTGCCAAGGGAGACGACGCTTACAGCAGTATAGTCAATGCAGAAAGGAACGAAGGTTTCTTGAGAGCGTCGCTTATAAAGACATGAATGCAGCGCGTTGTACACACTGCGCATCATCCATGCTCATCCGCGCTGACACAATCAGTACACGTGTCCGATACATTCTCCTTCAGGTAACAAAAAGAGAGACTTAGATATATATACACATTTGCCAAAACTTATGTATCCTTTTCACTTGCTAAAAATGATCATCATAATGAAGCTTTTGGGGAGGCCGGACGACACTAGTAGCATGCGTCGGTTGGATGCCAAGCGAAGAATCGCCGTCACTTCCTGGTAGCATTGACCCTACGGCTGTTTCTAGACATGACGCCTTGGAGGCTTGCGCTGTTGGTTCAGCAGGTGCTGCAGGCGTCGCCGCACGGGAGTTTTCACATGGTGGGATCTCCTCGCAGTCGTCATCACTTTCACCGCTATACTATGCACCCGTCCTAAGTAGATGTCGACGGTTGCACCGAAGAACACGGTCATCTTGCGTTCGTATAAATAGGAACGTGGAGCAGTTTCACCAACGACCTTCGCTTTTGGGGACCACGCCGTCGCAACCTGAAGCCTTACCTTCGTGCCTCTGCGCAGTATTCGCAAAGGCTTCCCGGCCTTGGCTTGGTGTTGCTTCCTCACAGGGGTCCGGGACACCCTGCCGAAGTCAGGAAGTTTAGAACGAAGTCGCCTCCTTTGCATAAGCTCACCCGGAGATTACCTTCTTCCAGTGGTGTTGAGTGATAGGCTAGTAAACCAAGCCAGAAGTCCTCCCTCCCCTCTCGTGTCTTTTCCAGGATGCGCTTTAGGATTTGCACACCTTTCTCAGCCAAGCCGTACGACTGGGGATAACGGGGACGGGAGGTTACATGGTTGAAGTCGTATGTTTTGGCAAATCCGGCAAATTCATGACTTGAAAACTGGGATCCGTCATCCGTGCAAACATCTACAGGTACGCCGTACCTGGCGATCATGGCGCTAAGGGCTGTAATCGTAGTTGCTGCAGTTGTGTCAAGTTTCTCAACCTCAGGGAAACTTGAAACGGCGTCGTAAGCACCCACGTACGAATTTCCAGCATAAGAAAGATCTCTACGCCGACCCTATACCAAGCACATTTTGGAACTGGCCACATTAAAAGTGGTTCATGTGGTTGCCAGTACGCGTACTTTCGGCAGGTTGCGCCGCTTTCTACTAGTGCAGCGATTTCGCCGTTCAGAACGGGCGAAAATACAAAAGCTCGGGCCTCTCTTTTGCACTTTTGCAACCCGAGGTGGCCAGCATGTATCCTTTTCAAGATGCTTTGTCGCATACTCTGCGGTATTAAAACTTTCAAACCCTTCATCCCTATTACATTAACGACTGACGGTTCTTTCGCTAATGGCTTGAGTTCCCCGTTCACCGGCTCCCGCTTGTTAAGCTCTTCCTCGCGGCCTGTAGGTATACGTCACAAGACGTTTCTTGCTGCAGCAACCGCTGCGTTTCGGAAGTGACTATGTAGCCCAAGGACTGCACCGCATGGATCTCCATGTCGTCTGTGGTACCAGAAGTAGTGCCAACTTGATCTTTGCCCTGGTCAGCCGTTGAGCGTGACAACATGTCAGCGAGAACCAGATGCTTTCCGGGAATGTACTGCAAGACAAAGTTGTATTTTAGTAGCCACAAAAAGAATATTTGCACTCGCCGTGGCACGTCGGCGATATCCTTTTGCACGATCGCTATAAGCGGCTTATAGTCTGTTTCGATAAGCACTTTTCTTCCGTACACAAACTCGTGAAACCTTTCACAGTTAAAACAAGTTCCGAGTGCCTCCTTTTCAATTTGTGCATAGTTTTGCTCGGCTCGGGTTAATACAGGAGATGCATATGCTACCGGTCGCCATTCACCATTGTAGCATTGAAATAATAGGTCTCTTCGATTTGTCTGCACTGGCTGCACTAGTTCCGCGACAGTTCCGCCACCGTGCAACGAGCACGCAAGACCGGTTCCAGCAGTTCACAACACTAGCGCCGCACTGTCGCTTTCAAAACGACATATACGACATATACGACAGTGCTGCATTCTCTGAACTCGTGCAGCTAGTGCAGCCAAATCGAAGAGACCAAATGCTGCACCAACACCTTCCTTTGATGCGACGCGCGTTATCTTAGTTTCTCGTTGCGGATCAAAGATTGCGAGCGGGGGGGGGGGGGGGGGGGTAGTCAAAACTTGCGTTAAGATTTGCCACTCTTGCGCGTGGTTAGCTGTTCATTTGAACTCTGCGCCGGACTTGATAAGCTCTCGTAAAAGCGTCGTTCGCTCGGACAACCGTGACACGAATTTGCTGAATTATTTCAGCACTACCAGCATCCGCTGGATGTCAGTCTTGGACGTTGGGGTCGGCCTTTTGGCCAAGCTTTGGGTTAGGCGATATGCCCGGTCGGCTTATGACGTCACCAAGGAATTTGACTGATTTCACACCAAACTTGCATTTATGTGCGTTGAAAGTCAATCCTGCTTTATCGGCAGCTTTAAGCACTTCCGTCAACCGTTCATCGTGTTCTTTCTTACTGGAACCCCAAACTAAAATGTCGTCAATGTGTACTAGCACACCAGGTAGGCCATCGAATGCTTGACTCATGGTTTGTTGAAATACCTCCTGTGCGGATGAAATGCCGAAGGGCAGAAGCAGAGAACGTTATCTCCCAAACGGTGAAGAAAAAGTGCGGATCTTAGATGTGCGCTCGTCAAGTGTTATCTGATGATAGCCGGAGTTCGCGTCAAGACAGCTGAAGTACGCGGCATTGGGAAAACGGGCTTCCAAATCGTCGCGCCTAGGAAGCGGAAAATGCTGCCGCTTTATGTACTTGTTAACAGCTCAGGGATCCATGCACACCCGTAGCATGCCATCTTTCTTGTTTGCCAGAATTAAAGGGCTGGTCCAGTCGGTAGGCTCGTTCACTTTAACAATTATGCCAGCACGTGCCATTCTTTCAAGTTCCTTCTTTAGAGGCTCTTCCAGTGCCAAAGGAACTCGTCGAGCTGGTTGCACGACTGGCACCGCTTCAGGTTGCAGGACCATGCTGTATGCCTGCTGCAACCAACCTAGGCCCTCGAAGACATGCCTGAAATTCTTGAGAAGTCCGTCGTTGGAAATCTTGTCTACGCCGCCTACTTTACGCTGGACCAGCCCCAAGGCCTCACTAGCTTCTAGCCTCAGTATGGCCTGACGGCCATTTTTCACAACACAAATTGTGATCGTAGCAGAAGTATTACGAAGCCTTACTTCCTGCGTAGCCGTTCCATAGCGCGCTATGGTACCACCGTTATACGCCCTCAGCACCGAATTCGTTGGCTTCAACTCTTCAGCTCCCCTCAGTTGGCGGTAAATTGACATGGGCAACAGGCTTGCCTGCGACCCCGTGTCCACTTTAAGGCTTATCTCGCGATTGCGAACTTGGGCTTTAACCGCCCAATCCCTTTCGTGGCTAGATGTCGTGATTTCGAGAACGTCAAAGTCCTCGTCTTGCTGTATTTTTTACTTCGCTGGCTACCGCTGACGCATAACTACTTGCAAAGTGGTTCAGCTTGTGGCACAAACGACACCTCTTTCCAAACGCTGGGCACTGCTTCGGTTTATGCCAGCGGTTGCACTTACGCAAGTGAAATTGTTCTTTTCCTTGCTTCCGCTCTTTTGAGGGTGGCGCCATGCGCCTCGATACTGCATCGACTGTCTTCCCCGCTACGCCATACTTCGTTTCGCTGTGCTGCCGTCTCCGCTGCTTTACACATTTCCTCTGCTTTTTGCAAAGTCAGTTGGCTGTCACGAAGCATTTTCTCCCGTAATCTAGGATCGTGCATGCCAAATACGATCTAGTCTCTTATCATGGATTCTTGCAAGACGCCAAAATTACGTTGCGCCGCTTGCTCTTTCAGGTCGCGAACAAATTTTTCAAATGGTTCTCCCTCCGCTTGCTTTGTTGAAAGGAATACATATCTCTCGTGCACTTCATTGCTCACTTCGGCACAATAGGCATCAAACTTTCTCACCACTGTACTGTAGTCGGTCTTGTCTTAATCCAGCGCGAACTGGAAGTTGTTGAAGACGTCCAACGCGCCGTCACCCGCCATGCTCAGCAGGAGGGCTGCCTTCGATGCTTCCGTTTTCGGCTGGTCTTTTGCCACCGTTGCCTGCAGAAATAACTCAAATTTTTGCTTAAAACGCTTCCAGTTTTCCGTGATGTTACCCGTCTGCCGCAATGGCTGTGTTGCCTTCAGCAGGTTCATAACGCGTTCTCCGCGGGTACGATTCCCCTCAGGCGTCTACAGGCAGCGGAGCAACTTCTGACACCATGTAACGTGCCAAAGGAGACGATGCTTACAGCAGCATAGTCAGTGCAGGAAAGAACGAAGGTTTATTGAGAGCGTGGCTTATAAAGACATGAATGCAGCGCGCTGTACACACTGCGTATCACCGATGCGCATCAGCGCTGATATAATCAGTACACGTGTCCGATACAAGTGCTGCCTCTCTAATTACAAAGAAAGGTGCCTTGGGAACTGAAATCTGATTTGTCAATATTGGCAAAAAGAGAGTTGAAAATGCGATTGCACGCAATAGTTCTGAAATATATTCACATAGGCACAGCCAAGGGTAACCTGATCACTATATATCTACAACTGACTGAGTTTTCTCTAGCTCGAGCTATGTCAAGGTAAAAAGCATGAGAAATTATTACCCACACCTGCGTACCAGCCACGTAATGAAATTTCATATATATCAGTGAGATATAACATTAATGATTTATGGGTCTCTTTCACACACTTTACCATGTCAAGAAAAGAGCAGCCTTTATGCAGTTAAAATACTAAAAAGGTAGTACATACGTTATTTTCGCTTTTAAGACTGGGTTGGTTGGTCGATCAATCTGTCTGCCGCTCGGTCGCTGTTCGGGATGTCGTCGAGTATGTTCCTCTTTACCCTTAAAATAAAAACGCATCCGAATCCGGTATTTCAATCTGAGCCTCCCAGCTCAGCAGCCAGATACTTTAACCTTTGTTACACAATCACGCGTATACTTATGTGGGGAGAACACCAAATATCTATTTCAGCGGGAGGCATATGTTGATTCTGAGAATTATATCCGTGCTATGGCGCATACCCACAATGGGGGACCGGGAAAAAAAGTGATGGTACGTATCATACCAGCCCCAGCAAGTTTTTTCAGATGATTGCCGCCTGTTATCTATTATAATTTATATTCTACTACCGTTCAACAGCGGGTATCGGCTATGAAGCGGTCGTTACTTTCGACATGATTAGGAAAAATCCGGTGACATCTAAGCACTTCCCATGTGTTGTGAACACGAAAGCTTTAATGTCTAATTGAATGCCACTGAGCGGTCCTTCCAGCTATGAACTCCTCGCTGGAGGCGAGTGCATTGAGACGCTTGGCCAAGGTCTCCTAGATAGCACAAGGCTGGCGCACTTCGACCCGTCCTCACAGGGGCGTCTGCGCCAGAAGGCGTTTCATGTGCAGGGACACCACGTACCTGAGCACACGAGAGTTGGAGCCCACCAGGTGTAGCCGTGTGCGGCTGAGCCTTGTCAGAAAAAGCTGCATTTTGGAGGTTGAGCCAATGCCGACTGCTTGGACCTTTAAGGCCCTCTGGCGGAGGCCACACGCCAGTTTGGCCTCTTCTTTACATAGACGGCACGCCCAGACAGACCCTCCTGGGGGAAATCGGCAGTCGCCTTTTCGTGTCCTCCTCTTCATGCTAGAGTGACTAGAGCAGAAGTGGACACGGGACACTAAAAAGACAAGGACAAGCGCAAACTCTCAACTGGTACTTATTACAAAAAGGTGTGTATATATACTCTCGCGCACTTGATCATAATCAGTTACAATCGTGCAGGTCAACATGGTCACCACCAATAAACCATAGCGCACCATGGCCGCGCCAAGCCCTAACGCGGCCTCCCACATAAAGACCCCAGGAATGCAAATTGTTTAGCAGTCAATGCTATGGATGGTTTGGTAACGCAGTTGCCTTCAGCGATAGCCGCTGCCTTAATGATGAGTGTAGTGTTTCCTTGCAGGCTGCTTGCTATTATTTCTTTTTTTTAAAGAGTGGATGACATTCGCATTGGGTGCAGTGAATCCCTAGGAAACCCTCTCTCCTTTTGGAACTTTCTGATTATGATCCTGTAGTCTCACGTTTAAGCACCTTCCCGTTTTTCCTACGTAACGCTGCCCGCACGAAAGAGGTATGCCATACACTATTCCTCTTGAGCATTCGACGAAACTCCTTTTCTGCGCAATGTTGCATGATGTTATTTGTCATCTATGCGCAAAAACCAGCCCTGTCAGCAGACAATCAAAATCAAAATACGCAACATACCAACAAACGTGACCACATGCATATGTTCATGTGGTCACGCGACCAGGCCGCTCACTATGGCGCCCAGGCTTCCCTAGGTAAATTTTGGTCAAGGGTGCACGTGGACAGTGGTTCAGTGAAGGGCTACTTCCTGCTAAGCGTAATCAAAAATGTTATCCCCATGCACCAGCTCGGGGGACACCACAGTCCTGAAAAAGAACAAGGGCAGGCGCAACATTTCTCTCATTATCTGGGTGCACAAGCATGAATTGAATTCAATTCTGGAGTTTCAGGTGGCAAAAGCACGGTATGGTTATGAGACACACCATAGTGGGGGACTCCGAAAATTTTGACCACTAGGGCGCTCTTTAAGGGTCCACAATACAAAAGACACTGGTGCTTTTGCATTTCGCCCTCATTGAGATGAGGACGAACCGGCCGGGATTTGACCCCGCGACTGCGTGCTTAGCAGCGCAGCACCGTAGCCACTAAGCCACTGCAGCGGGTTCGTGCTCGAGGTGTTGCATTTGTTGTAACGTACGGGGGGAATACTTTGCGCTTCATGTTTCTAGCTCCACACTGTATGAGCAACCTGTGTCGCCTGTGCGAGAATATTGTTCCACGCCTGTGGTATTTGATCGTTTGAACGAGGCGCGTGGACACCATCACTCATAAAAAGCAGACGAAGAACGAACTGGGCTCGCGCTCTAAATCTGACCGGTCAGTGATGCAACCGCTGCTGTAAATATAACCTGTAAATAGTTGCTTGTCTTACTGACTCGTCCTTCACGTAACATTGTGGTGGAGCTGGAACGGTCCCCGTCGTCGCCACGAAGCTCCGAAGCGGGCGCACCGTTTGTGAACCGTGAGCACTCGCTTCCGATGGAACCACCCCGTCATGAGCTAAACCTGCGGAGCCAACGACAACGTACGTTACGGTTATTGGCCTCCGTGATTCTGGGACATTCTCAGCCCAAGATGGGTTTGACGTCGATGACTGGCCTAGCATGTATGAGCGTGTTAGCCAAAGCCACCACTGGGACCCTACCACCATGCTTGCCAATGTGATCGTTGATCTGCACAGGACACCGCGTGTCTGGTTTCAAACCCATGAGGTCGAGCTCTCTAGCTGAAATATTTTCAAAGAGATGCATTGCGACCTATTTGGCAACCCGTCAGATCGCCAACAGGCTACGAGAAAAGAGCTTGTCACCCGCGTCCAGTCGTCGACCGAATCGTATGTCTCCTACATATACACATATACTAAGGAACTGCCAGCTCATGTTACGTGAAAACCCCTGTAGAGTTGTAGTCGTGGTTTAGATGCGAATACTGACAGGTGTATTAGAACAAATATACAATGTGCAATGCTTGTATCATTAAATGGACGTTAATAACTAGTTTAAATAATTACAGCCAATGACGGCACCCTAACGCAAAGCAAGCCTAGGATAGCCAGTTGTGTCGCCCGACGTAGCCATGACAATGCATTCACCAGCAAAGCAGGGCCACTTCTGGTTGTCTGATACAGTATTTTTCAACATTTACATTGCACATGCAACAGCGGGTCTTTTTCAGCCCAAGCAGTATCGACTCAAGGGCAACGCTGCGCCTAGTTGGTCCCATGTGATGCACTGCCTTGGACTAACGTTAATAGATGTTTCGGCAGGTAACGGTAAAGTTGAATAAATACATTACAATTATCAAGAAGCTTCTTAGCAGGTATAACTGTAAACGTTACCTGCATCAACAAGTATTCATACGTTACGCTATCTTTCAAGATGAACACCTCACGTTCAATTCAGAAAGTCGAATGTATAGCAAAGCTTCATGTGCTCGGTGTTTAGTTTTGCTCTGTTGCACATAAGCGGCAAATACGATCAAGTAGTTATAATATCATAGATGATCGTACTTTATCCACGAAGTGATTTTGAAAACGCATGTTCAAAACGTAGATGCTCAAATATAACATTTTTTTTTTTCAGTTGTGGACGAAAAAGGAATATTTATGGACGTCAAATTCTGACGATTCGATCACCCATAAATGCAATCGGCAAAGACGTGTCTCTCTTTCTGAAGATGCTGTGACGCTCAATAGCTCGTGGATAATGGGCCAGAAAAGGTACGGCGCGCGAGCTCTCTTTCTATTGCTGAATCTTAATATACGGTACTTTCTATTGCAGCGAATCAACTCAGTATACATGGACGTTTATTAAGAACAATTCCATGGTGCGGCAATCTAGAGGATGTGAGTAACTGTTTCACGAATTTAATTAAATTATTCTCATGAAATATATCGAACTATTAAACCTTGACGAAACGTTGCTTTTGTCCTTCAAGTATAAATACATTTAGTAAAGCAATGAAGAGGGCTAGTTGGGGGCAATAAATACATTGTAAAGGAAACAATGTTTTGTTTGGCAAACAAATTTTCTTTTATTTCAAGTCATAGTTGCTGTCAAGAGTTGCCTGAGGTGGTGCATTCTTATGGTGCCATTTCACCCAAGTTTTTGTAAAGTTTCCGGCATTGCCTAATACTAACGGGAGTTTTAATGACAAGGAAGAATGTAGAACTCTAACGCGCAAATGACAGACCTAAGGCTTTGTGCTCAGTCCTAATAATGCTGCTAATAACATTTTATAGTTCACTAGGTGGTTTAGATGAAAGCATAGTCAACCTAATAACATAACAGGCTGTTAATTAGACACCCCCTGGACTTCACACAAACTGAGCCGCTAAATTACCTCAGGCCTTTTCCTTTGAATTTTTCGAAACAATCACAAATTCATGCTTCATGTCAGTTTCTGTCGGATTTATGTATCGTGTCACAAAATGAGACTAAAATTCACGGGGAGTGGAGCGCATTACATAGGCGTAAAATGCTCATAAGGTAAGGTTGTACAATAAAGCAGATGCAAGACACGCCAGTCCCACTTTCCCTGTCACGGTGTAGTGGTTCAAAACCAGCGTATGTGAACGCTTCAGTCGAATGCTAATTTCATGTCTGATTCAACTTAGAATTTACTTGAAGGAAACAAAAAGTGCGATCGAGAAAACGGCGTCTTCAAGTATACATTTCTTGCATACGACTCTTGAAGAATACCTCCAGATAGAGCATATTTTTATTAATTTAGGAATGTGCTGTCTGTCTGAATGTCAGACTTTAGGCAGCAGTGTCCGGTACATCGCAAGCAACAATTACAAGATATTTAGGTGCTTAAAAAGAACAATGAGACAGGTAGAGCTAAAAAAAAATTGTGGAAAATGGATAAGTGGTCCAGAACAGAAACTGGTTTTAGTAATAGAGTAAAAGAAAAAAACTGGTATAATGCTTCACCAATAGCAAATACCACGTGTGAAGTATAATTAGTAGTGAAAAGCATACAAGTACTGTACAAAAATATTTCTGGAATTAAAAGTAAAACAACAGCCTCAGATCGCGCTTACAGATAAAAGCGGCGGCAAATACAACACCTAAAGCGATGATAATGTAGAATAGCATACAGAACAAATACACGAGAACGTGACCGGCTGCAAAAGTGACGACAAATGAAAGAAATGCACGACAAACGTAGTCGCAAGATTAATGGCGAATGACGCGGAAGACTGCAGGAAAGTAAAGGCAGCGCTGTTGAGAAGGTACCGAATTTCCCCGGAAGCATTTAGCCAGCGATTCACAGAAGCGAGCAAAAAGGGCGACGAGGGCTACTCAAAGTTTGCGTACAGTTTGAAAATAAACCTTGTTGAGTGGCTTAAGGGTGCCCAAGTCTACGAAATTAGAGACAAAATTATAGAGTGTATTTGTCTCGAACAATTCTACAGTAGCATTCCACAATCAGTTAGGTTTTGGGTGCAGGATAGAGATGCCGTAGACATGGTAGATAAGGCGGCTTGGCTAGCTCATGAATACGTGATGCGACGAAAGCTCACTACCGACGATGACCGTTCAAATGGCAGGGATAATCCGAGAAGGTACATCCACCAAAAAAAAAATACAGACTAAGGTAAAAGCTACCGAGAGGGCCAGGTTTAAGAAAAAACTCAGGAAGGCAACAACGATAAGGAGCTAGCAGCCCTCCAGAGGAGGGGACAAAGGAGGTTGATACGCGAGAGTTCGAGAAGAGGCGACCGGTCCGTTGTTCTCAGTGCCAGGGTCTAGGTCACTATGCCTCGGATTGGAAAAAAGAGCTGGTAGTGCTTTCCAACGTGGGCGGAAGCGACGAAAATTTGAAGCTTCTCCGTGCATACCTCCAGGAGCTACGGATTAGTGGAAAAACCTGTAAGGTATTAAGGGACAGTGGAGCAACCATGGCCCTAGTTCACCCTTCTTTTGTAAACGCCGAGGACTATACAGGGAAGGCAACTTGGATCAAGTCAGTGTTAGAGGAACACAGCGTCTGTCTTCTAATAGCGCGAGTGGAAATTTCTTTTCCTTTCGTTGAACTAGAGACAGAGGCAGGACTTTCGAAGGTGCTACCAATAGACTACCCGTATCTCTTTTCAAACCATTCGGAGTGTTTGTTACGGGAGCGTGGTCAGGTGTTCGTAGAAGGAAGGATGCAGGCATAAACCCACTCGCGAGCATGCCAAATCGCCCCTCAGCTGACCGAGGACCCCAGCGCAGCGGTGGCGGAACGCGAGGAAGCGCATTGCCTAGCAGAACCTCAGACAACGGAGGAAAAAGAAAGCAGTGTGACAGCATAGGTGCCAATTAAAATGATCCCCGTAGAGAACTCGCGTAGCGAAGAAAGGTCGTCAGTGGACGTAACAAAAAGGGAGAGCAGCTCTGTACTTTTACCTGCCTCTGGGGGCTTTGGTAGGCTTCTCCAGGCGGACAGGGAGTCGCTTAGCGCGGAGCAACAGAGGGATCAGACTGTGACGCGTTTACACTACAACGCCAAAGAGGGCATAGCTAGGCGCAACGTTACCATCCACGAAAAGGGAGGACTGCTGTATAGACACTGCCGAGATCGTAGGGGCCGTATTCTCGATCAGTTAATCGTTCCGGAGAGGTATCAGGCGGATCTCCTGGCTTTGTGTCACGGAAATGGTTGGTCGGGCAATCTAGGAATCAGCAAAACGAAGGAGAGGCTCTTAAAATATTACTGGCCAGCATGCTTTAGGGATGTGGAAAATTATGTAAGGTCGTGTGACGGGCGTGTCAGCGAGTTAGGAAGCCGGGAGATAAACGCAAAGCACCTTTAACGTTGGTTCCGTTAATCACGGAGCCATTCTGTCGGCTGATTATCGACACAGTTGGACCTTTGCCGCCGATCCAATCAGGGTGAAATTACCTTTTGACAATGCTCTGTCCCGCGAAAAAGTTTCCTCAAGCGTTTCCTTTGAAGGAACTCAGCTCCACTGAGAAAGTGGACGCTCTGTTGTCCGCGTTTGCGCGAATTGGTTTTTCTGCAAAGATTCAGGCGGACCAGAGGACGGTATTTACAAGTGCTTTAACCATGACGTTCCTAGAAAGGTGTGATGTGCGGCTAATACACAGCGCCGTATACCATCCACAATCAATCAGCGTTGAGAACATGCACTCGGTGCTTAGGAGAGTGTTAGGTGCATTGTACAGTGAACACAAAGCAGACTGGGAGGACCGCTTACCCGCCACCCTATTCGCGTTGAGAACGGTCCCACATAATGCAATGGGGTTCACCCCTTCCGAGCTGGCGTACGGTCGGACGATCCGTTCCCTGCTCAGGATGTTGAGAGCAGTGTGGGAAGGAACATGTGAAAGCCAGACGGTGGTGAGTTACGTTTTAAAATTGCTGGATTGCTTAAGTGTCTCGCTAGAACTGGTTGAAGAAAACCTATACGAGGCCCAGGCGTAGGCGTACTATCACAGAAATACGCGTAGGCGAACATTTAACGTAACCAACAGGGTCATTACACTATGTCCTTCAGGAAAATACAAGCTTGAGGTACAGTGGGACGGGCCCGTAAAGGTTACCCAGGATATATCGGAGACTAACTACACCCTAGAAGTTCCCGGAAAAAGGAATAAAGTTATCATTTACCACTGCAATTTAATGAAACCGTATTGTGGAAGGGAAGAGGTTGTAAACATGGTGTAAACGCATCTGAAGAAATAGTGGTCGAGCTTCGTGTTTTAGTGAGAGTGACAGATGCGGAACGCTCCTTAGAGGACAACCTGAATCTCCCTGTAAACCGACTGGCTCTCGAGGCCGATCAAGTAAGGGACCTCCGGAAACTGAGACATTTCGCCTATGTTTCAGTAGCCGGCAATGGAGAACGACTGTCATTACTCATGAGATTGTGTTGACATCAGACGAGCCCGTCCAATCCAAACCGTACCGGGTCTCACCTCGTCAGCGAGAAATGGAAGTAGAGATCAAACAAATATTTGAGTTGGGAATCTTTGAGCCAGCAGACAGTGATTACCCTTCCCCGATGATTCTTGTAGACGCGAGCGGGAAAGAGCCGCGTCCATGTGTGGACTATGGGAAATTGAATGCGATTGCAAGGGACCAACTTTACCCTACACCTAACAGAAAAACGAGTTTAACGGGTGGGCGGAGCCCAGTAGAATTCAATACTTGACTGGCATTTGCCCTTGTCAGCAAGCTTAAATTGCTACGCAGCGACATGGCCATAATTAGTACAGGACCAGGGTAGTTGGAGAAGTATGGGAGAAGCCTTTGCCCTGCAGTGGGTGTAACCAGGCTGATGATGATGATGATGACGACGACGACGACGACGACAGCCCCTCAATTAACGCAGCTGTTTTCGGTATGGTTTTACAAAACAAACAAGGTGCGTGTGCCCCCACCTTGCAGACAACTGCTACAAGTACAATGCCACTTCCAGGGTGTCTGCCGAAGAACTAGCGCCCATTCACAACTTCAAAAGCAAAATAAAAGCGGGAAAGTGCTGAGCATTGCCTAACGATAGCAAACAACCACCAACATAAATGTCGTTTTTTCAACAAGACACGTTTCTGCTGCGGCAAATGTAACTCGGAACACCACGCTGGTCGCTGTGAAATTATGCGCTGGTGCCGCGGTTTCTGTCACGTCTCCTAGCAGGTTCCGTCACCTGGAACACCCATTAAACAGTAGGAATTTCCAGCTGGTAATGTTTAGCACTGCCAAGACTTCAAACACCCGATTTTGTATGTTGTACGCCAAGCTGGACCTCCACTGCTAGGAAGTGAGTGACTTTACCTTACCAGACATGACTGCACAAGATGTCGAGCCTGATTTACCTCCAAAGGTCCGATCAGCTTGATTGAAAAAGCATCAAGCCCTAGCTTGACAACCTACCCTAAAAGTATGGTTCGCTTTTAAAAGGCAAGTTTTTTACCATTAACATAGAACGACAATAACTAGCGGTAAATTCTTACCACTGTTCAGGGTTCCTAAATGCCAGAATGATCCGTTAACGTTAGACGACGCCATAGAATTCCAAATGGCGAGGAAACCAAAATTGGGATGCCTGACTTCTGTGTCCACCGCCGATACGCGACACTATAGTCACTCCCGTCATCAATAAGGAAAGAGGGATACACCTCTACGGCGATTACAAGACCGCCATAAACTGCAGTTTTACTGGTGACTGGTACCCACTACCAAGGGTTGACCATTTGCTCATGGCTCTTTCTGTTCGAATGTACTTATCTTTATTTCACCTAAATGAAGCCTACCAGCAAATACTCATGTCTGCCTTTATGACGCATTACCCCGCGCTCGACACCTATAAGGGGTTCATTGAAACCTGAGTCACCCTAAGTATTTCGTCCCCACGTGGAACTTTGCAGTCATAGGTATGATCAATACAGGAATAAAAATGAGTATTTTATGGATTTACGCATCAAAACCGCAATCTTATTATGAGGCACGCCGTAGTGAGGCATTCCGGATTAACTTTACCACCTGGGGTTCATTATTGTGCACTCCTTACTCGGTAGAAGCACGTGTTTGCATTTTGCCCCCCTAAAAATCTCGTCGCTGTGGCTTAAACTCGATTCCGTGATCTGGTGCTTAACCGCACAAAGCCACAGGCAGTAAACCACTACAGCTGGTATGATCCAATGCCCATCCGACGTTGGTTGCTAATGCCCGATATCCTGATCACCGGCAGGACAACCGCGAAGGTAACCATGAAGGCGTGGTTATATGTCGCATCAAACGCGGCGTCCCGGTCAAGAAAGAATTAAAAGCTGCAAAATTTTAGCAATACAAAACAAATGGGAAGGTTGTTTCCCTACATTATCAGAATATGACTTTGGATCAGTAAGCAGTTGTGAAAGGAAAAACACAGCCGTTGTTTAAAAAATATTTAACTTCTTGTGGAAAGGGGAATATCGAGTATGGGTTAGCTTTCCACTTAATGTTAGCAAAGTTCAAGCCGCTAAGGACCACTACCGAAGTGGTTGCGAGAAGGTAAATATTCTCATGACAGTCATTGGCGAAATAACGGTGGGGTAAGGGTAGAGTAAGGGTAGAGGTAGAGTAAGGTAGACTAAGGGTAGACTAAGGTAGACTAAGGTAGTAGGTAGACTAAGGGTAAGGGTAGTGTAGTAAAGGTAGAGTAAGGGTGGTATAACGTACCTGTAATGTCTTCATGGCAAGTACAATAGAAGCGCAAACTGTTTATAGGTCGGCTATGACGTCTACTGCAGATAAAGGTATGTCGTTTGATATTGTCACGTGGTAGTGACGGTGAAGAAAGAAGCAATACGGTGGAATACAAAACTAGCTTTTATTGGGCGAACCTGTGCCCACAAAAACAGGCTACACTTATAGCACAACGATAGCGGCGAACACGGTCGGCGATCGTCGGAAAACTGATTAGTGGGTCAAGCGCGTCGGCTTTTATAGATCAGTCGTCGAATGTTCCAGATTAACTGATGGGACCCGCGTGTCTTCCACAAAGTTCTACACCATTCGTGTCACGCGATGAAATCTGATAACACAAGGTTCGGCGACAACAGACACGCGGATAGAAGCGTCGATAACTTTCCAGAAACGTCGGATACATGCAGGCGCGTCCCTCGCTGTGCGATTACAGTTGTTAAGCGGCGAAACGTGGTTGCCCGATAAAGATAAGTACACGTGTCATTACCCCCCTCTTAAAAAGCATCGACCCGATGCTGCTAACAAACGAAAGTAACAAAGAAAAGCACTCGTAGCAAAGAAAACAACAAACTAAGGAAGTTCATCAGCGTCCGTAAAATGGTTTAAGGCGCACCACGTGGACCACTTCAGATCGTGCGCGGCGCCGCTGTGAGTGCGAAATGCCGTCTGGCACGACCTCATAGTCTAGTGCGCCAATACGTCGGATGACCTTGTAGGGTCCGAAATAGCGTCGCAGCAGCTTCTCACTGAGTCCTCGCCGGCGTATCGGGGTCCATACCCAAACACGGTCGCCGGGCTGGTACTCGACGAAGCGTCGTCGGAGGTTGTAGTGTCGGCTGTCGGTACGCTGCTGGGTCTTGATCCGTAGGCGGGCGAGCTGTCGGGCTTCTTCGGCGCGCTGGAGATAGGTAGCGACGTCAAGATTCTCCTCGTCAGTGACGTGCGGCAGCATGGCGTCGAGCGTCGTCGTCGGGTTCCTGCCGTAAACCAACTTGAATGGCGTGATCTGTGTTGTTTCTTGCACCGCCGTGTTGTAGGCGAAGGTGACATACGGCAGGACCGCGTCCCACGTCTTGTGCTCGACGTCGACGTACATTGCTAGCATGTCGGCGAGGGTCTTGTTCAGGCGCTCCGTGAGACCATTCGTCTGCGGATGGTAGGCAGTTGTCCTCCTGTGGCTCGTCTGGCTGTACTGTAGAATGGCTTCGGTGAGCTCTGCTGTAAAAGCCGTTCCTCTGTCGGTGATGAGGACTTCTGGGGCACCATGTCGCAGCAGGATGTTCTCGACGAAAAATTTCGCCACTTCGGCTGCTCTGCCTTTTGGTAGAGCTTTGGTTTCAGCAAAGCGGGTGAGATAGTCCGTCGCCACGATGATCCACTTATTCCTGGATGTTGACATCGGAAACGGCCCCAACAAATCCATCCCAATCTGCTGGAATGGTCGACGAGGAGGTTCGATCGGCTGTAGTAATCCTGCTGGCCTTGTCGGTGGTGTCTTGCGTCGTTGACAGTCTCTGCATGTCTTGACGTAACGGGCGACGTCGGCGGTCAGACGCGGCCAGTAATACTTTTCCTGTATCCTCGACAGCGTCCGGGAGAATCCGAGGTGCCCAGCGGTTGGATCGTCGTGTAGGGCGTGCAGTATTTCTGGACGGAGCGCTGACGGCACCACAAGAAGGTAGCTGGCGTGGACTGGTGAGAAGTTCTTCTTCACGAGCAGGTTGTTTCGTAGCGTGAACGAAGACAACACGCGCTTAAATGCCCTAGGGACAACGTCGGTGTTCCCTTTCAAATACTCGACGAGGCCTTTTAGCTCCGGGTCTGCTCGTTGCTGTTTAGTGAAGTCTTCCGCGCTTATTATCCCAAGGAAGGCGTCGTCGTCCACGTCGTCTTGCGGCGGGGGATCGATTGGGGCGCGTGATAAGCAGTCGGCGTCGGAGTGTTTTCTTCCGGACTTGTATATTACCGTTACGTCATATTCTTGTAGTCTGAGGCTCCACCGCGCCAGCCGTCCTGAAGGGTCCTTTAAGTTAGCTAGCCAACACAACGCGTGGTGGTCGCTGACGACTTTGAATGGCCTGCCATAGAGGTAAGGGCGGAATTTAGCTGTAGCCCAAATGATGGCGAGGCATTCCTTTTCAGTCGTAGAATAATTGCTTTCCGCTTTTGACAGCGACCGGCTAGCATACGATATCACCCGTTCAAGTCCTTCTTTCCTCTGGACTAGGACGGCACCGAGGCCTAGGCTACTGGCGTCAGTGTGGATTTCAGTATCGGCATCCTCGTCGAAGTGTGCAAGTACCGGCGGCGACTGCATGCGTCGTTTGAGTTCTTGAAATGCGTCGGCCTGCGGCGTTTCCCAATTGAACTCGACATCAGATTTCGTTAGATGTGTTAGCGGCTCCGCGATGCGCGAAAAGTCCTTGACAAAGCGCCTATAGTAGGCACACATGCCAAGGAATCTGCGCACTGCCTTCTTGTCGATTGGCTGCGGGAACTTTGCGATGGCAGCTGTCTTCTGCGGGTCGGGGCGCACTCCAGATTTGCTGATGACATGGCCTAGGAATAGAAGCTCATCGTAAGCGAAGCGACACTTTTCCGGCTTCAGGGTGAGCCCTGATGACTTGATGGCCTCTAATACTGTCGCAAGCCGCTTAAGGTGATCGTCGAAATTTCCGGCGAAGACGACGACGTCATCCAAGTAAACAAGACAGGTCTGCCACTTCAATCCTGCTAAAACCGTGTCCATCACGCGCTGGAACGTTGCAGGCGCCGAGCACAGTCCAAATGGCATAACCTTGAATTCATAGAGGCCGTCTGGCGTGATGAAGGCGGTCTTTTCGCGATCCCTTTCGTCGACTTCTATTTGCCAGTAGCCAGACTTGAGGTCCATCGATGAGAAGTATTTAGCATTGCAGAGCCGATCTAAAGCGTCGTCTATCCGTGGGAGGGGGTATACGTCTTTCTTCGTGATTTTGTTCAGTCGACGATAATCGACGCAGAAACGTAGGGTTCCGTCCTTTTTCTTCACTAAAACAACTGGAGACGCCCACGGGCTTTTCGACGGCTGGATGATGTCGTCGCGCAGCATTTCATCGACTTGTTGTCTTATAGCTTCGCGTTCTCGCGTCGAAACTCGGTAAGGGCTCTGGCGTAGTGGTCGAGCGCTCTCTTCGGTGATTATGCGATGCTTTGCGACTGGTGTTTGTCGAATCCTTGATGACGTCGAAAAGCAGTCTTTGTATCGTCGAAGCAGACTTCTGAGCTGTTGCTGCTTAATCACGGGGAGACTTGGATTTATGTTGAAGTCTGGCTCGGGAACTGCGGTCGTCGGGGTAGATGCAAAAGAATCCGAGAGGACAAAGGCATCGCTGGTTTCCTGTATTTCCTCGATGAATGCGATCGTCGTGCCCTTGTTGATGTGCTTGAACTCCTGGCTGAAGTTTGTCAGCAACACTCTCGTGTTTCCTCCATGCAGTCGAGCGATCCCTCTTGCGACGCAAATTTCACGGTCGAGTAGTAGACGTTGGTCGCCTTCGATGACGCCTTCTACGTCAGCGGGTGCTTCGGTGCCGACCGAAATAACGATGCTGGAGCGAGGCGGGATGCTCACTTGATCTTCGAGCAAACTCAAGGCGTGGTGACTACAAGGGCTCTCCGATGGTATCGCTTGATCTTCCGACAGCGTTATTGACTGAGACTTCAGGTCGATGATTGCGCCGTGTTGGTTCAGGAAGTCCATGCCGAGAATGACGTCTCGTGAACACTGTTGCAGGATAACGAAGGTGGCAGGGTAAGTCCGGTCATGAATGGTAATTCTTGCCGTGCAGACTCCAGTCGGCGTAATGAGGTGTCCTCCAGCGGTCCGAATTTGGGGGCCCTCCCATACAGTCTTAACCTTCTTCAACTGGGCGGCGATGTGTCCACTCATTACGGAGTAATCGGCCCCTGTGTCGACTAAGGCAGTGACTGCGTGGCCGTCGAGAAGCACGTCAAGGTCGGTGGTTCTTTGTCTGGCGTTGCAGTTAGGTCGTGGCGTCGGATCACGGCTGCGTCGTGTTGAACTGAAGCTGGAACGTCGCTTCGTCAAGTCGTCTTTCGTCGGTGTAGTCTTGGCTTCCTGACTTCGTCGGGACGGCGGCGTGTCGTCATTAGGTCGTCGAGATGGTTTCTTCGTCGTCTTCGTCGGCGGCGGAGGATCTTCGTCAGTTCGACGAACAGCAACCGCACCTCCATCGGTTGCTGCTTTTAGTTTTCCGGATATGGGCTCGCAGAGCGGCCCCGGGCTGGGCCGGTGTATGGTCGGTGCTGCGGCGACAGGTAGCGGCCTGGTGACGGCGAACGGGACGGTCGTCGAGAGCTCCACTGAGTAGCGGCGAGGTAGTCGGCGATGTCACGAGGGCGTTCACCTTCCCTCGGGCGCTGTGCGTTCACGGCGAAGCCTCGCAATCCCAGGTCGCGGTATGGGCATCGGCGGTACACGTGGCCGGCTTCGCCGCAGTGGTAGCAGAGCGGGCGGTGGTCGGGGGCGCGCCAAATGTCCGTCTTCCTCGCGAAGGTGCGCTGGGCGACGGGTGGGCGTGCTGGCGGCGGCGGCGGCGGACGACGGAATTGTGGCGTTACAGGGCCCTGGCGTTGTCGCGGAGGGGGAGCTAGACGGCGTGCGACGGCGGCGTAAGTCATCGCTTCTGGCTGGGGCTGCGGTAATTGTGGTTGCACCTCAGGAACTCCTAGCGATCGGTGCACCTCTTCTTTCACGATGTCGGCGATCGAGGCCACTTGAGGCTGCGACGATGGCAAGACCTTGCGCAGTTCTTCGCGTACGATGGCCCTGATGGTCTCGCATAAATCGTCCGTGGCCAGTGATTGAATTCCGGAGTAGCTTGTTGGCTTGGTGCGTCGGTCAAATTGCCGGTTCCGCAATTCTAGAGTCTTCTCGATGCTCGTCGCCTCACGAAGAAACTCGTCGACGGTCTTTGGTGGGCTTCTTACCATACCGGCGAAAAGTTCCTCCTTTACACCACGCATCAGTAGACGTACTTTCTTCTCCTCGGACATTTTTGGGTCGGCGTGGCGGAACAGACGGCTCATTTCCTCAGTGAAAATCGCGATCGTCTCATTCGGCAGCTGCGCTCTTGTCTCCAGTAGAGCTTGGGCTCGCTCTTTTCGCACGACGCTTTGAAATGTTTGCAGGAAGCCGCTTCGGAAGAGGTCCCACGTCGTCAAGGTGGCTTCTCGATTCTCGAACCACGTCTTGGCGGCGTCCTCCAATGCGAAATAGACATGTCGTAGCTTGTCGTCGCTTGCCCAGTTGTTAAACGTAGCGACCCTCTCATACGTTTCCAGCCAGGTTTCCGGGTCCTCAAATGTGGAACCGCGGAACGTTGGTGGTTCCCTGGGCTGCTGCAGCACGATGGGGGACGCTGGGGCTGCCATTGCGGTTGCCTTGGCCACAATCTTCTTGGTCTTCTCAGGTAGAAGTCCGTGCTCCGGGGGCAGCTGTTGAAGACGGCGGCTTGCTCGGTGGTCCGGGACTACGTTGGTGTTCTGTTTGTGGTCTGGGCTGGGATCACGGCTTGTCGGGGGCGTCCTGTACATGGACGAAAAGCACCTCCACCAGATGTCACGTGGTAGTGACGGTGAAGAAAGGAGCAATACGGTGGAATACAAAACTAGCTTTTATTGGGCGAACCTGTGCCCACAAAAACAGGCTACACTTATAGCACAACGATAGCGGCGAACACGGTCGGCGATCGTCGGAAAACTGATTAGCGGGTCAAGCGCGTCGGCTTTTATAGATCAGTCGTCGAATGTTCCAGATTAACTGATGGGACCCGCGTGTCTTCCACAAAGTTCTACACCATTCGTGTCACGCGATGAAATCTGATAACACAAGGTTCGGCGACAACAGACACGCGGATAGAAGCGTCGATAACTTTCCAGAAACGTCGGATACATGCAGGCGCGTCCCTCGCTGTGCGATTACAGTTGTTAAGCGGCGAAACGTGGTTGCCCGATAAAGATAAGTACACGTGTCAATATTGCTACGGTAATGCCGCGTCATCTACACGCAGTGAGGTTGTAGTAGTACATAGTGAAGTTTGGCACACTGTGACATAGCTTACCGTCACTGGGATAGCGTGAGTACTATGTTTGGAATAAGGCAATGGTTTGGACGCTGCATGAGATTTCGCAGATGATAAGGGATTATTGCAATTTAGAATGTAGCGAAGGTTAGAAAGAAGGACACAAATATACGAAGACTTTTGCGACAAAACGGCTTCTGCCCTACTCTATCTTGCCTGTTATTCTACACGCGTCCTAAGTGATCAATGCTTGCCAATGTTTATGATGCTCTGTCCACACCAAATCCAACGACACGCGGTACGTGGACGCGGCAAAGTACAAGGGCACAGGCGCCCACACCGTCTTCGTCGTGGACCCTCCGTGACATCTCCGCGGCAATGACACAGCACATTGACATCAGACCAACTGAAGAGGCGGCCACAGGAATAGCCATGGTCATGGAGCCGCAAAAAAACACAACACGATAATGACGGACTGACTCGAAGCATGTCGTAATTACGTTGGTGGTGCAAATCCGCGAGCAAAGATCTAGATATTAAAGACCCCTACCCTTCGTGAAGCGACCACAATAGTAAGGACACACGGACACGCCTCTATCAGTGGGGACTTCAGGGCCTACGCCTCAGCTCCAGCGCACACTCACCGACCCTCACAGTGAGACAACCGTGAATACAAAATTTGGGAACAGATTCCAAGTGAATTTCTTTCTTTATTCATTCATTTTTTCTTTCTTTATTCATTTATTCAAGACATTCCTTACAGAAATACCTTGGGGGACGCGACAAAAGGCACTGAACGTGCCTGACTGGGCCTCGCCACCCTTGGCAGCAGCAGTCACACAAGAACATAGATTAATTACAAAAAGTATTGACTACAATAGGCTCAATTTGGAACACGGTAGAACTGAAACATCAATTAGTGTTCTCTTTTTTTTACATCAATAACATAAATACCGTAAATTTCAAGCCATAGCACAAGATTATAGACTACAGCGCCCATCTTTCTCACGTGGGCCGAATCACTTTCGTGGAGGCCGCTGCAGCCAAATACTTTTCCGCATCGCACACCACATCACGCAATGTGCCCCACACAATACCGGCCACGCTCTACCATGCCACTTGGGCGTACCTGCTCATGGACGCCTGCCTAAAATACCACATCCAGTAATAACACAACAGTGGGAAGCGTCACAGTCTAGTGTCAGCTCCGAGGACCAGCTCCAACTGGTCGCGAGAGCGCGCCGGGTGACCGCAGCTCATAGCGTCCTGGATGAGGACTCCACGCACGCCCAGGGCCAGTCGAACAACCCTATGGGTTTAATTTTTAGAGCGAAGCTGTATATGGTTAGCCGATTCGCCCGTCCGTCGGTCTGTCGGCAGCCTGTACGCCGAAAACTCCTTCGGCGCAACCGCATGCGCATGCGTGAAAAAAAAAGAGATAAGGTGAGGCGCGTGATTAGCCAACACCACTTAGATGGCACAAAGTCTGTTTACTCTGATCCAAGACGCCACGCAACCTCGCCCGAAATTTCCATTGACAATGCTGGCGAGAGGAAAGCGGTGACGTCAAAATCGCTGTTTCCTACTCAGGAGCATCGTAATGAGATTCTATGGTAGTCGGACCAGGTAACATGATGTCATGGATCGGAGTGAAGAGGCCTCGTGCTATATAGGTAGTGTTCGATTGACAGCGCCAGTAGGGACGTCACGGCTCTCCATCGCAGCCAAGCGCGCATGCAGCCGTTTCTCTCCGGCTCCTAAATTGGTAAGCCACGTGTCATGCGTACTCCTGAGGAGCATCTAGTTTTCGGTCAGCAACGCCATGACCAGAACCGGCTACGAGCTCCTCTACACCTTGCCGGTGCTGGAGCCCGGGCACAAGAATATGCTCCTGCATCCTAGCGCAAGCAGCAACTGCCTACCGAGTCTCCGGCAGCCTACCAAGCCCTTATTTAATGAACCGTCAGGTTTAACCCAGTGATGAACACTGGGGACGCACGTTTAAACTTCGCTGGTTAACCATCTGTACGGAGTGCTTGTGCGGTGATGTTTTTAATAAATGTTTCCTCTCTCCTCAGTGGAGGCAGCACCAGCGTTACATTAGCAGCACTTTTCATTCAGGAACCTCTTCTTAGGCCAGTTATGAAGAAGCCCAGTTTTTACCGAAATCGAAAAGCTTTTTTTTTTCTTGGGGGGGGGGGGGGCGACGTGGTGTGGCCGGCGAGAAGCGTTCGTGTACAGCGATGTGTTTTTGTTCGAACCGGTTGCGAAACGAAATAAGCTTTTCTTTGTCTTTATAAGAGTGGGCTTTGAACGGGCAGGCAATTTCCTATCATAATAGTATGCCATGGTCGGAGCGCACTTCAGTGGTACATCAGCGAATAAACTGTCTTAGAAAATGCCAGTCGACTAGCAGATAATGTAGTGATTGTAAATGAGTACGCGCAATTATCTGCACATCGGTATTCAGAACTCGCATCGCATGAAGTGGAAATTGAAGTTGCATTCTCCTTCTACACTAAGCAGTTATTACTGTGACTACGCCTTGCCCACCAAAGCCGGCAAGCGTCAAACAAGTTCCGCATTGGGGATTGCTTTTTGGTAGGAGATATCAATTGCAAGGAACACTCTTAGCCTACGTCGCCCAGTTCGGTGTACTACTGCTGTTTGCTCTAGTGCCCATCAAACGTAACCACCGCTTCAGAATAGAATTTAGATGGCGGAATCTTTTAGGAGTGAAGTTAGGAGGCAAAACATCGAAAACCATTGTAGGAGCACACCCGAGCTAATTCAGGAGCGACGTTGCTTTTCTAAGGCTCAAATATTTCATTAATACTTCTTTTCGGGCAAGTTGGTTCATCTTGAAACATATGGGTAACAGCGACAACAGACGACCACGAAACCACGTACACACAGCGTTAATGTGTAGTGGCCTCCTTTTTATGCTCGTCTCTTTGCGCTATTACCCATATGTTTATGTATTTCATGCTTCGTATTTTCAGAGCACCATTTATGATTATTTGATATTTGAAGATCTGTGTGATATTGAGGCCTGGGGACTCAACTGCTTTGGGCTTTACGCAAAAGAGATATTGTTTTTCCTGTTTGGTTAACTCATTTCCCCTCTATGAAGTTGAATTGAGTTCATTTTATTTTTTATATTTAAGGGAAGAAACCAAGGGTGCCGAAAAATATGCAGTGTTAACCAGTGCTTCACTAGCCTGGCCAAACCGTACAGTCGGACCATTTCTGCACATGACACAGACGAATGCACAACAGTCGTTGCGTTTTCTATACAGCGATCTGTGAAACAAAATGCACTGTTCAAAGCAAAACATTTTTTTAGGAATAAAACAATTCAAGTAATACATAAGTGCTTACTAAAGACAATATAAATTATATTTAAAGATACATGCAAAAAAGTACACGAAATAAATTGTCAAAGTTATATAATATGAGAACACTCAATAGTAAGAGAATTACCAGGAACAGATTAAACTATTGACACTTATAAACAAGAATAGCCAGAAAGGACATAATTCTTTATTGCTTACTGATCGATGCAGTTAAAATTGATTACTGCGTATTCTTAAACATCGCACAACCATAATAATTATGGTATATTTTCGCAAGCCTATAGCGGCCACAGTGAACCAAGTGGACAAGGATGAGCGCGACCAGCAACTTCTATAACAGTTGCTTATACCGCCTGTCCTTGATCACATTGTTATTTTCGTCCAATAATAGTTTTCACTACTCTGCCGTACTTATGCTGCAAGACCAAGTAGCGTATTAGTTAGTCCTCTTGAAGCCGAAGCATAATTTATAAGAAAATTTCGCAATATAAGCGTACGAGGTTTTCAGTTGTTCAGAGGTTTTATAACGTTGAAGTGCATACTTATGAAAAGTGGCATTGTTCGTTATTTGCCTTTTAAAAAGTGAATATTTGTAAATATAGAAGCAGCTCACAGGAACAATTTTCCATTCGAAGTAAATTTTTTCGCTTCTGAATTATTCCTTGGACATTGTTGCAAGCATGTTGTGACAAGTAAGATCACATTTTGTAAACCTGAATATTTAATCTTTTTTTGCGTCATTGCTAATAGAATCAATACCTTCACATGTCGCTTACATTGCGCACGCAGATGGTGAAGAGGTGCAAGTCATGCTGTTCGAAGAAGGTGGAAGCAACTGTGTTGTCGTTAGGCGCGAACTATGGTGGTTCAATAGCGGTGAGCACTTCACATTCTTTTTGTGTTCTGAAGCGCTGAAATCAGTAACGACTAACACTCTTTGACAACCGGCGACTTCCGTGCGCCTTCAACACAAAAACCACAGAGCACACTGCACATTGCCTCTGTAAGTCCTTGCTTAAAATCGAAGTTACCGAAATATGCGAATATTGCAAATTTGCTTTACTTTGATATCACGGATTTCTCTGAACGTATTTGTCTGATGTACCTATACGAATGTGCCACCACACTCTTTGGTTGTTTTCGAACACAGGTAATATTCTTGTAAACCTATTTACTTCGTTTACCCAGTAATTGTAAATATGCAGTCCCTAGTGGTGTTTTGTACATAATCTCTTAACATTGCAATACTAAACCGGTCCAGCACTAGTACTGTTGTGTCAGTAGTATTTTAACATCTATAGAATAATACACCGTGGTCTTGAGGTGTTCTTTATGTAGCACCGTTGCGTTTCCAACGTCCCTTTACCTGCAGAAAAGCACAAATTCGGGATTTAGCCAATAAGGGAGACAGTACACATGGGGTCGTCAATGTCCCCTATGCAGCACTGGAAGTGTATCCGATTTTTTAAGTGCCAAGGGAACGCAATTTGTAGGTGTATTCGTGTACATCTTGTAGCTTGCGGCTTCATCACTTTTCAATAAAGCTAATGTCAAACGCACTTGGAAGCTTTTCACATCAGAGAGCAGTGACGAGCTCTAGCTTGACCATGTTACATACGCACAGCCTATCAAGATTCTTAGGCTGAGCAGTGCCTGAGCTTCATAGTGAGTTGCTCAGAAAGCACGGTTTCTCTCCAAGCTGAAGTAAAAGTGCGGATGATGCAGAGAAACAGTGCTCGCAAAGTGTAGATGACGTTGGCAGACTCGATAGCGTCACCCTCATGTACAACACTATAGAAACCAGGGCGCCGACCTTGAATATGATGACACTTGTAGCAATATATGCTTTAGCGTTAAGCCTGACCCTCATGGAGCGAACTTCCCCGACGAACTTCGCACGTCATAAAAAGTAGGGAAACGCACCGCCACATTTTCGCTTCACCGCCACTCATGCGACGATCCAGCTGTGAACGCCGCCGAGTCGCTATCAATGTGGCCAGCGGTAACGCAGAAGATCACTGCTTCTTAAATGTAAACGACAGTACATTTTAGCATGTTGTGACACTTGCTAACGTCATAACTTAACCTTTGAAAATTCTGCCGCAGTTATTTCTTCGACTTTTTACGCCTGACTATTCGCTGCCTCCGCAAAGCGCAGAAAACAGCTTAGCTCTGCCAACATTGCTTCTATGCGGATACAGTAGATATTGCAGAAAGTGAACACCTACAAAATACGGACCGTCCACACAAATCGGTAGACAGTCTAGGATCTGTTTAGGTGGCATGTGTTTGGGTCCGGCCGGGTCATGTCCGGACTCGGTGGCCATCTCTTCCCATGCCGTCATCTTCTTGCGCTGGTCTTTGTAGTTGAGCCTGCTGCCGTCCCAGAGGACGGGTAGTTTTTGCACCGCGGTTATCAGTCTATCATTGAATTCCACGCGTGCGGCTTTCAATGACTTCTTGTGCGAATGCGCTGGCTAGTAGTGCACTTCTTGCATGTTAACTACACACAGGAAATGTTGCGGCGCTACAAAATAAAAAAAAAGGATACGTGCGGAAGCACACGAGCGATTATTCTGGGTACACCCGGCCTCGGAAACTCGGCCGCTTTGGTGGAAGAGGTAATTGGCGCCATCCATCTGGAGGGCGGCAAAGCAAATCCGCTTGCCTTGTATGACCTCCTAGATCTCCACTGAGGACCGAAGCGTGCCGGGGGTGTATACACCCTTGGCACGCTTGGGCCTCCGTGGCCCCAGCGCCGCCCGGCTTCTGCCTTTGATCCCCCCCCTACCCCTTGGGTGTCATGGAGGCGCCGAGAATAATTCGAAATAATGGCGCGTTGTTATAATTAGTAAAAACACGATTAAATATAACTACGTCCAGCAGCAATATTGTGACGTTAACTTCAACACTACGGTGCGCCGCGACTTCTGCAGCCCAAGTCAGAACTTTGCCTGTGAAGGTACGTCGTACACACTTACGCCAGCGTCGTAAGCACGCCAGCGCCAGCGCCACGCCACGCCACGCCACGCCAGCGCCAGCACGCCAGCGTCGTACGTCAGCGTCGCAAGCACGAGAGTGCTTGCGGCACTGGCGCTGATTCGGGCATTGTCATCGGTGGCCTTTAATTCACTTGCGTTCAACCGCGGTTGCTAAGGCGCTCTGCCTTCTAGATTTTCAATATGTGTGGCCCAGGCACTACTACGGTCGCTAATGTTCCCACAGAAACAGATGTGATGTTATTTGCAAGGTACGCCACCGTAAAGCGCGAGAAAGCTATGATCCGCCACGACTGACTAAGCACAAACGTCGATGGTGTGATGCAGTCTGTCCGACACAGCGATCGTGAAGTCGGGCATCAGTGCCCGTTGCTTCACTTATTCTACCGCGCGGCGGCAAGCGTGATAGCCTAAACAAACTCGATCCCACTCCTTCAATGCGGGTACGCCTATGGACAAACGCCTATATCACGTGCTAAGAAACCTCCTCCGCAGTGCCTAGGCAGAGTCATATATTCAAGGAGCAAAAGCCCCCACATTTTCTCTCTTGCGCCCGCTCTTACTCGCGCCGGCGCACAAATGGCTGGCGATCCCTGAAATGAACGTCTCGTGGGGATACACCGCCACTATCAATCCCTTGATGCAGCGGCTGGACGTTCTGGCTCCTGACTGGCTGAAGTGTCTTCGATTGTCGACGTCGTAAGAGATGCGCTCCAACATTCACTCGGAGCACGTTAAACGCACGACCTCAGCCGGAAGCGATGACGAACGCTCCTGCAGCCTGCCATCATTTTACCCCTCCATGCCTGCGCCAGGGCGCTGTAACGACGCAGTTCGGCTGTCCGTCGCCACCGCCAGCTCGCCTGCCCGTCGCCCAGCGCAGCCACCCAGGAAGACGGACGTTTGGCGCACCCCCAACCACCGCCCGCTCTACTATCGCTGCGGGGAAGCCGGACATGTCTACCGCCAATGCGCATACCGTGAAATGCGACTGTGAGGGTTCGCATTCAACGCTCCGGGTCAGCAGCAAGGTCAAAGCCCACGTGATATCACCGATTGCCTTGCCGCTACTCAGGGGAACGTCCAGTTCGCCGTCACCAGGCCGCTGCCTGTCGCCGCAGCGTCCTCCATACACTGGGCCAGCCCGGGGCCGGTCCGTCAGCTCATATTTGGAAAACTAAAAGCAGCAACCGATTAAGATGCGGTTGCTGTTCGTAGAACTTATGAATATCCTCAGCCGCCGACGATGACGCTGACGAGACTATCTCGACAACATAACAACAAAACTCCGCCATCCCGAGGAAGCCTGGAAGCAAAGCATGCACTGACCAAGGACCTGACGATGCGACGTACCAGTCACACGTCGACGCGACGTAGCTGTGATCGGACAGCAAGACCTAGCTGCAACGCAAGACAAAGAACAACCGACTTTATTGTGCTTCTAGACGGCCACGCAGTCACCGGCTTAGTGGTCGCAGCTGCCGACTACTGTGTCATCAGTGGAATATTCGCCGCCAACCTGAAAGACCTCAAGACTGCATAGGACGGCCTTCAATTTCTGACAGCTGTATGACGCCTCATAGCACCGACGGGAATCTGAACGGCAAGAATTACAGTTCATGCCCGGGCCTACTCTTCAACGCTCGTTGTCATCGAACAGCGCTCGCGAGACGTCATGGACTTCCTGTACCAACACGGTGCCATCATCGGACGAAGATTGAAGTCGTTAACGCTGTCCACAGACCAAGCAGTACTGAGGAAGAGGCCTTCAAGTCAGCGTGCCTTGAGTCTACTTGAGGACCAATCAGCATTCTGCCTCGCTCCAGCATTGCCTTTTCCGTCGGCAGCGAAGTACCTGTATACTTAGTAGGCATCATCGACGGTAGACAATATTTACTCCTCGACCGTGAAACTTGCGTCGCAAGAGGGTCGCTCCACTGCACAGAAGGAAAACAAAAGTAATGCTGACAAACTTCAGGAAGGAGTTCAAGCACACCAACAAGTGCAAGTAGATCGCATACATAGAGGAAATGGTGGAAACCAGCAATGCTTCTTTTCTTTCGAATGCTGGCGAATCTACCCCGACGACCATATTTCTCAAACCGGACTTCGAAATAAATGTCAGTCTCCCCGTGAGTAAACAGCAACAGCTCAGAAGTCTTCTTCGACAATAAAAACACTTATTTTAAGTATAATCGAGGATTGCACAAACACCGGTTGCAAAGCATCGCATAATAACCGAAGAGTGTGCTCGACCACTCCGCAAGACTCCTTATCGAGTTTCGACGCAACAACGTGAAGCTATTAGGTAACAAATCGACGAGATGCTGCACCACGGCATCATCCAGCCATTGAAAAGCCCGTGGGCATCTCCTGTTGTCATGGTGAAGAAAAAGGACAGAACCCTACGCTTTTGCGTCGATAATCATCGACTAAACGAGATCGCTAATGCGGATGCATACCAACTGCCATGGATAGACGACACATTGTATCAGCTCTGCAGCCCTAAATAATTCTCGATCGATGGGCTGGCAAATAGCATTCGACGAAAGAGTTCGCGGAAAGACTGCCTTCACCACGCCAGATGGTCTCTATGAGTTCAAAGTTATGACATTTCCACTGTGTTCGGTCACTGCGACGTTCCAAGAAGTGAAGGAAACAGTTTTAGCAGGATTGAAGTGGCAGACATGCGCAGAAGACAGCTGCCATCACGAAGTTCCTGGAGCCCATTGGCAAAAGGGCAGTGCGTAGATTCTTTGGCATGTGTGCCTACTACAGTCGCAACTCCAAACCAGATTTCACGCATCGCTGAGCTATTGACTAACTAATCAAATCTGGTTTGGAGTTCAAGCGGGAAACGCCGCAGGCCGATGCATTTCAAGAACTTATACGACCCATGCAGTCGCCGCCTGTACTTGCGCACTTCGACGAGAACGCCGATACCGAAATCCACACTGACGCCAGTAGGTTAGACCTCGATGCCGTCCTAGTCCAGAGAAAAGACGTACTTGAACGGGTGATAGCTTACGCTAGCTGGTTCCTGTCAAACCAGAAGGCAATTATTGCACTACCGAAAAGGAATGCCTCGTTATCATTTCGGCTACAGCAAAATCCAGCAGGGCTACAGCAATGCCAGTCAAAGTCGTTAGCGACCATAATGCATTGTCTTGGCTACCGAATTTATAGAACCCTTCAGAACGCCTGGCGCGGTGGCGCTGCAAGAATATGACTTCTCTGTAATCTACAAGTACTGAAGTTAACACACTGATGCCGATTGCTTATGACGCACCCCTACTGATCCGCAGCCGCAAGATGAGAGGAGGGCGACACCTTCCTTCGCATACTAAACGCGGAAGACTTCGCTGACCAGCAATGAGCAGACCCACAGCTAAAAAGCTTCGTCGGGTATTTGTACGGGCACACCGACGTTGTCCTTAGGGAATTACAGCGAGGATTGTCTTGGTTATCGCTTCAAAGCAATCTACTCGCAAAGAACTTCTCCCTAGTCCGCGTCAACTACCTTCTTGTTGTTTCCTCAACGCTGGGTCTAGAATTACTGCACGCCCTACATGACGATACGACCGCTAGGCACCTCGGATTCTCCCGGAAGCTATCAAGGATAGAGGAAAAGTATTACTGCCCGCGCCTGACCACCGATGTGGCCCATTACTTCAAGACATGCCGAAACTGCCAGTGACGCAAGACACCACCGACCAAACCAGCAGGATTGCTACAGCCGATCAAGCCTCCTTGCCCACCATTTCAGCAGATCAGAATGGACTTGCCGGGACCGTTTCCGACGCCAACATTCGGAAATAAGTGAATCGTTTTGGCGAGGAATTACCTCCCCCGTTTCGCTGAAACGGAAGCTCTGCGGAAAAGTAGCGCAGTAGAAGTGGCGCAATTCTTCGTTGAGAACATCCTGCTTCGACATGGGGCCCCAGAAGTCCTCATCACCGACATAGGAGCGGCCTTTAAAGCGGAGCTCACCCAACAAATTATGCAATACAGCCAGGCAAGCCACACGAGGACAACTGCCTACGACGAATAGACGAATTGTCTTCCGGAGCGCCTGAATAAGACGCTCGCCGACATGCTGGATATCTACGTCGACGTCGAACACAAAACCTTTGATGCCGTCCTAGGGTAGGTTACCTTCGCTTACTACACGGCGGTTCAAGAAACAACACAGATCCGGCCATTCAAGCTGGTTTCCTGCAGGAACCCGATGATGACTTTCGACGTTACGCTGCCGCGCGTCACCGGCGAAGAAAAGCATGACGTCGCCACCTATCTCCAGCCCGCCGAAGAAGTCCGACAATTCCCCCGCCTGCGGACCAAGAACCAGCAGAGCATGGTCAGCCGACACTACAACCTTCCACGACGCTACGTCGAGTACGAGCCCGGCGACCGTATATTGGTTTGGACCGCTATACGCCGACGAGGACTTAGCGAGAACCTTTTACGCCACTATTTCGGCCCCACCGCCCCACCAAGATCATCCGATACATTGGCGCGCTTGACAATGAGGTCGTACCAGAAAGCATTTCGCTATCACAGCGACGCAACTCACGACATGAAAGAGGCCACGTTGATCGACGTATGCCGTTGTACGAGCGCTAATGAACTTTGGGACTTTGCGTAGCTGACCTTTCTACTTTCTCTTTTTGGACTGTCTTATCTAGGACGTTGCTTCTTTGAGAAGTGCCCTTTTCTGTTTCGCCCTCCTATTATGTTCGAAGCATTGAGAGGATGCTTTTTGGGAGAGTGGCATTGAGACGTGAATTTGTTTATCTTTTTCGGGTGAGCGGTTTTCGCCGTCTAACGAATGTTATTGCTTGGCGTGGGCCGCTCCTGCATGTGTGGGAAGTTTGAGGAATGTTATCGATGATTCTATCAGGTGTTATTAGTCACCGACGTTTTTGTGATCTGGTTGCATGTAATCCCAACGCGGATGGTCTAGAACTTTTTGGAAGACACGTGGGCACCAGCCATTACTCTGAAACTTTCGCTGGCTCATGTATAAATGCTGACACACTTGACCAGCAGCGCAGATTTCGACAATCGCCGACCGTGTTCGCCGATGTCGCTGTGCTTTGAGTGTAAGTTGCTTTTGTGGCCACAAGTTCGCCTGATAAAAAGTCATTTCATCCTTCCCAGTTTTACAGTTGTATTATTCACCGTCAGTACTATGTGACAGCACATGCATATATATATGTATATATATATTATATAGTCAGGCGTTTTATGTTCATGTCAGAATTTTTAAATATCCTATGGGCCAATAGCACAAATCGACTTATTGAGCTGGAAAAAGTGTTATACTTTATTTACACTTAAAACGAATAGGCATCGATCACTAATGACAAAGTTTGAGAGTTACCTTTCCAGGTACTTATTTTACCGCATGTGCGAAATAAAGCTAATTATTATACAAGGCACATCCACTTGGAAGCAATTTTGCAGCTTCCACAAGTTCTGATATAAGTCCCGCCAAATTTGTAGGAATGAACTCTTGTTTCATTTACTTTCTTAAAAAAACGCCCTTTTGTTTATTGACGCTCAAAAGCTACAAGAACGCCAGCGCAATTCGCCGCAAACTTTGACGACGCATATGTCGAAACTGGTGTCGCTGACATCAATTCGTGAATGGCAATGTGTAGCATCAGTAATTGAAAGTGATAGGCAGAGCTGGTAAGTACTAAAATATTCATTCTAATTTTAGTGCAATATTGTCTGCCTCAGAGCGTAATCTAGGTCAAGAATTTTAAATGTACTTTATCTTGCGGGTTATGTTTATTTCTGTTAAAAATACCCTAAGACACATGTATATATGTATACATCTAAGTGTGGCTGTGTGTGTGGTGCCTGTGCAGAAATTAAAAAATATGTTATGGTGCAATGATGTGGTAGTTTCTCCTAATGAAAGTAAACTTTTATTTCCTCAACCGTTTGGAGAGCCTAACTTGAAGCGTCATACATGACTGTAATATTGTGAAAGTGCGACTTGTGCAAATGCACTAGTTGCTTCGAAAGGTCATTCCGATTAGTGCACATTCTGTCCAAAAAGCTGATACCACAAAGAGAAGACTACACACGAAATGTGATTGACCTTGTGTTCTCTTGGGGGATGTTTAATTTGCGTGACGTAAAAATAATGAGCAGGTTGTGCTAGTGAGTGGACTATTTTTAAGAATACCAGAAAGGAAATCTAACGTTACCACAATCTTTTTTGTTTAGAGAAGGACATGAATGGATACAGTAAGTATATCTTTTCTGTAAAAATCTTCGTACACACTCTCTATGTTGTTGTTTTTTGAAACTGTTTTTGTAAAGCCCACATTATGCACAATATTGTGTAGTTATAGAAAATTTTTCACTAAACTTGAACCTGAACCATTCGCTCACGTTCATTTTAGTTATTAAATATACAGGTAATGTTATATGACAAATACCTAAAAGAACAGTGTTTGTTCAAAAGTAAATTAGATTGAACTTGGATAAAGAAAGAAATACGACAAACAAAAGTAGTGCCTGCCTTTATGCCCAAGTGGGTGAACGAAATACACTTAGGAAATGTTATTTGTTTACCTGCGCGTACACCGAATAGGTGTTTGCCCATACTGTATACTGTTTTTCCCCTAAGTTTGGAAAATTTTAAAAGCTTCTTGCGAGTTAATTTTTGCTGTACTGTCTCTGAGTAGACATTCTGTGCCCCCACCTTCTTCGTCAAAAACAAAATAACGAAAGTAAATGAATATAAGATATAAAGAAGTAAAACAATATAGGAACATAAAAAAGTATTCAGTCCATTTAAAAGTGGTGTCTCAATATTGGCTGCACAAATTAAGCTATTGCGATTGCAAAATATAAGCTGTTTAGTCACCTGCTCGATCACATCCTATGTTTTACATGCAATATAGGGCTGTAGGTACAAGTTCGAGCGCCGCTCATACGCGGGTTTCAAAAATAGAATAAACACGATTCTGAGCACACTTTCTCTTTAAAATTAGGACTTTTCGAATTCTATTATAAATATACAACATTCATCATTACAATTCAGCAACTAAACTTTGCGTAATTTGTGCGTACACTAGGCTATATGTTGTCAGTCGGCTGATGATACATAACATATATATAGTACATTGGCTGTACTTACGTGGTCGCCACGTATATACGATATGCGTAAAGCTGACGCCCTTGGGCTGCAGACAGGCTGCGTTGATTTTATACCATTATTGTGAGTTACGTAGCACCATAAACTCTGGTAACCTGTAACGTTTTGAAGACCATTTTAAAATTATTTATCGCGTTTTCACTTCAAAAGGCCTCCTTTAGTATTCGTAATACAGATAGGCCAAGAAACTGACGCAGTGGTGAAAAAAACCTCTCTATTGACATATATATTCTATTCACGAAGCATAGTAAAGGGACACACGCGAGAAAAATAATAGATAGTTTTAGTTACACGTACGTAGAGGCTTCACGTACGCAAACGTGAAAAGCCTACGTGCCTTACGTGCACGCCATCTGAAACGCTTTTAGCTACACGTACGCTACGCACGCCAAGAGGGACCCCGTAGCTACATCTATCGGGAAATGTGAACACGGCGGTAGCCAATTCAATCCTGCCGCCGCGTTTCGATGCAAGCCGTCTGCGCGCGCGCGGCCCGCTATCGCTTGTTCGTGATCTCGGGGAACTCCCGCGCGAAGCTCTCTACGTGCGCAAGAAACGCACGCAAAGAATTGAATCTCACGTACGTCCGTGAGACGCGTGCGCGCCCGCTACGTTCTACACATGCGCACTGCTGACACGCAGAAGCTCTACGTACGCAAAGCCTCTACGTACGTGTAACTAAAACTGTCTAATATAAAATATGCACGTTGTATTCGACGTGTAACTGAAAATCACACAGTGCATCAGGAAGCTCGACACAACGTAGACAATATAAAAAAGTGGTGAGCATTCGTGATGGTGCAAATCACTCCGACAACGAATTCTGGTGCCTAAAAGCTTTAAGAAGAAAAGCTTTATTTGAAGCGTTTAATACGTGTTATGCTTGGAGTTACAGACATTCTGCTTTCGTGCGGTAATGTCTGTAGATGTGTTATTTGAAAGCTCTAGTGCCATTTTTATCGCGACAAAAATTCTGCCGTATCCGACGGCATCGCCGGGAGGTTCCTTATAAAGTCCAAAGGCATAAAACCGTCGCTGCAGGCCGTGTACTCTATGCCCGAGTGAAAGTGTATGAGGGTGATCCGGTGATCACTGCTCAATCTCACGCACGCAAGCGACGGAAGCAGAGAGAAAGCGCGCCCCCTTCCGTCGCGTACAACAATCCGATGGGAGGGGAGGGAAACGGGCGAGTTGAACTGCAGGCTTTACCTTGAAAACCATCTGCGACAACGATGAAGTCCAGCCGCGAGCTGTGCTTTCACAGCTTTATTCGCGTTGATGCAATAAGCAGCACGAAGGTCAAATTCGCTCGCCGCTGCTGCAGCGATTCCTCTCTCCAGTGGTTTGACAGATAGTTTCGCAGTGTAAGAGTGAGATGTGTTGACGTTTCCTTGTGCTCGCGTGACACAATGCTTGTTAATTTAGTTAGTATGCCTATGTTTCAAGTTTATACGGCCGATAAAACTGCTATCCTTCCTTTGCAAATCTAGCTGTCCACTAATGTTATATGGGAAGCGATGCTTCACGTTCCGGGCGAAACTCCGACATTTTAGATTTAAATGAATATATGTAATGAGAACGACAAAATTTACTCTTTTCTATTAATGTTTTGTTCGACTCTGGATGCTTTGCGAGATTTCATTGGTCAGTGAATAGAATGAGAGCATGCATAACTGTAACCTGCGTAAAGAAAATGTGCAGATAATTAGCGAAAGGCAGATGAAAGCAAAAAAAAAATCTTTCGGCTCGCGCATGCTCTCCAAAGCTTTAGAAAAATCGGTGCAATGCTCTGTGATTAGGCAAAGGTGTTGGCAGGTTTCTACCGCACTTTGTTGCCTTTCTGTGTGTGTGTGTAAACATACACATTGTAATATTGGCATGACATTCGGCGTAATAAGCATACTTAATCACATACGGCTTAATATTATCGTTACATACATGTGGACGGAGTACACTATCTGCACCTGATGTATTAGGTGAATGCAGCAGTGGGACAAACGCAAGTAATCCATTGCGATCACAGTAAAGTTTCGTTCGTTCTCTTGTCCTCGCTTCTCCGTTGGAAAGTGAAGTTTCTCGGACGATGATCGGCAGGATTTGATCTAATGCAGACAGGAATTGATGGATATCGGATGTACAAGAAATATTTATAGGCAAACTTTTCTATATACACAGCAGAAAAAACAAATGTATTACAACTTCAAGAATTGAGGAACAAAGTCTCACTCTTCTACTGTCTCAATGACTGTTAGTGCCCAGGCTCGTTTTAACGTACATGGTACGGAGTCTCACTGATCTATCATCAATTCTGATTTCAGCCCAGACTAACGTACATCGTACGGAGCCTCGCTGATCTATCGGGAGTCCTGATTTCAGCCAAGTCTGACGGACAGCATGTCGTCCCGAATATTATAGCCCAAATAGACAAACAAGAAAGGGTGGTAGGGCCATTGGCCCGTCCCACAGATTTAGTTGCCAATGAGAGTCAAAAGTTTGTTAAGTCACAATCTAAAAGCATGGACTTACTCTTAAAAGCAAACATATTGAAAAAACAAAGCTGGTTTTCTTTTTCCTTAAAACTCCGTTCCCACCTCATTTCTGCGTAGTCAGTGACGACCTTCGCAAAACAAGGCCGGCTAACACAATTTATTGCTAGGCCGTATCCAACCGCGATGGCATGTCTAGACCGCAACTGACTCGGAAGCCGGGGCTTCAACAACGCGTGCTGCAGCTGCACTCAAGCTTTGTCCGCGTGGGAGGTATATGACTGTTCATGGCACCGTAACTTATTGTCCACAAGATGAAGTTCTCCGAGTGCGTGTTTACAAGACGCCGCCGTACGAATGAGCGCCTCACATGCGCACTGCATCTCTGCAGCGCACACTGTAAGCTGTCATTCGACACCACGCTGGCTTTTCTCCACACCGAGCAACAAAGGCCACCGATTGCCTCCCGGACGCGTGGAGGAATAGACCCCCGCTGCGTGCACGCAGCACATCGTCAATGTTGCTAGGCCCTTATTAACTTCGGCGGCATCCCCAATTAATCATCCAAGGACTCCGGAGCCGGCACTAGAATACCGCGCGCAGCAGTCCCAATCAAGGCTTGTCTGTGCAGGCCTATATGGCCGTCGGCGGAATGCCAACTCCGTGTGCCCAATACCGCCTTCCCCGAATGCGCACCTCGCATCCCTGGCGCATGCCGTGACTTGTCACCCGACACCGCACGGTCCTTTTGACCCATCATAAAACACGAACGGTTGCCCCGCGGACATTGAGGGAAGTAAACCCCCTCTATATGCACAAAGTTCATGGGCGACTCGTGACACTTAAGTACAGAAAATAATCAAAGCGGCCTTATACCCACCTCGAGGCATCAAGATAGCCACCGCTGAGACCGTCGCTATGAGGAAAATTAGAAAAATAGCACGAACAAGTATATTGGCTTCTTGTTATGAACCTGCTGAGGAAATGAATTCAGCAATGAATTTATATATATTTACGCGTGTGTATGACCAAAGCCATCTTCTTGGATTAACAAAGACGGCGACGATTACGGCGTTGCGCGTAATAAACGGTATGTATTAAGTCTTTAAATAGCCGGTACATAAAACGTGCCTACCTTTCAACTATTTCACTCCTGAGCACACATTGGTGGAGCAGCGGGACATTCTCGCCAGATAAGAAAGCCTTCAAGCGGTCGGCGCTTCGGCGCGGCCTCTACGGCAGACCAACCAGAGCCAGCTTCAGTGCCGTGAACCACGATTGTGTTATTCCACCCTCGATACCCTGGAACTTTCACCGCAACCTATGGCGATGATGCTAAACAAACGGATGAGGGATTGCAATCAAGGGGGCCTAACAGCCTTGTGGTGTTCTTTTATCTTAGTGTAACGGCGAAGTAGAATATATGGCGATCATGGGGCCAAACTTGGTTGTTCGGAGACTATTAAGCAAAAGCCCGGTTACCTTTTCGGTTATACCTCCAGTAGAAAAATCACAGCTAATAAACAGCTGTCAACTCGAATCCGAAATTGCAGGGAGTCATACGTTTCCTACATACAGGATGTGCTAGCACTGTGCGGTAAAGCTGACAGCAACACGCCAGAGTCTGCCAAAGTTGGCCGCATGCTGAAGAAGAAAGCGGACGTCGAATTCAATCTGCTGATGTTCATAAATTGTTCTGCCGTTGATAACATGATGTAGTAGTGCCACCGCTTCAAGCAGGCCAAGGACCGCCGTATTCAAAGACCATTTCCGTGGCTTCCCAGTACTGCCACGACGTATTTGTATGAACAGCGCCCACAAACCTTCGGCACCTTCTGCCGAATTCCCGAGAATTGTCCGTAACGAAATCGAAGTGGTGGGTCCACTTATCATATTTCCCAACTCCAATGGAGGTGACTAAGGCACGCCAGTGGTTTTGCGCATCCAATCTATCGTCAGAAACTCACTTGTCAAGTTTGGCATGCAAGCTGCTTTCGCCGTTGTCAGTTCTACGCACCGCTTCTCCGGCCCTGACATCATTCTCTCGTTATGAACGGTTCGCTGCACGACCTTACCTCGGAATCCTGTCGATCGAAAACACGAGGTGATCGGCCTATCTTTTTTAGTTGCGCCGTATCTGTCACGTTGCTTGTTACTGTAAAAACCACTGTTTATTCCCGCAACATGCTCCATCCTTTGTCCATGCTCGCCACTTTGGGTGCAGTACCTTTTGAGCCACCATGTGCAACACACCCATACAATCCTCACGTTCACACGACATGGTCCAGCTGCTCCCGTCACCGAGAGTTCACCAGCCGCGGTCGCAACCAATCCAATTCGACGATATATGCTCAACGTTGTTGCTAATGGAGTGACCATCTGTGCGTTCGTCGACAACAGGGCTCATATTTCTATGACATGTTGTGTGGTCTTGGCCATTACTAATTATGGTGGTCACACCTGCTCTATCCTGCGCTGTAAGAGAGTGTCCAATGGAGGAACTCCCTCCGTCTTCGTAATGTGCAACGTCAGCATGACCGCCACCTGTTACGAAGTTTCTGTTTTAGCTGCTCTTCTTGAGCAACGTGATTATGACGTTATACGTGGTGCATACTTTCTAACAACCTACTCTGCCTAAGCTGAATGTGTGACTAGCCACATTCAGTTCAAATTGCCTCATCTAGCCGATGCTCTAACTACGCCTGCGTTCCGTTTCTGCTCTTTCGAGAATGTGCACTAGCCTCCACCCTCCGCAAGCCACCCTTTATGTCGCCACGATCTTCAGCACACCTGCGGCCGATGGCATTTTCGTGCGTTTTCCGGTGACAGACGTTCCACTCACTAAAATTATCACCACGTTCAACACACTCAAGACTGTAGGCCAGAATCACGTCCCCATTCCAACTTCAAACGACACTGCCTCTCCAACTATTTCGGGCAGGTACGACGCCCGGAGTCATCGCTGCTGCCGAAGACCGCAAAATTTACTTGTTGGATCCCGCGAGTCCCCCCAGTTTATCCTTCATCTTGCGTACAACCCGCTGACCTTTCTCCTACTCGATATGTCTGTGGCAGTAGTAACAGAAATACGAACGAAAATGACACGTGTGGAAAGAACACTGCGAAAAAAGTGTTTCAAGAGATGAATCTGCTACGCCATGACAGCACGCGTGAGCGGCCCGATAAAACCAGGGTCGTCTCAGGAGGAAATGATGACAATACGACCGGCGCGTCATTTGTCGTGCTGCGAAGAAAACTGCGTCTACATGTTCTTCTATGAACTCAAAAAATCCCCGCATCGTCTCATATATTGTTCATTATCCCACATTTCATTCCGTAATATCAAAAAATAGAAGTAACGGACATTTTAGCACCAGCTATTAATGAATACTCTTTTAATAACATGCCGCAGTGCACTTGAAACCAAATAAGATCAGTAATCCCGGAGTACACGACGTGTGCCGACGCCGCCACAGTTCACTCGCTCACATTCACTGGCCCAGAGAGAGAGAGAGAGAAAGAAACGTTTATTATACGAAACAGTGTCCCGAGCGAGGCCCGGTATTCCCCTAAGGTGGGAAGGCTCCTTAGTCCAGGGACCCTCTAGCTTCGACAGCCCTCTTGTCCTTGCCGACGAGTTGTCTTTGGTCTTCCAGGTCCCCGAAGCTTAGCTTGGCCTACTACGTTTCGAATAGGTGGTTTACTTCTTATGCTTGTTTTGCGTCCGTTTCTGGTTGCATTTCGCTGCCTTCCTGCCACGGGCATTCCAGGAGCAAGTGTGCCAGAGTGTCGGGTACGTTGCAGAGTGGGCACAGGTAGCCGTGGAACATCGGGTAGAGGCGATGCATTATGGTTCCGTGAGTGTACGTATTACTTTGCGGGCATCTAAGGATCAGGCTTTCTTCTCTGCCGAGTTTAGGGTGCGGTGAAGGGTGCACTCGACGCTCTAGCCTTTAAGGTTGCAATATGGCCGAATTGGCTGGTGGGTACGGCCTCTGCTTCTTCTGTCGCTGGTCGGAGAGCGCGTGGGGAAAGGGGAGCCCGGCTGAAGTGCTCGCGGGCAGCGGCGTGGGCCGCTTCGTTCCCTTCTAGTGCCTCGTGTCCAGGTACCCAAGTTACGCGGGTCTACGGGAGAGCAGTGCGTCGTCTTTTTAGTATAATGAGTGCATCGGCCGAGATGCGGCCCCTCAAGAAGTTTCTACAGGCGGCCTGAGAGTCGGTGAATATACTCGCTGCATCTGTGCATATCGTGGTGGCGAGAGCGATTGCCGCTTCTTCAGCCGTGTGCCTTATAATCAGAAAGTGGCACCGTTAAACACCATAATTCTTCATTTTCTTCAGCCGTTTCAGGGTTACGTGTCTTCATGGTTGCCGATGCTAGTTCGCAGCCTCGAGAGTCTACGACGCTGAGAGCGTACGCGTTTCGACGCGGATACTTCAACGCGTCGGTGTAGCGGGCATTCGGGTCGTGCTTCAAACTTCGTTTCATGTCGTTGGATCTAGCCTGTCTTCTACTCTTCTGGTATATGGGACGCATGTTGTGTGGGACACGTGCGATGCAAATGCACTCTCGAACGTCCGGTGGGATTCGCTCTTTCTTGTCCGTACCTGCAATGTACGTCTCGCTGTAAGTCAGGTGTCGGAGTACTGATCTCCCTGTTGGCGTGAATTTCAGTGGTTCCAGTTGACTGTTCTTGTGCACTTCGGCGAGCTCTTCCCACGTGTTGCGGACGCCCATCTTAAGGAGATGTGAAATAGAGGCCATGGTGGGGAGTACCAGGGCGACTTTGATTGCTTTCCTTATCATTATGTTGAGCTTTTCTATTTGATCCTTCTTCAAAGCCAGGTACGGCGTGCCGTATGTCATGCGGCTAGTGAGCAGTGCTTGTATTATTCTTAGCGTGCCTTGTTCCTTGAGCCCGCTTCTTTGGCTTGAGATCCCCTTGACGAGCTGTTTGAGTTGCGAAAGGATGCGTTCTAGTCTCGGTAGGCTGGCAGGTACCGATCCGTCCTTGTGGATGTGGGGTCCCGGTACTCGCATGGTGACGACTTTCGGGATTGTTGTCCTGTTGAGGGTGACTCTGGGGTCTGGCTTTTCGCCGTTGAGTGGCCGACCTCTCGTTCTTGCTTTCAGGACGAGGTGCTCAGATTTCTCTGGGGTGCAGTGGAGACCGCAGTTTCGAGGATAGCCATTGATGGTGTCTACGGCTTGTTGTAAGGTACTTTCTTGCCTTCCAGCGTTCGTGGCTCTTGTCCAGAGCATGATGTCATCAGCATACATCGCGTGACGTAGATCTAGTATCGTCTCGAGGAGTAGGGGTAGTTTGACCAAGCTACGTTAAAGAGTAGCGCTGAAATGACCGACCCTTGTGGGGGGTGCGTCTGTTTGGAAGTAGGAAGCTTTCACTGCGGATGTTGCAGATTCATACTTTTGCCGTGCGGTCCATCAGAAAGTTTCTGACGTATGCGTAGGTCCTAGTGCCGCAGTCGGTGCGTTTGAGATTGTTGAGGATCGCGTCGTGGCTAACGTTATCAAATGCTTCCTTGACGTCTACTGCCACTATGGACTATTTACTTCAAATATTTAGGTGATCTAGAAGGCCTTCTCTTAGCTGTAAGCCTGCTTCCTGCATTGAGAAGTGCTGCCTGAAGCTGAACATGGTGTCTTGTAGGTGGCCGTTCTCTTTTAGGTACTGGGTAATATGGTCGTGCACCATATGTACGAAACGTTTTCCCGTGCGCGAGCTCAGGGAGATCGGGCCTAGGTTCTCCAAACTAACAGGTTTGTTGTGCTCGGGGATCATAGTGATGTCCGAGTGCTTCCATACAGCAAGCAGTTCTCCTTTCTCCCAGCACTCGTAGTAATGGAGGAGAGCCTTCTGATCTCCTTCCTCTTCTGATCTGGAGTGGTTGTGGGTAAGACTATGCAGATGTTGCTTCTGCTTCGTTTTGGAGGGTTTTGGAGGAGTGCGCGTAGGCGGTGCCAGGTCCTCTTCGTGCTCAGAGTTCCCTGTAGCTTTCTGTTAAGCATTTGTCGCTTCCGTCTCTTCAGGAGGCCACTTATGACCTGCCAGAGATGGAGAAAGTGCGCGTCGTCCACGGGTGAATCGGCGTCGAGAAGTATGACCTTGGTGTGACGTTCTGCAGTGTCTAATACATTCTTGAGCTACTCGTCAATTTCAGTTATGCTTGCTCCGGAATCTAGCTTCTCCCTAAAGGATTTACATTCGGTTCGCCGTGCAATTCCGGTGTTGGCCTATCTACGGGTGTGTGCTACATGTAATTGGAGGATAAGGTGATCGCTAGTTAAGGTTTCCTGGAGTCGACTACACTCTGCCTAGGGTACGTCCAAAGTAAAGGTAAGATTGGGGTCTGTGTCCCTGGAGACGCTGTTTCCAATTCTCGTGGTATGGAGAGGATCATTCCAAAGGGCGAGTCTGAGTTGCTGGGCGGCATCGTGCACTCTAGCACCCTTCCTTGTGGTGGTACGATAGCCCCATGCCGTGTGCGAGGCGTTCAAGTTACCTACTATGACTTGTTGGTGTCCGTTAGTGGATTTCCTGATTTCTCCTACAAAGTAATTGAAGCTTGTAGCGTGGCGGGCTGTACACGCTGGCCAAGAAAAGGCTTTTCCACGTCTTTCGTTCTGGTAAAATTTCGATTAAGGTGTGTTCTGTCTGGCTGTTCTCTATTTCGTGTTTTTCAGCTGTGAGCGTTTTCTTAACCAGTATGGCAGTTTGTCGAGTTTGTGCATATGTGGCGTATCCTCGCAGTCGGACGTTCTGCGTGTTGGATTCCTGTAGTGCTATGACTAACAGTTCATTCAGCTTGACGAATTCTTGTAGGTTGGCGTATCGAGGGCGGTATGATCGACATTTCCATTGCCATATGCGCATAGTAGACCACAAAGTCGAAAGCTACTATGAAGACGTGCAATGGAATCGGCCATTGGTAAAGAATGGTATGGACGTGGAATTGGCCATGGGTAAAGCCAAAACAACACACTGTACTGATGGGCGACTTCAATGCCAAGGTCGGCAAGAAGCAGGCTGGAGACAAAACCGTGTGGGAATCTGGCATAGGCACTAGGAATAGCAGGGGAGAGTTATTAGTAGACTTCGCAGAACAGAATAATATGCAGATAAGGAATACCTTCTACCGCAAGCGGGATAGCCCAAAGTTTATGTGGAGGAGCCCGAATGCCGAGACTAGAAATGAAATAAACTTTATAATCATCGCTAACCCACGCATCACACAAGATGTGGACGTGCTCGCGAAGGTGCGCTGCATTGACCATAAGATGCTAAGATCTCGAATTAGCCTAGGTTTGAGGACGGAACGGAAGAAACTGGTACATAAGAAGCCGATCAACGAGTTAGCAGTAAGAGCGAAATAGAAGAATTCCGGATCAAGCTACAGAACACGTATTCGGCTTTAACTCAGGAAGACGATCATAGTGTTGAAACAATGAACGATAATCTTATGGGCATCGTTAAGGAGTGTGCAATAGAAGTCGGTGGTAACTCCGTTATACAGGACACCAGTAAGGTATCGCAGGTGACGAGAGATCTGATCCAGAAACGCCTATCTATGAAAGCATATAATCCTACAGCTAGAATAAAACTGGCACAACTTTCGAAGTTAATCAACAAGCGTAAGACAGCTGACATAAGAAACAATAGTATGGATAGAATTTAACATGCCCTCAGGAACGGTGGAAGCCTAAAAGCAGTGAAGAAGAAACTAGGAATTCGCAAGAATCAGATGTATGCGTTAAGAGAAAGCCAGCAATATCATTACTAATATGGATGAGATAGTTCAAGTGGCTGAGGAGTTCTATAGAGATTTATACAGTCACAGTAGCACCCACGACGATAATGGAAGAGAGAACAGTCTAGAGGAATTTGAAATCCCACAAGTAACGCCAGAAGAAGTAAATAAAACTTTGGGAGAGACAGAGAGAAAACAAGGGTAGGAAAGGCAGGGAGGTCAACCAGAACAGCATCCGGTTTGCTACCCTACACGGGGGTGGGGGAAAGGGGAATAGAAAGAGGAAGAAAGGGAGAGAGGAAGCACTGAGTACGTGTGGGAGCGACACCATACACAAGGACACTATAAACGGTCTGTTAAGCCCGTGCACTTCAAGTACCGCACTAGTGCACGAATCGCTTTTCGAGCTAGTGACGGGTGTGGCCACGGTCCGAGTATCTTTGACTCGGTGAAACATCTCGAGTCCAGTCTGCGTAAAGTTGCCCGCAGAGAGAGGCGTTGGACATCGTAGCGAGGGCAGGTACACAATAGGTGCTCGATGGTCTCCTCGCACCCACAGGAGTCGCACATCGGGCTCTCGGCCATTCCCATACGGTAGGAGTATGCGTTCGTGAACGCCACTCCCAGCCACAAGCGACACAACAAGGTTGCTTCGCCGCGGGGAAGGCTAGATGGCAGTTGTAGCCGTAGCGTGGGGTCCAGTTTACGTAATCTGCAATTTAGGCCACTTGAAATCCAGAGATCTTGGGACTTCTTACGCGCAAGTCGGCGAAGTTCTCTGGCAGCGTCCGACCTCGCCAAAGGTGTTGGACGCGTCTTGGTATCTTTGTGGGCACACCGGGCAGCCTTGTCAGCTAGGTTGTTGCCGACGATGCCACAGTGAGCAGGAATCCACTGAAATATAATGTGGTGTCCACTTTCCAGAGCATGGTGGTGCAGTTCCCTGATTTCAGATGTCATTTGCTCGTAAGTTCTGGGACGTAATGCGGACTTGATGCTGTGAAGGGCTGCCTTTGAGTCACAAAATACGACCCATTTCTCTGTAGGCTCTTCGGTGATGTACATCATAGCGGCATGGAGAGCTGCAAGTTCTGCCGATGTAGATGTAGTCGTGTGCGACAATTTGAATTTAACTGTAACGTTCTTGGCTGGAACGACGAATGCGGCAGTTGAGCTGGTAGGTGAGGTGGAACCATCGGTATATATATGTATGCGGTCATGATACGTCTGGTGCAGTAATATGAGTGTAAGTTGCTTCAGAGCCGGCGATGGATGATTGGACTTTTTTGTAATTCCAGGAATAGCAAAATTCACTTGAGGCTGTCGCAGGCACCACAGGGGAGAGGAAGGCTTCGCCGCCGGTGTAATTGATGCCGGTATGTACTCATGATGAGCGCTAATAACTCGTGAAAAGGTCGCTTGAGGTCTCTCGGCTGGTAGGGAGGCCAAATGATGGTCGGGGATTCTTGACAGATGGCGAATGTGCGCTCTGAGAGAGTCGACAGCTACATGTGTCTGGATTGTATGGTCTCCTGCGATGGCGATTGTCGCTGCTGTTGAGGTGCACCTAGGCAGCCCTAAACACGTGCGTAGGGCTTGACCTTGTATGCTCTCCAAGGCGCGAAAGTTCGTCTTGCATGCATTTGACAATACTGGTAGGCTGTAACGAAGGAGTCCGAGAAACAAAACCCTGTACAGCTGCAACATAGAATGGACTGGTGTACCCCAGTTTTTCCCGCATAGAAATCGGAAGACCTGAGCAATGGCGACTATCTTCTTCTTCAGATAGACGCAGTGAGGGCTCCATGAGAGGTTGCGGTCAATGATGACGCCCAGAAAGCGATGCGTCTTAACATAGAGTACAGCTTGACCATTGATCGTAACAGGATACGATGACATTTGTTTCCGCGTAAAACCAAGTAATGCGCACTTTTCAGTAGACACACTGAGGCCTTGCTCTCGGAGATAAGAAGCCGTCATGGTTGCCGCCCGCTGAAGCCTGGCTCTTAGCTGAGGGCGAGTCACCGCAGAGGCCCAGATGCAAATGTCGTCGGCGTATATTGAGACATGTACTGTCTGCGGTAGGTAATCCGCTAGTCCTACCAGGACGAGGTTGAACAAAATAGGGCTCAACACTCCACCCTGCGGCACACCACGGCAGATGGAATGGTCTGAAGTTGGGCCGTCTTCGGTCTGTAAGAAAAAACGCCTCTCAGTCAAATAGTCCCGAATCCATTGATACATCCGGCCACCAACTCCAACAGCCTCAAGTGAGTTTAGTATGGCCTCGTGGGCGACGTTGTCGTATGCTCCTTTTATATCCAGAAAAAGTGCCGCAGATAGGCGCTTGAGGCTTTTTTGATTTTGGACCCATGTTACGATGTCAATGACGTTGTCGATGGACGTGCGACCTCGACGAAAACCTGTCATGGCGTCCGGATAGATGTTGAGCTATGCAAAGGGGGAAGGCAGCTGGGGAGGACCAGGTAACAGGTGATTTGTTGAAGAATGGTGGGCAGATTTTTTTTGAAAAACTGGCCATCCCGTATACGCAATGTCTCATGACCTCGAGCATCCCGGAATCTTGGAAGAACGCTAACAGAATCCTAATACATAAGAAAGGGAACGCCAAGGACTAGAAAAATTATAGACGGATTAGCTTACTGTCCGTTGCCTACAAAGTATTTACTAAGGTAATCGCAAATAGAATCAGGAACACCTTGGACTTCTGTCTACTAAACGACCAGGCAGGATTCCGTAAAGGCTACTCAACAATAGACCATATTCACACTATCAATCAGGTGATAGAAAAATGTGCGGAATACAACCAACCTTTATTTATAGCTTTCATTTATTACGAGAAAGCGTTTGATTCAGTCGAAACCTCAGCAGTCGTGGAAGCATTGCGTAATGAGGGTGTAGACGAGCCGTATGTAAAAATACTGAAAGATATCTATAGCGGCTCCACAGCCACCGTAGTCCTCCATAAAGAAAGCAACAAAATCCCAATAAAGAAAGGCGTCAGGCAGGGAGATACGATCTCTCCGATGCTGTTCACAACGTGTTTACAGGAGGTATTCAGAGACCTCTATTGGGAAGAATTGGGGATAAGAGATAATGGAGAATAGTAACTTGAGATTCGCTCATGATATTTTCTTGCTTAGTAATCGAGGGGACCAATTGCAAGGCATGCTCACTGACCTGGAGAGGCAAAGCAGAAGGGTGGATCTAAAAATTAATCTGCAGAAAACTAAAGTAATGTTTAACATTCTCGAAAAAGAACAGCAGTTTACGATAGGTAGCGAGGCACTGAAAGTGGTAAGGGAATACATCTACTTAGCGCAGCTCGTGACCGCGGATTTGCGTCATGAGACTGAAATAATCAGAAGAATAAGAATGGGCTGGGGATGCGTTTCGCAGGCATTCTCAGATCATGAACACCAGATGGCCATTATCCCTCATGAGAAAAGTGTATAACAGCTGTGTCTTACCAGTACTCACGTACGGCGCAGAAACCTGGAAGCTTAGGAAAAGGGTTCTTCGTAAATTGAGGTCGACGCAACGAGCTATGGAAAGAAGAATGATGGGTGTAACGGTAAGGGATAAGAAAAGAACAGAGTGGGTGAAGGAACAAACGCGAGTTAATGACATCTTAGTTGAAATCAAGAAAACGAAATCGGTATGGGCAGCACATGTTGTGAGGAAGAAAAGTAACCGATGTTCATTAAGGGTTACGGACTGGATTCCAAGGGAAGGGAAGCGTACCAGTAGGTGGCAGAAAGTTAGGTGGGTGGATGAGATTAAGTTTGCAGGGACGACATGGCCACAATTTCAACATGACCGGGGTAGTTGTAGAAGTATGGGAGAGGCCTTTGGCCTGCAGTAGGCTTAACCAGGCTGATGATGATAATGGTGATGATGATGATGAGGAGGAGGAGGAGGATGATGATGATGCGTATAGTTGAATGCTGGTTCTTCGCCTTGTGGTTAGGTGTCGCCATCGTCCATGGATTCAAATTCGCGTCGGCGATTGCGAGTGGGCGAGACTGAGTGAGAGTCGCTGGGGCTGTTCGCCCATGCCTTCTTCCGAAAAGTGGGGCACGAATGGTTGAGCTGTGCCTTCGTGATGTAGGTGTTCTTTACATGCGCAATAAAATTGTTGAGCTGTGGCGTGATCCCATCAATCTTGGCGTTTAATGTGGCGATCTTGTTTTGGAATGTAGCGGCTGTTTTTTCGATGCTGATTGGACATTTGTTTTACATTGTGGAGCGAATAATTTTCATAAAGGCTTCTTGAAATATCAGGCACCTTGCATCTGCTATGGCTACAACGGCTGCCTGGGTCAACGTCGTTCCCGACTGTTTGTTTATGTTTTCGAACCCCTGGCATTTTTGATGCAGCTTGTCTTCGAGTTCTTGCTTTTCGTTGCATTTTTGACGCAGTTTGTTGGTGAGCTCTTGCTGTTTCAGTTGACTGCGGAGTAGCTTGGCTATGACGTTTAGCTGGCTTTCCAATTGGCTGTGCTGATTCTGCAGCTTGCTCTGCTGTGGTGCGATCGGAGATGGTTGTTCGGTGCGTTCATTCGATTACCGGCGCGCGCGATCGGCCTACTACGCGCCGAAGTCGCCAGCCGCGGGGCGCGGCCACGTTTCTCGTGACGTCAAAATGACGACACGCTCCTGTGAATCATCCTCCCACCGAGCATTTCGTCTGCTAGGCGCCGAATTTGGAGCGATCATCGCTCGTTACGAGACCAGCTTCGCATGGCGCGTCTGGTGCATTCGATTGCATCCAAACGGTGGCTTCGGCAGTTGATTTGCACGTTCGAAGACAATCCATACTTTAATTCAAGAAAAATGGCTCTTGCGTTGGGAAGTTCAGTGTTTGCGCTGGCATTGCTCGAGAAGGAAGGAGAGTGGGTGGCATTGCGAAACGCGTTTGAAGAAATGGCAGAAAGCGAATACCGGCTTCGCCTTCGTGCCTCGAAACAAATAGTGCGTTGGTTGTACGGTGAAGACGACCCCATCATCGGTGCCAGCGAGCCACTGGAATGTTGCAACTCCCTCTTGAAAAGTGCACATTGCTCCCGTCGTTTCTTTTTCTGTCTTTGTTCTCGCTGTGCGCGACACCTCCTGAGGACGACGCAGAGTAACTGATAGTTATAAATTGTAGTATTCACATTTTAGATAAAGATTTCATTCACTGGAAGACGAGAAACATTTCGTTTTGTAGTATACTGTCTTCAAGCAGACGACAAACGAGAGAAGTAAACTTCCGGGGAGTTCACCGCTTGCCGATAGGCTGCTCTCTCCGCCCCGTTCTCGGAAATTTTGCATACTGCGACTTGGTGACGTTGCAGCAACCGTACAGAATTCGTATCGAACAAAGATCCATCGCGCCCCTGGTTCCGCTATTTGTTTTCTAGAACTCGTATCACTGCGGCTTCGGCCGATGCATCCAAGCTCCTCGTACCACCCGAGTCACTCGAGCCGCTTATCGCGTCGGCGTAGCTCGCGCGCTTGGCTAAGCGTGAGCGAGAGCGGGAACGCGAGCGCGAGACACTTCGCAGTATTGTCTTTGAGCTGCTGCGCCTGGGGGAGCTGCTCGCACCGACACTGCTCGAGCTGATGGCCGAGGTGCCCAGCTCTGGGAACTCTTCACTGCTGGAGCTCCAGCGGTTGTCGCTTTCTTGTAATCTGCTAAGGCGCTGTTGTCGTATATTGTTGGGTGGAAGCTTGGCTTCAGTCTGCTCTTGCATTCTGTACTTGCAGTTTCGTGCTCTTCTCCTCACAGCTTGCAGTTGGGTTTGCAGTCATGGTCATGTGGTTGTCCAATCTTGCCGCATTTGTAGCGAAAATCTGCGTTCGGCTTCGGACAGACGTCTTGGCTGTGTCCCGTGTTGCCGCTGGTGCGCCAGTACTGCACTGACTTGTGATGAGGTCTATAGCGGAACTCTACGCTCTGGCAGATGATGTAGTGGGCAACGTGGGCTTCTTCGAAGAGTACGACTGACGCGGTCGATTGACCCATTATTCGGGCGTGAAAAACCGTATATCTTGCCGGCGCTTGGATTCCTGACGTAACTTCTGCGGTGCTTGTTCTTGGTATGAGTCCTTTGATGATGCCTCGGGAAGACGTCATCCGGGGTTCGTATGTTGCCTTTGACGTTGTGGTAAGTGCCCCCGAGCTGTATTCTCTTGATGCTGACCAGCATCCTGTCGTCTTCCTTGTCAGCCGTGCTTGCAATGATTAAATTTTCGATTACCTGTACTTGTACGCGTATATTCTCATTGAAATCCTGCTGCGACAGCCGACTTGCTCTACCCATGGCCTGCATGACTGCAATTGTATTCCATCTGGCGAGGTCGAGACTTAGTTGCGGGTGGGAGACGATCGTTAAGCCCTCAAGTGGCAGGGGCGGCATCCTGGGTCTGCGTTATTGCTGTGAAGGTGCTGGATTGCGCGTTTGCTCATCGGTTTTTTTTTTTGCGTCTTCGAATTTGAGGTGTCCTTCTTGGCTTTCTTGTTTCTTGGGATCTAGGCGCTTTCCGCTTCGATTGTTCGGCCGCGTTCTGCATTATAGTTCCAACTACCTTCCCCGGCGTTTTCTTCCGTCCGGTCTGTTTGCATTTCATTTACATCATCTTTCTAGTTCTAAGACATTTCGCTTGCAGCCGCTGCCTTTCGGCTCATTGTATGGGCTCTTCGCCTCGACGTGGGTGAGTGCATATTCTTACGGATCCTACGGACGTGATCCTACGGCCAGCGTCCTACGGATCGTCAGACACCTGATGCAATACTACTGCAGGAGTTAGGGGTTTCCAAGAATAGTTGTTAACGATGCTTTCAATCATCTAAGGCACGGCGAAGAATACGGTAGAAAAACACAGTTAATATGAACTAATGGTATATAGTGCAAGTACCGTCATTCGCTGGAACAAATCGTACATATTTTAGGGATCTCGAAATTTCAGAAAGGAACATACATAACAGATTTGGCTTTTTTTTTAATTCACCGCGCAGGAAATTGCTCTGATAGTCACTGATATTTCTCGCTAATTTTTCAATGCATTCGGAGTCAGCGAAGAGGCCCAAGAAACACACCCATTGGTGCGTAAAGAGCTAGTAGTCAATTGCCACCGAACGGCGTTCAACCTGCCAGCGTCATCTTTGAGCACGCAGTGCAAGTTTTGTCTTCTCGGCGGGCGCGTCAGTGCCGTGCTCGTCGCTGTGACTTTATTGGGACGCCCGATCAAGCGCAGTTTCGTCTCCTGGATGATTCTTGCTCCATGAGAAAGAACATTAAAAATTTTGGAGGAATGTTAGTGGGCCTCGAGAACACAAGGAGAAAGAATAATCTTGTCATATTTGTCATTCGTGAGGGCACTGACGAGACGCCGGTATCTCTCAGAGAAAAAAATAGTTCATGATTTCTTCCGGAACAAACTGGGTTCGCAAATCAAATGAATACAAATAATTCACAGATTGAGAGCGAAGAAATCAGATAGACTGAGGCCATTATTTCTGAAATACTTTGATCACCGCAAGGAAGTGATGGCGCTAAAAAACTGGTTTAGGCTGATGGGAAGCGGAATATCAATTTCTGGGAAATTTTCAGCAGAATCCGTTTAGCGTAGAAAAAATCTTTGTGACGCAAGACAAGCGGGCAAAAGGGTGATGGTGGTTTGCGATAAAGTTAAAATAGATGATCAAGCCTTTGGATAGAAAACACTCAAGCGAAGCTTGTCTCTATCCATGCATCCAGAAGAGCACATGTGCCGACAGAATCACGTTGAAGAAGCAATGAAAGAACGTTTTGCTGTGTGAATATAAATGCGCACAACATAATCAATAAAACGGCGGACCTCGACACTATAGTGATTTCCATAACGCAATATAATAGTTATTACCGCAACGTGGTTCAATAACCATAGTAGTGACTGTGAAGTTTTTCCTGCCGGCTACGGAACCCACAGGAAAGACTGGGGTTCTCGTGGGCAGCCATGTAGCGATTATGCTTTGTAAATTTTTGTGTCTGGGTTACCAGACACTGCGGACATAGAATGCGCCAAAGCAAAGTTGCCTTTGGAGATTTCCCCCTACTAATTGGAGTACCTTATTGTCCAGTAAATCAAGCAATATTTCTTGCGAAACTCAATGAATTCTTGTGTGCGTAGAGGAACCATTCCGGTAATATATAGTTATATAAGTCTGACATTTGAATGCTCCAAACGTGAGCTGAGCAGTTGAGCTCTCTGACACACTTTAAAGTTCTGCAGAACCATTTGTTGACCGTGTGCTCCTTCGCGGTTTAATTCTACTCATAAAGCTACCTACGCGCATCGACAGGGACAATGAGTCAATTCTAGATTTGTTTCTAGTCAACAATGCGATGCTCATGCAGAATTCAACAGTGCGTATTTTCGAGGAAATATCTGATGCAAAATAATTTTTCTCATTCTGCCGGTGACCTTCATTCGGGAGCAGGAGAGAAAGGCGAGACTGGTTCCTGTGCTAATACAAGCCAGTGAAGTTGACACATTAAATGGAATAGATTATTCTTTTACTCGTTCAGCGTCGCAGTACTAAATACGCATTGTATCTGTCGACAACCTGTGGTGCTCTTTCAAGGATACAATCAGGCCGTGTATCAACAATTTTGTCCCTTGGAATGAGAAATGACAGCGTGATACAAATCTTTGGATGATGAAAGATATTGTTTGCCAAGGAAGGAAATTCAGAAAGCAAGGAAGAAACACAGGTGACGCGCTTCTGCCCTTAACGCTAATAAGTTATTGGACCTCGACAATCGCAAGGCTATTATTAAAGTGTGTCATTGAAAGGCTTTCTCTTGACAACCGAAGAAAAACTCTGGCATCGTCTTTCGTGTAAGAAAAATCAATCTGTTACATGTCTTTAAATTGAAGTTACTACTAGAAGGCATAAGAATGAAATAGCTGAAGTATCAAATAGTTTTTGTTCCATGTTTATTGATGACGGCAGTATCATTCCGCCATTATCAACGTTTCATGAAATACCACCTATTAATGACATTGCTATCATTGAGGGAACTATACTATCTATATTGCTTAATTTTCACGCTAAATGGACATATCGGATAGATGGAATACGTAATGATTTCTTGCCCTTTATGATGAATATTGCACAAAATTTTTATGCCTTGTGCGTCCGCTGCGAAACTCCATCGCCCAAAGCATTAACCCACACCTCCGTCAAGTAAATGGTATTGGAAAGCACAGTAGAGAGACTAATTAAATATGTTATTACGAGGGGGTAGCAAGCACTGGCCGACATAGAAGCCAGCCAGCATCAATCAAGGCGAGTTGTCTTCAGATCAGCACAGACTGCTTCTGGGTGCGTTCCACTAAATCAAAGTTTCAACATTAGCTTCTTGCAGCAGCGCGTAGCAATTTATATATATATATATATATATATATATATATATATATATATATATATATATATATATATATATATATATATATATATATATATACATATTTATATATATATATATATATATATATGTATAAATTGCTACGCGCTGCTGCAAGAAGCTGATGTTGAACCTTTGATTGAACCTTTGATAGGAGCTGACGTGATATATATATATATATATATATGTATATATCACGTCAGCTCCTATTCTGAAGGAAACGACGATGGTTCAAAGAAACTTCAACTTTATTTTTGTCTATAGTTTATACGGTGGCACTGCTTTCGGCAGAAAGATAACATGTTTAACGGAACTGTCTGGTGATCTTCATCATATATGTCTTCAGAAAAATAGAATGATATCTAACGAATACTATTTGATTGTTTTCTTTAGTGGCCACGAAGAGCGAATCATGTGAGTAAATATTCTTCCTCAAAAGACTACTTTGAACGTGTCCATTATGTCAGTTTATTTGGCTTTTATGCGAATGTCTTCGTACCGGGTACTATATATGCAGCAAAAACTGTCTTCAAAGAATTCAAGAAAAACCCCTGTACATGTGAAAATACATGAAAAAATGCGGGGAAAGACAGGACAAAGTGCAGATTACTAACCCTTCATTGCGAGAACCGACAATAGGTCAACTCATAAGCAACTTACTACTAGATGCGCCACCCGAAAGCACACAGAACCTAAGCGAAAATTGCGCCACGATTCAAACAAAAGATGCACACATTTTTTTTCATTTGCCAGTTCAAAAATTAGATACTTTGGAGGAAAACTCATGACACGGCCACGAGAAAAGGACTGTGAAAACAGAGAACAAAGTCTAACAAAAGCATGCGGCATAAGCAAAAAAGAACGTGACGATGAAGAGGAGAAAAAGCGACCCAAAAAAAAAAAAGAATATTGATGCAACCAATCAGCACAAACAACCACATGCATAATCAAGAAGGCAGGCAATTACTCACACTAAAAGTAAAATAGAAGGTGTGCTGACGCACTTGTCAGTAGGTCACCAGATAAAGAAAGCTTAAATAACTTGCTATTCTATCATTTGACGTACTCTTCATGAATACTTTGTTTAGCGCAAAACGACAGAGACAAGAAAGACGACAGGACAAGGCGCTACTCTCAACTGACATCATTTTATTGCGTCACTCCTTTATAGACCGCTCAAACCAGAGGAAAAACAAATAAAAAACCTGATTGTGAAAAGAACCACGTGAAGTTTGTAGATTGCAGAGTCGGTGTGGTTTATAAGATTCCCTTGTCATGTGGCAAAGTGTATGTAGGGCAGTCAGGCCGCTGTGTTAACGAGCGCCTTAGAGAACATGAGCGATCCATACCAACAGGCACAGGTTCCCATTTGGCTCAGCATTGTAAAACATGCAAGTGCAAACCCATGTTTCGTGATACCACGATTTTGAAAAAGAGCCGTGACACCACCGCCCGAGAGTTATCGGAAGCTTTTTTCATTCAGTCATTGGGGTCACAGTGCATTAGTGTGCCTTCCTTAACCTTGTACAGCGCTGAATTTGGTTTTTTGGATTCTGTCGCATGAGTGCGCTCTTGGTATCGGATGTTGGTGGCTCCACCGCATGGTGCTCACTGCGCATGTTCCTCTGGTTTGAGCGGTCTATAAAGGAGTGACGCAATAAAATGATGTCAGTTGAGAGTAGCGCCTTGTCCTGTCGTCTTTCTTGTCTCTGTCGTTTTGCGCTAAACAAAGTATTCATGGATTCGCACCAACTAGTCCGCCAACGCATTGTGCTGACGTACTCTTGTTTGATCAAACTGCGGTGAACAGCCGCAGCCATATGACTGCAGTCCACCGCAGTTTGATCGAACAGGGGTCACCGCAAGAGCACGTGATGCCACACGATATCAAATTATTGAAGCTTTTTTATCTGGCGAAATATTGACAAGTGCCCCCACTCCCCAATTTCAAGTATTCCTATGGTTTTATTTTTCCTGAGAGTTTCAGTCCTTGCACATTTGTGGTAGACTCCCACAGGCAGCGGACACAAAATTTATGGGATCTGTGTCTGCACGCACGAGATCCACCTGTACCCTGAAGTTCCCTTGCATTCGGTGCAGTAAGAAGTTTTCGAGAGTTGCTGATGCGGAAGTTAAAGATGTAACCTCTTTTATTAACTCGGACGTGTGCTTTCGTATGGCAAGTGGTGTCTCTGGAATATTGGTTTAAATCTCCAGGTTATGCTTCTCGATGAAATGAGTACTCAAATTTACGAACTGTACTTTGTTATTTAGAGATAATTTATGGGTGAACATTGGCCAATTTTATCATTCTGAAGGCTACTGAAAAATTTGTCATGCCATTCTGCACACGGTGATCTGCTATTATACCCTGCACGCCCAAGTAGTCATCAACGTACATTAAGTGGTCAACACATTATAATCCCATTAGCCTTGCCTCAAATGCTTGCCGAAGGCTGTCAAAAGATATCGCTTAGTACTGGCGCAACAGAACCGATGCTAATTCTAGCAGTCTTGGTTTGAGTTGTACTGGTGGTTGAAGACCGCTGAGTCGAGATAAATCTACAGATTTCTCAAGAACCTGGTAGTGAAAGTTCAAATGTTTTTTTTTTAATTTTGAGCTCCCATTTTTGTCAGTCGCCTTCCTGGTGGGCTCAAAAAGAGCATGAAGCGGAATTGAATAGGATAGGTGTCCTAAATCAATTGAAAATGTTTTTGACGCAGACAGAATTCCTTCTTGTAGCGAAGAAATAATTTTTGATAAGTTTTGCACCAAGAAAGGGTCCGTACCAACAGTGCAACTGAGTGGCGCCCTTCGAATGTTTTAACACCAGCCTTTGTGAGCTGCCCTTCTAGGACACGTTAAAGAGCAGCTGGTATCCACTTTCGTGTGTATTACAAGAGAAAAAGTATCGGTGCGACGCACACTCTGCTCTTGCAATAGTCCAACTTTATTTCCTTGATTATATTTAGTGTCGTATACTTGCACTTCATTCGGCAAACATATAACGTGTGGAAATTGTTTAACACGGCTTCTAGAGATTTGTCCGGAAGAAAGACAAAGTCCCATTCCTTATCATAGGTCAGCGCTGTCAGGTTCCGCTTCTTATGCGCATTATCGAGAAAAGTGAAAGAAGGCCTGGTAGCCAGCTTCACACTCCGAGTTCGCATCAAGCATTTCAATCTATATCCAGTGACCTTTTGATGGAACTGTTTCTGCGCACATATTCCGGGAAGTCACACCTAAAATAAAATTCGGCAGCAGCCGTCTCACCATGAATCTTGACGGTAATGTGCTTCGTACAGAATCAATATAGCGACACGATGTATTGCCGCCGTGGAAACAGGTTACGTTGAGGGGCGTACTACAGCGGGACTTCTTTTTCGTTCTACCCTAAGAGCTCTTGACGGCTTCTAGCAATGTCACCACGAAGTCACCGATATGCATTGCGCGTAGAGCGTCGGAATGTTAGGGCTGCATGTGGCCACGGGGCCCCTCTCACACTAGGCACGCTGCGCCATCTAGTGGCGCTTTCGAGAAGTCCGCACGTGACCTCCGAAACGCGAAACGAAATATACCGTTGACTGCGAAGCTTACAATTTTCCCTCGCTTGGAGCATGCAAAGTGGCACATGTTCTATGACACAAGTTGGCGAGTTCATCGAAAAGCGGCACATGCCCAGTCCATTTGTTGCTATCTGCAGCCTGTTGTTGGCACAGAGGAACCCTTGTGACTTGGCTTCGATTCCGCTCATCATGGGATAAATTCAGGAATCGTTTTCGTCATTTTAGAGTGAAACATTCCGATTGACACATGCCTACTTACCATAATTGGCCTCAAATACGTTCTTTCAACAGCGGCACGCACCTAGTGGCAGAGACACTGTGATGTATGTTCGAACAGTACCAGTGGGGCGCGTGTAATTTAGCGCGCGACTAGGAGGAGGGACGTAGCTGCGGCTATTGACCGCATTTAGATCGTATTGGAGTCATGGCAGAGCACATGATACGACAGAACAGGCAGGTATTGAAGCATTCATTACAGGACGAAGCATTCACGAGTCCGTAAGCACTCGTCAATATTTCGCCTAGAAACGAGTGCGTAAGCAATCGATCAATTTACCTTAAAGGGCCACTAAAGTGAAAAATGATTTCTTCTGCATCAGTAAATTACCGTTCTACAACACCAAAAACACCACTCTTACAACGATAAGACGTTTGGTAAGCCAGAACAAGCGCTTGAACGAAATACGGGTGGCGACGCCTACTTAAGTTCGCGCACCTGGGGGTTGTGACGTCATGGATTTTGATGGCACCTTCTAGGGCCTACTAATTATATATAGCGGTACAGATCGACTACATTGTGTTCTAAAGGAACCAAAGACTAAACATGGCAAGTTTCGGGAGCCTTTATTCAGCCAACGCGGCCCAAATTCGAAGACATACTTTGGAATCCCTGACGTCACGCTGACGTACCGGCGCTCAAATTCAAATGCTGATACTTGTACCTTCATTTTCTCATCTAATAATCCAACTATTTTATTTAAATGACTGCCTGCAGGATTCTCCAATAGTGCTTTATTAGTGTAAACTGATTTATTGTTTCCCTTTAGTGTCCCTTTAAGAGGAAGCTTTAGCTCGGGTGCTCCTATCTAAACACATGTAAAAGGAGAATTCGTTTTTCTCGGCAACCGCTGCACCAAATTTGGCGATCTTTGTTGCATTTAACAGAAAAACATAAAATCTAGTGACTGTTGGTTTCGAATTTTCCCTTTAGGAGGTAAATATTTTATAAAAAATTGGCGAAAATCAAAAATTTTCAAAAAACGATACTATCAAGTTTACAACTCTTTAACTCAATAACAAAAAACGCTAATACAATTCTGTGAATTGCATATAATAGTGCATCTAAAGCGGATAAAATTGATAGATCACACATCAATACAAAAAAATTTGTGATATGTAAATACAGATTTTGCAGAACCCTTGTAACCGACGTAAGAAATTCACGTAAGATGTAAAATGACATATGAAATTTGTCCGCTTTGAATGATCTAATGGATGCCGTTTACAGAACCGCGATATCTACTCTTGATGGAGAGCTATGAATTTGTACACTTCGTGTTTCTATTTCTTCAAACGGTCGACTATTTAAAAATCTTTCTAACAAAACTCAAGCCTTAAATCAAAATTCCGCTTCCAAGTCACTCCAATTTAACTTTCTCTCTCAAATGCAACACATTTATTTAAAATCGGTCCTAGGGTTTTCTCAGAAAAACATTTTTGCGTTTTACATGTATTTAAATAGGCCGCGCTGGAGTTAGACCCCAGCTAAAGCTTCATCTTAAGGCAGGATTGCTGCCTTTCTCAATGGATATATTTGCGTACTTTACACATTTCATATTCCGTCTCTACATATTGAATTTATGGACCCCTGCTTTTACTTTTGCATTATTTTCGTTTCATTTTGGTGGCATTTTGTTATATCAACTCCACCTTTTTTTATATTTTGGCTATCGATGTTTCGTGAAAGTATTTCCGTGTAGCTGCTTTTACTGTTGTTTGCGTGATGACCGGGTCAAGCTTTTCCTTGCCCTGTGCATTTTTCCATTTCGAAATGCAAAACAATATCTGGCCTCCTTGTGTTAAACCTGTAGCATAATTAATGTATAAGTTTTGTTTGCTTCCGTTTGGAACGTGTTTAATTTGTCCTATTACGGCTTTCTCTCAATCCATGCTATAAATATTTCATACACTGTCCCGACTCCACATGCACCCTTATCCGTGCATATTGCGCTGTATTTTACTCCTTTTGTTTTTATAGAACACACTCTTTAAACGATCACATGAAACTGGCGCTCATATAAATCGTTGTTTATAGTCGATGAGCTTAAGCAAAAAAGAAATAGAATAAATGCACGCCTGGAATGTTCGCCTATAAAAAATAACGTTTTGTAGCCTTCTCGAAATAGAAATTTTACAATGAGCAAAAGTGAATTTCTGACTTTATTTAATTACATTATGTCTACGAAACAACAGACCGGATTGCTATTTCGTTTCTGTACATACATTAAACAACATATCCGCTTATACGGTGAGATGTATTTTTTGTATTTTAAGAATATTGAAAGCGTTCCAGAAAGTAAGCTTCATTATATTGTTCGTAAGAAGTAACTGTGGAATCATTCCTTTCTTTTTCGAAGAGCAATATAAGTTGTTTTAATCAGAACATATGTTTTCACTTTATTGACAGTGCATTTGAGAGCGTCGCAATTGCTCTGCTCGAGCGCCTTAGTCGGAAAAACGGGATTAGTGGGTTAGATGACTACGTGGAATTGCAGTCACCGAGCCCGTGGAGCGGTGTCGGTGGCGGCTGCCCTTTCATATTTGACGAATTGTTTGTTCTCGACGATTAACTTGTCGTCGTTCGAACTGCTGTCAGACGCAGCCACTGTTCCCCTTGCGGCACCGTCATCCCGTGCGTATTGTATACGATCGGCAGGTAAAGCCATGCTGACGCTTCTGCGGAGCACGGCAGTGCACACTCCGGTGACGCCCCGGTAGAAATGCCGGCGATACGCGCAGCAGCACTCTCGCGAACAAACGGAGCATCGCCTGCATGGCAAAGATAAGTGGGTTAGATGGCTGCGTTGAATTGCAGTCACCGAGCCCACGCAGCGGTGACGGCTGCGGCTGCCCTTTCACATTGGATGAGGTAGCTGGTGTCGACGATTAATCTGCCGTCCTTCAAACTGTTATCAGAGGCAGCCACTTTTCCCTTGCGTCACCGTAATCCCGGCGTATTGTTGACGAGCCGAAGATAAAGGCGTGGTAACGCTGCTGCGGAGCACAGTAGTGCGCACTCCGGTGACGCCCCGGCAGAAATGCACGCCACCACCGGCAGTAGCACGCTGCCGAACAAACGGAGCATCGCCTGCATCGCAATGATTAGTGGATTAGATGGCTGCGTTGAGGAGCATTCTCCGAACTCACGGAGTGGTGTCGGCGGCGGGTGCCCTTTTATATTGGAAGAGGTGGTTGATTTGATCCTCGAGGCCCGGAATCGGAGAAAGCTGGGAAGGAATTTCAGTTGCGGAGGCTAGACCAGGCGAGTGGGTAGAGAGTCTCCCTATGGAGTGCAGCCCGCCGGCTGAAATCATGGGTTCGTGGCACCTAAATATTTCTATCTCGGCTATTAATAAACCGAGTTGAAAAATTCTTGTGGCAGAACGCTCCCTAGAGGACACGTAACTACTTCCAGCATGCAAACAAAAATTTCATGCCGAGCGTGGTGAGGGGCCCTTTAAACACCATATCACGAGGCCCTGACCATGAGGCCAAAGAAAACCAGGTGACCCAAGTTAGCAGGAAGAGCGGTTAGAGACACAGACAGATAGACAGACAGACAGACCCCGGAGTGAGCGGTAAGTGTGCTATATATGCTAATACTATGCAAATATTATCGGTATATTTTAATTTCAACAAGTTCTATGTTCATCATGGCATTTGCTTTTAAACATAGCTGACATTTATGTGGCGACTGTCTCAAACGTTGGAGTGATTGTGTGTGTCATTCGTATGGGTCTCACCTGAATTCTAAGTATTGTTGTATTAAATTAGTGCATCCAAATGTATTGTAGCGTGCACCTAATGTAACAGCGTTCTTTTCATTCATATCTGAATGTTCTCACATTCTAACTGGCCTTGCAAAATCTGCAAGGCCCCGTCGCACAAGCTCCGTTTGGCTTAGAGAGGTCTAATAATTAGTATACGTCTATATTATGGCAATAAACATGTTTAATTATTACAGCAATACTTACTCCATAAATTTTGATGAGAAATGTTTTAAATAACTTGACATTCGTATCTTTGTGGGCACATCAAACACACCTTTATTATTACTCATACTATAATATTCGAGTACTTTACCAGCGCAGTTGTTCCCATCAAAAATACGCTTGCACAAAAACGTTTTTAATAAAGGGAAAATAAGACATCCACCTGTTGGAAGGACGTCCTACGAAAGAAACCAATACGGGTTCCTCGAAACAAAAGGCTCGCAGTTGAAGAAAGTTCGTCCTGGTTATTTTTTCCAACTGCGAGCCTTTCGAGGAACTCATACGGGTTTCGAGTGGGTGTATCATTTTCCGTTTACTAATTAGTTGTCTGCACCTTAGGGGTTTCCGCATAACTACTGCGACAAAAGCGTTTTGTGCCGTAAAATAACACTACAATTAGTTTGCTAGCTGTGTTGCAAATGAAACCTTTTGGGAGAAAGTAGCAGCTTTATTGCGCTGTGTTAATTTTCCTTTCCATTTGAGAGTTTTCCACGATAATACCACCGTGAAACTGATGCTACTTCCTTATATTTTGCTTAGGGGAAGGCTGTAGAAACATCTCCGGTAAGTAAATATTCAGAAGCTTGTATTGTTTTCGTATGTTTAACTGTTAACATATTATTGTTGTTATATAGAGCTGTCGTTGTCGCATTTAGCTGTAAAAATGAATTAAAAATGGGCAACCACGTTAACAGTAGCTTAGCTCAAAGAGCGCGAACTGAAAAAAATAAAGAAGCACACTGCATATTGAATCTAAAAAGTATATACATAAATAAGTTCCTTATTGCACTCACCACTAATTTAGTCAAAATGTAGATTTACGAAAATATATTTCTGCCTGTGTGTGTGCGGTTAAGCGACTGACAGCCCATTAGGAAGTTACTGTTTGAATATTTGCATATGAACTGTAGTTTTTTTGCCCATACGGTGAACTGATCGATGGCGTACGTAGACGCCTGGACGTTTCCTACCAAATGATAAAAATTGGAAATAGCTATAGGATGAAGGCCGCAGGTTACACGCGGAAGTACACATGAAGGAAAACAAAAACATTCGTTTGACAGAAGTTTTCCAATGTTATTGCACAGACCATGACACACCTGCCAGGGTAGCGTAGTGGCTATGGCGTTGAGTAAATAGGTCCGAGAACGCGTTCTCGAATCCCTACCCCGGTGGCCGCATTTCGATGTAGGTTAAATGCTTAAACATCGGTGTACTGGGCATTGGGTACACATTAAAGTACCCCTGGTGATCAAAATGAGTCCGCAGTCCCACATATGGCGCGTCTTATTATTAAAATGTGGTTCAGGCACGTAAAATTCTAAAATATAATTTTAGTTTTAAAAGACAACGGAATTTAACAAAAACACATAAAGTAAATCAGAACTAAAATATTGATCCACGACTGTGGACGTGAAATATGTTAAAATAATAAAATGTTGAACCAGGTAGAACAAAAAATTCCATATTCAATTTTATTGTAGCCGATTTATGTTAAATTTGAGCCGTCGATCTGTGCCTTCCAGACAGGATGCAAGACCATCCAGATCTCAGACAGAGAAACCATGCGCCACCAAAAGAAAGCGTCAGTTTTCAGAGCTGTGAGAGAAAACAAAGTCGGGGTTAGAAGGAAACTACCGGTGATGCCCGAATGATGGCTGCCACAGCACATTTAATTCTAGCATCATTGCAAGCAAGGGCGCTAGCCAGACTAATATGATCGGCTACAAAAGGAGCCCCTACTGTTTGCCGTCACTTGCAAGACAGACGTACGACAGCACCGCAAGTTTCCAGCACTCAAATAAAATATTTTGACTGTTTGTCGCTTAACTGAGAACTACTTAAGGTGCCGCTTACAAAGGCATGCGTTGCCGCTCTGCCATTAGGAGTATGAGTGCACAAAACACAACACTTCAATTACAAAAGTGCGTACACGGACGAGTACAAGCAAAAAACGTACTGACGGAACATCTATGGTGCTTAAGTGACGGTATTCTCGATGTATACACGAAAAGTGTCTCGAGCGGCCAGTAGCACGGCAATTTTCCGTGAATACGCGGCTCCTGTGACGTTCGATGTAGCACATCCTGAGCAACAGAAAGCTTTAACGGGAATTTCTTATGTACTTCCACAGTTTCCTCACTGACACTTTTTATCTAGTTGTTATAATTCAGATGTTGATTATTTAACCTAAATATGTAATTAGGTGGGATGTAAAAAATATTCTGATTATCTCTAAGCGACGGCAAACAACACTGCCTTGATTCAGTCTTGCTACGTGGTGTTTGCACATTTTTAAATCTCTCTTCATGATAGCTGGGATACCCTTTGTAAATATATATATTCAAGGGACTAACGAGCGACTGAGGTTGTTGGTTTTTTCGTGTCGCGACTCAAACATTCAGTTGGAAAGTACCATAAGAGTAACGCAGAGTAAGGTAATGTCACTTCATTCATCTTTTTAGGTGGAGAGCAGCCTTACGTCTGTCTTAGTAAGTATGGATTCCTTGTGAAAGGTGCTGCTGTATATCTTAATCTTCTCATTTACCATGATATTTGTAGTCGGCGCAATAAGTGCACAGTTATGTCATCGTTAACCAGTTCCAGCCATACATGACCAGCAAGTCTGTCATCACTATCATCATTTTAACGAGCCGAGAAGCTTGAGCTGGAAGAAATATTAATTTACACTATAGCTACAAATATTACGTAGCTGCATCTTAGAAACAGAAAAGAAATCTGATGCAAGTTATCTGAATATGGCTGTAGACGTCAATGCGATTAAAATTAAAGCTATTAACATTACTGTCTATTGCCATGCATTTTAATATTACGGAGGACTGCCAAAATACGCATCTTTTTGATAAACCCTCAATTGGAAGTAAGCACTAGGGTTCGTTCATTCTTCCAATCCTCATGCAGCTCTCATGCTGTTATTATAATGTATTGCCAATCAGCATGGTCGAACATACTGCGTCATGTACAACGCATCTAAAGCCTGCGGGATTCCCTTTACTGCTTTTGTCTTGACACGGCGTGTTATCTAGAGGCACTGCGGCGAAGTTACCGCGTGGTGAGTGTCTGAATCATTTAGACTAAGGTGTCTGAATCTATATTCAGCACCGGATAAATTTCAAGGAACATCTTTTGAGATATAAAGAGTGGCACAAACCAAGTTAGAAAAGATGCCCTCAAAGCCCTTTCTTCAAACCAGAGGACGGTCTAAGCAGCGGATGAGGACCTCCGCGGAAGACCAAAGGAGAAAAACACCCCTAAAAAATCCGTCCCAGCCGCAGGAGAACAAAATTACTAGAGCTCAATAAAGTTTTCACTCACTCGCTCATGAATGGCACGTAGTGTCCCAGGTTGGCGTGAAAGGTAAATGTTTATATATTGGCATAGACAAATAAAAGGGCGTAAAGCATCCTGAGCCATAATTATGGCACGTATAGCCGCCTCAAAAAGGTTCATTTTCAATCGAGATGTGCAAAATACATTCATAATAAGCATATTTAGCCAAAAGAAAAAATAATATGTGCTCATTTTGTTTAGTAATAGAAACGAAACACTACATGGAATGGTGGAAGTGGGCTTCACTTCATGGCACCCATGGCCTTGCTTGGAATTTGTATAGAATGCTTTTGTCCTGTGGGAATCATTAGTATTTATTGCACGTCCTTTACTGCACGTGAGATACCACTGCCACCGGATATACTGCGTGAGTCTGTCTCGTGTGACCTTGATTACAAAAAAAAAAGATGCAAGCCACGTACCAAGCTTCTTTCACCGCGACATTGATTCCTCATCTAAAACAAGAAATGACGCTCGCTGCATGTGATTCAGTGTTGGTCGAGTACAGATTAGCCGAAACTTCGTGCTCATTACCGAAGCTCTGACATGAGTTCATGGAACCACTTTAGTATTGTATGTTATTAAGCTCTTGGTGTAACCAAATTTTGACCGTACAGTAAAAACTAAAATAAGCAATTTGCACCCCCCCCCCATTTTATATGACAGTTTAAATATATTTCTCGTAACTTTTCTCTCTCTCACGCGTCCACAGTTCAGTCAAATTTAACTTACATATACCATATCAACAATGTCAAGTGTTTCCTGCATTTGTACACTGATATACTGTACTTCCACCCTGCTGAAATCTCTTTTGGGGATACCAGTATTCGTATATAAATTAATAAAGTGTGTTTTGAGACTCGTCTTATAGCTCTTTGCTTGTTAACATTTAGTTTTTTTCTAAACCTCAATAAACATAATTTTATTTCAGGTCGCCCACATTACGAGATACTTGTGGATGATGCGCACAAGAACAACGTGTCTCAAACGTGCATAGACGAATACAACAATAGAAGAGACAAGATACGCCAAGACCACGTAGAATACACAGAAGACTGCCAAGAAAATAGAACCGCTTAGGAGCCACTGCTGTATTAGAGAAAATATTAGGCTTTTCTTTTGGCAGAAACATTTTAAATGTGTGACCGAATGCACCAGCAATTCTATCCTGAGAAAATAAATCATGTAACTGGCATCACAAGATCGGTATGAAAAACTCAATATGATAAAGAGTAGATATGCATGAGCAGGGAGTCTTCAATTTTCCTGTGGTCACAATGCTGTCAACGAACCGTTTTTTTTTATTGACGTACAAACGCAAAACTAAGCCCTATATGGAGTTCGAGAGTACATCTTCTAAAGCAAAAATATTATTTTCCTGGAAGCTATAAAAATATTTGTCCAGAGAACGACAAACATTACACAGTGGCCAATAGGTTGTCCCATAATATTTTCTTGTGCAGTGCAGGGGAGAAAACAACCGAAAAAGTCAACGTATCACATTATTTTGCGTTCGCGAACTATGTGATGAGTGGCCATATTTAGTTCTTTCGCATTTCGCATATGAGTTATAAAGAACGCAATATTTCAGAAAAGTAAATAAGAAAGAGTCTTATGACAGTGTCATATATGGTGACTCAAACTGCACAAGCTCTCTGAAAGCATTTATAGCTGTTGTATGAACAAATAAATACCCGTGCCGTAGATGCGTTCAACACTCATTAAGCGTAGTTGTCCACAAGCAAGACACACCAGTTGATGCACGGTGATCTGCTATTATACCCTGCACGCCCAAGTAGTCATCAACGTACATTAAGTGGTCAGCACATTATAATCCCATTAGCCTTGCCTCAAATGCTTGCCGAAGGCTGTCAAAAGATATCGCTTAGTACTGGCGCAACAGAACCGATGCTAATTCTAGCAGTCTTGGTTTGAGTTGTACTGGTGGTTGAAGACCGCTGAGTCGAGTTAATATCTACAGATTTCTCAAGAACCTGGTAGTGAAAGTTCAAATATTTTTTTTTTTAATTTTGAGCTCCCAATTTTGTCAGTCGCCTTCCTGGTGGACTCAAAAAGAGCATGAAGCGGAACTGAATAGGATAGGTCTCCTAAATCAACTGAAAATGTTTTTGACGCAGACAGAATTCCTTCTTGTAGCGAAGAAATAATTTTTGATAAGTTTTGCACCAAGGAAGGGTCCGTACCAACAGTGCAACTGAGCGGCGCCCTTCGAATGTTTTAACACCAGCCTTTGTGAGCTGCCCTTCTAGGACACGTTAAAGAGCAGCTGGTATCCACTTTCGTGGGTCTTACAAGAGAAAAAGTATCGGTGCGACGCACACTCTGCTCTTGCAATAGTCCAACTTTATTTCCTTGATTATATTTAGTGTTGTATACTTGCACTTCATTCGGCAAACATATAACGTGTTGAAATTGTTTAACACGGCTTCTAGAGATTTATCCGGAAGAAAGACAAAGTCCCAATCCTTATCATAGGTCAGCGCTGTCAGGTACCGCTTCTTATGCGCATTAGCGAGAAAAGTGAAAGAAGGCCTGGTAGCCAGCTTCACACTCGGAGTTCGCATCAAGCATTTCAATCTATTTCCAGTGACCTTCTGATGGAACTGTTTCTGCGCACATATTCCGGGAAGTCACACCTAAAATAAAATTCGGCAGCAGCCGTCTCACCATGAATCTTGACGGTAATGTGCTCAGTACAGAATCCATATAGCGACACGATGTATTGCCGCCGTGGAAACAGGTTACGTTGAGGGGCGTACTGCAGCGGGACTTCGTTTTCGTTCTAACCTAAGAGCCCTTGACGGCTTCTAGCAATGTCACCACGAAGTCACCGATATGCATTGCGCGTAGAGCGTCGGAATGTTAGGTCTGCATGTGGTCACCGGGCCCCTCTCACACTAGGCACGTTGCGCCATCTAGTGGCGCTTTCGAGAAGTCCGCACGTGACCTCCGAAACGCGAAACAAAATGTACCGTTGACTGCGAAGCTTACAATTTTCCCTCGCTTGGAGCATGCAAAGTGACACATGTTCTATGACACAAGTTGGCGAGTTCATCGAAAAGCGGCACATGCCCAGTCCATTTGTTGCTATCTGCAGCCTGTTGTAGGCACAGAAGAACCCTTGTGACTTGGCTTCGATTCTGCTCATCATGGGATAAATTCAGGAATCGTTTTCGTCATTTTAGAGCGAAACATTCCGATTGACACATGCCTACTTACCATAATTGGCCTCAAATATGTTCTTTCAACAGCGACACGCACCTAGGGGCAGAGACACTGTGATGTATGTTCGAACAGTACCAGTGGGGCGCGTGTAATTTAGCGCGTGACTAGGAGGAGGGACGTAGCTGCGGCTATTGACCGCATTTCGATCGTATTGGAGTCATGGCAAGAGCACATGATACGACAGAACAGGCAGTTATTGAAGCATTCATTACAGGGCGAAGCAATCATGAGTCCGTAAGCACTCGTCAATATTTCGCCTAGAAACGAGTGCGTAAGCAATCGATCAATTTACCTTAAAGGGCCACTAAAGTGAAAAATGATTTCTTCTGCATCAATAAATTACCGTTCTACAACACCAAAAACACCACTCTTACAACGATAAGACGCTCGGTAAGCCAGAACAAGCGCTTGAACGAAATACGGGTGGCGACGCCTACTTAAGTTCGCGCACCTGGGGGTTGTGACGTCATGGATTTTGATGGCACCTTCTAGGGCCTACTAATTATATATAGCGGTACAGATTGACTACATTGTGTTCTAAAGGAACCAAAGACTAAACATGGCAAGTTTCGGGAGTCTTTATTCAGCCAACGCGGCTCAAATTCGAAGACATACTTTGGAATCCCTGACGTCACGCTGACGTACCGGCGCTCAAATTCAAATGCTGATACTTGGACCTTCATTTTCTCATCTAATATTCCAACTATTTTTTTTTAAATGACTGCCTGCAGGGTTCTCAAATAGCGCTTTATTAGTCTAAACTCATTTATTGTTTCGCTTTAGTGTCCCTTTAAGAGGAAGCTTTAGCTCGGGTGCACCTATCTAAACACATGTAAAAGGAGAATTCGTTTTTCTCGGCAACCGCTGCACCAAATTTGGCGAGCTTTGTTGCATTTACCAGAAAAACATAAAATCTAGTGACTGTTGGTTTCGAATTTTCCTTTTAGGAGGTAAATATTTTATAAAAAATTGGCGAAAATCAAAAATTTTCAAAAAACGATACTATCAAGTTTACAACTCTTTAACTCAATAACAAAAAACGCTAATACAATTCTGTGAATGGCATATAATAGTACATCTAAAGCGGATAAAATTGATATATCACACATCAATATAAAAAAATTTGTGATATGTAAATACAGATTTTGCAGAACCCTTGTAACCGACGTAAGAAATTCCCGTAAGATGTAAAATGACATATGAAATTTGCCCGCTTTGAATGATCTAATGGATGCCGTTTACAGAACCGCGATATCTACTCTTGATGGAGAGCTATGAATTTGTACACTTCGTGTTCTATTTCTTCAAACGGTCGACTATTTAAAAATCTTTCTAACAAAATTCAAGCCTTAAATCAAAATTCCGCTTCCAACAGTCACTCCAATTTAACTTTCTCTCTCAAATGCAACACATTTATTTAAAATCGGTCCTGGCATTTTCTCAGAAAAACGTTTTTGCGTTTTACATGTATTTGAATAGGCCGCGTTAAGCCTTAACGCCTTAATCCTGCCTTAAGATGAAGCTAAAGCTTCACCTTAAGGCAGGATAGCTGCCTTTCTCAATGGATATATTTGCGTACTTTACACAGTTCATATGCCGTCTCTACATATTGAATTTATGGACCCCTGCTTTTACTTTTGCATTATTTTCGTTTCATTTTGGTGGCATTTTGTTATATCAACTCCACCTTTTTCTTATATTTTTGCTATCGGTGTTTTGTGAAAGTACTTCCGTGTAGCTGCTTTTACTGTTGTTTGCGTGATGACCGGGTCAAGAAGCTTTTCCTTGCCCTATGCATTTTTCCCTTTCAAAATGCAAAACAATATCTGGCCTCCTTGTGTTAAAACTGTAGCATAATTAATGTATAAGTTTTGTTTGCTTCCGTTTGGAACGTGTTTAATTTGTCCTACTACGGCTTTCTCTCAATCCATGCTATAAATATTTCGTGCACTCTGCGCTGTCCTGACTCCACATGCACCCTTATCCATGCATATTGCGCTGTATTTTACTCCTTCTGTTTTTGAAGAACACACTCTTTAAACGATCGCATGAGACTGGCGCTCATATAAATCGTTGTTTATAGTCGATGAGCTTAAGCAAAAAAGAAATAGAATAAATGCACGCCTGGAATGTTCGCCTATAAAAAATAACGTTTTGTAGCCTTCTCGAAATGGAATTTTTACAATGAACAAAAGTGAATTCCTCACTTTATTTAATTACATTATGTCTACGAAACAACAGACGGGATTGCTATTTCGTTTCTGTACATACATTAAACAACATATCCGCTTATACGGTGTGATGTATTTTTTGTATTTTAAGACTATTGAAAGCGTTCCAGAAAGTAATCTTCATTATATTGTTCGTAAGAAGTAACTGTGGAATCATTCCTTTCTCTTTCGAAGAGCAATATAAGTTGTTTTAATCAGAATATATGTTTTCACTTTATTGACAGTGCATTTGAGAGCGTTGCAATTGCTCTGGTCGAGCGCCTTAGTCGGAAAAACGGGATTAGTGGGTTAGATGACTACGTGGAATTGCAGTAACTGAGCCCATGGAGCGGTGTCGGTGGCGGCTGCCCTTTCATATTGGACGAGTTGTTTGTTCTCGACGATTAACCTGTCGTCGTTCGAACTGCTGTCAGACGCAGCCACTGTTCCCCTTGCGGCACCGTCATCCCGTGCGTATTGTATACGATCGGCAGGTAAAGCCATGCTGACGCTTCTGCGGAGCACGGCAGTGCACACTCCGGTGACGCCCCGGTAGAAATGCCGGCGATACGCGCAGCAGCACTCTCGCGAACAAACGGAGCATCGCCTGCATGGCAAAGATAAGTGGGTTAGATGGCTGCGTTGAATTGCAGTCACCGAGCCCACGCAGCGGTGACGGCTGCGGCTGCCCTTTCACATTGGATGAGGTAGCTGGTGTCGACGATTAATCTGCCGTCCTTCAAACTGTTATCAGAGGCAGCCACTTTTCCCTTGCGTCACCGTAATCCCGGCGTATTGTTGACGAGCCGAAGATAAAGGCGTGGTAACGCTGCTGCGGAGCACAGTAGTGCGCACTCCGGTGACGCCCCGGCAGAAATGCACGCCACCACCGGCAGTAGCACGCTGCCGAACAAACGGAGCATCGCCTGCATCGCAATGATTAGTGGATTAGATGGCTGCGTTGAGGAGCATTCTCCGAACTCACGGAGTGGTGTCGGCGGCGGGTGCCCTTTTATATTGGAAGAGGTGGTTGATTTATGACGTATGTGTCACGTGATCCTCGAGGCCCGGAATCGGAGAAAGCTGGGAAGGAATTTCAGTTGCGGAGGCTAGACCAGGCGAGTGGGTAGAGAGTCTCCCTATGGAGTGCAGCCCGCCGGCTGAAATCATGGGTTCGTGGCACCTAAATATTTCTATCTCGGCTATTAATAAACCGAGTTGAAAAATTCTTGTGGCAGAACGCTCCCTAGAGGACACGTAACTACTTCCAGCGTGCAAACAAAAATTTCATGCCGAGCGTGGTGAGGGGCCCTTTAAACACCATATCACGAGGCCCTGACCATGAGGCCAAAGAAAACCAGGTGACCCAAGTTAGCAGGAAGAGCGGTTAGAGACACAGACAGATAGACAGACAGACAGACCCCGGAGTGAGCGGTAAGTGTGCTATATATGCTAATACTATGCAAATATTATCGGTATATTTTAATTTCAACAAGTTCTATGTTCATCATGGCATTTGCTTTTAAACATAGCTGACATTTATGTGGCGACTGTCTCAAACGTTGGAGTGATTGTGTGTGTCATTCGTATGGGTCTCACCTGAATTCTAAGTATTGTTGTATTAAAATAGTGCATCCAAATGTATTGTAGCGTGCACCTAATGTAACAGCGTTCTTTTCATTCATATCTGAATGTTCTCACATTCTAACTGGCCTTGCAAAATCTGCAAGGCCCCGTCGCACAAGCTCCGTTTGGCTTAGAGAGGTCTAATAATTAGTATACGTCTATATTATGGCAATAAACATGTTTAATCATTACAGCAATACTTACTCCATAAATTTTGATGAGAAATGTTTTAAATAACTTGACATTCGTATCTTTGTGGGCACATCAAACACACCTTTATTATTACTCATACTATAATATTCGAGTACTTTACCAGCGCAGTTGTTCCCATCAAAAATACGCTTGCACAAAAACGTTTTTAATAAAGGGAAAATAAGACATCCACCTGTTGGAAGGACGTCCTACGAAAGAAACCAATACGGGTTCCTCGAAACAAAAGGCTCGCAGTTGAAGAAAGTTCGTCCTGGTTATTTTTTCCAACTGCGAGCCTTTCGAGGAACTCGTACGGGTTTCGAGTGGGTGTATCATTTTCCGTTTACTAATTAGTTGTCTGCACCTTAGGGGTTTCCGCATAACTACTGCGACAAAAGCGTTTTGTGCCGTAAAATAACACTACAATTAGTTTGCTAGCTGTGTTGCAAATGAAACCTTTTGGGAGAAAGTAGCAGCTTTATTGCGCTGTGTTAATTTTCCTTTCCATTTGAGAGTTTTCCACGATAATACCACCGTGAAACTGATGCTACTTCCTTATATTTTGCTTAGGGGAAGGCTGTAGAAACATCTCCGGTAAGTAGATATTCAGAAGCTTGTATTGTTTTCGTATGTTTAACTGTTAACATATTATTGTTGTTATATAGAGCTGTCGTTGTCGCATTTAGCTGTAAAAATGAATTAAAAATGGGCAACCACGTTAACAGTAGCTTAGCTCAAAGAGCGCGAACTGAAAAAAATAAAGAAGCACACTGCATATTGAATCTAAAAAGTATATACATAAATAAGTTCCTTATTGCACTCACCACTAATTTAGTCAAAATGTAGATTTACGAAAATATATTTCTGCCTGTGTGTGTGCGGTTAAGCGACTGACAGCCCATTAGGAAGTTACTGTTTGAATATTTGCATATGAACTGTAGTTTTTTTGCCCATACGGTGAACTGATCGATGGCGTACGTAGACGCCTGGACGTTTCCTACCAAATGATAAAAATTGGAAATAGCTATAGGATAAAGGCCGCAGGTTACACGCGGAAGTACACATGAAGGAAAACAAAAACATTCGTTTGACAGAAGTTTTCCAATGTTATTGCACAGACCATGACACACCTGCCAGGGTAGCGTAGTGGCTATGGCGTTGAGTAAATAGGTCCGAGAACGCGTTCTCGAATCCCTACCCCGGTGGCCGCATTTCGATGTAGGTTAAATGCTTAAACATCGGTGTACTGGGCATTGGGTACACATTAAAGTACCCCTGGTGATCAAAATGAGTCCGCAGTCCCACATATGGCGCGTCTTATTATTAAAATGTGGTTCAGGCACGTAAAATTCTAAAATATAATTTTAGTTTTAAAAGACAACGGAATTTAACAAAAACACATAAAGTAAATCAGAACTAAAATATTGATCCACGACTGTGGACGTGAAATATGTTAAAATAATAAAATGTTGAACCAGGTAGAACAAAAAATTCCATATTCAATTTTATTGTAGCCGATTTATGTTAAATTTGAGCCGTCGATCTGTGCCTTCCAGACAGGATGCAAGACCATCCAGATCTCAGACAGAGAAACCATGCGCCACCAAAAGAAAGCGTCAGTTTTCAGAGCTGTGAGAGAAAACAAAGTCGGGGTTAGAAGGAAACTACCGGTGATGCCCGAATGATGGCTGCCACAGCACATTTAATTCTAGCATCATTGCAAGCAAGGGCGCTAGCCAGACTAATATGATCGGCTACAAAAGGAGCCCCTACTGTTTGCCGTCACTTGCAAGACAGACGTACGACAGCATCGCAAGTTTCCAGCACTCAAATAAAATATTTTGACTGTTTGTCGCTTAACTGAGAACTACTTAAGGTGCCGCTTACAAAGGCATGCGTTGCCGCTCTGCCATTAGGAGTATGAGTGCACAAAACACAACACTTCAATTACAAAAGTGCGTACACGGACGAGTACAAGCAAAAAACGTACTGACGGAACATCTATGGTGCTTAAGTGACGGTATTCTCGATGTATACACGAAAAGTGTCTCGAGCGGCCAGTAGCACGGCAATTTTCCGTGAATACGCGGCTCCTGTGACGTTCGATGTAGCACATCCTGAGCAACAGAAAGCTTTAACGGGAATTTCTTATGTACTTCCACAGTTTCCTCACTGACACTTTTTATCTAGTTGTTATAATTCAGATGTTGATTATTTAACCTAAATATGTAATTAGGTGGGATGTAAAAAATATTCTGATTATCTCTAAGCGACGGCAAACAACACTGCCTTGATTCAGTCTTGCTACGTGGTGTTTGCACATTTTTAAATCTCTCTTCATGATAGCTGGGATACCCTTTGTAAATATATATATTCAAGGGACTAACGAGCGACTGAGGTTGTTGGTTTTTTCGTGTCGCGACTCAAACATTCAGTTGGAAAGTACCATAAGAGTAACGCAGAGTAAGGTAATGTCACTTCATTCATCTTTTTAGGTGGAGAGCAGCCTTACGTCTGTCTTAGTAAGTATGGATTCCTTGTGAAAGGTGCTGCTGTATATCTTAATCTTCTCATTTACTATGATATTTGTAGTCGGCGCAATAAGTGCACAGTTATGTCATCGTTAACCAGTTCCAGCCATACATGACCAGCAAGTCTGTCATCACTATCATCATTTTAACGAGCCGAGAAGCTTGAGCTGGAAGAAATATTAATTTACACTATAGCTACAAATATTACGTAGCTGCATCTTAGAAACAGAAAAGAAATCTGATGCAAGTTATCTGAATATGGCTGTAGACGTCAATGCGATTAAAATTAAAGCTATTAACATTACTGTCTATTGCCATGCATTTTAATATTACGGAGGACTGCCAAAATACACATCTTTTTGATAAACCCTCAATTGGAAGTAAGCACTAGGGTTCGTTCATTCTTCCAATCCTCATGCAGCTCTCATGCTGTTATTATAATGTATTGCCAATCAGCATGGTCGAACATACTGCGTCATGTACAACGCATCTAAAGCCTGCGGGATTCCCTTTACTGCTTTTGTCTTGACACGGCGTGTTATCTAGAGGCACTGCGGCGAAGTTACGGCGTGGTGAGTGTCTGAATCATTTAGACTAAGGTGTCTGAATCTATATTCAGCACCGGATAAATTTCAAGGAACATCTTTTGAGATATAAAGAGTGGCACAAACCAAGTGAGAAAAGATGCCCTCAAAGCCCTTTCTTCAAACCAGAGGACGGTCTAAGCAGCGGATGAGGACCTCCGCGGAAGACCAAAGGAGAAAAACACCCCTAAAAAATCCGTCCCAGCCGCAGGAGAACAAAATTACTAGAGCTCAATAAAGTTTTCACTCACTCGCTCATGAATGGCACGTAGTGTCCCAGGTTGGCGTGAAAGGTAAATGTTTATATATTGGCATAGACAAATAAAAGGGCGTAAAGCATCCTGAGCCATAATTATGGCACGTATAGCCGCCTCAAAAAGGTTCATTTTCAATCGAGATGTGCAAAATACATTCATAATAAGCATATTTAGCCAAAAGAAAAAATAATATGTGCTCATTTTGTTTAGTAATAGAAACGAAACACTACATGGAATGGTGGAAGTGGGCTTCACTTCATGGCACCCATGGCCTTGCTTGGAATTTGTATAGAATGCTTTTGTCCTGTGGGAATCATTAGTATTTATTGCACGTCCTTTACTGCACGTGAGATACCACTGCCACCGGATATACTGCGTGAGTCTGTCTCGTGTGACCTTGATTACAAAAAAAAAAAGATGCAAGCCACGTACCAAGCTTCTTTCACCGCGACATTGATTCCTCATCTAAAACAAGAAATGACGCTCGCTGCATGTGATTCAGTGTTGGTCGAGTACAGATTAGCCGAAACTTCGTGCTCATTACCGAAGCTCTGACATGAGTTCATGGAACCACTTTAGTATTGTATGTTATTAAGCTCTTGGTGTAACCAAATTTTGACCGTACAGTAAAAACTAAAATAAGCAATTTGCACCCCCCCCCCCATTTTATATGACAGTTTAAATATATTTCTCGTAACTTTTCTCTCTCTCACGCGTCCACAGTTCAGTCAAATTTAACTTACATATACCATATCAACAATGTCAAGTGTTTCCTGCATTTGTACACTGATATACTGTACTTCCACCCTGCTGAAATCTCTTTTGGGGATACCAGTATTCGTATATAAATTAATAAAGTGTGTTTTGAGACTCGTCTTATAGCTCTTTGCTTGTTAACATTTAGTTTTTTTCTAAACCTCAATAAACATAATTTTATTTCAGGTCGCCCACATTACGAGATACTTGTGGATGATGCGCACAAGAACAACGTGTCTCAAACGTGCATAGACGAATACAACAATAGAAGAGACAAGATACGCCAAGACCACGTAGAATACACAGAAGACTGCCAAGAAAATAGAACCGCTTAGGAGCCACTGCTGTATTAGAGAAAATATTAGGCTTTTCTTTTGGCAGAAACATTTTAAATGTGTGACCGAATGCACCAGCAATTCTATCCTGAGAAAATAAATCATATAACTGGCATCACAAGATCGGTATGAAAAACTCAATATGATAAAGAGTAGATATGCATGAGCAGGGAGTCTTCAATTTTCCTGTGGTCACAATGCTGTCAACGAACCGTTTTTTTTTATTGACGTACAAACGCAAAACTAAGCCCTATATGGAGTTCGAGAGTACATCTTCTAAAGCAAAAATATTATTTTCCTGGAAGCTATAAAAATATTTGTCCAGAGAACGACAAACATTACACAGTGGCCAATAGGTTGTCCCATAATATTTTCTTGTGCAGTGCAGGGGAGAAAACAACCGAAAAAGTCAACGTATCACATTATTTTGCGTTCGCGAACTATGTGATGAGTGGCCATATTTAGTTCTTTCGCATTTCGCATATGAGTTATAAAGAACGCAATATTTCAGAAAAGTAAATAAGAAAGAGTCTTATGACAGTGTCATATATGGTGACTCAAACTGCACAAGCTCTCTGAAAGCATTTATAGCTGTTGTATGAACAAATAAATACCCGTGCCGTAGATGCGTTCAACACTCATTAAGCGTAGTTGTCCACAAGCAAGACACACCAGTTGATGCACGGTGATCTGCTATTATACCCTGCACGCCCAAGTAGTCATCAACGTACATTAAGTGGTCAGCACATTATAATCCCATTAGCCTTGCCTCAAATGCTTGCCGAAGGCTGTCAAAAGATATCGCTTAGTACTGGCGCAACAGAACCGATGCTAATTCTAGCAGTCTTGGTTTGAGTTGTACTGGTGGTTGAAGACCGCTGAGTCGAGATAAATCTACAGATTTCTCAAGAACCTGGTAGTGAAAGTTCAAATATTTTTTTTTTTAATTTTGAGCTCCCATTTTTGTCAGTCGCCTTCCTGGTGGACTCAAAAAGAGCATGAAGCGGAACTGAATAGGATAGGTCTCCTAAATCAACTGAAAATGTTTTTGACGCAGACAGAATTCCTTCTTGTAGCGAAGAAATAATTTTTGATAAGTTTTGCACCAAGGAAGGGTCCGTACCAACAGTGCAACTGAGCGGCGCCCTTCGAATGTTTTAACACCAGCCTTTGTGAGCTGCCCTTCTAGGACACGTTAAAGAGCAGCTGGTATCCACTTTCGTGGGTCTTACAAGAGAAAAAGTATCGGTGCGACGCACACTCTGCTCTTGCAATAGTCCAACTTTATTTCCTTGATTATATTTAGTGTTGTATACTTGCACTTCATTCGGCAAACATATAACGTGTTGAAATTGTTTAACACGGCTTCTAGAGATTTGTCCGGAAGAAAGACAAAGTCCCAATCCTTATCATAGGTCAGCGCTGTCAGGTACCGCTTCTTATGCGCATTAGCGAGAAAAGTGAAAGAAGGCCTGGTAGCCAGCTTCACACTCGGAGTTTTAAACACACTGCAAGATACCAATTGTTTGCAAAAGAGCTATAAATAAATAAATACAGCACCGCACAAAAATAGCTACTATATGTTACTAAAATAATTTATACATTTATAATGTGACATTTAAACATCTATATTGACATCGAAAAACTCAAAACTACATTAACATTAGTTAACCATGTTGTGATCAGAGCATAGTATGTTTTATATTGCATATTGAAATTTGTGAATTGCTCTACAATTTATAGCTTCGTCAGCAATGTTAGCGTACGCATTGCATAAACACAGTTTCGTATTCGATAGCTTGCGTGCTATATTCGGTCCTTGGTTTCTTCATTAGTATTGAAGCGCGACGTAGGCTGTTTCCTGTCTCTCGGCTCAGGTAATGCGCAAATGGTTCAAACTTGCCGGAGACCTCTTTAGATAGCCGTATGCAAGTGAAATGTGAAGTTATGTGAAAGGTCCAGACTTGTCTGCCTTTTCTAGCACCTTCGTTTTTGTAATTAATATTGTAGGTTACTTTGTCAGAGAACGTTTTCCTCCAGAATATATCGTTGAGTAAGAAATGGCGAAATAAATAAAGAACTGTATTAAAGGATATGAGCAAACGTGTAACAGATAATTTATTCCAATACAATTTCTACATAAAAGTGTGTTATTGCCATTGCATAATCTAGTATTTGAAGATATGAAATATATGCTGGAGCAAAGGACGTTGGAAAGTTTCCTAGCCAGCGTTGGAAGGCAACCACTGCCGGGGGAAGCTATCCTCGGCCAATGGCCTGACACTGCAATTTCAATGCGTGCAACTAAAGTGTTGTTCAAGTTTCTGCAGGGAACCAAGCTCGACGATCGGCTCTAACAAGGCAACTGTCTCATGTACATAAGCACTCACCACGACTCTTATCCCCATCACCCATCCATGTACTTTCACTTCCCTTACCCTCTTCCCCAGTGCAGAGTAGCAGACTAGAGCGTACCGGCTCAGGTCGACCTCTCTGTCTTTCCTGTCAATAAATTCTATTCGTTTTTGTTCTGAAGATATGAAGGAAGATATATTATTCACGCACATGGACGAAACTGTCATTTTGTACAACGTTGTTTTAGCATGGCGGCAACTGAAAGTAAGGCAGAAGACTTACATTAGCGTATATGCAGCCAGAAATTTGCAACAAAGGTATACATTATAGTGGGACCAGTCATGCTCATTGTATTCGCTAAAGCTTGAGCGAGTGAAACGAATTGAGTGCTGTAAGGATCTCTGTAAAAAGTAAATGATCGAATATTGCGGTTATCAATGAAGAATGTAACATAAGAATGCACAGATTCCTTGAACACAAACATTATTTTCCGTTTGGTAAAACGTCCTTTTTCATTATTTAAACAACATTCCTATCTAAATCGCCAAGTGAAAACTGTTCTGAATGCCAGTTCTTTCTTTAAGACCTTAAATAAGAATTTATCTGCAGATTAGCCTCCCGCAAAGTCGTACAGCACCCTTACGCTTCAAACTTCAAATGCCCACCAGTTGATACTTTCCATTGTGTTTTCAATATTGCTGTTAATAGTTTTGATGTTTTCTGTCTTATTAGTTGTATTTGGTTGCATTAGTAAACTGCTACTTCTCGCGTTCCAGCTAAGTAAATGCCTCATCGACAGCCTCATCTTAGATACCTTTGAATACATGCGTCATTTTGTTTCAGACATATTGTCGTTAGCTGTGCAGTAAAAAACCAGGAAGCCTGGTATGTATGAGGCATAGGGTTCTGTGGGTCTCTGAACACGGGTAAGAAGGGTCTTTTTTGCTGTGACCGTGCGCCGCAAGCGGCCGCCGAACAGCTAATGGAGTTTCTGTTTGGAGCGTCCAAGCTTGCTAATCCGTATTCGTGGATTCGGTACCAGACACGAGGGGTGCCGCTTAGGTAAAAAACGACCTTAGCGAGCATCATCGTTGGATCTCACCTGTTATTAGCGCTGACGTTGAAAGGTTGATTCATACTTCGACGTCAATGCCGTTCAAGCCAGAAAAGAAACCAGGGTTTCGAGCATGGGAAGCGTAACAACTGGAACAGTCTGAGGAGTCGTAGTTCATGGTGAATTAGTTTCATTTCCGGGAGTCACGATAGCGAGTTCTATAGATTGACCGTTGCGGAAATCCGTGGTGCGATCAGGGATCGCAAATCTCCACCCAAAAGCTACGTGCGGAGAGACACAATCAGTCGAACTAATCACAACTTATTTATCAGAGCAGCGCAGCCACAGACCAAGATGGAAACCAGCTAGTGCCAAATCAAGATGCCCGTCTTGGTGTTCCTTTGTGCCAAGTCTAAAGTGCTGGTTGCATCCTGAGACTATGTTTTGGCGCTTATCACCATCTCAACTCTAAAATCCACTACTTTAACCATAATTCTTGATTTCGCTGGTAAATGCTCGAAACTTTCTCACCTGCAGCTTCGTGACCATTGCTAATATTCCTTGCAGTGCAAGTCTAGCATATGTCGAGAAGTTCCTGTTTCAATTAGAGCCGGGTAACTTGGTTTGCGCTCGACATAGCGAACGGCGAAGACGAAGGTATGAGTGATAAATCGCAACTAATGATCACGATGATGATGATGTGTAGGGTATTTTGGCCCGAGAGTCGGGCCTCGCCAAAGAGTGCCAAGAAAAATGTTTGCCAGATATCAATGCAGAAACTAACTGCTAATTGTTATTATAGCACGAAGACATACAAGTAGGAGCCTAAACGCGTTTACTGTAAGGGGTGTCAGGCGTATATTCTCCCGTGGTAGTGACTGTGAAGAAAGCATCCAAGCTGAGAAAGACGAAACTAGCGTTGTATTGGGTGTACTTGTGCCCTCAAAAACAGGCTACACTCAAAGAACGGCGACAGCGGCGAACTCAGTCGGCGATCTCTGTTCGCGGGGTTGCGAGTAGAATTCGTAGATCGTCGTAGACTGCATTTAACTAGTAACTGGTCCTTGTTTTCTGATTGATGTCACCGACTAGAACCAGTTGCCAATGACCAACGGTGTTGCGTCGTATTCAGACGTGTTTTGAGCCAGGCAGATGCGAACTATGACGAGTCCGTTTGACAGCGATACGGCACACATTTCTCCTCGGTCGTACCATTGTACGAGTTGGATAGTATTGAGTTGTACCTCCTGTTTTGCGTAGATGGTAACTCCTGTCCAGGGAAGTGCCTTATCACGTGCGTTGTTTTAGGCACTTTTGTCATAGCGTTGACGAAGCACAATCTGTCGTATACACTGTACGCTCTGCCGAACGGACTTTACAGAAACACTGTGTTCAACCGAGTCGTTGATGCAAGATGTAAAATATCTACTCGAGTTCAAACGTACGCCTGCTCTCTCCTTTTTGTCGTTTCAACTCGCCCTCGCGCTCTCTAAGTTCTTGCTGCTGTTCACCTGTCTCCTTTTCTAAAATCTTATTGATACTTTCGACATTTAGTTTCAGCTTCTCGTTTCTTTTTTGCGTCTCTGCATGCGCGTTTCATCTCGCACATTGTAAACTTCCATAACGAGTATGGCATACCTTCGGAAACAGCACATTGGCTGCTTTTGCTGCCTGTCTCTTCGCTCACTTGGCAGCATTCATGCGCTCCTTTGCTTCCTCGGCTGTGGCATACTTGTGCGCTGTTGGTCCAGTTCACCTGCTGCAGCTGCCGTAGATGAAGAAACTATGGCAGACGCCGACGCCACAGATGTAGATGCGGCTTACAGTCCATTGCACAAAGCCCACAACCAACGTAGATGAAATCCGAAGCGGTCGTCGGAAACTCCGCCGCTTCCGTAGCATAGGTAATTAAGCCATTCATCAGGAGGGAGGGCAAGTAAATCGCTTCCCTTGCACGACCTCCCAGATCGGCGCTTGCCCGCGTCTTGTGATCCAAGAGGTATTGCCCTTTCGCCCCTCCTCTCAAGTCCTATCCCCTTGCGCACCTTCCCAACGCTTCTACCTTCGCTTGTCTCCGCGCGTGCTAGCCGGCCCGGAGCCAGCTCAGCCCGCTGAATGAAGTGGCACGTTTCATTATCTGCTGTTATCGGGAAGCGTGCGCTGCTTTGCCTGGGCCGGCGTGTGCCCCCACCCCCCCAGACTTGTCAGTTTCGTGGTCCTCGGCAGCTATGTACTTGTTCTCCGCGCTGTTTCATCCGTTTCACGACTCGAACTGCTCGTGCATTGTGCAGTGGTGAACGAATACCTGAAAAACAAGCCCTGCAAGGTTCTTTCAGGTGACGAAACACTGTTTTATCCAGATTGCTCGCTACGGCGCCGGGTGCCATGTCACGCAGCCAAATTTCGTCCACGTGCGCCAAGAAACCGCGTGCTCGCTAGTTTGTCTTGATGGCTTGCACTTCTGCTATGCAACAGGTGAGCGTTCAGAGCCAATGCCATGAGAAGGTGCGTGTACACGTACACGGCCCTGTGCATGTATGTGCTCCGCGAGTCTCAGGACGTCGTTGCGCCTTGAGTGTGCAACACTTCCCTCTTACTGGTAGAGAAAGCTGATAAGTGGATTTTCCTTCTCATTGTCACCTGCTCTATGACGTGTTTTTCTGTGCCAAGTCTCATTCTGCAACTTCAGCAACCCGTCCAGCTTTCCATTCCACTCTCTGCTTTCTTGTGTGTCACTGCTCCACAAACGCACTAGCAGCTGACAAATTACTGTTCGTGTTTCTGTATTATCTCAGTAATTCCCGATGAGAAAATAGCGTGAACAACCTTCATGTGTAGGCATGATACGCTTTCTTTTCTTGAAAGCATGAGCATTGCAAGTGTCCTCTATGCAGATTTTTGCAGTTCGTGTTTCTTACAGAAAGGTGTGCCCAGTAGGTATGACGTAGTGCCTTAAGTTACATAAACATGTTTTCCGCCAAAACTGCATACACAAGAAAAGAGGCAACACGGGTGATTTTTGTGTTCGTGGTTTTGGCGCAAAACTCTTATCATGTCGGATAACCAACGAGTCCAGCAGTTCACCTCTTTAAGTGACGTAATTTTACGGCTAAGCATTGCATTCGTGGTGAAGGAAAAGTCGTGCTGTTGGCTTATTTCACCTGGTCTTTAATTGAGGAATAGGCCTTTCTGTGAATGTTTTTATGTGCTGCTGCAAAAGCTGGCTACCTTCTGCTCCCCCTTGCCACCTTTACTGAAGTTCTGGCCAAGTGCTAAATAATGTGATAATGTGTATCTCCGTTTTTAGTACGATGTTATTTTTGTTCTGCCATGTCTTTTTCATTTGGTTCAGCAGTAAAAAACACATCACGGATTTCATATACTTTTGTACAGGCATATATGTAAGTTCCTGCTTTTTATTTGGTATGGCTCTCAATAAAACAAGCTTAGCATTTGATTCTAATTTTAAGGTATTTTGCGTGTCATTGTTTTTTCTATTACCAGCGAATTGTCCATTTGTTTAGTTTTCGTGACTATGTCATACACGTCGTCCAGTTTTGTGCGATATCTCAGTGAGTATATCAGATGCTCTCAGCGTGCATATCAGAGGCTATTCTACACTTTGGTCTTTCATACATAATGTGAAATCGTTTTTATATTTTTGTGTACATGAAGCGGCCTTTGTGTTTTCTTTAGTTTCATTCTTTATTATTTCACTTTCTGTTAACTTTTTGTTGTTAGTAGTCATGTACGTGTCAAGCATTTTTCGATTTTGTTCATTTTCTGTGCGTGTACCATACCAGCTTATGAGAAAATCATCGTTTTCGGAAACAGAAGTCAGAAAAACGAGGCCTAAGATCTGTTGTCTCATTCAAAAATACATTTTTACTTTCTTTAGACTTCTTTCTGACTTTCTGTCAACCTTACCTGCATCCTATTTAGTTTTACGTCCTATTGAGGCATGTTACAAGAAAGTTAGTAGGCTTTGTATTTACTTTCGTTTGAAGAAAGTTTGTTAAAAGAAAGTTTAAAGGAAGTTGGTAAGCTCTGTTCGTACTTTTGTTTGAGGAAATTTCGTCAAAAGGAAGTTTTAAAAAGTTAGTAGGCTCTGTTTTTACTTTCCTTTGAAGAAAGTGTGTTACAAGAAAGTCCTAGAAAGTCCTACAAGAAAGTCGCCTTTCTATCTTCCATCTGTTGACCTTCAGGACGTGAACCAGCTTCTGACAAACATCGTGTTTGCGACATGCCGTGCAAGGTTTCGCTGATGATATTGCCTTGCTTAGTAAAACTCAGGGGACCAACTGCAATGCATGCTCACTGACCTGGAGAGGCAAAGCCGAAAGGTGGGTCTAAAAATTAATCTGCAGAAAACTAAAGTAAAGTTTAACAGTCTCGGAAGAGAACAGCAGTTTACGATAGGTAGTGAGGCACTGGAAGTGGAAAGGGAATGCATTATTGACATTACAACATTGAATGACTTCCCTTCGGAAAAGAAATGTGAATAAAAATCGGCACTCTGGCTGCCAGGAACATGCTCACGAGCCTTATTTTGATGACAAATCTCAAAACGCTGGAAGTGGTCAGGTCGATGTTACCCACGATCTTTTTCCGCTTCAGTTACGCTTACAGAGAGCGCTTATTTGCAAAATATTTGTTCTTAGCTGTTACGTGAATATGCTTAATGAGCACATTTCGCTCAACTACACTACCTCGAAGACAGGCTCCAAACTACAAATTTGCTGTTGCCACCCAAGATAAGGGCGGCCAACCTCCTTAAGCAAATATACAGTGATCAGCGACAGGTCAGCTTTGTGGATGCCACTTCTTGTAAGGGACGTCGGGCGTTCACCATCGTCGCTGTTGATGGTCGGCAAGGAATCACCAATGCTGCCTCGGTTCGGACGAGGGACTCCGAAATAGCTTAACAAATGGCTATTGCACTAGCCCTGCTGGATAGCTCACGGGATGTCATCTATAGTGATTCAAGATCTGCAGTCAGAGCATTTGAAAAAGGCACCGTATCCAAACAGGCCCTCAGACTTATTGGGGGCAAGGCAATCACGCACCACTTCATTTATTGGTTTCCCGCACCTCAGGGTCAGATGAAGGGTGCTCCTCCCAACCTCCACGAGTCGGCTCACGGGGCTGCGCGTGAACTTGCCCACCGTGCTTCACACCCTCCAAGTACAACGAGATTACTAAACACTACTATCACAGCCGTAGAACCAACTTTGTTCCTCATGCGCGCCTCAATAGAACTCAAGCATTAGCGGTCCGTCTAGTACAAACGAATACCTATCCCAATCCGTCGCTCTTACATAAAATCTATCCGGATACTTACACCAATGCTACCTGCCACGATTGTGGAGAAATAGCCACGTTAAACCAAATGCTCTGGCGGTGTGCCCGATCATGCTCTATAATCGCTAACAGCTCGGACAGATGGGAGGCGGTTCTCCGCAGCCCTCTTCTGGTTGACCAACTCTGGGCTATCCAGCAGGCCCACGATGCGGCCGAGAGGCTCGGCCTTCCGGTTTCCATGTGGGAGCGGCCCGCTTCGTGATGACTCACGATCTGCAGGACTTCATTAAAGTTTTACCATACCATACCATACCCAAGATCAATTACATAAAAGATAATTAACATACCTTCGTGAATTACGGGCACAACGGCTAATCTTGCTCTGTATCTGGAGGTTATTATCTGAACACTCGAATAATAACAATAATGTCAGGAAGGTTTACAATGATATTAAATGAAGGAAGGTTTACAATGAATCCTAATGTTTGGCGCCATTAAATCAGAACGCCTGTATATTGATAGTGCAGTAGGCACCTGATAAAGCAGATGCGAATGCTTGGACAGGTTTTATGGACGCACTTCACGTTGACGAAATTAAAACGCATGTGCCCACCCGTGAACCTCTGTCGTTACAATTACATTATACATTATACATTATACAAGAGGCGCCTCAGTGCCATGGTACATAACAGGTGTACGGAAGTATTTGCTTTTTCGATTAGATTGAGCGTTCGTGGCATTAGGCTTGGTTTCCTGGCGTCATAAGGAACAAAAGGCGCACATACCTAGCGGCTCAAACAGGTAGATTACTTCTGCCACTGAGTCGGCGTAAGGCAGGCAGGGCAGGGCAGGGCAGGGCAGGGCAGGGCAGGGCAGGGCAGGCAGGCAGGCAGGCAGGCAGGCAGGCAGGCAGGCGTGTGCCACAAGCTCGGATGTCACACATGAGAAGGAACAACTTCACTTACGTATTGCCGCCGACGACGTCAAACTATTGCCGCTCGGTGTTGCTCTCTTTTACATGTTCACTGTGACAACCTGCAGAATGGGACTGGAGTAGCTGAATACACCAGTGCGCTAGCACTGAATTCCAGCGTCTCCATTGCCAGAGCATTTATCTATGTAATCGATGGAAGCGCCGAAGTCTTGCTGAAGAATTTCAGTTAAGATGCGTTGACACATCGTCAGAGGCACTGCTGTCGCCTATTTCGACGAAGGGACACAAATACAAGACTTCCACTTAGCGCAGGAGGCGGCTTCTACAATCCACACAGCTGCACCTATTGTAGACGTTAATCCGACGTTAACGGCCGTTGAGCGGAACCGTCTTCTGAGCTCATTAATCAGTACATGGTCTGTTTCTCATCTGCGTCAAGAGTTGCTGAAACGCCACTTACCAAACACCGCATCATTACTGATGTCGACGCCAGTCCTATTCGACAAAACCTTTATCGTGTGGCCCTAAAGGAACGCGAAGCAATACAAAAACAAGTGAAGACGATGCTGGAAGATGTCGTTATTCGACCATCTAATAATCCTTGGGCATTCCCTGTAGTGTTAGTTAAAAAGAAGGACGGTAGCATGCGCCTCTGCGTCGACTAGAGGAAGTTCAATCAGGTCACAAAGGAGGGCGTTCATCCGATACTACGTATTCATGATTCCTCGGATAGGTTGCGAAACGCGTGCTACTTTTCGTCAATGGACTTGAAAAGCGGCTAATGGTAGATCGAAGTGAATGAGAGAGAGCGCGAGAAAACAACCATTGTGAGGCCTGACGGACTTCATGAATTTCAGGTACTTCCTTTCAGTTTGTGTTCGGCACCAGCAACATTTCAACGTCTAATGGACACTGTGCTCTCCGGACTCAAATGACAAACATGCCTGGTGTACTTGGATGACGTTATTGTCTTCTCCGGAACGTTCGACGAACACTTACGAAGGCTGAAAACTGTTTTTGCAGCGATACGCTCTGCCGGATTCGTTTTGAAGCCTGAGAAGTGCCATTTTGGTTTTCACGAGCTCCAGTTCCCCGGTCACGTCGTCAGTAACCGAGGAGTCCGAGCTGATCTGGACAAACTTGCAGCCGTCACTAATTTCCCGATTCTATCCGACAAAAGGCCGTGCGACGTTTTGTGGGACTCCGTGCATATACCGGCGATTTATTGCGGATTTCTCGCGCATCGCATGGCGGTTAACACAGCTCACCAGCGAAGATATGCCTTTTACGTGGAGCGAAGACCAGCAGCAGGCATTTCACGAGCTCCGGCAACGCATGCAAGCGCCTCCCGCATTAGCACACTTCGATGAGGTAGCCCCGACGATATTGCATACAGGCGCTAGTAATGTCCGTCTAGCGGCGGTGCTCGTACAATGGCAGGATGACAGCGCAAAAGTGATTGCTTACGGCAGTATGACACTAACCCGAGCCGAGGCTAACTACTCCACCACTGGAAAAGAATGCCTCACTATGGTATGGGCAGTTCCGAAATTTCTTCCGCATTTGCATGTTGGTCTCTCACTATTCTTAGCGATCAACATTCGCTCTGCTGGCGCATTAATTGGAAAAATCCTTCCGGCCGCCTCGCATGCTGGAATCTTCGACTCCAAGAGGTCGACTTTATTGTTGCATACAAGCCGGAAAAACGGCCCGCAGACGCCGACTGCCCTTCTTGGTCTCCTGTTGAACCAGCAGCACAAGCTGGTGACTACACGGTCTTTCTGGGACTCGTGGACACTGCCGACTTTTCACGTCAGCAACAGGATGACACTGAATATCTGCCCCTTATTCATTACCTGGAAGGACGAACCAACAGCGTGCCGAGGCTCTTTGCAAGAGGGCTGGCATCGTACTGCTTGCGTTGCAACGACCTCTACAAGAACTTCTCATGTCATGGGAGCAACTACTTACTTGTTGTTCCATCATCACTTCGACGTGAAGCCTTACACGCCTGCCACAACGAGCCGACTGCTGGGCGCTTGGGCTGCACTCCCAAATTGGCATGGATTTGGCAGAATTACTGCTGACCGAGACTTACTGCAGTCATTATACGTTACATTCAGACATGTATGAATGACCAACGTCGCAAACCACCATCCGTCAAGCCAGCAGGCCTACTGCAGCCTGTTGGCGTACCGGCCACACCGTTTGCACAAATAGGCATGTACTTTCTGGGCCACTTCCCAATGTCTACTACTGGCAGCAGGTGGATAATCGTCACCACGGATTATCTCACTAGATATACCAATACAGGTGCTCTGCAATGGGCAACAGCAGATGAAGCGGCACGATATCTTCTGGAATCCATCGTTTTAAGGCATGGCGCTCCCGCAGTAGTCGTCACGGACAGGGGTACTGCGTTCATAACCAAGTTTTTAGATATCGTTCTACGTTTAAGTGGTACCGCCCAACGGAAGACAACGGCGTATCGCCCCCAAACAAGCAAACTGACGGAATGACTCAATAGGACACTGGCTGATATGATAATGTACAGTCGCGGAGAGAATATTACGGACCATGAAATCTAAGAAAAAGCTGAATATCTCCGCAACCTCACAACGCAATCTAGTATTTACATTTTGGACCTCTACTAGAATATGCTAACAACGTTGTCGTGGGCAGTTTTACTGGTTACTGCTACAGGCTGCTCGGGAATTGAATGTTTTTGGAGATCACGTGGTCCATTTTATTCTGTCCGCGACTGTACGTAGATGTGGAGCATAAGAACTGGGACGAGGTTCTACTTTTTCACCTTCGCGTACAACACGGTTCGTCAAGACACCACTCGCAAGGCGCCCTTCAGATTCGTGTACGGCCACATTAGACGCAATGTGCCCTCACGAATTTGACGACAAAGAGACGGGTGCTGAAGGGATCACACACCGAGCAGAGGCAGCGAGGCAGCTTGCGCGTCTGCCAATCCACGAACAACAGGACTGTGATGCCAGACGCTACATTCTTCGGTACAGACCCGTAACATACAACATCGGCGCCTAAGTGTCGGACTGGACACCTATTCGACAGCGTGGGCTCTCTGAAATGCGCCTGCGCAAATACTTCGGGCCTTACATAGTTCTCAGACACCTCTGTGACGTCAATTACGAAGTCGTTCCAGACAGCTCTCACTGTTCAAAGCACCGATGGCATTTACCCGAGGTCGTTCACATGCTGCGTATGAAGCCGTACCCTGAGGACGGACAAGACTGCGCAGTTCTTTACCGCTGCTTTCGAAGCCTCAATCATCGGGACGATAGGATAGGATAGGATAGGAATAAACTTTATTTGTCCAATGGTTGTTGATGTTGGTGCCCGGGGCTAGGCTGCCAGGGGTCCATCGTCCGAGGAATATCTTTCGAGATCCTCGGCAACGGCCCTGGCCCGCTGGACGGCCCACTCCTGGTCTTCGGGTACCTCGCTGAGGAGGGCGGCTTGCCATCTCTCAGCGAGGCGCCCCGCTTCAGAGGGTTCCGCTGTTGTATTCCCCCTTCCACTTTGTCCTTGTTCCACGTAGCGTTGGCATTCCCAAAGCACATGGGCCATATCGGCCCGTTCGTGCTCGCACCACGGGCAGCCGGGCGACGGGTGCAGCGCGGGCCACAGGTGGTGCAGCTGGTAGGGGTTGGTGAAAGTGCCCGTCTGCAACCGTCTTAGGTCGACCGCCTGAGACCTGTCTAGACGCCCGTGGGGTTGTGGATATTTTCTTCTTTCTTTCCTGCAGTAACCAGTCACCTCTCTGTACGTTGCCGGAAACTCCTTGACATCGCAGTCGGCGTCCGCGTGATCCCCAGCTCCGTCCGCCGCGATTTGTGTTGTATTGGTAACGACAGCGGCCGCGTCAGACGGAGTGGCAGCCGCCGTCGCCGTCACTCCTCCGCTGGGGTCCCGCACAACAACGGCAGCGGCCGCCCTCTGGGTGACCGCGTCGCGGCGGGTAAGTTGCCTCGCGACGAGGTGGGCGCGCTCGTTGTGGTTGGGTGGAGTGTCGTTGTGTCTTCGGCCGTTAGCAATGTTGGTTTCATTGTTGCTGTTACTGCCAAGCTCCCCGACGTGCGCGGGGAACCACTTGAGGGACTTGTTTGTAACGGTGCCGGATCCGAAGTCGCCGGCCCGGGCGTTGAGCATGCGCGCCACATCCGCGGACACCCAACCTTTGATGTAATTCCGAATCACTGATTTGGAGTCGCTGATAATCAGGTTATCCTCCGCACCTCCGTGGAGTACCGCGAGGGCTATGGCCATCTCTTCCGCTGCTTCGGCCGATGGCAGCCTCGCTGATGCCGTGACTCGGATCATTCCCTTTGTATCTACGACTGCCATGGAGAAGGCGGGCGCCGCCGCCGTCGGCCGGCCGTGTCGATGTTGCCGTTGTTGCTGCTGCCGTTGTTGTCGTAGTAGCTGTAGTTGTGGTGGTGCTGGTAACTGCGGCTCGCCTCGCACATTCCCTTGTAGCGGTAGTGGTGGTCGACGTTCCTCGTCGCCATCAGAGTCACCGACTGGCCGCGGGTACCTGGCTGCATCGACGAAGAGGACGCCTTCTTGTCTTCCATGCTTCTCGAGGATTGCTACCGCCCTGCGCATACGTCTTTGCACGTCATGCACCGGGTGCATATTCTTCGGCATGTTTTCCGTCTGTATGGCGTCCCTGACTTCCGTTAGCAGTGATTCTTTCAGTCCACGCGCCTCGTGATATCGAAACCCGAGCAAGTCCAGGATTCGTCTTCCCGTTACGGTGCTGGACAGCCTCTCCAGCTGCGCGATTCTCTGCGCCTCGGCGATCTCCACGAGCGTGTTGTGTACGCCCAACTCGAGGAGCCTATGGGTTGGCATGTACTGGGGTACTCCCAGGGCGGTCTTGAACGCCCTGCGGATCGCCACGTTCAGCTTGTCGGTTTCGCTCCTGTTCCAGTCAGCGTATGCGGCGACGTACGCTATGTGGCTCAGCGCGTACGCCTGTATCAGCCTCGTAACGTTGTGTTCCTTCATTCCTTTCTTCTTGTTCGCGACCCGCCGCGCGAGGTGTGTGGCGGCGGTCATTTTCTTCTGCAGTCGGGCAACGAGCTCGCGGTTGGCACCGTTCTCTTCCAGCCACAGGCCGAGCACTCGCAACTTGGACACCGTCGGTATTCGGGTCCCCTCCCTCGTCGTGACGCGGACGCCCAAACGACGAGCGTCTAGCACGGCCTGCGGAAGGGGTCCTTTCTTGCGCGGCCTGTGGAGCAGGATCTCCGACTTGTCGGGTGAGCAGACGAGTCCCGTGTCTTCGAGGTGCCGCTCCACCTCCCGGACAGCCCGCTGCAGTCGGTCTTGCAATTCGCCGACGCTCGTGCTCTCCGTGGTCCACACCGTCACGTCATCTGCGTATATGGTATGATTGATGCCCTCTATCTCGTCAAGACGTTCCGGCAGGCCAATCATGACGAGGTTGAAAAGCATGGGGGAGAGTACGGAGCCCTGCGGCGTTCCCGCACCACCCATTCGGACCGTTCGTGGTGGGGCCCCGTCGATCTTGACTGTCGCCTCGCGCCCATTCAGGAAGCTGCTGACATATCGGTGGAACCTCGTACCGAGATCGAGTCGGCTGATCTTGTCCAGTATGGCCATGTGCTTCACAGTGTCGAAGGCGCTCTTGAGGTCTAGCCTGAGTAGGGCGCGCACGTGCGTGCTCGGAGCGTTCACGACCTGTTCCTTGATCTGCAGCATGGCGTCCTGCGTTGAAAGGCCCTTCCGGAAACCGATGATGTGGGTGCCGAAGGCGTCCTGTTTCTCGAGCAGCGTCGTCACCCTGTTAAGGCAGGCATGCTCCATCACTTTCCCGACGCAGGACGTGAGGGAGATCGGCCTCATGTTTCGGACCTCCAGTGGTTTGCCCGGCTTTGTTATCTGTACAACGTCCACGGTCTTCCACTCTTGCGGAATTTGGCCCGCCTTCCAGCACGCGTTGATGTACTCGCAGAGCTTCTCGATGGCGTCGTCGTTCAGGTTCCTCAGGATTTTGTTGGTGATCCTGTCAGGACCGGGCGCCGAGTTGGTCTTCAGTAGCTGGAGGACCGTTCTAATTTCCTGCACGGAAAAGTCCGCGTCCAGCTCCTCGTTGGGAGCCCCATAGTACTCTGGGTGGCTCTGCCCTTCCGGGCGTGCGAGGTGTGTCTGCACGATCTCTTCCGCGAAGGCCTCTGGGTCGTCCTTGTACTTGTGTCGCAGCTTGGCCATCTCTGTACGGGTCGCCGTTCTGGTGCTTGCCGGGTCGAGCAGGTGCCTGAGAATCTTCCAGGTGCGTCCAACGCTCATGTTCCCGTTCATCGTGTCGCACAGCTCTTGCCATTCTTGCTCGCACAGGCGGGTGCAATGCGCCTCGATCTCCCGGATGATTTCGGCGATCTTCTTGCGTATCTTCCTGTTGAGTTTTTGCCTACTCGCTCTCCGTTGCATGGATTTCTTGGCCGCAACAAGATGTGCCAGCCGGCTGTCCACTGTGGACGGTTGGGGAGCGCCGTCGCCCACGGCTCCGCGGGATCTGGCTGTTTCTTCTTTGGGTGGTTCTTGTCGCCAGTCCGTCCATTCGATCTCATCGGTGGCTTTCTCTACGTCCGCGAGTAGTACTCTGCACCATTCGCTAATGTCTTCGATCGGGCCCTCCTTCTTGTCTTGCTCTCTGTTTTTCCGGAATCTGTCCCAGTCTACGATTCTCGCCTTTCGGCAGACGCCCTCCTCGTTTTCATCCTCTCCCACGGTCACGCACAGGATCCTGTGGTCACTCCCCAGGTCCTCGAAGGAGTTCCACCAAGTGACCACGCCCGCGCCTGACCAGAGGGAGAGGTCGGGGGATGTGTCGCGGCACACTCCCTGTCCGATCCTGGTGTGCGAAGCTGGTTCGTTGAGTACAGTCTGGCCGAGCTCGTCCATCAGTCCGGCTAGCCTCTTCCCTTTCGGCGAGTCGGCTCCATATCCCCATTGCGTGTGCGGCGCATTGAAGTCTCCGCATATCAGCAAGGGACTGGAGGTGGCCTTGGCCATCGCGTCGCGAAAGAGGGCGTCGAAAGTGTGAGTGCGGTATCTTTGCGAGGGAGAACTATATACGTTGAGCACGAAAAGGCCGGTTTTCCTACTTCCAATACTCGTCACGACTTCGATCAGTACATGGTCTATGTCCGACTCTTCGTGGAGCACGAGTTCGTGTTCGATGAAGGCCGTCCCGCGCTTAACCAGGGTGCACACCCTGACGTCCCTCCCCATGTATTCGTAGGGGGGACCACACGTCACATAACCCGGAAGCTGGGCCCGATGGAAAGGTTCTTGCAAGGCAATCACGACAGGAAGTTTGTTATTGGCAAGCGTTTTCATGTATTGTACCATCGTTGCTTTCTTGTTTTTGAAGCCCCTGCAATTCCACTGCCAGAGTATGCGTCTGTTCTCGGACTTGCGGGACACAGCCATGATTGTTATGCAGAGGTGTTGGGGGGACACTACTGTCCGTGCGTCCCTCCTGCCCCGGTGCGGGTGATGTTGGCGTTGTTGTCGCTGGCGAGGATGGCCGGTGCGTTTACCACTTGTGACGATGGTACCCCGGCCCCTCCAGGCAGGTGGTGGTAATGTTGCTGTTGCTTCAGCTGCATCGTCCTGTGTTCCAGATCTTCGATTCGCTTATTCATGGCCGCGAGTTGGGTGTTGACCGCTGCGTACTGCGCGTTCCGTTCCACGTCGGATTCGTTCAGCCTTGTCAGGAGTATGTAAAACATTCGCTCCGCCTTGTCCGTCAGTTTGTTCACCATCTCTTCGATCGCGTCTATCTTTCTGGCTCCTGACCTGGGTCTCTTCAGTGCTTGTGCGTCGTCCAAAGCGTCTTCCGTAGGTGGCGTATCGCTTGTGCCCTTGCGCTTGGCGCCCGCCGCCGCTGGCGCTTCTTCTTCGCCACAACACATGTCCATCTAGCCTACTTCGCCTCCTGTCGCGGTTGCATCACCTCGCCCCGCGGCCTCGCGGGAGGTGAAGGAGGAGATCCTCTCATGAGGGGATTCTCTCATGCCCTTCAAGATTTCGTTGAGCGTCTGTTGTAGCTCGTCGATTTTCCTCGCTAATTGTTCGTTCTGCTTTCTGGCCCTGCCCAGCTCTTCTCGAAGTTCCTTATTCTCTCGCTCCATTTTCTCCATCCTCGACGCCAGGAGGGAATCGGGGGCTTCCCTCGTGCTGCCAGAAAGTGGGGTGCTCTTTACAGAGTATCTATTTCTTTCCGCGACTATGTCGGACCAGGTGACCTTGCGCGGCCCTGTCTGTATCTCGCCATTTGTGGCCCGCACGCCGTCTGGCATGGGGCGGTTTCGGTTTCGGCTTACACTCCGACTCCGGCTTCGACTTCTGTTCTTAGGTCTGTTACGACTTCGGCTACGTCTTCTTATCGGCGAGAGGGATCCGGATCTCGAGCAACTTCGGCCTTTTCCCTGCGCCATACTGTACCCCGATGGTGATAGGGTCCGCTGAGGGGTCTTTCCTTCTTCCAATGTGTGTTCCCTTTCTTCTCTGCTTCTCGCCCGCCACCTTCTCTCCTTAACTATGTGTGGCAACTTATATTTTGCCTTGCACATTCGGTCGGCCGTGGGGTGCGCCTCGCCGCAGATCCGGCACTTGGGCGTGCACTCGTGTTCGATGCTCGGGTTCTTCGATCCGCTCGGGACGATGATCTTTTCTACAGGGGGAGCAAATGACGCAAGTATATTTGGCACAACTATATTTCCGCGGGTATGCGCCATTGGGGACGCCGCTGTAGTAGCGCGGGTTTTTATGTTAAGCCTGGAAACGAATAATACTTTGTTGGTTTCCTTTGAAGACTAATAAATTGTAGGTCTTGGTGGTGCTGGTCCGCATCCTCGTCGATCCCATGTCGTTACATATTACTAGCAGAACCGATAAGGAAAAGTAATATAAGAAAAATGATGAAGACTTAGTGAGACACACTCGCAGAGGAACCACCGCTAACAGTCCCAAACGTTCGTACAAACAGTACAGTCGCTTTCAGGAAGCACAGTTGGTCTTTTTTGGTTTTGTGCATACCATAGTGCATGCCATACCATAGTGCAGAATATTTTCTGCCAAGAGCGGCCTACCGATTAAGTGGCTAATAGTAGCTCACGGAACAGGGCATTCAGTCTAGAAGTTGCGCAGAAGCTTCTCTACTATCTCGTCACCCAATTGCACGCTGCGATGTGGGGCATTCCTAAGAAATTTTAAATGCCAGACACAGCCATATGCATCGTTGTAACATCGTTTTGCGATGGTGCAGCTATGCGGCGGTAAATCGCCAAGGTTTGAATGTTTGCCTTGTTGCGTAGTGCGGTAATTCTGACGTCACGTGAATACTGCTAATACACAAACCATAGAGCTTTATTTTGAATTCCCTCCAGTTGATTAAGGAAGTAGATTTGGTGTGGATTACAGATAATACTGCCGTATTCAAGGATTGGCCTTACAAAGACCTTATAACTTGCTAGCCTAACTTTGGAAGGTGCCAGCGCAAGTTTCCTGTGAAGGTATCCCTGTTGGCTATATGCTTTTGTACACATCTGGTTACTATGATCGTCCCACTTTAATGTGTTTATGATGGTAACACCGAAGTATTTACCTGTGTCGGCTTCTGTTACATGTAATCCCGTTAGATGATATGCAAATTTTAAGGGTATCTTTTTTCGAGTTATGTACATACATTAAGTTTTTGCTACGTTAATTTCCATGCCCCATTCTGCACACCATCTGGCTATATTAGTCAAGGAGGAATTAAGTCGTATCTGGTCGTTAATCGTCCGTACTTCGGTTTAGATGACGAGTCATCTGCAAATAGCCTTACAGTTACATCAGGTTCAACATAAAAGTGAATGTCATTAACAAATATTAGAAAAATAATCGGACCCAGCACAGACCCTTGTGGAACACTGGACTAGGTATCTAACTTTTCAGATTCAGTATCATTTATTTTACCGTAGTGACTGTGGTTTGAGAGATAGGCGGTTATCCAGTCTAGCATGTTAGTGTCAATCCCGATATTTTTAAGCCTGTAAATTATTTTAGATGGGGCACCCTGTCAAATGTTTTGGAACAATCTATGAATATTGCGTCAGCTTGAAGTCTCGAGTTAATTACTGTAGCAAATTCACGCGTTTGTTCGAGGAGTTGAGTTGCGGTAGAAAGCCCTTTACGAAATATGTGTTGTTTGGGGTAAAGTAGATTCTTATCTTCTAAGTAGGTTACGAAGTTACTCAGTGCTAGAACGCACCTGTGCCAGCTTTCCAGTTTTCGTCAAATTTCCATCAGTCTCTGGGGCGCTTTCCGCTTCCTGGCTTGAGGCCATGGACGCGGAACGTTCCGCAGGCTCGTGCAGCCAGAAGTCTGCAACTGCAACCTCTTCTATGAGTCACGGCACCTGGTCAACCACCAGCGAACGCTCAAGAGAGACTCCTGTGGCCATAGATGCAGAGCCTATTGCCGGCCCGTCTGGCCAGATCACTACATTGACAAGTTCTTCAAAAAAACGAGGCACCTGGTCCAGCACCAGCGAAGACGCAGAGGTCTACTCAATCACAGGTGACGACTCATCCGATGACAGCTTCGTGTCGGTGAGGAGCAGAAGTGCTAAAAGGAGGCTTATCAAGGCGTCGTCACCAGCGAGTACGTCAACCATGCAGGCAGGTAGTGAACACTGGCCGCACACCATCCTCTTCATGCCAGTGGATTCTTCCGTCAACCTTCGAGTATTAAACAGGCAAGCTCTCTCTGTTTTTCTTGAGGGAAAGGCGCCGACCGAAATCAAGGAAGTCCAGCTGATCCCCCGAAAAAAATGTTCTAGCTGTCGACACAACCCGTGGAACCACGCTGGAGACGCTACGACAGATAACAGATTTGGGCAACATAAAATTACGACCGGTCATAGCTATGGATGGGGCCTACACTGCAGGTGTGATCTACGATGTTGACTCGGCTATTTCGAACTCGGACCTGCCAATTCTGATCAAACCGGCATGCGAAGGAGTGGTCAGTACGCACGTATGCCGACTCGGCAACAACCGTTGTGTGAAGCTTGTGTTCAAGGAGGATTCCATCCCTTCACACGTAAAGGTCGGTCACTTCCGACATGTCGTACGGCGGTTTGTCCCAAAGCCGCTTCAATGCCACAAGTGTTTCAAGATCGGGCGTGGTAAGGGCGCCTGCACAAACTCCCCAATGTGCCCCCCGTGCGCGGAGCCACACACTGTAGATGTCTGCCGTGCAACAAACTTTAGGAGTGGCAACTGTGAAGGCACCCATGAAGCGACATTTAAAGAATGCCCAAGAATCAAAAAAGAGTTCGAAGTTCTGAAGCAAATGGTCAGGGATAACTCAACCCATAGAGCAGCCTCAGAAAAGATCCGACGTCGACGTCGTCATCGACGAAAACCCTCAAGACAGGGTGGAGTTCGTGCGCCGCTTGCGCCAATGCCATCATCCTCAAATAAAACGCCCGAGACAAGGAGGCCTCAGACGGGAAACGCTGCCCCCGTGGAAGAGTGGCCGGCGCTTGCAAGCTCTCAGTCAGAATTCTAAGGAGCCTCCACGCTTGATGCTCCCATCGAAGCGCGCTTCTGTTGGTGAGGCTTCATCAGTCGACTGCCAAATGATCCCGCTGCTGCGATCCATTGTGAATGTCATCAGGGCCATGCTGACAAGCATTGACACTCCATCTGTTCGAAGTGGACTACAAGTGCTCGACGCCCTGAGCCCCGTCCTAGCAAGCCTTGAGTGAAGCCGTAACTGACAATCACCAGTCATTTCGTAAGGAGGTCAGAGAAGCGTCGATCCTTCAGTGGAACGCGAGAGGTCTAAGATCTCGCATCGCCGATTTTCGCCAATTTGTTCTCACTAACCGATTTCCAATCATTATCATCTGTGAACCAAGATTATTCCATCCAATAAGACTATCCGGCTACGAGACAATATTCTCACCAAGCGACATCAAAAGTAGCAAGGTCGTCGTGTTTATTCGCCGTGAACTTACGTCGTCCAACCGGTGCAACCTCATAACGACAATCAGTATGTGTGCATGACTGTTAAAAATAGGAAAGTCACCTTTGCACTCTTGGGGATGTATATGTCTCCATCAAGCCGATTTGACACCAAAAGGCTAGAAGACATCTTAAAAACACAACCTGGTCTATGGATTATCACCGGGGACTTCAACGCACACCATACCATTTGGGGAAGCTCAAAGGTTAACGCGACGGAAGACGACTAGCTTCATTAGTTTCCAACAATGGTCTCTACCTGATGAATGACGCGAGTCCAACATTTCTGCGGGGAATAAGGTACAGCAGTTGCCTCGATTTGACTTTCGTCTCCCACCGCCTCGCCACACATGTTAAGTGGTTTTTGCACATTGAAACGCACGGAAGTGACCACATTCCCACGTACCTCAATATCAAGGGAATGTCTAACACGTATACGTCCACCACGATACCAAGAATAGATTGGACTGTCCTTAAATCTCACATTGAGGACGCTTGTCAGAAAGGCCTCTCTTGTGGACTTCAACAAGCTATCAAGGAAAGGGCACAGACAGCCACGCGCACACTCATGTGTTCTCCAAAGTATTTTGAATTCGACCTGGAATTGGAGCGGCTTGGAGTACCGAAAGAAGATATCGACGCACTAAGTCAATTCAGGATCTAAGAACAGCCAGGCGAATGCAAAAGAAGATACAACGCCGCAAGGACAAACTAGAGGCTCAGCGGTGGTCGAAATTTTGTGCGTCGCTAGATCCCCGCAAACCGCTATCTCAAATATGGAGAACTGTGCGAGGTCTACGTTCTGTCCCGGAACCGCGTTTCCCGTTTAAGGCCCTAGCACTATTCCAGCGCCGACAAGACGTTGATGTGGCGGAAGGCTTCTGTGCTATGATTGCGGGCGAGCCAACTCGTACAGGTTCGCTTACATTGAACCGTATTCCAGATTCACGAGATTCACGCATGGATCTGCTTTTCCCGACGCAAGAGCTAGACGCGGCACTCACCCTATGTAATCGGTCGTCGTCGCCTGGTCCGGATGGCATATCTTACCGCATGCTATGTCACTTTGGTGAACGGGCACGAAGAGCACTCCTTAATATCTGTAACGAGTCCTGGCAGGAGGGCAAAGTTCCCCAAGATTGGAAGATCAGCCGCCTGGTACCGTTCTTAAGCCTGGCAAGTCTCCCTTAGAAATTACTTCATACCGACCAATTGCGCTGGCAAGTTGCGTTGGGAAGGTAATGGAGCGAATGATTCTCGCCAGACTTGAGTGGTACCTTGAACATTACGAAATCTACCCGGACGCCATGGCTGGTTTTCGACGTCGCCGATGTTCTATCGACAACGTTATCGATCTGGTAACCTATGTTCAACACCAAAAGACGTGTAAGAGGTTATCTGTCGCAATGTTCTTAGATATAAAGGGAGACTACGACAACGTTCTTCATGACGCCATACTTGAAGCATTGTAATCGGTGGACCTAGGTGGTCCATTATGTCGTTGGACTCGCAGTTATTTACATAGGCCGTCTCTCTTTCTTAACACTGAAGCTGGCCCAACCTCGCAATACTATACGCGCCATGGAGTTCCACAAGGCGGTGTACTGAGTCCCACACTTTTCAACCTTGTACTCATTGGTCTCGTGGAACGACTTCCGAACACAGTTAAAATATCAATGTATGCCGATGACATGTGCGTCTGGGCATCTGGTGTGACTCGGCCGCAAGTACGCGCCAGGCTCCAAACAGCTGCCACGTCAACATCGGCGTGCTTAAATGAACAAGGCCTCAAGATCTCGCCAGAAAAATGTGTGGTCGCGTTTAGCCGAAAGCCAATGAGATATTACGATGTCTCTATCGACGGTGAAAGCATACCTTATGTCAGGACGCACCGACTCTTAAGCGTAATAATTGATCGTGAACTCTTCTGGAGTCCTCATGTGGCCTACTTAAAGAAGCGCCTGACGGATATCTTTATGGTGTTTAAGTTTCTTAGAGGAAATGTCTGGGGTACTTTAGTACATTCAATGATGCAACTGTACAGGACGCTCTCTCGTGGGTATTTGCGATACAGCTTGCCTGTGCTGACCAAGACCTGCAGAAGTAATATCCATCCACTCGAAAGCGTCCAGGCCCAGGCACTTAGGGTGTGTCTTGGATTACCGCGGTGTTCGTCAACGGCGGAAACAATTGCCATTGCACACTATTTCCCAGCCAAGACCCATATAGTCATGGAAGCACTCAGAGCACACGTAAGACACCTTGCTCGAGCCCCTGCCCATCATCTAGCCTCACTGCCAGAGGATCGACTACGTGCTTCCTTTTGTGAAACAGTCCTGCCTTATCGCGCATACCTTCCATCAGGTTATACAGCTCCAGCGAAAGTTCCGTTTCCACCATGGTGTTTGGCTCAAGCAAAGGTTCGACTAATGGTACCAGGAATACGAACAAAAGCCCAACTCTCGACTCCAGCACTCAAGCAGCTTGCACTGCTCTTGCTGTACGAGACGTACAACGAGCATCATCATCTTTATACTGACGCTTCAACCACGGTGAGTGGGTCTGCAGGATCGGTGATCTCTTTCCTGCAAAACCTTCCGCCATAAAGATTCGACTATCTCACCAGACTACATCGACTGCCGCGGAGCTTGCTGCTATTCGTTGTGCACTTCGTGTAATTTCTGAAGAACTGCCCAAGAAATGGAGTGTGTTCACTGACTCCAAGGCTGCTCTTCATTGTTTGGTTTCTGCCTTATGCCGAGGACCCCACGAACAACTAGTTCTAGAAATCAGACTGCTGCTTCACCACCTCGTCGAGCAAGGACACGACATCACGTTGCAGTGGATTCCAAGCCACTGTTGCATAATGGACAATGAACATGCCGACGCAGCCGCCCGATCTGCACACGAGGAGGGCTTGCAAGACTTCATTCCATTCTCAAGAACAGACGCTGCAACGAAAATTCGTCGGCTTGCAAATGAAGCCATCAAAACTTTATGGAACACACCCAGCTTAAAGCATACACGTCTACACCAACTGGACCCATCCCTTCGACTTCGACCCCCATCTGGACTCTCTCGACTCGAAACGGCAGTACTTTGCCGACTGTGGCTTGGTATCGCCTACACAAGATCCTTCGCCTTCCGAGTTGGTATGGACGACAGCGTGGCTTGCAGACACTGCGGCGGCGAAGAGACTATCGAACACGTCCTTTGCCACTGTCCTCGATACAGCGCGCACCGGTTGTCACTAGTGACCACGGAATGCCGACGTAAACTGTCATCGCAGCAAAAGTCGGTCAAGGCTCTGTTGACTTTTCTACGTGACAGTGGCCTATTAGAAAGACCATAATGACCCCATTTCGTCCCTTTTCATATTTTTTCTCACACTTTTATTTTTGTCACGCTCTTCTTTCCGTCTTTACTTCCCCTTTCCCTTCCCCTAGTGCAGGGTCGCAAACCGGACGTTTTAAGTCTGGTTAACCTCCCTGCCTTCCTCTCATTTGCATATCTCTCTCTCTTATATGCTCCATCAATTTACAACAAGACCTGGTGAGTGACATCGGCCTGTAAGTGTTTACCAGTAACTTATTGCCACCTTTGTCAATCGGAAGGACCTTGGCACGGAGCCAGTCAATCGGCAGGGTGGCTGTTTGAAGCGATGCTACGAAAATTGCATGTAAGAAATGAGTTAGCTGTTCTGCATAACACCACAGAAAAGCATTTGAAAGATTGTCTGGACCTGAAGATTTTTTAACGTTAATCTGTAGCTTTAAATTAAGTATTTCTTCTCGAGTTACGACTACTTCAGACATTGACAACGGAGGAACCGCCACAGTTTCACTTTCTGTAAGCGCAGGGACACGCGTAAAAACGGACTGAAAGTATCTGTTAAACGTGATGGCGACAGTGTGAACTTCATCAGTTATAAATTTAATTTACATCGTTCTGGGTCACATGGTTATCGATCCTGGATAGGTAGTGCCAAAACTATTGGGGATTCGGAGTGATTCAGAATTCGCAGTGAACCAACCCAGTGGTAGAAAAACACGTAAAGACAGAAAACTCGAAGTTTGAGCCACTTAACGCGTGAAAACAGCATTCAAGAGAACAAAAAATGCTGAGACAATAAATTTTTTGCATTGGGATTCTTTTTTCACATCCTCTCACCAATGTTGAGGAATTTTGCAGCATCCGGGTAGGCTTAAAATATTTATCTAAGAACAAGGGACACTTTTAAAGTCTAAAGTGAATTAGTTGGACTAATTGTGCGATATATCACGGCAGCATATTCAACTCGCTTGAAACATAATCACGAAAAATAACAGAAACCAGTAGTGAGTTGCTCTATGCCTAATGCACAAGAAGAAGTTGTAAATGAGCTTCGCAGAATATATTTGCTAGCAGATTACTGAAGTACTCCAAAAAATTCGTGAAACATTATTTTATTTTCGTTTTTACATTAAAGCCGAAAAATGGGTACTGGTCTGCACAGGCAGTGCAGACCGGTACATCAGTGGCCGCTGGACATCAGGTGGCCGTGAGAAACAAACGCGCCGTCCGTTACAAGGGTGCAAAAACTATAATCATCAGCAATGGGGCATACCCTCCCCCCCCCCCCCCCTCTGAGCAAGCAAAAGATACAGTGGTTCAATCCGCTCGCAATGCAGAAGCTACAAGTGCTCATCAAACTGAAGCGCAAAGTGTATGCATTTGTTGGAATCATGCATGCAACGTACAAAAAACGCGGCTTCTAGTCGAGTGGTAAAAAAAAACAACCACGTGGCCTTATCAATGGCTCATATCGCCGTAAGCAAGCAAAAAAGGCAATGGTTCATACCCCCCTAAGGCCGAGGCTAAAGGCACTCAGCAAAGTGAAACGAACAGTGCATAAATTAATCGAAATCACCCATGCAATACACAGAACTGGGGTGCTATGCAGGATGCGCCGAGTTTCTCGTTCACCCGAGTTTTACCCGAGTTTGCTCGACGGCAGTCAGTGAACGGAGATAGCGCGGGACGCGCAAAGGCTGCAGGCAAAAAAATACGTAGACAAAAAGCCGCGTATGACAACATGAGCGCACCCTGCGCGGAACGCTGCTTTCACGTTTCAAGCGCAGACGGCTGCACAACGAAACGCGCCAGCGCCGCGTATTGTTATCAACGGATTATCGCAACTTAGCAATACCGTGACTGTGCCGCTGTCTGTCTGCGCACTTGCCGTGAGCCGCTTGCCACGCCTTTCGCGGGCGCGTCAAGGGCGTGCCTCCTCTTTCGGGGACTATCTGTCTATCCTCCATCGAATGCGAACAGGGTATATGCGGCGCATTCTTGCACTTACGCTTTCGCTCAAACGAATACGTTAAAATGCAACAAATAAAATAACGAACATTTTTATTTCTTTAAGTGTCTGTTTTTCGTTTTGAATGCTAGAAATTTCTGATGACAAACGGAGATCGAGCAAATTATTAAATTTTGCACTTCTTGCCGTGAGTGGCGACAGTGAGGCGAAAGCTTAGAAGCGGATACATTGAAGCGGGTCGCGCGCCCGAGGCAGTTCATACGGTGAGAAGTCACCTAGGGGCGCTACAGTACTATTCTCAATAATGTCAGTGATCACCACTCTTTCTCTATTAGGGGAATAGAAACGCAGCGCCGCGGTACGGCTCTTCATCGCAGGCGCTTTAAGGCCCCCGCTTTAACAACTAAAAATGATGCACTTGTCATAAATACGGGAACAACGGCTGTCGCTGCAAAATGACGGTCCGTAGTGCCCGTAGTGACGCAGTTCAGTGAAAATGTACCAGTTTATCTTTGTGCGCCAAGCCTCGGCGATGCATTGCGAAGAAGTGCGTGCTTCCCAGCGACACAATTCATCGCTTGTCATCGCTTGCCCAGGGAAAGTGCCTCTGAGCGCATGTGCCGTAACGACACCGCAGCAATTGCATTTTGGCAGGTGAGGGCTCTTGTGTGTGGTTATGAAATGAGACTTCGAACTGAGGAAGGTGTTGGAACTGTTGAGTGCGCAGTGCTTGTGATGAAGAAATGCCATTGCACTGGGTCTAGAAGAGCGAGCGATTCTCGGACGCTGATCGTGTTTACGACGTTGTGGCTCCGATACATCACCGATGACAGAGCAGCCATCTCAAACGACTGCTGCGATACGCACTCAGCATCGTCGTCACCCTCGGTGCATCGACGCCTTGCAAGCAGCTACAGTGACGTGCCGATAATTATTTACTGTGCGCTACGTCGCCACAATGCAGGAAATGAAACCGTGCTGTGGGGCCATCTCAGCCCGAGAAGATATATGCATAAGCCAGCGACAGTCAACGCTTTGTTTTTGATAGTAGTGCGCAGTACATCACTGATGACAGTGCGTTGTGCGTGTTTTATGTCGGTGGTGAATATTGTTGATGCCTGTCAGCTCGGCACCGCGTCGCTGTTGCCGAAAGATAAGTTGGGCGTGGCCCAACCGTGGTGGGTGCGCGCACAAGAGTTACATGCCTCGCGCGGGGCGTGACCTATGGCTTTGATTGACAGGCGAACTCGTGCTAAACTCGTGCATCGCGAAACCCCTTCCGAGTTCAACTCGGGAACATGGCGGCGGCAGCAGCAGCCTGTGTTATTTCATCCAGCGGCAGCAAGCGTCAGTATGACCGTCTGGACCCGTTCGCGTACATGACCGCCGTGGAGTTTCAGCGTCATTTTCGCCTGTCGAAGACATCAGTGCGCTGGCTGTGTGACGAGCTAGGCGAAGACTCGTATATGGAGACAGCGTGGCGGGCTTCATTCGCTCACCGTCGAAGAGCAAGTCCTCTGCGCCCTCAGTTTCTACGGGACTGAGAGTTTTCAGGGAAGCGTCGGCGCCGAGCGTTACATTGGACGTCATCAGACTACTGTGAGCCTCTGTGTCAGAGATGTCTGATGCGCTTATTGATGCGGCAGTGCGGAAGCGGTGGCTGGCTTTCCCGAAGACTGCGGCTGAGCGGGCATTTATAAAAGAACGCTACTTACTTCGCGGAAACATTACGAACGTAGTCGGGTATGTCGACGGAACGTACGTAGGAATTAAGGCGCCTTCAATGTCAGCGTTACTGTGATTAGCATTGAAGCAATGTCTAGACGCACCATATTGCCAAATTTGTCACTTCTGTGTAGCCGACCTAAATTTTGTGTTACCGACATCACACATGCGACAGCCTATGATAATGACTTTTTCGCTGGTTGCTGAATTTTTACAGATTGTTCTACTTATCTATCAGGGTGCCTTCCAAATGGCTCACTTTTTGGGGAAAGAGGTTAATGAAGTATGAATAGATAAATGGATATCACAAATTGTGTGAAGTACCCTGTGAATGCTAATCTCATAAAGAACTTGGTTTTTCTTATGAGATTACTTAGTACTTAGTACAAGTTGGTATGCATAATGCTGAATTATGGTCATGCGTCATATATCGGCCGCACTATGAAACAGCAAGGCATTGCACAATTCGTTGCAGTGTGAGATGTGGATGTCGCACCAAGCCGGTTGTGCCGATGCATTTATGGCGAAATGAAAATGCATTGAGAAACTTAGTGTGCTGGCTTGCATGAAGAAAATACTTCAGAGTGTTTGCTGTGTTCACTGTTTGTGCATCTGCCAGTGGTTCAGTGTATTTTCTTTTTTTTTTTTGGGGGGGGGGGGGGGGGGGGCAGCGTTATTCTGTATGGACAAATCATATATTTTCGTCTCATAATGGGGCTCTAATTCTTCAGCAGTAGAACAATGCAGATCCACTGCTCTGCAGAAATCGGTGTGTGTGAAGATGTCGTGAACCACCAAGGCAAAATTACATATCGGGAGAAATGTGGTGCAGATGCCACTGAAAAGTGGGTCTTTAACCCGCCATGATAAAATTAAAGATTGCAGAGGGAATAGACCTTTTGTACAGCTTTAGAGCAATAATTACACAAACTGTGACATGCTCAGACGTGCAAAAGCTTGCCGCAATGCCAAAGTAGGATGAGCGATATGTAGCGTATTTTGGCATTGAACGTGTCTTGTAAGTGCTATTTTTATTATAAGCCTCGCTGTCACTCCTTTCCCCCCGGCGCTCCCTTTACTGAAACGCAGCACTGTCTTTCTATTGTTGTCCTGATGATGATGGTAACAGCAGCAGTAAGGCTGGTTAACGCTTGCCCCTTCGATTCCTGCGAGTTTAGTGGTACAGAATATGGCACGTGCATACACCTGTGCAGCAAAATTTTACGCTTGTGGTGATTTGTTGGAGAGCTAATTCGTGTTGGGACATTTCAAAGATGTGCGCCATTGTGGCTTAATAACTAGAGCATTGATGAGGTTGAAGACTGGTTGTATTGGTATAGAAGCTTGAAGTTGAATTGCACAACAATTCGACGGGACACAAGGAAGAGAAATACACACAGCAGAACGCTATGCTGTGTGTGTTACTCTTCTTTGTGTGCCGTCGAATTGTTGCGCGATCCAACTTCAAATAGAGCATTGGGCTTCTTTGTTCTTTGGTGCAGGACCGAGGAAGTGTAAGCTATTCAACACCATGCCAGTGCCTTGCCACGCAATTATGGAAGTCTGAAGGTTTGCAAACAAAGCTTTGCTTTCAGATCCACCTGCTCATGTAATACAAGCACTGATTGAAAGAACCGTCATACAAAAATAATGGTGAAATGAATGGCCTTTGAAAATTTGTATGTTGACACTAATGACACAATAGGTGCCACACCGAACTCTACAATTGTACCGGACAGAGAAGTTTGTTTCCTATGTGAAGCAGAAGCTTCCATTTCATGCTGTGCAGATAACCAAGCTCAGTTTGTTTTAACGTGGTTCACAACATTCACTGTAATCTGTTTTTGATTCTAAAGAAGTGCCAAACACCACCTCTTTTTCAAGGATGTCATGGGAATATTTGGCGAGACCTTTTTACAGCCCCTCATAATGGAAGTGTGGCCAGCCAGCTTTGCTTGGGTGCCTTTATAGATTTCTGTTCCTGATCATTGTGTGCTATCAAGTTGCTAAAGTCTATGCAACCAGTGCAAGGCATTACGTGATTCTATAGTCGGATACAACTTTAGGAGGCCGCAGAATCGGCACTTCAGTGGCAGGTGAACACAAGCCTGCACCGATGGGCACACACTCTACACTGACGTCGTGCCGCTGGACGCACTAATACCCGCTCATTGGAGAGGGACTATTTCTTTAGACGTGGAGGCAATGGGCAGCTGCACTTTCTTCATCTGGGCGGGGCCTCTCCTGTCTTGTGAAGTTGTATCCGACTAGAGGATGCCGCTTTTCATACAACACAAAAGGACAAAGTGTACAATTATTTGGCCTATGAAATGGATAAATCACAAGTGAGCTATGCATGGGCTTAAGCTGTGTGAAAATGATTACATGGAAATATATGACATTGTTAAAGAATATGTGGTATCGAACATGCATGTAATGGCACGTTTAAATCGGGGAGTGTTGCATTCATATGCACAGTCTATAAGTGATAGCATTATTAAGCTCATGCAGTTTCCTGTCTTTTCATTGTGAAATACACACACCATTCATCTTGTGGCTAATCAACACCCACTGTATTCTTGCACATAGAAAGAACAAACAGCACAATGACGTATATGCTGCATTAGTGTCTTTTTGGCACAGGTTGTCTTACGTTTTTGCCCATTTTGAAGAGACATCAAGTGCACGTTACAAGTGTCCCAATATGCACAGCACAATGTTTACTGCAATAATTTTATTCATGCTCTTGAATAATAAACAAAATAATAAACTGAAAGCTCCTTTATAAGGTGTGTTCTGGGGGCTCGACTGGAGAGCAGTGAGGGCACTGATCCTATTATTGCAGAGCAGCCCTCTGGACCTTGCCACACTCTCAAGAGCACGTGCCTGGCGCTCGCCTACTGCCACCAGGTGGTTGAGTGCCTCCAGCAGCAGAATGTTTTGCTGCAAAAAAAAGTGGATTGTTGGAATGAATCAACCGCATTTAAACCATTATTTACAAATAAAAATGCTCATTACACTATTGGTACTAAATGCCCTTAACTGTGGAAGCCTTTAGTGTATGCATAAATAATTTGTCGGGACAACGTTGCTTTATTTTTCATAACGGGTTGTTTTTTTCAGAGCCAATTGTAATGTTTATTAGTGTGCCAACAGCTGAGGTGTCCTCGCACCTTCACGAGTCTCTACTGTCGGCACCACAAACCTATTTTTGTTCACTGCAAAACCAATGCCGCTCCCTACAATCCCGTCTTATGCGAGCTGATTGCATCCTATGCCTACAAACATCATATTTTTGTCCCATTATGCAATTTTTTACCATCCTCGGCTGCAGTTCTTGACATCCATTCTGTCACGCTTATGTAATCACCTGTTATAAATTGGCAGCAAGTGATTGAAGACGTGCATGGCCTGCCCGCTGATTCCATTTTTTTTTCTTAATCTCAGCTAGCAAATCAGCTGCCACGGTTTACTACGCCACTGTCTTCCTGCCTTAATGCTATCTCCAACAATTTTTGTTACTTCGCTTTCTGCACAGTCCTCGACTTCTCAAGTTTCTTTGTTAACCTCCAGGTTTATGTGCCATATTGCATAACCGGTAGAAGGCAATGATTCTAAACATTTTTCAAGGATATTGGTAATGTGGCGATCACGATTCGGGAATGCCTCCCATGTGCTGTTCAAACCATGAAATTTTTGTATAAGTTTCCTGCTTTACATCAGTACCTGCTATTGATATTTCACCTGGATAAAGATACTCTTCCATAGATTCTGCGGGCTGAATGTCACTGATGAATTTCTGTTATCTCGCCAAGTTAGTGAAGGTTACCTTTATCTTTTCCATATTTTCGCGGGCCCACGTACATGTAAAAGCACGAACACTCATTGGTTCTCAATGCCTTTCTTAAACTGCTGGACATTCAGTTCGTTACTTCGATAGTGACTTAATCCGTGCACTATTATTATGCTAAATATGACACAGTAGAAATATACTTATCTGCAGTTTGTCGATGTCTCCTTCACTGTGTTGGTTGCGAGATCCATCATCGGCACCACCTTCTTGTCGCATCTTAGCTATATCGGCTATCTTCCTTTAGCACACGCTATGCAATATTCGTGACGCTCGCAGTCACGCAGAGGGGAGGAACTCAGCGCACTCACAGAAGCAGCACCGGATAAGTTGTTTGTTCAGGATTGTGCCGTGAACAGTAGGTGCGCGTTGCGATCTGTAAAATCGCCTAAGCTATTGGCAGTCTTTCGGGGTGCACGGAAATATTGCTCACGGAGGAACAGAACTATCCAAGAAATAGTGGTCATCGTCGAGCCTGATCGCTACGTCGCGCACTGCAAGCTCGTTGTACGAGTTTGTTTACACTGGGCTTCGATGTTTAGCCGCCATGCTCGCCCGATGAATGTATGTGATGACGCCACCACAGCGTTCCCTCGTGGTATAATGCGAAGCGTACTAAATAACAAATTAGTTGAATACACATTCAGTCTACATCTTGTAAGCTTTAAAATGATTTTAAACCGCGTTAAACTAACTAATAATATTGTACTAAATGCATTTGTTTTATAACTCGCTTGTGCGTGTAATGCACTCAGTGGAACGACAAACAAGTGAAAGAAGGCACGACCATGCACCGACGGTATGATCACGTGAGCCCCAGTTTGTCGACCGCCCAGAAGGCAACGCCCAAGGAATGATAGCCACCCAGAGTGAATCTAGATAAACCAATGAAACTGGAGGCTTGTGGAAAGATAAACTGTGTCTCGGTACCATTTGTGCTTTCATCTTGGGGTGTCGCCAGAGCTCGTGAAGATCCCGAGTTTGGCCAAACTCGGCGCATCCTGCATAGCACCCCAGCATACATTTCAGTCACCTGCTGAAAGGATGCAATGTAAAGTCGGAGATAAACATCGGTGGCGTGAGTCGGACCCCGCCGTACGAGCGCACCAATCCGCAGGCTGCGAAAGCAGTAACGCGATGATGCCAGACGGCATGTTACCAAGTGTGCAGCAAGCTTTCGTCTTCACTTGTTACAGGAATGTTAGATGCTGCCGTTTTCTTTTTGAGCAACAACACATTGCAGACCGCTCTGCCTCTAGTCACGTCTTGCGCTTTTGAAAAATGTAACCAGCTGCACCGACACTGATCGTATCATTGATTCCTCTTGTTGTTGCTATATGAAGGATAGCTTGGATACCTGGAGACAGCCTAGTGAATTTTTTGTGCTGCGAGTCTAGCACCAATGGAATAGTTTCCACTATCTTTAGCACTGTTTCAATTCAGATATCTATTATAATATCTAAATAACTATTCCTCAATTTGATTGATTCGACTCGGTGATGTCCAGCAACTCTTGAAGTTTGCCTTTCGCAGCCACTGCCAATCACCTCATAGCACTTCCCCTTGTTGATAGGCGGCGCCGCTGTCAAACTCTCAGAGCTACGTCCATCAAACGTCGGGTCATCAGTCTCGCGCCTGAGCATGATCACCTCTTGAGATTCAAGGTCTTAATAACCCGGGAACAATGGTGAGTAGCTCTTTTTAGTGTCGCGAAGACGAAAAAATTCCGGCAGTACCCATCGTAAGATGACTGTCGGAGTTTATGCGATGTTCCGTAAACTCGCGCCATGTATAGAAACCGCAGCGGCTCACCGCACTGATTAAGATACCTTTATTTAGAATGTCTATTGATCCTCCTGAGATTTCAAGTGAGTCGACTATATGCGACATACACTGTATCCGTGACTGGCCCTCTTTCTTATGACCATCGCTCGTCAGGGTTATCCCACGACGGTAGGAGGAGTACCACACGCCGACGGCGCATGCTGTCAAGCTGACGAAATTACGAAGAAATAATGACGTCGACAGTACGACGAAGGCAACATGAGTACGACGACATCATGACGATGGGGCATTTCTGAAGTGATGACGATAAATAACCACGATGCAATTACAATGCCAACATGAGGGTGGCATAATCCCCATTGATTGACGATTGCACAGTTATCGCGGAATAGACGAGAAATTATGTCAACAGAAAGACAAAGACTGTATGACGACGACGGTCTGACAAGAATTATTTTACAATTCTGTAATGATGGCGACGTTGCGACAACAGCGTGATGACGCTGGCCTGGCAACAATGGAATTACAAGCGTACGATGATAACAGTGGGACGACGACTGTATGACGAAAATGGCGGGATGCCTACAGCATGACGACAATCATATCGCGAAGCGGGAATGACGATAATGGAACTACGACGACTGTATCGCAACTACGGCATTACAACAAATGCATGACAATGACCGTATGCCGACCATGCAATCATGATGGCATGACAACCGCGACATAATCACGATTGAATGACGACAGCATGTACGATGGAGTGACACTGATGGAACTGTGAAGGTGGTATGACGACAATTCGATGCATTTCTAAAATTATGACTATGGTAGGGCAGCGTTACGAGAACTACAAGACTAAAACGGAATCACCATGACTGTTTGTCGATGATGGAGCTACTATGAACCTGACGATATGCGTAATGCCTCAAGTTAGCGGAAAACTCAAGCTGGGGTGCATAACACCTCCGAGAAGATTGCCGAAGCCTAAGCATATCCAGATTTTCCGGACACGTACCAACTAGCGCCCCAAGCGGCCTCTGCACGAAGCTAGAGCGTTTTTCATGAAACGAGCGGGTTTTTCGCAAATAACTAAAGCTGCAGATCAATTCATCAAAAAGGCAGATGACAGACATGGTTTGGAAGAAAATCCACACGAGCCAAATGCAGTGATCACGCACTTGCAAGCAAAAATTTTCTTCTGAGAGCGGTTAAAGATTCAGTAATGGAAACCTATGGAAACGACATAATTTGTACTCGATTTTCTAGACATGAACGGAAGGTGTAATAAAACTACAGCTGTTATCGTAATAGCCGGTACAGCGTATGTACTTAGGAGACTCAGCTTTCGATTGATGCCTATCTCGACTCGACATATGCGTAACACTGTTCCCAAAAAAGATTTTTGAAACACAGTCGTCAAAGGTCACGTAGTACATACAAAAACCCGACCGTATCATATGTGCAAGCGAAGGAAGCCCAGGCCGAGTCACTTCATCGCACGCAGCTATCGTTCCGCGCCATGGTTGCAGTGGCTTCATACCGTGCTGCGTGATACTCTCTTTAACGCCACGTAGCATTGAGTTCGATAGTTTCCCGCCACAGGACCGAAACACAAAACTCAAGATTTGGTTTCACTTTAGCTTTTTTCTGGAGTGTTCTTCAAACATTATAGTCTCTATTTTCACTTCCTAAAACATAGCGGGGGGGGGGGGGGGTTGCTTATTTGTTAACTCGTCGCATTTATTATCAGATTTTATTCCTTAGAGAGCAACAACAAGAATGCGCAAGTCTTTGTGTTACATTAAAAAAAGCTATCGTGCCTTGCAGCATGGACATACCCAGGAATCCTGGACATTGTACGTTCACCATCCTGTGGAAATTTACGGCAATGCACATTCGTAACTGAATGGGCAAGATTTTCAACAATTTTATTTCTGTATAAGAGCCGAGTGTCAACATGTTTTAACTATCTGCGCCGAGAAGTTAGTCCCTTGTGACAACATATGCATTTATGGTACTTATTCGGAACATTGGTGGTGCGCTTCGGTCGGGAATGGGCGGTAATATAACACAACAAGAGCAAACGTTTTGTACCCTCTCAGCAGAGGGCCCATTGACTTGAAGAAGCACGAAATTTAGACCGTAAAGCGATTTATTACAGCTTGAGTTTCGAACAGTAATTGCAGAGCGAGTGTCATTCAGCCTGTGTCCACGCGCATGTTTTTGTGAGCCAACAGGGAAGGAGAGGGAATGTATATGTGTGTGCAGACATTAACTGTGCGTGCGTGCGCACTTCAATTTGCGCGAACGAGCGTGTTTGTGTTTCAGTATTTCAATATGCGTGAACAGGAGTGTGTGTATGCGTGTGTGAGCATACGCTTGTTTGTGCGTCCGTGCGTGCGTGCATTTTTGTGCGTGTGCGCATGCTGGGCCCATGTAAATGTGAATGCGGGCAAGCATTTGTCTTATCTCTGTGTTCGCGTGCGTGCGTGCGCGTGTGTGTGTGCGTTTGCGTGTGTGTTTGCGGGTGTGCGTGCGTGCGGGTGTGCGTGTGAGTGTGTGTGTTTCTGTGTGTGTGTGTGTGTGTGTGTGTGAGAGAGAGAGAGAGAGCTAGGAAGCATTTCGACGCGCACACCTGCTGTTGGGCATAAACAAGATATAGAATTTATTTAAATTCATTAAAAAATTTACGCGGCAAGAACTAACAGTATTACATATATAGCATTATTTCTTTATAAAAGCGAAATCAACGCAAAGAAATCCAAACTAAGTTCCGTTCCCCTCTGTGTAGAAGTATGGCCAGCGAAGATGTGTATGTGGGCCCTTTAATGGCTAACTGCACGTCCGCCGCAAGTCGGCCCCGCCTAGAACTATCTTCGGGATTGGCCCACGTATGGGGAGTGCGTAACGCCCGCTTCGCCTCCTCCGCGGGTTGGCCCGGTATTGCACAATGTTCGGGATTGGTCCTCGTATGGGGAGTGCGTAACGCCTGCTTCGCCTCCTCCGCGGGTCGGCCCGGTATTGCACAATGTTCGGGATTGGTCCTCGTATGGGGAGTGCGTAACGCCTGCTTCACCTTCTCCGCGGGTCGGCCCGGTATAGCACTATCTTCGGGATCGGCCCACGTATGGTGAGTGTTTAACGCCTCCTTCACCTCCTCCGCGGGTCGTCCCGGTATTTCACAATCTTCGGGATTGGCCCACGTATGGGGGGTGCTTAACGCCTGCTTCACATCCGCCGCTGGTTGGCCCGGTATTGCACAATGTTCGGGGTTTTGTTCTACACGCGCACACCATAGTGGGGAAATTAGCCCTTAAGCGGAAGCTTTACCTCGGGCACTCGTGTCTAAATACATGTAAAAGTAGAATTCGTTTTCTCCGCAACCACTGCACCAAATTTGGCGAGGTCTGTTGTAATTAAAAGAAAAATTTAAAATCTAGTGGCCGTTGGTTTTGGAGTTTCAGTTGAGGTAGCCATTTTTTATTAAATATTGGCAATAATCGCAAATTTTCCGGAAATAGAACTATCACGTTGACAGCTTACCCTTTCGCCAATCCAAAATGATATCACAATTTGGTGTATTCCATGTAACAGAACATTTAAACGTACAAAATTGATATGTTACACATGAATCTCCAAAAATGTAGTAATACGGAAATATAGCTTTTGCGGAACCCTTGCAGACAACGTCACGAATTCAGGTAAAATATAAATTGACAAATTGAATTTGTCCGCTTTGAATGATCTAATGTATGCCGCGATATCGGTCATTGATGATGAGCTATTAATTTGTAAACTTCATGCTTCTACATTTTTTACGTTCTTTCGAATTTTCGGAATTTCTTTTAACAAAATTCAGGCCCTAAATAGAAATTCCGCTCCCACCAGGCACCAGAATTTACATTTCTCTCTCATTAAGAATTTCATGAAAATCGGTCCACGGGTTATCTCATAAAAGCGTTTGTGCGTTTTACTTGTATTTGAATTGGCCGCGTCGGAGTTGGGCCCGAGCTAAAGCTTCCTCTTAGTGATTATGCTGTAAAAGAAGAGAAGAAATAAAACGCTTCAGCCATAAATATCACCACTCCAAATTTCGTCATGATGGCACCGGCACCATCGACGCGGCTCCGTGAGCTGCTACCAGGCTTTTCAATTTCTTTATCTTCCTTCCCTCGGCAGCGAGCTAAATCGACGCCATCATTGAGTAATGCATCACTTCTGCGACCAAGCATGCTTTGGACAGCACACATTCGCTTCTAAGTTGACATTGCACTTTAAACTCTTTGCCTTAGCAAAAAACAGCGCGAATAAAAATCGAAAGCGGACTGGTGAAAGCGGACATGCTCACTGGGCCATACTATTGATGGCAGCATCACAAAAGGCTAGGTGCGGTCAGGTTGGCTTTACAGGTTTTCAAGGTTTGACAGACGGCTAGTTGGTTCATTATCACAGAAAGAACAGCGCTTCAAGTTAGCACAGTGTGTGCGTGGTTCCTCCTTTGTGTACCGTCTTGAAGCGCTGTTCTTTCTTTTAACTTACAGATGTTCTTTTTCTGCGTCAGTTAGGCTTTCCAAGAGTGTCTTATTTGAGTATTTTTGCATAGCTCTTACGGAGAATGTTTAATCAACATTTTTTCGCTCGGCTAGATAATCACGCAGACGTGCTCCAAACTGCTCATTTTATGTAGCCACCTAAGATCAATTACTGAAAATTTAGTTAACGTACGTTTGATAATTACTCACACAACTTAACATACTCTGTATCCACAGGATACCAGTCTGAATACTCAAATGACAAAATGATGTCACCAATTCTCTATTTGTATTGGTTGAATAATTTTGTTTGGAGCACTTAAAAGCAACCGGCACATTGATGGTGCTGTAGGCTTTTTATAAAGCAAGTAGGAAAGCTTGGACACGCTTCCTTGGCGCAAATCAACTTCATGAGTTTAAGCATGTGTGTTCAACCGTGCACTTCTGCCTTTATAACAGATTCTCCTACATTATACAAGAAGCAGCTCAACGCTACGGTACATCACACAGGGTGGGCGAGAACATTGTGCGCGCTCCCGATTCGATTCCTCGGCGTTGGTGGTATCAGGCTTCGTTTCCTGGCATCATCAGGAATAAAAGCAGCTGCCTGGTGGAAATCATTGGGTACATTTTCAATACTTTGTAACATATGGATCAGCGCGGACAAGTTATTAAGACCTGGGTTTTGCTGCATATATTTCGGCTGTCTAATGGTAATATCTGAAGAAAAAATACTGTGATTTTGTGACAATTATTGCTAACATAAAATATGAGCCCCGACACGGTACCCGTGGTGGAACTGGCCCGTGGACTGCAGGACTACATTGAACGACGAAATGCTTGCTGGTTCGGTAAATACCAGTAATCAGAGAGTGTTTAGAGCTCTTGAATTTTTTCGTATGATGGCGCGGTGCGGTCTTGAGGGCCCATTTTGCCACGTGCAATATGTTTCAGCTAACATTTAAAAAAAACTGTACACTATTGTTTATTTTTTGGGGAGGGGGGAGGGCATAGCTTTTTTTAGCGTCTAACCACTGTTCCAAAGTTATCGGGTAGCTCAAGACGCGCCTGCATAGGTTTCTAGCATCCAGTATATTGTCACGGAATCATTAGCGAAAGAGCGTTATCTTATCAGATTGCGCGCGTGAGGCGAATACTGGCGCACATTCTCCATCACATTTGAGGACGCGAGATTGCGGCGCAATGTACGAGCATTCCACTCTGACCAAGAGACGCCTTGATCAATAGATCTGATTCAGAGGAAGCACTACTTTGCGCGCAGCCATTGTTGTGCTTTGAGTATTATTTTGTTTTCCAGCGCACGCTCACCTTATGTTGAGTTATAATCGTGACAAACACTTTTGGAAATGCCCTGTTCTTCACATCACAAGATGACAGTATAGACATGCTACATCTTCATTGAGTGAATACTGGGAAATGAACTAGGAGATTTGTTGCGTGCGCGTTTGCACGTTTACTGCAACAATTGATTTTTCATAACTTACTTTTTAATTTAGAAAACTGTAAATAACAGCAACCTCATTTAACAGGAGGCCTTAATTATAGAAAAGAATTAATTTCTTATTAGTAGGCTTTACCTCATGATAAGGAATTTCAATAAATATATCCTTACGATAATTAATAGCCTAGCCTCTTGACAAGGTTTCATTTGAGTTGCCCTTTGCAAGCTGATACAAACTTAGAAGGTAGTTCCTATCGTGGGCCGATGACATATGTCTAACAATCAAATAAAGAGTTATTCAGAATGTTTCATTTCAGGAAAACGTGTTACCCTCCTGCCTTTTACTCCAGTTCGCAAACACGCATAAAACGAAAGTGCTACGTGAAGACCATCGTTAGTCCATCGTTAGTCCATGAAGACCATCGTTAGTCCAAACCCACGAGCTACCGTAACATCGCCATCATTCAAACTTAGATAAAACATGTATATTTTAAATCGACGCATCACCAATCCGAAAAGTGTTGCCCGCTACCCGCCCTGTTAGGTTTCTTTCATTTCGTACTTCGTCCTGGCGGCTAATAGTGGCTCACGGCCCAGAGCCCTGAGCGTGGAATTGGCAGAGAAGGTGCTGTATAATTTCTCGTCACTCACCGAAAATTGCTCGCTGTGCTGCTGGCCATTCCTACAGAACTGTATATTCGACGCCCAGCCATTTGTAACACAACAAAATTGTTTTCCGATGGGAGAGCACAGGTGAGAGACAGGGGGGTTATGAAGATGAATACGTCCTATTTCCCGTAGCAATTTAGGAATGAATGAATGCCTTCATTTATTGAGAAAAAGGAGGAGCAAACATCGGTGGAAGCACGTCTGAGCACAATGGGAAAGGAGCGGGGAACAAAAAGAGGAAAATCTGGGGCCTGGGTGGTAGGCGATGTCCCAGTTTAGAGTCGAGAGAATATAAGCGAGAGTTGGTGAAACCGGTTGAATTCTAGTGTAGATGTGTCATGTGGCGAATAAATGAATGGAGTCACCGCCAAGAATTCGTCCTTTGCGGTAGTATAAGCACCCGCCGTTCTTGGTAATAAACGTTTACTGAAAACCAATCTTGGCAATTACTTATCCAGCGCCTATACCTCGCCCGGTATTCCTCAGTGGGAGGCTCTGTGTTGTAGCGAGAAGTTACGACCATATATACCGTGAAGGCTGCAGCTACGGTTGCCATACTCGTGACTCCTGCTATTGCGGGAATATTATAAGCATGGGTTTATTACACATGTTATAGAACATGTAGTATAGAACAGCGATTCTGGCCTTACGTACGCTCAACGCAAGCACCATTGCAGTATATTACGGTGCGCGTCCCTTCAAGACAGAGACGCGAAAGCAAGCATAAGAACGCGTTAGAAAACAGGGTGCCCTTTTCGTCCTCGTGCCGAACATATCCACGCCAACAATTTATTAGCAACCATGCTAGCGTTTCTATGCAAGGAAGTTATATACTTAAACTTCTTGATTGCCACAATAGAGGAGGAGTAGCTGGCACCGTACAGGCAGTAAAGGGCATCGTTGATTCACGGCAGCATGTACACGTCTTCCTTTGTCACTTTGTTGAGATGGCGGTAACCCACACAAAAGCGTCATGTCCCATGCTTCTTAACCGACCCTACCGGTGACACCCATGCACTCGAAGAAGGCTCAACGGTGCTTATAGATCATCTTGTTAACCACAGTTTTAATTACCTGGCGTTCCGATAGAGATACTTGATGTGGTCTACAGTGAAAAGAAGCAGCATTGCTAGTAATAATACGATGCTTAACAGCAAGCGTTTGCCTAATCAGCGGTTGTGAAAGTCGAAAACATCCCAGTAGGAAGACAAAACACGGTAGAGGTCATCGACTTTCACAGGTTAAAGGTCCGGTAATTTTCTGAATCTTGGTATCAGCATAAGAAGCAGACTTTGGAAACCTGGTAAGTTCAGACGAAGTGTCAGGCAAGAAAGCCGCCACGTGATGGTCATCGAAAGGCTCAAGTTGGACGAGACAAATTTCTTGAGGCACAATTTGCTTGGTTCGACCGAAGTTGACAACAGGAATAAAAGTCCGGTTGGCCGTGATAGTCAACCGCATATACGATGACATTCTGCTGCAGGGGAACGTCGGGAAGCGGAGTGATGAGATAGTCGCCATGAGGAGTGGGCGAGGAAGACGACAGTCCTATATGCGATAATAGTTCGGGCGGCAGTCGAAAGAAGCTTGTGGGCCTTAAGCGGCTGGGGTTTGTATTACAAGTATCCAAAAGAATAGGCAGTTCGAATGGTGCTGGCGGAGCCGCCAATAAAAGCTTAAGCTGAATGCGCAGAGAGAAAAATGAGGCCGAGAATGAGGTCGGGCGGGCAATGGGCAATCATGTTAAAAGTGCAGCAGTGAAGCGGCCGGCGATGCTTACGCCAGCTATACACAGTACCGCCATCCGCAATACGGACGACGCATGTGGTTGCAGTAGTAAGGGGCTTTCTAATTCATCGACAAAAGGCAGTGTTCATAATGGAGAGGTGCGCACCTCTTTCAATTAGCGCAGTGACAACACTGCCTTCAACGTCAAACTTCAAGAAGGTTCTAGTTCGTTGGCAAAGTAAGGTGAAGATATGCTGGCAAGGTCAACATCGCAGCTTCACCTCCAGAATCTGCAGTTCCTAGTTTTCGGGCTGCATGTAAAGTGGCATGGACGGCGAGTAGAAGCGAAGGGGCTTAGGCAAAGCAGATTGTCGACTTCGGGGTGACGGCGATTGGCTGTAGCGAAGATTCAGAGCAGGTGTGTCGGCAGCAGTACAATCGTGGCGAGAAGCATAAGGAGCAGTAGGTGGAGAGTTGGAGAAATAGGCACTGTTGTTTTATGGAAACGGAGTTGGCCATTGATTGCGGCAATGACGCGCGATGTGGCCAATGCGGTAGCAATGGAAACAGGTTTGCTTGTCGTCAGAAGTGCACCATTCAGACGGGTTCCGCGATGTGGCGGGAAAAGATTGTTGGCGACGATGAGGACCGCGAGAGAAGCGCTGCACTCTGTGTATGTGGTCGAACGAGCATACGGAGTTGAGTCCCTTGTTTTTAAATTCCTGTTAACCTGGATCACAACATTTCTGGCTGGTGACGGATCGGTGGGCGTCGTGGAGTAGGACGGGGCATAAGCGGCCTCGAGCACGTGACGAACGACACAGTTATGTCGTCACATGGAGCAGGCTGGCGGAGATGGTCTTCACAAGTTGGCTTAGAAGCGGTGTTAGGCAGGCGCACTATGTGGGGCGTGGTACAACGGCTCTTAGCTTGTTCGAAGCAGCGACATTCTTTGATAATGGCGTCAATAGTTGAAACGTTAAGGCACGTTTACAGTCCGACGTTATCGGTACGCGGGCGAGCGTCGTTCGCGGTCAGTCACACTACGTCGGCTGCGCTGCACCAGCCTAGATGCCATCCCCTCTATAGTTCAACACGCGCGCCGCCGGCTGCTATCTTCGGAGCATGCGCAGAAGGTTCGCCAAGTCGCACGCCGTCCGCAAAAGCCGTCTGCGGAGTTGTGTTGGCACCTTTTTCTTCGCGCGCAATGCATTGTGGTGCGAGAGTTCCGCCGACTTCGACGCGCGAGCATTAAGAAATTCAACAAGAGGGGACACTCTTCAAAAACTGGCAACAGGAAACACGTCACGCCTAGTTTCAACAACATCCGTTAGTTGACGCGAGCGTCAGAAAAAAAAAGAATGTGAAATAAACTTCCAGACAACGTTTTATTTTTTTTATTTCTTCCCACTAAAAGTGAAAAAGTTTTGCGTGTAAATGAACCTATACTTTGCAACTTTTTGTTGCGTTGCCTAGCAACAAGCTAGCGGCACGCCAGACTCGTGTGCATACGTCATGCGCCAGACAAGCCGCAGGAGTAAGCGAGGACGGCCGTACGTGCGAACCTCGCGTGCTCGGCGACCCGTCTGTTTTGGATATAGCCCATTTTTTGGGGGCTCCCGGCCTTCTCTATGCTCCTGTTGCGTATCGTCTGCATTTCGACACGGCACTACTGGACTACGGCAAGGTGAGAAATTGTGTTTGACAGTGTGCGGCACATTTTAAGCACATTTAGGCTTAGTTCGAGTGGCGCAGTTAGCGAAAAACAGCTCCGCCGTCCTAGCGCAGTTAATTTGAGTTAATGCCTCGTCCTGGGAGATGTTTGCGACGCTTTCTATGAGCCCCAACATTACTGTAACTTATATCGGTAGTTTTTGGGCACGCTTGCCGTGCCCGGCTTATTGACGCAGTAAGCGAAAACCGGCTCGGCCGTGTGACGCATTTGCGCGTGTACATGCGTGTACTGCGTCGTAGCGCCTAAGACAGACAAGTTTTCGCGCATTCTGCGGCCCCAAACATTATTGTAACTGACGTCGTTATATTTGGGGTAGTTTAGAAGAACGGTTGTCGCGCCCGGCTTATTGACGCAGTAAGTGAAAACCAGCTCGGCTGTGTATCGCAGTTTCGCGTGTACTGAATCTTGCTGGTAGAAGTTCGTGACGCATTCTCTGACCCGAAAAAGTATTGTAATTTATTTGGTAACTTTTTGGGATATCTTGAGCCTTGCTCGCCGCGCCTGGGGTTGTGAAGCTGTTAGCAAAAAAAAAAAAAAAAAAAAAAAACAAGCCGGCCATAGTGAGCTAGTTTTGCGTGTACTGAATTTTAGTAGGACAAGTTTGTGACGCATTTTTATAGCCCTGCAACAACATACATCTTTTTTCGGTACTCACGCTTCTCGAAAACGCGACGAGCGATTGCCGAGAGTGCTAACACGGGAGTGTTGCATGCGCCGGCAGGACGCGCAAAAGATAGCACAGAGGAGCTCAAGAACAGGACATTTATGTATTCTGAGCGACTGAAAACAGGCTTTGCACCCACGAGTCGGACTTGAGTGCGATTAGAAGGCATTCTGCGAGCGTGTGACATGGTCTGGCTGAGCCTGTGTTGTAGCCACCTTTGTGTACTTGGCGTACCATCGTGTCGACTGAGGCCAAGTTGTTTTGGAAACGCGCAGTCACCCGTGTATTTGTGCACTTAAAGTGCAGGAAATAATGCCCGGGAAAGGAGTGGTGTTTGAAAATCGGATGTTCAGATTTTATGGCATTGTTTAGGAGGAGTCTTTGCTGCGAAATGTACGTAGAAATAAATTTATCTGTAATGCCGTTCATTCACCACTTACGCACGTTTCGCCTCTACACGCAATACTCCTGTTATGTCAATATACCGAAATGATACATGCTTGTAATTTACTTTCTTTCAGCTGATGGCATCCGGTGGAGCATCGTACGGCAACGACTGCTGCTTACCTGGTACCACAACTTTGAATGAATGCAGAAGCCCGGAACGAGCATTTATATAGAGCAAAATAAACATTTCATCATTTCAGAAGACTTCTTTCGTTTTCTTTATGAAATTGCACCTGACAGATTCGGCGCAGTCTTGTAAAGGTCAATCGCAATCATTTCTACTTGTTAATGAAACGATTCCACGCCAAGGCCACGCGAAGTTCAGCAGAAGCGGGAAAAAAAATGAATGCCGCGCCGAGCAGCGGAGCCGGCGCGGCGGGTACCAACTGATGTTCAACACGCGCGCGCCCAAAACCGAAACCGGAAGGAGTCAACTACAACCGCTTGGTGTGCTGCAGTCAATTCGGCCGCTGGGCTCTATGGGAGTGTCCGCTCTTGTTGAAATTTCTTTCTCTATGGCGCGAGTGGCTCAGGTGGCTCGGGAGCCATATCGGCGCCGGGCCCGTCGGGGCGCGTTGGAAGCCACCAGTTATGTTGGCTGCGCCGGTGCGCCCGACTATAGAGGGGTCGTTTTCGCCGACGTGACGTAGCGTGCGCGCGCACTGGTGTTACGTCGGACTCTTAACGGCTCCTTTACCAAAGCCGGCGCATTTAAGGCGTCGTCTGGTATGCCCTTTAATTTGTGCGCCACTTCGTTCTAGGCATCTTGTCATCAGCTTTACGGCAAAGAGCCAAGACGTCTTCTAAGTACGAGACGTAGGGCTCTGTGGGACTTTGACCACATGTCGCTAGGGGCTTTTTGCTGCGACCATGCGCCCGAAGGCTTGGCTTAACAGTGCATAGCGTTTCTTTGGAAATGTGCCAGCTCTTTAGTTCACCTTCGTGGATGTGGTACAACACGCGAGGTGTGCCGGTCTGGTAAACAAAAATTGGGGGTGGAACGCGATGGCATTCAAAGATCCCCGACTGCTTCTCATGCTTTCCGGCAACTTCAGCTTATGTAGCCGTAATGTTTACCGGGAAGCGCTGGCGGCGAACGCTATGCACGAAGCTGAGCTTTCTGGTAGAAGCGCAGCTTCTTCCTTAGGCCTTGATGCGGCTAAGCCCAAAGCCAACTGAAAGTTTTGCAAGGAACCGGGCTCGTCACTTTATTGCCTTTGAGCTTTTCGAGCTGGCGTGGGCATATCTCAGAGACAATGCCCGCTCTATGAATTGTAGAAACGCTGGAAAATAGGTTTGTGTTTTGAGTTTCCGCGTAACAGATTTATGTCTTTTCGTATATTCAAATTACATTCTAACGCTATCATGTCTGTAGGTTGTGTGAAAGCCATAATTTAGGATTTTACCAGCGGAACTGTTTAGGCTTTTTTTCCGCCGTGGAGCGTTACTATAAAACTCAGCCTAGCTGTGCGCCGCCTCGTGTCGCCTAGCAACTACCTGCGGGAGGACCGAGCCATGTCACCTCCTCGTACCCCACGTACGTAGGGCAGAGTCGTGATGTCACAAAGGCTAGTAAAAGCTCGCAAAAGCCGGCGCGGCGACACACCTCTCGCCTCCTCTACTGCGTGCGTACGTGCTGCTGCCATAGGAAACCGAAGAAAATCCGGGCGCCCGAAGAAGAAGCGGCTTACCAGGAAGAGCGCCGTAATTCCAAGCGAGAAGCGATGCGTCGGTGCCGAGATGATCCGGAACTCAAGCGTCAAAACTTACAGCGTCAAAGCCGCCGAGACAACTTAGCAATACCCGGTATAACGTCGCCAAACCTAGAAACAACTTAGCCAAGCCTACCATAACCTCGCCAAACCTAGAAACGACTTAGCCAAGCCCACCTAGAACTTAGCAAACCTAGCAAACCTCGCAAAACCTGCAAACAACTTAGGCAAGCCACATAAATGTTAGGTGATCACAAGGCTCTGCTGTTGCCTTCAGCCTTGCACCACTAGTGCAAGCTGTTCACGTTTTTTGTTTTCTGATGTATTTTACCCCAAGAAATTCATTTATTAACTTCCTTGCGCTACAAGCAGGACCTGCGCGGTTCGCAATTACGCCAACACGATTTTCTGCGACACGGGTCCCTTAAAGCTACGGCGTTATGATAACCGACGGATGCCGCCTGTTATTCGTGCTGACGCGTTTATAGAGGTTGATCCAATCTTTGAGATCAGGGTCGTCCAAGCCGGAAAGCAGACCAGGGTTGTAAACGTGGGCAAGCGTCACGACTGGAGGACTCTGACGAGTCGTAGCCGACGCTGATGGAGTCTTATCTCTGGGAGGCATGGTAGCAAGCTCGATTTAGCGACCGCTGCGGAGCTCTGTGGCAATGGCGGGGATAGCAAACCTTCACAAAAATGTTACGTGCGGAAAGATACAGACGACAGACACTATATGAACTGTATTTACAAAATCAGCGCTGCCAGAGACTAAGGTGGTAACCACCTCGTGCGAGGCGCATGTGGCCGTCTTCGTCTTCCTTTGCGCCATGTCTCATAATTGCCGGTTGTATAGTAAAAATATCAATCGCTGCAATACGATGTCAGACGATGAAAGAGATGTTAGTGACGTCGATTGATGATTACGCCATTTAGATGCAACAAAAGTCATTGGACCTGAAGTAATCGCTCCAGTAGTCATTAGAAGTGGCATAGCATCATTTCTCAGTATTTAAAGCTCACCTTAAGCTTTCCCTTGAAGCAGGCCTCATTTCCTTAGATTGTAAGATGGCAAGAGCGACACCCGTTTTAAAATCTGGCGATAGAAACTAAAAAAACTATAGACCGCTCTCATTAACGTCGGTATGTTGCAAAGTATTCGAGCACATTTTAAAGAGATCTATTTGTATTCCTTGAGTCTGATGCTGTCTTTACACCCTCCCAGTACGGATTCTCAATAGGTTATTCTTACAACACATAACTAATAGAACTTCAGCATTTAAAATCCAAAGCCATTGACAACAGCCAGGTACACGTGGTTTGCATTCATGTTCAGAAAGCTTTCGACAGGGTGTTCTATTTGCTCTTAGATGATAAGTTTGGTGCGTAATAAATATAAACAATGACATTCAAAATTGAATGCAAAAGCCTAATAGGGAAACCCCTCTTTAAGAATCACTGTGATTTCTGGCATTCCCCATAGAAGTGCACTGGAGTCCTTATTGTTTTGATTCTACATAAACAACATACTCGACAACGTTACATCACCCATAGAACTATTTGCCGATGACTGTGTGATATGCAGAGAAATTACTATGGAAAATGAAACAGATGCTTTACAAACCGATTTAGATAAAATAGCGAACTATTGTAAAAAATGGAACATGAAAAAAATAATAAGCGCAGTTACGTTAGTTTTTCCAGAAGATTATCAAAATTACAGCGCCGATATAACACCACTGGCACGCGTATCGACATACAGTTGGAACACAAGTTGCTAGAAGTCTATTTCACTGAATCATTTACATTGAATAAACAGATTGGCACTCTCATAGCAAAAGTTGTCAGGATGGCGCATTTTCTTCGAAATTTTGAACAGGCAACGCGCGAAGTTAGGGAGATTTTATACTTCTTACAGGTCAGGACAATACTTGACTATACCTGTGCAATATAGGATTCCTGTCAAGATTATTTCATTAATAGACTCAAAAAAACTAAAGAACCTAGTAATAAAGTTTGTAATAATTACAATCCGTATACTAGTGTTTCAGAAATTAAGGCCACATTAGGATTACATCTGCTGTGTGTCACTGGGCAGAAGCGAAGTCTCAAACTAACGCACCGAATATATGACAGTCAGACAGGTATGAATCCCTACAACTATCTTCTAGAACAGATTAGATAACCACTTGCGTTTACAACGAAAACATTCCCGCCTGTTACTGTAGAACAAACACTTTTTCTACTATTTCATGCCTAATCAACAAGAGAATGAAACAGCTGGTCTAATTATGTAGTACATGTATCTAATAACGAATTATTCTTTTCTATGCTGGGATATTGCTCCTCAATAACAGCTATATGGGCTAGATTTCTGCAAAAACTGTTTGTTCATCTCATTTATATGTTTTTTTTAAATAACATTGCAGTGTTTATGATGTATAGGAGCATATCCTTGCAAAAATAGTTTTGTTATTGGTTACGTTTTTGTTTGAGCCTACGTAATACCTTTATGGCGATGCAAGTATGCTGTGAATAACGTTATTTATTTATTTATTTATTTATTTATTTATTTATTTATTTATTTATTTATTTATTTAATTTACCGAGTGCAACTGAGGGTGCTCTGCTTCGGAGCACCATCAGTTGTCGACTGACCTCCTGAACAGCACTTTGAAATGTAGTGAACGCGGTTGAAATTATCGTTCCGGCACCTCAAAGAGATGCGACGTAATGCAGACGCATTTCTCTCAGATTTACCGCAAGATTATTGTTTGGCTTTTTTGCCATACGGATTCTCCTCTGACTTTTCGGCTCACTGTTAAAAACATTCAGCAGCAATCCCTACCTTTTAGGCAAAAAAGAACTGAACGCGCACTGACGGTACTCAGTGCGACCTGAAACAGTGTTTCTCTTTAAAAAAAGCCATCAAGGTAATTTATAGACATACATCGCTGCTACTATCACTCAGTCACACCCGTTTCGGTACAAATACCGTATCAAACCAATAAACCAATGTTCAACAATCAACAAATCAATAAGCAAACGTAGAGAAGTGTGGCATGAATGCCTCGCTAATCGGGAGATGGCGAGACCACGAAAGGCAGCGCGTGGGTGACGCGTAGGCGCGATTTACAGCAGCCACCACAGACAGACATCCATCATGCAATGGTTTGTTTCCATCTATGGCATCGGTGGCCTCATCGGTGAATGGCCGACGCACGCTACTCTGGCGCCATCTCGCAGCCTTCGTCACCGCAGAGCCCGTCTTGCGCGGTAATACACTTTTCTTTCCACACCTTCCCCATATACTCCTCCTCAGCTTTGCTCCTAGCGGCATCTTCGCTTTCGCTTTCTTTATTCCACCCCTGCGTTCCGCGTTCGCACTTCCATCAATCGCTGAGCTCGTTCGCTCGGTTACGAGCAACGCTGACGCAGATGCTCGCCGCAGTAACGGGTGCACAAGTGCGACGATTTAAAACGCTTCCAGACTGAACGATACTTCGAACAGCATTTTTTAAGATTCCCACCGAGCTCTGCAAGAAAGAGGGCAACATCTTTGAAACTATGCGAAAGGAAAAAGGAGAACGCAAGAAAAATCGCGTTTTGTTCAGTTATGAGAAATTCAGTATTAATTGACAAATTTTTGTCGGGGATGGCGAAACAGGGATGCCAGTTCCAATGCGGGTGTACGCACAACTCGATGGATGCAAACAAAGCGTTCCGAATTCAGTCCCCCCCCCCCCCCCCTGCCTAATATTACACAGTGAGTTGCTCGGAGCCTAAACTACTTCCTGTTCTACTTGATAATTGTAGCATCAAGAACAAAAACGATAGTTTTTTACTTAGTAGCCAGTATTAAACCTTAGATTCTAACAGGCACCGAATCATGATTAGATATTTTTGTAGCTATTATAGAAATCTTTCCGCAAGGGTTTATTTTTTTGTCAGAAACATACTCATGCACGGCGGGGGAGTGTTTATATAAAGCGAAGCTTTCTTTGCTTTTTTTTTCGACTTCCTCACTGCTGCTGCTGTAGCTGCTGCTGTCTGGCACACCGCGTCGGGGGGTGGTTCACAGCACGTGTATACACGACACGGGCGAGTCAGCGAGGAAAGGCAACATGAGGAACTCAACTCGTTTGGACCCCACTGCCTGGAATGTACACAATGCCCTCCGGAGCTCCCTGGAAGTCCCCTCATTAACCTCTTGACAGCTATAATTTTAGTGACGCCCCTCAAAAGCATTGCTGAAACTGCAGCGCTCCCCTGTCTACTAACGTGCTGGTCATCTAGTCCAGAATGGACGTAGATAGATCTGTTCCTATACAAACAGAAGGGGGGAGGTGATGTGAGAAGGCAAGGAAACCCTAATTATAGAGACAGCGGTTGCGGGGAAACCGCATCAGCTTTAAGGGCCCCTCACCAGGCCCGATAGCATATTTTGGTTATACGCTGGAAGTTGTTACATGTCCTCTGGGGAGCGATCTGCCGCAAAAGTTTGCCGATCGGCTCAATAATAGCCGAGATAGAAATATTCCAGTGCCGCGAACCCCTGATTTCAGCAGGCGGGCTCCACTGCCAAGCAACACGCTCTCTCCACTCGCCCCGTGTAGCCTCCGGAAGCGAAATTTCTTCCCTGCGTTCTCCGATACCGGACCTCGAGGATCACGTGACGCATACGTCACAAGGCCCGCCTTTGTTATCTTTTCTCCTCGCTTTTTTTTTCGGCGCTACGCACTTCCGCTGATGGCGTCGCGCGCGAGCTGTTGTCTCCTTCGCGCATCGCACAATTTTGCGTGCTGTGCACAAGGACACATGACTAGCGCTATAATTCAGTGCTACACGAATACTGAGGCAGAACGAGCGGATAGCAGAGCATGATCACGCGCCGCTACGCTGTAGAAAATGGCATAGTTTCGGTACCTGTTCACGTGACCGCACGACCGTGGGAACAAGCAAACGAGGCGGAAGTACATCTCTCTTGCTTCGGTCTGAAGTAAAACAAGACACGCAGACATTCTGTTTGTGCGTTCTGTTATTTCTCTAAACTTCAATTCGTCAATTCAAGCAACAGATTACACAGATAACTGATGTGTCTTGAATAATTCCCGAAGTCGCGTGTCATCACGAGCGACGTCACACTGCGGACTCGAGTACGTCATCTTCCGGCTTGGAGCGCGGTGGCCGCTAGGGGAAAGGAGAACGGCGTACAGTTAGAATTTTCAGGTCCTTGCGCGGTGTGTAGCGATGTAATACTTTGCAGGCACGTTCGTTGTCGCGCCATGTTCGCTCAGGTCTTGTCCACTCAATATGGCCAGACCTGCTGAGCGGCCCTTTAAGTTCAAGGTACGGTGTAGTACGTTCCTGTTATTTCTGAAAAATGAACACCATGCACGGATGTCAAGCGCACAAATTACGCAGGGTATGCAGAAGCAGAGGCGCATTAATTAAAGCGCACGGCAGAATCCAGGCGACACTACGGAAGCGGTCGACCGTCAGATCAAAATTGCTGTGCCAGCCATGTTAGCTTTGCGGCTATGGCATATATATACCCCTTATGAAAATGACTGTTGAAATGTTGTTGGCATATTGTTGATGAATTGTTGACTCAATATCCTTTCAACAATACATCAACAATTATTGAAACCATAGAGCAATAATTCAGCAGTAAGGTTGTTGGGTTGTTCACAACAAAATATATATTACTGTTTAGTACTAAGTATTATTGAGCCAATGTTGAGTAGTTTCCAACAGTAAATCGTTGACTAAATTCTCTTGATATATTGTTGAATAGCATTGAGTATTATTGAGCCATTCTTGAGTATTTCCCCACAATAAAGTCATTGAGTAAATTCTGTTGATATATTGCTGACTAATGATGAGTATTATTGAGCCATTGTTGAGTAGTTTCCAACAATAAAGTCGTTGACTAAATTCTCTTGATATATTGTTGAATAGTATTGAATATTATTGAGCAATTGTTGAGTGCTTTTCAACAATAAAGTCGTTAACTAAATACTGTTAACTTATTCTTCAATAACATTGAGTCTCGAGCAATATTTAGTTTCAAAGTATATGTGAAAAACACACGCACATATGTATGTGCGCATCTTTTGCACATATATGTTACTTATCACTTGATCACCATTGCATATATACAGGGTTTTGTTTCACGTTACTTGAACCATAGGCGTATCTACCGAGTGGACATGGGGACGGTGACCCCTGCCCGCCATGTAGATACGCCTATAGTTCAAATCACGTGACTTTGCCCCTCCCCCACTTCAAAGAGCGGGGGAGGGGATGTGCCCGATTCACGTTACTTTTTGGCACCCCGGCCCTGTCCATCTACTGAGCGAGCAGGGGTACAGTGACCCCTGCCCACCCACTCGATATGGCTGTGGTTTAAGTTACGCGAAACGCCCTGCACGTATATATATATATATATATATATATATATATATATATATATATATATATATATATATATATATGCCTTCATGATAGAGGCATCTATAGCTGCCGTAGGTATTATTGGAAAAGTTGATGCACTCCTTGAAAACACTCACTCTCATTCACCAACGTTTTCTTTGCCGGGTGGCCCTGCTAACTTCAGCCAGAGTTTAAAAATATGGGAATGCAATGCGGCTGAATAGATAGAAAGACAGAAACTGTTTATTCGGACGTGTTTCCAACTGCTCTACAACTTTCTAATTGGAATTTCTTTCCTAACTTCCTCGCTTCAGAAGTTGGTTAACTATTTTTGACTAATTAGCTAATTAAGCAAAATAGAAAAATAGTGCGGCACGCTGCATACAAAAGTGAGCAACATGCATTTAGTCGCGTCGTCACAGAGTACATAGAGTTTACACTCGGTATTAGTAACAAGGCCCTTCGTAACTTGGACGAAGACTCCGTCCGGTTCCTAGCGGATCGAATCAATCAGGTCTGGGCTTCCGGCAGGGTCCCACCGGAATGGAAGAACGCCTCCACGTTTCTCATCCCAAAGCCCAACAAGCCCTTGGGCGTCGAGAACCTCAGTCCCATATCACTCACGTCGTGCGTGGGTAAGGCGGCGGAACACGCCATTCAGAACAGAATCTCCAGTTTCCTCGAAAGCAAAGGACTGTTAGCACACACCCTCATCGGATTTAGACCCGGTCTATCAACTCAAGACACCATGATTTTAATCAAGCACCAAATCAGTGATGACCACATTAGAAACGCCAAGGCCATTCTTGGGTTGGATCTCGAGAAAGCGTTCAATAACCTCTCTCACCAATACATTGTGGACACCATTTCCAAACTCAACCTCGGATCTAGATTCCACGCGTACGTCAAGTCATTCTTGGATAACAGGACGGCTACGCTCCGATTTGCCGACCTCTGCAGGGAGACACTCTCGCTGGGGAGCAGGGGCACCCCCCAAGGTTCGGTCATCTCGCCTATGCTTTTCAACCTTGCCATGGCGGGATTTGCTGAGAAACTCGGACAGATCCACGGGCCCGAGCACACCATATACGCAGATGACATGACCATGTGGGTGTCCAAAGGAACCCCGGGTATGGTGCAGGACATCTTTCAAGAAGCAGTGAACACCATAGAAGAATTTCTAATCCCCACAGGACTCAGATGCTCGCCTACCAAGTCGGAGCTTCTCGTAAGCAGACCCACGCAGAAGGGCCGCAGGCCATGCTCGTCAGACTTCGATTATAATCCGGAAATTACCGTACAAACCAATTCGGGACACGCCATACCGTGCGTCGACAAAATCAGACTCCTGGGTATGATCGTAGGGACTGAAGACATCAATGCCTCCACGGTTCAGAAGCTCATCACCAAAACCAACAACGCTATCGGGCTCATCAGGAGAATTGCCAATAGATACACGGCCCTCAAGGAACATAATCTCATCAAACTCATACACGCGTTCGTCACCTGTCACTTCGCATACGTTGCGGCAATGATCAATTGGACACGATCCGAAAGAGGCAGACTTAATGCCCAAATCAGAAAGGTCACCAAGCAAGCCCTCGGCATTCCAACCAGCACCAGCAACGAGAAGCTGGGGCACCTGGGCATGCACAACAGCCTGGAAGAAATTGCCGAAGCCCAGCAGCGCGCCCAGCTTGCTAGGCTTTCGACGACGCCTCCAGGGCGCACGATCCTAGAGAAGCTAGGCTTTGCTCAAGGAGACATAGAAAAAGACTTTGCGGATCTCCCACGGGACATCCGCGCCAAGATCACGGTCCGACCTATACCCAGAAACGTACACCCCGAAAACAAGAGGGGCAGACGACAAGCGCGAGGACAATTCCTTCTTGACCAAGCCTTGGCGAACCGTGAACGCTCAGCTTTTGTGGACGCGGCGGCATACGCGAGAAACAAAGCTTTCGCTGTGGCGGTTGTGGACGGCCGCGGATCCACAAGATATGCAGCCATGGTAATTGCATGGAAGCCTGAACAGGCCGAACAGGTTGCGATCGCTGTTGCGCTCCCCGACGACAATCTTTCCCATATCTGCAGCGAATCCATAGCCGCTATCAGAGCTTTCCAAAAGGGCACGCTCTGCGCACAGGGTCTCAGAAAGAAAGTTCAAAGAAAGAGATTGACGACCACGTCATATACTGGTTCCCGCCCCACTTAGGAACAAAGATCGGCGACGTCCCCAACCTTAACGAGGTGACACATGAGGCGTCGCGCGCGCTTAAAGACCGCGCGGTTTCACCCGACCACTCAGAGAATAAGGACGCTCCCACTACATACAATGAAATCACTAAACACTACTAGCTACAACGTAGACAGTATAGCACGCCGCACCGCACGTGCACTCGAGCTCATGCGCTTACACTCAGAATGTTACAAAGAGACACATACCCAACAAAACAGACTACACCATTACATGCCTGAGCTCTACGACAAGTCTTATTGCACCAATTGCAATACATCCCTGAACGTATATCATTTGCTCTGGCCGTGCTCGCAAGCTCACATAAACTCCGAACCGGACAAGCGCAAGTTTGAAAAAAGCGATCCGGAGCGAAGAACTCGCTCCCCAACTCTGGGCCGTCCAGCAGGTCCACGACGCCGCCAGGAAGCTCAACCTCCCGGTTCCGTCGTGGGAGACGCCCATTCCATGAGAGCCCAAAACCCTCGTGGCCTGCAGGACCTGAATAAAGTTGATTTCCTTCCTTCCTTTACACTCGGCCTAAAGTTAGCGGAAACACCCTGCATATATATATATATATATATATATATATATATATATATATATATAAACATATATATGCAGTTTGAGCAGACAAACGTCCCTACAAGCAGTGACAAACAACCGATGATTGGACGCATCCTGCATTTCCATCGGCGTCCATTATAAGGGGCCAGTGCCCCGGCTGTGTTTTAGGAAACGGCATTGCATGTCTCCATGTTAAATATGGCCAAGGTGGCGGAGAAAGTTAATGAAATTTAAGTCTGGCGTTTTACGTGGCGAACCTACGCTTTGATTATGAGCCACACCGTGGTAAGAAACTCCATATTTATTTTGACCCTCTGGGGTCCTTTAACTGGCACCGAACGTACAGTGCACGGACGTTTTTGCATTTCACCCCCATAGAAATGCGGCCGCCGTGGCCGGCATTACCTCCCAAGCACTCGGTTTAGTAGTGCAACACCTCAGCCACACCCCACCAAAGCGGGTGCGGCGGAAAAAGCAGTGAACATCGTTTTTACAGAGTGCGTTTCGCTCAGGTATTACCCGTTAGCGCGCAACAGAACGAAACGAAAAGCTTGGCCGATATGTACGGCATGGTGCTCATATGTCACATGGAGGCCAAATTCTTTTCTGTGACATAGACGGGTGCTGGCGAATGTGGTGCGAATCTGCTTGGACACCAAGCACAATCTGTGCTACTATACGTTCTCGGTGACAAATCACACAGCGCAGAGGCACACGCACAAGTGTTTAAAGAATGGAACGACAGACCGCCTGCAGTTTGCCATGACGTCGAAATAAGTAGCAAAAACAGCGACATTTCTGTACTTTTCTAGTCAATAGTCAAGTTCACATGGTTGCGGCATGCATTACTTTTTTTTTTAATCCAAACGACGAAAACTGTGTGCGCACACATTGGCGCGGCGTTTTCGATGTTTGAATTTGGCGCCATTTCCCGCGCATCCCATTACCTCCGTCCGGTGCAATGCCTTACTGCGCTAAAGAAAGTAGTTCCTCAAAAATGCGAAGCAGAAAACTTTTATACACTTGCAAATCGCAGCAATTGTTCAGCAATAACATGATATTACAAAATTTGTTATCAAGTGGTAGAATTTATGGTAATGTAAGCGTGTATTGGTATGAATGTACATGTATGATTGCGTGTTTGCACTGTTGATGCTTGGCGCATTCCTGCGAGTTCGTGCACCCCGTTTCCTTGAGTGCTTCCTGCATTTTCTGCGTTCTTTGTGTGCTTCGCTGTGACTTCTTTGGAATATTCCTGCGTGTTGCTTGCTTCTTATGGGCTTGTTGCCTCGAAGATCGCCACGATCGTCTCCGACTCAGCGAAATCAAAGGTGAGTGAGCGTTTCAAATTCCCCTTGTTCGTCCATTGCGACGCGGTGAAAGGGAAGCGCGTAAATGAGTTCAGCGCCTGTGCGTGTCTTCCGCGCGCCTGTTTTCTAGTTTTCATTCCTAGTACTATCCTTCCGTTGCGAGAATTGGTTGTACAGCACTAGATTTGTGCTATATAACATGGAGTTTTGTCCTGGTTTAACTTTACACTCCGCTTGTGGTGACGTAAGGCAGCTGTGTGGTGGCAGCTAAAGCTGGGCATGCTGTACGCCATGATTTCTGATACGGTATTTGAGCACCGATTGAGTTAGCCTTATAAGTGAGTGCAAAACAAGCGACCGGAAACCATCCGATCTATACTGTAATCGAAGATAATTCGTTTGCGCCACGCTGTCTAGTACAAGTTGTGTGAGCGGGCTTGTAGCAACGAGGGGTGGTGGGATCGGCGAAAATGTATTCTGTTGCGCTGTTCCCTTCAGGATCGAGCACCCCGTGTTGCTTCAAGGCCGCTGACACGCCGTGCGGCCGACGTTCGCGCGATCGGAAAACACAGAGGAGGCTATCGCGTAATAATAATAAAGAATGTCAAGGGTGTACATGCGATTCTATGCGATACGTGAGATACAATAGAGGTGGTGCCACAGAGTGCTGCGAAATCATCGAGTTATACGCCTTGCGAACCGCGCGTGTTTTGTTTTCCACCAGTTCGCGCGCATTCAACTTTCTTTTTTCATCTTCTCCATTCGACGCCATCGAGTATTTCGCCCAAACGGCTTCGCGTAGGCGCTCTTTGCATTCACGGAAAGGCAGATTTTATGGCACTGCAGGTCCTACAACATTTAAGATAATGTAATTTCGTGAAATTGCAGCTTTTCGCACTTCAGTAACTGATTGATTTAACAAAGCTTTAAAATCAGTAAAGGAACGAGATGCCTGGCATAGCTGCCTTGTCGTCCCACTGTGTTTCGAGGCGGCATGTATGCGTTATCGGCAACATGAACATCAATAATTAGCAAAGTTTCTTGTGACCACAGAAGTAGCTAGTTATGTCGAAAAGCTATTTTTGCTTTGAATCCGAGCACTGTAGAGAGAACAGATTGAAAGGGAAGCGCATCGTTGTGAAATAAATGACGACGCTGACGACGCTTTTCCACAAGCTTAGAATAATGCTTTGTCGATAGAGCAGTTGTGTGAAATACTTTCTTTGAGCGTAAGCAAAACTTCAGTAGCGTCAGGTAGACGGGGAGTAAAAGAATGTATCTCTGTGGTTTTATATGAAGGAGCTGCCTTTAATATGTGGCCATACCAGTTTATTAGATGCGGGGAAATAATTTTTAAAATAAGTAGAGGAATGTGACATAAATTATTTGACAAGCTCAGACTGCCATTGGCAAGAGCAGCCACACTTTAGTGTGTTCAATGACTAGTCATTTGTATCCGTCCATTTATGTCAGCCTAATGGCCCATGTAGCTCTTTTGATTGTCGCTTTTGCTGCATCGTGGCTTCACGTTTTAATACTGACATCTTTTTTCAGATTCAAAATGAGCTGCGAGACGCCCGAGCGGGAACGCCAAAGGTGAATTCTTTGGCCATCCATTATGTAGCGTCCCCGTAATCAAATACAGTGATGCCATGAAAATTTATTGCAGGAAGCAGGAAAAGAACAACATTGCTGATGCAACTGCAAGGCATTTCCTCCAGTGATCAATTGGTGCAGAGGGCCTTCATTAGAAGACATGGTGCCTTTAAGCATTCAGCTGAAAGACTTTGCAACTGCACCGGGACTGGGAGTGAATTTCAGTGTCACTTGTGAGCATATTATACGCAGAATGTGCCTTTCTTAGTGTATATGCCTGATATAAGAGGGGCGTTCAGAAACGTAGTGTGGAGATTAGTGGTCTACATGAGTGCACATCTTCCTAGTTTTACCAGAATGAAGGTATTATGACCTATGTCATACAGCAGTGCACTGCTAGGGGTATGAAACCAGAACACCAGCACCCATTGAGAAAGTTGGCTGGGTGGTGTGAAGTGCCGGTCACCACATACTGTAGCCAGCATGGCATGAACCTCCTTGGCATTATGCCTCTTTAAGATACACAAATTGCATCACTGCTCATAAAGCAACTGGAAATTGGGAGGTTGAGGGGAGCTGAAAGGGCTCTCCTCTGGAGCAGCCAGTGCATGCCTTTTGCTATACTGATAATCCTACCTTAATGAGAACCAGTGATGCAAGTTAGCCTATTACGCAAGAAAGTGCATTCCTTGTTTTGTATTTATTTATTTATTTATTTATTTATTTATTTATTTATTTATTTATTTGAACATACTGCTAGCCTCACATATGAGGCTTTTGCAGGAAAGGGGTAAGATACATCTTCAAGAGAACACAGTTCAAGTAGACGCGGACATAGATAAGTTTGGGTGAACAAGGCAGTATATATGCACTCTATAATCATTACACAATTTCTATAACAGGAGCGGGGAAAAATGGTAGTAAACGCTATGCAGGAAGGTTTAGCACACAGAAGAACAAGGAAAGAAACTGTAAATGTTTTGAATGTGCAATGCGCAAAAGACAAGATTCAGCAGGTGTTTATGTCACGGCAGAATACAAGACACTGCTAAGTGAATTGGAACGCCATTGTACGACGCAGCTCACTTATGTGCAGAGCCTAGCTACAGAGCATAGTTTGATAACTTGGCGATAAATGTTTCGAGTGATTTACAGGTGACAACGTCATCAGGCATGATGTTCCATTCACGGATTGCACGCGGGAAAAGGAGTACCTGAATATGTCATTGTGAAATCTGTATTCTGTTAAGTGCTTGGTGTGTTTTGTTCGAGAACTACGTGTATCTGTCTGTAGCAAGTAGTCACTCGCATTGATTTTCGTACTACCATTAAGGAGAAGGAAAAGAAACTTAAAACGAAGTAGTCGAGCTCGATTTTGTATAGTGGGAAGTTCAGCTCGCCTTAATAGTTCTGTGGGGGAGTCAAGACGGCGATACTTATTAAAAATAAATCTAATCGCTTTCCTTTGTACGCTCTCCAATTTTGCTATGTACTGCTTACGGAAGGGAAACCAACCTACTATTCCATATTCCAGCATAGAGCGAACTAGTGACAGGTATGCTAAGCGTTTAGTATCTATTGATGCGGATCTGAGCGAGCGTTTTAACGAGTATAGAACTGCCAGTGATTTATTAACAATATATGTTACCTGCTTGTCCCATTTAAGATCTGATGAAATTATGACGCCTAAATATTTATACTCTTCTACTTTCTTTAACATCTGTCCTTGTAAATAATACGGGTAGTTCATGGGCGCTCTTTTATTCGTTACAGTCATACAAACTGTTTTCTCCGTGTTAATCACCATCTGCCACTTTTGGCACCATTGTGTTATATTTTCAAGTGCACTGTTTAAGGTTATCTGATCATCGCGACAGGTTATTTCCTTGTAGATAACACAGTCATCTGCAAACATTCTTACTGTGGCGTTAGTATTAATGTGTAAATCATTGATAAAAAGAAGAAAGAGGATAGGAGCTAAAACGGCTCCTTGTGGAACGCCAGATAGCACATCGCCGAAATCCGAAGAGTAGTCTTTGAAACATACATATTGACGCCGACCTGTAAGATAACTTTTTATCCACTTGGTGATGTTGTTGTCACCGAGGTAGTGGATAAGTTTTTGAAGCAACTTTGGATGGGAAACTCGATCGAACGCTTTAGATAGATCTAGGAATATCATGTCGGTTTGCCAGCATTTGTCCAATGTAATCGCTAAGTCGTGGATTGTCCCAATCAATTGAGTAGTCGTAGGCAATCCTTTTCTAAAACCATGCTGATTAGGGACAATTAAATTATTTTTTTCTGCGAATGACACTATGTGTTTTAGGATTATATGTTCAAGGATTTTACCGGCCGTACAAGTCAGCGAGATTGGTCGGTAATTTGCTGTGCTGGTTGGGTCACCCGATTTATATATAGGGATAACCTTAGCAGTTTTCCATTTCACTGGAACCTCGCCCATTTGCAATGATTTTAAAAAAATAATCAGTAGGAACTTGGACATCCATTCCGCGTAGCGCTTCAAAAATGCATTTGGTATGTTGTCAGGACCACAGGATTTCTTGGGGTCAATTTCAAGTAAGAGGGAGAAAATTCCCGACTCGGTTAAGATTAAGTCGTCTAGTTTTGCTGAGTAGCTAGGAAGGGATTGAAGGTTGGGTCGTCTACTGTTGTCTTGTGTAACTACTGAAATAAAGTATTCATTGAACTCTGTAGCCTTTGCCATAGCTTCAGTTGGTGATGGATTACTGGTCTGACGTGACTTTGAATTAAGGTATCGCCAAAACTTAGACGGAGATGTTTTGATAAAATTACTTAAGGTGACATTCATGTATTCATCTTTCGCCTTTTTTACGGCTGACTTTACCGCCAGGGAGTTTTCGCGTATTTTAATAGTGTAGCCTGGTAGCGGTAGTTTATTTCTTAGTTTTCTTAATCTGGCAATTTTTCGCTTTAGTTGTATTATGTTTCTTGTTATCCAAGGGTTTGTCCTAGGTACTGATTTGATCTTTGTGGGAATATATTTTGATAAAGAGTGCTGAATGATTCTTTCTAATGTTGACCATAATCCATTCACTGAAACTGTATGATCATTCGAGAACGTTGTAAAAGTGGAGTCAGAGTGATCTAGATAATCAAGAACGCTGACGTCGTCGGCATTCGCCCAGTCGATAATTCGTGTACTCCCTTTTGGGTAGGCGGAGGTGCGCCTAACAGTAAGCAACATTTAGTAGCTTTGTGGTCCGATATGCCGTCGACAACTTCCCATGAAGCACTGTCTTCTGCGATAGCATCACTCACAAACGACAAAGGGGACACTAATGACACCCTAAATCAATTTAAAATAAAGCATCGCTTTAAATATCTACTTCTGTAAATTTCTTGGTAGTTGGTTGATTATTAGCGAAAATAAAGATCAAAGTTCAATTTTCTGAGTATCGCCCCAAAATCTTCGTGCTGACACCTCATTGTTACATCGTGGATTCCAAGTATTTTTTTCAAACTAGGTCCGTATTGGTTCTGAAAAGTTCCTGACGCTTTTTATTTTGGCTTTTTGGAATGCGATGAAGAACATCTTTATTTGTAAAATAATTGCTACACCTGAACAGACATAATCAAAATCCATGGCGTCACAGCAAGCTGGTGTGGTAACTTCAAGGCAGCATTGCCACCAATCTTTCTTATTGTTGCTTTTACAGTTTACTAAGCTTCTCATCACGGTACGAGTGAATCTTTTGAATTGTAGTAAGGTCATTTACAGATACATCTAAAATAATTTTTCTCTTTAGTGCTTTCATGCCGTAGTTGCTTAGGGTCGTTGGCACAGTGCCGCTAAGCATGAGGTCACCGGATCAAACAACCGCATTTTGATGGAGGTGAAATGCAAAACTGCCCATGTACCTTGCAGCCTCATTTGGTAAACATTAATCCAAAGTTCCCCACTATGGCGTGCCTCAAGATCAGATTGTGGTTTCGGCACATAAAACGCCAGAAATTATTTATTTAATTTTACTTTAGTGCTCCTTCAAGCTGTAGAATTCACGATCTCTGCAAAAACTCATGCTCAAAGGTCACAGTAGATATAAGTTTCTATTTATATTTTAATTAGTGATGATATGTGATGACTATTAGAACGGTGGCAGAACGAGACAGACAGAATTGTAATACAATCTGTGAGGCACTATGATGCACATCCAGGAAATGACCGAGTCTCCCTAGGGGTGCCTGACATGGACATCAACTGATTGCCCACAAACTTCTGAGTTCACTCCGTGATCTTGTGCAGCCTGTGCTTGCGAGTCCATTAATTTAATTGAGGTGGTGGTTGGCACATAATGTCTTTGCGGCTTATGTACATTTCATAGAGTGGAGTGGAATCTCGCATATTACTTCTGGAGCACCGCAGGCAAACCTGATGTGTAGTGCTCTTAGTAATGATCGACAGTCATGTTCATCTTCGAGCTCCTAATGCTGCTTGCCAACACAAGCAGCAGCAGTTGCCCAAGATAGCGTGAAAGAGATTCATTGAAAAGGGGCATATGCCCAGGGTCGCATACCCAGTCACCCAAGCTGTTCTGACGGTTGATTTTGAACTCTTCCTTCTACATAGCAGCCCAATCTCCCCATTAGACCATGTGCTACCCATTGACACAAATGGATGAGAAAATAGAGACAAACACCTGAAAATATGAAGTATCCTAAGAACGGTAATCACAACAAATAGTACTAGATGTGCATTAGTGCAAGCTCTTGGGCCAATTGGTGCATGATGAACTTGAAAAAGTGGGGTACCAGTGAAACACAAAGGACGCGCACACTCGGAAAAAGTGTTAGAAAGGGAGGGACGCTGGTCCATCCCAACGTCCGTCTGTGTCTAATTCCGTTTCCTTCTGTGCGCATCCTTTGTGTTTCGCTGGCACCCCCCTTTTTCAAGTACTAGATGTTTTGGATACTTTGGTTTATTATTCTTGTTTGTGCTGGATTGTTTTTCTGAAAGACGTGGCATCCAGACAGCATAAGAAGCTTGTAAGAAGTCAAGTGTAGAATTCTAGATTTGCAACAGGTACTTTTGTAATTTATTTGCAGTAGGGCTGTTGTGTAAATGTGCTGGAAAGGCTTAAAACTGCTGTGCTAACATTTACTTAAACATGCAGGTTCACATAGGCTGGAGGAGTGCACATTGAGAAGATTATCCTGGCACAGCCTGCCATGGCCTGCCATGGTGAACCAGGAAAGCTTGCAAGGGCCTTGCTTCACCATATGTTCACAGCGGAGAAACTCATGGGGCATTTGCGCTTTGGAAACAACACCAAGGGGCAAAAGAGGCTCTTGACCCCACCAGGGTCAACGCTGTTATAGGCAAGTACCATATATCCTTTCCGGCTGCATATTTACATTCCCATTTTTTTCTAAATTAGCAAATTGCCATTGGCATAACAAACGACTTTCAGGTAGCCCATATGTGCAGTTGTGTGCTACAATAGCCTTTCATTTGGAATGACTGTTCATATGTTCTTATGTGCTCGATGCCACCCCACTCACACGCTTCTAAAGTTTAAAAGTTGCCTTCACTGCCAGAAGTTTTAGGCGGCTCCACCATATGAAATGAGGCTGCATTTGCGCATTAGCAGTGCTACTTGGCTGTCAATGCAACGAAGAGTTGTCTGAGAAGCATGCTCCAAATCTAGTGGCATGGAGGACATGTTTAAGTAGCCTGAAAGTCTTATGCTAATACACGAATTGCGGAGAAGCTATGCTCAAGTGTGGTTACTGCTCAGCTCGAGGAGCAGCGCGTCCACCAAATTTCAGCAATGAAAACAGCTCTCTAGGTTCCGGGATGTGAAACAGTAGCTTCACCAATTTTTAACAGACTACATTGAGTTAAAGTTGCTCCTATCTTGAAGGAGGTCCATGGGATGCGAGACAGCAGCCTTTCAGCAGAGGCAACATGAGTTGCGCGGCAATTTTCTTTTGTTCTTTCAATCAAAACAACAACACGGACAGAGTTTCCAGCATCGCTGTCAACAGTACTACGTTTAGTGGGCGCTTACTCATTCTAAGCACCTAACGTGCGACTCGTATTTATTAATGCGCACATTATCAGTTTGTTTTCTAAGATGTGAAAAAAATATTTATGTGGCTTTTCCTCGTATACTTCAATAAATTTAGAATAGGCCCCTGGTGACTACTGTATTAAGCTTCTTACAGACCATCAGACATGTCCAATACTCCCATTCTGAAATTGTTGGAAGTGTTTCCTGCTTCGATACTTCAGTTGCCTGTTTACCGGGTTATTATGAACCATTGCTAAGTAGATCACGGGCTTAAATTTGTAAAGAAGATGAGTGGGCTTACCCGCGGCTCTTGCTTAGCCCGTTGAGGATCACATCTTGGGTAGAATTATGCCTCTCCAATTTAGGAGTTATATATTTTTAGTGGTGTACAAATGCTCGAAACTTTCGAATTGATCAGTGCCCTATTCGATTTGACCTTTGCCTGGTCACTGTTTGTAAATGCGAATATTATTCAAACATTTCAGAAAACCAATAAAAGATAAAATTTGAGCCAAGGTATGGTAGACTTCCACCTCCAATAACATAGTATAGACATAATATGTGAGAACTTGCACGAATAGCGGACCAGGCTACGTGGCTTAAGTAGCTCTACTTTAGAGGCAGTACAGCAATCATTTATGCTTACTAAAGAGTCCTGTGCATGCGAAACAACATTTTGCTGCTCTATTTGTGCTTTTAAGAAACAGCTCTTCATAACATAGTATGCAATGACAGAAACTTACTATATTTAAGAATACTAGGATGCGAACATAATTTTACATTAATTGTGATATCAACTGTTCATTATTCAGAAGCTATCTAATATTCGATTTGCTTCTCGCAATATTCAGTTTTGTCTCAAAAATCACTACTCGCGCATCCCTAATATTTTTATTGCAGATTTCAGTTCTTCAGTGTGACATGTTGCAAAAAAAAAAACTGGGAAATAATTGTTTTAAGTGACAATAAAGCGGCAAAGCCCTTTTATTATTTGCAGTTTTACATGTTTTATTTTTATATGCAGGATAAAGCAGCATAACGTTTTTTTTTGTAATGAAACGTACAAAAACTTGATTTATAGTAAACTAGGTGAAGTGGCAACACTCCTAAACTTCGGCAATGACATAGTCAAGGAGCTAAGTGCAAAATCAGTTTTGGAGACACCCAAGGGGTGACAGCACAACAAGAATATTTTTTAGAAGTCCCAGAAGGTTGCAGCACCTCCAGGGTGATGCTATGCAACACTTTGTTCTGAAAAGGCACATTTTTCAATATGTTCCATTGCAGCCACAGATGTACGGCAGTGAACCTCAAAGGGTTAAAGAAGTCAGTCCTCTGCCATATGGCTCTTAGAAAACTGAGAATTTCTTCGTATCTGTCACATTCTCCATATGTCATGGCAACCAGCTTGGTACACAACTGCAGGTAATCTTTATTATAACAGTTGTTAAGTCATTGAGGCAGAAAACACTTTGCAGGAAGCAGTGTTTTCTTTAATGTTCAGAGTCCTAAGCCATTGTAAGGCGAGAAGTGGAGTCCAATTGCATGTGAACTCGTGAAACCTAACTTCAAACGAAGCCACACTCAATTCTAGTGACATGACAGTATTGTATTTGTAGCATGGAAAAGTGCACTAAAGTGCTGCACATTTTAATTATGAAAGTTACAAGAAATCATTTTAATTGCCATAGTTTAGGTTTCTTTAGGAACAGGAAATTTATTTTCGCCATTTTGTTTCTAAGTAAGCAAAGTTCACATCTTCGACATTGAGGATATCCATAATGTTATTTGCTACAGTGTGTTTTTCCGCTTTTCCCTTTTCTGCATTTGACAATTAGTGGAGTCTTGTGCCACATCGAATAAATTAAATGGTCATACTGTGAAGCTGTACCTGCTGAAAGTTGGAATAAAGCAAGACAAATACATAAATCGATTTCATTACAAAGAAGGCATACTGTATGCCACGCTCTTGCACGTGGAAGTTGCTTTTGAAAACTTCTTCTGGCTTTTTGTTGTTTTCGCAGGCTTCACGTGTTGCAAATTTCCTGGTACCAACACCCCCTATGTAAAGAATTCTGGCCTCGCTTCTCGCATGGAACCAAAAGCCTCTGAAGAGCCCAAGTTGGACAGCTCAAACCAAAACACAAGTGTTGTGCTTCTGTAACTCTCTGCATTTTTATGTTCGTTTATGTTTACGTTGGTCTCCTGAAGAGCCCAATTCAAATTTCTCATACGAGTGTACAGATGTTGTGCCTTTCTATGCCTTGACATTTTTATGTTAATTGTATTTATGTTAATTATGCTAGTCTCCTGAGAAGCCCACATTGGATTGCTTAGTCCAGAACACAAGTGTTGTGCTTTGTTATATTTCACTACATAGTATTATGTTAGTTTTTGACATATTTCCAACAAGGATAGTGTTTCCTTATTATTATATTTTTTAAGTATCTTCAGTCATTTCATGCCAAACCACCCAGTTGTGTCAAGAACTGTTCCATTATGGCAAACCATTTCATGTTTGCTTGATGTTAAAAAAGTAGGTACACAGTTCACATACACCTCAGTCATTCCAGGGCAACCAACCAGCATTTTTTTTTACCATCACCGATTGTGATGGCCCACTTATGGGGGCAAAGGTTCGTGTTCTCAATGTTTTAACGGTTCTCTTAGGCGGAGCCTCCGAGAACCCAATTGAGGACAAAGCCGTTGGTTTGAACACACACACAAAGACTTTTAATCAAAAATAAAAAGGCATAAAGCAAATAGAACGAAACAGAAAGCATGCATAAAATAAACATTCAAGAAAACATTGCGGTAAAGAACACACTTAGGGTGCGAGGGCGCCCTAAGTGTGTTCGAGGGCGCGAGTCCGGGCGCGCGTGCACTCAGCGTCGTCTGCTCCTGACCGTCCCGATCGCCGCACCATGTCGCGCACCACACATCACACCGATATAGATGAAAAAATTTCGATGCATTTGTTGAAGCACCGAACTCTATTTCCCCCTTTATTTTCTTTCGTAAAAACTTTCTACAATTTTGGCAAAAATTGGTTGTTCTTTCCCAGCTAAACTAGAAGGCACTGATCCATGTTTCTTTTTAAAGGGAAATTGTATGATCCAGATATTGATATGGTGTTCATGTCAAGAGACTGAAGTGGTGCAACTGCCGAAATTGCAAAGTTTGAATTTGTTTCTCCGAACGCAGGGAAATACAGAAGGCACAAAATAAATGTAGCGTTGCAGCCTAGTTGACTTCAGATAGCCGGAAAATATTTGAAGCCTTGGAGGTTCAGTTGATCACATAAAAAAACTAAAGTTCAAATGTTTTGCAAGAAGCTTAATGTTGAAGATGAACAAATTAGCTTTCATGGCCGGCGCAAAAGTACATGTCGCCCATCATTACATAGTCCTACATGTCAGTTATGCATGTGACAAGTTATGAAAAGGTATCTTTAGTGGGATAAATTATTTTTATAATGTTCATTTGTGGATCACACGTACAGCATAAATATATGACGCCTTGTATCTAGCAAGGAAAGATTGTTAATATAGTTAGCCACAAAGCTACTCAACAAGCTCACTGCCTTTTTTATCGTTACAAAGGCAGGTGACGTCAAGCGCTGCAGCCAAAATGATACAAAATTTTTGACATAATAAATAAAAGTGTGGAAGGAGTTTTGAACTCCAGTAAACATGTGGCGATGTTTTCAGCTTTATCTGTGGTGTTGAAAAAACGCTGATCGATTCGGCATGGAATGACACACCTGCAAGTTCATCTGTGCCATTGTCAGAGTTCAGTAAAAACTGCATTTTATATACCTTCATAAAAATTGTTCATTTTGCTATCTAAAATACATCAGTAAAAATTATTAGGTATAAGTTGGCTTAAATTTAAAGGACAACAAAAGTTCTCCAGTAATGGCAATGATGTGCCTTTCATGTTTGCATGAAACCAGATTTTTTTGTGAATTCTTTCGTTATTTTTTGTGGCAGTGAACAAAAGTGAAATAAACTCACACAAGGAATAATTTTGTAGTATTCCAGCATGTCACTTATAGCTGTTTTTTCGTCAATATGAATAAGTCGCTTGATGTGGAAGGACTTGCACAGGAATTTTATGGCAAATAACAACTGAACTATGCAACAGCTAAGCAGCATAATTAACTCCTCCCATAGCATCACTTATTGCGATCGCCATGTTTCTAAAGTAGATAAGGTTTACTGAAATTGGCACACACCATTCAACCAACAAATAAGAATTGCACAGAGATATCCTTTTTCAGTTTTAGATTTTTTTAAGGTTGCTTCTGCCAGGTAGCATAACTCTTGTTCTTGAGCTAGATTATTCAAAGGTGGACATTACTAGCAAAAGAAAAAGAAAAAAACATTCAACTGATTTTCACAAATTTACTAATTCACTTATAACATTCCGGCACATATTGCAGTTTACAAACTGTAGCCAGTGAGTTTCAAAGAGGTTTTCACTTGAAACTAATTTCGAGGATGACCAACCAGTTTCCAGATTTTTGTATAAATGTGAGACAAAGTACATGGGCATTCCAGTTACTTTCATGCTTCAGTGCATAACAGTGCGTTTTGTTAAAAAGAGTAAGTGCAACAACAGCGCATTTCTACAGTCAGTTTGATGGCATCTGTCTCGTTACTGGTATTATGGAAATTCATTCTAAGTGCATAAACCCTGTAAAATTACTGCTACAATTCGTAAAAATTTATTAGGAAGTGAGTTTTTGTTTGCTGAATAGGCGTCTTGATTTCTCATACACGTAATATTTGGCACTCTGTATCTAGAATTATGTTAGCTGCAACAGCCACTCCTTAATAAATTTTATGAAACTTAGGGATAACCACCCTACATATCAGTGTCCCAGTGAGTGCTGTGGGCTCAAGCGAATCGTGCCATGGTTGTACCGCTGGCTACCTAATAAAGAAAGCAAGTACCTCTCTTGAGTGTTCTTATTTACAGTCGTGTCAATCTGCTTGTACATTTATATATTTGGGTATTTATTTTTAAGATTTATTTCGTTGGAAAATGTGTTTACTTGAGGGCCACATGGACTACATCTCTCAGTATTCAATTTTGTTATGCTGTCAAGCTGCAGGAAGTTTGTACTTTGCAATAGTTTTTAAGAAGTTTCTGATGTTTTCAAACAACAAATGGTTGTACATTTACACAGATGTTTGGCTACAAATGAACACTTAACCTAGAAAAATAGTTTTTGTCTGCATCAGTTCAGCACTCTTGATTTCGTGAAGGACAATTCACTGTGACAATTGAAAAAGTGTCATAACAGTAGTGCTAGCAGCTATACAATATGGTTTATTACAGTCAATCTAGGAGCATACTTTTGAGACCAGGGTGACCGAGGCCTGCAATACAAAAGTGACTATTAAAATTTTACCCCTATCCTCCACATCAAACATATCAACGTGTCATCAAAGATAAGTATTTGCAACACAACATAGCTGAGCAGTACTTTAAGAAAAGTGCAGTTTTAAACACTGCCAAACGCACACAGGGCATAAAGGGCTTTCAACATAATTGGAGTGTTGACGTTCAACACAGCTGCAACAATATTTCAAAGGACTTTCAATGGACCCGTGCATGGAACTGTGTGGACTAGAGATACCTGTCAATAAAGAACACAACTTTCTACGTATAATACTTCACTCTAAGCTTACTTTTATCCCGCACATAAAATATCTCAAAGCTAAATGTCTCAAAACAATGAACTTACTCAAAATACTATCACACACCACGTGGGGTAGCGACAGAAAGTGTATAATGAACATTTATAAGAGCCTCATTCAATCAAGGTTAGACTATGGCGCCATAGTATACAGCTCTGCCGCCCCGACTGCACTAAAGATGCTGGATCCCGTCCACCACCTGGGTATCCGTCTGGCGACAGGCGCATTCAGGACCAGCCCCATTGAAAGCTTGTATGGAGAATCGAATGAGTGATCACTAAATCTGCAGAGATCTTACACCAGCTTTACATATTTCCTTAAACTGCACTCTAATCCTGAACATCCGTGTTGTGAAACTATTAACGATTTGACATGTACTGCACTTTTCCGTAATCGACCCTCTGTGAGACAGCCTTTCTCACTTTGTGTGAGGGAGCTTAGCGTAGAAATGGATGTTCCACTTTTCGAACACCGCTTAATGCCGCCAGCGAAGCACCTACCGCCTTTGGATTGGCAGGTGATAGAATGTGATATATCTTTTCTAAGAGTTACAAAATACGCACCAGAGCTCAAAATACGAATTCATTTCGATGAACTCCAATTGAAGTACTGTTGTCCCGAATTTTACACTGATGCGTCAAAATCGCATGTTGGTATGTCTTACGCGGCTGTTGGACTCTCTTTCTCTGCAGCAGGTGTAATGAACCCCCCATAAAAGCATCTTTACTGCAGAAGCCTACGCAGTACTGTCTGTGGTAAAACAGATAAAGAAATTAAAATTAGCCAAAGCGATAATATTCACGGACTCATTAAGTGTCGTAAAAGCACTAATGACCTTAAGGAAACACAAAAATAATGTTTTCATTGAGCTTTACTCAACCTTGTTCAATATTTATTCGTCTCGTAGACATGTGACAATATGCTGGGTCCCTGATCATAGATGCATTGAAGGTAATGTGCTGGCCGACCAAATGACCACATCAGTTACATCTCAAGCTGGTGTTACCGCCACTACTATTCCTGCCACAGACCTCAAGCCTTTTTTGCGAACGAAACTGCGAAGCTACTGGCGACGCATGTGGGACCACTAAACAAATAATAAGCTCCATTTTATTAAGCCAAAGTTGTGTTTCTGGCCCCCGTTACAAAAACAAGACGGACTGATGTTTTAGTCTGTACTCAGAATACGACATACATATAGCACAATTTTCTGCTTACTGGCAACGAACCTCCTACCTGTTGTAGATGTGGTGAAATGCGCACCGTCCTCCACGTCCTGGTGGAATGTCGGGCCGAACAGAAAGAAGGAAACATTTTCCTCTAGCATACCGATATTATCTCCCTCTCCATCACGGTATGTTTCTTGGTAAGGAACCCCTTTTTATTACCAAAGCTCTCCTAGGTTTCTTGAATGATTTGGTTTTACATGTTAATAGCCCAATAGTATCGTAGCGCATCCTCTCTCTAAAGGATACTGCTGTGATATAGTCCTTGTACAGCACACGCCTTCAGGTCCTTGCGCTACAAGGACTGTTAGTGCAGTTGTGCTTTTTGAAAGTTTTTATTGAAATGACCAACTTTAGCATGATGTAATTCTTTTACAATGCTTCTTTCGCGTCCTTGGCGCGCTTCATAATCATAGTCACAGTTTTATTACATGTAGCTCTTACACATTTTGCAGTGACCGTCTTTTAGGCCCCTTTACAGCCCTGTAACATTCATTGTTTTTAATTTATTGCTTTACTTTGATTTCATTACCATTGGCTTGGCACTGTTTGGCCAACCTGGCCCTTGCGCCATAAAACGCCACACATCATCAACGAGTTTGCAGCACAACATAGCTGAGCAGTATTTTAAGAAAAATGCAGTTTTAAGCACTGCCAAATGCACACAGGGGCATAAAGGGCTTTCAGCATAATTGGAGTGTTGACGTTCAACACAGCTGCAACAATATTTCAAAGGACTTTCAATGTTGAGACTCAACAAACCTACAAGAATTTGTCAATAGGCTTTCAATTTGACAAACAACAAATTTCAATAATACCTCAATGTGCTTTCAATATTGAGACTCAACACCTCTTAACAATTCTTCAATGGGCTTTCAACATTGAAATGCATGATATTTTTAACAATATACCAGTCATCTTTCAAATTGAAAAGCCCCAATGATGTTTCGACAAAATGTCGTGGGTCAATTATCAACACATGTCAACAACTTCCTCAATAATGTTTCAACAGTACCCCAATTATCTTTCAAGGTGATTTGTTGACGTTGAGCACTAATATTTCAATAACCTTTCAAGAATTTTTAAGGGACAGCTAGAGGCGATGGATTTGATCCCAATCGCGGCAGCCGCATTTCGATGGGGGCGATATAGAAAACACTCGTGCACTTAGATTTTGGAACACGTTAAAGAACATCACGGTGCAAAAATTAATCCGGATTCTGCCACTACGGTGTGCATCATAATCTGATTGTGGTTTTCGGCACGTAGGGCCTCACAATGCAATTCAGTTTAATACTGTTACGTTTCGCCTACAACGCGCGGTATAGCCGGCGCGGATGCAACGGACGCCGGAGCTTCGTTCAAAGCGGCGGACATTTTGGCCCGTTCGGAGCTCCCGCAGTCTCCCCGCCAAGCGCGTCCAGGCGTGTTTCAGTGCCACGTGTCTTCGTGTGTGCGTGTGTGTGTGTGTGCCCACGCTTGTCAAAGCGCGGCAGCCGGGGAGAGGAGCTCCCCAAGTGTGAAGCGAGGAGGTCTGACAGGCGCCAGCTTGGCGATGCGTCACTACACTCGTCTCAACGTGTCTCTCAGTCTGTCCGTACCCGCCGTCACGTGGTCTCGTCACGAGGCTTTCCTTCTTGCCCTCAACTGCGAAAGTATAAGAGCAGCTGCCCCCGGACGCCAGGAGAGAGGCTCCGATTTCTTCTGTCGAGTTACGTGCTCTCCCGTCTCTCACTTCGGTCGACCTGACCGCCCGCTCTTTTGCGATGTTAGAATAAACCAGTTGTTCTGTTACCAGTCGACTCATGCTTTGCCGGGACCTTCGGATGCTTCCAGTGCCCCAGGCCGCCAGGCCAACGCTACCCTTGGGGCTTGCGACCCGTTTGCAACAACTCGTGCCAGCGGTGCGATTTCTTACAACTGGTTGCCAGCGGTGAGATCGCGACAACGGAGGCCAGCAGCGAAGAGATGCGGTTGACTGTATGCTGAGCAGCACAACGACCATCCGGGAGCAGTGCAACGAGCCCTGTGTGATGACTGGTTGCCTGCAGCGGAACGACTGCGCTGAATTCTTGGCTGCGAGGTTTGGTGAGTGCGGGACTTTCTTCTTCTGAGTTTTGCCAGGCTTTTGTTAGTGTCAGAAACAGAGCTGGTAATTGTGGTTGTCGTTGCTGCCGGGTTAGTTTGCGGCAAGACAATAGTAGGCAGTAGAGAAAGCAGCATTCAGAGCAGCCATGGATTTGAAGTCGTTGCGCAAACCGAAATTGCTGGAGCTTGCAAGAGAGTTGGGTCTGGATGTCTCAGACAAACTCAGAAAACCAGAACTGCTAAGGGCTATTCTTGAGTTAGAAGCTGAGGATGACGAGCTGTCGGAATGCCTTGAGACCATTGAGGAGAGGAAGACTGAAAAAGAGCAAAAAGAGAAAGACGAGCGTGAACGAAAAGAGCTAAAAGAGAAAGAAAAGGAGGAGCGCGACCGTCAACACGCTTTGGAAATGAAGCGTCTCGAGATAGAGATGGAACGCGCTCGTAATGGAAGTCAGGCACACGGTGCAGGAGAACGAGTATTGTTCAAGATGACTCACCTGATGCGGCCGTTTAAGCTTGGAGAGGACATTGGTTTGTTCCTGGTTAACTTTGAGCGAACGTGCGAGAAGCAGGGGTTCTCTCGGGAAACGTGGCCACAGCGCTTGCTCACTTTGTTACCCGGCGAGGCGGCCGACGTAGTCGCTCGCTTGAAGAGAGAGGAGGCAGAGGATTTCGAGAAAGTGAAATCGAGTCTGCTAAAAAAGTACAGGCTGTCAGCGGAGGCGTTCCGTCGGAAGTTTCGGGAAAATGAGAAAGGCAGAAGTGAGTCATACACAGAGTTTGCGTACAGGCTTATGTCAAACATGCAGGAGTGGCTCAAAGAAGAGAAAGCGTTTGGTGACCACGAGAAAGTTCTGCAGTGTTTCGGGCTGGAACAGTTTTATAGTCGGTTACCTGAGAACGTGCGGTACTGGGTCTTGGATAGGCCAGACGTTAGTACGGTGGCTAGAGCCGCTGAGCTAGCCGAGGAGTTTGTGACGCGTCGGGCTCGCGGAGCAAAGGACGGTCAAAAGGGTGAATTTGGCTCCAAGTTTGAGAGGCCGAAGTTCACGCCCATGAGAGCAAAGGGGGACACACGTAGTTCGGATGCGAGTGAAAGCAGTCCGACCGAACGTAAGGAGACGGCGGCAACCGAAGCCGAACGCAGAAAGCGGTTCGAGGCGAGGCAAGCGCGCGTGTGTTATACGTGTCAGAAGCCGGGTCACTTTTCGGCGCAGTGTCCAGAAACAAAAACAAAAGTCGTGTTTTTGTCATTATGCAGCACTGACGAGAACATGAAGCTTCTAGAGCCTTACATGCGAGAACTCCTCGTGAACGGGAAAGAGTGCCGAGTGCTTCGCGATTCCGCAGCTACAATGGATGTAGTTCACCCCTCCTACGTAGAACCCGATATGTTCACGGGCGAGTGTGCATGGATCAAGCAAGCCGTGGAAGCTCATAGCGTGTGTCTGCCCGTAGCAAAAGTGCTTATTGAAGGACCTTTCGGAGCGCTTGAGACGGAGGCCGCAGTGTCATCTATGCTGCCCCCCCAGTACCCGTACCTATTTTCGAACAGGTCCGATCACCTCCTGCGCGAGAAGGGGCTTTTGTTTGGTGAGGCTAGCGTTCAGGCCTTAACCAGATCGAAAGTTCGGGAGCTCGCTGCAAAGGCGGTAGTTGCAGGGCCGACGTTGTCGAACAATGAAAAAGGGTCAGAGGCGCAGCAAGCTGATATTCAGAGCACGCCCGAACGGAATAAAATTGAGCCTGTAGCGTTAAAGGCACCAGATATTGGAGAGGAAATGCCCGACACGGGAAAGTTAGAAGAGCTGTCTCCGAATTTGCTCATCGCGCCTACGTCAGACGGACTTAACAGGTTGCTAAAAGTCAGCCGGTCGGCTTTGATAGCCGAGCAAAAGAAGGATGGCAGCCTAGAAAACATACGCTGCATTGTCAAGGAAGGTATCGCCAAGAAAAATGCTCGCTTTGTGGAAAGAGGTGGGGTCCTGTACCGGAAGTATCTAGACCGCAGAGGAGTGGAGTTCGATCAGCTGATCGTGCCTCAGTGCTACCGTCAGGATCTGTTGCGCTTGTCGCATGGGGGTTCGTGGTCCGGACACCTAGGAGTTAAGAAAACTAAGGACCGTCTCTTGCAGAAGTACTATTGGCCAGGGTGTTTTCGGGACGCAGACCACTTTGTGAAGACATGTGACACCTGTCAGCGGGTGGGCAAACCAGGGGACAAATCGAGGGCGCCGTTGAAGTTGGTACCTATCATTTCGGAGCCTTTTAGACGGCTCGTTATTGATACAGTGGGACCTCTACCGGTAACAACCACGGGGTACAGACACATTTTGACTGTGATCTGCCCAGCGACAAAGTTCCCTGAAGCAGTACCGCTTAAGGAACTCAGCTCAGTTGAGATAGTCAATGCACTACTGTCCATATTTGCGCGAGTTGGTTTTCCTGCGGAAATCCAATCAGATCAGGGCACAGTGTTTACTAGCGCTTTGACGACAGCCTTTCTTGAAAGGTGCGGGGTAAAGCTGTTACACAGCTCAGTGTACCACCCAATGTCGAATTCCGTTGAGAAGCTCCACTCCGTCATGAAGCGCGTGTTGAGAGCATTGTGGTTTGAACAACAAACTGACTGGGAGCTGTGTCTGCCTGGGGTGACGTTGGCATTAAAGACCGCGCCGCATGCGGCTACGGGGTTTTCGCCAGCTGAGCTAGTGTACGGTCGCTCGCTGCGATGTCCGCTTCGCATGCTTCGAGACGGATCACTGCCCTCTCCAATGGCTGCAGACCATCTCTTCCACAAATGGCCGCCTCCTGCACTGGAGCCTCGCTTTGCAACAACATTCCTTTGAGGTGCGTTACAAAAAGGGTAGTCTCAACGGCAACGCCGATGGCTTAAGTCGAAGCCCCTAACGTGGGAATCAGCCTCAAAATTGTTTGTTACTGATGTTTTTCTTCCTGAGGCAGGATTTTTAACATATTGCTTTTGTGTAGTGTTTCAAAGTGATGATGTGCTTTCTCGTGCAATTTTCCAATTTGTGGACGTGTTCTGAGTGCTGCTAAACTACTGTAAGGAACTAGGCAGTAGTATAAAAGGGGAAAGAGCCTGGCAGGGCTTAGTGAGGGTTGTGCCGTGCTTGCTGACTGAGCGGTTGAGTTTCGGCGTAGTTCTAACGCTTGCCGGGAACGAGAACAAAATGTCAACTCTCCCGAAGTCACTTTGCAGTGTCCTGGGTGAACCTGAACGAGAGAACGAGGCCTTCTCTGTGCGCTGCGCTCAAGAAACGCCGAAGGACGCCCGACTTCGGTTATGAGCATCATCGAGCGACATCCCTCCGGACAGCGGATGCAGTCCCCTGACCATCGGGATCTCCTTCCCCCGGCGGGGCGGTCTGTTACGTTTCGCCTACAACGCGCGGTATAGCCGGCGCGGATGCAACGGACGCCGGAGCTTCGTTCAAAGCGGCGGACATTTTGGCCCGTTCGGAGCTCCCGCAGTCTCCCCGCCAAGCGCGTCCAGGCGTGTTTCAGTGCCACGTGTGTTCGTGTGTGCGTGTGTGTGTGTGTGCCCCCGCTTGTCAAAGCGCGGCAGCCGGGGAGAGGAGCTCCCCAAGTGTGAAGCGAGGAGGTCTGACAGGCGCCAGCTTGGCGATGCGTCACTACACTCGTCTCAACGTGTCTCTCAGTCTGTCCGTACCCGCCGTCACGTGGTCTCGTCACGAGGCCTTCCTTCTTGCCCTCAACTGCGAAAGTATAAGAGCAGCTGCCCCCGGACGCCAGGAGAGAGGCTGCGATTTCTTCTGTCGAGTTACGTGCTCTCCCGTCTCTCACTTCGGTCGACCTGACCGCCCGCTCTTTTGCGATGTTAGAATAAACCAGTTGTTCTGTTACCAGTCGACTCATGCTTTGCCGGGACCTTCGGATGCTTCCAGTGCCCCAGGCCGCCAGGCCAACGCTACCCTTGGGGCTTGCGACCCGTTTGCAACAACTCGTGCCAGCGGTGCGATTCCAACAATACTTCTACCACAACACGATGTGCCATGTGAGGCAATGACAATGCTCAACCCTCTCAGAGGTTATGAAATATGGCTGACAACAACGCCTGAAGCAAACACCTCTCGCTGTGTTTTCTGTGTACTGCACAGATAAACACCAGTGGTGCCCGCAAGGTAACGTTTACCGTCAACTCACCACACTCGTGTTAGACGAACTGTTGAAGAAATTAGGTTTTAGCCATTCAAATCACCGCTAATTATCGTCAATCAAAGCAGCCAGCAGAGAAATCTTCGCTTACATCGATTCGCACAGTGCGTGGGACCTGCATAATTTTCTTATATCAAGTGTCGTTTTACCACCCTCCCCTCAGTAGTGAATCATTCGGACTACTATCTCATATGCTATCTCTTGTGCGTAATAGCATATTTATAAGGAGTGATATAAATTTGCTGGAGTTCAACTGGAAAGCTGGACGTATGACTGGTAACAGGTCCCGTATACACATAGCTAAATGGATTTCAGTAGTACGTTGTACTACCTGCACAGGAGAGTGCAATCTTAGATTTGGCGCTATGCAATGAACTGAACTTAGTGTCAAATACTACGGTTTGCCCAGGTATTAGCGATCACAGGGCAGTTGTCACAGAACTTAACATACAGCGAGTACGGATGACGCAAACTATACAAACAGACTTTGCTGCTATTAGAACTAAACAAGAAAATGTCTTTCCTATTTTTCAGCATCTGTGAAATCCGACTCGCCCGTTGGCTTTGTGGTCAAGTTTTCATGATAAAGTGCACCTAATATTAGAGATTCATGTTTCAAGTGCGTGCCCGCGCAAAAGAAAGAAACAAGAACAGAAATCTTAGTATAACGCGGAAATAGGTAAACTTCTAAGGAAAGTGAGACGCGCGTTTAGGAATTTTTCTGCCAACAGCTGTCTCGGTAATTGCAACGCTTAGAAGAAAATTGAAATTTTTTTTCCTAAACAAATACCTATAACAAAACTCAAACTCATTTGGACATATGTAAAACAGACCGAAAAAAGAAAATATCCGTACCATCTTTACCTATTAACCGCGAAACCATGACGTCCGACAACCTGAGGGCGGAATGCTTCAACCAGTATTTTCAATCTCAATTTTCGCAAGAACCTGCTGGGGAGACTCCACTTTTGAATAACATTGTAACGTGCGGAACGACAGAGAAAAAAAAAGGCTATTTACACTGTATTTACAAAAGCAGCGCAGCCAGAGACCGAGATTGTTGTCGTTGTTGTTGCCTCGCAACATGGCTCGTACCCACGAGGGTAATCGGCAAACTGGATGGATTGAAACTTACACCCATCAACGTACCAAAAGACGGTAACCAGCTCGTGCCAAGCCCACATGCCCGTCTTTGTCTTTCTTTGTGTCATGTCTCATAGGCACCTGTTGTATCTCAACACAACCCCCCTTGGCAAATGCACCGTCCCGGTGCCGCTAGATATGTGGGGCAAGCAGATAGTTGTAAGGATCGATCCTCACGACGTGGACGATATCACTGGTAATCGGAGCGGAGGACGTTGAGAGGCTAACTTGAACGATTTCGTAGGTGACATCAATAACCTGACGAACCACCTGATATGGGCCGTGTTAAAAAGACAGGAGTTTCTCGCAAAGGCCTACCCCACGGGAAGACGTCCAAAGGAGAACTTGGCCGCCCGAAGAAAAGTGCACTTCACGGTGACAGAGGTCGTAGGGCCGTTTCTGTTTCTCTTGCGACACTGATAGGAGAACGCGTGCAGGCGGTCGAGCGTGTCAGCGTTAGCGATGATATCTCGCGCATATCCACTTGTCGAGGTCGTCATCGTGTGTCGGCCGGAAGCATTGCTTCAAGACCACACACGAGGGTAGAACTGGGAATACCTGGCGGTGTTCATGCGAAAAGAATTATAGGCGAAGGCAACGTAAGGTTGAGGCAAATCTCAATTGCGGTGATTGGCTGAAGCGTATTTCGCCAGCTTATATGTAAGCATCCGGCTCAATGGCTTGGTCAGGCCGTTGTTTTGGGGATGGTAGAAGGTGATAAGCTGATGCTGGATAGAACAGACACGCATAATTCCATGAAGGACTTTGGACAAGAAAACATGGCCTCGGTCTGTGAGAATTTGACGTGGAGCTCCATGCATCAAGACGACATCGTGTAGCAGAAAATCTGCCACATCCGTAGCGCAGCTGGTTGGGAGAGCGCGCGTAAGGGCGCATCTGGTCGCGTAGACAACAGCGACAGCAACGCGCTTGTTCCGCGACACATGCGCCGGACAAGCGCCCAGGAGGTCCACCCCGACATGACCGAATGGCTCTACCGGAATTTCAAGTGCCTCCAGTTATCCAGTGGGAAGCAGGGATGGCTGCTTGCGCCGTTGACATGGCTCACAAGCCGCGACGTTGCGTCGCACACAAGGTACGAGACCAGACCAGAAGTGACGGTAAGCTCTCGTAAGTTCGAGATACGTCGAGATGTCCAGGTTTGGGCGCGTCGAGAAGATCCTGAGCCCATTATGGACCTGTTTCTTTTTTTTCTTGCTATATTAAAATAAATCTAATATATTAGCTTACATTTACACTAATAATTCACATGCAAGAATTTATTACTCTTGCCTAATTAGTTTTTTAAATATAGCCCGTGACCATATGGTCACACTGGGCCCTTACGCTACAGCAAAATACGCAAAGTTAAAAACATTTATTTCAAGCCATGAAACATCACAAAAACATACATAGCGAATAGTCGAGCACTTATTTAGTGTAATATGGTTTAAATCATGGAATACACATGCCGACGTCATACTTTGGGCATTGTGTGTGCACCGCGCTGTTGCAATTATCTCATGCACACCTCCACCTCTTGCCATTAGGTATTGTTGCAACAAAGTGGGCCGCTTGGTCATACTGTGTACCATTCAGGACATCACCAGTCTTTGGGATTCTGCGTTGACCAGGTCCTCTAGGCTTATTGTACCATCGCATCAGGTTGCTTTGTGCAATTTGCCTGCGGAATTCCACCTGCGTGACGTTGAGCCCTGTGCTACGAATTAGCGCCCAAGCGTTGCTGGTAGATAGATTACAAAGTCATATGAAAATCGGCCACCAACACTTTTTGCCACGGATTGCAATCCTATAGGCGCCTAAATTTGCATCCTTCAGGTCCGTACCTCCTATAAAACTTCTACTGAGCAACAGTGTTTGGACGGGCCACCTTCATTCGCCTCTTCTCAACACGAGAGTACCCGTCTGCAGATGACTTTGGCTCTACGCCGTGAATGGTGCTTACGATCGTTACTACAGAATCGTCCATCCAGCGGACCGCAATTATCCCGTGGTCGCTCAGCACGGGATCTTCGTGCCCGTGAGGTTGGCACTTGACGTATTCTGGTCAAGCGATAGGGCACTCTTTCGGAACACGGTTCTGCTTCACTGTGCTCGTGCCTTCGTAGCCCTGTGCCTTGAGATGCCTGAGTAGCTTCATGCTTGTGAATAAATTATCAAAATAGAAAAAGAAAGGAAGGTCGTGCGTCTCTGCTGCGAGTTCTTCCACCATTTGAAGAAGTGGCGCCGCTGCTCGTCCGAAGTCCTTTTCATATTTTTTAGATGTGCTGGGATCTCCCCTAGCTGCTTGCCTTGATACACTTTGAAGTTTGCAAGGTATCTGTTCTTGGCATTTAGGCACCATACTTTAAACCCGAAGCGGATACGCTTTCCGCGTTTCAGCGGCGGTTCATAGCTGCCACCTGCTTAGATAGTCAATGAGCCCACCTGAGTCTTCATCGACCGAGTCTTCATCCGAATAGGTGCTAGCCTCTGGCGGATATAAATCACTGACACGACGAGTTCTTCCTCTACGACTATCTTCGCTATCTTTTCCAACAACAAGCTATTCAGACAATAAAATAAAAAATAGCCACTGCGAGAACGTGGCAGCAGACGTGCAAGAGATGCGAATGAAGTTAAATAAAAAGTTCGGTAACCTAAAGGCCCAGCGTGACCATACGGCAACGCGCAAGATAACACGTTTGTTCATGGATAAATCAAACATTAATCTTTCACAAATGCTCATCGAAGGTCACATATTCAAAGGGCAATATGGAGGTAAGGATATTTGACTATTGCTTAAACAGTAAGTGAAAAAAAACACACTTATCCCTTGGAGCGATGCATGACAATGCTACTCGCAGAGCAACACTTATTCCCGCCTTTGCGAGGGGCTCCCACAAAACGACTGACAGCTGCTGCCACTTGGTATCCATAAAGGGAACTGTAATCTGTCAAACGGCACGTCAAAGGCGATTTTGGTGCCGCTTTGTTAATCTTAATTAATTGAAATCTACTGTGAAGACTAACGTGACCATATGGTCACGCTGGTCTTTAATGGGTTAAGAACGGTCGCACAGATGTGCTTTAGGGTGACAAAGATCGGGACCTTCGGGATGAACATATTGAGGGTACAAAATGCCTTCTCAAAATCACGACGAGGCGTAGGGGAGTGTTGCTGGGCGCAGATTCAAAAAGATCAATCAGCAGTTTGAGTGAGGCATCACCTCATTGCTCGCCGAGGATATGGAAGGACAGTGACACAGAAAACACACAACTGGCATTCTCTATGTCAGGTACGTGAGAGCTGTTGAAGGGGTAACTCGACTGAGTGCCTGCGTCTTGTTGCAGGCGTCCGCACTTGTAAATCACAGAGTATGAAAACTCTTGGAACCTCAAAGCCAAACGACCAAGCCGGGTCGTGGGATTCTTGAAGGAGGAAAGCCAGCGGATGGTCGGTTACTAAGGAAAGACAGCAGGTCATCGGTTACTAAGGAAAAGGGACGGCCGTAAAGCTAAGGACGGAACATGGCAACCGCCTAGACAACAGCAAGGTATTCCTGTTCCGTAATAGAATAGTTGCTCTCTGGCGGTGACACCAGGCGGCTGGCATTAGCGATAACGCGATCTTGGCCACGCTGACGCTAGGCTGGAACAGCGCCGACATCATGACCACTGGCACCCATAGGCAATTCTGTTGGGGCGTTACGGTCGAAGTGGGCGACGATCAGTGGTGAGGTAAAATGCTTGATCAGGCGAGAGACGGCTGCAGATTTTTGAGATCCCCGTGATAAGGGCATGTCTTACTTCAAAGGGTCAATAGTAGCAATAGATGCAAAATGGCGACAGAGCGGCGGAAGTAATAGAGAATATCGAGGCCGGGAATAAGGTCGTTCAGGCAAAGGGCAATCACGGTAAAAAGGACAGCAGAGTGACGGCCGCCGATGCTTAGGAGTGCTATACATACATAGATGACAGGAACAGTACCGCCGTAGGCAACGCGAACGATGCATATACTTGCAGTAGTAAGGACCCTTTTAATTCCTCGACGGAAGGCAGCGTTCGTAATGGAGAGGTGTGCACCTGTGTCACTCAGTGCAGATACAGTAGTACCTTCAACGTCAAACTTCAAGAAGGTTCGCTTAGTGGATAAAGTAAGCAGAGGATTTGGGAGCAAGGTCGACATCACTGCTTTAGTTCCAAGAGCTGCAGTTCCTAGCTTTCGGCCGTACGTGGAGGGTCATGAACGCCGACTAGAAGCGACGGGGCTAGGGCGAATCAGGCTGAGAACGTCGGAGAGACGGTGATTGCCCGAGTGAAGATTCGGAGCAGGGGTGTTAGTGGCAGTACGATCGTGGCGAGAAGCATACGGAGCAGCAAGTGCAGAGTTCGGAAAACAGGTACTGTTGTAGGTTAGAGACAGAGTTGGCCATCGGTTGTGACAATGACGAGCGTTATGGCCAATACGGCAGCAATGGAAACACATGGTGTTGTCGTCAGAGGTGCGCCATTCAGACGGCTTGCGGGATTTGGTGGGAAAGGATTGTCGGGTACGAGGACGACCACGATATAAGCACTGCATTCTGGGTTCATGCGTCGACAATCACACGGAGTTGAAACCCATGCTTTCATATTCTTGTCGGACAACGGCCTGGATCACAGCCGTGGCTAGTGATGGATCGGTGGAAGTCGGAGATCAGAATGGCGAATAGGCGGCCTCGAGCATGCGGCGAACGACGCGAGTTACATCTTCACATGGGACTGGATAAGTCGATGTAGCAGTGGCATTTGGCATGCACATGATGAGGGGCACGACACGACGGCTCATAGCGTGTTCGATGCGGCGACATTCTTTGTTAATGGCGTGAACAGTTGAAAGGTCGCCAAAAACAAAAAAAAATGAAGGCGTCGTCTGCGATACACTTCATTATGTGGACCACATTGTCTGTGAGAAATCTTGTCGTCAGTTTGCGGCGAAGATTCAAGACATCTTGTACATCTGAGAAGTAGGGCTCTGTGGGGCTCTGAGCATGAGTCACAAGGCCTTCTTACTGTGACCGTGTGCCCGGTGGGGTAGCGGAGTATTTCTCGAAGTTTTTCTTTGAAAATGTCTTAGCTTGTTAATTTGTGTTCGTGGGTTTGGCACCACACGCAAGTGGTGCCGAACAGGTAAAAAATTACTGGCTCTCCCGTAATCGAGAGTAGATGTGAGTTTGAAATGGCAACCGGCAAAGCAATATGGTTGGAGAGGGTACTAGCCAAAATCGTGAATTGGTGTAGTGCATGTTCGCAACAGCACGCATCACCCCACGACACCGTACCATGCCATACTGTGCACTAGTCCGTAGGACGCTGCCGGCTAGACAAAGAAAGCCGGCTGAAGGTGACACGACACGCAGCGAAAGACGCCAGGGAGACAGAGCGCACTGCCCAGATAGAAGAAGAGCGTGAAGGAGGTGTCATCTTTCGAGGCGATGCGAAACCCAAGCTGCAGAACTCACGGACGCTGGCGTTCAAATAACCACAGGACGGCCTGTCTCAGCGCCAAATTATCACAAAGTGTATGGTAGCCTGTATCAGCCGTTTGAACGTCGCTATTGAAGCAACAAATAGAACATGCTTGAGTGACATTGCGAACAAACAATGGCAATAACTCGGAAGCAGTATCTTTGTAACTTCTTTGAGCAGTAAGTAGCATATGGAACGCGGTCCTGTACAAACGTTTGGAGGCCAGAGATCGCATTATCTTAAGTTTTGACTTGTTGCCCGGATGATCTCCTTTCGTACTCGCAACTTGCCCAGATGTTCTCGTGCCATGATAATGCCTCTCGCTTTCGGCTCAAGGTCACCTGAATGTGGCCGAAAATAGAGCTAAAACAATTTCATTCCTAAAAACGATGTTAGCGAGCATGATCAATGGATCCCGCCTATCATTAGTACTGACGTGTTCATAGAGGTTGACCCACTCTTCGACATCAGTGCCATCCAAGTCGGAAAACAAACCATGGGATGCAAGCGTGGCCAAGCATCACGACTGGAGCAGTCTTACGAGTCACAGCCGACACTGATGGGCTCTCATCTCGGAGAGGCATGGTGGTGAGCTCGATGCAGCGACCGCTGAGGAGCTGCGTGGTGAGGACAAGGATCGCATACCTCCACGAACATGTTACGCGTGGAACTACAAAGCAAAATATAGTATTTGCACTGTATTCACAAGAGCAGCGCAGCCAGGGACCAAGATGGTAACAAGCTCGATCGAAGCCAAGATGACCGTCTTCGTCTTCCTTTGCGCCATGCCTCATAAGCGCCTGTTATATCGCAACAATATGGATCGGTGCAATATGGTGCCAGACATTGAGATCGATGTTAGTGGCGTCGATTGTTTATTACACCATTTAGACGCAACAAAAACCATTGGACCTGATGGAATAGCTCCGCTAGTCCTTAAAACGTGTGAGAGCAACATTGCTCCCTCCTTAAAGATTCATCATCATCCTCATCATCAACCTGTTCTATCTTCACTGCAGGACGAACGCGACCTCCCTGTGATCTCCAATTACCGCTGTCTAGCGCCAACCGATTCCCACTAGCGCTCGCAAATTTCCAAATTTCATCGTACCACCTAGTCTTCTGCCGTCCTCTACTGCGTTTCCCTTCTCTTGGTACCCATTCTAACCCTATTGGCCGAACAGTTATCTAACGTGCGCATTAAATTACCAGCCAAGCACCATTTTTTTCCTCTGAGTGTCAATTAGAATACCGGCTATACCCGTTTGCTTTCTGATCCAAACAACTTTCTTTCTGTCTCCTAACGTTATGCCTAGCATTCTTCGTTCCATCGCTCTTTTCGCAGTCCTTAACTTGTTCTCGAGCTCCTTTGTCAGTCTCAAATTCCCTGCCCCCCCCCCATATGTCAGTACCACTAAAATGCACTGATTGTACACCTTCCTTTTCAATGATAATGGTAAGCTTCCAGTGAGGAGCTGACAATGTCTACCGTATGCGATCCAACCATCTTTATTTTTCTATGAATTTTGTTTTCATGATCAGGGTTCCCTGTGAATAATTGACCTAGATAAACGTACTCCTTCACAGACTCTAGAGGCTGACTGGCGATCCGGAACTCTTGTTCCGTTGCCCGGTTATTCAACATTATCTTCGTCTTCTGCGTAATAATGCTCAACCCCACTCTTACACTCTCTCTGTTAAGGTCCTCAATCATTTGTTGTAACTCGTCTGCAGTGTTGCTCAACAGAACAATTCCATTGGCAAACCTAAGGTTGCTGAGGTATTCGCCGTCAATCCTTACTTCTAAGCCTTCCCAGTTTAATAGCTTGAATACTTCTTCCAAGCACACAGTAAATAGTATTGTAGATTCTGTCTCCTTGTCCGACCCCTTTCTTTATAGGTTTCTTCTTCCTTTTGTTGTGTAAAATTAAGGTAGCTGTGGAATCTCTGTAGATTGTTTCCAAAACATTTGCATAGGTGGTCTGTACTCCTTGATTACGTAATACCCCTATTACTGCTGCTATCTCTAGTGAATCAAATGCTTTTTCCTAATCCAGGAAAGCCACATAGAGAGGCTGGTTGTACTCTGCGGAGATCTCGATTACCGGATAATTTACATCGATGTGACCCATTGCAGATTATTCCTTCCTGAAACCTGCCTGTTCTCTTGGTTGACTAAAGTCTAGTGTTGCCCTTATTCTATTAGATATTGTCTTGGTGAATATTTTATATAATTCTGGGAGTAAGCTAATGGGCCTATAATGTTTTCCATTCTTTAACGTCCCCCTCTTTGTGGATTAGTATATTGTTTGCATTCTCCCAGTTTTCTGGGACCGTAGCAGTCTATAGACACTTCGTACAGTATTGTGTACAGTATCGTAAGTATTGTGTGTCCTCCCTCTTTGAACGAATCGACTGTTATTCCATCTTCTCCTGCCGCTCTTCCCCGTTTGATATCGTGCAAGGCCCATCTGACCTCATCGCTATAGGAGGAGTTTCTGTATTCTATTCATTACTGTTTCGAATGGAGTTATCCCGAGTCCCCTGGATACAGTACAGGACAGGTAAAGATTATCTATAAGCTTTTCCATGAGACAGGCCTCATTTCCTATGATTGGAAAATGGCAAGCGTGACACCTGTTTTCTAATCCGTCGATAGAAAACTCAGAGAACACTCTAGGCCGGTCTCACTAAGCTCGACAAGCAGCAAAATATTTGAGCACATTTTATGCAGTGATTCGCACTCCTGGATTTATAAATTTAAATTTTATAAATATAACTTTGCATTCCTTGATTAAATAAGTATAAACAAAGCGTTCGAAATTAGATACGAAGCTACCTAATTGAAAAACCCACTCTGTCGTCCTGAAAAACGCTAGATCTTCAGCTATAGATGAGACTTCCGGCGTTCCCCATAGATGCGCACTCCCATCCTTATCGTTTTTATCCTACATAAACAATATTATCGAAAACGTTATATCACCCATAGGAATGTTTGCTGACACCTGTGTGATATATTCATAAATACATTGCGAACAGATTTAGATAAATTAGGGAAAGGGCGTGAAAAAATGGAACATCAATATCAATATTGAGAAGTGCGGTTGCGTTAGTTTTTCCTGAGTGTTATCCTAATTACAGCACCAATATAACATCAATGGCACACTTATTGAAAAACAGTCCGAATACAAGTAGCTAGAAGCCTACGTCACCAAATCTTTTACTTGCAATAAACAGATTGACACTCTCATCTAACCTCCCTGTCTTTCCTTCCCTTTTGTCTCTCTCTCTCTCTTAACACTCTCATCAAAAAAGGCGGTAGGATGCAACATTTAATTACAAGAAATTTCAAACAGGCGAAGTTAAGGGAAGTATACTTTTTACATGTCAGCACAGTACTTGATTATGCCTGTGCAATATGGGATCTCTATCAAGGTTATCTCCCTAATAAGTGAAAACACTACAGAACCAATCAATGTATTTGTAATAATACACTTGCGTTTCGGAAATGAAGCCTCCTTTAAGATTGTATCTGCTACGTGTCCTTGGGTAGAAGCTAAGGCTCAAAATAATGCGCCGTATATATCAGAATCGAACAGGTATCAGTCACGATAACTCTCTTCTGGAACCAGATCACGTAACCACTCGCTGCGATAACAACAAAACATTTCAGCCTATAGCTGCAGAACAAACACCTGTTACTACTATTTTGCCCCTACTCAATAAGAGAAGGAAATAGTTGATCTAATAATTTGATAAATGTATCTCATAACAAATTATTCTTTTCTATGATGTGATACTACTCTTAACTAACAACTGCTGGGGCTAAATTTCTCGAAAAAGTGTTTGTTCGCTCCTCATTTATATTTTTAATATCATTACAGTGTTTATTATGCATAGGAAAATGTGCTTGCGAAATGCTTTTTTGTTAGTGGTTAGGTTATTGTTCCCGCTTTTATGACGCTGTAGCTAGGCTGTAAATTTATTTATTTATTTATTTATTTATTTATTTATTTATTTATTTATTTATTTATTTATTCTTAGAGTGCAACTCAGAGCAATCTGCTTCAAACCACCGTCAGTTGTCGACTGAGCTCCTGAACAACACTTTGCAATGTGGTGAACGCAGTTTAAACCATTTTTCAAACTCCTCAATAAGGTGCGACGTAATGCTGACGCATTTCTCTGAGATTTACCCTAACATTGCTATTGACTTTTAGCCCCTGGGGATCCTCCTCTGACTTATCGGCTCGACTCACTGCTGAAGACTTTTAGCAGCAATGCATACCTTCTAGGCAAAAATAAGCAAATGTGTACTGACCCAGAACGGTACTCAGCGCGACCTGTAACAGCGTTTTGTTTTTTTAAAAAACCCATCAAGGTGCTTTACGGTTAAACGAGAGCGCTACGATCGCTCAGTCGCACCCGTCTCGGTACAAATGTCGCATGTCGTCACGTTTATTTACAAAAAGAACTCGATGCCACCGGAAGGTTCATTTTGTAAGCCCAAGCAATTGTGCGGCCAACAGGCGCATCTTGGCCTTTTGCGCCTTGCCGACGGACGTCCTTGGCACCTTGGGGTCGTAGATGAAGTGACGTGGAATCTTGAAACGAGTGAGCTGTGAATCGCAATAACAAACACCTAAATAAGCAAAGTAACCTAAATAAGAAATCCAGTCTACAATATATATATTAAAATAGATGACTAAGAAAAACAAAGAGAGGAAGCAGGCAAGGGGAATAAGCAGTGTTTGCAATGCTCACACGCGGACACGATAGCAAATCTTGCGGCATAATGGCGTCGTATATTGAAGAAGACTACGGCGAGAAAGCAAAGCAACCTATGACACATAACCTGTACTTCTCTACTTTTTTTTGCGGCGGTCACATAGGGCAAGCAGACAAAATTTTTTAAAAAAGACCCAAAATAACAAAAATAGGAAGCGTTATAAAACTGTTGAAATTGATTTTTAGGGGTACTCGAATAATAGTTTTTCGCATCGAATCGAGTACGTATAGAACAGTGCCAGAAGCGAAGCGAATCTAATATCTAATACCTTTTCGAATAGTTTACGAAAAATATACAGCCTTCTCACCAGCAATATCACACAATTGTAACGTTGTAGTTTTGACAGCACTAGAAAGTTTGCCGTTATGCTGCACGTTAAAAATTATGCTCGATTTCAAACGCACAAAAGCAGCCTTAAGTATAACTAAAAAGCTTGTTTGCCAACTCGCGCTCTTCTAAGCATGCACGGTGATGCGTTATCACATTAAGGTCAGAAAGAAAGTCTTGCCGCCCAAATAACCTTTGTGTATGCCTTGTACCCAAACTAGAAATGTTGGTCATCTGCGGCATGGAAGAGCGAACGAATGAAAGAAGCCCTTTCTCTATTTCTTACGGTCGAGGCAGATGGAGTCATTATTGCATCAAATATGTTGCGCTGAAATGCCTTCATATTTATTACGACAAGAGGAGACATGTGCTGCATCTATACATATTGTTCAGACCCGCTGGCTAACGTCACGTCTAAGGAAAATCTTCTTTTTCATTCATCGTGATTTTACTAGTAGCTGCTCCCTAAGCGACAGCCTCATCTGGTACGGTATCTCCACCGTACAGGGTGTAAGAGGTATCCTAGTTTTGCTTCGATTTGACACTTTATCGTGCACGATTGACGATGTGAAATATTCGATAACTATTGAAAAGATATTCGGGGGAGCATTCAGTATATTAGGAAATCAAATAGGGGAGTTTTTGATTCCTTATTCGAAAGTATCGAGTATTCGCCCACCGCTATGTAATCAGGAAGAACCGATCAGAAGTATGAAAACATCTGAGGGCACCTTAACACTTCTTATGAGTCGTATTTGTCAAAGCATCCATATCCAATAGAACACCACTGAGCGGTCCTTCGAGTTATGTACTCCTCTCTGGCAAGTGAGCGCACTGAAACGCTCGGCCAGCGTCTCTTAGATAGCACAAAGGCATGTGTGCTTCAATCCGTGACGTCATGCTACCTTGCCCGACTGCCATAGAATCTAATGGAAGGCTCCCGAATGAGCCTCGGTGATTTTGACCCCACTGCTTTAACAAAAAATTAAGGGGTTTTACGTGCGAAAACCACTTTCTGATTATGAGGCACGCCGTAGTGGAGGGCTCCGGAGATTTCGACCACCTGGGGTTCTTTAACGTGCACCTAAATCTAAGTACATGGGTGTCTTCGCATTTCGCCCCCATCGAAATGCGGCCGCCGTGGTCTGGATTCGATCCCGCGACCTCTTGCTCAGCAGCCCAACACCATAGCCACTGAGCAACCACGGCGGGTCCCACTGCTTTCGTAACGCCGCGCTTCGCGCAATGGAAACTTCGGTTTAAGTAGCATGAACTCATGCTTCTTGGGCCGAGCCTGCTAAGTAAGAGACGCTGGTTTAGCCGAGTGCGCAAGGCACTCCGTTTCTGAGCGTGTAGTCGTACGTTCAAAACTGGGTAACACGAACAATTTTAATTTCGTATTTGTTCTGTTTTTATACAATAATTTAAATGTAGCAATTACCGAGGCGAAGTTCGAACGCCGGCAGGAGCTTGCGCAGACAGGGAACGCGCGGATAATACAGGCTTGCGAAAGCGAGGGTGGCACGGCGTCGCGACGATTCCCTCTCCTTTCACGCGCCAGTGCAGCAGTAGACGTTTCCGTTCGCTCGCCCAGCTCCGTCGAGGCGCGCACGTGACGTGGCGCATCAACCAATGAGAATCTAGTTGCCGTTTCGCTGTTACAGACACCGGCTTCTGAGCAATCACTTTTGCTGAAAAAACTTCTTGTTTGAACGTAAACGCAATCTCAGCACCAAGTAACAACATAAACGTGAGAATAATCATACGGAATCAGATGTGCAGATGTAATACATAATATAACCGCGTACCGTAGCAACCTTGTGCACACAACTGTGAATTTAGAAACGTAAAAAAAAGGCATGCTTGAAATGGACTCCCTACCGTACGCTCATTGAGACAGAAGTGGTATAAAAGTTACAAACATGGATCAGGTGCCTCAGAAAAGCTGGCTTTTATACCAGTGTGCTACTCAATCTGTCCGTCCCCTTCATTTGGCATACTTGAAATGTTACTTCTATGTAAGGAAAAACTTACCACGAGGCTACCGTCTGGGGATGTGAATGCTGACTGATGACATGAGCATATCACATAAATCTTTCTTATCTGCTTAACGATAACCAATTATTCGGTAAAAAAGCACATCTCAAGTACAACTTTGTCTGTTGAGTTTTTGCGTTACAACATGATGTAAACTGAGGTGTGAGCAGCATCTTGGAATTTTTTACGGCAACGTTATTTACCTTTCCTTCGCAGTGCTGTCTCAACTCTTCGTCTGTCACTGCTGCATTCGCTTTCAGTACTATCCACGCACAGAGTTCCTCCCCCATCCGCTCGTCTGGTACACCAATCACCTGTGGCCGAGTTGAGGGTAATCTCACTCAAAGGCAGTCTTCTAATGTGCTGTAATGTAGCTAAGACAGTACTGGAAAAGGCTACTTAATCTACGCTATATAGATGTATCGTTCTAACGATTTACTGCCTGCGTAGCAAATATGCATGTTGATATCTCTATAGAAATCTTCCTAGAGCCCAAGAAATCAAGAATATCGGCACATATCGCATTTGAACCCCAGCCGAGGAAGCAAAAGTGTTGCTTTCGGCTAGCAAAGTTAATAAATAATCTTCGTATATTGAAAACGAATATTTCGTATTCATCTGAGATTCTTGTCTTTTTCTTTCGCGTAACTAGTGGGCACTACGGGGCAACGCTACAGAAAACTGGGGGACCTCGAAGCGAGTACTCAATTCAAGCTACTGTTTTTATCGGAAAATAAATTTTTGAGAAGTCACCCAGTTTTGCCTTGCCCAATGTCCGCATCGCGCCTTTGATAGCATGACTGCCATTCCTGGGGAAGTTACCCATTTTACGGTATGTATATGTGTATGTTCGTGTCTAGACTCTTTCACGCTGATTTTTAGTAAAAAATGTGCATAATTTTTAGTTTGTTACGGAGTAGAATAGAACCCGAGTCACACGGGTTCCTCAAGTACACAAGCACGGTATTTTAACGCTCCTCCGCGAATGCACGCGGATAGCTAGAGAACAGTTTTGAGCTCGCACGCATCGGTGCGCCACGTATTCCTCAAGCTACGCGCAAACTTCACAGAGGTGCCGATAGAAGGCGCAGCATGTGCAACGTGTCCAGTGGGGTGTCCAGCTGCAGTACACGCATCATACATGAGGCATTTTGACGGCGGCAACACGCTGTGTCGCTCCATTGTTTTGTAGCTCATAGTGAACACGTCACCTTTCGTCGTCACAGAAAGATCCTGCAGTAATTTTCTCACTAATCAATCCTATATTTATTCATGAACGTTTGAATGCTGCCCCAAATGACTACGCTTAAGCCTGTTTTGTGAGGTTTACATCATAAACGAACACTTCAAATTTCTCTTTTTATTCCTCACAAACATTCGTGTTCAATTAGAATAACCATTTCAAGGTGAATGGTCCGTCGTGCCGACGTGACAGCTATTATGTTTCCTTCTCGTCAAAAAAAGAAGGAACGAGATAATATTTCTGTTCATGGTTTTCCCGCTGTCAACAATGAACTAAATTATATTTTCGATAAATATACCCTTTCCTAAAATACACTTAAGCCCGACGCATATTGAAATAAGTTAATAAGGAATTAAGCAATATACCAGACTCTCGTGGACGGCGGGATGGGTGTCGAGCACTTCTTCTACCTCGGCCGCAAAGATATTTTCTCCACCTCGGATTACGATATCCTTGATTCTGCTGACGATAGTCACGTAGCCGTCTTCATCCATTACACCTACGTCACTGTACAAAAATTCGCAATAATGGCAAGGCATTGCAATGATGGCATGTTGTAATGGTTTCCGCGAAGGCACACGTAGTAGATTTAGTCGCTCTAGTTTTGCATCACCAACCTCACTTCCTATCCCTGTTACAAGTACTCGAATTTGCTTCACTGTGTGAAGTTTTGCTCAATCGATGGGAAGATATTTCGAAGCTGCTGGAAGCGTATATCGATAAGGATGAAAATCCAGTCAATATGCACCGCCTTGAGCGCGTCTCGGCGTCTCTAATGATTGTTCATTCACACATTGAAAATGCAAAATCAAATGCTCCTCCTGTTATTATAACGTATGCGCCTGTGGGCGCTCAGACATCAAACCAACTCAAGTGGTCCTTACCTCATATATTACCTTTCTGTATCAACAATGTTAGGAAGAGTGATGGGATGAGGGGACGTAACTATGCCAGTCACTTATTTATTTGTTTCAATGCTATACAGACCCAAAGCATTTACATAAAGTAGTGGGGTATTTTTTCATTTTGTTCTCTTTTGTTTTCAGCAATCGGCCCTAGCATTCTAAGCCCACAGTTACACAGAAAAACACATCCACTAGCCTTGTTGCAGCAGTTGTGCCTGTCTACGTGCCAACCTGTATTTTCTGTGAAGTACTATGAAAATCTTTTGACGTTGCTAAATTTCCTGTACCACTAAAACGAAACACGTCTGCTCTAGAATTCGGGAAATTGCTCGTCTCGTATACTCCATCGAATCACTGGGTCCCCTGCGAGTTCAAATTCCGGAAACATATGCTTCAGAAAGCAGTGGCCCGTGGTTTGGCATCTCCTAATTGCTTTTATTTTTCTTCAAATACCTTGCGAAATAACGTTGACTATATTGGTAGAAGCACGTGGAAATAATGTTTGTATTACTTACAAAAGAGCAATCACCAGAGTGCATTTTCATGCCTGAAGATGCTGAATTTGGACTTATTGCTTAGGAAACAATTCTCTTCGAGTGCATCTTGGCATAACAGTTTTGCATCGCCTATAAGCCTCCCCGAGAGCTGCGTCTATATACCACAGACATTCTTCTATCATGAGCTCAGTGGAAGTTAAAGAATTCCAGGCGCTCAAATGAATTCGGAGCCATTTATTACGTCGTTCTTTATATTCTCTTTCAGAACGTTAAACCCCTGTTTTAGCGCCCGAGACAGTTCCTTCTCAAAGAACTTGCAGATGTTCAATAAACATGACTTATTCGTGGGCAGCCTACAAAACACAGCTCAGTAAAAGCAATTTAATGTTATCTCGTCATGTTTGCATCTCATGAAAACTACAGTGCTGATGTGTCAAACTTATGCCGTCTAAGGAATGCAGCACTGCGGCAACCACGTCTCTTGATGTGTTGTTCATTTGTCTCATCATGGTCCTCGTCCTGGTAAACAGAAAATTGAAAGCAATCGTTGATCACTTACGACCGTCTTGGTTAACTTAATGCCCAGTTATGCAGTGTACTGCATGTTTGTATAGATGCACGTATCCTCAACAAAAATACGCCTTTTCTTACCAAAGGGACCCTATGGAAAGTCTATACCTCCCGTTGCTTAGAAATAATAAAATTTATAAATTTCATAAGCAAGGTACCTTTTCTCAAATTTTCTTATTCAGCGTGACTCAGAAATCTTCTTATTGAAACGTTTTCTATAATTACGAAGCATTTTTGGTGCTACAAAGCACCATAAAAATTCCAGTAGGCGCTGCTTTCCTCGGTTTAAAACTTAAAGCCCCAAGCCATGGCTTACTCAATGTGACATCATGTTTAACTTTTTTTTTGTATGCGTGCCTACAGAATATTCCCGGCATTACTATACCCGAATCGTTGAGGCAGAATGCATAGGTATTTATCTTTTCGTGTATCCACACACGCCGTTTTGATGCAATATTTAGGGCCGGCAAATGAATAATTGTAAATTCGAAACTACCATTTTTGCTCATTTCCCAACTTTCTGGCACGCTGCCTTCACGCAACGGAAACTAGTTTCTTTACGGTAGACAGCTCCGTCACCGGGGAAAAATCTTCATTCAAGCAGCCACATCTCTCAGAAGCCCAATATTATAAACGAATAAAAAAAAATCGGTGCCCTTCTAAACTGTGAAGAAGGATGACCAGCGAAGCTGTGCATGTGGGCCCCTTAATGGTGAACTGCACCTCCCCCGCGGGTCGGCGCGGCATTGCATTCTCTCCGGGATCGGCCCACATATGGAGAAGATTTTCGCTTACTATACCAATGACACGAAAATTTCCCTGGACGGTAGAGGTATACAGCTTCGCTGTAAAACAGGGTTCATTCGCGAGAGCTACGCGCAATGTAAAACCACTAAATACTGTGTCAAATCAGCAGGCCCTAATATTTGGTCTTCTGTCACAGGAATAAAGAGGCAGGAGAACGCTTCCGCGCAAACCTTATTTTCAGTAAACCAGGCGCGCATTAATGAGCGTGACATTTTAGACACGCTCATTAAGGCATCCACGCAGTAAAAGTCGTCAGTCAGCGATGCACACGGCCTCCTGAAGCTAATTGCCATGGAAGTGTTTACGGCCTTTCGCCAACTCAGAATACCACTACCTCTCACTTCTCAAAACGAGGCACGTTTCCCCATATGCGGCAGTATTTGCCTGTGGATTACGCTAGGCGTTCGTCTCTTGCTCCATAGAAAACAAATCACACTTCGTTGCTCGTACGCCATGGACGTGTGAAGCAAAACCACCGTCTCTAACAATTGACAACAGCGCCGGGCCGCAGAGCAACCGGCAGCTGAGCCCGAGCCGGTCCAACAAATGTTTACCGGTGGGAATGGATATGTGGACTTCCCATTAACAGCGGTAATTTAGTGTTAAAAAATAGGGGCAAGGACTTTCTGATGAGCGCTTGTATACTTCCGCGTGCGTAGCACCCACTATGTGCTGCGCTGTGGCTCAAAGCATATAACAGCACCGGGAAGGACGTGACGTTTATGATCACTTTGCGTTAGGTCTCGGAAAATTGTGCGGCTTCTTCATTCCCACCTCTCTCAGCAATTGGACATTTTTTGACAATCATATATCGAACGGTGGTGGGCCGGGCTTGTTGTATGACAACGTAGAATTGTAAAGAGCGTGAAAACCTGATAAGACCCATGTCACGCGTTGCAATTCTGGTGCCCGTTTTAACGCTCTTTGCAACTGTATGGCTGACATGTCAATGACACTATTCAGTTGGCACTGGCCTGATCTGTCTTTGTATGCTGTATTTTTTGTTATTTAAATACACAGTATCGGATTCTGTAATGAATTCAGCAAATCCCGTTTCTGCTTAAGGCCTGGAATACAGGCTAGCAGTACTCAATAAATCAATGTCACGTTTCTAGAATTAAATTCAGTGGCTCAGCGTTGACCAGGATTACTTCTCTTGCGTACTGTGCAGGCCATCTCCCTATTACGCACAATGCATCGCACCTTGCATCTATTGTAGATGAAATATGTAGGGATTTTTAGCGCTTCTTTCTTAACGCTTCCTCAGCAACATTTGTAGTAGGGTTAGAAATGGAGTATCTCTGGATATAATTTGTCGCTTCTGGTTGGCCGCCGTGGAAACAAAAGTTTGTTTCTTTATATTATCTCTCTGCTCGAAAAGAAAGAAAGAAAATTCTGCTCCTCCCTCTTCCCACCATATATCGCTCTAGCCGATAGCTAGCTTGCCTCAAAAGTTAGCTTTCTTTTTCATGTTTTCGCACACCTTTATATTATTATAAAATAGTTTTGTTGGCCAAAGAATACACCACAGTATTTAGCGATGTGAATACGTTCGGATGGCTGCGAGCTCGAGACAATATCTACATATCTACTAATATCTAATATCTACATTCATCACAATATCTACATTTTTCTTTAATATTGTTTCCGCCAAGTGGCGTCTTCTGAGTTTGCGAGCCCCGACATCTGGCTAGGAAGTGCACCTCCTTTGTGCCATAAATGCTCGTTCAAAACAAAACGTGCCTCCCCTCCTTCCTTGACGTTTTCCCCTCCCGTTACAGGTTATAAAGCGTGACAGAAAGTATTGTCTGTTTTGCACAGGGTAACCTTGCTGTGAATCTAGGAAGAATTTCCAGCCCCTCACTAAACTCAGGACGGAGGTGGTGGGGGACTCCCGAATAAGTGATTTTTCTTAAAAGACCCTAGCGCCGAACATCCCTCGTGGAAGAAGATAAGCTTGCTGGCTTAATTTTTTGTTTCTGCTTGCTTTCTTACACTTCGCTTCACTGTCGCCCTTCGTCAGCAAAGATGCGAGTGTTTCCTTCTGTCCACGAAAAGAGCTGGAGAGGCGTCCGTTTCTAGCTGCTTTCTACCAGAACAAATGTCTACTCGCCTAGCATGTTTTGTTATCAACCTTCATCATTTCTTCGAAATAAAGATGTCAAGATGACGCATTTTCGCTCAAATCCGGCGTAACTGTCCTCTTTCGTCCTTACTTTCTATTCATATCTATACTACTAGGAGATCGGACGTCCGATTTCTGCTCGGATAAACTGTCGTGCATTGCTGTCCTGCATTGGGTGCTTGTTTCAACTAAGTTATTTCTTTGTTGGGGTTACCGTACCCAGTCTTGTACCAGCCAGCTCGCGTGATGCATTCTCTCGTCTTCCGCTTGTCATTGTAGTAGCCAAGGAAGACGTTATGACCTCGGCACCAAACTTCACCAGATGTGCCTATAGGGTGCTCGAGGCCGGTTGCCGCGTCTGCAATCTTTACCTGCGCGAAACAGTCGTATCGAAAGACACATAATGTATAGCGAGACAAATGTATAAGCGAACCAACTGCAGCTGCTAATAAAGGGGCCTCACGGTTCGTGAATTTCTGCAGGGAGAAGCCTAGGGCACTTACAGGCAGAAATGCCATGAAATCTAAAATGATATGAAGAGAAAGGCAGATGGTGCACTTGCTTGCGAGCACATTATTGAATGGCTGATTCAGGGGTTTTGAGGTCTCTAAGCAACACATGCTTGACAGGCGTGGTAGAGGAGAGCTCGGGAGGAGCCAACCATTTCGTGTTCAGCGGCAAAACGATGAAACGCCTGAGGGCGTACCCAGTAGCCTTATTGTTTATTATTTATTTCAGTGCCTGCCAACAACTGTACACCCTTGGTGACAGGCCACTAGTAAAAACAAGAGCACGAACATAATCAAGATGTGAACGCCCGACCGCATTTGCACCGATATCGCATGCTAAAATAAATGTGCGACGCATTATATTTGTATAAGAAACCTAAGAAAAAAATATGCTTACTAAACTAATCTGCGTCAAACTTCCTGTGCGCCAACTCTACACCGACACTCAATTGAAAACATCCGTGTTAGCTGAACTGGCATTTTAAACCTACGGCAGCCGTGTCATGGGGCAAGTTAAAAAAAAAGATTAAGGCAAAACATGTCAGAGTACGTGTGGTTTTCAGTGAGAGAACCCAGCACTCCAACGATGCTAATGACATACGATAATCAGTCAGACCACGCCGCACTTGTCACAAGAGCGTTAAGTCGCGCGAGTCTTGTGCTACGCAAAGAAAACCGACTTGAGTGTACTGACAGGCTTGAGTAGTCGCAGTAACGGCGCCGGCGAATATGTATATTGTAGTAAGTGTGAATGAATCGACTCTGCAACGCTTCTGTTGGGTTACTTTGATGAGTTGTAATGCAATTGTAATCGCGGCCAAACTCTAATTACGGCCTCAGTAGTGAGCAGAACAATGCTTTGGGACATTCAGAATTCTGAAGCGTATTTATAAGTCTATATATTAAGCCTGTGTGCCTCGCAGTATGACTGACAATACGGGATCCATGAAAGCGAAAGTCCAGCCTTGAATCTATGATTACCACAAGGTCACGAACAACAAGCACGCGACGAACAGTATCGCACGACAAAGCGTAGCTCAAGATTCGTCAGCACGTACTTTAGGGCACAGTAATTTTCTTCCCGCTTATCTTAAGTCGGCTAGCATCGCACCACTGATGGATAAAGGAAATATTGTCTGGCAATTTATAGCAGTGATCTACGCACTCGCTTCTGCGAAAGCAGTTTAAAATCATCTGGAAGCATCACCCTGAGCCTGACTTTCGGAACAGAGCAAATTACTAACAAACACAAAAAAAAGAGTAGTCCTAAAGTACAGCCTTGAGCTACTCCCGACAAGGATGTAAATGGTCTGCGAAGCTGGTCAAGAACTTTAACCAACTTAATCAATTAGAAGGGTAGCTTTCGGACCACTTACAGTAGAAATCACAAAAAAGTGGTTTCCCCACAGTTTAAGGAGCTTGTGGGTATTAGAATGCCCATGAGAAAAAGAAAGAACATATAAAGAATTACTGAAACACGTTATGCAGTTCAATGAAGTGCTCATAAACTTTAAAAATACCATTTGAATGAAAAGAAAACTGCGCAAAAGATTATTTGCAGTAGAAATCCAGCTATTTTATTGGTCTGCAGTATGTAAAAATGCACAGTAAAGGTAAGTGGTGCAGAATAGATCTTACAAAGAGAAAGGTAAGCCGTAAAAAGCGACGAAAGATGAAGCCTATTTATCCATGGAATAAAGTGGTAGTAAAGACGCTGAAATACTAACATATTACGTAATAATAGACAGCATAGAATACAAGCAGCAATGTGACGCTGCAACAAAAAGTGAGCATGAGCTACTATAAAATATAATAAAATTTTACTAATGCGAATGAGTAAAGCTGCTTACTGTAATATAAATGAATAAAAATTTACTCTAATAAGACTGTCAAACAAACATGCCAAACTTTTTCACACAGCCTTACACGTTTTCAACGATCACCGTAGTGCTTGATCACTTGCCTCAAGGTAAGGCAATGGCTGGCCAACGGTGTGCATTTTCTTGTCTTCCGGGTCGTCGTCGAACAAGGCTGTAGCAGCCATGGTTAGCTCCGTTGCGCCATATCCTATCTGTAAGAACAGTACGTGAGATGATGAATGCAACTCTCTCATGGAGGTGCGTGACGCCATGAACGGGATAGAGAGAAGCCGACGCTTGCCGAAAGAAACATTTTCGTGTAACAGTACGTAGTTATCTTTACTTGTGTATCACTATTGTCTGCAAAGTTCGGCCGAGATTTATTTAGTTGAAATATCAGTACACTGACAAGGTACTAAATCTGCTCCTTAATGTGCGTGCTTACGCAACAACCACTTTGCTCTACTTGCGTCTTAGTGCACGATGGTGGAATTCGATACACCACCGCGGTCTTGCGAGTTATGAATCAATATAAATGACTCATTCCACATCTGTCCTTGCAAACTGAGCCAACGGTTCTATTTCTAGATTTAGGATAGATTCACTGGCACAGAAAATGCAGTGAGCACATAATAAGAATGGGTAAGGGTATTTTAGTACATGCAAGAAGTGATGAAAGGAAGGCATCACGAGGAACGTCTTGACGCATCAATATTTTGTGCAATAAGTCAGTTCGTTTTATTCAACACGTATAATATGGTAAAAGTATCCAATCACCTTCCGTGTGCCAACGTGATAGAACCAACTATGAGAAATGAACTCAACAAGATATCTTGCAAGAGGAGACCATGAACGCGTAAACAAACGAAAACAATACCATTATTGACGATTTTACAATATTTACATTTCAAGGGCAGCAGTAGCGTTCTTGGCAATTCATTTTATTGCTAACATACTGCGGCAGAAAGGAGTGCTTACACGGAGAAACTGCAGTTGTCTGGCGTATGTTTCAAGGTGAAACAGTGGCTATTAGTGCAATCTCGGAACATTACAGAATGTTAATGAGACCTTTCTTATAGACGCATTTTTGGGCTTTGCTCTTTTATATATATGTATAATTAAATCAAAGAATGATGGAAGATATCATGTGAAAATCAGTAGCGACTTCTCGAACTCGGCGTCCATGCACCAATGCTTATAAAGGTCTGCCTGATCTGTTCTTAGCGTTGCAGCTCTAAGTATCGTTGTCTCTGAATCAGAGTTACATTCCTGAAACTATACTCGTTCGACATTGTAATATATCAAACACGTACGTGCAAGTTTTATGGTATCGAAGAAAATACTGAACATGTCCTGTACTTTTGTTCTTGTAGCGACGTCTAGCCTCACCCTCTCCGGACAGCACTGAACCGACTGGGTACAAAACCATTCTCAGAAGCCGGGATTCTTGTACCATAGCCATGCGAATCACTGGAGCAGAAAGCGATGAAGGCATTGTCGCAGTAAATTAGGTCGACGGGCCTATCAACTGCTTCTATGCTTGTTGTGCGCCTTCATGTGTGCGTGTACTAGTGCTATCTATCTCAACCTTTCTAGCTCAAGTTTTAAGCTTCGTAAACTGGCATACATAGCGCAAGAACGACACAAGGACGAAGCACAAACACGGGACGAGCGCTAACTTTCAACAATTGAAATATTGCAGCCGGTAAGCATATGCATACTCACGGGGAAGCCACTGCAAAAGGCACACTGAAGGGAAAGAAGGAAGGAAGCGCTGTCATGTGACTACTATGCCAAAAAATTCAAGCTCTGTCTTAGATCAAAGAATAGACGGCGTGCTAACACAATCGTCACCTGCTCTAGCTCTCTCAGCTGCTTCGACAATTTCTCGCGTTATTCCTGTGACGATAGACAACAACAGTTTGTTTTCAGAGAAGGTGGCACGGTGCCTTCACGCCACATTTTCTAACATGGGCAGCCAGATGCCCATCTATAGCGATGCTCTCTACTTTATTACTATGCTCCACCAGACGCACGTTTAAACATCTGCCCGTCTGGCCCACGCAGTACTTCCCACACGAAAGTGGAAACTTGTACACCACGTTACGAGTGCATGTTACAAAAGGATCCTTGTGCGCGGTAGAGCAACGTGCCTTAAGTTTACTTGGGACTCAGCTGAACCTACTCAACCTCAGCAGTTTGTTAGGTGCTGTAAAAACTACGTTTACACCAGACCGTTGCCCTACCTTTTTTAGGTTGTTGGAAACCTTATGAAAGCAGGGAATTACAGCCACCTTTCTTTTGTCCCTTTGTTCTTTCTTCTTTCTTTCGTCATCCGCTCTCTGCTCATCGCTCATGCGTGAAATTACCTTCCTTCGACGATGCAGGCTTTCAGCAAGCGAAATAGTGATATGTCACGGATAATTCGATGCTTCCAGACGTGCCACCTGCTTACTAAGGCCTTCATCTAGCAAATGAGGATATGACCTCGAGAGAGCGCATGACAAAAAGAACATACGATACTTCTTTTTACGAGTTTTGAGTGTGCATAACTGTAACTCAAAGGCGGCTTCTTAGCTCTGGGCTCATTTACCCAACACACGTGTTCAGCTATGAAATGCAAACGCAAATCTAAAAAGCTCTTACAGCCTGCGCAGGAAATTCAGTGGTGAACGTAAGTGGCCTATAATACTCATCGAATGAGGCAAGAAAACTATTAACAGCTGGGTTTTAACAGTCAGAACTGCAATTTACATGGAAACTGGCGCCCGGACCAACTAGTGATCTATATAAAAATACCAAAAAATCTTCTACATATCTAAAAGCCTTTACAACGCCCAAGTCGCCCAACCTCGCAGAAAGAGCTTTGGCTCATCGAGCTAAAAACAGGTCACTTAATATGGGTGCTATGCAAGAGCCTATGCAAACACCCTGCTTTTGCAGCTAAATGTTGTTTCATCAGCCGTAATCAACTTTTTAAATGGAGCTTATGGTAAGCGTTTAACTGAATTCTCTGTCAACATAAAAGATTTGTATTATTCTTTGCCACATGAGGGTTTGCTGTCCTGCGTCGATGCAGCAATAGATGAGCACGGCGCTGTCTTTTTTTCTAATGCTTGTGGTGTTAGTGGGGCAAGGTGGTTAGAGCTTTTATCATTTTATTTCAGGTGCACCTTTGTTGAATTTGACAATAACATTTACCTGCAAAAGCAGGGTGTTTGCATAGGATCATGCATAGCACCCAGATTAAGTGACCTGTTTTTAGATCGATGTGACAAAGCTCTTTCTGCGCGGTTGGGCGACTTGGGCTTTGTAATGGTTTTTAGATATGTAGATGATTTTTTTGTATTTTTACATGAATCACTAGTTGATCCGGGTGCCAGTTCATATGTGGATTGCTGTTTTGACTGTTCAAACCCTGCTGTTGATAGCATTCTTGCCTGATTCAATGAGTATTATAAGCCACTTACGTTCACCACTGGATTTGCTGAGCAGGGCAATATTAGGATTTTAGATTTGCATTTGCATTTCATAGCTGAACATGTGTGTTGGGTATCGGAGGCGAGGAGTAACGGAGTCGCCATCTGTCGGAAGCACCTCCCTTGCGTAGTATGAGGATTCACGTGGTGCGCTCCTCATAGGTTTCGCCTTACAGCGCTCGATAACAACACCACGTTGCAGCCCTCCTAGACATTTATGTAGGTACTCTCAAAACGAGGAAAGTTTTTGACTGTCGATATAGTAATATTGGGCAAACTGAAAGCACAGAATCGTTTACAGATGCTATCTCTTTACCGAATACGTACAATGAACGCCACTGCACGTAGTCGCCGCGATGGAGTCTCCCGAGTCGGCTTCTTGCGTGAAAGGTAGGCAACCGCTGAGAGCAAAATATGGGAAATATGTTCTTATATTTGGCTGTCTGTATAACGAAATGGGGCATAATAGAATGAAACCTCAATGTAGTGATCGCACGGGTTCGCTGCGACCGATTGCGCGTCTGCATGCATTGTAATGTCGCGCATGAAATAGATGGTAGCTGGCCCATGCCGTCGTCCAACTAACCCACGCTGAGGACGTCGTTGAAAGGAGGGACTCGTTCTCATCGAGAACGAGGAATATGGGAGTTGTTTACAGTATCTACATGAGAACATTACAGTTCTTGAAATGCATCATGTAACCGCACAAACAACAAAGGACAAAGAAGGAAACACACACGACAGGCGCGGAACTTCAATGTAGAGTTGAAGTTCCGCGCCTGTCCTGTGTGTTTCCTTCTTGGTCTTTTGTTGTTTGCGCGGTTACATGATGCATTCCAATATCGACCACCAGCTAGCCCGCCTATCCCTGTTAAATACACTACAGTTCATCAGTCTAGTATGACTGAAACAGAATGCACACCCAGCAGCCGCACCACGGCTGCTTATAAACGCTCTGTCCTCCCTAGATCCCGAGGTGAGGGATAACGGCCACTCAATCGTCGACCAATTCGGAGCGTCCAAAGTCATTGTAGCCGACTCGCCTTTGAGGAGGAGGGTTCACACACTCACTTCCGCACAGGTTTCACTAACCACACCGAGGTGAGAGGGTTTTCGCAGACGTGGGTCTTGCCTTGAGCAGGCGCCTCTTGGTCCCAGAGTTGACCCCGCAGATAGTGGCCGCCGCGTCTGTCCACTGACTGACGACTCCTCAGACCCGTGAGACGGCGCAGCAAAACAACTTCCAGGAGTTTTACTGCTTCAAACAAACCGTGACGGTAACGGCAAATCCACTAACAATACCTGGTTCACAGACTTCGTGTATACATCCCGGCGCCGCTCGGTTGGGGACTGTCGTATTGTCGCCCTTGCAAAACGAGTCGCCGCCGAAGACATCCCGGTGCCGTTCGGTTGGGGAATGTCATATTGTCGTCCTTACGAAGCGAGTCGTCGCAGCAGACATGGTGGCGCCGATGGCCTGTTGGCTCGGCGCATTGTTGTTTTCACAAAGTGATTCATCGCAGCGGGCCAGGCAGGTTTCGTCGGTCGCTTCTCTGGTTCGCCAGCCCCCACAGGCCGTTCGTAACAGCATGTGAGCACACAATGTTTTTCTTTGGCTGTGAGCGCGTCTTTCACCATGCCGTGAGCTTTAGGCCACAGCATATGAGCATTTGACAGTACACCAGCAACCATTGTTGCGCGGATGCTAGAGAACTGTTCAAAAATAATTTCGTTATAGAGACTTCGACGCCTATACGGCGACTGCGATGTGCGGTCGCGACGATTCAATCTTTTTTTTTTCCTCTAAATTCTTGGACAATATTCTTTCTCAGGTTGCGTCGCACTGTATGTTTATCAGAGTTCTCAGCATGCGATTTCTCTCTGCTTCTTTTTAGTAATCCAGTGCATTAATTCGTAACAAAAATATGACCATATGCCATGCCTTTTTTAATGTGCGTCTTACCGCTCACTTTCCGTTATAGTGAACCTGCCAGTATCTAGCATCAACAAGTTCATAGACCAAACCGTCCTCAAATTAGCCGGGCATCGGGCGCGGCCGAGCGTCTCAGTACGCATTTTGTGCTACTCACAGAACATCGCTCAGTCCCGGCGCCGAAGCAGAAATGTTCCTCGCATCTGTGCTTGCTGCATACCCGAGTTGAGCCCATGGCTGTCTGACGGTTCTAAGGTTCGCCAGCCAAGCTTCACGCAGATCCTTGCCTTGCGGCTACGTGTGAATAAGGCTGAAATTGGGCTGCGTTGCGTGCGTCCGGCACTGCAGCACTGAGCAGTAGCCTACCGTGCTGCACGCCTCCAAAGGCAGCCACTATATATTATAGCACTTTTAAATGTTGTCAAGCAGACACCCGAGGTGGTAAAGCCTCCCCACTTAATCAGAATCACGGCGCAGGTGGGGCTCTAAACTTTCGTTTTCAGCTCGCTTCGGCGCTTCCGAAGCAGCCGATGCGGCTGCTGTGTCCACCTTATCCCTCATACCACGTCACGCCAACGCTGGCGCCAGCTTTTCCAGTGGTGGAGCTCGCCCCCAACATGAGCCCAGGACTAACAAGCCACCCTTGAGTTCCAGTTCTGCACATTCAACACTCATACAAAGAAGTATCGTACGTTCTTTCTTCCCATGCGCTCTCTCAAAGTCATGTCCTCCCTTGCTGGATGAAAGCTTTAGCAAGGAGATGTCTCGTCTAGAAGCACCGAATTATCCGAGACATATCATTATCTTGGTTGCTGAAAGCCTGCATCGTGGAAGGAAGGTAACTTCACGCCTGAGCGGTGAGCAGAGAGCGGATGACGAAAGAAAAAAGAAACAACAAAGTGACAAACGAAATATAGCTGTAATTCCCTACTTTCATAAGGTTTCCGAGAACTTAACAAAAGTAGGGCAACGGTCTGGTGTAAACGTTCTTTTTACAGCACCTAACAACCTTTCGAGGTTGAGTAGACTGAGCTGTCCCACGAAAAAACTTCAGCCAGGTTGCGCTACCGCGCACAAGGATGCTTTTGTAACATGCACTCGTAACGTGGTGTACAAGTATCCATTTTCGTGTGGGAAGTACTCCGTGGGCCAGACGGGCAGATGTATAAAGTGCATCTGGCGGAGCATAGTAATAAAGTAGAGAGCATCGCTTTAGATGGGCATCTGGCTGCCCATTGTAGAAAATGCGGCGTGAAGGCACCGTGCCACCCTCTCTTAAAGCAAACTGTGGTTGTCCATCGCCACAGCAATAAGATAACAAGGGAAATTGTCGAAGCAGCTGCGATAGCTAGAGCAGGTGACGATTGTATTAGCACGCCGTCTATTCTATTATCTAAGAAAGAGCTTGAATTTTTTGGCATAGTAGTCAAATGACTGATTTTCCTTTCTTCTTTCCCTTCAATGTGTTTGTTGTAGTAGCTACCCTGTGAGTATGTATATGCTTACCAGCAGCAATAAATCAATTGTTGAAAGTTAGCGCTCATCCCGTGTTCCTGCTTCGTCCTTGTGTCATTCTTGCGCTATGTAGGCCAGTATACGATTGAACTACCAACACACCCAAACTCTTTCCCCGCTTTTTAAGCTTCCCCCAGAACGGGGCTGCAGACCAAACGTTCCCCTCCCCTAGCTAAACTCGTTGCCTTTCTGTTCACCTCTATTTCTATCTGTCTCTCGAGTAGTGCTTCTAAATGGGCAAAACCACCAAAGGCCCAAACGTGGTGAATGACTGCTTTTGCAGCTGGAGCCCCGCACTTTGAACAATTCACTGGGTCTTCAAGTGTTAAATAGCACGTCGACATGGGCAAAAGCGTAAGAGCCCAGTGAACGGGCCCCAGCCCACATTCTCTGAACGAGAAACTTCTTCGACCAAAGATAACTTACGGAGAAGGCAGCAGAAAGACTGGCGGGGGAAGGAAAAAGGTTCGTTTCGCCTGTCAATGAAGGAATTTTTAGGCTAAATGGTCGAAATTCCGGATCTGAACGGAGGGTATCACGTGGGCCGTCTGGTCCGGAATGACAATATAAATTTCTGTGCTGGAAAAGCGGCTGTAGCATGAACAGATGTCCTTAGTGCTGGAAGTACTACTGTGCTGTACGGTGACAGTATGCGGCGACAGTGAACGAATGGGATTGTACGTCTGTGCTCCTTTCTTTCTTTATCTCAACTTTGTTATTACTTTACCTACCCCTACCCTCTTTCTCCAGCGTAGAGTAGCGAACCGGATGTTCCCCTCTGGTTAACCTCCCTGCCTTTCCCCTTTCCTTTGTCTGCCTCTCTCTCTATCTCTCTTTGTCTCTCTCTTTCTCTGTGTCAGTTCATGTCTTTGTGTGCTTGAGCTGTCTTAAGGAAAATGATGCCATACCAACTAGCTCGGATTTAGAACGTTGTTAAATATATATCTTCTTCACCAAGCTTCTTTGTCCCACATGTTCTCCGAGACCCTTGCGTGCGTTCTTCGCTCATCATGAAAGTTACATGCAATGACAGATTGCTTATTGTCATCATAAAAGGTGCCTACGTTCCGCCGTCCATCCCACAAGTAGTCGGACTTTTAAGACTCGCCCCCATGCTCAGCTCCTTTGCCGCCTTCTGAGATCTGAGTCCTGGAGACATCGGTTTGCTCAAAGACTGCCTGATGTAGCTGCGCCCAGCATACCCCCCCCCTGAACAGTTCCTCGCCAGGTTTGGTCAAGAACTTGGGATGGTGGCACAGGCGCCGGAATTCCTTCGGAAAAATGTTCTTGCAGAACTACCAAACAAGCAACCTTCTAAACAGCGTAATAGGAGAGTAAAGAAAATACGCGATCTCTACATGCCCGAGGTTGTCGGAGACGTCCTTAGCTTCGGTCCAAAGTTCAACGTCACCCCCAGGCTGGACAAGACAGCTTCTCGCAATGGCACGAACCACCGCCAACAAAGCCACTCTAACTGAACTCGATCGCATTATGCAGAAGAACGTTGATGGCCTCCCAAAATTTTTTGCCATGGTCAAACAGCCTGCTGTCAGAGTACTAAAACAAAAGAAGCTAAAGCTTCTTCAATGGGACAAAGAGGGAGGCTTTGTCATTCTCACGGCTGACATCTACTGCAAGAAAGCGGATTGCGCTATCAACGAAAACTTTCTCCCGACGAGGGCGAAGAAGAAAGCACTGGCGCTTTGCGAGAAAGCAGGCTTGTCAAAACTAGCCTTTTCTGTGACAACTTTAAAAGTCATATGCCCCACCGCCTTATTTACCGTAAAAACCCGCAAAGACTCCCTCCCGTTTCGAGTGACCGTGACCGAGAGAGGAGCTTGGCAGTGATGTGTCGGGTCCTTCCTTCAAAGAGGCCCTTCCCAGTTTAACGTTGATAACCGTTCCTCATCAAACAGCCAATTCACGTATGTAAATTACTGGCGCCTCCTGTCCTCCTCCCGTACACGCGCTTCCCGTAGACAGCAAGGGCTTCTATTATTCCCTGCAGCGCGCTGCGCTCGTCGAAGTAGTGCAGGCTCGCATTGATGAGTATGAGGCTGTGCGTTTCCAACACTATTGGCACCCCAGTTGAAAGAATTAACGAATTATTGGCCTTGTACCTAGCATTTACTATTGTTAATTACAACGGGAAGTTCTTCGTTCAAAAGGCCGTCATATGTATCGGGTAACGCATCGCACCAGGCTTGCGTGACCTTCTGCTAGCCAAGTTTGAAAGAGACTTTGAGCGGGTCGCCCCATGTGGCCAAGATTTTTCGCTTCGTCAACGATTATCTGGTCGTCTTCCATGGACTGCACAAGATGCCACAAACAAAATGGAAGAACAGCTCTCCAGATTCTGCAAAGCATCTCCCGGACTAACTCTCAGCAGGGAAATCCCTGTTAATGATCCCATCCGTTTCCTCGATATGGACTTGCACTTCACATCAGAGCATGCCAGCTGAATGTACGTCTCGATGTCAAAAAAAAAACGCCGCCTTCTATTTGACTCCACTCCAAGTTCGTTAATCGTGCCATTGCACTCACTGGTGTGAAAAATGCACTCACACGGTCATGCCCTCGTCGAGTGGCAGAGAGCCTTGCTGCGCAAGTCAAACGATTGGGAGAAGGAAATTTATCTGATTTTCTTTTTTGGCCCTTGCCACATCCCTGACACATCAAGTCTGAAAGAACATTGTTGCACCACCGAAGAAAAACGACAGTACAGAAACCGCCGTCATCCCTTACGTGCCCCTAGTATCACATGGAATAAAAAAAGACTTCGGGACGGGCCGAAGGGTTTTGGGTTCGGCCTCCAATAAACTCGGCAGCTTGTGAAGCACGTGAAGGTGAGCTGCGAACGACTAAACACTCCAGCAGGAATCACGTCAGTTGCTATGTGGCATGCAAGTGCGGCGTCGTTTCGAAAAAAATACTTCTGTCTTCTGGACGTGTTTGCATCGGCCGGACGGGCCTATGTATCAATGACCGCCTTCGCGAAGACGACAACTTAAAGCATAAATCAGGCAGCAATATCACCTTGCACTGCGCAACACGCGCACAAGGGTGTTACCCACTTTTAGACGCGACTGTCATAATCGAAATATATAGAAAACAATTCGCCCCAGAAATTTTCGAAGCGTCGTGCATCGATCGGCTTGGCCCGAGTTGCGTCAACGACTCTTCCTTGTCACTCTGGAAAAAACTTGATTATCTGCAACACTACGAGTTAGAGACCACCACATCCTGTGATCACTCTTCTTTGATCCCCCGCCTTTATTTCTTTCCACTTTCGTGACCGACTAACCTGTGCTGCATTCGGTTTAAAGCTGTTTCTCTGTCTCTAAGTTCCTTCAATGCTATTTCAAATAACGCCTACATCCACTGTTAGGTGGGTTGTGCAGGATTTTTTTATTGTTAGGTGCACTCATCTGCTAGGGAATGGAGCGGACGCCTCTTTCTGTTCGTTTATTAGTAAGAATTATCAACTATTTTCGATAGCGTCGGACGCATGTGCTCAGAAAGATAGTTACGACCTTGAAGCCATTTCAAGGACATACATTCGAAGTATATTTACAAGCACAGTAGACATGATTCTCCCTCAGAGTTTAAGAATATCGATAACTAAACGCTTACGCAGAAAGAAGAAAGGCTGTTTCCGTGCTTTCTGTTCAGAATAATTCGCGGCTTCTACCAATTCATAAACCTCTAAGAAGTAGAACGCACCAGACAATAGAATGTCATCTATGGTCCCTTTTACAGTGAAGCTTTATATGCCTAGCTTCTGTAAAAAATTGCGTGCGTTTACCGAGCAGTGTAGATCGAGAATACCTTCCGATACGTGGGCCGGCCCAGAGGGCACCTCAATACCGCGCCACCCGCGGCGGTGTAGAAGCAGGTTTTTAGCACTCTGCCACCTTGCAAAAATAAGTTTAATATCTTAGGTCGAAGTACAACCCGTATTAAATATTAGGCTGATAAAAGCAGATATCACTCTTTGACTCGCGTCAGCCATGTCTACGTTCGCATCATCCTCTCTTTGTCGGCATTCCAAGCGCTTCCGTATCTTCTTTCCTTCCGCTCTCCCGTGGTGGCGGATCCGTAAGCGTGCGGCCCGCAAGGACGGCGAGCCGGAAACAAATGCGAACTGTCCATGTGACCTCGATCCCACAAATTTGAAACTCGTCGTCGCGGTGAGGTACGTGTCTGTTTTACGAGCCTGGATTCGTTAGTCAAAGGTGTCTTGTGCATGGGTATGTGTACCCTGCGGTGCGTTATCTACCGAAGCTCAACATCATGAAGGAGCGACTAGTCGCGCCTCCCCTTCCATTTATGTGCGTACGGCGTTTCACGCGCCGCAATGGACAGTTCGCCATTAAGAGGCCGATGAACAGCCTCGCTTGTCAAACACCTTCAAAGAGTGGAATGGCACAGAATTTTTTTTTTTACAAATATAATATTGAGAAGTGGCTCCTAACCTCATACCAAGGAAGCATAGATCATATTTGAGGATTCGGTTATTCAAGGAAGCAATTTTGACAATATGGTATAGCAACATCTGCTTCAGTATATCTAAACCCCTTGTAGGCGCGACTCAATTTCAAGTTTGCGTGAGTACGTTCTTCGCCGAAATATTTTTGCCTGCGGTGTAGAATTTAATTGCTGACGCTAATAATTCTACCTTTTTCTATAGGTACCTTGTTTCACTTGTCCCACTTCACAGATGAGTTTCTTGTTTTGCTCAAATTTGTACGCTCTTTTTCCTATGCACTGGAATTACGTCAGTGCCGGCACCAATGCAGCTCCAAGATAACGGCGCCAGCGACTGATCCCCGTTTTCACTGTATGTCAATAATCACATAGATGAGTGAAACGTGATAACGACTAACTCAGCAAGTCCCCCTGGGTGCTCCGGATGGTGCGCAAAAAAAAAACAAATGGCTTTAGCATTTTTGGTGTGATGAGATAGATATTGATAAAGAAAGTTGGTCTTAGAAAATGCAGGAACAATGATGTCTGGAAATTGCTTGTATTTATGCTTGTATGTAAGACACACTGTATTATCGCACGTGTTGTGTCAAAGGAACAGGTTACATCGTCATTAAAAATAAAACAAACTGGCTGTACTGATAGTCCGTGAAGAAAACCCGTCATCGCTTAAGTACCTGGTGTCACTTCACCTGTAATGTTATGCATCGCTTGTGCTTGCCCTTGTGTGAGGGAACTTCCAAACAAAATATTGTCGTGTGCCCAAAATGTTCTACACTTTTTTGTCGTTGCCACATTAGCGCGTGAGAGACATTGTAATGCCCGGCCTTTTGTGAATATGCGGCCACTCTGATATAATTCATTTACCCCTTGAGACGCCGGTTAACACATGCAGCGTTACGTCTCAGCACGCCTCTTTGGATGGTTCACGCAAAGCGATCGCTTCCCTAGCACTTACCTACACGACGACTTAGCCCGGTGCCGACTGTTTACAGGTGAACAATGAAGAATCCTTCTAGGTGACAGCGATCACCGCATTTTGTGGAAGCGGAAAAGGCTGTCAAGGCCAGGTTTATCAGCTCATTGAAAAGAGGCCGTCATAGAGAGCCCACTATTATACTTAAGGGGTCAACGTGGAGGACTTCCGTACTATTAGCGTTGGCTTCGGGTTCCCTATTTGCTGCGTGGTTGCGACGTATGCGGGGGCGACCCCCCAACATCGGAGGTGAAGTACGGCGGAATTTCCCTACGTCGTGGGTGGGATTTTGAAAGCAGTTCAACCATTATCATTGGCCTAGACACGTTCTTCCAATTTTCTTGCCTACTTACCTAGGAAAAACGGCTCTACAAAAGCGGACATCTTTGGTGCAGTGTAGTGTGCTGACATGTAGTCTGCTCCCATATCCACGAAGTGTTGTGACTTGTAAAGTGTAAATATGTAAAACAAACTCATTTCTCGTTAGCTTCCACCTCCCGACCTCACCTCCTCACTAGCGAGCTACTCCGGGCGATAGATAGAGACGATGGCATGCGTCCGCGTGGCCAACTTAGTGCGAAGCCCCGATATAGCGTATACCAGCCACCACGTTTTAGGCACTCAGGCGCCGAAGCCAAGCAACCCTCTGTACAATGCCTTAGTCCGAACCACGAACGCCAGAACGAGATCACAGCAACCCTCTCTCTCTCTCTCTCTATATATATATATATATATATATATATATATATATAGCCCACCCATGTCGGTCTCAGAGAAGCTAATTTGCTAAGTGGCAAACTAGCAGAACTTATTGTTTTTTTTGTGTTTTTTGCTGGTACGCGCACACTCGTACATAGAGCGTCATTGTGGCCGCAAAATTTAACATTGAATCTCAGGCGTGAGACCTATACAAGCACATGCCGTGCTTTGTCGGGCAAAGCCGTACATCCTCAATCCGCTTTAGTGACACATACGCACAAAGGTAAGTGATCACACAAACAAGAAATAAATTTGTATACGTACACAACAAGATAAGTGAAAATGCAAAAAAAAATCACAAGCGAGACAGCTTTGAGGTGACTCTGCTTCTGGCAAGATCTCGAGTTGTTGATTCCTATCAAGCTGTGGCGAGTGCTGGAAGTTGTCTTTCTCGTTTCTTCTTCGGGAATGATGTTCACGTTTACATGATCTGTTGTAATGCAGTTATTACGTGCCGCTTTATACGTTATGTTTAAGATGTAATTTTATAAGACACTTTTGTGTCTTAAGTCACACGTGACCTATGCGCGCTTGGCTGTCGAGACGCCGCAATCATCCCATTCTACGCTAGCCTTTTCTTTTCGTATAGAAGCCGTCTTTTGATCCCTATTTATTATTATCAATGCTGACTTGCACCATTTTTAGCGCCTGTGCTTTCTTCATTTATCGTAGGCACATTTAGATGTGCAAATTCTGGCAGTTTTCTTGCATTCAACGGTGTTTTACTACATAGTGACGTTTCTTTGTGGTCACGCTATTTGTGCATTAAAAAATTACAGGATATCTTAAGACCTCTCTTGAGCGGTGAACGGCGAAAGCCTACTTTTCCTCCTTTTATCACTCGGCTCTTTCTCTTTGTCTCTTCTCTTTCTCTTCTGTTTTAGTGATTACTGCTCACTACTAAGCATGCTTAATCAATGGTACTCAACTGTGGTCATTACAAGTCGTCGTTAGACATATTGGTCATTTCGTAGTTATTACAAGTCATTACAAGTCATTTCAGTCATTATTAGTCATTACTGCTCACTGCAAGCAATTTTAGTCATTTGTAATCAATTGTGGTCCTTACAAGCCGTCGTTAGACACGTTGGTCCTATCATTGTCATCAATAGTCATTACAAGTCATTTCAGTCATTATTAATAATTACTGGTCATTAATAAGCATGTTTAGTAATTTCTAATCAACTGCAGTCTGTACAATTTGTCGTTAGACATATTGGTCATTTCGTAGTCATTAGTTGCCATTACAAGTTATTTCAGTCATTATTTGTCATTGCTGGTAATTACTAAGAATTTTTTTATTTCTAATCTGTTGTGGATGTTACAAGCTTTCGTTAGACATAATGATGATTTCGTAGTTATCACTTGTTTTTACAAGTCATTTCAGTCATTATTAGTCATTACTGCTCACTAGTAAAGATTTTTTTGTCATTTGTAATCAATTGTGGTCCTTACAAGCCATCGTTTGACATATTGGTCATTTAGTAGTCATTAGTAGTCATTACAAGTCATTAGTAGTCATTTTAGTCATTGCTACTCATTACTAGACATTTCTACTCATTTGTAATCAATTGTGGTCATTACAAGCCGTCGTTAGACATATTCGTTATTTCGGAGTCATTATCACTCATTACTAGTAAATATTAACCTCTATCAATCTAGTATAACGTTATCATTCAATAACTGTAACTACCCGTCAATATCAATCAATCTGCGCGCCACCTGAAGTAGTTTGCTTGCGTCATCAATTCATATCGCGCCGCCGTCCACAGCAGTTTGTGTTGCCGCAGCTTTGTCGCTTATACTGACTGGATCAAGTTTCATAACATTGATAATGACACCAGGCTGCGTGGAGATGAGCAAGTGCCACAAAGCTTACCCATAATTACTCAACACCCAGAGGAGTTTTTGGGTGAATTTGCTTGGAAACAACGTCAGCTGACTTTTCAACCCAGCAACAAGTTTCTTGTAATAATTGAATTGACGTGATTGGCTTGTTCGATCGTTTGAAATGTTTTGCTTGTTGGACGGCGTGAAACAGAGAAGGGGTTCACATTCCGGTCCTCGACATCTTCTAACTGGCCTTGATCGAATTGTATCATCCACATTTCCATTCTCAAGCTTAGAAACAGACTAGCAAAAAATACGGACTCAGTATAATTGATCCATGATTCTTTTGAGTGCAATTCACATGTTCAAGCTGTTGATCATGCCAGTTCTCTACAATTAAGGGGATAAATGTGTAATAAGTAGAGATAACAGTACACAAACGCAGTTGTGGATATATCTACAGCTCTAATAACTTTCCCATGGTGTGTTTTCCGTGACACACGCGAGAAGACGTGAAATATAGCTTTGGGATCCCTGTGATGTGCTTGAATTCTGGAGGGCTTTCTAAGGAATAAATATATATCATTCGCAATGCCTGCCATGCGGTTTTCAATTTTCGATACCAAGCGTCAAATGGCCCATCGAGCGAGAAAGTCGGCGTGTGTCGTCTGGACAAGGGAAAAATGACACCTAAACTCCCATTCACTTCGACGCCACACCACGAGCGCGCCTCGACGGAGCGCAGCGGGCGAAAGGAAACACTCGGATCACCTGCTGCCGTACTAGCCCGCAAGGTGTTGCGTAAGGGGACAGGTTATCACCATGATCACAAGCCAAGCTCGCTCTCGCTCTCGGAAGCCCGTGGTATCCGTTCGTTCCTTGACCACGCAAGCTCTCGCCTTCGGTCTAACTGCGCACTGGTAAGATCAAATAGAAACGTGCCAAGATGGCCAAGCGTCTCAACGCGCTTGCTTGTCCGAGAGTAGTTTGTGACTCGAAGGACCGCTTAGTGGCGTTCAAGTGGAAATTAATGCTCTCGCTTTCACAACTCATAATGATTGCTTAGGTGTCTTCTGATTCTATTATGAAGAGGAAAGGCGACTATCTGTAAAGGTGAAGTTAAACCAGCAATTTGCTTTCGATTCTGAACAACCAACTTTGTTTTGTCTAACGCCGCGCTTCGCTTGTACACTGCGACTTTTGCTGAGAACAACCTCTTTTGCACCCAGACAAATTTTTGAATGAAATGGCCGAAGAATAGGCACGTTTTTCCGTCTGCTTACAGGTGACATGTCAGGTAAAATTCTATCTCTAAAGCGAACAAAAGACACGTCGCAAGCAAAGAGAGCAGCAAGCAGCGTTGGCAGCGTTTCAGCCAGAGCAGCCCAGGCAATCTCGAGCAAATCACCTCCGCGGAGAACTGGCGATGTGTCTGCAGCCCCGACCATTCCTCCTCACTACGATGACCCCCCCCCCCCCATTGAAAGAAAAGTCATCCTGACGACTCATGGTGAATGTAGTATCAGTAGTCTAGTGTTGGCGTACGCGATGAACGGCGAAATAAGATTCCAATCAGTGTGATCAGAGGCGATGCATTTGCAGTGCTTGTCGCCATGGGTGCGGCTAACTCTTTCCATCTGAAGATTAGTTTGAGGATAGTAGGCAGTAGCGGTGTGATGAGCGATGCCACATTCAACAGGGAGCGCATTTATGCCTTCGGAGATGGACACAGTCCTTCTATAACTCAAAAGTTCGCGAAGTGCCCCATGACGAAAAATAAAGTTAGTCAGGAGGAAGGATGCTGTATCACGAGCTGTGGCCGCAGGCAGGACGACTGTTTCCGCGCATTGCGTCAAGTGGTAAAAAGCGACGACTTACCATAGCTTTCCAGAAGGCGTGCTGGGAATGGGTACACACAGGTAAGTGCCAATGTGATCGAAGGTCCTCGCAGCACATGGGATTGGCTGGAGTGGACCAAAGACAAGCTGAGCAGCAACCTTGCGGCGTTGGCACTGAGGGCACGATTGAATGTATTTGCATAGGAAGGTGTACATGCCATGCGAATAAAACCTGAAGCGAAGCTGGGTGTACGTTTTGAAGACACCTGCATCCACACTGTGGGTCAGAGTGGAAGGCAGAGCATATTTCACCACGAAGCTGTCGAGGTATGACCATCAACCACTGACGGCCATCAGAGAAGTGCTTCCGGCAATAAAGAGGCCATTCCGTGTTTCGAAGCGAGAAGCTTGACGGCAAAAATCTCGAGAAGGTGGTGAAAGAGGCGGCGGGTTTGAAAGGAAGAGGATAACAGCGCTAATCCAGGCATTCTTGCATTGCTCCGAATTTATGTCAGAGACTGCTGGTAACAAAAGTAATTCCTCACCGGCACACAGGCAGGCAGCGCTTTCTCTTTACACAGGTGAACGGGAAAGCACGTCGGCACCGGTGTTGCGGCGGCCAGACCTGTAGACAATGTGCATGTTCAAATCTTGCAACCGCAATGTCCAGCGAGCTAATCTGTCGGAGCGGTCCTAAACATGCTAAGCAAGATCTACCCCACGCAGTGCGAGAGCAAGTGCCCATGGTGTGGAGACAAACCAACCCTATACCATACCACATGGGATTGCCAGAAAACAGATGGGCTAGCCATAATAAAAAACGCGAGTGCGGAATAGCGGGAGAGGATGCTATCCAGCGACATCCTGAAAGTCCAACAAGGACTAGTAAGGCGTGCACGCAGGGCAGCTACCCTCAGCGGAGCCCTGGACTAGGGGAACTGAACCTGGAAAGACGAAGGAAGACTCCACCTGAAGCCACAAAAATCACTGCAAAATAGAGCAAATAAACGTTTTTCATCATCATCATCGGCGTGGTCCTTCAACGTGGACAGCCAACACGCATAGCTGTTCGTAATTACGTCGAAAGGGTCGTCATAGAGGTTCGGTCGAAAATTACCAAGTACCCAGATTATGGCCGAACAATAATTCACCGTAACGTAATACTTCATCTCTGCTTTCGTGAGGGTGCTGCTTGCGTATTCAACGACGTACTCGTCGAATCCAGATTGGCGCTGCGCGAGCACAGCGCCGAGTTCAACATCTCTGGCGTCGGTGTGTACTTTGCTCGCAGCTGTAGGGTCGAAATGACGCAGTATCGGCGGCGAGGTTAGCAGACAACACAACGCTTGGGAGGCAGCGTCACAAATGGGCGACTAGTCGTAATTGTTCGAGTCGCTGCATAGAAGCTGATTCAAAGGAGCGGTGATGGAGGCAAAATTTCTAATGAAGCGGCGAAAGTAAGAACAGAGGCCAAGGAAGCTTCGAAGTTGTTTTATGGAGGAACGTTTGGAAAAATCAGCAATTCCACAGAGTTAGCCGGCATCACGAAGAATACTGCCTTTAGATATTACATGGTCAAATATAGTGAGCTGACTGGCGGCGAAGTGGCATTGCTTCAGGTTGAGCTGAAGGCCGGGGTCATGTAAGCACTGTAACACTTAAGCATGGTAAAACCGGTCGAACAAATAACCGCATCATCTAAGTATCAAAGGCACGTTTCCCACTTGAGACCACGCAAAGGGTTGTCCATCATACGCTCAAATGTTGCGGGGGCATCGCAAACCCTGAAAGGCATGACACAAAGTTCATATAGACCATCTGGTGTTAAAAAGGCCGTTTTAGGTTTGTGTTCTGGTGCCATAGGGACCTGCCAATTGCCGCTGCGCAAGTGGATAGAAGAGAACTCTGCGCCTTGGAGGCAGTCAAGGGCATCATCAATTCTCGCAGAGGGTAAACATCTTTGCGAGCTAGTTTGTTAAGACGACCGCAATAGATAGAGAATCGAATCTATCTATCCTTTTTAAAAAGAACTGAAGATGCCCAGGAGCTATCCGAAGACTCAATGACGCCGCGCTTCAGAATGTAAGCTACTTCGTCGTAAGAAACACAGCGCTCTGTCGTGTATGCACGATATGTTCTTTGTCGCAGTGGCGCATTGGTACCCATTTCGATGCGATCGTGAACAGTTGACGCGCGGCCCAAGGTAACATGCTGGCAGTCGAAAGAATAACGGAACTTGTCGAAAAGGTCCAGAATCTGGGCACGTTGAGAAAGAGGTAGAGTGTCACCGACGGAGTAATTTAGAACACCGGGCGAAGCCGGCTCTTGCGCGGGCTTACAGGCCATTCTGGCGACCTCATGAGCGATGATGGAACCAGTTGGTATGTTAATGATGGCTGCAGGGTCGACACACTCGATACCGCCAGCGCGCTTCCCACGAAACAAAGCGAGCGGACATGAGTCTGCTGTCACCGGCATCAAGTTCTAGTAGAGCGAAAAGCCACAGGGAACATTTGTGATGAACGAAAATGGCAGATGGCATAAAAAGGGCCTTTGCATCATCAACAATGTTGCATGACACTATGGGAAGGGCAGAAGAGTGCGGTGGAATTGCAACGTCTTCGGCAACAAATACTTTCTCTTCAGCTTCAGGAGCGTCAAGAAGTAGGGCGTCGCAAAGCGTTTAAAATTCCACTTCAGCACGAGACCAGTCGATGACGGCCTTATTGGCGGAAAGAAAGTGCCAGCCCAAAATAAGATCGTGGGAACAAGAATATAGCATCAAAAATTCGACAATGTAGAGGCGGCCACTAACACAGCGCAAGTACTACACATACCCACAAGCGTGATGAGGTCTGCCATAGCAGTAAGAAGTAATGTTTGAGAGGAGCGTCGTAATCATTCTGAGCAAACGGCAAAGCTTAGCACTAATTAAAACTGCGGCACCAGCGCTGCCAAGGCCGGGTACAGAGACGCCTTCCAAAGAAGATTAGTCGGAGAAGGCAGAGGTCTAGGTCTTTTCGTTGGACGCGCAGTTCCCGCCTCTGGAACTGCGGCGATTAGTTTTCCTTTTCCAGTGTAGAGGGATGACGACGCATCGGCCAAAGCAAGCGGTGTCGAGGCGATGGCAAACGACGGTCAACAAGAGGGTGATGGTCGGATTATGAAGACATATGGTAGGGGTTACGAAATACAAAGGACGATGGACATAGTGAAGCATATGGATCAGGGTGGAAGCAACATCGGTAAGGTGGTGCGCGCGGCGACGGTAAAATAGTGCGACGTGGCCAGGTAGACCACACGCAAAACATAATGATCGGTTGTCGGGAGTCCGTCATTGTCCACTGCTGTGTGGGTACCTCGACTTAACGAAGTGAGGAGCTGGATGCAGTGGCACGGCTCATAGAAATGGCGTAACGGTCTTAGGTGGTGGCTTTCCGGTAGCCTCGGCATAGCAAAGAGGTGCATTCACCTTGGTATAGGCAACGGGAGTGCGCACCGGCAGAGTCTCGCGCGAAGAAGGCAGAGCTGCGCAAACTTGCAAGCTGTATGACCTAGCGAAAGTTAGCAGGAAAAGGCGAGGGTGGTTACCCGACAGAAGAGAGCGGCAAAAGGTGGCGAGCGACCTCACCTGGACGAAGTCCCTTACCTCGCAAAGCAGTGAGTCAGTGTCAAGAGTGGTGGCCATGCTCGAGAGGGTTTCGTCGGACACAAGTGAGCGCCGCTTCAGAAGACGCTGTCGGCGGAGGTCGTCGAAACTCTCGCAAAGGTCAATAAATTGAGGAACAATGCCTTGTTTTTTTTTTTTTTTTTTGCTGCAGCATATGAAAATCATCCGCAGAAATGACCTTCATGATTTGACGCACCTTGTCCGCCTCCGCCATGATTGGGTTGACAGGCCGGCAGAGATTGACGACGTCCTCCATGCAGCTGGTGAACGTTTCACCAGTTTGCTGAGATCGGCTGCGTAGGCATTGTTCAGCGCGAAGCTTGCGCACTCCAGGACGGCCGAAAATTTCTGTGATGTTGGTTTTGAAGCTAGACCGCGTCAGTAAATCAGCTTCGTGGTTTTCAAACCACAATTTGGCGACAACCGGTAAATAAAAAAACGCGTTGTTGAGCTTCAGGCGATCATCTAATTTGTTCATGCGATTCCAGCCTATCTTCAACGTCTTTCTCATCGGCGCCGCTAAAGACGTCAGTATCTCACTGACGCTGGGCACCAGCACATACGATGCTGGCGAAACTGATGGGCATCAATATCAGAATCGGTTTTTATTTAGATGATTACAAAGATTACAAGTTGTTAATATACAGAAGGTGGTCCCGAAGTCAAAGACCGAAGTCAAAGACCTTTACAAAGTAAACGTAATACAACAAAAGTACTGCTGTTTCAGCAAATCGTTAACATGGAAGAATTACAGGCTTTAGTGCGAATAGCATGATTGAAGAATTACATGTGTATAAGTGTCATGAACAAAAGCACTGTAACATAATCTCGTTGACAACTAATAAAGTAACAACGTAGGTGACGTGACGAACAAAGTATAATTTGCCAACTCGAATCTATATGTAAGGCAGAAACAGAAACCTAATGGTATGACAATGAAAATGAAATGAAGGCACCTTGAAAGAATGGTAGTGAGTATGAACTAGGTATCAGTATTCGACACAATGTAACCTTTTAGTTGTTTCTTGAATTCGTGAATTTTAAGTGTTTTTATATAGAATGGTACTCTGTTCCAGAATGCGATAGATAAAAAATGAACGCTCTGCTTGCCGTAATTAGTATGTATTTTGGGTAAAATGAAGTTGCTAGTTATTGCAATCCTGGTAATATTAGTATTTATTAGAGAAGATTGCGGTATCAAGCTATCGCATCCTGTGCAGTTCATTTGACGGAACAAGAAAGTACCTATGTTATATTCAACGATTTGTCTGAGTGAAAGAATGTGATTCGTTCGTAAAAAATATGAGGCGTTGTGGTTATATGGGCTAAATGTAATTATCCTAATAACCTGATTCGGTAGCATTCTCAATGAGTTTAAATGGGTTACGTAAGTGTTTCCCCAGCAAGCAACGTAGTAGTTAATGTGGGAATGAATGAATGAATTAGTTAATATATAATGATAGTAATATTTCATGGTTAAATATGTTTCGTGCTGTTAGAAGTACCCTAATCCCGTAGGTAATCTTCTATTTTACTTTGGTTAAGTGTTCAATACATTTAACATTTCTGTCTACTTCTATACCAAGATAATTACATGAAAAACTTGCAGGGATAAGACTTGCGCCAAGAAAAATAGGAAAAATGGAGTGAAATGTTCGTTGGTGGGAAGTGAATGCGACAAATTTTGTTTTCTGTAGCTGGTTGGTATGACACCACTCCAGCAGGCTGTATAAATCGCCATTAAGGTTAGATATTGTCACAGTCGGTAATGTGGGAAAAGGAGGACGATGATGGTGGCCTTGGAGACGACGAAGAAGAATGTACCTTTATCGCTGCTCTACGCTTGCTGGCTCAGCCATTAAAAGCCATCTGTAAATAGACGCACGCTTCTTCCTTCCCGTAACATCTCTGGTGGAGGTGCGGGGTAATCACTTGCGCAAGACGGAGCTCTGCAGCGGACGTAACCTGGCCGTCATGTCATCCGAAGGAAAGACGTCAACCGCGGCCACGTCATCGCCACCGACGGTCATCCTGGCCCAGCCTCGCGACCCTGGCATGTTTTCCGGGATCGACAACGTTGACATCGGTGACTGGTTGCAGAACTACGAACGGGTCAGGGCGCGCAACAGGTGGGATAACACGCTTATGCTGGCCAATATGATATTCTACCTCAAGAAAACGGCACGGGTCTGGTTCGAAACACACGAAGAAGAGATTACGAGTTGGGACCAGTGCAAGCAGAAGCTTAGAAATTTGTTCGGCAAGCCCGTCAGCCGCTAACGTGCTGCGAAGGAGGACCTTGGGACCCGTGTAGAGACGTCCACTGAATCTTACGTGGCTTATATCCAGGACGTCCTCGCCCTTTGCCACAAAGTGCATAACAATATGGCAAAGGCAGACAAGGTCAGCCACGTTTTAAAAGGCATCGCGGACGACGCGTTTAACCTAATTGTTTACAAGAACGTAACAACGGTCAATGAAATCATTAACGAATGTCGCCGCTTTGAAGACGCGAAGAGTCGCCGCATAGTTGAACAGTTTACGCGTCTACCTAATACCGCAGCTTCATCGACGTGCGAAGACGTTTGTCCACCGCGTGAGCCTACCTCCTGCGAGAACGTCGTGCGTATCGTTCTGCGCGAAATCAAAGCAGCGTCTCCTGCCACGCCAGTGACGCAGTGCTTTGATGATTCCAGGCCGCTTGTGTCTCTCATTCAGGCGGTAATTCGCCAATAACTTGCCAATGTGGGTCTTCCGTCCATCTGTTCCGCCAGCCGTCCTGACTTTGCTTCGTCTGCTGCCTCTGCCCCTGTTCACCGGAGCCAATATGCTCCATACTCGAGCTATCGCAACCCGGCCGAATGGCACACACATGATGATAGACCCATCTGCTTTTACTGTGTACGTATGGACCACATCTCTCGCCACTGTCGATGTTCCTGGTCGGCCCACTTTCGACCAAGCTTTCCCGCCTACCGCCGCTCCCCACTGAATCCTCGCCCGCCATCACACTCCACCGAGGTTGAAGACGCTCCTGACAACGCTCCAGCCACCGCGACCAGCCGCTCGCCATCACCACATAGTCGCCGCTCCCGTTCGCCCCAGCTGCGTCGCTCTCCATCCCCAGCTTACCTTCGCCGCTCTCCGACGGGAAACTAACTGGGGCAGCTCCTGGAGGTGACGCTGCTCTAGAACCCCGGCCTGAAATTCCTCTGCTGACCCTGCCTACTAATCGGAACCTTCTGGACGTTGGCGTAGATGCTTTGCCCGTTACAGCACTCATCGACACTGGAGCCCAAATTTCCATCATGAGTGCGGAGCTTCGAACGCGCTTGAAGAAAGTACTGACTCCTGCTCCAACTCGACTGCTCCAGGTCGCCGACGGTGGAACTCCGGCTGTACTTGGAATGTGTACTGCTCGTGTCAGTGTCGCCGGTCGCCACACGTCCGTTTTGTTTAGTGTGCTCGAACGTTGCCCTCACAATATTATCCTTGGACTCGACTTTTTGGCCGCCCATTCTGCTCTGATTGCCTGTTCCACTGGCTTTGTACAACTTGACCTACCACTACCTGTCCCCGTTGACCTTCCTGCTCAAGCTCCAACTCAGCTTTGTTCCGCGGATGTTATACGCCTGCCATCTCTTGCCGCAAACTGCATCCCTGTCTTAGCCTGCCCACCTGTACCTGACGGAGACTATGTCCTTACTCCCGCGACTTCAGTCCTGCTTTCTCACAATGTCTCCTTCCCGCACACTATCATTTCTGTTGCGGACAATCAGACATGTCTTCGCATCCTAAATTTTGGACAGTGCCCACAAGTACTTCCTCGAGGCATGTCTCTAGCCACGTTGTCACCGACGCACGAGTGCCAGATTTCCGCTCTATCTGTTGCGCCGTCTTCGACCAATGCTCATTCTGCGCCTTCTGCATCAGCCCCGACCAACGACTTTACAAAGATGATTGCACCAGACCTCTCAACCCAACAAGCCGCAGAGCTCCGTGGCCTCCTCGAGTCCTACTTCGACATTTTCGACCTGAACGATCGCCCTTTGTGTCAAACTACGGTCGTGCAGCATCGTATAAATACCGGAGATGCAGCACCTGTTCGCCGACGCCCATACCGGGTGTCGCCTTCTGAGCGACAAGTTATCCAGAGTGAGGTGGACGAGATGCTTGCCAAAGGGATTATTGAACACTCTTCTAGCCCGTGGGCGTCCCCTGTTGTTCTCGTCAAAAAGAAGGATAACAGCTGGCGATTCTGCGTTGCCTATCGTCATCTAAATACGATCACCAAGAAAGATGTCTATCCACTTCCCCGCATTGACGATGCTCTGCATTGTCTCCACGGTGCCACTTATTTTTTTTCATTCATTCATTCATTCAGAATTTATTTAAGACAACGAAAAGGTTGTCCAGGGTGACGTGGCAAAAGGCATACTTTGCCTGACGAGGCCACGCCACCCGGATGACAGGCGGCACCACAGGCTACAAAAATCAAGAAAGAGCATTACATAATAGAACACACATTCAATATTTTTTACACAATACATAAGACATCCTTACAAAACACAGGCTTTCGGCGGAAAAAACAAACAGCATACTTCAAAACACAATTCGACCATAGCAGTATTTACAAAACACACTAGTGATAGGTATACGTTCAGTTTTCACCTTTAAGGTTCATTTATGAGCATTGCTTTAATTAACATTTTGTATTTACGTATAGAGGGAGTGTTGCGTACAGTATCCAGAATAATAGGGTATTGATTAATTAAGTCAGGAATTTGCCATCCTAACCTCTGAAAACCGTAATTAGTGCGTACACGAGGTGTTTCCATACATTGTTTCCTAAGTTCGTATGTGCTAAGTTTAGTGTGATAGGTGGTTTCGAAGGTTATTTTGTCTAGTTTGTACTGGCGTAATATTTCCAGACATAATTTGTATGTTTGTATGTTTTCATCTATAGACCTTCGCTCTGGATATTAGCGAATTGCCGTGGATAAAGTGGACCGTGAAAAGACCGCATTCGTCACGCCAGACGGCCTATATCAGTTCCGGGTAATGCCTTTTGGCTTGTGCAATGCCCCGGCGACATTTGAACGGATGATGGACATGCTCTTACGTGGTTTGAAATGGTCCATCTGTTTTTGCTACTTGGATGACGTCATCGTATTCTCCAACTTTTACAATGCTTCTTAAAAAACTTTCATCTGTTCTTTCTGTTTTTCGCACCACTGGCTTACAGCTCAACTCGTCCAAGTGCCACTTCGGTCACCGCCAAATAACCATGCTCAGACACCTCGTCGATTCGTCAGGCATTCGCCCCGACCCCGCTAAAGTTCATGCTGTGCAGACTTTCCCCGTACCAACTTGTGCCAAAGATGTTCGCAGCTTTATTGGCCTTTGCTTGTACTTCCGCAGGTTTGTGAAAAATTTCGCCCATGTTGCCCATCCCCTGACTAACCTCCTGAAGAAAGACGTTCCTTTCTGTTGGGGCTCTGAACAGGCGTCTGCTTTCTCGCAGCTCATCACGCTGCTCACCACACCTCCTGTTCTCACCCATTTCGACGCCTCCGCTCTGACAGAAATCCGCACTGACGCCAGTGGCTACGGCATCGGCGCAGTTTTAGCTCAACGCCAATGTGGGCACGACCGCGTCATCGCCTACGCCAGCCGCCTCCTCTCTCCCGTAGAGCGCAATTACTCGATTACTGAGCGCGAGTGTCTCGTTCTCATTTGGGCGGTGGGCAAGTTCCGACCCTACATATATGGTCGACCATTTACAGTTACAACCGACCACCACGCCCTTTGTTGGCTTTCCTCCCTCAAGGATCCCACCGGACGCCTCGGTCGCTGGGCCCTACGGCTACAGGAATACACATACACTGTGATCTACACGTCGGGTCATCTACATCAGGACGTCGACTGCCTGTCTCGTCATCCCGTCGATGTACCGGACGGTTTAGTGGATGTCGCACCGATCCGCGTTCTTTCGCTCTCTGCCTTGCAAGACATTGGCGCTGAACAACGACGCGATGAGTCGTTACGCCCCATTATCGAACGCCTGCTCTATGATCCGTCTGACCCATCCCTTCACATGTTCGTACTACAAAATGGCATCCTGTATCGCCGCAACATGCACCCAGACGGGCCTGAGCTCCTAACCGTTATTCCGTCTCATCTGCGACAAATTCTACTGCAGCAATTCCACGACGTTCCCACCGCTGGACACCTTGGCGTCACGCGGACCTATGACCGAATTCGGCGACGGTTTTTCTGGCCACATCTCAATCGCTCCGTCCGGCGCTATGTTGCCGCGTGTGAGTCGTGTCAACGCCGCAAAAGACCAGCTGTGCCGCCCGCCGGACTGCTGCAGCCTTTGGATATACCGGCCGGCCCTTTTTTTCGCGTTGGCGTTGATCGTCTCGCACCATTCCCTATATGAAATGACAAAAATAGGTGGATTGCCGTCGCTACGGACTATACAACTCGCTATGCCATTGCTAGAGCCCTACCGACCAGCTGTGCCACAGACGTCGCTGATTTCTTGCTTCACGACCTTATCTTGCATCACGGTGCACCTCGTCAACTTCTCACCGATTGCGGCAGATACTTTCTTGTCAAAGTCATCGAAGACCTACTTCGATCATGTGCTAGTAAAGACAAACTTAATACCGCTCACCATCCTCAAACTAACGGTCTTACAGAAAGCCTGAAACACACATTACCTGACCTGTTAGCAATGTATGTTTCCTCCGATCATCGCGACTGGGACATTGCTCTACCATTTGTCACGTTCGCCTACGATTCCTCGCGCCACGACACAGCTGGATATTCATCCTTCTATCTCCTCTTCGGCCGTGAGCCGACTTTGCCTTTAGAGACTCTCCTTTCGACCACACTCGACTCGCCGACAGAGTACACTCGGGATGTCATAGCCACAGCGACCCAAGCACGCCAGATTGCCCGCATTTGTCTTTCTGCTTCACAGACACGCCGGTAGTGCCGTTACGACCAGCGCCATCACGACGTGCACTACGAACCAGGTACTCTTGTTCTAGTTTGGAATCCAACTCGGTGTGTTGGTCTTTCGGAGAAATTCTAGCGGTACTATGGCCCTTACCACATCCTTCGCCAGGTGACCCCTGTCACATGTGAAGTGTTTCTGCTGGATGCCACGGTGCCTTCCCCTCTCTCTGACATCATCCACGTCAGCCGCCTCAAACACTACCTTTCTCACACCGATGAGCCGTACCTATAAGGTGCTTTTTTCCGACGGGGGTGATGTCACAGTCGGTAATGTGGGAAAAGGAGGACGATGATGGTGGCCTTGGAGACGACGAAGAAGAGTAGCTTTATCTCTGCTCCACGCTTGCTGGCTCAGCCATTAAAAGCCATCTGTAAATAGACGCACGCTTCTTCCTTCCCGTAACAATATTAAGCTTGTGAGACTTTTATCGGAGTTAATGATAGTAGTATCATCTGCATAAAGTATACATTTAGAAGAAGAGAGACAGTTAGGCCGATCATTGACATATAATAAATAGTGAAATATAATGGCTGGCGTCGTCAGGCACCACGGATGGCAGAGTGCGGCTGCGTAATTCCAGGGTGGTCGCAAACCGCAGCAACCTCCAACAAAATGTAAGGCAAGCAAGGGACAGGACACGAGAACAGCAAGCAGCGTTGGCAGTGTTTCAGCCACAGCAGCACTGGCAAACTCGACTACGCGTCTCCCCGGAGAATTGGCGCTGTGGCTGCAGCGCCCAGCATTCCTCTTCACCACATATCCTGTATCCCATCCTATGTCCTATATATTCCATCCTATGTTAAATTAGTAATTTGGACAAAATCAACGATGTATGGCAGATGATATTACTTTGAATGTTCAAGCAAAAATGCTACGGTGTCTTTAGGTACAACTTTAGCTGCTTAAAAAGTGGCGCAGGGATCTCTGATAGTAATGTAAATGATAGCTATTAAGGCCTATGTTGCGAGTTATATCGACATCCACATACACAAACTTGGGAAAGCCACGTGCTGAAATTAATACTCACTTTATTCAACTCCGCATATAATATCAATACTTGTGTTTGCTTAGCTTCATGTTCACTGTCTTTATTGACTGTCGCTGCGGCAGTGGCTTCTGTTTGTTTCTCTTGCATTATTCTTTTTATATGCATGCAACAGGCGGCAAAAAGGACATTGTGCTATTTTTATGAGAACCAATTTGAGGGTGGCCATGCGGGGAAGAAGGGAAGCTCGAAGAGAGACTAAAGTTTTAATAGAGACAAAATACAGGAGCGGCCATGCTCTTCAAATTTGGTACATAGTGAAGAAACACAAATGGTGTTGATCAGCCAGGCGTGCCCTCTACGATGGCGCCTTCGTATACAATGGGAACTCATAACTTCTCTGCTCCCATATCAAAGTCTGCAATGGGAACTCCCATTCCAATGAGAGTGCCTCATAATATAACAATATCTAAGTTCAAACCTAACTGTAGTCGACCTTGAACCAATAACCAAGTAAAATAATCTGTGACATTTGCCGGAAATGCATTCACAATTAGAGCTCATTAGATAACTGGAACTATTGCAGCCCGTAAAACTAGCCACTGAACAAGCGTACCAATCGCGCTAGCCAGCGCTAGTATGTGAGTAACATTTCAAGCAGCCTAGGTATATTGTCACGTGCAACCAGATTTTATTAAAATATAATTGCAAATGGGTGAACAATATTAAAATATATGTGCATGAAGACAACGCACGCATTTTCATAAGTGTGCGCTGGTTCAATGAAACACTATATGCTTCTTAAACGCCGCAACTTTTAGCACTCTGAAGAAATTAAATAATTAAGTCTGCTTTATAGCGATACTCTCTTAAACAAACGGGGGCCAATGGTGCAATCACAAAGCTTCCAGTGCATTAGCATATTATACGAACAAATTCAAACTTACCCCCACTGATGTATTGAGGCTCTCTCGGATCAGTTTTCGTATTGAAGGTGTGACAACGTTTCCACCGCACATGACTGGAAAAGAAATTGCGTGTGTTTACCCAGTGATAATTCGTCGTCGCACTTCTGTGGTAACCTTACCATTCATATAAAACACAAAAGCGAGGCAGATGGTTGAGGTCATCTTGAGGAGGATAGAGCCGGTTAGCCCAAACTCAAATCACGAGAAGAAACATTGAGTATGCAGCCACACACATAAAACTGCCGCGCGAGTTTCCGTTCGATGCACATTGCGTGTATTCGAAGGTTGCTTTTACGCTCTGAAAAACACTTTTATGCAGCACGTATTAAGCAACAGAAAGCTGTATCGGGAGTTTTTCATGTTGCTCTAAAGCTCTTTTTATTGACACCTTTCATCTAATTATAACAGTTGAGAAGTTAATTCAATAATTAGGGCAAAACATCTATTTAGGTAGAATACAAAAAAATATCACAGTATCTCCAAACAATGGCGAGGTATTGAGATCCATAGCCAAACACGGCCACCGGGTTCGTATTCCACGTAGGAGCGTCAAAAATTGTAGTGTCGATTATCGGTCCTCTTCTGGATCTTGATGCGCAAGCAGGCGAGCTGTTGGGCTTCCCCGGCACGCAGGAGATAGGAGGCGACGTCAAGGTTGTCTCTGTCATTGACGTTCGGTAGCATGGCGTCAAGCGTCATTACTGGGATTCCTTCGTAAGCCAGCATGAATGGCCTCGTCTATGTTGTTACCTGTACTGCCGATACGTAGGTAGAGGTCATGTGCGGAAGTTCTGCAACAGATGTCTTGGACTGAGCTCAGACCTGTGTTGCCAAAATGCCGGCTAGGGTCTTAATTAGGCGTTTCGTAAGATTGTTTGTCTGCCGCCATTCGTAAGGCCGGCGGCAGCAGAGTGTTTCCGCACAGACTTGTGACTTACCGTGATGTCAAAGAATTGCAGTCTCAGGCTTCACCTTGCTCGGCCCACAAATGGGTCCCTTAGAATGGTAGCCAACACAATACGTGGCGGTCCCTTATGGTTCTTAAGGGCCTCCAATACAGGTAAAGCCACAGTTTTTCTATGGCCCAAATAATTCGCAACACTTCTTTTTCTATTAGAATAATTGCCTTTCAATAGCGACCGCCTGGTGTAAGCTATGACCCGTAAATGTCCGTCGTTCCTTTGGACTTGCACGGCGCCGAGGTCTACGCTGAGTGCGTCAGAGTAGACTTCGGTATCTGAGTATTCCTCGAAGTGTGCAAGGAGCTGTGGTGACTGCAGGCGTCATTTGAGCTCTTGAAACTTCAGGTCTGGCTTCGTGGGATTAGTCGTGGCTCACTGATGCGTTAGAAATCATTGACAAAACGCCTGAAAAAGCGCGGAGGCCCCGAAATCTGTGTACTGCGTATATGTCGCTGGGTTGCGAGAAGCACGCAATGAAAGGGGTCTTCTGCAAATCAGGAAGGATTCCAGACTTGCTAATGGCGGCACCTAGGAACAGGTGCCCCCCGTACACGAAGCGGCTGTTTTGCGGCTCCAGGGTGGGTACGGATGTCTTCACCACTTCCAATACAGCTGCAAGTCACCTGAGGTGGTCGTGAAAATTTGCGGAAAAGACAACGAAGTAATCCAAGTAGACGGAAGGGGTCTGCCATTCTATGGCTGCCAGCATCATGTTCATCACGCGCTTGAACGTTGCAAGTACCCAGCAAAGGCGGTGGAGGTGGAGTTACCGGTATTCTGGCGAACAGCAACCGAACTCTATCGGTTCCTGAGAGAGAGAGAGAGAAGGGAAGACAGAAAGGCAGGGAGGTTAACTAGACTGAGTCCAGTTTGCTACCCTACACGTGGGGAGGGGAATGGGGAGTGAAAGAGGGAGAGAGAGAACTTAGGTATAGGATGTCTACAGTCTGGCACTCAAGTCTGTTTCCCTCAGGTAGCGAAAAAGCGCTCGAACTGCTTTCTGGGCCAATGAACTATGAGGCCAGGCCCCCAAGATCTTCGCTTCCGTAAATGGCCTGTCATCCAGTCTATTTAAGGCACACTGGAGAGTCTCGCGTTGATTATCGAAGCGAGAACAGTGGCACAGAAGGTGACTGATGGTCTCTTCACACTTGCACTTCGTGCACATTGGTGAATCCGCCATTCCAATACGATAGCTGTAGGAGTTGGTGAATGCTACTCCTACCCACAGCCGACACAGCAGTGTTGCGTCACGTCGTGGAAGGTTCGCTGGTAATGTAAGTTTCAGTGATGGGTCGAGGCTGTGTAAACGACACCTAGAGTTCTGAGGTGTATGCCAGCAACCTAACGTGATTGTACGGGCGAGACTGCGAAGCTCTCTTGCAGCGTCGACTCTGGATAAAGGTATAAGGAGTGTCGGTGAGCCAGCCTGGGCACGTCGGGCAGCGTCATCGGCGAGGTGATTACCAACGATGCCACAATGTCCCGGCAGCCACTGAAATATGATATTATGTCCTCTTTCAGAAGCGCAATGGCAGGTTTCGTGGATTTGTGACACCAGCTGTTCATAATTGCCACGTCGTAAACTTCTCAAGCTCTGGAGGGCTGCTTTCGAGTCACAAAATATTGCCCATTTGTTGGGCGGTTCTTTTTCAATGTATTCGACAGCAGCGCGAAGAGCGGCCAGTTCAGAGCCTGTAGATGTCGTTACGTGTGATGTCTTAAACTTGATGACGACCGATTGAGATGGTAGAACAACGGCGCCCGTAGAATTTTCCGAGACGGAACCATCCGTGTAAACATGAATGCGGTTAGAGTATGAACAATGCAGAAGTTCCAATGTGATCTGCTTGAGAGCCGCGGTGGTCAGGCTAGCTTTCTTCACTATTCCTGGAACAGCAAGGTACACAGGAGGCTTCTTCAAGCACCACATAGGGGATGGCGTTCTTGTTGCGGGTGAGTGCCTCAAAGACAAAGAGTGCCGGTTAGCCGCAATTGATCTGGAGAACGCTGCCCTGGGTCTTTTCTCAGGCAATCGAGCGAGATGGTGGTCAGGGACTCTGGATATATGGCGAACATGCACCCGGAGCGCGTCGATATCTATATAGGTCCTTATTGGGTGGTCTCTCGCGGTGGCAATTGTTGCCACGGTTGAAGCATTTCGAGGTAGCCCCAGACATGTTCGAAGGGCTTGGCCTTGAATGCTCTGTAGGACATGGATGTTAGTTTTGTTAGCATTGGACAGCACTGGTGTGCTGTATCGCAAGTATCCTAGGAAGAGCGTCCTGTATAGTTGAAGCATAGATGCCACGGATGTGCCCCACGTTTTACCGGCGAGAAACCTTAGTATATGGGAGATAGAAGTAAGCCTCTTCTTCAAATATGTGATGTGGGGGCTCCATGAAAGGTCTCTGTCTATAATAACGCCTAGGAATCGGTGAGTTTTTGCGTAGGAAATTGGTTGGTGGTCAATAGAAATGGGGTACCAGGTCATGGGCTTGTGGGTAAAGGCGACTAAGGCGCACTTCTCGGTCGAAATGCTGAGGCCTTGCGCACGCAGGTACGATGATGTTAGGGTCACGGCTTTTTGGAGCCGTGCACGCACCTGGAGACGTGTAACTGCCGAGGCCCATATGCATATGTCGTCAGCATATATGGAAAGGTTTACTGTATGTGGTAGAACGTCGGCAAGGCCAAGGATTGCAAGGTTGAACAAAGTGGGGCTAAGAACCCCACCCTGAGGGACGCCACGGTAAGTGTAATGGTCAGCAGTTCGGCCATCTGCACTGTGCACAAAGAAGGATCTTTTGAATAGATAGCTCCGAATCCACCGAAACATGCGTCCACCTATTCCATTATTTTCCAGGGCATCAAGGATGGCTTCATGCGTTACATTATCATAGGCGCTTTTCACGTCGAGGAATAGTGCAACCGATATACGCTTGTGGTGTTTTTCCTGTTGTACAGATGAGACTAGGTCGATGACGTTGTCAATAGAGGAACGGCCTCTTCTAAAACCAGCCATGGCATCGGGGTATACGTTGTGGCGCTCAAGATACCATTCTAGGCGGGTGAGAATCATTCTTTCCATGACCTTCCCAACACAGCTGGACAGCGCAATGGGTCGGTAGGACGCCAGGTCAAGTGGCGACTTTCCAGGCTTCAGGAGTGGTATCAAGCGGCTGGACTTCCACCGCTCAGGAACGACGCCATCATTCCATGACTGGTTATAACATTCCAGCAGTCTGCTTCGGCCATCTTCACCTAGGTGGCATAAAGCAGCGTAGGTGATGCCATCTGGTCCTGGCGACGATGAGCGCCTGCATGAGGCCAGAGCAGCGTCCAATTCCTCAAGTGAGAAGGACACATTCAATTCTGGGAAGCGTGTCGCAGGAACTTCACACAGAATTTCACTATTGATGGTGACCACAGTGCCCACAATCTTCACACAGAAATCTTCGGCTATATCGACCTGTGAGCGGCCTTGATGGAGGGCTAGGGCTGAGAATGGGTGTCGTTGCTGTGGAGACGAGCCAAGGCCGCGCACCGTCCTCCATATGATAGACAGAGGCTTGCGGGGGTCAAGTGATTCGCAGAACGTCTTCCACCGTTGTTCCTCCAACCTGTCCATACGACGTTGGATTTTCTTCTGTATACGTCGAGCGACTCTAAGGTCATGAATTGACTTCGTGCGCCTGTATCGCCTCTCGGCTCTTCTGCGAATCGTTCGAAGTCGCTCAAGTTCCATGTCAAAATCCGTACGTTTTTTCGCAGATGTAAATGTGTACTTAGACGATTCCAGTACACTTGTAATAAGGTTTTCAATGGTGCCGGTAAAACCTTCTTTGCATGCCTCTTCCACCTTTGTCTTATACGTTGACCACCTTATATATGCTTGTCGGGAAGTACAAGAGGAGAAGCTTCCAAATCCATTGATATTTAAGTAGGTGGGAATATGGTCACTACCATGAGTCTCGATGTCAGAGAACCATCGAACATTTTGACCAAGTTGCCGTGACACCAAGGTCAAGTCTAAGCAACTGCTATAGTTCGCACCACGCAAGTACGTCGGACTGCCATCGTTCATAATGCTAAGTTCATGGTCGGAAGCAAATTCTACAAGTTTCCGGCCCCTGGAATCTATTCTGGAGCTTCCCCAAGCCAAGTGATGAGCATTAAAATCTCCTGTGATAATCCAGGGTCCAGTAGTTGCCGTCAGGATGTCTCGCAATCGGTCGCCGTCGAACCGACTATATGGGGATATGTAGGCGCCGATAAGGGTGAAGGCCACTTTATTCTTTGTAATGCGGAGACACACGTATTGGTTTCCATCATGAGGCTGCACTGAGTGGGGGATGTAAGTCAGTTCTGTACGGATGTAAACAATTACTTTGCTGGGTTGCCCGCACGTTGACGCCATAAAGGCTTCGTATCCAGAGAGTCTTAGCGCTTTCGACACGTTCGGTTCACATATTACCAATACAGGAAATCGGTTCGTGAAAACGTATTGGCGGAAACATGAAATCCGTGATTTAAGTCCTCTGGCATTCCACTGGAAAATTGTCGCGCTACGCACTTCATCACGGAGTGAAGGCAGTGGAAGAGCCATTGTGCTTATGCAAGATTTGCAAGCACTGGGCTCAGGGCCTCCAACACTTGAACTGCGCTTCGAGCTGTTGGCGTATTCGAGTTGCCCACAAGCGTGCGAATCGCATTTATCAAGGACTTGAGCATTGTTACAATTCGGCGGTCATGATCTGTCAGCTCATCTGGGTGAGGGGTGGAGCATTGTGGTGCCTTTCCTTGTTGGGGTTTTTCCACAGGGCTTATCCTTGGCAGTGGTGGCCATTCCTCATTCACGGCAGTCTTTTCAGATGCTCCGTTATCTATACACGGTTTGGAAACATTCTGCACTGAGGTTGGAGCAGATTCTACAGCAAGAGGCTGTGCGGCACGCGTATTCTTTGTGCGGAGAGCAGAATTCCTTGATGAGCGTCTGCGACGAGAACGACGTCGCCTGACGTCAGCAGCTGCTTCACGATGGGTCGACCTGTCCCTCACCATTTTCTTCAAGATGGAGAGTTCTCGCCTAACTCTAGGACAATCCTTTGATGAGGCATCGTGGGGCCCTTGACAGTTCGGACACTTATAAGTTTTTGCCTGGCAGTTGCCTGCAGAGTGTTGTGCTGCACAGCGGGAACATATAGCAGACTTTCCACAGACGGCGCTCACGTGGCCGAATTTCTGACAGTTTCTGCACTGAAGCGGCTTGGGAACAAATGGCCGGACAGCATGTCGAAAATGACCTACCTTCACATGCGATGGAAGGCAGTCACCTTTAAAGACAATTTTCACGCATCTGGAAGTTCCGAGACGGGCCACCTGTAGTATGTGGGTCCCATGATTGGCAGGCTTTATCAAAAGTGGTAAATCCTCGCCTGAAATGGCCGCATCAATGTCATATATGACGCCTGTAGTAGTCTCTTTTCCCATCGGGATGATGGTACGGACGTTCATGCCACCGAGAACAGTGACAGCTCGCAGAGAATCCAACGCCGACGCTTGGGCGACGTCTACCGCGACAATATTCTTCCGAGGGTTGACTCGTACGTCCTCAATGCCATTTGGCAACAGTCTCTCGAGTTCAACCGATGCAACTTGCCTGTTGAGGAACCTCATGTTGTCGGAGGGTAGCACAGGTAAGAAAAGGATGGTGTACTTTGGCGAACTTTGCGGAGTCCTCATAGTAGATGTGTCCACAGAGGCCCCAAGCATCCGCCGCTTTGCTTTCTTACTCAGGACAGTCACGTAGTCGTCGTCGGAGCTGTCGTCGCTCTCGGTCGAGTCTATCAGGGTAGCCTCGCTGTCGCTCGAGAGGCTGTTCCGCTTCCTTGAGGCTGCCGACGCGGGCGCCGCTACATCAGGTCGGAGTGCGGGTGGCTCCACTTCCATTCCCGTCGGGCAGGGAACAGTGTTCCCCGGAAGAAAGCGAGAATTACCACAAAATACTGGTGACGGAGAACAAACACTCAGCAATAGGATCACTTCGTCGTCGTCGTTCCTATCGGTTCCTGCTTTTACTTTTCGGTATGTGGGCTAACAGACTGGTGGCGCGTTTGGTGATTGTACGGTTGGCGCAGCGGCTACAGGCAGCGGCCTGGCGACGACGAACAGTACAGTTGTCGATGTCTCCTCCAAGTCGTTGCGAAGTAGTTGGTGATTTCATGCAGTCTTTCGCCTTGCCGTGGACGAGGAGGCTTGACGACGAAACCCGACGAGTAGCCCCATGTGGCGGTATGGGCATCGGTGGAGGATGTGACCCGCTACTCGCCAGTTATGGTAAAGTGGGCGATAGTAAGAAGCACGCCAGATGTCCTTCTCCAGCGAAACGAAGAACGCGCCAACGGGCAGGCGAACTACTGGTGTCATCGTAACTCATTGCTTCTGGCTGAGGTTCAGGAACTATTTCTTTGTGAACGATATCGGCAATTGATGCCACTTCTGGCTGCAATACTTCGCGTACGAAGGCCCTCCCGCATGCCATCGGAGAAGAGTGCTTGGGCTCCTGCATGGTCTGGCATTGAGCGGCATTTGTATTGTGTGGCATCATTGACTTCTCAGCCGACGACGCCTCTGCCAGAATGCCAGAAATCCTGCTGTGGCTTTTGATGGGTTGCGTACCAGTACGGCGCAGTACTTTTGCTCCACACCCCCGCATAACGTAACGAACGTTCTTCTCTTCGGACATGTCACGGTCGGTGTTTCGAAATAGGTGAGACTTCTCTTAGGTAAAAATAGCGGCCTTCTCATTTGGCAGCTGGATACGGGCTTCTAGCAAAGCTTCGGCTCTCTCTTTGCTCACTATGCTTCTGAGAGTCTCAAGGTAGCCGGGGCGACACAGATCGTACGTTCTTAGGGTGAATACTTGATTTTCGAACCACGTCATGAAGGTTTCTTCTAACTAGAAACACATGCAACAGCTTGTCCTTGCAGTTCCACTCGCTTAACCTTGTGGTGCTGTCGTATGCATCCAGCCAGCTTTCCGAGTCCTCAATAGATGATTCGATGAAGGTTGGTGGCTGTCTAGGTGGCGTCATCGTGGCGGCCGACTTAGTTTTGATCTGTCTGGTCGGCTACGTTAGACGTCCCTGCTCACTGGACAAATTGTGTAGCCTGCGGATAGTTCGATGTTCATAAGCAACGTTGGCATCGTCTTCTGGGTTTGGGCTTCGTTCATGTCTTGACGGGGGCGCCCGGTATATGAACGCAAAAACACCTACACGAGAGATGACGTTGTCATGGCGGTGCAGAATTAAACAGTAGCATTATGACGTGTCACAAAGCTAGCTCTTACTGGGCAAAAATGCAGCCACAGAAAGAAGTAACGCTCGGCATAATGACATTGAAGAGAACAGGAATCGATCGTCCAAATCTGCCTTACGGTCAGAAGCATCGGCTATTTATGCAATACCATAATTCCAGCGTACTTACTGGTGCTCGCGCACCTTCCAGAATGTACGCAATTCGCAAAGCGCGTGCGATGTGAATGCAAGGTTTAGGGACATCATAGACAACAGATAAAATCGGTTACGACAATTGGGAATGTTTTCATACCCCTGGGCGTGCCATGCACCTATCGCTCACTTTAAAGATTGTGAGCAGGTGAAAGAGAGCTCACCGAAAAAAAAGATAAACATTGCACGCGTACAAATGTTATGGCTTGTCATGCGAAGGACGATAGTTTCTTATTGTCGAATGAAGTCGATGCCAAAGATGAGCTTCCTTGAAAAATCGGCTAATATGATGAATTATTGGCAAATCATTTATGTATAATTAAGCGAAGGGAAGGAGTGTCATGAAAGGAAAAGGTGTAATCCATCACATTGTTTCACCTAGCTACAAATGAAACCCCTACGCGATTCTCAGAAACGAAGCGGCTTCCGCTGGAGTCGGTGTCAGAGCCTCCACCACATGCTGAACTTTTTTCGATACAATGTCTGTTATGAATTGGACGATTGGTTGTAGTTTCACTCCTTGAAAAAGATAGCGCTGTTCCACGCGCCGCACTAGGCACAAGTGTCTGCAGAGCGTCAATCTCATACGACAATGTGAATGACGACACGGTCCCACTGATTTCATGGTCGCACAGCTAGGAGCGCTTTTGGAACATTCGTTTATGGTCGTCACTGCACTGACGAACTCAGCAACTGCAGTTGGCAGTCTTTGCAACAGCCCAGAAAACGCTCCTTCTCGACTCCTCGCACTATTGGGCAGACATTTATCGCCTATCTCATACCGCAGGCCGCAAGTTCGAAAAGTGGCGTCGTGCCTTTGACAGAAACTTTGACCCTTTTGGGGGAATGCTGGATCTGATATTGCAGGACTGCTCTGTTCCCTCCTTTTGTTCAGCGCTGGTGTAAGTATTGAGTATTGTAAGTACCGAGAGTAGAACTTCCGGCCAAGTGGTAAGAAATGGTTCATAGTTTTAGAAACCGTGCTCGAGCCAAATCTTCAAGTGAAAAACAGGCATTCCTTAGCTTTCTGCTGTAAGCCTAGTCAATAAAAGAAAGTAAACATTTGAAATTGTCGAGTCAACCTTGCATGTTCCAGAAAGGGTCGTCATGAGCAACTTCCTAGTGCGCAGCGTGTGGAGGACGAAAGATTCAACAGCCTGCTGCGTACCGTAAGCTAACAAGTGTGCCGGGCTTCTCGTTGTGGCCGACATTCTCAGTGGATCTCCTAGGCTACATTACGGAAGACGTACATGGTGTCAATCACATCTGAGAAGGTTGGCTATTCCTGAGGAACTTGCACTAGTGCAGGGAGCTCACGTTGCAGGAAAGTAAAATGCATAAACGGCGACCCAGAGCCTTCACCTGGTCGTCACCGGCAACATGAGAAAGTCTTTAAGGTAGGCGCTGATGACACGTTTCCGATCGTCTACTTCTTGATCAGCGAACACCAAAACATTTACAGCAATTATCGCTCCTTGAGAACGTTATGCACATGGTGGCATGTTTGTATCTAACATTCGTATAAGGGGACATTGCACTAGCGCGTAAAAATGTCTAGCGTTTGGTGTGTCTTTTTTCGTGTTCCTGTCAGTGTCCTTTTTGACGCGCTAATGCAATATCCCCTTATACGTAAAGCCACCAAATAGCCCAGCTTTCTGTTTTAAATGTATCTAACGTCTTTGTAGGCAAAACTAGGCCTACTGTCTATGCGCCGCTGAATCTGTGCTCGAATCGACAACATCGACCCCTTGGTACGTGCAACTAGTTCAGTTGACATCTTCGGTCAACCTCTCAGGATGTGTTTGCGTCACCCTCCTATAAATGTGTTTAACATTTCTCCCTTTCTGAGCAAAATTATACCTACGTCACATGGGTTCCCCAAGCACACCCCTATTTTTTTCCGGCGAGCAGATAAAACGCTTTCCACTGAACACCACATTTTCTCATTCAGACGCTGTGCATACCTGAGAGCACCCAGGTGTAATTCTCAAACACTGCAACAATATCACATTTTATTAGTGTAGAGAAATACGCAACGTTTCGGAAGCCGAAATTTCTTTCTTTCCGAGAAAAATGTTGCGCTTTGTTTGGTGTATACCACCTTGAACACGTAAAAATTAAATCTATGACAGCTTTGCATAATTTGCACTTAGTTCTGAAGCACAATATTACAAAACTAAAAAGATCAAACTTGCAGCTGTGATTCATCCCCACTCTCTATCGTTTGCGTCTTTGTACGGGGTGCTGGCGGTTAACCGCATTGTAGGAAAACACAGGGAAATGTGTACGCTGCGCACAAGGCTCTAAACCATTGTGTAGGTTTGGGCAGCGCGCACTGGTGCTATCAGTCAAATACGTTATCTACTTACTAATAAAAATACCTAAGCAGAAATCAGCATATAATGGCTCGAAAGGCTAAAGCTATGTAAATGTAAACCTGCTTCGCCACAAGAGCAGTATTTTTCTCGTCACCTAAGTGGTGGTCATTTTGCAACACGACTAACAATACTGCGTAAATTTCGTATATACGAAAGGATTGGCTATGATGTGACAGCACGACAAGTCTCCTTTGCAAATTTTCTTCGTGTTAAAAGGGGCGTTAGAACGCTAATGTAATCAAATTTTCTTGCTATTCCGTTTCTACGATTAGCAGTCTACGATTCGTCCAAAATTTTCGGCATCGCCAATTTCACCTGTCAGTCACCCAACATCAGAAAAGCTGCGAAAACTCTCTATCTGGTATCACTTGCACACACTAATTATGCATAATTAGCCAACAAAATTTATTTTAAGGAAATCTTTCCGATTCTAGGCCTTCCCGTCTTTGACTCGAAGATTTTTTTCCCGGCAGCGCCAACTCTGCTTTTCCTCACAAGACCACACACAACTTCAAGAACTCACCATGTCAGTTTCATGTATACGCATTCAAAATGAATTATTAGGCCGAACAAAACTGTGTATTTGTCTTATTGCCCAGAGGCTGCCTTATTGCGAAAAGAATAGAAGGTGGCTGCTGTAAGAGTTGGACGATCTCACCGCTGGCACCTAGTTGTAAGGTTCGTGGTCGGGCTTGTAAGAAGGACCTCACTCTTCGTCGGGGCTAGGATTACAGGATTTATATACATATTTACATTAAAACATGAGATACATTTCGACAGTCTAGCCTGACTCCGAAACGGAGACGGAAAGACGAAGCACACAGCACACGAGCTCCAAGTTCCAAGCACCGTGCTTGTCGAGCACACCGCTAGCAGCCGACAAACTGCTGCTTAAAAAAACCTCTGTACTCCCTACATCCATAGGGGAGAGAAAACTGCTGTCCAACCTTCGTCCAATCGGACTGTCCACAGTCGTTGGGGCGTAGTTGACACGCCTTTGAGGGGAAGGGCTCACATACACGCGTACACACGTACGTTGAGTCCCGGGCCAGGACGAATTTTTCTTCAACTGTGAGGCCTTTCCTTCGAGGAAGCCGTATGGGTTTCCTTTGTACCAATTGCTACGAACGGGTGGATGTCTGATTTTCCCTTTATTAATTACTTCTCTCCACCTTGCGGATTTCCGCAGAACTAGTACGTCAAACTCTTGCCTTTGCTTCGTGTTGTCGACAAATTCGACTTCGCCCTGCCGTCTGCTAGCCGTCGGGTTAGCTCAGATGGTAGAGCAGCTGCCTAGGCAAGGCGGTGGTCCCGGGTTCGAGTCCCGGACCAGGACGAATTTTCCTTCAACTGTGAGGCTTTTCCTTCGAGGAACCCGTATGGCTTTCCTTTCTAGCAACTGCTGTGAATGGGTGGATGTCTGATTTTCGGCTTATTAATTACTTCTCTCCACCTTGCGGGTTTCCGCAGAACTATTACGTCAAACACGTATGCACTTTGGGTTCCCAGAACCCGAGTTGAGCGGCTGCTCGTAGCCAGGTGGTCACGCCTGACCCCAGCCGGCGACTCTTAATTCCAGAGCTGACTTTCTCCGGTAGTCGCCACGAGTGTCAGCAGACTGTGACGAATCCTGAGGCCCGACGAAAAACGTACCGCAAAGCACCCTTTTGTTAGAGTAGCTCTTCTTGCTGCAAAGAAGCCATGAAGGCCATGGCAAATCAACCAACAATACACGGTCCGCCAAACGTGGCCAGCCCTGCTGCCGTCGCCGACTCTGCGATGAAGGCGCATGGTGGATTAACGCTGCCGTGGTCTCCAATTCTCCTAAGGAAGCTCATGGTCGGTTAGCGCTGTCGTCTTCGCCGGTTGTCTGAAGGGCGCCACCACCGCGTGTCGATCAAAGCACCTGCAGCGGGCTGAGATAGCTTTGCGGAGTAGTACCCTGCAGGCTGATCGTAACACTGCCCACTAATTGCTATGTCACAGGCTACTTGAAGCTGCCGGCGAGAACGAATTTCTTTGTGTGTTGTACAAAACTTCGCGTAGCCGTAAACATTGTCCAGACCTTTAGCCACGTATACGACGTCACTGTGAGAACTCTTCTTCACTTAGGGCACGTTTTAGGCGACATTTCGAGCTCCCCGTTATACGCCGTCGCGATCCTCAACCAGCTACCACAGGATAAGCTATAGGGAGAGCGGACCAGTGTAAGAAACCGGCGCTTTTCTTTACCCGGTTTTCTATTTTTGCTGCGCAAGCTTCGCCCCACTCAATCCCTCTCCACTTCTGCACGCTCCTTCACTCTCCTCAGCCAATTAGACAGAACATGTCAATGTAGGCAATGCTGTTCCATTTGAAAACGAAAGCAAGGTGACCGCCTCTAAACAATGAGAGCGTTTGTTTGGGCTGTTCAAACAACGCTGCGTGTTTGTGTAGCGCAATGTTTATTTGTTTTCTTTTTTTGCCCGAAGCTTTCGTCAGTGGTTACGTAAATTCTAAATCACAAGAGTGGAATGAAATCAAAATGTAATAGGTTTACTTCATACGGTCCCAGTTCTACGTTCTAAACTGCGGGAAAAAATAATTATGTCCTCAGGGTGAAACATTTTCTGTTTCATACCGGAGTACGTAAAATAAAATTGGTGAGTCTTGAACAGTTTTGGTACATTAACATCTAGAAATTACTTGCGGCTGTCTCTCTGGCTAGAACGTCAAAATACGAGGAAATCAGCTCACCACTTCTGAGGGAAGACACATCATAGTGCTTCAGCAGTGGACTCCTGATCATGTCAACGTACATCGTTGGGGATCCAGAGATATCCGTACACCTGCAAAGAAAGTGCATGTTGACGTAAAGTACGATGGATTTGCGTAAAGGGGGCACCTGAAACACGCGAGCTACTGGCTGCTATTATGGAGCTTACCATGGTGGTTGCAATATTGACATGACCACAAATGTTCCTAATTTGGCCTCATTAAATGATAGAAACTTTTCTGCTTCGCGCACATATCGGGCAACTAAGGCTTAACGCGGACACCCTAGCACAAGATGTTCTAAAATCACCAACAAATAAAGTTGCATGTTTATTATTGGAAATGGTACTTTTACTTGAGTAATATCCATATTGCACTGACTTGGCCACGGCTACTGTGCAATTCAAAGCCATTCTTCACGCCGTAATAAATATGTTTGAACGAAAACAGGAGCAAAATATATCACGCACAGGCAATTTTTATGCTATTAGCAGCCAAAGAGAGTTGATGACTTTAGAAAACTATTTCGGTGAAAGTACAGGTTTCATTTGGTCGTTTATAAAGGAAACGCACTGGAGAAGCTGAACTTGTAGTATTTTGTTAACTACGCAATGCTGCAATTTACATCGCGCATACAAATTAGCCGCTACTTAGTAAAATTTAAAGAAAGACCATGTCAAAGCTTTACATTTAAGAGATAAACACGGACACTGAGCAGCAATATTCTGGAATGTGACGAAAACAGTTCTTCATTTGGCTGCACTCTGGGTTGCTGCATGAATTTTAAAAAATAATGTTGGTGGTTATTCAATTGTCCGCCCAGTAGACATGACAATTTCGTCTGCTGCTGAAGTGATTATTGGCTGGGGTCACCGGTACGCGTACCCCAGCCCATCCAATCATAACTTCAGCAGCGGACAAAACGCGTATGCCCTTTAGCAGAATACTAACAGAATAACCCCCCTGAGCTTGTAGCCCGACCCTTCGTTGTCCCCGCTCCTCGGAAATCCAGTTTGCCTCTACGCAGGGGTCATTGCCCCTTGCTACCTTCGCCATGCCTCGCCGTGTGGGTCATTGCCCCTGCTCGACCAACGGTGGCGCCATCACAGCCATTCGGCATACCTGCTTTGCTTTTGAATAATCCGTCGACTCCCCCTTCTCAACCTGTCAAGACGTGTATTAATTGCCTCCACTAAACCGAGCTCCCAACAAGTGGTGACCCAGGACATTTACGTTTTTTTTTTTTCGAAGACTGGCCCTGGACGACGCTACTCCTACTCCTGCGGACAGGGAAGACGCCACGATTACGACTCCTGTCATCGCCGCAGAGTTTCAGCTTACGAGCTTTTGGCCGAAAAATCGCCGAGTTTGTTTTATGCAAGCAAAGGCCCGTTTTCAACTTCGGCGTATCAATTCACAGCCAACGAGGTACCTGCATGTCATTGTCGCGCCACCCTCTGACATCGCCGATGCCATAGACGACTTGCTAGCGCGTACGCCTTCTGCCGCCGCACACACCAACCTGAAACGCATGGTCATGCAGCGCCTGGAGTCATCGCAACAGAGTAGGCTCAAACAGCTCCTCTCGGAGGAACTTGGCGTCCAACGACCGTCACAAATGTTGCACCGGTTACGTCAGTTACTGGGTGAGCACTCCGCAAACGAGAGCCATCTTCCAATTTTGCACGAGCTCTTTGTGCAGCGCCTCCCGCAGTCCGAACGCATGGTACTCGCGGGTTCGGACGAGATAAGTCTCGATCGACTACCTGCACTCGCTGACCGCATACGCGACTGCTCGTCTTCGGCACAGCAACCTATCGCCGCTGCGAGGCTCTCAGAACCAGGAGACCGTCTCTTGCGCCCGGAGGAAACAGTCGACCGCCTTACCAGTGCACTGGAGAATCTGACGACGGGTGGCAACACTGGCGACCAACTTTGGCGCAATCAGTTATACGCGTAGTGCGCGCCGAAGGATGCGCCACGCCTGGCGGCCTAGCGAAGTGTGCTCTGGAAAGCAGGTAGCCGGCCGCGGTAGTTTTTGGTGTCGTTGCTCGTGCCTTTATGTTTGATTTACGTTTTTGGAGCGAAATCGGCAGCACCCTTTGCATGTCTGTGGTTGCCAAAGATTCAAGGCATGTCGAAGTATAACCATTCCTAGCTGGAGTGCGTAATTACCTGCAAAAACTTGCCGGTCGCACGGTTCTAATCATTCCCCACGAGGCCGTATGACCACTCGCCGCGAGGCCGCGGCAGCATTGGATTATCGCTGCTCCGCAGGAAATATTCTGTTCTCATGGTTTGTCTTGTCATTTCGCTGTTTTTTGCCCTCGATCATGTTTGCACAGGTAAGGGACGAAGTTGATCACGACCTACTCATGTTTTGTTCAGTTGTAGGTTCACTGTAGGTTAAATGAGGCGTACAACTCCTGCGGGACCCGCCGTGGTTGCTCAGTGGTTACGGTGTTAGACTGCTGAGCACGAAGTCGCGGGATCGGACCCCGACCACGGCAGCCGCATTTCGATGGGGGCGAAATGCGAAAACACCCGTGTACTTAGAATTAGGTGCACGTTAAAGAACCCCAGGTGGTCGGAATTTTCGGAGTCCTCCACTACGGCGTGCCTAATCAGAAAGTGGTTTTGTCAGGTAAAACCCCATAAATTAATCTTTAATTTAACTCCTACGGGGACGGTAGAGTATCCGTCTCCAGTGCAAGAGGACCGTGATCCAAATCCCGGTGCCGCGCAATTCTCCACCGGAAAATACAAAAAAAAAAAACGTGTGTTGAGAAAATTGCACAAACAGGCCTGGAGTGCGGCCTGATCCCGGTGACCAGAACCAGTAACGCACTCTCTCACCAGAGCAGGATTGGCCACCCTGGTGCAGTACTTGGCCACAACCTCCTATATGAATACAACAATCGAACCCCGGCCCTCAGTCCCCAGCAGCCGCGAAGCAACTGACCACGGCGGCGGTCAGATCTGTGACGCTGCAGAGGGTGCTAAGAATACCTGGCTCCGGACAGGCCGCCATTGGAATCTGAACCTGGCAACGTTTAACGTTAGAACGCTATCTAGTGAGGCGAGTCTAGCAGTGTTATTGGAGGAATTAGAGGGTAGTAAATGGGATATAATATGGCTCAGTGAGGTTAGGAGGACAAAAGAAGCATATACAGTGCTAAAAAGCGGACATGTACTGTGTTACCGGGGCTTAGCAGAGAGACGAGAACTAGGAGTCGGATTCCTGATTAATAAGAGCATAGCTGGTAACATACAGGAATTCAATAGCATTAACGACAGGGTGGCATGTCTTGTTGTGAAACTTAATAAGAGGTACAAAATGAAGGTTGTAGAGGTCTACGCTCCTACATCTAGTCATGATGACCAGGAAGTCGAAAGCTTTTATGAAGACGTAGAATCGGCGATGGGTAAAGTCAAAACAAAATACACTATACTGATGGGCGACTTCAATGCCAGGGTAGGCAAGAAGCAGGCTGGAGACAAGTCAGTGGGGGAATATGGCATAGGCTCTAGGAATAGCAGAGGAGAATTATTAGTAGAGTTTGCAGAACAGAATAATATGCGGATAATGAATACCTTTTTCCGCAAGCGGGTTAGTCGAAAGTGGACGTGGAGGAGCCCGAATGGTGAGACTAGAAATGAAATCGACTTCATACTCTACGCGAACCCTGGCATCATTCAAGATGTAGACGTGCTCGGCAAGGTACGCTGCAGTGACCACAGGATGGTAAGAACTCGAATTAGCCTAGACTTGAGGAGGGAACGAAAGAAACTGATACACAAGAAGCCAATCAATGAGTTAGCGGTAAGAGGGAAACTAGAGGAATTCCGGATCAAACTACAGAACAGATATTCGGATTTAACTCAGGAAGAGGACCTTAGCGTTGAAGCAATGAACGACAATCTCATGGGCATCATTAAGGAGGGCGCAATAGAAGTCGGTGGTAACGCCGTTAGACAAAAAACCAGTAAGCTATCGCAGGAGACGAAAGATCTGATCAAGAAACGCCAATGTATGAAAGCCTCTAATCCTACAGCTAGAATAGAACTGGCAGAACTTTCTAAGTTAATCAACAAGCGTAAGACAGCGGACATCAGGAACTATAATATGGATAGAATTGAACAGGCTCTCAGGAACGGAGGAAGCCTAAAAACAGTGAAGAAGAAATAGGAATAGGCAAGAATCAGATGTGTGCGTTAAGAGACAAAGCCGGCAATATCGTTACTAATATGGATGAGATAGTTCAAGTGGCTGAGGAGTTCTATAGAGATTTATACAGTACCAGTGGCACCCACGACGATAGTGGAAGAGAGAATAGCCTAGAGGAATTCGAAATCCCACAGGTAACGCCAGAAGAAGTAAAGAAAGCCTTAGGAGCTATGCAAAGGGGGAAGGCAGCTGGGGAGGATCAGGTAACACCATATTTGTTGAAGGATGGTGGTCAGATTGCTCTAGAGAAACTGGCCACCCTGTATACGCGATGCCTCATGACTTCGAGCGTACCGGAATCTTGGAAGAACGCTAACATAATCCTAATCCATAAGAAAGGGGACGCCAAAGACTTGAAAAATTATAGACCGATCAGCTTACTGTCCGTTGCCTACAAAGTATTTACTAAGGTAATCGCAAATAGAATCAGGAACACCTTAGACTTCTGTCAACCAAAGGACCAGGCAGGATTCCGTAAAGGCTACTCAACAATAGACCATATTCACACTATCAATCAAGTGATAGAGAAATGTGCAGAATATAACCAACCCTTATATATAGCTTTCATTGATTACGAGAAAGCGTTTGATTCAGTCGAAACCTCAGCAGTCATGGAGGCATTACGGAATCAGGGTGTAGATGAGCCATGTGTAAGAATACTGGAAGATATCTATGGCGGCTCCACAGCCACCGCAGTCCTCCACAAAGAAAGCAACAAAATCCCTATAAAGAAAGGCGTCAGACAGGGAGATACGATATCTCCAATGCTATTCACAGCATGTTTACAGGAGGTATTCAGAGGCCTGGAGTGGGAAGAATTGGGGATAAGAGTTGATGGAGAATACCTTAGCAACTTGCGATTCGCTGATGATATTGCCTGGCTTAGTAACTCAGGAGACCAATTGCAATGCATGCTCACTGACCTGGAGAGGCAAAGCAGAAGGGTGGGTCTGAAAATTAATCTGCAGAAAACTAAAGTATTGTTTAACAGTCTCGGAAGAGAGCAGCAGTTTACGATAGGTAGCGAAGCACTGGAAGTGGTAAGGGAATACATCTACTTAGGGCAGGTAGTGACCACGGATCCGGATCATGAGACTGAAATAACCAGAAGAATAAGAATGGGTTGGGGTGCGTTTGGCAGGCATTCTCAAATCATGAACAGCAGGTTACCACTATCCCTCAAAAGGAAAGTGTACAACAGCTGTGTGTTACCAGTACTCACATATGGAGCAGAAACCTGGAGGCTTACGAAAAGGGTTCTGCTGAAACTGAGGACGACGCAACGAGCTATGGAAAGAAGTATGATGGGTGTAACGTTAAGGGATAAGAAAAGAGCAGATTGGGTGAGGCAACAAACGCGGGTAAACGACATCTTAGTTGAAATCAAGAAAAAGAAATGGGCATGGGCCGGACATGTAATGAGGAGGGAAGATAACCGATGTTCACTAAGAGTTACGGACTGGATTCCAAGGGAAGGGAAGCGTAGCAGGGGGCGGCAGAAAGTTAGGTGGGCGGATGACATTAAGACGTTTGCAGGGACAACATGGCCACAATTAGTACATGACCGGGGTAGTTGGAGAAGTATGGGAGAGGCCTTTGCCCTGCAGTGGGCGTAACTAGGCTGGTGATGATGATGATGATGTAGCGTGCGGGTTAAATAGATTTCGCTTAGGTTCTGAATGCTGCTTGTCGCGTCTATGATTTCCGCTTCATTACAATGCCGCTTAGCTATGGTGCACGAGTGCATCGCGTCGTATGTTAAACCTGCTGAGGGTTGCTATAAATTATTTTATTGATTTTACGGAGACCTTTATATCGTCGCACCAGCTGTGATAGAGTTCATGTTGTTGAGTCTATATTATGTGTGGCTTCGTGCATGTTGAACTGTTGCTGGTTGCTTCATGCAGAACTGATGGTTTTTTAAAGTGCGACTTTTTTGCCTCGGCTCAGTTATAGGGGGCTTAAATCACGCTTTCTTTTATCCGAAGAACTACATACAAGTGCTTCTTTAACAGCTTTATTCTTTTCTAACAAGGGCAATCTTTCATATTGCGGTTTCTTGCGAAATGTGTTATAAAAGGGGTAGCTCAGGGCGAACATTGCTCTTAGCTACTGCATATATGGTACTGCTGCCTCATTTTTGATGAGAAATTTCGACGTTTGAGAAGCCTTTACGCATTGATGCTGTCTGAACGGACTTGCCACGCAGGTCACTTTGTTTGTTTCACCGTGTAGTCTTTTTGTGTGTGCATTATCTGCTGAATTGAAATCTTTCTGATTGTCTGTTGTGCCGAAGGAGTGCAATGCCTACGCCGCGAAGGCCTAGCCCGCCCTTGCCGCCAGCGCGCATTTACCTTGGCCAGCGCGGCTCCTGCTTCTAATATATCGCGTGGCATCTGTCTACCAAACTATTATAAAAGATACTGAAAAGTTGGTAAGCCTTTCTGTATTTCCACGCAGGTCAATAAGGGAATTTCATATTGTGAGAATTGCAGCCGGAAGGCCAGTTCTTCGGCTTATGCAGCGGAACTGCATCGGCAACACAGCGCTAAATCGCTCTTTTTATGACGGCGAAAGCCTTTCTAGGCTCATGGTGAAGTTTGTGTCAGCAGACCTGACCGCCGGAGTGTCCACCGAAGCCTCATCATGCCATATGAAGACAGAATAAAGAATGAAAAATGATTGATAGTCAGTTAGTGAATGACAACCTTATAGTAGAGATTGGTAGAGGTTAATAATGACTGATAATGACTCCGAAATGACCAATGTCTAACGACGGCTTGTAATGACCTCGATTGATTATAAATGACTACAAATTTCTAGTAATGACTAAAATGACTTCACATGACTACTAATGACTACGACATGACCAATATGTCTAACAACGGCTTTTAATGACCGTAATTGATTACAAACCACTAAAAATGCTTACTAGGGAGCAGTAATGACTCAAAATGAGTAAAATGACTTGTAATTACTAGGAAATGAGCAATATGTCTAACGACAAGTTGTAATGACAACAATTGGTTAAAAATGACAAGTGCTTATAATGACCACTAATGGCAAATAATGACTGAAAAGATTTGTGATTACTACTGATGAATATATGACCAACATGTCTAACGACGGCTTGTAATCACCACAATTGATTACAAATGACTAAAAATGCTTAGTAGTGAGCAGTAATGACTAAAAGAAAGAAGAGAAAGAGCCGAATAATAAGAGGAGGAAGAGTAGGCTTCCGCCGTTCACCTATAAAGAGATATATTAATAGACCCTGCAATTTCTCACCCACGCGCTAACTAGTATAGATAGGGATTTTTATTAACCAATTCATAATTACTCACCTTGAGGCAACTTTCAAGGCACTTAATTGGCGATGTCACATGATTCATCGGCATAAAGAAGATTACATAATGCGCAGGTATTGCGTCGTGCGGAATCGTTTGAGATAAATGTCTGCATGAACGAAGTTTGCCTATTATTGAGGTAAACAAGCAGTACTATTGTAAGGGTAGAATAAAGAAAAATATCGGGACACTGCATTCGTAAATAAAACGAAGCGGCTACTTAACATGAGTTCTACTGCGTATACCTAGGCTTCATTGCGCTTGTCTACATGTCGCACCTAACATATATGCGGACTGGAATGTGCCAAATTCCGGTTTCACATTGTACATGTCGGCTCTCATAGAGGCTCACGCCTTTCCCGCAGCTGTCACCTCTGAAAAAGCAGTCTGATACCCGAACAAAGGAGAAATCGCCGATGCGAGCATCAGCCATCATTGCTGCGAAGGAATGCCGCCTGCTACTGCGCCTGAGCGCGCTTTCAAAAGCGCCCGCTAGGTGGCCATCAATGCGTCTTGATATAGTGTCCCTGTATTACAGTGTACTAGAATTATTCTAGTACACTGTACCTGTATATACTCCCGCAGCGAGCAGAGTTGCGCATAACTTTTCCGGCTCCGTTCGCACCTCTATTCGCCGAGCGCGATCACGTGGTGCAAAATGACGTCAAATGATCAAGTGCGCGCCCCCAAAGCCAACTTTACGGAAACGGCGCCAACTCGTTTCTGTCAGTGCCATCGAAATAGCAATCAGCGGAACGTCGAGCGTGCGCAGCAACGATCAGCTCCGGGTTTCGAGGTGCCGTATTCGAGGATATTAAGTTCATGACTTTGGTGAAGTGCTACGAAGCAGATCATTTTTACACTTGTATTCCAGTATGCCAGACTGCAGCGCACGAAAGTGCGCAAATCGCACGGAAGGTGGCAAAGCTTTTTACGCGTTGCCGTGTGGACGGACGAGACCGGCCGGCTCCGAAAACGACCAGGATATGCGAGGCCCGTTCGCCTTGATTACAAGGTGAGTTCGGCTTTTTTACACTAAAGCAGCATTTATCTCCAGTAACGCTCCTGTACACGCAGAAATGCGTACGCCTGGCATGAGAGGTTGTCCACTTGTGCAATTTCGGGTGCACATGTCCCGCGCGACACAGACGCGGTACAAAAAAAGACGACACGTCTGTGTGGCGCTGCACATATACGCCAAGGATGTTAACTTCCCAACTCGCTGAATTCGCTTTGTTGCTTGTACGATTGTTCTGACTATGCGGCTCCAGGAAAGCTTGTTCAGAACAGAATAAATACTAGCAGGTACAATTTGCTCGCTGCACCCTGGCTTTACTCTGCTCGTTTTTTGTTTTTGGTTCTTGTCGGCGTTCTTATTTTTCATGCAATGTCGATTGATGTGCTGCTGGTCATTCTTTTGTAGTAAGCGAGAACACCGTGTGCTCCCTTATGAGACCGCTGCGATAGCTTCAGCATTTACCACCCGCAACATGTTGCTTGTTCGATGAGCCTTAGTCGACGTGAGGAATGTGAAATTATTTTTGTACGTTTAATAAGCGCTGCATTATAGTAACTTAACATGAGTAATATGAAGAGATAAAGAAAAATGTGCTGTCATATTACAGTCTGCAATGTGTTAATAATTACTTTGCCAATTTGTCACCTTATCGGAATATAATATAGTCCAACAAAAATAACCTGTTGTTACTCTTAATAACTTGTTGCCTGTCCAGTAGCTTTGCATTCTGCCTCCCAAGGCTCCAAGAACCAGCAGTCATCCCCTGCTGCCACCAGCCATTGCTCATCCATTTCCTCAATTGTACGAAATAAATTTTATCTAGAAGCTCGTGCATCTTGAATCTTTTTCCACTTGCAGATTTGCTGCGACGAAGCAGCTGTTAACTTTGCGGTACGAATCGTAAAAATAAGCTTTGCATAAGATGTGCGCATGTGAACACTTGAAATGCGTTTAAATTTACGTGTCTGCACCGCATATATCGTAAACGTGCAGCTGCTGTCAACGACGTTTAGTGGTGAATGACGGTCAACAGCCACATACATAACTGCAGGCACGATAGTTCTGTTGGCGACATTCACAATTCGTCTCGTTTCGACAGCCAAAATGTGCTCACATCATTGTCTACTACACGTGTGTGAAGTTTTCTTTAAACAACCTTTAAAACATTTGTTGCCTTCCGCCTCCGCGAGAAAACTTCATATGCATGCTGAAAAACATTGCACCGCTTTTTGTTCTTTCTTTCTTATTGATTTATTTAGGACAATACACAGATAGTCTTAGGGGACACGGCTAAAGGCAAACATTTGCCTGACTAGGCCGTGCCACCCGTACATTGGCAGCAACATGGCAGTGGCAGGCTTTCAGGAGGTCACACATGAAATTAAAGTAGTACACATTTTCCACCACTTGAGTACATGATTTCCCTAAAAAGAAGGGAAAAAGGTTAAAGTTCACGCAGTTTTTAAGTATTTGAAGCACAACAACCACAAAAACAACATGTACGAAAATGTTTTATACCTGTAGTTGAACATTTCTATTAGTCTTCGGATAGTAACAATTGTTTTACCATTTTCTTAAAGCCTTGCTTTGAAATTCTAGAATTTAGCAGGTCCAATACCAAGGGGTAGTCGTTTAAAAGGTTAAGAAGTTCAACTACTAGTTTTTGATCTCCGTATTTTGTTCTGCAACGTGGTTTTCCAATCAGAATTTTTCTGAGCTTATGGCTTGTCATTCTGCCATGGTATTTGCTTTGGAAGGAACATTTGCGTTTCCAGAATTGTCGTGAAATTTCGAGGAATGATTTGTAAGTGCGGAGTTCTTATGTTGGTAATATTTTATATTTATTATAGTATGGTTTAGTGGTATCAGTACGTTCTAAGATACCTATCGCGCGCAGTGCGTGGTTTTGGAGGGTTTGAATTGATCTTAGCTAGTTTGTGTAGTGGTTGACCAAACTAGAAAACAATACATTAATCGAGAATGTATAAGAGCGTTGTAAATACGGCGCTTCACATTTATCGGTAGCAAATATCGCAACCTGTTTAGCACACCGACAGCACGAGCAATGTTTTTTTCTGAGAACATCTACGTGCGGTGACCAGGACATATTTTCATGGAATATAATTCCTAAATATCTGGCTGCTGGTGCCTGTTCGATGTTGACCTCCTGAAATTGGAGTGTAAGCTGAGGGCGGATTATTGTTCCGTTCGATTTAAACGCTAGATACTTAGTTTTAGTTATGTTTAAGGTAATGCAAGGTAATGTGCGTTTGCACGAGAACTTTTGAGCTGTTCTAGCCACGGGCGTAGTCAGGATTTTATTTCGAGGGATCGAGGGGGGTCCTATTCTTTATATGTCCAGTGCTCACGGAATGAAACGCGTCAATTTAGGCCTAACTAATGCGCATACTTTCATTTCCACCGGCTGCAGTTCGTGACACATTGACGTAATTTTGGCGCGTACACTTAGATCGCAGTCCGCGTCACCTTTGGTGACCAGATTCCCAGCGACATGACATGGTACTCTTGAGTACTTTGCACATATGCACAGTTCTACTAAATGCTCCCTGTCGCGTTTCGTACCGTGAGCACTGTACATTCGTGCGTGTGTTTCTTTATGTGCATGCATATATGTACACACAAACTAAATATTTAGGGGGGCTGGCACCTCTCCGGCTACACCGATCGTTCGAGCTTAGCCTGCATTAAAAGTGTCATCTTGCTCAGCGTTTGTGAACAATTGCCGCATGTATATCGCGACCAGCAGACAAAAAAGCAAATGGAACACCGCGCGGCGTTTGCCTCCTGGGCGCGCGAGGAGTGGCTCCACTGCAGACCTGGATCATAAACCGGACCTATGCACAACTCTGCTTCCAGCCGGAGCATATACAGGGACACTACCTCGACAGGTGGTTCATTGCGCGTATACTCCAGAGCGAAGAATTAACCGTTCTAAGCGGTTTGAATTGAAGTTTATTTGAATAACCGAAAAATAATTGCAGGAGAACTTCAAAAATTTATGTTGTACAATAACTAGACGATGCTGCTAATCCGCAATGAAAGATTACGCCTTCTTGTTTTTCAGGCGAGGCCTAGTAATAAAAGCAACATCTACGCCTACAGGTTTTACTGGTCGCTTTAACCGCCAGCGGAAATAATCTGAGTGCCACTGAAAACTTCCTTAGTGCGAAATTATCAAGTACAAGTGCCGCACAATTAAAGCTTCAGCGCTAGCCCAAAAGGCCGTGTGCAGGTGAATTAATCCAAGTGCCAACACGTTCAATCTAAGCGCCATCAATTTTAATCCCAGAAGCAGTCAATTTAACACAGGCAAGAAAAACAACAATATAGCGAAAAATATGTCTGAAACGTTGAAAGACATTTACCAAAAAACGACAACATGAAATTTATTTTCGTTGCTAGCATTCAACAAATGCATTGCTCAGGTATTTTTCTGGAGGAGTACAGACGGGCTCTGAGCGAGTATACTTCTTTAAAGGTCAATATTCATGAAAAAAGTGCATAGCCTCAATAATTTGTTTTTTGCAGTTCGGATTATCAGTGTGTATTTATACAAAAAGGTAGTGCTAAGCTTCTTGCGTAAGTTATTTCATACGTAACGGCATTCGCTCGTCTTTTTTTAGAAACATGGGAACGAAAAGGCAGCTTTTTATTTTTTGGTCTATCTAAATTCAAAATAAACACAATGAACATTTTGTTGGTATCTTAGAAGGGTACTGGTTTGGGCTAGTTGGTTACAATTCATGATCATTGTTATTTGCGCACCACCTGAAATGAGGACTGTTGAACGACAGGCACACGCGCAAACTTTCAGCTTTCAGTTGTTAGTTCTAAATTATTTTTCGCCTTTTTGACGCGCGAGAGAATTTCGTTTGTAAGACACCGTCGACACCGTCGAGACCCAACAGATGACTTTCGGCGCATCCGCTAAAAGAAAGCTGTCTGCTAGCAGACGACAATAAGTTTGTGCCAGAAGGCGATTAGTCCCGCACATGATTAACCGATATTCTCTTACAGCTATCAATATATAAATTGCGAGTTCTTGGTTGTTTATAAAATGATAGCGTGTGGGTGCTTCCAGCCTTCATAGTCTCTAAGCATGGACGCTAATTTTCTTTTTTTAAATCGCTGTTTTGCACCAAGAAGTTCGACCATTATGTAAGTTATATTTCTGCGCAAGATGTTGCTGTTCTTTATGTGATAAACGTTAGCAACGACGACAAAAAAGAGTGCTGTCGTCTTCCAATAACTGTATTTCAAATTTTTAGTCATTTTATTTGGCAATCGTGTTTTTTCTTCCCTAGATTAAATTGACTGTCACTCGGATCGAGGTTGCTGACGCTTTAATTAAACATGTACACACTTGGATTAGCCTCACTGGTGCGTGGTCTATTTGTGCAGGCGCTGAAGTTACATACGTTGGCGCTAGTATTAAATTCTTGGCACTGCGACTAAAGAGTGTGGCACTCAGATTATTTCAGTTGTGCTCGGAGTATTTCAGCGGACGCTTGGAATAAAATAAGCAGCCAAACCGGTATTTCCAACATCAACACAGGAATCAATGTGAAGCGAAGCTTTATAAAGGGTGACAGAAACAGACGAACATATTCAGATAATGCAGAGAGTCATCCAGAGTGTTATTCTGCTCATGAAGGAAAAGGAAGAGGAAGAAATAGGGGACTGAGGAGTAATGATGAGGCGAGTAAGTAGAACGTGATAAGATACACGCTCATGTTCGAAGGGACCGTTCAGAGCCTTACATTACCTGTGTTAATTAATGTTGTAAGAGAGCGTTAATGACTCGCTTCATTGATATGTCCGGTCAACGGACCAGTAACAACTTGTGTCTGGGCCGCCTGTTGGTAAGTGGCGCTAACAAAGAGATCAATGCCTGCCTTTCAAAGTCTTACTGGGAACAAGCAACAAGTAAACATGCTCCACTGTCTCAGGTTTTTTGTACGCATCACAGTCTGGCGAGTGTGGGCGTCTGGTGCGATGCAAAATTTTGTCGCGTTAACACATCTAGTGTGCCCTTTGATGCAATACACCGGAAACTACACTAACGGTGCTTTTAAAATCACGGGAAGATGGAGCGTATTTGCAACTGAGGTAGCATGGCTGAGCTACAAGTGCAGGCAATGCATAGATGAGCGGTTCTAGAAAAGGTGCCCAACCTGAACCGAAAACCTTCGGTTTCACACCAGTGAGAAGAAAATCGTAACGTTCCGGTTCAGTTCGGCGTAGAGCAAAAATAACGCGTTTTCTTTACGTTTTTGCTTTCCGGTTTGGTTCCCACGTGCCACTATGGTCATACTAAATCATTTTAGTAATTCCGGAAATAATTGCCTTGCGCTTGGGTCTTTTTCGCCCAGTTTTTCCTCAAGAATTCGTTACACAATCCCAATTCTTTCAGCAGGCTTGGCAACCATTGCACGCCAACTTCCTTTACTTAACATAGATGTTTCAGGCCATTAAGCACGACCCTCCCACATCCTGGTGTATATAAATGTGGCATTCAGAGCAGCGAAAATTTATGTTCGGGATGTTCTCATATTGCCTGTATTTCGAAGATTCTGAGACAGATGATGCAAATTTGCGTGCCTTAGTTATCATAATTTTTCTTGTTAGGCGTTTCGCATGCTAAAGAAGGTTTTGGAGCAGGAATGACGTTCCTAAAACTTTTTCCGGGGCCCCTCTAAGGTTTACACGAAATTAAGCACGCTATGTATAAGGATGCATAGGTGGGCTAGTTGGTAACGCGTATTAATAAAAACTTAGAGCGCTAAAAAACACGAAAGACGCCGAAAAAAAAAAACACCACAGGCACTCACTCCCAGCTGATATTTAATGCACGTATGGAAAAATACATATATAGACAATGGACGCTTCGATATTCACACGTGTCTTAGATAAGCTGTTTTTATACGTCATCTTGACATGCGCGTACGGTGCATTTTCTATTTATGTATTGTTCCATACGTGCATTAAACACCAATTGTGAGCAAGCGCGTGTGGTGTTCCTTTTTCTTCGTCTTTCGAGTTTTTAGCGCTCTAAGTTTTGAATAATAGGCTATCTATAGGTGCAGAACAGTTTCCTTGAGTTCTATGTCACTTGGCTGCTTTGTAAAATGCTTCCACTAAGAGACCTGTACAGTAGTTCGTTTTGACGAATTTAAGGAAGAAACATCATGTGATACAACGCTGAAGAAATAGTAATTTTCTCGTTCAGTGTTATATACACCTAAGCTGAAGATATTTAATGCCCCGCTGTTTTCTTTATTTTGTCTGAAACGAAGACGGCAAGCCTGAATCTTCTAAGCAAGCTGACAACACTGTTGTTTCTTGGCTTATACCATTGAAAGGTATATATTACTGTGGATGAAGCATCATCTCGAATAAAGATTCGTTAATGGTGATTCGCGTACCTATGTTCTTGGATGGCCTTCAACAAGGCACCAACGTCGTAACTGGGCGAGGGCACCACTGCTTTGACTCCATATATCAGTGTCCGGCCCACGGCCAGGCTCAGTCCGTACGCATGGAAGAATGGCAGGGGATTGCACACAACCGTGTCCTGAGAGAGAACAAGTGTCGCAATTTAAACTTTCTCTGCGCCCATCTACGTAAACTGGACATTTCATAGCTAACACAGATTAAGAAACCCATGCCCTTTTCGCGTAATTATGCATCAGGAAAACAGCAGTAGTGTACAATAAGGCTTTTAAACGCTTACAACAAATATGGAATTGATAAATGCGCCCCTACCCCATGAGAACATTCTCGACCTAATCAGGAGGACTAATATTCATGTTTATATGGGCAGCCATTTCAGGAGTGCAGATTAGTTCAGTGCACAGCTTCTTGTTTACACACACACACACGCACACACACACACACACACACACACACACATATATATATATATATATATATATATATATATATATTTCAAGGAAAAGTTATATATATATATATACTACTGACTTTTCTCGCAGTGTTTCTCATGCATTCTTGCAAAACTGTGTATTTTTGTATTGTCAAAAACACGCGGCAGCTCCGCGCTGCCCATGTCATGAGATCGGGGGGGGGGGGCACGGTGTATTTTCAAGCTGCACTTGCAGCTTTTATTCCCTGTCTACAATCTGTTGGAAATAAAGATATATTCAATGCAAAAGAATATAGGTGTATCGGAACACTGTACAGTGGATACCAACGAATCACATGTTCGAAAAGGCATTGCCCCAATGTAACACTTCTTAGCTAAAGAGAACGTTTGCACGTCTCACCTTTTCACGAGCCTAACACTAAGAATTCCTCGAATTTGTGGATGATTGCTACGACCACGACATACGGCAAGAAGAGCTACGATCACTCGGCTTATCAAGTACTGTTTACAATTACGCTTCCGTTCGTATCACTTGCCTGACTGTGGTATGAGGTCTTTGAATGTTTTCGGTGGGAGCAAACGGATATATTTGTGCTAAACAGAACAATGTGCTATTGTTCAATAACAGCAGCTACAGTTTGTCAGAGAGGGTAAAAGTTACGTTAGCATATTAATCGTTGCGGAAGTGGACTGTGAATTACTTGGCATGACTTTTAGGTACATTGAAAAAGCCTCTAGGAACACCTAATTTGGTGTTAGCCTAACTAGCGAAAAAAAATGTGAGTAATGTTCTGTGCTTCGTAAGCGCGAGGTCATTCAGGATATACGATAGCTTGCTGTAGGAGACTGGATATATATCTTTCCTTAAGTCTCACATTGGCCTCTGAAGTGTCACCGAAAATAGGCAAGAAAAGTACAGCAAGCGCAGCGTTTGATCGCAGTCAACGTTCGTTTGTTAGTCGCACAGGGACATGCAATTTCCGTTTTAGGTATCTGATGAAACATGGCATATGTTCCGGGCAGTAAAAAAACAGTGAGTTTCGAATTCACGTGTGCGCCAATTGCGGGCTTTGAGGTCTAGTTTTTGACGTGACACAGCGGGTACGTTTTGTGAATTCTCGTAAACTTCGGAGAGCATGGACTCCTTTGCTGTCAGCTCAGCTATAATCTTCACACTTGGTACAGGTAGACGCAGACCTTCAGTGACCAAAGCGTCACATATAGCTGCCGGCCCCTTCAAACTCGAGGCAACCGCCATTCAGTGAAGGACGTCCGCTCCATGCTACGTGTTCCATTCCCGTTAAACTTACGGGTAATTTAGGTGTTAGAGCTGGAGTAGCAGTGTATCAAATGCGGTGACAGTTTTTTTCCGAATTTGCTTCCCTGAGTACGTTACTCCGGACAGCAACTTGTGGCTAGCACTTATAAACACATGTCAACAAGAGATATACTGATGGAAATGCGTGACGCAGAACATCTCACTCCTGTCCATTCATAATGATAACAGCGCGCTGGGAAAGCGACGGACGAGGTGAAAGCACACAGGAGGAGCGCTTTCACCCCGTCCGTCATTATGTTCGTGCTGTTACCATTACTAATGCATACCAACTCACCCACCTTTCCACCTCAGTACTGCCCATTTGGAAGTATATTCTCGTGTTTTCCGAGGGTTCTTGAAGCAAACGCAACAAGTATTTTATAACTTAACAAGTAGCATAACAGTAACTGCGGTAACGAAAACACCAGCTCTCTATAAATGAATGCCCTGAGGATCAGCATTTGCGGCAAAGAGCTGTCATAATTTCGGCAATTATGCGATGCATCCTTCACTTGGTTGAGAGCAGCTCTGCTAGAAAGTAGCCTTTCACCTACACTGCGAATCTTGTCTTCTGTATGTCCAACTGGTGCGTGAGAATCCATCGTTGCGCAGTTGTGGTTGCCGAAGTTTTACCGCTGAGCACAGCAAAGCAATGCTGTTCCGCCGCCCTTGTCGGATTTAGCAGCTAGATTATCACGCTTCTAATGCCAACTGATCGGCCATGGTCGGACTATAGGAATCCATTACTCTAAGCGAACTTCAATAAATAAATTGGAATGAAAGTTGTGGCTTGAAGTCTCACTCTGGAGCCAATGTTTAAGCACAGTGTTTTCCATTGCTTTCTGTTGATAAATTCTGTTGATGATTGAATTGATTGATATTGAATTCTGTTGATGATTGTTGATAAAGCTCTTCTGAACTTCTCTCTTGTCGAAATTGCGGGAAACCGACATCGTCCGACTGCCCGCTATGTGGTGTGAAAATGCTGCTTGAGAACTATCATTGTTTCTTTTTTTAGAAGAAAACCCTCGGATATCTTATGTGATGCAACAAGGCAATGAACACCTTGTTTGCTAACCGATTAGGACGAAGAAACCCTGTATTCTTGTTAAAATTGCAGGCTTTTGCTTTCTACCATTGCCTTCATAGTAAAACTCTAGGCATATTATTCAAAAGGAATTGTCTGCGCCAGAAGCAATTTCTAATATCTTGTTTACTACTTCTGAGGCACACTTGCATGTTCGGCTCTCCTTCCCTAGTCATAAATGCTCATTTACTGAAATGACTTTATTGGGCGCCCTGTGACTTCGTGTGGTGGGCTTGGACCCCGCCTAGGTTTCGGCCAAAGGTTGTTCGCCCTTGGCGGCTAGCTTGGTTCACTGGACGGCCCAGAGTTGGTGCTGCAGATCCGAGCTCAGATACGCTGACTCCCAGCGTGCGCAGAGGCTGTCGCAGTTTGACGCTGCATCACCGGTATTGTGTATTATCCTGTACATTGCCATAGGATATGCTGTAGGGTGGCTCAAGAATCCCAATGTCTGCACTTGTCAGTCGTGTATCAATCTGTGCGTATTAGGCGCATGATAGCTGGACTCGGTTAGGGTTTAGTTTATAACTGCCGCCATTTGACAGACTGACTTTTGCTTAATTTTGGGTGCGGCGGCGGCAATGTGCGCATGTGCAATCTATGGTGGTGTGTAATTTCATGTAATATGGTCATTCAAGTTTCAGTTCGAACTTAATATACTATTTTTATATTAGAAAGTCGCAGTTTCACCTGAAAGGTGAAACATCGATTGCAATAGCAAATTAGTGGACAGCTATAGGAAGTCAGTATGACAGTTTCATCGACCACATAAACTTGTCATACGAACTATATTAACAAGCATGGTGTCACGCTCGATCAAGTAAACATGAACACATCTTACTCGATGACCGCGGAAACTCGCGGTCACAAGGCTGCAGTGAGGAAACGCGGCAGCAGCGGCGAGCAAATTCACCTTCCTGCACACGCTCGCATTAACGCGAACTACGCCGCGAAAACACAGCGCGGACTCCGTACCCGTCGCCACCCGTGGCAGAACGCGCCCCCTTCCTTACCCTCACCGGAAACCTTGCGCGCGATAGAAGGTGGCATGCTTCGTCCCCGCTTTCCGACGTTGCGTGCGCGAGATTTAGGCACGATTTTCGGCTCGCTCTCGCACGCTTTCACTCACACATACAGCACAGTGTTGCCACGACACATTAAAAATTTTAGTAAATTCTTTCGCTGAAGATCAGTAGAAATCAGTTTATTTTTATTTCAATTTTGGCACTCAGTTTTCCAACCCGCGAACTCAGCGCTCATTAGTGCTTAGTATTATTGTAGCTTCTGCAGAAATTATACCAGAACGACGTCGAGATTTTTGGCGATGCTTGGGAAACCCTGGTTTTTCGAAACGCATGATCAAGCACGGGTTTCAAAACAATCAAGACCTGACAATGACCTCTTCAAAGCGTCAGATGGTAGTTAGTACCTGAAAGCTAAAGTATTGCTCAGCAAGAAGCGCGCATGCCGAAGTTTTCTGGTTAATGTGTGAATTGATGAGACGGAATGGGTGACGTGTGCTGTGAGTTGTGGCATGTGTAATGCACGAGAAGCAACTGATAACGTGACAGCACTATTCAGAACCAGTAAGCAATTGCGGGTTCCTATTCCCCTTCAGCACAGGATGGGTGATCAATGCGCCGCAAGAAAGAGAGTCATTGGTTGTGGTATACGGTGGTGCCCTCACTTCCACAGGTTCACCGTCTTACACTTTCTCCACCTTTGCTCACTAGACGTAGGCAGGTCCTGGTTTGAGAATCTGGAAACGCGAGAATATGCTCATCTCTGAGCTAACGCGCCTTCTTCTTCTTTTTTTTTTTTTGTCGTTCACGAGGTGGCAGCGCATGAAAATAAACTCGGTACCGTTAAAGCAGCAGCTTTTTCTTTCGTTTCCGTAGAACAGACAAAAAAATCTGTAAATTTAAACTCGTTACTACTGAATCAGCAGAAAGTTTTAAATATCAGTAGTTATATTGATAGATCAGCAGTCGTGGCACCACTCATACAGCCTACGGCGCCCGGCGTCTGCTTTATCGCGCTTGCACTTTATTCAAAACCTCACAGCGACGCCGAAGTCAACGGCAGAAATGCTCCTGGAGTGTCAATATAATTGCTATCGCAACGAAAGACAGAACATGCATTGCGTAGATGCCGCGGCTACCACGGAGTGCCGCCACAAGCCGTATCGCAGCCAAGAAGTTCAACCTATGGGCGGGGCCAGAGATGCATTTCTCCCTGGCGCCCCCTTGCCATCTCCCCTGTGTAGCTTCCTGCGGGCTAGAGGAAATTAAAGGAGAAGCCCCTCATCGATCAACTAACTTCGCTCGTTCTTGAAAGATTCGAAAGCTTTTGTGACAGGAGATCCGTGAGTCAACCTAATTTAATTGTGATGTCATTCTATAAACAGTATTAAAATTTTTTCAGGGCTCCTTTCAGAGTTTAGCCCGCTGAGGGGTGCTTCAGAGGAGCTTGGTTTGTCCCATGGGTAACATCTCACTTTAAAGACTAAGATTGTTTCATTGATGGTGACAAGTCAACTTTCCCAGCAATATTTTGTGCCACGTAAACATAATGATAGCTGTTAGGCAAAACAGAAACTGCATAAAATGTACTTTATATCGGCGCTGTCAAACTTCCATGTCAAGTATTTCGATACGCGCCGGCTGGCCAGAAGACAGTATTAAAGCAACACCTTCCTTGTCTCTTCGCGGGGTTTAGTCTTCGACATCGTTTTCTCAACCCGATATACTTGGGAATATATAGACAACTTTGATCACCTGATATGTGCTGGCTGCTCTCTTGTCGAGTAGGTAACTTCGGCCACTGCATATGTTTTCTAAGGGAAAACTTCCTGCTGGCTCTTTCTGGTCTAGTAGACAAGTTAGGCTGCGTATTTCCCGGCACTGGGTATGCTCAACTGGTTATACCAACGATTTTTTTGCCCATTCTTGGCCAATCCACCAAACGGATGTGTCACAGTGACACAATTTCTATGAAGCGTTCAGTGCTTTTAGATATGACTTACTTCTTTTGCCACGAACCTCTCATCTAGAGTATTCCCTCTACAAGCACCATTCACCGCCTACGCCCTCGTGACGCAGGCTGCTAGCAGCTGCACTCGGCGAAACTCGATTTTTTTCATTCGCTACTGTTACTTCTTAGCTAACATAGACTACCTCGCTTACTTTAGATTACAACGCGGTTTCGAATCCGCGTGTAATCTACGGCATTTCTACGGCATTTACTACTACGACATTTACTTGGCATTTACTACGGCATTTCTCACTGTATGTGTAGTGTGAGCTCCTATTCTGTACAATTATATTTTCCAACCCATTCATCCACTAACACTTTAATCGCCACTACCTCTGTAATGGCTAATATTACGCCGCCATTTCTTTAATAAATTTTTACATTTCAAATTACAAGGTAAAATTAAGCATAGCGCAAAAAATAATACCAGTACCTCTGTATGTAGGGTTATGCGATGCCTCTTAGCACAAACACAATTTTATTATGATGGTCAAGCAATCAAACCTATGAACTACGTATGTGTATAAATGCGTTTATTGGCTTAAGGACCTCCCCTCACCCTATTTCTTTCTCACTCATTTGACTACTCGCATAACACGTGTTTATATACGGAGGGTGCTCTATCATTACTAGAAAGACCATCTGTTAGAGTGTACATAAAGTGAGAAAGAAATAATATAAAATTGATAATTGTTAACATATTCACGAAATAACAAAGGCAGCCGTCGCATAACCAGACTTTAGATTCCGTCCTATGTGTAGCAGAAGATGCAATGGCCCGAATGGTTACCTCAGAGAAGTTGTGCCTGTAGTGGTATGCCACAACGTTGTTGACGAAGTTGTGATGACTGATTACAGCAGCTTTTGGAGACCCCGTTGTTCCCTGGAAACGCAAACCCGGGAATTTGTGTCATCAGTAACCGGTGCTCCTGTAGTCGGCAGCTGGAAGCAACTCTAGACAGTGCAAGTGCTTCTTCTTAATGAGTATTAGTTTGCATGGCTTTCGAGTGCTTCAGTAGCGGTATTCTAATGGCCTAGCCGTACGTCATGGCCGGAGAAGACTGGTTATTTGTTGCCGAAAATAACTTTTTCTAACCGAAGACTTACTTTTTCACCTGCAGTTTTCTAAACGCAGTGACAACGCGTTTAGAAGAAAGCGTTTTATGGTCATGAAATGCCAAAGTAGGCACCTCGATAGGATCGAAAACAGAGCATATAGTTTCGTCTTCTATTCGGTGCTTTCGAAGATCGGAGACAAGATTTTTTGATCAGGTCAATATAATTTTTCTGACTCGGACGTTGTGGTAGAACATAATTTTTTAGGTTTCTTGGTATGGCACATCGAGTGGAGCACAACGATAATTTGTGTTGCTGTTCTTGTTGCCACGGAGTTTTGAGCAGCTTTATTCCCGCTGTAGCCTACCTCATTGTATAGCTAGGTGTGCCTCAGATGTGCTGGACGCCAGGATGCGACGGTTGGTTAGGGCTGTTTAGGCACTGATTGATTAGGCTCAAAAAGAAATTATTCACATTCACATCGCATGTATGGCAGATAACAGAGCTACCAGTGCTCAGGTGCGTGATCTGATAGTCGCTGAAGGCATCACAGTAACAAAGAATGCAATAACAGCCGAAGGGCCAAGCACTGAGTGCGATAGCAAAGGTTTGGCGCTGCACTTCGACTTCGTTGACGGAGTTTTAATTATACGTGGATTCAAATAACGTGGACGTGACACGCGCGAGTGCACCAAAATTTCTGGCATCTTTAAACGCTTTAACACACCATGTAGGGCCTGTAATGGCGTCGTACATAGGCCACTACGCTGCGCGTAAATAGCCGTGAAAGCGAAATTTAGATCACTTTAAGGTTTGAGCACTCATACTGTTTTGCACTTTTACAATTTAATAGTTTGAAAACATTTGGGATAAAAGTCATGCGCTTACAGTGTTATGTTTCCGGACATTTGTTCTCGGGCGACCATTTCCGAAATGCTGAGGAGTAATTTAGACGAGAACTTAAGACCTAGTCTGAACAACTTTAGTGATGGAATAGCGTAGCAATGTAACCAGCTTATGCGACATGGATAACCATTTAGAATGCACATAGCTAAATATATGTGCAACCACGCGGCAACGCCGTCAGCGATGGCGAACATGCTCTTGCAGAGTCCATATAGTTGCTATAAAAAAACGACAATAAACAAATAAATATTTGGAGGGCAGAATCTATAGTAAAAATAACAGAGGCAAATCTTTCACTTCTGTCATCATTATCCGTCGCCGACTGTTCATTTATAAAAGAAATGATGAACAACACTTGTGTTTGAGTATTACTGCTTCAAATGACATAGTGTATACTTGGTTTACATCTACGGAACTCACGCCGATTGTTACAATAGAAACCAGAAGAAAGTTATATTGAAATTCGTCGCAAACTTTTTATTTATTTATTTATTTATTTATTTATTTATTTATTTATTTATTTATTTATTTATTTACGTACTTATTTATTTATTTTCGATACTTCTGGGGCGCTGTAACGTAAAGTTATTCCAAACTTTTTTATTCCAACTCTGCAATCAGCCCTCCGGAATTGGTCAAAAAATTCCACTTCACCTGTCTTTCACGCGACGTCATGAAAACCACGATAGCTCCCCATCTGATATTATTTGTGCACCCTGATTATGCATGATTGGACCGAACAAAAGAAAAATCGTTATTTCTGATTCAAAAGCCCTCAGCTACTCGTCCAAAATTTTCGGGAGGCAACCACTTCACCTGCCTTTCACGCGTCGTCACAAGACCGCCAGAACTCTCTGCGTCAAAGTGACGTGTACGATTTAAAAATGCATTAATATGCCCAAACAAAACTGAATTTTCTTCTGAATAGCCACAAGCTGCCCCGTTCTGAAAGGAATAAAAATTGGCTACCGCCGATCGCTCAGGCACTGTCTAGTCGTACCTGCCGGAGAGCATGCGTTTATTTGCGTATCACAAAACGTTTTGCGTGGCCGTGTTACGTTTTCGAGCACTTTCGGCACGTTAACGACCTCTTTCTGCCAACTCCTATTTCCTGACGATCCGGTTTAGCGTAAGCCTTAACCTTCCGTTGAATGCTGCCGCGATTTTCGACCAGCCACCATAAGCTAAGTAAGGGAAAGCGGACCAATCGCAGACGCCGGCACCACCCCCTTCATCTGATTATCGATTTTCAGTGCAGTGGCTCGGCCCCATCGAATTCCTCTCCACTTGAGCGTTCTCCTCGCCTCTTGTCAGCCAATTAGATACGACAAGCCGCTGAGTGTAAACAATGATATTCGTTTTTCAAGCAAACAAAAGTGACCTCCTCTGAACGAGGCGAGCGTTTGAATGGTCTGTTCAGACAACCCTGCGGGTGAAAGCCCCATGCTTTCGTCGGCGGTTACGCAAATTTGACGTCAGGAGAATGGAATAAAAATATATTGGAATAGTTTTACGTTATAGCGCCCCTGCTTTCAACTTACAGCATAGCACTAGGGCAATACAAAAATATGAAGGGGCTACGAATAGGAAAGCTTGGAACTATTTCAAGTATACTGAATGTAGAAAAAGAAGAAGGGATTACATTGACAAAAACAAGGCAGTGCAAGGCAATACAAGGCAATGCAAGGCAACGCGTTTGTAATAAATCTGTCTACAGCACAAATGTGTATTTGATAGATATTCAAGTGCGCTCGACATTAAACACAGCAATTTCCCATTCCATCTATTATTTGAAAACGAAATAAATGGAGGATGAAATGTGCTAAAATAAGATAAATCAATAGATAAATCAATAGATAAAATGAATCAATAAATAAAAGTAATAAAACCTAAGTACATAAAATTAAATAAAAATCAGCCATAACAACTGTTCTCCCAGGAGCCAACCGACAATAATTCTGGGGGTAAGCCGAATTTTTATCGGTCTGAAGTGCTAAAAAAGCTGCGATCACAACTTACGCTGGAGATTATTGAAGCTGATTTCAGAGCAAGAGCTGGCAGCACGTTTGTTAGGGCGCCATCTTTGTGCCTATCTTCACAAGAAGTAAGATTTGTTTATCAGTTTAACCGTTCATGAGAGAATTGCGCGTTCTGTGACTCATGATGGTGTAGTCTTCTATCGGTGCGACGTTTTGTGAACTGTTACGAGGGCATTGCTTGAAGCTTTCTTGTAGCTATATATTTAGTCTAACTTGCCAATAAGCCAGTTGGAAGTCCGCGCTATGTTATTTCATCTGGCTGGCTCGGCTTGTTTCTTCCTTTTTATGATGCGCTGTACCACTTTTAGAAAATGATTGGATTGCGACAACGCTATCTGTTGAGTACAATAAGCAGCTCTATGGCAGTAAGAATGCGTGTTAACTTCCTTCTTCCTTTAGGACGTCAGATATTTCCCTAAAGGAACAAGAGATAGATATGGCGCTCCAGTTTGCGCTCGTTGCTGGTAACGTGCTTCATTAGTATTATAATCGTAAGTAGGAAAAATATTTCTCTACACCTAGTCCATTTGGCATCGTACAATTTCAGGGTGTGCGTGTTGCTTAATACTGTCATATAAAAATTTGTGCGTCAAATAATTAGCCGCTTTTAACTTCTACTTACTATGTTCCAAGCATTACTTCGACTTACTATGCCCACTATGTTCCAAGCATTAAAAACTGGGCCAGAAGTTAGCACTGCAAACTCTCAAAGCATGTGATAGCATACTTAGAATGTGATCATTGCTACGTCCTAAAGTCGACGTGTGCCACGGGCGACATTGCCGGCCACTCGTTTATTAGCGGGACGGGTCCTTTCCTCACGTCGATTTCACGCGTACTGTGACGCGCTCGCGCACGCTCAACACACGTCGAGTTTTCCGTTGGATACCTCCAATATAGGTAAAGTCCACTGCTAAGACTACACAGGAGCGCGTGACCGGTGGTGGGAATCGAACGTCTCTCTTCTACGACGGCAGCCCAGTGCTTTAATCGTTAGGCCACAATTCCACGCATGCTTCTCTCGTGTCAAAGCCGGCCTTTCAAACAACTGGCGCGAGTATACCATGCCAGTTTCTCATAGTGTTCTCTCGTGACAGCTGTCGCTTTGAGGTGCTCTGTTTGGTTGCACTTCCTTCGTGATCGGCCGATGTTTTTCGTAATATGAATAGCTAAATAGTGGCGGATGTCCGTTTGTACATGAACGCACAAACATGAATAAATGTCTAAGTATCCAAATAAATTTGCCACCCACCGCTGGTCTCCTTCTTCAAAAGCTTACCAGATCTATACTCGTGCATGGTCACAACTATGGCAACCTATTTTAGAAAATATAATTTCATAACGGAGGTATTAGTCACTAAAAACGCTTCACAGCTTTACAGAAAGCTCGCGCGGCCAGCACGCAAGAGATTTGAACCACAATGCTGAACACACCTAAACAAACTGCACTTTGCTTTGTCAGCTATACAATGCCAAAAAACATTGACCTACTATTGACGATTTCCACGGCAGTTTAAAGAAAGAAGCGAAATGCTTCAATTTATTAATGTTATTACGAACTTATGTCTCTATTAAATACAGTACTCACCGAGGTAAAGAGTATTGTGAGAGGGTCGTCCATGCTCACCCTTTCCTGGGGCTCGCGCAGTTTGGCTTCACCACTCTGCATTAGCTCACGCAAAGAAACGCAGCCTCTGAAGTGAAAAATACGACGCACTAGAGACAACGATCTTAAAGGAACATGCAGGGTAATATATTTGACATTAATCAGATTCAAGGGACAACACGTGCTTCACAGTTCATGCACAGGTGCGTCCGTGCTTTTACTGTGAATTTTGATGCCTCAGACACGATAGGTTTAAATATTTTGTGCGTTGAAACCCATTACCCTCAAACACACAACTGATTAGCTGAAAGGAAGTGAATACGGTAAAATAAATATCCGACATTATATACCGTGCACATTCAATGCCAGGTACGGAAAATTGATAAAGAAGGCACGAAGAGTCCAAATCTACGTTTCTTGGAACGTGGTGTCTTCAATTACATATCGCGCGTCCATACTTACGGCGCTTTTTGGTCACCATCCGCAATGACGGCTTTTAAGAATGGATACCTGGAACAGAAAGAAAAAAAAAGAACACAAAACACTATATTGTATTTTAGCAAGGCGAGATGATCAAACAGCTTCAAGGCAGTACTGAACAGTGAAGCCCCACGAGCCTTGGTAACCATGAAGTCATGACGCTCAGCTAACGACAGAGTTTGGTTGCTTGCAGAAAATGATTTAGAAAATACTTGTTCGATGGAATTAACTGATTGAATGTTCGACGGAATCAATTGATTGAATGAATTGCTCGTAGTGTATACGAGGCAGTAAGATTGTCGTAACTAGGCTTTTCCATACTCAAATCTATTGCCTAACCCTGTGACCAACACAGTAGTCTGACGAGAGGGTCTGGACTTCACAAATTCCTGAAAATGTCCAGGTTATTTGTTTGGCGTATGCAAAGAAAGCATTCGAAGCGCAAAAGTCAGTCACTAAATGGAGCGAAGCCTTCCTATTTCCACATGTTAATACAGAACACTCTAGGCCGCCAATCTGGAGAGCGCAAATAATAATATTACCTGAGCAGCTTTATTAGCTTCTTTTAGTGAAGTATTGCGGTTTTTTGTCTTTTTTATAAACATTGTTGCTCCGGTAAATTGAATCATCCTATTTCTGCCCCTGTCATTATGTCTAAAAAGTACGACAAGGTTTCTCGAAAGGTCACTGTAGATTGCATGGGACTCCTTGACGTGATCACAAAGAAGGTTTTCGATGTTTGCTCGCAACTGATTGTGCCACAGAAAGCGTTCTGATAAAATGTTGTGACTTTCACCTTTTTTTCGAAAAAAATACATTTTGTTTTTATTTTCGGCAGTAGCAGCATGTCGTGGTGTCATTTAGAAGCCATAACAATTATTATTTCTGTAAACGTCCACTGTATGGACCTGACTGCGGGAGTGGCATTCAAAGAACGCCATGCCTCTCACTCATTCTTCCCTTTAAGAAGTACGTCCTCCAATGTTTATAAAGTGCTCGACATGATCGTCATGATGTATATATAGGGTGATTATTTTTATATATTCCGGAATTTCTTAAAACCGCCTGTGGGAGGTAGCAAAGGTTTTGTCCATGCAGCTGGATTCTAGGAAAGGTGGACATTACTGAAACAATAAATCAGTACACATATTCAACTAACTGCCAAATATTTGCGAATTTAGTTCATAATGAATTGCATTACGGCACATATTGATACTTACAATTGTAGACTGCGACTTTGTAAGACGAATTCAGTTGAAATAAATTTCCAAGAGTCTCCAAGACTTGGCGTTCCAACTAAAATTGTGTTTCAATTCATGAAAGCGCGTTTAGTAGAAAAAGTAAATGTAACAACAGTTAAGTTTTACCGCAAGTTCCGGAGCGCATATTTCTATACTTGTGTAATTCTGGAAATTCATTACAAGTGGATGCACCTAGTAAGTTCGCCGGCTAGAATTCACTAATTGCAGTTTGTGCTGTAGAGTACCTAACTAGTTAGGAAGTTATTTAGTGACTTTTTTAATTAGTTGAATATGTGTCTCAAATTTTCGTGCAAGTTATTTCCGCCTCTCTAGATATTCCAGCTCGTGGACTAGAAATAAGTGATCTGTAAAAGGCGATTTTTAAAACTTCCGGAAACCTTAAAAATATATGTCCCTTATGTTACCACCTCCCCCGTTCCCAAAGAACGACAAAATTAAGCTATATTGGCTTAGGACACGCAGAAAAAATGAAGAACTTTATGCACAGTAAGTAAAATCTTCTTGAATGCTACAAAAGCGAAGGTGCGCTGAATGAAAAGTAAGAATATTGTTCTGTTTATGCGTAGGTACAACTGGACGTGCACGAAAAATACATGCGATAACTTTCATGATAACTTGAGGCGTGATCGTCAGCTCTGCAGAAACTGTCACGAGGCGTTAGTTATTGATCACACGGATGGTTTGCCGTAGAGAGAAAACGCAACTTGCAATTTCGGGCTAGGTGTGATAATAATAGACGTTGCATTTTCACCCGCTTCAGTATTCAGTGCCTTTGTGGTTACGGCGTCCTGCTCCTGAGCACCTGGACGTGGGGTCGATTTTAATCGGGATTCTGTTTTTGGCTGTTGCCAAAAATGCCCTTATACTTTGAGTTCACGTTCAAGTACTACTACGGCGTCCTTGATTGTGAAGCTTAAGGGTGCGGGTTCTCAGAATACGGGCGGAACGGTTCCAACTGTTCATGCCTGGAACTGTGCCGGCTAGAACGGCCTGCCCCTACAGATAGGGGCAATTAGCTCACAATCACTTTTCACGCAGCACAACACTACTAATTGTATATCTGCTATAAGAAAACCGCCAACTGCTTGTTTCTTTGCGTCACTGTCAAGGCAACCTCCTCGTAGGAGACACGTAATGAAATTAAGGTTAAGGAAGACATTGAAGTTTTCAGAAAACATTCACAGTGGTAAATCAAGAATCTCGTAAGAAAGACCCGTAATTTCTTTTTTCTTTCACTTCTCTACATCCTGGTACACTCGCTCCTGATATGCCCCTGGCCGGAAGGCAGCGAAATGGAACCGGAAATGGATGCAAAACGAGCACAACAAACAAACGACGAGCACCTATTGGAAACCTGAGAGGCCAAGCTCGCCCTCGGAGATCTGGAAGACCAATGACAACTCTCCGCTAGCACCTAGAGGGCAGTCGAAGCCAGGGGGTTGCTGGACTAAGGAGCCTTCACACTTCAGGGTGATACAAGGCCTCGCTCTGGTTTCGAGCAACACTGTTTCGAACAATAAACGTTTCTCTTACACTCTGTCACCTCTTGCAGCTCGTCATTCAAATAAGTGCATATTCGAGCTTGTCGCGCGCGCTGTAGCTGGCACGACTACCGCGGCATGGTAAACTAATGCCCATGCTCTTTTTTGTGCAGTGAGTGTGAACTCTCAGAAGGGTCCGGATTGGTACTGTCTAGGGTGCGTTGTTTACTGAAACCTTGTTTTATCTTTGATTCATATGTGAGGCGATGGGGACCATTACTATTAGCCACTGCGGCGGTCAGATGAACTGATTAATAAAGCGATGCTTTCTTGGCATGCCGTCCCGAGTCTGGCATGGCTGGTGCTGAGACGGTCAGTATCTTGCTGGGCATGCTTGTCGATATATATGGACACGAAGGCTGCAAGTGTGCGCCGATTTCAAGTTCCAGCGAACGGATGCACATCAACCTCGTACGCTGACAAGGTAGTAGTGCGAGCAAGCACAGCGCTGTTCCACTTAGCAAAAAGAAAAATGGGTCCAACATAATACCTGAATATATATTGTCAGCTTAACGGATATCTTAAGCACGCCGATCTAATTTTAAGTATGTGCCCTGGGCATGTGCCCATCCTTGGCGCAACTACGAGAATGGCTATGTGGCACACACGACAAAAGAAGTAGAGGATTCCTATATGTAGCTAGGTACGTGTCCTACCTCTCTGTGTACACACGTGTCATCGTCATTCTTCCTTCGGCAAGCATCATAGATTGTTTTCGTCCTCGTGACTATGCTGCGCCTACTTCTGACACTGTGCTTCAGCCTAATTTTCTGTTTTCAGTTTCACATTCCTTGTGAGCGGTGTAGTGCATAACGCTCTATTGGCGAGAGTCGCCTGCAGGCAACACATCAGAAAATATGTTGTTCTTTCTTGTTGAGCTTAGGTATTGAGTAACAAGTTTCTGGCGAAATGTCTTCAGCCAACACTAAATGATAGGCTGCAAGCGTCATTTTTTTTTTTATTAGAGCTAGAACACAGGACGAGGAAGAAGGAGCTTGGGAAGTGACTTTTTAAAAAAAAAGACGTCGGATAAGATCGATATTCAAGATTTGCGGCTTCACTGGTGTAAAAAACGTGGTATAAAGAAAATCAAATGTACCCCTAATGTTCGCTTAATAATGACAGCTGTCTTAACATATTTCTAACGAAGCCGTAGGTCGTTTCGCGTGAAGCGTATTTTCCGTTTTGTGCCTAGCGTGTCACCCCCCTTGCTAAAGAAGTTTCCGCGAAACATATTTTTCTGTGTATTATCTTCATTCGCGGTGTCTTTTAAGCATTAGGATAAAAAGCAAACGTTCTTGCGGGTATTTCTATGCGCCGCCAATAAAGGCATAAGCATACAAATTGCTTGGGAGAAAGCTGTAACCTTTGTAATAGATAAAAAACAATGCATTAAATTTAACGTTTCCCAGAATGGAAGGGAAAAAAAAACATTGTATGCTTGAGATACTTGTAAAACATTTATTCAACCGCTTCACTTAACTTACATTCCAACATGCCCGTAGCATCACCAACATTTATTTATTTATTTATTTATTTATTTATTTATTTATTTATTTATTTATTTATTTATTTATTTTGCATACTGTCAGGACTTGGGAGAATTACAGAGAGGTGAGATTAACAGAAATTCTTTACTCTTCTTTTTTTGGGAGGGGGGGGGGCTGCATAATCACAACCCATTGTGATAGCAGTGGAAAGCTTAGTGCTATCACTACCTGTATGGGGCAAAAATGAATAATGACAGATATTAGGGCAGCATGGCGAAACGTTCACCCTGATGTGATGATCGTCAAATGAAGACACATACACGGGGCAGGAGAAGATTCTTATGGAAGAGTTGGTTTGTGCAACAAATCTTGGGGCAATGCACTAAAAGCAGCGTGCGTCGCCATAAAGGTTTGGGCTGTGAAATGTTAATCTTTACGTTTGGCTGCTTACTTCGCACAGTTGAGCTGTCCAGGCTTGGAATGTCTGAGCTCCGGTATCAGCGTGGATAGCACTTCGTAATAGTTGCACAGCTTGAACGGTTCGGCTATGAAGACGCCCTTGAAGCCCACCTAAGGTAAAGGCGGACGCAACAGGCAGAACAAATGAAAAAAGCGGCTTAGTGGCTCATTGTTACAGGCGTATTCCTGTAGCGTAAATACCAGGTAAAATCCCTAACCGAACCGGCCACGCTAAAGTAGAGTTGGAATGCTGAAACGCCCATGTAAAGACACCTCAGTGTGCATTTAGAAAAGCAAAAGTGAAGACTGTGCTGGAAAACTTGTCCGCCACCTCGCACAAATCTCCGGTGTAGTATGCTTCGTACGTCACACAGCAGTCGAAAGCCCATAATATGAGAAAGTTTTCGAACGCATCCAACACGAAAAATATGAACTGCCTGCACTTCACTCTATTTAGCATGAAAAAATGCAGAGATAGAAAGAAGGATAGTAGTGGGAAATGCGCCCCTCAAAACAGATCAAGAGTACCTATAGGGGACGCCATTACCAGGCGATGCCAATTTCAGTTTCTTACCGCTGCGGCGGCATTCACATAGTAGATGTAATTAGCCCTAGTAAAGGAATTGTTTTTACGACTTACTGGAATAAGAGTTCCATTTATTTATTCAGTCCCCCAGCATACTAGTGCAGGAGTCAATGAGTTCCAAGGACACAGACCATATTGACACATCTGCATTGCATTTCTACGGGTGGTCGCTTTAACTAAAAAATGTTCCGGTCCAACGCACAGCCACAAAACGCATTAGCTGCGAGAGAACATTCGTGAATTGTTTCGTAATTCAAATTGTGAGACGCACCCATAATCACGCTTATTTGCCGTGACCAATAGTCATATTTTACACTTGCCACGTATACTAGAGAACATACCAGAGCCGATACGAGCACCACTGAGTACTTTAGAGTATAAGATGACGGGATGTAAAAACAGCGGGTGCTGTCAAAAAGTGCGATTGCATTTTACGGGTATTTACCATACTCCCCGTTTCGGGTCCAAGCGCTCCTTGGCTTTGAATTCACAGCTTCGTCTAAAGGACAGTATTCTTGCTTTAGTTTTCTGTCACTAGATTGCCTTCTTGGGCATCTATCATATACGTACCTATATAAAGGGTGTCCCACATAACTTGAGCTAAGAATTTAAATATGATAGGCGCGTCGGAAGCGAATTGAACAGAACGCATACTACTTGCAATAGCCTACAGTAACTCAGACAATGGTTTTTCCCCATAACTTGCTAATTAAATAGGTTCATTACCCAAATATTTAAATTTGGCTGAGGACCCCAAGTATGGTACGCAGATTTGTGGAGCACCTTCAGATACCACCGATCGAGTTGTTTCCTTTTTTCGAGTTGAGTCCTTTTTTCCGGGTTGCAAAAAAAGCCCGAAAAATATGAGAAAAGCCACGTGACGAAGCGTTTGCGCAGTGGTATCGTGCTGCTGTCAAGCGTGTGTTCTGTGAACAAGGTCGGCTGCATCGCGATGGGCGACGAGGAAGCGGCAGGGCGTTCTTTATCTCATCGGCAGCGCTCGGCCAGCAGCACGCATTTTCTGCAGCAGCATGATACCACTGCGCAAGCGCTCCATCACGTTGCTTTCTTTTTTTTCATATTTGGTAGGCCTTCTTTGCAACGCGGAAAAGAGGACTACGTGAGACGTATCGTAAACAACTCGATCGGTGGTATCTGAAGGCGCTCTACAAATCTGAGTATGATACTTCGGGTCCTCCACCAATAACAAAAAGTTGGGTAGTTAAAGTTACTTAATTAGTAAGTTATGGGGAAAACAAAAAAGTTGTATGAGTTACTGTAGGCTATGGCGAATAGTATGCGTTCCGTTCAATTCGCTTCGACGCACCTTTCATATTTAAATTCTTTGCTCAAGTTATGTGGGACACCCTGTATACAAATAAAAAGGTTCTCATTGTACATTTCAACTTGAATGTTTTCTAATACTTGGTCATGGCGAAACGTTGTCGAAAGGAAAGCTTTCTTGTGATCAAAATTTTTCGGCCTCCTTCCGCTTCAGAGGTAGATTAGTGTTTAGTATCCCTGAAAACGTTAGGTGTTATTCGGACTCACAGGAAAAGAAGGCAGAGTGGATGATCCGTTCAGATGTTCGACGCACTCATCTCTGTTGCCATCTGAGTTGATCCTTACTCAGCGAAAGCTCTTAACAGAGTCTCTGAAAAGTTACCAGAAGCCTACACAGGAGTACCAAATTGAGTGCAGCTACAGAGAAGCAACATATTCACCACGCTTAAACTGCAAAAATCATTGGCGGCTTTATGTCATTGTGGGTCCGCAACATTGGTAGAGCTGCAACATTCGTGCGGCCGCAACATTCATATGGGGCGGATTACTCAGGCAAGAGACTAAGCAACTAAAAGCGCGAGTGGTTAGCCTAGAATAGGCCAGCTTAATAGCAGGCAGAAATTGGTGACGGAAATGCGGAATCGGCCGCTAAGCCTCGAGTTTCATGACATCCCGAAGACGGAACCTGAAACCCTGCAGAGAAAAATTAATTAAACTGCGGTTAAATGCCGCCTTCCCAATTTAGATAATCAAGACGTCGTCGCGGTGCGCAAACAGCCATTGAAGACGGAAAAAAATTCTGGTATTCTTGTTCGACTCAGACCACAGGAAGTACTACACAAACAGCTAGCAGAGAGGAGGGTCTTGAGGCTCGTCAAAACCAGTGTTTCCATTTCAGAAAACATGGCAAAGCGGTCCCGTGATCTGCTGTCGAAGTACAGAGAGTGGGCTAAACGATCAGGCTATGCATTTGCATTAATGGGAAAGTACTTATCTGAAAGAAAGTGGGGGATACCACTGTTGTTGCTCGGTCTGAAGCTGACCTTAACTAAATTATGGGGTTTTACGTGCCACAACCACTTTCTGATTATGAGGCACGCCGTAGTGGAGGCCTTCGGAAATTTTGACCACCTGGGGTTCTTTAATGTGCACCTAAATCTAAGTACACGGGTGTTTTCACACTTCGCCTCCATCGAAATGCGGCCGCCGTGGCCGGGATTCGATCCCGCGACCTCGTGCTCAGCAGCCCGACACCATAGCCACTAAGCAACGACGGCGGGTTGAAGCTGACTTTGTGGCATTGACGGTGTAACGACAGTACTTAAGTAACGCATTAATTTATTTATTCATGCGATACTGCCGACTCAAGGTCCAAGTTGGGTGGGCAACATAACTGGAAACAAAAGCAGCTAAAACAACAAGAAATATAAAAAAAAAACCGACGAAGGCTTAAAAATATTAATTGACAGTCTGGTCATTTGCTTCAGTAATAGAATTTCAATCATGCCTGGTCCTTGAAAAAAGAAAATATAAACAAATCCGTCTGAGCAAAATCTGTTGTTTGCGCCTTTTGTGGGTGGTGTCGGGTGGACGTCTAGTTAAGGGTGATAAATAGTGACAAGTCTATAGCTAATTTGTAATTCAAAAGCTGAGAAAGAAATTCCAATATAAATTTCCTCAGCGAGGCACCCGAAGACCAGGAGTGGGCTGTCCAGCGGGCCAGGGCCGTTGCCGAGGATCTCGAAAGATCTTCCTCGGGCGATGGACCCCTGGCAGCCTAGCCCCAGGCATCAACATCAACAACCGTTGGACAAATAAAGTTTATTCCTATCCTATCCTATAAATTTTTGCCTTCGTGCATGTTATAGTAGTATACTATTAGTTTCCATTAAATTATAGGGTGAGTATAAGGCACAAAATCTGTTAATATAAACCTTACAGTTTTTCTCTGTATACGTTCAAGATTATCAATGTTACATTTATATAAGGGTCCCAAATAATGCACGCATATCCTATATTTGGTAGCACAAGACCAATGTAGCAGAGGACTTTATTATTTGTAGGAACAGTTTTATGTTTATGTTTCAGGACACACAGCTTGCGGAAGAAAGATGATCAAACAATTTCAGTATGAAGCTTCCAAGATAGGCTAGAAGTCAGGGTCACACCGAGATATTTGTAGCAACCTATTTGTTGCCATGGTAAAGACCATAATAAGTAAGGACTCGTCGGGGTTGCTTAATGGGTTTTGTGTTGCTCTGCTAAGCACAAGGTCAAGGGATCGAGTCCCGGCCACGGCAGCGGCATGTCGATGGGGGAGAGAGTGCAATAATAGCACCGATGTACTTACATTTAGGTTTAAGTTAAAGACACGTCAGGTGGCCAAAATTAATCTGGACAGGGTTTCTTCCAAGTTGACATTTCCAAATTCTCCGAGTTTTCCAGGTTTTCCCTGAGTGCCTTTGCAAAATTTCCTGAGTGACACAGAACTTTGTTTTATGTCAAGACGGGCTGACGCCATGTTGCCTGTTGCTTTCACTCCCTAGTAAACAAGTTAAAAAATAAATACTACGTCTTTATGATTTTCGAATAGTGACTTAATCTAGTTTGAATAGTAAGGAGTAGTTTCTTTTATTCATAAAGAAACAAACAAGAGAGGGGTTAGCAAACTGCGCTGTGAATAAGATATCTTCGAAAAAAATACTAAAATCCATTGCAAATCTGCTTGCAAATTTTCAACTACAGTAAAAAACAGATGCGTACTGAAGCAAGTCTTTCAGTATATGAGCTATTTCTGTAAACTGGTAGCAAGCTCATAGATATGAGTCCCGAACTTTGTCACAAGGGAGATTCTCTCTCAACAGCTGGTAATTGCCAACCTCAACTGTTATGATATACTCTAAGCCCCCTGCACAACGCCTCAGTGTTGCAGTTGCCTGCTTTAAAGAGTTTATTTTGGTTTGGATGAGGCACACCTGCATCTCGACGTCAGCCGAAACTTTTTTGAGCTCAATCTCCTTCAGAGAAGTAGCGGCACGCTTCCTTTCCTGTATTTCTGAATGCGTAGTTCCTTTCTGTTGTCGTCGTCCTTCTGTCGCGCGTTCGACCCACATACCATTTAAAGCGTCCTCTTAGTTGTAGTCAACGTCCGATTTTTCTGACTCCCTAGGGGCCGCAAGAACGTCCGAAAGATCAGTCAATTCGAAAAAATGAATGCATGTCTTTTACTGCCTTTAAGGGCTCCAATCTCCACAAGCACATCTGAAAAAGCTCTGAGGGCCTGCCATTACACTTTAGGCGTATCGGTTCTTGTGCTGTCACAGAAGATGGCGATTGCACGCGTGTATAATTAAGGAATACATACTGTGTCCCGTGACAACTGCCCCTTCTCACGTTTGTTAGGCTTCACCGCGTAACAGGGATGTATGAAGGCGAAGCTAACTTTCGAGAACCAGCAATATGCGATGCGTCGTGCTCTCCGAGCTTCGAAGCCAATCGCGAGGACCACAAAGGCGGAGTCGGTGCCGTTGCTGACAGCGGCAAATACGGCACCGAACGGCAAGAGGCTTACCAGCGAACGTCGAAACAGCTAGGCCTAGCATTGCCGCCATGTTAGCTGCGGCTACCAGTGGGGCTGCCTACGAAAGCGCTGGTTCGAGGCAGGGAGGTAATCAAAATGGCGGTGGTGGTGGCTTTGATTGCCGTTTCGGGCCGGCGGTCACGGCAAAAAGTCCGGAAAATCGGTCTGCGAAGGGTTCTTGCGCCCGAAATTTCAGACGTTCTTAAACATTTACTCTATGGGGTACGTGGTGGTGCCGCGAAGCAGTCCGAATTATCGGTCGTCCGGAAAGTCGGTCGTTGACTGCACACTGGCAACTCCAACCGACCGCACGGCGTCAAAGACAATTTGGTGCGATTCCTTTCTGTGACTCGAACCACCATTACCGCAACTTTCGTTCCCTATCAATAAAATTTGATCATTTTCCCTGATAGAAGCACCAATTGCCTGAGTTTTCCCTGAGTATTTCCAGACTATTCAAAACCTCTGAGAATTCCTCGTTTCTTCGGTTTTCCCGATTGGGAGACACCCTGCTGGAGTCCCCCACTACGGCGTGCCTCATAATGAGATCGTGGTTTTGGTACATAATACCCCAGAATTTATTTATTTATTCAATTCAATAATTAATTATATGAAAATGGATTTCTTTCGCGAGTTACTGGAAGGCATACACATTTGCTCGTACTTAAGGACATTCCCCATTGTTTACACTATTAATGTATATTACCAAGACTAGTGTTGAAGTCGCTTTAATCGTTAGTGCAAATCATTTCTTTAAACAAAACGCAATTATCAGCAAATAATCTAATTTGTGCACAAGGATTAACAACATCAATAATATGATTAGGCGCATTAGAAAGAGCAAAGGGCCTAGCACAATGCCCTGTGGTACACCAGATGTGACTGCGAGACAATCGAGAGATAACCATCCCCCCCCCCATCTATGTATTGTTTGCGAATAGTTAAGTAGCGTTAAATCCAACAATCAAAAATTTCATGAATACCTATTGCTCTATGTAGAAAATTAGTTTAGCGGGAGTAACTTTGACAAAGCTCTACAGAAATCTCAGAGAGGCAGATCTATCGTACCGTGCCTATCAAGGGCTAATGCAATAGAATGAAACAATATGTAATTGTAATTAAGGAACGCAACAGTGGAAAGATTTACAGACACTTTGCAGGATAATATGAGCATATGCACAAAGAAGATCTCAATTCCAAAAGATTATGCTGCAATTGACGGAATATGAACACATAAGAGCCATCAGACGCCGAAACGAAAGAGCGTACCGACGGAGCGGAAGTTTAGAAGCATACAAAAACGCTCAGAAAACGCACGCTGTGATGCGCAGACGCATGTAAAATTTAGGCAAACGGCGCTGGCGCGATTTCTGCGGCACCCTGTCTCCTCATATGTCTGTCCCACGAATTTTTCCAGTAATTCGTTCTTTAAGCGGACCTGTAACACAGAGCTTCCCATTTCGTGCTCTCACTGTAGCTCGGGACACGTGTGAGATAATAGTTGCAGATGAATTTGGTGAGCTTATTTCCAGACCCGCCTTTTCATCGCTATGTGCAGAATTTGATATTTCATTAGTGCTAGCTAAGCAGAATATTACTACTTGCTACTGGGCCCAGCATCCTCAGTTAGATAATACTTTCACATTAAGCAAGCTTCAATGTGCAATTGCATCATGTCGCCAAACGTCCGCTGCTAGGCCAGACGGCATTACATACAATATGCTAAGAAACCTCGGACCGACAGGTACAAATGCTCTCTTAGACATATATAATAACTTATGGATAGAGGAAACTGTACCTGACTCTTAGAAAGTCGCTGGAATCATACCAATTTTAAAACCTTGTAAGACGCCCATGTACCTTAAATCCTTCCACCCAGTTGGTTTGACAAGTTGTTTATGCAACGTAATGGAGAAAATGATTGACGCGCGACTTCAATGGTGGTGTAATGAAACGAATGTGTTGTCTAACTACTTGGTAGGTTTTAGAAAACATAGATGCACAATGGATGCAATATTAGATATAGTAACCTGTGTGGAGCATGAGCGTGCACGTGGAAACATAACTATAGCAGTATTCCTAGATATCAAGAGGGCTTTTTACACTGTTAGTCATGTTCATGTTCTGCTAAGTATGTTGTAACTTCGACTGTCTGGCAGGTCCCTGCGATAGATTTCTGAATTTTATCAGGTAACAACATATTTGTTCAGGCAGGTGAAGGAAAGAGGGCTGGACATGTTGGGAGGGCAAACAGAGAGTACCACAGGGAAGCGTACTCAGCCCCTTTCTTTTTAACTGCGTCATGGCTGATTTAGCAAGAATACTGCCATCACATTTAAAGTTTTCACTGTATATAGATGATATATGTATTTGGACATCTGGGTCTAATGCTCAACTACTTCAGGTGGCATTGCAAGACGGCATAAATATCAATAACCAATTTTTGAGAGACAGAGAGAGAGAGAGAGAGAAAGTAATGATTCTATCACAGGCAAATACAGCTGAATTCCCCTTCACTCGGCGGCAGTTTAAAAAAATTCACCCTTAATCTGGAAGGACACCCTCTAATGATTGTCACACAGGATCGATTTCTTGGCATAATACTTGATAGGCAGCTATTATGGGCACCCCACATAAAGAAACTCGAAAACCAGGTCACTGCCATAGTGACTGTACTTCCCAGACTTGCAGACACATCATGGGGCGGATCAGTATCGACCATGCTGACTGTTTACAATGCATTATTACGAGAAAAAATTGCGTATTCCACGCCCATCTTACGTGGACTTTCCCACACGTCAGAAGAGCGACTTCAAAGATATTTAGCTAGAGGACTACGCATATGTCCAGGAGTTCCACGAGCGACATCTAGCTCTGATGTAGTAGCTGAGGCTCTCCAATCACCATTGCCAGTGATGCGAACTACAGAAACATGCTGACAATATTTCCGTCTTCAAACACAGCATAAAATCCACCCATTGGCTCTAGACATAATGAAATGAGATAGAAGTTATGTTCGTATAGAAATTCGAGAAAATCTTCACATATTGCCAAGAAATGAAATTTGGAACTAAGATGTTGAATATCCTCCATGGCTGATTACACTTCCAAAAATTTAATTGTCAGTAGACGGGTTATTCAGAAAAAGAGACATGTTCATTCAAGCTGCTCAACAACTAGCACTTTACCAGATATATATGCGGTATTCAGGATAGACACACGTCTACACAGATGGCTCCAGTACAGCAACCTCTTCAACTTCATCATTCATTATACCGCACCTCAACAAACAAGAATCATTTAAGTTATCTCGTGTGACTTCGTCCCCAATGGCTGAACTGTTCGCAATATGTGCGATACAATCTATATTGTCAGTAAGAGATGGGCAAAAATGGGTAATTTTCAGCGATTCACAGGCGGCCCTAACATCACTATGCAGCACAAAAGGGTAAGCATTCAGTGATAGTATAATATACGAAACACTTAAACACCTTACAAAGGCAAGCAAGGCGAAACATGCAATAGCATTCCAGTGGATACCGGGGCATTATAACATTGCTGGCAACACAGCAGCCGATGAAGCAGCCCGACAAGCACACCTCAAAGATGATGCGATTCCTCTCCCAATATCAAAGAATGAATTACGCTGCGTTATAAGAACAACGGCTTTCAAAATGTGTAGAAACACTTGGTTTGACCAGAATTCTAAGAGCTCGGACTTATACCATATTGATCCGTTTATTGAATTCAAATTTTCATTGTCATTAGACAGAACTATGGAAACCGTCATTCATCGATTAAGGCTAGCCACTGTCTACACAAGGCACTTCTTAGAGAGCGTAGGGCATGCGGAAACCCCCGAATATGATTGTGGATTTGTAGACGAAGATATATATAACCTCCGTCTATGTTGCCCACATCACGACACACCGAGATGACCACTTAACTCAACCCTAATTAAATTAGACCACAGACCTATCAGTTAAAGGAAAATTTTGGGCCCTTGGCAACAACGTCCTTGCAAAACAGCGCTTTAAAAGCACTAAAGACTTTTCTTGAAGACAGCGGCATCATTGGACGTTATTAACGCTTTTATTTTTCCTTTCATTTCACTGTCGCTGTATATATATATACATGTGTTTGTGAATGGTGCTATGTTGACTGTTCTGTTTTGACTATATGTGATAATGCATTTGCACGATGTATGTACCACCTGCTGAATAGAGACTGTGTTATTAGGCGACAGTATCGTTTGTATTTTTGAGACATTTATCTACATAACTGTGGAGACATTTACCTTGTATGTTGTATGTACCATGTGTTTCTTACGTCATAATCGTTCTGTGAAATAGTTGCGTGATAAGTCCGGGTGCTTGTGTGAAAAAGTTATTTGATATGTAATCTTGAACCTTATATGATGTATGATGGAACCATTCAAGAGATAAGGAGTAGCCGGCGCCTTAAATTGTGCGTCAACATCTCCTTATATTATGTCAATAAAAAAAGGGTTTTACGTGCCAAAACCACGATCTGATTATGACGCACGCCGTAGTGGAGAACTACAGAAATTTGGACCATCTGGGATTATTTATGTACAGCTAAATCTAAGTGCACGGGTGTTTTCGCATTTCGCCCCATTGAAATGAGGCCACTTTGGCCGGGATCTGATCCCGAGACCTCGTGCTTAACAGCCCAACACTATACCAACTAAGCAAACACGGCGGGTGAAGCAAAGTGACGAATTCAGTTTCTCTTGAAAAATCCTTTCCTTAACCCATATTGAAACTTAGTCAATACAGAGCTCTCTTTCAGTTATTTAATTATACTAGTAGCTGTGATATGTTCGATAATTTTACAACATGTCGAAGCTAGCGACACAGCACGGTAATTTTCTAGTATTAGGTGGTCTGCCTTTTTTAAAGATATGCACAGTCTGGGCTCTCCTCCCGTCACTAGGTAATTAGAAACTCAGCAAAGAAGAACAAAAAATGATAACCGAAAATGTAGCAAGAGGTAGAGCATATCGTCGTAGAAACACGTTTGGGATATCGTCTGGACAGCAGGATGAATTTGGTTTCAAATTAAGCAGCGTTGATGCCACATCGGGATCAGAAATGAAGTGTGCATCAGCACGTGGAAAGACTATCGTGTCACACGTACAGTTTGAATCGGAACATATTGATAAAAATGCTCGCCCATGTCCCTCTGATCCGTCACGTTGGTTCCGTCGACTGACATCTGCGATACTACTTTTTTTTTCGCTGATGTATTTCGAGAACTTACTGGGGTCACTTGTAATAAAGTCGACCAAATAAGCTCTGAAGTAATATTCTTTTGAGCTGTGGACAGCCTGAGCGACGCCGTTGTGCGCATAATTTATTAAATTCGCCAGTGCGTGTTGTTCTTAATTGTTTAACTTTCAGCTTGTCCTGAAGCGGAAAGTTAAACTTCAAACTTCTTTTACCATGTGACCTGAAATATTTTATTGTGATAACAAATGGCTTTTTTCTGTTTTAAATTTACACATTCGCTCTATCTGTAACAATAGCGATGACCTTGATTATTTTCTGCAGAGCATGTGTTAAAGTTTAGATTTTTTATTACTAAAAGAAGCATGGGCAGCGCAGGCTGCCGATTTCAACAATATTCCTGGGCATTTCTACCTCAATCGGCCTTAACGAGGAGAGGGCATTACGTTTTATGTAAAGCAAAATTCAACGTTGAACTGGTCCCAGATTTTTCTTTGGCAACGCCAGATTATGAACTGCTTACAGCAAAAAAGTGGGAAAATAGTGTCAGTACTCTGTAAATCTGGATCTGGTCATCTCACGCCTTTTCTAAGCGTTCTTGAAAGCCTTCCTGATTTCTGTTGCTTACAAAATTCTATGCCTCTTATTGGCAGGGACTTCAATATAAATTTTATGGATGTGGCATGTAGTAGTTCTGATTTTATGTCTATTATTTAAGCAAATGCCTTGAATAACTTAATCAAAACCCCCAGGAGAATTACCGCTTCGTCCGCTAGTATTTTTGATTTATTTATTGCCAATGTGGCTTTTGTTGTTAACTATGCTGGTACGATAGCTTGTGACATCAGTGATCACTGAGCTACATTTTCGTCATTTTCACTTCAGTCCGGAATTATGGACTGTAACCGTGATGTATATGCTTATCAGTGTATTTCTGAGTAAGCTCTCAGCCTTTTTCGTGACTGCGTGCTTAACCCTTTAAGAGTCAATGACGTAAATATACGGCGCCGCGAACAAGCCCAAAAATGGTCGAAGCCGTATATTTACGGCGCTGTCTGTACGTTTAAAAAGCGCGCCAATTTCCTAACTTTTTCTTTTCTGTCATGTGCTGCTACAATGTGCGAATACAGGAATTTTTTTCGTATGCCTCCCTCTCTTCGTTTTCATTGCATAGTTTGCTTTAGCTCCAGTTCGCTCCCGTGCGTCTATATGCTTCCGCTCGCACATTGGCGCGCGCGCGGCCGGGCGGCGGTTCGGGTTTTGTTCCGCGGGCGGCTTCGGCTTCTTGCGCTTGCAAAACTGATGGCTATCTCAGCTATCTCGTTACTAATCGCTCAAAGGGCTACGGCTTCTTTTTTGGCTCGTTCAGTGCTCACAAGGGTGCCATGGGAAGGATGCCGCTGTGCATGTTTTCCGTTGCTTTTTTTGGACACTCAGGACAACTACTTGCCTCTAGTTGGCGATAAGATGAAAATTAGCGGAAGATTGTCACACGTTTTGCTTTTTTTGACGGGCACACAACCACATAGTAGTTCTCTTGAGTGTGCGCACCTACGCAGTTCTATTACGCTATGGATGTACATACTAGTGTAAAAGCAGGAACATTTGAGTCTTGCGAAATATTTTCGTGTGCGCATTTTCAAAGCCTTCAACTATGCGTATAACAATGCATCAAATTTTTAACTCTTATAAGTTTAGTTTAGTTTCTATTATTGTTATTCATGAATGAAGAGTACATATATACCAACACAAAATATATTTTTCTCACTTTATGGTCACCCTAGAAAAAATTACGGTAAATTTTTTTCGATATAAGTCCCTAAGAAGAATTGGAATCTGCAATAAAAAATTGACCCTGGGCGGTCGCATATCGCGAAACACGTCATCCCTCAAGATGTTAATGTCGAGTGGTCCCCTGTTAGTTCGAAACCTGATCAATCATAATTATTCATTGCTACGAAAACAGAAATCTATGAATGGTGCTTTTTATGGAAAACGAAAGTTGTTAACGTCAAACTACGAAGCCAAGAATAACCGCTGGGCATGTAAAGATAATAAAGCGCAAGAGAAGGTTCTCTAAACGTTTTATGATCATGCGCGATTGTGTTTCAATCTGAAGGTATTCAAATCTTACATTAGGAAATTAGAACAAAAAATTTCGCTGATCAAAATCCGCATTTCAAAACCGTTTCTTCGATAAAAACAAGAACAATTACTCGAATATTCTTTGGAAACGTTTGAACGACACATTTGTAAGGACAATTAAAGTAAGCGCCCTTGCTGACCTAATTATTGAAGGTGATGCGGTGTCCCGGCCCGATTTTCCTGACAACTTTAACACATATTTTGCAAGCTTCGTACCTAATGGGTGCCCACCGGGAGCGCTTAGCTTCATCTCGAGTGCTTTGAGTGATTCTGCGGTTTTTAATGACACATATATTGAAGGCACATTTTCTCTAGTAATGAACGTTAAATCAGCGTCCTCCAAAGATTATAGTGGGCTACAAGTAAAGCCAGTTCAGTTTATTGCTGATCTCCCAGCTCCTTGTTTACTCCATAAATTCAATCAATGGAGTGCATCTGTGGAATTATCCAAAGAAATGAAGACTGCAAAATTTTTTGTTATCTTCAAACGCGTATTTTATGCCATTATCGTCCCAATTCGGTTCTTCTATATCCGGATGCTGTCGAAAAAATTATACTGAGAAGATCAGTTAGCTTTTTTCATAAATACTCTTTGATAACCAAATCTCAGATCGGATTTCGCAAAGAGAAATCAACTGAGTCTGCCTGGCTGCTAAAAAAAGAAGCGATTTTAAGTAGTGTCGAGTTGAAATAATTACTCATGACAGTTGATATAAAATACACTGTAATTTATAAGTTCGAAAAGTATGGCATACGTGGCTCTTGTCTTGACACTTTTTTTCCAATCTTATGTTATTTACTGCTAGTTGGTCTGGGCCACGACATCAAAAACTAATCTTACCAGACTACTTTAAAAAGAAAAGCAGTGTGGCATATTTCCAGTATTATATATAGAACACATATTAGAGGTTTTTTTTTTATTCACTATAATATTCTTCGCATTACCACTAATTTTAAATGTCGGTTACTCCATTACATTAGGTTTTCACCGTTCACAGTAGTTGAGTTTCTCAATATCTTGCTATCGTAACGTTAGAGGATAAAGTTCTCTGTATGTGCTAAAATGTGGACTGTTCTTCGAGCCATAACCAATTATGGTAATCAAACTGTGCAATTCCTGATGCTAACGGTCCAAAGTACACGCGATCCCTGAAACATGAAACATGGAACATCAACGCGAAACATGAAAGTAATATATTTACCCGGCACTTAAAAAAATATAATCGATATTTTGCAATGTCTAGTATATAGGCCCTTTTGTTTCGTGTAAACTGTTATCGATAGACTTCCAGGATATTTCCTTCATAGTCACCGAATACTGGGGGGCACCGGGACCTGAGCCCACTCCGGACTTTTCCGAAGGTTGCCCAATTTCTAAGTCATCTGTCTGGAGTATTCTAATTGAAGGCCTTTCACCCGTACCACCTTAACCAGCACCAATGCTTGAAAGATAGGGACCTGTAGAATCATCTGCCTTTCTCGAATCTGGCCTTCACAAAAGCCAACGAGTCACCAGGTTTTTGAGCAGCATGACTTGCACAGATGAAGCCGATTTTCGCAGAAACGCCCAGGTAAGTTTTCATAATTCGCACTGATGGAGTTACTCCAGTCCACACTGGGTAAAACGCAATCGGCGCCAGTACCAGTGGTGGTTCAATGTGTGGGACGGAATATACGCTGGTGCCATATTCTGTCCCATCTTCTTCGATCACACATTGACTGGACAGCGTTACATACGCAAAATCCTTGAAGGAATGGTGGATGGGTTTCCCAGTGAAGTCCCGCTGTCACGTCTTCCAATTCTGTGGTGTCAGCAAGGTGGGGCACCAGCACACAGCATCAGTCGGGCACGAAATTGGCTGGATGCGACTTTTGATGCGCAACAGATTGGCCGGCTAGGTCACCTGACCTCTCTCCGCTCGAATTCTTTCTTTGGGGTTATGTGAAAGATCGTGTTTACGTTATTGAGACGACGATATGAGATTAGCTCAAGGCAAGGATAATGGATGTCTGCCGTAGAATTCTGGCGCGGTAATCAAGAACGCCACTGAAGATGTGATAAAGTGGACTCAGTGCTGCGTAGCTCCAGAAGGAGACCTATTTGAACACGTCCTCTAGGAAGCAGCTGGTGTTCAACGGCCCTTACGAATTTATAGATAATAAGGACACACTGAAATCTGATGTATATTTTGTTTTATTTTTGTGCAGGCGTCCCGATAGACAATACGGTCAATTGTGAAGTGGTTATTTACTTTCTTGAACTAATCCGTTTGGCGTTTTCTCAACACCTGGGTCACTTCCAGGTCTGTTTATTTCTCTTTTTTTTGCCATGAGCTGGTTTTTGCAGCAGGCACACAATTTCATAAAAAAATAAAACAGTCACTTTAATTTGGATTTGGTCCTAAGCAAGTTTCTGGAGGAGGAGGAGGAGGAGGAGGAGGAGGAGGAGGAGGAGGAGGAGGAGGAGGAGGAGGAGGAGGAGGAACTTTATTATTGCAGAAACCGTTGCGCGGTTTATTCCTGGGTGGTTCCCTCTGACAGGGCTCCACTGGCGATCGCGGCTCGCCGGGCCTGGTCGAGGGTCGCCAGTTGGCTTCCCAGGTCCAGTTCAGAGAGTCTCGCCTCCCAAGACCACGTAGTGAGTGTGTGTGTTGTGACTCGCGGCGAAATTGCGTCGCCCGGACGGTCGGTGCATTCGTGTGTTATGTGCGCGAGTGTCGCTATGTGGTTGCTACACCAGGGACATGTTGGGGACGTATAACTGTCGGGGGAGATTGCGTGTAGACGAGACAAGTGTGGGTATGTGTTAGTTTGCAGGCGGCGCCAGTCCCTTGCCTGGAGTTTATTGAGAGCTTTGTGTGGGGGAGCGTATTGTGTTCTTCCGAGCCGTTGGTCCTGTAGTATTTGTTGACCTGTCGTTAATAACTCGTGGGTCGCTCGTCGGTCTGTCGGCGGCTGAAGAACGGTGTGGTCTGCCACTCGGCTAGTGAGACCTCGAGCTGCGCAGTCCGCCTCTTCGTTGCCCCGCAGGCCTTCGTGCCCGGGACACCAGACGATACCGTGGGTCCATTCTAGTGAGCGACCCAGGATTCGAATGGCTTGTATAGGGAGTGTTCCATTCATGTATAAACGACACGCCGCTTGTTAGTCCGTAAGGACGCGGGCGGACCTTCCCTTGCTTTCTGGCGTGCAATATATGTGCGCGCGCTCTGTCGATGCGGTGCGAGCAGAGCCGGAATTTTGAAACACGCTTTGCCTATTACATTGCTTTTCGCGTTTCGTGCGTGGGTAGAGCCGCGCTTCGGCCGCGTTATCAAGGGGCTTTTGTTATCAATGTGACCAGTCAGCCTTGAGAGACGGATAATATGCGTGACGTAGAGAGGAGAAGGAATAGCTTCAAAACCGCGAAACCTGCTGTTGGTGCTCCTTCCGGAACATTATCAAGGTGATGCCCTGTCTCTTTCTTCCGGTTTGAGACAGGCAAAGCAGTTGCTTTCAATCAGCTTATTTAATAGCGCTCCTTTATGATGCGGGTGGGAGTGCAGTCACGGGGTATTTTTCATTTTTCGAGAGGCTCTTTACCACTCGGAAAAAATTGTACGCAATCAGTACGTCGTTGAAATCACCACAGTTAAACGTCATTTGGGGCTGGATACAGATGCCTCACTGACACCTTTATATACAACTGTACTTCTCGAGTTAGATCAATAATTTTACCTACGTAATTAAATATTATTAGCGAAAAATTACTGGTGGCTACTCCACTGTACTGGAAACCACATGCACTAGGTTTTTCTCGAGTAACGCAATTGCTCTTTTTTTGAATACTTGCTACATGATAGTTGGGACCCCTGTACAATTCACTCAATAACCGAAATAAAGCCAAGCTGCATTCACTCCAAATCAGAATCAACAGCAGTCATGCACAGCAGCGCTTATACACGGGCTCACAGTAAAAGAAAGCGAGAGAGAGAGCCTGCAGTTTCTCCCGAAAGGCCAAGCAGTATTACCGCCTGTGTCGTTTTTGTGTTCTCTTCCGCTGTCCCCGCCTTCATTTGCGGTCAATACGATATGCAGTAAAGACCAACTAGACCAAACTGAAGTTATTCTGAAGCAGTATTAGTTATAGCGAAGTATACGACAATTCCACAAAGGAAGATTATACCACCGAGAGACGCCAGATGCTCCTACTTGAGGCCTTATATATACTCATATAAGGCCGCCACTTCAGTGAACAATTCTTCAAAGTCATACGAAGTTTCTTTAAGTATATCATCGTCATGATCATCAGCCTGGCTACGTCCCACTGCCGGGCAAAGGCCTCTCCCATACTTCTCCGACTACCCTGGTCATGTGCTAATTATGGCCATGTTGTCCCTGCAAACTTCTTAATCTCATCCGTCCACCTAACTTTCTGGCGCCCCCTGCTACGCTTCCCTTCTCTTAGAATCTAGTTTGTAACCCTTAATGATCATCGGTTGTCTTCTCTCCTCATTACATGTCCTGCCCATGCCCATTACTTTTTCTTGACGTCAACTAAGATGTCGCTAACTCGCGTTTCTTCCCTCACCCAATCTGCTCTTTTCTTCTCCCTTAACGATACACCCATCATTCTTCTCTCCATAGCTCGCTGCGTCGTCCACAGTTTAAGTGCAACCCTTTTCGTAAGCCTCCAGGTTTCTGCCCCGTAGGTGAGTACTGGTAAGACACAGCTGTTATACACTTTTGCCTTGAGGGATAACGGCAACCTGCTGTTCATAATCTGAGAATGCCTGCCAAACGCAACACAGCCCATTTTTATTCTTCTGATTATTTCAGTCTCATAATCCGAATTCCGCGGTCACTACCTGCCCTAAGTATATGTATTGGCTTACCACTTCCAGTGTATCGCTACCTATTGCAAATTGCTGTTATCTTCCGACACTGTTAAACATTACTTTAGTTTTCTGCAGATTAAGTTTTAGACCCACCCTTCTGCTTTGCCTTTCCAGGTCAGTGAGCATGCATTGCAATTGGTCCCTTGAGTTAATAAGCAAGGAAATATCATGAGCGAATCGAAAGTTACTAAGGTATTCTCCAGTACTCCTATCCCCAATTCTTCCCAATCAAGGTCTTTGAATACCTCCTGTAAACACGCTGTGAATAGCATTGGCGAGATCGTACCTCCCTGCCTGACGCTCTTCTTTATTGGGATTTTGCTGCGTTCTTTATGGAGGACTACGGTGACTGTGGAGCCGCTATAGATATATTTCAGTATTTTTACCTACGGCCCGTCTACAAACTGATTCCGCGATGCCTGCATGAGTGTTGAGGTTTCGACTGAATCAAACGCTTTCTCGTAATCAATAAAAGCCATATATAAGGGTTGGCTATATTCCGCACATTTCTCTATCACCTGAGTGATAGTGTGAATATGGTATGCTGTTGAGTAGCCTTTACGAAATCCTGCCTGGTGCTGTGGTTGAAAGAAGTCTAAGGTTGTCCTGATTATATTTGCGATTACCTTAGTAAATACTTTGTAGGCAACGGACAGTAAGCTGATCGGTCTATAATTTTTCAAGTCTTGAGCATCCCCTTTCTTACAGATTAAGATTATGTTGGCTTTCTTCCAAGATTCCGGTAGGCTCGAGGTCATGAAGCACTGCATATATAGGGTGACCAGTTTTTCTAGAACAATGTACCCACCATCCATCAACAAATCTGCTGTTACCTTATCCTCCCCAGCTGCCTACCCCTTTGCATAGCTCCCAAGGCTTTCTTTATTGCTTTCGGCGTTAGTTGTGGGGTCTCAAATTCCTCTAGACTATTCCCTCTTCCATTATCGTCGTGGGTGCCACTGGTACTGTATAGATCTCTATAGAACTCCTCAGCCACTTGAAGTATCTTATCCATATTAGCAATGATATTGGCGGCCTTGTGTCTTAACGCACAAATCTGATTCTTGCCTATTCCTAGTTTCTTCTTCACTGCTTTTAGGCTTCCTCCATTCCCGAGAGCATGCTCAATTCTATCCACATTATACTTCCTTATGACAGCTATCTTACGCTTGTTGATTAACTCGGAAACTTCTCCCAGGCCTATTCTAGCTGTGGGTTAGAGGCTTTCATACATTGGCGTTTCTTTATCAGATCTTCCGCCGCCTGCGATAGCTTACCGGTATCCTGTCTAACGAAATTACCACCAACTTCTATTCCACACTCCTTATTGATGCCCATAAGATTGTCGTTCATTGCTTAAGCGCTAAGGTCCTCTTCCTGAGTTAAAGCCGAATACCTGTTCTGTAGCTTGATCCTGAATTTCTCTATTTTCCCTCTTACCGCTAACTCATTGATCGGCTTCTTATGTACCAGTCTCTTCCGTTCCCTCCTCAAGTCTAGGCTAATTCGAGTTCTTACCATCCTGTGGTCACTGCAGCGTACCTTGCCAAGCACATCCACATCTTGTATGATTCCAGGGTTAGCGCAGAGTATGAAGTCTATTTAATTTCTAGTCTAGCCATTCGGGCTCCTCCACGTCCACTTTCGGCTATCCCGCTTTCGAAAGAAGGTATTCATTTTCCGCAAATTATTCCGTTCTGCAATCTCTACTAATAACTATCCCTGCTATTCCTATAGCCTATGCTGTATTCTACCACTGACTTGTCTCCAGTCTGCTTCTTGCCTACCCTGGCATTGAAGTCGCCCATCAGTATAGTGTATTTTGTTTTGACTTTACCCATCGCCGATTTCACGTCTTCATAGAAGCTTTCGACTTCCTGGTCATCATGACTAGATGTAGGGGCGTAGACCTGTACAACCTTCATTTTGTACCTCTTATTAAGTTTCACAACAAGACATGCCACCCTCTCGTTAATGCTATAGAATTCCTGTATGTTACGAGCTATATCCTTATTAATCAGGAATCCGACTCCTAGTTATCGTCTCTCCGCTAAGCCCCGGTAGCACAGGACGTGTTCGCTTTTTAGCACTCTATATGGTTCTTTTGTCCTCCTAACCTCATTTAGCCCTATTATATCCCATTTACTGCCCTATAATTCCTCCAATAGCACTGCTAGACTCGCCTCACTAGATAACGTTCTAGCGTTAAACGTTGCCACGTTCAGATTGCAATGGCGGCCCTTGAGTATGCATGATGTCCTTTGGCTGTACAGTTTATTTTGAGAAAATGGTAGAGATTCCTGCAATACGTAGAATGACAGACAGAAGGTTACTGAAGGCTTCAAAGCTATTGAATGTAGATGCTACGTACTTTCATCTAAGCAATACCATAGTCTGCAAAGCTTTATAATGGAGATGCTGCTTTCCTCCATGTAATGCGTCTTTTTTTGGTTAAGGAAGCACTGTCATAAATGCTAAGAAACAAGGAAGTTTCTACGGTAACGACTCCATACGCAATTAAAACATGAAAACGCGTATATTCAGCCCAATGCAGAACAATAAGGCTCGAGCGCACATAGCCTGCTACAAAGGTTGAGAGAGAGCGCACTATTGCCATACTGCAAATATTGCACGCGTACCGCTTTAGAAATAGCTGCATTTCTTTTGCAAAAGTACAGCACCATATTTTTTCAGCAGTCGCGGCGCGTAAAATAAAGCTCTCAGCCCCGGACGGCATGTGTTCATAGGCCGCATTTCTTAACGAACCATTTTATTTTATTTTCTAACTTCGTCATTGTATCGAACATGCCTCGCAGCTCGGACGCTTCCGCGTCGCTGTTATCGCTAGCATCACCGCTCATTGCTGCGCATAAAAAAAAAGAATGCGAAAGGAAAGTCAGCGTAGCAAATGGGCAGCAGCTGTTCATGGCTGCAAGGCCGCCGTCCCTCGTTCATGGGGCTAACAGTGACATAACGAAATGCGAAAAGAATCAATCGTTAACAACGCGCAAAGGAACTTGATGTGGCCTTACCATGAAACGGCGACAAAGCAGACGCAGGCAGAAGAAAACGACGATGCTCAGGTGCATTTTATAGAAAGAGCGCGGCGGCGCGGCCTGACTAGGCTTCGCCCGTGTTGGGTCGTGTCCAGTGGTCGTGCCGCCTGTCAAGCTGCTAGCCGCAGCCGCAGCCACAGTCACCTTTTTTCTTATGTGTTCTGCCACCTAACGGAATCGGCCAAGCTCTATAGCTTGGCCGCGAAATGGTTCGAGTGTCCGCTCCTGTCGTTTATTATGTTACTCTATGGCCGTACCTCGTAGCCGAGCGAGCGAGCACAGCGAAACATGATAGGGAACACGGTGCGCAGCGGCCGACGAAAGACGGCGAGAGCGAAGAAAGCGTGAGGAGGAAAGTGCAGCGTAACCGTGAGGCGGAAAGCGGAGGAGGGGGTATGGCAAAAGTGTGAGAAGAAAAGTGTAGTTTCGCGCAAGACGGACTATGGCGACGATGGCTGCGAGATGGCACGAGAGTAGCTTGCGTCGTTTTAGGGTGCCTCGCTCGCCTCCGCTCTGTTCGAGCGGGCGCGAGCATCGACGCGCTCTACGCGTCGTCTATTTACCAAAGCGTCTGCTGTAAATCACGCCCACGCGTCACTAACGCGCTGCCTCTCGCAATCCCCCGATTAGTGAGGAAGTCGCGTCACACGGCGCTCCGTTTGGAAGGTGCTGCACGGGACAGATTGTCCGCACCAGCAAATATATCGCGAAATGAAAACATCCATAGAGCTTCGCTCGAATATCGCGTTAGGGAGTATCGTAATTGTCAGTGAAATTTTTTTTCGAGGTTGTTTACACTGCGTAAATTGGTGTATTTAATACTAGCTATTATCACACGGACGCGTTCACATGCTAAAATAATATTGTTAGGGCAAATGATTAACTCTTACTGGACAAGTCTCATATTTGCGTGTTCTGGCATGTATTTTTTATACAGGCGATACTTGTACACCTGTATGAAAACCAAGTGGCATTTCACCAATCCAATATTCTAGAATCCAGCCCTTTTATTGTTAACCAATACGACATGTGCATTCACCAACTATCTTCAATGCAGCAAGGCCTGCTATAAATGGTTGTTGCGTGTGCGTCAATTATTTATTTACCGAACGACGACCATGTTTTTTTTTTTCATCCAAGGTGAAGTCTTTGTTTGGCGCGCTTAAAATCTGCGAATAAAAATATCACTCTCTCTCGCACCTCTAACTAGATTGTGCCACATTTCTAACAGCTGCGATGAAATCAACGTGAAGAACACTAGCGTGGGTGTAATTTTTGCACACGTGAAATATGTGAGCAAACAGGCACATGATATTGTCACGTAGTAGTGGTGGCGAATAATACAGCTGAGAAACTGCGAATGGCAAAACTAACTTTTTATTGGGCGAACTTGTGCCCACAAAAGCAAGTTACACTCGAAGCACAGCAACAGCGGTGAACATGGTCGGCGATCGTCGAAGTCTTATCTGCCGGTCAAGTGCGTCGGCTTTTATACATGAGTCATCGAAGGTTCTAGATTGATTGATGGTGCCAGCGTGTCTTCCTGAAAGTTATACGCAATTCGCGTCGCACATGCAATTAGATTACACAAGCTTCGGTCACAATAGAACCATCGAGAACATTCGAGAAACTTCCGATACATGCGAGCGCGTCGCGCGCTGAGCGATAACATGTGTTAAACGGTGAAAGGCACTCATCCGAAAAGAATAAAGGCCACGTGTCGATATAACTCGGTTGCCAGAACAATAAAAATGAGAAATGAAACAAGAAAAAAAATGTTTTCGTATTCTTTGATCCTTGAATTTTCGAAGTAATATATCTAAACCATCCTTTTAAGGACTGTGCCAAATCCGTAGGCCAACACAAAAGAAACAAGTTATGAAACGCTAGCTAATGACTCACCGTGTTGAGGTACCGTTCAAATTCGGGTGTCGTCAATGCAAAGTGGATGCTTCCCTGTTAACAAAACAGAAAAGAAAACGGCAGAATGTTTATAAACGGAGAATACTAGTTTAAAAGCAAAAGTGTATATCGCTCAGCCTATTTCAGTGCTTTATTAGGATGGCAAATAGGCACACTAGAAATAATGCGGCTTCAACAGCATTCCTCACGACTAAAACGAAGAAAGAGAACAGAACATTTGCTGGCAATGAAGTTTGTTATATGAATTACGGCGGCTCATTACACGGCCACATCCCTCCTGCCACCCATGCGTGTGTACACTAAGCCCGTGAGAAGAGGTGAGGCACTAGCAATGCGAATCTGACAACACAGAAAAATAGAACTCACGCTACCTGATATCATTCTCAAGTAGGTGACCGTTTAGTTTCGGCACATCGACCACTTTTATATAACGCCACGCCGACATGGCCGCTAAGCCTGACCCAACGAAGCCGGTGGCTTCAGCCCCGCGAGGTCGCCTCTTTTCGGTTTAGCGCTGCAAGATGACAGCGGTGAGTGTCGAAGGAGAGGATATAACGAGAGAAGAGTATGAGGACGAAGCAGGTTGGCGTGTTTTAAGAAGAGAGGAGGATGTGCCAATGAGCAGACAAAATCTCACGGAACCAAGGATCAGGCAGCGCACTTCTCAAGCGAGAACGCATTCAACAATAAGTGGAGCAAGGGACAGAAAGCACGACAAATCATGGCAACAAGCAGGATGCCCAGTTTGCCGAAGGCAGAGTACAAGATAATGGTGCGCCCACGTGACGGCTTCAAGGCCACCGACTATGGGATCAATCGCCTAGAATGCTGCGTCGCCAACGCCGCGGGAATCCCCAGGAATGAATCGGAAGATGACATGGTGTGTTTATACAATATTTAGAAAATCTATTTTCCATTGTCAATGAGCTTATTTATACCTTGGTTCTGGGAGGAGACATTAACATAGATATGTTGAGCAAAACACCTAAACAGATGAGGTTTTCAGACTTTCTTGCATCCTTTTTCTTAAGAAACGTAATCACTATGCCAACGCGTATTACCGATAGCAGTTCTACTCTGCTAGACTTGTTCATTACGAATAGTACAAATAGTACAATACAGGCAGGCGTCCTTGATGCCCCAATAAGCGATCATTTGCCCATATATTTAGTCCTTGACAACTAATAAGAGGAGTCAAACCTTTCCTGCCACTTATTTTCAACCAATAAATCCAGGAACCTTATCGGCTTTCAGAGACGAAATTAGCACAATAAATTGGAGTAACGTTCTATCTTGCCCCTCTTCTGATCTCGCTTATGATGGTTTTATTGATGCCCTATGTTCTATGTATAAAAAACATTTTACTTACAAAGCTTTTAAGAGACTGAGGCGGGCTCGCAAACCTTGGATTTCTTCAGCAATACTTAATATGATAAAAGAAAAAAAATAGGTTATATCGAGCGTTTCTGATAAAGCGAGACCCGGATAAATTCAAAGCTTTCAAGGTATACAGAAACAAACTCACTAACATACAGAAACAAGCTAAACGTAATTATTACTTCATGCTCTTTGATGGGGTCATTCATTCCAAACAAATGTGGAACAAACTAAATTCTACCATATCTGCTAGACAAGTTACTAACGATATTCGTGAGCTCTGTACCACCAATGAATTATATAAAGGAGCCGTTCTAGCAAACAAGTTCAATGAGTATTTCACCTGATTGGTTGACAGTACGCCAAATAGTGATTCCTTAGATTATTTGCCTCCCCCACTGACGGATTCTTTGTTTGCGAATCCCACAGACGCGCAGGAAGTCATCAGTGTTTTTCGCAACTTCAAAATGAGTAAAAGCGAGGACATAGATGGCCTAAAATTGTAACCTGTAATATTTGTCCTTGATCTTGTATGTGCCTGCTTAGTTATAACATTTATAATCTCGTGCTTACCACAGGAGTGTTTCCGTAGAAAATGAAAACCGCTAAGGTAACAGTTATATATAAAGGCGGAGACAAGGGCATTTTAGGCAATTATAGACCCATATCAATTTTGCCGGTTTTTTCTAGGGGCTGCGAAAAACTTATTTTCATTCGACTGTCTAAGTTTTTTAATAGACATAAGGTTATTACGTCATCACAGTTCGGCTTTCAGTCGGGCCTGTCTACCGAAAGTGCCTTGCTTTACCAAAAGGAATTGATTCTAAGGAATATGGAAGCAAAGAAACTTGCCCTAGGAATATTCCTAGATTTCTCCAAGGCATTTGACAGGATAAATCATACTACGATGTTAGAAAAACTGCAATGTTATGGAGTCCGTGGTGTCATTTTAACTTTAATCAAAAGCTATTTATCTAATCGGCAACAGTGCGTCTCAGTCAACCGAGAGCTGTCATCACCCAGGAAAGTTAAAAATGGGGTACCTCAAGGAAGCATATTGGGACCCCTGTTATATAATATTTTTATTAACGATATTGTACAAATTGACAGCTCTGTAGATAATGTAATCTACGCGGATGATACCAGTGTATTTTTTTCTGGTGAAATGGCTGATGACCTCATCGTGTCTGCAAATGAAGTGCTAAATAAAATATATGCAAGGACTATAGCAAATTCACTACACATTAACTGCTCTAAAACCAAGGCTGTATTGTTCCGTGCGAAATCCAAATTATACGACACGACTCTCAAGCTAACCCTTAATAAAACGAAATTGAATTTTCCCAAATTGCTAAAACTCTGGGTGTTCTCTTCCATGAACATATGGCATGGAATCACCATACGGAACACATTAGCCATAAACTTTGCAGAGTTTTAGGCGTGTTGCCTCGGTGTCACAATATATTACCTGTAAAACCAAAACTATTATTATATAACGCTCTTTTTTCTTCGCATTTACACTATTGTCATCTGGTTTGGTCCACAGGCTCTAAAGCATCATTAAATAATCTGGTCGTGCTGCAAAAGAATGCCCTGAGGTGTATTGAAGGTGTATCGTATAACGCACACACCGCTTCGTTATTTATAAAGTATAGAATTTTTAGAGTGAACAGTTATTACGAATACAAGCTCTTGACAACTTTTAAATCAGAAATACGAAGAGGAGGTACCCTCTTACATACGATGGCCGATTTGCAACCAAATCCGGCAAGTCGCCTCACCCGACATACAGAGAATTGGTATGTACCATGTCCTCGTACTAATTATGGACTGCAAACATTACATTTCGGCCTTCCGAGTTTACTGAACAAATGGAAATTAACAATTGAAAGTTTACGTAATTTGTCCAGTGCTAATATACTACATAGAATGTCCTGAATGTCCTATTCATGTAATATCAGGTCACTTTTGTGATGGTTAATTAATGTCATGCAATTATCTCTTGCGTTGTTGTTTAATGTTTTTTATATATTTCAGAGTTTTATTTCGCTTTTGCTGTGACGGGCCACATGTGTGTTTCTTTTGTATTGTCGCTCTCCGCTGCCTGTAATGTTGTAATGAAATGTTGTTTCCGGGTGATGGGGCCAGTCAAGCTGATAAATGCAGCTTTTTTCCCATCACACCTAACCACGTTCATGTGCACTTTCATGTACCTGCCATGTGGTTGAATAAACTCAAACTCAAACTCAACTACAAGCAGAACATTCTAGTCATCAGCACGCCATCGGAGGAGCGCGCAGAAAAACTACACGACCATAACTCGAATGAGGATGGGAGACAAGGAGTTCGGAGCCAACGCGTACGAGTCGGCTCCGGAGGATACATCTAAGACAGTGATAAGAGGAGTAACGCACGAGGTGTCTCCTTGAGAAATAGTGGAGATGCTAGTAACAGCAAGGAATCCAACGGTCCTCATGGCCAAAAGGATGGGAAACACCACGAACGTCATCATCCTTTTCGACGGCCATCACGTCCCAAACCACGTGAGATACGGAAGGGCACTGACCAAGTGCTCACTATACCGGAAGCAAATAGACGTCTGCTACCAGTGCGGACGACTCGATCAAAGAGCCGATGTCTGCTCGAACCCGAACAGCAGGATATGCAGAGGCTGCGGGATGGAGAATCCGCCGCAGGACCACGAGTGCGAAGCGAAGTGCCAGCTCTGCGGCAAAGACCACCCTACGGCGGATCGCCGATGTAATGCCAGATACAAGTTACCGTATTTGGCAAAGAGGCGCCGCTGGGAGCGAGCCAGACGAGAGGAAGAAAAAGTGATGTACTACGAAAGGGAAGCTGAAAGACTGTACAGGCCAGGACGGGAAGACTGGAGACAACGGTGGGAACATCGAACGAGGGACGGATCCGGACTGGAAGACTTCCCCAAGCTCCACGGAAGGAAAAGGGGCCGCTCGACGTCCAACAACCAAACCAGATCGAGATCGCGGTCCAGATCGAGATCCAGACTCAAGACCAGCAACACCGGATCTCCCAGATCACAAGGGGGAGAAGGATCCCAAAGCCCAATAGGAAACAACAACGTCATCGGCACCGCGGGACCCTTACAGGTGAGCTGGGCGGACGCGGCTTCCGGGGCGCGTGCGGAGGCAGAGGCTGCTCTTCAAAGTAGAGTTAAGATGCAATAGAAAGAATTGGCGCAGATCAGGCAGCGCAATGCTGCGCTTATGGATGAAATTAGAAGACTCAGAAAACTCAGACGCTCAGTACAGGACCGTTTGAGGAGCGGGAAAGTGCCACGCAACGAGGAAACCTCGCGAGTTATAACGGAGGAAAAAGACAGCAATGGAAGAGGAAAAATGGAAGAGGAACGTAGCACTCACCCACAATAAACGTATAACCGAGAACGCTCCGATTGAAACCGGAGCAATGAAACCCAAGCCAGCCACGACGCTCCAAGAAAGACAGGATGAATTTGAACAGAAAATCGAAGCCAGCATCAAACAGAACGAAACCAAATTTGAAACTAAACTAGAACAACTGGAAGTGAGGCTTGAGGCAAAAATAGAGGCAAAGAGAGAGGCGCTAGGAAAGGCGATACTACAGCAAGTGCAGCAAATTATGGCTGACTTCGAAGCGAAACTGGCAATATGAGGACCAAATAAGCGGGGGGAGGGGGGGAGAGAACCGGTTAAGACGGCCATCAAGCCGTACACTAGCCCCCGGTACCCTCCGAGGGGTTGGAAAACCTGTAACGCCGCCATGGACAGACGATATACATACACGATTGGGCAATGGAATTGTAGAGGATACGATCGAAAACGATACATACTGCAACAATACCTTAAAGACAAAGAAAACCAGGATATTATAATGATACAAGAAACGCACGGGCTGGCAATATTGTCAGGATACCAGTACTTTGGTACTGCCAAAGGGGATACGAAGGCGCTAACGACGTTGGTAAAGCGAAATCACTCGGTCGTGCAGCACGACGCGGAGGGTATGTAAGTCCATCACATTCTTCTCGAACTCATACCCATGCGGAAAATGAAGGACAGTCCCTTTGTATTAAATATTTATAGCAGTCCAAAATGCAGACACCGTAAATTTCAAACGCTCTTTAAAAAAACCCTAGCCATAGCGGACAATCGAGCGGTAGTGATCGGAGGTGATTTTAACGCCCAACACGCGGCATGTGAATACAAAATCGAAACTCAAAAAGGCAAGAATCTCTGGCTAGGCACGCAACAAGAAGGCCTGACCCTCGCGACCGACCATCGGTTCCCACGAGAATAGGTACCAGCGTTTGCGCGGATACTACGCCAGATTTAACGGTCACCAAGAACATACGGGACACGCCGTGGACAAATACGCAACACGACTTTGGGAGCGATCACAATCACCGCGCAAGACAAAGGGTAGACAACTTAAGATTGTCGACTGGGACAAATGCAGGAAAATAAGGGAGGAGGCCAACGACACGACGCAAGGTATTGAGGAATGAACCGAAAAACTAAAGGGAGATGTGGCGGCAGCTCCGAAAACGGTCCCGCCGGAGGCGCATTTAGAGAACGTAGACAGTAAGCTTCTACATATGTGGGAAGCTGAGGTAGGGTTGCAACGGAGATGGAAAAAAACAAACACACAACCGGACGCTTCGTAGAAAGATAGCTAAATTGAACAGCGACATAGAACAGTACGCCCAGCAGCTATGCAAACAACAGTGGGAGGAAACATGCAACAACATGGACAGTCAGATAGAAATGGCAAAAACGTGGAACATCCTTCGATATTTGTTAGACCCGGACGGGACAAAGTCGGCACATAGGCAAAATATAAATCGGCTAATACAAGCGTACCCAAAGACAGAGCAGGACTTCCTCAAGGAAATCGAGAAAAGATACATTTCGCAAGCGATGCCCGTCATACACCCTGACTACACAGGGCAGGTAAATGACGAATTAGACAGCAAAATCGGCGAGTCAGAAGTCAGGGCAGCCCTACAGAAACTCAATACCAAGTCGGCGCCCGGACTAGACGGGGTAACGAATAAAACGCTAAGGAACTTGGACGATGAGCCTATAACTAAGTGAACAAAATATATTAACGAATGCTCGGAGGCCGGGCATATTCCGTAGCAATGGAAGACGGCACAAATCGTGTTAATACCTAAACCGGGCAAGCGACTGCAGATTGATAATTTGAGACCCATATCTCTCACTTCTTGCGTGGGGAAACTCATGCAGCACGTGGTCCTAGCGAGGATAACCACCTACCTCGAGGATTGGGACGCGCTCCCACCCCCGATGATAGGATTCAGGAGAAATCTCTCAGCCCAGGACGCTCTGTTAAAACTAAAACATCAGATCATAGAAGATTCGGGAAGATCGACAAAGGCAATTTTCGGGTTTGACCTAAAAAATGCCTTCGATAACGTAACACATGCAACAATACTAAATAGAGTAAGAGAACTAGGACTGGGAAAACGGACGTACGATTATGTACGCAATTTCCTAACGGGAAAAAAGGCAAAGATCACGATAGCGGACCTATTTTCGGAGGAGTTCGAGATAGGCAGCGCAGGTACGCCACAGGGCTCGGTCTTATCACCGATGCTATTCAATCTGGCGCTAATCGGGCTGCCAGCCAATCTACAAGAAATCGAGGGACTCAACCATACCCTATACGCTGACGATATCACCTTATGGGTGTGAAACGGAAGTGACGGCTAAATAGAACAAACGCTTCAAGCAGCGGTCAAAACAATCGAACGATATCTAGAGGGGACAGGGCTAACCTGCTCGGCAGAGAAATCGGAGCTGTTATTGTACGGACCGACTCGCAGAGGTCGCAAACCAGGCAACTACAGGGAAGATCTCAACCATAGAGACGAGATACATTTAAAGACAGCCGATGGGAAACCCATACCCAAGGTCGACAGGATCAGGGTGTTGGGGCTCCTCATCGTAGCCAAGGGCAACAGCGGAGAAACCCTCAGAAGACTGGAAAGAACCGTAGCGCAAATCATGAGGCTAATCAGGAGGATGGCAAACAAACATAGCGGGATGAGAGAGGAAAACAGGATCAGGTTAATACATGCCTTCGTAATAAGTAGAATAGTATACGTAGCACCGTACTTGAAATGGCAGGTCGCGGAAAAGATCAAACTCGAATGCCTCATTCGGAAAATATTCAAACTAGCCATAGGGCTACCGATCAGTACCAGCACGGACAAGTCGCTACAATTAGGCCTCCACAACACGATAGACGAGCTCCTTGAAGCGCAATAAACGGCACAATATGAACGCCTCTCTAAGACTAGAGCAGGCAGACACATCCTAGAGGGACTAGACATAGGTTACCACACCCAGCATGGTGTCAAGGTAGACATCCCGAGAGAGACGAAGGAAACAATGGTAATACCCCCAATACCAAAGAACGTGCACCCAGAACACAATAAGGACAGACGAAAGAGCTGAGCGAAGCTGATACAAAAGAAATTCGGCAGCGACAAGGACGCAAGTCTTCGTAGACGCAGCTCGACACTGTCGCAGACGGTGGTTTACGGCGGCCGTAATCGATAGCGAGAAAGTGTGAGACGTGCGCGACGATACGCACCACAAGTAACGAGATAGCGGAAGAAGTAGCCATAGCGCTCGCCGTAGCTCAGACTAACGCAACCGTGATAGTCAGCGACTCTCAGATGGCAATAAGAAACTTTGCCAACGGCCGAATCTCCGCGGAGGCACTACGCATTCTTCTTGCAGGAGGTAGAAATTTCAAAAGAAAGGTGTACATCACATAGACACCCGCTCCCACCCTCACGGAGGACGGCAACAACGAGGCGGCACACGACGCGGCTCGAGGGCTCACGGACCGAGCCGCAGTCGCAAGTGGCGCCCCGACACCCTCCGGACTTGACGGTGCTGTAAATGAGTGGGAGTGGGAGGACAGAATGACAACATATAATGACATTACGAAACACTATAGGTTACAGAGGGGCATATACCCACGACCTCACCCAAAATTGACGAAAAGCAGTCTGTCGCATGGCGGCAGTTACAAATTAGGACGTATGCGAATCCTGCGCTCTTGCACATCATATATCCGGATGTATATCAAACATACAAATGCAACACATGTGAATCCCGAGCCACTCTGGAGCATATAATATGGGAATGCCGAGGGATGCATAAAAATAACGAGAACACGGCCTCTAGCAACTGCCTTCGCACGCGCTGGGAAGCCGCGCTGCTCAGCCCCGCCCTCGAGGATCAACTATAGGCCGTCCAGCGGGCCGAGGATGCCGCAAGAACCTACGAACTCTTGGCCGTCACCTTTGGCCTTCCCCACCAACTCGCAGGACACGCAATAAAGTTATTTCCTCCTCCTCCTCGTCACGCCGCCTTATATTTACCACCAAAATAGCGCATTTTGCGATCGCATGAAGTAATAGAACGGTACCAAGCTGATGTAGCGCCATATTTTATCCTTCAAAACGCTTTGACTGTTCCAGGTGAAATTTTTTACCCATGTTTTAAATCATCTTTGTTACTTCTAAAATTGCAGAACATGAACTTTCATGTCTTCTATGGAAAATAGAAGTTCGTTGAAAGGGGCTGCAGACACACACTTTGTTACACGCTGTCGCGACTGCCGGTACGATGGTATAACTACAACAGCATGTCGACAACGAAATGAGAACAACGGGCTGACGCGAAGCGTACGATGATGATAGCATGACGACGGCGGCATGACTAGAGCCGGATGTTGAAACTGGAACGAGCACGATGGAACGACCGCGACGGCATCCCGACGGTGGTACAACGAATGCATGACGATGACGCACTGATGACGACTGCATGATGGCGACGCAATGACCACGGTGGCGTGATAACGGTATGAGGACAATGAGACGATGAGTGTGTCAAAGTGATGGCGTTATGACGTCTTCCCCACAACGATTGCAAGACGACGATGACGTGACGACCACGGCATGGCTTGAGGGTGATGAAGGAGCTGAAGTGACGGCGATAGAACTACCACGATGGCATGACGATGATATGACAACGAATGCATGGCCACTGTATGATGGCAATTGCGGGACGACGACGTCATGACGAGGGTGGGAAGACAAAGGTAGGATGGTTGAATGAAGACGATGTGACGACCACGACGGTATGTCATTTTGCGAATGCATGATAGCGACTGTCTTACGATGACGCGATTACGACACGTCATAATACCGATTGAATGACGACAGCATGATTAAGATGGAAAATGGTATGGAGTCGGTTGACGGAAGAAGGCTATTTACAGCTATAGGATGACATTAGTGACGTGATGACGTGGTAAAACGACACCGTGAAGATGAAGATCTGACGACAATTGTATGATGAGGACTCTGTGACGAGTATGGCGAAAAGAGGGCCGGATGGCAAAATTTGAATAACTACAATGGGATAGATAACCTCAACTGCATCTCGACGATGGCATGACAACTAATGCAGTACAACCAAACAACAATGGCATGGCAACAGTGAGTACAATGGCGGGACGACGACGTGACGACTGTGGCATGACGAGAGCTGTACGACGAAGCCGGACTGATGACGATGGCACAACCACGTCAGGATGACGACGACGGTTTACAACAGATCCATGGAAGCGACTGTATAACGACGACACAATGGGAATGATAGTATAGCAACGTCCGCATAATCACGATTAAAGGACTATGGTATAATTGCGATAGACTAGCGAAGAAGAATTGAAGTCGATGTAACACCGAATGCCATATGATGACGAGGCATGAGGGCAACGGGGCGAGGTTGCGGAAGTGCGGACGACGATAAGATGACAGTGTTACGATTACGGCATGACAAGCCTACTATGACGATCATGTTGACAACGATGAAGGGATGATGACGGCATGACGAGATTCAGATGGCTAAGCTGGAATGATGAAGATGGAAGTACCTCGATGGCATCGCGATAGTGGTGTGAAACGTACGCACGACGACGATGGCGTGACGGCGATGGCATGGCAAAAGTTGGATGACAAAGCGGAAAGTACATCGTTGCAACGAACATGACAGCATCACGGCCACAAGTACATACCTATTGGCCAAAGCTATTAGAGAACTTTGGTCAGAGTCGCCGTAAATGGCGTGACGATAACTGCATAATGAGAATCAGAACACGAAGCTGTACTGACAACGATGGAACGACCGTGGCGGCATCATGACGACGACCACACGCAGTGGCTATCAATATAGATAGATAGATAGATAGATAGATAGATAGATAGATAGATAGATAGATAGATAGATAGATAGATAGATAGATAGATAGATAGATAGATAGATAGATAGATAGATAGATAGATAGATAGATAGAATCAAAACGGTCTAAGTAGCTAGAGAATGTTAATCGCATTGCTTATTATCCTGCTGTCCTCAACGCTAATATAAAAGAGAGAGAGAGATGCAAATGAGAGAAAGGCAGGGAGGTTAACCAGACTTAAAACCCCCGGTTTGCTACCCTGCACTAGGGGAAGGGAAAGGGGAAGTAAAGACGGAAAGAAGAGCGTGACAAAAATAAAAGCGTGAGAAAAAAAATATGAAAAGGGATGAAATGGGGTCATTATAGTCTTTCTAATAGGCCACTGTCACGTAGAAAAGTCAACAAAGCCTTGACCGACTTTTTGCTGCGACGACAGTTCACGTCGGCATTCCAAAACTGACTGTTCTGAAAGTGGCCTGTCGTCAAGGCGTGCCAACGTGGTCGCTAGTGACAGCCGGTGCGCGCTGTATTGAGGGCAGTGGCAGAGCACGTGTTCGATGGTCTCGCCACCGCAGTGTCTGCAAGCCGCGCTGTCGTCCATACCGACTCGGAAGGCGAAGGATCTTGTGTAGGCGACACCAAGCCACAGTCGGCAAAGTACTGCTGTTTCTAGTCGAGAGTCCAGATGGGGGTCGAAGTCGAAGGGATGGGTCCCGTCGGTGTAGACGTGTATGCTTTAAGCTTGGTGTGTTCCATAAAGTTTTGATGGCTTCATTTGCAAGCACACGAATCTTTCGTTGCAGCGTCTGTTCTTGAGAATGGAATGGAGTCTTGCAAGCCCTCCTCATGTGCAGATCGTGCTGCTGCGTCGGCAAGTTCATTGCCCATTATGCCACAGTGGCTTGGAATCCACTGCAACGTGATGTCGTGTCCTTGCTCGACGAGGGGGTGAAGCAGCAGTCTGATTTCTAGAACAAGTTGTTCGTGGGGTCCTCGACGTAAGGCAGAAACCAAACAATGAAGTGCAGCCTTGGAGTCAGTGAACACGCTCCATTTCTTGGGTATTTCTTCAGAAACTACAAGAAGTGCACAACGAATAGCAGCAAGCTCCGCGGCAGTCGATGTAGTCTGGTGAGAGAGTCGAATATTTATGGTGGAAGGTTTTGCAGGAAAGATCACCGATCCTGCAGACCCATTCACCGTGGTTGAAGCGTCAGTATACAGATGATGATGATCGTTGTACGTCTCGTACAGCAAGAGCAGTGAAAGCTCCTTGAGTGCTGGAGACGAGAGTTGGGCTTTTGTTCGTATGCCTGGTACGATAAGTTGAACCTTTGCTTGAGCCAAGCACCATGGTGGAAACGGAACTTTCGCTGGAGCTGTATAACCTGATGGAAGGTATGCACGATAGGGCAGGACAGTTTCACAAAAGGAAGCACGTGGTCGATCCTCTGGCAGTGTGGCTAGATGATGGGCAGGGGCTCGAGCAAGGTGTCTTACGTGTGCTCTGAGTGCTTCCATGACTATATGGGTCTTGGCTGGGAAATCGTGTGCAATCGCAATGGTTTCAGCCGTTGACGAACACCGCGGCAATCCAAGACACACTCTAAGCGCCTGGGCCTGGACGCTTTCGAGTGTACGGATATTACTTCTGCAGGTGTTGGTCAGCACAGGCAAGCTGTATCGCAAATACCCAAGAAAGAGCGTCCTGTACAGTTGCATCATTGCATGTACTGAAGTACCCCAGACATTTCCTCCAAAAAACTTAAACACATTAGAGATATCCGTCAGGCGCTTCTTTAGGTAGGCCACATGAGGACTCCAGCAGAGGTCGCGATCAATGATTACTCCTAAGAATCGGTGCGTCCTGACATAAGGAATGTTTTGACGTCGATAGAGACATCGTATGATCTCATTGGCTTCCGGCTAAACGCGACCAATGCGCATTTTTCTGGCGAGATCTTGAGGCCTTGTTCATTTAAGTAGGCCGATGTTGACGTAGCAGCTTTTTGAAGCCTGGCGCGTACTTGCGGCCGTGTCACACCAGATGCCCACACGCAGATGTCATCGGCATACATTGAAATTTTAACTGTGTTCGGAAGTCGTTCCACGAGACCAATGAGTACAAGGTTGAAAAGCGTGGGACTCAAGACACCACCTTGTGGAACTCCATGGTGCGTATAATATTGCGAGGTTGGGCCAGCTTCAGTGTTAAGAAATAGAGACCGCCTATGTAAATAACTGCGAGTCCAACGATATAATGGACCGCCTAGGCCCACCGATTCCAATGCTTCAAGTATGGCGTCATGAAGAACGTTGTCGTAAGCTCCCTTTATATCTAAGAACATTGCGACAGATAACCTCTTACACGTCTTTTGGTGTTGAACATAGGTTACCAGATCGATAACGTTGTCGATAGAACATCGGTGACGTCGAAAACCAGCCATGGCGTCCGGGTAGATTTCGTAATGTTCAAGATGCCACTCAAGTCTGGCGAGGATCATTCGCTCCATTACCTTCCCAACGCAACTTGCCAGCGCAATTGGTCGGTATGAAGTAATCTCTAAGGGAGACTTGCCAGGCTTAAGAAGCGGTACCAGGCGGCTGAGCTTCCAATCTTGAGGAACTTTGCCCTCTTGCCAGGACTCGTTATAGATATGAAGGAGTGCACTTCGTGCCCGTTCACCAAGGTGACATAGCATGCGGTAAGATATCCAGACCAGGCGACGACGACCGATTACATAGGGCGAGCGCCGCGTCAAGCTCTTGCGTTTTGAAAGGCAGATCCATGAGTGAATCGCGTGAATCTGGAATACGGTTCAATGTAAGCGAACCTGTGCGAGTTGGCTGGCCCGCAATCATAGCACAGAAGTCTTCCGCCACATCAATGTCTTGTCGGCGCTGGAATAGTGCTAGGGCCTTAAACGGGAAACGCTGTTCCGGAACAGAACGTAGACCTCGCACAGTTCTCCATATTTGAGATAGCGGTTTGCGTGGATCTAGCGACGCACAAAATTTCGACCAACGCTGAGCCTCAAGTTTATCCATGCGGCGTTGTATCTTCTTTTGCATTCGCCTGGCTGTTCTGAGATCCTGAATTGACTTAGTGCGTCGATATCTCCTTTCGGCACGACGGCGAATCGCACGAAGCCGCTCCAATTCCAGGTCGAATTCAGAATACCTTGGAGAACACGTAAGTGTGCGCGTGGCCGTCTGTGCCGTTTTCTTAATAGCTTGTTGAAGTCCACAAGAGAGGCCTTTGTGGCAAGCGTCCTCAATCTGGGATTTAAAGACAGACCAATCTATTCTTCGTATCGTGGTGAACGTATACGTGTTGGACATTCCCTTGATCTTGAGGTAAGTGGGGATGTGGTCACTTCCGTGCGTTTCAATGTCCAAAAACCATTTAACATGTGTGGCGAGGCGGTGGGAGACGAAAGTCAAATCCAGGCAGCTGCTGTACGTTATTCCCCGCAGAAATGTTGGACTCGCGTCATTCAGCAGGTAGAGACCATTGTTGGAAGCTAATGAAGCTAGTCGTCTTCCCGTCGCGTTAACCTTTGAGCTTCCCCAAATGGTATGGTGAGCGTTGAAATCCCCGGTGATAATCCATGGACCAGGTGGTGTTTTCAAGATGTCTTCTAGTCTTTTGGTGTCAAATCGACTTGATGGAGACAGATACACCCCCAAGAGTGCAAAGGTGACTTTCCTATTTTTAACAGTCATGCACACATACTGATTGTTGCCATGATGTTGCACCGGTTGGACGACGTAAGTGAGTTCACGGCGAATAAACACGACCACCTTGCTACTTTTGATGTCGCTTGATGAGAATATTGTCTCGTAGCCGGATAGTCTCATTGGATGGGATAATCTTGGTTCACAGATGACAATGATTGGAAAGCGGTTAGTGAGAACAAATTGATGAAAATCGGCGATGCGAGATCTTAGACCTCTCGCGTTCCACTGAAGGATCGACGCTTCTCTGACCTCCTTACGAAATGACTTGTGATTGTCAGTCATGGCTTCACTCAAGGCTTGCTAGGACGGGGCTCAGCGCGTCGAGCACTTGTAGTCCACTACCAGCAGATGGAGTGTCAATGCTTGTCAGCATGGCCCTGATGACATACACAATGGATCGCAGCACCGGGATCATTTGGCAGTCGACTGTTGAAGCCTCACCGACAGAAGCGGGCTTCGATGGGAGCATCAAGCGTGGAGGCTCCTTAGAAGACTGAGAGCTTGCAAGCGCCGGCCATTCTTCCACGGGGGCAGCATTTCCCGTCTGAGGCCTCCTTGTGCTCTCGGGCGTTCTATATGAAGATGATGGCGTTGGCGCAAGCGGCGCACGAGCTCCACCCTGTCTTGAGCGTTTCCGTCGATGACGACGTCGACGCCGGATCTTTTCTGAGGCTTCTCTATGGGTTGAGTTATCCCTCACCATTTGCTTCAGAACTTCGAACTCTTTTTTGATTCTTGGGCATTCTTTAGACGTCGCTTCATGGGTGCCTTCACAGTTGCCACACCTAAAGTTTGTGGCACGGCAGACATCTACCGTGTGTGACTCCGCGCACCGGGGGCATATTGGGGAGTTTGCGCAGGCGCCCTTAACATGTCCGATCTTAAAGCACTTGTGGCATTGAAGCGGCTTTGGGATAAACCGTCGTACGACATGTCGGAAGTGACCGACCTTTACGTGCGAAGGGATGGAATCCCCCTTGAACACAATCTTCACACAACGGCTGTTGCCAAGTCGGCATACGTGCGTGATGACCATTCCTTCCTATGCCGGTTTGATCAGAATTGGCAGGTCCGAGTTCGAAATAGCCAAGTCAACATCGTAGATCACACCTGCAGTGCAGGCCCCATCCATAGGTATGACCGATCGTACTTTTATGTTGCCCAAATCTGTTATCTGTCGTAGCGTCTCCAGCGTGGTTCCACTGGTTGTGTCGACAGCTAGAACATTCTTTCGTGTGTTCAGCCGGACTTCCTTGATTTCGTTTGGCGCCTTTCCCTCAAGAAAAACAGAGAGAGCTTGCCTGTTCAATACTCGAAGGTTGACAGAAGAATACACTGGCATGAAGAGGATGGTGTGCGGCCAGCGTTCACTACCTGCCTGCATGGTTGACGTACTCGCTGGTGACGACGCCTTGATAAGCCTCCTTTTAGCCCTTCGGCTCCTCACCGACACGAAGCTGTCATCAGATGAGTCGTCACCTGTGATTGAGTAGACCTCTGTGTCTTCGCTGGTGCTGGACCAGGTGCCTCGTTTCCTTGAGGAACTTGTTAATGTAGTGATCTTGCCAGACGGGCCGGCAATAGGCTCTGCATCCATGGCCACAGGAGTAGGAGTCTCTCTTGAGCGGTCACTGGTGGTTGACCAGGTGCCTTGACTCATAGAAGAGATTGCCGTTGCAGACTTCTGGCAGCACGGGCCTGCGGAACGTTCCGCGTCCATCGCCTCAAGCCAGGACGCGGAAAATGCCCCAGAGACTGATGAAAATTTGACGAAAACTGGCTAGCTGGGACAGATGCGTTCTAGCACTGAGTAACTTCGTCTTCCTTCCGAATTCATATAAAGCGAGTTGATATTCTAACGTTCTCAATCTTAACACGTTTCGGTTATAAGATTTCACATTATGCGTCGTTGTTTATTGAAAGTCGAAATGGGCGCATTGGAAAGACACATCCAGTTTGTTCGCATGCTGAAAAGTATTCGAATAGCACGAATGATTGGGGCTCGGAAGGAAAAGTCTAGCTCCCTGAGCCACCTACAGTGGTTCCTACCATGCATCCTCTCGCGTTTTATGTATACTGTATGGCCGCCACGATGAAATTTGTCGCATGCTTTCTCAAATTTTATGATTGGTTGCACACACCAAGAGCATATAAACTATTTAAAAGCACGCAGAACATTTTGGCGTTTACGAATGCCATTGTATTCGAACAACGAATCGAATAGCCATTGTGGTGCACCAGCGCACTTAGAAAAAAGCCATTCAAACACGCACGAATGATGAAGACATACTCAGGCGCGGAGGATGTCATCTTCATTCATGTTTGTTTGAACGGCTTTTGTCCAAATGCGCTGCTGCACCAAAATCATGGATCATAAACTAGCGCATCAATACCTAGTAAGAAATTGAATACGGCAATATTCGATGTGTTACAACCCTAAAAACAGCATCACAGCTTCTTTCCGCCCCGCGCCACCCCCCGCGAATAGATATTTGCATACTGCGGGGAATCGACGGATTGCAACGCGTTCGCTTAAGCGCAACCTCTCAGCAAAACTTTGTCTCACCGGTGCATACCGAGTGTGCCTATGGTTCTCTGTGGACAAAGCGTCTCGCGTTTTCTTCGATGTTCCTTCGGTAGTCACATTAGGTGCCCAAAGTAGACATTCGATTATGGCCAACATGCTTTCCTTGCGGTTTTTTTTTCTTCATTTCCGTGCCACCGCCCCACGAAAGAAAAAAAGGCATTGTTGCGGCGCAGCAAATAGTCGCATGATGAAAGTTCAATGTAATTACTTCTTCTTTTGCAGAAAGTAATGGGTCACGGGATCTTTCAGTTTCCGGATACGCTAATTCTATTATTGCGATAGCAATTATATGGACACTCTAGGCGCATTCTTGCCTTCCCCGTCGCCCTCACTTTCCGTATAAAGCCCAAGGGTGACATCATCGTGAGCGCCCGCCGCCTGCTGTATGTGCGAGTGAAAGCGTGGGCAGGATGAGCCGACGATTGTGGCTCAGTCTTGTGTACGCAAAGGAGAAAAGCGGCGAGGAAGGGCGCCGCCTCCTGTCGCGCGCGATACATCAGGGGCAGTGGAGCGAGGCGGGGGCTGTGATCTGTGAACCTGTTGTTGGCACGCGATGCTTGTATGCCTTGTTTAACGCATTATATACAGTGCCTTTTCTTAGATACGTAGATTTATTGGAGCGTTATACGTATATTTAAATATCTTGTGGCGCGGTTTTGTGTATACGTGCAGTGAACTTTGTTTCCAGTGACACTTTTTTGCCCTTTATCAAGCTGTATCTTCACATTTGTATATACCATTGTATATTCGCATTTCTAATGCACGAGGGCGAGTAAAATGAAAGTGAGCCAACCCACCCCGCGCAATAAGGGTTCGGTTCATTATGAGCGAGGCATGCGCGTTGCACAGAGTCATCTCTCATTTAAAAAAGTGACGCGCAGATGTGAGGATAAAGGTTCTTTAAAGGGCCCCTCACCAGGTCTAGCCAGCTTGAGCTGACAAGCGCAGAGCATACATAGCGTTGGGCAATAACGATCGTGTCTTCAAAGTATTACCTCGCTACGAGCCGCGGAAAGATCTGAAATTTCAAAAGCACGCTGTCAGAGGCGGCCTGGACTGAGGCCACCTGTTCGGCAATCCAGTGAGCGAAAATAAAGCTTTCTCTCTCTCTCCCTCTCTCTCTCTGCTCCTCGCGGCCACCGCGCTATAAGCCGGAGGATGATGTACTCGGGTACCTGCGCCTACGCACTGCAGTGTGACGTCGCTCATGGTGACACGTGATTTCGAGAATTATTCAAGACGACATCTGTTATCTGTGTGATCTGTTGCTTGAATTCACGAATTGAAGTTTAGAGAAATAATGAAACAGACAAACGCAATGTCTGCGTTTTTTTTTTTTTTTTTACTTCGCACCGAAGCAAGAGATGTACTTCCGCTTCGTTTGCTTGTTCCCACGGTCGTGCGGTCACGTGCGCAGTTACCGAAACTATGCCATTATTTTCTACCGTATTCCAGCGCGTGATCATGTTCTGCGATCCGCTTGTTCTGCCTCAGTATTCGTGTAGCACTGAATTATAGCGCTAGTCATGTGTCCTTGTGCACAGCGCGCGAAATAGTGCACTGCGCGAAACGCCGCCAGCGATAGGGCGCGGCGCCGAAAAAAAAAAAGCGATGAGAAAAAAAAGTGAAGGCGAGGCCCAAGACATATGTGTCATGCGAACGTCGAGGTCCGGCATGGAGGAACGCAGGGTAGGGATTTCGCCCTGTCTGTCGTACATGTTGTTCTTTCGTCCTCGTCTTCGTAGCGCTCTCTTTTTTCATCAAGTAGGGATTTCGGTTGCGGAAGCTAGACGGGGCGAGTGGAGAGAGTCTCACTATACAGTGGAGCTCGCCTCCTGAAATCATGGGTTCCCGGCACTGAAATATTTCTATCTCGGCTATTAATTAGCCGATTTGAAAACTTTTTGTGGCAGTACACTCACTAGAGGACACGTAACAACTTCCAGCGTATAACCAAAATTTGCCATGGGGCCTGGTGAGGGGCCTTTTAATGCTCTCGTACGCTGGGTTGAACTTGGTTTCGTGGCATAAAGGACACTGCAAAAGTTTAACAACGTGATGTCGTGAGGTTTTTGGCAGCTGAAGATGTTTCCCAAAAAGAAATTAGTCGCCGTATGGCTGCCGTGTACTTTGACCATTGCATTGCATTGGCCACTGTGAAGCGTTGGAGAAAACGGTTAAAACGTTGCAAGGACGATCCGAGACCGTGCCAAAGCCACCGTGCAATCACCCGAACACAATTGCAAAGGCTGATTAGACAAGAACGGAGGATAAGCATCGATGAATTGGCAGGGCGTGTGAACATCAATCACGGTTTGGGTCATACCATAATTCATGAAAGCCTCGATTATCGAATCTTGTGTGCGCAATGAATGCCCAAGATTTTGAAACACCACCGGAAGACAGAGAGGTTGGGCGCTGCCTTGATTCATCAAATTCGGTATCACAATGAGGGTGATGACTTTTCGTCTGTAATTGGGACCGGGGACAAATCGTTGTGCCACTACTACGAGCCTTAAACACGACGGCTAAGCTTACAGTGGAAGCATCTCAAGTCACCATCCCCAAGGAAACCAAAGGCCGTCATTTCCGCCAGAAAGGGGTTGTTGACTTTTTTTTTTCAGCGGCCATTTTCTAAACCTGGAGAGTCTATCAATCGTTTCTGATATTGTGAAATGTCGAATCGGCTGCGTGTCTCAATCAAGAACAAACGACGTGGAAAGTTGAGGAATGGGGTCACCTTGCTCCACGACAATGCCTGTCCCCACGACGCTGATGTCGTTAACGCAAAACTGGCAAAGTTCAAGTGGGAAATGCTGCAACATCCGCCATACAGCCCGGACCTGTCGCCTTCTGACCTCCACATTTTGGAGCATTTGAAAAACAAAAACAGCTCAAAGGAACCAGATTCGTGTCGAACGACGAAGTGAAAGAGTCAGTTACAAACTTTTTGAAGCAGCAACCCAAGGAGTTTTGTGAGATGGGAATCACGTGACTAGCTAGTCAGTGGGATAAATGTCTAAATGCTCATGTATACTACTTTTAAATAAAGTGCGCCGTTAATCATATATTCGCATTGACTCACTCTCATTTGACTCGCCGTCGGATATTTTGCAGAACTCCTGCTTTTATATGTGCTCTCTGTTGCGACTATAATTTCGGTGCAATTACTCGCAATACACGACCGATGACAGCAGCTCCTGCGCAATACATTCCAACAAAGGACAGCGTCAATGAGATTTTCCCCTGGTGGTTGTATATGTACAAAAATGTAAACTAGGTTCTTGAATGATACCAAGAGAGAGAGAGAGAGAGATGCAAATGAGAGAAAGGCACGGAGGTTAACAAAGTTTCATTAAAATATTTCTCCTCAACTGATTCATTTCATGGCTTTTACATTTTTTATATCAGCGGCATGCGCTGCTTTGCTGGTTTCAAACTGATATATTTCTAAAGTTCGTGTGACATTTTCTTTGCGTATTAAATAGACAGAAAATATGGAAGCACTGATGTAAGGTATTTCGAGCACAATTTTTCGAGCACATACAAGTATATTCTTTTATGAAGAAATACATATTTTCCTTGTCTTGACAATGCGTAGTGTTCAGGAATTCGTTTGCAGCACCTTTTGCAATGGCAATACAGTTAATAATAATGTATTTGATCCCTCGACAAACTTTATAAGGAGGAGGCCGAGCCGCTGCGTGAGCCCCCCGAACAAAATTTCTGACTACGCCACTGCTGTCGGTGTTTGTTTTCATTACTTTTGTTTGTGAGCTCTTATTATCAAAATTCCGAGGAATAACTTCGTATTGAATGAAAGACAACGTAAGAGCAACTTTGATGATTGAAGAGTGGTTGGGTATGCGTGGTTCGGAAGGATTTATGCCTAAACGACGGTTGACGCTGTACGTGGGACGCCGCCGGCGGATTTTTTGCGACACGGGGTCCTTAACGTTACCTCGTGAAAACGCCGGGGTTGCCCTTTAAGGAACCCGAGGCGGCAAAAATCAATCTGGAGTCCCCCACAATGGCGTGCACCATAATGACATCGCCCTTTTAGATGTAATAAGCCAGAAAATGTTTTGCGTATATTTCCAGTGGAATGAGAAAATATCTATGCCAGAAGAAGAATGGATGAGGTTCCTTACCCTTCATTATCATATCCGCTTGCAACACAACTGTACCACCTTTTGAAACTGAGTAACAATATTTACTAAAGCCCCGGGCGCCAACAGCAATAACCATTGGACAAATAAAGTTTATTAATATCCTATCCTACCCTTGTTGATTTCATGTTTCTCCCGGCACTTGCTCCGTTGTCATCTTTTGCAGTGTTATGATTTCGAATGTCACTTCTGGTCGTCTTGTTTATAGGCTTTGAAAATTGAGCCCATTAAGTAGGCCCCTGAAGGTGGAGCTATATTGCTAACACGTCACTCGCTAATACATCTGTAATCAATACTACACTTGTACTCCTTTTTTGCTCATGCTGTTAGGTCTAAGAGAGCCGGCAGTCGGTGCAACTACATAACAAGTTTTGCATTCGAAAAATTTCGTTGATGTCACTCACAAAAATTATTCCAACTTTAGCCATCGCAGCGGCCATCAGAATCCAGTTGAAGGTGTTGGGGGACCATATCAACAAGGTGTCTCCCTTGCAGAAACCGAGAGACAGCAGGCCTCGGGCTACTCGGTCAACCTTTTCATTTGTAAGAAAACAAAAGACATAAAAATTCATTAGCCAATTTGCTACCAAAGCCTGCGAACCGCCGGGCGCAACAACACAGGCGACATTATTGGTTTATGAACTTATAGACCCGGCGTTGGACGAGTAACATACACTATACTTGATTAACAATGTTGTCTTGGATGGTACAACTTGTAAACAGCAGCCGAGGTTATGTTGTTTTGTATTTTTAGTATTTTGTATTTAACGAAAATTTGAGTAATGCACTACCGCCAGTGATAAAAATCATAGGTAAGGAGGGCCCCGCAGCGTGCATAATACTTCGTACCCAGTGGAATAAATGTTTCTGTCGAGAACAGGGGCCCTGTAACGTAAAACTATTCCAATCTAATGACGTCAAATTCACGTAATCGCCGATGCAAGCACCGGGAGGTCACCCGCACTGCTGTTTCAACATGTCAATGAAACGCTCTCCTCGTTTATGGGAGGTCACTTTGTTTGCTTTCAAAGCAAACAAAGTGACCGGCGTTGGGAATTGATGCACTTCTTGCTTAGCTTTCGTTGGCTGGTAGAAAATGGCGGCGGCATGCAACGAAACGCTTAAAATGGCACTAAATCGGATCCTCAGCTAAGAAAAGTTGGCAGAGCGATGTCGTGTACGTGCTGCAAGGGCTCAACACTGTCATATTTCGACGTAAAGATGTTTGTTATGCACAAGTAAATCAATTTCTCCCGGCATCTCCAAGTAGCCAGTGCCAGAGCGATCGGCGGGCAGCCATTCTCTATTCATTTCCGAACGGGGTAGTCTAGGCTATTCTGAAAAACATGTCCATATGGTCCGGCATATTAATTCAGCTTAATAGCGTACACCTCACTGTGACATGGTGAGTTTTCGAGGTTTTGTGACGTCGCATGACAGTCAGGGGAACTGAACGCAGCTCGAAAGCTTTTGACCAATAATGGAAGCCTGGTTGTGAAAAAGGCGTACAAAGGGAAATAATTATTTTCTTTTGTTCGGTCTAATCAAGCATAACGAGTGTGTATATGTCATGTGAAATAAGAGCTTTACGCGAGTTTCCTGACGTCACCTGACAGACAAGCGAAATGGTGGTGGCCCGAAAAAACATTTTCTGATTACACAAATAGAATAGAAGAGTCGGGAATAGCTTTACGTTACAGCGCCCTAGTAATCGGCTATATTTCTAATTTTATGAGTAGAAGAGACAAGTAGTACTTCAGACAACAAAACGTGGTGCTCAAGTACATAAATTATAATTTTTTTTGCATTATACAGGGTATTCGAAGTAAACTCTCTAATTTTAGTAAAAACGTTTTCTGGTTACGGGAGATCTGTTTGCACATGTGGTCTGTGCGCTTTGGCAGACGCATTTTTTAGACAAATTGCAGCCTCCAAAGCTACACCTAACAAATACTTCTCAAATAAATTTATTTCCTTTCATGATTGTAATATGCCTTTATATTTCGAGACGGCGTCACTTCGTTTGATTCTCCTGTGGCACTTCCAATCTTCCGAGGCATTCATTATCAAATATAACACTGAATCAGCTAATTTCGCAATCAGTGCCATGAGTTTCGAATGAACGTCCAGACCGCTTGTAACGGAAGCAGATTTTGCGCAATGAGAACGATGTTTTTATTGAAATTACTTTTATTTTTACTCTGAATACGCTGTATAACGGTTCGTCACAGTTGTGCAGTTTCCAACGTAAGCTTTTCCTTTAGGGTAACACACATATTCTTGGGCTGGAACACTGTCATTAGTGGCCGGCGTATTTGCAACCCCTTTAACATTCTGCACATAAATATTCTCAATCCAGTTGCTCACGAGCTCTTGAAAGGCCTTCAGACGCATAGAAGAAAAAGAAAGAGACATATGTTGTTATGTAGGAAGTTTGCAACGCTAGTATTGTGCTTGTCTAAAATACTGTCACGACTTGTTAGCTTCGTATATGACCCTGACCACATTCTTCAAAATACCGCTGTCATCCTTCTATCGCCAGGCATCGGCAGCGCTTCATGTATCTAAAATTTCGTGTACGTTGCCTCTGTAGCGATGGCAGACGCGGCGTTTGTATTCGGATATGTCACGCCTGAAACAATCTTGGTCAACGCTGGATCCTGCGAGCACCAGCAAGTGCTCTAGAACGGGGTGACGCCTGTTAATCTAGCCGACAGACTTGAGTAGTTTTAGGCACGACCACCGCTACAATCGTCAGTCTAATGTCACCTTGCTTCCTGGACAAGAGTTTGTCCAAAATGAACATGACTTATTTGTTAATGTGATAGCAATTACATGGCCACTCCAGGTACATTTTTGCCGTCGGCATCGCCGTGGCCGTGAGCTTCCGTAAAAAAGTCGAAGTGCGGTAACATCATGGCCACGTACCGTGCGAGTGAAGGCGTGCAAGTGTGAGCGGACGATGGTGCCTTTATCTCGCGCGCGCAAGGGAGGAAGGCAGGGAGGAAATGCGCCGTCTTCCATCGCGCTAGACAGAGTGCGCCGAGTGATGAGAACTTCGTGCGTGCTGTGTTCTCATCGCCTAGTTCGCGTTGAAGCGACAAGCAGCAAGATGGCCAGTTTACGTGCTGCTGCAGCCGCGCTTCTTCACGCCACCGTTTTGACAAGTGTACGCGGTCATCGAGTGAGATGTGTTCTTGTTTGCTTGTGCGAGCGTGACACCATGGTTGGTAATTTAGTTAGTAAGCGAATGTTTACAAGTTTACACGGCCAACAGAACTAGTATCCTTACTTCGCATAGCTGCCAAATTATTTGCTATCGCAATCAATGCTTCGCCTTTCGGATGAAACTACGACTTTTTCATTGATGTACTGGTAGTGCTTTTTCCTTTCTTACCGTCATTAGAACTTGATATTATAAATAGAACGCTGTAATTATCTTTTATTCCTGTCTTAAGGGCCAATTCTCCAAACGACAAAAGAGGAGTGCCAAATATTTTGTGCAATTAGCATTCTCAATGTACACCAGGCATGGTATGGTGTCTGCCTGCTCATCTGTCTACGTATACAGCCGTTTTCCCGCCAACTTGGGTCACTGGGTAGCCTATGAACTAGTGCAGGAGCATGCAAACGATTCGGTTAAAGGGCTGGATCGGCGACCAGTGGCCATGTCGAGGGTTTAGGCAATAAAGAACTAAATAAAAGTTAGTGAAAATAAGCTCGCAAACAGAAGTAACTGCACAGGGCATCGAGTAAAACTTCTGTTCCACGTAATAGAAGCGCGTTATTCAAACAATTTTTCATTTGAATTATAGTCGCGTTATCCTTATGGCAACTTCTAGAAGAAGTGCGAAATAAGTGTTATGTGGGCATGATTTCGGCTTTACCGCCAAGTGTACGGGGGTATATCGATATAACATTATGAGCAACATTGGTGGTGGCAAACAAGCTTGTTCACATTTCCCGTAGGAACGCAGTGTTTGTTGACTTGTTTGCGGTCTTGCTACCTGCACCATGCAGATATGTACAAGAAGTTGAGGTGGTCTGGGAAGCGACATCGTTCTTTCCAAGGTGATCTTTTTTTGTGTTGGAGCATCGTGACCACAACTACGGTATTTGTTCAAGACTCTGTGCTGATATTGCTGATAACGCTTGCCTTTAAGTAGTGTAACAGTGTATGCTAGTTGGTGCAGCATTGTCACGAATAAAATTGTGGAGTACACATGACAAAGGGCGTTTGTGCTGTATCATCTTGCTCTCTGTCTTGTGCATTGCGTTCTATTTGTTCTTCGCAGCGCTTGGGTCCTAAAAGCTGTGAATAAAGACGACGCTTATAAGTTGAAGTGTCAGTTGCTTTTATTAAAAATTAGGAAAAAAATGTTGCGCGACAGTGCGCTTAAAAATTAGCCCCATATTTCGCTCTACTCCCCGCAATTGCAGCCATGCAGCCCTAATTCTCATAACTCGTTGTATGCTATTTGTGACCAATGATCATTGCTGTAGTAGATACCTTATACTTTGAAGACCAGTTTCGTGTATGCATCATCAGGGGAGCACAATCATTTTCGCGTGGCAGGCTAAGCTAATTTTGCTAAATATATAAACGGGACAGAGCCGCTAATAAATTACTCCAGAGAGTTAATTGACGTAATCGTCAAGCCCTAAAAAAAGTAAACCTTTTTTTGTAGTTTTAAGGTGGGGTCGAAAAAACAATCTGAGGCAGGTGATTAAAAGGGATTTATTTGGCAACTTTCTAATTATATAATCCCACATTGTACAAGCAGCGCTTGCATGTAGGAGCGTCCCGCGCACCGCGGATGGCTGGTTGACACAGACGGGACTTGCAATGAGGTTCTGTCTCTGACAGGAAACTATTGCGTCCACATAGACCACTCCATAGTATGGCATAGTGTGGTGTGGTATGGTGGGGTGTGGCTTTGGGAACATGCACTGCACCCATTTAAGATTGTGGCTAGTATCATCTACAACAAAGCTGCTTTGCCGGTAGCTGTTTCATGCTTGCACCAAATCGTGATTATGGGAGAGCCAGCATTTTTTTTTTCGTGCGCCTGCTGGTCGCCATTTTCTGACACACTGAGTTGATGAACCCTTAGCAAAAGACTCGTGCTAATAATCTAAGCGATACTCAGGAGGTACAATTGCCAGGCAGGCATGCCAGGCTAAGCGATTCCTGCTTTCAACAACAGCACGACCAGTGATGCTGCCATTCAGACACTCACCTGATGTTTGAAGTCAGCGAAGGTGCATTGCTTTCCTTCCTGCGCAAACGCCCAGCCAACACGGTCACCAAATTTTTCCGCAGCTGTGTCCACGTAGGTGCCAAGTGTCTCCGGTGATAGCGGCTTCGTGCATGTCTGAATGCAGTAGCTTGACCTCACACTCTTGTCGGACTTGCATATGCTGTGAATAGAGAATGTGTTTCACTAGGGATTTATGACGTGTCTGAAACACGGTTAATTAACGAGGCATCTGCGCACACGAAATTGAGATTGTAATTCAGATTAAAAACGCAGTGTGTAGGATGAAGACGAGAATCACAAAAACGCGTCACAACACCTGACAAACAGCTCGTTTGTATTGCACTGAAAACTGCCTCTATACGCGTACGAGTCGGTGAAGGCACCTTAACAAAGAACAATCAGATACGGTGACACGCCCTTGATTTAGCCTTAATGAAATACCAAACTCATGGATGCAGGCATAAACAGCGAAAGCAAGTCCGTCAGAATCGTGTAATGAATTTGTAAACATTGTTCTTCTCCTTCGCTAAAGCTGCTGCCTCTCGCATAAGTAAAATATTCGTGCCCTAAATTGAAATTCTGCTTCATTCTGTTACTACAACACAACTTTCTCTCTCAAATGCAGATAAATTTCGTTCGAACCCGTGCTAGTATTGTGCCATAAGATCATTTCTGCGTTTTACGAGTGTTTGAGTATGTAGCGGCGCAGTTTGCCCAGCTAACGTTCCCTCTTAAGAGCCTGTGCTGTTGCGATAAAACAGCGGCAGAGACGCAAAGATTAACCGTTCCTACAATTCGCCCTTTCCAGATATGCGGGCGTTGCCACACACCCGGATTTTCTCCTAAGACGTAGCACGGTAATTGGTTCCCTGCTTATGTGGTTTCTTCAGGGTTTCAACGCTCTACGGAACGGCGACATCCAATCGACGGCCAAAATTAACCGCACGTTCATTGTGCTACAGCGAAAAAAAAAACGCAGAGTATTGGGGAAAATCAGCTTGCACCACTTTTGGAGGTTAAGAAAAGAAAGAAGGCGCTGCGGATTTCAAAGAATCGGATCGATGACGTGGTCGTGTGCACCGTATATTTCAAGAACGCTGTTTTCAGGCCGACGAACTCTGGGCCGTCCAGCAGGCCCGCGGAACGACCGACAGGCTGGGCCTGACGGTCCCATCCTGGGAGTCGCCCGCTGCACTGTGACGCGCGCCTTGCAGGACCTCAATGAAGTTTTCCAACCAACCAAGCAACTTATTTCAGGCTACCGTCATGAGCGTTTAGAATGTTGCTCCGCATTCAGTGTTTCTACTTCTTTTCCTGCAAGTTCATTGCTATACGTCACTCAGGATTTGTTCACATTTTTGTGAATACGGATTAAAAGAAATGGTGTTACTTCAAAAATATACACTCTTGGAGAGAGAATTTCGTAAAAACAAGGAATGCTAATGCACCCGCCTTAACCAAGATTGCCTTATAGCATATTAAAACACTCTAATCGCACGCACACGGACGAGGCTGCACATGCCGGTGCAGCAGATCGCATTACACGCGTCTTGCGCGGTACTACTAGATCGTGCTCACAAATTGTATTCACAAATCGTATTCCCGATTAAAGTATCTTACGCTCTTCGCACTGCAGCAAGCCAGCCAGTTGTGATGTCGAACCTATTATTAGCAAAGGCTCTCGTCGATTGGTAGACAGTCATCATCATCATCATCATCATCATCCTATTTTGTGTCCACTGCTGCACGAAAGCCTCTCCCTGCGATCTCTAATTACCCCGGTCCTGCCCCAACTGATTCCAACTTGCGCCTGCTAGGTGGTGGTAACAACTTCATCGAGACTCTGCTCAGTTATGATCTGGCAGGCCCGAGTCCTAGAATAGCCCCTCACAAGGAGCGACCCTTTCGGCCCAGGCAACGGGGGCTTCTTGTACTTTTTCATCCGGCGTTCTGAGCAGCTCTTCCCACGTCTGTTGTGAGGGAGCTGGCAGGAGCGACCTGGGAGGGGGTAAGCCCTCGCACCCCCAAAGAATGTGATTGCTAATTTCCTAATTTCATCACCCCACTATTTCACAAAGCTTTTTGTTTGTAAGTACTGTCCACCATTCTGACAGCACATATGTAAATTCTTACAAAGAAAAAGCTTTGTCAATTTGGCTCCAGTTTCCTTGCAATTTCAGTATTTCCAAAAATGTTGCACAACTGAACTGTTGCATCGACACATGTCTCTAATAGAGAGTGCGCATAAGGTTAACTTTAACAAAAGCATTTCTGCCAGCGCTAGCTTCATTCACATCTGAGCGTCACCATGGTCAGTATGCGAAAACTGTGGGATGCCTATTTTCGAATGTTATATACACAACAGAAGACACAAAAAAAAAAAAAACGTTTGCAGCTTAAATAATGATCTCCTGCAATTTTGGCACTATTAAAAATAGCAGGTGTGAATATTTACCCTAACTTATAATGGACGATCAATACAAACCAATTAATTTGTTTAGCGCAAAACAACGGACACAAGACGACCTTATAGCTTGTTTAGCATACTATAGCTCACTATAGCTTGTTTAGCATCATGCCTAACTTTAACAGAACCACGAGTATATCTGGTATAGCGAGAACTAACATGGCGCTCAGGCCACTATAATGTCGTAGCTAAATTTTTCCTTTAACTTTTACATAACCGATACCATCATTCGATTCTACAAACTCCTTTCTCAGCTCCAATGTCATCGATTGGATCGTTATGATAAGATGGGTCTTGGGGAGGTTTTCAGATAAGGACAGTGTCGCCTTTCTTACTTTTTTATATTTCGGCAAGATTATTGTCTGGGATAGCAAAATCCGTTCACATATAAGAGCCGAGCTTATTTTTTCAGCACATGGCTTATCTTCAGCACACAAAAAAAATCTTTAGACACTCATGTGCGCCGCCAAGCAATGAGAGATGCCAAGCATGAAAGCGCGGCTCTGTCGCTGCAGCCATTGCCGCGAAGACAGCGCTGCTCTTTAGCGTATTTCTTTTCTTCGTAATACGCATAGAACAAAGTACCAATGCGTATGCAATCTAGATACTGCGAAGTTAAATAAGTATGGTGCACTTGACACCAGCCGCCTTACGTACGGTAATCTTATTGATTACACCACATGTACTAAGGTTGCGGCTCTACTTTGCACCGTTTGCTCAATTTCGCGACTTTCTATGCCAACATAAAACGAAAATTACTCAAATGGCGAACAGCATCCGCAGTCCCCATCACTATAAATCATGATCTTTTCATTTCCACTAACATTTCACCACACTGAATCATGTGGGCGAATTGGTTTAGGTCCACGGCGGAAAGTTTTTGCAGCGCGAAGCACTGAAGTGCGGAAAAGAGAACAAAAACGGATAAAGGAAGAAGCTTTCAGAATTGCTAATTGCATGTTTTCCTCTTGAAATCCTTCTTCCTTCGTGACACGTTTATCATGGCACGTTTCTCATGACACGGTATAGGGAGTTTAAAGTCCCTTTAAGGAAAACAGGACATGTTATGGGTGACACGAGACTAAAGTTTAAGGCTTGTATGTTAATCGAAGTCTCTTTAAGCATTGTAACGAGCATGTAGTACGTTTGCCCGGAGTATTGGGAGTGCTCTACGTGGCACTGAGTTTAAACATCTGTTAAAATGAGGCCTCCTTGGGGATAATATGTGGTCCATTTCAAAGCACGTCTGGCAGCTACGGCGATTACAGTAAATTACTTTTTTGAACACTCCAATGTTCTGCGCGCGGATTCTGTCAACTGCACAGCCGATTATCCTTCTGTCCTGGGTGGATCAAATGTCGCAACAAGCTCAGACTTTCTAGAAATAGTGTACGTTATGGAAGATGTGTGCACAAAATCTAAGTTGTGTGCAGTATTTAAGGTACATACTATAAGTTATTGCTATAAGAGTGCCCGAAAATGTCACCCAAGGGTTATCGAATCCTTTACTGGTGATCTAAGATAACCGAATCGGAGCCGAGTTTCGATTTCCAAGCACTGTGGAATATGTTATGAGCCACATGAAGGCACAGTAAGGAGTGTGTCAATTAATTATGACACTTGCAGTGAAGTTCAACTGTAACTTCGCCAAAGTATTATTGTACGAACTTCGCACAAAGTTTTTCCCCTAACCTTTGTGAAATTAGCCTGCAAGCTTCTCGAGCACATCATATATTCACACATAGTGCAACAACTCAATGATAACTCATTTTTTTTATTCAAAACAACCTGGTTTTCGCCCGGGGTTATCCTGTGAAATGCAACTTTTTTTTTTTAATTTACTACTGACCTTCATCTTAACTTTGATTCTTTTTTTCAGACTGACGTCATTTACATCAATTTCTCGAAAGCATTTGATCGCGTCGTTCACAAAAGACTTATCAATAAACTCGGTGCACTCAGTCTCGCGCCATTAATATTATTGTGGATATACTGCCTCTTAACAGACCAAGTGGTGTTTACTTTTATAGGAGGTCAGCATTCTTCAACAACAAAAGTAACATCTGGTGTCCTCCAAGGCTCGGTTCTTGGCCCGCTTCTTTTCTTGGTATTCATCAACGACATACCTAACGGAATTTGATCTACAATCCGTCTATTCGCAGATGACTGCATACTTTACAGCCGCATCAATAAGCACCGAGATCACGTACATATGCAGAATGACAAATCTTATTGAAAACTGGTGCTCAAATTGCATTATGAAGCTTAATGTTTCGAAATGTAAACGTATGTACGTGTTTCGAAAACACTTTAACTCCACTTTTACATAGTCGTTGCACTCGACACCCGTTTCGCAAGTACAGGAATATCGGTACCTTGGGGTCTTAATTACTGCTAAACTAACCTGGGCAGAACACATGGTGAAGGTTGCAGCAGATGCGTCGAGGTCACTGGGATTCATCAGAACAAATCTATTTTTGTCATCACCCTCTGTCAGACAGCTGGCCTACGAAACATTTGTACGCGCAAAGCTTGAATATGCTGCGTGTATTGGGAACTCCCGTCAAATTTACCTCATTAACATCATTGAAGCAGTCCAATACCACGCAGCACGATTTATATGTTCTAATTATGACTACAAGCACAGCATCAGTGAAATAAAAAACTCCCTCAGTCTATCTTCTTTAGCATACCGACGCTGAATTGCCCTTCTCTGTTTATTTCACCCAATTCACTACACATTTCCGCATTTACAGGGAACGCTCCTTCTCCCGCCGATCCGAACTTCTCGTCATCTTTTCTATTCATTGAGCGTCCAGCGTCTTCATGGTTCAACTAATGCCTTTAACAACTCGTTCTTGCCTACTGCTATAGCGGAATGGAATAAACATCCCGAATTGGTCGTCCTCGAACGTAATTATGTAAAACTTCGTGATTTATTATCCACACAATCTATGTAATCCTTGTATTTACTACAGTTCACCTTTGTTTTTGTTCGTTTCAATCATGCTTTGTTTTTCTATTTTTGTTTCTCGGTCGCAAGCGTTCTTGAATTGTATTTCGCTCCGCCGTGTGTATGCTGTGTAATGTTCCTTTTCTAGTATGTCTTAGCGATCCCTTTTTGACCATGTATATCCTGTTTTTGGTTCATTCAGTGACATCACGTTTTTGCCACTTTGTATTACTGACCAATTTTTGTGTATTCTGTAAATGTACTACCCCCTTCCCTTATGTAATACCCCAAGCAGGCCATTTAAGCGAAAAAGAGATGATGATGATGATGATGATGATGATGATGATGATGATGATGATCATGATGATCATGATGCAGTGAATCACGTATTGATTCACAAGTGGTTGGAATAAAGGACACGTTTTGGATGACGTTCGGGAAAGTGTTAATTGAGGTGGTAAAACTTGATCTAAAGCCATGGCACTCTGTCACTAAATTTCTCTTTGAAGCACTCATTACAGAATCATTGTGCACGTGGTTTCTAGGTGTACCGGAGGTTTTTCATTTGCGAGCAAATGCCTTGCCCAATTGTTTCTCGGTCTTCCGCCCTCCTAATTTGGTATAAAAGTTCTTATGCTCATTGTCAGCCCACTAGTGCGCTTATCTACCCTACCATACTGCAAACAATTTAATAGAATACAATATTTAAAACAATCTCATTATTGTAAGTTACCTACAGTCACGGCCCTAATACGCCCCCTTGTGTCACACGAGGGAGAGCTCACGGTTACCAGTAATAATTTTGAGGCGTCAAAAAGTAAGTTTTCTTAAAGACCATCTAAATATAATTTTACGCACTTTACTACTTCCATGTTTATTGTTCACAGAGATCAGTAGAAGTTCTAATAGGTTGTGTGGTACGGTGACAAAAGTCTTCTGTACATAAAGGAATACTGCAATAATGTGAAAATTGCTGTCTAAGGAACATTAAATGTAATTCTAAGATTCAACTAGTCGCGTAATACATGAGTGTTCATTCCTAAAACCATGCTGATGAGATATAAAGAAGCTGATTGAATGAAGGTATTTACTATTTCAATCTGCTCAAACAACAATGATGCGCTCAAGCTTTTACAGCAAATTGCTGCTAGCGAGATTGACCTGTAATTCTGAACGAGCTTTCTTTTTTGTCCCCTAATTTGGGTACCCGTAAAACGCTTTGCAACTTTGCAGCCATGTGGAATAATCCTAGCTATTAGCGTGATTTCGAATATAATGCTCAAATACTCTGCAATAACAATATAGTCGTACCTAAAAACAACGGGCAATAATGTATCAGAACCAAGTGTCTTCAATTTATCTGTCGGTCGTAGAAAGCCGTCGAGAACATCAGTGTCAGTCTGAATGCTTGCCATTGAACAATGAGTGACGGAAAGTGCTACAACCGCGCCATGCACAATTTTAGTGAACACTGAATTGAAGCATTCATCGATGGCAACAGCTTTTTCTTTATTAGTATTTATGTAGTGTGCTTCAGCTAAATCGTGCCAATTTTTTTTCTTTCCTCTGTATTTGTTATTCTCTTCCTCTTCCTGCAATAATCCTTATCGCAATTGGCGGTATGCTTTAATAAATAATAAAGTTATATATAACGTGAAACAAAGTATCACTAAGTAAACTTTTCCCCTCCAACATTGCTCTAACACATCTCCGAAAGTTTATTGCGGCAAAATCGCACAATTTCATTGGTACTAAACCAAATACTGAGGCAGTACTTCGCATTGCGGATGAAACTGACACTTTTCTTAGAACTGGCTCCAATCCAGTTTGGTGGAAAACAGTGGCACGTGGGTCTATCGGAGTGGCACTGTACAATCAAAAGCTCTTTTATCAAGTCTCATGATGACAAGAGATGCACAGCCTTTGTCGAAATTATACGCTCTACTCCAGGCCTTTACTTTACGGGGTGACATTTTTTATGTCTCACGGATTTTTAAAAAAAAAAATCGTCTGTTACAGATAACGGAGTTACCCGTCGTGGTTGTTCAGTGGTTATGGTGTTGGGCTGCTGAGCACGAGGTCGCGGGATCGAATCCCGGCCACGGTGACCGCATTTCGATGGGGGCGAAATGCGAAAACACTCGTGTACTTAGATTTAGGTGCACGTTAAAGAACCCGAAGTGGTCGAAATTTCCGGAGTGCAACACTACGGCGTGCGTCATAATCAGAATGTGGTGTTGGCACGTAAAACCCCATAATTTAATTTAGATAATAGAATTCTAGTACTTTAGCTTGATTATTCAGGGTGGTGGACATTACTTGCTCGAGAAATCAAAACATATATTCAAACTGTTAAAATAAGTTCATTAATTCAATTCAATATTAGCTACTTCGCTGTACGTATTGCAATTTATGAATTATAAACGGATGAGTTTGCAAGGCGTATCCACTCGGAATATATTAGCAGAATTACACCTGTTTGGAGGTAGGCGCCATCAAACTGGTCGTAAAAATTCACTGTTGTGCCACTTTATTTCTTTAAAACCCTCTTTCATGCATTGAAGCACAAAGGTAATTGGAACGCCAATGTGTTTTGTCCCACACTTTGGGAAATGATATCTCGAAACTGCCTTCATCCTAGACATTAATTTCAAGCGGATTCATCTTAAAATTTTAGCACCTACCATTCCTAAATTGCAAGTTGAATATTTGTGTTGATTTGTCATGCTAGGAGCGTTCAGCTCTTCAATTAAAACAGCTTAAGGACAAGTATTGTGCTATCTCTCACAAGCGATTTTTAAAAATTGCGTAAAACTAAATATTATTACCGTGTATATCTCGTTCGACCCTGCAATGCGATTACTGTGGCGCTCCTGTCACTCTAAACCTCTGGGTGGCGAGTATGAGACAACATACCATTCCCCACGGCATGGGAACTTATCGCATACCAGCAAAACTCCCTTAAACAGCCTATTGTCAGCCTGATGATTGCAGGCAACGCAGCCCGTATACATATCCCAGAGACTACAATAATTTTGCTAAATTAAATAATAAATGGGGTGCAAGAAAATGCCAGTAAGAAGTGGTCTGATCTGCCATCAATACAAAATTACTCGCTTCGTTTTTTGTTTTTTTTTTCATCCCTTCGAGCCTGTGCATCGCTTTTTGCTGTATTCGTTATTTCAGTGAGGCCAGCATGGGTCCCTCGCAGGAGGCTTCGACAAAGTGCTCTTTGCGTCCACACAAAGAAAGCTAGCCTTCACAAGGACAAATCCCAAGCAGACTTCAAAGAAGGACTCCACTTCAAAGTGGACTCCAGTTCTGTGAGAAGAGTGAAGTGCACAGTAAATCAAACAGCATCAAAGAACGGTTTGCAACGATAGCGAGCAGCTCTACAATGTGGAGGGTGCCAAACGCAATGAATGTGACACCTGTGCAAACTAATTGCTGAAAAACGCAGCTTCCGACTCACGCTATCAGGCATCGATGTTCTAGATGCTATCAAAACCCGCCATGGTGGGCGTAGTGTACGTGGCGTTGCGCTACAAAGTACGAGATCACGGGATCAAATCTGGGCCTCCGCCTACACATTTTGATGGAGGCGAAATGCAAAGAACTGCCGTGTGCCGTGCATTAGGGGCACGTTTAAAATTCTTAGGTGGTGCACTTTAATCTGGAGCCCCCACCACGGCATGTCTCATAATCATATCATCGCTCTTCCTGTTTCCTTTCACTTCGTCGTCGTCTTGTTCGCGCTGTTCCTATTGTGATCATACCATGGTTTTCGCACGTAAAATTCCAGAATTAAAGATAAATCCGCGCGTTCTTGTCACAGATTTTCTGGACATCCATTTTAGGTAGCCTATAAATTCCAGCTATCAAAGCTTGTACTGCAACACAATAAATGCTGGAAGTTGCAACGCCAACGGCGCACGAACCACGACGGCAAGCTTGTTAAAGCCTTCACTCTCCATGGCTCCGTTATTCACGGATCTAAGCCATGCGAATAAATATAATGGCCGCCTGCTTCCACCAGCCACCATTTCTCATTCGCGGAGAAAACAGAAGCATCATCTAAAGCTTGTGGCACGGCGGAAAAATAGACAGCGTTCTGAACGGCGACGTCTGTCCGCTGATCGAGCTGACTCCAACTCTTTTCGGGCTGCCTCCCTTTGCCGGTAGGAGCGCTGCAGTCTAGGTTGCGGGAGGGGGGGGGGGGGGGGGTCTCCATTTTCTGTCGTCTGCTAGCGGCATGAGGCCCTGCGCTCACATATCCTGCTGCAAAACGGCCTTATAACGCACGATGTTACTTTTTCTGTGGCACCACTATAGTTCTTTCCTAGTGTGTATTACTGCTTTCCGTGTTATTTGCGGAGAAATATTGAATACTCAACAATAAACCACCTACCAAGCTCCCTCTTTGATCTTTACCCCCAGGAAGGGGGCAGCGGCCCTCTCGGACCCGCGGAAGCAGCAAGGAACCAAGACTTCGAGGAGCACAACGCACAAGACTGACGTAGTGGCCGCGTTGCGGTAAAAGCTTCTCCTCCCTGCGTGGAGGGAGCCTAACCGATTCTGCAGGCATTTTCAATAGAGTTGTTCTTTCTCTCCCTCTCTCTCTCCCCATCTCTCTCTCTCTCTCTCTCTCTCGTGAGTACAGTTTATGTGTACACGAAGTTATGGTCCCGAACAATCCTTATAGCATTATTCTAGCTATCGGGTGCAACAGTCAGACATTAATATATATCCCTCTGGGAAATGTCTCTAGGCTTGCGCATTTGTTTTTCATGAATCCGTGTTAGCATTCAATAGACAAGGTGAACACTACTCGGCGTAAATGAAAGGTGAGAATAGAGTAATTTTCAAGACACTCTGCATCACGATAACTAATATTGTCACGTTGTAGTGACGTTAAAGAACACAGTAGCAATACTGTGAAAGACGAAACTAGCTTTTGTTGGGCGAACCTGTGCCCACAAAGACAGGCTACACTTAAAGCGCAACGATAGCGGCGAACACAGTCGGCGATCGTCGAAAATCTGATCAGCGGGTCAAGCCCGTCGGCTTTTATAGATCAGTCGTCAAATGTTCCAGAGTAATCGCTGGGACTCGCGTGCCTTCCACACAGTTCTACATTATTCGCGTCGCGCACACATGCAATCAGATTACACAAGGCTCGGTCACAGACAGCGGATGGAAGCATCGATAACATTCCAGAAACTTCCGATACATGCCGGCGCGTCCTGCGATGTGCGATAACATTTGTTAGGCGATGAAACGCGCCGCCCGATAAAGACAAACAAGTACACGTGTCAATATTAAAGGTATAACTTGTGCGGTTGGTACCAATGCGCGTGCTTGACATGCACGCTAAGCGCGAACATCGCTATTATTGCGAAGCCGTGGTTGCTCGCCTTATGTGCACAGCTTCAAAAGCTTTGCGCTTTGCAATAGCCGCCAGATCGTTTTGTATTTCTGCCAAAGTTGAGCCCTAGTAGACACGCTGTCTCTACAGTGCTCTTTCACGAGTTGCGAAGCACATTTCGGTCTCGATAGCACTACAAAGCTTAGATATTTAACAGGATATGTCTAAGCTTGCTTCCCAACGGCTCGCAGCACGCTTAGCCTGTTACACAGAAATTCATGGGACAATCTACTAGTGATTATCTTGCGTGCGCGCATGTTTAAGAAGTCCCGTATACCACGTCCGCTGCGGTGGTTGATGACGATGTAGTGGCGGCCAGCCCCTTTGTGACGGGTCGACACAGGCAACGCCTTGGCCTGCCTAGGTATACGAGCCTTGGTATATACTCTTAAATATTTAGGCGTTCTAGCGCTATCCATGACCCCCAATTATCCACGCCATCTGCCGAGAGAGAGGTAAACCATGACCGAAATAAATCGTAGGCGCGGCAGGCTCATTCCGACACCCAGTCTATTCTTTCATTGTGCTCCGGGTGGCCTTCAGCTGAATGTGCTCAGGTCTTGCTGAAGAAGCAATCGAAGGCAACACAACTCGCATATTGATTCATTTAACTGAAAGGTTACTTTGTCGTCATGATGGGGCCACTTGAACAGACAGCAATTCAAAAAAATGCCTTCCTCACGATATCAACCTGTAAAAAAAAAAAAACATGTTCTCCATAAATAGCGCGTTCGTTCAATAAAGACTACATAATCACACGTAGTTAACATCACATATCACTCGGTACCTCTTTACTACTCCTATATCTTTCAACAGAACAGGAGGCTGCATTTTCTAGAGTGGGATAGTCCTTCGTAAACAATGAAGCTTTTCTAACGAATTACAATCCTTCATAAATAATCTTTCGTAAACTTCAAACAGCCCAACTTCGCCATTTTCTTTCTGTAATCTGCCGCCGCCGGCTTCTCGACGCATTACTCCTCTAGCTCCTAAAATAACACCGGTGTGCAAATTGTAAACAACGAATCTACATGTTTATCTGCACGTGCAGAAGCGAGAGCCAAGGTCGCAGCCGCTGTAAGACATGATAAGTGCAAGGGCTCTGCGATAAAGTGCCAAGGCTAGCATACAGGTCGTGCGCCCCCGCTCCCTTCGTGTTTAAGTGTGGCAGTGTCTAGCTATACCCGCTTTTTTTTGTTTTGTTAACTTAACAGAACTTTAAAAAAAAATATCCTCTGGCATATAACGCAAATATTGTCATCGAGCAAGATTAGTCAAAACTGCCGGCATTACTTGCTCCAGAAATTCGAATGCACAATAATAAATTTACAAGCTCTCTCTAACCATCTCTTTAATTACTTACTTTGCGCGCATGTGTATAGCAATACGCCAATTGAAGGCACTAATTTAATGAGGCGCACCCATATGCAACGACTTCAGAAAGTAGTGCCAGTTTTCAGATAGGGGCTGTCAGACGCGCGTTAAAAATGTAAAAGTAAAAGTAAAAGTAAGAGACGTGCAGTAAAACTTGAAAGCATTTTGAACAGAATGCTTTTATACCTTGAAACAAAAATTACTGTAACGCCAATGCATTTTGTTATCAACTACGAGAGCGCAGTTCTCTAAACTGGTGTCATCCTCAGAATTTGTTTCAAGTGCTATGACTTTCGAAGACACCGGCTACAACCTGTAAATTGCAATATCTGCCATAAAGCATTTAAATTATGGGGTTTAACGTGCCAAAACCACTTTCTGATTATGAGGCACGCCGTAGTGGAGGACTCCGGAAATTTCGACCACCTGGGGATCTTTAACGTGCACCTAAATCTAAGTACACGGGTGTTTTCGCATTTCTCCCATAAAGCATTTAGATCAAAGTTTAATTAACAAGCTTTGTAAATTATTCAAGTATTCCTTCTGGTTTTTCTTGTGCGAATAATATCCACCTCTGAGAGCTGAGAGTTAAAAACCATCAGTGGTGGTTTTTAATAATTGCGTTAAAGCTGAAGAGAAAAAAAAAAAAACTTGCGGGGTCGCGCTCAGCAAAAGGGTGAAAACTTCACCAGCTACATTGAAGCCGTAGTCGACCTTTGCCGGCGCATTAATCCCGCTATGCCCGACTCTGAAAAGATCAACAATGTCATGAAGGGCATACAGGATGACGCCTCCCAAATGCTCTTGGCGAAAAACCCTCAAGCAATTGACGAGGTCATTACCCAATGCCTACCCGCCGTGGTTGCTCAGTGGCTATGGTGTTAGGCTGCTGAGCATGAGGTCGCGGGATCGAATCCCGGCCACGGCAGCCGCATTTCGGTGGGGGCGAAATACGAAAACGCCCTTGTACTTAGATTTAGGTACGCGATAAAAAACCCCAGGTGGTCGAAATTTCCGGATTCATCCACTACGGCGTGCCTCATAATCAGAAAGTTGTTTTGGCACGTAAAACCCCGTAATTTTTTTTATTACCCAGTGCCAGAGCGGCGATCTACTGCGCAAACACCGCCTTACTTTGCGCCGAGCTGCCGCGCCAGACGACACGGTTTCGGCTTTAACCGACAGTTCTAGTGCTGCTCCCGCCCACTCTTCGTTCCTCGACCAAATCAAGCAATTCGTTCGCGAAGAAGTCGCGCGCCAACTGTCACTACTGCCTGCTACCCAGTCGTCTGAGTCCTCGTTGTCCTCGGAACTCCGACGGGTCATACATGAACAAGTCAGCGACGCACTACCTCTCGCTAATCAACCACCTTCAGCGCCGGTTTCGCTCACGTACGCTGCCGTCGTCGCCATGCCATGACCACCGCCTGAGGTTGCGCATTACACGCCCACAAGCGGCTTCTACGCCTCGCTTTCTACAGCTGCGAACTACATGCCCAGAAGTAGCTTTTGCGCGTCTCCGCAGCCCTTACGCCCAGCTCAGAATTGTGCATCCGTATTTAGGCCCCCTGTTAACAATCCGTGGCGTACCCAAGACAACCGGCCGATCTACTTCGCTTGTGGCTTTGCTAACCACGTGGCATGGTTCTGCCGCCGGCGGGGTTAGTATCCTCCCAATACTTCAAGGGAATGATTCTGACTCCCAGTCCCGCTATTCGCCACCGGTTCTGTACTTCGCTCCTTCATCTCCGGTTCCCCAAAGCTTCAACACTCGTCGGTCTCCATCTCCCCGTCAACGTTTCCTGTCTCCCATCGTCCGCCGCCCTCCAGCTGTGGATGAAAACTAAAAGGCGCAATCCCGGAGGCAAGAACTTCGATCTCATCGAACTGCTCAAGCCCTCGTTTATTCCTTACGAATGTCATTGAAGTTTTTCTCGAAGGTATCGCCGTTCACGCGCTTGTCGACACGGGTGCCGCAGTGTCCGTCATTACCAACCAGCTTCCCCATACGCTCCGAAAAGTCGCCACGCCGTTTTCTGCCACTTCACTACTTACAGCAAGCGCAGACCTTATTGAGGCCAGGAACATGTACCGTCCATGTCGCCATACAAGACAGTTTATACTACATTAGGTTTTTTGTTCTTTCCCGCTGCTCTCATGCCATCATTCTAGGATGGGACTTCGTCTAATCTCATCATGCTGTTATTGATTGTGGCCGTGTCAGAACTTGCGCTGACCCCATTTTGCGGCAGTCTTTCTGAAGATTTGCCACCACCTTCTGCTTGAGTGTTCGTCGCCACAAACACTGGTATCCCTCCTTTCTCTTGCGCCCTTGTACCCGTTTCCTGTGCTGCTTTCTACGATTCCACAGTTCTTTTCACGCCATCTCGACATGCTGCACACTGTCATCCCTTCTTGCTTCCCTTTACCCTCCTTCCCATTCGCCAGGGGTCCAGCGAACTTCAAGCTTACATCATGGCGAGTGCTTCGGTTTTGCTGACGAATTCGACAAGAGATCTGTCTACAATGTGCCTGATGACTCGACTCCTCTTCAGGTTTACGCCATGGCTCTCCCTGTCTCGGTGCCTGCGCCTGCATGTGACCGAACGTTTGCTCCGTCTATTGATCCCAACCACACTCCGAGTCAGCGAACGCAGATCATCGACCTCCTTAACCGATTTCTAACTTCTTTCGATCTCCAAAAACAATGTTAAGGACGTACCTCCACAGTCGCTCATCACATCGACACCGGCAACCACGCGCCTCTACGCCAACGTCCATACCGTGTGTCCGTGACGGAGCGCCGGTCATCAATGAGCCCGTAGGAGACATGCTCCAGCGCTACGTGATACAGCTATCATACAGTCCCTGGGCTTCTCCAGTAGTGCTTGTCAAAAAGAAAGATGGGACAATTCGTTTTTGTGTGGGCAATCGACGATTCAGCAAGATAACGCGGAAAGATGTCTATCCTCTTCCCCGTATCGATGACGCACTGGACTGCTTCCAAGACGCTGAATCCTTCTCGTCTTTAGACTTACGAGCCGGTTATTGGAAGGTCCAGGTTGGTAATGCAGATCACCCGAAAACGGAATTTGTTATGCCTGACGGCCTATACGAATTCACCGTGATGCTATTTGGCCTCTGTAATGCGCCTGCAACGTTTGAAAGAATTATGGATAACATCCTCCGGGCCCTCAAATGGCAGACATGCCTGTGTTATCTCGGTAGCATTGTCATCTTTGCCCCGGACGTTTCCTCTCACCTGCTGCGACTCAAACGCGTGCTCAATTGCCTTGCCGATGCTGGACTCCAGCTGAACTTAAAGAAGTGTCGCTTCGCGGCTCGGCAGCTAGTTATCCTTGGCCACGTTGTTTCGAAAGATGGTGTGCTCCCAGATCCAACCAAACTCCAAGCCGTCGCCGAATTCCCCCGACCAAAGACCACAAAAGAACTCCGCAGCTACATCTGATTATGCTCCTACTTTCGCCCTTTCATCCGCAACTTCGCCACCATAATAGCACCTTTGACGCAGCTTCTCGCGGGTAACCACGACCTCTTGGCCTGTCTGCCAGTTTGCGATGCCGCATTAACGACGCTGCGTCGTCTTCTAACCTCACCCCCCATAATCTGACATTTTGTCCCAAGAGCACCGACAGAAATACAGACGGATGACAGTGGCTTCGGCATTGGCCCTGTTCTTGCACAACGAAAGACAGGCTTCGATGAAAACGTTGCTGCCTTGTCTAGACGCGCACTCACAAAAGCGGAAACAAACTATTCCGTTATAGAAAAAGAATGCCTGGCTATCATTTAGGCCATGTATAAGTTTCCTCCTTACCTCTACGGCCGCCCGTTCGACATCATCACGGACCACTCTGCTGGCTGTCGTACTTGAAATATCCTTCAGGTCGCCTCGCTCGATGGGCGCTTCGGCTGCAAGAGTAGGATATTCTAGTGCTGTACGGCTCTGGCCGTAAACAATCCGACGCGGATGTCTTGTCCGCTCCTCAGTGTCAGGCCAGCCCAATTATGAGAAAGTACGAATATGCGAGTCCTCTCTCAGCGCCACGGACATCCTTTCGGGGCTGCAGAAGGATCAATGGATTGTTGCTATGCTGGCTTTTCTGCCACACCCATCAGCGCCTTCTCCTGGCCGTGCATTGCGTCGCCAAGCACACCACTTCGCTGTTCGTGACGGGCTCCGGTACCGGCGTAACTACCTCACGGAGGAGCGCAAATGGTTACTCGTGCTTCCTCGGCATCCACGTTCGGACATATGTGCAGCATTTCACGATGACCCGCAATGCGCACATGTAGAATTCGTTATTACTGGCGCTGGATGTACCGATTCGTCCCCCAATATGTACGCTTCTGCCTCACTTGCCAACGCCCCAAGAATACCCCTCGTGCCTCAGCTGCTCCACTACAACCATTGACTTGTCCAGGACAGGCCTTTGACCGGGTCGCAGTTGACCTTTATGGGCCCCTTCCGAGTACTTCAGATGGCTACCGCTGGGCGATTGTGGCGATAGACCGATGTTGCCTGGTTCCTTCTGCGTAACATCATACTTCGCCATACCGGCCCCAGAGAGCTGCTGAGCGACAGGGGCCACGTCTTTCTCTCTGATTTTATAGAAACCCTGCTCAGGGAATGCCACGTAATTCACCGTACCACTACTGCATACCACCCGCAAACTAATCGGATGATTGAGCGCTGACTTGGCGACATGTTAGCCATGTACGTCGCATCTGACGAAACCAATTGGGACCGCATTCTACCCTTCGTGACGTACGCTTGTAATACTGCCACACAGATCCTTACGGGACCTTCCCCGTTCTTTCTTCCTTACGGACGCGAGCCTTCCTGCACAATGGATGCCATCCTTCAGTATCGCCCTGACACAACGAAAGCTACTACCCTGTCCGAAGCTGCTGCACACGCGGAAGAGTGCCGAAAGCTCCCCGCACATTTACTTCGGATGATCAGCAGCGAAAGAAGCACCTTCGGGATATTCCCTCCTCTCCTGCACCCTATGCCCCTGACTCACTAGTATGGCTTTGGGTTCCCGCTACCAGCCCTGAATTTTCACCCAAGCTTGTTTCCAAGTGCCAGGGTCCCTACCGTCTCGTCAGTCTGTCTCCTGCGAACTATTTGGTAGAACCCCTTGAGCCGCCTTCAGATAAGCGCCGCCGACGGCGCGAAATCGTGCACGTTCTGGAGCTCAAGCCATACTTTGGTCCACCTGTGTTATCCTGCCCGTAGGTCGTCGAGACTGCTCCTCTTCTCCACGGAGGTGATTCTACTGCAGAAGAACGAGCAGCAGGCACTGCTTCGAGAAGGACGATGACAACGAGTGGTTAGAAGCCTTGTGCCTGTTTCGCCTAAGCTGTGTGAGCTCGTGCTTCGGTGCTCTGCAATCTGAGGGTTTCATCAATTAAACTATAACACCTCTTGACACCACGTAGAATCTGTGTTCTATAAAAATACTAGTGATGAGCGCGCTGAAGAACTAATGTGGCTGAGACTCCACGTGCAGCTGATGCAGAGGCCAGACCCCACTATCAGTGCTTCAAGCCGCTTTCTGTAGACCCGAGTGATCTTGATTGGATCTCTAGGCGCATAAATTCCCAGGTTTCAAAAGTGGTGGGCAAATGACCTGCTTTGCCCCCCCCCCCCCCCCCCGGTATATACGCCTATGCCGTGAGTTAACGAAGCAAAGATGCACCAGCTTCTGCGAAGACACGTTTCACTTTTATGTTCTACCAATTCCTATGAAAGCGGGATCAACCCTAAATTTTTGTAGATGTAGATCTTCGTGATCTACTGGCACGAACCCACTCTGAGGGATTGGCCAAGAATCGCGTAGGTTATAGTAAAATGTAGAATCAAACAAAATGTTTTTATACATCTCCTTAACCTTCTTTCACTACCTCTAACTTTATCTACCCTGTACACTACCTATGAACTGCTACATGTCGTGCCACCTGGTGTAGAAACATGCAACTGCAATGAAAGTGTGCTCATATCGACGCTACGCTTCACGCACCTCGCATCGCGGGACAAGTGGCACCACATGATGCTAATGATGATAGTGATGATGATTTACTGTCGTTCCTTTTGAAACAAGGCGTTGACAAACAGTTCTTAGCCTGCTTGATTTAATCAGGGATAGCATTTTATACATCTTCTTAATCTTCCTTTTCTTCCGCAAGGCTTCTCTGTCTGCTTTATACCGCTACCTGTGCGACTGCTAGATGGCGTGCCACCTGGTGTCATCATCATCATCATCATCAGCCTAGTTACGCCCACTGCAGGGTAAAGGCCTCTCCCATACTCCTCCAACTACCCCGGTCGTGTACTAATTGTGGCCATGTTGTCCCTGCAAACGTCTTAATGTCATCCGCCCACCTAACTTTCCGCCGCCCCCTACTACGATTCCCTTCCCTTGGAATCCAGTCCGTAACCCTTAATGACCATCGGTTATCTTCCCTCCTCATTACTTGTCCGGCCCATGCCCATTTCTTTTTCTTGATTTCCACTAAGATGTCATTTACCCGCGTTTGTTCCCTCAACCAATCTGCTCTTTTCTTATCCCTTAACGTTACACCTATCCATAGCTCGTTGCGTCGTCCTCAATTTCAGCAGAACCCTTTTCGTAAGCCTCCAGGTTTCTGCCCCGTAGGTGAGTACTGGTAAGACACAGCTGTTATACACTTTCCTCTTGAGGGATAGTGGCAACCTGCTGTTCATGATTTGAGAATGCCTGCCAAACGCACCCCAGCCCATTCTTATTCTTCTGGTTATTTCAGTCTCATGATCCGGATCCGTGGTCACTACCTGCCCTAAGTAGATGTATTCCCTTACCACTTCCAGTGCCTCGCTACCTATCGTAAACTGCTGTTCTCTTCCGTGACTGTTAAACATTACTTTAGTTTTCTGTAAATTAATTTTCAGACCCACCCTTCTGCTTTGCCTCTCCAGGTCAGTGAGCATGCATTGCAATTGCTCTCCTGAGTTACTAAGCAAGGCAATATCATCAGCGAATCGCAAGTTGTTAAGGTATTCTCCATCAACTTTTATCCCCAATTCTTCCCACTCCAGGTCTCTGAATACCTCCTGTAAACATGCTGTGAATAGCATTGGAGATATCGTATCTCCCCGTCTGACGCCTTTCTTTATTGGCATTTTGGTGGTTCCTTTGTGGAGAATTACGGTGGCTGTGGAACCGGTATAGATATCTTCCAGTATCTTTACATATGGCTCATCTACACCCTGATTCCGTAGTGCCTTCATGACTGCTGAGGTTTCGACTGAATCAAATGCTTTTTCGTAATCAATGAAGGCTATATATAAGGGTTGGTTATATTCCGCACATTTCTCTATCACCTGATTGATAGTGTGAATATGGTCTATTGTTGAGTAGCCTTTACGGAATCCTGCCTGGTCCTTTGGTTGACAGAAGTCTAAGGTACTCCTGATTCTATTTGCGATTACCTTAGTAAATACTTTGTAGGCAACGGACAGTAAGCTGATCGGTCTATAATTTTTCAAGTCTTTGGCGTCCCCTTTCTTATGGATTAGGATTATGTTAGCGTCCTTCCAAGATTACGGTACGTTCGAGGTCATGAGGCATTGTGTATATAGGGCGGCCAATCTTTCTAGGACAGTGTTCCCACCATCCTTCAGCAAATCTGCTGTTACCTGATCCTGCCCAGCTGCCTTCCCCCTTTGCATAGGTCCCAAGGCGTTACCTCTTCCGGTGTTACTTGTGGGATTTCAAGTTCCTCTAGACTATTCTCTCTCACCTTATCGTCGTGGGTGTTACTGGTACTGTATAAATCTCTATAAAACTCTTCAGCCACTTGAACTATCTCATCCATATTAGTTACGATATTGCCGGCTTTGTCTCTTAACGCGCACATCTGATTCTTGCCTATTCCTAGTTTCTTCCTTACTGCTTTTAGGCTTCCTCCGTTCCTGAGAGCCTGTTCAATTCTATCCATATTATAGTTCCTTATGTCCGCTGTCTTACGCTTGTTGATTAACTTCGAAAGTTCTGCCAGTCCTATTCTAGCTGTAGGGTTAGAGGCTTTCATACATTGGCGTTTCTTGATCAGATCTTTCGTCTCCTACGATAGCTTACTGGTTTCCTGTTTAACGGCGTTACCACCGACTTCTATTGCGCATTCCTTAATGATGCCCATAAGATTGTCGTTCATTGCTTCAACACTATGGTCCTCTTCCTGGGTTAAAGCCGAATACCTGTTCTGTAGCTTGATCCGGAATTCCTCTAGTTTCCCTCTTACCGCTAAGTCATTGATTGGCTGCTTATGTACCAGTTTCTTCCGTTCCCTCCTCAAGTCAAGGCTAATTCGAGTTCTTACCATCCTATGGTCACTGCAGCGCACCTTGCCGAGCACGTCTACATCTTGTATGATGCCAGGGTTCGCGCAGAGTATGAAGTCGATTTCATTTCTAGTCACCTGGTGTAATATTATGCAACTGCAGTGCAAAGTGCGTACATATCGGCACTACGCAAGGCGCATCTCATATAACCTGTCTCGTCACGCGCTAGGGCGCGTGTGTAGGGAATTTTCCTCCCTACAACTAGCAAGCGCTGGCATGGCTCAATGGTAGAATAGCTTACTTCCGCGCAACAGGGCTGGGTTACATCCCGGCGGAGACCGGATGTTTTCTTTTTTTACCTTATTCTCGGCGATAGCTGCGGCGGACACCGGCGGCGGCGCCCACCATCGCCAACGAAACGGTTATTAGAATGAGCCCGTAAGAGTTTACGCAGTAAAAGCAAGTATACCATACTGTTTGAACAGACAGGCTAGGTGACTATAACCGTCCCGTTTCAAAGGGAATGCCGGTAAATCACCATCATCATTTCAACATGTGCATATGGGCGAGCGAACGATGCCACCAAAGCTTTAACGCCGCACCCTTGCCACATAAAGACGGTGTTACGTATTCGGCGGCTAGACGCCGAGGGAGGCAGGACGACCGGCCCAACGAACAGACTACGCACGCAGCGCCAGGAAGACAACCACCTTTATTCCTTCAGCGACGCGTTTTTTGTGCGCTAAGTAGCCAAGCAGTGGGTGGCAAAATAAAAAGAAATAATATCGCGGCAAGCAGGGCAATCTTATCTGCAGGCCCCAACGTAGAAAGTGGCTAGCACCGCGAAGATTACGACGGAGCGTCGTGTCGCAGTGTCGGATAGAGCTACGACGCCTGGTGCCTGCCGTAGTGCTGCCCGGCTGTTTACACTGGGAAGCACCACAACTCTCGCGTGCTTGCTATCGTAATAAAAGAGTACAAGTTTATGGCAGGGTATGGAACGCGGAACTGCACACTCAGCAGTAGAATGCCATAGCCACTTGTAATCTCGCAGTCTACGCGCCCTCCGGAAGTTTACAAACGAAAAACTTGCAGCCCTGCAGTACTATGTACATCAGTCGGTCGTCCGCTATGCTGTTAGACTGGCCTGCACGAGTGGCGGCACACCATACAGCCGAGAGCTGGAGTGAGTGAGAAGAACGTTGCTATGTTCTGGTCCCAAGTCTTTATGTCAGGATGGACTTGTATTTCTGAATGCCCAAGAAAGCTGCCCTCTAGCTCTTAGTGTACACATTTCACTTTCGTGTTATGACCAATTCCTTCAAAAACGAATTAACCAATTTTTTTTTTTTCAATGCTGCCGCCTATTTTTTCTCTGTAGCCGTTATTTGAATTTCCGTGTTCCTGTTGATTGTTTTTTGTCTCTTTCAATATTTAAAGCCCATGGCACCTTCCTGAGGTGCGCATTTTACAGCGAAGCGGTTAGCTTCTCGTTGGTCGGCATTTTTCGTGTCCGCGTCCATGGGCAAAAACGTGGGCCGATACCCGAGGCAGTCCAATCCCTGGCCGATCCACGGTGAAGGTGAAGCAAACTTCAAGCACTCAGCAAAGTCAAGCGAAAAGTGCATATATTCTTTGAAATCACGCACAACATACAGAAGAGCGTTGGTTTCAATAAAAAACAAGTGCAAAACAAGCAAAAGAAGCTGAGCTGCTCTTCAGTGGCCCCCGGAAGGTGATCCTCCAACAAGGAGCATCTTCGTTTCGTTTGCGTCACGGACGAATCTGGAATGCGTCCCGGCAGTCCCACGTTCCCTTTAGCACTTTCAAACGTGGGAGAAACTTAACTCTTCAGCTACAGTCTACTAATATTACGCAGCCCCCGTGCACCTGCCGCTACACATGGGGTTGTGACATATGAGAACATTTCGGCCTCAGACGCACCGACACCTGATGCACAGGAGCAAGCTGTTGCCCTCAATCCAGTCGCCCCGACCCCACGGATGTAGCCCTCGCGAATTAGAAGAGCTACTGGTCGATATGGATACACGATACAGATACTAAACTTCTCAAAACAAGTAAACATTTGCTCTTGACGAAGCACCAAAGGACGAGTCTAGAACAAGTTTACTGTGTTGTTCCGTGTATCTTTCACCGCGTATTGTACGCGTGTATTGCAACGTCTCATCTTTCTTCACTTATAATGTTTAACTGCATCTATAGCACGAGCACCCGGTAGTAAATGAGTCTTTTGTACAATACTATGTAAGTAACACTTCCTGACCAACTAAAGTATTTCAGGGGGGAAATGTGTTGTATTGCCAGTTTCGGTTCAGCATTGTATTCTATGCGCCATTTTGTCTACCAACACTGTACACGCTGAAGGCGCTAGTTTTCTTTTGTATAAAAACCATCTACATCACTAAACTCTCGCTGTTCGTCTGACTCCACCTCAGCCCCCTTGTGCACCTTCGACGGTGGCAGCATGCAATACTACCTGCCGCGGTGGCGTAGTGCCTTTGGTGATGCGATGCTAAGCACGAAGTCACGGGATCAAATCCCGGCCGCGGCGGCCGCATTTCGATGGAGGCGACATGCAAGAAAGACCGCGTACTTAGGTTTAGGTGAAGGTTAAATATCCCTTAGAGGTCAAAAATATTGTGGAGCCCCCCCCCCCCCCCCCCCGCTACCGCAAGTGTCGTATTCAAATGGTGATTTTGGCGCGTAAAACCCCTGAATTCAAGTCAAAAAGCCCGCAATATTGATCATGTACTTGTGTATCTTTCTCTGGTGACCGGTTTTCGCCAGCTAAGGAATTTTAAACGTTATGGCTCAGCGCAGGACGCGCCTGCATGTATCGGAAATTTTTCGAATTTTGTCCTTGGTTCTATCCGTTGTTTGTTGTCACCGAACCTTGTGCAATTTCAGTGTATGCGCGACGGGAATTGTGTAGTACTCTCTAGAAGACACGCGGGCACCATCGACTACGCTGGAACGTTTGACGAGTCACGTATAAAATACTACGCGCTTGTCCACTGATGAGATTAAGACGTTCGCCGACTGTGCTCGCAGCTATCCTTGTACTTTGAAAAAAAAAAATTATGGGGTTTTATGTGCACCAGTTTCTGATTATGAGGCACGCCGTAGTGTGGGACTCCGGAAATTTCGACCACCTGGGGTTCTTTAGAGTGCACCTAAATCTAAGCACACGGGTGTTTTCGCATTTCGCCCCCATCGAAATGCGACCGCCGTGGCCGGGATTCGATCCCGCGACCTCGTGCTCAGCAGCCCAACACCATAGCCACTGAGCAACCACGGCGGGTGTTGTACTTTGAGCGTAGCCTATTTTTGTGAGCACAGGTTCGCTCAACAAAGAGTTACTTTCGTCATTCGCAGCTTTTCTATGGCACTCTTCACCGTCGCTACAACGAAACAGTATCACATTTGTGGAATTTAAATCGCAAGGTTCAGAGCAAAATTTCACCTTCATGGCATAAATAACCGCTACTGCCGAACGAATTTCTCACCTGATTACCACTTTTAAAGTTTCTACTTCATCTGGTACTGATAACAGAAACTCAAAAATGTTCAAGAATACCACAGTTATTTCCAGTCGTAGTCTATGTCCAAAATTTAACCAATCATTATCATCTGGTGAACAACTTAGACTGGAAGATCACCAAGGTCGTTTCCCTTTTTCAATTCTGAGGGCAGGCACTCACTTGGTAATTATCTACTCATTTCACTAACATGCATCTGCTTCAAATTACTTGAGCATGTTATAGCCACGTGAGCTTGAATCCAATAACATTTTCTTTTTTAATCAGCATGGTTTCAGGAAAGGCTACTCATGTTGTAGTGTTATCAAGGACGCGTGATGTAACGTTGTCAAGCCCGCGCACTGATGTATAGCATAAGCAAGGCAGATTACACGTGTCGCACTCTTGCTATTATGTCCAGTCATGTGACCCTCTTCTGTTTCGTTATAAAGCTAGCAACACCAAGCAATAAAGCATTCTTTGACCTGCCACTACCCGCCGGCTACGTCCCGTCATTTCACATGTAACACGCAGCTATTTGAATTCACGACTTACCTTCACTTTAACATAAATGCTAATGACAAAACTGACTGCCTCTTTCTTGATTTCTCTTAAGCTTTCGATGTCGTACCTCAATGCCGTTTCACTTACAAATTGTCTGCCCTTTGTTGAGATTCATAACGTCATGGCCGATGTCCCCAAAGGCCATGTCCTCGGTGAATTACCTTTTTTTATTACACATTAATGACTTACCCGCTAACATGTCATTCTGAGTTAAGCTTATCGCGGAGGACTGCATTATCTACCATGCTATTTAATGTTTCAATAACCATTCTGCTCCCCAAAATGTCCTTCACCTAACCTATAGTTGGTAGGAAACTTGACTGATGTCCCTTAACGCGTCTAAATGCAAGCTAATTTCATTTAGAGGCGAACGCACTAATTCTGTCGCTATTCAATCAATAATACCCTAATTTGAAGTACCCCATTGTACAAATATCTTGGCGTCCAGTTTATAGCCTATCTTTCCTGCGCTAAGCATGTATCAGCCACCTCTTCTACGGCATATACATTTTTTGGTTATCTGCACAGAAACTTGCGTAACAAACCTTCTAATGTACAGAAATTAGCATGTCTAGCCAATGTTCATCCGCAACTAAGATTCTATTCATCCACATGGTCACCATATCAGCAGTATCTTATCAGCATGTTGAAAGCTGTTCAGAATAGAGCCGCCGGATTTATCTCGCTTAAGTACGTACATCTTTCTAGCATTACCCGATTAAAAATAAACATTTCACTTCAGTCATTAGAAAATATTCGCGTGATCGCACTTCTGTGCCTCTTTCGCCGGTACATATATATCAATAAATATCGCGGTCTGCTGATTCATGCACCTGTGTGCACGTAACGAAGCCTTCACAACACGCTCAGTTTCATTCGAATGCTTGGTTACTCATCCTCATGGCCTCACGCTATAGCACATTAACCGCGAAACTTTTCGTGATAACCTGAATGCGCTCTTTGGTAACACTGTATAATGATCTTCCCCTCTAATATTGGTTATTACTATCATTAGTTATTTACTACGACTGTTCTATAGAAACTGCTACCCTTTACCCAATGTCCTTCAATGGGCCTAAGGTGTTATGAATAAATAAATAATAAACAAATAAATAAATGTCTCTAAGGCCTCCAAAAGATCCTGGAGGCTTGAGTATTTAAGTGGAAACGCAGACGAAATCGTGACGTCATGCACTTTCGTCACCTAGCAACCACACGTGTATCTTGCAGGATTTGCAAGAGAGGGTGGTTCTAGCGTTTTTATCTTCCCAATTGCACATGTACATATACTTAATAAATTATAAGTAACCTACACAGCCTGCCTCAACGTTCTCTTTACCACGCGTATGAAGCTCTTAATGAATCACCAAATTCAACAAATGGTGCTTTCTTAACCATGCTCTCAAACAGGCGCCTGTCCTTTCATAATTCATTCAAGCCCTGTCTGACTAAGTTTAAATAAAGAAGACAATAAGACATCGCGAATAGAAAATAATTTTATTTGAAATAAGGATGTACTCAAAAATATTTTTCTGATGTTTTCCCTTTTCATATCACCCGTTTACTCTTCGGGTGGCTCCTGAAGTTTCTAGTCTGCTCATGTACCTTGAAATCTTCGCTTATATGAATTCCACTTTCGCGTGTAACTGGAGTAGCCCGTACAGTTCTATATTTTTGTTCTCTATACAGAAGTCTGCCGAGCTTTTATTGAACGCAACATAATTGCGCCTTGTGTAGCTACGGATGAAAATTACGTACAACGTAAAGACGTCGGAAATGCACTTGTCCTATGAAAGTTCCTTCTCGCGATTGCGGGGGCCACTCTGTGAGTGGCGCGCGAGAACGCGCCACATTTTTACTGCCTGTAATAATCTATGAAAACATAACCACCTCGTATAATAAAGTAAGCGAAAGAAAAGCATTCCTCGATTCTGGTCATCTTCAAGCGGTATACGTTGCTTGTTCGCCATAAACCACACAAAAAATAACACGCGATCACTACACTCATTTCGTGGGTGGCTGAATAAACAGAAAGTTGCAATTTCATCTGCAAGTCGAACTATAAACAGCGATAGCGGTGCATTAGACAGTTCCACGAAGTAAGTTTCGTAGTTTTATCGGCCGCATAAACTCAAACAAATATTCGCTTACTAATTGACTTAGCCAGCATGGTGTCACGTATGCACAGGCAAACATGAACAGATCTCACCTAATGGCCGCGAACACTTTCTGACACAAGGCTGGCGCAAGGAAACGTACCGGCTTCGTCGAGAGAATGCTTCGTGCTGCCTCTCGCGTCAACGTATCTCGGAAACTTGCGGTTACACAACCTTCAACACTTACGTGCGTGGAAACAGTGTTTGTGAAGCGGCCAGCCATCTCGGCTCGCCCAGCTTTTGCAATCGGTGCGTACCTTCTCTATAGATCAAGGGCACGGGCGGCGTATCTGCAGAAGCACAGCGACAGCCATGTGCCGTCTCGGCCAAATTAAAATGAAATTATGGGGTTTTACGTGCCAAAACTACTTTATGATTATGAGGCACGCCGTAGTGGGGGACTCCGGAAATTTCGACCACCTGGGGTTCTTTAACGTGCACCTAAATCTAAGCACACGGGTGTTTTCGCATTTCGCCCCCATCGAAATGCGGCCGCCGTGGCCGGGATTCGATCCCGCGAACTCGTGCTCAACAGCCTAACACCGTAGCCACTGAGGAACCACGGCGGGTCCGCCTCGGCCAGGCGCAGGTGGAAACGCGCGCTCATTTGCCCCCTCCGTTCTTTAGCGCGCATGGTCGTGTTACCAAGCTTCAAACTCCAGCCCCACCCCCCACATTTTGCCTGCGCTTCATCACGTTGCGTCCAACATTCGACAGGCATGAGAACGAAACGCATCTATCCATCACCTTTCACCCCTCACACTCGCACGCTTTGCCTCGCACCAGCAGCATAAGGCACCTTTCGCCTGGATTGTGTGTATATCTGCAATAAAGACAGAATGCTTAAAAACCGGAAAGGTTCTGCCTACTTTAATCTTAGGTTACCTTTCAGTGGGTAGTTTACACCTTATTGCAGTTGTTTCTTTCGGCTTGTCAAGAGATCTTTGTATAGTAACTGTCGAAATGACTCACCTGCTAAGCGGTCGGAAGTGATACCGCCCTCGGCACTGTGCTGTCATGAGCAGTGTCACTGGAAAGCGACGCAGAGCCACGAGTTGGAGCATCATTTCTTACAGTAGTCCGAAGACTCACTAGCTAGCCCAAGCAGTAGTGTGCAAGCTTGTGTGGACAGCAACAGAGGTCTCCCAAACTTTGGGTGACACACCGGTGAGAGAAGCCCTTAAATTATCTCACACAAAGAGTAATTCAGCACGTAGCTTCACTTTCGCCAGATCCTCTTGGTGAAGTTTTAGAGACACGCATGCACTGGAATGGAGCGTTAGCAGTAATTATAATGGGAATGAGTTCCATGACACGAGCTGTGGCAGGCTCCGACGCACTTAGTATCCCGGCTCACCCGTAACACATGCAAATTGTGTCAGTAAAACGTAGGGAGCAAGAAAGCGAGATCGTTCATGGCGTTCGACAAGGCTACAAGCAAGGGCCGATAGCAGCTGATACAACGTGGCCTAGAAAGAGGCAGAACTAGGAGCGCCTAGGCTTGGATTGTGTCCAAGGATAACTGAAGGGCAGTCGTCGACTGGTGGAGGATGCTTGCCCTGCAACACTTTAGTCGTAAAGCGATAGCGTTGTTGTTGGCGCTCTTTGGCCATGACTGGCCTTTGCGCCATAAAACACCACATATCATCATCATCATAGCGTTGTTGGGCTCTTCTTCCCCACTTCGTGGTTTGTGATTTTGTGGCCGTTTATCGCCAACTTGGGACACTTGATGTAACTAGTCTCTAGAAATACATTAAATAAAAGATAAAAATTTCCAATTTTCGCTTTGAAAGCCTGGCCCCCATACATAGAAGGTCGATGTCCTAATCATTAGACTGCGTATACATGCCGGAAAAGGTGAAATAAATTCACAGAAACCAGTGCTTCAAACGCTTGCTGCACTAGTCGCGTCGCATAGCATTGATTTAGTTATATAAAGTGAGCGCGCGCATCTTCTAGCTAACGAGGGAAGAAGAAGTTATGGGACGCAATCATAGGCCAGCAATATAAGCGATCACTGACCCATACTCACTCACCATTACTTCTTTATGATTCTCACTCCCTCACATTCATACTCACGTTTACTCACACTTACCGACTTTCACTCGTGTTTGTACTGATGTCCACTCGCACCCATTGGTACTCACTCCCCTCCACACTAACGTCTACTCACACTTAGAGGTATTTACTCACTTTCACACTTACGTCCATTCACTCTCACAGGCGCTGAGTCACGTTCACACTCACCCTACTCACATGTAACTGTACCAACTCACGTTCACGCACACACCTACTCACACACACGCTTGTTCCTTCACAACTGCTCACTCACGTTAATACTCATTTCCGCTCAGACTCAGTGGCATTTATTCACCTCCACACACACACCTACTCACAATGATAGGTATTCGCTCACTTTTACACGTCCAGTCACTCTCACAGGTGCTCAGTCACCTTCACACTCACACGTACAAACTCAGGTTCACACACACGCCTGCACTTACGCCTCTGCCAAGCCATGGTTGGTAGCCACGACGATCCACTGATTCACAGATACTGACGACAAAAACAGCTCCATAAATCCATCCATATTTACAAGAATGGTCAGCAAAGAGGAAAAGCTGTCTGTAGCGATCCCGCTGTCCTTGATGGGGTACCTTGCGTCGCTGACATCTCTGCAGGTCTTGACATAGTAAACGACGTCCGCAGTGAGGCGCGGCAGTAATACTTCTTCTGTATCCTCTGAGGTGCTCAGTAAATCGTCATGCATAGCGTTCAGAACCTCCCATTACAGTACTGATGCCACAACGAGTAGGCAGTTGCCGCAGACTAAGGAGAAAATCACCACGACGTCGTCTCGCAAAATAAAATGAAGTCATTTCCTGTTTAAATACTCTTGGGATAGTCTGTCTTGCCTTCCAAGAAGTCAGCAAGACTTCTTAGCCCCGGGTCAGCTCACTGCTGGTTGGCAAAGTCGTCTGCGCTTACCATTTCCAAGAAGGCATTCCTTGTCTTAATCGTCTTGAGAGGGCGGCTTCATGGGACTGCGAAACAGGCAGTTGGCATAATAGCGTTTCCTTCCGGACTTTTAAACCCCGGTGATGCCAAATTCTTGCAGTGGGAAGCTTCACCGTGCTAGGCGTCCTCAATTGTCCTTTAAATTTGATGACCAACACAATGCATTATGGTCGCTTACGACTTTGGAAGGCCTGTCCCATAGGCAAGGGCTAAATTTGCTGTAGCCCAAATAATGGCAAGACATTCTTTTCTGCTCTAGAATAATTTGCTTCTGCCTTCGTTAGTGACCGGCTAGCGAAAATTGTGGCCCTTTCATGCTTGCTTTCCTTTGGACTAGCACGGCGCCGAGGCCTACGCTACTTGCGTCAATGTGGAGTTCTGGGTCAGCATCTTCGTCAAAGGTGGTGAGTGCTGCTGCTGATATGCTTCGATTTGCGGCGTTTCCCACTTGAACTCAGCGTCCAATTTCGTAAGAAAAGCCAGTCGCTCGGCAATCCTCGAAACTGGATCCTGGATCCTTGGCACAAGCTAAGGAATCTGCACAGCGCTTTCTTGTCGACAGGCTGTGGGAGTTTTACTACGGCAGCTGTCCTGTGCGGGTTAAGGCGGTATTCGCAGCTGCAGATGACATAGCCAAGGAACAGGAGCTCCTCGTAAACTCAACGGCACTTTTCCATCTTCAGGATGAGTCCTGATAGCTATATCGCTTCTAGTACAGCTCTATGTAGCCTCAAGCACTCATCAAAATTTGCGCAAATCACGACGACGTCATTCAGTTACACGACACATGTCTGCCCCTTTAAGTCTGCCAGTACCTGGTCCATCACGCGCTAGAATGTCGCAGGTGCCGATCAAAAGTCCGGCGCAATGTGTCTTTTCTCGATCCCTCTCGTCGACTTCGATTTGCCATTACCCAGTCTTGAGATACATCGAAGAAAAATACTTTGTCTTGCACAGTAGGTTCAGTGCGTAATCTATCCGTGAAAGAGGGTGTGCGGCCTTCTTCATGACTTTGTTTAGCCAACAATTATCGACGCACGTATATACACTCCCATCCTTCTTCACGAAGACAACGGGAAACGCCCACCGGCTTTCGACGGCTGGATGATTTCGTCCCGTGGCATTTTGTGAGCGTCTCTTCTCTTCGAAGTTTCTAAACTTTTTCGTGATCGTCGGGTTCAGTCATTTTAATATTTTGTTTTCTACTGCTTTATTGGCATAATTAACTCAAAACTTGTGCAAGTTCAGCGTCTTATTTTGTAGTGGAACCAGATTAGCTCTTCGGCAGAAAAACCAAACGCGATACCGGTTAATGTGTGGAGAGGGATGTGAATTCCGCTTTAGTGAGTTGTATTGTCTAGTCTTTTAAATTATAATACACTAGTCAGGTGTGGCCCGATTTCTCGACTTTCAAGTGGACTCAGCTATTGCCATCCAAGCGATAAGGAGACTGTGAGCTTACAATGCTCCTAGTTTATTACACCCCTGTTTAATTTCTTGTAGGAGTTCTCTGTTGAAGTAAAGTTGTTCAACTTCTATAAAATAAATGTAATTTCTAATATTTACATTATAAATTTGCGCATTTAATTATAGCTTCCTTGAATATGCCTTCACATTTTTATCCATCTACCTTATGTGGGTTTTCCATATAATAATAATCGGAGCATTGTAACATCCTCTTGCATTTGAACATTTAATTAGCTGTAATTGTTCACTAGCCCAAAGTAAAATGGGCATAGGCCATGTTCAAGAATTCTTATGTTAACTTATGCTAATAGAAAGGGCCTCCCGTCGTTTATTTATTACTTTTTACCCGTTCACAAGTGCTTTATTCCCCTGTTATTTTTCTTCGCTCACATCTTTTCTTGCTTTAAAATACCATAATTTTATTGACTTCTCCCCTTGTATTTTTCGCTCTCCATGCTGCTAACTGATTCACACATTTCCGGTCCCTATATCAGGGACCTGAAATGAAATCAGGGGCAATCGAATATTTAACAACACTTTACAGCGGAATGCCTCGCAAAAATATTTAGAAGATTGCAGTTTGCAAAATGCCCTGTTCCTTACCAATGTGTTTTAGCAGTCTCTGTCAAATGCCGTATAAGGTTTTAAAGCTTTTTTTTTCACATGTACTGCTTCTGATATGGATGTCCATGGGAAGCGATTCACATGCCCCTGTGTTTTTTTGTAAATCTTTAATTTCTTTCCTTCCTCGTAAGGGGGTTTCGGAGTCGCTCCTCAGGACCTAAATAAAGTTCACTGCCTGCCTGCGTGCTTTCCTTCCAGTGCAATTAGCGCATACAGATGTTACTCACCGCAGGTTCTACGTGCCCCATCATGTGTCCTCATTTAATGTAGTTCTATTCTTTCAATGAATATTATTTACAGCGCCATATTCTGCTCTGAAACAATTTCTATTCTTCTGTGCTGTCATCTATGGCATTGTCTAAAAATCATTCGATATGCTGCCGGGTAAGGTTCTGTAACCAAGCGACATTTCAAAGAAACGAACGATAACAATACGGATTAGTCACATTCATTACTTTTCCAACTTACGCCACATATACTAGACTACAGGACGGTTGTCGTGCGAGAACCGTCCTGCATTCTAGTATATGTCACGTTTATATATATATATATATATATATAATCTCTAATTGTGTGAACGAAAACTCCCAATGGCCACAAATATTACCGACTCAGAAACCCCTCTTGGTGAAGTGACTACGCCTCTATCAAGAACAATTAGCATTATCAAACTATGACCCTAATATTGGTTTCGAAATCGTCACAGTAGGACTCTGCCTAGAAAAAAGATACGAAATTGTTCGAGGTTCCACAATTCCAATTTTCACCGAAGCAGTGTTTTTCAGGCCGTTCTGTAAAAGAATTTATAACTTTGTAATAACACATATTGTCAATTTTCTGCAAATCTATGTTCCGTGTCACGTTTCGTTCTCCCAATACACCAGGAAAACATCTGTATATTCTTTCTACGAAGCTTTCGAGCGGCGGGGGCCGTAATGTAGTTTACATGTCATACAGTATGAACAAGGCGACGCAGACGCTCGCACCCGAAGTTCAGGTTGACAAGATCGACAGCCGACAAGCCCACCTGTGGGAAGCCAAGACATCACTAAACGCAAGATGGAAGAAGCAAAGGCACAACCGAAAGCTTCGTAAGAAGATAGCACATATCAATCGCCAGCTGGAAGAACATTGCCGCACCTTAAGCCGCCAACAGTGGTATGACATCTGCAACGCAGTCGATGGGCAGCTCCACAATGGAAGCACGTGGCGTCTCCTTCGTCACCTCTTGGGGGAAACGCAGAGCAAGTCTGCTCAGCGAGCAAACCTGCAACGCCTTTTGCACAAGGAACAGGCTACCACGAGTGATCACCAGCTTGTGACACGCCTGCTAGCCAAGTACTTCCCTCAACGGCCCGATGTTCAACACGGAGAATACACTGGAGAGACAAATGTGACACTCAATAAAGAATTTCACGAGTCAGAGATCCGCGCAGCTCTCCACGACCTTAATGGCAAATCAGCACCTGGTCCCGACAAGGTTACGAACAAGACTCTAAGAAACCTCGATGATGCCTCGATAACCGCTCTTACGGCATACATCAACAGATGCTGGCGAGCAGGTCGCATCCCAGAGGCGTGGAAACGCTCTAAAGCAGTCCTGATACCGAAGCCGGGCAAGCCGTCCAGCCTCGATCACTTGCGGCCCATTTCCCTCACATCCTGCGTTGGCAAGGTGATGGAGCACGCGTTCCTCTCCCGCATCAACCACCACCTCGAGGACACTGGGGCCTACCCACCCACTATGGTGGGCTTCCGCTCACATCTCTCCACTCAAGACGTCATGCTCCAGCTCTACCACCAGATTATCAATGACCCAACTAGTGGCAACAGGGCCATCCTCGGCCTAGATCTGGAAAAGGCATTTGACAATGTAGCACATGCAGCAATCCTGAGCCGCATAAACAAGCTCAACTTGGGTGAGCGAAGCTACAACTACGTCAGAGACTTCCTGTCGTGCCGCACAGTCACCCTCGCGGTCGGCAGCATGACATCCGACTAACATACACTAGGAAGCACCGGCACTCCTCAAGGATCGGTCATATCCCCGCTCCTTTTCAACCTCGTGATGCTGGGTCTCCCGGCCTACCTCGACGAGATCGATGGCCTCCATCATGCCTTGTACGCAGATAATATCACCCTGTGGGTCAACAAGGGCAGTGACGGTCAGATAGAATGCACCTTACAAGCAGCGGTGTCTGCAGTCGAAACCTACCTCCAAGACACAGGTCTCCGACTATCTCCACTGAAATCGGAGCTGCTCGTCTACCGCCCGCGCCGCCGGCCCAAGCCTACAGCCGAATCGCGCCAATGTGACGACATAATCCTCTATACACAAGACGGCTCCTGCATTCCCCGAGTCCCGAAGATACGCATCCTAGGCATGCATATAACAGCCAACGGGTCAAACATAGAAGCTATTCGCAAAATCGAAGGCAAGGTTACAGCGGCTACCCGCCTGATCAAACGCATTGCAAACAAGCACACGGGCATGAAGGAGGACAGTGTCATGCGCCTCATACACTCTTTCGCAATCAGTCACATCACTTATGTGTCTGCCTTCCACAACTGGAATGTCACTGAAAGGGAGAAAATCAAACCCTTATACGCAAGACTTACAAGATTGCCCTTGGCCTACCGGAGTCCACAAGCACTGCTCGTCTGCTACAGCTGGGGGTATACAACACGCTTGAGGAAATCGTGGAAGCGCAAAGAACCTCTCAACTCGAACGCATGTCTCTGACAGCCACGGGCCGGTACATCCTGCAGAAACTCGGCTTCAACAACCACGTCCAACACGGTCAGAAACAGGTCATTCCACCCGACCTCAGCGACACGCTGCTTGTCACCCCTATACCTCGAAACATGCACCCCGAATTTAATCGGGGCCGACGCCAGGCCCGTGCCAAGACACTGCTGCGCTCCTTGGGTGGAAAGAGGACTACGCGCTTTGTAGACGCCGCAGAATACACAGGAGAACACCGGTTCACGGCGGTAGTCGTAGACGTTAGCTCCCGGCTTACGCACGCGTGTAGTGTCGCAACGGAATACCCCGAAACAGCGGAAGAGGTAGCGATTGCGCTTGCGCTTACCGACCCCCTCTGCGAAGTAGTTTTTAGCGACTCACAATCCGCAGTTCGCAACTACGCGCGGGGGCGCATTTCCTCCGAAGCTCTCCAGATTCTAAGGAAAGCTGGTCGACAGCACTTCGATAACACCGCGATCATATGGTTTCCAGCGCACGTCGCCACCCCCACCGATGAAGGCCTCATTAACTTGAACGAGGTAGCACACCGCTCTGCGCGAGAACTGACCCGCCGCGCAGAATCGGAGACCACCTCTTTGAGTTCGGAACTCCTGGTTCAAAACCCGCGAGAACGCCTGGTCAGGTACAATGACATCACCAAGCACTACCAGCTAGGCAGGCGGTTGCTGCCCCCACCTCACCCTATGCTGAAACGTCGCCAGGCAGTCATCTGGCGACAATTGCAAACACAAACATTTCCCAGTCCGGTGCGATTGCAGCACATTTTCCCCGCGCAATACCCGACTGCTCTTTGCAAATTATGTCAGGACACTAGAGCGACGCTGTCACACATGTTGTGGGAGTGTCGGGTTACATCAGCTACAATGGCAGTAGCTCCGGAGGCTCTTGCGTCGAAGTGGGCCGCCGCTCTGCGCAGCTCCAACCTCAAGACGCAAGAGTGGGCTGTCCAGCAAGCCCGAGAGGCGGCGACGAGGCAAGGCCTCGAAGTGCCCTCATGGGAGACCTGAGCCCGGGTTGTCAAATTTGCCGGATTCAAAATAAAGTTGTTTCCATCCATACAGTATACTGCACACCCTATAAATTTTGCTCGTGCATTATCCATAAGGAAACCCCTAAGCACTGAAGGTTTACCTTTGCCGCCACGATGGGATGCCGCAGGGCACCAAGAATACTTGCAAATAGCGTTTTCTACTGCTGTTCAAAGTAATTTAGTGCAAGGGCCGTAATACAAACAAGTATTTCAAATTTGGCGAGTACATCTATCCTGTAAAAAGTCGCGCCTATTTGTAATAAATGCAAGCTACGTTACGGAACATATAAATTTTATTTAATTTTTTTATTTATTTCATATATCTCACAGACTCCAGAAGGAGTATTGCGTGAGGGGGGCGGTACAGATAACAATTGTGAAGCAAAAACATAGTTTTTGTTACATAAATACGAACAGAACGAGAATCAAATAATAAACAAAGAACGCGAAATAAACAAAGATAAAAAGCAAGGAAGGTAAACGAACAGTAGTTAGCTTTTCAGTGTACAGTAAAGCAAACAACCTTAGAACAAATGCTTACATAAATACATAACAATGAAGTTAAAAGTAACAAAACTAAACAGATACTCGTTTTTAGCTAAGTATTAGCCAAATATGCAGTGATTTTTTGTTTGAAGGTTAATGGGTCGTTAATGTCAGCGATATTATCCGGAAGACCATTCCACAGTGCAATCGCACGTGGCAAAGCAGAGCAGTTGAATGCATTGGTGGGACCAGAGATGCGTGGGAAACTGAGATGATTATGCAGACATGTAGATGTGCGGGAGGGACGAACGAGTGGTAAAGTAGATGGGCGTGCATTATGCGTGATTTTGTGCAGAAGACAAAGTAATGCTATATTCCAGCGCCATTCCAAAGATAAAAGCGACAACGACAACTTGATGTTAGTTACGCTCGAAAATGGGCTCTAATCTCTTGCAATGAAACTTGCAGCACGGTTTTGGATCGACTCGAGAAGATGGATTAGATATGCCTGATGAGGTGACCATATAGAAGCTGCGAATTCGAGCTGCGGTTGCACTAATGTTTGGTAGGATACCTTTCTAGTGAGGGAAGGAGCGCTGCGAAGGTTACGTTTTAAATATCCGAGAGTGCGCGATGCTTTAGCCGTTATTTTCTCGATATGGGATGACCATGAAAGGCTAGGTGTTAGAATAATTCCAAGGTACTTGCATGAAGATGTGCGAGCGACGATACTATTGCCAAGTGAGTAACTGAAAATAGTGTAGGACTTTTGCGAGTAAATGTCATTAGATTGCATTTCTTAGTGTTTAGGGTCATTTGCCAATCCAAACACCAGTTAGTGACACATTGAAGGTCACATTGAAGAGCAATATGATCAGTGGGGCAGCGGATCTGACGGTAGATAACGCAGTCCTCTGCGAATAGTCCAACACTGGGCGTAACGTTAAATGGCAAGTCATTGATGAAAATCAGGAAGAGTAAGGGTCCAAGGACACTTCCCTGAGGTACGTCTGATGTTACGTTACTGAAAGGGGAAGAGTGCTGGTCAATGACAGTGGACTGCTTTCGAAAAGACAAAAAGCTTCTTATCCAAGAAATTGTTAGTTCATCAAGGTTTAAACATGAGAGTTTAGAAATGAGTCGACAGTGAGCCACGCGATCAAATGCTTTAGAGAAGTCGATGAATATTGAGTCAGTCTGAGCATTGTCGTCCATATTTTGAAAAAGATCCGTAGTGAATTCAATTAGTTGTGTCTCACATGAAAGGCCTTTTTTGAATCCATGCTGATGTTTAAAAAAGAAGTTATTACATTCTAAGTGATGAACGACATTAGTAAAAATGATGTGTTCGAGTAACTTGCAGGGAACGCTAGTTAGTGATATGGGACCGTAATTACTCACATCGCTCTTGTCACCTGACTTGAAAATGGGTATGATTTTGCCAACTTTCCAATCATTCGGCAGCTCCCCTGTTGACAGTGACTGCTGAAATATATGACTAAGGATTGTACTGGAAGGGACTACTGTATGCTTTAGGATTTTCGTGTTGATGCCATCAAATCCGGAACTACTCGATAATTTGAGATTGGTAATCAAAGTAGCGATTCCAGTGGCTGTTATGGTAATAGGAGTCATATATTGGTAATCAGAGTCTGCCATCTTTGGCATATTGGAATGGTCTTCCTTTGTGAACGTGGAAAGAAAGTAGTTGTTAAATACAGATGCTCAGTGCTCTCGCGGTATGGGAGGACCACCAGTGCGGGAGTGTCAGTGCTGTTTGAAGGAGATATGGTTTTCCAGAATTTGCTAGGATTATTTTTTATCAGTGACTGAAGGTCATCGGAAAAGAATTTATGCTTTGCACTACGAAGGGAACTGCAGTAGGCTTTCTCGCAGGCTTTATGTTTATTCCACGAATCTAACGTGTTGACACGTTTGGCTGCCTTGTATAAACGTTTCTTTTTGTTTTTTAACGCATTAAAAGTTTTATTAAACCATGGTTTGGAGCAGTTGGTGCGAAATGAGATCAGAGGTAAGTATTCATTTGCTAGACCTAGTAGTTGTTCTTTAAGGAGGCACCAATTTTTGTTGACTGATCGTTGAGAAAATGTTGCGATAAATCTAGATGAAAAGCTTTGTAAATCTCGGTTAATGGCATTATAGTCTGCTCTTTTATAGTAAAATATTCGTTTTGTTATTAGATTACATGTACACGAAGGTGTGCGAACTGTAAATTCCAATAATGAGTGGTCACTGAAACCATCAGTGATTGAAATGGTGCTAGCTCTATTAGGTGCTGTTGTTAGAACAAGGTCTAAGACGTTAGTAATGCGCGTTGGTTGGAGGATTAGTTGCTCAAAAGAAAAATCAAGGATGAGCTGGACAAAGTCATTAGATGCACGCGAATTGCCTCTTAAGTTAGGCCAATCTATGTTCGGGAAATTAAAATCGCCAAGAATGAATACATTAGCTTTAGGGAATTTAGAACGAACAGCAGTAAGGTTCTCACGCAAGTTAGAAACGAAGTTATCAGTACTGTCAGGAGGCCTGTAACACACTCCGTAAAGTGACTTTGATAGTGTCGATGTTATACAAACCCGTACTATCTCAATAGCGGAGGGTATCGGCACTATAAACGAAGTGATGTGTATCTTTATTGCCAGCAAGACACCACCTCCCCTTCGATTATGTCTGTCTCGGCGATAAATGACATAGTCCTGCGTATCAGGAAAAACTTCGCTGGCATTCACGTCGCCACAAAGCCAAGTTTCCGTTAGTGCCAAACTATCACAGTTACTATTTTCCAAGTACGATACAATTAGGTGCGTTTAGAAATTATACTACGAATGTTAGTAAATGATGAAGTTAGGTACGAAGGGTCCATGTGTGTGTGTTGCACAGCATAAGGGTTGTCAGACGCGCATGTTATCGGGTTATGTTCTAGCTATCGCGAAATTGGTACCACGGTATCGGACAGCGAGTCATACCTGTAAGTAGTGCTATCTACTCGCAGTTTGTCGAAAGTTAACTTCAACGGCACGCCCTTGGTTTTTGCGAAGGCAATGAGCTTGCGTCGGACGATGCGCGTTTGGAGGGAAAAATCTTCGCGAACAGTGAATTCCGTGCCTTTGAATTTATAGCCATTTTCTATTATGTTTTGTTTATCTTTAAAAAATGTAAATTTAGCAATTATTGGCCTGTTCTTCTCTCTGTTGAACTGGCCTAGGCGGTGTACGCGTTCTATTTTGGTGGGTTCGATGGCGATGCCAAGGTGTTCTCTGCACAAGTTGATAACTTTTGATTCAGATGATGGCCATGATTCGTTTCGATCATCAGGGATGCCAAAGAAGAATATTCAATTAATTCACAGGCGTACTTTCTACTCGTTCGTGAAATACATAAACGCAGCGACAAAACGACTATTTAATATGCGCAGAAGTAATAATCGTCCCACCAATTTTAAACACTGGCCCCACACGAACCCTAGCATGCCCCATAACTATACCAAATTTTAATTCCGTGTCACATTTAGTTCTCCAAGGGCATTGGGAGAACACGCATGTAACACGCGTACAACGCATTCAAGCGATGTAATAAGTACTTAATTCCAAAGGCCATAAGTATCCCACACACTTTACATTGTGCAAGCGTATTAGCCATAAAGTCATTGCCGTTCCGAAAATTCTAACTCCGTTTCAGATGCAGTTCTCCAAGCACCACGGAAAAATATTCCACGTCATTCTTGAAACACTTCCTATACCGCTTTTATATAGGCAGAAAACACACATTTAGTAATCATTTCGGAAGCCGCCAAAATATCCCACATATTTTATACTTTCGCTACACATCCCCCACAATATACTTCTCACTCTCGCTAAATATAAGGTCGTTGCCCCATAGGTTCGAGAAGCCCACCAGCGAAATGTCTTTGCGATGCACTTATAACTTCTCTAAACAGAGAGTAAGTGATTGGCTAGCAAACTCCACAAGCCCCTTTTACCTATCAACTTCAGTTCATCCCCCACATCAGTTCTTGCATATCCGCTGAGGCCTGACAGTTAAACTTATATGCACCCTTTAGTTTTCCCTGGACAATGAGAAAACCTACGCATACCTTTTTCAAGCTCCTATTCGAATTAATTGATTCACCTGTGAAAAATACTACTTTTTCAACAGCAATAGCATTTAGTGACAAAAAAGAGGAAACAAAACAATTACGAGAACCCTGTCTCATTCTACATGTAAGGCCGCATAGTGCACTTTACGGCAGCGTTTGAATTTGTGCTTTTGAAATCTGTGCATCCACTATGCACAGCGATTCAGCATGTATACCTCCTACATGAAATAAACCATTAGCCATGCCGTTCGAACAAGTTTTATTAAAAGTAATGCATGGGCTTTACAATAAAAAAAGGTGATAACGCAGAAACGAATATATTACGAGCAGTTACCAACGAAAACAACATGCAAGCTGTCATGAGGCATACGGCAAACACATTTGATGTTGCCACACTGCCATACTTGATTCTTATTGGAGAACGAGATTTAATATGTTCACTTTTGTTGGTTCAAGTTACATTGAACAAGTTACATAGATGAACAGAGGCATGCACTGTAAACTTCCGTTAAAATTAGAAGCCCTGGTTAGCCAATTTTTTTTCCTATAGTATATATATTGCAGTGGAAAATAAATCCGTTTAACACGAACAGCCACTGCTCGCGCCTCCTGCTTGACTCAGCCGCGTCGTGACTCAGAAATAAACATTCACACAAGTCTGTCTGAATATATATGACCCAGGTTCAATTCCGTCAGAATGAGGGATAAATGTTAAACTACTTTCTTTTCGCCACTAGAGAGCGCATCCCATATACTAAGTGACACATAGTTTACCCAGTTGGCGTCAAAATGGTTCATTGAAGAAGGGCACATAACGGTGGTACGTACTCAGCGACCCAAGCTGACATCAAAGAGGATCATTGAAGAGCGATGCATATTGAGTGGTGCACACCCAGAGACCAAAGTAGGCGTCAAAGGAGGAGGAGGAGGAGGAGGAGGAAATAAACAGCGAAGGCGGGGATGATAACAAGAAATGCCTCTGGATGGCTACCCTACTCTGGAGGACGGGAAAGAGGGAATAGAATGAGATAGAGAGAGGGAGGGGAGGGGGAGGAAAGCCGCGGTGACCTCGTGCACGCACGCGGAGGGCCTGAGCTAGTCAAAGGCGTTCACATAGGCCAGTCGCCCTCAAGAAAGACAAAAGTGCCTTCATAGCTTTGTGGGCCGACGAGCGATGGGGACGGTCTTCATGTACCACCTGCACACACAACGGCCGATCGTCCAGTCGTAGCAATGCAATAGATAATGTTTGTCTCTCCGACTGAAATCGATGACAATGGCACAATAAATGTTCGATGTTCTCTTCCACGGCGCAGACGTTGCATGCAGCACAGTCGGTCACTACAATCAAGGCAGTGTACACCTTCGTGATAGCCACTGCCAACCACAGCTGGTATAGAAGCGATGCTTCACGTCGGTGAAGCCCGGGTGGAGGTCGGAGTTGTAGCGAAGGGTTCAGTTCGTACAACCTGGTGCGCCTTATATTTGTGGTGTTCCGCTCTGGTTGCTTCAGTTACAATCGGACTTAGACAAGATTAACAATTGGTGCACGCAATGGCAAATGGAAATTAATACCTCGAAAACAAAAGTCGTGACATTTACCACCAAAACTGACCCCGAACCTTACCATTACACTCTAAACAGCATGACCGTAGAATCGGTACCTGTCATAAAATATTTAGGGATCCATTTAGCATCCGACCTTTCATGGAACATTCACATAGATACGGTTATTAACAAGGCTTCTAAAACACTCGGATTTCTCAGACGCAATCTGCGTTTAGCTAATGCAGACACTAAGATATTAGCATACACCACATTAGTGCGCTTGCAGTTGGATTACGCCGGTTTGATTTGGAACCCACACCAAGCACACTTAATAACAAAATTTGAGTCTCTTCAAAACAAAGCCGCTCGATTCATATCGAAGAACTACTCGCGTACGGCAAGTGTGACTGAAATAAAGAAAGCTCTCAAGTTACCTCTTCTTGAAAGACGTAGAACGCTTTCCATTCTGTCCTTTTCCCACAAATTATATCACAGCCACTCTTCCTTGGCTATGTCCCGTCTCACGCCAGTGCATCGCATATTCCCACGCATTGACCACCAACTCAAAGTTGAACCCATCTTTGCTCGCACTAACCTCTTCTTTCATTCGCCTCTCGTCCTAGCCATCCGTCAATGGAATCTACTGCCTGGCACCATTGCATCTGTCATTGATTACGAAGGGTTTGTAACCAGCCTGAAACGTCACCTTGAGCTGTAACCTTCAACCTTCCTCTTTCTCCTCTTTCCCCATTTTATACATGTGTGTATGTATGACGCTACTCTCTCTAACAATTGAATGTTTGTTGATTTTTGTTGCTATGTGTCATTATATTTTAAGTTTTTCTTTTCAACATGCTGTTAACGGTCAGCGACTTCTGTACACATCATAGTACTGCGTTGCTTTGTACTTACTGTTGTTCCCCCCCCCCCCCTATTTAATGCCTGCCGGGGCTTTAGGGAATTGAATAAAAAGAAAAAGAGAGCGTCAAAGAGTTGCAGTTAATAGTAGCACATGCCCAGTTGTGCATATGGTAGCATGCTCAATGACCCAGTATGACATCAAAGTGGGTCATTGAATAACGGCACATCTTCAGTGGAACACACCCAGTGACTCAAGTAGGCGTCAGTGAGGTGCACTGAAGGGTGGCGCGCACCTACTGGCGCATGCACATTTACCCAAGAGGGCACCAAAGAGTTTCACTGAAAAGCGGCGCATACCGAAAGGCACATACCGAGTGCTTCGTGTCGGTGTCAGAGAGATTCGTTGAAGAGAGGTACATACCCTATGCCACATACCCAGTTCCGCATCCCCAGCATACTTGCATACAGCAGTGTCGAAAGGGATGGAAACACGTGCATTGGCTACCTCCCCACAATCGGCGTACTGCAGCTACGCCTCGATCACGTGAACATTGCAGGCTTGCAGATTTACACAGTTCTCTCGGAAGTCAAACATCTGAGCTTTCCTTTTGTAATAAATTCATCTCCTGGAAGCGCTTCTAAGGAGCCTTCATAGGCACTAAGAATTGCTGTTTAATTCTTTGTTTAATGCAGTCTACGGCTTCTTTGATACAGACCGAAGTTTTGGTCTTTAAACTTGTTTTTCTCTACCGGTCTATGCAGGGTGTCCCACATAACTTGAGCCGAGAATTTAAAAATTAAAGGCGCGTCGGAAGCGAAGTGAATCGAACGCATACCATTCGCAATAGCTTATATAGTAACTCAGATTATTTTTTTTTCCCATAACTCACTCATTCGTTAGGTTTAATTACGAAACTTGTTCATTATTGCCTTAGGACCCCAGTTATGATACGCAGATTTGTAGAGCACCTTCAGAAGCTACTGATCGAGTTGTTTGCTTTACGATACCTCTCATGTAGAACTTTTTTCCGGGTTGCAAAGAAAGCCCGTGAAATATGAAAAAAGCCAAGTGACGGAACACTTGCGCAGGGATATTGCGCTGCTCTTAAGCGTGCGGTCGGTGAACAAGGTCGGCTCCCGTCAGATGGCGGCGAAAATGCATGCTGCTGGCCGAGCGCTGCCGATGAGATAGCGAACGCCCTGCCACTTTCTCGTCGCCAGTCACGATGCAGCCAACCTTGTTCACCGAACGCACGCTTGAGAGCAGCACAACACCACAGCGCAAGTGCTCTGTCACGTGGCTTTTTTCATATTTCGAGGGATTTCCTTGCAACAGGGAAAAAAAGACTACATGAGAGGTATCGTAAAGCAAACAACTCAATCGGCGGTTTCTGAAGGTGCTCTACAAATCTGCGTATCATACTTAGGGTCCTCAGCCAATAATGAAAAAGTTAACTGGGTAATGAAACTTAATCGAGTTATTGGGAAAGCAAGAAATTGTCTGAGTTAGTATAGGCTATTGCGAATACTATGCGTTCGGTTCAATTCGCTTCCGAGGCGCCTTTCATTTTCAAATTCTTGGCTCAAGTTATGAAGGACAACCTGTATAGACCTGACTCATATACACCTACTTTTGCGCAGTATTAGAGCTAAACATTGCGCAGCCTCTTGTTCATTGCGTTACAGATTTGGCCTTCATTTCAAGGAACGTGAGCAATTGCTGGCGTCCGTTACATTTAGTCTTTTACATCCAAATGGTCATGGCCGCTCTATGTAAACGCACCTTGTGCCTTTTGATCGAGTGGGCTTGAAATGGCTGGCAAATGAAGGACGCAAGATGGAGGTTAACCAGATGTTGGCCGACAAATATCAACGGCGCTTCTATGACTCGACAGCGATGGTCACATTGAACGTTCATACCACGCAATCACACATGGGGACTTGTCAGTTTTTAATTGGCCTTATCGGGAGCACCTTCCCCACTCCTGCAACAATGAAGCGCTGCGCTCCAGTGAGCACCAACACCTATGCACCGCTGCATTGAGTAACCATGCACAATACTGTGACCACGGTGTTCGTGCATCACAACGCAGCCATTCTCCAAAGCGCGCGTATCCAGCGACTTTTAAATGTCGCTGCCAAATGTCTCTTTAAGATAACGAGGCTAGATTAAGGTAGAAAAATTTTGAAGACAGTGAAGATAAACAACGTGATACGAGGACGAATTAAAAGATCCAGGCCAGCTCGTTATATTGAGTGCATTTGTGTAACCTTGGCAAATGCAGGGAGCAAGGTAACGTTAAAGTAATCGATTACCTTTGAGTAAATACACAATTACTTTTGTAGAAGAATAATTGCAAACTGTAATCAATTACATTTTTCAAAGATGTAATTGTAATGTTAATTAGTTACGTTTTCTCCGTAATGTGTACAAGTTGGATCATCAGTGATTTATTTCGACGCGAAGAAGGTTCGTTCAAGAGCGGCAAATATGCCGCATACCCTCTGACCCAAACTGGTCCGACGGTTGGCTTCGCACCAGGTTTCTTCAGCACAGCAGCCGGATGCTTTAACCATTCGACCATGACTTAACCAGTGATGCAGGTAGGTGGGAAAACTGTTTGAGACATAGATAGCTATAGATATCTCTTTCTCCTGGAGATATCTTTCTTGGAGCTATATATATAGCTCCAGGAAAGCGCGTGAAGTACCCTAAGAATGCTAAGTTGCCTTTCGATATTGCTTGAATTTAGCGTTGAAATTCGATTATAAGATATATCGAATTAGGTGCGATATTCGAGATTTTTTTAAAAAATGAGGGTAAATTAAAATGTGACTGCCATCAAATTCGTCATTCAAACAACTGGCTCAAAGGCACTAATGAAAACGTAATTTATATTTTTTGGTGATTAGTCTTCTGAAGATCCCGCTATTACCTGCAAAGTTCTAATGTCTACCTCACCTAGGAAATCCTCTGCAATAACGCCACGTTCGTTCAACTAAGTCTTTTTATTAAAAGAAACTATGTTGTCTAAAGATACACCCTGTGGTAGATTCAACATTTCCGGTCTTTGAAAATAGTACAATATCATACAGTAAGGCACCCCATAGTGGGGCGTGGCTGATTATAATACTTTATCCGGACCCATTCCCTGGAACTTAGGTTAAATATAGAAAGCGAATTTTCTGTTTTGAAGAACGATTAGGTGGTCCCAAAAACTGGCCATGATGGCCATGATGCATTTGTTATGGAAGGAACTGCGCAGCGCGCTCCACCCCCCCCCCCCTCTCCCCACTATGCCAGCATGTATGGCGCATAACGTTTATCGCCTGCTGTATCTCCTCGAGGCGAGGCACGAACGACAATCCTCAATGCCCAATCAAGGGTATTTGTAACAAAGAAAAGCATTACTTCCATGGCTAATGCACTTAGGAAAAAAAACTGGCCCCAGCTGTTGTTTTGTCAGATTTTCCAGCTTGCAGCCCGAAGCGCCCTCTTTCAAAAGTGGAGGGATGAGCAGGCAAGAGCGGTAAAGGGCATACCTTACCTCTCCACTTCTGACAGTGGGGGCGCCAAGTGCCCCCTCCGCCCCCCTCCGGTAAATATGTCTGTGGGTGCGTTGTTACATTGCTTCAATGCTGATCACATTAACGTCGACTTTCATCGTTAGATGGGTTCTGCTGGACTTTTTTCAACAACACGAGGGTACTGTGAACTTTTGAGCAAGCTAGGTGAAATGTGAGCATTTGTGAGAGCGAATGTGTTTGCACAGCGCCGGCAAGCCGCAATTATACAATTTCTTAGGGGTGCATGCAGACCAGCCATGGTAGCTTAGTGGCTTTGGTGTAGCGCTGGCTTAGCACGAAGCTGCGGGATTAAATCCCTGCCACGGCGGCCGCATTTCGATGGGGGTGAAATGCAAAAACACCCGTGGTAGTTACGTATAGGTGAACGTTAAAGAACCCCAGGTGGTCATAATTAATCAGGAGTTCCCCACTACAGCGTACCTCATAATGAGATCGTGGTTTTGGCACGCAAAACCCCATAATTTAGTTGTTTTTTTATGAGTGTCTAAGGCTATACTTTCTTTCATAAAAATCCAGTATCTGCTGCACGACTCGCCCCGCGGCCCATTATTGCGTTTCGCACGCTTTCTTTCAGGCTTGGAAAGGACTTTTATGTTGCACGTATTTAGCAACATAAATCTGGACCGGGAATCTTTGAGGATGCCCTAGTGTTTTCTCATTGACACTGTTGCTCTGGATATAATGTTTCAGCAGTTCATTAAATAATAGTGACCGAACATTTAATTATGCGAAATAGAAAAACTAGTCTGCCTTGCTCCAGGCGACGGCAAACAACATAACCTTGGCTCTGTCAAGCCACGAGGCACTTGCATATCTTTAAATTTCGGCACAAGTTACGAGGGACACCCAGTATATGTGAACTGCTCGCCAGTGCAGCAAATATCTATCCGTATTCCTTGAAGTACCGCTGTTCACCGGGGGTCCTCTTGTAATTAACCGAAGTTTTCGACGTCGGTTTAAAATAACTGCCTTGTATAGCATCGTAAGGAACGCGCCTTATTTTCACGATCTTGGCAAGTTGCGGTCATCGCACGGAAACGGGCCATTTCAGTCTAGATGTTCTGCTCATGCGTAATCTTAGTGATCCCTTCAGAATAAAAGGGCGCATGCTATTGGTACCATCATGCGTTTTGCTGTTCACGCTCGCCACCCCTAGTCCTCATGACTGTCGCTGCCGCCGCTGTTCGGTAGCATGATATACGGCAGCACACTCGTAAATACATAGATGCCAGCACGGGTGCATCCGTGACTGCCTTTCACTTAAAAACTTTTTCTACAATGTCTGAAGACACCAGACCTCACTTGAGATCTCTTCGGACATATATGTTTCAACTCGGTTTTCTGTTTGAGATCACAGCTTCGCCGCTCCTCGTATTTACGCTGCTCCTCGAGAGTCCTAACCATGCGTTGCCTACTCATAGCGGTGATGCAACAACAATAAAATCAGTTGCTAGGCTGGTTCATTTATATATGAAAGGCCAGTGACGTGACTCCCCATGTAGCATTGCCAACAGTAATTTCTACTGGGACACGTATGCGGGGAGCGCTATACTTACTTCACATTGTTATCAGGAGTGCGTTATCATTAATTATGGGGTTTGGACGCTTGTTTTGTGCTTGTTTTCTATTGAAACGAATGCTGTTCTGTATGTTGTACGCGTGATCCCAAAGAATGTATGCACATTTCACTACACTTTGCTGTGTGCCTAAAACTTGCTTCATCAGTGCCGCCGGTGATTGGCCCACATTTTTGCCCACCAAGGAGAGGCTAACAGCGTCACTGTAAACAAAATGATGACGACGACGACGATGATGACGATGATGATGATACGGAGAGCGAAAGGTGGACGAAAGAAGGTCGCCAATCGCCGCAGCAACGTCAGAAACAGTTCTGAATGGCTGCCGGTACAGTTACTAGACCTCTTGGCGCTCGTGCCGTGGCCGGAGACGCGCGTGTATGATTAAGGAACGCGTACTGTGTCCCGTGATAGTGAGTCCTTTCCAGTTTTAATATGCTTCACCGCATAACACAATTGTACAGCGGCGACGCTGATTTAAGAAAACCAGCCATCATGCAGCGCATATGATATCTGATATGAGGTCAACGGATGCGTTGAGCGCGCCTGAGGCAAAGTCGCCTTCTCCCAAGTTCACGTATTGCGGACGCCTTGGGGCAGAACGGGGGTTTTACGCCCACCCCCAAGGCCGTTAGTTGTTGCGCTGACTAATACTCCCAGGCCTAGATTTAGTAAACATAAAACACTCAAGAACGCGGATGGGAAAATGGCGCCACGGCAACTCAATCGCTAAGAGCATCGCACGCATAATGCCAAGACGTGAGTCTCACCTGCGCTGAATTGTGTTCAGAGCGCAGAAGGCCCAACCACACGCGGCTGATCGTACGCGCCTGGCTACGCGTCACGCGTCTGAGAGGCCGTGTACGCTTGTCCTGCGCGTCCAAGCAGGGGAGACGCGCAGGCGGCGCGTGCGTCAGGGATCTCTTGATCTTGAGCTTCACTTTAAGCGTATGCGGCAGAAGTCACAGCTTCTGCACCGGCGTCACGTGGCCCGCATGTACACTTCAGGCGGTTCGGAATCAGGTTGCCCAAGTTTCAGAATCGTACGGAGACACCGGGCATAGTCCATTACGGGCATATTTCTTTACACCTAGCTGGGTACCACCGCCATACATTTGTATTTTCTTATCTGTCCCGATGGCTTGAGTTATGTCACCGTACAAAAAATGAATACTGTTTCTAAAGAATGAATCATCACAGCATCATGACAAAGCCCAGTACGTAGGCGCGAGTCGTCATATGTGATAATGATCATCATCAGCAGCAGCAGCAGCAACAGCCTGTTTTATGTCCACTGCAGGACTAAAGCCTCTCCCTGCGATCTCCAATTACCCCTATCCTGCGCCAACCCATTCCAACTAGCGCCCGCGAATTTCCTAATTTCATCGCTACACCTAGTCTTCTAGCGTCCTCGATTGCGTTTCCCTTCTCTTGGTACCCATTCTGTAACTGTAACGGTAAAACGGTTATCTAACCGGCGCATTACATGACCTGCCCAGCTCCATTTCTTTCTCTTGATGTCAATTAGAATATCGTGTATACCCGTTTGCTCTCTGATCCAAAGCACTCTACTTCTGTATCTTAACGTTATGCCAAGCAATCTTCGTCCCATCGCTCTTTGCGCGCTCCTTAACTTGTTCTCAAGCTTCTTTGTCAGTCTCCAAGTCTCTGCCCCATATGTCAACACTGGAAAATGCACTGATTGTACACCTTTCTTTTCAATTATAATGGTAAACTTCCAATCAGGAGCTGCCAATGTCTGCTGTATGCGATCCAAATCTTTTTATTCTTCTGTGAATTTCCTTCTCATGATCAAAGTTCCCTGTGATTGTATAACGTAGATAAACGTGCTCCTTCACACCTTCACAGTCTCTAGAGGCCGACTGGCGATCCTGCACTCTTGTTCCTTTGCCCGGCTATTTATCATTATCTTTGTTCTTCTGCATATCAATCTTCGACCCCACTCTTACACTCTCTCTGGTAAGGTCTTCAATCATTTGTTGTAACTCGTCTGCATTGTTGCTGAATAGAATAATGTCATCGGCAAACCGAAGGTTGCCGAGATATTCGCCGTCGATCTTTACCTTTCGAGAACCCCTTTTGAAACCCCTGTTGAACATTTAGGATGTTATATTCAATAAGTTCTTCCATATTCCGGAGTAAAGAATGTGTTCCATTACCTTGCACACTATTGAAGTTAGAGAAATTGGTCTGTAGTTTTCAACATCCTTTTTCGATCCCCCCTTGTGGATCGGAACGACATGAGCAGTTTTCCAGTCAGTATGTAGGAGGCTTGTCAACAAGGATTGTTTTTAAATTATGTGCAGATACAGCGAAATCCGTTGAGCACGGCGTCTCAAAACGCGCGGAGAAATTCCTTCCGGGCCAATTGCTTTCCTTTCATCTATTTGCTTTTATAGCTTTTCGATGCCACTTACGCTAAACTCAATCGGTTTCATTGGGAATACGCTATTGGCGTAGGATGAAGAGGGAAAATCCTGTATTGGCGAAAAGATAGATTGAAAATAATTGTTTAAGCAATTCGCCTTGTCTGTGTCATATATAAGAGTTTGGTTATTATATACAATTTCGTTTATACCGACACTGTCAAAACCACGCCTCTTAATATATTGCCAGAAATATTTAGGATTGGCTCTCAATCTGTCGTTCAGCTATTTGAAGTAGATTTTCCTGGCCTCTTCTATACCTTTTTTTTCATTCTTGCGTAATCTGGCACAATTTCTGATAGCGACAAGTCCGTTTAGTTCATTTGAAATAAGCTAATAATCGCTTTCTCTTTTTTGATTAGCTGCAAAAGGCGTGATGACACCCACGGCTTTCTCCGATTTTCTTTTTTCTACTTCGGAAGTATCTGCACTTGGTACATGTGCGTCTATAAGTTGAAGCAGCTTATTTTTTGAACAGACGCCACAGTTCATGCACATCCTTGTCATCTGCCAGGCATTCGAAAACAGTTAAATAACTACTAAAAAGTTTTTCACTTTTATTAGAATAATCGCCTCGATCAAAGAACAACACTCTTCTATTCTCGCGGCACTTTAGGCGACGAATTTTTTTAGTATATATAGTTGTGACTACAGCCTGGTGGTCCCTTAAACCCGGGATGATCGTGACTGAATTCACGATTTGGCGAGTTGCAAAACAAGTCTAAAATACTATTTTTACGGGTTGGCTCGTTGACGTACTGCAAGTAGGCCATAAGTATCTACAGTGTTCTTCATTTTCATGTTAGCGTGACTACATGTTTTCACTACACAAATATTAATGCTCCAGTGAAGATCTGGTAACTTGAAGTCACCAACGAGCAACATGATCTGAACCTTCCGAGAGAGCTTCGCTTAATGCCTGCAATGGCGCCATATCGAAGCTTGGTGGACAATAAATTCCACTATAATAGGCGAGGGAAAATTACGCGCTAATAATTTTATTTTTGTAGTTACCGCCTTAGAAAAAACATTGAAGCACGAATTATTTGCAGCCTCGCAGAGGAACAGTGGCTGGCGGTTATAAGGGCGTGGGCGGGGCTTCACTGCAGACTTAAGTTGTAACCGACTATAGTAGCGTTCTTTTTCTATTAGTTCTGGAAGAATTATACAGAAATATATATTTGCGGAACAATCAGAGTTCTTTTAGGGCCCTCGTTTACTGCTCTAACAAGTTAAGTGCCACAACCGACTCGTATTGCTATTTGGGAAGTTACGCAACGATGCGTGGCCGCCAGTCGCGTGCAACCGCGTATGGCGCAGGAATCTGCGATTCTACACGTACTGCGCCCACCGCGGAAGCTTAGAAAAACACCTACATAAGCACAGCAGAGAAGTGGCTATACGTTAGGCGGCTCTAATGATAACTGTAGCAGCGTCATTCAGAACACACGGAATTTTCCTCCACTTCTTGCGGCGTTTTCTCTGCTTCCTTTTTAAATAAAAAGATGTTGATCCATGAATATTTTCATAAAAAACGGTTAAATTTGTTAATTTTCGCTTTTCCTTCCTGTTTGGCTGTTGCCTTGGCACTCTTCCTTAGTAGATCGCTTAATATCTCAAATCCTTGCGACTCTTGTTTCCATGCAGTTGGCAATTTTGGACGAAAACAGCTGTACAATTAGGGAAAAGCCAGACGAGTTAACGGGTGACAGTCATATTGCCTATGAGTGTAAAAGTTATTGCATGGTTTGATGATGGACGCTGTCTCGCATTATCTTATTTTGCACCTTATCTAACCCATATTAAGGGTTTAAGGTTCCGAGGATCTGTCAGCGTCGCGGCGAGCCGTCACTCGAGAAAATAATGAAACAAAAAGAAAAGTTAAACGCAATTGGCATTTTCTCTAGCCCCAACTAGTTCCATGTGCATACAGACTAGATGACCACGCACGAACCGAATCCCTTTCCTGGTCACTGGATCAGTCTAAATGAAGAAGGTTGAACTAACGGAGCAAACAAAGATGCGCGTGACCGTTGAATAAATGGTGACAACTGAATGTATCTGAAGTTATTCGCGCGGGCACCGAATTAATGAGGAAACTGGCCTTCACATCCCAGGAGTCGCCGATAACTACCGCCATGCATAAGGAGTGAAAAAGGCAGCAAAATGTTGATAGCCGAATAGCTGTCCAGTCTCAACATTGATTTGGCGGCGCTTTAGGAATTTGTGTGAGCAGTGGTGGCGTGGGCGGGGAGAGGGGAGGGGGTATGCGTCCTAATTTCGGGGGGGCCCGCATCCCCCCCCCCGGGCCCCCCCGGGCCCCCCCTTGGGTACGTGCCTGCGTGGAGGGCTGATTGCAGAATTGGAATAGAAAAGTTTGGAATAGCTTTACGTTATAGCGCCCCAGAAATCCGTTTACTACGGGTGCCAGAAAAACCACAGCTAAATCAAAATGGCTGATTTGTTATCCAGAGCGTCTCTAGGTTATCCTTTTTTTTTAGGGTTGTCGTCGCGTTCGACTGCCACCACGGGTGCCGCTTATAGTGACGCCATTGCGCATCTATATATATATATATATATATGTATATATTTGCATTGCTCTAGATCGTTCGCCAATTTTCTAAAATATTATATTTGCACTTAGATCTCTGCTTTATTAAAACCTCTTTCATAGTTTTCTTCGTTCAGCTCCCTACTCACACGCGTACTATTCTTGTGTTCCGGCGTCTTTTCTTTCCGCACGTTTTTTTTTCTTTTTTTTTGCTCTTAAATAATTATATTTATTAGGCCTGTCCCCGGTTCTTTCAGTCGGCACCTGTAATGACTGAGGATCATTATTATTATAAGTTTGTGTCTTCGCATCACATATGCCTGAAAAGAAGCTGCCGGGAATCGAGTGAAAGAATGCTCTTCGTAGATATCAGGAAGATGGTGCAGCAGTATGAAAAGCAGGGAACATGGATAAGAAAAGAGCCAAGAGAAAATGCCATATAGACGCTGTTCTCAGTTAAGCGAATCAAACATTGACTGCAGCGCCTGCCATATTGTTTAGTTTGAATTCTCAAAGTAGACTTATACGTGATGGCTATAACTGAAATAACCTCAATACAGTTATTCAAAGAAATAGGAAATGAAAGTGAAAGAAAAGATAGCTTTGCCACCTTTGAGAGCCGAACTCGCTTTCACATGGCGCGTTCGGGAGTTTAAAGAAAATAATACCGGTGCCATACCAGTGTCACACGTACGTACACTTCTGATGGCGATCGGGGCTGATCCGGATCGAGCTTGATCCTAATCGGGTGTGGCTATACGGTCATTTATCGATCGCGATCCGAGAATCGCGATCAGGCTCCTTGATTGCGATCGCAGCACGTTGACGTCTGCACAGTATTCTGAAAACGCTAAAAACACGAACTGAAGCCAGCTCAGCAAAAAAAAAAAAAAATTAAAAATATTTTACCTGCAATAATAAGCTGTAAAATTGATATATTGTCCAATTTTAACCATATTTTGCGAATCTAAATTTGTAGCCAATAGATTATGCAGTTTTGAGAGTTGCAGACGATTAGCAGACGATAATAACTCAATCCGGATCGTTGGATCGTGTAGCCGCGACCAGTGTTGATCGCCATCAAGAAATACGATTCGGATCGGCCCCAATCGCTATCAGAAGTGTACGTGACACCATTATCACACTACCACTTTCGATCGCGATGAAGCCCGATCCGGATCGAAATTCTGGACCGCTATTGGCTCCATCGCGCAGATTGCGCAAAGGAACCAATCGCGACCGAGAAATTCGATCCGGATTGGTCTTTATCGCGATCAAACGTGCGCTGTGTGACACCCGTATATGTACTGTTGGTCAACGTTTTCATGCAGGCATGGTGTTATATTGCCTCTCACTTGAAATAGCTGGCTAAATATATCGAGTCCTCAGACGTTGTAAGCTAAAAGCACACATCAATGGGGGCAAAATGCAAGAACACCCGTGTACTTAGATTTAGGTGCCCGTTAAAGACCCCCAGGTTGTCCAAATTTCCGGAGTTCTCCACTTTACGGCGTGCCTCATAATCAGATAGTGGTGTTGGCAAGTAAACCGCAAAAATTAATTTTTTTTAAGGCACACATGTGCTATATCTATGTATCGTCGTTGATAAGATACCCCAAGCGAATATTTTCAACTGGTATGTTGAGACGTCTGGCTGGTCTTTGTTTATAGTCTAGGTATTTTACCTCATTTGTGGCCCGGTTACAAATGGTGTCGTTCAAAGCGACTTTTGTATTGAGGTTATACTGGTTGACGTGCAACCGCTCCACAAACACAAGTACGGTTTTTCGCTGGTAGAAACTGAAAGCCAGTTCCACGCAATCTCCAACCAATGCCATTTCTCCAACTCTACTCCAACCCTAACATTTAACTGAGGAACAGCAGCGAAACAAAAACCGAAAGCGAAATAATCCGAAGAATGGCCGTACTAGCAGCCACACCACCATACATTCCGCTTCCGGTTTGCCGGTGCGTGCGCCGGGTGTGGTGTGATCGCGTGTGTGCCGCTGCTCTGCGTTTGCCTGTGTGTGTTTTTCTCACGATCGGCACGAAGAGTCCGGCACAACCGATTGCCTGTCTAGACGCGCGGCAGCCCACCGTGCACCGATTGTCATCTGTCAGCACATCAGAGATACAGTGTAGTCACTGATAAATGATCCTGCTTCTACGTTCGTTCTCTTTAGCTTGTTCCAAGTCGAACTCACACATCGTCCTCTCGTCGGTCGTGTCTGCACATCGAAGAAGTCTGGTCATGGCCGCTAAGGTGGGAATTCCGCAAATTCTTGCAAAAGCTCGTTGATCGTCTTCGCGGCGCTTCGCGAGCGAAGCCATGCCGGCACGCGGGTAGAAAAGTCGGCAACCGCGGAATGTAACGTTGTCGCCTTCCGTGCATTGCGCGAGACACTCATTCGCTCCACAAAAAAAGAAGAAAAAAATTGCAAGCACGGGTTGTGAGCCACGCGACATAGGGCAATCCTTCGACCCACGGTGATACTGCATGCTAGAGGTCAACCGCTGGCCGTTCGTCAGATTGTGCTTATTCACGCTTACTGTGGGTGTCGAGTTGCGCCGCAGATTGTCGCGCAAAGGTAGTAAAATAAACTTGGCGCAGCATTAAGTTTAATTTAGAGTAATCTCTGATTGTTGGCAGTTGCTGTATTTTGCTCGTAGAGGTTACACATTCCCGGCTAGGAAGCTGCCTTGCGTAGTCGCGGACGTGGACCGCCCGGAAACGCGGAGAGGATGACGCTTTTCTTAACGATTCTCACTTAACCGAACGCTCCAGACTCTCTTTTGTCCTTGCAGTGCACTCGTTACCCAGCAAAATGCACATATCGTCGTGTTCACGTAGCCCTTGCAGAATAACGAGAAAAAAGGGCCATTTTTATTCTGACGTTTACAGCCATAAGCGAAATGTTGCGGGGTCACGCATCCGGGAGGAGGCGAAAAATACAATAAGGAATGGAACTTCGCAGCGCGTGTCCTTACGAGTCGTCGAAGCGTGGAAAACTGGGGTGCAAAGCGATGCAAGTGGGCCGTATATCCGCGGGTCACGTGTGCACACGGAACTATACTACATTCCTGCGTGTGGCTGTTCGGTAAGCACAGGGTTGAGGTGTTCATCTCGTGCGGATAAGTAAGCCTTCGCAGTTTAAGGAAAGTTGCGCACGCGTAATACTCGGGCTATACAAAGCATTATCGGATATAGCGTACTGGCACTCACATAACAGGCAAGCTTATAAGCGTTTTCGTCGCTTCGATGGGTAAAATCCAAGGCCCATGTCCAGTGTTGGGCACCGGCTGGTTGCAAAGCTGAAGTTTTTGTGGGCGTTACTTCGTCTTATAGGTGGGTAAAGCCACATAAATCCACAGCACTGTGCCAGTTCAAGTAGATGCCTTCCTTGCCCATATTGAAAGCAGATGCATGCACGAAATGTTGGCATCTGTGCAGCCTTACAGAAAACAAGGGAATGGGCTCACTGAGGCATCGGTCAATATGTCCAGAGAGCATCTTCCTTTGGCAAGCACGCTCTGGGTGTAACTGGAATGGGGCTAAGAGTGCGCATCATCTTGAAAGCAGATGGTCCCTTTATCTCGTGCCAAAAATCTCTGCTGCTCTGGGAGGGCCGGTCATAAAAAAGGCGTTGCCCATTGATACGTTCGAGATAAGGCCAGCTTGGGGGACTCCACAGCGAACTTAGAAGCCGCATAAAAGACTGGTAGCTTGACTGGAAAATCTTCAAGCTTTCATCCCTTGCATTAATATGATAAAAAAGAAAGTACCGAGGTTACATCACTGCTCCTCACGTCAATATGCTACAATATAACACTTTTCTGCCATGGCCATAGCCCTAGTTCTTTACAGCTTGATGCCAGACAACTATACTTACACACTTACTTTGTAAGTGAGATGCTGATGTGGCCATGTATTGGCACTGGGCACCATGTGGCTGCTGATGTGAGACATGGGTTTCTTCAAGCTTGTTAAACTTTGTTTGTGTATTCAGCAGAGCAAATCCGTGCTCCCACAATAGATTTCAAGAGCCTCCTTCACCAATGACGATGTAGGAGAAACTAGGTGTGGCTCAGGCATTTTCTGATTCTATTACGTGACGCTTTGAAGTGTTGTCAGCAAGACGCTGCCAAAACTTGGAGAAAAGCTTTGTATCGTGATTTACATAACACAAGGTTGAGTATCACACAGCTTTGTTCAATGTTTGTTATGCCTGTTCTGACTGTGATTCAGTTTGCTTAGTATTGTACAAAACAGTAATTCTTGTCAAGACATATGAGGACGTTGTGTAGAATTTAAAAAAACTTTTGTTGCGGGAAGAGAAGTAAGAAAATTTGTTTAGTGACTGCTTTCCTATCTGTGTTAATAAGTAAATAATGTTAGATTTATGTTGGGGCCTAAGTCACAGGGTAGCTAGCACCCAGGAGCGTGCTAGCAATCTGGAGCTCATGTTATGTATGACAATTTTACTAAGTGCCAGTTTAAATATTGCATGTGTATATCTCATGGCTGAAGCGTGGCACATTTCTAGCCTAGGGGTGTTGAAATAGGGAAATTTCCTAATCGAACATGAAAAGCACCTTTAAAAAGTCATACTGAATACTTTCGCATTCCTAACCACAGTTGGATATAAAGGATGTGTGGAGTCTATTTGGTGAGATAAAGGCCTACTTATATTATTTTATGCTTGCATATAATGCCATAACGAACTAGTCATTTTGCCAAGTGAAAAGCTTGCGTATTATAAACCACAGCTTGAGTAATCAGATGTGCCAGTGACGGTAATGAAACAGTGAAAGAGCACATCAGCAAATGCACATCCAGTTCTGTGTTTGTTGGAAGGAGCTAACCGTAATTCTACATCACCGCGCATTGTTTTAATAGGATGCAAACATGGCAGGTCTAGTGAAATAATAAAATGTTTTGCCTAAATAGAGACAACATATATGCAGGCTGCTTAAAAAGTGATGCATTTTTAGCAAATGGCAAGAAATTATCTGCCCCGTCAGATTGATCAGGAACTCGTGCTTGGTCGCAACAAGTGCAAGAATCTCCTGCAACAGAATAATTTGCAACAGCCAGCACTTGCATTGGTCTTTCTCCCCTGAGATTCCCTTCGTAACTGAACAGAAATGAATATATTGGACCATTTTGAATGGTGAACTGTTCACCCGAATACAAAACAAATATTAACATTACTTATTTGGAGGAATGCTGAATGACGGGGCAAGAAAAGACAACACAAGGGTGGAGGCCTTGTTAGTCTGTGCCCTTTTGTTGTCTCTCCTGTCCCGTCACTTAGCACTCCTCCAAATAAGTTTTAAAATGCACCAAGCTCAATTTGCAACCCTTCCGCAAACTATTAAAGTACATTCCGAAAAAAAAAAAATATATATATATATATATATATATATATATACAGCATGCAACAGGACCATTGAAAAAGAAAACAATAAAGGCGTGGACTATCAACTGCTGGTTTATTCATAGGCAGGACCTTTCTGCCATGTATGTATGTAAGTCAGCTCTATGAATAAACCTGCAGTTGGGAGCCAGCGCCTGTGCATTATTTTTTTTTTTTTTTCTTCTCTTTCATTGGTCCTGTTGCTGCACAGTTTTTCTCAGAATTTTGCTCAGCCAACCACCTCAGCTTCGCACTTTTGTATGGCAAAGGCCATTCAATTCGAACTGAGAATTTTCAATATCTGCCAACACTTATGAATTTCTTATGCAGTTTCAGTAGGAGAGCAGTTATTAGCTGTGGGTTAATGAGATTAGGGATCACCATCAGTGCTTGATTTGTTTTCACAAGAGTGCAGTTCCTCAAGTTCAGGGGAATAAGGGAACTGGAATATGCATTAGTATCACATGTGGCGATACATAGTTTGGAACGATGGTCACTGCAAAATGTAATTTAGCACCACCTATTTTTCATTCAAGGTCAGTGATCACAATACAAAGTGATTGTGAACATGTGCTACGTACGTGAGAAATTTTGGGCAAGTTTTTACTTACTCTAACCCTGTTGTGATAGCTGTGGTGGCCCAGAGGATCATTCAAACAGAGGAACATTTGCACATGGTGAAAGTCTCAACTATGTTGAAACATGTGGTGGGAAGAACATTGCTAGAATGCACTGAAAATTACCATGCCCTCCCTGTTTAGCTGCTACAGCACAGTTGCTAGACAGAAGTGTTTATTGGTGGCAGAAAGTCCTAAAGGATGGTATGCATGCTTAGCAAGCTGGCATTACATTCTTAAAGCAAACAGCGCAAACTGCTACACAGCAGAAAGAAAGGACGGACACTGTGTCTGTCTCTGTTTTATCTTTTGTGTAGGTTTTTGTACTGATTGCCTCAAGAAAGTCCTAAGCCTGTTATAGTTGTAGGTGAAAGGTTTACAAGGTGTTTTAACGTGACAGTGTTAAAGGCCTTGTGTCGCAACAAATCTGGCGTCGGTGTTGACAGCAGCAACATTGTCTTTATGAGAAAAGAAATGATCCCGAACCACGCTTCCCGATCCATGCAGGCCCTCCGCATGGCTCATAGGCATTACTGAACTAATTAAATTTCTCAAAGTAAAATACGTCAAAAGTTTGTAAAGTACGACTTGCACACAACCTCCTGACATGAAAGTGTTGGATTGTAATATGAATATATGAGAAAACATAATTCTGTTAGGCGGGGACTCAAACGCAGACCCCTTTTCCAGCTTCCATTTGAGGAATGTCTTAGTAGGAGTAGTATGTCCCACAAAGCTTGCCTTTGTGCGTAGCGTTCGCTGCCAATGTTTCCTGGTAAACATTATGGTTACACAAGCTGCAGTTTCCGAGAAGCGTGAGAACTTGTCAGGGCTCTTAGAATGCTATCGTGTTCCACTCTTAAAGGCGAAGCTTAAGCATCCTCCACATTTTGTTTTCGTGTACCACGTGTTGTTTACTCATACAACGGATGCTTCTACTTCAGTTGAATGATTACTTTAAAATGAGTCCACTTGGTGTCGCAATGGGCACACCTCCCTTCAAAGGCTCTTAAATTATTGATTATGTGACTAGTCCTCCAATTCCTCAAAATCTTCATGTGAAACTCATTTGGGTCATAAAAGCCAGCACATTTCATGATAAGAAGGAAAATCAGGAAGTCCTGATCTGAGTAACCCACATAATACCATATTTGTGCGAACTGTTAAATTTGAATGCTTTCTTGAGTGTTTGATTTCAAAAGCAAGAAATAGGTGGCGTTTAAACTGTTCAATATCTAGCATTGAATTAAATTGAATTCTGGTGTCTTACATGCCAAAACTACAATTTAATTGAGGCACATCGCAGTAAGGGACTCCTGATTAATTTCGACCACCTGGTGTTCTTTAATGTGCACCCAATGTATAGTACACGGGCATTTCTGGATGTCACCCCCATCGAAACGCGGCCGCTGTGTCCGGGATTTCATCATGCAACCTCGTACTTAACAGCGCAATACCATAGCAACTAAGCTACCATGGTGGATATCTAGTGTTAAGTAAGGCCCATATTGTGTTACTTTGATGTATATACGTTTTCATATTGTTTGTTTATGCATTTAATGGATCACATAAGAGTTCTGCATGCCATGTCTCTTCTTGCAGTTCATTATCACCTCATGTGGTACGCAATTTACCACTAGTTCGAGAGGGTTTGGCTGTATTGCCATCACTTCAGGCACTTCAATATGTGCATGTATTGATAGCACGTCTGCTGCAGCTGCTAAATGCAAAGCATGCATCTTCATACAGTCACTTTGGGAACAAAATGTGGCTAAAATATCATTCTGAGAATTCAAGCGTGTAAGTTAATGCTGTCTTCACCCTTTGAATTTCACTTTCAGTAGCGTTAAGTCCTTGAATTGAAGTAAAACTTAAAGTCGGATGTACTGCATAAACTCAGCTGTTTACATTGTGGTGTGTGACAAGATGCCGTTCCCAGTCTACATTGCTGAGGGGTTTACGTTACATGGCTGTTGAGGTACAGCACACTTTGCACAATGACATTTAATGCCTCATTTCTCTTTCACAATCCATCACTGTGGCTCTGTAAGTGTGGTGTTTTACTGCTGAACAGTAAGTTGTGGGTTTGACTCCCAGTTGTTGCAGCTGCATTTTGATAGGCACAGAATGCAAAACTGTTGGCGTAATGATTTTCATACTTTCTAACAACGACTTGTTCAAATTTATCCTGAGCCCAACACTACCATATGTCTTGTAGATTTGGGTCCCATCAAAGTGGGAAATCACACCAGTTTCTCTAGCAATAAGCTTTTTGTTAGGCTATCCTAAATTTTCTTAGGTAACATTCTTTTTGCTTTAGGCTTCCTTGTTCAGCTGGAAATGTATTCTTTAGTCGGTGAGGTATTTATTCGTTAAACTGAGTTTTTTGTAGTGGCATTCCTTATTGTGTCTACACGTGTACCTATGTTACAAATCAACTTGAACGGCCCTGGGAGGCCTTAGCAGTGTAGCATTTTGTTATCACCCACATTTCTCTGCGAGAGCTGCCTGTCATTTTTAGCCGTGAATGCTCCTTGTTTCTTCCCACGCAGCCATTGTTCAGGCCAAAGGAAATGTGTGTACGGGCATTCTTTTTGCTTCCTGAATGAATGTATTGGACACTGACCGCTGGCTCCTGACAGCCTTGCGTTCGTTTAAGGACTGCAGAGACGGTCCACAATGAAGCAATGAATTTGAATGAAGAGCCTAATTCAGGCACTTTAACACAAGCATAACCTACATAAGAGAAAAACAAAAGCACCTGTCTAGTGTTATTTAGCTTGGTCGTGTGTGCATAGTTTCGATGGGACTGCAGCCACCTGTGGTTTGGGGGCATAGCATCTCTCAAGCACAGAATTAGAGGGCAAGGAGGTGAACACGGTTGCAGCTGCTAGTCTGATTGAGGTCACTAGGCTCCTCTCCCATTTCCTGTCAGGTTGCATGGCTTGTGCACTTTCTTTTGCTTTGTGCGGGTAAAACGGCCACAGCGGGGGCCCGTGCATCCCATTTTCGAAGCTGTCACGATGGAGGTAAGCTGGGAACTGGCTTTGCACAGCTCTGCTGTGTGCTTTGAATTCGTTTATTCTTCTCTTTGGCTTCACTCATTTGTGAGCTTTATGCTGGCATCAAGTTTGTCACGGTTGCCTCGTTCAAGCTGAACCAGTGCTTGTGAAACCTCTGTATACTAGTCTAAATTGATTTGGATGTGTAAAACATCATGCAAAATTTAAAAAGTGTGTTAGGGAAAGCGTACAGAAATAGGAATGTGGCAGTATATATGGTAGAGCAAATGCACAAAGGCAAGATTTTATTTGAGCTAGAGGAAGAAGTTAGTTGGGCAGGCTTGGCATCACATGAAGCAGATAGCTAGGGTCCGTCGAGAGTAACAGAATGAGTGCCAAGAAAAGGAAACTGGAGTCGAGGTGGATGGATTAGGTGGTGTGACGAGATTTGGATATGTGCAGGCATAGAATGAAATTGGATGAAGTGATAAAGTGGTAACTAGAGATTGCCTACTATTCCTTCATCCAGCAATGGACTTGAATTAAGCTGATCATGACGGTAATGTCAGAAACATGACTTGCCTTGATTTCACATGGTTACTTCATTTACACAGACTGGGTAGTTACGGTTTAATGACTTTGAATGCTGCGTTGTTGTATCATCACCATCATCATCTGCCTATTTACGTCCACTGCAGGACGAAGGCCTCTCCATACAATCTCCAATTGTCCCTGTCCTGCACCAAGCGATTCCAACTTGCGCCTGCAGATTTCCTAATTTCATCACCCCACCTAGTTTTCTGCTGTCCTCGACTGTGCTTCCCTTGTCTTGGTGGCCATTCTGTTACTCTAATGGCTCACCGGTTGTCTATCCTATGCATTACATGGCCTGCCCAGCTCCATTTTTTTCTCTTATAGTCAATTAGAATATTGGCTATCCCCATTTGCTCTCAGATCCACACTGCTCTCTTCCTGTCGCTTAAAGTAATGCATAACATTTTTCATTCCATCTCTCTTTGCACAGTCCTTAACTTGTTCTTGGCCTTCTTTGTCATCCTCCAAGTGTCTGCCCCATATCTTAGCACCAGTAGAATGTAGTGATTGTGCACCTTTCTTTTCAATGATGATGGTAAAGATTGTTGTATAGCCACTCATGAAAGGAAAATGTTTGTGCAACCTTCACTTCTTGTCTATACCCAATTTTTTAAAGGGATATATCTAAGGACGTGCATGAAAATATGGTAATGAAGAATCTGCTAAGCTGTTGTCTTTGCTTTGGCAGTGCTCGTCAGGGTGCATGTTTCCATGTCCCCATATTTAACACTTCCACCATTGCCTTGTCCTTGCAGAGGCAAGCAATCCTTCTGGGTGTGTACCAGGACAAGGAGAAGGACAAGGAGGGGGACTTTGTGCTCACTCCTAGCACCAAGCAGTTTGCTGCCAGCACCAAGTTGAACGACCTTCTGGAACTGTGAGTTTCGCACATGTGCACGAGCTTCACATTGACTGACTTTTACTAGATAAATGGGAACTAAACAGGAACGCTACATCTGTTTAGTCTGATGAAGTGTGCCTTGAAACTCGCTTTTTTTTTCAGTTGCAGGGTAAGTAGTTGATTGCTAAATGAGCAAATCAAGGCCAAACTTCTATTCTCAAAATTTTGTGCCAAATTCTCAGTGCTAGTACGTCTGTGTGACATCTGGGATTTAAAAGTGTTTTCTCATATTTGTGCCATTTTTGGACAGTAAATGTTACAATACTCTCTTACTTCAGTGTTTGGCTGCTTTAGAATACACTGTAGTCCATCTTTACTGACAAAAAATAGCTAGGCCCATGCAATTGATCCATGACATCACGGTGAGTTTGAAGACAGTGTCGCCTCTCACATATCGTTCGTGCGTCTCTTCTGGCTTTCCAAGCCACTTGTCTCAATAAGAGTGGCTTTTTTGTATTGTGGATTCATAATTTACAAATACAGCTCCACTCACTTTTCCCTTTAGTGCGCCTTTAAAGGGACTGACAACCATCTAGAATGTGTTTTGGGGCTGTGCTGCTGACATAGAGGTCATGTCTCACACAGATCTCTATGCGAGCATCTATCTATCTATCTCTATCTCTTTTAAATGGGCACCACTGAAGAGAAATGTCAGGTTAGGCATGGTTGGTGAACTGCACTTCTGGAATACTAAAAACGTCAGCATTGCTGCCTGTGGAGTCTAGATAAGCCAGAAAAGGGCACAGAGGTGATAACATGGGCTAGGATTATTTTTATTTATTTAGCAATACTGCCGACCTCACGAGATATCGTAGCAGGGATTGCATACATGCAAATTCAGAAGAGGTACAATCTAATCAGTTTTACAATGCAAAACAATGAAGTAATCAATACATGAAGATCAGTAGTAGCAATGTGACAAATCACGACAAGACTACAAATTATGACAATTACAATGGTAAGGTGTGCAATCAGATTATGGAAACACAAAATCCGGATACTTAAAAAGAAGGCAGTTTATCTAAACTACTCAGCCTGTACATCCACTTTCACCATAGTTAAGAACATTTCTAAAGATGAAGCATTAGTAACACAAGAACTAACTTTCTTCCATTCTCTTATGATTTGAGGGAAATATGAATATCTGAAACAATTTGAGTTGAAAGTGTATTCATTAAGTGTTTGAGAGTCCCTCTAGCATGTTGGTCTAGGACGACTGTGTGAATTTAGTCTAGACGTGTCATTGATTATGTCACCATGAAATAATTAAATCAAAAGCTTTAGTCTTGCTAGTTTTGCCCAACTTTACAGTGTTAATAACTCACCTTTCTTTAGTAATTCAGTTGGAGAATTCATTAGCTTGTATTTATTATTATAAATGAACCTTATTGCCTTCCTCTGCACCCCTTCCATTCTTGCGATAGGTTTCAAACAATATTAGCGTACTCTAGCACTGGTCTAATGAGCATTTTGTAGGCCAGCAGCTTTGTATCTGGGGGCGCAAGATGAAGCAGTCTTCTCAAAAAAGAAAAGCTGCTTTAGTGCACTTGAAGTTACATTGTTAACATGGGTTTCCCATCAAAGATCACGTGTTAAAGTGACATCTAAATACTTATGCTCAAATACATGAGTGAGAGGTGTGTCGTTAATAATGTGAGTAAAATAAGCTTATTTGTTTCTTTCTAGTTATGGTAAGTGTTAGATTTTTCAGCATTTGCAGTCATCTGCCACTCCTGAAACCAAGAAAAGACAGGCTCCAGGGCATTGTTTAGTACAGGGTGATCATCATCAGAATTCATTTCATGGTACAAAATGCAATCGTCAGCGAACAGATGGATGTTAACCTGTAATCTGGAAGGCAAAGCGTTTATGCATATTATGAACAAAACAGGGCCCAGTGCACTGCCTTGGGGCACTCCCAATGTAACAGGGCTAGCTAAAGTGGTATCTTTGTTATGAATATGCACGAATTGCGAGTGGTCAGTCAGATAGTTTTCTGTCCATTTAACAAGAGGGCCTTTTCCTAGTGTATACTGAAGCTTCCTAATTAGTTTTTTGTGTGGTACGTGATCAAAAGCCTTGGACTTGTCCAATAATATTAATTCTGTTTGTTTTCTAATATCTAAACTTTGTGCTATGTCACGTGTTTGTTGTTAATTTGCTTGGATTTGTGTTCCTATTTTCCCTTTAATCTTACAATGCGTCACTTCAGCCACAGCTTTAGTTACTTCCATGGTTTAGCCAAGGTAGGCAGTTTATTTAGAAGCAGGAGCTATTTTGCATCAAGTGCGTACACAATTTCTTTACTGCATATCTGAGGCATGACCCAAAAATTGCTCTTTTTACTGGTTTGGCATGCATGGACTAATGGGTAAGAGAGGCCTGTTCCCTTTAGGTTAATATATTCAACACACATGCTTGGAAAAACTCACGGCCAACTCCAAGAACCTAATGGCATGTTCCTTCAGAAGCTTATAAGTAATTACTAGGGGGTGCAAACAGTTTGCAAAACAACATGAGAAAAAAGAGATACTTGCATGTATGGGTCTTTGTGTTGCCCAGATTCCTGGTGACCTGTTTATAGTGTGTATTGATCGAGATTTTCCCTAGACTAAATGGGTCGCTTGTGTTATGAACACCTAGGTTTGTTGATGTACCTAAATGGTATGGGTAGAACTTGATATTGTGTTCAACTGATGACAACAATTTTGATGACGCTCTCTCAAGCACCTTGTCTATTTTTAAAGTTTGTTTGTGAGGGGTGGGGATAAGAGGAGTGTTTAAGTAGCAATGAAATCTTCACTTCAAATATGCAAAGTGTCGTGGTTTAGACATGTTCATGCCACAAGCCACACAATGAGTTGTACAGGTCATTAGCAACGCCTTTCCTCTGTGCTTGTCATATTTGTGGTGTCATTCATGTTGCACTTTTTCTTAGTTCCACCTCTGTCAGCCAGCCAAAAATCATGCGCATAAGTGCAAGTTGTGTTGATGTTTTGCATTTTCAAGAACGTTGTGCAGCTTCTCAACTGTTTTTTTTTTTTTTTTTCAGGACCAAGGGTTCTTTCAAGAAAGGTGAAACAAGGATATTCTATGGCCTTGATGAGGTAAGAAATATATAAATATATATATTCATTGAAGTCTTCTATCGCCTCAGTTCTGGTTGATTGGACTCATGCGGTACAGCAAGGCTGACATTTCTACAGATTTCTCATTGTCATGATTTCTTGCTTCCTTTATTGGAAATTACCTTTTGTCTTATCCACAGAGAGCTAGAATCTTATTGTTACTAAAACAAGGCATAAAACGCACCACTCAGTGCTAAATTTATTTGATGTTCTTGATTTGCTCTTCTATATTTTTTGTCAAATTCAAATACATTGGAAGTAGAAAGTTATTCTGATTCAGTATCTAGAAAGCACTGTAAAACTGTTGCCACATTACCCGGCAAAATAACGCATCTGCAGGAGTACCACCTTTGTCACTTTCCCTCCGTTGCCTCAGAGAGCTGAGTGCAAGTACAGCCGAATCTCGATATATCAAACAGCGCGGGGATCGCGAAATAGTTTGATATAGCCATTGTATATATAAAATCACGCAAGAAAGGCATCAAAATCTTGTAAAATCAATAATTGAACGAAGGGCGCAATCGGGCATCGTTGTTCGGAGCGCGCGTTCAGTTGCGCCGTGTGCCATTGGCCTTGAAACTTGGGATGCAAGAACACTTCGCCGACCGATATTTCGGACTTTTTGCCGTGCAGGCAGGCCTGAAACGGCATTCATCAAAGCCGCCACCGACGCAATTTTGATTATCTCGCCGCCTCGAACCGGTGCTCTAGCACGCAGATACTCTGGCATCCGTAGCCACCACTGTGGCAACGCCACGCCTAGCTGCTTCTACGTTCGCTATTAAGCTTCTTGATCTGTGTTGCTGCGTGTTTCATCGAAAGAATGTGCCGCTGTCAGGAATGGCACCGACTCCGCCTTTGTAATCGTCCATATTGGTTTTGAAGCTTGGAAAACACGACGCGTTGCATAATGCCGGGTCCCGAAAGTCAGCTTCGCCTCAGCACAGCAGTGTTAGGCGGTGAAGCATACGCAAACTATTGCGGTGAAGCTTAACAAGTGTGGAAGGGGCAATTGTTACGGGACACAGTATCTATTCCTAAATTATACATGCGTGCATCCCTGTCTCCTGTCGCACTATGAGCACCGATATGCCTAATAAATTTACTGGCAGGCCTCCAGAGCTTTTTCGGACGTGCCTGTGGCGATTTGAGCCCTTAAGGTCAGTTGACATGCATTCATTTTTTCGGACTGCCCGATTTTTCTGACGTTTTCACAGCCCTTAGGGAGTTCGAAAAATATGACGTCTGTACAATTGACCAAGAGGATGCTTCAAATCGTCCGTGGGGCGAACGCGTGGTGGAAGGAGGACGAGAGCGGAAAGGATCCATGCTTTGAGGAATGAACGGGAAAGGAAGCGTGCCGCTGCCTCTTTGAAGAAGGTTGAACTCAAAAAACGAATTGCTGGCTGACGCTGAGATGCAGGTGCCCCTCATAGTAACCAAAATAAACTTTAAAGCAGTGCAACCCCACACTGAAGTGTTGTGTACAGGCTGAGAGTATGTAAGGTCAGTTGAAGTTGACTTTCTAGCTGCTGAGAGAGAATCTCACTTATGACAAAGTTCAAGCCTCATACCGATGAGCTCGCTATCAGTTGATAGAAATAGCTCATATTCGAAAATATTCGCTTCTGTATGCATCTCCTTTTCATTGGTATTTGTAAATGTTTGACTCAATTTGGAATGGGGTTTGCCATTTTTTTCAAATACACTTTATTCATTGTACATTTTACTAACTCCTTGCTTCTGTTTTCTCTTGAATAAAATAAACATTACACCATACTATTCAAACTGGATTAAGTCATATTTTGTTTCAACATGCTTACCAGAGAGTGACAGCATTGGGCAACATGGTGTCAGCCCATCTTGTCATAAAACGAAGTTCTCTCTCATTCAGAAAATTTTGCAAAGGCACTCAGGGGAAACCTGGAAAACTCAGGGAATTTAGAAATGTCAACTTGGTAGACACCCTGGTTCCAAAATATAGCATAGCTTTCAGAACCTACATTATGTTTTGCTCCAATAAATGCCCAGTATACTTTATAAATTATGCTATTGTAGCTTTTCAAATTATAAAGCGCAATTTGTAAACCTTTCACAATGGAGTTGCAGTGTAACAACACCATTTTGTGCAAAAAATCAGATCTGGTGGGTAGTTTTTTCTTGAGCCTTAATGGTTTAACACGAGTATCCTTGGCTGTAGTTGGACACTACTAACCATTGTGCCAGAAGGCGATTGACGTCATTACAGTTTGGAAGTCAATTTAGAAAAGTGACCCCAAGAGCTTGAATCATTTGTCCAACTCAGCAGCGTAGCTCACAGAGATTTCATTATTTTTCAGTGTATTTCGACGAATAAGGTTTTGTTGCCCCTTCTTGAATTGTCCTTGAATTTCGAGTCAGATGTTCTCTACAAACCTTACACTAAGAACATTGCATGTGAACTTAGTAAACATGCTGCTGAACTCGCTGCAATGTGCAATTGATCTTGCAGAAGTACCCGATCGCCTCTGTTGTTCACCTGGGTCCTCGACAGGCTGAGGTTCGGGAGCTCGAGGAGTGTGATGAAGCTGCGGAGAGCGTTCGTAATGCTGTTGCTGGTGAGTATGCAAGCACACCGGTTCCTGTATTGGTGAAACACTAATGCCACATACCGTGTGTACTGTGCTGTGCCAGCTGTTATCTGCATTTCATAGAGCATTAGGCATCAGCGAACACTAAAACTACATGTCAGTGTTCACTGAGCTCTACTACAGTAAAACCACAATCCTTTAGTGCTTTTCTGTTGTCTACAAAACTTCAGGCCAAGTTTGCTGTAGGGACAGCAGCTTCCACTAGGGAGCTGCTATCCCTGCAGATGAGGAAGTTATCGTCGCCAGTGTCGTTGGCTTGCTTTGGCAATTTAAAATAGTTTAAGTAGGTGCCACTAATGTGAAGAAATCATCAACATGGCATGAAGCCAACTTTCAAATTCAACTGCACATTCTTTCTCATTAAATTTGCTTTTTCCAACAATTTAGAAAATCTTGCACCTCCTTTCATGTAAGAAAAATCCATCATTTATAGTGTCTATTTGCATAAAAGGTTGAATTTTAATATGTTACAGAATTTTGATATAACGAAAGAAATTGCCGATTTTACTGACTTTGTTATTCAGCTGAACCTCGAGATAACGAAGTTGTACTTGCAGCAAAAACTTTGTTAAATGGTGAATTTTGTTAGTTTGAGGTTTTAGTGTTTCAGCTTTAAAAATAACTTCCCAAATTCCCAGAGCATTAGAAGTGGACAATATCTTCTTAGTAAGCATTTATAAACAAATTGCAAGGAGGTCAAGCCATAATAGCATGATTATGAGTGCCAGCGTGTACGGTGCAGATCACACCGAGAGCAATGCATCGACGTGGCTCACAGCGCCAAAGATTTGCTTGTGCTGTGTCAGGCGATGGCGTAAATTTTGAATGCCATAGCTGACCGCACTTAGTGCCAGCAGCCGGCGCCCACAAATTAAAAACAAAAGCGTAAAAAAATACAGATATCGGTCCTGAGCCAAAAATCAAAAGAAGAAAAGTCACCTGCACCAGAAAGGGGGAGCACTTATAGTGATAGCAAAGAGACTACATGAATTAAGGCTCATAGTTTTATCTGTATCATCCACTCTCAGGCAAACATTAACAGATCTCACTCGATGACCACAAACTCGCAGTCACCATGCAAGCAAGCGCTTTGTCGCGTGTCTCGGAAACTTGACATTATGTGACTGCCGACACTAGACGTGCGGGAACAACAACATGCGCGTGAAAGCACCATCCATTTCGGCTTGCCACGGAGACATTACCTCCAAGATCTATACGATGCGTGGCCCGCACATGGACATGTGCGGAGGAGAAGGCAGATAGGCCCACGTTCCTGCACCCCCTCCACCCCAGCGTGTGCTTGGTCACGTTCTGCGCATGCACTCCTTCCCCATCCCTCTTGCGCAGAAAGAATCGTCAGCTCTCGTGTTTCTCCAAGTTGTTTACCAACGCAACAAATGGCACAGCAGTGTTTAACAGGGATAGGCGGGCTAGTTGGTGGTCGATATTGGAATGCATCATGTAACCGCACAAAAACAAGGGACAAAAAAGGAACACACAAGACAGGCGCGGATTGTCTTGTGTGTTCCTTCTTTGTCCCTTGTTTTTATGCGGTTACATGATGCATTCCAACAGCAGTGTTTCCTGCCTGCCGCGTCCCAGTGCAGGTGCTTTGGCAGCAATTTTGCAGCTCACACTTTTCATGCAGTAACTTTTGCTGCGACCGACATAGCTTTTTGATAAATACAGGCTCCAAGTATGTGATTGAAATGTCCGAAAACTCTGTTATATCGAAACTGCGTCATGAAGTTAAAAGTGAATACACGGTTTTCAATGCAACTAAGATCGGGAAATGAAAATAGTTTGTTACATCACGAATTTTGTTAAATCGAGGTTTGTTATATTGAGGTTTGACTCTATTGAGTTTCAACTCTATTGATAATAAATGTAGTAAGACACAAACCAGGAGGTATTTGTTTTTCCATGTGTGTTGAGAGGTTTGGGACTTTGTGGAGGCGCTAGCGGCACTTCGTGTTGGCGGAAGACGAACGAGGAGGGGAACAAGAAAGGGAGAATATAGTGCTACCTTGAAACTTAACTAGGGGCCCTAGTTTTGGTCGTATGTCGGCACTACTTTTGCTCTTTTGTGTTGCACATTTGTGGTACAGCCTGCACATGCAGGACAGGAACTGAACGCAACCTGCCTATGCTGTATTCATTTCTTGTACAGTAGTGTACAGTAATGTGGAGTGTTGCGCAATTTTGTGCAGTAATAAATTAAGGGCACTTGCCGAGGCAATGTTCAAAATGTAAGAGATTAGACTGCTAGTCAGACTTCGGTTAAAGGTGTGTCTGAAACTGACAGCATGCTTTTGTGAGAGTCAAAACGCCACTGAATGGGAAGGATTGCTCGTAATAATTAGTGCATATGCTGCAGTTGTGTAAATGCAAACTGCAGTGGAAAAAAAAGTTGCATTTGATATTTGTGCAACACCATTTTCAAAATAACATGCACCCATGAGCATCTACCATTGTTTGAGACATTGTTAAAACAGCCTAGACGTTGGATCGGAAAATTACGCAGCCCGAGAAACGTTCCTGTTACTTCACTTCTACTGCCACCTCAAAATTATATTGCCGAATTGAACAAAGCGCAAATTTTGCATCATTTTACGGAGGAAGTGGTAGGAGCTTGCAGGCTAGGTTCAACGATACCTCAAGCAGAACTGTTATTTTTCCAGGCTTCCCAATCTGCCAAAGATGGTCAAATCTCACAAATAGTCAAAGTGAAGTAGTCATTTCAGACAGGGCCTGACGTTGGTAGCAGAAGAATTCCAACGTAAATGTGTAACAGCATGTAAAAAAGCCTTAGATCAAATTGATAGATTTCTATTTCTATAGGCACGTTAACGAAAGAGTTAAGCACACTGAATTTTATCTGACACTTTAGGAAAGTAATGTTGTTTGACAGTCTCAATTTAGTTAAGTATGCAGTCTAAATTTAATCATCTGCCGGGAGCCATTGTAAGAGGTAAAAGAAAATGAATCTATTGGTGCGCAGCAAATTCATATTTAGCATGCTTGCATTTGTTTGAAAATTTTGACAGTAAGCCATGCAAAACATGGAACATTGCACGTAGGATGCAACACAATGCTTTGCAGGGTGTCTACCAACTGGGAAAACCAGAAATTCTCAGGGAATTTGCATAGTCTGGAAATACTCAGGGAAAATTCAGGGAATTTGGCCTTATATCTGGGAAAATTAGCTGTAATTTTATTGAAAGGGAATGAAAGTTGCACGAATGCTGGCTCAAGTAATTGAGGAATCATAACAAATCGTCTTTGACACCGTGTCGTCAGTTGGAGGGGTTGCCAATGTGCAGTCAGTGACCAATTTTCCGGACACCCGATTTTTGGCACATGCCCTATAATTAGGACGGCTTCGTGGCATCACCATGTACTCCATAGAGTCAATGTATAAGAACATCTGAAATTTCGGATGCAAGAACCCTTTCACCATCCAATTTTCCGGACTTTTTGCTGTGACTGCAGTTCCGAAACGGCATTAATCAAAACCACCATCACCGCCGCCATTTTGATTGTCTCACCACCTGGAACCGGCGCTCTCGCACGCAGATCGGCTGGCAGCCGTAGCCACCACCGCGGCAATGCTAGGCCTAGCTACTTTAGCATTCTCTATTAAGCTTCTTGTGTTCGGTGTCATGTTTTTCATTGAAAGAATTCGCCGCTGTCAGCAGTGGCACACACTCCAGCACATTGCATAATGGCGGTTCCCGAAAGTCAGCGCCGCCTCGGCACAGCTATGTTAAGCGGTGAAGCATACGCGAAGTATTGCTGTGAAGCTTAACAAGTGTGAGAAGGGCAAATTGGAACACATTGGAACTCTTGGAACACAGTATGTATTCCTTCATCATACATGCGGGCTACTGCCATCTCCTATCACCTTCAGAGCTTTTTTGGATGTGCCTGTGGCGATTTAAGCCCTTAAGGGCAGTAAAAGAAATGCATTCATTTTTTTCGGACTGCCCGATTTTTCGGATGTTCACTGTACAACTGACCAAGAGGGGGCTTCAAGTGTTTCATGGGGTAAACGTGCAGCGGAAAGAGGATGAGAACAGAAAGGACCAACACATTGAGGAATGGATGGGAAAGAAAGTGTGCCGCCGTTTCTTTGAAGGAACTTGAGCTCAAGAAACAAAGTGTTGGCTGATGCCAAGATGGCAGGTGCCCCTCATCCTAACCAAAATAAGCTCTTTAAATCACTGAAATGCAACACTCAGGCATTTTGCACGGGCTGAAAGTATGTCAGGACAGTTGAGGTGGACTTTCCAGTAGCTGATAGAGAGTCTCACTTGTGACAAAGTTCGGGCCCCATACCAATGAGCTTCCTGTCAGTTGATAAAATTGGCTCATATTCGAAAATATTTGCTTCTGTATGCATCTTTTTTTATTTGAATATGTTCAAGTCGATTTGCAATAGGCTTTGCTGCTTTTTCAAAGATATTTTATTTGCTCTGCATTTTACTAACACCTCCCTTCTGTTTGTTTCCTTTTCGAATAGCATAAGCACTACTCTTCACTATTGAGACTGAATTAAGTTTTTTTTTTTTAACATGCTTTAGAGAGTGACAGCATCGGGCGACATGGTGTCAGCCTGTTTGGCTCAAAACAGAGTTCTGTGTCACTCAGTGAATCTTGCAAAGGCACTCAGTGAAAACCTGGAAAACTCAGGGTCGTTGGAAATGTCAGCTTAGTAGACATCCTGGCTTAGGCATCTGTTGTGCTGGTATGGAAACTGCGCTGAGCACACTCCATTCGGCATTATGTGTATGTGCACATATGCATGAGCAGCTACTCGCAACAGGAAAACTTAACCACAGGGAGCTTATGATGAAAGGAACATATTAACAACAAGCGGCAAAAAGGAGCTTGTGAGCTCTGAACATTGTAGTTCCTTCACAGATTTTGTGTGAAGAATAGAAAAAAATTCTAGATTTTTTTACTAAATAACGGCTTGCTGAAACAGTGAAGACTTTTTTTTTGTTCTCTCGGTACATTTGAAACATTTGTGTAACATGTACACTTTTTTCTGGTGCTGCAAAATCTGAGACGCTAATGATGTTTCGTGATGTCAGGCTGTTCTTGTTCAACAAGCATGCATTTTATCCCTGTGAATCAGTGTGTACAGCTGCCGCCTGTCTGGTTCTTGCAGCTGGTGTGCGAAGCCTGCGCGGCATCGGTGCCACGGCCATTGACGTGGACCCCTGTGCCAATGCCGAAGGTAAGAAACGGAGAGACAACTGGTTTTGAACAGTCTGAAGCAATGGAGAATTTCGCACTTATAATGCTAGAGAAATATCTCCCACTGGTTTCTCGGTGTGGCACCAGTACGGCGGTTAAATTTTCATGAGTATGATGGGCCAAGGTTCGAGCAGACCTTCAAACCTTTGAAAAGCCATGAACGTTAAGCCGCCATTTTCGAGGCCTTGAAAGGTTTTAGGTTCCACCGAGTGTTTAAAAACTCTAAGAGTTCTGATTTTGGCTGGGCTTAGGGGACTTTATTTTAATTATCTGACCATGAGGTTTATGCAAGCCACGAGTTAGAGCAATCCTGTTTGATTGGAATGTTTGTTTTAGGGAGCCATCCTGTTTGGGGTAGCTAGTGATTGTCCTAGTGTCACAGAAGATTGACGATTGTCCTTTGTGCATTCTTTCGATGTGTCGTCCTCAAACGCACCGTTATAGCCATGTTCTGTCCAGCCAGCAGCCAACTAGCCCATATAAGTCTTCTAATACTAACTAATGATAGTTTATGCAGAAAAGGCCTAGTGAGCATCTGTTTGCAGCAAAAAAATATAAGTGCTCATTGTTTGAACAGTATATTGTTTTCAAGCTGCCAGGCATCATGATACAATATTCCTTGAAAATTCTTTGTAAGGGCTTCGAAAGTGTTAGACAACCCTCTAATTCTTCCGACACAAAATGAATTGCTTAAATGGATTGCATAAATGGATTGCCTAACAAGCTTAAATCCCACACCCCCTTCTTTGCTCGATGCCTCCTCACCTCAACTTAGTAAAGAGGAGATGGCAGAATCCATTACGCAACGGGAGCTGGAGAGACCCTTGAAATGCATGGCTGGAAAATCAGCCACCGGACTGGATGGCATACTTCCCTTGCTGCTGAAGAAATGTGGCAAACAGGCACGGCAGGCGATTGGGGGTGAGCTCCACCACTGGAAAAGCTTGCGCCACCATCGGCGTGACGTGGCATGAGAGATCACGAGGACACAGCAGCCGTGTCGGCTGCTTCGGAAGTGGCAAAGCGAGCTGAAAACGAAAGTTTAAAGTCCCACTTGCGCTGCGGTTCTGATTAAGTGGTGAGGCTTTCCCGCCTTGGATGTCTGCTTGACAACATTTGAAAGGACTATAAGAGGTAGTGGCTGCCTTTGGAGGCGTGCAGCATGGTAGGCTACTGCTCGGTGCCGCAGTACCGGACGTATGCTACGGAGCCCGGTGTCAGCCTTATTCACATGTAGCCGCAGGACAAGAAGCTGCGTGAAGCTTGGCTCGCGAGACTTAGAACCGGCAGACAGCCACCGGCTACAACTCGATTGTGCAGCAAGCACAGACGCGAGGTAGATTGAGGTAGATTGCTAATCCGACGTCTGGGCTGCGATGTTCGGTAAGTAGCGCAAAGCGTACAATGAGACGCTTGCCCACACGCTGCCCGGCTAATGTCATGAAGTTTTCTTCTATGAACTTGTTGATGCTATATACTGGCAAGTTCACAGTAATGGAAAGTGAACCGTAAAAAGCGCATAAAAAGAGGCATGACATATGGTAGCGCTTGTGTAGCAGCAAACAATGAAATGTACTGGAATAAATGAACGAAGCAGCGGGTAATTGCTCGCTGAGAAGACCGATAAACACACAGTGCGAGGCAACTTGAGAAATAAGGGTATTTAAACGTCCAAGACCTTAGAAAAGAAAAAAGATTCAATCATCGCAGTGGGACATCCCAAGTCGCCCTGGTAGGTGTCGAAGTCCGTAGTTATAACGAAATCATTTTTTAACAGCTCTGACAGTTTCCACGCAACAATGGTTGCTTGTGTGCTGTCAAATGCTCATATGCTGCTGCCTGAAGCTCACGGCACGATGCGAAAACGCACTAGCAGCGAAAGGGAAACATTGTGCGCATACATGGGTGCAGGCGCGCAGTCGATCACCACGAACCCGTGCGATCGCCGCATTGAGGCCTCATTCTGTTATACTCTATTTAGTTATACAGACAGCCCACTATAAGGACATATTTCACATGGTTTGCTCACAGCGTTTGGCTACCTTTCACGCAAAATGCCGGTTTGGGAGACTCCATCGCGGCGACCGCACGCAGTGCCGTTCACTGCACGTATTCGGTAAAGAGATAGCATCTGTAAATGATTCTCTGCTTTTGTTTGCCCAAGATTATTATGTTGACAGTAAAAAACTTCCCTCATTTTGCGAGTACTTACAGAAATGTCCAGGAGGGATGCCGTGTGGTATTTTTATTCAGCACCGTAAGTGAAACCTGCGAGGAACGCGCTGCGTGATTTTTCATACTATGCAAGGGAGGCGCTTTCGACAGATGGCGACTCCGTAAGTCCTCGCCTTGAATACAGGATACATTTAATGCAATACTTCACAGTGGATCAATACCACAAAGCTGGAGGGATATCCAGGATCGGACTTGTACTGAAGAAGGGCGCAGATAAAAGCCTACCCGAGCGTTACAGGCCAATAACAGTGACATCAGCTCTATACAGGCTATTTGGTCACGTACTCCAAGCTCGGCTGCAACACTCGGCTGAGGAGGCTAACATTTTGGGAGAACTCCAGAATGGATTGAGGCCTGGTCGATGTCTGGAGGACAACATCTTCGTTGTTTATCAGTTAATAGAGATTGCTAGATTTGAGAGATAGTAATGGCCTTCCTGGATATTGCTCAGGCATACGACTCCATAGAACACAAAGTACCATGGATGAAGCTACAGGACCGAGTAATACCTGGGAGCATACTCCGCATACTGCAAGCTGTGTATACAGGCTGGAATGGGGTCGACACTCGAGCAATAGAGGTCCGGAGGGGGCCAAGACAGGGCTGCCCTATATCTCCCCTGCTTTTCATGCGGTTCATCTCTGAAATGGAGAGGCTGCTGGCAGAATGTAGCCGAGGATTTGACCTGTCTTACATGGAGGAAGGGACATACTTCAAACCTATTTTGTTAGCTCTGCTATGCGCAGATGACATTGTGGTACTAGCAGGTGGTGTCTTCTCACCTCCAAGCCATATTGGATGTCTGCTCGGAAGGGGGCACATCTCTCGGGCTACACTTTAATGCACAGGAGTCAGATGCAATGCGCTTTGGTGCAGATGAGAATTATGCATCTGCAGGTCTCCCTGCAGAACTCCATCTGCATGGAGACCCCGTTGAACGGGTCGACAGCTACAAGTACCTTGGAGTAAAGATAGCAGCCACCCAGAATTACCTGTTTAGATATGAAGAACTCTGAGCAAAAGCTGTCACCCACAGGGCATTCTTGGGAAGTCGGGCTTTATGGTCTTTCAACAAATTTGAGGCCATACATGCTCTCTGGAAGGCAGTGGCAGTGCCTGGGCTCACCTTCAGTAACTCTTGTCACCTGCCTATCATCGTGGACAAGACAAGTGCTTGAAACCAGGCAGCATGAAGTTGGCCGTGCAGCTATCGGCGCTCGCAGGTTCACACCTAACGAAGCCGTACAAGGCGAACTTGGTTCGTCCTCCTTTGAGGCCCGAGAGGCAGTGGCAAAATTAGCCTACGAGTGTCGACTTGCCACTTCGCCGGAAGGCAGATGGGCTCGAGAAGCCTTCAGATGTGTTCATCTGCAATGCCTCAACACCAAGTGGGTGGTGCGCATGAAAAGACTCACCGAACAATACCGAGTAGATCCGGTTAGGCTTTCAGCTCTGCTCCAGCCGACCCAGTGGCAGAAACTAAGGAAGCAGGTAGCCGAAGTCGAGCAAGGTCTCTGGCAAGATGCAGCACTACAAAAAACGGCAATGTCGATCTATTGTGCCCGAAAGATGACCATAAAGAAGGAGTCTATATTTTGACAGTTCCAGCAACCTGTTGTGTGAAGCCCAAGGCGGAGTTCTCCGAACATGGTCATCATCATCATCATCAGCCTGGTTACGCCCACTGCAGGGCAAATGCCTCTCCCATACTTCTCCAACTACCCCGGTCATGTACAAATTGTGGCCATGTCGTCCCTGCAAACTTCTTAATCTCATCCGCCCATTTAACTTTCTGCCGTCCCCTGCTACGCTTCCCTTCCCTTGGAATCCAGTCCGTAACCCTTAATGACCATCGGTTATCTTCCCTCCTCATTACGTGTCCTGCCTATGCCCATTTCTTTTTCTTGATTTCAACTAAGATGTCATTAACTTGCGTTTGTTCCCTCACCCAATCTGCTCTTTTCTTATCCCTTAACGTTACACCCACCATTCTTCTTTCCATAGCTCGTTGCGTCGTCCTCAATTTAAGTAGAACCCTTTTCGTAAGCCTCCAGGTTTCTGCCCCGTACGTGAGTACTGGTAAGACACAGCTGTTATATACTTTTCTCTTGAGGGATAATGGCAACCTGCTGTTCATGATCTGAGAATGCCTGCCAAACGCACCCCAGCCCATTCTTATTCTTCTGATTATTTCAGTCTCATGATCCGGATGTGTGGTCACTACCTGCCCTAAGTAGATGTCTTCCCTTACCACTTCCAGTGCCTCGCTACCTATCGTAAACTGCTGTTCTCTTCCGAGACTGTTAAACATATATCTATAATTTAGTTTTCTGCAGATTAATTTTTAGACCCACCCTTCTGCTTTGCCTCTCCAGGTCAGTGAGCATGCCTTGCAATTGGTCTCCTGAGTTACTAAGCAAGGCAATATCATCAGCGAATCTCAACTTACTAAGGTATTCTCCATTAACTCTTATCCCCAATTCTTCCCAATCCAGGTCTCTGAATACCTCCTGTAAACACGCTGTGAATAGCATTGGAGAGATCGTATCTCCCTGTTTGACGCCTTTCTTTATTTGGATTTTGTTGCTTTCTTTATGGAGGACTACGGTGGCTGTGGAGCCACTATAGATATCTTTCAGTATTTTTACATACAGCTCGTCTACACCCTGATTCCGTAATGCCTCCATGACTGCTGAGGTTTCGACTGAATAAAACGCTTTCTCGTAATCAATGAAAGCTATATATAAGGGTTGGTTATATTCTGCACATTTCTCTATCACTTGATTGATAGTGTGAATATGGTCTATTGTTGAGTAGCCTTTACGGAATCCTGCCTGGTCCTTTGCTTGGCAGAAGTCTAAGGTGTTCCTGATTCTATTTGCGATTACCTTAGTAAATAGTTTGTAGGCAACGGACAGTAAGCTGATTGGTCTATAATTTTTCAAGTCCTTGGCGTCCCCTTTCTTATGGATTAGGATTATGTTAGCGTTCTTCCAAGATTCCGGTACGCTCGAGGTCATGAGGCATTGCATATACAGGGTGGCCAGTTTCTCTAGAACAATCTGCCCACCATCCTTCAACAAATCTGCTGTTACCAGATGCTCCCCAGCTGCCTTCCCCCTTTGCATAGCTCCCAAGGCGTTCTTTACTTTTTCACATGGTCACTGCATTCCAAATTCACGGCAGGCCTTGATTCAACCTGCCCCCTGTGCGACAACTCCGAAGAAACGATAAGACATATTGTTCTGGAGTGTCCTAGGAGTCTGCCTCCAGTAGCAATGAACCTTGCTAGCCCCGGAGTCACCAGCCCCGACGGGATCATGGACGACAGCAAAGCGCTGGCAATGGCCATGAGCTTTCGCCCGAAGGGACGGGACCTGCAGTGGGATGCGTTAGAAGTGACTCAGAGGAGATTGGAATTTTGGTGGCACGCCAGGGGCGGTGAGCCTGTGAGTGAAGTGAACTGATGCGTATATGAACATAAGACCAGCCTTATGCACCCCCCCCCCCCCCGCCCCTTTTTTTGCATGTTATTGTTTTTTCTTCGCCATGCAATTGTGTCTTTTTTTCTTTGCCTGTTAGTTTTGTTTTTATGCACTCTTCTTTTTAACCCGATTCTTCTAATGAGTGCCAGTTCCGAACTCTTGTTGATCACCCAATACAAAGGGGAAGGCCGCATTGATCATCATCATCAAATGTACTACAAATTCTCGATGGTTAGTAAATGTGAATTTGGCTAAACCTTCATCATTCTTGGTTTCAAACAGTGCTTGCATGTTATTTTTTGTGGCATTGATTAGGTTCATTTAACTTCTGACTTCTATTGTTCAACTGTTCTCAAAACGTTACGGTATAAGGAAATATTGTTCAGTAGGTCAAAAATAATTATCCAAGTTGTGCGCTGCTGCTCAAATACCATTGAAGACCAGCTTTTTGGGGTACTGAGTGCTCGATTAACGATACAGCTTGTTTTTGCCCGGTCATTCGCAATGTGGGCATAGTACAGAACAACAAAATAAAAGTTTTGGATGCCTCATAGTGTGCCGTTTCAATTTCTGGACTCGCCATACACAGTGATGTGCTATCTCAGCCATTGTAATGTGTGGAAAGAAGGTTGCTTTTCCCTTGATGCATCGCCTGCCTTATCTTTACCACTGGGAGGCTGACCACATCGAAAACACTTGTTGCAAGTGTATGTACAGTTCTATTCTTTCAGTCACATGCATTTTACACTATTCTAACTTTCTAAAGTTGCAAGAACCCACAGTACTATAAGAACTGCTTCTTACGACTTCTTGCACTGCATTTCCTCTCTACCAGCTGCTGCGGAGGGCTGCACGCTGGCACTGCATGTGTTCGAGGAGCTCAAGAAGAAAGAATCACGCAAGCCCCCGGTGACGGTGTCGCTCCTCGGCAGCCAGGAGCTGGACAAGTAAGCAGTGCTCAGTTGCTCACCATTCATACCTGCTACAGACGGCTCGGTGGCTATGGCTGCTCAGCGCACACGAAGTTGTGGATATTGGTTCCCAACTTTGATGACTGCATTGTAATGGGAACTAAATACATGCAGAAGCAATCATGTGCTCTGGGGGCAGGTTGAAGGTGTCCAAAGTGAATTCAGAACCCTTCACTGTTGTGCGTCTCATAGCTCCTGCACTGTTACAGGGAATGGCATCCTGCTGCTGTCCTGAGCGTGGCATTTTGTTCTCATTTTGAGATGCAGAAATGCTTGTGTACTTTGGTGTGCATTATAAGGTAGCACACTAGGGCATCATAATTAGTTCAGAGCCTTCAGCTATGACACCTATCATAAGGCCACTGTTGCTTTTTGACATTAAACTTCGTGAATCAGTCAGCCGTGTGTGGCTTTGGGATGTCAAATCTAATCGATCAACTACAGTAAAACCTTATAGATAGAATCCCATTATGTAAGATTTCCCAGTTAGCAACATAAGCAATTGGGAGCACAAGAAATGGTCCAATACTACAGGCATTCCTTATCATATTTCACATGTTCCGGAAAAACAGGATCTTTCGGCACCAACGTTCAGCACAGCGCCAAACTGCGATCCTGTTATGAATTTTGTGGCCGCTAGATCCCACGTAAACAAAAAAAGGCTCAAGGTGCTTGCTATCAATATCGGTAGCCGCCCATTGTAGCAGCTTCCCCGCAATACTCCCTTGCCTTTCACATGTGAAAAGCCGGCACACACTGTTTTCTATTCTGGTACCAGCGAATCTCCTCGGAGATTCTCGCTTGCTGCATTCACAGCTATCATCGCCAACCGTATAGCGATAAGCGTCTTCACCTATCTGTTTCACAGCGTACGGGGCATAGTGCCATTGGAAGTGTACTGCATGCTTTTAATAGGCAATAACCCAAATGCATCGCCGTTTCCTGCTGCAGGTGGTGTGAAGTGAGTGTGATGTTTCACTCTTGTGGCATTGTCGGCATCGTATTGCTGAATTGCCCATCAGCTTGATTTCGTTTTGGTTTCCTGCCACCTGCCTAAAACACTGCGCAATAGGAAAACGACAATGTGTGCCTCAGGCTGCTCGGGCCCTACCTGCTCAACGTGAGCTGGTGTCTCATGCTGCAATGATTGGCTTCAAGTGGCCACGTCGAAACTTCCCGCTAAATTGCCCCACTCGTATAAGCTGCTGATCCAGGACAAATTTAAGCTTGCCAAAGCCGCAAAAACGATAATGCGTATCTCGGGCTGCTTGAGCCCCACCAGCTGAGCGCACGTCAACGTCTCTTGCTGCAACGTTTCGCGCAGTGCTCCGTATTACTGTATTTACTTGAATCTAGGCTGACTCCAATTTTAAGCTAACCCCCAAAAGCCCGAAGTGAGAAAAAAAGAAACTTTCCTCGAATGTAGGCCGAACAAAAGTGCGAGGACAGCATTCACAAAATGAAAACAGTATTTATTAAACATGAACATGCCGAGCTCATTCAACGTAGTCATCTTCCTTATCGTAGCCATCTCCTCATTGCCAGCACATGCAAAAGGCATCTCCCGTTGCCCCCTCTGATGACGTACATTTTTCTCATTGATGCCGAAGTACTGCCTGGCTTGAACGTTTGGCGATGCCTCTGTGGCTTGCACAACTTTTCTTTTGAAAGCGGCAGCATTGCGGCATCGCCTGTTTGCAGCGAGCCAACTTTCTTTCCTACGTAAATATTAAAAAAAAAAAAAACTTCCACTGAACTTCCTTAAACAGGTCCTGCTGTCTAATGAACTGTATTGCCATTTTTAGATGACTCACAACAATGTGCCATTTGCAGCTGAACATATGGCATAAGTGCCATTTTCATAAATTCGGGGCCATTTTAGCTTTCCTATGTGTTTGTTGCATGACAAGGTACCTTTAAAGTGGAACATTCTTTGCGAATACTACCAAGCTTTCTTGGCTGTGGCAGCACCGTACTGCTGCAGCCATGCCGCATAGCTCACACTCAAGAAACAGTTTCAATTATGTGCCCGGTGGTAAGCTCGAACCTTGGTCCCCCAGCGCAGCAGCCCAATGCTCTAATCATTAGGCCACAATTGCACGTACACAGTTGAACCTACGCATAGCGATACCGGTTTTAATATATCGGTTATAACAATGAAAAGCTGCTGCACCGTCAAATTTTGTATCTTTCTTTATGGAGAAATACCCGCTTACTGCATTGTCCCCATGCCGCTTTATCAGTTATAACGATAAAGTCTGGCTGCTGGGTGTCCGTGCCGAAAGGTAATGGAATGCGAAATTCTTGAAAATAAAAAAAAAATGTAATATGTGAGCCGCTGCACGATAACCCGCCTCCCCAGCTGCCACTACGCACTTCTCTCCTGAGAGATCCACGCCAGCCTCGCACATATCTCTCCCGTCGCCCTTCCACCCGTCCAAATGTGAATGGGCTGGGCCCATAGCTCTGCACCGTGCCACCCTCCGAAACATGAATGGACTGCGCTGCCAGCGCTACCAGTGCCGCTCCCAGATTGCTCGCTAGGCCCTCACAGATGGTTCATTATTCTACAGCCCTAATTCTGCGCAGTTCTGCTAACGAATTAAGTCGCCTGGGCTTCTATTTGTTCATTACATGGAAGTCGTGCCTGGCCATGTTGTTTCTCAGCTTCATTGACTCGCCACCAAAATGGAAGATGGCTGATCCACCCGTTGATATCGGCAATGCACGACATTGCCGGTGAAAAGAAAGTGCACTGCTACAGATTTGGAAACGAAGTGCTTCTAACTGATGAGGCGATCGTAGTGTACGTACTTGCATCGGATAGCGACAGTGACGGCCACAGCAGCAGCACTGACGCAGTAGGGCAGGCTGCCTCAACATTTCCCCACGGAAGGTCCTGTAGGTGATTCAGTCCCTCCAGGGCTTCTCTTATGCGATGGACCTTCTGCTTCACTACGTGAAGCACCTGGATGCCTTGGAGAAGGATGTCAGCAAGATTTGTGTAAAGCAAGCAAGGCTGACAGACATGCGGCTTTCTCGTGCAAGCCAGCGGGAAGTACGTGGCGAGATGCTTGTGGCGATCACGTTTCAGCGTTTCTTCTGAATTTCTAAAGCTGAAATGCTGCCGCGGCAACCTTCCTGCATTTTTTAAAAGGTGCCTTTTGGGGCCAGCGTAGTGATGCCTCGGTGGAGCTCGTATGTCACTTGCCGTCTGTGACCCCTCTTTGCAGTTATAGCAGTGCCATTCTTAAACGCCGACAGCCGCGGCTTAACGACAGGTGATTGGAGTGTGCAGCAAGCAGAGTTAAACAGTTAAACGAGTCAACACAGTCAGATTTAAGAAGGTGGTGGGGAGGAGAACTGGCCTCCCCGCCATTATAAATTTCTTGGAACAGCTGTGCCATCCCCCATTTAGATTTTATTTTTTCTTGCAACCTGGTTATAACAATTATTGGTTATAACAATGGAATTTTCGTGGCACTTGAACATTGTTATTACTATTGACTGTACTTCTATCATGCCAGCACCAGCTACAGTTGAGCCTCTAAATAACGAAATTGGCGAGGAATGCGAAAAAATTTGCTTTTGTGAGAATTTCATTGTTGCGAAATGAGACAGCACAGGTAGGTAATGCGTCGCAGAACGAAACTTTACTGTCAAAATTCCCTTGGCCTACTTTGCCAAGCTTTTCCGCATTGCCGACAGTACACAGTGCGTCGCGCACGTCGATCAGCAGTGGCAGCAATGCCATGGAGCAGTATTCTCGGTCAGTTGCTTTTGGAGATACAATCACTTGTGCAAGATTTTGCACGACTTGGCACCGGACACAGAGCAACAGCGCTCCACGCATGGAGCAGCATTTCTCCAGCGCATGCTGTCGCCTGAGGAGGCCGACGCATCTGGTGCCGAGCACTAAAGTGATCTTATCTCGTATACTCGAAGGCAGTCAATCAAGATTATGGCCCCTTCTCGCAAATCTATGTCCGATGCCGAATCCGCATGCGATGCCTGTCGGGTGGCACCAAAACCAGCGTTCTTGAATCAAGGAATACATATTCCTGGACGATCGCTCAATCACGGCCCGATCTGTGGCACTCTATGCTGCGACTGCCATCTCAAGCGCCATATTCCACATTGGCGGGACGTGGATTTCCTTGCTATTGCTGCATTTTTCTCACCGAAGTGCACATTACGCACTGTACTAGGTGAGCAACAACTGTCATCACATGTTGGTAGCAACATGCATGCCGCTCCGAACGTGCGATCATCAAACAAGATGGCGACCATGACGTGATTCCGGCGCACATGATCGCTCCCGGCACATGGTTGTTTTTGTAAACAAAAATGACGGTGCCCACGCTAGTTTAATGTGGTGGTATTTTATGCAATTTTAGTGCAAAGCAATCACATTTGAGCACATTTTGGAGCCTGCTAGCCTTGCGCGAGCAGGTAATATATGGGGTTACGTTCCGGCAAATTTCATTGATGCGGGATTATAGTACAGCGACATTTCCTTGTTGAGAGGTACAAAATCCATGGAATCCTATGGGCATTCACTGGGGATACGAAAATATTTCGTTGTTGTGGGGTTTCGTTATCGCAGGTTTCGACTGCAGATCTTTGAGATGATCACCGCGTGTGTAACATTTCGTAGCACGGGTGCGCGAAAGTACATACACGCAAGCCTATTTCCTTTACGCCCATGAGGCAGGAAAGAAACACGAAGATTTATAACATTTGATACCTGCCTCATGAAAGGTTCGCTCACACACATTCCAAGATATCCATTGGATCAGCATAACTTTTATTCAAATATTTATCTTTAAGACTGCCAATATCAGATGATGAATTGACAGCGAACATGTAAACTTCAGACCTGCCCGAAGTCGGTCTTCTTGATTCAATAATAAAGAAAAAATAAAATGATGGCCATTATTAGGGGTGCACATCAAAGTACAATTTCTCTATATTACCCCCAAAATGTTTCTCCACTCATGAAATTAGGCATAATTGAAGGATATTATTGCACACCATGTCTGACCGTGTGTTGTGATATTTTAATGGAACTGAGGCAGGCAAATATTTTTTTGTGGGAGATTGCACTTCGGAAATATTTTTGGAATGAAATTCACTAAATGTTGTAGTTAGGTAGCCACAACTTCTATGGAAATTGGAGGCAGTCGACTTCATGGCTGGTGCATTTGGCTTGAAACAACACTTTCGCACTGATATTTAAAAATATCAAGGCATATATATTGCATCTGGGATTCACATTTGGGTTCTTAACTGTAAAACTATGCTCACTCATTGCTGATTTTTTTGAAGAGGCCATTTTGCACAATTTCAATTGATATTTTTGCATGATGAGTGGTTCTTGTCTACAGTCATTGTACTATTAGAATTTTATCATGGCATGATTATGCACACCATAGAGCTCGACTGTAACGGTGGTCAAAATTTCTGACACCCTGAAAGGTTTCACTAATCTCATTAGATGACACCTGCTCACAGGGCGTTGCAAGTGATAATCTATCCACATAATCCTAAACAGATTTGCCCGCAGAAGTTTCAGAATATAGAAACAAAAACTTGGCATTTGGGGTCTTGGTGCCCGGCAAAGTTACGTAGGCCAAAAGCAGATGTTTTCGACAGGAGGGGACGTGGGATGCATTCACTGTATCCTAAGTGCTACCAAAACAGATACTTCTGCTATTGGAGTAACCACTAGAGTCGCTGATTGTGTTTACTGACTTAGTGAGTAACCCCACTGAGTAGCCATTGGGGTTAGGCGTGTGTGCTCACCATTCAAGTTGACATCATCCGACAAAGGCCAATTTCAGGATTGAAATAATAAATGCTTGGATGAATAGAAATGTATGGGTGCCAGCCAGGTCTTTTGGTTGGAATCGAAATAATCGAAAAATGAAGTCAAATTAACTTAGATTTTGCCTGCTGCCAGTGTAACCTGAAAATTTTCTCCCAAATTTTGTTTCTCTGGATTTTCACATTTTTTGGGGACATTGTGAGAAAAATTATGCTGAAAGAGTGGAATCTGTCTTCTGATACTTTTTTTTGTAGTCATGGAATTTTTATTGCAAATGTCATCGAAAGCGTGAAAACATCAGGGAAATTAAAAAAGTTGAATTTGCTAAACACCCTGGTAGTGCAAAATTGCACTGATATTATTATTCCTTGAATGGTCGTACTTTATGCTTTCTCGTTCAGTCTACGGTAGTCCAGTGTAGTGCATACATGGCATGTAAGAGGTCTTTGTCTAAAATGTCACATCTCATGCCCTGTTAGGGTCACATTATACACAAAGCAATGATGGGCAAAATTCCTGTTGCCTTCTCTGTGTTGGGCACGGCATATGTTAAAGCTTGATCGATGGTGCATGGTGACGGCGCACAGTTTTGTGGTGCGAAGTTAAGCAAGAAACTGACTCTTATTTTTGGTGAACAACGAAGCACTAGGTTGAATAAATTGTGCAAGTGGATGACTTGTGTGAGTAGCGACAAACTAAGCTAGCTTTGCAAGGTCATGGATTGATGTGAACTGTGTGTGGTTTTCTATGTGTGCCAGGTGGACCCGAGGAGTGGAAAAGTCGTCTGCGCAGAACCTGGCGAGGCGCCTGTCCGAGATGCCCGCAAACTTGATGACACCCACACGCTTTGCCAAGGAAGCTGCCGAGGCTCTGGAAAAGAAGGGAGTCAAGGTCATCGCCAGGTTCGTATCTTTGCTTGTGCATCTGTTCCTGCCATGTGACGATCGCAGCAGATGAAAAAAACTTTGAATTTTGGGCCAGTTGGTGTTGCAGTGCAAACGAAACTGTTATGTGATGTGGGAGTGCAAACGAAGAGGATTAATCACAAGATGAGCATGCCGAGGAGTTGTCTATCGGTCTGTACTTTTAGACACCAAAAGCTATACTTGTAATTCACTTGTGGCTTAAAGAATGTACGTACCACATTTACTCAAATATACGTAGATGAACACAAATGTTGGTCTACCCTTAAACAGTCGACTTTTGTTAATTCAACCCTTACAGGACTGACAAAATTGGATGACTAATCAGGCGGGCCGAAACAAATAAGAGACAGAAAAGAATGGTAAAATACAAAACTGATTCATTTTGGCAGTATTTGGCCCCGATTCTAACACGTCCTCGAGCTGAATGTGCACCCGTTTTTTATGGTTTCAAAGTACAGTTGACCCTTGTTTCTACTAACCCCATATTAACAAACTTTTCAGATTAACAACCTTTTTAGGAATCCCCTGCTGACCTCTTATAGTTTCAGTATAAAAATATTTCAGTACTCAAGTGAAATCTCAAGATAACCAACTTCAGGAGACCATGGTAAATTGTTTGTTATTCTGAAAGATTGTTGTAGTGAAAGCCCCAAAATTAACCATTCCACTCATCAACCTATAAGTTCATAAGTTGTCACCATATGTGCTGTCCACGAAAACATCGCTGTTGGCTGTCGGCACCCACTGTTGCACCCACATACCCACAGTACCAAAAAGCACTGCCTTTGATATACGTGGTTGTTGCTCAAAGGAAAGCATTGTTGGGATGCGTGTTTGGACGCCACCTATACGTATAGTGGAACTCGGCAGCATGCAGCCAGTCCAGACAAGAGAGCATAACGGAGACCAGCGTTGCAGGAGGTTGTGCATTTTGCGATTGCATTTTAGAGCGCAGACCTTGTTCCAGCGTCAAGGATCGATGGCGCTTCTCTCCTGCCTCCTTTTCACCTGCTTACCCCGTCCTGTTGGCACTGATCCGTGCTCCCTCAAGGGCTGCAGAAGATAGTGCTAACTTTTCCTTTCTCAATACGAACCACTTCTTTCTCGGTGATTGAAAGGCGTGTTTATAGTCCCACGTTTTCGGTCTGCGTCGCTTGCGGCCAGTCGCACTATGCCGCTTGTGCTGTGCCTGCCTTTCGGCAGGCACAGCACAAGCGCTATACTTCGATGGCACAATTTGCTATACTTCGATGGCGCACCATTGGCTGCTTCCTTCGGAGCATTTGCAGAACGATCCCCAACCCACGTACTGCTTTGAACAGCTGTCTGCAACCATCGGCGAAGCGGCAAGAGCACCTTTTTTCTCTGCACCATGCATTGCAGGTGGGCGCAATCGGTGCAACGAACGCGCAGATGGAGCAAGAGCCATCTCGACATTGCGCACGTTGGACTGCATTGGCCGCTTCCGGTTACGTTGGCTGCGCCAGTGCATCGAACTATAGACGTTCTTATTCTCACCAATGTGACGTAGCGTGTGTGTACTCTCGCTACGTTGGGCCGTATATGTACCTTAACCATGCGATTTTTTCTGACTTTCATTATTCGAATTTTGTATAATCGGAATTTTCGTGTCATCCCCACGGAATTCGAATTAACGAGCTTTTACTGTATCGAGATTTCACTGTACAAAACATACATAAAAGTCTACTTTTGAGCTCCTAAACAAAGTAAATATAGAACACATACCCAATTCATTAGCAAGGAAAACATAACATGCCTCCATTCTGGCAATAATAAAAAGACGAAACCAGCCAACTTTGCTTTCACAGAATGAAAATTAAGTAATCTGATAATCGTCCTCATCACTTTGAGACAGCACGCTTTATCGCTGTTTATAAAGTACAACTACATGGCATCCTTCACACGGTCAATAATGCATTTGATATGCTGCATTTATCAAACTACTCTCAAGCAATTACAAACCGGATGATGGCCCAGGTCTAGATTAACCCGCTCACTAGTTCATCCTACGACACATGTGATTTACCGGGGCGCTAAAAACAAATTGTGCAATTCGTTTGCTAGCTTGAAATGTAAAATGACTTAAGGTTTGAATGTGCTTTCGTAATCAGACTGAAAGTGGCATGTTGTCGTCATCATACTATGTCGGGACTAGTTATGTAACCATTCATGGCCACCAACTTGTGATAGCAAGGACACAATGACGCTGGCAACGCTGGCTCTGATGGTAGGCTGTTGCAAATGTGGTTCTGGTTCTGGTTTTATATCGGATTGCACCGCCGAAGCAGTTTTCAAAAGAATTTTCTTTTAAAAAAAAAAGGTTCACTTTCGTTAATTTTTGTGCATGTTGAAGGGTGAGCGTACATATAACGATCTACTGATACAGTGATCACTTTTTGCGGAGCTATCCAATTTGCTATAAACAGGTTTGACTGTACTGTAATATTTATTATGCGCTGCCATTTTTGCTTTAAAATCTTTTTTGGGTGGGATGAAAATAGGTGTTTTCGACGATAGATTCACAGCTGATTGGCTGGCATCTTTTGCGTTCATGTACAGTAAGGACTCAAGAGTTAAGCTTGAGTGTAGGCAGAAAGCTCTGAACCAAACTCGAGCAATGCAGCTTAAGCTAACAATGTCATGCATTCAAGGTCACAGCATCTGCGCTTCATTCCATTGTGACAACACGTGAAGCAGACCAGGCCGCAGAATGGATAAACAAGTGCCTCTGTGGTCTTGACCATCGTGAAATTTCAAGTTGGTGTCTTACTTCACTGATCCATAATTCGGAGGGAAATCTTGCAGATGAAGTTTCTGTACAGCTGGCTTTATTAAAACAAAGAAAAAAATGTGTTCCGTGAAGTTAGTTTTCTTCTTACTACCCAATTAATATGGACATTTCTTGCATTGCCGTCTATGTCTGAAAAAACTGTAGGTTGTTCTTGTAGTTGTAGGCTGGTGGGATGCTCTGCAGTGCAGCTTCTGCCAATGTTCAAAACCTTGTTCTCTGCACCCTTGAACTGAGCCTTGTGAATAGCTTTATTTTTGTTTATGGTGCCTGTGCCCACCTACACGTTTGCAGGGACCGCAAATGGATTGAGGAACAGAAGATGGGCTCCTTCCTGAGCGTCACCAGGGGATCGGACGAGCCACCCGTGTTTCTGGAGATGCACTACGAGGGACCGGGACACCTGGCCGGAGGACCCCTGGTGTTTGTCGGCAAAGGGGTCACTTTTGACAGGTGATTGTCCTCTGCGTATCTCTGAAACCCTTAATTCCCTTCCTGTGGCACACACGAAATGCTCCTGCACAATTCGCTAGTGATGGGCCGAAAGAGTGAAAGAAATATAGAAAACAAGATTGTAGGTTTTAATGTTTAAAAGCTGCACAAGCAACTACAGTCAAACCTCCATATAACGAAGTTCGCTATGTTAAGAACTCTGTTTATTTCAAAGTCTGAGATCCATTGAAAATTGTATTCTTTTTCTATACTTAATGAAGTCAATTCATGACACGGTTTTGCTTTAACGAAGTTTTCAGCCATTTCAAGCATGTACTTGGAGTCTGTATGGCTGGTAAATCTAGCAAAAAACTATAAAAATATTGGCTGAAGAAAATGTTATTTGCAAGCATCCTTCCACATGAAAAATTCAAGTGATAAAAAAGCCATTGAAGCGTGCATACCAGGACGCAGTAAGTGGGAAACAGCGCCGCACCATTTGTCGCATAACAACTTGTGGAGGCCACAAGCTGTGCAACCGCTCGGAGCGCTAAAAGTACTCAGAAAAACACGAGAGCTGATGATTCCTTCAGCACAGGGGGAATGGGGAAGTGGCAGTCGCGCGGTTACATGATCAAGCATGATCTCCTCTTCTTTAGGTTTGCTGTAGCTGCACATGGCTGTCCATAGGCGGTACACATGCCATATCTTGGAGGTAATTTTCGGCAAGTGCAAATGGCAAGCCGAGATGGTTGGTGCCTTCACGCACATTTTGTTTCGTTGCGTCCACTGTTGGCAGTTACATAATCTCAAGTTTCGAGGCTAGGTGCAAAGCATTCGCTCGCATTGCTACAGCGAGTCTTGTTGGCCATCGAGTTACCTTTGCATGAGCACGTGTGACACCGATAAGCTACGAACATTACTTTGTATAGTTATATTTGCTATCCCCGTCAGTGCTTCTTCCACCTTTCTGGTGATACTGCAACATTTTGTTTTCTTTTAGAGTGCAGCTCTTAGGCCCCTTTCCTGCGGCGAGCGTCGACGTTGTCCCTTGTAACCGAGTGAACGAAGACAGTGAAGGATGAAAGTGAACGCAAAGCACAACTGGAGATGAAAGACAGCGATAGTTAATGAGCACAAGGGGCAGAGCGGAGGAGGAGGGTTCATCGGAACCATAAGGTGGAAAGGTGGTGGTTACAGCTACCACCTCCCCTTTGAACAGAAATGCGTAGTGCCGCGCAAAGTGGGCTTCGCGGCAACAATGGCTACGACATGGCGCCAGAGTGGTGCGTTTTCTGTATTGAAACAAAGTGCTGCATGAGCGGAGGTCTGCCTGCGGCAGCTGCTGTGAATCACACCTAAGCGTCACCCACGTGCCTCCTCTCGCAATCTCCCAATTAGCGAGGCAGTCATGCCACAGATCGTTCCATTTGCAACGTGCCACACGAGACAGATTATCTGCACCAGCCAATATATAGCGGAACAAAAACACCTTTAACCCTTTCGCTGTCACGGACGTACCGGTACGTCATCGCGCTTCCCGCCCACAGTGTCACTGACGTACCGGTACGTTCTCTATCGTGCGTTCAAAATTTCGCGCCTGAGCACAAAGCTGGCGCTCCTGGAATCGGCCACGCCATCTCTTGACTCTTTCTACAAGTTCGTACATTCGCCCCGACCTGTGTTAATCCATGTATTGAAGAGTACGGCGCGACTGCCACTCCCCACTTTCTCTTTGCTGAGTGGCGCGGTGGCTCTGCGTTCGCTGGATCATGCGTCGCGCGCGTGTGGGTATGGGTTCAAGGGTTGTTCTGCCATCTCCGCTGGTTTGAAGGTTCTTATTTTTCTTCTGTTGGTGTGTCTGCTACGGCGCGTCAAGTTCAGGCGCACGTGCCGTTGCCTCTCCAAAAAAGGTGATTCGATTGCTGCTTTCGCTCTCTCGCCGCACCCTCGCTTCCGACTTGCAGCAGTAAACGTAAAGCCCTTCGAACTTTATTTAGCCTTTTTCCATCTCCCTCCATCTTCTTGATCACGCAACGTCCCATTTCTCTCCGTTGTGCGGGCGACTGAAAGCGCATCATCCCTGCGCGCGGTTACTTTCAGGTGGCTCGGCGCGTGGGACCTTCGTCTGCTCATTGGAGCGGTGGCTCAATTCCGATTCAGAATACAAGCCGAGCTCGTATTCGGACTCGGACAGAGTCGCATGCGAGGAAGAGCGTTCCGCATTGTCAGATTCGGATGTTGAACAGATTTTATAGTCAGGCTGATGATGATGATGATGTTTACTAACAACAGCTGCAGAACACTGAAATGTGCATATTGCATTGACTATGTTATTTGTATACCAATCATAATGAAAAATAAATTGCTATGTTCATTCCCTGTTATGCTCATTCCCTGAAACCAAGCCGACACTGGGGGTGCGTCACGGCCAGAAAGGTCCGACAGCGAAAGGGTTAAAGCTGTGCTCAAACTTTGCATTAGGGAATATCGTAATTGTCGGTGAATTTTTTCTGAGAATGAATATCCGTATCTCTTTGCACTTTCGTTTTTAATTTGAGGGCGCCATCTGATGACGGCTGCAGGCACTAAGCACAGGTCAGCCATGGCACCCAACATTTACAGTGCTGCACGACATAAGACTCTAATCTCTGGCATCGTGAGCCATGCCGATGCATTGCTGTCGGTGCAATTTGTACTGCGAGCACTGGTGCTCATAACCATGCTATTATGGTCCGACCTTCTTGCGATTTGTTTATAAGCGATTACTGACAAGGTACTATCCACCAGAAATCGGTGCAACCTTATTTTACCTCAGTGACTTGGCTGCTTTTATCCATCAGTGCTTCAACAGCATATGCACAAATTACTGTATTTAGTTGCATAATAGACACATTTTTTATCCGAAAAATATGTGCAAAGTTGGGGGTGCATTCATTATGCGAGGTAAGATTTTGAGTGATCTTTCTTTTTCCGCTGCCACCTCTAAAAAAAGCCAGTTTCACCCGAAATGCGAATCATTGATTGCAATAGCAAATGTGTAGACAATTACACAATCTAAGGATGGTAGTTTTACCGGCTGTGTAAACTTGCAAACATTCGCTTTAACACAAACTGAGCGGCGTAAACGCAGTACACACAAAGGTATGAGCCGCCATCAACTCAGCTCTCGACGCAGGTTGCTTTGAAGATAGGCGTGCCGTGGCCGCGCAACACGCAGTTGCTGCCGGTGCAAAAGATCTCTACCCCCCTCCCCCCCACCTCCTCCAGCGCCATGTGCGCAACGGAAGACGGCGGGTTTCTTTCCCGCTTTCCTCCTTTGTATGCTGGAGATTGAGCCAGCCTCATTGGCACCCCTTGGGCGCGGTTGTGCAATATGCAGTTGCAGCCAGGGTGCAATGCTGCCATCCCGCCCTCCCCCCCGGGGCCTTTTGCGCAACGAAAGACGGCACGCTTAAGCCACGATCGTTGGCTTCCCTCGCACACTTTCACTCACACCTACACCATGCGGCATGCGCCGACGACTACGACGGCGATAGCCAAAATGCACCTGGATCGTCCATACAGTGAAGCCTCGTTAAACCGTAGTTGGCCGGAGCTCGGAAAAAGTATGTAATAAACGGTAGTACTGTTTAACGAAAATAGCATGAGATCGCCTACGTACCTGTCAAAAATGGAACTCGGAGAGAGTGCGATGAAAGGGGAAAAAAACATGAAGTATTTATTCACTTCGCACGACAAAAATGTTATTTTCATTTGATGCCGCGGCGGCCTAGCACGACGACAGCGGCCTCAAACTTACTGAAGCTGCATGCCAGCTTTTCAGCCAGCCCCCTCTTCTCGGCAAACACTTGCATGGCAGATTCCTCGTTGGCGTTACATATTCTCCATACACGCGCGCAGTAGTGATAGAAAAATCGTGTCGTAAGCGGCAGCAGTCTTTGATTGACGGCCCGGCGAGCTATGCCTGCCAGCTCCTAGTCATCGGCGGCTGTGAATGGAGCCGACACTGCAAACTTGACCTTGCAGACACACGTCTACGCTGCTTGCACAGTCGTGTTTATATTGGCATTTGTTGTTTAAAATGAGAGATCTGTGCAAGCACGTTTGTTTTCACTTTACTTGTGGCGTCATTCTCAGTATCCGTGCAGGGGCACCAGTTCTGGGTGGAGCTACGTGCCGTTCACTGATTCGTACCATGTGTCCCGAATTCTCATGTGCGGCAAGTCGGACTCCGACACGTATGCGAAGTCAGACTCTGACTTCACATGTTTGACCAAAATGGCGACTGACGAAGGCTTTGGCATGGCTATGGCTATGCAGATACCTGGCTATGGTGAATTATCAGTTCTAATGCCACGAAGCTGACTTTTGGGAACCGACATTCTGCAACGCTTCAGGCATCTCATTGTTCATAACGTGACATGAGACGGCTGGTTCGCATGTGTGTAATTAAGAAACACATCTTATGCCCAGTGACAGTGGCCTCTTTGCACTCTTGGATGCTGTCCTGCAATAGATTTCGTATGCTTGACCACACAACATTGTATTGCAGTGAAGCCAACTTTTGGGACAGGCATTGTGCAACAGATTGGGCCCTTGCGTGCTTTCTACATTTCGACGCCATCGCCGATGGCGACAGTGGCGGAGTACGCGACTTAGCCAACTGCGGTGATTCCTTTAAAGGGTCTCTGACCAGGCCTCATAGTAAATTTTGGTTATACGTTGAAACTTGTTACGTGTCCTCCAGGGAGCGTTCTGCCGAAAAATTTCTTCAGACCGGCTCATTAATAGCCGAGATAGAAATATTTCAGTGCCGCGAACCCATGATTTTGGGAGGCGAGCTTCACTGCAAACATAGACGCTCTCTCCACTTGCCCCGTCTAGCCTCCGCAAGCGAAATTCGTTCCCTGCGTTCTCCCATACCGGACCTCGAGGATCGCGTGATGCATACGTCATGGGCCTTGCCTTCATTTTTTCTCTTCTCGCTTTCTTTTCTTTTTCTTGCGGCACTGCGCACGAGCTGTTGTGATTGTCTGGTTTCCCAGAGTGCACGATTTTCTGTGCACAAGGACACGTGACTAGCAGCATAATTCAGTGCTACACAAATAGTGAGGCAGAACAAGCGGATCGCAGAGCATGATCACGTGATGGAACACGGTAGAAAATGGCATAGTTTCGGTACCCGCGCACGTGACTGCACGACCGTGCGAACAAGCAGACGAAGTGGGAGTACATCTCTCTTGCTTCGGCGCAAAGTAAAATAAAAAACATGCAGACATTCCGTTTGTGTGTTTTGTTATTTCTCTAAACTTCAATTCGTCAATTCAAGCAACAGATCACACAAATAACAGATGGTGCCTTGAATAATTCTCGAAGTCGCGTTTCACCAGGAGCAACGTCACACTGCAGACCAGAGTATGTAGGCGCAGGGACATCAGTGCGTCACCGTCTGGCTTGGAGAGCAGCGGCCGTGAGGAGAAGGGAAGACGGTATTCGGATTGAAATTTCAGATCTTTCCGCAGAATGTGATGATGTAATTCTTTGCAAGCACGATGGTTGGCACTCATTGTACGCTCTGCGCTTGTCAGCTCAAAATGGCCAGACCTGGTGAGGGGCCCTTTAGATGAAAAACACGGCACTAAACAGCACGAGGCTTGATAGCGAATGTCAAAGCAGCTAGGCCCAACGACAGCACAAAGCGACTACGGCTCCCAGCAGATCAGCGTGCTAGAGTGCCGGTTCAATGCTGTGAGATAACATATATGGTGGCAGTGGTGGGTTCATATAATGCTATTTCGGACTTGTGCTCACGGCAAAAAAGATGGAAAAATTGAACGGCGAAGGGTTTCAGCGTTCGAAATTTCAGACGACCTCATGCATTGGTTTATGGGGTACAGGGCAGTGCCACGAAGGCATCGGAATTATTGGGCATGCCCGAAAAATTGGGCATCCCAAAAATAGTTTGTTGACTGTATCTGCAAATACAAAATTGACAGTTTCATTTGAACTGTCAGCTGCCAACTTTTATCCGGACATCTGGCACTCTCTTTCTACGCACTCTTGCAGCGTATGTCCAACCAGGAATGTCTGAAAAGGTGTTCAATACGTTTTAAACATTGTGTTCCTGAGCCCTTGTGATTTGAAGTGCTTCTCAGACCGCATAGTTATGTGCACACCACCTAAGAAGTATAAATTAAATGCTACCCCTTTCTCTGTTCTTGTGGTGGGATGACAGCGGTGGCATCTCCCTGAAGCCATCGGCCAACATGGACCGGATGAAGGCCGACATGACCGGTGCTGCCTGCGTTGTTGCCACCTTTGCAGCTGTGGCGGCTCTCAAGCTGCCCATTAAGATGGTTGGTGAGTACCTCCTTCCGTGCTTGATCTGGAGGAAAGCACAGGAAAATTTCGCTTTAAAGCAAACCAGACCAGCAGTGCTACTTTGGACGACTTCTTCACACTGTGAAATTCTGCCATACTGAAGAGCGCCATCTTGTCAGTTCTGGCGAGATCTCAAGGAAGCTGTGCACTCACTCTCTGATTGGCTGAAAGTGCTGGCATGGCCTAACATAGCACTCAAATTTAAGTGCTCACTGTGATGGGAGCTTTACTCCGTTCAGTGTAATTCTATAATATCCCACAGACCATGTATGTCTAACTGCAATTATGAAGTAATTTTCACGTGCTCAGAAGTGCACTTTCAGTTTAGTTAAATCATGTCAAATGCTTGCACTGCAACTTTATACATAGTATCTTGGTGATACGATCAAACTGATACAAACTTCGGGATGATACTGCCTTACATGCTGTGGTGGATGATATGAGCAATCAAGCAGCCACGCAATCCCCGGCGTGCAGGTAATGCCACATAAGGGCTGTTGTCAGGTCGGCAGAGCAGCCGTGCCAATGCGCCAGTCGCATTCTTTTTGCCCAGGCGACCTACATCACTCCACCTTGACTCGCAACTCCCCTCCCAAAGAAAAAGAAGCATTTGCTTTGTGCAGTACCGCGTAACTTGTCGGCTGTTTACAAACACCTTGTTACTTTATCAGGAGCCGGCAATCACATGCAACACAGTCTTGCTGCATCAGAAAGAGTGGTGCCATTCACTTTCTTGGGTTGCTCTGTATCCATGCCTTCCATTGTCTTCGCCACCCGATGACAACCTTTCTACCTTTCCACCCATCAGATTGCACGATACGAAGTAGCTTCGTTTCAGTCAAGAAAAGTAAACGGAATCTCTTATCTGGAGCAAATAATATCCTTAGCACAATCAGGCTAGGATGCAGCGACCAAATAAACTCGAGATAACCAAGCACATTGGCCTCAGGAAATGCAAAGTGCACGGCAGGCTGCTGCCATAAAGTGGGCAAAGCAAGTGTGCTAATAATTCAAGCGTGTACTCAGCAACAGAAAGATGTATCGGTAGTTTTTCTTGTTGTCTACAAGTTTCTCATCGACACTTTTCGTGGCCTAGACTGCTCCGTGGCCTGGGCCAATCGCGCGCGGTGTAACCGAACATGCGCTCCCAACAACTATTCCTGATCGTGCCCCAATCGTGGCACAATTAATGCTCACTTGAAGCTTCACACAAAGTATTTATTTTGCTGAAAGTACTGCAGCAGTGTAGCCTGCTTCTTATTCGCAGCCGCATGCTTAAACATGGCTTCCTCCACATAGTCTAAACGATCCACAAGTGATAGGCCGGTGTCCTCTATTGCACCGCAATAGTGGCGTAGAAAGGCCAAAGCAGCTGCAGCCCCAGTTGAAGTCGGGAGCGGCACGTCATCAATGCTTGCGAGATCAACTTCGGCAGCGTATTCAAGTTTTAACCCTACTTCCGCTGCGATCTCCACATCAGTCAATCGAAGCATTTTGAAACACTGTCAGTAACAAAGTATGAAGTGGCATCAGCTAAGGCATCTATGAGTGAGCCCAGTCAGCACATGCTGTCGCCCGTCTTTGTGCATGGAAACCGCCAGTCCTGGCGAGGCATGGCAGGTGCAGAGCGCGGCACTGGCGGCACCGTGTAGGAGTCCGTGCGGCAAATGCAGTGCATCGTTGACATTGTCGAACTAGCCAAGCCATCGCGTGCGTATGCCGCTATGTTCAAATGGCGCCCTCGGTGCGAGCGATGTGTGCAGCAGCGGTCGGGAACGGCCATCTCACCACCATTATCTTCGAGGGTGTTGCGGGAAAGCTCACCTCCTGTCAACAGAGTGCATGTGGTCTGGGGTGGCGAAGTTCGATATATTCATTTTACATTCGACCCTGTTCGAAATTAAAAATTTAAGATGCATGCAGTTTTCCAGGTGATATAGAAAGTGTTCGATATATGCAATAATTAGATATATACGCATTCAGTATATCGAGGTTTGACTGCACTTTCATCCATCTTGGTAGTTGTATTAGTTAGGCAACTATACTGCACATTTCTTGTTGTAATTTGTGACGCTGTAGGAGTTAAATAATGTGTTCAAGGCTGTTGCTGGGCGACTGACCACTTGAGGCACTTTGCATGTATTCGTGGGCTTCTATCACACTCGGAAAAGCATTCTTATGTAGCATGTACTCAGCAACAGAAAGTTGTATAGGTAGTTTCTTATGTTGGTGTACAATTTTCTCATTGACACTCTTCATCTAATTATAATAACATTGAAGTTTATTAAATTATTAAGACTAATTGTGTAATTATGCAGCATTCAAAAGATAATCTTAACATCTCCAAGTGATGGCAAACAACATTACTTTGGTACTGTCCAGCTACATGGCATTTGCATATTTTTAAATCTTGGTGCATGATAGTTGCGACACCCTGCAGATATATATATATATATATATATATATATATATATATATATATATATATATATATATATATATATATATATACCGTATATACACACACTATATCTGCTGGTACATCGAAGTATCTATATATAATGTGATCATGGATGGTGACTCTGCAGTCATGCAGGCACGCAGCCAATGTGGTGCTATGCGCGGCTGTACTCATAAGAATGAAGGCTTTATGGGCACAAATAGGCATAAAGCATTCTGGCATTGCTGTCATTCACGTACGATTTCCACTGATGACTAAGGCGATGCGAACTCTGCCACTTCATTTCAGTGGACGCTAACGCCAGTTATGCTCTTTTGCATCGCACATTTGCGGCGCTCGCCGAGCTCCGAGAGTTGTCTGAATTAACCGATGTGCAGCCAAATCAGTTTGAATTAACGAGAGTTTCATTGCATTAAATAATGCATACACCTGCCAATACCAGAGGGCTAGTTTGAATTATCCAATTTCCCGAATTAATCAGGTTTTAGTGTATTGTATAATTATCAAGAGCACTCATTGGTCAACTTCCTCTCACTCACCATCGCTGTTTCTTGCCTTCTCTCTCGGACAATACCTCTCCACATATGAAGTATGTGGTTCGCTTTGAAAGGTTCTTAGACTGACTGTTCTCGCTCAAAGCCGCCACCAATCCTTTTTTCCCCTAAGAGAAACACAGACATTTGAGAGATTATATGGCTAGTTTATTGCATTGTATGGAGTGGTTTTGTTGTGCAGTGCTTTAATGGCCACTGCTTCATAGCTTCATTGACTAAGTTGTGACACAGCACAGAACTGATGGCTGAAGCTTGGTCTCTTGCGCAGGTCTTACCCCGTTGTGCGAAAACCTTCCCAGTGGCAAGGCGACTAAGCCGGGTGATGTCTTCACTGCCATGAACGGAACCACCATCCAGGTGACGTGCACACTTTTGTTGGCCTGTTGACTTCTTGCACACACTTTCAAGGTTCATAAGCTCTGTGGAAAGGAACACTAATACGTTAACCGAAAGCACTGATCAGTGACACTTCCATGGCAAGGATCCTGTGGAATGTGAAAGGTCAGTAATACTTAACCAGGATCCCTAAATCTAGAGTTGAAATTCCTAAATCTGTTGGAATTTTGATCATACCAGCATTTTATGAAGACTGGGTTTAGAAGAACAGTGAAAAATGTTCTTTAGTGAAAGAGGCACTTTGCACTGACCTACTGCTGGTGTCACTAATCATAAAAGAAATTGCAAGTGAAAAAGGTTTCTCAGTGCCAAATTTTTTTTTCATATGCATTTTTCTTCTGGCAAAAAATTTCATTTGCACCATTTTCTGGTTTTTGCTGAAGCTGTTGCTGTTTAGGAAGCAACTGCACCATTAATTTTTGATTGGGGAACTTTTTTTTACCCACTGCCATCTTTTCTTATTGTTCAGTCTTTATCAGTATATTTCCACTTTGCTGAATTCTTAACCTTGTGATTCATAATCAAAAAGAAATGCAGAGGTGTATGGAAGCTTTCTTGCATGAAAAATGGTGTGGTATTTAGAGCTCATGAACTGCAGTGGTCTTAAGGCACGAGTTCTGCATTACAACTAACATTCGTAAACAGTGATGCTGATGCTGCTTCAATGTTCATTTTAAGGCATTCTAAAGGCCCTAAAGGGAATTATAAGGGGGGAGGGGCCAGCATTATGAAACTCATGACTTACAGTGCAAAAAAGACTGGAGATAGAAAATGTAGGAACAGCACGAGTGCTGTGTTATACTAAAGGTTTACTCAATCCATGTGATGTGTGTGCCGTTATCTTTTTGTGCTGTAAATCATGAATTTGCTCTTAACTCACCCAGTACTCCATTCTTGTTCAATATATTACAAACATTGTGTACATATATATCAAAGGATATTGAGTTCCCATATGTAGCTTTTGTTTATGTGATCATACATGGTAGCACCTCTGTTAACTTGGATGAGTACAACACCTCTTGGCTTTTGATTTGCCAAGCTCAGCACAGACCACTTAAAACATAACCACTTATAGTGCAGGACCGGATATAACGCAGTCTTTTATAACTCCTGTTTACCCTCCCACAGAACTTGCATGTTCTATGCATGACTCCATGCATACCGCTTATAGTGCAGACGCGCAAGACGAAATACCGGTAATACACTAGAAGATCATTATATCCATTGTTGCCATTTACTGCAATATATGTCCAATAGGGCGCACAATTGTAAACATGGAAATAAGATGACTTTGTGGCCCACAAAATGCTGCACGGCTACGCATGCAACAATATTTAAATAAAACAACAAAAGAATCTTCGGCATGTGCAACATGTGACTCATTAGCGCCTAACGCGACAGCCTTAAGATAGCTGTCTTCCGTTCCATTGTGATTGTCTTTTGCGTCCGCTATCCACTTGGCTCATCACGGTCGAGCAGCAGCACAACGCAGCGCTCTGCTGTGTGATCGAGGAGGCAGGCGAACTTAGTCGTGCCGGTTTACCTCGGCTGAGATTGTACCGATGCCAATGCGATTTTGGAGGGCACGCCCAGCTGCCAGCCCCTGCGGCACGCTGCAGGGAGAAGGAGAAGTGAACGCGACACCCTTTAGATAGCTGCCTGGGTATGGCACCTGAGATTACGCCGAATAGGTATCCTAGGTAAGGTCCAGCTGCGACTGCTTGTACAGCGTGCCATAGAGAAAGCCAGAATTGAATGCACTAATCTCGCGCCATCGTGCGTAGCCGTGCAGCATGGTGCGACTTGCGCAGGCTGGCGCGTGACCCTCGAGATTGCATTGGGGCGATCTCCGACATCACACCCAGCTGCATCTGCTTGAGCGGCACACCGCAAAGAAGTGACTGCACTAATCTTTCACACCACCATGCACAGCAGGGTGCAGCTCGCGCAGCCAGGCATGCGCAAGAGAAAGAGGTCAACGGAGAAGTGCGATAGTGAGCTGTGGGGGGAGGGGGGGGGGAGCTGCCTGTGTGCAGTTCACTATCAATGTACTCAGTGCGCAACGGTTAGGCATTTTTTGGTTTCAGAGATGAATCTAGTTTGTTATATCCATTGGCAGGATAATTTAACTTTGCTAAAACGAGGTTTTAGATACTTAGGTCTCTGTGGATTTTAAGGGGGATTTTATTTACTTTGTTATAACCATTATTTAGTTATATCCCATTTCATTATAATGAGGTTTGAGTGTGATGTGGCTGAAGGAAAATCCTGCAGATAAGTGAAGCAGCGAGTGTGCTTCTCAACAAGGTGCACCTGCCGAAGGGCGAGAAACGAGGACAATGCGCAGGAGGAGGAGCGACACGCAGAGCAAAAAAACAAGGAACAAAAAAAAAATGAAGAAGAGAGAGCGATGGCGGCAGTGCACTGTATGTATGTGCTCTGCAGGCATGCGGGAGTGGCCTAGGCAATAGGAAGCCTTTGCTCCAGCCACTCCTCAGAGGTCTGCACTCTGCACTTAACATGTGCCCAATGTCACTCTTTGGCTCCTCAGTTTGTTTGCGGAAAGTGAATAGAGTTGTCGACTGACATTTTTGGACACTGAAGGGGTCACAAAAGTATGTGAGTAATCGGGCAGGCTGAAAAAAAAAAATTTTTTTTGAAAGTTTTGTGACAGTCAAGGCTGCGGGTGTGTTCCCGGTTCGCCTGTTGGGACGCGCAGCATCGCGAAATGCCGATATAGTGCGTATGGACCTTGATTTTGCGATGCTGTCAGTTTAAGCTGTGTTGCGCAAAGCCAGTTTGGAGTGTTCGTTAATGTCCACACGCGACCTTCCGCCATTCCTACCAGCACATACAAAGTTATTTATGCGTTGGCGGTAGTTGCTGGGCGATCGCCTGTGAACCCAAACTCTGTATCATGCATGCTGCCATTGGTTCACCCTGTGCGCGTGATCACGTGCCATTTTCAAGGGCGAGCTTGCCGCAATGGCATGCCACCCAACAATACCGCCGGCTAGGCCTAACTAACATGCCTCATCGGGAGCTGTCAACGACCAAAGTTGTAATTTGGTGCCGAGTCAACAAAACACTTCGCAGTAGTGGTGCGGCACATAGAAAGCGGACGAACCACCTCGACAATGAAAGTAAGGGCACGGGCAACACTTGAATGGTGGCAACTTGGTCCACAATCGCCATGTTCTTGAGAAAGTGCACACGAATTACTGCAAGAAATTGAATGAGACGCCATACAACATACGAAATTTTGATTATCATTCTACATTGGTTCTAGTCCAAATAATCGAGCAGGCCTGAAAAATTTTCAGTGACTCTATAGCATTTTCTTTTTCTCTTCTTACTTTGCCTGCTTCACACGAAAACCGTGCATGGTCGGACGTTGACCTTTCCTCTTTGGTAAATTTTCAATGAATGCAAACATCCCAGTTGTATGCTTTGTTTCTCGGATATACACAGCTGTTTTGTCTGCCTGTGTTGCACGTGTTTAGCCCTTTAATATGTTGTTCTGGTCATATTGCAGATATTTGCAACTCCGACGACCTATGTTATAAGTGGTCTACAATGTATTGGGGCATAATGTCTTGATTTATGCGTGCTATACTTTCTGGTAGTGCTGCTTACTATTGTAAGGAGCACTACCATTAATGTACTGTATTAGTAATTGCTATAGTTTGCGCTTGATGTGTAGTTTCGCGCTTGATGTGTAGTTTCACACTTATTGGACAGCACGCGTCACCGGCAGTTTAGGTAGCACTGTAGGAATTCCATATGGTGTGTTCTAACTACACGCAAGTTTTCTCCGATCCTCTCAGTAAGTGTACAAACAAACTTCATGAATAGGAAACTTGCAGAGGAGTGCTGGTCAGACCGTGTAACTGCGAGCATAGGGCCTCCTACAATATACTAGAGGGAACTGTTGCACTGCAGTCATTGAGCCACCATGGGAATGATGGGAAGTGCATGGATTTGCCTGATCTTCGTGCTTGTGGATTCACACATTCTTGTGGATTTGTTTATTACGCTTTGTATGCCTTTATTGTCGTAAATTTCAGAGCCATCTGTACTTTTCTAAGTGCAGAAGGCGCTGCGAACAGGCACAATCACTACTGATTGCAACAACTGAGCTTGTCGAGGCGGCCAAATGGAAATGCGCCTGGCATCTCAAGGCACTGGCTTGCCCGTGGTAAATTCATAAGGGTGTTACATGTTGCCTGTCGATGCATGAGTCTGGCGTAATGGTTTCAATACTGGGCATCTGTGCTAGGGATTTTGTGCTCAAATCCTGCCATCGGACAACTTTAATAATGTATATTTAATTATTTACTAATTACTAAGGAGTAACAAAGTGACGTTAGTAAGCTTGAAAAACTTTTTCTATGCCATATTACCCCAAGTGCAAGAACATACTTGGAAATCCACGACACCAGTGAGAAAAATAAAAGGATTTGAGGGACTCAGTTTCAATTATTTACGAGCATATCAACAGTGCAGACATTGAAGCCAGAGAAAGCATAAGGCACATTCATTTTTATGGTTAGTTGTAATTTAGAATCAATAAAGAAAAAGGAAATGTCAGTGCGACAATTTGCCTCAAGTGGGAGCCAAACCCACTACATTGCATGCGCGGTGCTTTACCTCAAGAGAGCTTGCTGTTGGGTCACTTGGTATGTGGTATTTAGAATGGAAACAGTGCAAAGAACAAGTCTGTTCTTTGCAAAGAGGCACATATTAGCGTGACGTGGAAACAAAGACTTGGTAGGAGGGAATAGGAAAGAACAGAGCTTAGCGCTCTTTCCTACTCTCTTCTTTGTTTCCACGTCACGCTCACATGTATCCTAAATACTTCAAGTAACTTGCCCAGCAACACGTTCTACTGTGTTCTTTGCACTGTTTCCATTCTAAAGGTGCATTGCCAATTCGCCTTTTTCGTGGTGCGACGGCTCATGCACCCTGCCCAAGCAGATTAGTCGCGAAACGTTTTGGAAGGGTCGCATGTGTCGCTGCGTGCCGGAAAGTCTCCAGAAAAAAAAAAAATGAAGTGTTTGGACGCACACTGCTGCAAACGCTCGTGCCATGTACCGTGTTGAAAATCCACTGCTAGTTCGACGTCGTAGCAGTGCCGAAAACATGCGGTGCGTAAGACTACAACGTTTGCTTTAAAACGGAAAGTGGCCAGGGCTTCGTCTGAGTGGTTCAAACTGCACCGTGAGCCACGTAGTTGCCACCTTTCATTGATAACTAGCAAATTTAACGAAAAACCCGTGCGTTACAGTAGGGCGACACTTAAAAACATCATGTTGCTGATGATGTCTTCTTGCAGCGTTGGTCTTGACTTGCTGGTGGTGACAGCGCATGCCTGACTTCACGTACTCGTTTAAGACGTGGTAACACTAGGTCGATACGAGACCAACAAGACGCTCACGTCTCCGATTGACTGACTATTCAGTACAGTGTGTCACTGAAAGCATTTTATCGTACCAGGCCGACAATGACATAAACAACGAGCGCGAGTTGTCGCACTGTGGCGAGTTTTCTTGTTGATGGCACTGACAAAATCAATCTGCCGACCATCGTTTGGCTGAACCCTGCATGATTGGCCATCGAAGTAACAACACGATAGCGACACGCTTGCATATATAATTAATCGCACTCAGCATGAGTCAGAGCATGCCTAAGTAGTTGAAATGTACAAGCTTCAACCCTCTGAAGCCGTGCACAAGAAGTTCAATCCAATGTTGATCCTGTTAAGCGAAGGTTAAGCCTGGCATCGTCGTGTTCGTGCACCCACTGCCGGTGGACTTGAACTGAAATGTAAGAAGTTAGGATGAAGGAAACTGCTTTTACAGTTCAGTTCTGTCTTTTGCGATTTGAAATCAACTACACTTCAGTTCGCATGACGCGTACACAATAAGCGGCAAGCAGCTGCACAGAGCTGTGCCAACATCTGTACGTCACCGTACCGGTAGGCTGGTGGTCGCATTCACTACATAGATGGGTGGGTCTGTAGGTGTTGTTATGCTGACACATTTATCAGTTCCAGCGATGTACTCTTTACCTTTGCGTCAAACAGGAAACAAGAGACGGTGCATTTGGTATACAGCAGCATGAAAAACTGTCTCACTCAGGTATACCAACGGTATCAGTGATGGCACCCGCATTTTCGCGAAAGAACAACATGGCCTACAAATGAGCACTTCATTTATGCAAGCACAGTTTTCTCTAATCATGTTTTATGGTATGCGCAAACTGTAAGTATGATAGAGTTACAGAAAAGTGAGAATCAGATATGAATTAACAGCTCGTAATATGTTATCTGGATCACAGTTGCCGTTGTTTAAGTGGTTCGGTAGCTCACATTGACTCATCTCAGGGTGCAACAACACGACACATATGCGGATATGTCTTTTTTGCTGTGTTTTGACATTATTTCACATTAGCGATGCACCTTTTCCACGATGTTTGACGCTAACCATGATCTGTGTCCGTAGATGTCGATGTAAACAAGTGCACCGCTTTGATAAATCTGCCGCGGAAGGCTACAGTCGAAGACTTCTTGAATATGCCAAATGTTTAAACAATGTTTAAGAAGAATACAAAAAGCGAGCTTCAAGTGCAGAAATCAGCAACAACAAACTCCAAGGCAGTTGTGTTGGCAAAGGAACTCAGCGTGCCTTTAACGGCTGCACTGTTTGCACAACAGTGCACTCAGGCCTGCTCACCCAGTAGTCAATGAGTGCTTCATGGCTTTCAGGAACGGCAGTCTGCCCCAGAGAAGCCATTAATAATGATTCGTGAACAACGAAATGCACAACTGAAACACACTCAACGTGGCCGCATGTACACAAATCAAGCAGCAAAAACCCCGGTACCCTTTCAAAACATTTCCAGCCGCGTGTGGCAGAGGGCAGCACAGGAAAATGAAAAAGGCAGATTAAGCTGCCATGGCAGCCGCCCTCCCATCCATTTTCCTGGGTGTGTACTATGTATGCATGCATCACTAGCCCTGGGAGTGTTAGCCAGTGCCACCTGTGGCCATGGCAATGGTTGTTGGACTTCCCTTTAACGGCTGGCATCACGCTGGCACCTACTGGCACTGGCTTCAGTGCAAAATACAAACAAATATACATTGATAATTTGTATTTCTAGTAACCAGCTTCATGTCATGAGATGCAGTTTTAAAGGATTCTTGATCAATCTAATCAGGTTTGACAATTCTCTTCAACATTCCTTTAAATTTAGCCAGTGTAACGCAACCAACTTTTACAATTGTAGGTTGGCTGCCATCCAGTAGTCATACAGCTGTGGTAATCCTTGCTGTTGTCGCTGTCCAGTAGTATGTGCGTTAGCTTGCCGCTTCCCTTGTTCAGGTAATGAGAGTGGTGCTGGGGTCTTTAAGAGCTGCCTAATGATTTGTAGTGAAAAAATTTATAGTTGGAGCAACGTCTGATGGCTACTGAAGACCCTGCTTCTGTTTAATGCATCAAGTAACAAACAATGGATGCACATGACAGACGAGAGCAAAAGCAGGCTTGGTGGCTTGGCCTGGTTTGTCACGCGGTTTGGCTGCAGCCTAGGATTGGTGACTGCTGGATTGACTAGGCTATGACATGTGGTTATCTAACAGCCAATTCTTTCAGTACTTTTGTTGTCGAGGAGACGCAGGCCAAGTTAAGGCACATCGTGGAGTCCAAATAAATTTTATTGTGTGTGTTGTGAAAATTTTAGTCATCGTTATCATCATTTCATTGGAATGAATGGTGTTGTTGAGAAAATGTATAAATAATGAAGCTTATCTAAATTTTTCATGCCCTAAAGATCATCCGGCAACAGTATAAGCTTTCTGTGAACCAATCTCTGTCATTTCCAACTTTGTTCTGTGTGTATTTCGCTTTATTAATTAGCTCTTCTAATTTTGTTTGCACAGGTGGACAACACAGATGCTGAAGGACGCCTTATCTTGGCTGACGCTCTCTGCTACGCAGACACCTTCAACCCCAAGGCGGTGGTGGACATTGCCACCCTCACAGGTAGGATGCCTCTAACTAGCTGGAAACCTGACATGGATGACCAGTTCTTGAGAGGGTTGCGCTGCCAGTGGGGAACTGCCTGGCTGCCTGCACAGGGAGAGGGGAGGAGGAAATATGAGGAGAGAGTGGAGAGGAGGAGGGTGTCTGCCTTCCTTCCTTGCGCGGCACGCGCAGGAGCACACAAGTGCAGAAACACTCAGTTTCGCCCGAAAGGCGAAGCATCGATTGCGATAAGAAATTATTAGACAGCTCTACGAACTAAAGTTAGTCGTTTTATCAGCTGATAAACTGCCGTAAACACCTACTTACTAAATAAATTAACAAGCACATTCTTACGTGTACACAGGGAAACACGAACACAGCTCACTCAATGATTCCAGAGAGTCGATGTCAGAATGCTGGCGTAACGAAGAGTGGCAGCAGCATCAACAGCATTGCCCTTTGTGCTCCGACTCACTTGGGCACGAACTAAGTGGTGAGAACACGGCGCACACGAAACCACCAGTCCTCAACGCTGTTAGGCTTGTGCCCACCGCAGATCGCTTTCAAGATAGGGCCTGCGTAGTACATAGAGCTTCCTCCATCCACTGCCTCTTTTGTAATGGAAGACGGGGATATTCCTCCCCACATTCTTCCCTTGCTTGCACGAGATTACGCCACATCTGCTCACCCTCGCTAGCTTTTACTCGCACCTACAGCATACCGTGCAGGGCCACATTGTGACGGCGGCAGAAATTTACCTGGAGTGTCCCTATGCAGTCAAGTCTTGATATAACGAAGTCGGTAAAATCAGCAGTTTCCTTCGTTATATCGGAATATCGTTCCATTGAAATTCGGCCTTTTATGCAAATAAGTACAATCACTGATCGGTTTTTCTTACACGGAAGGGGGCCGCAGAATTTTCCGTATTATTGTGCAATCGGTCAAAATTAAATTTGAGTGAGAAAACAATTAATTTGGATAAATTTCGGAGTCGACGAATGATACGGTTTCATGCCACGTAGGTAAACGATATATTCTCAGCGGTACGAATTAAGAGAAGCCAGCCACGCTTTCTCGTGCACTCCGCCCCCGCGGCTGACAGCGTCACCCGATGAAGGATTCGCTCCTCACTGCCGCCGCCTTTCCTGATAGCGTTGCCTGCACTGGGACGACGCTGTCAGGAAAGGTGCTGGCAGTGGGGAGCGAATAATTCGTCTGCCTCTCGCTCCAACGGGTTATCAAAACTCGAGATTACACAACCTCCCATACTAAACACATGGTAAGACAGCTTACGTGGTGTCACGCCATCTTGGCATGGCCAGTCTTTGCATACATGGCAAATCACCTCTAAAGCAGGGTGTGCGGCTGCGTATGCACTCAGCCGCACTTAGAGCCATGCGCAGCCACAGCCGAGACGCATACCAACTTAACCCCCGCTCCGCGCTCACCCCGCCCGCATGCGTGCACTTGATCGCGTTGCCGTGAGCTCGCTCCCCTCCCCTTCTTTCCCTTTGCTCACGCGGGAATGCAACGCTCGTGAAGCCACCATCTTTCTTGTCTCACCCTCGTACATCTACACTCGCACCTAAAGCACACAGTGCGTGGGGCGCAATAAGATCTTATCACACTTGGACTTTATATGGAACATGATGCGGCTCCACTTCAGTGGTCACTCTTGTCGCACGGCACGTGATTTGAGAGGTGCATTTGCAAACAGCCGCTTGTAATTCCATCATTTGACCATCTGCGTCTGCGGAAGTTTCCATTTATTGTCTTGGGATTCCTTTCCTGTAGCAGTGAAATTTCATTACCCTAAATTGAAATGGCATACAAACACACTTCGCTATATTGAGGTTCTAAACACATGGTGTTCTATGGACAAGAGGTTATGAAAAGTTAAATGCTCCCTTATATCGAGAATTTCGTTATATTGGAAGTTTGAGATATTAAGGTTTAACTGTAATTGCAATTGCAATAAAATATGAGATTTGGTATTTACCACAAGAACACGGAACTTTTCCCCCAGCTTTGCAGCAGATTACTTGTGCTTGGTGCTGCTGCTCGCGCCATCCTGCACATCCGTGCAGTTCATCGTGAACGTTCAGCTGACGTCTGTCTGGTTGGGAATAACTAACTATTAGGGCTGAATTTAAGATCTACTGAAAGATGTTGGATGTTCATTTCCAAGCTGGACTGCCTTCTTCCGCAGGGGTGAGGTCGGTAGAGCCAGAAGTGATGCTTGCAAACTTTTGCTTTCGCTTTTGTCCCCGCTCCAGCTGGGCTGAGATGCTGTCCCCTGCCCGGCTGCTCTGCCAGCCCAGTGAGAATAATTATCTTCCGGAGCGCTTCCGTAGAAACCATAGAAAACCATAGAAACTTCGATCGTATATGCAGCACAGTTGCCGAGCACTTGGAAACTTACGACCACAGAATTGACCCTGGCGTTGCAATCATCTTAGAAGCTGAGAGAAATCCTGCAAGACGCCTCCTTTTGGAGTCGTGGCATATACAACAAACAAGAAATAATTTCAACTTCTCATTAGGGGCTCTTCTACACTAAAGTTCTTCACAATGCCACTGCCCAGCTGAAGTGCAGACATAAGAAATAGAAAAGTTTATAAGCAACGCTACTGGCTCTACCAACTTGACTCTTGAAGGAGGAGCCAGTTCAACTTCGAAATGTGGAGAATTTAAAAATTTATATCTTTTGAATCACGGCCAGCAAAGTGAGAGCCACACATTAAAAGTGTTCCCCTTTAGCATTGGACAGCGCTGTACTTGTCCCTTATAAAGTGCTTCACTAGGAGTCTACAATGTACAGTACATAATAAAATAAATAAGCATTAAACGATGCTAATTTGTTCTGTTACATTTTGAAAGCTCTACTGCGTTACAACAAATGATTGAGGACCTTAACAGAGAGAGTGTAAGAGTGGGGTTGAAGATTAATATGCAGAAGCAAAGATAACGATCAATAGCTGGACAAAGGAACGAGTTCAGGATTGCCAGTCAGCCTTTAGAGTCTGTGAAGGAGTATGTTAACCTAAGTCACTTACCGCATTTACTCGATTCTAACATGTCCTTGATTGTAACGTGCACCCATTTTCCGTGACCCAAAAAAAGGGAAGAAAAAAAAAAACGCCCTCAATTGTAACGCGCACCCGTTTGCCGTGACGTAAAGAATGAAAAGTCCTTCACAGTACTGCACACCTCATTCTTTCTTACAGAAATACAACTTTCTCTCGTTGGGAAAAACAAAGATTTACTCCCAATGCACGAAAGTTGCGATAAAAACCAAAAAAGCCACAGTTTCGCGCGATAGGCGAAGCATTAATTATGAGGGCAAATATTCTACCGGTGCTAACATATGGAGCAGAAACTTGAAGACTCATGAAAAAGCTCGAAAACAAGTTAAGGACCGCACAAAGAGTGATGGAACGAAGAATGTTAGGTGTGGACATTGAGAGACAGGAAGAGAGCGGTGTGGAACAGACAGCAAACAGGGATAACCAATATCCTAATTGACATGAAGAGTGTAACGAAGAAGAAGCGCCGGTCAGCTCGGCGCATCTCCAGCGTATGAAATGTCACAAAGACGTGCTGGTCAGTCAGGCGCATCACCAGCGCTTTACACACGGAGCAGGTTCTGACTGCTCGCAGGGTTTTGACTACTGCACCGAGTTCGACCTCTTGCTCCTTGCATAGCCTGACAATAAACACCTTGACAAGAGAAAGAAAAGGAGCTGGGCAGGTCATGTAATGCATAGGTTACATAACCGGTGGACCATTAGGGTTACAGAATGGGTGCCAAGAGAAGGGAAGTGCAGTCGGGAACGGCAGAAGACTGGGTGGAGTGATGAAATTAAGAAATTTGTAGACACTAGTTGGAATCAGTTGGCGCAGGACAGGGGTGATTGGGGATCACAAGGAGAGGCTTTCATCCTGCAGTGGACATAAAATAGGCTGATGACAATGATGAAGACTGCAATAAATGTGCAAATTTGCTTTGCTTTCTGCACTTTCCAGGTGCCATGGTAGTTGCACTGGGTGCAGGTGCAACTGGCGCCTTCTGCACTTCCAATGCCCTCTGGAACCTGCTGCATGAGGTGAGATAAAAGAATAGTGTGGCACTCGGTTTGCCTGCTTACCCAATGTAAGTAAGGATGTGGCCATCCTTTTAATTGAAAGTTGGAGACATTTAGAATTTGTAGCTGTTTTGAACAGCAAGCAACAAAATTAATTTGAAGAACGGCAAAAGTTAACATATAGTCTAAATCTTGCACGTTACATAATGTTTTTGAGCAAGACATGCAGGAAGACGAAATCTTTTAATCTTTTAAAGCATTGTCGCTAGGCTTCAACATTTAAAGCTAAGATTAATGCATTGATTACGCAGTCACGCAAGTTATGACACTACTGAAAGCCATAATTGAAAGAGAAATCTAAAATGAGCATCTCCTCATATTTTTTTATCCTTTCACTTCTGCCCGCTCGATGCTCCACTGTGCCTGGTGTTTCATGGCACATTTTTTTTCACTTCTTTCAGTGTGTTCAGTGTTGTTGGAAAATCGCTGTGAAATCTGCTACAGATATTGCATTTACAGAATGGCTGGTTTACTTCATTCTTATAAGGCTTGCATGTCAGGTGCAGTAGAAAAAAATTGGAGAGTAAGTGTAAGAAAGTTTATAACATGCTGGAACATGGAGTGCACCTTTGTGTGTTGTGCACTGAGAATGCCTCTTAGACTTTTGGACTTAGCCCTTTCAAGCTAAGCACAGCCTCGAATGGTAATGCTATACCGTTTTCGGTGCTATGTGTTGAAAAAAAGTGCCCACTTGGAATCCTCTTCATTTTTCTTCAAGCTTGTACTCTGTTTGCAATGGCTACAAACAGAGCGGGGCCTTGTGAGTGGGAAGCTTTCCATTGTTTTACAAAGAACTGCTGCTGAAAGTGCAGACAAGTGTGTCCATCTAGTGTGCGAAATCCTAAGACAACTGGATAGTACCTGCAGTGTGCTGCCATCTGTTAAATACTTGTCAAAACATCCGCATTAAAGGCAGTCGGCACAGCACCAGCCATCTGCACTTTGTCCTTTTGTGGTGTGGTCAGCTCAGCGCTGTCCGCGAGAGCGAATAGCGAATAAAGTCATTGCGAATTGGTTGTGCCACATGGCAGATGCCAAAGTGCTAAAAGCGTGCAAAGGTGTTAATGCCTTCTGGCTCTGTGATCTGCCATCACAGTGATCATTCTGTTTATATTTTCTTGAAACAATGCAGGCAAAACAGTACTTTCCTCTTCCATTGTAAGGATGCCTGCATGCAGGGCATTAAAAGGCATTGCACTGCACCTAATTTCTGCCTGAACTCCATCCTTTGCCATTACTGAGAAGACGTGTTTGCTGCAGTAGGCGAGAGGGGAGGAGCAATGTGGCTCCTCATGATGTGTTTGGATAATGAGAGAGAATTATTTTCGTAGGTGGAACAAGCTTGGCCATGAGGCTATATTTTGTTTTCCTGCAGAATTTACAGCATATATAATTGGTATTTGCTTTCTTTCCTTTATTCATTCTCTCTTTTCTTTTTCATATTAACTGTACTATTATGTGATGTTCTGGTACACTGCATATGCTGTTTCCAAACATCAAAAACTGTTCTTCCAGGACAGTAGGATATGCTGTTCTAGAACACTGGAGAAAAATTGTTGGGTGTACTTTCTTTCGGGTGTATTTTTTTTTTAGAACACTGGAACGTGTTGCTCTGGAACTAAAATGGGGAATGTATTTGACGTTTTATTTCACTTGTAGTTGTGAGTCTTTGCTCGTCCTTGTCGTCGTTGTCTTGAAGTGTGCACTTTTCAAGAATGCAAGCGTGCCAATTTAGCCAGCTGTCCATACTTTTGACGAGAGGTACTGCTTCAGAATGCTGAAAGTACAATGCTCTAGAGCAGTGCCATAGCTGTGTCTTGTGCTCAACTGGGCATTCGTGACTGCTTGGTGGGAGAGCAGGCTCACCCTTAGTGTGGTGCCGTTACCCTGGTTCTGCGCAGGCTGGCCGTGTGACAGGTGACCGGATGTGGCGCATGCCCCTGTTTGAGCTGTACCACAAGCAGATGACCAAGACCACCGTTGCTGACATCAACAACATCTCCAAACAGGCCGGGGCAGGAGGTTGCTGTGTAGCCGCAGCCTTCCTCAAGGTCTGTTCCTGTTGAAACGTCCCTTTTCGTATTTGTCTATTTTCTGCACGGGTCAGCATAGTCACTTACGAGTAGCCTGACTCGTATTCTCTACATATTTCACGGGCGTAAGATAGAACATTAATGAGGGGCGAAGGGCACGAGGAGACGTGAGTACGAATAGGAGTGAGTGCCAGTCAACGCCAGTATCAGGGAAATTCAGTGATGGTGTGCGAGCGGACGTGAGTATGAACATGGGTGACTGTCAGCGATTGGGAGTTGACCCGAGTATATGCGTATGAGTGGATGCAGGTAAGTGGGTATGTAAGATGCTATGAACACGAGTGGGTGTCGGCGAGCATCACTAGAAACATGAGCGACTGCCGAAGAGTATGTGAGTGCACCTGAGTATGAGTGAGTACATAGCCTACAGAAATATTAGTAGTGAGTGAGTGACTATCGTCAACTCTAGAGCAGGTTGTGTATTTACATCGTCCTTAAGATATGAAAGTTTGCAAACTTCTCTGTAAAGAGTGAACATTGATAAAACTTGAACATCTGAGAAATAAATAAATTTTAGCGCTTTTTATTACAGTTAAACCTCGATATAATGAAGTCGGTAAAATCGGCAGTTTGCTTCGTTATATCGAAATTACACCTTTTATGCAAATAAATGCAGTCACCGATCGATTTTTCTTACATGGAAGAGGCCGCAGAAATTTCTGTATTATCGGGCAATCGAAAAAAGCAAATTGGAATGAGAAAACAATTCATTTTGATAAATTTGGGAGTTGGTGACGAATGATTCGGTTTCATATAATGTACGTCGACGATATCTTCACATAGGCAGTACCAATTAAGTGAAGCCAACCATGCTTTCGTGTGCACTCCGCCCTCACGGCTGATAGCGTCACCTGCACTGGAACAACATTATCAGGAAAAGCGCCGGCAGCAGGAAGGGAATGCTTCATCTGACTCCGGCTCCAATGGATCACTGAAACTCGAGATTACGTGACCTCCAATACTAAACGCTCTGGAAGACAGCTTACATGGGGCCACGCCATCTTGGCACGGCCACTCTTTGCACTCGCGCCGGATTACCTTTAAAGCAGGGTGCACGGCTGCGTATGCACTCAGCCGTACTTACAGCCATGTGCAGCCATGGCCGAGATGCGCGCCAACTTACCCCCCACCCACTCGCGCATGCTTGATTGCATTACCGTTAGCTCGCTCCACTCCCTCTTTCCTTTTGCTCGCACGGCAAGGTGTGAAGCCACTATCTTTCTTCTCTAATCCTCACACACTTTCACTTGCACCTAAAGCGGACAGTGCGTGGGGCACGAAATGATCTTATCGCACTTGGACTTTATACGGAACATGATGCGGCTCCATTTCTGCGGTCACTCTTGTCGCATACCGTGCAATTTGAGAGGTGCCTTTGCAAGCAGCCGCTTTTAATTCCATCATTTGACCATCTGCGTCCACGGAAGTTTCCATTTATTGTCTCGGCATTCCTTTGCGGCGGAAGTACAAATTCGTTGAATTGAACTCGCATATAAACACATTTCGTTGTATTAAGGTTCTAAATACATGGTGTTCTATAGAGAAGAGGTTATGAAAAGTTAAATACTTCATTACATAGAGAATTTTGTAATATTGACATTCATTATATCAACACTTAACTGTATACAGTTAACCCTCGATATAGTGGAGTCAGTAAAACTGGCAGTTTGCTTCATTATATGGAAATTCTGTTATATTGAAATTTGACCATTTATGAAAACAAACATGGTTGCCGACAGATATTTCTTCCACGGAAGGAGTCGCAAAATCTCCCACATTATCGAGCAATTGGGAAAAAAAAAAATTTGGATGAGAACAAAAATATTCATTTTGCTGAATTTGAGAGCCAGCTACAGAAAATATAGTTTCGTGCTGTGTTGACGATGTCTTTACATCGGCGGTACAAAGTGAAGCCAGCCATGCTTTCTTTCATGTCCACTTCACCCCCGGCGCTGTTAGTGTTGCCTGCAGTGGGACGACGTTATCATGGAAAGCACCGGCAGTGGGGGAGCGAATGCTTTGTCTGACTCTTACTTCAACATGTCTCAAACTCAAGATACTGTGCACTCCCACGATCGAACGGCCGTGCTGTAGTTTCTTGGAGAGACTACAATCTTTGTCTCTCGAACGTGGGTTTAAAACAAGCGCACCTAATGCTTAACCCATCCTTTTTGCCAGCGCCAGCTCAAAGGCACCTCGCAGATTCGAGAGAGAAAAAAATGCAACTGGCTCTCTGCAACATATGCAGTTTACATACTTTACGCTGACGCAATAGGAGAGTGAGCGCGCAGGATGCACGGCCAGGCACGGCGCAGGGGAGAGTCGAAGTGATGAAGGGGCAGCCGGCACTTGATCGGCATAGTGGTCATAGTCGGGCATAGTGTTGAATTCACGTGTGTGTGGCTCGCTTTTCTGCCTGTCTGGGGTTTTAAAGTGTGTGATGGGCCTTAAGTCGAGTTATACGCCTGCTGCTGGACGTAGAGTTTATCTGCTTCTGAAACGGAAACACTGATCGGACACTGATAAACTTTGACATGCGAATGAGCAGGACAGTCGAGGAAAGAGACGCACCCGGCGTGCTTGTCAAAACAGATGCGCAACGTGATGCTTGCGATAACGGCAGATGACCAGAAGCATCTGCGAGGGCGAGCTAGGACAGGATCGGAAATTGCTGTTCGGAGCCCGCATTCAGTTTCACCACGTGCGATTGGCCTGGGGCGCGCCGACTTCACATGGCTGACGCGTTGGTTGATGTGTTGATGCCATGTTCAATGGCTGCTGAGTCGGGGATTTAACTTTACTAATTTTAAAATGAAACCACTCTTTAAGCAGGTACGGCATAATGAGGTTTTACTGTATTATGATTAAAATGTGAGGGAATGCTACAAAAAAAAAAAAAAAAACTGGTAGCTGCACATAAGATATGGTACTCACGTGGCATCGTTTGTCATTACTTTGATTGCGCCGTCAATGAGATCCCTGTCATCCTTCATGTCATCAAGGACAGGCAGTACTAATTTGGAAAAACCCGTGACACATTCGAACAGGACAAAGCCTTTCATGCATTGGTGATCCACCGTGCGATTTTGTAGGCTGACACTCACTTGACGGCGCCTACACAACAGCCCCGATTTTCTTGCTTGAGGTCGATTGATATGCCGTAACCACATTAATGTAGCACTGCTGTGTCCTAAATCAGGAGAAGAAAGAAAGACTCTGTCCAGCTCACTGCTCTAGAGTGAGACAAAATAGCGGTGAACAGGAGAACAAGTGCGTGAGAGATTAGAAGCGGAGAGGTATGAAAAATTGCGCAGAAACCATCGATGCGGGCAGCAGCTTTCCCTCCTGCTACCTCTGACCCCTCCCAGCAACTCGTTTGCCTGAGGGCATGTTCCCTTTCTCTTTCCTTCTTGTGACAGACGAGCTAGTGAGCTAATGATCTACAGTACCCCCCCCTTTCTTCCCACAACTTGGTGGCACGAGACGTGACAGTTTCCCCCTACTTGTCTTCACTTCTATGTTGCCCGAGACCACACGCCCTTTCCCTTAACATGTTTTCTGGCCTCCACTTGTCCAAGTTCGACCACTGCCATACCTACCACGAAAATGACCGAAGAAGCCAAAGAAAGCTATTAGCTTTAATAAATAGGGGAGCTTGGCGTCTGGCTCAGTTAAGTAATCACTTGCTGCTGAGTGAAAGTGACAGGAAGAAGTGCTATCATGTAGCCTAGGCAACCTGTATGCATCTTTAAAAAGATAATTTTCCAGAGCGGAGCCCAATTGCATATGATGGTCTCATATTATAACGAGTGATGGTGCAATTCGCAGCGCATGCCTATCGACTACAATGCACGCAGGCTTCAGTGGCATGCACAAGGGGGCTCCCTACATGGTAGCAGTCACGGTGGCGCCAGGTGGTTGAGCTCACTGCAGTTTGAAGTGAAACAGAAAAGAAAAAGACATTATATCCTTGTCATGAAAAGGAATATGTAACACATGACGCTTTCTGAAGCTGTAAATTTTGAAAACTCATATTAATGCAAATACACTATTATATTTGCTTAACTTGTGTCATGCTCTCTCCTTGGCAGTTCTTCTGAAAGGAGGTGTTTATGACATAGTGCCTACTTCCTGTTTATTCCCACTTTAACCATATTTACTGCATTTGCCCCACTTGTGTTGTGCATGTATCATTGTGTGCTGGTAACTACTAGCGCTATCACTGAGGCACAAAAGTAAGATGGGTAAATAGGCACCTGTATTTTCGACTATGGTGGTATTGTGAAGGCCATGAGGTAGTGTTTCTGTATACACTTACTTCTTTGTAGAGCATAAGCAATTGTTGATAATGCAGCTCTCACGAGCTGTGCTCTTTGATAGCTGTACCAGTTGAGGCTCTCATCCTGGAATTAATGCCATTACCTACAAAAGGCACTACTAATGTCATTGTAAAGATGCCAGGAGCCAGGTGCTCAGCTTCCATAATGCATGCTCGCATGCTCATAAATACTAGTAGTCCCGTTGTTTATCATCACACTGCTTAACTGTTATTTAACTATACTTGTTGATAATATTAACAGATCTGATATCTGTACTTTATCTGCGTGTCCATCTATGCTCAGTGTCGGCAGGGCTCGGAACCAAGTACAGTTATTCTATATTCAAAAGTAGTGGTGTAGCCTATCTTTCCATGGTATTGCAGAAATAAATTACTGTTAAATTATTTGTTGCAAAGTTGCCACTGTGTTATGTTGAGAAACCTTGCAATGTCCTCTGTTAGCCTGCATTCAAATATGTTTGATGCATTTTCTGCACAGTAGCTCACTAGGTACATCGTAGCATTGCATCAAAGGATTGATTGCTTCATTACTTCAAGCTCTGCCTCATTTGATCGATTTTTGTTTTTTTGGAAGTCTTGATTGAATGAGGTCCTATTACGATCATTGACTTTTGGACCTCCTACTGTATATCATTAGATGGCAAGGTACCTTTGCATTATAAGCTTTATGTTGATTTTGTGATTGATGTATGGATATAGGCTTTTACAACACATGTGGAGTCTAAAATTGTTAACAGGAATCAGGCGTAGAACATTTGTGTTGTTTGTTTTCCATAGGGTTGCCAGTGTTTCTCACCCCAGCACTCATTGTCTCTCATTCCAGGAGTTTGTCAAGTGCCCACAATGGGCGCACCTTGACATTGCAGGCGTCATGGAAAACAAGGATGAGGTGTCGTACCTGGGATCAGGCATGGCCGGTATGTGCACAATAATCATCAGCTTAGCTTGTGCAATGGCAGCAGGGGGTGTAGGGGGGGTGCATTCCAACAAAGTGTGTGATATTCTCGCTTTGGTATTTCTGCTGCCCAAACTGTATTTCCCGCCTGTCTTATTGGTCAAAATTTACAACCACATTCTTGGGAAGGTAGCGGAATAAAATGCATGACAAGCAAACGGCATCTTGCTTGTTGTATTTGTACCTTTCCGCTACTGTCCTGTCAAATGCATAATAAAAAGAAAAATGAATTTAGCTGTATTAGTAGGCTCTGCTCCTACAATACCAAGGGGCCACTCTTTCCTTGAGAGTAGGCTTAGCAAGCCAGAAAAGGTGCAGAAATAAGACAGGTGGCTGTGGTAACGTCTGTCACGACAGATGTTGACTACAAAGTTTTGAAGGCACACAGCTGAATTGCTTGCAACGAAACTACCGTTTCCTACACTGCTGCAGGCCAAAGCGGGATCGCTATCAACTCAATCACAAATGGTGACTATGCAGTTTTGAAGGCTAATGGCCAACGTGCCCACTGAGTCAAAATGAAACCAGCCTTTGCGGCAACCACTGCTGGCGAAATCATGGTTGCTATTGACGCGATCGCAGATGGTGACTATTTAGCTTTGAAGGCATGGAGGCCCACACGTTGTGATGCAGGATGGTAAACGTTACAATAAGCGCACAAATTAGCACGAAACATTCTTGTGCTCCTGTACAATTTCCGCTGACGATAATGGCGATGTGGACTCTACCGGTTCATTTCATTTGAACATTATTGCTGCTCTTGCTTGTTTGTGTCAAGCATTTCGGCAGTTGTGATAGTTGTTCAATGTAACGAGCGTGAGGCTAATTGCATTCAAATCAATGAGAGTTTGATGACATTAAATAATGCATAAGCCTGCTAGGACCATAGGAAAAGTGCAAATTAACGAGAGCTTAATTAACTAGGTTTTCATGCATTAATAGTTTGCTATAGACAGTGCTATCAATAGTTTTGCTATGCTTTGCTACCAATATTACGAGAAATATTGCAATAACTTACCATCAGTAACACTCAGTTCATGCAATTGGGAACAGGGAAATGTCAGCAATCTTATTTTGTAGCGTACTGGTTCATATCCATGGGAGTTTTGGGGACCCCTTGTAGGCTCACCAGAGTAAGTGGACTCCATGCTGGAATTGGGGGTTAGCTTGTGTGCAAAGTCTTTACAAAAGTATATATCTGCGACATGAAATAGACACTGCTTTATTGGCATGCATATAAAAAAAACTATGGCTGAATCGTATGGCTCGTGACATACAAAATCGTATGGCTGAAGTGACATGATTTCCACTGTGACCATTCGACGCAAATTTATACATGCCAGTTGTTCGGCTCCAAATAGGTACTCGACAGGCGTTAGCGAGAAAGACAGGGAGTGTGACACGATCTCCAACTAAGTGTAATACTATCGTATGTATACCAGTGCTTTTGAAAGTAGTGTATATGTTAAAAGATTATTAACTTGGGCCAATTATAAAGTCGGTACGTCACAGAGTTTCTACGGAGCATTAGCTGCTGCGAGAAAAGTACTGGGCAATGTGGTGTCATCCTGGAGATAACAGTCTAACACAGTGTTCAAAGCATGACCTGTCACGAGGAAAGAAGACAAAAATGTAGCACAAGGTGCATGTGTTTCCAAGACCTGGCTGCCTTTAGAATTGAAGGAGCATGCGTCCGGTTAGAACTCCAGGTTTCTGTACTCCACGCAGAGGTTCGGTTCCACCATCGGTCACAAATTAATTATTTTGTATTCAAACGTGGCGACACAAGAACCTGCATACCTCAAGGTGCCTAGAATGAGACAAAGAATGCTGCTCATTGAAAATGGCATGCACAGCATGTGATCTTGCTGCACTGCATGTTATTGTGGTAATGTTTTCTCCAAGCTTCTGCAAGGTAGCAGATTATAACAGATATCAGTTGTGTGCTATGTAGGGTACTATGTATTGATAGTTTTACATTGCTAGGGCTGTCACAAGACAGGTGTAGTTATTTATTAGAGTTCCCTGGGAGAGCCCATCATTCTGCAGTTGACGTTAAAAAATGCTGATGAATATTATTAACTACTCACTGGCTTTTATAGCGAACATTTTTGTTGCGGCTTTTGTTTTGCTTTCCTTTCTGTGTGTGTGTGCTTGTGCATCATATAGCCACTGTCTTGTTTTGCAGGCCGACCAGTGCGCACTCTGGTGGAGTTTGTGGAACGTGTGGCTAAACTGGAGAAGCTTTGACGGGGGCCGATCGGCTAGGACGCACGCCTTTCTTTCAGTCTGCAGGCCACTTGTTGACGTTCTTTATTGCCATAAATGAACCTACAAATAAATGACGTCCTTTTTCACAGTCTTTTGCACATTTCTTTGAACATGCCAAATTTAGTTACAGGATCAGGTTTCCCTAGTACTGTATTTACTCAAATCTAATGCGCACTTTTTTTTCAATAGAACAGGTCCAGAAATTGCATGTGCGTTAGAATCAAGTTTGACCCTAAATCTAGATTACCATATCACCATCGGCATTTCAAAATTCCCACCTCATATGCGCTTCAAGCCTAGCTGCCATGGCTGCCTCCATGTGCTGTAGTACGTGTGCTTAGGCAATGTTTCCTTTGGCTTAGGTTAATGCACTGTCCGTCTTCCCGGTCTTCCCGTTTTCTGTGTTCGCTCTATCAGCGTGGAAGGGCCAACTGCAAAGACATGCCAAGTTCATCTTGATGCTGCAATTAAAAGGAAAGCGATCACGTATGCGGAGACAGACGGAAATCGGGCCGCATCACGGGCGTTCGGAGTTCCCAAAACTTGCGTACGGGACTGGCCCAAACAGAGAAGCGTTCTACACTGGTGGCTACTACGCACGGCTCAGCTGCGCACCCCCTATCTTGAAAGCGATTGCAATGGAGACAGTGTCTACGCATCTAGGCCCACCGCACAGTCTTCTCATCGCTTAAAATCGCATTGAAGCGAGAGGCCACACAAAGGTCAATTTCCTCGCTTGTGCTACCACACTTCCTCACTCCAGCATTTTGATAAAGAGTTTCCGCAGTCATTGATTGAGATGCGTTCATGTTTGCTTGTGCACACGTGACACCATGCTTGTTAATTTAGTTAGTAAGCGATTGTTTAAAAGTTTATGCGGCCACTAAAACTACTATCCTTACTTTTTGTATAGCTGTCTACTAATTTGCTATCGTAATCGGTGCTTTGCCTTTCGGGCAAAACTGTGACTTTTTTATTTATCGCAACTTTAGTGCATTAGGAGTAAATTTTAGTTTTTTCCAAATGAGAGAAAGCTATATTCCTGTATGAAAGAATGAGATGTGCGGTACTGTGAAGGACTTTCTGGTCACGGCAAGCGGGTGCGTGTTACAGTTGAGGGCGGTTTTTTTTCCTTTTTTTTGGCCACGGAAAACAGGTGCGTGTTACAATCGAGGGTGCATTAGAATCGAGTGAATAAAGTACTTGTCTAAAAGACAGCACAAGTGTACTCGGATATAGAGAAAGGTTAGCGATGAATAAAATAATACTTTAACAACCTGCATTTAAATATAAGCTCGATTATAATATACGGGGTAATATTAGGCCCCTAACAAAAAAATCATAATTGTAGCCTAGTACAGTGTAAACAAGAGCACTTGCTCACAGAACTTCTGTTTGTATCTTCCTTTCTCCGCTACATGCTCAAAATCTAGTGGCCCTGGAACATCACCCTTTTCACTGTCTCCTTGCACTACTAGTAGACATTTGTGCCATCAAGGCTGTTGAAAATTTTGCACTTCCTGAAGTACTGTATTTTTCTTGCAATGCACAGGCTGCCACACAGCATAATAATGACTTGATATATATGTAGAAAGATCGACATTTGGGTGAGTTGGTACTGGTTGAACATCTTGAAGGGGCAGCGCAAGATGACGAAGTCATTTGTGTTCCTGCATTCAGTCTTCGTCATATTGCGCTGCCCCTTCAAGATGTTGTATATATGTGCACAAGCCTTCATTGTACAGGAACAGTGAAGGTGTCTTGTGGAATGCAACAATAGTCAGGTACAACTTTAAAAGGCAGCGGCATTTGCCCCTCAAAAGTGGATACTCATGAGCTTCCAACAATGGGCACGCACTCTAGACTGATGTCATGAGCCGGATGGCTGGTGAACCCGCCGACAGAGAACATAGCCATAGTGCACTAGATTGGGGGTAGTGGGCCATGCGAGTTTTCCCAGAAACGCACAGGTGGCACTGCTGCGCCTTTCACCTGGGCCCTTGATGCATGCATACGCATTGGATGTCTCCTCGCCCGGCTGGAAAAACGCGTTTAAATATGCTCCACCATGTTCTCTAATATACAGAAGTGGGATAAAGCGGGAAAGGAAACCGAGTTGCTTCGTTTTCTTTTCTTTCTTTTTTTTTTCTTGTGAGGACACAGGTTCAAGAAGTTTCATTGGTACATGCGAGTCCAAGCACGTGCCAGTGGCACAACTGACTTGTCAGAACCTGCACTGACTAGAAAACATCCAGTGTACACACAGGTTTAGTTCTGCAGAGAGCGTTTCATTTACACATAAAAAATATGCCCCATTCCATGCTGCAAAGATGGTTGGACAGCGAAGCTGTAAACGACAACTAGAACGATTGCCCATTGCGGCGCAGGTTTAAATTATTCGTGTGGCGACATTCACATAGACTTTACCTAGTTATTACGTTTCAACGGCCTACGACTTGGTTTGCGGCGCTATTTCGTGCACCTACAAAGAGAGAGCCTGGGAGAAGAGAAATTCACCACGCCTCATATGCACGCTGCTCTTCAGGAGTCCTCATTATACGTGCATGTCACAACACAAATCAGTTGCTAGGCACGTTCTTCTTGCACGTACGAAAGTAGTTACGTCACTCCCTGTTTCGTATGCAACAGTCAAGCTGATGTCGCCGCGGCAGCTTGCGCAACGCTAATCTTTACTGGGAAACGTATGTGGGGAGCACTACGTGCTTTGCATTGCATGTAGGCGTAGGAGTGTCGTATCATCAGTTATGCACGTGGTTTGGATGCTCGTTTTAAGCTTGTTCTTTACTGAACCGTATGCTGCTCTGCTCTGTATGTTGTATGCATTATACCAGAGAATGTATGAACTGTTCGCTTCCCTTTGGTAGGTGCTTGTAGCCTCTGCCTTACGGAGGTATGAGCCATAGATGATCATTTTCTGTCGACGTTATGCCATGAATAAATTCCAGAATCCTAGCCATAGACAGCTTCGCTGCAAAACAGGAGTCGTGCAGCACCTGTCTCGCTTCTTCCATGGGGTGCGAGAGTGGTTCTGATATTAACATACGGCAAACATACGTCCGGTAGACATCGTCGCCTTGTGTACTTCCGGAATTCATGAAGACAGCCTTTTGGATCATGACAGCGTGAGAATGACTGTTAAAAGAGGTGTGAACATAAGCAGCACCACCATAGTTGAGAAATATGTGAGCAGCCCACTGCTCTGTCGATTTGAGATACATTCCATAAGTCAAATGGCATGTACTGCACGTCGATTACTGGCCGATCTGTTTGAAGCTCATCAACTTGCAAGCAAGGTTTCTTAGACGAGCCACACACTGCAAGTTCTGCGCACACCGTTTTTCTTGGAGGTCTTTCGCGTGCTGGCACCTTCGACAGGTATTTCGTAACATTGAATGGTCGGTACTGCTTCCGGTGAAAGCGAGGTGAAAACCTGGTATCCTCACTGCCTGTCCATCAATGATGCGAACACTGTCTCGAAATACGTACTTTTCTTTGAACTGTAGCCCACACACAGCGTCAGTCAGCTCCAGGGGCTTCTCATCACGGTGAATGTTCCCATTCCAAACACAACATATTTCGTCGTCCTCAGGGACACCAAACAACTTTGGTGCGTTCTTCACGCCGCTATACCCCCTTCTGCAACCAGGAGCAAAGCAGCAGTTCTTCCAACGAGGCGTTGCCATGTCATCTTATCGGTCAGAGCAAAAACTGCACACGAGATAACAAATGTGCGCACAAAACATGGAACGCAAATATGTGGACGAGTGCAAGCGACAGGCCAACGCGCAAGCGCGGCAACGAGTCCCAGGTGAAATAGGGTGCCTCGATGTAGCACGCCGCCGTACAGGGGGGTGACACCTTTTGGCCTGCACCGCGCCGCATTTTTGCTCCACAGTCGCCATATTGGGGCGAGTAGCTTGCTGTGCTCGTTCCTTCCAGCGCTGGTAAAGCAGCACTGTTGGGGAGTTTGCAAAGCTGCTGTGTTGTGCGCCAGGCCCAGGGGTGAATCTCCGCATGGCTGCCATTGGCTGTTTTTAAGCAGACGCTCTTTTGAAGCTAGCGCCAAGGTCCCCTTCAGTTACGGCCCTAGCAGGAGGGCGTTACTTTAGCAAAATGCTTGCATGTTTGTTTACGTTGTCATGGCAACAGGAACACCAGCCGCAGGGCGCCTCCTCACCCTAGCGCTCTTTGTTTTTCCTTTTTTACTTTTTATTATTACGAACTCCGCTCCCTTTCCATCCTTCCCTATGCCATGCACATCTTTACTTTTGCTGTCTTTTTGCCTGTCCGCGGCACATATATTTTTTTTAATTGCGCGCGCACGCTACGCCAGACATTGGCGTTCTGAACTGGTGCGTGGTGCAGCGTGGTTTCTTGATGTGCTTGTATGCATGCAGTTTTGTCCATGCTTTGAATATGCCAGCATATGCCAGAACATGTATAAATTCCACTTCCAACACAACAGATCTTTGTCCTCATTCGTTTTATTGACTTCCGTTTCCAAAAAGAAAGATTTTCGTATAACTTGGTATGATGCACGCTCAGAAAATGAACAACAGTGAAAAATACATGACATGTACATGACTACTAAACACAAAAGTTCACAGACAGTGATATAAAAAAAAAATCTCAGGAAAACACAAAGGCCGTTTCATGTACACACATTTTAAAAAAAGAACTTTATATAATGCCCTAAAGAGCAAAGCATAGAAGAGTTTATGATATGCGCACTGAGAGCTTCTGATATACTCACTAAGAGTATACTGAGAGACTGTCTGCCAAACTTATAGAAAATTACTTGAGAGGAAGAAAACAGTACACACGACTTCACGAAATATAGAATATATAGAATATGGTGTTCCTCAGGGATCAATTCTTGGTCAGTTGCTCTTTATTATCTACATAAATGATATTGTAAATATACATTTAACCCCAGAGATCGTTATTTATGGAGACGATACAAATGTTTTCTTTTCCGGACCTGATCTTGCCTTGCTGGAATCACAAGCTAATGCCTAGCTTAGCGAGTCATATGTATGGCTGAATAATAATGAAAAAGCACTTAATGTAAACAAAACAAAATATATGATTTTCGCTGCGAAAAATAAATCCATGCACCATAATTTCAAATTACGCATCAACAATTCTGAAATCATGTTAACAAATGGCTGTCGATTCCTTGGGGTTTGCTTCAAATCAGATTTAAGCTGGACTAACCATGTCAACCATATACGTTTGAAGGTATCTAGGTCCATAGGCTTGATGTACTGGCTGAAACATCTTATACTGATGCGTTTGAAGAAGCAATTGTATTTATCACTAATTCATTCAAATCTTGGGTACTGTCATTTAGTTTGGGGATTTGGCAACAAGACTGACTCGGACCGGCTCTTCGCACTCCAATAAAGAGCTTTGCGTTTAGTATGTTTTTCAATGTCTGTACCGGACAGCTGTATATTCTAGATTCTAAAAATATTACCTTACGCCGAGCTTTACAGTTTCTTCCTAGGATTTTTCGTTTATTGTCAAATCAAGAATAACTACACACTTTTCTTCGAAAAATATTTAAAGCAGGATGTAGTATATAATTTACATACGAATATTTTAGTTGGACATAGACCCCGGACCAACTACGGTACCCAAACAATACATAATCAAATAATACCGCTTTGTAACAGACATCTTTCTATAATTGATCACGCTCTCAACAGTAAAACTATCTGGTATTACAAAAGGAAAATAAAACTACTGTTGGTAAAAATACCCGATCCTATCTGATTTTATTTGGTGCATGACCTGTGTGTAATAGTTAATGAAATTCATTATTGTATGTAGTGCATACATGTAGTGCATTCATCCCTTTATATTTATGTTTATATAGTGAAACAATCGTATTGCACTACCTTATATGACTTGTTACTCTTTGTGTGTTATTCAGTTCATTATAATTTATGTCAAGTATACATTTGCTTGTGTTCCCTATGTAATATAATATCTCTGTTTTGTTCTACTTATTTGGTATTATATGATTGCACACTGTATTTGATTTAGTGCATACGCTGTCTAATGTGTACTCCCGAGGCGAAGGCCCTGTCAGGAAACATACGTGTGGCCTCGTGGACATACCTACAACATTGTATTTATGTCCGAAATAAATATTGATTGATAGATATTGCAGAAAACAGGACGACGTGTTAAAGGATGTTGACAAACGGCATGGAGGCTGAGGTAATTTCGTCCCAGAATTGTGGGAGATCACCGTTTTCGGGCTTCGCCGAGAGTAAAACCAGCTGGGCGCTTGAGTAGTGAATCAGGAGACGCTCTTTGGCGGCAAAGAGCCCGCGTCGCCACCTCGGGTCATCTTCGCCTGTCGCGCCTGCCATTTGGAAACGTGGAAAAGGGTGTGACGTTGGGGGCTCTTAGGCCCGGAAGCGCGGACGGAGGCGCCCTGCCTGGGACGGACCACGGGCAAAGCGTCATTTGGGCGTCAATGGGCATGCCTGGGGTACAAAGGGGCAACTTAAAGTCAGAGGGATCGGTGACCCGATGTGCAGTCTCTTGAAAGGCAGGCTGGCACCCGAGACACAATCCATCTCTGTACTTTGCTTTATGGGCCCGCCGGAGGAGACGAACCCTGCACAAGACGGCATGGTGAATCGGTGGGTGCGCTTCGGCAGGGGTGCCCTTTGCAGCACGCAATGCGCGATGGTTTTAATTATGGTGTGAGGACGGGGCAACGTAGATGTTCGTTCCCCGTAAGTGTCCTTCAAAGTGTCGGGAGACTTTCCCATACATGTCGCAGAGCAGGACGGTTGGGATGTTTGTTTATTTGTTGTCTGGTGGTTCCTTTCTCTCCCTCTATCTCTCCGAATGTTCAGAGGAGCGCAGGGAGAGGGTGAGAGAGAGAGTGTCCAATGAGTGACAGCCCAGTTGACCCAATCAGGTCACTGGGGTGTCGCGATTTGGTATGAGGGGATTCGGGAGGAGCAACTGAAGGGTTAAAACCTGGCTCCCTACCTCTCACGGAGGTTCCGGGCGCAGGAAAGGTGCTCTGCACTTTCGGCTCTGCCGAGTTAAGGCGCCGGTCCCAGTGTAACCAAAGGGCCTTGACGTACAAACGGTGTTATGCACTATCGACTATGTTGAGTTGATGTGTCAGACTCATTCTAAATAGCTGTCGATGTAAATATTGTGGACATAAAGTCTTTTCTCTAAATGCAAACGTCTATGGCGTCCCATCTCTGATGGAACAGGAGAAACGACGACAGCTGAAGAAAAGTTTCTCTACCAAGTAAGCTGGTTACGCCAGCTTGAGGCACTCTGTGCAACGAGTGTAGGAAGGTAGAAAATTTAGTACGTGTATGATATGGTCATGAAAACTAAAGAAAAGGAAAATTCACTGGCAATGGCAAAAACAAAGACACGCAAAATACCTAAAAATAGAATAAAATGCTAATATTATTGGTGTATTGACAGCCACACCACAAAAAAAAGCTCACTATAAAAAGAACTTATGTATGTATGTATATATATATTAACTAAAATATATATATTATATACAAAATGGAACTTACTTATATGCCTGCGCAAAAGTATATGAAATGCGTGACATGTCTATTACTACTGAGCAAAATAAAAAAGACATGGCAGAACAAAACACGTACTGTACAAAAAACAGAAATACACATTATCTCATTATTTTGCACTTGGCCACAACTTAAGTAAGGGTGGCAAGGGGGAGCAGAAGGTAGTCATCTTTTGCAGTAGCACATAGAAAGCATTTGCAGAAAGGCCTATTCCTCAATCTAGGACCAGGTGAAATAAGCCAACACAACTTTTCTTTCACCACGAGTGCAACTTTTCTTTTACCACGAGCAGTAAAGTTACGTCACTTGAGGAGAGTGAACTGCTGGGCCAGTTGGCAATCCGATATAATAAACGAGTTCTGCGCCAAAACCACACACAAAAGAAAGCGCCAGTGTTGTCTCCTTTCTTGGTTATGTTGTCTTGGCGCAAAATTAGTTTATTATGTCGCTTAAGGCACTACGTCATACCTACTGGGCACTCCTTTGTGTAATAAACACGTACTGCAAAAATCTGCATATAGGACACTTGCAATGCTCACGCTTTCAAGGAAAAAAGTGCATCATGCTTACACATGAAGGTTGTTCACGTGGTTTTCCCATCGGCGATTACTGAGATAATAGACAAACACGAACAGTAATTTTTCAGCTGTTAGTGTGTTTGTAGAACGTGACACACAGAAAAAGTACTGAGGGCGGAATGGAAAGCTGGGCAATTTACTACAGTTGCAGAATGAGACTTGGCTCAGAAAAACACAAGTTATAGACCAGGTGGCAATGAGGAGGAACATCTATTTGTCAGTTTTCTCTAACGGTAAGAGGGAAGTGTAGCACAACCGAGGCGCAACGACGTCCGGAGACTTATGGAGCACGCACATGGACAGGGCCATGTAAGTACATGCGCCTTCTGATGTCCTTGGGTCTGCGCGCTCACCTGTTGTATTTAGGCACCCGGAACAACCTTGCAGGGCTTGTTTTTGAAGTAGTCATGCACCACTGCTCGATGCACGAGCGATGCCAGTCGTAAAACATCGCGAAGCACAAGCACACAGCTATCTAGGACCACGAAACTGACAAAACTGCCCACGGCGGTCCAGGCACAGCAGCGCACGCTTCCCGATAACAGCAGATATATCAAGCCATCAAACTTCATGCAGCGGGCTAAGCTGGCGCCGAGCCGGCAGGCGCGCGCGGAGACAACCGAAGGGGAGGAAGTTGTGAGGGAGGGCAAGGGGAGAGGAGTTGAGAGGAGGAGCGATAGGGCATGGCCTCCTGGATAGGTGCGCGCCAATCTAGGAGGTCGTGCAAGGGAAGCGGATTTACTTTCCCGCCTTCCTGATGGATGGCGCCAATTTCCTCTGCCACCGAAGCGGCGGAGTTTCCGAGGCCGGCGCCAGGTACTGGGCAATTGAAATGTTCAGTCGCAAAAACCAGCATGGCAGGGTGTTGTGTACCGCCGTGTGCCGGCTCGACAACGAAAGGCATGCGCTGTTTTCGCTTTCCACAGGATAAGGAACGGAGAAAAGTATATGCACCTGTCCGCTTTTAGGTACCAGCATTGTGTGGTTAGAATAATGCTGCGAAGCTATGCTTTCTTTGTTTGATCATTCTTAAAGCGGCCGGCACGCCACATTATCAGTTTTTCTGTGACGCGAGATGCGGCCAGATTTATCTCGAGTGATCCGAGCCACGCGCGACTATGTTGGGTTCCAAAATTTTGTCGTTGTCTTTAGAATGTTATCTCGAAGTTTCCTTACCGGCTTTAAATTGAGCTCGGCCGAGAGCGACGGGCTTCCTGTTCATCGATGACAGCCGAGCACGTTTGCTGCTATCGCCGCCGCGAAGTCGCACAGTTCTTAGCAGGTGCGAGGTGCGAAAGACGCGCGCTTCTTTCCCGCTTCCTTATTCCCCGTGTACGCGAGATTGAGTCGCGATCGTCGACTCACCCTTGGAAGCTTTCACTCGCGCATACAGCATACGGCACGCCGACGGTGCTATCGTCCTTCGCTTTATACGGAACACCACGGCGAAGGCAGGAAATGCGCCGGCAATGTCCATATAATTGCTACCACAATAAGAGAACGCTGGTTTAGTAATTGCAACGCTTGTTTTAACTGGGCTCGGAACGTAAAAATTTTGTCACACATGGGACTTACCATTTCAATTTGCACGAAATATAAGCCTGTTGTAGCACAGATAAGTTGGGACGATGGGAACCGTAGCCGATAGCGGCCGTATCACATGTTCTAAAATTTGATAAATACATTTTTTTAGAAAAGCCGTGTGTCATACAACTCATTTAACTTCGCACATATATTTTTCATAAAGTTTTACCTATATTGCCTATATTTTATTTCTGTGGTATTTATAGTTCTTCCACGGCGACGGGCTAACTTCTGGTCAGTTCGTTCTAGACACACTCATATATAACGCTCTAGTTCGCTTGCTTACGTAATTTTTTACCGCAGCCTCAATTACCCACCCATTTCAAACTTTGCGTACACATCACCCATTACATCGTCCTTACTCTCACCAAATTAACAGAAGCTGTCTCGTTCAGTTCACTGACGACACCAGGCGAAACTGATATACGTAGCACGCATAAAAAAGACCCCCCGGAAAGAGGGTTCAATAATTATTTGTGACATTTCTAAACAAGGCGAAAACGTTAAAATTTCGTGACGCGTGGTACTTAAGCTGCGCCCATTCCTTCTAAGTATAAAGTTCATAAAATGCGAGTTCTTTTGGGAATTTGGCGAACGAAGCTGACAACGGCAGCTCGATCGACACTTGCGAAAACTTGTTTAAGTAGTATTCTTTTTTTTTCGCATGAGCTGAATTTGATCAACACATATCTAAAATTGCACACAAACTTGGCGTAGCGTTCCCTCTATGTTCGCAATATTTGACCTGGGTTGTATTTGTAATTATGTCAGGGCCGTGGAATAACCTTTACGTCGCTTACTCTTGGCCTTAAGGGCTTTGCTGAAGTTTTTAAGGGCCTGTGAATTGTGCGACCGCCTTTGACTATTGTTGCGCGTAACATCGCGTTACTGCGTGAATGTTTCTTGCTTTTTTTCTCTTCCTTCTCCTTTTAATCCCTTTACCCCTTTCCCCAGCACAGGGTAGCCAGCCGGTATTTACACTGGCTAACCTCCCTGTCTTTCCTTCCATTTCGTCTCTCTCTCTCTCTCTCTTTCTCTCTCTCTTTACGCCGCTTGTAAAACACACTCATAACGCTCTCGAACGCTTGCATACGTAATATATTGTAAATAGGCTCATTTAAGCACTTATAGGAACGTTGCCTACACATTACCCATCCGTGCCCCTAATTTCCTCCAAATTTGAAAAAGGTGCCCTGTTTCGTTCACCGGAAAAGCCAACTGGGAGCCTCCTATGACAAAAAGAAAAAAAGGGGGGGGGGGGCAATTTGAAAAATGTGCCCTGTTTCGTTCACCGGAAAAACCAACTGGGAGCCTCCTAGAAAAAAAAAAAGAAAAAAAGGTGGGGGGCAACACTGAGGGTTCTGTAATTATCTGCAACGTTACATGTAAACCAAGTGCATGAAAGTTTTACCACACCATTATACTGAAATTTTTCCCTATTTTCACGGAATTTCATGTTCGTGCGACGTGCAGTTGTTTTAGGCGTCTGAGAAACAGTTTGAATAACGGCAGCATGGTACCTTGAAATGCTTGATTTAGTAACGTTTTTACAAAGGCTGGAGTGAACCCACACATATTAATCATTTATCGCTCGTCACTTAGAACAAGATTCCTACTTCTGCGAAATATATAGCCCGTGCCTCGCATAGTTTACCTGGGAAACCGAGAGAAGCAACTAAATGCCTTGTATATAAAATATGCCTTGTACATGAAAGTTGGGAGAAAGCAGGTATTTAGTAAATATTTTCAAAGCACATAAAGAACCTATGCGCAGTTCAAACTTTCTGTGTATATCGCCGAAAAAGTGACCCCCATTTTCTTTAAATATGAAAGTTCTACATTATTTGCTTCTACCAAGGAAAGCGTGCTAGTGTAACTTTTATGTTGAAACAGCCTAAAAGCAACATGGACGACAACGTCAGAAGTGACACATATCGGTAGAAAAAGTTGAAGGCAATGTTGTAACGGTATTGCAGTGGAGCCTCCGCCCAATCGACGGCGTCATTTTATTCTTAACTTATGAAACACAAAAGAAAAACACGAGACAAAAAAGAAAAAGACCGTAGAGGACAACCGCTACCCGCCGTGGTTGCCTAGTGGCTATCAATGGCATAGCCAGAAATTTATGTTTTAGGGAGAAGGGGTAGGTTCTCTGCCGACAACTATTCCTCCCCCACCTTCACCTCTTTCTCTCTTTCTGTCCATACATGAAGGTTGTACACCACGCAAAGACAAACTCCTAGAACTTCCCGGACAAGAATGCTTTAACAACGAAGACGCACGTTTTGGCGTTGCCGAAAAACACTTTGGTTACCTTCTAAGTTTTTCATTGCTAAGGCGTGTAGCCACTTCGCATCAAATTATGCTATTATCCTATGCTATTTTAAAAAAATTATGATGTTAAATAAAACTGGAATTTCGTTTACGAATTGCTGCATTTATATAATGTATGTCGATGTCCTAGGTATTACATGACTTGGAAAAGCGAACGGTGTTGAAAACGGGGCCAATCAAAACCTATAAAACGCATTATCCTGCATCTTCTTGATTGCAGGTCAGACTTCTTGGAGCTGAGGTAACAGTGGGGATAACCGTTGTTTTCCAGCCAGATCTTCCAGTGAGTGGTACGGCCACGGCTACGTACGGAAGAGGGCGGGCACTCTTTTGCAAGTCACCCGTCACTCATTCGTGCTTTCGGCGTTGTGGGCATGCTATATTACTCTAGATTTAAATATACGTGAAGGAAGCTTTGCGCTAGAGCTTCGATAATCATATGGTGCATGTTTCACTCACTTTCGGTCACCTGCTCTCCGACAAGTTTGAAGAGATGTTTGGAAGTAACATGCCATCACGGTATTGTAGTTATCGCGTGACGCGTATTGTTATTCGATCACACTAGGGAACTGATGGGAGACAGTCCGAAGCAGGGCTGCTTCCTGTTTAGAAGCCTTTGCGAAAATCACGGCATCAGTAGTTCGCAGTAAAATAGGAGCCAGTAGCTCCGAGAGATCTGAAAGTGTGGTGCCTGCGGACACTCACCTATTCTTAAAACCGTCGAGACATTTAGTAAGAATGGGCTCTCCTCACTAATTATGCAACACGTATAACGAAGGGACTGGGGAGACTCAGCTAGGCGATTGACCACGGCCGTCTGGGGTTTAGCGATCGGACAGTGACGAGACGCTCTGCCTGTGTCCATAATTATTCGCCAAATTCGTCCTTGGTGCCTTTTATGCGCCTTCCCCTCTCACCGCTCCTCGTATCCATCACCCCACTCCCCTTCTTAAAATTCTGTCGCACTGTTCAGCATTCACCGGGTTGTTCAACGGCGCGGCGGCCCCTAATATTCCTATATTTCTGTTTCATGCATGGAATTCGAGGCCATTCACCTACCAAGTCGGGAGGAAGGCAGCCCTCTGACCTGTTTGTTGTGGCGGTTTCTTATTTGATATATATTGTCGTGTGCAAGTCAGCGTTTAGTAGGCCTTTCTTTCTTGTACCGTCTTTTGCGATATTTTCTTTATTTTTAACAGCGCGTAGAAACTAGCCTAAGAGCAAGCTCTTCTCAAGTTTGTTAACATAATGAAGTCTGAGACAAGGAAAAGAAAACGAAAAGAAGAAGGAGGGGTGTTTATTATGCCTTTCTTTAAATATCTTTTCGGAATGCCTTTCTTCCACGCAGCTTGGTAGACGATTCGCTGAAGTACCAGAAATGAGAAGCTCTTCGACGACACGAAGGCTCGGTGGGGAGCAACAATGCCTCCCAAGTTGTATGCGCACGCTTCGCATATAACCCGCTCAGCAGTTGTGTGCATATGAGAGGGACCGCCCTTATGACAACCCGCCCCTCACCTTCATACCGCCACTAGCCCTTACCTCGCTTTCGCATTCGAGCTTTCCCTTTCATCCATGTCGCTCTTTCGGAACCTACTTCTTGTAACTTTCTGTTCCATGGGAAAGGGGAGAAGGGTTCGTCAGAAAATTTCGGAGAGGGAGGTTTGAGCCCCTCCTCCTCCTGGCTACGCCAATGGTGGCTATGGTGCTGCGCCGCTAAGCACGAGGTCGCGGGATCGCATTCCGGCCAGGCCATGGAAACTTCATTTCGATGGGTGCGAAATGCGAAAACATCTGTGTACTTAGATTTAGGTGCGCGCTAACTCTTTCCTTACCGCGCCCATTGTGTATCGTTAGCCCGCTAACGATGGTTGGAAACGCCGCTTTCGAGACCTTCTGCGCCGCTCTTGGACATACTGAGCTATCGGACGTAAAGGAGGGGAACTATATTTTTATCTTTTAAGCAGTTTGTTTTTCAACGCCAGGTGGTGATTCTTTAACGGGCTTTGATCTTCCGCGATCGTCAAAGTAGAAAGCAAAAATGGCCGTCCACTATCGAATGTTTGAAACGCCACTTTGGGGACCTTCCGCGCCTCTCATGGACACACTTCGGCATCGTACGTAAAGAACGAGAACTATATTTTTGTTTTATGAGCAGCTCGATTTTTTCCCAAGAGGCAGTAATTTTTGAACACGCTCCGATGTTTCGCGATCGTCAGAGTAGGAAGCAAAACTGGCTGCCTCCGGGAGCGGCGCGCGCGCTTCGAAAGATCACAGATCTGGTGATTCCGCTGCCTCCGCAGCTTATTCGATCGATGGATCGAGCAGCAGCTAGTCTGAGGAAGCTGCCTCGTCGCACTTAAACTCTGAGAGCGACGACGACGCAAACCAACCCGGAACATCGCCTGCCGCAGGCCGGCACGCCCAACTGTAGTGCTTGCAGTTAAATTTTCGTAGTGTAATACCTTCTCAATTAAAATGTTAGATTTTTTTTCGGAGATGGTGCCTATTAGACGGCAATACATTTCGCACATCCCATTATTTTTGTTACATATTTTTTTAGTAGGTACAACCGTGTTGTTGCAAACTTTGTTCAATGTTATCCCAAAATCTTGATTGTGGAAATTTTTATCTTTTTCATGACATATATATCTCGCTAATAAAACATTTATGCGTGAAAAGTGCATTTATAGTGCTTTTTGTTTATGTTTTAGTTAAAATATTCAGTGCAGTAGTTCATTCAGAAAAATGATCTGGCGTAACCTACAAAAGATACCTATTTTCGCCATGGTACGGAAAGAGTTAAACTCCAGGTGGTACAAATTTCCGGAGTCCCCCACTACGGCGTGCCTCATCTGATCGTGGTTTTGGCACGAAAACCCCATAATTTTAATAAATGATGTATTGGGTCGGAGCGCTCCAAATATACGACCAAACCAAATCACATGTAACTACACAGTGCTGAGTGGTCAAGCAAAGGCGGAATATTTCAACCATCATTTCATCAATGTTGCCACAGCATAGGATGCATCCATAGGTAAAGTGAGCTTAGCTAGCCTTTCTGTCGAAAGCGTATTCCTTCAACCAACAAATGAGCTAGAACTACATGCAACAATTATGAACTTGAAAAACAGCAAAGCATTAGATGCAGATAACATTAACATACGACCTGTCAAGCATGTACTGCATGTTATCCTTCCGTACTGCTTCATATCTTTAATTTTGTCTTGGAGAGGAGAACGTTTCCTAGCGCGATGAAAAAGAGCAGGGTAGCAGCACTGTACAAAGGTGGAGATAGAAACAAAGTAGCTAACTACAGACCAATAAGTGTTATTTCCGTTTTGTCAAAAGAACTGGAAAAGATTATGCTAACCAGAGTAACAAATTTGTTGAAAGACAAAAAATATTATCAGATGCTTTATATGGATTTAGGAAAGGCACATAAGCCGAGACCGCATTAACAATTAAGGAACATATACTACGCACTATAGATAAAAACCACTAGAGTCTAGTCCTGTTCATTGATTTTACATAAACTTTTGATTGTGTGAATCATAATATTGCATTACAAAAGCTTTCATATATGAGATACACGGTAACGCTTCTGATCCTTTTAAAACCTATTCGACGAACAGAAGTCAGACAGTATCAATAGGTCGAAATCGGTCTTCTCATCTGACAATTAAGACTGGCGTACCGCAAGGCAGCGTTTTAGGTGTGTTCTTATTTAATACATTCATAAATGACATTCGTGACACAAAAACTTCACTTAATTTCGTTATTTACGCTGACGATAGCACTGTCTTATTTTCTGGCCCAAATGCAGACGTTTTGCCAGGAAAATGCAACACTTTTCTTGAGAAGTTGTTTTATTGGTCCCAACAAAATAGACTTGAAGGGAATCCAACTAAATCCAAAATCATTGTGTTCCGCGCAAGAAACAAACCTTTGATGATCAATCGCACCGTTTATTGTGCAAATCGATTTCGTCGACCAACAGAAAATACTGCGCGTCACTTTAGAGGCCTGTTTATCGTGGAACACACGTAAACGTAATCTGCAAAGAGGTATCTATGCATGCGGACTGACTGCACGTTGCAGCACAATTTTTCCGACATCTGTCAAAATTGAGGTATATCACACAGTCTTCTAGGCACAATCAACTATTGCAGCCTAGTATGGTTAACAACAGGAAAAGCAAAGAGCATGAATATTCAAGTGTTACAAAACAAGAAAGTTCGATACATTGCAAACATTCCGTACTTATCACACACTTGCGTTGGATTTCGGGCCTATAAAATTACGACCTCTCATATCGTGTAGAACTTTCGTATTTTGCGCTCATTCTATTTTTTCGGCGAGTTCCTTTCACGATTTTCTCACACACAACATAATTAAATCCCGCACTAAGCAACATATGCACGCGAAACATGGACTTGCGGTATGCCGCGTTTCCGCACGAACTACAAGTTACAAATCCTTGAACATAATTTAACTAGTATATTGAACAGGTGCAAGCATACAAAGGCTTTAGTTTTAAAGAGCTAAAATGATATTTTGGGAACATATAGCCTTATATTACTGTTAACTTTCAGGATGCTATGCAAATCGTACAAGCGGTTCTATTTTCAACCTGAACTAAATTTCGAACTTATATTATTGTTGGAAATGGGTAGGTTAGAAATTTTTACTCTAGGAATATCTGTGGCCTATTGAAGTGTAATCAATATTTGTGTATTATGATAAATGTGCGTGTTAGTATACATGGGAACATATGTGCAAGAATATGTGCATGTCACCTGTATGTGTTATTAATGGCTATTATTTATCATTGATCAGTTTCACCTCCCAAATGTCACCACTTCTAAATGTTTCCAGGTTGCCCGAGCCCAGTCAAGCTGTCTAAAAATAGCTTTTAGCCCAGGTATCGTTACCAGAAATGTGTTTCTCAATGAAATGATCAATGAAATGAATGAATACCACATGTTTGCGCCATGCGCTGTAAAACGAACCGATCTATCACCCAGCAACTACCTGTGCTTCGGACGATTGCGCAGTCCACCGCCAGCCGCTCGACCACTCGACAAAATGAGATTAACGCTGTACGGTATGCTGTTATTACTAACCAAAACTATTTTGTTCGTGTGCGGAAAGCTCCTCCAGAAAACAAAGCAGTTGGCCAATGTATCTACGCCTTTCAGTCACAAATTATGATATTGTGCAGAGAAAAATTTGAAACTTGCAGGTTTTGATGCTTTATGTGTCCAGAGTGCAAAGAAAAACATTCAGCTCTCTAGCACAATTATTATGAAAATTTGATCACGTCCTCATACGGAAACATCGTGACTAATTACTAATACTGATATAGAATACTAATACATGCAATACTGATACAATACTGGTCGTAGCTGATATGAGCGATCATTTGCCGATACACATGTTCTGTAAGTTTCATCAGGCTTCAAAACCAGCGCGTCAGTCTCAGTCATTTATTTTCCAGGAAATTAATTACAAGACACTAAATACTTTCCGGCAAGAAAATTAATAATATCGATTGGGGTTCCGTGCTTCTATGTCAGGACGCTGATAATGCATATGATAAACTCATGCGCTCCCTTAAGGAAGCATATGACAACTCCTTTAAATATAAAAGAGTAAAGAAGTCAACTAGTAAATGGAACCGTGGCTTAATGACGAATGCCTTAGGATGATCCTTGAGAAGAACTCACTGTATCATAAGTTTGTCAGAACAAGGAACCCTGATGATCTTGCAGGCTTTAGGAAATACCGGAACTATGTTACAAAATTTCTACGAAATGCTAAAAAGCTGTATTACGAGAACCTATTTCAAGAGCTGGGTAATCGAAGCAGTCCATTATGGCGCGATATTAAAAAGCTTTTGCATTCCGATGTCCACAATAGTGTTGACCTTGAACTTGTAGTTTAGGATATAACGCTAAGGAGGAAGTAATTAACAAATGTGTTTAATTATTATTTCACCAGTCTAAAAAAAGTACTCACGACAACAGCAGTAACCAACTCTATGGGCACACGCAACGCACGTACACTTTTTCTTAAACCTACAGATCCACATGAAGTTTACACGATATTCATGTCATTGAAGAACAGTAAATCCCGTGGTGTGAACGGGCTTCAAATAAGACCTGTTAAATTTGTGCGTGATTTCTAGCCACCAGTACTTACTCATATTTTACTCATATTTTTACTCATATTTTGCCTTCGCAGCAGAGGGCGACGAGTGCACTGTTGCGGTTTTTGAGGGCGACAGAATTGGACAGGCGGCTGTAGCCTGAACAGGTGTTGACAGTGCTTCAAGTGTCACTGTGCTGTGCGATGACAGTATTCAGTGACAGTGACCGATTGGGATTGTGTGTCTATTCTCCTTCCTTTCCTTATCTCTACTTTGTTACCACTTTACCTCCCCCTCCCCTCTCTCCCCAGCGTAGGGTAGCCAACCGGATCTTTTTCTCTGGTTAACCTCCCTGCCTTTCCCCTTTCCTCTCTCTCTCTTCTAAGCTACCACTGTCAACTGAAATTTTTCCTGAAAGAAAAATGCAACACGCGAAAGTTGCAGCCTTATTCAAGTCCGGTGACAAAACCTTTGGCTAATTAATGGAAATAAACCCTAACAAATTTAAGACTGTCTCCTTCCACCGCCGCAGAAATCCACTTGTTTTCTCATACCAAATTGCTGACGTCCACCTTGAATTAGTTCCTTCCTACAAATATCTCAGAGTAACCCTTTGTAGAGATTTAACCTGGGAAACGCACATTATGAACATCATTTCATCTGCTGACAAAATACTCGGGTTTTTAAAACGCCATTTGCACCACGCCCCAAAATATGTAAAATTAGTAGTCTATCAGTCTCTCGTCAGGGCGAAATTAGTATACGCATCCCCCGTTTGGAACCCTCATCAAGTATATCTCATCCTGAACTTAACGTTACAGCGCAAACACCTAAGACGAACCACAAAAAGACACGACACACACTGGCGCTGACTATCAACTTCTTTTTTTCCTTCGTCGTCAATGCATATATGTACCTAGGCCACACAACCGCGCAGGCGCAGAGGATACATTACTGACATCTGCCAACTTATCGCATACGCAAACGTAGGAATTCAAATTCTGATGGGTGCAGGGACAAAGATGTATCACTGATGCAATTATTGCCTTGTCTTTTAATGTGGTAGGCCTCTAAGGCAAGCCGCGCATGCTCATTCTTGCTTTTGCCAAGAATTAATGTCCGATCAAGTCGCGCCTCACAAGATCTGCAAGAGTTTATATGCGCAACAAGGTGCGCTCTTCTGTCTACATTTTTGTTTACTTTTTGCGCATGTTGCCTGAGTCGCTCACTGACGCAACGCCCTGTCTGGCCAACGTATGTCTTACCACATGAGAGTGGAAGGCCATAAACCACGCCGACAGCGCACGACACGTATGAGGCACCATGCCGAATTCGGCATCCTCCTCTGCTCTCTCCGCAGGTGCGGAAACATAGCTTTGAAAGCTTGTTTGGCGCAGAAATCGCCAAAAGAACACCATGCCTGCAAGCAACTTTCTTGAGTCGATGGGTCACTTTATGCATATAAGGGACCACCGCAGGCCTTCGCGTTTCACGTTCGGCGGCCGGCCTTTTTGTGGTTTTCTTCTCTGCATCAGAGCTTCAACCACGGCAGTCAAAAGCGACATAAGGAACCCAGCTGCCAAAAGTCGGCTGATCTGATTATCAAAACTTTCTTGCATCTTGTGCACACACGAACTCTTAAGAGCCAATTACATACATGACGACGCAATGCCTCTTTTCACAATCTTCGAGTGCGCAGACCTAAAGGACAAAAGTTCCTTTTTCGCGCGGGGTTGACACGCCCAACACACATGGCGTTCCAGAATTCAAGCTTCAGTTCCAAGAACTGCAATACATTGTTTTGTGGACTCTCGTGGGTAAACGCAAGACCTTGTCCATGTACCTTAAGATCCTCTAAAACCTTATTGATCGTGTCCTGGTAGGACGAGGCAAGCGATAAAAATACAAAAAAATCATCGACATAAAACTTTTAAATCTTTCCGCTCAATAAAAGCATGGTCTAAAGAATGATCCACACTAGACAAAAAGATATCCACAAGAATGGGAGCAACACATGACCCAATACAAATACCATTCCGTTGTCATTAAAAACAAATAAAAGCAGCTCGAAGGTAATATTCTAAAAGTCTTAAAAAATTTCCCACTGAAAGTCCGGCATGATTCTGGAACGAGATCATACCACTATACTCAATACAATCACGTACCGAAGACAGGAGTTCACGCTGTGGAACTGAATAAAATAAATCTTCAACATCAACAGAAAAACCATAACCTACATCTTTATTCCCAAGCAAGAACTGCACCACGTCATTCGAATTCCTTGTTCGGAAAGGGTCGTTCACTGTTAGTAACTTTTTTTGCAGGAATTGGCTCACATTCTTCTGCCAACAACCAGATTCACTAATAATGGGCCTGAATGGTGAATCTGGCTTGTGGGTCTTAGCCTTAAAAAATACCGATAGGCACCTGGCTCTACTGTTCTCTATGCTTTTTGCAAGCGGCATCAATTCCAGTTTTTTACTAAAGTCAATAAACTTTGTTTTTATCCTAACTGCACTTTTCTTAATAAGAACAAAGTTTTTTAGCACAGCCTGCAGCGCTTTCTCGTTAAAAATGCCCGTCTCGACGACAACAAACCCTCCTCCTTTATCTGCTTGCAAAAGGCACAGTTCGTTATCTTTTAGGAAAGACAACGTACGTCGAACACTGCCATCAGAACAGCGTGAAGGTCCTTTAGGTACTACCCTATCCAAACGCTCGACACCTTCAAGAAGGCAGCGATCGCGGTCTTCTTGATTCGCCTTGGAAGCACCATTTCTATTAATAGCTATGAGTTCATGAGCAGGGACACTAGAAGGAACACAGAACCTAGGGCCTTTCACTATCAAACGGTTGACTTCATCAGGTAGAACAGCGTTACCAATACCTTAACACTTTTTGTTTCATCTAGGGTAATTTTTGCACCAGATCCACACAAAATTTTTAACATGCAATTCCATCTTGCTTTCGTGAGCTGAGCCTTGCGGCTCAGCTCACGGAAGCAAGATGGAAAGAATTATGTACCAACTAGGCCCAAATGAAGTTTTACTGATATATCTCATCAATCAACTGGAATCGCTCCAAAATCGAGCTGCAAGATTTATTCACTCGAAATACTCCTACGACGTCAGTATATGGGCACTGAAAACAGAATGCGGTTTATCATTGCTTGCATCTCGCCGCCGCATTGCTAGTCTGTCTTTTTCACAAGTTCTTTTGCAGCTCACTCGGCAAGCCACCGTACATTTTCCCCCCGGCACGCATCTCCAGTCGCACCGGTCACCCGCAACAAGTCGCGCGCCCGCGTGCGCGCACCCTGTCACTTTTTCGTCTTCATTCTTTTTTCGTGCAGCAACAGACGGGAACGGCTTTCCTAACGAAATTACAGTCATAACCTGTCCTAGCAGATTTTTAAACACCGTAACAAATTATCTTACCCTGTACTAAAAATACGGCCTTCAATTTTTCATGTATGTACCCACCCCTTATGTAATACCCCTTCAATGGGGCCTTTAAGGAAATAAAATGAAATGAAATGAAATATGCTGTCGAATTACAGGCCAGTCTCAGTACTGCCTGTCCTACCCAAGGGACTGGAAAAAGTTGTTTGTAAAATATTAAAGTCATTTTGTGATAAACATTCCATCATGTAAAAAATAAGGAACTAACTCTAAGAATTTTTGTGGACTACGCTAAAGCATTTGAAAGGTTAAATCTTCAGACTTTGCTTACTAAACGACAGCATTATAGGTTTCGGGGAATTTCTCTGAAACTTTTACAATCTTATCTTAACCGAAAAAACAACTTGCTTCAGTTTCATCAGAAGACTCACGTCTCCGGGAAATTACACAGGGCGTTCCCCAGGGAAGTATACTAGGGCCAGTATAGTTTAATACATATGTTAACGACATTGTCAGCATTTCTAATGACGCGAACTTCATCATTTATGCGGACGACACCAGCCTATTTTTTTTCAGTCTCGTGACATCGGCGATCTCTCGTTCTTGGCAAATGTCAAACTGAAACAATTGGCCGAATGGAGCAAGGCCAACACTATCAAATTAAATACAACAAAAACAAAAGCTGTTATATCCTGCACCTCCACAAAAACATCTGAGTGAAGACATACTGTTGCAGGTTGGCTCTGAAGTAATTGAACTTGTACCTAACGTCAAAACTTTGGGTGTTATATTTAATAAAAAAAATTATTGCGGAATGAACATGTGGAACTTATTTCATCCCGTTTAGCCAAAGCTTGCGGCGTGCTTTGCAGACTCCATGAGACGATACCATCTAAAGTTAAGCTGATCCTTTATAATGCACTATTCTCATCTCATTTAATGTATTCCCACCTTGTGTGGGGTACCACGTCAAAGCAAAATATCATTACTGCTGCAAAAAAAGGCTGTTCGTCATATCGCAAACATGCCATTCGACGCACGTACATCTGAAGTATTTTCCAAGTATAATATCATTTGTCTAGCAAGTTTATATGAAGTTAACCTTGCCCTAAAGTACGAGAGGTTCTTTAAGTACAACAATGAAGCGTTCTTGGGGTTGTGTAACTTAACAGAACCAACAGATTTACCCTATAACATTAAGATAGAAAGAGATGGCTGCTACTACTCTCCCGCACAAATTATGAATGACATCACGTCCCAGCCTTATTAAATAAGCTACATGAAATCGGTGTCGAGATAACTGACATTACTATGAAAACAATACGCGACTTCCTAATTCAAACTGAGTAATTATTTTTAAACGTTCCTTTGACTTGGGAAAGTCACTACTTACCTCCTTAAATTAAGTGGTTTTACGTTTCGATAACATTTTCGCATATAGGATGTAACCTGCAAGAGATTTATACACACCTTTATTTGCCATCTGTGTTTTCGTATGTTAATAGAATGTTATATGATAACTGTTTCAGCAATTGAAAATAATTATGTATATCTGTTATATACTCTATATTCGTACATGTCATTTGTACTGACTAAACACTCTGCTTTGTATCACTGATTGCACATCTGGATTTACACATTTTCACTTATACATTTGTACATTGCACACACTAAAGCGTACAAACTTTATTTTATTATGTCCCCGTTGTCATGAATACGGGCAAGAACCTTGTCAAGCTGCAAAAAAGCAGCTTTTAGTTCTTGTTCCAGCGTTCATTTTTTGTAAATGAACGATTGCGAAATAAAGATTGATTGATTGATTGATTGATTGATTGATTGATTGATTGATTGATTGATTGATTGATTGATTGATTCGCACGTACACTTTGGCAGGTTACAGAAAAGAGGGAAATTATTTATTCAAGGTCGCTGTGCGAGTGTTGCATCAACGGGTTCTCAGGTTGTGAGATTGGAAGAAACAGCCCTCCTCAGCAGCGCTACACAGGAAAACATCGCATTTCCGGCTGCGGAACCTAGTTTTCGCCATACACTTCTCGTACTTGCGCCGCTGCGGAACTGGCACTGTACCTACTGAGGCCAGTGGTCCTTCGCGTCGTAGCTCACACAAAGATGACCGCAACACGTTTACACCAAGGAGGGTGGCTCAAAAAGAGCTATTGAGGAAGGACAGTAAAAGAAACGATGCTAAATTGCAGCGAAGAGAAAATTCTCAGATACAAAAACAGTCCGTGCTGGTTCTGCGGGTATGCTTCGTCTGAACAATATTCCATTGATGTGGCATCAAACTAGGAGTCACTGACATCCACACAACCACACGAGGACCAGGAAATAAATGCTGGACCGACATCATTCGCTCGATGGTTCGGCAACGAGAGCGTCTACCCCCTTCACGATCAAATAGTGCATACAGCAACCTTTGTCTCACGTTTAAAAATTGCCACCATTCGTAAATGAAAACAATAAAAGTTTATTTCTTCGACAGTAAACTAGATGGCACAGCAAGACCATAAAAACCTCGGTAGTTTTAAATTGTTGCGTGGTGCGTATGGGTCGTCAGCGTGGTAAAGAAAGATTGAGTACGTCACGGTGTCTCCGTGTGGAGACGCGCATCAAAACAGGAGCGATACTTTTCAGTAACAGAACCCTGAGTATTGAGTAACGGTTTTTATAAAATCAAGTTCCTTCTTTACATAAAACAGGGCTTTTTAACTGTTCGGAATTGCATATGTAGGCTGCTGTAAACGAGGAATTTGAACAGCGACAAACCAGAGCTTTCGTAAAATGCGGAGTCGTCTATCTTCAAACGCCTTTTTCTTCAGCAGTGTTTCGCCGCTTCATATAAGAGGGCGCTCATTACGTATAATCATGTCTCAAATATTAGTCGCACCAGTGCGCGGGGGACTCTTTCGCTTTTTGATGAAAAAGCCAACAAGAAAGTCACGTCTCCATGTGGAGACTTCGTGACTGAAAGGGCTACATAAGACAATTTGAACGCTTGTAAAAGTAAACAGCACACATTATCCGCAGCCGAACAGTGTCCGCAATGTTGAATCGTCATATGTTTCGTAACTACTCATTGCTGCTAAACCACAATTTAGAATTAGAGTGAGAATGCTGCAGTGAGGCTACATTCGCGAAACGAATTTTCAGAAATGCACAACTGGTCTTCGAGGCTGATTGTAGGCTCAAACACGGGCGCCCCCATCGCGCGCTGGGTGCTGCGTCCACCTCAATGCCGCGAGGCTCGGGTCATTCTGACTTAAATAACTTCAGTACGTATCGCGTAACCCTTTCCCACCCAGAAGCCGCCATATCATGCTATAGACCCTGCGAACGCGAGAAAAAACGGGAGAAGCTGTTTTGACACGAGGCGTCTACTCCACCACCTTCAGCGACGTCACATCTCAGGTGCGCGGCAATTTTTTCCAATGAAGCTGTATACTGCATCTGCACCCCAATGCATCTGACGTGGGCAAAAACTCAACCAATCAAAGAGGGAGGTTCGCGCCGTGTGCGCCGTAGGGTTCCTTGCGGTAACACCAGATGGCGCGTGCCTCGGCGCATCCGCGGCAGCGGCGGCCATGCGGGGGAAAGAAAAAAAACCCAGAAAGCTCGCCTTCGCGCATAGCGTTCGCCGCGAGCCTTTCGCGGTAAAGATTACGTTTGCATAAACTGCAGTTGCCCGGAACTGGTAATGGTACCATACAAAGCAGGAAAGGACGTAACTACGCTTTCAAGTGTAAAAGAAGAACCCGCCTAGTAACTGATTTCCTTTGTGTTCTGATGGCGCCGTGGGAAGGCCACGTATAGTTAGGACGCCTTAAGAACGCGTTATTATTCTTTTGTAAATTTCTGTCTCATGGTTCTTCTCATTTTGACCTTGAAATTCATCCACTGCCAAATAGCAAACCTCAAGGGCGGTGTGCCGTTGGATAGATGAATGATGAAGCTGCGATGGTCGTAATTAGGAAAGGTGACACAATAGTCATGCTATGTATGACAGTACTTTCAGCACATATTGATCGAGCTATACTTGTTTCTCGAATTTATAGAACGACTCCGGTGAGGTAGCCACTCTTTGACATTGTCAGTCCAAAGAGCCAGCATCATCTCCTGCACCATAAAAAAGTAGCAGGTTTTACCATACGGATGTTAAGTAAGCAAGGCTTATAGCTAGTTACATGTATACCTCTCTTTGTAGAAAACAAAACCAACAGCTGCCACTTTCAGCATAAATCGTTTACAGCTATTGCTGTTATTGCTTAAAACAGTGTTTATGTGTAAAACTTTGTGGGCTCATGAACTCGACAAGCGTTGTTTGCTTTCCAAACATAGGCTCCAAGAAGTTTCTTTATTGCTGCAGAATACAGCGCGCGCCCTCCCAGTGACTATTTTGCATACCAAAGTATCTTGCGAGAATTTCTTCTTTATGCGTGTGTAATGATTATGTGTACATACATCTGCCATGATTTAGTTGAACTGCTAATTCAGAAAGTTACCGTTTGAGTGTTTTATAACAGTCTTTTTTACTGTGTATTGTATATATAAATATACGACATATGTATAAATAATCTCTCTCTCTCTCTCTCTCTCTCTCTGTATATATATATATATATATATATATATATATATATATATATATATATATATATATATATATATATATATATATATATATATATTAAAGAACTTGTGTGAGTTCTGCCTCAGCCTCTGAAGTTGCTGCATTCATACTTCAATACTTAATACTGCGCCACAGTGCTCCTCGCGTCCTCCTGAGCGACCGTGGAAAAGCGTTACTCTCGCAACTAGTAGACGAAGTACTCAGAGCGTCCGGAACCACCCACAAGACTACCTCCAGTTACCATGCGCAAACCAACGGCCTCACCGAGTGATTTCATCGCACGCTATCAGACATGCTAGCCATGCACATCTAACCAGATCTCAGAAACTGGGACGCAATTTTGCCATTCGTAACTTTTGCGTGTAATACCGCCGTTCAACGCACGACCGGTTACTCGCCATTCTACCTTGTCTGTGGTCGTTCGTCCTGTTCCTGTCTTGACGTCTCTTTCTTCGCGCCAACTGTCCATCACTGTCCATTCTCCTGTGAAGAATATGTGTCCCGCATTTTGCATTGTCGCCAGCTCGCCCGCATTAACACTGAAGCACGGCAACAGGACCGCAAGCAGCATTACGACGCCTCTCATCGCGTCGTGTGCTTCCGCCCTGGCGACGAAGTGCTACTCCGGACACCAGTTCGTACTCCTGGCTTGTGTGACAAGTTTCAGCTTTGGTTCATCGGCCCCTACAAAGTCTTGGAGCAGACTTCTCCGGTTAACTATCGCGTGGTACCAGTTATTGTTCCAAATGACCGCCGCTGCCGCGCTGCTGAGGTTGTCCACGTTTCCCGCATGAAGCCTTTCACGAGGCGTTCGCCGCCCCTTTGAATTGCGGCCAGGATGGCCGCTCTCGCGCGAGGGGACATTAGAGTGGCCATTTATAAGCTATTCTTTGTCATCTGTACATCATCATCATCATGTGGGGTTCATATGGGGTTCTTCATCGCTTGTGGGGCTGGCTCTCGAGTGTGATCCGTGCTGTGGGCGTGATCGGTTCGCCGCATCTTCGATTCGGAATAAACGTAGTGACAACTGCTGCGTCACAATATATGTATATATATATATATATATATATATATATATATAGTATATAAATGAATACATATTGTGATTAGAGAACTTGAAATTATAGTGTATTCCTTCTTATGTAAGGCGCTGAGAGGGGGATTTTACTACGATAAATACCTACAACAAAAAGAAAAAAAAGGACCACCAAGAAGAAAAAATGGCTAAAATCTGCAATATGAATGTAGGATTGCATCAACCGTCATTCCAAAGATTGGAACTTTTTTTTTTTCAACACAGGGCGCATTTTTTTTTTCTGTAGTCTTGATCGGTCATTAAAACAAAACTGACAGCCCCAGTTTAGGATGAAGGCTCGGTCACTCTACTGCAGTTAGCCCACGAGGAAGCTGGCAGGCTCCACGGGACAACGCGGCACCGACGCAACTCATTTTGCGCCATTTCCCAGACTGAGTCACTTAAGTACCTCGGTATCACATATGACGGAAAAGCTAACTGACGTGCCCATATTGAACACATTATTGCAATTAATAGGACACGAGCCGTAGGGATACATGTAGAAGCAGTAACCGGCGTTCTGGTATGTGAAATGACACACTCATTAAGATTTACCTACCGTATGTATGTGCGGCCAATTCTAGTTTTTGGCTGCATTTTGTTGTCTGGAAGTGGGACAATATATAAAATAAAATCCCTTGTTTTTTTTGGAGCGGGACGAACTTTTTGGAGCGGGACGCTCACACACGGATAGGAAAAAGCATAGGACTAGCGCTGACTGCCAGCAACACGTTTATTGAAACCTGCACAAATATGTTCTATTAGTGCGAAGGGTCTGCTTGTGTGCTCCGTCTAAAGCTAAACCATCGCTAAGACATATCCCAGAAAAGGCCTGTGGTCTAGGCAAGCTTTAAATAAATATGGGCTCATGTCCGAATTATTTTTACAAATTTCAAAATCCGTAGGTTTGTAGGTGTGCTAATAATGTGTAGTGCCAGAAAGTGGAATGAGATTTCGCATGCTTGCAGTTTAAACCTGCCTGATATTTATGGATCACTTGTGAAACGTTCACAATGTGCAGTTATTTGCAAAAGAAAATATTTTTTTTAATACACGTGGCCACAGTTGCTTATCCCACAGATAGTATTTGTGCTGGCAGAATTGATACCTTTAGTGTACATAATCCGGAGGTCATTCCATTCACTAATTCTAGTGCACTCAGAATAAGATTTCAGATATTTATCCGAATTTTTCAGAATAAAACATGGTTGTTCTTCACCTATTAGGCACGCGTCACCAAGTGCGTACCACGAAGACTGTACTGGTGCCTAATTATTGAGCATTTGACGATGTTTCAATTCCGGACTACCTCGATGTTAACCATGACAATTTTAAATGCCTTGTTGCATGTGAAGCTTCAAGGCTGGAAGATGCGCGGAAAGTATTAAAGACATAGTACGCATTAACAAAAGAGTACATACCTGAGCGAAAGAAAAATGTGGAAAGGGAGGTTCCGTGGATTTCGCGAAAACATTTCTGCATAAACATAATCGGGACTCATGCTTCTTCATGTGAACAGAAAGCAGACATAGCAATCTACTTACCGTCTCCTGAGTGGTCTTTTTCACTTTGTCTTCCACATTATGCCCCAAGTTTTCAGGCAGAATTCTTGGAAATAGTTTAGCTTTGAAAAAGTTACCCCTATATGCTTAAAGAATAATTATTGTCACATATTGTCTTTGGCTATGCATCGCATGAACGCGTCTAGAAATTCAACTGCTTTGAACACATTTTGTTCACTAGCTCTGCTCCACTTAAACTTAGTTAATTTAATATGTGTGCAAGGCCACCGAGAAATTCATCTTTATAAAATAGCTCATGCACTTCCGTGCGCCCCTTTTAAATGGTTCAGTGGTTTCGGTGCTGCCAGCTACTGCTCATGCCACTGCGGCTAGATAAAGACAGTTTTCTCCGTCTGAAGACAGAAATAAAAAACAATTAGCCGAATTCATGGAATTTCTGCACCTACATTACTCTTGGAAAATGGAGTAGTGGCCTTGCAAAAAAACTCTTTGAATCGTCGAATATCCGACGATTCGAAGTGTAATTTACTATTCTGACCCTCGACCCTTGGTAATTATCCTTTCAGGAAAAAAATAGCTTGGGCAATGGAATAAAGCATGATTACAGCGTTCAACTTTGAAAGCGTTATTACATTCTTTACTGAAAGTGACATTGTATCTATATATCAACATTTTGTAAGTCCTGTGTGCGTTATTGTTATATCGCAGCATTCCGCGTGGGTTAGGATTGATTTGTGTGCTTTCTTTTGTATATTAGCTGTTGCTTTACAGCGAAGCTGGTGGCCTCTAGTTCGCGATTTTTTCTGTCAGAGTGCACGGTGCTCACACAGAAATGCGGGCCGATCCCGCACACAGTGCAAAGAAGCGGGAAGCGCGCAGTCTGCTGCTTCTCCAAGAGCCGTCTCATGACGTCATCAGGCGACATCATAACCCGACAAAGATTTCATCGCGTGACGTCACATTTGCGTGATGACGTCATCAGGTTACGTCATCAGACGATATCATCACGTGACGATGTCGTTGTTCTAGTATGTTCGAATTACAATCCGAAGCTATCATGTGTACAGCCTGTGTGTAAGTCGCACTTTACTAATTTTCCGACGATATGCACTTTGAGAAATTCTGTTAGCGCAATAACGCTCTTGCGCTTAGCTGAGGGCCTAGGAGAATGAGAATGTATGGTACACTTCCACACGCGTGCATGCGCGCGTGACGTACGTGTGCTCACAATGTATTTGTCCTTGATGCGTGGGTGCTCAGTGCGAGGTACACCTTATTTCAGTTCTCTTTTGCGGGTTTACACGTCTTCACGGCGAATGGCGGGCGTTATTCACATTGCTACTAGTAAAGGTACCTCCCCCCCCCTCATTTGCATAGAAAACTTACCTTGGGTTGGGCCCCTCCCGAAAAAAAATCCTGGGTACGTGCCTGGTGCTCTGCCCGTTGCGCCTGTCGCACAGTGTGTGTTGCGACCGTAATCGACATTATGGCAAACATTGTCCAAGAACCGTACCTCCAGCTATACATAGTATGCACGTACGTCATTCAACGATACAGCGCGACTTCCGGTTTACGGCGGCGCCATGTTGGGGAACCTATAGGCATATGCGCAAGTCTGTTATAAGGTTCCTCAAGATGGCGGAAGGTAGCGGAAGCAGACGACAGCAGCGGATGTGACGTCATGTGCATACTATGTATAGCGGCCGCGGCCACTCAGGCAGACCTCAAACGGCAGCTGGAAAAGGGCTTTGTCTTTGAGTGTCCGCGTGGCAGAAATATGTTTTCTCGTATGTTCGAATTACATTCTGAAGCTATGTCTGCAGCTTGTGTGTGAGTCGCACTTTACAAATTCTCTAGCACAGTTTACTTTGAAAGTTCCATTAGTTCAACAAGGCACTTGCGCTCGGCGGAAAGCCTAGAAGAATGAGCATGTGGGCTCCACTTCTGCACACATATCCGTGCGCGCGTGATGTAGTACGTCGTCTGTGGTGGTGGTGCTTGTCTGACGTCGGCAGCAGCGTTGCTGTACATCCGCTTTCGCAGGTCGGAATGGAGCTAATTTTTATGCGAAGCATATTACTAGAGCTAAACCCAGCTCCTCAGGCGCGGCGGTGTCGCCTTCAATACCACGTGACACCGTGACGTCACGACAGAGGAGAAACGGGGCTCCAACTCGCGCCGTCGCTCGCGGCGTCGCGGCGGTATATAAGCAGCTGCGCTTGTTTCTAGGTGGCTTTGGCTCAACTCTTGCAAGATGGGCTGGGTGGGAATCGAACCAGGGTCTCCGGAGTGTGAGACGGAGACGCTACCACTGAGCCACGAGTACGATGCTTCGAAGCGGTACAAAAGCGCCTCTAGTGAATGCGGTGCTGCCTTAGAAACGAGCTGTTTCTAAGGCTCAGGCGTGCGTCGCTTGCTCAGGCGCACATTTCGTTGCCGCGCCGAACGCTGCGTTGCTCGACGCTCACCGCGTCCAATGCGGGGCGCGTAGTCGCTGCGCCGTAGCCCATTGTCTTACACCCCTTGGCGGGTCGACGGGAACGCTGTCGCGTTCCACTCTTGAAGGCGAAACAGAGTAACGCATGAGTTGTTTCTTCTACTAGCCGAACCAAATATAGCCAAGCAACAGCAGTTCACCAGGCTAAACAGTGGTTCAACAACTAAAATAAAGGCTAGTATGCTTCGCATCCTGGGCTTAACCTTAGCTAAGCCACAGCCATTTTTGACCATATTTGTGAAATGTGCTTTATTGTTGGATCGTTTGTTTGTTTTTCACGCGACCTCATGTTATCATACTTTTCTCATTGAACAATCGGCTGTTTGCGGAGAAGCCGGTTACACAATAGTTACAAACATTTGCAATCTCATCGCAATAAGCCACTCCCTCACGCCGTATTTCGCGACTAAATTTTTACTTGCACAGATATGGTCTGGCGGTGTCCGCTTTATGCTAACTCTGCAATGAAGTGGAATGAACGCATAACTTTTTTTGTCGTGACGGAGGTTTTCCAATCAACGAGAACAATTTTTGAAAATTCCGTTCCGTAATCTCGGGCTACCTTCATGCAGTACCTTCATGTTCTACTCTCACTTGAAGCATGAGCTTTAGGATACCGCTGCACGAACGTTTGCCGAGGCATTTTAATGACCTCTGCGACACAAAACAATTACCCTAGTAATATTTGGCATTGTGCACGCTTGATATATTTACCTTCAACAACTTACAAAATTCAAACAGCAAAAACACCAAATCCCATTAACAGCATTATTAATAACATTAAAATTTTAACTTGAATTATACTTCACTTCCACCATTTTTTTGGTCTAGGTACTATATTGAGACTGAGAGCACTAAGCGATGAACTAATTACAAAAAGGCTATTCAGAGCATGCTTAAAAGGCTACTGAACTCTGTGTGCGTGATTCTTTCTGAGTTCCAAACGCCGGCTGTTAAGTCCGCTCTACAGGTGCTTGCCGTACTGGGGCCACTAAATTACGGAATTTTACCCGCCGTGGTTGCTCAGTGGCTATGGTGTTGGGCTGCTAAGCACGAGGTCGCGGGATCAAATCCCGGCCACGGCGGCCGCATTTCGATGGGGGCGAAATGCGAAAACACCCGTGTACTTAGATTTAGGCACGTTAAAGATCCTCAGGTGGTCGAAATTTCCGGAGTCCTCCACTACGGCGTGCCTCATAATCAGAAATTGGTTTTGGCACGTAAAACCCCATAATTAAATTATGGAATTTTACGTGCCAAAACCACTTTCTGATTATGAGGCACGCCGTAGTGGAGGACTCCGGAAATTTCGACCACCTGGGAATTTTCAACGTGCACCTAAATCTAAGTACACGGGTGTTTTCGCATTTCGCCCCCATCGAAACGCGGCCGCCGTGGCCGGGATTTGATCCCGCGCCCTGGTGCTTAGCAGCCCAACACCATAGCCACTGAGCAACCACGGCGGGTACTGCGGCCACTCATTGCAGCTCTTCTATCTGCATCAGCTTATGAAACTGGCCTTTCATGCGCTGTCGTATGCCCTTGAATGTGCCATTCACCAGTTCATACCTTCTATGAGCATCGATGTCCATCAGGTCATTAAGGACTTTCTCTTGCGTCAGTGGTCGGTTGACAAGATATGCAACAATCTTCAATGAGGGAAATTCTGGAACATTTCCCCAATGTCGACGTGGGAGCGCGCCATTATCAGCCATACATAATCTTGAATCTAGCATCTTTAGCTCTAATGTGTCGTCATCATCATTCATTCCCTCTTTTCTTCTCCTGCTCCTCTTACCCCTACGCAGAGTAGCAGGCTAAAGCACACTAGCTCACGCAGACCTCTCTGTGTTTTCATAAAAAAAAAAGACCCCTCACTTTTTCTTTTAGGTACTTTTATTGTTTTGAAGTTCTATATGCTGCCACCTGTTTGAGCAAGGCTGACTATTTTATTACACGCTATTTTACTTGTTATTGGCTGGTTTAATATCTTTGTTTAATGTTGTTTTTTTCGTTTACCATATTACCACCCGGTTCGTGGCCTACACCCCACAGTGGGTCTATGCCAGTGTACAAGAAATCATCATCATCATTCTTAGCTCGACAACGAGGAAACTGACAAGCTCCACGGTATAAGGCGGTAACCGCGCGACTCGTTTTTTTAACATTCCTATCTACGCAAGGCTTACTATATTATTGATCAATACTTCATCTCATGTATTCATAGTTTATTTTGCATCTAGGATTATTTGTTTTCCTTTGTTTTTTCGTGTTATTTATTTATTAACCAATTTATTTTATTCTATTTATTGAGTCATATTACCACCCAATTCGTGGCCTATCCCCCTCAGTGGGTTTGTGCCATTACCTGAGGCTTCATCATCATCATCATCATCATCATCGTTTTACCCATTCTTTCATTCGTTTTGCGTGCTGCGAAGAAGAGGAAATGGTTGAAATGAAGCACCTTGCAGCGGACATAGAAGAACGGCGTATGTACTGTATTCACGCTTTTTCTTACCGGTAGCTCATATTACAGCGATTATGACCTGCAAGTCACAACAGGGAAGCAGGCGTATTCCTCGACAGCTCGATCAAGGGTAGTCGGCGGTGGCACCCTGTCCTGCAGTCGCCTTAATACCCACCATAACTTCCGATTTGTCATTTTCTTGCGGTAAATGAAAATTTGAAACCCCCTAAGTTTAGAAAAAAAACAGTGGCAAGCGGTATAGCTTTTCTAAATTGTTTACTATATAACTTCTTTCTACGAACCTGTTTTGGTTTCGATACCTGAGAAGGTGGATGCACCGTGACGTCACGATACACCAGATTGTTCCGTTCCCTCGATCGCCGAGGTTTTCGTAGGCGAGTGCAGCGAGAGAGAACGCTCGTAGCACTTCTGCGTATTTTCATTATGAGCGACGCCATCATACTACACCACACACTACTGCATACTACTACCAGCATTTGCTACACGACGTTAGCAAATTTCGCTTTGTGTCGTGAAGTTCCAATAATGTCTATGGTCCGGCATTTTGAATCAGCTTTAGCTCGAAATAAAATGCCTATCAGTGATTCTTAACCGTCATACTTGCTAGACGTGATCCGGATAAGTGCTAAAAGCGTGTGGTAAAGCATAGAGAACTTGGAAAATATGCGTCAGTACTCCTTTAATCTAGCCCTGCTTACAGCGTAGTTTTTGATGATGGCTCAGTAAACTAATTTTCTGCAGCAAAATAAGTTTACTAGAGTAATTAAGAGTGGCGAAGTTGTGAAAAAAAAATATTACTTCTATGTGTGGTTTGCACTCCTTGTGCCGATCAACCTCGTGCAGATCATCTTCGGTGTGCGCTCGTTGCGTAAGACGGCATGCAAACTGCAAGAGCAAACCTGAGCCCGTATTCACAAAATAAGGTGAAAATACATTTTCCAGCGGATTGTTCGTACGAGAAAAATCGCGTCAACCCTGGTGCTGGGCGCATAATTAGCGAAGGTGGCACGCCAATGGCAAAGAACACTCACGAACGAAGTGATTTCTGAATTCGGCCACTGGTCATGTGTTTGTTTCTACGTTTCTGGTGCCTTCGCATAGAAAAACAGCGAGTTCATAAACAGGTTTAATGACTGAATAAGATGCATAATGAGCATCTAGCTTTGCGCTCGGCGCCTTGTTCACTGCCCTAGTTACCGTGCAGGGGAGTGCTTGGAGAGGAAACGTCGCTCGAGTGTATGGTGACGCCATCTGGATGTAGATCATGCAACAACGTCCTGTGATAGAAATTTAGTGTTAGACAAAAGTAAAGTCATTGAGTCTCTGTGGTAGACTGGTCACCTGCCTTAGACGCAAAGCAGCTTACTAGGTACGCTGGCTGCTGCGACCGGTGTGCTGCCGGGAGTGTTGTGGCCATCTGCCCATGCTGCCACGCGCACTCGTTGCTAGGGTCGCTTGGGTGTCTCGGACTGCTGGCTTCACCTACGAGGACTGACGTCACTAAAGCATCTTTGTGGCGGGTCTCGAGTGTGCACTCTCATCATCATCATCATCATCAGCCTGGTTATGACCACTGCAGGGCAAAGGCCTCTCCCATACTTCTCCAACTACCCCGGTCATCTACAAATTGTGGCCATGTTGTCCCTGCAAACTTCTTAATCTCATCCGCCCACCTAACTTTCTACCGCCCTCTGCTACGCTTTCCCTCCCTTGGAATCCATTCCGTAACTACTCTTAATGACCATCGGCTATCTTCCCTCCTCATTACGTGTCCTGCCCATGCACATTTGTTTTTCTTGATTTCAACTAAGATATCATTAACTCGCGTTTGTTCCCTCACCCAATCTGCTCTTTTCTTATCGCTTAACGTTACTCGTAGCTCGTTGCGTCGTCCTCAATTTAAGTAGAACCCTTTTCGTGAGCCTCTCTGCCCCGTACGTGAGTACTGGTAAGACACAGCTGTTATAAACTTTTCTCTTGAGGGATAATGGCAACCTGCTGTTCATGATCTGAGAATGCCTGCCAAACGCACCCCAGGCCATTCTTATTCTTCTGATTATTTCAGTTTCATGATCCGGATCCGCAGTCACTACCTGTCCAAAGTAGATGTATTCCCTTACCACTTCCAGTGCCTCACTACCTATTGTAAACTGCTGTTCCCTTCCGAGACTGTTAAACATGACTTTAGTTTTCTGCAGATTAATTTTTAGACCCACCCTTCGGCTTTTCCTCTCCAGGTCCGTGAGCATGCATTGCAGTTGGTCCCCTGAGTTACTAAGCAATGCAATATCATCAGCGAATCGCAAGTTACTAAGGTATTCTCCATTAACTCTTATCCCCAATTCTTCCCAATCCAGGTCTCTGAATACCTCCTGTAAACACGCTGTGAATAGCATCGGAGAGATCGTATCTCCCTGCCTGACGCCTTTCTTTATTGGGATTTTGTTGTTTTCTCTATGGAGGACTACGGTGGCTGTGGAGCCGCTATAGATATATTTCAGTATTTTTACATGCGGCTCGTCTACACCCTGATTCCGCAATGCCTCCATGACTGCTGAGGTTTCGACTGAATCAAACGCTTTTTCGTAATCAATGAAAGCTATATATAAAGGTTGGTTATATTCCGCACATTTTTCTATCACCTGATTGATAGTGTGAATATGGTCTAGTGTTGAGTAGCCTTTACGGAATCCTGCCTGGTCCTTTGGTTTTCGGAAGTCTAAGGTGTTCCTGATTCTATTTGCAATTACCTTAGTAAATACTATAGTAAAAAAGGTGCGCTGCAGTGACCATAGGATGGTAAGAACTCGAATTAGCCTAGACCTTAGGAGGGAACGGAAGCAACTGATACATAAAAAGTCAATCAATGAGTTAGCGGTAAGAGGGAAAATAGAGGAATTCCAGATCAAGCTACAGAACAGGTATTCGGCTTTGACTCAGGAAGAGGACCTTAGTGTTGAAGATATGAACGACAATCTTGTGGGCACCATTAAGGAGTGTGCAATAGAAGTCGGTGGTAACTCCGTTAGACAGGATACCAATAAGCTATCGCAGGAGACGAAAGATCTGATCAAGAAACGCCAATGTATGTGCACTCTGTTGCACCTCAAAACACTGTCACCTACTCGCACCTTATATGATCTAAGTTCACACAGTGTTATACTACGGTACCCTTTGACCACGTTCTATTCGAGTAGGCGGATGGTGTGACACTTTGATATTCCTTCAATGCACTCAGATTACTTGAACGTCTGTCGCGGTGGATCTTCATGGTGCGTTTCCTGCGGTCCAAAAGGAGCTTTGCATTCATGGCCTTTGGTTCCGGAAGTGTAGCTATCGTGGGAAACAGTTCCCGCGTTTTTCTGTCCGTAAGGAATTACGTAGTACTGGCAGGGGTGTTGCAGGGGTGTGTTGCGGCGATTGAGAAAGACAAGTTGTGCATAACCAGTACTATCCTCGGCCTCCCTGAAAAGCAATTTAACAGGATTCACCGCTGATTCAGCCTAACTATTCGATCTGGGGTAACGTTGACTTTAGATATCATGTTCGAAATTTCATTATGTACCAAAATTATTCGAGGCTTCAAAGGAAATATGGGGACCGTTGTCGGTGACAAGAACTGCAGTTACGCCGTGTCTTGCAAAATGCGCTTTCAACTTGCGAATGACACAAGCAGTAAGGGAGCGAACGGGTCGACCTGCCAAAAATTGCTGTAGTCCGCTGTCACTATAAAATTATTGCCTTTGTGTTCTAGTATGTTACATCCTACCCCTTCCGGGGGTAAATTCGGTCGCGGATAACGTTTCAGCGCCTCTAGTTGCTGTGCCGTTGCACCCTTTTGACACACTTCACACGATTCGACATTATCTTTGATATCGGCATTAATGCCAGTATATAAGCAATCTCGCGCACGTCGTGTTGTACTCTCAGTGCCCATGTCTTCACAACGTAGCTTCTCCTTCATGTCAACTCGGAATGCTTTTGGCATCACTAGACGTTGGCCTTCGTTATATGAGGTCATTGTGTATCACAAGTTCACCCCTAAATGGAAGGTATGCTTTGGCTTCTGGATGCAGTTGAGGCTTCGTTTGTGGTCATCCTGACAAAATAATTTCTGCAGGGAGCCTTCCCTCATCGCTGCAGTGCGTATCTTTTCGAATGTTCCTTTGGGAATTGGTAGACACTACACCAGATTTATGTCTTCAGCTTCCGTTTGGAATTGTTCGTTTAGTAGGAATGCTGGAGACACGCTACTTACCAGGAGTTTTACCAGCTCGGTGTTGGATGTCGATGCTGTAACGCTGCGTTTGCAAGATCATCCCTTGCAGTATTTTGGCAATTGATCCAGTTACTTCTTTATGATGGTTTGTAGTGGCTTCTGTCGACCACTACAGTAGTGTGTCGTTCAAAAGTGTATCGACGAAACTTGCACAAGGAAAAGACGATAGCAAGCATCTCCTTAATCTGCGCGTATCGAACTTGAGTAGGCTTAAGTGCTTTGCTTGCAAGCGCTCATGATTGATCATCTTGAAGGAGTGCAGCACCGGTGTCACGTCCAGTGACGCCACACCGAACAACGTGTGGCTTCTGTGGGTCGTAGTACGCCAGTACTGGTGGCTTGACCACAAAGTTGTTTGCTTCCTGAAATGCCTTGACATGCTATCCCTCGAGTCCCTTGTTTCAGGCTTCACCGTTAGTTTCCTAAGTGGCTCTGCTACATCTGATATTCTTGGTAGCAAACGTAGCAAACGTGCAATGTAACTGGCCATACCACCGAAGCGCGGAATGCTGTAGAAATCTTAGGGTGGTGGCATTTTCTGTTCCTCTTTTTCTACTTTCCGAAAACATGCACGTAGTTTATTCTTGAATCCTGTATAAGCCAGTTAGGCTTTCTTCCTTTTTTTTTTTTCGTCAAGTGAACATGTTTGTCAAGTGAACATCTTTTATTGTTGTTTAGGAGATCCAGTTAAGATTTCTTACTTTGTTTTTTTTGTCAAGTGAACATGGTTGTGGTTATTATAAATTTTTGATTAGATTGATTTGCATGTACGGTGTACTTTTCATATCTATATTGCTGTATGTGAATTGTTGTAGTCTTCCTGTAAGAAATTGTTTGTACTTCGTCATTCATTAAGTCGAAACTGTGCCTGCATGAATGCAGGGTGTCTAGGACCTAGTCAAGTGACCACGTGTGCCACCTTTAGCCCTCTTCACCTGGACAATTGTATGTTATCTAAATTTCAATAAAGTCAGAGTCTAGCACGACCTTGACCTTTTCAGGGTCAACGCGTAACCAGTGCACGTTAGCAAGTGCCCAAGAAATTCCACATTTATACGGTGAAGCTAGTCTTGCCTCCGTCCAAACGTACATCGACCTTTTAACACCTGTTGGGCGAGTTGTTGAGCTTCTGGTCATGATGGCGTCATGCTTCGTTTTCAGTTTCTCCAACACCAAAAAAAAAGAACAAGGTTTTCGTACGCTACACGCAGTACGCCACTGTGTCCCTCAAAAGCTGTTCGAAGGCTTTTTAAAGTATTTCACTGCCATCACGGACACTGCAAACTTCAAGAACGCCATTCAACGTGCCTTTGCCTAAATCCAACGTTATTTGCAGGAATTGTTTGTTTCCCCCACTGCTTTCTGTAGTGCCTCTTGGCCCTGAAAGTATGTAAGTCAGGAAATAAATAAATAAATAAGTAAATAAATAAATAAATAAATAAATAAATAAATAAATAAACAGCTCGGGCAAAATGGGAGGGGAAGCCATTCGAAACGTCCAATTGATGTATGTAATGCATTGAGAAGACTTGATTCTTTATCCAGGACGTACTGCGATTCCACATCAAGCCGACCAAATTTTGAGATCCTGACCTCTGAGACCTCTGGCAAGACGCCCTACAAGACAGGTAGCGTGTGTCGTTCTCGTTCCAGAGCGTCATTCAGGGCTTGTGAATCAATGCAGATCCTCCTTTCACCACTTTTTTTGTTGCGATGACCATTCAGCTAACCCGCTGAGTAGGTTCACTGACTCTTTGGACTATGCCACGCTGTTTTATGCTTTCGAGCGTTACTTAAGGTAGCGGTTTCATGCTAACAGGGATTCAGAAGTTCGTGACTGCTTTTGGTCAGGCTGACGGTTTGATCGCAATAATATTTCCCTGGGAATGAGCCTGAGGATTGCCCCAAAACACCTGGGTGCTTGTGGAAAATACAGTTCACCGATCCTATTCTGTGTTTAAATACCGTAGACCACGAGGTCACAGTTCACAAGAATCATTCCCATTGCTTCAGCTGTCTTTCCTTCTATGAGCGATGTGAGGTCTTCTTGCGCAACAATGAACCCCGCAGCATGTTTGCGTCCATCTGGCGTGGTCGCATTTACGCGCGGTCCGTTCACCTAGCCTATCGGTGTCACCTTTACACCATTCCACATGTGTAGAGAAGTCGAGGTTGGTGTTATCTGACGTGCAACACTCTTTCTTGTAATGACGTTCTTAGTCGCTCCACTGTCAATTCTAATTTCACTTTTCTGCCATTGACATTTAGCATTGTCAGTAAGGAGCTTGTCATAGCGCTCCGAACCATAATTATGTCTTCAGAATTGTCTTCGTGTTTCACGTTGGCGATGGTGTTATTGCTCCTGCACATACTTGCGAAATGGTTGGGTTTATTGCAATTTATTCTCTCAAATTATTCACGTCATTCTAGCGTCACGTCCATGAAATGAACACTGGGTCTGGCTGACCTGTCGTTACCTCGCAAGTACTCTCGTATCTTTTTCATAGAATATATTACTTAAACTCTTAAAGAAAATCTTTTCATCACAACCAATTACATCTCAGCTCGCATCGGCCATGAACACAAAAGTGCCATCTTGCCGAATTAATTTGTACCATTCTTCCGTTTTACCAAGAACAGCCAATGAAAGGAATCGCCTTTCCACTTCCACAATCTCAAGTTGTGACACCACTAACTTCAAGACCGCTGTTCAATGTGCCTTATAGATTAATTTTCTATTCTTCTCCTGTACTGCAAATATATATTGACACGTGTACTTGTTTGTCTTTGTCGGGCGACGCGTTTCTCCGCCTAACAAATGTTATCGCACAGCACGAAACGCGCCTGCATGTATCGGAAGTTTCTGGAATGTTATCAATGCTTCCATCCGCTGTCTGTGACCGGACCTTGTGTAATCTGATCGCATGTGTACGCGACGCGAATAATGTAGAACTTTGTCGAAGGCACGCGGGTCCCAGTGATTACTCTGGAACATTCGACGACTGATGTATAAAAGCCGACGCGCTTGACCCGCTGATCAGATTTTCGACGATCGCCGACTGTGTTCGCCGCTGTCGCCGTTATATGAGTGTAGCCTGCTTTTGAGGGCACAAGTTCGCCCAATAAAATGCTAGCTTCGCCTATCTCAGTTTGGCTGCTTTCTTCACCGTCACTACCACGTGACAAGATTTTCACCACTCTTTTCTATTTTGCCTACTAGGCCTCGAAATTATGTATAATAAATAAATAAATAAATAAATAAATAAATAAATAAATAAATAAATAAATTGTTACAGGTCTGCTTCCACGCTGAACATGCGCTTCTTGTAGTCTCGTGATTTCCTTCACAATATTTGCACTTATGCTCTACTTTCGCCGAAGTTGCTTGACTTCGCTTGGTGACGTCGGGCGCAGGAATGCGGCGTCGACTTTTCTTCACAGCGTGCGCTTCATGACTACATGAAGCACCATTCACGAAAACTTTCATCTCCTGTTTTGTCGCTCCTTGTGCGAGGTATACCTTCACAACTTTCTCAAGCGAGGAGTCTTCCAGCTTCACAACGTCTGCTCGAGCTCTCTCGTCGTTTATCTCGCCGACGATCTAGTCACGAATAATCTTTTCCCTTTCGGAGCGGAAATTGCAGTCCCTGCTCTTCAATTTGAGATCAGTAAGGAAACAGTCGAAGTAGGGTACCTCGATGTCAGCGCCAAGCCTGGTATCGAGGCAGCCCAGGTCAAAGGGTGACTCCACCCTGAACGGCGGCCCTACTATCGAAGCACCCCGTGAAAACAAGATGAACCTGCAGCGGTGATAAGGGTATGACGAGCTCATGCAGGCCACTTACAGTAACGTCGGTGCTACATACTGGTAGAATGGCAGTGCAAGCCATCAAATTAGAACCGTCGAAATGGACCGAAACAAATTACGCACTTGGGGAACTACAGAATTGGTTCAGGCCAGGCACACGCTTATAAGATAATATCTTTGTTTCAAGTCATGCATAGAGATTTCAGTAGCTCAAAATATATCTTGTGGAGAGTATTTCTATAGCTATTATGGGAACCTACGAAAAGTTGAGAGGGAGTTGTCATGGAATGTTTTTAAGCACGAAGGCAGAAATGACGATTTGGTGGAGCTGTTGAGGGAGATATATAGAGAAAACCAAGGTTGTGCGGGAAGGCCGAAATTGTAATGAAGTGGTAGAAATTCACTAAGGACTGAAGCAAAGGTGCCCTCTGTCTCCATTGTTGTTCAACAACTTTATGTTAAGGAAATGGAAAGACAACTGAAAAACAGCCAATTATGATTTTATTTATCATACACGCGTATTGGACTAATGGTGCAACAGAACGTCTCCGCACTGATGTGTGCCGACGTCATAGTGCTACTAGCGGATAATGCAAGGTATTTACAGACACTGGCCAATATCTGTGGCAACGCAAGGGCAAATCTAGGCCTTAAATTTAGCACAGGGAAATCGGGAATTGTGATCTTTAATGAAAAGACGAGTAACTACCTGGTGTCGATTCAACAGCAAGTCATACCCACAGTCAAGCATATAAATACCTCGGCGTATACATAAACGAAGGAAAGACTTACTGAAGCACCCACCAAAATAATCTGAAAATTAAATGGAAGCGGAATGCAGCAATAAAGAAACATAAAATACTTTGCGGTCACAATAAATACAAGGTGGCGCGTGGAATCTGGAAAGGAGTTATGGTGCCAGCGCTGACATCCGCCAATGTCGTTCTGTGTCTATAATCGGATACGTTGTAGGGGTTGGGAGTTACCCAAAGTTCAGCGGGCCGGTTGGCTTTGGGAGCCCATCGCAGAACCGCAAATGAGGCAGTGCAAGGGAACATGGGTTGGACTTCGTCTGAAGTTAGAGAAGCAAAGAGAAAAATCAGTTTTGAAGAAAGACTCAGGAACGCGGGCAAAAATAATTGAGCGGCTAAAGTGTACTAGTATCTGTACATAAAAAGCGTGGACATAGAATAGAGGAAGAGCTAAAGAAAGTTGGGAACCAAGTACAGGGCAATTTAAAGTATAGACAGACAACCAGGGATAACCTGCAAGAAAGTGAAAGGAACAGAGACAGCGATTTGAATGCAACGAATGGAAGCGAAAAAGACTATGGAAATTTACAAGGATGAGAAAAAAAAAAGGAAACTAGAAGGGCAAACCTTCAACGATAACACGAATGGAACCTTGCTATTTGAGGCTCGAGCTGCATGCCTAAGGACAAAGACATACCGGAGCAAATATTCGCAATTAGATGACGCATATGTCTTCTGCGGCAAAAATCCGGATACCTCTCGGCACATCCTAATGGGATGCGAAGGGATTCATCCAGTGAGACCAGTGCGTAACGTACAATTTCCAAAAGTCATGGATGTAAAGTACATGGAAGCATCAACCGGTCAGCAGTCTAGACAAGCAAGCGACGTTTAGAGTATTAGTCGAAAAATTGCAGAGACTGATACGCTGATACTACCAGATCCACAACAGGCATAGACAGCGGTACAATTTATATTGAGACTATTAAATAGATCTGTACAAGGAGCCGAGAAGGAAAAGCGTTGATAGCACGCCTGAGTAAATCAAGCAGGCTAAGGGTTGATTTGTCCCCGCCCCGTTTCAAAGGTGGGTCCAATAAATCATCATCATCATCGTCGTCGTCGTCGTCCTCAGAGCTCAGGCCTACACGGAGGCCGTCATAGTAGGCAGACTGCGCGAAATGTCAACGTAGCGCATTGCGTCTCTTCTCACGTGTTGCGGAATATATTGACAGTATATAATCCCGGCAATTTTCCAGCTCTGCGTCGAACATTTTGAAGTCTCCACCATCAAGTTCATTAGTGCCTTTACGTTTTCACAGTACTTTTCTATGATCTTATGCGTTGATTTTGTAGCACTTATGCATAGTAATTTATTTTTCTGAAATGATGTGTGAGTTGACAGATCATTCGTTGTCTCTGAACTTATTTTAATAATTGTTGCCTTTGTTGCAGGTCCTGTGAAAATGTAAGTATTCTCTTTCTTTCGGAACGAAGCAGGTACAGCGGAAATGCAGTTATAGTGTGTTTGCTGAGACGGCAATTATATGGACACTCTAGACGATCTTGCGCTGGAATGTCGGCCATGCTGTTCTACTTTTTTTTTAAATTATGGAGTTCTACGCGCCGGAACCACGACCTAATTATGATGCACGCCGAAGTGGTGGACTCCGGATTACTTTTTACCAACTGGAGACTTTTCATGGGCCCCCAATGCACTGGACACAGGCGTTTTCGCATCCCGCCCCCATCCAGATGCGGCCACCGCGGCCGGCATTTGATCCCGTGAACTCGTGCTTAGCAGCGCAGCACCACCACTGCGGATCGCCGTGCTGTTTTCAGGTGCGACGGCACGTGCGTGGTTCGCGCTCCGGGCGCTGCAAGTGCGAGAGCCAGGGCGAGCCGAGAAAGCACGGTGCCTCGATGCGCTCGGCCGTGTGACGCAGTGGCCACGCTGCGCTGTGTTTCTGAGTGCGCGTCGCGGCGAAATGCAAAGGGAGCGGCAGCGCGGAACCTTCGTTTGGGTACAAGCAGGCGTGCTCCCTTCTGCCGGCACTCCTGGGGAATGGCTCTGTCTCGCACTTCAGAAATTATCATTCCAACGTTGCGGTCGTTCTTTATTTTTTACCTGAAACGTTTTTCGCTTACTAAAACCGCATGCAACGAAAAGACGTTGTACCATTATAGCTTGTATTTTGCAACATTACTACCCACGCTTATCATTTTGGCATCGTTGTGTAGCAGAAAGAAACTATTGTTCGATCATACATCTATCGGGTGCTGCACAGTGGGTGCCTTTGTTGCGCAACGCACGACGCAATCGGAGCTAAATTTAGCGTCTCGCTCGGCGGCGAGAGGTTAACGCACTGCCGACTTTCGCTCGGCAGTACGTTTGTCGATCCGAGATGGAACGGCTGGAAATTGAAGAGCTCACTCCAGCCACAGCAACTATAATCCCTCAGGCTCAAACATATGCTTATAAGAAGTCATAAAGCCTACTATGTGTGGAATTTGTTGCAGCAATTTTACGCTCGTTTTGCTATGGGCCCCCGTGCATTCGACACGCATGGTCCAGAAATGGCGTGAAACAACTCAAATAGCAAGACAGAGGCATATCTAATGCCTTTGACAACTGCGGGACGTTTCCGTCTCCATTGGCGCGCAAACGCAGGTGATTGGGGAAGCGCGAAGGAGCCCAGCTATCTACGAGTGCGGTGGGCTCGAGCGGCGCTGGGCATTCCGGATGCCACCAGTATGGGGGTCACTTCTTTACCATAGCACCCAAACACATACTGCAAAACGAACGGGTCCACTACGAATATAGAAAGACAGCACGATTACAGAATTAGACCATAAGACCCCCACTAGCTGTAACAAAAGTTAGGCAGTAAGCTATATAATGCGTGAATACTTGTGCATTTGGTTGCGTCAGTTTTGTAGCCTAGTGTCAATACACAATCTGCAGGCCCACACAAGTTGTTTCACGCAATCCATTACGACTGTGTCCCTGATACATCCTACACGACGTCTTTCACAATATTTTTTCGGATTCATGATAACACGTGTTTATTTAGTAAGCGAATGTTTACTGAAACTTATACTGCACATAGAAGTACGAGCCTTACTTCGTGTTTGTCAGTCAGTACGGATGGTGGCAAGCGAACGAAGTCTACGGAACTGAGGTGACTGGGGGGGGGGGGGGGGGGGGCTCCGCGGGATCCAGAGCAGGCAGGTCAAGGCGGAGAGTACTGTCTGAAGTCTATGAGAACAGAATGCACCGAGAGGAAGTCCAGGACAAGGATGATGTCGTGGGGATAGTGGGCGATGAGAATAAAGAGAATGATAGTGAAGCGATTGGGAAAGGAGACGCGGGCGACACACATACCAATTACGGGAGCTGTTCCGCCGTCGGCTACACGGATAATAGGCGTCGTGGCGGGTGCTATTTTCTTCTTCAGGCAGTTATGAAAATCCACGCTCATGACAGATAAATGCGCCCTAGTGTCAATAAGAGCAAGCACAGGAGAGCCATCGACTTGCACTTCAAGAAGGTTCACATGAGTGGGCAGCATCACTAGAGAATGTGGCGCCATAGGGAGCAATGCAGAGTCACCTCGACGCACTGTATCATCTAATTTTCCAGCTGGGAGCGTCCGTAGGGAGTCGACGAATACGAGCGAAGGGGCTGCGGCGAGCGAGATTGTCGGCGTTGAGGCGAAGGCGACCGTGAATAGGGTTGCGTCGTGCAGGAGATTCAGTGGCGGCATTATCGGAGCGTGCGGTATAAGGACGAGAAGGGCCGCTTGGGCGAGAGTAGTCAGTATAGGTGATCGGTACCGTGGAGCTCGCGCGACTGCGAGGGTGGCGAGAAATGTGCTAGATTCGACGGCAGTGAAAACAAATGGGCTTGTCGTCAGCAGTGCGTCATTCAGGCGGTTTACGGAAACGTGGTCGTTAATAAGATGGGACGAGGTGGGATTGAAGAATCCAAGCGGGCGGCCGGGCAGACGCCGCGAAGGCCCATGCTGGCGAACTCGTGGCGGACAACTGCCGGAATCAGGGAAACCATGACTGCAGGTGTGTTGGAGGAGTTGGATTCGAAGGCAGCTGGATAGGCGGCCTCAACCTCTCGCCGGACGATCAGGGTAACATCGCCAGAGTTGTTGGGACGGGGAGCGTCGGCACAGGGATATGTTGCCGCAATGTTTGGTAGACGGGCAAACCGGTGGTCAATTTGTCAACTTTTCTCGCGTTCGAGGTGCCGGAATTCTTGATAACTGCATCCACTATCGTTACGCTGTTGAAGACGGGCAAGTGGAAGGGGTCACCGGCGATACCTTTGAGAATGGGAAAAAGCGTGTTTTGTTCAGTCATGTGAGTGCCAACTTTGCGGCACAGAGTCAATGTGCGTGACCTAATTAAGGCTCTGTTGACGGCTTTTTCACAGCAAGTTGGTGACCGTAAGGGTTGCAGATCAAGTCTCACAACTTTTGTTTGAGTGCATACCATTTGGTGAGCTCACCTTTGTGCATCCTAAACCACATTCGAGGTGTGCCACCGAGATAAAATACTATAGTATACGCTGGAGAGCATTATAGTAGAGTCCCACCGGTTATTAGTGCTGACGCGTTCGTACAGGCTGATCAAGTGCTCGACATCTTCCCCATTTTTCCTCGAGAATGCGCCAGGACCACGCGGAATGGAGTGTGCAATGGGCGTGGTCGGAGCTTAAGGTGCCAGGCGGCTGAGTCGAGCTGTCGTCTCCGGGAGCCATGATGGAAGGCTCGACGTGCTGTCCACTGCGAAGCTCCGCGACGAGTACAGAGAACGTCCGCATCCACCAAATATGTTACGTGGAAAGACGCAGACGAGAAAGACGCAGACGAGAAGCTATGTACAAGAATATTTACAAATGAATACGCGGCACTTGGGCAAAAGACAACAGCCTGCGCTAGCCTCTGATCGTCGTCCTGATCCTTTTTACACCGCTGGCCTCTTATTCATAGTTACTGGTCTATAGCTATATAATACCTTGATATTGACCCGCTGTTGTTGCTTAGCAATGTAGCAGTTGCGCTTCTAAGCAAAAGGTCACGTGTTCAGTTCGCGGCCACAGCGGCCGTATTTCGATGGGGATGAAATGAAAAAAAAGAAAAACAAGGAACGTCCGCGTACCGTGCAGTGGGCGCACGTTAAAGAAGCCCAGCTGGTCAAAATTAATATGAAAGGCAGGCCATAGTGACTTTCATAATGAGACGGTGGTTTTGGCACGTAAAATCACAGATAAAAAAAAAATTGATATCCCTGTTGATGATTCGCTTTCCGCGGGCAAACCTGAGAATTTATTTTCGGCATGAACTCTCTTCGCAGTGACAACACAGACACACAAAAATAAAAACAGATACTTGACACCGTCGAAATATGGGGTAAGACATAATTAAGACAATTGTTGCGGATTGACTAATTTTTGCGCAATGTAATATATTTCATGTAATGAGAGGACCTATGCTCCGTGCACAGTTTACTTGACGTGCGCATTGTCTTTCGATCACTGTTGCGAGCATGAAAAAATGCATTCCGACCCACTGTGGTGGCTCAGTGGTTGGCATCGTCTGGCGTTCGATCATCACATGGACAGATTTCGTTTTCCTTTCAGGTAATGAAAATATTGCGTGAACGCATTGTGTGTACATAACGCTTCCGTGTGTGCGTAACACGTGGCGCATCGTTTAGTGTGTAGGCAGCCCTTCATGTAAGTCTCGACGAGTGTCTTAGCCCAAGCAACAACAATCGTGACGAAGAGAAGTCCGCTTGTCACAACGTTGGCCCCAGCGACATTGCCCGTTCTAGCATGTCGATCGCCTCAAGCCTCCACCTTATTGTGAATTTCTGGCTTGCTTTTGCTTACGCATGTAGCACTGAAATGAGAATAAAGAATGAGTTCTTCAGAAAAATACAGTTGAGAAGAAATTTACGGGTAGCAGCTTTCGTATGGCTGTGGTCGTGCATGGTTGTTGCAGATTCAGCAATAACACGATCGACAAGAGACTGACAAATGGTGTGAAAGTTGCAGCGTGGACTCTGTAAGATAGGATGCTGTATAAAGCCGTGGGAGGGGCGGAGGATGGAGCTATTTCACTTACAGGAACTTCACGTTTATTTACAGAGCTTTAAAATAACTTTATATGTGCTGTCGTAGTATACGAGTCCGTGCAAAAACGAGAATATTTTGGGTACGCAAGTCGTCATGACTGTGCAAACCCTCAAGGATTTTAATAGCCAAATTACTTTTTACCTTTAATTCCTCGTACTCGTGTTTTTGTGACAAGTAACCACTCCGCACATCTTAAGAAACCTAAATGCGAAATCGCCACGGGCATATGCCAGCAGGAGATAGACAGGCATGGTGGCAATGACGTTTGACTAATGTCAATTATAAGGTTGCTATAGCCTATATTCACTAAGTGAGCAAGCGAATAATCCCTTTGGCACAAAGGAAAATGCAACTTCCAACAAAACTTAATTGCACGGCTTTCTGCGGTGAGCCGCGGTTAGCGCCAGAATCGGCCAATGAGCGCGGTAAAAGATAAGAAAAGAGTTTCAATAAAATGAATCGCTGTAGTGTAGGGCCCCTATGCCATTGAGGCCTCACACTGTAACACGGTCCCAGTATACCATTGGAGCCGTGTGCCGCAACGATCCACTTCATTTTTCATTCTTATAGCCCGTTGTCATCGGCTCAGGCATGGCTCGGAGGCCATTGTGCCGCGATTATCAATTTTATCGATTACTCAAGGCTATGTGTTATAAAAAACGGAATGGAAAATGAAATGGAACGCTGCAAAATATGGTTCCTGGATTCATTTGCTGCACTACCGGTGTCGATTGTTGAAAGTCAGCCGCGCGCACACACATGCTAGGTGCGGCAGAGTCTAAAAACAGAGATGCAAAAAAAAAAGAAAAAAAGCTGTACGGTGAATCCACATACCCATTTGTTTCCAGTTATAATAGCTAATTCCAATTGGAAAACGAGAAGTGCATTTTATTTCCAGTTAAAAACTACCATCTCCACTTGTTTTCAGCTGAATGTGGAAACACTCAAACAAGTAGTGCTGAGAATCTTTGCGCTGCGCGTTCACTTACTAAGGTGTATCACGTAGCCAAACAACCATACCCTGCGCAGCAACTTATTTCGCCATTATGACAGCGAGACAGGCTCATCTAATTAAATTTCAGGCGCAGGCTATAATAGTGTTATATAATTGTGAATTTCTAAACGTGAGCGCCAAGGATTACTCTGGATTTTATAGTTAACAGTGACGAATATGTAAATAGCGCGCCGATTTGAACTTTGTGATTAGTTTTGACGATTGCCAATCATGATGTACGCAGTCGCCACGTAATTGCAATGTTCCCTTGCTTCCTCAGCAAAAGTTTTTCGGGTTAAAAGCTATTTGCCGTTATTCTTTCCTTTTGACAGTGTTTATGCTCATTCAGCGTTGTTCAGCCATGACACCGGTTTAATTACAACCACATGAAAACAACAGTGAATGAGGCCAAGGAAGACATAAGGTAAATAACTGCGCTGATTATAATAAATTTAGAAAAATAAATAGTTAAAGAAGTGAAAGTGGACAAAAGGAAACTTGGCGCAGGTGGAAGCCGAACCCACATTTGCCGCCTGACACGTGCTATGATTTCAACAGTATAAATTTCATTTTAATTTTTTATTTCTATGCACTCGAATGCTTCTGTTTGCTTTCTTGGCTTCATTTTCTATTGGTATCACGTGATTGCAACTGTGCGAAATGGAATACGTGGTTCTCCTCAACCAGGACTGTGTTTTATTCGTCCACAACAACAGACGGTCGCAATATTTCGATAATAATGTAGCGACGTTCACGTATCGTTGAATAACTGCAACAGAATAACAGTAACAGTGTCGTGGAGTAACAACTCTCGAGTAACAGTGAGAACGCGTCCCGGTGATTTCTCGTGATATTTGGGCAGACCGACGCCATGGGACCGGAAGTCCACCTTGACAACCTTGGGCTTCTTCGGAGGCGTCGTCCTGTTCGCCGTGGTCTTCGTTGTCCTCCTGAGCAAGATTGGTGAGTCGTCGTTGCTGGCTGTGGCCACGTTCATTCGAAACATTTGGTGGTTTCATTTTTGGGTGGGGTGACTCTATTTGGGACCGGATGTGGGGAGGGGTACGCGCTGACGTAATCGAAACTGTCATCTTGTTGTACATCCAGCATAGTTCGCTAATCTCTACCAACACATTGAAAGCTATGAATTGGGTAATCATATGGCGTACAGGACGCTGCGTGAATGCTCTCTACTGGCCGTGAATTATTTCATTCATGTTGTTGCCTATGTACCAGCAATAAGTTCAGGTGGAACTTCGGGGTCGTGCTTGCATTTTCTTCCTTGTATATCGTTCTGTGTTCACGCTTAGATACAAACTAGGAATGTGTCATCAGATTATTATATTACCTCGTATTACTATCGATTACCTGGTTTAGTGTACCTTTGGCGCCTTCTACTTCTTGGCGGCGACACTGAATCAAATCTTGGTCCCACAACCAAGGCACAGGAGGACATGTTAGACAATTTAAGTCTTGTGGTTCAACGCTTGGAAACTAGCAACACTACCGTCTTGGAATCATTAAACAAGATCCCTAACATTCATATTAGCCTCAGCCATGACTTGTATTCGAGCGCGTTGTTGAATTAGAATCGAAAATCGAATTCGCACCATCTGCACAGTCTCCGCTAACACCTAATCTAGAAAAAAAAATGCAAGACAATATCAACGATCTGTAAAATCGGCCTAGACGATCGAATGTTCTTATTTTGGCGTTCCTGATACAGTCGAAGAAACTTGGGCGGCTTCGGAGCAGCTCGTGCGCGACCTTTGTTCTAATAAACTTGAAGTCGTGGTAACCTCGGTCGTGAGAGCGCATCGCTCGGTCCACTTTTCGGCGAGTAAGACGAGGCCAATCATTGATAACCTTTACAATAATAAATAAGTTGTGATAAGAAACGGCTCCAGGCTCAGCAACACAGGCTTCAGCATCGCTCGTGATTGTTCCGAGGCCGTCCGAGTGAAGCGCCGTCCCCTGTGGCAGTACGCAAAATCTGTAAGGAAGGACGGAGCCGAAACAAAGCAGTAGCCGAAGCAAATGGCTGCCCTACAGAGTACTAACAATGGATCTTTCCAAATTTGTAGGCATAGTGTCCTGCACTGGTTTCTTTCGTGATAAGGGCGCAGTCACTCATACGCCTCAAATGCTAATGGAATCAAAGCTCTTTCGGTAGTTCCAGATCAGAAAAAGTGCGACTCAATATTCAGAAAAGACGGATTCAGAGGAAGACGGATTCGCCTCGTCTTTCATAAGCTTCACATTAATAACGATGCCTATGTGTGGGACAGTGAGGCTGGATGTGTAATTCGTGTATCTCAGTGATCCACAGACGAATGACGTGCTCATGTCTCAGATTTGACCCCATATCTCAGATTTGACCCCAGGTTCCCATCCTTCTCAAATCTCAATGTATAATACCGATAAAACAATTGTTTTCCTTTACACTAACATCCGAAGTGGCGTACCAAAGAGTGCCGAAATATCTTCACTAATCGACTCATGTTCCGCATCATTAATAGCACTAACTGAAACATGGCTAACTGATGTTATAACAGATAACGCAATTTTTGTCAGCGAAACACGTTTCAATATTTTTTGATGTGATAGATCAAACCGTAGGGGAGGTGGTGTACTCTTGTCAATAAAAGATTATTTGCTGACTGTGCCGGTAATGATTAGTTCATTTTTCGAATGTATATGAGTTTCTATAAAGTGTTGTTCTATTGATATAACTATTGGGGCTATCTACCGCCCTTCTAATATGAATGATTACTTTTCTGCCGAATTTCATCGAGTTCTGTGTGAAATATGGGTTCCCAAACTATAATATACTTACATTCGGTGATTTTAATTTTCCTAGTATAAACTGGTTCACACAATCCGGCACAGCTAAAGAAAGCGAAGCTCATATGTCTCTTCAATCATGTCTTGGTTTCTCACTATCGCATCTTATTACTGGTCCCACGCGTCGCACATCGAGCACCGCCAACATTATAGACCTAATATTAACTAATAGTACTGACATTTGTCGAGACATAGTTCACTTAGAGCGCATTTTCGATCATGACGTAATAACAGGACGCATTTCAGGTTTCTTAAACGAAAAATTAAACAAATCCGATGTTACATCAGCGATAACTATGATTATATTAACCCTGAATTGGATTGTTTCTCTGCTTAATTCTTGAATGAGTATTCCTTACTAACCCTTGAACAAAATAGGAATTTGTTAAAAAATATTTCTATTAACCTTATCAATGAAATTGTGCCTCTCATGCCCATCAAATGTAACAGCAGCGTACCGTGGTTTAATTAGAAGTTGCGGCGAATAAACAGTAAGAAAAAGCGATTTTATCGGCAGTCAGTAAAAAATGCTCGTTTGAGCGCGTGGGAAAAGTACAAGGAATGTGGTAAAGAGTATCAGTCACTCCTAAATTCCACTCGACGTCTCTTTTTCAATCATGACTTGGTATCGCTGTTAACCAACAACCCTCGCAAATTTTGGCGCATCATAAACCCTAGCTTTGATCCGATATTTTGCTTACCGGCAGTAACGCCGTCGTAACTGATGAATCTGAATGTGCTCAGATTTTTATTCAAACCTTTTTAATAGTTTTTACCAACGAAGATATTAGTTCATCTCCCGAAATAAATACGTTTGACAGCATTCGCATGCCTGAAATAGTTAATAATCAAGCTGGTATCTTAGCCTTGGTAAACAACCTTAAAGTTATTAGTAGTTCGGACCACCTTGGCTTTAACAATAAGATACTTTAGAGCACATCACAAAGCATTTCTTCGGTCTTGTCCTGTCTGTTTTCACAATCATTATGAAACGGGCAAATTCACAATGACTGGCGTAGTACCAAGGTAGTACGTACATTCACGTCTGGTGAGCATTCTTCCCCTCTTAACTATCGACCCATCTCATTAACCAGAACCATTTGCAAACTTCTTGAGCATGTCATTCATAGCGAAGTAATTAGCTACCTCGCAGATCATAAATTATTTGCAAATATCAGCACGGCTATCGCAAGGGTTTTTTATGCGACACTCAACTCGCTGGCCTTCCTAACGACTTACATTTATTACTTGACGCGGACTTTCAGGCCGACGCAGTATTTCTGGATTTTTCAAAGGCTTTTGATTGGGTCCCTCACCACAGACTTCTACTGAAATTAGCACAGCTTAACATACACCCTAATGTACTCGCTTGGATTAAAGACTTTATATCGTCTAGAACGCAGTCCACCTCTGTTAAAAATGCTAACTCACCTTCTGCTCGTGTAACATCTGGTGTACCTCAAGGAAACGTACCCGGTCCTCTACTCTTTCTAATCTATATTAATAATTTACCTGACTGTGTAGGGTCCAGAGTTCGGCTCTTTGCTGATGATTGTGTAATTTATCGTAACATTACCACTGACACTGACCGCCAATCCCTGCAACCGGACCTTAATGCAGTAAGCACATGGTGCTCATCCTGGTTAATGACCCTTAACTTTTCTGAAACTAAACATGTGTTTCCCTCGTCGTTCATCTATTATTCCAACCCTTTACATCCTTAATAGCAGTATTGTAGAACTAACAACAACTTATAAGTTTTTTGAGGTGCACCTTCAGGGTGACTTAACATGGCATCAGCATATCGGCCTCACCGGTACGCCTCACTTGGCCTTCTTAAACGTAACCTCAAACATGCTCCCATCCACGTAAAGGAGCTTGCTCACGCTACTCTAATAAGCCCTAAAAATGAAAATGATGCGTCTATTTGCGGCCCCGATCAAGCCTGCGTATTTCTAACATCGAATCCTTGCAGAGCCGTGCTGTTCGTTCTATTTTTTCAGACTACTCATACAATATAAGCGTCTCAGAACTAAAAAAGTGTGCCCTACTGGAAGACCTATCGTATCGCGGTAACTTGCTCGCTTAACACTTTTCCATCAGCTTTATCACCATCCATTTCTTCACGACGACTTCTTTCAGTCACCCCATGCCATCTTTCAACGAGGTGATCATTCTTTCAAAGGTAAACGCGTAAAGTGCCATTCATCCTCTCATGCCAACTCATTCATTCTTCGCACCATCAATCAGTGGAACAATTCACAATCGCACATCACCACAGAAATTGACACAAAAAAATTCCAAGATTTACTTTGCTGTGATGGAAATGTGTAATAATATTTTGTTCATTGTTCTTTTGTTCATACTTTCCTTTCGTATTATGCTTTACGTTTTCATTGCTGTTTTTTATCATTGCTCTTTGTATTGATGTATTGTATTGCTTTTTCTAATATGTAGAGTGTTATTAATATTTGTATCCCACCCATGTAATACCCTCCCCGTGAGGGCCTTTAGGGGTAACATAAATAAATAAATAAATAAATAAATAAATAAATAAATAAATAAATAAATAAATAAATTGCCTCGTACCGAACACTGGAACTATTAAATATCTGTCCATGTCTGTCCAAAGATAATCGACATAGTATTTGTAATGTAAATCTCTTATCACCTTCATAAACGAAATGAAATGTATCTTACATGTCTGACTGACAAATTACATTGTGTAATCATGACTTATAGGGGTAAAAACGGCTTTGTCGAATGTGCAATGACAACTACAACAAATTTTTCATTGCACCGTTCGACATACAGTAGCCGACAAAGAGGTGTCGTATTTTGCATTATCGGTTGTAAATCGGGGTAGAACCCTAGTACGTATGTGTAAACAAGCTCTGTGTTTGAGAAAGTTTGATATTTCCCCAATGTTACGAAGTACTGTTTCTTAGGTAAAATTATTGAAATAATCGGAGCACATTAGTGTTTGAAACTTATGACGAACTGTGCTCTTATAAAAAAATGAGCTGGCGTGGGATACTACACCTACAAATTAAAGAAAGCTATTAGCCTATTGGGAAGACATCGGCATCGATTACAGTTTTACAGTGACGAAGCATGAATTCCAACTGATTGTCAGCGAGCGCTTGTGGCATTATCAATCGTTATTGCTGTAGCTGAATAAATTTCTTACAGTTGCTCGTGGTAGGACAAAAAAACAACAACGTATTTTTGTTTTTCTAAGAATAATTCATTGCACCTAGAACTTGCAGTAATCTACTATTTCGTGACTGGTCAAAAGAAACAATACGAGAGTAGTGTCTTTTTTTGCATATTATTCTTCTTGACGACCAAAGCCAACGTCTCTGGCAGTCGACAGGAAGATTGTCCTAGCAAGCTGTGTGTACACAAAACTAACAATTGTGGGAATTGCTAATGATTAAGCTCTTGGACTGGACCCTTCCGTGCCCGCAAGGGGTACGAAACGTCGGCTGCTATCTTGGGGATTGAATGCCCGCAGACCAGCAAAGTACTGACTTCCAGAGTATAAGTGGACAAAAGAGCATGTCAGCTGAACATCTAAGTATTGCGAAAAATGAATAATAATCCGGCTAGAAAAACGAAAGTTCCTTCTTTTCGAGACTGATGGGATTTATTACGTCATCATCATCATCATCAGCCTGGTTACGCCCACTGCAGGGCAAAGGCCTCTCCCATACTTCTCCAACTGCTCCGGTCATGTAGTATTTGTGGCCATGTTGACCCTCCAAACTTCCTAATCTCATCTGCCCACCTAACTTTCTGTCGCCCCCTGCTACGCTTCCCTTCCCTCGGAATCCAGTCCGAAACCCTTAATGACCATCGGTTATCTTCCCTCCTCATTACATGTCCTGCCCATGCCCATTTCTTTTTCTTGATTTCAACTAAGATGTCATTAACGCGCGTTTGTTCCCTCACCCAATCTGCTCTTTTCTTATCCCTTAATGTTACACCAATCATTCTTCTTTCCATAGCTCGTTGCGTCGTCCTCAATTTAAGTAGAACCCTTTTCGTAAGCCTCCAGGTTTCTGCCCCGTACGTGAGTACTGGTAAGACACAGCTGTTATAAACTTTTCTCTTGAGGGATAATGGCAACCTGCTGTTCATGATCTCAGAATGCCTGCCAAACGCACCCCAGCCCATTCTTATTCTTCTGATTATTTCACTCTCATGATCCGGATCAGCAGTCACTACCTGTCCTAAGTAGATGTATTCCCTTACCACTTCCAGTGCCTCGCTACCTATCGTAAACTGCTGTTCCCTTCCGAGACTGTTAAACATTACTTTAGTTTTCTGCAGATTAATTTTTAGTCCCACCCTTCTGCTCTGCCTCTCCAGGTCAGTGAGCATGCATTACAGTTGGTCCCCTGAGTTACTAAGCAAGGCAATATCATCAGCGAAGCGCAAGTTACTAAAGTATTCTCCATTTACTCTTATCCCCAAGACACAGTTATTTATTACGTGCGACGCCCTAAAGGAGACAAAATACGATATTCGTTACAAGGTAACAGCTGTAAAGCACACGTCAGGAATTGCGATGGTACGAGGCTGCTTCTTAGCTCACGGATTTGGCCCACTTCGCTGAACTATGACGCTATGACTGCGGAAGTGGCCAAGAATGTCCTTGAGAAGAGAGCACTTTCGCGGGCACAAATAAATTTTGGCTATCACCTTATATCCGAGCAACACAACGATCCCAAAGAACACATCCAACATTGTAAAGGTTTGGATTAAGGAGAGGAAAGCCAACATGCTGCAGCTAATAAGCCACGCTACAGATTTGAGCTATGTCAAGCACCTTTGGAAAGAAGCAGAACATTGCGAACAACGGCGATCACAAATTTATTTACTCGCAGCATGACCAATGATGCACTATGCAGTCGTTGACAGTGCCCTGGAATCCATGCCTCGTCACTGTCAAGCAGTAACCGAAGCAAATGGCTGCCCTATAGAGTACTAACAATGGATCTTTCCAAATTTGTAGGCATAATGTCCTGCACTGGTTTCTTTCGTGATAAGGGCGCAGTCACTCATGCGCCTCAAATGCTAATGGAATCAAAGCTCTTTCGCTAGTTCCAGATCAGAAAAAGTGCGACTCAATATTCAGAAAAATATCTCCCTTTCTCGAGCAAACACATTGTGTTATAGTTACATAGGAGTTTGTTTACATGCAGGATGTTACCCGTAACCGTAACCAAATATTTTAAAGAAGTTTCTAACCGCAGCTGAATAAAACCAATGACATATGGCTTGCCGTCAGGTGACGCTCTTTAGAGCATATTTTAGAATATAAATATAAATACCTTCGTATATGGATAAATGAAGGCAATGGATATATGGAAACACAGGAAGAAACCATAACAGTAAAGGGGAAGAGAAATGCAGCCATAATGAAGCACAGAGCGCTATGGGGATACAATAGGTACGAGGTCCTCCAAGGTATGTGGAAAGGTGTAATGCTTCCAGGACTTACTTTTGGAAATGCGGTTGTTTGCCTTAAATCAGGGGTACAATCAGGACCCTACGGGAACCAAAGGTCACTGGGTCACCTCGCATTAGGCGCTCACGGGAAAACTACAAATGAAGCTGTGCAGGGTAATATAGGCTGGACTAGTTTTGAAGTGAGGGAAGCTCGCAGTAAAATTGAGTATGAAGAACGGCTGAGGAATATGGAAGAAAAAAAATGGGCTGGGAGAGTGTTCAGGTATCTGTACAGGAAAAACATTGCTTCACAGTGGAGGAAAAAAACTAGGAAGCTTACCAGCAAGGATGCGGCCTGTAGGGTGGGCAACACAGCAACAAAGACGGTCAAGCGGAAAGTCAGAGAGGCTGAATTAATCTCATGATTGGCGGCAATGGAAAAGAAACCTGCCATGAGTAACTACGTAAGAGGAAAAAATGAAATCAGGAAAGAAACCATTTATGATAACTCAAAGGGAAGCTCATTACTTTTAGAAGCGAGATCGGGATGCCTTAAAACACGCACCTATAAAGCGAGATATAAGAAGGAAGAAGAAGCATGTTCTTGCTGCGGTAAACTAGGGAAACGACGAAGCATGTTTTATTAGAATGTGAAGACGTCTACCCAGCGGTAGATTTAGGCACTACTGGCCTCCTTGAAGCCCTTGGGTTCAACAGGAGCAGTGGTAAAGCAAACATGTCCGCAATAGACATTAGTAAGAGGCGATTGCAGGATTGGTGGAAGAAAATTAGGGAAACAACAAAAGACGGAGACGTACAAAAGCACAGTTCGCAATAATGGATCAGAAAATTTGGGCGTGGTAGTTCATAGTTTTTTTTTTCATTGTTTAACCTAGGTAGGATATTAGGCAGTATTGGTGGCGCAACCCACTGCCCCGTTCCGAAGGGGACGCTCATAACATCCATCCGTCCGTCCGTCCGTCCGTCCATCAGTCCGTCCACCCATCCATCCATCCATCCATCCATCCATCCATCCATCCATCCATCCATCCATCCATCCATCCATCCATCAATCCATCAATCCATCTTTCCGTCCGTCCGTCCGTCCGTCCGTCCATCCGTCCATCCATCCATCCGTCCATCCATCCATCCATCCATCCATCCATCCATCCATCCATCCATCCATCCATCCATCCATCCATCCATCCATCCATCCATCCATCCATCCATCCATCCATCCATCCATCCATCCATCCATCCATTTAGAGTAGAGTATTTAGAGTATATAGGCAAGGGGGAGAAATATATAATTCACTCATATATACCGTTGACCATTACATCGGTAATTACAGGCTAGCAATGCAGGCAATCAAATTAAAGCTTCAAGCTTGGGCGGAGAATAATGGCATTTTGGGAGAACTTAAGAATGGCTTCAGAACAGGTAGGCGTTTAGATGATAACTTATTTGTTCTTACTCAGTTTATTGAAATATCAAAAGTAGAAAGGAGACCGTTATATGTGGCCTTTTTAGACATTACAGGAGCCCATGACAACGTAGACCGCAGCATTTTGTGGGTTATTCTGAAAGGGGAAGGCTTAGGTGACGATTGTCTAAAGCTTTTGAGAGAGATTTACCTAGAAAATACCGTTTGCGTTTAATGGGAAGGAATGAGAAGCGAGAAGAAAGTTCATATCAACAAGGGAGTGAGGCAGGGGTGCCCTTTATCCCCGCTGCTGTTTATGATGTACATGGTGAGGATGAAGAGGGCGCTAAAAGGAAGTAATATCGGGTTTAATGCTTCATACAAACAGGCGGGTACAGTAGTAGAGCAGCAGCTCCCAGGTTTATTTTGTGCGGATGACATTGTGTTGCTAGCTAACAAGCAACGTGATTTGCAATGTCTGGCTAATATCTGTGGACAGGACGGCAACAATTTAGGCTTGAAATTTAGTGTTGGAAAATCAGGTGTTATGGTATTCAATGAAAACAGTGAACAGACAGTGGCGATACAGGGCCAGGAAATACATCGGGTAACAGAATATAAACACATTTGTATATGGATAAACGAAGGCAATATATATATGAAAACACAGGAAAAATATAACAGTGAAGGGGAAGAGAAATGCAGCCATAATGAAGCATAGAGCGCTATGGGGATATAATAGGTACGAGGTCCTCCGAGGTATGTGGAAAGGTGTAATGGTCCCAGGACTTGCTTTTGGAAATGCGGTTGTTTGCTTTAAATCAGGGGTACAATCAGGACTCGATGGAAACCAAAGGTCAATGGGTCGCCTCGCATTGGGCGCTCACGGGAAGACTACAAATGAAGCTGTGCAGGGTGATATGGGCTGGACTAGTTTTGAAGTGAGGGAAGCTCGCAGTAAAATTGAGTATGAAGAACGGCTGAGGAATATGGAAGAAAGTAAATGGGCTGGGAGAGTGTTCAGGTATCTGTACAGGAAAAACATTGATTCACAGAGGAGGAAAAAAACTAGGAAGCTTACCAGCAAGTATGCGGCCTGTAGGGTGGGCAACACAGCAACAAAGGCGGTCAAGCGGAAAGTTAGAGGGGCTGAAATAATCTCATGGGTGGCGGCAATGGAAAGGAAACCTGCCATGAGTAACTACTTAAGAGGAAAAAACGAAATCAGGAAAGAAACAATTCATGATAACTCAAAGGGAAGCGCATTACTTTTCGAAGCGAGATCGGGATGCCTTAGAACACGCACCTATAAAGCGAGATGTAAGAAGGAAGAAGAAGCATGTGCTTGCTGCGGTAAAGCTAGGGAAACTATGGAGTATGTTTTATTAGAATGTGATGACGTCTACCCAGTGGTAGATTTAGGCACCACTGGCATCCTTGAGCCCTTGGGTTCAGCGGGAGCAGTGGGAAAGTAGACATTTCCCCAATAGGCATTAGTAAGAGGCGATTGGAGGATTGGTGGACGAAAAGTAAGAAAACGACAAGAAAACGGAGATGTACAAAAGCACAGTTAGATATAGAGGATGAGGAAATTTGGGTGTGGAAGTTCATAGTGTTCATTTTTTTATTTTTTTTATTGTTTAACTTAGGTAGGACATTAGGCAGTATAATAGCAAGAGCTTGGTGGCGCTACCCACCGCCCCGTTCCAAAGGGGACGCTCATAACATCCATCCATCCATTTAGAATAAACATGTCCGCAACAGAGATAAGTAAGAGGCGATTGGAAGATTGGTGGAAGTAGGGAAACGACAAAAAAACGGAGACGTACAAAAAGAAAGTTAACAATAGGGGGTCAGAAAATCTGGTTATGGGAATTGGCGAGCATTGTTTAACTGCGCGAACAAACGGACCACAAAGGTGGTCCGTTTGTGGTCCGTTTGTTCGCGCAGTTAAACAATGTTCGCTAATATCTACGAACTCGCCCAACAACAAGTTCTTCTAAACTAATTATGAGAATTTATCGTGCGTTTCTTTTTCGTTTTTTTCCTTTTTTTACCTAGGTAGGACATTAGGAAGTATAATAGCAAGAGCTTGGTGGCGCAACCCACCGCCCCGTTCCAAAGGGGATGCTCATAACATCCATCCATCCATCCATCCATCCATCCATCCATCCATCCATCCATCCATCCATCCATCCATCCATCCATCCATCCATCCATCCATCCATCCATCCATCCATCCTTTATACTCAGCTTAATTACGTAATTAAATGAGAGCAAATATAAAAAGCCTTTAATATTCACTTTACGGCCAAATACGTTTCGGTGCGTTGTAGAGGGGTTCAAAACGACCATACCAATTTTTTGTGGCAACGTACATGCTGCGTGGTGATGTTTTTCGGCGTTTAAAGAAACCGCGCGAAATATGAAATAAAACCACGTGACTGCGCTCGTGCGCTATTGTATTCTAGCGCTCTCAACGTTGCGTCGAACCTGTCGCTTATCAGGGACGACGGCGCTTCCTTTCCGTGTGCCACGGACAAAAATGCTGTCGCACTGTGAAGCCGATGCCTAGAACCGCGGCCACTCACTTCGCCGGGCGCACGGTTCTTTCGAACGAAGCACGGTTGTGAGTACTGCAATACGATCGTAAGTGAGCGCACTCATGTGGTTTTAATTAATATTTAGCGGGCTCTTTAAACAACCAAAAAAAAGAAACACCACGCAGTATATACGTTGCCACAAAAGATTGGACTGGTCTATTCTAAATCCGCTCTACAACACAACAAGACGCATTTCGCCCTAATGTGAATATTAGGAATGTTGCATAATTCATCTTAGTTGATTAACTAATTAAGCGGAATATGAAAAGACCCCAAGGAGCCCCACATGACGCCAAACCATACGCCGTTGGTTTCATTCTACTGTGGCTAACCAGTTCTTTTTTGCATCATTGGTTCAAGTTACGCGAAGCACACTGCATATTAGGGTTCTACAGCGGTTCAAGACAGGAAATGCAAAATAAGATATCTTCTTGTTTGTTGCTGTATGCGTACCGTGGCACTGCTCACTTAGGTTTTGTGTATTGACAAGCGGTGTTCACTGAATGGGCCACTTGGGGGGGGGGGGGGGGGGTGACGTTGTTGATCAATGACTCCTTTTCTCGCTGTGTCTCTATAGGAGTTATACAAGTACTTTTCTATGTTATGCATTTTGTAAGTTATTTATGCAGATGGGACGTCGTTGTTGCAGACATTTCATGGCACGAATTGCTTAGACTACTGATGAATTGGCGCAGCGATATCAAATACGAATCACTTTTAGTTAACTGTACTGCTATGAGCGGGCGTGGTCAGGGACCTCTCTAAGACACTAAGCATTTTTGTCCCTTTCTCTTCTCAAAATTTCTCGCACTTTCGAAGAATGAATACACGTTAAACTATAGCTCGAGCTGTCACGACTTGGCTCTCTCGGTCAATGAGAGCCTGTCGTGTGAGTTAGGCCACACGTCACAGTGAGAAGGTTCTGTCCTTTGCTTCCTTTATTATTATTTTTTTTTGCAGGGCCTTCGAAAAGTGCAGCTAAAGCCGAGATGCTGCGTGACGACCCGATCGAGCGTGCGAAGAAGCTCGGTTGCCAGTGCACTCCTGTCGCCGGGACGGTGCTCGGCCCAGGCGAACGGCCCTACTACTGCGTCTGTCCCAAGCCGAATCCCAGCGGTGAGTTGGGTGACGTCGCGCATTGGTCGGAATGCTCACTCGTGAGCACAATAAGCTCGTGCTCGCTGCATAGTGATCTCACAGAGGCTGAATAGAGTATCAGTGACAAAAGGGGGGGGGGGGGGGGAGTTGCGGTTGTACGTGGGTACAGACGAAGTCGAGTGCCGATGAGTCTCAGTGGACGTGAGTTGGAACGAGAGTGGGTGGCGGTCAACGCGAATGTCAACGAAAGTTAGTGACCGTGAACTTGCGTGAACGGGGGGTATAGACGCGAGTAAGTGCTGGTGAGTGCAAGTGCACGCGAGTGTGAATATTAGTAGTCATGTCTGAATGAAAGCGAGTCGATATGAGCGAGTGTTGGTAAGTAAGCGCGAGTTAGAGCCGATCACTGTGAGAACGCTTGTGTGCAAGGGGGTATACGGCCCCCCGAAACACTGGCGTGTCAGTTTGATTGTGTATCCAATTATTGTGTCCACCACTGGCGTGTAGCTATAACTGCAGTGAAACCATGATCTCAGCTGGTTTCTTATAATTTATCGTGATGTAAATGGTCAATAAAGGGTCATTCAATAACTGAAGGAACTCATTTTTGGGAACATGTTTTTGTAATGAAGCGTACACGGTCGATATTCTTTTAATAAAGACCATAGCTGGCTATTTCATTAGCATGTAGGGATATACGCTGAAGAAGTAGCATGCAGACACATTTCAGTGGTCTGTGAATTATGACAATGTTAAGTGGTTCGTTCGCTCCTTGGAAGACAAGCACGCACAAGTTAAACCGTTCAAATACGTGTTTGTGTACAGTGCGTATTCCTTCCTTGCCACGTCAAATTCAATGGTGCACGTTATCTATGTTTACTAAGTTCTGATGGGCGCTTTGTTAGCAGTCTTGTGACATTGTGCTCATTACCATGTGCGCTGTATAGGGATAAATGAAAGTGGCACGAAGCCGCAAAATGCAGGCAAGAATACCTGACAACATGTTTGCTTTCTTTCGAGCGAAATTTTGCAGGCAAATTTGAAAGGCTGGCCATGTCTGTTAGTCTCGCCTTTCGCTAATATTCACATCAGTAGTTGCGATCCAACTTGTGCTCAGCACGTTGGTCAATGACAGCGTTACCGCTTAAATGATATTGCGCGACATAAGAACGACACGGACGTGAGAGAAGACGACACACCAAGCGCAAACTTTCAGCTAAGTTTATTACCGCATCTCAGTTACCGCAATTTAACTACCGCATCTCAATGACGTCACGCCACGCAGCTTTTCTACTATAGATTTCGCTCGTTATCAAATTATCTGGCTGCAGCTTCTACCTCCTCTCGAGTGCACGATAAATCAAACGCAAATAAACTTGGCTCAAGTGAAATACCGCGCAAAGGCGTAGGAGAGGCCGGGACGACGCAGGCGTTGTTCTGTACCGCATGAAAACAGCGAAATGGCGATTTCGGTTTGTTGACTACAAGCCATTCCTGTCTGAAATAAGAGTGCACACGGTGACGAAGGAGCGAGTTCAAGACTGGACTTGTTCTGTCCGCGTTTTCTGAGCTTTTTCCCCCTCAGCCGCAGGATCGCTTTATTTAGGCACGGTGTAGGGAGAATTCAGTAACATTGTCCTGCACAATTGCACTGCCATTACCGTGCCAGCATGGGTCACGCATAAGCAAATTTACTTTGATTTACACGGTATAGATTTAGGGCTTGGTTTTTCTGCAGCTTGTTTACCTTTCGCCCACTTTGGACACTGTTATCAGGTATTTGCTCGTAACATAGAACTCCTGATAATATTTAGATTCTTCCTGAACAGTAGTGTTTTGGCTGATAAAAGTAGCATTCTCTAACGCACAAGTTATGCTATTGGTGGAGGGAACATGTACTATGAATTCATCAGTGGAAGGCATGTCTAATACCTGTATTAAATAACGGGTTGGCGGGTTCGTTTTGTGACCACTTTGTCATAGATTGTATAGTTTCTCGGATAACTGCTCAATGTTATTTTATAGGATGGCTATTATTCAGTACATAATTACGTACATTTCTTGAGCTTCGAAATGCGCCGACCGTGCCTGGTCAAGCTAAGTTGTCCGCGACATTGTACAAGGAGGATGGATCAAAAAGGAACAAAAGACCTTTAATATTTACATAAAAAACAACAGTGGAACAACTGTGTAACGCTGATGAACAAAAGTGATGGAGTCTCAGCATCGCGGTCCAGTGAAAAATGGTCTATTTAAAAGGATTATTTCTGAAACATTGGGCCAGATAATTTTCCACTGCATGATAGTTGTCAAAAGTTGAAGCAGCATCCTAGTGATGGGCGTATGAGGAGAAAAAAAGTATGATATCGCTGGATGCGATAAGCGAAAGAAAAGGAGTCAACCAAAGTGCAAACTGACCGCGAGGATTACTCTAAACGACAAGAGATGTAAAGCTGACGTTCCTTTGGAATACCGCGACGAAGGTATGGTGTAGTGAATAAAAATGGGTGCGACGTCACCGATGGCCTAAATAAGTTCTCATTGATGTGGCCACGGAGTTAAAGTGGTGCAATTACTTGTCGAATCTTGTGGAAATGCGAGAACAACAGACACTGCAACCTCGGCTTGCATCTCTTTTACGCATGGGGGCTCGGCAGCAACAAAGTTAGCCCCAGGTGCGGCTTGTGCGGAGACGTATCGCTAAATAATGCACAATGTTACATCTGTCATTGGTGACGTTGTCCCCATTTGTTGGACGTAAAACAGAGCGCTTAACTCCTCCCATCTCAGTCTTCCTTGCAGCCTGATGCCACCAAATCTATACAGGGTGTTTCACTTAACTTGGGCGAAACTTTATATGAAATTATGGGGTATTACGGGCCGAAGCCACGATCTGATTACGAGGCTCGCCGTAGTGGTGGACTCTGGGAATTGTGACCATCTGGGGTTTTTTAACGTACGAGTAAATCTAAGTACACGGTTGTTTTCGCATTTCGCACCCAGCGAAATACTGCCACTTGCGCCGGGTTTCGATCCCGCGACCTCGTGCTTAGCAGCCTGACACCATGGCCACTAAGCAACCGCGGCGGAAGTGGGCCAAAGTTTAAAATTATGTAAATGCTACGTAGCTGGACAGAAACAATTTAGTCTTATTTGCCATCGCTTGGACATACTCAGATTGCTTTTTTTTGCATTCCGCATATTCAAACAATTAGTCTTAATTAGTTAACTTCTCAATTATTATCATTACATGAAGAGCGTCAAAGCGAATATTATAGACCAAATTGAAAAACTCCCGATGCAGCTTTCTGGTGGTCGTGCTACATAAAGAAGCGGCTACATGGTCGTGCAGCTTTCGTGCTACATAACAGTGTGTCTCTGAGCTAGAATGAAGCCCGCTAACCCACGCAAAATTCCTCGAGCGGCCAGTCACGGGTGAATTTTGCATGTATTTGTGGGCTTTAATGAATATATTGTTGCACCAAAAGGAAAATAAAGACTTACGAAGGAGAGTAAGAAACGACAGGTCGAGCGCTGTGCGCTTTGTGGGTGTCTTTCACGCTCGGAGAAACACTTTTATGCAGCACGTGTTGAGCACCAGGAAGCTGTATCGGATGTTTTTCATGTCGCTCTACAAAATTCTTTTTGACACTTTTCATCAAAGTATAATATTTGAGAAGCTGAATATTTAATTAAGACTAACTATTTAATTAGGCGGAATGCAAAAAAGTAATCTGAGTATCTCTATGCGACGGCAAATAACGCTAAGTTGGTTCTGTCCAGCTACGTAGCGTTTACATATTTTCAAACTTTGGCCCAAGTTAGGTGAAACATCCTGTGTAAACCGGCACGCACTTCATAATGGAGTCGAGATCAAATCGCAGTGTTTTCATTCGAATTTACGTCCTCGCACGCACGCTGACTTACAGATGGTGTCGCGAACGCGTCACGCTTTAACACTTTTCATGGGTGAATAAGGCAAGACCAGGCTTGAGTTGATCATGGCGCCACGCGATGGTGCCACCACCTAAAGTTTTTCAGCGCCCATGTGGGGTTCGTATGAGGGCGCAAAATGTGGGTCCCATGGACGACCGAGTGCAGATTAAAGAGGAAGCTTTAGCTCAGGCCCAACTACGCGGCCTATTCAAATACTTGTAAAACTCAAAAGCGTTTTTTCGGAGATAACACTTGGACCGCTTTTAATGAAGTTTGTTGCATTTGAGAGAGAAAGTTAAGTTCTGGTGACTGTTGGAAGCGGAATTTCGATTTAGGGTTTGAATTTTGTTAAAAGAATTTTCAAATATTCGACCATTTGAAAAAATAGAAGCACGAAGTTTACAAATTCATAGCTCTGCATAAAGAACAGATATCGCGGTTCTGTAAACGGCATTCATTAGATCATTCAAAGCGGACAAATTCGATGAGTCATTTTACATCTTACGTGAATTTCTTACGTTGTTTACAAGGGTTCTGCAAAAGCTGTATTTCCATATTACTAAATTTTTTTATATTCCTGTGTAACATATCAATTTTGTCCGCTTTAGATGTACTATTAAATGTAATTCACAGAATTGTATTATTCTTTTTAGTTGTTGAGTTACAGAGTTGAAAACTTGATAGTGTCGTTTTTCTGAAAATTTTCGGTTTTTGCCGATTTTTAATAAAAAGTTTACAATCTAACTCAAAAATTCGAAACCAACAGTCTCTAGATTTTGAGTTTTTCTTTTAAATGCAACAAACTTCGGCGAATTTGGTGCAGTAGTTGCCGAGAAAAACGAATTCTCCTTTTACATGTATTTAGATAGGAGCACCCGAGCTAAAGCTTCCTCTTAAGTGCACTCGCCATAACTCGCGCCACTTTTAAAAACGGCCTGTGAGCGCTAGGACAAGATCTCGAGAATCGCTTTTTGGTGTGCCAGAATTGTAGGCATAAGTGTTTGCTACCTGTTAGTCTTAGGGCTTAGTCGTACGCGAGCTTTGATGCTAAGAGAAGAAGTATGCGTAAAATTAGAGAAATTGGAAAAATATTAATGCAGTAATAAGATTCTTCCGTGTTTCATTTTATTTACAAAGAACCCAATGACTCGCTGTTGACAGCAATATTACGTGTAAGTGTTCATGCCTGCTGCGGTTATGTTGAGTTGTTTCTTAGATGTGTATTTCAAATTTCACTTTGCCTACCACTTTCTTCATGATCTTACTTAAGTTTTCTTTATTTGCAAGATTCCACAGGCCCCCCTCGCGGGCTTAATGAGGAAGGGCACTAATTACAACGAATTGAATATGAGATATGAGGCAAGGTAATATTTTAGTGTGAGAGAGCAACATCTAAATAACATAAAATATCACGAAGCAAATACGAATGGAATTCCATGAGTTAGTTGCATTCAGCACCGATAGTGAAGCCAGCCACATATTATTTTACTCTTTCGTTGCGTGACAGAAAAAAATAATATTGAAAGATAACAGACCTGGCCAAGGTGGACCTGGCACTGGGCTTGACTTTGTCGACCCAGAAGGAGCTTAAGCCGCCCTTCAAGATTCAGCGACAGACGAAAAAAGAAATTGTGAATGAAATAAAATCCGCAGGTTAAACAATGGCTAGCTTTGACGGCATTATTCATTTCGTTTCCCCCAAGGCTGTTTAATTACTGCAACGTCTATAACCCCCTTCCCCCCTCCTCCCCAATTTCCTTTTACCACATTGGGTTCGTTTAAATCAGCTCTTAAGCGCAACGCTTTCTTCCACACGAATAATTGTTTGGGAACGCGAAGACCAGTTTAGTCAGTATAAGTGCATCTAGCTTTGGTAGATTTTTATGCGATGGCACTGCTCTTCTATATACAACGCACACAAGCATTTTCAAGGATTTCGAGCATTTTAGAATCCACAAAAATAATCTCTGAAACGGAAAGAGAAACACCTCGCGGGTTGCTGCGGTACACATTGTGCTCTAAATATTCTCCAGACAACACACACAAAAAAAGGAAAAATGAAGGAAACTTCTGAGAAGACAGCGTGGTGATTTCAAATTTGTATTTTTATTCGTTCTTCAAAGACAAAAAATAAGAAAAGAAGCTATTTGACATGCTAGCATAAGCGTCAGTATGGAGCAATTATTAAGTCACTAATTCTCTGAAAAGTCTTTAGACAGTTGAGCAAAGTCCATCAAAGCAAGTTTTGCTGCACGATCAAGAAACTGCAGAGTGGGTACGACCGCGTTGCACGTCGCTCTACAGATCTTCACAGGCGTTCACCAATGGCACAGATGTTTGGACAAGACCCGCGTCATCTATCCTTAGGATGTCGCTGCTCCACCACGCAGCGCGCTATTGAATCACATGTGCGTTCGATTTGCGTGCTTCCATTTTACATTTAATTACCGTGGGTTTCTTCGTTATTGACTCGGGTAATGAGACGCCACGCTACGTAGTGGGCCTAATGACGCAATTACACCGGTCGCTCATGTCACTGCACTATGCTTGGAACAGCCAAGTCCCCAATATTTACGACCGCCTGCACCCCAAATGCAGTGCTTGGCAAAGCAGTGCGCCTCTTGAGAATGGCGTCCGGATACAGATCTGAGGGCGCAAAATCCAGCTAGTGTGGCTTCGTGGGGCGCAACTGAAGTTGGCTGCTGATTGATTGCTCAACGATGGGCGTGACTGTTACATTTTAGGGCCGTGAATGGCCACACGGCGACGATCGCTGATCTGCGCAACGTACAGGCGCTTCGCAGCTACGTGCCAGAGAAGCTGGAGGACACGGGAAGTATTGCCCGTCCACTAGGCACATTGAGTGTCCACTATCTGCATCAGTGATCATCAACTTTATAGCCGTGGGCACGCACTTTGCTACAGTTCATTTTAATGTTCGTTTAACAATTCAGTTTGAGAGCGTGTTGCCTTACTTGGTTGGATCATTTCAAAACCGGTGATTTTTCTTCTAATATACGGATCCTGAGTAATATAATAAACTGAAATTTAGGCGTGAATACCTGTACATGGATAACTTACCGGATTGGAACTTCTCGGCTCCTGCTCCAGTGTTCCTGAGAGTTTGACAGGGTGCAGTACATATGTGATATATATGAGCGTCTGAAGTCAAATTATTTGTTATTGCGATTGCAAAATATTTATATGTAACGCTTTTCTTACCGTGCCGATTTCATTCGATCAGTTCGATCGACAGTTTTTCTGCGCCTCGTAAGACATTTTCATTGTTTTTTTTCTACCAACAATGACATGCACCATGTGAAATGACGACCGAACTTTAACTATGGCCCAGAATTGACAATTTTTGTCCTGGTTGGAGGGTCTGAAAAATAGAAAGTTTTATTTTAAATAAAATAAAACTTCGGCTCAAGCCGAAACTACTTTCCTCCTAGCACTTCCTCAATAAAGGATGCAAGATTTGCACTTTGGTTGGCTCGCAACATGATTTTTAAGTGAGAGCAGCAGTGAGGACACCGAACCTCCTGTTGAGTTACGGAAGCTTCCATTTCAACGTCCAGACCGTTTTAACAATGTCTCAAACAACAATAGATGTGTTTCGTCAGAGCATCCACAGATTATTACGAGGAATCCTTCCGTACAGGTGGGGTTTTTACTCAAACAAAGCACGCAGTTAACTTAAGACTGACCTTTGACCGAAGTTTGACTAGCAGTCTCATCACAGTTCAAACACCGCCTGTGCAAGTTCCCTTATTCACTACTGTAAAATATTGAGCAACCTCCACATTATTGAACATACCACCAGGAGGCTCCAGCGCCAGCTGAAAGTAAGCGACGTTAGCTGAAAGTAAAATCCCTTGATAATTTCAAAGTACGGCCACTCTTTGCACTCCGCCACCGCCGCGCGACCTCCTCGCCGCCTCCTCGCAGGAAAGCAGCCTTGCGCCCGTTTTTCTGCACTACGATTGGTCTCCCTGCCGTTGCCCTTGGAAACGCGCGGATCTTGCGTTTTGCTTGTGTTTTTCTTCTTTGTCCGCGCCATTTTTCTGCTCAGCCCGGCTGGCTCGGCGCTTTAGCTCGGCGTAGCGAACGTTGTACGCTGTGTTTGACAGGCTGCAGTACACACACACACACACACACACACACACACACACACACACACACACACACACACACACACACACACACACGCACACACACACACACACATATATATATATATATATATCACTCGCTCTGCTAGCGCTATGCCGTGCTGTTGCGCACATAACTGCAGCAAGAAGCCTGAAGATGGTTACGCAGTTCTTATGATACCACACGGAAAGCGTGACGGCTTGCGCAGGAAGCAATGGCTGCAGAACATTGGCCGAAAAAACTTTGTTCCGACAAAGAACAGCCTTGTTTGCCAGGTGAAGCGTCTTTATTATTGCTCGTATCAAAGCATCCCCTAATGCTGCACTTTTTAATTCTTCCGGCCTGGGGTTATCCCGGCCGGAATGGAGTTATCCTCAGTACTCTTAATATTCTGCAGGGACTCCACCTCGCACGTTGCCAACTGTTGTTATTCAGTCGGAAATGCACCACTATAGATTCTGCTTTCCGTTGTGAACATTGATGTGCGAAGATACGCCCTTTCGATCGCACTTTTCGCGATTGTTAAGATCAGTTGCCTGTTTTACTGAAAATTAAAAAAGCGGCCTGTACAGGAGCTATTATTTTCAGCTTATGTCGATGTATGCGTCAGTCATACAAAGAGTGCAGGCCCTAAAAAAATAGTGGCAAGTATACCCGCGGTATTGCAGGTGATGAGCGCTAGCTAGTCCACATTGCGTTTTTTTAAGTTTAAAGCGATAGCCTTTAGATCTCTGTTTCAAGGTTGCGTTGTGAGAAGAAAATATCACGTGACCCAGGAAGGCCAGAAGCGACCCAAAGCATGTCCAGCCGTGTATAAGAGAATAATTATTAGCCAAGTTAATGGTTCACAAGTGATTGAATTAAGGTGAGTTAGGGAGGATTAAGGATGATCAGGGTGTATTAAGGAGGATTAGGGTGAAATAGGATGCGTGAACAAGGGTTAAGTTGTATTAACGAGGATGAGGGTTTAAGGTGGATGAAGGAATATTAAGGTGAATTAGGGTTATTGAAGGAGTATTAAGACCGATTAGGGTGGATTAAGGGGATTAAGGTGGAATAGGGTGCATAAAGGAGGACGGTGCATCAACAATGATTAAGGCGTATTAGGGAGGATTCTGGTTGATTAATGTGGATGAAGGAGGGTTCAGGTCGATTCGGGTGGATTAAGAGGATTAGAGATGATGAAGGAGAATTAAAACTGATTAGGGTGGATTAGGGGGCATTAGGGTGGATTAGGGTTGATGGAAGTGGATTAAGGTGAATTACAGTAGGCTTTACAAGGCTTTCGCATTCGCATCTCTTAGGCGATACCTAAGGGCACCTTGGATTTTTGGAATTCGCTTCGAACTGCACTTCCACGCACGCATGAATGGGCGACGACTATTATTTGGTTTTCTCACGAGTACACTCAATGTGCAGGGGGTGGTCACATGATTGCGCACGCTTGCTGTTGCTATCGACATTCAGGCGAAAGCCGGCAATCTTCGATTTATTAGCGAATGTTGTAAAACTACGTTTCTGCTATTTTGTTCTGTGGGGAAACTTTTCCGTTGATTTAACCCAAGCCGAAATTATTGCATCAATGCGTTTTGATTACGAAGGTTGAGTAATCAATCATGTTTGTGGTCATAATGTAGTAATGCAGAGAATATTCTGCAGGCAATAATGTGTAGAACTGGAACGTATTTCCCCTTAATCCACCATAATTCATCTTCATCTTTCTCCATCGACCTTAATCTTCCTTAATCCACCATAATCCTCCGTTATACACATTTATCTACCCTAATGAACCCTAACTCTTATTGCACCTTAATCTACCTTAGTCGACCTTAATACACCTTAATCTATCTTAATACAATCACTAATAAATCATTAATTAACTTTGGTAATCAGTAATCATCTCTCATACACGGCTGGACATGATTTGGTTCGCTTCCGGCCTTCCTTGGGTCGCGTGATAGTTTCTATACCTCGCAACGTGACCTTGAAACAGAGATCTGAGGCTTTCGCTTGATAAGCCACATGCAGAGGGATGGGCCACAAGCAATACTAGATCAGACGCACAAAGTATATCTCATAATGTTGCAGGAAAATTGTCGAGATTATAGAACTCGCCTCAAAGCTCCCTATAAATGCTGCCTTCAGCATTATCGATGCTGTTATCAGCATTTCGCAACATTTGCAACACCACTGGGACGCGCAATTGGCCCGAAATAATGCGCCTCCATAGAATGCTGCGGCCCCTCCGCGGGAGCCGGCCGTGAGCAGCGCGCGCTGCCAACGGGCGAGGAGAATCGAGGAGGAAAACGCGGCGGGGAGGAGAGTGTCGGCACTTTCAAATTATCAAGGGGCTTTAGTTTAAAGCGCACTAGACGACTGTACTTGCCCAATAAAGCTGAATGAACGCAATAATAAAACATGAGAAGCCTTCTGCGCGCTCTCTGACCTGACAGCCATTACATCGTGGCCTAGAGAATGTAGTAAAATGCGAACCGGGCACCTGCTGCAATGGCAAAAACAAATTCTCCCTGCACAATAGGAACTCGCTCATTTACGCACTTGCGGAGCGAATGCTTTCCCGCATAGCATGGGTCTCACTATGACTAGTATTGACGCCACGAAGTCTACATAATTATTCTTCTTGCATGTTATGACTAACACACGTTGAGAACAAAGAGCCAGGCGCATATTTTATATATTTAAGATTTCTCTCTCTCAGTACTTCTACTAAACTATCAAATTATTACTTAATGTTCCTTGAGGTGCCTCTTTGTAGTTTGACATAAATATTCCCAAAAACCTTGCTGAGCAATTATTATTGCTCCACATCAATTCAATACACTGGAGATCAGGATATAACGTGATGTATCATGGTTTACGTCGTGACTACTACGACCAGAAATAAAACGCTCATCAGGAAAATGACTGCAAATTAGCACATTTCTAGCGGCAAGGATCGAGTGAATTTCATGTGGTGCCTAGGAAACAATTTGTCGACGTTAGAAACTGTGCTCCACTGTTTGCACGAACGAACAACATTTCGGCAGGAGCCATCTCGGGATGAATTTCGCCTGATGGACCGAGGTCAGAGAAGCGGTTCCGTGAGGGCCCGAGGGCTGCTCGTTCGAATGGCAGCCACTCCAGCCGGCAACACACTGACTGGTGTTCTGACCCAATAAAAGCGTATTGCCATCGCCCAAACACGTCGCTTATGAGGCGTGTAATGTAGCGGAGCTCCTGAATCGTGCTTGGAGGATGCGTGCTGTGATGTTCCATTTAAACGGGGCGGAGCACTGCGCTACGAAGTACTTTTTCCTATTTTGCCTAATCTCTTGCCTATGTTCTTTTTCAACAGACAAAAATTCCCAGCATCAGTTCTTTTGAACCATTAAAGGGGGCTTTGTACGCTTCCGTTGTTTGTGGTCTCCCTGCTTTCATGCCACCAAACCTCCGATCGCCTATTACTAAACTCTGTTGCGGACATGCTTACTTTACGCTTGGTATCCTTGAATTTGAGGGCTTCAAGGAGGCCGGAGGAACCCAAACCGACAGCTGGGTAGATATCTTCAAATTCAAAAAAAAAAAAAAAAAAAACGTGTTCCTTCGTTTTCCTAGTTTTCCCGCAGCAAGGGCATGCTTCCTCCTTGGTATACCTCGCTTTATAACTACGCGTTCTAAGACATCCTGATCTCGCTTCGAAAAGTAAATAGCTTCTCCTTTAGTTATCACAAATTGTTTTTTTTTGCTGATTTCGCGTTTACCTCTTTGGTAGATACTCGTAGCAGTTTTCTTTTCCATTGCCGCCACACAAGAGGTTGTCTCAGCCTATATCTTACCTTGCATTTAACGTGTATGGGAGTCCCCCTGACAGTTTTTAGCTTTGGGACTCCCTGTGTAGTGCTAATTTTGCATACAATTCTTTGAAAAAAAAAATCAGAAGAAAAACTGAAAATCAGTGTTTTAGTTTTCTAATTTCAAGCCGAGTCGTCAACGCTGACGCGCCACTGTGACGTGACAGATTTTAAAGTATTTTTCCGTACTTGGGCCATGTTGGCTCATCAGAAGTTCCAGAAACTCGCCATGTTCAGTCTTTGGCTGCTTTGGAAGAGAATTTATTCTATCCTGTAGAAACAACTAGGCCCTAGAAGACCCTGTAAAAATCTATGACGTCATAGCGAGCTGGTGCAGTAACTTCAAGGGGCGTTGCGAACGACCTTTTGTTATTGCGCTTCTTGTGGCTGTATGCGTGCATGCGTGGGTGCGTGTATGTATGTATGTATGTATGTATGTATGTATGTATGTATGTATGTATGTATGTATGTATGTATGTATGTATGTATGTATGTATGTATGTATGTATGTATGTATGTATGTATGTATGTATGCATGTATGTATGTATGTACCGTATTTACTCGATTCTAAGCGCCCCCTTTTTTTTCGCGATCGCGATGCCCAAAGTGAGGAGGGGTGCTTAGATTCGAAAAATCTAGAATGACCTCCCCTCCCTCTTTTCGCTGCGACATCACGAAGATGGGTGCGAGAAATAACATTTTATTTTGCAAACATTCGAAAGAAAAATCGGTGCAGACAGTGAACCCACCGCTTGTGTAGGATGCTCAGTCACTATCACTGCCACTCGATTTCGTCGCACCGCTTGAATCTCTGCTCTAGGTATCCCACAGCAGGTCGTCTTCCGTTCCATCGAAGTTGTTTGTGATCGAGTACTTCTTAAATGATTTGACCTCAACGGCCACTTGGATCCTCTTTCACGCGTCCGAAATCCACTTTGCGATGGTTGATGGGGACGCTTTCTGCAGCTTTCCCGTCGGCGTCTTCTTCCGGTCAGGGTTTCGCACCCACTCTTCATACTCCTGTCGGAGATTGGCTTTGAAGGGCTTGTTGACTGAAACGTCTAGGGGTTGCAGCACTGGAGTCATGCCACCCGGAATCACAAGCACGTCGTAACTGATGTTCCGAAGCTTTGCCTTTTCCTCCGGGGTCAGATGGCCGCGAAACGCGTCCAACAGAAGCATCGACTGCGTGCCTGCAGGTCCGCCGAGCAATGATTTCAGCGTGAGCAAACATGCTTGGCGGCCTTGGCTACGCCCTCTTCCTAACAAATACGGGGGGGTGCTTAGAATCGCGAAAATACGGTATGTATGTATGTATGTATGTATGTATGTATGTATGTATGTATGTATGTATGTATGTATGTATGTATGTATGTATGTATGTATGTATGTATGTATGTATGTATGTATGTATGTATACATACATACATACATACATACATACATACATACATACATACATACAGTACTTGATACCTCCGGAGCGTCTGCTGTTCTTGAAAAGTCTTTTCATCGGCAGAAGCAATGAGGTGTGCAATAGACGTCGACAAAATGTATGGAGTCTTCAAAAGTCTGCGGTGCAGTTCATTTCACTGCTGAGCCCGTTTTACTCATGAAACTTCACTGTCAACTGAAGTGAAACTTCACAACAAATAGTTGCAGCGAAGCAAGCATGTTATTTCAGTTCAATAAAGGATTAGGCATTCTCCATTCCACTATAATAGGCGAGGGAAAAGGTATAAAATTACGCTCTAATAATTTTATTTTTGTAGTTACTGCCTTATTCGGGTAACAAAAAAAGTTTGAAGTATGAATTTGTTGCAGCCTCGCGGAGGAACAGTGGCTGGCGGTTATGAGGGCGTGGGCGGGGCTTCGTTGCAGACTTAAGTTGTGTCTGACTATAGTAGCGTTTTTTAATTAGCTCTGGAAGAATTATACAGAAACATATATTTGCGGAATGATCACAGGTTTTTTGGATCCGTCGTTTACTGCTCTAACAAGTGCCACAACCGACTCGTATTGTTATTTGGGGAGTTACGTTACGATGCGTGGCCGCGAGTCGCGTACAACCGCGTATGGCGCAGGAATCTGCGATTCTACTCGTACTGCGCTCATCCCGGAAGGTTAGAAAAACACTACACAAGCACAGCAGAGAAGTGGCTACGTTAGGCGGCTCTAATGATAACTGTAGAAGCGTCATTCAGAACACACGGAATTGTCCTCCACTTCCGGCGGCGTTTTCTCTGTTTCCTTTTTAAATAAACAGGTGTTGATCCATAAATATTTTGATAAACAATTGTTAAATTTGTTCATTTTCGCTTTTCCTTCCTGTTTGGCTGTTGCCTTGGTTCTCTCCTTTAGTAGATCACCTCATTTCTCAACTCCTTGCGGCTCTTGTTTCCAGTTGCCAATTTTGCTCGAAAAGTGCTGTACAATTAGGGAAAAACCGGACGAGTTAACGGGTGACAGTCATATTGCCTATGAGTTTAAGGGTTACTGCAAGGTTTGATGATGGATGCCGTCTCACATTATTTTATTTTTCACCTTATCTAAACCATATCACGGGTATATGGTTCCGAATATCTGTCAGCGTCACGGCAAGCCGTCACTCGAGGAAATAATGAAACAAAAAGAAACGTTAAACGCAATTGGCATTTTCTCTGGCCGCAACTCGTTCCACGTGCATACAGATTAGCTGACCACGATCTGAATCCCTTTCCCGGTCCTTGGATCAGTCTAGACGAAGAAGCTTGAGCTAACGAAGCAACAACAATGCGCGTGACCGTTGTATAGACGGTGACAACAGAATGCATCTCGAGTTAATACCGTGGGCACCGAATTGATGAGGAAACTGGCCTTCACATTTCAGGAGACGTCGATAACTACCGCCATACAAAAAGAGTGAAAAAGGCAACAAAATGTTGACCGCCGAATAGCTGTCAAGTCTCAACATTGATTTGGCGGCGCTTTAGGAATGTGTGTGAGAAGTGGTGGCGTGGGCGGGGAGGGGGGGGTGTCTGCGTCTTAATTTCGGGGGAGGGGGGGGGGGCCGGGGCCCCCGGGCCTCCCCTTGGGTACGTGCCTGGTAATGAGGTTTGTGGTCCTGGGAACGTGCCACTCAACATTGACGAAAGGATGCCTCAAATTTCTCTTATTCTGAGCGGCATGAAACCCACGTCACAAGGGCTCCTCAAGGACGGCTACCCGACGCTTTAGCGGTCGCCGCCACAAATTCACTGGATATATGCCACTTTTCAATGAACGTCTTTCACGCCAACACTTCAACGAGCATCGCTATGAATGAGCTGAGTGCGTGTCTCTCTTCGATGACCGCCTTGCCGTGTTGGGTCACTGATTAGGTGCCGCTGAGTCTGCGGCAACCGAGTGAATAATTCTCAGCGTTCGCAGGCATCGGTGCCCCACGCCTCTTGTCTCGGAGCCCGGCAGACTTCTAAGCAGCGGCACCGCATGACGCAGCGTGTCCTGAAAGAGTCGAGAGAAAGGGGCCCGGTTGCCGCCTGACGAGTTCCTAAGCGTTCGCACGCACAAGTGCGCCATGCATCTCTGAGGCCCCGTGCAGCCTTCGCGGTGGCGCCTCTAGATGGCGATGAGCGCCTCTAGATGGCGATGAGCTCTTAGGGAAGCGCAAAAGAGGAGTCCCGCAGCACTACATGCCTCATATATACGTTGATTCGACGGTGGCAACACGGTGAGCTGAATTCTGGAGTTTTACGTGCCAGACTACGATATGATTGTGAGGTGCGCCGCGGTTGTGGACTCCAAATGAATTTTGACCACCAGGGGATCTTTACTACACTCAATGCAGGGAACGCGAGCGTTTTTTGCATTTCGCACCCATCGAAAGGCGGCCGCCGCGGCCAGGATTTGATAGCGCGACCTCAGGCTCAGCAGCGCAACATCATAGCCGCTAAGCCACCGCGGCGCGTGATGGCAATACGTGGTGTCGTTGTGTCGGTTCAATGTTAAACGCATTACCGTCGACAGTCATCGTGAATGGGGCTCTGCCGAGTTTTTCAGTCAAGAACAGCACATATCCGGTTACTCAAGTTGCCGTAAACGAGTTTCATTGAAAAAAGGCTCATGTCCATTGCATTCGTGGCGCAACTTGTGAAAGCGTCTAGCTGCTGTGCTGGAGGAGCCCGTGTGAGGCGTGTTGGATTCTGCTGAACAGTGAAGGAATTTTAATAGATTTTCGTTTTCATTCCACAATGGCACTTCCACAGTGGCTTCCACCCAGTAATTTCAGTAGGCGTTAAAGATGTTCAGTGAGTAGCCTTTTGCATCGCCCCCCCCCCTTTTTTTTTACAGCAGGCCGTCACGGAAACCATTACTCAAACCACCGTCAAAACCTCACGGTGTCATTGCCACAGTCAACCTATAGCGCACATTCGTAGAAGCGCGTCAGCACTCATATTCTCAACAATATATCCTTGTGGAACACCTTTCATGAGAGCGTCGGCTCGTGTACCCGTGCAGCGACCGAATATATTTTAGGCAATTGCTATCTCATGACATTGACCAAGCACAACCCTCGTAATAACTACACTCTAAAACAAAATTACACCCTTTGGGTTGTATCTTGCCACACAACAGTAAACTGCATCTGTCTGGTCTGCATTTCCTTTTTTTAACGCTGCGAGCCCGGTACTTCCCAGTAACGAACGGCATGCGCGTTATCAGCATGACACACCTTTCCCGACAGGAAAATAGCCGACGCGGCGTTTTCAAGAAAGGAAAGGCAAGCAAGGCAGATGATCATTGTTGTGTGGCAGATATACCCCCCAAAGGGTGCACCTTTTAACACCCCAAAGATATACACCCGAGATAAGATATACACCCCAAATAGTGTACCTTTTAACTTACATAAACATCACTGTATTGGTAGCGCACGCGACTATATTTTTTGTTTTCTTAATAAAACCATTACGTAATAAATTCACATTCCCTCATTAAAAATTCGCATGATTGTTATATGCTTGATTTATGTATTTACTATTCTATAATTACTGCTAACATATTTATTCGTTGTGTGTATTTGCTTTATGAACACAGCTTTAATGCCCTGTATTTTCCCCCGCCTTATGTATGTATTCGTGGCTTTAGATATATACAATAATTGAAATATAGAAATAAAGAGCGGCACTTAACCGTTGACTAAAGTTGGCGTGAAAGAGGTTCATTGAGGAGCAGTGGATGCCATTCACAAAAAAACCGAGGAGCGAGGTGTGCCTCGAGGATCCGCACGCGACCGCCATTAGCCGTAGCCGTGCTGGTTATCATGCTTTGTCTTGTCAGCGAATAATGACAGCGTGAAAACAACGCCTGTTCAAGATTGAGATTCGCAAATATAGAGCTTTTATCTACTCGTTCTCTCTCATACGCTGCATAAACTGAAACTCGGAGAAGGCTCTGTTAAAGTCTTCTAATAAAAAAAAAATGAGCGAGGAGATTTTTCATAATATAAGCGAAACGCAACAAACGCTGAAATGTTGATATCTGTATTTGTAGAAAATGTCGATTCGATTGCTGCAAAGTGTCTATATATTCGAACAACGGTACTGACACCTTGTCGGATCCACCGCGAAGTTGATTTATTGGTTACGAAGCTATAGCAAGACACAAAAATATTATTACATCGGAAGTCCGGAAAAGCTTTCTTTCTTTGTCTAAACGTGCTTACGATTTGCAGGTGGCACGCAGTCGAATCATTCTACCAAGGTTCACAATAGTTCGCGCCCCACTGGTGGCCCTGAAAACACGGAGAAACCGGCGTGACGAGGCACTTCGGCGTCAGTGCCCTCCTGCGACCGCGCGCGCTTCCAGCTTGGGACAAAAACGCTGAAACGAAGGCGGTGGTTCTGCGGTTGGTACTGGTTGCAGCCAAGAACAAAAATAAAACGCAGCGTCAAAAGACCTTGCTCATAATGCACGCTGGGATGGTTTCTCGGGTTTGCTTTTATTTTTAAGCTTGCCCAATCGCGTAATCGCTGAAATACACACGCAGGTTTCTGCAGTATACACCAGTAGACCTAGGGGGTTTGGCTGATGGAGCCAAGAATTGGCTATCCCGTGGCGTCATACGATGAGGGCCCGGTGTTTGCAAGTAGTGTTGCCGGAACAGGTTAAGGCCAGGATCAAGTCGAGAAGAATTGTTTGACGATCGCGCTCGATGCCGACGTCCGACAATAACAACAAACGCATTCCCTAATGATCTATTACGGTTATGTGGGAGACATAGGTTGCCGATGGGCCAATCGTCGCCTCCCCACAGTCTCCGCAATACAACTGCAACTGCTATATATATATATATATATATATATATATATATATATATATATATATATATATTGTGACGAAGAAGATTGGCAGGCTGAAAAGCCCCATTGTCATCGCGTGGCTCGTACGCTGTTCGCTCGCTGGCTGCGCCTTACCTGCTGTTACCGCGTTGGTCGCTGCTTCTCTACGACCCGAATAAACCCCCTTTACAATTGGTGGAGCTGCTGGGTACAACCGCAATTCTGGAACTTCGCAACCGGACACTGCAGCCTGTCTTCATTATGCCGGAAGAAGGATCACCGCAACCACAACCCGCTGCCCCGGTGACTACCGTGGTCTGCCCCGGCCCGCTGCGTCAACGCGACCCACCCATCTTCAGCGGTACCGAAGACCATGACGTAGAAGACTGGCTCGCTGACTACGACCGGGTGAGCATCCACAACCACTGGGACGACACCAAAAAACTGAATTACGTATCGTTTTATTTGAGCGGTGTCGCCAGCGTGTGGCACCGCAACCATGAACGTGATCTCACGACGTGGCCAGCCTTCAAAACTAACGTGACGGAGGTATTCGGGCGCCCCGCCGTTCGCAAGCTTCGCGCCGAGCAACGTTTGCGCAGTCGTGCGCAACAGTGCGGGGAGACATTTACAAGTTATATAGAAGATGTTGTCGACCTCTGCAACCGCGTTGACGTCACAATGGCTGATGCCGAGAAGATCCGCCATATCTTAAAAGGCATTGAAGACGACGCCTTCCAGATGCTGTTGGCGAAAAATCCGGCGACAGTCTCTGAACTCGTCAGTCTCTGCCAAAGCTTCGACGAACTCCGCAAACAACGCCTAGCCACCCGCCAATCGCCTCCTCAGGCGACTTCAATGTCGAGCTTGGCGGTTTCCCCGGATAATACGTCGCTACTGCTACAGATCAAGGAGTTCGTCCGTGAAGAGGTGGCTCGTCAGCTTTCTCTGATTCCCCTCACGCACGGCCAGTCGAATTCTCCGTTGGCGCCCGCTCTCCAATCTGTCATCAAGGCGCAGGTAGCCGACCACATTCCACCTTCTCTCCAGCAGGCTCCGGTTGCCGCTCCCCTGACGTACGCCGAAGTCACTTCGAGGCCTGCACCACAGACCTACAGTCCCCTTCGCCCGCCTTTGCGCCCGCCCGTGTCCGCTCCGGTCCGGCCACTGGTGCAGTATGCACGACTTCAAGATCATTGGCGCACGGAAGATAATCGGCCGATTTGTTTTTATTGTGGCCGTGCTGGACACGTAGCACGTCACTGTCGCCTCCTTACCCCCAACGTCCCCAACAATGTGCGTCCATATGCGCCACGTTTCCACCAACGCCGCAACTATTCGGACACCTTTGACTCTCCTCCTGTTGTCGACACCGCATTCTCCGCTGCTCGCCGTTCACCTTCTCCTCGCCGCCGCTCGCTTTCACCCATGCACCGGCGTCGGAGTCCTTTGCGCCAGGAAAACTAAATATCGCAGTTCAGGAGGCGAGAACTGCGGTGCCAGCGAAATGTATAAGGCCTCACACTTCCCCGAAGAACGTTATTGAAGTCGCAATAGAAGGAACATTGACGCTAGCACTTGTCGACACCGGCGCTGCACTTTCAGCGATAGATGCCCGTATTTGCCGCAAGATCGGAAAAGTGACGACACCGCTTTCTGGACTGTCTCTTCGAACTGCCAACGCGCAGCACGTCGAGCCATCCGGCGCCTGCACTGCTCGTGTCGTCATTCAGGACGTCCTCTATATCATAGAATTCGTCGTGTTGCCATCATGTTCACACGACGTCATATTAGGTTGGGACTTTCTCTCCACACATCATGCGATCATTGACTGCGCCCGCGCCGAAATCGAGCTGTTTCAGTTTTCGACGGATATTATCACAGACCATAAGGACCATTGCCGCAAAATCGCTGTTTCAGAAGACACCATTATACCTGCCTGGTCTTCCACCCTTGTCAGTATCTCTTGTGACTCTGTAGATGACGGCACGGTACTCTTCGCTCCGTCTGAACTCTTAGTTCGCCGCCGTTCACTACCACTGCCGTTCGCCGTCCTCGAGTTCAAAGCTGGCGCGTCTCTCATGTGCGTCTCCAACCCATCGGCTGAACCAATTACTTTACGCCGCCGTGAAAGCCTTGGCAGAGCAGAGCCACTGACTTCATCTTCAATATTTGACACGATGGACGACTCCACTTATATTGCTGCTCTCGAGGAATCGCGTCCACAGTCCCTACCGGATTCTTTTACGCCAGCTATTGCCAGTGACCTTACGACGACGCAGCGCGACGAACTTCTTCGCTTGCTCCAAGGCTTCTCTTCCTCCTTTGATTGCCAAGCAACATCACTCGGCCGCACAACGACTGTTTCGCACACTATCGACACTGGGAGCCACGCACCAATTCGACAGCGTCCCTACCGAGTATCGGCGACTGAAAGACAAGTTATCAATGACCAGGTGAACGATATGCTCAATCGCGGTGTCATCCAGCCTTCTAGTAGTCCTTGGGCATCGCCAGTCGTCCTAGTTAAAAAGAAAGACGGCTCCATACGATTTTGCGTCGACTATCGAAGGCTTAACAAGATTACCCGAAAGGATGTTTACCCGTTGCCACGTATTGACGACGCACTTGACTGTTTGCAAGGAGCGGAGTTCTTTTCCTCCTTAGATCTCCGCTCTGGCTACTGGCAGGTGCCCATGGCGGACGCTGACTGTTCTAAAACCGCATTTGTAACACCAGATGGCTTGTATGAATTCACTGTGATGCCGTTCGGTCTGTGCAATGCACCCGCCACCTTCGAACGCATGATGGACGGCATCCTACGTGGCCTAAAGTGGCATACTTGCCTCTGCTACCTCGACGACGTTGTCGTCTTTTCCCCTGATTTTCCGACCCACCTTCGGCGTTTACATCAAGTTTTGACCTGTCTCCGGAATGCTGGTCTCCAGCTTAACTTAAGAAAGTGCCGATTTGCAGCTCGAAAACTGACTATATTAGGCCACGTTGTCTCCAAAGAAGGCATTCTTCCTGATCCTGATAAACTTCGCGCCGTATCCGAATTTCCGAAGCCCACTAATTTGAAAGCACTGCGCAGCTTCATTGGCCTATGCTCCTATTTTCGACGTTTCGTTCGCAATTTCGCTACAGTGATCGCACCACTTAACCAACTTCTTCAAGGCGACACTGAACTTTCTGGTTGGTCGGAAGCCTCTGATGATGCCTTTACGACTCTTCGTCACCTCCTCACGTCTCCGCCAGTCTTGCGCCATTTTGATCCAAGCGCACCTACAGAACTTCACACTGACGCCAGTGGTGTCGGCCTTGGTGCCGTGCTCGCACAACGCAAGAACACTAATGCCGAATACGTCGTCGCTTATGCTAGTCGTGCCCTCACGAAACCTGAGGCCAATTACTCAGTCACAGAAAAAGAGTGCCTAGCTATCGTATGGGCTCTTCAAAAATTTCGTCCATATCTCTACGGTCGACGCTTTGACGTGGTGACGGATCATCACGCTCTTTGCTGGTTGTCCAACCTAAAAGACCCGTCGGGCCGCCTCGCTCGGTGGGCCCTCCGAATCCAGGAATACGATATCCGTGTCGTCTATCGTTCTGGACGCAAACACTCTGACGCCGATGCCCTCTCGCGCTCCCCAGTTACTTCAGACAGCAGCACTTCTACTTATAGACATGACATCTCACCACTTGACATCCTGGACATGGCATCGGAGCAACAAAAAGACCCATGGATCGTCATGATATTCGACTTTTTATCAAATCCTCCGGCAACTTCGGCACCTCGAGCGTTACGCCGACAGGCGCAGCATTTCACAATCCGCGACGGACTTTTATACCGCCGCAACTACCAAAATGACGGCCGCAAATGGCTCTTAGTAGTACCTCGCCACCTACGAGAAGATTTATGCTCCGCTTTTCATTCTGACCCGCAGTGTGGTCACGGCGGAGTGTCAAAAACTTACTCACGGCTTCGCCTACGATATTATTGGCGAGGGATGTACACCTTCGTCCACAAATACGTGCGCTCCTGCATTGCCTGCCAGCGACGCAAATGTGTCCCGCATCTCTCCACCGCACCTCTCCAACCACTCCCCTGCCCAGCTCAACCATTCGACCGCGTCGGCATTGATATATACGGGCCTCTTCCATCTACTGGCGCTGGCAACCGATGGATTGTTGTGGCCGTAGATCATCTGACACGGTATGCCGAAACCGCCGCCTTGCCTGCTGCATCAGCAAAAGACATCGCCTCGTTCATACTAAACAACTTCGTTCTCCGCCATGGCGCCCCTCGCGAACTGTTGAGCGATCGGGGCCGCGTATTCCTCTCAGACGTCCTGCAGTCACTCCTATCTGAATGCCAAATTATTCACCGCACTACTACTGCTTATCATCCACAGACCAATGGCTTAACAGAACGATTCAACAGAACTCTTGGTGACATGCTATCAATGTATGTTGCATCTGACCACTCCAACTGGGATCTTGTACTTCCGTTCGTCACTTACGCATATAACACTGCCTCTCAAGCCACTACTGGACTCTCGCCATTCTTCCTGCTTTACGGCCGCCATCCCTCCAGCACCATTGATACTGTTCTCCCGTACCGGCCGGACCCTGCTGAATGCTCACCTGTTTCTGCGATTGCTCAGCACGCCGAGAAATGCCGACAACTGGCCCGTTCTTTGACGTCTGCTCAACAGTGCCGCCAAAAAGAGCGCCATGACCTCAATCCTCCCCCTCACCCTCTCCCCGTCGACTCACTCGTGTGGCTTTGGGCCCCGCCTGTTGCTGCTCCTGGCCTTTCGTCCAAGCTCCTCCCGAAGTACCACGGGCCCTACCGCGTGGTTGCACAAACATCACCAGTGAACTACGTGGTCGAACCCGTATCGCCATCTCCCGATCTCCGTCGACGAGGGCGAGAGACTGTACACATTGACCGGCTGAAGCAGTACTACGATCCGCCCACCTCTTCCTAGGTCGCCAGGATGGCTACTCTTCAATTCCGGGGGTGATTGTGACGAAGAAGATCGGCAGGCTGAAAAGCCCCATTGTCATCGCGTGGCTCGTACGCTGTTCGCTCGCTGGCTGCGCCTTACCTGCTGTTACCGCGTTGGTCGCTGCTTCTCTACGACCCGAATAAACCCCCTTTACAATATATATATATATATATATATATATATATATATATATATATATATATATATATATATATATATATATTGCCCGGTGCCGGCAATTTTCTACCGGATTAAAAAGAAAACCGCGTGGTGATAAAATTGCATAAACAGGCCTGGAGTGTGGCCTCATCCCGGTGAAAAGAACCGGTAAACGCACTCTTCACCAGAGCAGGATTGGTCACCCTGGTGAAGTACTTGGCCACAACCTCCTATATGAACACAACAATCAAACCCCGGCCCCTCAGTCCACAGCAGCTGCGAAGCAACTGACCACGGCGGCGGTCAGACCTGCGACGCACCAGAGGCTGCTAAGAATCCCTGGCTCCGGACAGGCCGCCATTGGAATATGAACCTGGCAACGTTTAACTATAGAACGTTATCTAGTGAGGCTAGTCTAGCAGTGCTATTGGAGGAATGCAAGTCTACATGTACTGGTTGCTATCCTCACACAGCGTGACAGTGAAGACATTGTAGTGATGGCTTATTCAAGTAGAGCGCTTACACCAGTTGAAAGTCGCTACTCCCAAATTGAACGTGAGATGCTCGCAGCCGTATGGGCCATAGAGCACGTCTGTCTTTACCTTTGTGGAGTCAACTTCCTTTTCCTGACTGATCACAAACCTTAAGTGAGCATACTGGGAAACCCAAGATCGTCACCATCTGCCCGCATTGAGCGCCTTGCTCTACGCATTCAACAGTACAATTTTGTTGTACAACGCTGCATAAAGCAGTAACCCTTCCTATTACCTTTCCAGGCATCCAGTTCCTGAAACGAAAATGTGTGCCTGCATCGACAAAGTAACTAATGAGTATGTCAACTTTATGCAGCGCCACAACATCCCAAAGGCATTCTCGGTTCAAGTAGTCGCTGATGCAACGAAAGCAGACCAGCAGCTACAGTCACTTATCAGTGCTATCCAGCACCCCACACTCACCAGCTGGGTCTCAGCTGAACTGAAGCTATTTGCATCTATAAAAAACATAATAATGCCGCTAGGTGTCACGCACCAGCGCTGAAAAAAGAAGTGACTTGAACGCGCGCTCGGCAAGAGGTGGGCGCTGAAGAAGAAGAAGCAGAGGCGGAGGACGCCAGCTTGAGTTTTGTGTACGCCATCTTGGACAACTGTCTGTCTCGCCGACGCCGGGTACATCTTCAATTGTCTTTTCGTGACAAAAACTGGTGGAGGTGCTGGGTACGGTTCATCCGATGCCACAAACTCCTCCTGGTAGCAGGAGTGCCAGCCCTATACTAGTGGACACCCCTGTTCACCGGGCCAGCAGGAGGATCCGAGGATTACCTCCGGAGCTTGATCACGTCTCCGCAACAACATCGACGCCCCCACGGACCAGTATGGAAGGAACATCGACGTCTCCATCGACCATTATGCAAGGTACGGCCACAACCGCAACTCAGTACCTGCTCCAGAATCTCAGAGTGCCGAAAGTGTTCCACGGGGATGTCTTCGAGGATGTTGAAGACTGGTTAGCCCAGTTTGAGCGCGTTGCTGAGATAAACGAATGGAGCGACGCGGCGAAGCTGAGAAACGTGTACTTCAGCTTGGAGGACGGTGCTCGCACTTGGTACGAGAACCGAGAAGGGCTCCTGAAATCGTGGCTCGAGTTCCGCCATGCCTTGCTGGAGACATACACAAATGCTGATCGCCGCGAACGCGCCGAACGGGCGCTCCAATCCCGCATTCATCTGCCGAATGAGAGCGTGACGTCGTACGTAGAGGATATGACGCGCCTCTTCCGTCGGGTGGACCCTACCATGTCAGAGGAAAGGAAGCTGCGCCACCTAATGCGGGGAGTTAAAGAACAGCTATTTGCTGGCCTGGTTCGAAGCCCGCCCAAGACCGTGGGTGAATTCTTAACCGAAGCCACCACGATGGAAAAGATGCTGCACCATCGCTCAGCTTTCTATGAAAGGCAAATGAACGCTGCTTCACCTTCGGACCAGCGCTCAGCTACGTATGACAGACACGCGAATGCTGCTTCACTGACGGACGCGGTTGCCTTTGGAAACCTGGACGTTCTCCGAGGCCTTATCCGCTCTGTGGTTCGTGAGGAGCTTCAACGGCTCAGCTGCCCACCTCAGCCCACGCTGGGTTCCATTTCTGCCCTCGTGAGAAGTGAAGTGCAGCAAGCGATCCAAGGTCCCGTCGCAAGCAACAATGCGCCGCCTGTGACAGCACAGTTGCAGCGGCCGTCGTATGCGGAGATTTTGGGGCGAGACCCTGTCCGCGCTCCGACCCATTTCATCCCCGCCACGTCTTACGCCGCGTCATACGTCCCGCCGCTCCCTTCAGTGCAACCGATCCAACGTATGGAGGATCGGCGCCCGCTCGAAAGGAAATCTGACGTCTGGCGTACCCCGGACAAAAGGCCTCTGTGCTATCACTGTAGAGAAGCCGGTCACGTATACCGCGAATGCCCATACCGCCGCCTTGGACTGCAAGGTTTCGCCGCGAATTCACCAAGGCCCAGATATGGCGAAAGGCCTAGGGCGATTGAAGAGTACCTGAACCAGCAGGGTATGCCACAGTTCCCGCGGCGGCAGTCGCGCTCGCCGTCCCCCAAGCGATCCTCCCCAGCTCCTAGAAGCCCTCCAATGGCAGCGCAGGGACGATAGCCAAGCCCTCGCCGGGAAAACTAAGAGCAGCGACCTTCGGGGGCGAGGCCGCTGATAATCGCCCTTCCGAAGACCTCCAATCGACGCGAGCACGGTATATTCAGCACGATTCAGCGACGACAGCAGCCGAACTCAGCGACAGACTCTCATTAGACATACCTGTTGTGCTCGACGGCCGCCACGTTAGTGCGTTATTGGATACGGGTGCCGACTACTCCATCTTGTGCGGAAAACTAGCGACGGAACTTCGAAAAGTTATCACGCCTTGGTCTGGAACGCAAATTCGTACTGCTGGCGGGCATATCGTAACACCGTTGGGCATGTGCACGGTCAGAGTACAAATTCGTGGGTCCACGTTTCCAGCCAGCTGCCTTATACTCCGCGATTGTTCTCGGGACCTCATCTTGGGCGTCGACTTTCTGCGAGAGTATGGTGCCGTTATAGACCTACGGGCACGCACAGTGACTTTTTCGACAGAGAGAGCAGCGAACAGCCACGACAATTGCCGACGTAACGCGCTTCGGGTTTACGCCGACAGTGTAACTCTACCACCACGCGCAAGTGTCCTGGTAGCGGTCGTATGCGACGATCTGCGTGACGGCGAAGCTGTTGCAGAGGGCAATACCTCCCTTATGCTGACTCACGGTGTATGTGCAGCCCGCAGTCTCATTATGCTTCGAGGTGGACATTCTGCGCTCCTCGTGACGAACTTCAGCCAGGAACATCGGCGCCTGTTTCGTCGTACTACTATCGCTTTTGCTGAGCCCATAGCCGACGTTGCTGAATGCTTTGCGTCTATGACAAAGGACAACCCAGCTCAGACGCTCAGCAACATCGAGATCAATTCAGGCCTTTCGGAGGAAAAGCAAAAAGCGCTGCGCGAGTTGCTACTTCGGTTCAAGGAGTGCTTCGCATCTACTTCTAAGGTACGCCAGACGCCCATCACGAGACAACGAATAATCACGTATGACGATTCTCGTCCCATACGACAACTGCCTTATCGCGTATCGGCGAAAGAGCGCGACGTGATTAATGCACAAGTGAAAGAAATGCTTCACGATGACGTCATACAACCATCCCAAAGCCCTTGGTCGTCGCCGGTGGTCCTTGTCAAAAAGAAAGACGGAACGCTTAGGTTCTGTGTTGACTATAGAAAGTTGAATAACGTCACAAAAAAAGACGTTTATCCGCTTCCGCGGATCGATGATTCGTTAGATCGGCTGCGGCGAACCAAGTATTTTTCATCAATAGATTTGAAGAGTGGATATTGGCAAATCGAAGTTGACGAACGAGATCGCGAAAAAACTGCCTTTGTTACCCCGGATGGACTGTACGAATTTAAAGTACTTCCATTCGGCCTGTGTTCTGCACCGGCCACATTCCAGAGAATGATGGACACTGTTCTTACGGGTCTGAAGTGGCACAGTTGTTTAGTATACTTAGATGACGTCGTCGTGTTTGCTGCGATCTTCGAAGAACATCTGAAGCGTTTAGAGGCGGTACTTGAGGCGCTCCGCTCCGATAATCTCACACTAAAGCCAGAAAAGTGTCACTTCGGTTACGAAGAGTTGAAGTTTCTCGGTCATGTCGTGAACGCCGACGGTGTCCAGCCTGACCCAGACAAAACATCCGCTGTTGCTGCTTTTCCGACTCCTCGTGACAAGAAAGCAGTACGCCGCTTTCTCGGTCTGTGTGCGTACTATCGTCGCTTCATCGCACATTTCTCCCGGATCGCCGAACCACTCATACGCCTCACGCGAGAAGACACACCCTTCGTTTGGACGGACGAGCAGGACGCAGCTTTCACCGAGTTACGGCAGCGCCTGCAGGAATCACCCGTGCTCGCTCACTTTGACGAGGACGCTGACACCGAGGTGCATACCGACGCAAGCAACATAGGTCTTGGCGCTGTTCTCGTTCAACACCAGGAAGGCGTCGAGCGAGTGATCGCTTACGCCAGTCGCACCCTTTCACGTGCCGAAATTAACTACTCCACTTCCGAGAAAGAGTGTCTAGCGGTTGTGTGGGCCATCATGAAATTTCGGCCTTATCTCTACGGTCGCCCTTTCAAGGTGGTGACAGACCACCATTCCTTGTGTTGGCTAGCCAACCTACGAGACCCGTCCGGGCGACTTGCTCGATGGAGCCTCCGTCTGCAGGAGTTCGATGTTACCATCGTCTACAAATCGGGTCGCAAACACGAAGATGCCGACGCGTTGTCGCGCGCTCCCGTCAAAACTTGCGATAAGGACATGGACGAAGACGGCGCATTCCTTGGGGCCCTCACCGCATCTGACCTGATCACACGACAACGCGAGGACGCCGAAATACGCCCTCTCATCGATCACCTAGAAGGCAAGAATGTTACAATTCCACGACACCTTTCTCGCAGTCTCTCGACCTTCTGCCTCCGAAAGGGTGTCCTCTACAAGAAAAACTAGAGTGCCAGTGACAAAGAGTATCTATTGGTCGTACCTGCCACCCTCCGTGATGACATTCTCCTAGCCTGCCATGATGAGCCCACGTCTGGACACTTGGGATTTTCACGCACTCTTGCAAGAGTACGCCAGACGTACTACTGGCCCAGACTTTCTACCACGGTGAAGCGTTACGTGCAAAGCTGCCGTGAGTGTCAACGCAGGAAATCGCCGTCTTTGAAGCCCGGGGGGTTACTGCAACCCATCGCACCACCTAGCGCACCGTTTGATCAAATCGGTATGGATCTTCTGGGACCCTTTCCCTTGTCAGCCAGCGGAAACAAGTGGATTATAGTCGCCACAGACTATCTAACACGCTACGCCGAGACGAAAGCTGTACAACGTGCCACCGCCTACGAAGTTGCCCAGTTCTTCATCGATCAGATAGTCCTAAGACATGGTGCCCCATCACATGTCATCACCGACAGAGGAACTGCCTTTACGGCCCAACTGATAGAGGACATATTCGAGCTGAGCTGCACGCAGCATCGCAAGGCCACTGCCTATCATCCGCAGACCAACGGACTGACAGAACGGCTAAACAAAACCATTGCTGACATGCTGTCTATGTATGTAGACGTCCACCATAAAACATGGGATCAAGTCCTGCCGTACGTTACATTCGCGTACAACACCGCCATTCAGGAAACAACACGCTTCACACCGTTCCGTCTTGTCTACGGGCGCGAAGTCCAGACCACGCTAGAAGCAATGCTCCCGCACGACACCGATGCATCACTTACTTCCGACGCCGAGCAACTTACTCAACACGCAGAGGAAGCTCGTCAACTCGCGCGCATACACATCACGACACAGCAGAGTGCAGACGCGCGACGCTACAACCTTCGACATCGGCAAGTCGAGTACCAGCCAGGTGACCAAGTCTGGGTGTGGACTCCAACTCGTCGCCAGGGGTTGTCATAGAAGCTGCTGAGTAGATACTTTGGACCCTACAAAGTGATACGCCGCGTTAGTGAAGTGAACTATGAGGTCATTCCCGACGGTGCCGCGTTGCCTCGGCGTCGACAGCACCACTCAGAGATAGTGCATGTTGTTCGCCTCAAACCGTATTTCGCGCGTTAAGGCGGCGCCAACCTGATCTCATACGACTTCCACACTTCCACTTTTTTAGTAAGCATCGTAGTTTTGTAAGCATCGGGTCGATGCTTTTCTTTTGGCGGGGGGATAATGCTGCTAGGTGTCACGCACCAGCGCTGAAAAAAGAAGTGACTTGAACGCGCGCTCGGCAAGAGGTGGGCGCTGAAGAAGAAGAAGCAGAGGCGGAGGACGCCAGCTTGAGTTTTGTGTACGCCATCTTGGACAACTGTCTGTCTCGCCGACGCCGGGTACATCTTCAATTGTCTTTTCGTGACAATAACAACGCCCGAGGGCATCGTCCTTCGAGGAACACGCCTAGTTCTTCCCGCTACCCTGCAGAAACAAGCTGTGCTGCTTGCCCACTAGGGCCATCAAGGGATTGTGAAAACAAAAGAAATGTTAAGAGAGAAAGTGTGATTCCCAGGCATGGATAAGCTCGTGCACACTTTGATTAAAAGCTGTCTACCATGTCAAGCAGCTGTTCCCCAAGCAAAGCAAGAACCACTTGCCATGATGGAACTACCCAGTGGTCACTGGGAAGAAGTATCAGTCGACTTTTGTGGTCCCTTTCCAGATGGAAAGTACGCTATGGTGGTGTTAGATGACTTCTCACGATACCCATTGGTACAAGTCTTACACTCCACAAGTGCAAACAGTGTGCTTCCCTCCCTGCGACAAGTGTTTTGCCAGTTTGGAATCCCTGCACAGGTAAAAAGTGACAATGGACCACAATTCGAAGGCAAAGAGTTTGCTGCATTTGCAAAAGAATTAGGACCTCGGCATCATCGGATCACACCTTTGTGGCGTCAAGATAATGGCGAGCTGAGCGGTTCATGAGAACATTGAAAAAGCATGTTCCCACTAGTTAGCTTGAGAACACAAATTGGAAAGTAGAGCTGGTCACTTTACTGATGTCATACAGGTCTTCAAAACACTTGACTACTGGAAGATCACCGTATGAACTGCTGTTTGGCAGACCGATGAGAAATCTTCTGTATTGCTATGTTGAAGTTGCTTCGGAAACGGAAGACGTAACAAAGTTGGAAACAACTGTGCTCGAGAAAAGGGCATACAACAAACAACATGCGGATGCACGAAGGCACGCTCAACCACATCGCTTCTGTGTCGGTCAACGAGTCTTGTGGAAGCAAGACAGACACGCATGTTCACTTCGTACTATGATCCAGACCCTTATACCATTGTCAGCGTTCATTGATCACAAATCAAGGCATCGAGAGGAAATAGAGTAATAACGCACAACTCAAGTCTTTTCAAAGATGCCTCGGGCCTTAAACAAGCACCAGCCAAAACATCATTTGACTGTGATGACAAATATCCTCTACCCACCTCAGTTCCAGATCCTGCACCACCTGCATTGCACCAGAGTTCTCCAAGAGAGCGCTACCCAAAGAGAAACAGAAAGCCTCCACGGGATCTTCGCAACCTGACATTGTAACTGTTTGTTCGTAGGAGACATTCACGACTTTTCAACGGTGAACTGTTTTCCGTTTATGGTTTTTTTAATCACATTGTGTCCGCATTCATTTTATTTTCCCCAAGGAGGGTAATGTAGTGTCTATTAACAGCATTTAGCCAAATGTGAGTACTCGGTTGGCAACCTGGAATAAAGCATGGGAGCTTGAGCAATGAGTGCGTATCACCGTGTCACTCCAATCTAATCGATCAGACCGCATCCCGGTCTACGCGAATACTAAACATACTACATGGACGCTAGCCCGTATCCCTCGTCGCCACGTCGTGGGCCATCGCCGCCGTCAATCAGGGGAACCTGGTAGCCTCTGCCTCCATCCGCGCCACATGCAGCGCAGCAGCAGAAGCAGCAGCGATCGCTCTCGCACTTCGCGACGCCGAGAGCAAGGGAAGCTCCGCCCGCGTCCTTACGGACTCACAAGCGGCCTGTCGTTTATACATGAATGGAACACTCCCTATACAAGCCATTTGAATCCTGGGCCGCTCACTAGAATGGACCCACAGTATCCTCTGGTGCCCCGGGCATGAAGGCCTGTGGGGCAACGAATAGGCAGACTGCGCAGCTCGAGGCCTCACTGGCCGAGCGGCAGACCACACCGTTCTTCAGCCCGCGACAGACCGACGAGCGACCCGCGAGTTAACCACAAGACAACAAATACTACAGCAGCAACTGCTCAAAAGAACACAATACGCTCCCCCACACAAAGCTCTCAATAAACTCCAGGCAAGGGAGTGGCGCCGCCTGCAAACGAACACATACTCGCACTTGTCTCCTCTACACGCAATCTCCCCAGACAGATATACGTCCCGGACATGTCTCTGGTGTAGCAACCACACAGCGTCACTCGCGCACAGAACACACGAATGCACTGACCGTCCGGGCGACGCAATTTCGCCACGAGTCACAATACACACACTCACTACGTGGCCTTGGGAGGCGAGACTCTGCGAACTGGACCTGGGAAGCGAACTGGTAACCTTCGACCAGGCCCGGCGAGCCGCGATCGCCAGAGGAGCCCTGTCAGAGGGAACCATCCATGAATAAACCACACAAAGATTTCTTTAACAATAAAGTTCCTCCTCCTCCTGGGGGTCACTAGAGAGGGATGCGGGCAAATTAGGAGAAGCTCAGTGTGGGTAGTGGAGTCGGCGTGTGTGTTAGTGGAAGTCCTAAATCGGGATGTATTCAGATCACCAAGAATTAGTTCAGGTGAACGTTATCATTGACAGGGCTAAACACTAGAACACAGCCGTTAGCGACACACACTTCGAGTCGTTCCCGCCAAGCCTATCGCTTTCTCCCAAACTCTCTATCGACGGGACCGCTATAGTAAGGGATGAAACACTTGAGACGCAGTAGCAATGTAAGAAGACACTGAATGCGTCTTGCGCATTAACTAATTTTAAACTGCGATCACATGCAGAAACTATACATCGATGGCGTGATAAGTGTTTACATAAAGTACACGGTATATATGGCGATTTCTCTTGTTTTCTTTTTTTGCAACGAGCAGATTATTTGTTAAGAGCATATCAGCAGATTTTCATGAACGTTCAGACGCCTTTTGATGGTTGCTTATAGCAGCCTGTGGGGCACCTAGTTCGGATTTACATATTGCGTGGCAACCCGATAAAAAACATGGTACTTGTTCCGGAAAGCCGCGATGTGATGCGCGTAAGTACTCGGTGTGAAAAAGTTTTCTGTTCCATACCCGTTGCAGAACTCGTTCGCTCCTGCTCAGCTCTTGCTAACTCGTGGCAATTCACGCGCAACGACGACGCTTGCCCATATCCAGAATTCTACGTACAGCACGCAAAAAAATCGCAAAAAGCTCCACCGATTAGACCACAGATGCGTGCACAGAACATAACTGGTAGAAGCATGCCGCACGTGCCGTAAAAAAGAAAAAAAAAACATAGAGGTGGCATGCAGACAAACAAGGGGAGCCGGGAAGTCGGAACTGGTTTATTTTTCTTGTTAACTCGCGGCTTACGTACAGGTCTAAAACAACAGCATATAGCAGGGCGTTAAACAAAACACAAAAAAAGGAAAAGAAAAACGGTTTGAAACATCGCAGCTTGTTTTTGTGTCCGGTTTTCTTTTTCATTATATCTTGTTTTTTTTACATGTGTACATAAGACACATGCCATGATAAACTCCTTGAGAGTTCGCGCTTCTCATTGTCTTCCTGTCTCTCTTCGCGTGCCCTTTGTTGCGCCTTATTAAGCGTCGCGTCGAGCCATGATGGTTCACAAATAAGTCCCCGTGTGCAGGATTTATGGCATACAAAGAACTACCAGAATGACAATCCTACCATTACTTCGCTCGTGAAAGCTAGTGCTTTGGGACGCTCGGCGCTTGTGTCGAGGCGCATAGCAGCTATTTAATTTTACGTCTCAGACTGCGGTACTTTCACTCATCCTCTAGTTCGGAAGCTATTGCTCTGAGGCGCTGTAACACTGCAGCACCCTGCGCTTACGAGCCAAGTTTGGCCAGTTCGCTACCATCGGAATCGGCCTTAACGACGTCGAAACGGGCTACAATGTTTCCTCGCCCAAGTGCGAAAATTCCGGCAGAACCCATCTCATGATGAGTGTCGACGTTAATGCGATTAGCATTGAAGCGATTTAACGACCAACCGCATTGCCGCCACAGAGACGCGTTGCATACGAGGCATGTATGCAGCAGAGGTTTCTGTCTCGCTCAGTCCACTGAACACACTGCGCCACTTAGCGGCGCCGCCGCGAAGGCCGTGCGTGACGTGTGTGATGATTTATAATCAGAAAAAGCTGTCCGAATTAATATCACGCGGGTACGACGCCTGCCAGCACCGGGAAAATTGTAAATAATTTCTGGCACGACACTACAGAGCGGCACATACTTAGTGGGGCATACCGTGTGACCCAAGTTAGTATGAAGTAGTGTTCCTGTATATGCTCCCACAGGGAGCAGAGTGGCGCGTAGGTCCGGTTTATGATCCAGCTCTGCAGTGGAGCCACTCCTCGCGCGCGCAGGAGGCAAATGCCGCGCGGTGTTCCATTTGCTTTTTTAGTCTGTTGGTCGCTAGCTACATGCAGCAACTGTACGCAAGCGCTGAGCAAGATGACGCTTTGTAATTCAGGCTAAGCTCGAGCGATTGGCGTAGCCGGAGAGGTGCCAACCCCCCGAAATTTTTAGTTTGTGTGTACACACGCACGAATGTACATATAAAGAATAGGACCCCCCTCAATCCCTCGAAATAATATCCTGACTACGCCCGTGGCTCGAACAGCTCAAAAGTTCGCGTGCAAACGCGCATTACCTTGCAACAAAAAGCGGTGCAATGTTTTTCAGCATGCATATGAAGTTTTCCCGCAGAGGTGGAAGGCCAGAAATTATTTAAAGGGCATGTTTAAAGAAAACTTCATATACGTGTGGTAGACAATTATGCGAGCCCATTTTGGCTGCCGAAACGAGACGAATAATGAATGTCGCCAACAGAACTATCGTGCCTGCAATATTATGTCAGTGACCGTTGACCGTCATTCATCACTAAACCTCGCTCACAGCAGCGGCACGTTTTCGATGTATGTGGTGCAGACATGTAAATTTAAACGCATTTCAAATGTTCATATGCGCACATCTTATGCAAAGCTTATTTTTACGATTCATACCACAAACTTAGCAGCTGCTTCGTAGCAGCAGCAGATCTGCAAGTGGAAAAAGATTAAAGATGCACGAGCTTCTAGATCAAATTTATTTTGTTCAAGGGAATGGATGAGCAATGGCTGGTGGCGTCAGGGGATGAGTGCTGGTTCTCGGAGCCTTGCGGGGCAGAATTCAAAGCCACTGGAAAGACAACAAGTTATTAAATGTAACAGGTTATTTTTATTGTACTAATCACATAAGATGACAAACTGGCAAAGTAATTATTCACACATTGCAGACTGTAATATGACAGCACATTTTCCTTTATCTCTTCATACTTCTCAGGTTAATTTACTATAACACAGCGCCTATTAAGCGTACAAAAATAATTTCACATTCCTCACGTCGACTGTAATGGCGATCGAACAAGCAACCTATTGCGGGTGGTAAATGCTGAATAAGCTATTGCAGCTGTCTCATAAGCGGGAGCGTACGGTGTTTTCGCTTACTACAATACAATTGACACCAGCACATCAATCGACATTACACGAAAAATTTGAACGCCGACAAAAAATTTAAGAAGAAACGGAGCAGAGAAAAGCCAGGGTGCAGCGGGCAAATTGTACGTGCTAGTATTTATTCTGTTCTGAACACACTTTTCTGGATCCGCATGGTCAGAAGAATCGTACAAGCAACAAAGCGAATTGAGCGAGTTGGTAAGTTAACATTCTTGGCGTATATGTGCAGCGCGACACAGACGTGTCGTTCTTTCTTTGTACCGCGTCTGTGTCTCGCTGCACATATACACCGAAAATTACACAAGTGAACAAGCTCTCATGCCAGGCGTAGGCATTTCAGCGTGTACAGGAGTGTTACTCGATATAAATGCCCCTTTAGTCTAAACAAGCCGAACTCACCTCCGTAAACAAACCGAACGGACCTGGCATATCCTGGTCCCTTTCGGAGCCGGCCGGTCTCGTCCGTCCACACGGCAACGCGTAAAAAGCTTTGCCACCTTCCGTGTGATTTGCAGTTTGGTGCGCTGCAACCCTTCATACTGGAATACAAGTGCCAAAATGATCGGCTTCGTAGCACTTCACCAAAGTCATTAACTTAATATCCTCGAATACCGTACCTGCAAACCGAAGGCGATGGTTGCTACGCACGCTCGACGGTCCGCTGATTGCAATTTCGATGGCACTGACAGAAACGAGTCGGCGCCGTTTCCATAAAGTTGGCTTCGGAGCGCGCAATTGATAATTTGACGTCATTTTCCACCACGTGATCGCGCTCGGCGAATAGCGGTGCGAGCGGCGCCGGAAAAGTTATTCGCAACTGTGCGACCTGCGGGAGCATATACAGGAACACTAGTATGAAGGAGGTTCACTGAAGAGTGGCACATACCGTGTGACCCAAGTTAGTCTTAAGGGGGTGCATTGACGAGTGGCACAAATCGAAGGGCACAAAAGGAGGGATCCAAGTTGACGTCAAGCAGGTTTAGAAAGAGGGGCTTATACACCGAATGGCACATATTCACTGACCCAATTTTGCATGAAGCTGGCGCGAAAGGGGTCCTTTGGATAGAGGCACATACCCAGTAACTGAAATTGGTCCGACGGTGTGTTTAGAACCTTCCTTTCTGTCTCACTGGACTACCCAGTGAGCCAAACGAGCGGGAAAACGGGCAGACACACAGACATATGAATAGTCGCTTGAAGGCGCGTCATGCTCGCAAAGAGTGCTAATCGCAGTTATATATCGGTGGCCATGCTATCTTCGCCGCCATGACACTATATCGTCGTCGCCTTGTTGCCGTCGTCACACGCACGTGAGAGGGGATGTGAAAAAGAAAACAACGGAAGAAATTTGTCTCAGTAAATTTTTTATTGCAGTTTTGACACGTTAAGTGGTTCAATCGTGTTCGCAACCTCTATATGTTTTTTCTTGTACTGGGCCGGTTCCTGCAAATTTAGATGAACAAACACGCTGATCATATTGCAATCTGACGGCAAAAAAAAAAAAAATGCCTACGTTGCCTACGTTGTACGTGCGCTCTAGTGAAACAAAAGTATACAGCGTACACATTTTTATATATTGCGAAACAAGGATGCCTAAATTGCTGACTGAAAATCTCATACGGTTTTAATGAAGCAGACTAAACCAATAAAAACGGCACGTACCGTGTGAAAACATGATTGCACGTGAGCGTTAGCCTTGCGGATCACCAATTTCTGTTTAATGTAGAAAGCTTTTAATGGCCATGTATTATGATATTCCTGAAAGCCAACAGAGCAGCATGTTTAAATTTACATTCGCACCAAATTAATTGGCTAGAGTTCAATCACTGTACATCCGAATGTTCATAGGAGATTCAAAAGTGAGATGAAACGGCTCGCGGCATGTATGGGAGTGTTCGCCTATGCGTTCGCTATACTACATTGTCGCAAGACTATTGAAATTGTAGTACGGCCGTGCATATCGCACTTTAAAGCGCGAGCATGGTGTTCAACGCATTACGTTTCCACATCTTTCTCCCTAAATGTAAGTAGGCTTTGCGCACATCCCGGTGGCTGTTGCCAGCCTGATCTCTCCGCATATTACTAACTGCCCATTGAATATGTGTGTTTTCAAACCAAATACTCACATAATAATCTGTGCGTGTTCGGCTGGTAACAAAATGAAATGTTCATCTCACGAATAGGTAAAACAGCCAGCAAGAGGGGACGCAGAGGAATAAGATATTTTTGATGCAGCTTGAAGACCGCTCGGCGCCCGTTGATCACAAGACAGTATCTTCACAATAACTAAGAACTCGAGCTAGTTTAATATAGGCTCAAGGGCTAACGGCGAACAGGACCGGGCATGGTCGTGGGTCGAGCCGGGCCCGGGCCTAGTACGGGCCAGGTTTAAAAACAGCGGGGCCGTCTCGGGCGGGCCAACGCATGGCACTTTTGGGCTTGGGTCGGACCTGGGCCTCAAAAACCTGCTCGTGTAGTGTTCTACTTCGGGTACTCTGATGAGCAGATTTTCGTATGATTATAGAAGGTTGAGCAAAACACCTTAAGGCATAACATGCTTCGTTGTTCAAGCAAAAGGACCCCAGTCAAGTTCTTGTTTCCTTTATCTTATACTTAGAAGGTAGTCGTATCACCCCAGGGCAAACCTTTCCACGGCGGATTAAACTTCTTCTAGTTCATTAATACGCACATCACAAAACGCATCCCACACAAGGCACGCCTTTTTGAAAATGGGTAAAACTTGTTTATACTGACACGTGTGCTTGTTCATCTTTCTACGGTGACCGCTGTTCACCGGCTAACAAATGTTAAACGTCGTCACTCAGCGTAAGACGTGGCTGCATGATTCTGAACTTAAGCGAATGTTATCGTTCATTCGACCTGTTGTGTATTATCAGATTGCATGCACGACACGAATTGTGTAGTAGTTTCTGAAAACCACTCAGGCACCAGCGATAACACTAGAACCTTCGAGGAGTGATCTATAACAGCCGACTCGCTTGACCCGCTGATCAGATCCCGACGATCACCGACTTTGTTCAACGCTATCGTTGTGCTTTGAATAATTAAAAATTAAATTATGACGTTTTGCATGCCAAAAACACGATCTGATTATGAGGGACGCCGTAGTGGGGGACCCCAGAAATTCGGACCATCTGGGGTTGTATACGCACCTAAATGAAGTGCACTGGTGTCACCTGTGTGCACTCCAATAACTGCGGGCACGCCTGTATGGTGCTACTTTCTTTCATTCGACGCTCTGCGCATGCGTAATTTCTGCTCCGCTGACTCTCCTTCCCTTGATGAACCAGCAATGGACGTGGATCCTGATGGCGATTGTTTGTTTCACCTGGTGTACCATATTCTCTTTCAAAATAATGACGAAACTTACTTTCGGAACGTCGCTCGTACTTCAAATCGCATTGATCAGCTGTATAAAGCAGGTATCGCATCCAGCGGCATTAACTTTCTGAAGCCTTTTTGCCATCTTACATCTCATGAATGGAATCGCCTCCCCAAAGAAATTCTAAAGAGTACTATTAAACACATGCTTCATGCAACATGAACTAGCGTACGTTATGTAATCTGAATTTCTTAGTTACTGATTACGTTGGTCTATAATTTTTCACAGTGCCGGGAGGTAGGCATTCAGTGCCGAGCAACGAAGACGGACTCTCACTGAGCGTCGCTTTCTCTAGTGCCTTCAAGGACACATATTGCTCAATCCCATCTAAAAATCAAATGTCCTGCTTCGTGAAGTTGTGCGGATCCCGTAGATATCACGATCTCGGACCAGGACCGACTTTACGAGGAGAAATCCTTTTCGGCAGATTGGAAGCACATGTCAAGACGCTGACCCTCACGACGACTACGGCCGGCGGCGCGCGTCGCGGGATATTCTCGCACGTGTGGGGTGTGACAACTTTGTGTGTGTATGGGTGTATGGGCGCTCTGTGTAACAACCAGTGACCTTTTGATGCTTAACGACACTGACAAAGGACTCAAGGTGAGCGATGTTTACCTCACCTTCGTGCCTTTTTGTGTGAACCGATAAAACACAAGCGGGAAACGCGTGAACCTAATAGCATGCCTAGCTGTGCTTGATCCCCTTTTTCGCCATATGGAAGTCGACGAAGAGCTTCCCGGCAGCTTTCAGGCGCCAGAGTTTGAAACCAATGAAGCGGAAGAGAGACCAACCTCGTCTCCACGGACAAGTTCGGATGAAGAACCGGCATCTGCCGACGCAACTCTCGGAAACGAGAATAGCGACGCGAACCGTTCCGAACACCACACTTGGACCCAGGACGCTTGTTGTATACCGTCCTCTCGCGTAGGCAACAGAATAACCGGTTTAAAAAGCAGAAATCAGAGATGGAGAAGACTGCGAACACAAACAATAAATGAGAAAGCGATCTACTCGCCGAAAAAGAAAAAAGAAAGTCAAGGCAATGGGATTCCGACGGATGAAACGCAGCGGCCCGCCGCCTCTGCCAAAAGAGGATATCAAGGTAATTCTGAGGCCACACATCAGACTTTTGGTGAAAAACATATTGGGACTAGAACTCTCCAAGGTGGTGATAGATGCCTGCCAACAAAGTTTCAACGACGGCAACGACTTTCTATTGCGGATCCACCCAGGGTCAAATATTGCAGTCATATCAACGCCCAGCGAAGACATGGCGAGTTGGCTGCGAGAAATCCGCTAATTAAACACCAGGGGGCCAATTCACTCCTTCACCGCATACGTGCGTGGCCGCCCCCGAAACTGTCCTGCGGGGAACAGTTAACGGAATAGAAGCTGGAACTTCTCAGAATGACCTCATGGAGAACCTGCCTGTTCGGACACAAGGAGCGAAGATTGAGAGAGCAAGAATGCTGGCATCGTGAAAGACGGTGATAATCACGTTCTCGGGCAGTCTACTACCGAGAAGCGTATAAAAGAAGGGAGGTGAGTTAATATGCTACCCATACAGCCCAACAGTACAGGCATACAAGATATGACTCTTAACCGGACAGCCAACGGACGTGCGTCCAGCTCCAAATGTTAACGTGTGCTCCAAGTACGGTTCAATTCGAAGGGGACCGAGACGTCGGGTGAAGGAGGGGAAGGCAAAAGGGACGACAGCACCTCCACCATCAGCTGTACTTCGAATCCAACTCTAAATAACAACCATCAATTACCGCAGCAAATACAGGCGCAGTTATAGGAAAACAGGGAAGGTATCATATTTAAATTAGGAAGGGGCAGTGCCAACTAAGACGATCACGAGACCGAGAACGACACAAGAGAAGCGCAATCTAGCCCAAATGAGTTGGCGCTTGTCCTGTGTCATTCTCCCTCTCGTGATCATATTAGTTGGTGTTGGGCTGCTGAGCACGAGGTAGCGGGATCGAATCCCGGCCACGGCGGCCGCATTTCGATGGGGGCGAAATGCGAAAACACCCGTGCACTTAGATTTAGGTGCACGTTAAAGAACCCCAGGTGGTCGAAATTTCCGGAGTCCTTCACTACGGCGTGCCTCATAATCAGAAAGTGGTTTTGGCATGTAAAACCCCATAATTTAATTTTTTTGATCGTCTTAGTTGGCGCTGTTCCTTCCTAATTCAAGTATGCACCATTTAGCCCAAATGAATGTGGTTCTGAGGGAAGGTATATGCTAACTTTAATAAACCCGTAGCCGGTTTTATGATGGAAACTAAACTTTTCGTCGGAGAGTAATCAAGAACACAAAGACAGTACGTAAACAAAGCCGTGGGAAACTTGCACAGGGCGATAAAGAAGCGCCCTCGCTCGGCCTCCACGAGCAGGAGCAAAGAGTCAATGGAGAATAGCGACGACACGCATACGCCCATACATCATGGCTTAAAATAATTTGAAAAGTGTGGAACAATTAGAGATCTGGCAGTGGAATTACCGCACCTTTCACAAGCGCGCAGCTGCACTCCATAATGATATAAATTCGGCACCAATTGAACCAGACGTAGTATGTTTGCAAGAAATTGGCGCCGAAAGGGTCAAGCTTCACGGATATTACGATATGCCCTACTTACGCCCTACTTGCGACAACTGCGGCCGCGAGGAGACAATCAAGCACCCGCCCTGTTACTCTCCCCGTTACAATATGTCAAGAAATGTGCTCGCGACCGCCCTCGAAAAACTGTACGATCGTCCCTTCACATAGAAAAAAAGTGTTAAGATACTGGTCCTGACGCGCTGCGGCAATCAAGGCTTTAATGGCTCTGCTCAAGTTCTTAAGGGCTTGTGAATTGTGCGACCTACATTGAAAGTTGTAGCTAGTAGCATCGTGTTATTGTGCGAAATTTCTTTACTTCGTTGTTTATTCGTTTCTTCTTTCACAATTTATTCCTTTTAGCACTTTCCCCTGCACAGGGTAGCCACCCGGTACTTACACTGGCTAACATCCTTGTTTTTCCTTCGCCTTTCGCTCTCTCTCACTCTCTCACGTATTTTGGTTTTTGATCTGTTATTATGTACCTCTGCGTCGAGGTTCTCACACAAACGCAACAAGCTAGCTTTCGTTAAACCCAATAGGTCCATGGTCACTACTTTAGGCGTTATTTCAGCTATGCCACCATACTTGCTGCAAAACCCGCACAAAACGCGACGGAAGTAAAAACGCGCAGTGATTCAATTCTGTTTTCCCAGCAGAACTTTAAGACCGGAAAATATAGCAGAAACGAAACGCAGATACACGGAAGTAGCACCAAGTCCCCAAGTTCACATGCACCGTATCGAATCAGTTCCAAGAAGTCGCCAATCTTTAGTCGCCTTCAACGGACTAGAATTCTGGTAGAACTCCACGTGCCGGTTACTCCCCCCCAAGTATGAATTCTGGCTTTAGTAGCTGATTCCGATCTATGGTAAAAGATGTTTTATGCTGAGATTCGCAACATCCACGTTATCATAATATGCAGTTGCATACAATCTATGGGTTTTTAGCAAGTCTAGGCTAAACGATCCGATTATTCAAGTGCAAAGCCAGGTGCTCAACCTGTACCGTGCAGCAATGGTGCGCTGTGTTTCTTTAGCCACTCGCGAAGCAGTTGGCGATTGGCGTTCGCTTCACTCACTGCTGTCATCCCGGCGCTGGCGTACCCCACGTTGGCTACTGGCGTTGTCTGTAGGTTCCAACTCCCCGGTGTCATACAGTTGTTGCGGCACGGGGTAGCGTTTAGGCCAGGAAACCTCCATGCACAGGGATAAGGGCGTCTGGGGGTAGCAGCGAAAGAAGAGAGGTTTATTTTACATACTCTCTTCAGATAGACAAACCTACTCCATGTAGGAGTACTTTAAATGTCTGAGTTCGCTACATGTCTGAGCAGGCACATGTCAGCAAACGTCATGACACGAACACTGCACCAAAGGTGCCCGCCCTTAAAGCAGTTCATTCTCCAGGTGACTAGACTAGGTCATATGATGACTGTGCCTCAAGCAATCACAATCGTCGAATCGTTCGAAAAATCGCGCCCACGAAGTCGCAACGTTCCGCCGGACTCCGCCTCCAATATGTCGTGAACGCGCCCGCAACGAGGCAACCACATGGCAATTTGGGAACCTGAAGTGGACGCAGCTCCGACGGAAGTCCTCGACGTTTGCCCCTTGCATCGATTAGCGGACTTTCCATAACGGTCAACTTGTAACGACCCGGGAAGCATGGCCTTCACGGTTGTTATCGGGTCTGCAGAATGCGGTGCTCGTTGTTACCTTGAGGGGAGCTTTGTTGACCCGCGAACAGTCGGTGCCAGGGCTGCACAACGTCTGGGCGGGTACTGATGAAGGGAATTGCCTCGTGGGAAGCACCTAAGGAATGTCCTTTGCGGTTTTCAGACGTAACAAAGGTATCAATACAGCTACACGATTGCTAAAGCTTGCGCAATTGCTTCTGAAGTTATATTACCACAGCCCCAAAGCTGTTCGCGTCCTTATTGCATATATTTGCTGATTTCGGTGTTTCGAAGGCCGATTCTCGTGTATTTTACGTACCTTGTGCTCTAAAAGCTTGTGCTATAGCCTATTTAACATAAAGAAACACTTCTAAACACCGATTTCGTTAGCGATTCCTTGTCGTGCTAGCACTGATTGCCATCCAAGTTTGGTACCGCTCGTGGAGTTCTCGCTTGTTTGCGGTGAGTACCACACATAACTTTTGCTGAGAGAAAGCTCCGCGCGTACGCTAAGCAGCTCTGTACGCATTCTAGCCACTAAACTCTGATCGCAGCGTGGAGCTTCGTGGAATGCGTTTACGGAAGTGCTTTCCCCTTAAGGCTCCACAGTATCTTTAACACGACAAGCTGGACTGTTCGCACATATGTCCGATGTAGCTTTATAGCCCCGTCACACGGGCACACCAAAGGACTTTTGAACTTAAGGAGCATAGAGCTTGCAAAGGAATATTAGTTCAACGGATATGTACGTAGTCTCCAGATGGTCTCCGCTGAAGCTTTTTAAGAGAAATAGGAACGCATCCAAAACCGTAAAAGTACCAGGAACGGAAAAAGCTAACGTTGTGCTGAAAAAAAAATGATGATGCTTCGATGCGTAGTAGCCGATAACCAAATCGCACATGGCGCCCATGTTGCGTCTATGTTGCTGATGGCGACCGTCCATGACGATGCTAGTGTACTGACGCATTCATCACTGCTACTGCACGCGTCACGAAAGTGCTTAGTGCTTAGAAACATTTATAATAGAATGAAACTTGTTTTTCACAGCTAAAAATGAAACATCCATATCCATATAGAAAAAAAATTGACAGACAGCAGAAGTTACCCACCACTTCACTCCAGCCTAACTAGGGAAGGAGCAGTAACACTCAGAAAATCGCAAACGAATACCAACGTCCACGGTATCTTATTACACCGAATCTCACCACCTGAGCACTCATACATCTGCAAGTACTGCGACGTCCCAGGGACACTATGTCATATGATACGGAGATGTGTACGAAAACATGACATAGTAGACATCCAAACACTAACTGAGGAGCAGTGGGAGGCCAAGCTAACCGACCTGGGCTGGAAGAAACAGCGCAGCCGGATCGAACGGGCACGGGAGATGGCCGTGGCCCGCGGCTACATGAAATAAGGAGGCCGCCCACCTAGGGCGCGCACTGCGCTTGCTCAAAATAAAAGCTCATTCTCTCTCTGTGTGTCGTCCCCTAGGCTCAATGGTGCTCTTTGAGATTTCGAAGGACAAACGCGGACCCCGTTGACTCAAACATTTCTTTCACTAGGCTTCCTTTGAGGCACCCATATTACAGCACGCGTCTTCCCTTGAAGTAAAGGATGTTTGGTTCAAAGGAATTTGAAAGTGCCCCTGTGACTAGAGTAATAACTCTTCGTTATTTTATCCACTATATTTTTCATATTATGGTTCGAAGTATAACGTGTCTAAAAAAAGCGGGAGCATAAAAACTGGCCGACTTCTATTTTGCAATTGACATTCTGCCTAGAAACAATAATATAGAAATGTGTTAGTAATGATTATCACGTATTTTAACATTATATCGCCGCAGAGTACTATATTTTCTTTCAGTCGTGTTAGGTTGTCATAAATATGAATTAGTGTACTAGTGTCGTCACTTAAATTAAGGTTTAGGTGCCCTCATTTACGAGCTTGAATGACTGGCAATTTTCATGGAAATTGTGATAGGTGTATCTTCTAGGACACACGACACTTCATACTAAGTGCGAAAAATACGGACACTGCATGAAACACGTCTTGCCCAATGTATTATGATACAAATACAAGATACCTATAAAGTATATTAAAATAGGATTGAAGATACTTGTATTTTCGGTAGTGTGCAGGCCCTGATGTGATCACAATAGCTCGAGTGGAAATGATACGCCATGTTTATGCATGGAACTGTCAGCTTGAATAACGCACTCTGTAGTCTTTCTTAAAATCTGAATGCTTTTATGTCTGTGAAAAGGCAGGTGCATAACAAGAGAGCTTGAACAATGTGTTACAACATTGTGCGGAAACAATGGAACATTTTTATCACTCTAGTATTTTGCTTTTCAGCCACGTGAACACTCCATGGAGCGACGTTTTCTATTTATTTCTCATCCACCTTCTCTTGTGAGTGCCATTTTTGGTAGCCGTGCACGAACAGAAGAAAGTGGCTGAGACGAGCGCAGTTATATATCTGTATTGCGAGTTCAAAGATAAAATCTAATATGTTACAGACACGTGACCTCATCTATAAGCAGAAATATGTCAACAGTTCAATAGTAAGTTTAAAAAAAGCTGTGTGTTCTTAAGCCTACGTTAAAACAGAGTGCCTTAGCTTTCGTTGTTTTAGATATCTTATACGCACGCATTTAGAGCCGCTTTCCATATGTACTAAGATGTTGCTCTTCGTTCGTGGCATGCTGGTAAAACATGTAACCACTAATAAGTTTAAAACGGCCAAAGACGAGGTGAAAATATTCAATGAAATCGTGTTTCGTTTTGGCGTCATGTACCGAAGAAAAATTTTTTTCAAGTGAATTGCTGCGCCATCCCGAGACTTTACTAATGTATGTATGTATGTACGTACGTATGTACGTTTGTATGTACGTTTGTATGTATGTATGTATGTATGTATGTATGTATGTATGTATGTATGTATGTATGTATGTATGTATGTATGTGTGTATTGTATGTATTGTATGTATATATGTATGTATGTGTGTATGTATGTATGTATGTATGTATGTATGTATGTATGTATGTATGTATGTATGTATGTATGTACTATCGACCAAAAAAGTAAACGGACCACGGCTTAGGTGGCCGGAGCGGCTGCGGGGCCACACCGGGGCGCTGCTGTCTCGCTCCGCGCGCTGACCGCGAGAGTGCCCCGAGTGACGCCAGACTTCGCCCTCACTCTCGCGCGGTGCCTTGTCACGCTTGATAAATTTCTAGTGCGCCGTTCGGTTGCTCTACTGCTGGCAGTCGCGACGAAGGAAACCGCGCACCGCCGCTAGTCCAGCACATGGCGCTGTCGCCCAGGGGCGGACGGCAGCCGGACAACAAACCGCGGCACTGAGAAGGAACGGAGACCCGTTCTGATTGTTGTTTTGTTTATATTCACCGTATCTTTTATATTAGTCCATGTCGCCGGCGTCCACCGCTGCTCAATTTTAGGCAACGTCGCGCAAGTAGCCGCAACGGCGGCTACGGTGACGCGCGCTCTTTCACGCCGGCGCGATAACTTAGAGAGTTGGAAGCGCTGCGTGGACCTCCGAAGGTATAGCGGTGGCGCTCTCGATGCCAAGGCGAGTAAACCAAGTCATCGTGGTCGACGGCAACTTTTCATCGCACTGAGGACCCCTTCAAGACGCGGAATGTTTCCATGAATAAACTTTCATGACTGACTCCTATTCGTCTTCCCAATTATCTCTTCCTGGCCGTGCTTTTGTAAAGTTTCATTACGGCCTACGCATTGTAGTATCTAATTAAAGCAGTTTTCAGAGGCGTCGCTGATGTTAATATTAAACGTACTACTGGAGACAATGACGGAAAAGTGATCTCGACATATAAGCCGTGCCCGCAGTAAACCTTGCCGCCTGCGACTATCGCGCCGGCGTCAAAGAGCGCGCGTCACCGTAGCCGCCGTTGCGGCTACTTGCGCGACGTTGCCTAAAATCGAGCAGCTGTGGACGCCGGCGACATGGACTAATATAAAAGATACGGTGAATATAAACAAAACAACAATCAGAACGGGTCTGCGTTCCTTCTCAGTGCCGCGGTTTGTTGTCCGGCTGCCGTCCGCCCCCGTGCGACAGCGCCATGTGCTGGACTACCGGCGGTGCACGGTTTCCTTCGTCGCGACTGCCAGCAGTAGAGCAACCGAACGGCGCACTAGAAATTTATCAAGCGTGACAAGGCACCGCGCGAGAGTGAGGGCGAAGTCTGGCGTCACTCGGGGCACTCTCGCCGTAGGTACTCGGGGCACACTTACATAGGTACATACAAAGTTTCGGTTGGTTGGAAGCCCACCCCCTCCGGCTGCACGAATGACTCGTTCGAGCGTAGCCTGTATTAAGAAGTGCCCTTTGCTAAGCGCCTGCGAACAATTGGCGCTTGTAGCTCGCGACCACTAGAGAAAAAGGCGGAACACCGCGCGGCATTTGGCTCCTGCGCGCGCGAGGAGTGGCTTCGCTGCAGAGCTGGATCACGGCGGCGGACCTATGCGCAACTCTGCTCCCTGCGGGAGCATATACAGGAACACTAGCCACACGTTCCACCGCGGCACAGAGAGGGGAACTTCAAGGACGCAACGCTGACTTTTCGTCACCTTCAATGCCAACAAGATCGAAATTCATTGCTACCGTGACACGCGTGACTTGAATAATGGCGTGAGTTTTTGTAGGAAACTCCATTCAATACACGACAAGGTATGAGTGACAGGGCATAAATAACATGGTAAAAATGAGTCGTGTAATTTTTGTCATCGTTTAAGCAAGTCATGTCATCCTATGAAATTATTCTTGCCTTAATATCTCTGTCATTACATGCATGGCATGTCATTCATGACATGATATAAATGGTATTATGTCAAGCATGCACCTCATAACATCGTATAATGCATGCAGATCTTAACATGTCATGCATATCATGAATGCTTGCCGCTCGTGTCATGGAGATGAGGGATAGCTAAATGGGAACCATGTGGTCTACTAGATGTGAGAGTCGTTAAGCCACGCCCGCGTGTTCATTTCGAGTCTGTGCTCAAAGGGCAGGTAACGAAAAAAAAAATGACTTCGCGGCCTTCTTGTTTCGCGTGCGGGTTAAGCTTTAGAATTCTTACGCCAGCAGTTCCTGAGATACAGATCCGGCAACCAACTGCATGCAATCTATAGCTGGTTCTTAAAAAGAAAATACGGCCTCTTTACCAGCACTTTCTATATCAAAGAACCGAAGTGTAGCGAGCACAGCCGCAAATTCTATGATCATATACGCCCCGACAAGCGATCGTTTGAATCGTTTATAGTGTTCTTCCTCTTTTGTTATAACCACATGTTCCTATAGAACTGGTTGGTATAGTGAAGCCATCAGTGTAGACATGTGCGCGGTTGCTGCTGTTCTCGTAGAAGAGGAGCAAACAAAGTTCTTTAGTGGAGACTATGGCAGTTGAGATTTGTTCTAATCAAGGTTCTCGAATCGTGAAGTGTACTTCAGGGCAGCTTAAATAAAATGGTAAAATTGGTGTCAGAAAAGTTGCGTGTACCTCGGGCCTCACGCAGTGCGCTTAGGGACGCAATGTGACACAACCTATTTAGGTGGTCAAGTTCGAAAACAAAGTTTTGTGAATCTTGTATCAAGCTTACCCCTTACATTAACTCAATCGTTTCCCCCGTTTCATCGATGTTACACGTAATAACACAATCACGTATACTATTATGCGATCTTATGACTGTGTGTAGCAGACACTCTACAGGGTGCTTCTTTTAAAGCGAAGCTTATATTGGCTCACAAGTTTCGATGGCGATGTAGACACGGAAAAACACAGTTGCTCCCAGAGCATAGCAGCTGTGGGAAAGGGCGGTTTGATGAGTTCACAGTTGCGCCGGCGCGGGAGCGTCAGTCATTAGCAAGGATTCCAGCTGCAAAGGCGCGCGTTCGTGCCACCCGAGCAACCAATCAGAGCCGTTTCACTTCTGCCGGGGAGGGAAAGGCCAGGAAAAGGTTTCGTGCGAGCTGCGCCGGCTTCGTTTTCGTTCAGTTCAATCTCCGAAAGCGGATGGGACGGCCACTCGTTGTGCATTCCCCCGAGGAACGGGCCGCCTTCGACGAGCGGCGGCGAGAACTCACCCGTGAGAGGGCTCGCCGTCGGCGCGCCTATCCAGCCGTTAAGGGCCAAATATAGTCCGACGTATCGTAAGCGCGAACACATCATGTCACGTTGGTGAGAACAGCGTCTAAAGTTCGACGCACTGGCGCAGCCAAAGTAACCGGACGCTGCCAACGTGCCCCAAAGCGCCCGGCAAAGAGCGACGTTCTCCCGCGTCGCTAAACCTAAAGCAACGACAAAAAATTGGAGGACACTTAAGCTTCGCCTTCAAGAGTGGAACGCGATTGCGTTATCACACTCCGTTTGCACCGCCCACTCATTCGCTCAGCGTGCTCTTGTCACACAAAAATTAAACGTGTGCCTGAGCAAGCGGAACGAACCAAAGCACTCGGTGTCTCGGAGGGAGAAACGATCTACGCGAGCCAAACGTCATGGTCGGCACGGACAGCCGGGCCGCGACATGAAGGCAGACGCGATCATGGGGCTGACGCCTCGATGGGATCGTCATCTATCTCGCTTGGGACCACCACGCAGACGCATGACTCCTTGCCAACAGCACGGCACACATCGCAGGGGATGCTTTCCCACCAGACGCGCTACGGCGCAGCGATCACGTCAAAGGCGTCCAGCATCGGACGCTGCACCTTGGAATCGCGCTGTGAGCAGAAAGAGGAGCCGCGTCGCCTAATAGCGATGGTTCGAGTGACGCACGATGTAAGTTGGAAGGGGAGAAAGTGAGAAAACTTATTAACCGCAAGGGTATTGGGGCATCCTCGCACCGGTCCCGCACGGCCACAATGCGCTCGAACGAGACGACGGAGAGAAGGGGGTGAGTGGCGCGCCACCTGCGGGGCAGCACCGTACATTGCAAGGAGGGGGTCTTCGGTGTTTCCCGCACGATGGCCCTGCGTGTGCGCCAAGCGCAGAAATAGCGGAAACGTACTTCGCTACTCGTTTAACAGCGACTTCTGTAATTTACATGTTATAATTACCGATATGCACGGCAATATAACTTTCTACGGCACGTTTCTAAGGCAACACCGCATTCACTAGAGGCGCTTTTGTCTCGCTTTGAACCATCGAACTCATGGCTGAGTCACTTCCTCTTCAGCCACCGAAATGAGCGGACGCGGAATGTCGGGCTCTTCACGAGCGGCTTCAGTGACTCTTTTGGGCAGTGGTATCAGGTCAACGGAAAAACCAGGTCAGGACTACCAAATGATTTTACCAACGCTGCCAACAGGTTCGTCCGTTCTGCACACGGTTTTTTCACATGGTGACGTTAAGGCGAGGCCTTACAGAGTGGAACATTTTCGAGACGCTCTTAGACGGCTGTCTCTCATGCCAGAAGTGGTTGCGCTGGGTGCATATCAAATGAACCATCTGTGGGCGGTGGCTTTCAAGGACGAGAAGGGAAAAAGAGGATTGTCGCTGCAGACGCTTTTGATGTCAAGGACCACCGCTGTGCGGTCGTCGACCCGCGTGACAGAGGCGTCAGTATCAAGCTCTACTGGCTCCTTCACGGTGTACCTGACGACGATGTTCGCACTGCCGTGTCGCCTTTTGGAAAGGTGACTGAGATCACCAGGGACAGGTGGCGGGTACAAGGATGCGTTGACAAAGGGTCAGCCACCCGTACTGTCACTATTAAGCTGAAGGTGGGCGTCACCGCTGAAGACTTGCCCCACCAGCGGCGAGTGGCGGAAGATGTTGCGCTCGTGCACGTCCCTGGCAGAGCTGTGCCCGATGCCGCGGCATACGACGCGAGTGCCATGTACCACGCTGTGGACATTGTCGTCGTTTCGGCCACGACGAGACGCAGTGCGTCCGAACCTATGCCACAGTGGCAGGCCCGGAATTGAAGGAAGATGTCACAGATCACTTGATGGACGTGGTCGACCCAGTGGAAGCCGCAGGCGAAGGGAAAGAGACCCAGCCCTCGGTGTTAACGCCCCTGAAGAAGGCAACGACTGTTAATGAAGACAAGTCATCGGACGGCTGGAAAACCCATGGGATGACACGGTGGAACCAACTAACTCAATAGAGGTCGAGGTAAAAAAAGGCCAAAGAAACCATCACATCAGTAGAAGTGACGACCGCCGAACAGCACGACACTGACGACACCGTGATGCCAACGTCAAGTAGCGCACCTGCTAAGAGGCTTCACGAAGAGGCGGATGAGCAAGAGGAAAAGGATCAAGAGACTGGGAATGACGAGCCTCCTCCGAAAGCTAACCCGGGACGCCGACCGGCGTTCATGCCCAAGCCCGGCGTTCCAGCCAAACGCCGTTCTATAACCCAGACGCCTCCGCGTTAGCGGAGACGTTCCTGTGTTAGAAAAGTTGTTGTTGGGGTCTAGGGATAGGTTTGTGGGCAGGATGTGCGTCGGCCGTCGTCATTGGGCTTTGAAGTCCAGAAAAGCATGGTCCGCCTCCCTAGACCGTGGAGTCATCGTAGCAGATGGGATACGGACGATGTGCGGTAATTGGTTTAGATTCTCCTCCCGGTAAATGGCAGCTAATTTTTCGACTGGTCTTTGTGTCGCGACGTTGAACGTGCGTGGACTTAGCGGGCGTAGAAGGCAATGCCAAGTTAACCGTGTTCTTAATGAAAATAATATTGACTTATTGGCCATTAAAGAAACAAAAATTGCAACTGATGAATACACGGAGCAAATGGTTAATGTTTTCCGCCCTAGATATACCGTAAGTGTATGTCATGCGGCGGGTAGGTCTGGGGGCTGCCTTATTCTTTTGCGTAGCAGTATTGCTGCAGTTGAAGCCATCACGTCATCCGAGGATGGTAGCATGGTCCTCTGCGATTTTACTTTTTCAGAGATGCCTTGGAGGGCTATATGTGTTTATGCTCCGAACGTAGCACGTGAGCGGGAAGTCATTTTTGGTGATATTCAGCAGTACTTGAATTGTGAAAGACATGTCATATTAGTTGGTGACTTTAATTGTGTTTGCTTTCCAGAAGATTAATCTAAGTTGACTAGTGTTTGTGATAAAAGTGCGTTGCTTTTAAGTTCGATTGTAAGGCAACAAGAGCTTGGAGACATTGGTTATGTGTTGTCAAGAGAAAGCCATACCATGTATACGCGCTATCAAGGTCAGTGTCATGGCAGGCTAGAAAAAATTATGCTCCGTTAACCTTTGTACCGTTATTTTCAAGTTATCAAGTGTTACATGTTAGTTTTAGCGATCATTGCCTCGTTATGTCAACCATAGGGAAGAAACAAAGACCATGGGAATTCAGCTGGGACGTATGGAAGCTAAATGATAAGGTTTTGCAAGACGACGTTTTTCAAAAGGCAGTTCAAGAAAGGATCGAAACTTTGCTCAGCATAACTACGTCAGTGTTCTTCATTGCATAATGGGAACTCTTCAAAAGAGACGTTAAATTCACCGCGATTGAAAGAGCATGCGTAGTCTCACAAAGAAAAAGAGCTTGAGAAGGAATTACACCTTAGGCTAAAATATATGCTCAGCGCAGAAAGCTCTTCGCCTGGCTTATTTTAGAAAGAAATCAAAGAAGTTAAGTCTGAACTTGAAGTCATGGATGAAGAAAAGTACAGGGGTGCGGTATTAAGGGCAAGGGCGGAGAGCTTATGGATGGGAGAGACGCCTACCAAGCGAGCAATAAGTGACGAGAAGAAACATGCGGTTTCCAAAGAAATAACAGAAATAAGTTATCAAGGGGAAGTCACTAGTGATGTTGGAACGATTGAGCACGCATTTGAGTCTTATGATGAAAGTTTGATGGGGAAAAAGACATGTGATATAGAAAGGTTTAGAACTGACCTCTTGCCATTAATGCCAACATTATCAGAAGGGGTCTGTGAAGCGCTTGACAGACCAATAAGCCTTTCAGAAGTTGAGGATGCGATTGACGAACTTAGTCCCGGCAAGTCGCCGGGGCCTGATGGTCTGGGAGGGGCTTTCTATAAGAGCTTTAAAAGTGGAATAGCTGTAGCATTACATGGCGTGATAAGGGAGATGTACGAGAATAAAGAAGCACCTCCTTCTTTTCGGACATCGCACGTCATTTTAATTCCTAAAGTAAAAGATCGTGCGCGACTTTTGGCGGTTGAAGCCTACAGACCAATAAACTTGACAAATATGGACTATAAAGTTTACGCTAAAGTACTCGTGCGATGATTGCAGACCGTTATAAAAGAACTTGTGGGCCCCCATCAGACACGCGGTATCAAAGGCAGATCTATCTTTTTGAATATACATACTGCAATGACCATACTGGAATGCAGCGATGAAAGAGAGGACACAGTCGCTGTAATACAAATTGACCTTGAAAAGGCTTTTGACAGAGTCGTCCATGATGTCATATTTTTGCTCTTAGAACATGTTAAAGCCGGTGCAGTGATAACAGATGGAGTAAGAATGGTGTATAAAGATTGCACTGCAAAGTTAGTGATTAATAGGAAATTAGGCACCAGTATAAAAGTGGAATCATCAGTAAAACAAGGGTGCTGTTTGTCGCCTGTTTTATATGCCTTGTATTACGAGCCTTTCTGTTTGAAAATGATTAAAAGCCAATCTATTAGTGGGTTTATCTATGCAGGAATTCAGACTAGAGTTCTGGCTTATGCAGATGACGTGGCCATTTTTTGCCGTGATACAGAAAGCGTGAATAACACTATAAAAGAGGTTGTTTCTTTTTGCGCCGCAACTGGAGGTGTTGTCAGCAGGACTAAGTGCCTAGCTTTATGGCACGGCAGCTGGCCACAGGTACCCGAGTATTTTTGCAATATTAACTGCAGCGTTACCCCTGGAAAATATCTTGAGGTGCCATTACAACGTTATCGTGACAGTGCCGCGTACTGGATCGAAGAAGTAAAAAGAGTTAAAGATCAGACAGAAAAGTGGGGCGGGCATATTTTTTCGATGTTTTCAAGAGCTAGTGTTTGCAATTTGTTTTAGTTACAAAGGTGTATTATGTACCACAAGTGTTATGCATGGCAAGGATTTCGGTGCAGAAACTTCACAGAGTGTTTGCGGTATATATATGGGGATCCACTTGGGAGAGAACTAGCCGGTGTAACTTGTTTCATTCGGTGAAGAATGGAGAACTATGATTAACACATTTGTTTTTAAAACAGATTGTTAGTAGGTTCTTTTTCTTAAGGGACCAAAGTGATATATTTCTGCGTACTGGTATTCAAGTGAGATTGAGTTCTTCCTTGCCTAAGTGGGTTGTCTCATCAACAAATGAACGTACTCGAACACCAATTGGCTTTCTGAGGGAAGTTGTTATGTCCTTTTCTTTACTGAAAGCGCATTTTCCGAATGAAGTTTTGACTTCAGTGACGCGTAAGAAACTTTATAGGGATCTGGTTGATGTTTTCTTGCCGCATCCTGTTTACCGTATAATGTATAACTTAGGACCTGAACGAAATGTGCTGAAACGCGTTAGAAAAATGCCGGTTAGACCTTCAGCGAAAACCTTCTTTTTTCAATTGCATTCGGGCACTCTCTTTGTGAAGCAATGGCTGCAAAGCAAGGGCTTCTTTGTTCCGTGGTCTGGTAACTGCATCATATGTAAGAAACCTGAAACTATTGAGCACATCTTCTTGGATTGCCGTGACTCAGTTTTCTTGTGGGATGTTCTTAAACGAACCCTGAAGAAAGAACTGCCGTTAAGACCTTTCGGTATTCGGTTCTTACCGTGTGCAGACACAGGGGGAGTGCCGGCTGACTTGATAATGCTTTTGTGTATGAACAGCGTGTGTAAAACACGTATGGGTGTCAGGAATGCCCGCGTAGATGAAAGGTCTGCGAGGGAACACCTAAGTGAAAGTCAGGTACACGCGTGATGCCCTCAAGCACATGACTGAACCGCCAGAGTGATTTCAGGAGCTTGACACTTTGGTGTCTGTGATATCCTCTTTGAGCGCCTTTTAAATATGTACAGTCTCTCGAAGTGATGTAATATTATTTTTTTTTTGCACCAAGTGACCTACTTTGTACGCGTTTGAGTGGCGTTGAAATCAAGGTAATAAAGAAAAAAATGGCTGAAGGCTTAGCTTGGTTAAGCCTGGAAGATTGTGAAAGCAATACCCTTGGCTGCGCCTTGGTTCGGCTGGTGGTGTGGACATGGTTGCCCTTTGTTAAACTTATGGCTATACATCATCCAACATACCGCAAGGCAGCGCGCCGACCACTGCGAGGAGCCGAGCTGTAGCCCCATTTATACTCCTAGCGTGACGTCACACCAGCGAGCGCCCTATCTCGGTAGCGCCGCAGCAGCGGCGCGGAAGGCTTCGCCTCCACCATCGATGCCGCGAGCTGGGGCTCCGTCTCTCGGTCTGGCATGACGTCACACCAGCGAGCGCCATCTCTCGGTAGCGCCGCAGCAGCGGCGCGCAAGCCTTTGCCTCCACCATCGATGCCGCTAGCTGGGGCCCCGTCTCTCGGTCTGGCGTGACGTCACACGGTCACATGACGCGCAGCTGTGTAAGGAGGCACCACGACCACCGATGGGCCGAAAGTACGAGCAGCATTGCTTTCGCGATAAAAAAAAGAAACTCATGGCTGAGTGGTAGCGTCTCCGTATCACACTCCGGGAACCCTAGTTCGATTCCCACCCAGCCCATCTTGCAAGTTCTTTTTATGAATTGCCTACCGCCATTTTTTGCTCACGGACAACGCCGCTAATGCCGACGACACCGGCTTTTCTGCGACACGTGCTCCTTAACGCTTTCGCGTTAAAGGATCCCAAGCTGAGGAAGCTGGTGGCCGAAGTAACCCGGCACCGTTATCTGTAGGTTACTTAACTGTGAGAATGTTCAGGTGCACGCAGGGCAAGCTTCGCTTACCCCCATTTTCCCGTAGGGGAAGGGATGGTAATTTTTTTCCTTATACGTTGTGCACGCATACACAACATTCTGCAATTTGTATCGCATTTGTTGCAACGCACATTTCTCCATATCTATTCTGTTCGTACTTCTGTGTTTAGCTCCTATATAGGGTCCGTTGAGTTTAATATTTGTAAACCGAGCAAGGCACTGCACGTGGAAAGGACGTGTTGCAGCCCGACCTACTTAGTTTGGCAGGTTCCCTTTGTGATTTTCATTTCGATATTGGTAAACGGAACCATGCACTAGAAGGTCCAGCCTTTAGAGATGAAGCACTCTTTATTAGAGAAAACTCTCTTATGCTAATATCCGCGTGTTCTGCCTATAATAGTATGGTGTACTTAACTGGGCGTATCTTGCATACATGACTTTAAGAGAAAGCGTAAGTTTAAGAGGAAGCTCTTGCTCGAGCCCAACTCCGTCCTGGCCTATTCAAATACATGTAAAACGCAGAAAGGCTTTTCTGAGATAACCCCTAGCTCGACTTTAATAAAATTTGTTGCATTTCAGAAAGAAAGCTAAATTTTAATGACACTCGGAAGCTAAATCTTGATTTGTGGTCTGAATTTTGTTAAAATAAGTTTCAAAGACTGAAAGTTCAAAAGTAAGAAGCACGCAGTTTACAAATTAATGGCTCTGCATGAAGAACAGATATCGCGGTTCTCTAAGCGGCTTCCATTAGACCATTCAAAGTACACAAATTCATTATGTCAATCTATATCTTACGTGAATTCAGTACGTTGAGTGCGAGGGTTCTGCAAAGGCTGTATTTCGACATTACTAAATTTTTCAAATTCATGTGTAACATATCCATGCCATATCATAAGAAGCCAACAAACACAAAGGACAACATAGGGGAAATAACTTGTGCTTAATGAACGAAATAAAGAAACGAGAAATCAATGGAAATTAAAGTGGATGAAAAACAACTTGCCGCAGGTGGGAACCGAACCCACAACCTTCGCATTTCGCGTGCGATGCTCTACCAATTGAGCTACAGCGGCGCCGTTTCCCCATCAACTTTCTTGGGTATTTATGTGCCGTAGTAGAACCCTGGGTGTGTTAGCCAGCGCCACCACTCACAGACCTTGGCGGTGGACGTGGAACGTCCTTTCTGCCGCAGGCGTCACGAGAACGTGATCTTTCTGGGTGAAGGCAACTGGTCAATAAACCCACACATGCTACCTGAAGGCATCAATGTTGTCGGATTCGAGACGCTCGTTATGTATTAAACGAGAAGAAAGGGGATTAACCGAGGGGCCCGATTTTTAATAGTCATATCATAAGAAGCCAACAAACACTGACACCAAGGTCAACATAGGGGAAATTACTTGTGCCTAATGAACGAAATAAAGAAACGAGAAATTAATAGAAATTAAAGTGGATGAAGAAAACAACTTGCAGGAGGTGGGAACCGAACCCACAACCTTCGCAACCTCGGTTAACCCCTTTTCTTCTCGTTTATTACATAACGACGGTCTCGAATCCGGCAACATTGATGCCTTCAGGTAGCATGTGTGGGTTTATTGACCAGTTGCCTTCACCCAAAAAGATCACGTTCTCGTGACGCCTGCAGCAAAAAGGACGTTCCACGTCCGCCGCCAAGGTCTGTGAGTGGTGGCGCTGGCTAACACTCCCAGCGTTCTACTACGGCACATAAGTAGGCAAGAAAGTGGATGGGGAAACGGCGCCGCTGTAGCTCAATCGGTAGAGCATCGCACGCGACATGCGAAGGTTGTGGGTTCGGTTCTCACGTGCGGCAAGTTGCTTTTTCATCCTCTTTAATTTCTATTAATTTCTCGTTTCTTTACTTCATTCATTAAGCACAAGTAATTTCCCCTATGTTGTCCTTGGTGTCAGTGTTTGTTGGCTTAATATGATATGACTATTAAAAATCGGGCCCCTCGGTTAACCCCCTTTCTTCTCGTTTATATCCATGCCAACGTTAGACCATACCTTGCATTAAATTCAGTCCTTATTACCAGCCACTACTAAAACTAAAAAAACTACTGCTTGATTATATAGCGTCAGATTATATTATCCTTTTGATTAACAAAGTGACCATTTGTGAAATTTTCTCCGGCAGAAGACTATTTCTTTTATCGTTAAATATATTGTATTGTAGAGGCGCGGTGGTGGTTCTGTAAAAAAAAGAGCGAAATCGAGCGGGTGCACTCTGCAGGCCGTTTGTGGGAAGAGTTTTAGGGAGAGGAGGACAAGTGGGAAAACGAGCCCAGAGCAGCGCGGATTTTGTGGGAAAGGAAATAAGGAAACAAATCAACACGAAAAGGAAGCTCGGGCACTAAACTGCGTTCAGCACCGTGAGACGGATAACGTGTCCCTGTGCCTTCCTCTCCTATACATGCGGACTACAACTTGCACGTGCGCTATTTGTCCTCTCCTGTTCGTGGCGTTCACGGGGCCCCCACTTCTGCATTGCGAGCATCGTTCGTCGCTTCAAGATAAATGACAACGTATGGCGGCGGTTTGTTTTATACTTCACATCTCGGCTTGCAACGTCCCGGCATAATCAGTACAGTTCATCATCTTTGAGATCAATTGTTGTGGACTTTCATGAATCAAAGCAACGCAGAGGCTCCGTAGTGTAGGGCTCGGGATTAAATTGTACATCGGCTTCCTAAACATGCATTAAGAAAGCGTTTTCATTCCACAAGCAACTGTAGGTAACCGCCGTGGCTAATAACGGAGCATCCAACGTTGTGTTGAGCAGCTTAACGCCAGAACCTGGGAAGAACTTTGGCGTGAAACAACGGCTTCCAGAAAACAAAACGTGCTTACAAAAGCATGCGTGTGGTGCGCCTGCCTTTAAAGACGAAATTTTGGACTACAACATTGAATAGCTCGCGCCATCTAGGAAGCATTCACGTCTAATGTGACGACATAAAATATCGCTTGATGCCAAAACCTTGGAAAATGCACCATACGCACGCCGCAATGCGGTGCCTGTTTTATGCACTGCTTTCCAAATGTGACTCATCGAACAAGCCTTACGTTGCTTCTCATGGAAGTCGCAATATGCATAGCGGGCCCTGACTACCCACCGTACTAAACATTACATGTTTCCGAAACACCACGAAAACCGAAAAGCATTAGTTACACATTCATACGGTATAATTATAATTACTTTCCATGGACTCGACATGCATTACACAGAATTGACAGAAACTGCTGTGCTGCGAGCGCAGGAGAGATGCAATTTCACTGGAAGCCTTCGATACAAAGCCTCGTGCATCGCTTGACAATCTCAGCATGCTTCGACATTCCGTGGCAAGATAGTACTCTATTTAATTACACCGGGCTAGAGTTTCTCGAGAGGAAAAAGTAGACTCGTATGTTGTCAAGTGGCTACTGTCGTACTCAGCCAGTTTACTTTATAAGAGGTCGTAGTCAAGGTCCGTGAGGCACCGTAGTGGCAATCATCATCATCATAATCATTATCATCATCATCATCATCATCATCAGCCTGATTACGCCCACTGCAGGGCAAAGGCCTCTCCCATACTTCTCCAACTACCCCGGTCATGTACTAATTGTGGCCATGTTGACCCTCCAAACTTCCTAATCTCATCTGCCCACCTAACTTTCTGTCGCCCCCTGCTACGCTTTCCTTCCCTCGGAATCCAGTCCGTAACCCTTAATGACCATCGGTTATCTTCCCTCCTCATTACATGTCCTGCCCATGCCTATTTCTTTTTCTTGATTTCAACTAAGATATCATTAACGCGCGTTTGTTCCCTCACCCAATCTGCTCTTTTCTTATCCCTTAACGTTACACCTATCATTTTTCTTTCCATAGCTCGTTGCGTCGTCCTCAATTTAAGTAGAACCCTTTTCGTAAGCCTCCAGGTTTCTGCCCCGTACGTGAGCACTGGTAAGACACAGCTGTTATACACTTTTCTCTTGAGGGATAATGGCAACCTGCTGTTCATGATCTGCGAATGCCTGCCAAACGCACCCCAGCCCATTCTTATTCTTCTGATTATTTCACTCTCATGATCTGGATCAGCAGTCACTACCTGTCCTAAGTAGATGTATTCTCTTACCACTTCCAGTGCCTCGCTACCTATCGTAAAGTGCTGTTCCCTTCCGAGACTGTTAAACATTACTTTAGTTTTCTGCAGATTCATTTTTAGTCCCACCCTTCTGCTCTGCCTCTCCAGATCAGTGAGCATGCATTGCAGTTGGTCCCCTGAGTTACTAAGCAAGGCAATATCATCAGCGAAGCGCAAGTTACTAAGGTATTCTCCATTTACTCTTATCCCCAGTTCTTCCCAATCCAGGTCTCTGAATACCTCCTGTAAACACGCTGTGAATAGCATTGGAGAGATCGTATCTCCGTGCCTGACGCCTTTCTTTATTGGGATTTTGTTGCTTTCTTTATGGAGGAGTACAGTGGCTGTGGAGCCGCTATAGATATCTTTCCGTATTTTTACATACGGCTCGTCTACACCCTGATTCCGCAATGCCTCCATGACTGCTGAGGTTTCGACTGAATCAAATGCTTTCTCATAATCAATGAAAGCTACATATAATGGTTGGTTATATTCCGCACATTTCTCTATCACCTGATTGATAGTGTGAATATGATCTATTGTTGAGTAGCTTTTACGGAATCCTGCCTGGTCCTTTGGTTGATGGAAGTCTAAGGTGTTCCGGATTCTATTTGAATTACCTTAGTAAATACTTTGTAGGCAACGGACAGTAAGCTGATCGGTCTATAATTTTTCAAGTCTTTGGCGTCGCCTCTCTTATGGATTAGGATTATGTTAGCGTTCTTCCAAGATTCCGGTACGCTCGAGGTCTTGAGGCATTGCGTATAGAGGCTGGCCAGTTTTTCTAGAACAATCTGCCCACCATCCTTCAGCAAATCTGCTGTTACCTGATCCTCCCCAGCTGCCTTCCCCCTTTGTATAGCTCCCAAGGCGTTCTTTGCTTCTTCCAGCGTTACTTCTGAGATATCGAATTCCTCTAGATTATTCTCTCTTCCATTATCATCGTGGATGCCACTCGTACTGTATAAATCTCTATAGAACTCCTCAGCCACTTGAACTATCTCATCCATATTAGTAATGATATTGCCGGCTTTGTCTCTTAAGGCATACATCTGATTCTTGCCAATTCCTAGTTTCTTCTTCACTGCTTTTAGGCTTCCTCCGTTCCTGAGAGCTTGTTCAATTCTATGCATGTTATACTTCCTTATGTCAGCTGTCTTACGCTTGTTGATTAACTTCGAAAGTTCTGCCAGTTCTATTCTAGCTGTAGGGTTAGAGGCTTTCATACATTGGCGTTTCTTGATCAGATCTTTCGTCTCCTGCGATAGCTTACTGGTATCCTGTCTAACGGAGTTACCACCGACTTCTATTGCACACTCCTTAATGATGCCCACAAGATTGTCGTTCATTGCTTCAACACTAAGATCCTCTTCGTGACTTAAGGCCGAATACCTGTTCTGTAGCTTGATCTGGAATTCTTCTATTTTCCCTCTTAGCGCTAACTCATTGATCGGCTTCTTATGTACCAGTTTCCTCCGTTCCCTCCTCAGGTCTAGGCTAATTCGAGTTCTTACCATCCTGTGGTCACTGCAGCGCACCTTACCGAGCACGTCCACATCTTGTATGATGCCAGGGTTAGCGCAGAGTATGAAATCTATTTCATTTCTAGTCTCGCCGTTCGGGCTTCTCCACGTCCACTTTCGGCCATCCCGCTTGCGGAAGAAGGTATTCATTATCCTCATATTATTCTGTTCTGCAAACTCTACTAATACCTGCCCCCTGCTATTCCTAGTGCCTATGCCATATTCCCCCACTGCCTTGTCTCCAGCATGCTTCTTGCCTACCCTGGCATTGAGGTCGCCCATCAGTATAGTGTATTTTGTTTTCACTCTACCCATCTCCGATTCCATGTCTTCATAGAAGCTTTCGACTTCCTGGTCATCATGACCGGATGTAGGGGCGTAGGCCTGTACAACCTTCATATTGTACCTCTTGTTAAGTTTCACAACAAGAGCTGTCACCCTCTCGTTAATGCTATAGGATTCCCGTATGTTACCAGCTATATTCTGATTAATCAGGAATCCGACTCCTAGTTCTCGTCTCTCCGTTAAGCCCCGGTAGCACAGGACGTGCCCGCCTTTTAGCACTGTATGTGCTTCTTTAGGCCACCTAGCTTCACTGAGCCCTATTATATCCCATTTGCTGCCCTCCAATTCCTCCAATAGCACTGCTAGACTCGGCTCACTAGATAACGTTCTAGCGTTAAACGTTGCCAGGTTCATATTCCAATGGCGACCTGTCCGGAGCCAGGGATTCCTAGCAGCCTGGGCTGCGTCACAGGTCTGACCGCCGCCGTGGTAAGTTGCTTCGCAGCTGCTGAAGACTGAGGGGTCGGGGTTTGATTGTTGCGTTCATATAGGAGGTTGTGGCCAAGTACTGCACCAGGGTGGCCAATTCTGCTCTGGTGAGCGAGTGCGTTACTGGTTCTGGACACCGGGATCAGGCCACACTCCAGGCCTGTTTTTGCAATTTTATCAAGACGCGGATTTTTTTTTAATCCGGTGGAAAATTGCGCGGCACCGGGATTCGAACCACAGACCTCTTGCACGCGAGGCGGGTGTTCTACCTCTACGCCACCGCTGCAACCTCGTAGTGGCAATCTTTACCGTAAACTCGAAATACACCTTTATATGGCTGATAAGGTGTGCCAAAGCCGTTACCCCCTGGAATCGTGGGGTTCTTTGATAAGCATTGACGATGCTATGAATACCCCTAAACGTTGATCGTTGGTGGGTCAAAGAGTAAACAAAGTTTTGATATATAACAGCTTACCTAGAGTGAGTGACGCATACTTACAAACAACTGTATTCACGCGTTGACAAAATACGTGCGCGCTTAGCTACTGTAAGCAACATCAAAGATCTGATTATTTTTGGCAGATATTGCTCTCAGCATCAACATTCGGCGGCACGAAAATTGTGCCAGTGAACTACTAACACAAACAAAACTGTTACACAATATTTCGCTTTCCTAAGAAGCACTTTCGCATCAAGCCAAACGGAAGTTCTTTTGATGGCCTCACTACGTGACAAGACGCGCCATTTACCAGCGGAAAACACGGCTGTCACGCTTAATTCCAGAGCAAACATATCTCGAGGACTTCTTCGGGCGATCAAAGGCTCGGATCTATTTGGCAGTATGAAAAAAAAAAAGACAATCAATCACGATGAAGGAGCCGTAGCAAGCAACGCTGCCGTCTGGATGAGAAGAGAGCTTTTCTATGGACTGCTCCGGGAAATGTGACTGATCGCCACTAGTGGCAGCTAATACAAGTTGGTAGATTTGTTTCTTCTTAATTTACAGGAAGTACTGAAAAGCACACCGCCACAACAGAGTACCCTTTATCCATACACTAACTTAAACACGGCCTAGATACTGTTCAGCAACACTGGAGACGAGTTACAACAAATGGCTGAGGACCTTTTTTCCCGCATACTATAGCCGAGTGTAATCAACTGCCATTACCTTCGCTCGTTGACACTGATGCCTTAGAACAGGCCGTTCTGTGAATCGATACTATTGTTCGTATCTTGCCTTGTACTTTCCGATTTTGTACTCATGGTGCTCCTCCGGCCAGGGCCCTTCACTGGGCCTGCAGTATGTTCTAAATAAACAAAATAAGATAATTAGTGTAAGAGTGGGGTTGAAGATTTATATGCAGAAGATAAAGATAATGGTGAATAGCCGGGCAAGGGAACAAGAGTTCGGGATTGCCAATCAGCCTCTGTGAAGGAGTACGATTACCTAGGTCAATTACTCACCGGCAACCCGGATCATGAGAATGTAATTTACAGCAGAATGAAAATGGGTTGGAGCGCAGACGGCACGCATTGTCAGATCCTGAGTGGAACCCCACCATTATCATTGAAAGGAAAGGTGTACAATCAGTGCATTTTATCGGTGCTGGCATATGGGGCTGACAAAGGAGTTTGAGTACAAGTTAAGGACCGCGCAAAGAGCGATGGAACGAAAAATGTTAGGCATAAAGTTAAGAGACAGAAAGAGAGCCGTTTGGATCAGAGCGCAAACGGGTATAGCCGATATTCTAATTGACATTACCAGGGACAAATCGAGCTGGGCAGGTCATTATTGCGTAGGTTAGATAAACGGTGGAGCGTTAGGGTTACAGAATGGGTGCCAAGAGAAGGGTAGCGCAGTCGAGGACAGCAGGAGACTAGGTGCGGCGATGAGATTAGGAAATTCGCGGACGGTAGTTGGAATCGGCTGGCGCCGGACAGGAATGATTGGAGATTGCAGGGATAGGCATTCGTCCTGCAGTGGACCAAAAAATAAACATAGGCTGATGACGATGATGATTATGATGATAGGTAATGCTGGAGTGCGCAAATAAAAAGAATGTCCGTACTGTAGTGACTCGAGGACACTCCAACCACTCAGCCTCCACATCACCCTAAGTACGTTTAAGAGGAATGTGCTCTGACTCCTCCCGAAGATTTTAGGGGATGTGAACTTAGCGCGTGAATGATAACGTTTAGCAGACTCTCTTCGGAGCGCTGTGTCGCAAGTCATCGGGTGGGCCAGCGTATGCATCGTGCACTGCATGGCGCAGAAGCTACTGGCTCGTGTCCGCTTCTAGCTATCTGTGCGCGCTTTGTTCAGCTGTCATGGCGCTACACCTATGAATGACGACATATTAGACGAAATAATTAAACCTTCTGCTTTTTCTACTCGTTTTTCGGAAGAAGGCGTTGGAGCGGTGCTACTGCCGGCACGTGTCTTCCGGGAAAGCTAGATTCACCTATACAGCCAACAAGATCCTCTTGATCCTTTGTTTCCTTGCATCACGCTTTCTACACCGGTTAGATAGACAGTGCTGCTTACTGCTGCTAATTGAGCACTGTTGAATACAGATAAGTACGTAGTTATTGGCACGCACAAACTCGCACGCTTGAAGCGCTTCGGATTTCGCACACTACTGAGCATAAGATGTGGCAAACCAACTCACCAGCTTGTCGTAGCAAGCATGGGTAATTTTGACGCTGGATAAGCAATGCGGTTACACAATACTTTTGAGGCAATGTTCAGCCAAATAGCCATCCGCGTAAGTACACAGCGGCGGAAGCGAGACAGAGGCGCGCACCCTTCGTTGTTACGCTCGGAACTACTGCCTCAGGCGTAATGCCCGCGGCACTTGCATATACATCTGTTGGGACAAGGCATTCGGAGAGAGAGAGCTGTTATTCTGCGCAGGTTTCTTCAAATATTTCGTTCGGCTCTTGCTTTGTAAAGCAACAATATCTCACTGCAATCTTCAGCGTCGTGACTTTATATCGAGAAGCACACGGAGTTTATTCTTCCATGGGTGAATAGCTAAAACATTGAGTGGTTCAATTCTCCTTGTGAAGTAATGCGCCTCCCCTAATTGTCCTTCTGCGACACACCAGCGCTCACTTTCTCTCTTCTCGCTTAAGATCACTTATGTCGTTGAACTAGTGTGAGGAAGCGCGCGCCCCTCACAATTAGCTTTGAAATACTCTTTGTTGACAGCTGGAACTGCCAAAATTCGTGTTAGTAACGAAAAGATGAAGCGACTTTGAAGGTTTGTTTTTTTCCTTCCAGGACCATCGCTACTTATATTAATGCTGCAGGTGAGAACATTGATAAAGTTTTGTGAGTTTTTCTTACGGCTAGTCGTGGATGCAGGAACTGATGATCGCTATTTCCGGTTGTTCACTAAATGACCGTTTTCCAAGCAATAAAATCGCTAATATGCGCTCCTTCATCACTTCCCGTAAGTGTCTCGTCGTTCGCATGTTTTAAGGACATTTAAATTTTGCTGAAACGTAGCTTCAAGGCAGTGGCCGCTGTGTTCCCGCTCTCCTGGCCCGCGTAGGAAGCCACGCAAGTGAACTAACCCTTTTACTTCACAACATTTTACTGAAACACTTTACATAGCATTTGGCTCGTGCACAAGCACAAGGCTCCAAGTATTTGTGAAGCGAAATTGGGCTTACAGGATAAACAACGGAAAGAACGTCACCATCTTATGACTAAGCATTGTAAAATAAGATTACGCATTCGCTTTCATTGCCTCTACCCCTGCCACCAAAAAATTCAAAATTACCTTACAAGGTTCATTGCAGTACATTGTACAGGTCACTGCATAATTCGTGTGCTATTATCCCGCTCCATTGTGTAGTGTCATTTGGCGTTGAAAGGACGTTGAATGAATGATAGCGTGATGTTATTGGGTGCAGGATCACTCCAGAAAAAGGCAGAAGCACAAACACACATCCGCACACACACGCGACGGTTCCCCAAAATACCTCATAGACGACATGCAGCTATATATATATGTATTGGTCAATTATAATTGGCCTACAGTTCAGTTGAAAGCGCGTGTCGCCGTGGCGGAGACCTCGTGGAACCGATGTCGGCCAGCGGGGTCGGACAGCCGGGTCGGACCGCCGGGTCGGACCGCCGGGTCGGACCGCCGGGTCGGACCGCCTGGCGGGGCTCAGGTGGCCCTGCGTAACAGTCGATATACTGGAGCCTCCGCGTGTCCGGTTTCCCTCCGGCAGGGTTTGTGCTCGGGAGCCCATGGCCGCAGTCACCGGGTCACGTCCACAGCTGGCGGGGTAGCCCAGTGGCCACTCACCCGAACGCTCGATCACCCTGGTTCAGGACCACCAGCCCTCATGGACCAGTTGCCCAGCGGAAGAGCAGGGCGAGGTAACCTCTCAGCGGGCGACAGCGTTGACTCGGATGTGGCGTAGGGGCGCGGGCGGCGATAGCTCCTATGGGCCACACGCCCAGCGAGGAAGCTGTTGTTGTTGTTGTTGTTGTCCTGAGTGGCCGTGGCACATACCCACAGTGGGGGATTGGCCAAGAATCGGGCGGTATAATTAGGTGCCTAAAAATGATAATGATAACAAGGGAGTTAACAATTTCGGCGTGTGAGCTTAAAAGTAAACGTTTTGTGTTTGGAGAAAAAAATAAATAATCAGATGAAAACCGGGTATAAGAAAATAATAATAATGATAATAATAATAATAATAACAATAATTAATAATAGATAAGAAATAAAAGAAAGCTATGGTTGGGAGAGAGAACGATCAATCTAACATGGAAATCGATTGGTTTCAATTAGGTAATTTTGGATCGCCAAGCAAACATTTCTGTGGCTGAACCCAACAATGGAGGCTCCAAAAGATAGGATCACAGGCACTGATAAAGTTAGACCAAGAGAGCGAAGCGGGATTTCGAGTAGTCGTTTTCTTATAATAGAAAAACGTCTGCAAGACAACAAGAAATGGTCGATTGTTTCCGCTTCGCCACAGAATGAGCATAATGGTGAGGGGACCAGACCAGACCTGTGGAGGTTGTTGTTGTTGTTGTTGTTGTTGTAGCTTGTGATGCGTGTGGCTCCTACCCACGATGGGGGATCGGCCAAGAAATGGGTAGTATATTCGAAATTATTATGGAGCATAAATTTCCTAATAGCTATTGAAATAGCCTTGAATAGCGCAGAATTACCTGTTAAATAAGATAAGGAAGGTCATATTGAATGAGTAATAATTAATTTAAAAGTAAAAACAAAAAGATAGGAATTTAGCAGGGCATTCGTTTAGATTCCGTAAGGAATGTGCGGACAGCGAAGCATGCATCCCTGTGGCTGAATCCCAAAGTAGACGCTCCGAACGAAAGAATTGCAGGTTCTGTCAAGTCCAGGCCAATTCTTCGAAAAGGTATTTCCAACCATCTTTTTCTCACCGCAGTAAAGCGGCGACAAGATAGAAGAAAGTGGTGTATCGTCTCATCCTCATTACGAAAAGAACAGAGGGGGGAGGGAACCAAGTCCGACCTGTGTAAATAGAAATTCAGCGAGGGTGTTTTCCGTAGAACGCCGAAACTCGCGCACTCTCACGCGCCGGGCCACACTCCCTCGCGCCACGCTTTTTTAGGCGCCACTGTCGACGCTCTAAATTGGTGTCGATGATGATGATGGCTCTCTCGCGGGTATTTGCAAAATGTCGCTGTCCTCTTCGCCACCGCACGGCGCACTGTCTTCATATGTTTTGCTCCCGCTTACCACATATTATCACAGATAGAAATACTTAGTAGATAAATATTTTCAAATAAATAGCTCAAATTGAAATTTGTTAGTGATCATCTTCGCGAACCCTTGGCAAAAGCAAAAAAAAAAAAGAAGTCCAGCTCTCTAACAGGAATTTGTGCAATGGTCACCAACGGTGACGCACAGAACACATGACCTGTATTAAAAAAAAATTATCTGTTAAGTTGTAAATGCAACTCATGTTGCATTTACAAAAGTACATGTCAGCCATTCGCGATGTTGGGTTCACTATTCAAAAATGCGGCCAGCAAACAATACTAAGGAACGAGAATGTTTGCAAATTCACTTCTCCCCCCTCCGCCCTCCTTTCAAGATGTATTGAATATTTTCTAAACGAGGAAATGAACTTTCTTTGTGCAGATGCTTGAAAGGAACGAAACTACTACGCATTCATAGCTGAGTCCGCGAGCAGGCGGTGATGCAACCGCGCGATCTGTAGAATGCCGCGGCAACGCGAGATTTTCCCCTAATCGCCCAAATCACAAATGAGCAGAGAATGATCATGGGCGGTTCTGCCGATAGGGCTGGCATGGCTGACGAGCCGCGGGAACGACCTGCTTCACAATGGCTATTCAGAAGAGCACACACAGAGCACTCCCGGTGTTCCGAATGGTCGATATATCGAAGCGCGGCTTCGGCTAATGTAGGCCTACACGCTCGGGGACGTCTCCGGTACGAGGCCGGTGAAGTGGTGCGGAAAAGTTCTTTTTTTCCTCCCTGATCGATACATTCGTGCTTCCGGGCAACGCATTCATTGTACCAGTGGTAGATTAGAGACCCCCGACTACCACCCACACTCATCTGCTTTTTTCGTTCTTCTATGGCACTGTGGCCTACTTTCACGAGCACAAAAAGGACGAAATAAAAAAAAATACCTACACAGTGCGCCACTGAGCGTTCCAGTACGAGATGAAAATGGCATCATTGAAGCTCGGCGTTTACGCGAATTCTTTTTTGTGTTAAGTTGTTCTACGGTACCTTTGGGGAGAGCCCGAAAAATCACGTAGGTTCCAGGCGATTTTCACCGTCACCGCACCATCAGTCGAATGAGAAACAGGCTTTAATGAAACGGCGAAACGAATCTCTCCGAGAGCGCATCATGGAATAGCCTGTTGTAGCATGTGACGCCTACGCAGTGCGGTATTGTTCGTGGCACCCAGAGTCAACAGCCTGAAGAATTCAGTGTCACAAAACACACAGCGTAAGGACCGCGGCCACGGGGATAAAGTAGCTAGAAAAAGGCTAATTGCTACGAAAATTACGGAACGCACCACCGGCATCAGATATGCTGGGGCAATGTCGGTATCCCTATATTACAGTGTGAATCGTTAACAGAGGCAGATAGCGAGCTTGCAGTTATCTTTAGCTTACACACTGCCCTTGTGTGACCTGGAAATGTAAAAGGCCGCGAAAACGTAGCAGGAAACGTGTGTTTATTTTGTAAATAAGAAAATTCCAGTTCGTTGCTGGCGTTCATTGAAGCACTGTGTCCTTGGGCCCGATGTTTCAATGAACGCCAGCAACGAAATTGGTAGTGGCTGTATCTCGTGGAAACACTGCGGTAGTGTGTTCCGTTAATGACATAGGAAGCTCCCTGCTGGAGGCACGTTTCCTGTGGTTAATCGTCGTTTTGCTGGATAGAGACGCCTTTTCGATTCGCATGTCGATGCTCTCGGATCGTAACGAATTTCGAGATGGATTAGCATCTTTTGTCCCTGGTGTTCCCGGAACCGCCGTACGATTGTTTAGTCGTGCAAGTATAGGCCCTGGTTTATTACACTGGGTGGTTTCTGGTTCATCCTCATACTGATTCTGTCACCTAATGACAAAAAAAAATGTACTGACGAGCCTGAAATTTATACGACGCATTAACATCACTCGGAACAAAAGACCACCGTTTAAAGTTGCTAAAAATATTTTTTTCCCGCGCTTCGATAACATTTCAAGAGCGGCATTATTAAACGACTATATTAAATTAAATAGCGAGTAAGAGTGAGATAGCCATTACGTCGAAAAATTCGAATACTTTTTCTGGGAGCACACTATCAGTTCCTCGCATTACATTTGTGCTGAGTTAGGGTGTAGTATGCTTTCATTAAAAAAATTAGGCACTTCTTATTTCTAAATCGTGGACGACAAAGTACTTGTGGCAGGTTTCCTTTTACGCTGCGACACACTATATTTATATGGTCATTGTGTTCTTTGGACACGCATATGCCTTGACCATGTCTTTTTTCCCTCTTACACCACTTCTTAATCGTCGAGCTGATTCTCGCTTTTTGACCATCGAGCCGTAAATACCTAGACTTGATGTCATAGTTCATATGGCCCTTGGCTACATCACCTTATGATCCAAAGCAAATGGCAGTTTCCCTATGGCACATAGAATACTACCTGCTCGATTTTTTTCTTTGCGGAGAGCCTCCTTACTGCAGAAATTTTTTACAGTTCAGCCAGGCACCGGTGTTGTAACCCGAAACGCGTCATTGCTCTATATTTAGTACTGAAATATAAATTGCGCAGCCAATACGCCTTTCTCCGGATGGGAGGAAGGTAGTAAGGGGAAAAATCGCCTTATATTTTTGGCCAGACACCGGCTCCAGATGTTCCTGCCGATGACATGCATTTGCTTCCGCGTCAACGGTTGGTGCGAAGAGAACGTCATGATTTGTTTCCTCCGGCGAAAAGCTTATCACCTTCCCGAGATATCGATCCATAGCCCTTCCAAGGAGGCCTCGCGGGAAAAAAGTTTCAGCCCCTTCCCGACGGTTTCCCTTCAGCGATAAGAATCATCATTCCTTCTGCAGGGTTTCTTCCATGGCAGTGTATTTATTATCGCGTTCAGCATGAGCTACAACACGAAAGCGCGTGACAAAGCGGTGGCCGGTTATAACTCAAGCCAAGGTGGTTGCATTTAAGTCTAGGTCGTGAGAAGTGGAAGAAAAAGCGTGCCACAAACTAATGCCAAAGAAATCATGCTGTACCGTACGGTTGAAGTTAGACTAGGCAAGGAGGAGAGGGGGGGGGGGAGGCCTAAACGCCGAAACAAGAAAACCTATCTAATAATAAATGTTCAGGAATGTTCAATCAGAATACTTCGAAATCAAATTACAATTGAGTTGAAGCCTGTTTTGGCGCAATAAAACATGAAATATTGATTTCTTTTCTAATTTACAGTGTTTAGTAATAATTTCTTGTTGACCCATACAGAGCAGTGCTTTATTGTGCAAGAGATAGTGGGCCTGGCAAACAAGCCCCTCTACAGCTAGTGTATAAAGAAATTCTACAAGCGCGGATACTCGGTGAAAACTTGCAACAGGAAACACGTCGCGCCTAGCGTTTAGCAAGCACGTGACTTTGGTTCGTTGTGAGCAGTGAAGTACTCCCAAAGGGCTCTTTCCTATGCTTATCTCCTTAAATGAATTTACGGAAAAAATTCAAGAAATAATGACCATTGGAAAAGACACATGATTGTGAGCGGAGGACTGCCCTAAATTGTCTTCCTGTAGCAAGCAATTGATGTTTAGAAGCCCCTGCACATATCGACGAAAAATCACTCGGCTGCAAAGAAATACACCCAGTAGGCCCTCGACGCTGAGAGGGCATTTGTGACATTTTCGCGTAACACTTGATCGAAACAAAAAGAAGACTGAACTTTTCGGAAGATTGAGTGGCGTACTCGGAAGCATATTAGTCCCGTGTAAACAGCGTTTTTGTAACGGCGCGCGCGAAAATTGTGCGTGTAATCCTCGTTGATATCAAGCTTGTGCCAATGATATAAAATGTACCCAGTTATTCTATACATCATTTTCTTAATTTCTATGTTTGCCCATGCGCTGTAGATACGCATGCGGTTTTGAATGAATGAATATTTGACGTTTAATGGCGCAAGGGCCAGGTGTGGCCAAAGAGCGCCATGCTCCTTCAGAACTCCTTCAGTATGCGTGCCATTTCCGTTAGGCCACGAGTCCGTAGCGGTTGCGCCTTCAGTTTGTATGAAATGACTCCACTGGCCCACGATCAGACCGGAATAAACCTCGCATACTTAACTGCCGCGTTTCATCATCACTTCTGGTTCCCCGCCTTTCTTTGTCACGCTCTTCATCCCTTCACCTCGATTTGTGCTAGAAGGCCAAAGTTATGCTCTCCCGGCTGCCGTAGCTGACATTCATGCCATTAAGCCTTCGTCCCTCTTTCCTCCATCCCTCCGATGCGAACAAGCTCATTCTTCATGTGGTAACGCTGCAGTAGATGCCTTAATCCTTTATGTATAGCAGAGATAATATGAACACCAGCTTGTTCGTTCACATGTCGCCTCTTGTGAGAAACGATACCTGCGACTGCATAGGGTTGGCGTGCCTTTCGGTATATTACGGATCCTACTAGACGCCAGTTTTAATGAAAAGTCCGCCACCTTTGGGACACGGGAAGTGAAGGAGGAAATTTTGTTTACCCCAGCCACACTAATAACTTCCCTAGACCAACTTTAAGCTCAGGGACACCGGATGAATGAGAAGAATAAGAACATCTGATGGGCTCAACTATTCCTTACTTACAATCCAAGCTGGGATAGCATTTTACACGTACACAAGCGCTCAAGTAAGTGGACGAGACAATGGCTGCCTGGATAGCCCATATTGAAAAACACCGAACGCGTAAGAAGGCGTGGATTTAACTCCCAGCTGCAGCAAGTTGGCCTTTCACATACTTTAGTGCCCCATTTTCTGAGTGTTTCTACAGGTAAATCAAACAAAAGAAAATGCGCCTATCCGTGCCCTCATTTCACTATCTGTTTTCTTCATAAATATATGGGACGCGTCATGGGAACGCGATGGCGAACGGCGGAAGAAATATCGCAAGTGCTGGTGAGGATGCCTCCAAGTGGAAGACTTCTGAAAGGTCTGCTTTCTTGACTTTTTTTTTGTAGTAATCGTTTTTTTCCTTCCTCCCTGTGTTGCTAATTTCCAATATCGCTTTCTTTCCTCGAATTTCTTTCCTTCTATCCATTTATTCATTTCACCCCCATTTTACTCTCCCTACTTTCCCCTTTCTGTACGTCTACATTTCTAAAGCTTCTCTTCATTTACTAATGACATTGCTTACCATTGCTTTACTTCCCAAGCTCTCTCTCTTTTTCTTCCTCTCTCTCTCTTTATTCCTTTCATTTTTTTCTCTGCCGCTCCTCTTTAACGTCCAGTCGCGATCGCAGTTCTTCGAGGGCCGCTATTTTCCATCACGTTCTTACGTTTTATTTTATCTATTTCACTCAACTTGCTGCCTTAATCAGGAGCGAGCCTAATTACTTCATAACAGCCCTCTCTTATTGTTTATCCCTTAGCGCTGATTGACCCTCTCAGTTATCTGGAAAGAGCAGACCAGCACTTTGAAGTGCCGTTCCTATTATTACTTGGGCTTCCTTCCGCTAATTGTTATTCTTATTCTGGTCTTCGTTTTGGCACCCAATCACTTACGTCTCAAAGGGTTAACAGCTCACCCAGAGGGCGACAGAGTGAAAAACAACAGCACACTACACTAAACTAGAATTGATACTTTATTGGAAGGAACAGCACATGGCTAGCAAATCGAAACACCACAAACGAATAAAAAGGAAATCGGAGTAGTTTTTTTTTTAAATAGGCTACGTTAACTACGAGTATCACTGGGTGAATAGCTTTACATTTCATTAGGATGTGCTGAGTGGTCTTCGGATTTTTACTGTGCCACACAGATATCTCATCTTGTTGCGAATGGGTAATACCTCGGCCACGTTGCCTATGTTACATTTATGTCCCAAAGGCAAGTACACGCGCCACTGTAAATAACAAGGTAATAAAACAATGTTACCTGTTCAAACCAAGGCCAGTAAACCACGACCAGTAAACCACCAATACATTGTGTAACAGTATTGCTCTTTGTGGAAGAATATTATGACTAGACTAGTCTTGTTAGAACTCAAGTAATTAGGCGCAATAAAATTTAGCACCTAAAGGAACTTTTAGCGGTCAACTCTCACAGTCTCTACGGCGGATTACCGCTTTTTCGTGCCTAAGTTATCGCACGGGTTACTCGTCGGCAATTTCTACTTTATCATACGATATGCACACAACTGCATTCTATTTTGTGGCCAGAATCCTGTGACAAAATGGTTGAATAAATGGTTGTGTAGAAGTCATGCAGAAAAATTAAACCAAAGCGACTTTATTAAGTTCGAATGGAAGAATGATGCCCACGGACTGATTTCCTTCTGCCAGATCGTCGCTAAAGAAACCAAAAGCGACTGCAAAATGGCACTATTGAGATCGGCGCAAGAAATCATTCTGGAGTGTACACAACGTTGTCGTGGGAAAACGAATTGTTCAAAGTGCAGCCAAGTGGCTTACGCAATGCCTTTCGTCTACAATGCTTATAATGGTCCCACATGATCACGTCACTCTGTGAATAAACGTAGCAATGTAGTAGCTTAGTGGATTGGGTGAATCGAAGACCGAACGCACAACAGCGTGCAATAAAACAGGAAACTTGACAGTTACTGTCTGCTTGGTCTTCGGGGCCCTTGTATAGTTTTGTCATTTTGCTTTAATTCCGATCGCAATGGCACTGGCATATATTGGGACACATGAGGTCACTGGAATTTTTCTAAATATATGCACTGTACCACGTATAACGTATTAATACCCATATACAGTTGCTCGCCTTCAGTGCACGGACCGCCGAAAACCTCTTGCCTCTAGAGGGGCTGCGCGCCACATTCGAAAACGAACTGCTCGTTGCAAGGAACCAACCACGTTTCGAAAGGCACAAATAATTTGCAGCTAATATCCTAATTTTACTAATGCGATCGTAGTTAGACGCTCACAGTCACTTTACCCGCTTTTTGGACCACCTTAGAACAAAGTCCGGTGAATTTGTCACTCTCCAAACAAGGCACCAAAAGCAGCCTACGCACGAACACTGTTCAGAAACTCCTTTAAAGCCCGGTGTATCAAAAGTTCGGTGCAACCGACCTGCAACGCCTGCGATGATGTGCACAGCGCGACTGCGCACACAAGACGGAGGGAAACGACCGAGACGGTCGCGGTCCTATCCGTACATTGTTGATGGTTGCGTTGAGCGCGTTATCGTGGATGCATGGCCAACTAGCTCTGCCTCACACCTTGCAAAACTTGTGAGACGCGCCACTTTTTAAGAGCATGTGTCGGACTTACACAACTACGATTCTGCGTCGTCCCCTCACCACGCTCCTTGGTCGTTACTCCCAACGGCTGTTCTTCATAAAGGGACCTGCTCTTCCAGAGGTCCCCCGTCACGACTACCTGCTAAGGCGTACTCGGTGAGGAGCATGACAGCAGATTTAACACAGCCAGCGTAACTATTTTTCTGGGAGTGCTTTAGAAGTACATTTCTAATATTTATTTAGTTTACATGTGACATTTTTATTAAACGTTTCTAATAGAACGTCCAGCCAACTGGTTTATTCAGTTAACATTTCTTGTACACGTCTCCTGGCTGCACTTTGTAGCCCTGTTATAACATCAACCGTCGGCTCTAAGCGGCTTTTGCGTTTGGTTACTGTTTGAGCAGGGTTTCGTTACGCCCGATTTCATGCGCATCCACTCTTTCCTCAGCTTCATGATTTCATGTTTCATGAAACTGTACTGCCATAGATCTTTTCGCTGACTTGCTTTCCTCTTGCTACCAGATTTAACGGAGTGCGTCTTTTGCGGCCGTGATTCCCGTTTCAGGTGAATAGGCGCGCAGCAGTCATCCCTCAAGAACAGTTGCTGACATTCCCGCACTTTACATTAGGTTTACAGTACGTTTACTTCGAAGTCTCTATTATAATGTTCCGAAGTTTCCTAGCTTCAGAAACTGGCATCTACCAAGCACTGCCTGTTTTGTTGCCCTCAAGGACCTTATTTTTTAAGATTCTCTCTGAAAGTGAACGATACATCATCACATATTTTGGCCATTGAAAGAAGGGTAACCTTCTCTGAGTAGTAAGTAATCTACGTTGTTTCCTCAACATAATTATCTCAGAGGCCATCCATCACATTGATAAACTTTAAAGTGCCTTGTGCCAACGCGTTATGGTTCCCAAAATTCTTGCTTTGCAAGAATTGCCTTTAGTGGAAACGTAATGTGCAAGAACTTCATTTACCGCCCGCAGAATAAGCATTTACGGCGCAATATTTCAGCTTACGATGTAACGGTCCTTTATTCTGTTGTCGGCATCCTGGCCGGTTGCTTCGTTGCTTGTATTTAAAGTACATACAATAGCAGCCCTGCTTACAAGTCGAAAGGCGGCATCGTTTATTTTCTATGTCTAACCTGAAATGGTTTGCACCGTGAGCACCCTCACCCTATATTTTAATTCAAGTGTTTATGTTCAAACTCTAGATCAGATTTCGAAAGACAAATTAGTGTCCTAGAAATAATTCTCACACAATAAGTTTCACAAGCTCGTCTCTTGGGAAAAAGACACCTCTATCAGTGTCCATCACTGCTTCGGCGATCTTCTAGTCGTAGGCGTTTACGAGTCCTATCTGTCTCCGTTCGGCAGTACAATACCTCCTAAATTATATTACGCGAAATCGAGATTTGCTCTATTTCTTGGCAAGCAGTCGTCATACAAAAGCAGGAAAGAAGCAAAAATTTAGTAAACAGCAGTAACTGTGGCAGATATTTGCGCTCTTTGGGCATCCATCTCTGGCAAACATACTTTTTTTCTTTCACACATGTCTCTTCGCCAGCTTTAGAAGGAATTGTTTTGAACGGCAATCTGTTTTTCTTAGCTTGCAGCTGCAGTAATCCATTCTTCTTCATCACTTCCAGCTTACCGCTCCGCCGGAACAAAGTTTCCGGGAATTCTTCTTGGCTACGTGAACACGAACAGGCAATCGAGCGTCCTTCGTGAATGTGATAATTTTTTTGTTACGCGTGTGATGCTTTATATATAACGAGGACGGGTATGATCATAATTTCATTAGTTCCTCAATTCTTTGACAAACCTTATCTCGGCGAGCACCGTAAGCAAAGGTTTGATTAGCACAACACCACGCCAATTAAGTGAAACTAAGCCTTCATTTCGCAAGGAGAGCTTCGTTGCAATCTTTATTACATCAGGCGCATATATTATCACGTGGAACTGAAGCGCGAACCTAAGACAAACAAAAATGCCTATTTTCTGCCCTCTACGTTGGTCAGTGTACGCAGCACTTTTGCAATTCAGTCGCAAAATGCTTAGCATTTATGTCGGCGCTAAACACATTTAGCTTCAGCTCGCGATCACATGTTTCTGTTAAAAGTTATGAGCGTAAAAGGTATCCTACGTGATTTAAGACAAAATTTATAACCTGGGCGATATTAAGCCCCGCTAGATCCAAACAATATTCGCAGCATGCGTGCCACATATCCTCTTATTAATCGTAGGTCGTTTTACTGCATATGTGCACCTATTTTTTCTGATAGCATGAGGCCTTCGCTAACGGTCACGTGAGGCCAGGCCTTGTAGCACGCGGAAGGCTGATGAATTGAAGCAATAGAAGTGTCGCCAGAGAACGGAAAGGGAGATTATCCCAACAATGCATGGAACAGTAATAAGAAATATTCAACGATAAAATGTTTTGGTTGATGTCGGGCCTAGTGAAATGGTTTAGCTATCAGAAGTTTTCGTAATTAAGAGAAGTTCCTATAGGTACATGATTAATATATAATAAAGATTAGTACCGTAACAAGCATAGTGCGCCCTAAGTAAAATAGGGCATTCTGAACATCGGTTTATAATCCGAGCCTGCTTCATCAGCTATGGCGCACATTACCTTGTGTAGGTGCGTTGAAATTTATTGTACAATAATAAAGTATGCTGAACTAGATGCATTGGCATGCGTAAACACCTTGAAACCACCGAGAGTAGAAGCTTTGATTAGTGGAATCTCTATATTCTTGCTCCCGAAACAACATCTATATTGATCTTCTGCAGCCGCTGGGCGTAATTCATCCTGTGTTCATTTGTGGCGGCAGTCCTTTGAACACTTTGCGCATTTGTAAATGACAGGTTAAAAAATACGTGGCTGCAAAGCCTGATATTTGATACTGCCCGCCGTTGTCTTCTTGCGGCCATATTTTGGTTGTGACAGGGAGCCCGCAAGCCATCGAAAAATGTAAAGGTTTAAACAAACTCTGCCGTGGTTGCTCAGTGGCTATGGTGTTGGGGTGCTGAGCACGAGGTCGCGGGATCGAATCCCGGCCACGGCGGCCGCATTTCGATGGGGGCGAAATGCGAAAACACCCGTGTACTTAGATTTAAGTGCACGTTAAAGAAACCCAGGTGGTCGAAATTTCCGGAGCCCTCTACTACGGCGTGCCTCATAATCAGAAAGTGGTTTTGGCACGTAAAACTCCACAATTAAATTTTTTTTTTTTTTTAAACTCTGACGGCAGCTATTCGCGATAAACCCTTAGTGTTCCCCTGAAGGACGGCATACCGCAATAAACGACGCAGCATTGCCCCAGTTTACCGCACCTGCAGGCACAAGGCCATTCCAACGATTCCTATCGAAATTCTCTTCGACCACACTTTCGGACCATGCTTTCTAGTCATCAAATTGGATGGTCGAGATCCCCGCTTCGGCCTCTAATCGAGTGCTTCGAAATTCCCGAACTCTTTGTTCAACGATGCCCCCCGAGCCGCCGACCCCCTCTTCTTCCTGTTTGTTCCCCGCAAATTTGTCTCAAAAGTCAATTTCAATTCATTTGCTCTTTCTGTTGAATGCGTTTTGCCGCCAACCTTCCTTTTTCATTTCCGAGACACCTCAGAGTAACTTAAGAAAAACAGTCTGGGTAACACTAAGCACTTCTTTTCGAGTTTTGAATGCGAAATCATTAATGTCCAACTTAACGTCCTTCGAGTTACGGACTCCTCGCGGGCAAGCAAGTGCATTAAGACGCTTGGCCAACACCTCCTGGACAGCAAAGGGTGAGTGCACTTCGATTCTTAAAGTCATCCTACCATTCGTGACTGATATTCAGTCTAATGGGAAACCCTCCTGCATAAGCCATTGTGCTTTTGACGCCGTCACTTTCTTCACGCCGGGCTTGGCAATAGAAATTTCGGTCCAGTTAGCATGACGTCATAAAGCAGAGTATACTGGCCTTCTGAGCGTGGGGTCATAGGTTCGAAACTCACTACCGCCAACGTTATTCTTTTCAAATTTATTCTATATTTTGTAAATGATTTCTGCACATCGATTACACAGGCGAAGTTAAAACGCCGAAGAGAGCTTGCGCGGACAAAGGAATGCGGGTGTAATAAAGTCTTCCGAGAGCGACGGAGAGGTGGAGTCGCGGCAATGCCCTCTCACCTCACGGAACACCTGGCGTACGGGCGCGGCAGCAGGTGTTCTCTTTCGCCTCTTCTGCTCCGCCGAGGAGCGCATGCCGAGGAGCGCAATCGGAATTTATGAGCCGTTTCGCTGCTACGGACGCCGGATTTCTCACTCAATGGACCATTTGATGCTTTCGCATCAATAACAAAGTGAGAGAGAGATCGTTATGCTTTGAGCTTCTCGTGTGGCAGCCATCAAATTTCGTTTGACTTGTCAGTAACCTGCTTGCCTGAAAGATCTTTTCAGTGCATGTGGACATAAAAAAAAATGATCTAACTGTTATTTGCTCTTGAGGTCCTAGGTGCAGTGTGAATATTTGTGGAATATTATTTCTGCGACGTTGCAATGCCTTCTGTGGCGTTCACGATGAATAGTATGATTAAGCAAATATTTTCCAGCATATTTATTGATAACATTCAGACCTAGACGTTGGCTTCCTTTCTGACTTCAGGATTAAAAAGCGGGGAGAGTCATTTCTGCGCAAGTGGTAATATAACTACTTAAGCTGTCCATACGAAAATACCTAAAAGCTTATTTATCAGGTGACTCCACTGCATGCTTACTCCATGGATATGCCGACGCTGAACTAACCACCACTGCCGCAACAGAAAAAGAAAACATATGTGCGGAGCCTACGTAAAAAGATTTGTAAATACTAGGGGAATGCTCAAAGGTGAGGCTGTGCAGCTATAGGGGTCAGAAAAGGAAGGTTGACAAAGAGCAGGAATCCAATGTGTTCCCCGGAGCCTAAATGGCACTACTACAAAGGAGTTCTGTCGGCTAAGCTGAATCCTAGTTTAGACCGCTACTGCTTCCTCTTCGACCATACAAAAGCCTCAAGATTAATTTAATCTCTAAGTGTCTTTTTGTCTCCATCGTTATCTTTCTTCAGCAGTGTGTGCCATCCGGGCGCCAACACCTGAAGTGAAGCATGCGAACCAGAGCAGGACTATCGTGTCGTTTGAGAAGCTTTGTTTCCGTTGACATTTATTTATTACTTTTCTGCGTTTGGGTATTTCTGTTACTATGCCCTGCTGTGCCCAAGAAATTTCACTCCCTGCAGCTGATACCTGGACTTTGTTGAAAGTAACGTTTCTTGCCAGCGTTTCAGCTCAGCATTGCCGAGAAAGCCGGGCGCACGCATATTAGCCTGGTTTTCACATTTGCAAACCAGGTCGCATCAGAGCACGATCCACTTTTCCTTACCTCCGGTAACCATCTCCTGCTTCAGTTGGAAGAGTGTTAATATATATAGTTATAAACCATTAAAACACAATCGTAGACACCTATAAATATGATTATTCTGAGCGCTCCTTTATCATGTGCGAAGAGCTACCTTCAAAACGACATTACTGTGTAAAAATATTTTTAGCTTTTGACCTCCACAGTTCCGACATCAGTAACCCACTGTTTTCTGCAATACGTAGAGTACGTACCGCTTCTTCGGTTGTATGCAGAGTACTGCTTGCAAAACAGAGGTTGCGTCATTTAGTACCAACCTCACACAGACCTCATCTTAAATAACAGCGGAGAAATCTGCAAGAATGGCCTCTCTTTATTGTTGTTATAGAAAATCTTTATGCTCTTTTTTCCCATACAAAGACAGTGTATTTAAAGAGCATTGCACTCAGAAGAGACAGAAACATCATCATTGAGAATGGGAACCTCCATGTTAAATAGTAGTCATAACTTCATCAAAAACGCACCTAATGAATATGTATTGTATGTATTTTGTGCACTTAATGCTGCTCGTATTCATTTTTATGCGGAACACTCTATTTTCAAGCGCTATCCCGTGTCTCTGTCACGTCCCTGCGTTTTGATTTGCGCTAAAGGCTTTGCCATTATGCGTAAACCATACCAACTAGCCTAACAATCAGCCTTGTTGAGTTTCAAGGAAGGTCTCACATCTACGCCCCTGCTGTTCTTTTCAGATAGGCTGCATGGTTTTTAGCAGAAGGGAATGTTTTCATTATAATTTTCGCAATTACACTAAATTGGTAATTAAGTGTTTAATTGTGTACTTGCGGTCATATAAAATTGGTAAATTGAAACCGAACAGCAGTGAATTGAAATATGCTAGCACAAGAGCTAAGACAAGCTAACTTCATTTCACACCCAAAGTGTCAGCGTGCAGAGGCAAACATGAACAAATCACACTCGTTCAGCGCGGACGCTCACTGTCAAAACGCTGGCGTGAGCAAGCAAGGAAGCAGTAGCGAGCGAAGTGACCTTCGTGCTATCTATCGCTTGAACGCAAACTGAGAGGCGACAACACAGCACACATAAAGGTATGAGCCGTCAAAGCGCCGAGACTGTGCCCCCGACGCAGACCGCTTTCAAGATATGGCGTAGAATACGCAGTATGAAAACGCCCTCCCCCCGCCTTCCTGCAATCCCCCGGAACCTAGCGCAAGACAAAAGACGGCACGCTTCCTTCACGCTTTCCTACCTTGCGCGCGTGAGGTTGAGCCGCGGTCGCCGGTTCCCATCGCACGCTTTCAATCGCACATATAGCATACAGCATACTGCGCCCCAGGCCTTTATAGGGAATATCACGACGATGGCAGAAATGCAACTGAAGTGTCCATATAATTGTTGTCGCAACAAAAAGACATTTCGTATTTGTTGCGCTGTCATAGACACCTCAGCAGGAGAAACATACTGTGTTTTATATTCCTATAATAAGCAAAATCGCATATGAGATCAGATAGGAGAAAATCCCTACGAAAGTAATTTTAGAGACTTCACTTCCTATTCCTTTTTTTGTCGGTTAGACGACTCCTACTCTATGTGACGGCAATAAGAACTTCTTTATCACCTCTTAAGCGTCCCTGTACACTTCACCTTAGAAATCATGACCTCCATGTTATAACGCATGCATATTTATCCATCTGGATACGGACTTTAACACAGTTTTCATTATCACGATGTGCGGCTGCAGCAGTAGCCTGTACTGATGGTGCGTCTCCCAATATAGTTCAACACGTTAATTTCAGTTAATCGTTGGGTTTACATCCCCAAACTGCACACGCGGTTATAGGAACTCCACAGTGAAGGACACCGGACTGATCTTGAGGCACCCGTTTTCTTGTGTATTTTTGTCTTTTTTTTTAACGTGCAATGAAATTACAATACGAAAGTGCTTTCGCATTTCGCATCCACGGGAATACGGCCACAGCTGCCACAGGACTTCGTGTACAGCAGCGCAGTGACGTAGTCACAGAGCCACATTTAAAATGAACACATTGGCCATGCACTAGGTCGACGCTGTGATTCAGTAGCGCTTAGCCTATTGGTGCTATAAAATATATTTTACTAAAAACGTACGGATAATGATGTGTAGGAAGTACAGGTTTTGCATGTATACCGACAATGCAACGATGCCGGACTTCAGTGTCCTTTGTACTTTGACAATGCGCCATTGTACCGCTGATACTTTTTTTTTGCCCCGTGATTTGCGCATAACAGGCAAATGAAAGACACCCGACACCGGCTCCCCGGACTGCCCGTCAAACACTGAGAATGATTGTAGTGCGCAGCGTAAATACCGGTTTCAATATCAAAAATAGATGGCGCTTTGGAAAAGTGAACGGGTTAATAGCGCATACGTGTTCGATCTAGGTTAACGTCTTCAGCTATGAGATAGAATACATTCCCTCAAAGCACCTGGTTGCCTCGCATAATGCGCAATTAGTTTGATAAAAGCGCTTTCCGCAGTCAGGCCCGTGGAAATTAGAGGACGCAGGCGCCTCCCTTATCTCCAGCGGTCCAGCTGTCCCAGCATGCATGATGCGTGTTAGAGCCCTACCATCGGAAAGATTCGCGCTATAGGTGGGGCTCAAAGCGGACGCTTTAAACTAGGAGGTCTAATGAACGAGTTTCCTTAAGTACTCTTGTCGGTAAACTCGTTATATGCTGCTGCGTGTCCGAAGCAGATAATTATAGCACGGGCAGCTATAGCACGTGTCGGCGTGTCATTTGGTGAAGCACTGAGTAGTTTTGAAGAGCGAGACCATCCAGATGATAATAGAATTGTTGAAGTTACGAGAAATTATTTCTTAACCAGCCACGGCATCGCGTCCCCTTGACTGAATGCCCAACTATAAAACATTATATAGAACGGACACGTACTTAGGCATCTATCTGAAGTGAATGTTTGGTGAAGTAGGTCATTAAACACTCTAAACATGTCCATTTTATCTGCGGGCAACAGGAGCAAAACAACAAAAGGAAAGAAAAAAATTAACTGATTCGCGAGTCCATGTGCTCTCGCACACCCGTGCTGCGCAATGTGACAAATATATGCATTTATTTAATATTTTCTGAGTTCATTTTAAATGCACCATGTTCTCTTCTTTGCCAGTGCACCGTCGTGAATATGTCGTTATCGTCATCACCGTCATCGTCATCGTCATCGAAATCATCGTCATCACGAACACGCAGCGACGGTCTCAACGAGCCAGTCATAGGCGCGACAATATCAAGGCAACACAGGCGATGCGTTTAGGCAATATACATGGGCACGCGATGTAGGAGGTATTTGTGGATCATGCATCATTGAGAACTGCTGCGAAATCAAGTGTTCTCCACAACAAAACCGCTCTACGCGCAAATGAAGGGCACCGTGTCACAATAAAGCGATTAGCAATATTACCAATAGCATTTGACGATGATGTTCAAAAACAAGCGCCACTTACCTATTCTCTCTTTGCTCGTTTCCTCAACCCTTTACACGTACGTTTCACATCAAACAGCAAGAACCATGCGAGTTACTTTCTCATTCATTGAACACCACAAGCAATTTATCAGAGCTACGCGGAGAAAGGAATGGGAAAGAACACAGGGCCCAGCCATTCCTCAGCGTTACCGTATCTGGCATCACAGGGGCAGCACTCTTGAGTGAATGGAAGCCCACCGCCAAGCGTACCGAAACCTATTTGTCAGGGATTAGCGAATCGAGTCAAGATGATTCGATACTACTCCTGTGTATTCAGAAAAGCCACAGGTTGGTTTCACAGGAGAAGCCATCTCCCATAGGGGAAGCTTACCTGCGGTGAGCGTTTTCTTCCGGTGATATCGAGATCCAAGGTATCATCTTATAATCCCGCCTGCCGGAACCTCGGCTCCTCCGATAAGTTCAATTAAGTCACTGCAGAGAATGAAGATTCGCGAGTTCCCGTACTTCTAGAAAGCCGGCCTTCCTAAATATTTACTGTGAAATGCTCGTTTTAACGAGCTAGCGTTAAGGGCCCCGTGTAGCAGAAAATCCAGCGTCTGCGTCCCGCGTCCAGCGTCGACCGCCTTTGAGCGAAAAAATCATACCGAACCACGCTCACTCAACCACGCAGGCCCTCCATATTGCTCAAAGACGTTTCTGAACTAACTGAACTTCTGAAAGTCAAATATACCCCAAACATGCAACAAAATTAGTTACAATAACATTTGGGGTCAGAGAGTGTGTCACGAACTTGTCCCAGTAAAATTCAGTAGACACGACACGAACTCCGTCACGCTGCCAAGCTGCTCTTTGTTAACTGTGGCAGAATACCGGCCGTAGCCACTGTGCTTCACAGGAACCCCAAAAGTGTATTTGAATTAGTAACAGAAATGCTAGGGGTCAGAGAAGGTGTCAAAACTACCCAGTAAGATTGAGTACGCGCGAAACTAACTGCGTCGCAAAGCCGGGTGCGGCGAGCGTGCCAAAGAACCACTGAAAAAAGTTCAGATAATGTTGGTGCTCACAGAAAGCGTCGCCAACGTCTCCCAGTACGCGTCCTTAACTCAAATTACCTACGACTGGACGGCCGAGTCGGTTTTCGCTAACTGCGTCAGAAGTCTCGCTTCCGCGCCACAAAAGCCTAAATTGGTTGAAATGCGTCGTAGACTGTCCAACAAAATTTCTCGCCTTTAAATAGTGCAGTGGCGCCATGTCGAAGTGCACAAGGAACGCAAGAGTTCGGCGGGAGCTCAACAAACACGCCACGTCCATAAGGTAAAGGGTCACCTAACAGGCGAACTTCTCACGCGCAGCCCGCTTCGCTCGCTTCAGTGGCGTGTCTGGAGCAAGACGCATGCATATGGCGCGTCTAGCATGCCGGTGGGTTGTTGCTAGGTAACGGAAGAAAAATAAGTTCATTTACACGCAAAACGTTTAAATTTTAGTGGGAAAGAATAGAAAATAAAACGTTGTGTCAGTTCATTTCACATTTCTTTCTTTTCGATGCTCGTGTCAGCTAACGGGAGGGATTAACGCTAGGCGTGACATTAAAAAAAATTAAATTATGGGGTTTTACGTGCCAAATCGCTTTCTAATGATGAGCCAGGCCGTAGTGGGGGACTCCGGAAATTTAGACCACCTGGAGTTCTTTAACGTGCCCCTAAAGCTAAGTACAGGGGTGTTCTCGCATTTAGCCCCCATCGAAATGCTTCCGCCGTGGCCGGGATTAGGCGTGACGTGTTTCTTTTTGCCACCGTTTCCCGAGTGTCCACTCTTGCTGAATTTATTTCTCTACGTTGAGACGATCGATGAGTGTGCTAGCCACTATCGTTGTGCTCAGTGATACTTGTTCTCCTGCGCACAGTTTCACCCAATAAACAGTTTCGCGACTTGTGTTCTGTGCTGTGGTCGTTCACGATCACAGCGTCACTACAACGTGACCATATCAACACATCGTGACAGGGACTATTATTACCAGCGACCCATTTATACGGCGGGTCGTGCATACTCGACATGCAATTCCTGATAGAGCCGTTCGTCAGTGGTAGCGGTACGTGGTGGCTTACTGACAAGTGCACATTAGTTCTCCCAACTACTACTACAATTTTGTTCTCCAATAACCGCAGCAGTTGCAATGCTAACAAACATACAAAGCCGTGGTAATACAACTTTGTTGTTTGCGCAAACCTTTTATTTGGATGTTTTAAGCCCTTGCAGAAAAATGAGGGAAATCAGAGTTCTGCGCCTCTAATTCTGTGTCGTTGTTTCTAGACAGGGGCATAAAGAACGGCCTCCTTGGAGTAAAAGCACTCCTTTTTCTTTGCAGCTACCCTTGAGATAAAGATGTAGCTCAAGCCCAACTCTGATGTCGCTTATTCAATATGCATGCAACACGCAGGAACGATTTTCTGAGACAACCACTCGGTCGATTTTAATGTTATTTGGGGCGTTTGAGAAAGAACAATAAATTCTAGTAACTGTTGCAAGTAAAATGTTTATTGAAGGCGTGAGTGAATTCTTTAAGTCAAACTTACAAAACTTGGTAGGGCTAAAAAGAAATAGAAGCACAAAGTTTAATAACTTGTAGCTTTGCACCTCAAGCAGATATCACAGTCTTGTAATCTGCATCCGTTAGCGGAAAAATTATCTGAATATTTTACATTGTTTACAAAGGGGCTAACAAAAATACTACCCGCATATTAGTGGCATATTTAAGAGCTATGTATAATAGATTACTTTTGTCTGCTTTAGATGTACTATTAGATGCGATCTACGGAATCGATATCCTTTTTCGTTGCTGAATTTCAGAGTTATAAACTTGGTCGTCACATTTTGTGTGAATGGGCTATTTAAAATTTTTTTCTCAGAACATTGACTGCCTAAATCAAACATTCTGTGCCAACGGTCCCTAAATTCGGACTTTTTATTTGAAATGCAATACCGTGCTGCAGACTCGTGCTGTAGTACAAAACATAGAATCCCACAGTATACAGGGAGTAACGTCTATTGTCGTTTCATAATATAAACGCGCACTTTGGTGCAGTGATAAAATGAGGCCAAATGCTGTCAGTGTCTGGTCAGTGTTTTTTGAAATAAAAGTTAATGAGAGCCGATCGGTTGCAATGGGAATAGGGTACCTGTTAGCAAGAACCTGTAACGACAGAGTGCGTGTTGGCGAAAGCACTGTAATGGCGGGCAGGAAATTACTTTGAATATGAGTGTTTTATAGCGCAGCTCTTAAGCGCACGTTCCTGCGTTGAGCATCGACGTGCGTCGGCGGCGGAACCGAGCGAACGAGCAAAGCTAAAGATGAAGGAGCGAACGAATAGGACAGCGGGGGATGAAATAGGGCGAGAGGGAACAGTGCGCGAGGAGGAACGCGGAGGAGGAGGGCGCAGGGGATGCGAGAGGAGGAAAGCGGAGGAAGCCATCTTGAATGTTCACCGTCACGAAACCGCACAATTACGCACGCAATGGGCAGATTGTGCAACAGAATGTAACCTCCTTGACGCATGCGGACGACACAGTGCTCCTAGCGGACAATGTTAGATTGGTCAATATGTGCGGCAACGCAACGACAAATCGAGGCAAATAATTTAGCAGGGAGAAGTTGCGAATTATAACCTTTAATGAAGAGACGAGTAACCACGTGGTGTGGATTCAATTCAATTAAATTCAATTCAAGTTTGTTTTGCATCTATACATGTACAGATGACAGGAGTACAGACAAAAAGTCAAATGAATTCGGCTTGACGGGGTCTGTACCCCCTACAGAAATGGCACTGTGCACAATAAAGAGAACACAAACATACAATAGTGGATAAACGAGAAAAAAAAGTGAACATTAGTGAACATTTTATAACTTAAATGCATACGGGTAAAAAAATCAACAATAGAGTGCCGCAAGAAATTATATTACAGAGAGCGAATAGTATAATATGATACAAATAATACAGCCTTGAAATTCACATCTATATATAAAAAGTTATTGACAAGCAGAGAAAATTCGTTAAGCATTCATGGCGGCAGTGTATACCAGAGCAAAACAAAAAAAGGAAAAAAAGAAATGCACAATGAACCCATTAAAAGGAGAGATAGGTGTCTGTTGAGTTTCTAATGAGTTTAACAAAGATGGCAGTGCGTGGCGTAACATTTGTTGACCGTAGTTAGTGCGCGCTTTAGGAACATTCTCTGTGACGTGTGTTGTAAATGTTAGAATTCATTGTCAATAGAGATAAATGCTCGAAAAATTTGGTGTTCTGTTTTTTCGCAGTAGTGAAACGCTTGAATAAAATACTACAATATATGGTGACCGGTTGTAAATTAAGGGCGCTGAAAAGAGGCTGCGTATGGGCGTCATATGAAGAACTGGCGATAGCGCGCACTGCTTTCTTCTGCAATGGAAGAAGTTTTGTGATGTTAGACATCGTGGTGTTTCCCCAGGCTAAATGACAGTAATCCAGATGCGACAGGAAGAGAGATTTATAAAGCAGTTTTTTGACGCTCAAGGGAGATAAAAATCGAAGTTTCGGTAGTATTCCCACAACACGAGCGGTTGTGTTAGCAACTGAGTCTGTATAAAGATTCCAAAGTAAGTTTTCTTGAAATACGAGCCCGAGGCATTTAATAGATGGCACAAAGTTGATAATCGAGGAATCCTTTCGCAAATGGCCGTCAATGTGGACATTTTTGTTTTTAGGTTGAAAAAGTACAGCCTTTGTCTCGCTTTTATTTATAGACAGTGAATTCAATGAACTCCATCTATTAAGTTCACTTAAAGCAACGTTCGCAAGAGTCAACAGGTCCCTTGCATAACCAGATGTAAATAACAGACTAGTGTCATCGGCGTATATGATGGATCGGGCAGTGGTGTCAATATTCATTATGTCGTTTACGTAAATATTAAATAACAAAGGTCCAAGAATGCTTCCTTGAGGTACACCAGAATGAATGGGTAAGTTATCGGAAATACAGTTAATTATTCAAATCCTCTGACACCTGAACTGCAGATAGCTTTTGATTAAGCCAAGGAAGGGGCCCCTGAAACCCTAAATTTCAAGTTTTGTTAGCAGAGTGGTGTGGTTAATTGTGTCAAAGGCTTTTGAAAAATAGATGAAAACGCCTAGTGTCAGTAAATTTTGTTCAAATGCTTGTAGTATTAGTTCCTTTGGTGTAAGTAGAGCTAACTCTGTCGAGCGACCCTTTCGGAAACCGAACTGACAGTCAGTATTAATATTGTGTTTTTCGCAGAAAGCGGTCATTCTCAGTGTGATTAATTTTTCTAGGCATTTTGAAAATACAGGCAAAATGGATATTGGTCTGTAGTTAGACAGGTTGTTTTTATCACCGGCTTTGAAGAGCACTGTAACCTTTGCGAGCTGCATGCGCATGTGCAATATACCATTTACAAAGAACAGATTATACACATGGTCAAGAACTGGGCATATCAGATCTAAAACGTGTTTTAAGGGGCGTATTTGCAGGTCATCAATATCGCAGCTTTTACTATTTCGCAGAGCGGAAAACGTGAGATAAATTTCTGCGGCGCCAGTTGGAAGTAAAAAAGCACTATCACAATTTCTGGAATTGAGGTACTCTGCGGAGCGTGGATCGTGCAAACTATTTACAAGGGACACAAGATAGTTATTAAAAGCGTTTGCTAACTGCGCGCCTGATGAACGTTCCCCGTTAATTATCAATTCTCGTACGCCATATGAATGCTGACGTCCAATGTTAAGCATTCTGCTAAGCTTTCTCCACGTGATATCCGTTCGCTTTATAGCTTCAGAATTAAACAACCTATGAAGGTAATCTCTCTTGGCTTGTCTAAGAGTAGCAGTTAACTTATTTCCAAATTTCCTAATTTCGCATAGATGGCATGTGTCTCTTGTGTCCAAAAAACGTTTGAATAGAGCATCTTTTTGTTTGATTAGTTTCAGAAGTGCATTGGTTATCCAAGGTTTTCTAGCTTTTCTAGGCTTCAGTGTTTCAGGATGAAAAGATTCCGAGTAAGCCTTTTTGAAAAGACGCAGTCATACCAACAAGTCATATCCATAGTCAAGCAAAATAAATACCTCGGCCTATACGTAAAGGAAGAAAAGACTCAAGCACCCACCAAGATAACCTGAAACGAAAAGGGAAGCGGAATGCAGCAGTAATGAAACGTAGGGCATTTTGGCACCACAAGAAATATCAGGTGGTGCGTGGGATCGGCAGAGGAGTCATGGTGCCAGCGCTCACGCTCGGAAATGCCGTTCTGTGCCTGAAATCCGATACATTGTCTGGGTTGGAAGATGACCAAAGACCGATGGGGCGGTCGGTTTTGGGAGCCCCCGGCACAACCAAATGGGTTGGGACTCCTTTTAAAGTCAGAGAAGCACAGCCCAAAATTAGTTTTGAAGAAAGACAAAGGAACATGGACGAAAATAAACGGGCAGCTAAAGTGCACAAGCAGGTATACCTGAAAAGCGCGGACACATAACGGAGGAAGAAGTCGAAAAAGTTGGCAACCAAGTACAGGGTAATTAAAACTGTAAATAGACAACCAGGAGTCATTAAAAAGAATGTAATAGAATGTAATAGACAGTTAAATGGATGCAAAGAATGGAAACGAAAAGGGCCGTGGACATTCCCAAGAATGACAACAAAGAAATTAAAAGGGCAAATTTGTACGGTAACACAAAATGCAGTCCTTGCTGTTAGAGACTGTAGGCGGTTTCCTGAGGACAAAAACATACCGGACCAAATATTCGGAATTAGAAGAGGCATATGCACGCTGCAGAAATAATCCGGAGATCACCCAGCACATCTAATAAAATGGGAAGGGATTCACCGAGTGAGAACCGTAGGTAACGTACGTATTTCAGAGCGTTTTGGCTTAAAGTGGAAGAAGCGTCAACTAGTAAGAAGACTAGACAAGCAAGAGACGTTAAACGTATTAGTGGAAAAAAAGAAGGGAAGAGATTGATACGACCGCATCTCTTATACTCATAGCTAGCGGTACAACGTAGAGTTTGAAGGAAAGAAAGATTAAGCAGCTGTATACGATAATGCTAGCTAAAACATGTATAGCATAGTCGATTAAATCAAGCAGGCGAGGTGACCTCCCCGTTGCAAATGAAACGCCAAAAATCATCTTCATCATCATAGATGGCACCTCCTGGCAATGCGCAGGGCGTATATAGAGGCCTAACTTTCATTTGTTCCAAAATAAGTAAGCCCACGCTGAAAAAAAAAGGTACATCTTCGTCTGTGGAAGTATATCTGCAATTAAAGCGAAAAAAAATTACGTCAAAACGACGTCAGAACAGTTACGTTTTATCAAATCCTGCAAAGAATTCGGTAAAAGTACACCTATCGTCTCTCTATATGTTGCGCACGCGAATAAATGAAATTTCCTAACGAAAACTTTGCAATACTAAGTTCCAGTCACAGCAGACTATTTACTTGTCCAAATATAATAGGAGCATGATAGGCCCACAAATGTGATTGTAGAAGCCATAACGAATATTGACAGTCTTCGTTTGATTTCTTTCACAGAGCGGCTAATTAGGAGGCTTTCGTTCCTTAAAGTTTAGCTTCAAAGAATGAAGTCATTTAAACACAGCTGTCAACGTCACTCTGCATTTGCACTTGCTCCTAGGCTGCAGATTGACGTCCCTGGAACTTACGCGGAATCAATAGCGTTTGTTTATTTCCGTCCAATTTGTTTTTGTCCTGCGTTTTAAGTTGTGTTTTGGTTAAGTAAACCGCAGGACAAAAACAAGCTGGACGGAAAGAAACAACGGTATTCATTCCGCGTAAGTTCCAGGGACGTTTCCAGGAAAGTCTGTCCCGTGTTATTTTTCTTCTTTAACTAATGCACACCCATGATGATGAACACTTAGTGACGCGTGAAACCACAAGCACAGGAAAAGGAGCTATGCATGGAAGGGGACCCGGTGCACTCGGACTATGCAAATTAAAGTGGATCAACAGCCTGCGGGATGGAGACAGCAGAACAGTGCTGCTCAATCAGCGCCGACAGGAATGAAGCGGAGCAGCCACTGGTTAGGACACGAATATAGCCAGCAGTATGTGCGAAGAGCCCGCAATGTACTCTCAGAACTCCGCCATGCTTGATAATCAGGTGCGTCTTTTATCTTCACGAAAGAGCTCCTTGTTTCATATGAACAACCTTTTTTCTTTCGGTCTGCCTGCTCTTTATTCATTCTTAAGCCTGCACTACTCGTCAGGGATTCAGCAAAAGCAATGAGATAATTACTGCTGCCGCGAGCTCTTCAGCACGAATTGCATGGGATAGCGGAAGGGATTGCTGAGAAACAACGAAATACGCTCGAATTCACAAATGCCAATCAAATAATTTGGTGTAGACATTACATGTGATTAGTTTTATTGTCCGAATTGGAGGTGGACGGAAAATTGAGAGGTAGCTTTTCGTACGTAGTATTTGGTGCGAACTCGGGGTAATTGCATTAAATTGCGCGCAACACTATCAATAATTGCTTGTCAAAGAGAAATACGTGGACGCAAAGAACCAGCAGCTTGCCCTACAACATGAACATAGGCATACTGCTGCCGAAAAATTTTTATTGCAAAGGTAAAGATAAACGTACATAATTGAACGCTTCTCTATAGCTGAATTCAAAAAGGCGTTTAGAGGCGATGTTCCCGATTTATAAGGAATTGGAAGACCATCACTCGTTTAAACTTTAAATGCCCAATAAAAAGAATTTTATGCGTTTAAAATAATTATTGTAGTTTAAATTCGACGCTGATATTTATTTCATGTGACTAGATCTATGGAAGTTTTATAGCCCATTCTGGAACTATGTGGGACCGTGATATTATTCCTCCCGCGTACACTCAACTAGACATCGTTATTTAGCGCTTTCGTTATAGTATAGCCGGTTAGTGGTGCAAGAACCAACAAATACCACGCGTTTATTGGCCAGATGCATAGGAATAACACTGTCTTGTAACTATTTTGCACCAACAATATACATCAAATCAAAACAGCGAAAATCTCCACGCAGTAGTAAATTGCACTAAGGGAAGATAGCTTTCCGAGGACAGTAAGGGCCAATTGAGACGAAATTTCGCTTTGACTAAACTTGTAATAAAGGACTAGTATATACCAGTGAAGCAATCTTGGCAAAGCTGCAAGGCTCGTGATTGTCCATTTTTTTTAGTTGTCGCGCTCTGTGCGGCATCTGAGCAGATGACCTGTGCATCCTGTTTTTAGTGGAGGAGACGTGAATCCCGGCAAGTCACCTCTGAGTTATCGTGCCGTGCCATGAGCACCTACCGAATCACGACGCGAGTCAATGTGCCAGTTGCAATGAGGAGTAATGGCAGCGTCTTTCTTTTAATGCGTTAGCATTCTTAGGGTGCTTCAGGAATTTTCCGGGCGCTATCATGTATGTATGTATGTATGTATGTATGTATGTACGTATGTATGTATGTATGTATGTATGTATGTATGTATGTATGTATGTATGTATGTATGTATGTTTGTATGTATGTATGTATGTATGTATGTATGTATGTATGTATGTATGTATGTATGTATGTATGTATGTATGTATGTGTGTGTGTGTGTGTGTGTGTGTGTGTGTGTGTGTGTGTGTGTGTGTGTGTGTGTGTGTGTGTGTATGTATGTTTGTTTGTTTGTTTGTTTGTATGTATGTATGTATGTATGTATGTATGTATGTATGTATGTATGTATGTAACCGTTTTTACACCTACCTAGGTCACTGGGTAGCCCGTGGGCGAGCAGCTAGCGCATTGTACTGCTGTGCTGAGGTCACAGGGTTCAAAACCCACCATCGTACCAACTTTGGTCACTGAGTAGGGGCCAGTGTGTGCATACGTGCCGCTCTTCAAGGAACCTCTTTCCCTTCGATATGTGTCACGGTAGATGAGCGAGACTAAACGAGATCCACTGCTTAGCGCTGTTCGAAGAAACTCATCGACGCCGATTTGTAGCTCTGCGTATGCCCGAGTAGCTGTGTGCAGCTCTTCAATGAGCGTCTTTGACGCCAACTTCGGTAACGAAGTGTATACTACTGGGAATGTGCCCCACTACAATGACGAAAAAGCTCCCTTAAATTCATGCGATGCTTAGCGGAATCGAATCCACGTCGCAAGGTATCCTCGAGGACTGCAGCCCAATGCGTTAGCAGGCTTGTATGTGTCCTCTGGGCATATGCTGATTTTAAACGAACGCCTTTCGCGCCAGCGCTTTAGTGAGCTGCGCCATGAATGCTCTATGTGTCGCTCTTCATGAAAATCTGGCCAACTTAGGTGATTGAGCGCGTCTCATAGAGTGCGGTGCAAACGAGGGAACAATTCCTCAGCTTTTGAAGGCACAGACGCGACATGTTTCCAGTCTAGGAGGCCACGCGCGGACTTCTCAGCACTGCCACTAGGTAGCGCAGCATGTCCAGCAAGAAGCGCGAGAAAGGCGCTTGTCTGCAGCATGACGCGTTTCTCAGCGTTCTCGGTCACAGACGAGCCAGGAATTATGAAGGTGAGACACAGGCTTAGCGGTATCGGTGCTCAATGGCTCCGAGTGTACTTAGACAAGCACGAAAGAGGAATCCCGCTGCAGCATGTGCCTCATCATTAATTTGTTCCAATGCTGGCAATACGTTGTGGGGCGATATTGATTCAACGCTAAACGCATTATCGTGGACAGTCATCGTGAGATGGGTTCCGCTACAATTTTTATTTCTACATTTCATCCTATTATTTCAATGTTTTTTAAAAAAATGAATGTTTGTCCTTTGCTTTCACTGGCTTCATTGTCTGCTTTATTTATACGGTTGTGACTAACAAAAGGAAACCTAGCAGCTTGGGTCCCCTTATTCTTCTGGTTCGTTGTACTAGAAATGATTGTCAGGCTGACCATGCACTGTAAGAGAAGAAGATGATGGAAAAAAATAGATCTTAATTTACCGCATAAGTACATTGATCTACATAAGCGGTGGGGATGGCAGGATAAAAGTTGCATCATTGCAACTTCACTGGCCTAATCTCTCCGTAAACAACAAAAACGGACATCGCTAAGATCGCACTTTGAAATTCCGTTGCAAAGGGTGCAAGCAACATTTTTGTAACAGTGATTTTCTTTTTCCTTTGGTTCCTGTCAGACCACTGAGACACCATAATACGTTCACTACCCCGTGTTGTTATACCCGTTTTGGTCGTTATACCAGAAAATATTATGTCCCTAAGGTTTTTAATTCTACCCACTGAACTGTACTCGATCTCATCAAAACGGACGCTCAAACTCTACCTCAAAGCCAATTATTCTTCGGTATAGTTGTCATTAGAGCCCATGCCATAGTTCCGATTAGTTTCGTTTGGTCTAGATTGGTGCGTATCCTTGCTTGTTTCACTTTATATCTTTCGTAGCTTGCTTTTGATCGTAGCTCGGGTTTGATTTTGATACTTTGCTTTGTTATTGTAGCCTCCTTTTGTGTTGTAGTTGGCTTTTGTTTTGTAGCTTGCTTTAGTTCATAGCTTGCTGACCTTGCTTTTTTTTGAGTACTTGTCACTGACTGCCAGGTACAGCCCGACAAGCCTCCATGGCTTGAGCTGACCAGGTTTTTAATTTGTAATATCCTCATGAAAGAAAAGATAACATAATTATCATTATAGGCAGCGATATGACAACATATTCATTAAACGTAGTTGTGGCAAGGTAATAAAAAACCGGCAGAAAGGTCAGAAATGTCACAACTTCGAAACAGTCAAGGAATAATTTTAAGTGAAAGACAAAAAAGTTAACATTCACATAAGTATTGCAGTAATGGGTTTTTAGGTACATGACGCATGTTTACATCACTTAGTTTGTACTTGTTGAGTGTTGAAGGAAGGCAGCAGAAGAGTGTTTGAAGGCCGTAAGAGGCAAAACACGTCAACGCTATCGGAGTTTTTTCTATGACTGTTTTGCTGAAATCTCCATGGCACCGTATAGCCAGAAATGCAAAAGAGCTACAGCCACTCAACTGTTTCCGAGAAACCTTGGACCCCTCAAGTTCTAAGCAGTGCGCAAGAACAAGAGAAGACAACAAGAAGAGCGTCGTCCATGATGCAATGCTATCGGCGCTCTTGAGTCTATCGGGATGGTTCGGGAAACTTCCTCTGCGTATCGGTCGCAGGAATCGAAGATTTTTCGCACTCTTGTAGACCCGCGGCTTCGTCGAATGCAAATGTCGCAGATAGCGGATTTCCGCAACGGACATTGTTAAGATCGCACTTCGAAATTCCGTTGCCCAAGGGTGCAAACAAGTGTGGTTGTCTATTTTGTTGACATTACCTTTCAAAGACACAGTTTAGCTAGTATATTGGGGAAACAGTGTGCCTGAGACTTCGCACGTTATCACACGCGCACCATGCTACGGATCCTGCCGCTACAAGCAAATATGCTGGCCGTTTCTCGTCGTTGGAAACACACAGCCGAAAATCGCGCCGAAAGCCAAATGATTTTTCGGAACGATGAATGTCGTGCGGGGCGTTTGAAACGCGTACACAAAAATAAACCCCTCATATCGTTTCCTTCTTTAATTTAACATATTTAGGTGACATCTATCAGCCCAATAGAATCTCCTTGCCACAAATAAACCGCACAATTCCTAACATGGTAAAATTGATTCAATGTGAACTCCACGTTCATGCAAAGTTCACCTCAGTGCTCCTTTCAAAATTGTATCTGCGATTTGTCCGTGGCCTGATAGTTTCTTCAAAAGGTTAAGACGGTGCGCCAGAAAAAGACATCTGATTCCTTCCTTCCTGTAGTCACACTTTTGACGAGCACGCACATGTACGCACTGCCGGCTGGCGGACGACGCAATACACAATTAACGCTGATTCCGACGGCCCTTCAGGCAGTTAAGTCGCTTAGTCTAGCGGTGAATAATTCATAATACGGTTCCACGTGTTTCTTTGGAAAATGAAAGGCTCACGATATTTTATGAGTTCTACTAGGGCAGGCCGACCGACCGCGTCAAGAAGCCTCCATGCAACGAACGCGCTTGGCGCCGCGGCGGAATCTCCGAACTTAAGTCACACGTGAGAGGGCGCAACTCACACTTCTCGTTCGCAAATGTCATTCTGTGTTTCAAATCGCACATGTTATCGAGGCTGAAAGTTACCCAAACTTTGCTAGGTCGGTTGGCTTTGGGTGCCCGTGGTAAAACCGCAAGTGAGGAAGTGCAGTGTCACGCGCGTTTGGGCTCTATTGAAGTTAGAGAAGCGCAGGGCAAAATTAGTTTGGTAGAAAGACCGATGAACATTGACAAGAATCTTCGGGTGGCTAAAGTACAAAAATATGTGTACCTCAAAAGCCTAGACATGGAATGGAGTAAGAAGTAAAGAATGTTGGCAACCAAGTAAATGGGTAATTGAAAGCGTAAATAGAGAACCAGGAGTCATCAGAAAGAAAGTGAGAGAAACAGGGACAGTGAAGTGGATGCAAAGAATGGAAACAAAACAGACTATGGATATCGACAAGAATGGAAAGAAAGAAATCAGAAGGAAAACGCTGTATGATAACACAAAGGGCAGTGCCTCGCTATCTGATGCTCGAGCTGGTTGCCTAAGGGCAAAAACATGCCAGAGCAAATATTCGAAACAGGACGAGGCATTTGTCTGCTGCAGCGAAAATCTGGCGACAACTCAGCACATCCTAAAGGAAAGCGGTTGTCCCAGGAGCGCTGAAATTTGAAGTGAATGGAAGCATTAACCAGCCAGTCGACGAGACGCTTAGATTATTTGTCGAAAAAAAAGCTGGGTATAGACTGACAGGACTGGATCCGTTACAGACATAACCAACGGCACAAGGTAGATATAGAAGTATTAGGGAAGAGAAAAAAAAAGAATGCTAAGGAGATGTAGAGAAGATGCTACAATGAAAATTATGTATAGCATATGTGAATAACTCAAGCGGGCTAGATGAGAACATGCCAACGCCTATAGTTTCAAAGGGGATGCTAATAAATCATCCACATCGTAATCGGTGCTAATAGCGACGTACGCTAGTCCAATAAGATTGTGCGCGTGAAAATAACAATGCCGCACTGCGCATTCTCGAACATTTAGACTACGGGCAACTTCTCTAGAAGGTGCGGTGATATACAAGTGACAATAGCAGACGGACTGGTGGGTGACTTTAGATTCGACAATCACTGACGGAGTTTGCCGCAGTCAGAATGGTGCTCGACTTTCTGGGCTGCGCATGCGTGAATATCGAAAGTAAATGCGCGAGTTCTTTGAAAGCATAAACAAAATTTTACGCAAGCTGCCTTACCCTACAGAAGTGTCCATATTTCTGAACTACGTAAACATGCTCAGACGGAGAAGCTACACTATAGCCAAAGCCTTGAGATGGATGCTTGAACACCGAGAAAGGAACAGCAGATGAACACACGTGCTCTTTTGCAGAGTGAGAAAGACAAGAGAAGCAAGACACGACCAGAAAAGCAAGAAAGACTCGACCGAGAATGCGCGTCCAAACAGAGTGAATGATACCGAAAAACACGCTAAGGAACGGGGTTTCCTGGTATCTTGAGCAACCCTATTCCAATGCGTGCAATAATTATAGGGTGAGGCAGTGATGAGGCGGGCTTGTCCACTGAAGCTTCTGTGGTTGCATTCACTCCTAACTGCCTCATTTCTGCGCGCACCCACGGGAAACTACGTGCGCTCTCTGAGGCCCCATGGAGACTCATAACAATTCAATTTTCCTGGACTCCTAAGACCGTGAACTAAATGCGCAGAAAGAATGTCTTAGAGGATGGACAATTACAATTGATTATATCATTATTAGCTCAGGCCAGAGGCGGCTAGTGCATCTCGTTTGGCCACGATGAATATGCTCTAACCGGCAGGGGGCAGGCGCTATCCCCATAATAGACCACAGCGTTAACTACCGATGCGAACATGCCAACTTTAAATCAAATCGTTCAAGCCAACTACAATTACAGGGCAGCCGCGTTCAATATCTCAACACAAAAACACGCGAAGTGGTGTGCTGAGGCTGGTATATAATTTAAGTAATCATGAATATGCGTCAGTCGGTAGCAGTCTATATGTGAGAAGCTAGCACTTGAGAGTGAAAAAATAAAATGATACATATTGAAACGAAAAACAGTTAGGGGTGCCATCTGAAGAGTGCGAGACAACGATCAGCCTGCATAAAGCGATTTTTGTATACTATTGAGCAATTGAGTCTTGGTACCGCTTTTGTTGTGGCACCACTAAAAATAAAAATAAAGGCTAGATTTCCCCGATATAAACTTCTCTTAAGCTAACGCTCATACGGCTAAAATTATTGATTCTCACGTTTGAAGAAAGTCCACTAAAAGCTGCAACGATCATCAAAGTGAAACAGAAAGAATTGCTTGAACACTGGAAAAGAAAGCGCACATTGGCTATCTTGAGCGGTACAGGCCTGCAGGTTGTTCTCGGAAGCCCGGGAACAGCTAAATAAACTGCGAAAAGCGACACCAAGGTTTCTTTTTTCTGCGGTGTCAGCAGACCTAAATTTTTCTATCGCTCTACGAAGCTCTACGTGATCGCCACTCATGAGTAACCGACGCAGTCAGCACTGTCGCCTGGAAGCTCTCTATCCGGAGTCGGCGGTTCTGTCCAACGCAGGGGACATCGATACTGTGGGGCGTGGGAACACGTGAACACGCTTTTCCGTTGACTCAAGTATTTAGGGTGCATTATTTGCTTTGTTCCGCGCTGCGGTTGCAAGCATGTGATTACTCTCCAGCGTTACATCGTTACCTTGCACAATCGACTCACGCCCGCGGAGCGCTGACGTGCCCTGTGTTGTTTTCGAACCTCCAGGGCCATGTGCATATCCATTTCCATCGAAAGTTTACGTAGCATTCGGCAAGTAAGCGTAACGACCCAAACAAACGCACGAGTTTCTATTGATTTTCTGCCAGGAAACAAAAGCTAACTTTACTGTCTTTTGAGTTGCTTCATGATGGCACAGCATGCAAGCTCCATTGAGCGCCCCCAAACAGGATTGTTAAACTCTGTTCCACAAAGAGCATTCAGCCGCTACGTAAAGAAAGAATCTAGACGTTATACATGGGCCTTAATGGGGAGCCGGAAGAAACGCAGCTGCAAATACCGGCAGACTCGATGAATCACCCTTGGTCTTTCACGATAGAGCGTAGGCTTAATGAATGGTAGTCTTCAGCGTTCCGGGCAAAATATTCGGGAGTATTGCCCGTTCACCACTCTCCCCTTCCCTTAACACTTGTACACATCAGCGACCAAAATAAAGGGGGGGGGGGTGCGGGGGGGTACTGAAGCGGGCGAGCTATAGATAGTTCCGCAAGGGCGCGACGCGCATGCCTGAATATTCAGCATTTAACGCACAAATACAAGGAAGAAACTCAACTGATGCGTTAGATTCACACGGCGTGTCTTTTTATTTCATGTTCTTGGATTTAGCCCTGCGATATCAACACGCACATGCACCCACACCAGCAGGCATAATGAATGGACGCTCAAACCCGGAGTCCGTGCCCTGCCGTGTTCTCGCAGAACTGGTGAAGAGGCCATGAGATTTGGTGACAGCGTTTCTATCTTAGCTTGAATTTCACTTTGTTCCGACATGTATACAGCGCAATGCAATATTCCAAGAAGATGTGGCGAGTGGCCACGGCCAAAGGGCGCCTGGATAAGGTGGCTACACCCCAGTCGTATAAGACCAGACACCTGTGGGTGGGCAAAACACAAGAGAACAGTTTAAGCGGTCAGGTATGCCCAAGTGAACTTTGTAGCAATTGCTACGAATGGGTGGATGTCTGATTTTCCCTTTATTAATTGCTTCTGTCCACATTGCTGGTTTCCGCAGAACAATTACGTCAAACGGTTGCCTTTGCTTCGGGTTGTTGACAAATTCGACTTGGCCCTGCCATCTGCTAGCCGCCTGCTTTGCTCATATGGTAGAGTAGCTGCCCCGGAAAGGCGGTGGTCCCAGGTTCGTGTCCCGAACCAGGACGAATTTTTCTTAAACTGAGAGCATTTTCTTTCGAAGAAACCGTATGGGTTTCCTTTGTAGCAATTGCTACGAATGGGTGGATTCTCCCTTTATTAATTGCTTCTCTCCACCTCGTGGGTTCCCGCAGAACTATTACGTCAACCTCTTGTCTTTGCTTCGAGTTGTTGACAAATTGGACTTCGCCCTGCCATTTGCCAGCCGCCTGGTTAGCGCAGATGGTAGAGCGAGTGTCTCGGAAAGGCGGTGGTCCCGGGTTCCAGTCCCGGACTAGGACTAATTTTTCTTCAACTGAGAGGCTTTTCTTTTGAGGAACCCGTACGGGTTTCCTTTGTAGCAACTGCTATGAATGGGTGAAGGTCTGGTTTTATCCTTTATTAAATGCCCATAAACATATGAAAGCCGTTACGGTAAACACTGCTTCACATGGCGAAGATCACAGAGTTTTACCAAATACAGAGCAAATAGGAGCAGTGAGGAATAAGCCAAAGCAGCATTACTACCAAGCCTGGATCGAAAACTAATCTGCCTTTCTTCTGTTACTCACGCAAAAAAAGAAAAGAAAAGAAAAAGATGAGGATCCCACGCGCCTTGAGGGAATCGATGGAACCGAAGTTTTCTGTGCTGTGTTCTTTGATCGACGTTCCTTAGCGGTGACGTTGACGGCGAATGTTTGATTTCCTAAGTGTTTATAGTTCAATACGAGAGTGGTGAGTCGATGGTAATTGTTACATTGCGTGCACCACTGCTGTTTGTGCGCGTAGTCGACAGAACACACAAGGAGACGCGTTTCCTTGAAGAGTTGGTGCGCGCCCTTGTTCATAATATCACAAAAAGTCGGCCATTGTCATTGCCTCACGCGACGCATCCCACCGTAGCAGAAGCGTTAACCTTTAAGCAAGTTATGGAGCTGTACGTGCCAAAATCACAATCTGATGGTCATGCATGCCAGAGTGGCCGACACTGTATTTTGACGCCATGGTGTTTTAACGTGCACCTCCATCTAAGTGTAGCGTTATTGTATATTTTTACCCGTAGACATGTGGCTGCCGCGGTCGGGAACGAACTCGCCACCTCGAGCAATGTCACAGCCACAAAACTACCGTGGTGGGCGCAGACGTGTTGATCTGACGTGCTGCCGCTTCTGTTTTCTCGCCTAGACCCTACAACGCTTTATCGCGGGTTCGCGTCTGCACTCACTGCGTTACCAGTCCGCTTGAAAAATTTGCGTGGCGTTTATTCTTCCCAAACAGCAGAAACGTACCGTACCATGAGGTTGCCCGCAACTGCTGTCCTGTCTATAGTAGTAGCGTTTCCTCGTCTTCTGTCGACATTTTTTGTCTGCCCCCCCCCCCCCCCCCCCCGCTCTGTATGCTAGTAGCGAGCGAAGAGTGGCAAGGCTGTTATTAACTCGTTTCGTGACTGCATCAGTTGCACCGATTCCGTACTTGCTCTCCCCCCTGCTCTCTACAGTTCTATCTACCTCCGCTCTAGACTTGCACGTAAGCAGAAATGTAAGCGCAGCAGGTTCTGCAATGCTTACGCTGACTTCCGCTGCGGCGCCACCAGTCAGGGACTACTGTCTGGGGTTGGCATAGAAAATGTGTGAGGAACGCGCTTGGAATGCCGTCGCCCATGGAAGCCGACGCGTGCCGTCCCCGCCAGCTAGCGCATTTCGGCCCAGCCAAGCGGCCGAGTATGCAAGAACCGCTGAGACATTCGCTCCCATTGCAGCTCGCCCGACGTGGCAGGCCGCACATTCTTCTTATCCAGCGGCCATGGTATATACACTCTCTGAATCACCCCCAACGACAGCAGCAACAGGAGCAGCTGCAGCAGACCACAGCAGCAGACCACAGCAGCAGCAGCAGCAGTGGAAAAATCGAAGGAAGAAGAACGGAAAGCTTCGATCTAAAAAATACATCTCACTTTTCTCGGTCTCATACGGCTCAAAGGCCAGTGTGACGGAAGGTATTTCACTTGTTTCCTATAGTGTGCTTGTTGAATTTAGGCGACAGCTGGTAGGGGTGATGTTGTTACATTAAATAGTATCTACACCAGGTATCATCACCACACGTCCATGACAAAACTAGCAGCTCAAAATAAAATGACATGTTCTCCTAGAATGTGCGAGTTGCTGTGAATCATCGTCGTGCTGTCGCTGTCCTGCCAGCCTTAGTTCTCCTCTAGAGCACGCTGTCTGGTGTCTCCTTACACCATAGCTGTAGTGCACACTTTAAATGTTTTTAGGTACATGGACGACTTCTTAATCCTTTTTAACAGACAAGGCTCATCGAAGCGCTGCGATGATATTTTAAACATTTTTAGGGACAATGGTAAAGGGCTTTCGTATACACATGAAGTGCCACAGCTTAACACCCTGCAATATTTAGATTTAAGATTAACCATTTCAAGACGGACAAGCTTGTTGGCAATATTTCCCACGTGCCAAGAAAAGGTTGCTGCCAGATAATTCGTGCCATTCGAAAATTGTCAAGCGTGGAATTTCTATGCTCTGCCTGGAGTCTGCCCCCGAAAAATCGTGTACACACATGCAGCAGGCCTCGTTCAATAATCAGATTAAGCGACTTAAAGCAGCACGGTTTCCTGACTCGTTGGTGACCTCAGTCACCGAAAGCCTTTTACGGGAGGTTAAAGGCACCAGCGCCCCAAGGGAGGAAGACAGATCCAGCACCATAAGACCAGCAGTGATTCCTTATGTTCATATAAGGTCTCCCATAACCTCAAGAAGGTGGTAGGCCGGTATGGTGTACCCATTGCCTTTTCTGCCCCCGTCAAACTGGGTCGACTCTGTTCGAAAACCACACGCAAGGAGAATGGTTCGCAAGGCTGTGGCAAGAAACATAGCCTGTCCTACTGGAGATGCGCTACGGGCGTGGTGTATGAAATTACCCTTGAGTGCGGCAAGCCCTGTATAGGACAGACTGGACGCTGCATAAATGAACGAGCCAGGGAACACGACCTAAATCTAATTAAAAATGGAGTGGCATATTTGCCTGCGCACTGAGAAGCCTGCATGTGCAAACCACGTTTTTCGGAGATTAGGATTCTTGGCAGTAGATTTCAAACAGCGCGGGAGCTAATGGAAGCTTACTATATAAAAAAGAAAGGTACAAATTGCATCAGCGATACATCTATCATGCTCTATAAATCGGAAACTAGATTGTTTGACTGCTTGGTAACGTAGATCTGTGAAGAGCCAGCGCATGCCTGTATGTGTATATATATTCATGGGTCACAGCCCAAATTAAATCAGTTTGAAGTGCCACCCGTGTTGCCTTTATCTTGCCATCTTCTTATGTGTGTTCAATTGCGGCAAAAAACATGTCTTTTGTACCGTAAAGACACGGCGCCATCTCGCCAACTCCTATTGTGAAGACGCAGACTGCGAATGGCTTTCAAGTACGCTGGGACATAAAGCTGCTGCTTCGCTTCTTTGAAACTATAAAACTGAATATCCAGAGAAGAAGAAGAAGTCGACCTGTGCGGATGTGGAATTTTCGGCTCCCGCTTCTGTACACGTTTTCGGACTGATTTATGTGATTCCTAGCAACGAAATGTGCACTATTCGACGCACTTTCTTCTAAGGAACACGCCGATGTCCGATTTTTCTTCCGGTCAGTGAACTCTTTTCAATTTCCGAGACGTTTTAGTTCAAACCACGCTGCGGCTCAGCTAGCCCTACCCGACTAGGCCTATCGCCGGGGTCGAGGAGCGAGCAGGCCCAGGCCTCGCTCGTACGTGTGCGCGGCAGGATGCCCGCTATGGAGACCGTCGTGGAGGGAGAGGACATCTCCCAAGAAGAAGCGAATCGCCCAGGCTGGACGACGGCCATGGGCAGAAACAAGAAGGCCAAACCGGGACCGACCGTTCCGGACCGAGGCAACGAGGGACGAGCAGAGACGAAGGGCGGGCGCCGCACGGCTGGCCCGCAGAGCGCGATCAAGCGCGTCGTCGCCGCATCGAGGCTCCCCCGGCTACCGAGGGACCACATTCGCATCATAGTGAGGCCGAGAGACGGCCTCGACGTGAAAAAAGTGAGTCAGATTCGCCTGGCGCAAGCGCTAGCAATGGCGGCCTCGCTCCCGCCGAACGAGACCGAGGAAGACATCGTTTGTCCGAACGCAACCCAGAACATTCTCGTCGTGTCCACGCCGACTGAGAAGAACGCCAACGCATACGCCGGAATTCACAAGCTTCACCTAAGAGAAGGCGCATACAATGTGGCGGCATACATTGCGGCGCCGGACAACACGTGCAAGGGGGTCATCAGAGGAGTGGACCCCGAAATCAACGAGGCCCAGCTTCAGGCCATGATCGTGAACCAAAGAAATCCCAAGGCCTTGGAAGCCAAGCGGATCAAAAACACCTCGACGGTGGTAGTGCTCTTCGACGGCATGAAAGTGCCGAACTATATCATTTGTGGCGTAAGCCTAATACGCTGCACGCTATACAAGCGGCAAAACGACGTGTGCTACGGGTGCGGTGACTTGGGCCACAGAGTCGACGTGTGCCCAAATCCTCACAAGAAGAGGTGCCGCGGCTGCGGAGTCAACGACCCGGCTGAAGACCACCAGTGCTCGCCCAAGTGCGCCCTTTGCGGGGGTCAACACCCGACGGCGGACAACAAGTGCAAGCAACGATACGAAATCCCTTACGTCGGTCGGCGCAGGAGGCGCCGACGCAGAAATGCCAAGAAATCGCGGCTGCAATGCCAGCCGCAACAGGTGGAAGGTAGATCACGGGATTCCAGCGTGGCAAGCGCCCCCAGACGGGGACGTTCGACAACGCCGACACTACGACAGCGCAGCCGATCGAGATGCCGTTCCCTCTCCAGGGGGCGCTCCCGCTCCCAAGTGCGCATTCAAGAGGGGCCGACCTGGGCGGACCGGGCCAGGCCAAAGCCGCAACCGAAATCACAATCAAAGGTAACGCAGGTAGCATTGCCAAAGCATAACAAGGAAGACCCTAGAATAGCTCAGCTAGCGGAAGAAAACGCGCGCCTCAAAGAGGAGATCAAGAAAATGAGGGCGGATTTCGAATCGTTTCGGAAACAAGGTTCCACTTCTCAGCTAGCCGAACAACAGCAGCAGCAGGTGGCGCAAAGTACACCGACCCCGCAAGGGGAGCAGTCGCTTCGCTCGGTCAAGCGCAGGGCCCCTCCCCTGACGGAGGAGGGAAACCTGGCGGAACACGAGTCCAGCAGCATCCTATTGGGAATTAAGCAGTCGATTAGCTCTTTGCAGCTAATGGTCCAGCAACTAGCGGAAAGCATAGTAGCGCTCGCGGCAAGAGTGACGCGCATCGAAGCACACATGGCGCCTGCAGGTGCTAAACAAATCCAATGTATCAATCATGGCGAACAACCCAACTAGAGAGCTGGTCGTGTGGCAGTGGAATTGCGCTAGCATCAAAAAGCGCAAGGCTCCGCTGCTACAGGCGGACAAACCGCACGTCATAATCTTACAAGAAACTTTGGGTAGCCAGGGGACCTTGCCCGGCTACCCGGTCGCCTCGTCGAAATTCGAACAGGGTAAGCGCGGAGTGGCAACGCTTGTCGCGAACAAATGCTCTTTCCAGGAACGAGATTTCAAATTAGGCAACGCGAAAGCAGAGGTAACCGCGATCGAAATCATACCGAACAGTTGGCTGAAAAACAGCTTATTCGTAGTGAACGTGTACAGCCCGCCGTCTGACCGCAAACAATCGTTCACGTCGATAATAACGAAGGCGGCCTCAATGGCCAGGGGGGCCCCGCTAATAGTGGCAGGAGATTTTAACGTGCCCCACGGAGCCTGGGGTTATGCAAGGCCAATGCCTAAGGGAGAACGGCTATTGGAGGCAGTCACTATGTGCTCGCTGGAGCTGGTGACCGACCCCCGCTATCCAACTCGACTAGGCACGTCGGTGGCGCGGGACACGACGCCCGACCTGACCTTCGTCAAGAACGTGCGAGGGGCCGAGTGGCGCAACCTGCACGAGAACCTCGGCAGCGACCACTGCATACTGGCGGTGACGATCCCCGTCAAGGCGGCACCACCGAGAGAATTTAAGGTCACCGACTGGGACGCCTTCCGCAAAATAAGGAAGGAAGACAAAAGCGAATATGCGGACCTAGACCGCCTTTTTCGAAGGCTCAAAGAGGACGTTGGCACCGCGACGAGGGTTGTCCAAACTGAACTGAACGTGGAAAGGATGGACGCGAGATTGGCACACCTATTAGAGGCAAAGAATTTCATCACGGCCAGGTGGAAAACGCAAAGACTAAATCGCAGACTGCGAAAGAAAGTAGCGGCACTAAACCGGGAAATCGAAGCGCACTCGATCGAGCTTTCCAAGCAACAGTGGAACGAGGTGTGCGCGTCGGTAGACGGACAAATGAGAACCGGGCGCAAATGGAACCTCCTAAAGAAACTGTTAGACGACAAGCAATCCAAAGGCAATCAGAGATTGGCAATTGATAGGATTTTACACAAACAAAAGGAGCAGGGCAAAACGGAGAGCGAGTTCCTAAAGGAGCTGGCGGAGACGTATCTACCACTGGGCCCGTCAGGCGATGGCGACTATCCACAATACGCCGGCACAGAGGTCGAAGAACTCGACGCACCCTTCACGGAATCGGAAATTTGGGATGCCTTACAAGGCCTCAACGGACGCTCCGCGACGGGCCCTGATGGGGTCTCGAATAAACTGTTAAGAAACCTAGACGGAAAGTCGGTCGACAAGCTCACCGAAGAAATCAACAGAGCGTGGGAAACGGGACAAGTACCAGAGGCCTGGAAAGAGGCTTCGGTCATACTAATACCGAAACCCGGGAAACCACTTGCGGCGGAGAACATGCGGCCAATATCGCTGACCTCGTGCGTAGGCAAGACGGCGGAACATGCCATACATAACCGAGTATCGCGGTACATAGAGAGAGAGGGCCTCTTCCCACATAACATGGTGGGCTTCAGACCGGGCCTCTCCACACAGGACGTAATGTTACAACTCAAAACGCACATAATCGACGGCATAACCAGAGACACCAGGGGCATACTGGCCCTGGACCTAACGAAAGCGTTCGACACGGTGAAACACAGATTTCTAATGGAAACGATTTCGGTGATGGGGCTCGGCCGGAAATTCAACTCTTACATAGGCTCCTTCCTCAGAGACAGGAAAGCCACGATCAAAATAGGACAGGCCACGTCCGATTGTTACACGCTGGGCGCGAAGGGCACCCCACAAGGGGCGGTGCTCTCCCCGCTATTATTCAATCTAGCATTGAAAGGGCTCTCGGACCGGCTGACGAGAGTGACCAACGTCAATCACGCCCTGTACGCAGACGATATTACGGTGTGGTGCCCGGGATGGTCCGACGCAGAAGTCGAGCGGGCTCTTCAAGAGGCGCTGGACACAACGGAAGAGTACCTGAAGGAAACGGGACTCCGCCTGTCACCCAGAAAATCGGAACTGTTGCTCTACAGGCCCTCGAAACAAGGCATGAGGAATTTGACGCCGATCGATCAAATACCAAACAAATTACAGACGAGTGACGGCCAGCCGATCCCCAGAGTGGACACTATAAGAATCCTGGGGCTGCTAATTGAGGCTAAAGGCGGTAACACGCAAACGGTCATGAGACTCACGTCCAAAACGGAGAACATGCTCCGGCTGATCCTCAGGGTGACCAACCGCAGGGGAGGGCTCAGCGAGAGCAATCTCATCGGACTTTACCACGCCTTCCTCATGAGTCACGTAAATTACGTAGCCTCGGCGCTAAAATGGACCAAGAGAGACGCGGCCAAGATAGACACACTGATGCGCAAGAGCATCAAGAGGGTTCTAGGTCTTCCGATCAGTACAAGCACGGAGCGGCTCGATCGGCTAGGGGTCCACAATACGCTAGCAGAAATCGTCGAAGCACAGACCAAGGCACAGGTCGTGCGGCTGTCGACCACCAGGGCCGGCAGACTCATCCTAGAAGAAGCAGGTATAAATGCCGAGGCAGAGTGCAACGCACGCAGCGTCGCGCTCAGCGCGGCGGTCAGGGGCACTTTCAAGGTAGAACCGCTTCCGAGAAACGTCCACCCGCAATTCAACGAGGGGCGCCGAAAGGCGAGGGCCCGAGCACTGCTGAAATCGACCGCCAGCTGTCCGGGACTAGCGGCATTTGTAGACGCGGCTCAGTACGGGCGCAGCGACCGGTACGCGGCCGTCTCGATACGCTGGGATGGTACGATCATCAACGCAGCATCGGTCAAGGGGGTAACGTCCGAGGTGGCCGAACGGGTGGCAATAGCCATGGCAATGAGGGACCCCGAACGTCCATACGTATACACAGATTCGCGATCGGCGGCCAGAGCATTCGCCTCGGGCTCGATATCACGGAAAGCAGCGGCCGTCCTCGGCAGTGAGGGAGCCGCGGGTCATCACATCCTCAAATGGTTTCCAGCCCACATGGGGGCCGACGTGCACCCCGTCTTTCCCAACGCCAACGAGCTGGCACACGGACGCGCGCGAGGATTCACGCACCGCGGCGATCGTGGCGAGCGAAGTGGCGGGGAAGGAGGGGAGCACCGAGACCCGCTGCTCACCTTCAACGAAATAACAAGACATTATCAGCTGTCGAGGAGGACCTTCCCGCTCCCCCACGCTAAACTTACTAGACCACAGTCATCTATATTCAGAATGCTGCAAACAAGGTCGTTCCCCTCGAGAGGCAGAATGAGCCTTTATTCACCGGACGTAGAGCCGCAATGTCCGGATTGCGGCGAATCGTACTGCTCGCTATCGCACATGCTTTGGCAATACTCCGCGTTAAACGGCACCGTGTTCAGCAAAGAAGAAGACTGGATGGACGCCCTGCGAAGCGACGACCACCAGATCCAGCTCCGGGCCGTCCAGAGGGCTCGCGAAAGGGCGGAGGCTCACGGGCTTCCCGTCCCAACGTGGGCGCGGCCCGCGACCCCTGCCGACCACTAAACCAAGAGTGGGTGGGAAGGGGTTCCTCAGGACCCAATAAAGTTCTTTCCTCCTCCTCCCAGGAATAGGCCAACCTGCACCCGCCGTGGTGACTTAGCGGCTGTTAACCCTAAAACAGGGGCGGTGCGTGCGCCGCTCGCGTGATGTCCGGGCATGGACTCGCGCCTGTCGTCTACTGCAGTTCGGGCATTGTCTGGGTGCCTCCTGCTGTGTTTCCGTTTGCTCGTCTCGTTGCCTATGCTTGTATACATATAAAAGTCCTCTCACATATTTTTACGACGTCTTCGTTCCCGGAGATGTATTAAAGGAGCTTATTTCCTAAATTACACTATATATCACAAAGGCAACGCTACACTGAATACAAAGGGAGCCCAGACCAACCAATTGCGGACTTTTGAACATGGATTTACCCTTTGGGGCGTTATCTCACGCGAATAACAAAAGCACAAACGCAAGAACATAGCCCATAAGAATCCAGATAGGATACTATACCTGCCGTGGCGCGATATGCATGTCACAAACGCTGGCTATATACAGGGTCCAGAATATTTGGCTGCGCGTGTTCAAAAAATGTTTTCGCGTCTACTTTGTTTAGTATAATACTTGGCACGATTAGTCGTCTGTTTTTTAAGACAAAAAATGAGAAACTGTTTTCGTCTATGGAAAAAATGGCGTCTGAAACGCCGACCCAGGCACAGACTTGCGTCGCCAATTGCCGTCATCTGCATGGAGCAGCGCTTCAGGGAGGGCTACCGCGTGTTGCCCACTCCTAGAACTGGGTACTACACTCCCTTAAACGCTGCTTTCTGCAGATGACGACAGCTGGCAACCCAAGTTTATGCTTCCGCCGTCGCAGAAGCAGCTCGCATCCCCATAAGACCAGGCAAATTTCCACTTTTTTTCTTAGAAACCAGGCAATTAGCTGTGCCAAGTGTCATACAAAACAAAGTCGACGTCGAAATGCGACCATTCCACAAAATTTGATCAAGAACAGTGCAGCAGTGAGCGCGAAATCTTGTTTTTTGCACTTGAATAGCCAAATATTCAGAACCCTGTATATGACTTCTACAACAGTTACCCTGATTGTAACCCGTCAAAGCATGTTTGCTCCCAACGAGCAGTTCATGGTAACATACCGAATTTTTTAATTGTTTTTTTTTTCATGGAAACGCTCGGCAGTAGGAAGAGGACGTAACTAACACTGCAGTTTAGATTCTACCAGCACCACTTGCGTTCTTAACTGCTTCTAAAAATTACGCCGTTCTTCAGTGGTTAAATTTAAGTGGCGGTAATTTGAACTGAAGCTGATTGAGGCCTTCGGCTGTGTGCAGCACATGGAAAGGAATGTGCCAACATTTATTCCCTTTCTATGCTGCAAAATAAACTCACCTGAGAAATTTACTGGTGCTTCTTGCTTGGGAAGCAGCAATGGCGAATCTGCTTTAAGAACTGATACAGGCTGCTCGGGCCAAATATTTGAGTGGAACATGCCTTTCGGACCGTATGGCTGCAGCCAGCAAGGAGCCATAGCCTCATTCATTAGCATTGTGGAACGTATCGTAGATATTGACACGTGTACTTGTTTGTCTATATCGGGCGACACGTTTCACCGCCTACTAAATGTTATCGCACAGTGCAGGACGCGCCTTCATGCATCGGAAGTTTCTGGGACGTTATCGATGCTTCCATCCGCTGTCTGTGACCGAACCTTGTATAACCTGATTGCATGTGTGCGCGATGCTAATGATGTAGAACGTTGTGGAAGGCACGCAGGTCCCAGTGATTACTCTGGAACATTCGACGACTGATGTATAAAAGCCGACGCGCTCGACCCGCTGATCAGATTTTCGACGATTGCCGACCGTCTTCGCCGCTATCGTTGTGCTATAAGTGTAGCCTGTTTTTGTGGGCACAGGTTCGCCCAATAAAAGTTAGTTTTGCCTTACACAGTATTGCTACTGTGTTCTTCAACGTCACCACCACGTGACAATATCATTATTCCCCAGTGGAGATCAAAGTAAACTGAATTTATGTGAGTCTTGCGGTGTGTTCTTTGTGAGGCGGGTATGCTAGGTTCTCTTTATGTACTGACGAAGCGAGTGGTTCTTAGTTTGCGTAAATAAACAACGTAGGATCGAGACATCGTAAGGCAGAATGTGTTTCAATTTTCCCTTTCAAGGCAGCCTACGCGGCGCTGTAGGTGCGTCGAGTATACTTTAGGCATTGTAATTGTCACTGTAAAGAGTTACTTCACAGTTTCAATTCGAAGTTGCAGAGAAGAGCTGGGTTTCGCGAACAATTCGCGCCTCGCCACAACGAGAGCCGGTTGCTTCCATTGTGGCGAGGGGTGTGCCATATTGTCCACAAAGGCTTCTGTACCCGCCGTGGTTGCTCAGCGGCTATGGTGTTGGGCTACTGAGCACGAGGTCACGGGATCGAATCCCGGCCGCGGCGGCCGCATTTTGATGGGGGCGAAATGCGAAGACATCCGTGTGCTTAGATTTAGGTGCACGATAAAGAACCTCAGGTGGTCGAAATTTCCGGAGTCCTCCACTACGGCGTGCCTCATAATCAGAAAGTGGTTTTGGCACGTAAAACCCTCTAATTTAATTTTAAAGGCTTCCGTGGGCCGCTATGAAACACTTCATCGCTTGCTGTTGATTGCTTCTCGATCTTAACCATGAGATTTTCTTTGAGGTGATTACTGCTATGGTATTCATGAAGCATATGCATACGATGCATGATCCGCCGTCGTGTTAACAGCCAATGCGTTTTCTGGGTGCCCGTTTCCCAAAACGGTGAATGCAGCAGAAAACCTTCTCGCCCAAAAATGCGTTACTTACTCTTTCTTTTACTCATTAATACAGTGGCCACGTTTGACTAAAAGGACTCACTTAAGTAATAGGAATCATGATAAAAGCTTCGCAAGGCAGTGTCTTTCAAACATGGATGTTTAATGTTTACACCAAATATCAAGATTTTTCATCCATGCAGAATGCAATGTCTCTCATAGTTAAATGCTAAGGAAATGTTAATCCTTTACGGGATAATCATATATGCATAACTGCAGACATTCTTTTTTAAACAACATTAATGGACAGACACGGCGCATATATGCATTGCAAAACCAGTAGACCCCTTTAGCGCTATATTGGGGCGAGCTCCACCACTGGAAAAGCTGCCGCCACCGTCGGCGTGACATGGCATGAGGGATCACGTGGACGCAGCGGCCGCGTCGTCTGCTTCAGAAGCGATGAAGCGTTGAAGCGGATGACGCGAAGTTTAAAGTCATACCTGCGCTGCGGTTCTGATTAAGCGGTGAGGCTTTCCCGCCTTGAGTATCTCCTTGACAACATTTGAAATCACTATAATAAGTAGTGGCTGCCCTTCGAGGCGTGCAGCATGGTAGGCTACTGCTCGGTGCCGCAGTGCCGGACGTACACAAGGGAGCCCGGTGTCAGCCTTATTCACACGTAACCGCAGCACAAGAAGCTCCGTGAAGCTTACCTCGCGAAACTTAGAACCGGCCTACAGCCATCGGCTACAACTCGGGTATGCTGCAAGCACAGACGCCAGGAATATTTCTGCTACAGCGCTGGGACTGCGACGTTCGGTGAGTAGCAGAAAACGCGCACTGAGACATTCGCCCGCGCTCCCTCCCGGCTAATGTCACGACGGTTTGGTCGGTGTTTCAACTGCGTAATTGAGACCGGAGAGAAACGTGGACTCCTGACTTAGTAACTCTGACTTTAATAAAGATTTCGTATGTTATCACATTCAATATTTTCTGCAAGCGGCAGCCTTAAATTTTTTTATTTGTTGATATCACAAATTTATATTCCGTAAAAGCCCAGTATATCTAAATACGTCCGATATAAGCCGGCTCTATTCACTGATCTGGGGCGCTATAACGTAAAACTATTCCAAACTTTTCTATTCCAATTCTGCTATCAGCCCTCCACGATTGGTGAAAAACTTTTTTCGACCACCCCCACTTCACCTGTCTGTCACGCGAAGTCACGAAAACCGCGATACCTTCCCATCTGATATGATGTGTACACAATGATTATGCATGATTTGACAGAAAAAAGAAAAACAGTTATTTATGATTCGACCCCTTTTCGCCATTAGCCTTCGGCGATTGGTAAAAAGTTTTCGGGTTGCACCCACTTCACTTGCCTGTCACGCGACGTCACAAAACCGCACAAACTCACCACGTCAAAGTGACGTGTACGCGATAAAGATTCATTAATATGCCGAACAAAACTGAATTTTCTTCGGAATAGCCGCAGGCTGCCCCGTTCCTAAAGTAATAAAACATGGCTGCCGCCGATCGCTGAAACACTGGCTACTCGCACCTGCCGGAGAGCATGGGTGTATTTGCGTATAATAAAACTTCTTGCGTGGCCGTGTAACGTTTTCGAACCCTTTCGGCACGTTTACCACCTCATTCTGCCAACTCTTCTTTGCTGAGGGTCAGTTTTAGCGTCATTCTTAAGCTTCCGTTGCACACCGCCATGATTTTCGACCAGCCACCACAAGCTAAGTAAGGGAAAGCCGACCAATCGCAGACGCCGGCACCACCCTCTTCATCCGGTTATCGACTTTCAGTGCACTGGCTCTGCCCCAGTGAATCCCTCTCCACTTGAGCGTTCTCCTCGCCTCTTGTCAGCCAATTAGATACGACAAGCCGCTCAGTGTAGGCAATGTGATTCGTTTTTCAAGCAAACAAAAGTGACCGCCTATGAACGAGGAGAGCGTCTTATTGGTGTGTTCAGACAACCCTGCGGGTGACCACCCGGTGCTTGCGTCGGTGGTCACGCAAATTTGACGTCAGGAGATTGGAATAGAAACATATTGGAATAGTTTTACGTTATAGGGCCCCTGTACTTGCTGCGTGCGTCATGGGCAAATCTCTTTTTTGTCGTGCAATGTTAGGGTTAGTTTGTGGTGTATTAAAATCGCCTACTCTTACTGAAAAACAAATAGACTAATGCCCCAACCACTGGCACGCGCCGAAAGCTTCGGCGCGCGCTGGCAAGCGAATGCGTCGCTTCGCTTCGGCTGGAGGGAAAGGGCGCGCAACCACTGGAGACAAGCTCCGACGCGCGCCGAAGCTCGCTCCTCGGCTGCGGCGCACTGTTGCTGGACTATTCCGTCTTCATCCGTCAAAGTCCGGCCTAAAACAGCTTGCTGTAAACTAAGCTTGAAACAATAAGTTAGTGATCTGTATGTGCTTTTAGATATAAAAAACACGTTTGAATAATGAATATACACCTGCCGCAACAGTTTTTTTATTTCTGAAGTGACAATAGTGTACAAAATATCGACATCAGCGCTCGCGCGTCGTCTGTCTGCAAGATCGCTTTCCAAACACCTGCACGACGATGCCATATATCAAAAACTGTTGCACCATTTCATTTTTTGGTAGCTTATTGCACAGCCAATTATGTAAGAATTAGGCGTGCAATGTATAACTGAAAAAAAATCTGTGTTGGAAATATTGCCACGTAGTAGTGACGGTAAATAAATAGTGCCGGCTCAATCGCAACGATAGCGGCGAGCATTGTCGGCAATCGTAGAAAATCTCATCTGCGGGTCAAGCGCGCCGGTTTGCATACGTCAGTCGTCGAAAGTTACAGCCTATTCGCTGGTGCCCGCGCGCCTTCCAGAAACTAGAACACAATTCGTGTCGCGTATGCAATCAGATTAGCAAGGTTCGTCGACAACAGACAGAACCATCGATAACATTCGCGAAACTTCCGATACGTTCAGGCGCATCGTGCAGCGAGCGATAACGTTTAACATTTTTTAGCCGGTGAAATACGGTAACCGGACACAGATAAAGCATCCTTGTCAATATAATTATGCTTGTTGGTACTTGAAAGAAACGTGAAAAAGTGGGTTCTGAGAAAATCAGCACAAACGAATTGAAACACCTGCAGCACTCACAGACAAAAAACTAGAATAGCTAAAATGTATGTAATTCGTATCTTGTCTCCCCCCAATTCTTGATTCTGTCAAATCTAGCCCATGGAGCACCTCTCTTATTCTAGGTTGTTTTGATGCATCAACACCGCATCCGGAGGCCTTCACATTGAGTGTATTGCTACAAAACATTTTCACAGTGTAAGGGCCATGTTCTATTGTAACTGATTTCCACATATCAAGTTTGCCTTTCTTTACATTAATGAAATGACATACCGTCAGATAATACAAGCTTGAGAATTAGAGGGTTTTAATAGGAGTCTTTCGTTGCCCTTTGCCAAGTCGTACTATTGAAGCACTTATTCGAATGTATGGGAGCAGCTCATTTGCATAGTATAAGAAATATATGAACAGGTTATTTTCACAATTTACACACTTCGTCACCACAAAAAGAAAAATTGCAGTTTATTGTTTTCAGCCTGCTATGATGTTTTGACTGAGAAAGATATATTCAATTTTTTCTGCGAGGCACGGAATAATTGCTGTGGCATATTATTTTATTGCACAACACTGCATACAGTAGCCAGCCATTATTAAAACTCAGAAGAAATCAATAGCACAATGCATATGATCAGGCACATAGCATATTATTGCACTTTCTTAATTCATGCCAGAACGATGACCACAGGCGTCCTTCTCCAACAAGGTCAGCATCCATCGTGGACTTTCTCTTCTTTTAATCTTTCCGTCCCCCTTTCCCTTTCCCCAGTGTAGGGCAGCCAACTGGGCTCAGTCCTGGTTAACCTCCCTACCTTTCATCTATCATTTTCTCACTCTCTTCTTAATTCATGCCCTTTTTTTAATTGCACGAAAGCTACTGCACTAAAATAGTATACTAGTACATACTTAAAAAGCACAATTTTATACTACGATAATAATCAATCATTCAAATTTTTATTGTAGTGCCCAGGAACAGCTAGAGAGCCTTTGTACTGGTGCACTTAACGAGCACTATGTGAGACAAAATGTAGAGAAAACATGAATGTAGTAGACAAAAAAATGGGAGATAGAGAAACAAATGGGGAAAAACGGGAATGCGGAAAAGTAAAAGGAAGTTAATCCTACGTGATTATCTACAGATACACAATACACAGGAAATGAACTCTGAAGTATGTTTTGCAGTCGAGTCTTATTAGCACAATCTTGTAACAAGCCCAGGCAACGAATGTGGAATGCTACCTGGTATACTGTTGCGGCACAAAGAAATGCATATGATCAAGAAGCTTTAAGGAATGTATAATATCATGGACCACCTTATACAGGAACAAAAGGTGCGATTAATTAAGACTTGAATCTAGAGGTGCGAGTTGAAGTATATTTGAGAAGGCTCAACTGTGGTCGCCAGAATGGCAAATGTGGTGCTTGAAGATAGACATCAATTTATTCTGGATGCGTTCAATGAGGTCAGAATTAGATTGGCTCATTGCACCCCCCTCCTACAGAGGCATACTCTAGTAGTTGGAGGCACACAGCAGAATTTCAGAAACACAACAGGTGAGTGGAAATCATGCAATATATGGCATGCAATTCCAAGAGCGTCAAGGGCATCTTGTGTAATTATCTATGTGAAGAGAAGCTTAGCATAGCATTTTGTCGAAGTACACACCAAGATCTTTCATTTCATCGACCCTAAGGAGTGGAGCATCATGTAGGGTGTATCAAAATTTCACATGGTGCGTTTTGTGCATATAACTTAATGCCATAGTGTTGGAAGCATTTAAGAGTACTTATTGCTTCTGCACCAGTTTGAGAGCGAAAAAATTTCTTTTTGGAAGTCGATGCAGTGGTGAACACTGTTGACAGTCTGAAATAGTCTGAAAGTCTGAAATGTCGGCAGACAAAGTCATGCTGTTCATTTATTAAAATGCTCTTAGCACTAACAGAAAGCGAGGAATCCCATATCGATTCGAACACCTGACGCACTGAAGAGGATAGATATAGGTCGGCAGTTAGTAACTGCACATCTAGCACCTGATTTGTGCATGGGCAATGTTCATGCTACCTTCCGAGTGCTAGAAAAGGTACCAGACTTTAGGGAACTACTGAAGATGCTTGTGAGAACGAGGAACAAGTATGCTTCCATACGTCTTAACCCTTTCAGACACCACTTTATCCCGTTGATTGAAAAGTTGCTTTCACCACATCTCTTGCATCTTCAGAATCGTAGAAAGTGTACAGCCGCAGCAAATATTAAGAATTTTCAATAGTTTAGCGAGTTTTGTCAAGTTTACAAAATTTCGACTCCATGCGAAAACTCACTACAGGAACACAAAATATGAAAACATGTACTATTTCGTGTTTTGAAAAGCTTGAAAAGCACTTATCCAGCCACTTGACAATTATGCCTGGTGCACGACATTGTAAAAAACAATGAAAGAAGTGAACCCGCTACATACAACATACTGACACAGAGTAACAACACCCAGCCGTCCACCTTCTCACTCATTTTGTTAAAACATTCTGCACATTATTCAAAATTGCAGCACAGTTCCAATAATAAGTGTTTCAAGATGTATGAAACACATTTTAAATACCATTACTTTCATCAGTGCTTTTGCTATTGATGCACGCTCCTGCTGTGCCCAATTGTGTAGACAGCGTCTCAAAGGGTTAAGCTCTGTGGAGGAAATACCATCAACACCACAAGAAAGGGAAAGTTTAAGGCAAAGTTTAAGGCACTTCATATACTTGGAAACGAGGTTTTCATTGACTGTTAGCATGCACTGCGCCAGACTGAGAAGGAAGGTTACTTGAAGCATATTTCACACCATATAGCAAACAGAAATGTTCTGCAAAGGCATCAGCAGTGTTCGAGACAACACCACTATTTTCATGAAGAAGACGTACATCTTTGGCACTCCTTTTAGAAGAGAGAGCCCACAAAGCTCCAGAAATATTTTGAATTATGTGTCACGCTGGCTTCAACACAATCAATGTGGTCAAAGTAATGATTCTAATAATAATAATAATAATAATAATAATATTAATCTTAGTGGTAACTTGGCACACTAGACTACAAAGAAGGCTGATGCCTGTATGTTAGAGAATCTGATAACCAGCCATCTAAAGCAGGAATTTGCGGGATGCAGAAGACACTTCCTTCCCCTCCACGTGCACACACACTTGCTCAATAACACAGCACAGCACACACGCACACACTCGACAGGTGCACAACACACAGGAGTGCCAATGAAGTCTGGTTCCAAGGAAGGAGAATCCAAATCGCCAGGGGGGTGGAGAGAAAGCTCTGCATGCCAAATATAATCATGAGTTGTGGTGTCAGGCCATACAGGCGTGATGAGGGCTCAGGCTGTGCTGACCACTTGTTCAGACGATGTGAAAAAAGATTAGTGCTGTTTAGAGAGACGTCAAACACCCTGCAGTATAGACTAGTGCAATGTTGCGTTGGTATTGCAGGGTGTGCTACTTGAGGGGTTTGAGGCAATCCTCGAAGGCTGGCATGAGCTTGTGACAACCGAAAAGACGGGAGTAAAGGGTGCGTATTGTCCGGCACAAAACAAGCTGAAGTTTTAGCCTCGCGAGTTTGGTACGGGAACTATACTAATGAGCAGTACTCAAGTCGTGACAGAATGATAGAAGTGTAGAGTGCTCGGAAAACCTTAGGTCATCAGGGAAGGGACACACGGGACACAAACCCAAGAAAGGGCCGGTGCTTACATACAGTGCTGGTGACATATGTGGAAAATTTGAGAGAACAGCTAAATGCTACACCCAAAATGAGAAGGGCCCGAACAGTCTTTATAGAAGTGCCTCCAAGGAAGAAGGTTGGACGTGCAGCAGTTTCGTTGTGGCTGATACGCATGGCAGCACTTTTTACGGTGCTACTACAAAGTTTGATATTGTAGGCCCAGTCGTTCACCTTTACGGAATGTATTTATTGTAAGCACATATGCTGTTCATCGGCATATTGTTGTTGTGGAAGCGTTAACTTGTTAATCAAACACATTCTGGGCAGATGCATTAGTAACTTGGTTTTGAGTACATCTTTGTCCTGACTACAATTTATAGTATCGCAGCAAGAAACATTTTAGTAGAGGCTGAAGGGATTCCAGCAGTTTAAGCATACTGACTGCACAAAACACTGATGACACCTTTTCACCTTCCCCACAATGCACTCACACCATCTACACTTTCCATAAGCAAAAAGTGAGATAAAAATTCAATTACAGTTTCATTGACTCAGTACTTGCTGCTTCTGAAGCGGGCATCGAAGCAATCGTGGTATACGCTGCTACATGCAGAGGTCTTGCATGATGCAGGTCCTGCTATGCACTGCACACAGGGCACACGTTGCAAACAGATAATTTCTTTTTGCAGTGCTCAACTATAACGACACACTGACTCAAATATGACTGCGCTGCCACGTATGCTTCAGTGCGTCAGTGTTCTTGATTGCTACACGAGCGATTTATCCCCAACTAGCCCAAAAGACGGTCGCACTTGAAAGAAGTGAGTGAATGAGTACAGTGAACTTGTACTGAACTGGATTCACATGCCGAATAAAAGAGCGCAATGTCATCTGAAACAGGCGGCAAGGCTGATTATGTAAGTACTTCCAATAGTTCAGCTACTAGTGTAGTTCGCTTTCGGGAGTTATCTTTACCACTGGAAACAGCGCAGAGCTCGCCCGTTAAACTTGAGTCAACCGACACCACACGAAACACGCCGCGGTTGACCAACCCAACTTCCACACGGTTCATTCACCACATCACAGGTCACACGAAGTCAAGAGTGCCATATTTTAAATCACTGCAGCACCAAACGGACCTGAAAATTCATTTCCTTCGACAGATTTCTCAGGTGAGTTCGTTCACTCGCCAGTTACGAACTCGATGGACGCGCTAGGCCTACGCGTAACGTAAACAACATCGGCGATAGGCGAGTGTTGATTATCCAGACTTCGGAGCTCGTAAACGTGTTTCCATTCGTTTTGAGCACAACAAAATGCACATACAACAAGCACAGACGTTGCGGCAATCGTGATTCGGTTGGCTGTTTTAGCAGACGATCGTACCGAGCCCGGTGGAACCCAGTGGGCAGGTTGGATTAGTCGGCGTCGTTCGAAGTCGCTTCGGATCCACGTCGCACTGCCACAACCTACGGTCGTCGGTCGGTTGATCGTGTCGTTGTCGGCCTACTTTTACAACACTGTCTTTCAGGAACACTGTCGCGCGCGTCGTGCATCCAAAACACTCGGACGATCGTTGGTGCCGGCGTCTCCGCACGGTCGGCCATTACAGTCCTAGCAGCCGAAGGCTCCGCAGCCTCCGATTGGTTGACGCCTGCGAGGCGTCGCAGCCTCCCATTGGTGCACGCCGGCGCAGCTTCGCCGCGCGCCGGCAAACTTCTAGCATCGGCAGTAGACGTAATCGCTGCGCGACGTTCCGCTTCAGCGAGTTCCCGACCGACGCTTCGACGCATTTGACCCTTCGGCGCGCGCCGAAGCTTTCCAGCGCGTGCCAGTGGTTGGGGCATAAGGCGCTGTACTTAGTCTGACGTTTGGCGGAAAGCTTCTGGGTAGAGAGATTAGATTATGTGGTTTCACGTGCCGAAACCGCGGAGTGATTATGAGGCACGCCCTAATGGGTGACTCCGCATTAGGTTTGACAACAGTTAAGTTCTATAACATGCGCCCAACACAGGGTTCAAACTTTTGGACATAGCTGCTACATATGTTCAGTAACAATGATAATTACACTAGCACAAATGATCTCTGAGGGAACAGAAATGCAGCGCTTGCTTTCGGCGATATAGTGCCTTTAACCGTACTAGGTGATCGAACAGAATACATAATTTTTTAATAACCACTTTAACCGTGATCTGGTTATCATGAAAGTCTGTGACAATTACCGATATGCTATTTATGTGGTTCATATTTCTCTGAATCCGCACAGTGCAAAGCTGGACGCATCAATGCAGCATTTTTTGTAGCACGTCTAAAGTTTTCGGGTGCATTATGTGCTTAAGTGAAGGTGTTTCCCTTGGAAATTACGTAGGTGGTGGAGGAAACCAGATGCGTAGAAACATGATAGCTTTTTTTTTCTCTACAGTGTTCCACTACGTCGCAGATCAAGCTCGTATTGACATGACTTATATTTGATGACGAAGTACTCAGTTCTTCTTTATTTAATTTACCATAAACTTTAGTTACTCAAATACGTAATATAATTATTTATTTCACCAGCCCAAGACTTTACTCAGATGCAGTTGGCAACTACACTAAATGTCCCATCCATTGTGCAGCTTGTTTCATCTTCTTGTTGTCGCAAACGCCGACACAGTTTCTGGCCACAAAAAAATCCAACGTGCCGCCAGGAACCATCAAATCTGAACATCTCCAGTGGCCTGGCTTACAGCTTTAGCCATCCAGTGTCAGAAATTTACGATTTTATTTTTTTCACAGACCTGTTCGAAGTCCCTCCCATTATTTACACTTGCGTCCATAGTTTAAAAGAATTTAGTTTCCTGGCTATCTTCTCACCAAACAAGCGGATCGTGTTTCTTTTCTTTTCACGAATACGTATACCGCTGAAAGCAACCGCCGTTTTGAGACGCTGGCCAACCGCGTGAAGTCGTTGGTGCCAGAGGCACAACAA